>NW_028327172.1:120240578-122740578 GCF_987537825.1 Furipterus horrens | reverse complement strand
ATGCTCCGGTAAGGGAACAGCTTATAAAAAAAAGCAAAAGTCATTACTTTTGCTTTACTAAATGATTTCTTCAAATAGTGTGAGCCAATAAAAGAAATATCTGTTTTGGTGATATTCCCAGAGAAAAATCACATACTAGATATTATAACTGAAAATAAATGTGTTCTTAGGTACAGGCACATTCATGTTTACCCAATAACTTTCACTTGAAGAGTGAGAAAGGAATAGGAAACAGAATATTAACTTCCAAAAATTGACTAAAATTTGTCTTTCCATCCATACTATTCCCAACCTTAGTCTTTCTGGGGGGAAATATGATTTGTTAAGACCATATGAATGAACATTTTCAATTTAGGCAAATATTGTAATTGCTTCGATTTCTTTCTTTTTCAGGGATTTTTTCCTGCATAATGTATTATACTCTGAATAGTTAAAGCATTCTTTTCTAACATTTTAATGTAATATACTCATTAAAATTAATACTTGCTTACACTTCACATATTCGGATAACTGTGAAGAATGGTTGACAAGAAAATCTTTTTCATTTCTCTCTCCCAGAATCTTCCAATTTTACCATAAGAAAAACAATCCTCTACGCAATTGTGAAAATGTTGTTGATATAAGAATGATTATTCATAATTTATTGGAGAATATAAGAAACCAAATGTTTAAAATAAACTGAACGTGGAAGAATATGGACCCAAAACATCATGTGTAAATTTTTTAAAATATATACAGATCAGGCAAAAATCTATGTAGACAGACAAATTTGACAAGATGTATTATAAATAACACAGTTAAAATTTGGTGAGCAGCTACTGTATGTCCAGCTTTATAAGTATTCACATTTTATTTTTATAGTAATCTAATAGGTTGGTATTATTATTGTTCCTTGTTGTAGATGTGGACACTAAAGCATAGGAGGTTGAATAGGATTTCCAAGGTCATAAAAGGGTCAAGGGGTTAGTGAGGCACCCTTCTCTTCCTCCCTCCCTCTGATAACTACCTCTAAAGCTTTACTTTCACCAAAATTCCTAGACCTGTATTATGAGTAGGGTTTTTAATATGTACTGATATTTTGAAGTTTTCAGGCATAAAAACACATTATTAATGAATTTAAAGAATGTCTTGTCAGCACATTTTAACCAAGATGCTTGTGACTAAAATTTCCTTTGCTGCACTTACTCAGATCAATTATAAAGGAATATTTTATCTGCTAAATTTTGGCTTTCTACACTTCTAACACTGTACTTTAACAAAAGAAAATGCTTTTTCAACAAGTTAGAGCTTTGGGTACATACTCAGAGCTGTAATCAAATATTTCCCCTTTCTTTTGTTCTTAAGGAGTCTACTGATAAGATAAATGCTTCTGGTGGCCCCAATGGCATGGGCTCTATAAAAAACTGTAGATTATTTGGCAATGATAGTATTGTATTAACAAGGGGTAGAACTGATTTATCAATAAAAATTAAAATAAGAAAATACTTATAAATTTACACAAAAAGAATGTTTTAAATATTCTGGCACTCAATACTGTAATACAGTATTAATGTTTTACCACTGTCTTATGAAGGAAATTTTGTTTTGCATTATCATATAGCATTTAAAAACTATTATGACTTTAAATTTTTAATTACTAAAATCAAATCAGTGATAACTCTAGGTGTACTACCTTTGTTTACTGGATCCAAAAGCTAGAAAGCCAAGGAAGCCTTTCTATGAATAAATTCAATGCCCTCCACGATCCTCTAAAATGTATAAAATGTTAAAGCTTTATTTAGGGAACTGTAACATTTGAATTCTGGCAATAAAAATCACAATGTGAAACAATGACATCAGTATAAACCAGGGTTTTATCTGCTACAAAGTATAGGAACCTACAATGTAGGGGTAAATGGAATTGTCAAGGAAATTAGGTAGATCCTACAGCCTGTAAGAAGACTAGAAAATCAGACTAAGTAAGCAGACAATTCAAATGAAGCTTTGTATCAAAAATAATCTAGTCAAAAGACTCAAGTGTCCTCATTATTTACAAATCCCACCACAGAGCTAAGAGCCCAAATAAAATCTAGCAAGAGCTTCTCTTCTGCTGTAGGAGGGTTATGGGGACAAGTATCAGGGAGGGCGGGCCAACCTGGCTCTGTCTCCTACCACTCCCATATTGGGGACTTCCACAACACAAGAAAGATGGGTTCAACACTGGGAAACATTTTAAAAACTTAAATAAAAGCCTGTAAAGAAGTCATTAGAGAACTATAGCAGATCTTTTTTTCTACTACTATGTGACCTTCCCCTCAATAGAATGTTTATTATCATACCTGGAAATGGGATGACAAGACACTAAGGCCCCACTTCCACTCTCCAAATTCTAAGAATGAGAAACATTTTATAAGGGTTGTAAATAAGACAGATCATCAGTGATACATAAAACCACCTATATAAAAACATAATAGTTCCATTTGTTCCATAATGGTGTAGTATCATAGTTTCTCACCAAAATAGAAAAAAAATTAATGATGCTATAATCGTGGAATAACTTATCTAGTGATCATATTCCAATTTTGCTTTCTCTAGCAAACTGGGATTGTATTATCTAACCTCTCCAACTCAGAATTCTGGGACTTTTAAATTCAGCCCAATACTTGACTCTGGTAAGGGAAGAAGCTATTGGATCAAGTCTGGCCAATCAAATCATTGTATTAACCTTAGCACAATGATCAAGAAGGGGTAGCATGTGGTCACAGGGGAGCAAATGAAAAGTTGTCATTCTGAGAGAATTTGTCCCCAACTTCCTATTTTGTAATCCTTCTTTCTTGAATTATAAATATTTTTTTTGTTTGTTGGTGTTTTGTACCTTTTGTTTTTCTGAACACATCATTAACTGACTCCATAAGAAGGGGTGGGAGGGAGGTATATTTTGTGACTCTTTGCTTTTCTTTAAATACATTTATTTTACTTTCTTACTTTATTGTTAACTTAGCTTTTTATTCAATTCTATTTTCTCTGAATTTTTAAGGAGTTGAAAACCTGTTAAAAAGCATTTGCCTTTCTGGTAATGGTTAATTTGTATATTACCAGACACTTTTTTTCTTTAATTTTTCACACATAGTATAAATCTAAGGACTTGTATTTCTCTATTCTGAGGAATTTCCCTGTGTTATTTCTTAATATTTTATATCTCTTTTTTCTTGAACTCTTATATAATGTATCTATTGATTGATCCTCCAGGTCTCTTTAAAATTCTGTCCTATTTATAAAAATCTTTTTATTTTTTCTGTTATTTTCTGAGGACACCTTTAAATTTACATTCTAACACGTATTAAATTTTTATTTGGCAATTAAACTTTTAACTTCTATGAGTTCATTCTTTCTGCCTGATGTTCCTTTTTCAGTTTGTTTTTCAGATGAAATATCTTGTCTCATCTCTTTGACAATATTACTTGCATGGCATGGTTAAGTTGTTATGTTTGTTTCTTCCACATCCCTTTATTCCGCTCTCTTCTGTTTTTTACTTGTTTGTTTTGCTTTGTTTGTTTTTCACTTTCTGTTGAAGATTTCTCTCAAATATGACCATTCATATTTTAAAATGAGACATTAATAAACTGAAAATCGGGTTAGAAGTTTTGTATGAGGGGCTAGAGTCTGCCAGCTCTCAGGAGTCATTATGGGGTAATCAGGTAGCATGCTGGCTATTTTTTAATAGGAATTACATATTTTCATATCCAGTGATTTTTTTCTTTGTGATTATTAAATTAAATTCAATATTTTGGGTGTCAGGAACGAGGCTGACAGCACTCCAGGAAAAAGATTGAGGGAAATGACTCAACATCTACCATTTAATATATAACTTTTCACATAAACCCTATTTTAATCTCCACTTCTCACTAGTACCCTCTGCTTTGACTTTTGACACCCAAGACTAGGTGCTCTTTTAATATCGTATTGTTTATATTTTGGTACCTTTAGAATGTACTTGAGCATCTTACTAGCCCATGCTAGTTAAGGAATTATGAATCAAAGACCCAAGCAGTACAAGCTTAATAGCTTTTACACAATTCTAGGTTTAACCTAAGAGGTTTTGTATAACCTCTAACAGTAAAAGAAAATTCTTGTTCTCAACAGAGTTTATAATCTAGTTATTTCTATATTTTCTTAATTGTCTTCTGACTTAGTTCTTGTTTCAAGGCAGCAACCCAGATTATGATTTCCCTTATGTATTATGCAAGGAAATTAGTTTTAAATTTTAAATTTATATTACTCTAGAAAGTATTGCCTTATAATCCTTTCAATCTCTAATATTAAGTTTTCCTTTCTCATTTACAATATTCAGTGCTTTCTATTTTTATTTTTATTGACTAGGTTAGAAAAAGGATAATTTGCCTTGTTATCTTCCAATCAAAACCACATGCTTAATTCAATGTAATTCTGAGTACTGTTTTTGGTATATAATAATATATATTTAGTCTACCAATGGTTATGAGATTAATAAAACTGTGGTAGGCAGAATAATGCCTTCCTATAGATGACCATGTCTAATACCCCAAAGCTGTGAATATTAGGATGGATACATAGCAAAGGAGAATTATGGTTGTAGATGAAATTAAATTACAGTAAGATAACTTTAGATTATTTGGGTGGGTTCAATATATTCTCAAGTGTCTTTATAAATGGAGGAGAAGAGCAGGAAAAAGAAAACCAGAGAGATGAAAATGTGGAAGATGAAGAAAAGAGAGAATGAGCTAAGAAAAGTGGGTGACTTCTAGAAGATGGGAAAGGCAATGAAATTGATTCTCTTCTTGAGCCTCTACCTAGGAATTATCCTACCCAACACCTTATCTTAGCCCACTGGATTTATTTTGGACTTCTGATCTATAGAATTATAAGAAAATGAATCTGTGTTGTTTTAAGCTACTAAGTTAGTGGTGATTTGTTAAAGCAGCAATGGGAAACGAATGCAGATTATGGTAGCTGGGAAGGGGATGATGTAATAAATATTTAAAACCATAGAAGTGGCTTTAGAATTGTGTGGTGGGCAAAAGCTAGAAGAATATTGAGGAGTAGAATAGAAATCTAGATTTCCTTGAACAGAGTAGATATATAAATTTAAAAACTCTTCCAGTGAGGGATTAGAAGAAATAGAGAAGTATGGTAGAGAAACCATATATTACTTCAAAGAATACTTAAATTTTAATGAACACACAGTTGGTGGAAATACAGATGTTACATGTACTGCTAGGGAGGAACCAGAAGTGAATGAAGAACATGTTATTCAAAACTGGAAAAGGATCCTTTTTATAGAATGGTAGAAATTTTAGTAAAATTGTGTCCTACAGTTACATGACAAGCAGAAATTTTAACAATAAAAATGAGCATTTACATGAGACACACTAAGTGAAGTGGTATAGATGTGGCCAAGTTTCTTCTCTCTGCTTGCAGTAAAATGCAAAAGGGTAAAAGGAACTAGGACTTGATGACTGAGGAAGTACCCAGGCTGTTCACACCATAGTAACACTAAAATTAAGAAATTCCCATTGTCAGGAAGGTGTGCTGTAAAATATAAAACATGGAAAGGGCTGGACAATCTTTTGCTAGCCCTTCAGAAAAAAATTAAAAGTCCCTATATTCAGTCACACAAAAGACTCTGAAATGATTATGCATGTGATTCAGTTGTCCCTGATTTATCTAGGCAAAAGACAAAGATACATATGGGATGATCTATGAAAAACATCAAAGATCATCTTGAAAGATGTTCAAAGAGCTTCTTGTCTAATGGAATGAACCCCTATGAGATACACAGGAGATCTGCAAGGTTCATATATCAAAAGAAACTCTGCCAGCTTGAACTAAAAGTGAATGATAGAGTACAGAATGAAAGAAGGGAGTCAGACCAGCAGAATTGTATAGGTGGGAAATATCATAGATTAAACTCAGGGTCATCTAATTCACCTGGCTAGATTTTGAAATTTATTGGGAGAGGTGGATTCTTTTCTCTTTTCGGTTTTTCCCTTCTTAAATCAAGATGTCTGTAACTAGTACCCACCATTGTCTTTTTTGGGGGGGGCGGGAGGCAGTGGCTGAGAACAAATACCTTTTTGCTTGGTTTTTAAATGTTCACAGATAAAGAGAGTGTGACCCAGGATAAATTATACCCAGAGGCTCACTCATACTTCATTGAAATAATGACGTTTGGAGTTTTTGAACTGATGAGGCTCAGATGCAATTTGGAGTGTAGTTAATGCTCTAATTAGTTTAGACTTTTGGGGACTTTGGGATGAGATAAATTTATTTTATATATGACTCTTTGAGGGCTAAGGACACACTGTAGTAGGCAAAATATTTTCACAAAGACATCCCTGTCCCAATGCTTGGAACTTGTGTATATGTTGAATTACATGACAAAGGAGATTTATGGTTACAGGTGAAATTACAGTTACAAATCAGTTGAAAGTGAGATGGAGATATTAGCATGGATGATATGGATGGACTCAATGTAATCTAAAGTGCCCTTATATGAGGAAGATGGAAGCAGAAGATTAAAAAACAAACAAACAACAATAAAAACAAAGCATAACAGTGTGAGGAGTGCTCAACCTACTGGAGTTGTCTTTAAAGATGGAAAAAGGGGGAATGAGCCAAAGAGAGCCTTTAGAAGTTGGGGAAAGCAAGAAAACAGATCCTCTCCTAGAGCCTACAGGAAGGAATCACTCTGCTGATACCTTGATCTTAGCCCAGTGAGACCTGTGTTGGACTTAAGACCTATGAAACTTTAAGATGGTATTTGTATTGCTTTAAGTCATTAAATTTGTGGTATGTTGCCATAGCAACAATAGAAAACTAACCTAAATACTTGGATACATATTCATATATTCTCAGCAACCTAAATGAAATTAGATATACTGACATTTACCAATTTAAAAAATGATATGCATTGAGCCTATAGAGCTTTTAGGCAAATTATTTTGGTGTATTAATATTTTAATGGAAATTTTTATGGACAATTAAGATTATATACATATTGGCATATTTATATTTTATCATTTTTATTTCAAAATTAAAAATTCACATTTAATTTTGTTATTAAATTTATCATAGTTACTAATAGTTTACTAAATTAATGTAATATTATTGACTAAGTTTGTTAATGTTATTTTCAGTTTAATTTGTGATATTTGAGAATGTCTATTTTTCTGTGAATAGCATAATAGAGAATATTTATATATTTTGAATGGTTAGAATTGGCTAGTACCACATCCATCCCCCCACTCCTCTCCTCATATCCTATTTAATAACCACACTTTATTTTAGCATCTAAAATTGTGAGGGAGTCTGAAACGACCTGATTTTTAAATTTAATTCTTTGTAAGTAACACTTACTTTCCTCCTGAATATTTATAAATATTTTAAAGTCTTTTATTGTTCATGCTATTACAGTTGTCCCAATTTTTCCTCCTTTGTCCTCCTCCACCCAGCCCACCTCCCACTCCCATAGCCAATCCTTGCTCTGTTGTCCATGCCCATGGGTCATCCATATATGTTCTTTGACTAATCCTGAATATTTGTAAATCATTATAATTGCAAATAAAAATTTCATCAATATAAATATCTGTGTTGATAGTTATTTATTCACTTTTTTTCCTGAAATGTAGTAAGTTATTTTAGCATTCAGTTTTATATTTTTATTTTTCAGGAAATATTTTGTTCTATTAAATTTTAATTAATTTTATTCTGATTTTTCAATAATCAGTTTGTTACAGAAGTTCTCTTCTATCTTGACATTTTTTTCCTTTTGCCTATTGCTCTGTATTTATAAAATTTTCTTGAGTGACAATTTGACTTCCCGTAACTTACAGAAAGATCTTCCTTGGCTCAGCAATTATGGAAAACCATACAATCAGAAAAAAAAGAAAAGAAAAGAAATAAAGAAAGAGATGTCCATAGAGGGCATTGAAAACTTGAAATTTAGTCTTAGAAATCTTGAAGGCCAAGCACATGCATAGAGCTATGTGTATGCTTGGGTGTATGTTAATGTCTTTAAAATATCTGACAAGATCCTAAGATTTCACCTGTGGCTGACCTTAAGGTGCTATATAAGCAATAGTAAAAGCTAAAAATGAGTTGTAAATTGAATTCTGGCACATTTAAAGAAGCACCCCAGCATGCACAGAGAGCTCTTTAGCCAAGGCTAGAAGATATTTAGGTAGACATTTAAGAAAATCTTTGTCCAGTCATAATGTGATTATTAGCTGATCTCTAGGTAAACACTTCAGTGGTCACACACAATAAAATATACAGACTTTAATTACTTCAGGAAAGCCATTAAATAAATGAACAACAGCAACAACAACAATGACAAATTCTGGTTGTGTACATGGGATCTGATACCAGAGTTATTACATAATATATATACTA
The DNA here is from genome assembly GCF_987537825.1 of Furipterus horrens. Lineage (NCBI taxonomy): Eukaryota > Metazoa > Chordata > Mammalia > Chiroptera > Furipteridae > Furipterus > Furipterus horrens. The sequence goes on along the minus strand of NW_028327172.1, from coordinate 122,732,169 downwards.
TATAATATCCACTCTTTTAATAAACTGATGAGAAATTCAAAGAAACAAAAAAGTATGCCCCCCACACAGGGAAGAAGTCAGTAGAAACTGTCCTTGAGGAAACCTAGATATCAGACTTAATAAAGCAAGACTTTAAAGCAGCTAACTTAAGTCTGTTCAAAAAAGTAAAAGAAATCATGTGTAAAGAACTCAAAGAAATTATGAATATAATGTTTCACCAAATAGAAAATATTTTAAAAAAACAAAAGTTATTTTTAAAAACAGACCAAATGAAATTTTTTGCATTAAAAAATAGTTTTCAATGAAAAATACTGAACTGAAAATTTTACCAGAGTCACAATAGGAACTTTGAGTAGGCAGAAGAAATAAGTGTCAAACTTGAAGCTAGGCCATTAAATATTATTCTGTCACAAAAAGTAAATTAAAAAAAATGAACACTGTTTGACAGCATCCAGTGTACTAACAAAAACATAATGAAAATCCCAGGAAAAAAGGAGAAACAGAAAGAGGCAAAAATCAAATTTGATGAAAATTATTAATATACACATATAAGAATCTCTATTTACTCCAAGTATAAGTCCAATAAATATGATCTATACCTAGACACATTATTATCAATCCATCAAAAGACCAAGACAAAGAAAATCTCAAAATCAGCAACTGACTAATAGTTCATTATATACAAGAGATCTTCATTAAAATTAATAGTTGATTTATCATCAAAATTATGGAGACCAAAGGGCAGTGGATTGACATATTCAAAAAAGATAAAAGGACAAAATTAGATTGTCAGTCAAGAAATCTATACCCAGTACAACAACCTTTCAAAAATGACACAAGAAACAAGCCATTGCCAGAAGAAGAAAAAAAAATGTGAGAGAATTCAGCACTAACAGTTCTACCTTAAAAAAATATTTTTCAAAAATTCTTCAGGCTAAAAGAAAGGACACTAATAGTAGCTTAATTACACATGAAGAAGTCAAAAGAACTAGGGAAGATAACTGCATAGATAAAGACAGTATGAAAATATTTTTTGTAATTTTCTTCTATTTCATTTAACAGAATAAAATAATGATTATGTATAATGTATAAAGATGAAATTTGTATGACCATATGGCTCAAAGGTGGGGAAGGGAACAGACTTATATAAAAACAAGTTTTGTATATAAATTGGTATTGATCTGAGCTAGGTTTTTATAAATTAAGATGTTAATTGTAATCCTCAAGGAAACTGCAAAGAGAATAACTCAAAATATATAGTAAATAACAGGGAATTTAAACTATAAAATATTTAATACAAAAATAGCAGTAATAGCAGAATAGAGAAATATAAAGATGTATTAAAAAACACACATATGTCTTCCCTTATCAGCAATTATATAAGACATAAATGCCTTAAAGATGATAAGTAGGCAAAGAGTGGCATTATGAATAATAATGCAAACAAACAAAAACCCACAATCCAAATATGACTCCTAAAAAATGCACTTTTGATTCAATGACATAATATGTTACCATAGGGGAAGGGGATAAAGGGGGGATAAAGAGGGTAAAGCAGGTTAAATTTATGGTGATGGAAGAAGGCTAGACTTTGGGAGATAAACACATAATGCAATATATGATGTATTATAGAGTTGTACACTTGAAACTTATATAATGTTATTAACCAATGTCACCTCAATAAACTTAATTTTTAATATTTAGAGGGTAGAAAAATATATAACATGAAACCTATAACCAAATAAAAACTAGTGTAGTAAGCTAACATAAGACATACACAGACTTTAAGATAAAAATTGTTAATAAAGAAAAAGAGGGATATTGTATACTAATAAATCAATCCATAAAGAGATATAACTATTACAAATATATATAATCTAATAACAAAGCTCTAAAATGTATATATAGATTGAGAGCACTAAAGAAAGAAATAGACTACCTTACAATGACAGTTGGTGATTTCAATACCTCACTTTTAATGAAAAAACATTAGACTGATCGTCAAGAAAATAGGATACTTGAGCAACACTAAGAAAACAATGCCATTCACTACTGCTTCAAAAAGAAAAAAAAAAAAGAATACCAAGGAATAAATTTAACCAAGGATATAAAAGACCTGTACTCAGAAAATTACAAGACACTGAAGAAATTGAAGAAGTTACGAATGATATGGTATATGCTCATGTTCATGGATAGGAAGAATTAACATTAATAAAATGTCCATACTACTCAAAGCAATCTATAGATTTAATACAATATCAATTGCATATTTCACAGAACTAGAACAAATATTCCAAAAATTTATGTAGAACCACAGAAGACCCCAAATAGCCACAGCAATCTTGGAAGAAAAAAAAAAGAACAAAGTTAGAGGAATAGTGCTACCTAATATCAAACTATACTACAAGGCCACAGTAATCAAAACAGCATGGTAATGGCATAAAAACAGATCAGTGGAACAAAATAGAGACCAGAAATAAATCTATGCCTTTATGATCATTTCATATTTTACAAAGGAGGTAAAAACATACAATGGGGTAAAGATAGTCTTCTCAATAAATAGTATTGGGAAAATTGGACAAATACATGCAAAAAATGAAACTAGACCACTTTCTTACACATATACAAGAATAAATTCAAAATGGATCAAAGACTGAAATGTAAGGCTCAAACTATAAAGATCCTAGAAGAAAACAAAAACAATAAAATCTCAAATAATTTCTCATAGAAATTTTTTTTCTGATATATAACCTCATGCAAAAGAAACAAAAGGAAAATAAACAAATGGGACTACATCAAACTAAAAAGTTATTTCAAAGCAAAGGAAACCATCAACAAAATGAAAAGACAATCCACTGAATAAGAGAACATATTAATTGATACATCTGATAAGGGGTTAATATCCAAACTTTATAAAGAACTTACACAACTCAACACCAAAAAGACAAACAATCCAATTAAAAAATGGGCAAAGGACCTCAATAGACACTTCTCCAAAGAGGACATACAGATGGCCAATAGGCATATGAAAAGATTTTCAATGTTACTAATCATCAGACTAATGCAAATCAAAACCACAATGAGATATCACTTCACACCTGTCAGAATGGCTTTCACCAATAAATCAACAAACAACAAGTGCTGGTGAGAATGTGAAGAAAAGAGAGCCCTTATACACTGTTTGGTGGGAATGAAGACTGGTGAAGCCACTCTAGTAAGTTGTATGGAGTTACCTCAAAAAATTAAAAATGGAACTGCCTTTTGACCCAGTGAATCCACTTCTGAGAAAATATCTGAAGAAACCGAAAACACTAATCTGAAAGAATATATGCAACCCATGTTCATTGCAGTGTTATCTAAATGAGACAAGGTTTGGAAGTAGCCCAAGTGTCCATCACTAAATGAGTGAATAAAAAAATCTGTGGTACATTTACATAGTGGAACACTACTCTGTCATAAAAAAGAGGAAATATACACTTTGCTACAGCAAGGATGGACCTGAAGAGCATTATGCTAAGTGAAATAAGCCAGTCAGAGCAACACAAATATTGTGTGATTTCATTCACATATGGAATCTAATGAACATAATAAACTAGCAAACAAAATAGATACAGATTCATAGATAGAGAACAGAATGACAGATATCAGAGGGGAGGAGGGTTTCAGGACTGGGTGAAAAAGATGAGGGATATTAAGAAAGAAAAGAAAAGTTCATAGACACAGACAACAGCATGATGATTACCAGAAGGGAAGGAGGATGGAGAGAGGTAGAAAGGAGTATGGCGGGTAGTGGGGTAAATAGTGATAGAAGGAGATTTAACATGAAGTAGTAAACACACAATACAATGTACAGAAGATGTATTGGAGAATTGTACAACTGAAACCCATATAATTTTATCAACAATGTTACTCCAATAAATTTAATAAAAAATGAAAAACCTTTAATGCAAAAAATTATGTAAGACCTAAATAATTGGAAATATGAATGAGGTTGGATTTGAAGACTTAATATTGTTTAGATGATAATACTCTCCAAATTGTTTTATAGATTCAAAGCAATCCCCATCAATTCCCAAATGTCTCTTTTTTATTTTTCTTGGAGAAATTACAAGGTAATCTTATGTTTATAGATCCTAAATACTTGTGCTGTGGTTATTTTGTATAAACATTTTAGAATGATTAAAGAAAATTATTTTAAATTTATTATTATTATTTTAAAATTATTTCTGGAAAATAAATCTCTATCATTCATATATAACTTACAGCAAACTGAAAGAGCTCGAAGGCCAGAACTCAGATAATTTGAGCTACAACATAAATAAAGTGGTATTAGATTAATACTCAAAAATAAAATATATATTTGCATTCATACTGATATAAAGAAATGGTTGAATAAAGAATAAATGGTGGAAGATGCAAATATCCCATGCAGAAGAATTCCAAATTCTTTAAGTAGACACTTTTGGCCAAGAAATTGAACTATAACTCACCACTCCTTAAGCAAGGCTGTACATAAAGATTTCTTTTTACAGAATATGGTATGAAAAGGATGGAGGAAGAGTAACTTCAGCGTAGAAACAAGAAAAACACTAACAGTCAGGTGACTAAGGTCATAATCATCAGTGATAAGGCATGTTGATGCATATACTCCAATATGACATGGTGAGAATGTCACTTCACCTCTGTGGTTTTTCCCCTAAAAGCATATAACCACAGTCTAAATAACATTGAGGAAAAGTTCGGGTACATTCTAATTGAGACTTATGATCAAGATGGAGGCCTAGATAGATATACTTCTTCTCTCTCCACAACTAAGAAGGAATACAACTACCTCAAAACTAGAGACAACCAGAAATTCCAGAAAATCAAGCTGCATAGGAGTCCAACAAACAAAGGTATAAAGAAGAAATACTCATCCAGACAGGTAGGGGGGTGGAGCCAGGGCAAAGAGCATGCAGTGTGGTGGTGGCAGCAGCAAAGGTGGTGGCAGCAGCAGCAGGCTAGTGGAAAGTGCAATCACGCATTCTAAAAACTAGGGAGGAGCACCTGGGGAGCACTCCCAGCACCAGACCAGACCACACCGCTCATGGTTCCAAAACTGGGAAAAATAAAGTCTCAATGCTTCTGAATGTGAAAACCAGTGGGGATTAGGGCAGAGGAAGAAACTGCCAGTCTCTCAGCAGAGTCTGCTTGTTTAAAGGATATCCACAGTCCTAGAATGTCTATAGACCTGCCCACTCTGGGAACAACAACCAGGGCAACAGCTAAAGAGATGCCAGTCCCATACAAAAGTGGGAGAAGTGCCTGGAAAAGGGATGAGTGCTCAGCAAGTGGCATTGTTCCCCTTCAGACCCCTCCCCCACATAAAGTATCACAACATGGTGAAAGGGGTTGCCCATACTGATGAAAACCTAAGGCTCTGCTCCTTTAAATGTAACAGGTGTGACAGGTCTACCGAAGACACAGAGGCAAACACAGGAACCTAACAAGATGAGGAGACAGTGAAGTATGCCCAAAAGAGGGAATGGATCAAGGTTCCAGTGGGAGAACTAACTGATAAGGAGATAGCCAACTTAATAGATGTAGAGTTCAAAACACTGGTGATAAAGATGCTCACAGGCTTGACAGATATGCTTAAGTATAACAAATGCATAAGGGAAGAAGTGAAGGCTATGCTAAGTGAAATGAAGAAAAATCTACACAAAACCAATGGTGAACCGAAGGAAACCAAGGTTCAACTCAATGATTTGGAACATAAGGAGGAAAAAAAATAGTCAAGCAGTACAGAATGAGGAAACAAGAATTGAAAAAAAAATGACAAGAGACTTAGGAACCTCTGGGACATCTTTAAACATGCCAACATCCAAACCATAGGAGCGCCAGAAGAAGAGGAAGAGCAAGAAATTGAAAGCTGATGTAGAAAAATAATGAAGGAAAACTTCCCAAATTTGGTAAAGGAAATAGACATAGAGGTCCAGGAATCACAGAGAGTCCCAAAGAAGCTAGACCCAAAGAGGACCACACCAGGACACATCATAATTAAAAAACCAAAGGTTGGAGGTAAAAAGAGAATTTTAAAAGCAGCAAGAGAAAAGCAGAGAGTTAACTACAAAGGGGTGTCTATAAGACTATCCACTGATGTCTCAAAAGAAATTTTGCAGGCAGGCAGGGACTGGCAAGATATATTCAATTGATGAAAAACAAGGACCTACAACCAAGACTACTCTATCCAGCAAAGCTATCATTTAGAATGGAAGGGCAGAGAAAGTGCTTTCCAGACAAGGTAAAATTAAAAGAGTTCATCATCACCAAACCATTATTTATGAAATGTCAAAGGAACTTATTTAAGAAAAAGAATATCAAAACTATGAATACTAAAATGACAACAAACTCACAACTTTAAACAACTGAATGTAAAAAATAAAAACAAAATCCAACCAAGCAAATCAGAATAGGAGCAGAATCATGGTAAAGGAATCATTTGGAGGGTTATCAGCTGTGAGGAGGATGGGGGAGAAATGGAGAAATGGTGCAGGGATTAAGAAGCATAATTGGTTGGTACAAAATAGACAGGGGGAAGTTAAGAATAATAAAGGGAAGGGTGAAGCCAAAGAACTTATATGCATGACTCATGAACATGAACTAAGGTAGGTGAGATTGCTGGAGGGAAGAGGGGTACTGGGCAGAGGGGAACAAAGGGGAAAAAATTAGGACTACTGTAACAACATAATCAATAAAATATACCTAAAAAATTATAATTGAGAGATATTTTATAAAACACTAAACCAGATTTCCTCAAAGTGTCAGGTTCATCAAAAACAATGAAAATATGTGAAACTCACAGATCAGAGGAGACTAAGGAGATATGATGACTAGATGTAATTTAGTATCCTGGATGGGATCATGGAATTTGGAAACAAACAAATAAACTAGTGAAATTCAAAGTAACTGTGAACTTCAGTAAATTCTAATGTTGTCATGTTGGTTACTTAGCTGTAACAAATTTATCATAATAGTGAAAAATTATCACAAAGTGAGAAAGTGGGTATAGGGTATACAGGAACTCCACATACTTTCTTTATAATTTTTCTATAAACCTAAAGCTGTTCTTTAAACATTTTTATTTATTTCTATATCCAAAATAACTCATTTGAAAATGTGTAGTTTAAAATTTAACAATTTTTACCAATTGTGGAAGACACTAGTTTGTCTCAACCAACATTCACTCTCTATTAATTTCTCTGCTACATCCTCTATTAGTTGCTTACCTAGAATCCTTATACTCACAGGTGGCTGTGTGTTAACATTCTATCTAATGAGACACATGGGTCTTCTGAGCCATCATTTTTTCCCTTACCTTTTCTTCTTTCTGGAATTTAGAAATAATGACTGGTGCTACAAAATGCATGTGACCATGAGGAAACTGCACCAATATCACTAGCTGAATAGAGATAAGCAGTAATCAGAGAAAAAGGACTACTACATATATATTTATTTTGCATAGAATTAATGATAACCACACAAAATAATCCAAAACGGAGACATGTAGCATTAAAAAAGAAGAAACAGAGGGAAAATAATCATAGAATACCACCAAGCTAAAATAACAGACAGAAACACAAAGAAAAAGAAAGAATGGAATAAGGACACAGAATTACCAGAAAAATAAAAATAAAATGGTTATAGGAGATTCTCATGTATCAATAATTACCCTGAATGTGCATGGACTGAACTCATCAATTAAAAGACACAGAGTAGCAGGTTGGATCAAAAAACAAAACTCAACTATACGCTGCCTTCAGGAGACAGTCTCAGCTGCAAGGAATAACATAGAAAAGTGAATGGATAGAAAGTGATAATCTAAGAAAATGACACCCAGAGAAAAATGGGCATAGGAGAACTTATATCTGACAAAATAGATTTCAGGATAAAAATTCTAGAAGTAATTAGTGATAAGTATTCAAAGTGATGTAAAGAAAGGACCTATAATCAAGATTACCCAGCAAAGCTATCATTTGGAATCGAAGGACAGATAAAGAGCTTCCCAGACAAGAAAAAGTTAAAGGAGTTCATCACCACCAAACCAGTATTATATGAAATGTTAAAGGGTCTTCTTTAAGAAGAAGAAGATAAAAAATATGGACAACAAAATGACAATAAATACATGTCTATCAAAAATTGAATCTAAAAAACAAAGTAACCAAGCAGAACAGAAACAGAATCATAGATACAGAGAACATTTTGATGATTGCCAGATGGCAGAGGGGTTGGGGGAATGGACAAAAATGGTGAAGGGATTAAGAAGTTCAAATTTGGTAGCTACAGAACAGTCATGGGGATGTAAAAGGTAGTATAGGGAATAGAACATATATGCATGACCCACGGACATGGACATGGACAATGGTGTGGGGATTGCCTGAGGGAGTGGGGGGCTTGGTGCAGGAAGGCAAAAAGGGAAAATTGGGACAATTGTAAAAGCATAAAAAATAAGATATAATTTAAAAATTCACAAAAGACAAAGATAGTCATTTTATAATGATAAAGAGGACACTACATCAAGAAAACATAATGTTATTTATATATATATATATACACACACACTCAGTCTAGAAGTGCCAAAATACATAAAGCAACTGTTAACAAAACCAAAGGGAGAAACTGCCCAAAACCCTGACAGCTATGGATAGGTCATCTAAACAGAAAATCAGTATGGAAATATTTATTTTGTGTTTTATATTCCACATATAAGTGAAATCATATGGTATTTGTCTTTCTCTGATTTATTTCACTTAGCATAACAAATAGAATATAAACAGACTCATAGATACAGAAAATAGACTGACAGTTGGCCAAGGGGTAGGGAGGTGGGGCTGGCTGCGAAAGGTGAATTAAGAAGTATAAATTGGGAGTTACAGAATAGTCATAGAGATGTAAGTTACAGCACAGGCAATATGGTCAATAATATCATAATAACTGGATGGAGCCAGATGGGTACTTGAAACATTAAGGAGACCATGCTGCAATGTACATGATTATCTAACCACTATGCTGTTATCTGAAACTAACAGAGAATAAAATGATACTGAATGTAAAATGTAATTGAAAAATTAAAAATAAGGAAATATTGGTCTTAAGTGGAACATTAGACCAAATGGACATAACCAATATTTACATAGCTTTTGTTCTTCTCTAGTGCACATGAAACATTTTCAAGAAGAGACCGTATGCTGAGACACAAAACCAGCCTCCTCAAATTTCTAATACTGAAATCATACTAAGCATATTCTTCAACCACAATGCTTTAAAACTGGAAATCAGCTGCAAAAATGGTGTGGAAAATTGCAAACATGTAATTTTCATGTAAATATGTAAATAACATGTTACTAAATAATAAATGTGTCAAAAATATGTAAAAGAAGAGACCAAAAGACACATAGAGACAAATTAGAATGATAATATGACATATCAAAATTAGGGGGATACAGCAAAAGTGATAATGAAAGGAAAGTTTATATTTGCAGGCCTATAACTGGAAACAAAAAACTCAAATAAAAACCTAACATTTTTAATTAAAGAGCCTGTATAAAAGACTCATGGACATGGACAACGGGGAGGGATATGATTGCGGGAGAGGGGGTGGGCTGGGTGGGGGAGAGAAATTAGGGGAAAAGGGGACAACTGTAATTGAAAAATCCAAAAGAAAAAAAAAACTTAACATTTTACCTTGAATAACTAGAAAAATAAAAACAAACTAAGAAGAAGGAAGAAAAGAATCAGAATTAGAGTAGAATTAAGCAAAATAGGCAAAAAAACAACAGACAAAATAGTACAACAAAGGGCTGGTTCTTTGAAATAGTTAATAAAATTAACAAATCTCTGGCTCTGACTCATAAAGAAAAAATTTAAAAACTCAATTTAGCAAAATTAGAAATTGAAGTTACAATAGACACTTCAGAAATACAAAGGACTATGTAAAAATACCACAAAAAAACTATATACTTCCAAATTCTATGACCTAGAAGAAATGAACAAGTTCTTAGAAATACATAACCTTCCTATACTAAATTAGGAAGAAGTGGATAATCTAAATAGACCAGTTAACACTAATAAACTTAAAACAATAATCATAAACCTCCTCAAAATTAAATGTCTAGGACGAGATGACTTCACTAGTGAATCCTGGCAAGCATTCGAATATTTAATATCTGTATTTCTCAAACTGTTCCAAATAATTGAAGAAGAAGCAATACTTTCTAATTCATTTTATGAGGACATTGCCCCTGCCACCAAAACCTGACAAGGACAACACACATACACACACGCACGCACGCACACACGCACGCACACACACACAAGAAAATTACAGATCAATATCTCTAATGACTATAGATGCAAAAATCCTAAATAAAATACTAGCAAATTGAATTCATCAATACATTAAAAGAGATAATAATTATGATCAAGTGAGGTTCATTCAAGGGGTATAAAGTTGGTTTAAGATATCCAAATCAACCAATGTGATGTACCACATTAACAAAATAAAGAATACAAATTACATGGTCATATCAAGAGATGAAAAATAAGCATTTGACAAAATACAACATCCAGTTATGATTAAAACATTCAATAAAATGTGTCTAGAAGGACAGATTCTCAACATAGTGATGACCATATATTACAAACCGTTAGATGATATCGTAACAAATGGTGAAAAACCGAAAGCTTTTTCTCTAAGATTAGGAACAAGCATGCCCACTCTCACCACTCTTATTCAATGTAGTACTGGAAGTCCTTGTCAGAACAATCAGTTAAGAGAAAGAAAAGACATCCATATTGGTAATGAAGTAAAACTGTCACTCTTGGTAGATGACATAATTCTTTATATTGAAAACCCTAAAGAGAGCCCCCAAAGGTATTAGAAACAAGAAACAAATACAGTAAGTTTGCAATATACAAAGTTAATGTACAAAAATTTATTGCATTCTTATATACTAACAATAAAATTTCTAAAAAAAATGAAAAAATTCATTTTGCAGTTGCAACAAAAAGAAAAAATACTCATGAATAAATTTAACAGAGGATGTAAAAGACCTATACACTAAAAACTACAATAAATTATTGAGAGAACATGAAGACACAAAGAAATGGAAAGATATTTTATGTTCATTGATTGGAAGAATCAATATAGTTATAATGGCTATTTTGCCCAAATCAATATACAGACTTAATGAACTCCTGATCAAAATCCCAATGGTGTTTTTCAAACAAATAGAACAAAAATATCAATTTTGTATGAGATCACAAAAGAGTTCAAATAGCCAAAGCAATCCTGAAGCAAAAACAAAGAAAGAAACAAGCAAACAAAACAAACAAAAAAACAGAGGTATTTTACTCCCTGATCTCAAACTGGGCTTCCTTGCTACAGGAATCAAAACAGTATGATATTGCCAGTAACACAGAAACCCAGACACACAGACAAGACCAATGGAACAGAATTGAGAGTTCAGAAATAAACCTACCTGTTTATGGGCAACTAATTTTCAACAAAGGAGCAAAAAACAATGAAAAAAATGAAAGTTTCTTCAATACAATGGTGCTGGGATAATTGGAAAGCTACATGCAAAAGAATGAAACTAGACTACTATTTGACACTATACACAAAAATTAACTCAAAATGAATCAAATAACTAAATACAAAATATGAAACAAACAAACAAAAATACATAGAAGAAAACATAGGTAGTGAACTTAAGGACCTTGACTCAGAAAGGATTTTATAAATTTGACTCAAAAGGCAAGAGAAGTAAAAACAAAACTATATGAATGGGGCTATACCAAACTAAATAACTTCTGCATAGCAAAAAATAAAATAAAATAAAACAGAAGGGCAACCAACCAAATGAAAGAATGTATTTGCAACAATACCTCTGGTAAGGGGCTAATGTCCAGAATATATAAAGTACTCATATAACTCAACACAACAAAATGAACAGTCCTATTAAAAAATGGGCAGAAGACCTGAACAGATACTTCTTGCAAGAAGACATATAAACAGCCAACAGATATATGTAAAGATGTTCACCCTCACTATGATTAGGAAAATGCAAATCAAAACCACGAGATATCACTTATACTATTACAATGACTATTATCAACATGACAAGAAATAACAAGTGTTGGAGAGGCTCTGAAAAAAGGGGACACATATACTGCTGGTGGGTATGTAAACTGTTATAGCACTATAGAAAAGAGTATGAAGGTTCCTCAAAAAATTAAGAATACAGCTACCATATGATGCCTCAATCCCTCTTCAGAATGTCTACCCCAAACTTCTGAAAACATTTATTCATAAATACAATGTCTTTCTGGAAAAAGCCCAACCATTGTTAATATAACGAGAATAGTTTGAGTGACATCAGTGTAACCTGGTAGCCAAAGAGAGTGGGCTGAAATGTGCATGTGTGAATACTAATGACTTCACTGTTATAGTCGGTGGAGGGCAGTAGATGCTGTTGAGTGAGCATGTGTACCGTGTGGCTCATTCAAAAATCTCTGAGCAAGTAGAATGATGCATCTGCATCAAATTTTGCATTAAGTTTGAACATTTCTCCACAGAAACTGTTCAGATGACTCAGAAAGCCACAGCTATGGGTAATTGGTTATTGACAGCTTCATCACGACAAGGCACCAGTTCATGCATCATGTCTCATGCAGAGTTTTTTGGTGAAAGATCAAATCACCAAATGACTCAGTCCCCCTACAGACCAGATTTGGTGCCCTGCAACTTCTGGCTTTTCCCAAAACTAAAATCATCTTCGAAAGGGAAGAGGTTTCAGATCAACGATGAGATTTAGGAAAATGTGATGAGGCAGCTGATGGTGATTGGGAGAACTATGTGAGGTCCCAAGGTGACTACTTTGAAGGGGACTGAGATATCATTGTCCTATGTAGAATGTTTCTTGTATCTTCTTCAAAATGTCTGTATTTTTCATATGACATGGCTGGATACCTTCTAGAAAGACCTCATAAAGTTACCACTATGTTCACTGTAGCATTATTTACTATAACCAAAACATGGAAACAACTTAAATGTTCTTCAGTGGATGATTGGGTAAAGTGGTATATATATACACAATGGAATATTACTCAGTCATAATAAAAAATGAAATATTGCCACTTGTGACAACATAGATGGATCTTGAGAATATCATGCTGAGCAAAATAAGTCAAATGGAAAAGGACAAGAATTATATGATTTCAATCATACATGAGATATCAACTAGAAAGCAACAAACAAAAAATCTAATAGACATAGGCAACAGTGTGATAGTTACAACAGGGAAAAAGGGAGTGGAAAGAAGTTGAAAAGGGCAGAGGACATCAAATACAGGGTCTCAAAAGGTGGTGAGCCCACAATACAATATACAGATATTATATAATGCAATTGTACACTTGAAACATATTTTATTAACCAATGTCACCCAAATAAATTTAATTAAATAAAAAAATTAAATGACAACTTTGCTGGATATATTATTTTTGGTTTGTAATTTCTACCTTTCAATATTTTGAATATATCATTCTACTCTCTCTCAGCCTGTATAATTTCTGCTGGGAAATATGATAATAGTCTGATGGCATTTTCTTTGTAGATGACTGGCATTTTTTTCCACCTGCCTTGAAAATTTCTTCTTAATCACTGACTTTTGCCAGTTTTAATATAATGTGTATTGAAAGTATTTTTGTGTTGAAATAATTAGTGTGCTGTTATAATTTTGTCCTTGAATTTCCAGTTTCTTCCCAGGTTTAGGAAGTTCTCATCAACATTTGTTTGAAAAGATTCTGTGTTTCCTTCTCTATCCTGGTATCCACTATCCTTATGCTGCTGTTTCTAATGGAGTGAGATAGTTCTCACAGAGTTCTTTCATTTAAAAATGAAACAAAACTTAGCTCTACTTCTTCTTCCACTTAAATAGTTTCTAGATTTCTATCTTTGAAGATATTAATTCTGTTTTCTATATGACCAGCTCTACTTTTTATCTCATTTGTTGAGTTCTTCAGCTTCAGAATTTCTGTTTGGTTCTTTTTTATACTTTCAATGTATTTAGTAAAGTATTCCTGTTCATTAATTTTATTCCTGAGCTCAATAAACTGCCTTTTTGAGTTTTCTTGTACCTTACTGATCTTTTTCATGACTGCTATTTTGAATTCTCTGTCATTTAAATCACAATTTTCCATTACTTTTATTTTGCATTCTGAAGAATCTCATTTTCTTTCTGCATTACCATGCTACCTTGGTTGATTATGGTACCTTGAAAGACTGTTCCTCAGTCAACACATTTGAAATAGGGAACTAGTTTCTTATTTAGATACCATTTTGATTTTAACAATTTCAGCGGGTTGATAATGGTCTTTCTTTTATTTTCCAGTAGGTGGTGATATAGCGCAAGTTTTTGTTTTCTCTTACTGTGCTTCTTGAGCCTCTAGGGTGGTGGTGAGGGGCATCACTGTGGTCATGGGAGTCATAGCCTAAGTGAGCAGGGTGGTGGGTGTTCCCACTTGTTTTGGTTGACTTCATCTCAGGGCTCTGCCACTGTGGTCGGGAATGTAGTGGGTGGAAGGTGCCAGATTTGCTAGCCCACCACACTGATGCCTGGTTCTCTATGGCTGCAGTGCTGCTGTGCTGTAGTGGGGAGGCTTTAGATGCATCTTTGCTGCTGCTACCATTGTAAACAATCAGGGGAGTTAAGGTAGATTATCAGACACCTCTACTGCTTCGGCCTCTTTTACTCTCCAATGGACTGTAGGGGCCATACCCCAACTCTTCCTGCTCCTGCATTAGTTGGGGCCATGGGCTCAGCCATGGCAGCTGGGGAACTGCATCCATGGACACCATCTCTGTCCTCCCCCAGTCTCACCTCCTGTGCTGTTCCAATGTGCCCAACTTCAGTTGTACCAATGTGTGTGAATCTCTCAGGCATGTGTGATGAGCAGAGAAACCTTTGTTGGATTATAGATGTTTGACTAGAGGTAGATTTAAAAGGAGATAAAAGATCTTCTCAGTTCACCATGGTGCTTACATTGCCTGACGTGATAACTTTTAAATGTAGTTTCATAATTCTGGAATGTTGAACCCAATTTATATCATCCTGTTTGATGCTTAAATAAATTAACCAAAGGTTTTTATCAAAAACAAGATAACATCTATTTGCTAATGTTGTATCCATGGGAATATCTGTATTATCTGTATATTTTATAGCTTTTATGCAATTGTATAATAGTAACAGTATAGTTCTGAATAAAAAATTATTATATTAATTATGAAAATTTAGAAAAATGCAAATAAAATATAAATTATATATGTATATACATTTTTGTGTATATGTACATGCACACATAAAAATGAATGTGTCCATTTTCCTGAAAACCACAGGTGACTATCAGATATTTTTATATAAAATTCTCCTTTTATTTGCTTTTCTCTCTTTTATCAGATTTATTTTTCTCCTTTTGGTTTATTTTCTGTATACTTATATTAAATATTACTATAAATTATGAATGATTTATTTATAATCCTTGAAATAAACCTATTGAATCTTATATTTATCTGCAAAAATCTCTGAGGGAATTCTTTTCCTGGCACAAGGGGAACAAAGTCAAACAGTGGAAAAAGAAAAATAATTCTGAGAATACCAAGTACACTAATTATTTCATTGTAACATAATAGAAATTAGATATTTGACATCTTCTTGGATGAATGTCAGTAGCCAAAACAAACTGCAGAACTGTAAACACATAGCACTTATGCAATTTCTCTGTTGCTTTATGCTTGTTAAACCAAAAAGGATTGTTAATATTTAGAAAAAAACAGTCTTTAAACTCAACCCTTCAATCCAACACAAAGAGATATTTTATAGCCACAAAAAAAGCACATGCTCTGGCAGGGAAAATGTAACTTTTTGTTTTTTTATTTTTCTTTTTGTTTTCTATTATTGACTTTACCTTGGCATCATGGAATATGCTTTTAAAATTTCTCAATGAACAATGACAGCTAAGTTTTAAAAGGCAAAACAATAGTGCTTCTAGTAGAATGTATCTATGGGGCTTTGGGGTAGTTAAAAAATTAACAGGACATAAACATAAATTAATCATAAAAATTTATAAATGAGCGTGCATTATATTGAACAATTTGTATTTGTTAAAAGATACCATTAAAAGGGAAAATTGATCACCCACAGATCGGGAGTTTATTTGTAATGTATATTGTCAGCCAACATCTCATATCAACCATAGAAATAAAGAAATAAGAAAAAGTCAACTCAATAGAAAAATGGAAACTAGAATATAGAAATGGCATTTCACCAAAATGAAAAGGCTATCGCCTAAATTCTTGCATGAGTTCCACTTCTGCCCTTTGGTGGTGGGCAAGAACAAGCACCTTACTTAAAGGCAACAAAAAGGGAGCCAAGAAGAAAGTGGTTGACCCATTTTCTAATAAAGATTATTATGATGTGAAAGCACCAGATACATTCAATATAAGAAATATTGGAAAAACATTAGTTACAAGAACTCAAGGAACTGAAATTGCATCTGATGGCCCGAAGGGTCATGTTTTAGAAGTGAGCCTAGCTTATCTGCAGAATGATGAAGTTACATTTAAAAAATTGAAACTAATTAGTGAAAACATTCAGGAAGCTACTGACTAATTTCCATGCCATGGATCTTACCCATGACAAAATGTGTTCCAAGGTCAAAAAATGGCAGACCACGATTGAAGCTCATATTGATATCAAGACTACTAGTGGGTATTTTCTTCCTCTATTCTGTATTGGTTTTACTAAAGAAATACAACAGTCAGATTTGGAAGACCTCCTATGCTCAGTATCAACAGGTCTGCCAAATCCAGAAGATGATGGAAATTATGACCCAAGAGGTGCAGACTAATGACTTGAAAGAAGTGGTCAATAAAATGATTCCAGATAGCATTGAAAAGAAATAGAAAAGGCTTTCCAATCTAGTTATTGACTCCATGATGTCTTTGTTAGAAAAGTCAAAATGCTGAAGAATAGCAAGTTTGAACTGAGAGAATCATGAAGCTTTGTGGAGAAGGTAGCAGTTCTGGAAAAACTACTGAGGATTAGACAGGTGCTTAAAGTTAAATGAGTTAATGGGAATGAGCACCTAATCCAACAATCTTTAAAATTTAGACATTCAATACTGACAAATAAAAGGGCCTATTTGCGATATTTTTTTAAAAAAAGGTTTTTAAATCTGAGAAATGTGCATGAACTGCTATGAGATACTATCATACAAACCTACACACACACACACACACACACAAAGATGAAATACTAAATTTTGCCAATGATGTTATATACCTTTTCTGGTGTGTGCAATCACATTCAAAAAATTATTGGCACTATCTGCTAAACTTAACCAAAATATACCCTATGACTAACAATTCTACTCCTAAGTATTATTATAAATGGCCTTTGACAACAAGTATTCCTACATATAAATTCATACTTTGAAAATTTTTTATAGCTTAGGCATGTATGTTGTGACCTACCTATAACAAAAAACTTATTTTATGTTCTTATTTTGTATCTAACAACAAAGCCTATAACAAAACATTGAAATACCATGACTGCATCTTAACAATACACCACAAGCAACCAGAAATGCATATACCATGAGTTCACCTCAGGACATTACACAAATATTTATAGCAGCATTATTTCTAATAGCCTAAAACTGGAAGTCACAAAAATGTCCATGAACACTAGAATGAATAAATAAATTATGGTATATTCATAAAGTAGATTAATAGATGGCTATGAAATAAACTAATGTCACACACAAATGCTAAATGTATTAACATGGATAAATCTCATTAATGAAAGAGGCTAGATACAAAAGAATACATAATCTATGCTGATTCCATTTTTGTAGAACTCAAATTCAGGGAAAGCCAACCTATGGTATTAGAAGTTAGAATAGTGGTTAATTCTGGAGTAATGGTTAATAGTTGGAGTAATGGAAGTATAAAGGGGGCTTCTTGGTTACTTACAATATTCTTATTTTTGACATATCATAATTACATGTTTTTTTATGTTGAGATAATTCTTGAGTTTTTCACCTTTGAAATTGTCCTGTTCTGTATGTATGTCATAATTCAATTTAAAAAATTAAATAAAGTTAAAATGCTCTAATTGGTTTTCCAGTTTCAAAGCATTGACACAATGTTACTTCAATTGTTGGAAAAAGAACTTAATGCCATTAATTTTTTTTTTCAGAATAAAATTTTGATACAAAATTAAATCTGGTCACCCAAAGTTACTTTAGAACAATTAATGTGGAATGATACATTTTAAGAAAACAATATAATTAAATTTACAAGTCTAAGAATTATAAAAAATAAAAGTAGGAGAGTCATAGAACTTGATCTTACACAGTCCAAACCTTTTATTACGCAGAAGAGGAAACAGACCTTGACAGTATAAATTAATAACCAATGTCAGCTTATTAATGATAGACTAGGGATTCCAGTGCTCCTAACATCTCTCAATAGAGTGCTGTTTTTTCCTGCAAATCACTGTGGTACTCTGAACCTAAACCAAGACTCTATTTCTCTATATGACAAATCACCACCTTGGTTACGGGGTTTGTTCAAAATAAATAAGTGAGTTATTAATGAAAAAAATATCATCGTAAAGTAAGAGTCAAAAGCATCTTATCACGGGAATTAATGTTTCTGAAAGATAACTGTTATGAGGACACCCACCCAATTATCAAAATAAATGTACATCAAAGTTCTTAAAAAAACAGCAACAAAAGAACCAGGAGTAATATTTTTATCTTTTATTTTTAAAAGATAAAATGGTGAGATACATTGCATTTTCCAGAGACTGCTAAACATTTTTTTCAAATATAAGTTACTGCTTCTTTTAATGATTTCTCTCTATGGGAAAATATAAATTTTATTGTAGACTTAGACACAATTTCAATCAAGTCATTTCTACTTTTATGTCATACAGATAGCCCATACTTATTTAAAACCTTTTAAATTTTTTTCTTTAGTGCTGAATCCTTTTATTCAACAAATATTATTGGGTAACTATGATGTACAAATCAATATCCAATATTTTAATAGACATAAGATTTACAACCACCTAACAAATTTCACAATTCCTTTTGCTAGTGGTATCTAAGAACAAGACCAGTCAATAATTATTTGAAAGCTAAAACTCTTCTAAAAATTATATCTAAGTGATAGGATTCTCTAATACTTTGAATTATCCACCTTTTAATAGTACTTCTCCAGGCAGACAGCAGTGGTGTGCAGAATATACCTTTCCTATCAAACAGTTCTAAATTAAATTTCAATCAAATTTTGTATCAAATGACTATAATGTCCAAGGCAATATCAGGTATATATAATGTTATGTAAATTTTTCTATACATGTTTATCCTATTATTCTACTTTGTGAGAATTTTGCATTTCTAATCACATTAAATACTTTCCTAAAGTGTTGTTGAGGTCATACCAGTTTTAATGCTGTTCTTTTTAACCCTGCTGAAATATTAATATGAAGTTCATTTACTTAAAGTATTTGAGCCATATTTACTTTCTAATAGCAATAAATCTGGCTTTTGAAAATGTCCTGCTGACATTTTTCATATCTAAAATGAAATTGTTGAAATCAAAGTGCATTGAGAAAGTATTGCAGTTAAACTCACTATAGGCAACATATAAAATCCGTGGAATCCATTATACCCCAGGTGACCCAATGTTAATGGTACTGAAACAAAAACAAAAACTATTTCCAACTGTAGAGTAGAACAAATCTCAATGTTATTTCTTCAGTTGAGTACTTGTCTTATGCATTGATAAAGAGCTTGTTCCTAAATTTCAGTCATATGCTCTGTATATACTGCCTCAGGAAATTAAAGTCTTGCTTTTGTCCTTGATTTTTTAACTCCATCATTTTATTATTTCAAATTGTATGTCAAGGTATAGATTTGCAAACAACAGACACTTGTAAATGATTTCGTAAATGGTGAGAAACTTTGCTGTGTGAAGATTATATTTATTATATAATTTACCTTTGTGAGCATTCATAGACATGCATTATGATCAGAATGCTAGTTTCCACAGAGTACAGCAAGTTTCCCAACTTTAATATTTATGTACTTTTTTTTACATATAACAGTTATAATTTGAAAGTGTGACCCATAGCTTATTTAACATTGATACATGTGTTCTTGCTATTTATATTTCATAATAGGTTTTATATCACTAAAGAAATAACAAATGAAAAGGTTAGTTTTCTGAAAACAGGTGTAGCAGAATCAAAATTAAATATTCTAAGACTCATGGAAAGTTCTAGAAGGCAGGCCAACAATTTAAATGGTGCAGAATTTATAGCATTCTTATATCAGACTTTTAAGAAAACTATATATTTTTACTTTCTATATTTGATTTGCATGATGATGTTAATATATCTCTGGTCATATTAATACATGCATTTATAAAGTTCAAAAAATATTGCATATATAACTATATTTTAATTATAAAACATATAAAACTAAGAAAATGATGATCTTGGGTAATATAATAGAAAGTATATGGGAAAAAGGATAAACTATATAAGACCTAACAAATCAATAAAATGGTTTCAGCCTCATTTTCCTAACTAATAAAATTAAAGATACTAATACCAGCTATATTCTCCCTATGGATATGTTACCAGGAAGGCAAGTGTGTCCACATGTTATGAAAGCACTCAGTACACTGTAAAGTGAATTAAGCCTAAGACTCGAAGGCAACTGTTCAGTTACACGAGAAAGGCTTCGGTCCATAAAGAAATAAGCAGCTAGCGTGCCATCTTTCTTAGCAATGACACTAATCCTCTAGTACTCTTCCCAGTGGCTCAACTCCAGAAGACTGAGCAGAACTCTATGTGAAAAAGCAGAACCAAATTTGGCCTGTCTCAAGGATGGTGACAAGCTAAGTGGCACAGAAGGCTTTTTGAGGAAAGCCTGCACTGGTGTCCTGGGGAAAGCAACGCGATGATCCAGGAAAGAACTGAGACTCCCACATGCTCAAACAAACCTAGCTTGGGGAAGAAAAATATTCATGATCAGATTAACATTGAATTACTGAGGAGAATTCACATCTCACTTCCAGGTTTGCTTTCTCTTATAAGTGGTTGTGCTTATTAGCTCTAATAACACTAATATATTTTCTTAGCTATGTCTTCTCTTTTTTCACTTTTTTCACATTTCTTCCAAGTACAGACAGCCTAGCAAAACTTCAGAAGTTAGCCAAAAATGTTACTTCATTTTGAACCTAGGGTTATAGATTTTAAATTAATATTTACTTTGGCACACGTTTCACTTTTGTTTACATTTTTGTCTGACAATCTAAATCATGTTTGAAAAGAGTTATTTACAAGGCAACAGCTGAAGCTAGCCTCCAAGAATAACAGGAACAAAACCTGACATCAGCAATAATCAGATATGCCATGTGAAGGACTCTAGGACACCCTTTAAGAGTTTCTTTATTAAAATTATATTTTATTGATTAGGCTATTATAGTTGTCCCAATTTTCCCCCTTTTCCACCTCCAGAGAGCACCCCTTACTCTCTCAGGCAATTCCCACACCATTGTTCACGTCCATGTTCTTTGGCTGCTCCATTTCCTATATTGTACTTTACATCCCCATGGTTATTCTATAACTACCTATTTGTACTTCTTAGTCCCCTCACCTCTTCACCTATTTCCCCACATCCTCCCATCTAAGAGTTTCTTTATAAAATGTATTGACATCGGTGCAAATTGAAAGCTGAACAGTGTTTCTTCTTATTTCCCATGCTTTGCTCAATTTTATCTTTTAGATAAATGGATCTTTGTAGGGGAACTTTACAAGAAATTTGGGAAGAGGATTGTGCTCTACAAGATAATTACCTAGAGATCATCATGCTTGAAGTCATTAAAAAATATGAATTTATTACAGTCAGACAAATGTGACAGACTTCTGGGAGTTTCAGAATGAAAGTTTTTACATGGTACTACTGAAGAATGTTGACTAGAGGTAAAAGAGCACATTCTGGGCATTCTTTATAATAGTCATTCTAATTTTCAAAGCACTCTTAAGCTTATCAAAGGTAAATGTTTAAAAAGAGATCATAATCTCGGTGCATCTGCAGAATTAAAATAACTAGATTGCTTTCCACTTTAACTTTCTATTAAAGGATAGTTATTTTGCTGCCATCATGGCCAATTCTATCTGTTTAGAGAAACAGTTAAATTACAGAAATATAAAATCCACATATGAAGTATTTTAAATGCCCAATTAAGCCTTCTAATTATATTCTGTTGATTGGTTCTAGGTATTCTTCTAAGTTTCCACTTCTCAGAGCCTCCTTCTGACCACAGATTCCTCTTATTATCCTGGCTTTTCTCCCAATTTTCAATGATCATTTATCAGCCAATCAGTTTTGTGTGAGTATACCATGGTTCTGCAAAATGCAACATAAGGAAAGTGGAGGGAAGGACATATAAAAATATTTTGTACTATCATTACAACTCTTCAGTGAGTGTAACATTATTTCAAAATAAAAAGTTTTTAAAGTGTACCAGATATCGCTATTTAACAAATACCCACTCTTTCCCCAAATTTCACATACAAACGTATATGAAATTTACTTAATTTTTCATCACTACTCTTTCAATCTTTGTTCAGGAAATTTGTTCTTTTTCATACATTATTTTGTTCATAGTTCATATTAATTCTTAAGCATGTCTCCCTTCAAACATTCTGTTTATATATATTTTTCTCTTAGGGCTCACTACACCAAACAAACACACAGCATAGAAGTTAAAATATTAGGACCAACGCTTTTTTTTTTCTGTCTTCACCCTAACTCCTATTTATCTCCCTAACTCCTATTTATCTTCCCTTGCAGGAAAAACTTTATCTCATTCTATTCACTCAGAGAACTGATTTTCTATTGAAAATTTATACCCATTATTTTCTCATTTTCTAAATCAGCTTTCCAAGATAGTTTATTAATTTATCTGAAACTTTAACAGAATTATATATTCTTAGAACTTTCTTCCTAATTTCCCCTTCAGGTTTTTTTGTTTGTTTGTCTGTTTTCAGTATATTGTATATATTATTTTCTTTTTTATTGAATTTATTGGGTGACATTGATTAATGAAATATATAGGTTTCAGGTGTACAGTTCTATAATACATCAAATGTTGGCTGCATTTGTAAAGAGTAAATTTCATATGATATGTTTCTTATTTTAAAAAATAAATTTGCTCTGGGTCACCCTCAGGGGAGGATATAAACCTCCAGCATTCTCTGGGTGACATGGTTCTGACCATTTCTTCAGAGAAGAGTGTAGCTGTGAGCTAGTAGCAGCGCACACACTCAGGAGCTGAGGGACAGGAGAACTAACCCTGGAAAGATATCTACATTGGGCACCAACAGTATACAATATAAGCTTCCAGTCTGTAACTGAACAACAAGTTGGAAGTTCTGCTGCCTGCTATCACCCTCCAGGCAAAATTCCAGAGGAAAGGAGTCTGTATTCAAAAGCAGTAACTTAAGCCTATCAATTAAAGCTAAAATCTAACACCTGGATTCTCATACCTTTCCCCCTGTTAGTTTCTGTAGGGTTAATTAACAAACTAAAACAACATAATACACAAAAGCTACACAATTATGGAAGAATGGTAGGCTTCTCCCTCAGAGCCTGTTCCCTCTAGAACACCCAAAGAATAAACCTGCCACCCTCTACCAGGCCAGCCAGATCCTAGGCTGTGCCCAGAGTTCCTTCTCAGTCAAAATACTATTCCTTGGGAAATGCAGGTAGTTGTAGTACAATCAACCAGGCACCCTTTAGGAAGAAGAGCCCAAGAGCCAAGGAGCCAGCCCTCTTTGTATTTCCATTGGCTGTGGATACATTCAGCTTCTCAGCCAATCCCATCCTAAACTGCTTTCCATTGCCTCAGCAAACCCCTCCTATGGCCCCTCCTACTTCTCCCCGGTGATCTTAATCAGATCTCTCTGCATCAAGTCTACCAACTCTTTCTTCACTGCGCACCCTGTGCCCTTAAATTCATCCACTTATTATCAGTGTAGGTAGTTTTTAGTACCATAATCTTCTTAGATGCTACTTTTTTTGTGTGCAATTTGTCATCTTTTCATCTATTTTTTTGAAAATAAAAATCCATTTAAAAAATCTGCATCTAATAACTCCAGTTTCTAGATCAAGTGTGGTTTTATTCCAATTATCTCTTTTCTTCTTCACTCTGCTTTGAGATTGTTGGTAATTTTTTGTTTGAAGACCAAATATTTTGTATGAGGAAGAGTAGAAGTACTGGGTGAGGTTATCTACCTCAATAGTGAATTCACTCTCTTCAGCTGAAAGCAGAGATAAATGAGACACATTACTGATCCAACCAAACGCCAAGCTAAATGGGGTGTGGTTCTACTTCCAGTAAGACTCAGTCTACCTTTGAGGTACCTCCCAGAGCATAGGACTCTGTGGTTTGTCATTGAGAGTCTTGAGTGCTTCTACCCTTTTGAATGGTCTTAAATTAGAATTTTTCTTTTTCCAGAACGACACCATAGCAAAGAAACTCACTCTGCCTGTCAGCTACTTTCTGTTTGACTTTTAGCTTCCCTTCCTGTGGAGCTTGAAAGTAGCCTTGAGTGTTGGGCTCACTCCAGATCCCTAGTCCCTTAACCCTTACCTGCCATGGAAGCCTGTGCATTCCAGCTTTGTCTCTCCCGGCCATGAAATTGATGAAAACTCCGCAGTGTTTTCTGCCTCTAAGCAATCATCTTCTGTCCAGTTTCTTGGTCTCTTTACTGTTCTTTGAGTTGACAAATGCATACAGAATATTGGGCTCACCTCAGTGCAATTTTAGAATTTCTGGAAAGTAGACTTCTAAATTGTTGGCTGCCTAAGCCATTTTCTGATGCCTCAAAAATAAATATATATGATTATATATAAAATCTATCTACCTAATCTATATCTGGCCTTTCTTTTGATGTTTAGTGAAGTAGTTGGCATGCTATAAGCCACCCAATCCTAACTGAGCAGCAGTCATCTCAACAAGTGTTTTCAATCTCAAAAATAGGTATTTTTTGTTTTTGTTTTTTAATTTTTAAGTATATTGTATTGATTATGTTGTTACAGTAGTTCCAATTCCCCCCCCCCCCATTGCTTCCTTCTGCCCAGTACTCCCCTTCCCTCCAGCAATCCCACTCCACCTTAGTTCATGTCCATGGGTGGTGCATATAAGTTCTTTGGCTTCATTCTTTCCTATATTATTCTTAACATCCCCCTGTCCATTTTGTACCAACCGATTATGCTTCTTAGTCCCTGCACCATTTCCCCATTTTTCTTCCTCCCCCCTCCCAGCTGATAACCCTCCAAATGATCGCCATACCTATGATCCTGTTCCTATTCTGGTTTGCTTAGTTGAATTTTGTTGTTATTTTTTAGATTCAGTTGTTGATAGTTGTGAGTTTGTTGTCATTTTAGTGTTCGTAATTTTGATCTTCTTTTTCTTAAGTAAGTCCCTTTGACATTTCATACACTAATGGCTTGGTGATTATGAGCTCCTTCAGCTTTACCTTGTCTGGGAAGCACTTCATCTGCCGTTCCATTCTAAATGATAGCTTTGCTGGATAGAGTAATCTTGGTTATAGGTTATTTTTCATCACATTGAATAATTCTTGCCAGTCCCTTTCTGCCTGCAAAGTGTCCTATGAGAAATCAGCTGATAGTCCTATAAGCACCCCCCTGTAGGCAACTCTCCGCCTCTCTCTTGCTGACCCCAGGACTCTGTCTTTATCTTTCACCTTTGGCATCTCAGTCATGATGTATCCTGGTGTGGTCCCCTCTGGGTCCAGCTTGTCCAGGACCCTCCATGCTTCCCAGACCTGTATGTTCATCTCTTTCACAAAATTTGGGAAGTTTTCCTCATTTTTTTCAATTCTTGCTTCCTCATTCTGCACTGGTTGACTGTTTTTTTCTTCCTTATGTTCCAAATCATTGAGTTGAACCCTGGTTTCCTTCCATTTACCATTGGTTTTGTGTGGATTTTCCTTCATTTCACTTAGCATAGCCTTCACTTCTTCTCTTATGCGTTTGCGGTACTCAAGCATATCTGTCAAGCCTGTGAGCATCTTTATCACCAGTGTTTTGAATTCTGCATCTGTTAG
Source organism: Furipterus horrens (assembly GCF_987537825.1). Taxonomy (NCBI): domain Eukaryota; kingdom Metazoa; phylum Chordata; class Mammalia; order Chiroptera; family Furipteridae; genus Furipterus; species Furipterus horrens. Next base: position 122,705,917 of record NW_028327172.1, on the reverse strand, counting down.
GTTGTCTATCTCCTCATCTATTAGGTTAGCTATCTCCTCATTGCTTAGTTCTCCCACTGGAAACTTGATCCATTCCCCCTTTTGGGCCATACTTCTGTCTCCTCATTCTGACAGGCTCCTGTGTTTGTTTGCCTCTGTGTCCCAGGTAGAACTGTCTATCCTGTTATGTTGTAAGGGGCGGAGCCTTAGGGATTCATCAGTACAGGGTGACCTGTTTCACCATGTTGTGGCACTGTATGTGGGGGAGGGGTTCAAGAGGGAACAATTGCACTTGCCCAGCACTCAGCACTTTTCCAGGCACCTCTTCCACTTTTACACCAGACTGGCACCCCTCTAACTGTTGCCCTGGCCATTGTTCCCAGAGTCAGTGGGTCTGAGGACATTCTAGGACCATGGGTGCCCTTTAAACAAGAGGACTCTGCTGAGAGACTGGCAGTTTCTGCATCCACCCCAACCCCCACAATTAAGCAATGAGGCTTAATTCTCCCCGGTGCTGAGACCATGAGCTGTGAGGTCCAGTGAGGAGCTGGGAACACTCCCCAGGTGTCCCTCCTGACTTTTTAAAACGTGTGACTTTACTTTCTGCCGGCCTGTTGCTGCAGCCACCACCACACTGCATCCTCTCTGCTCCAGCTCTGCCCCTCCTACCTGTCTGGATAAGTATTTCTTCTTTATATCTTTGTTTGCTGGACTTCCACGCAGTTTGATTTTCTGGAACTTCTGGTTGTTTCTAGTTTTGATAGTTATATTCCTTCTTAGTTTTGGAGAAACACAGCATGTCTGTCTACGCCTCCATTTTGGCAGAAGTCCTCAAAAATAGTTTTTGACATTTACTAAACACCTAGTTTTACTGAGCACTCACCTTGTTCAAAATTCTGATCCAGGGCCTGATAAAATAAGAAAATGAATGAGATAAAGCCTATGCTTTCAGTAAAATCTTATAATCTCCTGAGCTCATTTAAAAGCCTCAATATATAGTTTTCATATAAAATTTTATTATTTTTGCTCTAGTGATGATGCCCTGTCCACCCACGTCTCTATCTCAAAGATTTTCCATGACTATTCTTTTATACTGGTTGATATAGGAAAGGGAACTAACATGTATGGAATGCTACATGCTTTCATGTGTTATCACTGAATCTTTAGTGGTATTAAGATTTATATAACAGTCCATTGAGATTTAAAATACAGGATGTCAAAGGTCACACAAGATAATTAAGTAGTAGAAATATTATGCCAACTTAGGTGTAGCTGCCTCTAATGTCCTTGTCTTTCTACTACTAAGCACTTTCTCTAAATAACATCTGTCATGGGTAAATGAACTATAAACTTTCTAAAAGAACATAGCCCATCATAATTATGTTAAATAGAAATGATATCCTATTTAATTTTTAATATTTACTTCTATACCTCACATATATTAAATTTGCTGTCTGATTTCTTTTTGGCCCTCTACCATTTCACTAGTCTCTAATCAAGTCAGCCTCTATTATTTCTCTATGGTTTTTAAGTGTATATGTTGCAACATAAGTGAATAATCTTAAAAATATTTTCTAATTTTATCATGCCTTTTGAACTATAATATAAAGATTAGACTCACATTATATCAAGCATGAAGCCTGGATGGACTGAGTTCTCAAAAATAATTATTGATATAGATTCATCAAATAATCTTTGCCTTCTTCAGCTGAAAAGGTTATATTCAATATTGTTTTTTGCCACGTAACCAACAGCATTACAATTTTTATAAATGTATAAAGATGAAGTAGCAGTTCTTCCTGATCATTTCTTTCTGGTATCTCAGATAACTTGTGGGTCTCTTCTAGGAGCCAACAGGTGGATAAAATTATTTCTCCAGACTCTCTTCAGACTTCCTCAAGAATCTATGCTCTAATGTCTCTCACATTAGCACCTATAACAGAGTTCCTGGTTAACAGAGAGTTAATACATGTCCCTCACATCTGTTTCCTTGTGGGATGTGAGAGCAATTACAGTTCTGCAGCCAAGGATAACAACAGAAGTTGGACAGATGCTTGGTTCCTCCGATGTTGAAACAAAATTTTTCTTTTCATCCATGATAGTACCCAGTCATCTTTTTACTGAAAATGTGAAAGCCACAAGCACAGTATTAGGAAATAGAGTCAATGTACTATTTGACTCTATAATACATGTATATGAGGTTATTAATATACACAGAAATACTTTCATTCTTAGGAAAATAATTTTAGGTAGCCTGTTTACAAATGAGACTTAAAGTGTCTTGTGTGTCTTTATTAACTAGGAAGAGAAAAGATGTCATAGATAGATAATCGCCAATCGGCAGCCGTCCGTCTCGAGAGACGATGGTGTAGCTTCTTAAGAGTCTATCTGCACCGCCGAGAATGGTTGTGCAGTCCGACTCGGGAGTGACACGGTATCTGTCTCCTCCCGTGTTGAATCGACATCTTGCGATGACGCTGGAGTGTCCTCTCCAGTGAAGCTGAAGCTACAGAGCCTGGGCAGGGTGATATGGAGGGTCTGCTGTTGCCCATGCAGCAGACCCCCCCTCTCTTCGCAGCTGAAGGATCCAAGGGAAAGACGGAGTCAATACAGCTTGGCTTCAGGTGCGCCGCAGGAGTTGCCGGTGTTGACTACAATGTCAAACCGCCTTAGGGACTCCGGCTCCGGATTTTCTGTCAGGGTTTACTCCCTTAGCCTTTCCCCTGAAGAGGTATGCCGCAAGGCAGCGGAGGTTTTTTGGAGTCAGAGTTTTCCTTCTCTGATGTGCCCTGACTGGAAGATCGAACCAGCGACACTTAGCTCGCAGGCCGATGCTCAATCCACTGAGCTAAACCAGCCAGGGCCAAGATACAGAAATATATATGTATTTATTGCATTCTAGTTGATTTGATTATGAGACAAGGTGGAAGAACTTAGAAGGACATAGGAAAATTTCTTTCTCCCCTACAGTTGCAAATGTGAATATGATACCTCACTGGCTGGGCAATGCTTACTTGGAAGATGCTTAAGTAGAAACTTTGGAGTCCTACAAGAAAATAGCAAACTCAAGTTTTTACCTAGTATTATCTAGAACAGCATCTCACTGAGAGTAAGTTACTGGCTCCATAAAACATTTGAAGAACATGAAGAACTCAAATACCTTATGGTAGGGGGCTGCTTTTCATAATATTGCAAAAAAAATGCCAAGCTTAAAACTCAAAGTTACTAATTTAAATAATGAACTGATGTTCATGAAAGAATGGGAATTCAACTGATTCTGTAGTTCAGTAAAGAACTTAATTTTTTTCTTTGTTTTTTGTTTTTGGCCATAAACAATGATCACAAAGATAGTACTCTGGCTATTTTAAAAGAGAAATTTAAAAAGGAAGGAATGAATCACCCACCCTCCCCTATGAAACACTCTTTAATGACTGCCATTGCCTAAGGAAGTTCCTTTATTCTTTGGAAGTTGCCATTTCTCCCTGGCCTAAAAAATCTATTTCCTTGCCTGAGGAGCTCCCTTATAAGAAAGAGGTAGTTAGTAATTCTTCTCATGCCTTAGCCCATTGTTATTAGCTCAGTAAGGAGAACCAGACTCCATAATGCCCAAGGGTATTATACGTAGGATGAAAACTGAGTACAAAACAATAACAAACTTAAAAAATAGCAAGAATCTGCTGATTTATATTGTCAAAAATCTGTTATTTTGAACTTTAAGAGTACAGGACCAAAGGAAGTGATGTTAAATTTAGATTGGTTTAAATTTGTCAAAATTGATGTAATTACCAGAAAATATACATACAACTTGCCATCTGAAACATCTAGTAGACTCCACAATTTCAGTGGGGATAAACAGAGCTCTATAAGAGACAGAGTTCAAGGCATGACATGAGAAGGGAAGTGATTGAGGACTAGGGAGGGGTTCATATAAGGACTCTCAGTATGTGCCACTTTAGCAAGTGGTTTATTTTGAGCTAAAGGCAATTGAGACCTTGTGGGTTCAAGAAAACTTTTATTTCTACCTAAAGTAATTTAAGTTAGGAATCTTGCCCATAGTAAGAGTTATTATCTGAGATAACATTTTGTTAACCTATCTATATAGCAAGGCAAACTTCTAATTATTGAGCATATGCTTTTTTTATCATCGTATGAATGACTTTCCTTCCCTCTGAAGATCCAGGTACCTTAGCTCATCCTTAGGTCAGAATACCATATACACTTTATTTTAACTTTTGATTTTGAACCTTTCATGTATGTTGGGTCTCTATCATGGATGTGTAGTTCCTGTACATACATATGTAATTACATTTAGTGATATTTTTCTTATTAATGTGTCTAATGTTGACTTGATCATGAGACAAGCTGGATGGATTTAGAAGGATAGAGGTAAATTTCTTCCTCTCCTTCAGTTTCCACTGTGAACATGATACCTCACTGGCTGGGCAATCCTGGCTCTGAAGCTGCTTAAGTAGAAAGATCCTGGCACCTCTAACAGTCAGGCAAAGGTAAGAATCCTTGCCAAGTTTAACTCTGGGATCTCTACCTGCGGAGTCTGATGGAAGCAGAGCGGTGAGAGTCTTTTTTTTTCCTTTATCTAATTTATATTACCAGGAGAAAATATTTGTGGAACCAGTTCCTTGTGCTTGGGTACTACGGGTTATTTAGTATAAGCACTCTCAGTTTTTATTGATTATTTTATCCTACCTATGGTCACTGTTCTGTTATGTTGTTGGCCCTGTTGTCCATTTTGAGATCTTGGTTTGACCTCCCCTTTGGTCTCCACCATCTAGAAGGTGCATGCATTCATGTGGGTTTGGCAGCCAGTCAAATAGAGTAGGGATTCCAGGCAGTTGCATCCAGTAGGTCAGCTTCTGACTAGGTCAGCTGTAGCAAGTACAACTGGCATCACTTTGTCTTTTTGGCCAACTGTGTTGGCTCTTGGGGGGAATTTATCATAAGGGTTCCAAGTCCGTAAAGGGCATTGTTGTCTCAGTCTTCATTGTTTAATAGTCTACAGCAGCAATTTTCAACTAGTGTGCCACAACAATTCTTAAAATATGCAATACCTGACTATTTAGCCAGGGGCACTGACCTTTTTTCCCTTAGATTGTCAAAGAAAAAAATGACAACAGCCAACACAACTATTGCTATTCAATGTGAATGAATCAAAATCATACCTATTTTCTTATAAGATCCATAAGTAAATGTAATATGTAATATATATTTTTTGATGTCCCACAGATTTTAGTAATTAGTTTATGTGTGCCATAAGATTAAAAAGGTTGAAAATTGTTGGCCTATAGCAACAAAAGTGTTTTTACTGTTTCAAGAAGTTCTGGGAGTAAACCTTTTTGGATCTTGTGAGGGCTGCATTGTTTTACATTCTCATTTGACCCTTGATTAAGGCATAAAAAAGCTTATTTGTTTGAATTACTATAGATCCTCCCATCAGGGGCTAGAGGATACAACTTCTGAATTACAAAAACTTCTAGATTTGAAAAAATTTTAGAGATCTCTTATTTTAACAGATGTTTTATTGGTACCTATTGAAAGACCAAATTTTAAAAAGTGGATACAAAGAAATATAAGGCTGAACTTAAGAACTCCCTTAAGACAAAAGACTGAGTTTGGGAAGAATTATTGAATTTTTAGTCTCAACTCCTGAGTCCTACAGATGCTGACAAAGAACAAAACAAAACAAAAACAACGACACACACAAAAAAACAAAAACAGTAGGTTAATTAGCCTGAGAGTGAGAAGAAGCCTAGGGGAGAATCAAGGGACTCTTTCAAATAAGATAGAAAAATTTTTAAAGATTATTAAGAAATATGTGAATAAAGCAAATACTGATAGAGGGGAAACAAAGAAAAAATGAAAGGATAATAACAGGACTCAGCCCAGCTAAGTGAAAATCTTTAGATGGTTATTTAAAAAATTGGAATAAATAAAATGGACATTGATGTGTTAATATAAGTAGCTAGTTATTAATAAAGGAAGAACACAAATGGAATCAGACATTAAGCCTGATTACTGTAATTCCTAATTAGCTAGAAAGCTGCAGCATTCACAAACTCCCCAGGGGTCAGCCACATCCCCTGCCAAACAGATGCTAATCCCCAAGCAGGCTGGAAGAACCGGCTTGGCAATTTCCCTAGGCAATTTTGCACACCAGGCCTGTTATTGAAGATTAGGGGTGGAGGGATAACAGTAGGGGAAATTCCTGGGCTGAGCACCTACACAGTAGACGCCAAGATGGCCTAGAGCTCCCTCTGGAGGTAAGTAAGCACAAGCGCAGTAGAAACCAGATGAAACAGAACTTTAGAGCCATACTCAGCAGGAGCACAAATGGCTACATAAATGGGAGGCGTCTACGTTAGGAAAACTGTGGGGCAAGGATTGGATAGAATAATGGCATGAAACCCTGGAAGATTCAGGAAAGGGATTGGTTAGGGGATGGGCCCAGCACAAGCCTGGAGAAGAATTAGAAAGACGATTGGTTAGTTTGAAAGAAAACTTAACTCCTTCCCAAAACCAAGGAAATATAGAGGAAGTTTAACAAAGGCCTGAGGCTTGTCTGTGGGAGCTGGGTTGGCCTGGCAGGAGCACAGGGTCAAATGCAGCACCAGTCGCGACCCAGGCGCCACTGGGCCTTGGCGATGGTTGCACAGATGGGGAAGTGAAACACCGAGAAGTTCTGCATCTCTGGGTCTTGGCTCTCCTGGGCCTGAGAGGCGCGGTTGCAGGTCTGACGTCCCAGAGGCTGAACTTCTTCCACAGTGAGACGGAGCTGAGCCACCTGGTTGTAAATAAGATGTCCGGCACCTGGGGCAGTCCTTTGTTTTGGTCCAATAAATATTGCTACTATTGCCCACATCCTGCTATGTATGAGTCCCTGAAACACTTTTCTTGTGACTCCATGAGAGAATCCCATTTCCACTGGTTTTAATATTGCATACTAAAGGCTGGATGGGCCACAGTGACCTCCTGATGGTTTCTCCACAATAACCCCCACCCCTAAAAAAAAGTTCATGCTATATACCTCAGTATGGAGAAATTTTAAAAGTGCTGGTTTCTCCACATTAACACCCCCCGCCTAAAAAAAAAAAAGTTCATGCTATATACTTCAGTATGGAGAAATTTAAAAAGGTAGCAGGCAGGGATTATAATGAGAAACCTGACCAGCAACTGTTCAAGTCAGGCTGATTAATCAGGTTAAATAGTGACAACAGAGAGAGGTTCCTTGGCTTGATACCTTGCCAGGGCCCCAAAGCCTTTTGCATTTGAGTGGGTAAATTGGACAGGAGGTGGAGAAGAGAAGCTTCCAGTGTCCTTGATAAAAGAATCCCACAAACTGTGGTACCAAAACCCATTCATAAAGCCAGACCCATGCTACAATTAGATTAGAAGAATATAGAAATGTAAAGATTCATAAGATTATGAAAATTGGAATGTTTAATCACACTTTATGTAAAAAAGTTATAGAAGTTTTACCTGAATGTGTTAATGGAAATGAATATCATGTCTGGCTGGGAGTAATTCTACCCAGAATTGTACAACCGAAACCTATTGATAAAGTCCTAACAGAAGCCAGAGTTAAGAATGTAAGAGTTGATGAAATTAAGATTAAAGTTTAAATGTACCACAGTTTTTTCATCGAATGGAATACTACACAGCAGAAAGAAAGAAGGAACTCCTACCTTTTACAATAGCATGGATGGAATGGAGAATATTTTGCTAAAAATAAACCATTTAGTGAGAGACAGATACTGTATGATTTCACCTATAACAGGAATCTAATGAACAAAATAAACTAAAGAACAAAACAGAAACACGGGCAAGGAAACATGGATTAGTCTAAAAGTGATCAGGGGGGAGGGGAGAGAGGGCTAAGGGTAGAAAGAAGGGGAAGGGACTAGATAAAGAACATGTATGAATGACCACGGACATGGACAACGGTGTGGGGACTGACTGGGGTGAGAAATGAGCAGAGGACAAAGGGGGAAAAATTGAGACAACTGTAATAACAATAAAAAATATTTAAAAAAAATTAAAGTTTACAGGAGAATTGGTATATTTAAAGAGGTTTTATATAAAGTGGTTGTATTGTGGGACTGGACATCGAGTCTCACTGGGGAATATATCTCCTGCCTAATCTTGTAAAACAGAAGCATATAAATCCACCTTCTAAGCAATATTGATTAAACATGCTAAAGGAAAAACAAAATAACAGCTTTATTGAAAGATTCCTTGCAAAAGTATAATGAAAAAAATAAAGAAGTAAAAGGTACCTAAACAAAAGACTGACATTACCTCTTACAAGTGATCCTCTTTAGATATTTTGCACAGCTTGGCATAAGGGCAATCTAAGGGCCATAATCCAAAAATTTCTAAAACCCAGGGAGGCTCCTCACATTTTTTTGGAAATGAATTACCTACCTCCTAAGTCCAGTGAGAGAGGGATATAAAATTTCACATGGTTCTTTCCTTCCCAAGTCCATATCAGTTGGTTATTGATTCTGTTTTTCCCAGGGAGAGCTATTGCTTGTGTCCTAAGTGCTTGGGTTGGCTTCTGCCTGCCAGAGACACTAACAGAAGGAATGACCCTGGAGGTTAATAACCTTATACTCTCATGAATCCATGGGATCATTTGACACTGCCAGAAATACTTACTTTTTGTCCTGGCTGAAACCAGATAAAACACTGAAAGAATTTAATAACTTTAGTCAGAAATATGGCAAAATTGGAAGCTAAGATTCACAGCCTGAGAGGACTGTCTTTTTTTTTTTTTTTAATTAGACTTTCTCCCCTAAGCTAAAATAAAACTGTATATCCAGAAGGAATGAAGCAAATTAGGGCTGATGTATTTGGATGGGGTATTTCATCCTATGAAGCTACTTATGTTACATCCTAGTTATTTGGGGAATTGAGAGGAATTCTCCTTATCTTACAAATTTTTTGTGAAAGCAGAAATGTAGCTTCATAAGCAGTTCAAAGCTGCCAATCTTTGGCACCCCTGATTCCTTAGACTAAAGTAAAAGTAGAAAACAGGTTTCTTGAAAGCACAAACTGCTGCTCTGATTCCAAGCCCACTTTGCCAAGGACAAATGAAAATCTTAATTGTTTTCTCTAGAAATATTAATTAAAAAATGCTTTAGCCATTTGACCAGATACTTAACTGAGTTCAGCTGTTTCTTTAGAACTACTGAATTTTACCTGTCACAGGGCTGTATTTTATAATAAAAGCTACGAAGTCTCTGTTTGCATCTGTCTGAATATTCATCTGCATTGTCTGGCGTTTTCTATTTCAGGATGATATTGCTTATTTGTAGAAGAGCTGTATTTAAGTGGCTTAAATAAACACTTGTTTATGTAAAAATTCTCAAAAATATAATAGAAACCAACCCAAATATTTTTCAAGTTCATGTGATATGGGAGAAAATATTTGGTATTTAACTAATTTAAGTTTGTGATTTTATTTTAAAAGGCATACATTTATAGTTATTAGACATAAACATACTTTTATTTGACTTACATTGACTGCAATAAGTTCATGTTATCTCTGTTACAAAATTTATCAGCCAGAAAAACAACTTAAGGTGAGGACTAACATTGTCTAATATCTAATAAAGTGTTTATGTGTAATCTAGATATCGTTGTTAAAAACAGGTAAATTAAATAAATGTAAGTAGAATAAAAGGTTTTTAGGTGAAATTTTTTAGCAATAATAATTATTGCTAAAGGTAGCTGGCTCATTTGCATGGTACCTTGGTGTATGACCCAAGAATTAGTGTTGAGAAAAACAGGTCTTTATTTATAATATTCCAACCTTGGTGGGACTGGGAGCGCTCCTGCTCAGAGCCCTGTTCTACAACACCCAGCACTCCCCTTGTTCCCCAAAAGGCTATAAACCAAAACCAAGCCCAACAGTTCCCCATTCCTTATCTGTCAACTCTCTCCTTCAGGATTTAGGGTAAGCTGTCTTCAGCTTCCATATAATAGTCCAGGAAAGCATGTACGATGTTATACTGGATCATGCTGCAGACCAGGGAAGGCCCAAGTCCTAAGAGAGTGTCCTTTCTGTATGTCCTGAGTTCCAAGACTCCCAGTAGAGTCTGGGTCTGCAAGACAAAGTTCTTGGTGACTTCAAAGTCAGCTAGAGCAGGCACGATTAAAGCAACAGTATGCCTGCTTTCTTAGTAGTCCAGGTCGCATAGCCAGATCCTGATTAGAAACTGCATAGCTGCTTGCTGTTTCCCTCATGGCTGCTACATTAAGCTTCTTTTCACATGGTTGCTACATGATCCTCCACCATGGCACTCCTCTATCATGCTTCTCCAACATGCTTCTCTCTCTCCAGGCTGTTCGCCCTTCTTTTTTTAAATCCTAAAAGTCACATATACCTTTTGTCCTGGGGCTGTAACACAGTTGTTATCTTGCCAGAGATATGCAAAGTACCTTAAAAGCTGTATTATCTCCTTCCCTGATCCCCCAAACCATGGACTGTGGGGACGATCATTACAGTATAAATACTTAAAAGTGGTTTCCTAAATTTTTTGCTAAGTTGAAAACTTAAATTTTTCCTAACATAAGAAAATGGTGGAAATTTATTTCTAATCAAGATGAAATAATAAAACAATATGAAACATAATTTTATCTACCTTTGGTTTCTTATTACAGATAAACTGAAAGATAAGTTTGGGTTTGTTAATAAACATACCTTATGCTACAGTGAAAGATTCTACTATGAAAATCATGTGTTTCTGGAAGTTATGGAATGTATCCGTAAGACTAATGATGTAACAGATAGTTTACAATTGTTTACTTCATAGTTTTCACTAGAAATTAAGGTTGTTAAAGGTTAAAGGTCCTTATATATGTAATTAAAGCTAATAAAATAATAAAAAAACAACTCTGTACACAAGAATAATAGGTTTTGTTTTGGCTTAAAAGGTATGAGTAATAGAGATTTGTTTTTATTAAGAAAAATGAAAGTAACTTTTCTTGGTTATTTCAGAATGGGAAAAGAGAAAGATTATTTTATCCTGTATAATTAAGCTACCTAAATTTGAATTGTTTTTATAAAGGTTCTAAAAATTAAGCTAAAGTAAACATGAACTAAACTTAATTTTCTTCCATCTACAAAAAGAGAAAGAATTTTTTGACTGTCAGTCTGCTCTTAGAGATTATAAAAGATTTTTCTTTTCAAGTTTTTTGCCAAGAAAGCAAAGATTCTATGTTTTATCAAAATAATTATCTGTATTTTATGACATCTTAGTTTGGTGTTTGATTAGTTAAGAAAACTGAATATTCTTGATGATGAGTTAACCTCCTGTATTTGACTTTAAAATATTTTATTATTACTTAAGTAAAATAGATAAGTAATGTTGTATAATAATGTGTGATTCTATTTAGTCAAGGGTCCATTGGCTAAGCCTTCTTCATGCTGTGTCTGTATAGGTATATGTTATATGTTCCAGAAAGAGTGTGAAATTCCTGAAAGTCTGATATGTTTTTGCGTAAAATGTTGTCTGTCATCAGAATTGAGGTTCACACGGAAAACACTGAAGCTGAATATCAAGGCATGCCCTAACTGATTTTCATGCAAAGGCAGCAGCAACAAAATCTATAAAGATTGTGGCATCAGTGCATTAAGATCATTTGCTTTTGCAAAAATGACCCCTTATTATCAGACTTTTGCTGTACTGATGGTCTTGTAACATGCCAACAGTCTACTCCTAAACCAGAGAAACTAACATGGGTTAAAAGTGACTATAAATTAAATAAATAACTCAAGGCTATGGGAAACCTAAGCTAGTTGCTGCATTTTTCAAGCTCCCTGGAAAACCTCTCTCTCTCTGTCTCTCTCTCTTTTCCACTCCTCTGTCCACTATAGTGCACTTAAACTGAACTTTATTCAATAGCCACTCCATATATATGGGTTATCAATATTGCCTTGGTTCTGTGTGTATATTTTCTGGATGGGAAAAAGCTTTCTCCTGCCACAAAGCTGATGCCCTAAGAGTGGCAAAGAAACTGTTAGGAAAAGGAAAATATCAAAATAAAAAGACACCCCACAGAATGGGAGGACATATTTGCTGATACATCTGATAAAGGGTTAAAATCCAAAATTTATAAAGAACTTACAAAACTGAAAACACACACACACACAATTAAAAATGAGCAAAGGACCTGAATAGACACTTCTCCAAAGAGAACATACAGATGGCCAATAGACATATGAAAAGATGCTTAACATCACTAATCATCAGAGAAATGCAAATTAAAACCACAATAAGATAGCACCTCACACCTGTCAGAATGGCCATCATGAATAAATCAACAAACAACAAGTGCTGGCGAGGATGTGGAGAAAGGGGAACCCTAGTGCACTGTTGGTGGGAATGCAGACCGGTGCTGCCACTGTGGAAAGCAGTATGGAGATACCTCAAAAAATTAAAAATGAATCTGCCTTTTGAGCCCCATGATCCCACTTCTGGGAGTATATCTGAAGAAACCTAAAACACTGATTTGAAAGAACATAAGAACCACTGTGTTCGTTGCAGCATTATTTACCACTGCCAAGATATGGAAGCAGCCAAAGTGTCTAACAGTAGACAACTATGGGACATCTACATATTAGAATACTACTTGGTGGTAAAAAGGAGGTAAATTTTACCCTTTGGCCCTTTGGAACAGTGTGGATGGACCTGGAGAACATTATGCTAAGTGAAATAAACCAGTCAGAGAAAGACAAATGCCATATGATTTCATTCTTACGTGGAATCTAATGAACAAACTGAACTAACAAGAAAAGTGAGGACAGACTCATAGATAGAGAGCAGGATGACAGGTAAGGATGAGGGGAAGTTAGGGAGTGGAAGGATTGAGCTAAAAGGAAAAAGGACTCATGGACATAAACAACAGTGTGGTGATTTCTTGGGGGAGGGGGAGTATAAGGGGACTAAAGGGTAATTTTAAAAATATAATTTAAAAACTTTTAAAAGAAAATAAAATGTGTTTTCCACTTGCAATATACCTTCTAAAATCTCCAATAATTGAGGCACCCACTTCATTGAGAAAATCATATAAGCCTTAATGGGGAGCCTGGCAAACTTGGAATTATCAATGTCCCTATAACCCTCAATCATTGGACAAGATCGAGAGAATTAATGGGAAAACTGGATTCAAGAAGAACAAGTCCTAGTTGCATAAACTAATGAGGATTATTACAACTTTTATGACTTTTTATTTGAAGTTTTGCTGGTTCTTTAATTTTTTATTTTTATTTTTTATATTTTTCAAATATAAAGGAACCTTTCCTCTTAAGCTAATTATGACTTACATTAATTTGACAAGTAGAATTTAAACATTTATTTTTTTCTCTTACTTGATATCTTCAAAATTCAGCAATTCTGACTATTCTTATTTTCACGGCAATACTGTTATTTGCATAAGTCAGAATCTATTCTCTTTATAACAGGACAAAATTGGAAACTGGTCTTATTACCAAGGCTTTGATCGGAATGTTATATTTGAGAAAAACATGCATAGGCTCAGATATGACTAAATGCCTTTAAGGAATTCAGATTGACTTACAAGCCAATAAAACCCTTGGAAATAATCAGTCTAGTACCTGCTAACAGGGCTTTCAGCTGCTTTACCAGGTGAGTAAAGAAGGATCCTTCCTGGCAGGTGCAGGAACCTCAAGAAATTTTGGGAATGTTGTCAGAAGAGGAATTCACCCAAATCTATAGGTATTGCAGGCTAAGTCTAATAAGTCCTTGCTTTGGCTTTTCTGTCCTGGAGAGGTCTTTTAAAGAGTAACCTGAAGATTCTTTATGAATAATTACAGCAAGGCAGAAGTCACAAAATGTCACTGGCACTGAACTTTATTGGTCAAGGAAATCACTAAGACCATCCCAGATTCAATGGATCCCATCTTTCTACAAAGGGAGAGTTAAGAATTTGCAACCAGCACTGACTGGTGTGGGTCAGTGGATTGAGTGCTGGCCTGTGAACAAAAAGGTCACTGGTTCAATTTCCAGTCAGGGGACATGCTTGGGTTGTAGCCAGGTCCCCAATTGGCAGTGTGCACACTGATGTTCCTCTCCCTCTCTTTCTCCTTCCCTTCCTTTCGATCTAAAAAAATAGAATTTGCAACCATCTTTAATCCACCACAAATGTCTTTTTATAATTCTTTCATAAACCTTCTGTTTGCTTCTCCTACTTTCCTTCTTTTTAAAAAAATATGTTTTATTGATTATGCTGTTACAGTTATCCCAATTTATTTTTCCTCTGCTCCCCTCCACCCAGTGACCCCCCTCCCTGCAGTTGTCCCCCCATTTTAGTCCATGTCCATTGTTGTGCATATAGTTCTTCTCAACCTCTTCCTGTCTACTCCACTCCCTCCTACTATGCTTCTTAATTCCTGTACCATCTCGTTCCCTTTTCCCCCTTCCCTGTCTCTTCTGACCTCCCCCCAATATGTTCCCCATACCTATAATTCTTTTACCCCTCTCATTGCCTACTTAGTTTGCCTTTGTTTCGATTCCCTAGCTTCTGTTATTGGTTGTTGTGATACAGTTTTCATTTTAATATTCATAGTTTTGATCCTCTTTCTTCTAAACAAATCCCTTTAACATCTCATATAACAGTGGTTTGGATGTAATGAACTCCTTCAGTTTTACTTTGTCCTGGAAGCACTTTCTCTGCCCTTCTATTCTGAATGACAGCTTCACTGGATAGAGTAATCATGGTTGTAGGTTTCTGATTTTCATTACTTTGAATATTTCTTGCCTACAGAGTCTCCTTTGGGAAATCAGCTGAGAGTCTAATTGGGACCCCTTTGTACATAATTCTTATCTTCTCTCTTGCTGCTTTTAAGATTCTCTCTTTATCTTTAATTTTTGACATTTTGATTATAATGTGTCTTGGAGTGGTTCTTCCTGGGTCCAGTTCTTCTGCAACTCTCTGTGCTTCCTGGACCTGTAAGTCTATTTCCTTCCCCAAGTTCAGGAAGTTCTGCTTCATTATTTCTTCCCATATTTTTCAATTTCTAGTTCTTCTTCTTCACCTTCTGGCAACCCTATAATTCTAATGTTTGTTCCCTTATAGCTGTCCCAGAGGTTTCTGAGCCTCTCCTCATAGTTCTCACTTTTCGTTTCCTCTTTCTGCACTGGTTGACTGTTTGTTCCTTCCCTAGGTTCCGATTTGTTGATTTGATCTCCGGTTCATTTCCTCACCACTTGTCTCGTTGTGTGTTTTTGTTCATTTCAGCAGGACTAGCCTTCATTCCTTCCTTGTCTTGTTCAATATCTTTTGTTAATTCTGTAAGCTGCCTTATGACTATAGGTCTGTCCTGAGCCTCAGAAAGATTTTCTATTTGTTCATCAGTTAATTCCCATTTTTGCTTTTTGGTTAGCTGCCTGATTGGTATTTCAATCATTATTTCTGCCATTCTGACCATTTTCATTTATCTTTTCTTCTTGGGTGGGGCTGTCACACCTCCTACGCTATTGAGTGCAGAGCCCTGAGCACTCATCACTACCCAATGACCCTTCTCACCACACTGTGTGGGGTGGGGGTCCAAGATGAATTCCTGCCGTTACTTTCTGCTGAGAGACCAGGAGCCTCTTCCTCCCTCCCCATGCACTCTGGGCCTCACAGTACGAGGCAATAGGGGTCTACCTTCCCCAGCGTTAGAACTGTGAGCTAATTGGTCTCGACTGCAGCCGGGACTGCTCCCCTGGCGTTTCTCGCAGTCCCGCCACTGTTGCCGCTGCTGCCACCGACAGCACAGCTTGACCTGTCTGCTCTGGCTTCACCCCTCCTACCCGTCCGGATGAGCACCACTTGTTTATAACTTCATACGTTAGACTTCTATGTAGCTTTATTTTCTGGAACTTCTGGTTATTTCTGGTTTTGTGGTAGTTGTAGTCCTTCTTCGTTGTGGAGGGAGACCTCTCCTACTTTCTTATGTTATTCATTCCTACCTAAATTTGTAAATGAAACTGTGGCTTTTATTAAAAACCCTTTCTAGTAGTCAGGCTAGCAGTATGGAAAATAACTTATTTATATTTTGTTTTTCTATTTCTAACATTTGATATACTGCTTTGCAATATCAAAATTTTGAGAAGCAACATTTCTTATCCGCAATTTGTGAAAGAAATGTTATTTTTTTAATTTAAAATTTCATACATAGAATTTCAGTTAATCCTCCTTGAAGAAATAATACAAAACAAAGTGTCTTAAGCTTGGAAAGACAAGCAGTAGACTCCTCTTAGTTACAAACTGTTCTAGTACACTTGGTGTTATGTAGTCTGTTCCTAGTTAATATCAAATTATCTTTGTACAATAAAACTCATCACTTGTAATCAAGTTCTTATTTTTTTGGTTGTTCTCATGTAAAAAAAAAAG
This sequence comes from Furipterus horrens, assembly GCF_987537825.1. Taxonomy (NCBI): domain Eukaryota; kingdom Metazoa; phylum Chordata; class Mammalia; order Chiroptera; family Furipteridae; genus Furipterus; species Furipterus horrens. The sequence goes on along the minus strand of NW_028327172.1, from coordinate 122,689,522 downwards.
TGTTTCTGATTTCTTAAACTTTGTAAAGAGTAAAAGGATGTTCTTATTTTCCCCAAAATGATGAAACTGTATTTCCTTTCCTCATCAGCTAAAAAAGCATTTTAAATCCAAAAACATAAATAAAAAATAAAAAATAAAAGCATATGTGGTTAATTGCTATTCTTGTGGCACTTATATAAATAACAGGCCAAGTTTATTAAAATAATTTATTTTGCAAAAAATTAGTCTTAATTTGGCTATCTTTGGTAAAATAAAGGTTATTTTAGAGATAAATACTATGTTTCAGAAATACACCTTTGTGGATATTAGATTCTAGTGTTATTCATTGTTTTCTGAGGTTTCGTTTCTACCAAACTAACATTGACTCTCCAAACTAACAGTTTCAGTTTTGCTCCCACCCTTCTGACTTAGACTCATTGAGAACTAAAACTTTTGTGTGTGTGTGAAAACCATGCAAACTAAAGTTGTACAACTTGATATAAACTTGAGAGAAATCACAACAGTCCACAAATGGGCAATATTCATGCCTATTGCAGAAAGATCATCAAAAGCATTCCAACTGCAGATCAGGAAAATCTGTTAGACTGTCATTGCCTGCCCTCACTCCATCTGATGTTTCAAGCCAGACATAGAGACATTTTTTCTAACAGCTGTCTTCAGAACCCAGAAACTGGGATATAGTTTGCTTCATTCATGAGCCACTGTTTTTATTTTGTTTCCATAGAAATGCCTCATATTAAATACCCGATGGCTTGTACAATATAGGCCTAATTTGGAGAGTTCCACTTGCATCATCACCTCCTGAAATGAGACACAACTGTTTGACTGAATTAACTTATTTTCAAGGCTAAGACTGGTTTAATGGTATATGGAAAAATACCTAGTGTCTGGAATGTGAAACTTCTCAGGAGGTTTCAGAGGGGGGCCACAGAGGTTCAGAGCAGGACTCCCAAGATGTGCCACTTTGGCACACAGATCATTTTGAGTTGAAGGTAGTTGAGACCCTGCAGTCTCAAGAGAAACTTTTACCTCTCCCTTAAAGAACTTAAATTAGAAGCCTTGACCATAGTAAGAGTTATTATCAGACATAGCTTTTTTTTAGCTTATCTATAGGGCACGGCAAACTTCTAATTACTGAACATCTGCTCTTCATATCATCCTGCCAATGACCTTCCTCACCTCTGAAGCTCCAGGCACCGTACATCTCCCCTCAGCTCAGAGTGCCACACATAGCTCATTGTAACTTTCTTTCTTTCAGCCTCTCATCTACATGGAGTCTCTGACTCTATCATATATGTGGGGTTTCCTTGCATATGTATGTAATTAAATTTGGTTGTTTTCTCTTATAAATCTGGCTTATGTTGATTTGATTATTAGATTATCTGAAAGAAACTAGAGGGTTGAGGAAAATTTATTTCTTCCCCACAACTATTATAATTAGCAGTATTTAGAATAGTCTGATATGCATAAATTCCTCATGGTAGTTAATTAATTATGATGTTCCTGAGAATAAATTATATATGCAAAATACTAAGGTTTTACCTGATATATATGACAAAAAATACAATTTAAAAAATTTAATTAAAATTAATCTTGGAACAGAGGACTGATATTAATTACCACAAAGTAAAAGGTAAAAACAAACAAAAACAACAACAAAAGTAATAAGTTGGTACTGATCTTTTTTTTTGCTATAGGAAAATTTATAAATATTGGCAGGCAAAAAACTTAGGCTTTAATGATATTAAAAAACATTCACAAAGAACAAACTCTGGCCAATAAATATATGCCTATCTCACTTGTAATTAGGAAAGTTCAAGGTAAAACAAAACTGAGATATTTTGATACATATCAGAAAAGTCTGACAATACTAACACTTGTGCACTGTGTTGGTGCTACCACATTAAAGAACTATTAATACTATCTGTTAAAGCTACAGATAGATTTTTCCTAAATCCTAAATTGTCTACTTCAAAGATATAGCAAATTATATATACATGACATATCCAAGGATGATTATTATAATAGTGATTATATAGAAAAAAATATAGTAGTTATCTAAAATTTTTATCAGAAAGATAAATTATGATATAGTCATTCAATGGAATAATATATAATAGTTAAAATGAATGAAATAGAGCTACCTCTACCCATATCAATATCAAAAATATAATGTCGAACATAAGAAACATCTTGCCTAAGGATACATAAAGTATGATCCCTTTCAGATGAGGCTTAAAAACATTAAATATAATCTGTCTAGTGTTTATTAATGCTATGCTTCTAGAAAATATATGTGGACTCAATCTCTTAGATCAAGAGTCTCAGAAATGGGAACCAAACTTTATGTGACCCTGTCAAAAGCTTAACAACTATGAGAAAACCTGCAATATATAATTGGTCACTAACGGTACATTTTTGTGCCTCAATCGTGGAACTGAGTCTTTGCTATGCAATTTCTTAATACTGTAAAATCAGATGATTATGGATATAGAAGTATCTAATGAAATAAGAATATCCCATGTTGTGTTATGACAATATATCAAGTATATTATAAGTCTACATAAACTAACACTTATAGAGATATGAAATTAGAAAAAAAAAATCCAATATCACCACAAAAGTGAACTCTTTCTCAAAGTCTTCCTTGTCTTCCATGCTAGGTTAGTGGCCCAAAATGTATCTCTATAGCAACTGGTAGCTTCCATATTATAGTGTTTATCGCAATTTATTTTAATTATATTAAATGTTTATTCTTACCATTAGACTAAGCTTCACTGAGGACAAGAACTTTATCTTAATACCAGTGAACTTTCAGTTCCTAGGACACTGTCTGACATGTAGTAGCTGCTTAGAAATACTCTTGAATGAATAAAGGATTACTCAAGAATTGACAGTCATCAATGAAATATTCTACTTAATGTGAAAATGTAATGTATGAAAAGATTATGATTCCAATGAGCAGAAGAAGGATTCTTATTTAGTAATAACAACAGGTGACAATGTACAGGGCTTACTATTTGTCAGGTTCTGTTGTAATTATCATTTAGCACTCACCCAAAGATCTCATATTATTTTTATCTTCAGAAAGGTTAAGTACCTCAGTTTTTGAAGCTCATTTGGTTCACAAAGATGTTTGGGGTGGTCCAATCAATACCATTCTAAAAAAATTGAATGTATTAAGAGAGACAATATGGCATAATAAGTTCAAGCCTCACTATTACTACCTATTCAGTTATACTCGCCAGCTTTAGTTCGTCTTTCTTTCTTTCTTTCTTTCTTTCTTTCTTTCTTTCTTTCTTTCTTTCTTTCTTTCTTTCTTTCCTTCCTTCCTTCCTTCCTTCCTTCCTTCCTTCCTTCCTCCTTCCTTCCTTCCTTCCTTCCTTCCTTCCTTCCTTCCTTCCTTCCTTCCTTCCTTCTTTCTTTCTTTCTTTCTTTCTTTCTTTCTTTCTTTCTTTCTTTCTTTCTTTCTTTCTTTCTTTCTTTCTGTCACCTGCCTGGTCTCTGAAAATCCTTTAAATGACTCACCCATGCTATAACAATAGATGTAATTATTATTTCTTACTACTCACATGGTAATAATTTCCCAGCTTTCTGCAAGTAGATGAGTGACTACATGTAGTGCTCCCCAGTGGATTAGAAGCAGAGGAACTATCTGAATTTCTGCATGTCCATGAGGGAGCCAATTAACTATTTTGTTTTTAGTATAGTTTAAATTACTAAATATTGAGTGTGCGGGTTCCAGAAGTCAGCCTGAATTGGGTCTGATAAAAATTCATAAATTTGTAAGCATGTCAAAAATATTAGTAGCGTAAAACAGCTGAAGGCTTTGTTTGCAAGATGGCAAACTTCACAGAAATAAGACATTCCTAAAGAAAGCTGGTCTAAGAAGAATAGTTTGTCATAAACACAATGGATGATTTTGAGTTTAGTAACTTTTCCCAGCAAGCTCCCAGTGGCTGAGTGAGTTCAGAAAAAGAAACTATGAAGATGTTATATCAGAGTCAAAGGCAAGACCTTAGGAGATTTTATTAAAACCTGATATAGCCCATGCTATGGAAGTCAAACACTGATCCATTCAAATCCTTATTCAAAATTAAATTTAACAGCTCTAATAATAATGTAATTTCCAAAGTTCCCTCCCAATATTTCCACCTCCAGCAAAACCTAATGAATTTATCCACTCATTCCATACACAAACTCAGATTAGGGTGGTGGAGAGGCAGAGGGAAAACAACTTATCTGGAAAACTAACTGTGCTTTCCCCTGGAATTTCTTCTCTGGTTTTCTCTGTCACCTTTCATTTTGGCACACACCAAGGAATCTAAGTGTTATTAGACCTCTTGGATTTAGGTTTCTGCACATGTTCAGCATCATCAGGTGAGTTAGCCAAGATCCAAGTTTATGTAGACCACAAAGCATCTTAGGAAAAGGTGAAAAGTCAGGAGGTTATCATGAGGTGACTCTATTAACTAAATAAAATGCAGTCTCAGGAGCCACACATCACCCTACTCTGGAGCAGCTGAGCATCTGGACTAGAATACTCCCCCAACGCCTTTGAAGGCATCCTAACACCTACATCTGCCTGAAAAGTTCTAGTCACATTTCAAGTCACAGTTCAAATGCCCCTTTCTCAAAAAAGCCCTTCACAGATTCAGTTAATCATAATTTGTCTTCCTTCCTCTCCTCCCTCAAGGCTTTGATATCATCCCCATCATAGCACTCATTGCCATTTTCGCTGTACTCGTTATGTCCATCTCTCAACAAGATTATAGCTTCTAGGAAAAAAGATCAGTTTTATTCCAATTTCTTATTGACTTAACTTGACTTCATAGAGACATGAGGCTCTTAAATTTGGACAAGTACAGCATTTCTTACTCTTTCACTATGTTCTATTTAAAAGTTCCTCATTATGTGTTGGGCCCAAGCCAACCTTAATGTTAGATCTGATAGCCAGCCAATGAAGAAGAAGAAAAAGATCTAAGTACTCAGTTTTCCTCATTGCCTATATCTTGAAGCAGGTCCCATTATTATCATCACTTCCATTTAATAATAGAGGTGGTTAATAAAATACACTGAAATGAAATGTTCATATGGGAAAGGGTTTCAACTGGAGAGTATAATCCCCTAATCAAGAAACAAGAGAAATTGTTTCACACAAAATATCATCACACTGGGGAAGCATTTTTCATAGGAAGGAAGTTATTAAAGAGCATAGGTGAGTTCAGTTAACACCTAAATTTATATTTGGAACCAATCAAGGAAAGTAAATAAACACAAATGAGAATTCTCCTAAATTGTAAGATCCCAATATTCTAATAACTTATAAAAAGGCATTAACTGAAAACTCTGGAGTCCTTTCATTTCTAAATAGATATTCAATTTCCCCTTGTTTGTAAATCTTTAATAATGGAGCAGATTTATGTAATGGATATGTTTTGCAGGAGAACATTTTATGAGATGAACCCACTTCTTGTTTCTAAAGATAAAACTTTTTAAACAAAGGAAATTATGAATTCTAAAGTCTATAAAATGTTATTTAAACATGAGAATGATTATATAATTAACAACAAAAAAAGATTTCTAGAAATAACAAGTTTTCTACCCTAACAAGGAACTTCAATACCTAATGCTTTAACTTAATTATGGCCAGAATTTAACTCATGATTGTACTAGAGAAGTGGTAATCTGGATAATGAGAATGGTAACAAGCTTATTGTTGTTATTGAAATATTATTTTAATTATGAGATCGCTATGTAGTTATCACTTCAAGTTAAGTCTCTCCACCATACATTTATAATTATCGAACAACTACATGGATTTAAGATGGTTATAATCCTGAAACATAAGGCAGCATATTTCACTAGAGTAAAACCTTGCACCGCCCACTCACCACCAATACCTCACTTCCAGAAGTGTACCTAATGCCTAGTAGTTTGATTTGGTTTATCATCACTACTAAATGTTAGTAAAAGTTAAACGTAAGTACCCATCTCTTGGAAAGCCACTAGAGTGTCAGTTCTTCTCTAAATAAATCATATCACTACTTTACAGATTTTAATGACCAGATGTACTTTGCTTCCTCAATCATCTGATAGCATAAGAAACATCTGTTAGCTCTTCCAGAGAAGAATTAATTGTTTTTCTCCTTTTCATTCTTTCTGAACCTCATGGGAGCCAGGACACACTAGGCAGCAGGAACAGAATAGAACCTTTCTGACTATGTTTATTTGAACCTATTAGCTGGAGGTCAATTACACAACAGTAAAACTGACCAAGACCCAGGAGCATAAGTTGAAATTCAGCTAATAAGTTCACCATACATCATTACTGTAATTTTCCTGTAATCATTGTGCTGTTGAATTATAGGTTCAAACACATGTTGCTATGCAAGGCTATCTTTCCTCAAAAACCGAGAGAATCACACTTGAGTTTTATCCTTATGCTACTTCCTCTCATCTCCTGAATTCTTTTGTTGTTGCTGTTGTTGATTATATCATGGTAAGAACACAAGATGGGATCTACTCTCAAAAGATTTTTAACTGTACAATACAGCATTGGTATCTGTTCACAATGTTGTACAAAGGATCTCTGGAATTTATTCATCCTGCATAACTGAAATTTTATACTTGTTAGCAAACCCCTTTTCCCTTGGCCCTCCATCCCCCAGCAACCACAATTCTATTGGCTTCCTCAAGTTTGATTCTTTTAAATACTCTATATATGTATGTATGTGAAATCATGCAGTACTTGTCCTTCTGTGACTGGCTTATTTCACTTCATATGATGTCCTCAAGGTTCAACCATGTCGTCACATATTGCAGGATCCCCTCCTTTTTAAGGCTGAATAATATTCTCATTTTTAATTTATTCATCTGTCAATGGACATTTAAGTTGTTTTCACAATAGTGTTACAATGAACATAAGAGTGCTAATATCTCTTATAGATACTTATTTCCATTCTTTGGATGAATGCCCAAATATGGAATTGCTGACTCATACAGTAATTCTACCTTTAATTTTTAAAGGAACCCCTGTACTGTTTTCTAAAGCAGCTGCACCATTTTGCATTACCAACAACGTTCAAGGGTTTCCATTTTTCACAACCTTGTAATACTTGTATTTTGATTTATTGACAAGAGTAATCCAAACTGGTGTGAAGTTATACATTGTTGTGATTTTAATTTGTGTTTCTCTGATTATTAGTGACATTGAGAATGTTTTCAGATATCTGTTGGCTATTTATATGTCTTCTTTGGAGAAATATTTAAGTCCTTAGCCCAGTTTTAAATTGGACTATTGGTATTTTTGCTATTGAGTTCTACCAATTTCTTAGTTTGAAAACTAACTCTTTAACAGGTATGTGGTTTACAAATATTTACTCCTACTTGTGTCTTGCTTTTTTACTCTGTTGATTGTTTCTGTTTTTGTACAGAGCCTTTCTAGTTTGATGTAGCCCCATTTATCTTCACTTTCCTCTCTTCCATTCTGAAAATAAAATAAAGATGCACTATAGCTTCATTCATTGTATATTTATTGCATGCCAGGCACTGTTCTAGACGCTGGGGATAACAGGTGTAAAAGACAGACCCTGCCCACATGGAGCTTACCTTCACTGGGAACAGAGATAATAAAGAAGTAAAAAATAAATAAATATAGGTAGTAAAATACTAGACAGTAAATGTTATTGAAAAAATTAAATGTGAAAAAGGAGAGAGAAAAATTGAATTGTTTTATTTCATTGTTTACATTCTAACTTAATTCAATCCACTTAACTTTTTTTGCAAGATAAGTAACAAAGCAAATTAAGTGGAATCATGAGTATCCAAAGAGCTTAATCAACCAAATCATACACTTTAATATGATGTATTTATAATTAATTTAACTTCTATGTGAATTTAGCTGTTTCTGAAAAAGAGAATTAAGAGGCAATAAACATGAACTGTCATATTTCCAAGGCAATTTTAATAATATTGGAGTCTAAAAACATGAAATATAATAATATGCTTACTGATATTATATTTAATAACCTCTTACTGTTTTATTTTTACCTAATAATTTTCTTACAACCAAATATGAATTAAAAATTTCTAAAAAGGTGACCTGTAGAATTAAAATAAATAGCAGTTAATAACATGGGTGAATGCATCAATAAATATCGCTATTTTTATTATCTTGTTTTCTCTATTAGATGAAGATTAGCAACCAGAATGACAATATTTTACCTGTGGTATCTTTTGAATTTGAGAGATGACCATGCACTCTGACTACCTGGGTCCTTAGTTCCTGTTTTAGTGTAACAGCATTTTAGATTATTCACCATCACATACTGAAAACCTCATACAATTATGACTGTTTGGGTGGGTGATTTTGGTCCTTCTTTGGAAGATCACTAAACCTGTCTTAAAATATTTTTAATACATTTTATTTAATTAATTTTGGTGAAAGCTGATTTATCTCACTGTTCTTAGTCCATAAGCTCATTGTAAGAGTCATTTTTTTAAGAGGTGGTGGTTACCACAGTAATGGGGACTGTTTGACAGCTATCCTCATAAAGAGTCCTTTGGACAAGCCACAGGCAAAGGGGACCCACTAGTCTTGTTCTCCTGTCTTCTTCCTCCTGCTACTAATCCCGATATTCTCTTGAGATGTCCTCAACATGAGTAGGAAAAACATGAATGAACTCAAAAGGGTCTTGAGAAAGATTCAATTTGCACATTTTGCAAAGAAAACACCAATGTTCAAAGAGCAATATAATCTAGAAGGAATTATCTCATAGAACCCTAATCTGAAGAAAATCTGATGTCTCCAAAATACACTAACAGTTTATACATTTAGAAGGTCTTTCAATGTCACACAAATGCTAGAAGATAAAAACATTACTTTAGCAGAATATTGTTTAGAATTTCTTTTTCTCTCTGCCAATAAACTACTTACAGATTTTTTTTTTCTTGGGAGAAACTAAATTTTGGCAATTCATGTCTTTGCAGTATTTTTATCAAGGTTAACATTAACACCGCTTTTCAAAATCTGGACAAATACTCCCCAAAGTATTATACTGATTCTGTGCTATGTATACTTTTTTTTAAATTTTATTTTTTTGTTTTTCAATTACAGTTGTCCCATTTTTCCCCCATTGCTCCCCCCCATATTTTCTTTTGTGTAGATTGATTAAATAAATATCTCTGATATAAGCTATTATATATAAACAAAGATAACTTGTGTACATTATCTCACTTAAACTTTACACACAGTTATAGAGAGATTATAAACACCAGTTATACTTGAGGAAATTAAGATTTAGACAGTACAACGTTTTGTCCAAAATCACAAAAATAGTTTGAGCTAGAATGGAGATTTGAACTAGATCTTTTGATTCCCATGTCTTGCCATAATGTTGTTCTGACAATATTATTATATATTTTATAATATATTTTTAAAACATATAAAATATTATATTATATATTATAATATTATATTATACACTCTAAAACAAAGTTGACATTGGCCTGTATAAACAAAAGTTATTGAGTTCATTACTTTCAATATTCAGAGGATCTGGCATTAAACAAATAATGATGGTGATGACAATAAATTTTTGGATGAGGGAATGATAACTGGAGGCAGACATATTAGTGTTTCACTACATTTAAGTCAAGAATAATCAATGAGGTGTGAGGAGTTTGATGGTGAAGTACTGAGCAAAAATTTATCCTAAGAGTTAAGGAGATATATAATACTTGCGTGAAACCATTTCTTCCTGTTGTTTTAACTACACTTCTCTTTTGTATGGGGTCTTTTCTAAGTACAATTGGTGTTCCTTTTCTGTAACAGCACATTAAAATCCTTGAAACACTGCATTTTTTCCTGCCTCTTTATCATTACAGATTAGGAAGCTGGATGTGCTAAGATTGGGTTACAGATTATTCTATAAATTTGTTGGGAATCAAAAGAACAATGAGTCTTAGATAAGCTTGGGGAAGTTTTTGCACCACCCCCCACTTGTTAAATATTCCTTATATAGCATATCTGTAAAATTATCAAACAAAATGAAACATGGTATTAAAATAGAAACATGCAATACAGATTATTTGGAGAGCAGTATTACAATTTGTTTTATGTGTTTACCACCTCAAGAAAGCATTAGTTAGTTTACTACAGTTACCCTAGTATATGGAACTGTATTCTTAAGGCATGAATCAATTGAGAAATGAGAATTTAAACTGTAAAGCCTGGAAATCCATTGTAAAGTTAAATTGGATAATTAAATAAGGTGAGGCATATTTAGAATTACAATGTGAATTAATAAGTAAATGTGATTCAATTTGTTAAAATTCCTAGGAATAAGAAGGCAAGTATCAGTAATGAACATTATTGATTTATTTTAATACACTACTGTGAAAGAAACAAGTGTAAAAGGAACAAGTCAGTGAAACCCAGAAAACGGTAGAAAGGACATGAGCAAGTCATAAAGAAACCCACCTGGAAACTAGAAAAATTCCACTCTTCACAGAGTTCCTCAAAACCAGTATAGCTAACTAACTAGACTTGCCTCAGGTCAGAAGTTAACTTCACAGCATGCTGTCTTATTTAGATCATTTTCTAGTCTGAGCTTTGAAATGTTCAGACTAGAAATCTTATCATTTTATAGTAGATAACTTTTCATGTTCCAAAATGTATTTTCTCTGCTCAGTGGCTTTGTAGTTATTTCAACTATCTCCTATTAATGTCTTTACAATAACTTAATTATACCATTCTATTCAGTCTCAATTTTGAACCTCCGACCAGCATTCAAGGAATTCTTGAATTATATTGTAATAAAAAAAAAATTATTCTTTTCAACATTACTTAGAGTTAAGATGTTTTACTATTAAGTGTTTGTTATTAATCCCTAAGTATTACTTTGTATAACTTTGCTCCAGCATTTATAGTATTTTAAAATGCTTAGTACGGACCCTAAGCCTCTGACTTAACTTCTCCACTGAGCTAAAGATCTATATATTAACTGCATTATGGAGAGATCTAATTAGACATCTTACAGATTCCTGAAACTCAAGACACAAACCAACAATCCTTGATTCCACATGGACTCAGATCCTCCTATCTTCTGTTGGAAACCCAATATCCCAAAATAATAAACATCATGATCATTTTTTACTTTTTTTTTTTTGAAACTTCTGTAGCCAGTCATCAAGTTTTTCTAATTCTGCTTCATAAATATCCCTCAACTTTATCCTTTTATCTGCCCACTTACTGATAATATGGTAATTTGATTTCTCATTATTCCTCTTCTGGGTATTAATTCAAAAAATAACTTCATAATATTAGCTGTGATCTTGACTAATCTTAATCTACCCAAACCTCAGATTCCTTATCTGTTAAATAAGAGATATTAGATTCTGCTTAATATTTTGTTTTGACTATGAAACAAAATAAGGAATACAGGTTAAGCACTTGAGACAATGCCTAGCTTACAAGGAATACTCACTACAGCTACATTTGTAACAGATTCTATTTATCAAAAAAAGTACTTAAAAAGTCTTTGTCTCAAGTATCTGGCAAAGCACTGGACAGACCATAGTCCCTGTAGTTTACAGTGCAGAAGAACAGACAACAATTAGGCAGTTTCAATACAGTATCACAACTGTTCCAATAGGCATGGGAATATAGGAATACATAAGCAGGACATCTGATCAATGTATTTATATCTTAGCCATCAACCTTCAGAAATTTTAAAGGTTGATGCCTAACATAAACTGAGGATAGGATGAATTAAAAGAAGAAAAGGAGTAACTTTCTGGAGATAGAAATGGCATGTGGTGACCAGTAGCTGAGCAAAAAATGTATTGTAGATCTTTTAAATTTATAGTGATTTAAGCCCAGGAGTTATACGGAGGAGCAGCAAAACTATGATTGTTCATATAGCCATATACCTGGAAAACCCAAAAGAATAAGTGAAGAACTTTAGACAATATAAGTATAAAATAAGATAAATGCTTTAACAATATATGTATATGCATGAATTTGTGCACAGACACACAACATAGTTTCCTCTGTATTTTCCAAATAACTAATTAACAGAAATATTAAATAAAATATCTCATGTGTAATAACCAAAATAACATTAAATATGTAAATTTAGAAAATAAATATAAATAAGTTTTTGAAAATGATGTATTCATAATTCTAAGTAGAAGTATAAACTCAATTTAGGAATAGTTAAGAAACCTTGAAAGAGTGAATGAGATTCTATGCTGATGAAAGGAGAAACAGTGTTGTCAACATGCCAAATCAGTCTAAATTCACTTTAAATTTAATGTATAATAATAAAAATCCAATGAGCATTTTGTATATTTCTTAATGCTGTAAAAATGTTTCTAGAATTCTTTTGAAGAAATTATATTAGAATAGCCAGAAAATTTCTGAAAATACTTGGCCAACCAATTATGAAAGCTACTTTAAAGACAGAACAATAAATAGAAGAAATATTCAAACGAACTAAATAGGACAAGGAGCAGAATAACAGTCAATAAGGTGGAGAGGAAGGGGAGAAGGGGGATAAGTAAAGGAAGGGTTTAGTCAAGGAACGTGTATAAATGACTCATGGACATGGACAACGGGGAGGGATATGATTGTGGGAGAAGGGGTGGGCTGGGTGGGCGGGAGCAATGGGGGAAAAATGGGACAACTGTAATTAAAAACCCCCAAAAAATAAAAAAATAAAAAATAGATAAAATAAAAAGAAGTATTCAAGAAAGCAAGTATATTTCTATATGATATTACATAAAGTGTGTAATAATTTTTTTACAGTAAATGTGGACAGTAAAATAAGTAAAAAAATTAGATGAACTATTCAGTAAATAAAGGGACTGTACAATAATTAGTTATTATTATATTATTTATTTGTATGCAACTGTAAACATACCTTTGCTCACCCCTGTATTGTAGTATTTCATTGTGATTTTGACTTACATATACCTAATGAATTAATAATGTTAAAAAACTATTCATGTTCTTATTGACAATTTATATATTTGTGAAATGTTTATTCAATCTTTTGCTAATTTTTAATCTAGCTTATTGTTTTTATTGTTGTTGATATATAGTTCATATCAGCATTGATTAATAAATATTTTCACCATTCTGTGGGTTATCTTTTGACCCTGGTGATTGTATCCTTTGAAGTACAACTTACCAATTTTTTTTTTGTTGTTGCCTGTGTTTTTGGTATTACATCCAAGAAATAATTGCCAGATTCAGTGCCAGAAAGTATTTTCTCAAGTTGTTGTTGTTGTTTTTACAAGAGTTTGATAGTTTACCTCTTATGTTTAGGTCTTTGATCATTTGATCATTTTGAGTTAATTTTTACAATGGCGTAAGATACAAATCCAACTTCATTCTTTTGTATGTAGGTATTCAGTTTTTCCACCATTTCTTGCAAAAACTGTCCTTTAATCATTTTATTGTCTTGATACTCTTGTTGAAGATCTATTGACTATACGTGTGAGGACTTATTTCTAGGATTTCTGTTTTATTTCATTGGTCTATATATCTGTCTTTTTTTGCCAGTACCAAACTTTGTAGCAAGTTTTTAAATTACAAAGGTTGTGACTTTCGATGTTGTTCTTCCTTTTCAAGATAGTCTATTTAGGGTTCCTTGAATACCATATGAATTTTAAGATGAATTTATTTCTGCAAAAAATATTCTGTTAGAATTTTGATAGAAATTGAATGAAATATGTATATTTCTTTGGGTAGTATTGACATCTTAACAATATTGAGTTTTTCAATCCATGAACACATGATATCTTTTCATTTAATTGCATCTTCTTTAATTGATTTCATCTATTTTGTATAATTTTACTGTACAAGTCTTTCACCTCCTTAAGTTTATTCCTAATATTTTATAATTTTTGACGCCATTGTAAATAGAACAATTTTTTAAAATTTCTTTCTTGGATTGATTTTTGTTAATATATAGAAACACAACAGATTTTTGTATGTTAAATTTGTATAATATCTTGAAACTGCTAAATTTGATTATTAGTTATAATGAGGTGGGGTTTTTGTGTGTGTGTAATCTTTGGGGTTTTCTACATATGAGATCATGTTTTGTACAGAGAATTTTAGTTCTTCTTTTCCAATTTGGATGTGTCTTTCTTTTCTTTCTTTAAAGATTTTATTTATTTATTTTTAGAGAGGGGGAAAGGAAGAGAGAAAGGGAGCGTAACATCGATGTGCAAAAGAAACACAGATTGATTGCCTCTCACATGCTCCCAACTGGGGACATGGCCTGCAACTCAGGCATGTGCCCTGGCTGGGAATCAAACCAGTGACCCTTCAGTTTGCAAGCTGGCACTCAATCCACTGAGCCACAACAGCCTGGGCCCCATTTCTTTCTTTTTCTTTTTTCTTTTCTTTCTTTCTTTCTTTCTTTCTTTCTTTCTTTCTTTCTTTCTTTCTTTCTTTCTTTCTTTCTTTCTTTCTTCCTTCCTTCCTTTCTTTTTCTTTCTTTCTTTCTTTCTTTCTTTCTTTCTTTCTTTCTTTCTTTCTTTCTTTCTTTCTTTCTTTCTTCTTTCTTTCTTTCCTTTCTTTCCCTTTCTTTCTTTCTTTCTTTCTTTCTTTCTTTCTTTCTTTCTTTCTTTCTTTCTTTCTTTCTTCTTTCTTCTTTCTTTCTTTCCCTTTCTTTCTTTCTTTCTTTCTTTCTTTCTTTCTTTCTTTCTTTCTTTCTTTCTTTCTCTTTCTTTCTTCCTTTCTTTCTTTCTTTCTTTCTTTCTTTCTTTCTTTCTTTCTTTCTTTCCCTTTCTTTCTTTCTTTCTTTCTTTCTTTCTTTCTTTCTTTCTTTCTTTCTTTCTTTCTCTCTCTCTCTCTCTCTCTCTCTCTCTCTCTCTCTCTCTCTCTCTCTCTCTCTTTCTTTCTTTTTCCTTCCTCCCTTCCTTCCTTCCTTCCTTTCATTCTTTCCCCCCCCTCTTCTCTCTCCCCCCGATTCCTTCCTTCCTTTTATTCATTCTTTCTTTCTCTCCTTTCTTTCATCTAATTACCTTGGCTTGGACACCCAGTTCTGTGTTGAACAGAAGTGACAAAAGCATGCATTCTTGTCTCATTACTAATCTTATGGCAAACGCTTCAGTCTTTCACCATTAACTATATTAGCTGAGGCTTTTTTGCATGAGATAATCATATTTTTCTCTTTCATCCTGCTAACTGATATATTTGATTGATTTTTTTATAACGTTGAAACAGCCTTGCATTCCAGGAATAAATCTCACCTGGTCATGGTATGTAATCACATGCCATTGACTTCAGTTTGTTAATATTTTGTTGAGAATATTTGGATTAATACTTATCAGGGATATTGGCACATACTTTTCTTACAGTGTTTTTGTCTGGTTTTGGTTTCAAGGTAATGCTGGCCTCCTAGAATGAATTCGGATGTGTTCCCTCTTCAATTTTTTAGACTAGTTTAAGAATACTTAGGTTAATTCTTTGTTAAATATTTGGTAGAATTTACCAGTGAAGCAATCTGGTCCTGGGCTTTTGTTAAGGGGGTGATAGGGAGTTTATACCTTAATTATCTTATTAGTTTTAGGTCTATTCCGATTTCTTATTTCTTTATGATTCAGTTTTGGTAGAGTGCATGTTTCTCAAACTTTGTTTATTTAGTCTAGATTATCTAATTTTTTTTCCATAAAACTGTTTATACTGCTCCTATATAATTCTTTTTATACTACACAATTGGTAATGATGTCTCCTCTTTCACTCTGATTTTAGTTGTCTTTTTTATCTTATTTAGTCTTATTAAAGATTTATCAAGCTCATCATATAGTTTGAATTCTTAATATCATTCTAATCATACCCAAATATTTTTCTCATTTCTGCTCCTGAACTCATAGATATAGATTATTATTACTATATTTTATTGTCTTATAGTTTAAACATTTTTAAAGAATAAGTTAAGAATTATGTTATTCAAATTTGTAACATTCATTTATACAGCTTCCTGTTTAATTAGTATCATAGTTCATATTCAGTCATTTTATAGCAAATTGAAGTCTTAATTTTACTTAAACATCTTATATATTTGTTTACATACTAAAAGTCACTTCTTAAGATGGAGTTGATATATGTGGGTGGTGTGTTTTCTGATTCTTTACATTTGAGAAATTAATTCTGTTGCTTTCACACTTTCCTTCTAATTCCTGTAGACTTTTTTGCCTTCCAAGTGTTAAGTGTCAGAGAGAAGAATGAGGTAACTAAACTTTTTCTCTGTAGGTGTCAGCTGCCTAAATACTTATAGAATTTGTTTATACTTATTGTGCTAACAAAAATTTAGTTGAAGATCTTGTTTGTAAATTTCTTTTCTGGAAACTTACAGAGTTCTTTTGTCTGGTTATTAAAGTGTATTTTAGCTCAAACAAGTTTTCTTCCATCAGAAATCTAATGAGATTATATTCTCTAATAGTTTTTAGGGCCTCAAAACTATCTTCTGAAATACTAAAACAGACTTCCAACCAAGATGGAGGCATAGACAGACATGCTGCATCTCCCACCACAACTAAGAAGGAATACAACTCCCTCAAAACTAGAAACAACCCAAAGTTCCAGAAAATCAAACTGCATGGAAGTCCAGCAAACAAAGATATAAAGAAGAAACACTCATCCAGACAGGTAGGAGGGGCAGATTAAAAAGTCAGGAGGGACACCTGGGGAGCGTTCCCAGCTCGTCACCAGAGCTCGCAGCTCATGGTCCCAGCACCGGGGAAAATGAAGCCTCATTGCTTCTGACTGTGAAGACCAGTAGGGATTGGGGGGTGGGAGGGTGGAGGCAGAAACTGCCCGTCTTTGCAGACTATGCTTGTTTAAAGGGCCCCCACGGTCCTAGAATGTCCGCAGACCCACCCACTATGGGAACAACGGCCAGGGCAGCAGCAAGAGGGGTGCCAGTCCAGTGCAAAGGTGGGAGAGGTGCCTGGAAAAGGGGCAAGTGCTGGGCAAGCAGCATTGTTCCCTCTAGGACCCCTCCCCCACATACAGCACCACAACATGGTGAAACAGGTCGTCCTGTAATGACGAATCCCCAGGGCTCCTCCCCTTACAATGTAACAGGAGTGACATCTCTACCTGGGACACGGAGGCAAACAAACACAGGAGCCTGTCATAATGAGGAAACAGAGAAGTATGGTCCAAAAAGGGGAACGGATCAAGGTTCTAGTGGGAGAACTAATCGACCAGGAGATAGCCAACCTAACAGATGAGGAGACAGACAACCTAACAGATGCAGAATTCAAAACACTGGTGATAAATATGCTCACAGGCTTGACAGATATGCTTGAGTATGCAAACGCATAAGAGAAGAAGTGAAGGCTATGCTAAGTGAAATGAAGGAACATTCACACAAAACCAATGGTGAAGGGAAGGAAACCTGGGTTCAAATCAATGATTTGGAACATAAAGAAGAAAAAAACAGTCAACCAGTGCAGAATGAGGAAGCGAGAATTGAAAAAAATGAGGAAAACTTCCCAAATTTTGCGAAGGAGATGGACATACAGGTCTGGGAAACACGGAGAGTCCCGGGCAAGCTGGATCCAGAGGGGACCACACCAGGATGCATCATGATTGAGATGCCAAAGGTGAAAGATAAAGACAAAGTCCTGGGGTCAGCAGGGGAGTACCTTTAGGACTATCAGTTGATTTCTCAGAGGACACTTTGCTGGCAGGAAGGGACTGGCAAGCAGTATTCAATGTGATGAAAAGCAAGGACCTACAACCAAAATTACTCTATCCAGCAAAGCTATCATTTAGAATGGAAGGGCAGATGCAGTGCTTGCCCGACAAGGTGAAGCTAAAGGAGTACATCATCACCAAGCCATTAGTATATGAAATGTCAAAGGGATTTACTTAAGAAAAAGAAGATCAAAACTATGAACACTAAAATGGCAACAAACTCACAACTATCAACAACTGAATCTAAAAAACAAAAACAAAATCCAACTAAGAAAACCAGAATAGGAACAAAATCATAGGTATGGGGATCATTCGCAGGGTTATCAGCTGGGAGGGGGGAGGAGGAAAAATGGGGGAATGGTGCAGGGACTAAGAAGCATAATCGGTTGGTACAAAATGGACAGGGGGAAGTTAAGAATAATATAGGGAAGGGTGAAGCCAAAGAACATATGCACGACCCATGGACATGAACTAAGGGGGACTGGGATTGCTGGAGAAAAGGGGGGTACTGGGAAGAGGGGAGCAAAGGGGGAAAATTGGAACTATTGTAACAACATAATCAATAAAATATACTTAAAAATAAATAAAAAAATTTTAAAAAGAAATACTAAAACAATATATGCTATATGTATTTATGTGCCTATTTTATGTCAAGCCACAGAAAATATCAATAATTCAAAACTGGAAATTGTACAGGTTTCATTTGTTCTCAGAAATGTATTAACTTTGAAAATAAATAAGAAATTAAATTAAGACATAACTAACCACTAGAAAATTTTAAGAGATCTTACACAACCCTTGCATCAATAAGAATATAAAGAAAACAATAATATTATCTTTTTTTACCCATATAAAACACAAAGAAATTGAAGGTATGAGTTAGAATTATATTCAGGACAGAAGCTAAAGTTATTTCAGAGAACTTTGTTTTTAATGTGCATCCACCTCAACAGTCTTACAAATGTGTCTCTTAACCTCCTGAGGAACAGATAATTCTTATATATAAAATATTTGAAAAAAATAGCTGTTATGCTAATGCCAAAACCTAATAATATACTTTAAAAATGAAGAAAGCCAGTCTCACTGATGAATATAAGTACTACATTCTGAAGAACATTTTCGCAAATTGAATCCAGCAGTCGCTCATAAAATAATATAATACATAGCCAATTTTATTTCAGAAATACAAAATGTACTATATCCCTCATTCTCAACAGTTGATCTCGCTTCTTACTTCACTCAGAAGACAAAGCTCATGCAGTATAAATATTCTGAACTTTTAAAAAAAATATTAAGTGTTTCTGCAATGCTAACCCTCCAGCTGGTCTTTTAAACACAATGCTTCTTGATTCTGTTAGTACTTTTCCCATCATTCTATTCCCACTTCAATTTCCCACATCTTCAATGAGACCTCTCCATTGACTCATTCCTTTACATCTGCTACATCAAGCTATGACTAATTCTTCTTCTCTTTACAGAATTAGTTTTCTACTTCACTCCCTTACCATGCACTTATTTATTAACCATCTGCAATTTATATCCTGTTCCACCTTTGCCCCACTTTTCTCAACATCTCCAATATCTTACTTGTCCAGACAAGTCAAAATTTCTCATACTCTTCAGTCATTGACTAATCTACAAAATTAATGCTATTGACCACCTCCTTCGCCTGTAGTGACTTTACTCTTCCTTGAGTCTTCTTCTATCTCTCAGAGTTTTTCTCATGCTTCTTTGCAGGTTCCTCTTCTCCAGCCATTCATATAAAAAAAAGTGTCTGTCATTGGCCCTCTTCCCACCCAATTCTCCCTTCCTATTGGACTTATTCACTTTTTGCGTTTGAAAAATATTACCATGTGAAAGTATGTTGATATATAATTAAATAATTAAATAAGTTACGAAAAGTGCCGAAAAAAGGCCCTGAGGATAAGCAATTTTTAGACACCTATCTACTTCATTCTTTCCACCCTTATACAATTCTTTCTTTTTTCACTTTCATTTTTCAAGTCCCTTTCTATTTTAACTTCTAGATCCAAAATTTCTGTTCTCTTCCAGATACACTGGTAGCATCCCAAACTCAAGTCATGCAATACACAAAAATATATCTCACTGTTCTAATTTATTTTCTCAATCCTATGAATACTATAATACAACCTTTACACCACTACCAAAGTTATTTTTCTAAATCATAAATAAGATCAAGACATCTCTCTCACAAAAATATTCATGTTATGTTGTTTTACTTGTAGATTAATTAGTTTTGTATTGTAGTTAGTTTGCATGTGTTTATTTTATCCAACTAGTCTGTAAACTCTTTGAAGGCAAGTTCTATGTTTGTCTCACAAATATCTCCACAAAAATGTTTAGACATTCACATAGTAGAAGCTCAATAAACATTTGTGAATGGGCAGATGGAAGAATGGATGGATGGATGAAATTAGGACAAATAGATAACATTTTTCCCTGTGGCTGATTTTGCAAACAACCTTAGTAACACTCCTCTATTTAAATTTAATAGCATGCATTTTAACCTTTACTGGGTTCATTTGTTTTAACCTTTACTGAGTTCATTTGTTACACCAGAAAGCAGAGTAAAAAACTATATGTGACAAAAGCAATGTTAGGAGCTAAAATTATGATCTGTTTAATTCCCAATCAGTCTGACATTTGATATCCTCTAATAAAGTAACTCTATCAGAAGCTGAGTAAACATAAAGCAATATTTAGCTAATAAGAATATTTTCTTAGTTAATAAGGGTGAATCAGAGAGGAGAAGCTAATTAATTACTCAAGGTTCTTGCTACAACTATACCAGTAACTACTAAAGACTGTGTTTACTCATTGCTTTCCCTTTGAATTAGATCTCAGCTGATCCATTGATATTTCCTTCTATAATATTAAACAGCTTACCAAGCCTGTCTCTTTCCTGTGGAAAATTAATTTTAAAAACTAATAATAATCTCCTATAGTAAGATAAATGATTAATTAGATATTCTGATAACTAATGAGATAGATAATGTGTTTTGACAGAATCTACAGGTCATGTTCTAGAATTTGGATAAAACCAAACTACCAAATGAATATATAAAAATATATACAAATTCTAAATGAGTATATATTTAAACTAAAAAGTACACATTCTTGAAAGAAAAATCTTAAACTTTTATGAGAAATACTGTTACTGTAGGTAGCAGCTAGGAATGAGCAGCCAGAAGGGAAATAAAGGCACAGCCCCTGCCATTACAATTTAACAAAGAACTTAAAATAGGATACAGAAAATAAAAGGAAGTCATATCTCAATGTTTAACTCAGCAGTCCTGAGCCTGCTTCAGTAAGATTGTTGGATGTTCTGAGCATCACAAGCAAGGACAGTGCAGGAGAGGGGTGTCCTGGAGGCTCTGTACTGGGAAAGGGAGCCTCTGTAACCATCTCGCTAACTAAGGCAAAGAGCATTTACTAGCTGAGAAATACAGCCTTTGTAGCTATACGTTATTCTTAAGGTTTAGAAGGGGAAGAAGGAGGAGGAACCTAAAAGCTGATTAAGGTATATAACCTCCAAACCCCACTAGTCGGCACACTTATATTAGCTAAGTACCCACTTGTAGCCTCGGCTCAAGTGGAACAAACTTACTAACAACTTTATTTTCTCTATACGTGGGCATTTAGACTAGCTGGGTGCCTGCCTGCTGTTTCGTGTTTGTGTGTGTTTTATAAATAAACTTACTATCTCATTTCCGCCATACATGTTCGTCTCTCGCTTGAATCCTTCTCTTGCTAGCGAGACAAGAGCAGAGGAAGCTCAAGGAACAAGCTGGTGGGGGGGGGGGGCACCTCCTTACTCAGATCTCTCCCCTGTAACAATATGACCACTTGTTGGTCAACACATATTTACTTAACACTTTGAAAAACCTTACAGTCATGTGGGAAAAAAAGTTTTTCTTCTAAGTTTATGACTGATATGGTGCAAAATTCAAAATAATCCTGAAAGAAATGAACATTAAATTATCAGTCTCTGGTTGTTGAGAACAAGGGGATGAGTTTTTCTTTGTTGTTGTTGTTGTTGTTTTTTTTTTTTTTTGGATGAGTTATTTTTTAATAGACTTGCCTAGAGGTTAAAATCCAAACCCTTAAATCTACCCCACTGCATGCTGTTATTATGCAGCTTATTTATCTAGACTAAAAGTTGATGTCCCACACACAACTTGGAAAAATATAGGCCCAACAGATGTGTAGTATGTTTTACCCACTAATCTGGCAGACCTAGAAAAATTATTTCCCATAACACATTTTGTATACTATGGAGATTTCAGGCCAGGATTGGTGTTGGCTCATTAAAACTCATGGAAAAATCTGAAAAGTATATATTATATTAGCCCAGCAGGCTTTTCCCTGGAATGAATGTTTCAGAATAAGCACATAAATTTGGTTTGTGGTTACTCAAATTCCCAGTCTTATATCAAATACACTGTCTCCATAGAACCAGATAAAACAACCTATGTGGAATCTGAATGGTTTAAACAAGCACAAGTGCCAGTACTACATACATGAAATTTTTTCTCCACATTCATAAAAAGTATTAATAGTATTATAGTTAAATGAAGAACTAAAAGCAATATCTAGTAACTAGTTTTGACATTTAACATCCCTGATAGTCATTCCCACTCTTCTCCCTTTACAGATTTGGAAAGTCACTAAATGACTGTCAATTGAAACTTTTAGAAAGCATATCCGTTTGTATTAAGTAAACTGAGCTAATACTAAAAATAAAGGAGATTGCAGAGAGCCATTTTCCTGGATCCTCATATCCTGATTTCCTTTTGTCCTGTTATCTTTCTAAACAAGACCTTAATTGCCTCCTTTGAAGGATATTGCAATAATCCCATTTATTTATTTATTTTTATTCTTTTTCATACCAGTCTCTACCTCAAGCAATACTGTTACTATACTCATTTTACTATGTGTTTATTTGGTAACATCACTTTCTGGCAAAGCATTTTTAGTGATTCTCTGCTGTCTAAGGATATACTTTAAATTCTTTAACCTGATTTTCAGTCCTCCAAAGTCAAGTAAATCTCTAAAGTTGCATTATTTTCAATAACATTTACTCATTAAAAAAAATTAGGCTTACAGGTAACCCAAACGCACCCTTTTTTCTTTTGCTCTTTCCTCTTCATTAATTTAAAATGTTTTCCCTTTTCTCTCTACCTGGCTAAAGCCTATCTTTTAAGAATCAACATATTAATTTACCTGAAAAGCTTCTTCTTGATTATAATATTTCTGTCAGCTGAAACAGAGCAATTATAGGCTGTATAATTTATGGAGGATTTTTCATGGTGTCCTAACTCTCCTATTATTCTCTTACAACCTTGTCTAAGTTTTGTATTAAATATTGTAGTAAAATTTGTATTTAAACTTTGTAGTAAGTTTTATATTAAAATTTATATTAAACTTAAAAATGTTATTTAAATTTTGGGTGGTGATTTTTTCAGCTAGATTGAAAAGATTTGAGGACAGAGTTTTGTGCTTTTCGTATCTCCTCTAGCGATGAATATACATACTGTGTCCCTACTAATGGCTGACTTAGTTGAGAATAAAATTTACTGTCTCTGTGGTTCAGAGATTATAGTTAAAAGCTAAAGATGAACATGCTTGCACATATACCCCTCTAGATACAAACAAATCTAAAAACATATACATTGGGGATTTTTTTGTTACTTATTATGAAAAAATTTCAAGCACATAGGATGGCATAATTAATTCCCATTGGCTCATTATCCAGCTTCAACAATTATTAATGTACAACTAGTCTTGTTCCGCCTTACACCTACACACCTCTTTCTTCAGTGTTTTGTTTAAAACTGAATCCCAAATATCATATTAACATCAGAAGTATTTTTTAAATGCATTAGCAATAAAATATGTAATCAAGTACTAAGTGGGTTAATGGACTGGCTATATTATTGTACCCAAGTAGGAAGGTTGCATGAACATAAAGCAAACCCAAGTTTGATAGGCCAAAATCATGATAGACATAATTACATAAAATGTGTCTTATTTCTCAAAGAAGCCAGTCTAGCTGCCTTTTTTATGGAATAAACCTCTACGTGGCTACTTCATGAAGGAATAGACAATTGACTTCCTCTTATATTGTGGCTAATTTACTAAATATCATTATTTTAAAGGCCATTGCTCATTCTTTCTTTTTATATGCTTTATTGATTATGCTGTTACAGTTGTCCCAATTTCTTTTCCCTTTGTTCCCCTCCACCCAGTGACATCTTTCCCTCCAGTTGTCCTCCTCCTTAGTCCATGCCCATTGGTTGTGCATGTAGTTTTTCTCAACATATTCCTATCTACTCCATTCCCTCCTACTATGCTTCTTAATTCCTATACCATCTCCCTCCCTTTCCCACTCCCTCGTCCCTGCTGACCTCCCCCCATAATGTTCCCCATACCTATCATTCTTTTCCCACTCTCATGCCTACTTAGTTTGTCTTTGTTTTGGTTCCCTAGCTTCTGTTGTTGGTTGTTGTAATACAGTTTTCATTTTAATGTTCATAGTTTTGATCCTCTTTCTTCTAAACAAGTCCCTTTAACATTTCACATAATAGTGGTTTGGATCTAATGAACTCCTTCAGTTTTACTTTGTCCTGGAAGCACTTTCTCTGCCCTTCTATTGTGAATGACAGTTTCACTGGATAGAGTAATCATGGCTATAGGTTTTTGCTTTTCATTACTTTGAATATTTTTTGCCAGTCCCTTCTTGCCTGCAGAGTTTCTTTTGAGAAGTCAGCTGACAGTCTTATTGAGACCCCTTTGTATGTAATTCTTTTCCTCTCTCTCGCTGCTTTTAAGAGTCTCTCTTTATCCTTAACTTTTGACATTTTGATTATAATGTGTCTTGGTGTGGTTCTCCCTGGGTCTAGTTTTTTTGGAACTCTTTGTGCTTCCTGGACCTGTAAGTCTATTTTCTTCCCCAAGTTAGGGAAGTTCTGCTTCATTATTTTTTCCCATAATTTTTCAACTTCTAGATTTTCTTCTTCACCTCTGGCAACCCTATGATTTGGATGTTGGCCTGATAAGTTTCTGAGCCTCTCCTCATTTTCTTCATTTCTCATTTCCTCTTTCTGTACTGGTTGACTGTTTGTTCCTTCCCTATGTTCCAATTTGTTTATTTGATCCCGGGTTTTCTTGCCCTCACCACTAGTTTTGTATGTGTTTTTGTTCATTTCAGCAGGACTAGCCTTCATTCCTTCCCTGTCTTTTTTAACATCTGCTGTTAGGTCTGTAAGCACTTTTATAACCAAAGCTCTGAACTGTGCCTCAGAAAGACTTCCTATCTGCTGCTTCATTAGATTAGAAATTTGCTCTCTGGTCAGCTGCAACACTGGGATCTCTATCATGATCTGTGCCATCCTGAACAGTTTTGTATTTACCTTTGCTTCCTTGGCAGGGCTGCCACACCTCCTATGCTATTGAGGGTGGAGCCCTGTGCACTATTCACAACTGGGTGACCCATCTCACCACACTGTGGCATTTTCTGTGGGGTAGGGGTCCAAGATGGATTCCTGCCGTTCATTCTCTGCTAAGAGACCAGAGACCGGGATGGGAGCCTCCTCCTCCATCCCCACCCCCACTGGGCCTCACAGTCCAAGGCAATGGAGGTCTGCTTTCTCCAGCTTTGGAATTGAAAGCTGACAGGTCTGGCCTGCAGCCAGGGGTCCTCCCCAGGTGCCTCTTGCCTCCCCTTAAATACAGGGGTCTGTGCTTACCGCTGTCCTGCTTCCATTGCTGCTGCTGTCATGAACAGCACAGCTTGACCTCTCCACCCCGGCTTTGCCCCTCCCACCCATCTGGATAAGCACCACTTCTTTATAACTTCATACATTTGACTTCCATTTATTTTCTGGAATTTCTGTTTATTGCTGGTTTTGTGGTAGTTGTATTCCTTCTTAGTTATGGAGGGAGATGGAGCATGTCAGTCTAGGCCTCCATCTTGGCTGGAAGTCCCCATTCCTCATTATTATGTCTTTGTT
Organism: Furipterus horrens; assembly: GCF_987537825.1. Classification (NCBI taxonomy): domain Eukaryota; kingdom Metazoa; phylum Chordata; class Mammalia; order Chiroptera; family Furipteridae; genus Furipterus; species Furipterus horrens. The sequence continues at coordinate 122,663,764 of NW_028327172.1, read as the reverse complement.
CTGCAAAAAATATTATGGAGGTTCTCTAAATATCAGTAATTTCTACTAGTCATGTCAGCATGCAATAACTCAGGCTCAGTAGCTGGTTAAGTGTACTTAGTATGAGAACTTCAGGGCTCAGATTTGCTGAAACATTATATATAAAACAAAGAAAGCTGAACAGAGATTCATAGTAATGAAAATCACAGATTTCCTTAACAACTGCAAGAATAATCTGAAATAACTTATTAACATAACTACATCTCTCATGCTGTTTGGGATGTCTATACTAAGAAATGTACTTTATTAAATATATACTCAAGACACAAATCAGAATATATAGACTATAGGTTTGAAAAGTAGTTTTAAAAAAGAATTACAGAGAAAGACGGTGAACTTGGAGATCTTGTAGAAAAGATGGCTGAATTGAGAATAAAAGAAAATGTTAAACTCCAAGTTTAACATTTGACAAATCAAAGCAGATGGTCAAGTATATTTTTTTAAATTTTTATTTATTGATTTTGGAGAGAGAGAGAGAGAGAAGAGATCAATTTGCTGTCCCACTCATTTATGCATTTGTTGGTTGATTCTTGTGTGTGCCCTGACCAGTGATCAAAATCCACAACCTTGATGTATCAGGATGATGCTCTAAACAACTGAGCTGCCCAGCCAAGGATGCGGCCATGTATTTTTGAAGTTTGAATTTTAAAAAATTTTCTGTCAAGTCTCAGAATATTTTTCAAATAAGTGTTCATAAACTCCCTTATTTGCCACCATCAATATTTAATACTTTCAGCTAGTTAAATTTCACAAGTTTTCACTTGTAATTTCTGAAATATGCATTACCAATCAGATATGTACTTTGCCAGAGTATGTGCAGAGGAAATACGTGAGGCATCCTGATGGTAGAAATTACAATGTGAGGGGGAACCAAGGAACTGAACTTCATAAAAGCAGTCTCTCTATATATATATACATTTTAAATTGAATTTATTGGGGTGACATTGGTTAATAAGGTTATATAGGTTTCAGGTATACAATTCTATAATAAATCATCTGTATATGCATTGTGTGTTCACCATCCCAAGTCAAGTCCCCTATTACTCTATCCTTCCTTTACCTTCTTCTATCTACCCCCATCCCCTTTTCCCTCCTATGAGGAAAGGCAGAAGGCAAGAGGAGGTGGTGGAGTCAAAGCAATGGTAGGTAGGAAAAACAAGTTTGTTTATGAAGCACTGCAAGGAACTGGGAGAAAGAGAGGGAGAAAAAGAAGGAAGAAGGGAGGCAGAGAAAGACAGATTAATAATATAGAGAAGGGTTGATGCTAATTCTAAAAGATGTGAAAGGAAATCAGTAAAGCAATTGCAGGACTGAACATGAGTGTAAGTGAAGCTCCTTTCTTCTGAGACTAAAAAATAAGAAGAGAAAGTAAAAGTCAATGTCACTTTGTCTGTACTGTGAAAAACCAAAATAAAGAAATTTAATATTGAAGGCCTCAATTTTCAATAGACAGAGGAACAGATGGATGTTTTAAGAGATGAAAATAGGGAAAGCTAAAGGACTTGCAGTGCTTGCTTTGGGAAAATGGCATAAAACCTTCACAGAGACAAGTAAAGCAGCCGTCCTGTGTGGCTGAGTGCCCAGCTGCGTGGCTGCAGTAAACACTGATGTGATGTTATCCCACCACAGACAACTAAGCACAATGAAAGTTCTGCTGGGCCTAGTCTAGATAACATGCTACTCTGCAACACTAATCTTCCGTAGCAGGCTGGCTGACTGTCAAGCCATTGACAGACCAAAGACATTTTTCTTGCTGGAGAAATTGTTGTTCTCAAAGTATTTCCTTTTTTTTCTCATTTACTACTCCTAGTATGGGAAGCTCAAGATTCTCCCCAGTATGTCAGAAGAATTGACATGGGCTCCAGAGCAATGATATCTAAGAGGGGTCTATTGGTCAGATTTGCCTTGCAAATGTTTTACGTGAGTGTTTTAAATTTTGGGAAGTTAAACATAAAACCCTGGATTTGCCATTTTTGCTCTAAAAGTCCAGAGGTTACTTGGTTTGTGTAAAGAGTGGGCTACAGGTGAATTGGGTATGATGCTGATAGTGGGTTTACGATATATGACCTTTATTAAGTTTAGGTATGTTCCCTCTAATCTCACTTTGCTGAGAGTTTTTATCATAAATGGGTGCTGGATTTTATCGAATGCTTTCCCTGCATCTATTGATGTGATCATGTGGTTTTCCCCTGCATTTTGTTTATGTGGTTAATTACATTTATTGATTTGCAAATATTGTACCAATCTTGCATTCCCATAATAAATCCCACTTGATCGTGGTGTATGATCTTTTCAGCCTATAATTTTCTTTATTTGCAGTGTCTTTATGTGGTTTTGGAATTAGGGTAATGCTGGCCTCATAAAATGAATTTAGGAGGCTTCTCTCCTCTTGAATTTTATAAACTATTTTGAGAAGCAGAGGTGTTAGTTTCAGAATGTTTGGTAAAACTCACTTGTGAAGCCATCTGGTCCAGGGCTTTTGTTTGTTCCAAGTTTTTTTATTATTGCTTAAATATCATTAGGTGTAATATGTCTATTCAGACTCTCTGATTCTTCTTTATTTAGTTTTGGAAGACTCTAAATTTCAGGGAATTTATCCAGTTTGTCCAGTTTGTTGGCATATAATTGTTCACAATATTTTTTTACAATCTTCTGTATTTCTTTGGTATCCATTACTATTTCTTCTTTTTCATCTCTGATTTTATTTATTTGGTTATTCTCTCTTTATTTCTTTTTTAAAAATTTCCTCTCTTTTTAAAATAATTTATTTATTTATTAGTTTGTTTATTTTATTTTAGAGAGGAGGAAAGGAGAAAGAGAGGGAGAGAAATATCGCTTTGTGGTTGCCTCACACTCGCACCCCCAACTGGGGACCTGACACGCTACCTAGTTATGTGCCCTGACTGGGAATCAAACCAGCGACACTTGTCTCACAGGCTGACGCTCAATCCACCGAGCCATAGCAGCCAGGGAGCTCTCTTTTTTTCTTGATGAGTCCGGTTAAAGGTTTGTCAATCTAGTTTCTCTTCTCAAAGAACCAGCTTTTGAATTTATTGATCTTTTGTATCATTTTTTAGACTCTATTTTGTTTATTTCTTCTCTGATCTTTATTATGTCCTTCCTTCTACTCATTCTGGGCTTTGTTTATGTTTCTTTTTCAAGTTCCTTTATGTGTGAAGTTAGATTGTTTATTTGAGCATTTTCTTCTTTTTTGAGATAGGCCTATAATGCTATGAATTTCTCTCTTAGGTTGCTTTCCCAGTGTCCGACAGATTTTGGATTGTTTAATTTCCATTTGTTTCAAGGTATCTTTTGATTTCTTCCTTGCTTTCGTTGTTGACTCATTCATTGTTTAATAACATGTTATTTAGCTTCTTGTCTTTGCATGTTTTTCAGTGTTTTTCTTGTGATTGATTTCTAGTTTCATATAATTGTGATCAGAGAAGATGCTTGATATAATTTCAATTTTCTTATATTTATTGAGACTTGTTTTGTGTTCTAACATGTGGTCTATCCTAGAAAATGTTCTATGTGCACTTGAAAATTGTGTATATTCTGCTGCTTTGGGATGAAATTCCCTGAAGATATCAGTTAAATCCATTTGATCTAGTGTGACATTTAGGGCCACTATCTCCTTGTTGATTTTGTATCCACTGAAGTCAATGGGTTTTAAACTCTCAACTATGACTGTGTTTCTGTTGATCTTTCCCTTTATGCCCAGCAAGATTTGCTTCACACATTTAGGTGCTTCTATGTTGGATATGTAAACACATAGTTTACTAGGGTTATTTCCTCTTGTTGGAGTATTTCCTTCATCATTATGTAAGTGTCCTTCTTCGTCTTTTACTATAGCCTTTAAAAGTCTATTTTGTTGGGTATAAGTATTGCTACCCCAGCTTTTTTTTCTTTTCATTTCCATGAAATATATTTTTCCATCCCTTTACATTTTTCTGTGTATCTTTTAATCTGAGATACACAGATCTTGGAGGCAATATATATATATATATATATATATATATATATCTTGTTTTCTTATCCAGTTAGCTACCCTATGTCTTTTGGTTAGAGCATTTAAGCCATTTATATTTAGGGTGATTATTGATAGATATGTATTTATTGGCATTTTGTTATTAGACTATTTTCCTCTTTTCTTTTTCCTTTCTCTTCTTCTTCTTCTTCTTAAAGCAAGCCCTTTAACATTTGTTGCAGCAACTGGTTTGGTGCTAACAAACTATTTTAGCTTTTTCTTGTCTGGGAAGCTCCATATTTCTCCTTCGATTTTAAATGATAGCCTTTCTGGGTAAAGTAGCCTTCATTATAGGTCTTTGCTTTTTATCACCTTGAATTATTCACACCACTCTCTTCTGGCCAGAAATGTTTCTGTTGAGAAATCAGATGACAGTTTAATTGGTGCTCCCTTGTAAGTAACTACCTGCTTTCCTCTTACAGCTTTTAGACTTCTCTTCATGTCCTTAAACCCTGTCATTTTAATTATGATGTCACAGTGCAGGCCTCTTTGGGTTCAACTTGTTTGGGACTCTGAGCTTCTTAGACTTCTGTGTCTTTTTCTTTCACCAGACTAAGCATGTTTTTGGTCATTATTTCTTCCAATAGGTTCTCGATCCCTTGCTCACTCTGTTTCCAGCATTCTCATGATGTGGATGCTGTTATGCCTCATGTTGTCCAAAACGTTTCTTAAACTCTTCTCATTTTTTTAGATTCTTTTTTTTTTTTTCTTTCTGCTGCTCTGCCTGGGTGTTTTGTTCTACCTTGTATTCCAAAACACTGATTTGATTCTCCACTTTACCTAACCTACTGTTTATTCCTTCAAGTGCATTATTTATTTCAGATATCACATTCTTTATTTCTAACTGGTTCTTTTTTATGGTTTTTATGTCTTCTTTCAGGCTGCTGAGTAGCCTTATAATTATTACTCTAAACTCTGTAGCTGATAAATTGCTTGCTTCATTTTATGTAGCTGTTCTGGACAATTCTTTTGTTCTTGTTCTTAAGATCAGGAACAGGGAAGTCTGCTTTACCTATCTTATTCCACACAGTACTGGAAGTCTAGCCTCAGCAATCAGACAAGAAGAAATAAAAGGCAATCACATTGGAAAGGAAGGAGTAAAACTGTCTTTATTTGCAGATGACATGATACTGTACACCAAGAAGCTACTAGAACTGGTAAATGAATTCAGTAAAATATCAGCATACAAAATTAATATCCAGAAATCAGTTGCATTTTTATATGCCAATAATGAACAGGGAAATTAATGAAACAATCCCATTCACAATTGCTACAAAAAGAATAAAATACCTAGGGATAAACCTAACTAAGGATGTAAAAGATCTTTACTCAGAAAATTATAAGACACTGAAGAAAGAAATTGAAGGGGTTACAAATAAATGGAAGCACATACCATGTTCATGGTAAGGGAGAATTATCATCCTTAAAATGTCCATACTACCCAAAGCAAACTATACATTCAACACAATTCCTATCAAGATTCCAATGATGTATTTCACAGAACTAGAATAAATATTTCAGAAATTTATATGGAACCACAAAAGGCCACAAATAGCAGTAGCAATCCTAAGAAAGAAGAACAAAATTGGAGGAATCATACTACATAATGTGAAACTATACTATAAGGACATAGTAATCAAACCAGCATGGCAATGACATAAAAACAGACACATAGATCAATGGAACAGAATAGAGATCCCAGAAATAAACCCATACCTTTATAGTCAATTAATAATGAACAGAAGAAGCAAGCACATACAATAGGCTAAAGATAGTTTATTCAATAAACCCATACCTTTATAGTCAATTAATAATGAACAAAGGAAGCAAGCACATACAATAGGCTAAAGATAGTTTATTCAATAAATGGTGTTGGGAAGATTGGACAGAAATGTGCAGAAAAATGAACCTAGACCACCTTCTTACACCACACACAAGAATAAATTTAAAATGTATCACAGACTTAAATGTCAGAACGGAAGCCATAAAATCCTAAAGAAAAGATAAGCAGCAAGATCTCTAACATTGCTCATAGTAATATTTTACTGGATATATCTCCCAAGCAAAGGAAACAAATGGGAGTACATCAAACTAAAATGTTTTTTCATAGCAAAGGAAATCATCAACAAAATATAAAGACAACCCACATAATGGGAGAATGTATTTGCCAATACATCTAATAAGGGGTTAATATACAAAATTTATAAAGAACTTACAAAAATCAACACTAAAAGAACAAATAACCCAATTAATATTTGGGTAAAGTACCCGAATAGACACTTCTCCAAATAGGATATCATATGGCCAATAGGCAGATGAAAAGATGCTCAACATCACTAATCATCAGAGAAATGCAAATTAAAACCAAAATTAGATACCACCTCACACCCATGAGAATGACCATCATCAATAAATCAACAAACAAGTGCTGGCTAGGATGTGGAGAAAGAGGAACCCCTTTGCACTGTTGGTGGGAATGCAGACTGGTGCTGCCACTGTGGAAAGCAGTATGGCGATACCTCAAAAAATTAAAAATGTATTTGCCTTTTGACCCCTGTGATCCCACTTCTGGGAATATATCAGAAGAAATCCAAAACACTAATCTGAAAGGACATAAGCACCTTTATGTTCATTGCAGTGTTATGTACAATTACCTCGATATGGAAGCAGCCCAAATGTCCATCAATAGGTGAGTGGATATAACAACTTTGGGATACTTATACATTAAAATACTACTCAGCTGTAAAAAGGAAGAAAGTTTTACCCTTTGCAACAGTATGGATGGAGCTGGAGAATGTTATGCTAAGTGAACAAGCCAATTAGAGAAAGACAAATATCATATGATTTCACTCATGCGGAATCTAATGAACAAACTGAACTAACAAGGACAATAAGGACAGATTTATAGATGGAGATCAGGATGACACCCGGCAGGAAGAAAGGTGGAGAGATTGAGCAAAAAGGAAAAAGGGCTCATGGACATGGATAAGAGTGTGATGATTGCTGGTAGGAAGGGGGTTTAAGGCAACTAAATGATAATGAAAAAAAATACAATAAATATTAAATTTAAAAAATAAATTAATTAAAGTTTTAAAAAAAAATTTGGGCCCTGGCTGCTGCGGCTCAGTGGATTGAGCATCGGCCTGTGAGCCAAGTGTCGCTGGTTCGATTCCCAGTCAGGACATATGACTAGGTTGCACGTCAGGTCCCCAGTTGGGGGCACAAGTGAGAGGCAACCACACAGTGATGTTTCTCTCCCTCTCTTCCTCCTTTCCCCTCTCTCTAACAATAAACAAATGAATAAATTATATTTTTTTAAGAATTTGGACTGCTACACATTCTTTTGTTCACGATACTATATCTTTCCTTGCTGTTTTAATTCACATACTTCTACATTCTACTAGAAAGGGAGTGGTACTGTTAAGAGGATTATTAATCTCATGTTACATTTTCACCTATATGACAAAATACACATAATACCATAGATATAATCTTTAATATAAGAATTTTTGCAATTTATTTGATGAGCATATCAAGGCAATTCTGGGCTGAGAGCCCTGTTGAGCTCCACCACCAATTGATAAAAGCCATCCACCATTACTCAGCAGGTGAGAGCAAAGACTGTATAAAGTTGTGAGTTGTGCTTGATATACAAAAATCTCACCAGGACTATTACAGTAGCCTCTCACCCAAGGTCCTTGTTCCAGACCTCCTTCTCATAGTGTCTTTTCTCCACACAGCAACAACGTTCGTATCTGTTGATTTACAAATGTGGCCAGCACAGCCCAGTGAGGTCAAATCACTTACCCAATGATAGAGCTGCTGGATCTGAGACTAGAATGTGTGCTTTAGTGTTTCTTCCAAGACAGACTCTTAGTGGTCTATCTTATTTTTAAAAACACAGCTTAATTCCTGAAAACAGAAAACATTGTTTTTGCTAATCTTGTTTATAACAATTAAATGCTCCTTGGATTTCATTGTATAGGAATGTAACCCCTGCTTATGTATCCCATACTCAAACATACACACACACTATCTCATTCAATAGTAAACACACAGTAATGGTTTCTTTCAAAATGAGACATGTACATGAATAGAGTGATTGGTCTTTAAAAAGAAATTTCTACTTCATGCACAGGACAGCTAAACTTAGCACAAATTAAAAATGCTTTGAAATAAAATAGTCTTCCACCAACATTTTTTATGTCTTTTAGATGCTGTTGCAATAGAGTTATTTAGCAAATCTGTGTCTTATTTGGAAAAAAAGTGTTTTAGGATACTGGATAAATCTGCCAAACCCAGTTCTAAAAACCTTCTCTTCTTTTCATCTTCAGGAATCCAGTACACTTCACAATGACTCTGAGAGCTTTATGTACATTCTAATTTTAAAGAATAATGAAATTGGCAAGATGAAAGCCTTAAGTTTGACAATTAATGTTAATAATTTCTATACTCTACTTTTTGGATTACTAGGGAATTAATTATATGATGTTCCACTGTAAATAAATTCAGAGTGGCATTTGTGAAAGAATAAGAATATGGTATGTAAGATAAATAATTAACAGGATTCTAATTTAGGTTGTGTGGTAACAATTAGGGTAATTTTTTAAAAGTTTTGCTTACAACTGTAGGAGTCAAATTCAAGATATAATAATCTAGACAGCAATAGCTACAGTCACCTGATTGATCATGACAATAAAAGACAGGAAAGTATTAATTATTTATTTAAGAAGTAAACAAACACTCAATTGCACTTACTGTGTGCCAGGCAGTGTTCAAAAATCTTTATAAATGTTCAATAACCGAATCCTCCCAATAAACTTGTGAGGCATATGCACTATTATTATCTCATTTTACTAATGAAAAAAGAGAGCTATAGAGAGACTAAGTAACTTGCTCAGATCATACATCTAACAAATATCCCTCTCAGTTCAACAAATAATATTGTAGTTGACTGTTTGAATATGTTCAGGTGATATAAAAGGAAAAACAATATTTGAATGAGAAAATAAAGCAAGAAGAGAAGCATAGTTGTAATTGAGAAAGACTCAAATGAAGACAGGAGAAAAATGCAGGGCAGTGAGAAATAGAGATAATGTGCTTAATGAAGACCTGAAACTGGATGTGATCTTAGTTCTACCCAAGGCTCTCATTTTTCAGAGATGGTGACCAAGGAAGAGTCGATGTTGTATTTAAACTTCCACAGCTGATTAACATTAGGGGTTGGAGCAGAACTCTGATGGACTCCATTATTGGGCACCATCTCTGAGCCAGGCCTGCACTGAGCACTTAGAGTAAAATCTAAACCAGATAGGATCCTCACCCATCCAGAGGTCACCAGTAAGAGGAAAGGACCAATAAATACACAAATAATAACTGTAATGTGAGGTAAGTGCTAGTGGATCTCTGAACAAAGAGAAAAAGCTAATTAAGAGTGCTTGGGAAAAGAGGACATATTCTAGAGTATAATTAACTGTTCTGTAGCAATGTAAAGGACAAGAAGATTTTTTGCCAGGCAGGGAAAAGGGAAGGGCATTGAGGGCAAAGCATTAAGCCCACAAGACAGACTGGAGTTCTGAAGCAGTATGGCCATGGCATGTCTTATGAACACCATGCACATTAAATCTATTCATTTGAATAATTTTTAATTAAACCAACATTTGTTGAGAGCCCATGTGTGCCAGGCAATGGTACTTCAAAGATGAATGATAAAAATGTTGCTGTCTTCACGTCTCAGGGAATTCATAATCAAATTAGAGAAGCCAATTAAACTCAAGTGCAAGCAAATTAGCCTAAGTGTTAAAAGATGAGTCTTAGTTTATTCAGGGACTTATAGTCTAAGAATGTAATTTCTATCTGGAAAGGATATGTTGGTAAGGAAAGATTTCAAAATAAAGCAATACTTGTTTTTTTTTGTTTTGTTTTTAATCTTTTAAATTTATTTTTGTGTGTGTTTTAGAGAGAGAAGAAGGGGAAGAAAAAGAGAGAGAGAGAGAGAGTGACATCTTTTTTTGTGTGTGTTCTATTTATTTATGCATTCAGTGGTTGTTTCTTGTCTGAACCCAGACCAAAGGGTGAACCCACAGCCTTGGTGTATCTGGACGATACTCTAATCAACTGAACTATCTGGCAAAGGCAACACTTGTTTTGAATCCTGAAAAATGGATAGGTGTTTAGCTGAAGCATAAGTAAATAAAAATCTGACTTAAATAGTACATTTCTGCTTATGTCAGAGGCTGCTCTACTTGATAAGAAGGCAAGCTTGATCATTACCTTGTAACAGGCTCCTCAGGGCATTTGGATGTATGTCAGTAAGATAGGCCTTAAGAGAAATAAATAACTCTAAATCTATAAACCTCAAACATAGCCCATCGTCTCAAATGGTTCTAAGTGACACCAGACCACATGAGGTGTCAAATTCCTTTTAAAGCACTTTCCAGATGAATGAATCACAAAATAAAATGACCATGGCTCTGGAAAATAAATAGAAATCCTGGTCTATTTTATCCTTTTGCTTTGCACTGTTGGAAAATCTCAACCCAGCAGTATAGTTTCCTAAACCACACGGGCCTCACCACAGACCCCGCCAGCTTAGTTCTGGTGTCCAAACATTCAGAGTGAGGCTTTGCCTTCATCTCTTTGGGTGGCAACTGAGAAATGGCCCATGGAAAATAAAAGGAACAGATGTGAAAAGGAAAAAAAAATCAAAACTGTGACCCTTAATTTTGCAGGTTGAAGAAACCAGATCGTGCCCAGACATTTGCTGTGCACAGGAAAGAGGTCAGTGGTAGGAGCGGGTGAGGACAGTGTTGTGGTTTGCGTGGATTAATATGTTGGCTCAAAAGCAGGCAGGTTGATGACTAGATCTGTAGTCAGTGATCAGTCAGCTTTTGATGGAAATTAATTGAGTGCAACAAAGGACACTTCTCAGCAATGTGCTTACCACCTGTTAATAGGGTCTAACCAATCCTAGACATCTCCAAGTTTGCCTTAAAAACCCAAATGATTTGTCAAACACCATACATGTCTGAGTACATAATGAGCTAGGCTGAACACCAATAAATGCCCTGGGATTTTAGGCATTTTTGAACTGAACATCACAGGGGAAGAAAGAGAATACCAGAAATACAAAAGCCATAAAAATAAAAGTGAACAGAAGGAATAAACATTTTGAAACACACTTCATCAAACTAATCAACCAGAGCCTAAAACCAGCAATTCCTCTGAAGCCTCTTTAATAAAGCCACAAATCACCCCTGCTGACAAAACACGGCACAGCATAGCATAGCACAGCAGGCATGTTTTTGCTGGATGGGATGTTGAAGACTGGACATCTGTTGTTCAAAGAAATGTTTTAAAGAGGGTAAGTTCAGTGGACAACAAGCTAGATTCATCATCCTGTATAGAATATTTGCAGTTAATGGGAAACCAGTGAAAGTGACATGGTGCCATGTAAATAAAAATTCTAGTCTTCTCATTGGCCCATGGACTTGGCAGTAGACTGTAATATCACCAAAGTGACTGTTTGATTTATTGACTTGTGTTAGATGTAGTTACACATAGTAAGTGACAGGTTATTATAAGGTACCTAAGATCAGAAATAAACAATCTCATCATTTTATCCTAAGGTTGACTGCAATATCCTGTGGAGTTTAAGTAATTAAATTGGTTTAAACTAAATAGACAATTTTAAACTTGAGAACTTTTGCTTTGCCAAGGCCAGAGACCCCATGTTGCCTGCCCCGAAACCTCCCACCCCTGTCAGGACTTGCAAAACAGGCTATGGTCAGTGGTCACTGTGTTCTTGGATAGTGTGGCCTGCAGTCACGCAGGACCTTGTGCTGAAACACAGAGGGTACCCATCACCAGCCATGCACCTGATGACGAAGTTCTCTATTATCCAAGGCAACTGAGGCACAGCTGCCAGCATCCTGCTGAGACCTGGTTTCTCTCCCCTTGAGCATTTCCCAGGAGCAAGGGCCATAAATCTCATGGACTTCCTGTTCCCAAAGCAACCACCAGAGGACATTGTTGTTTCACTTACACCCTGAACTCTGGAGCTGATGAGCAGGGTGACTCACCCCCCAACCCGGGGTCTGCTCCATGCCCTTAAGAACCCCCTATCCCTTCCCTTGGTGCTACAGTCAACTCGGACTCAGCTGCCAACTTGAACATCCTTCAATAAGGGCTTTGAACTGGTGCACCTGACTCCTCCCTTCTTCCAGGCACAAACCTAACAAGTTTCAGATAATTTTTTAGGACAGTAAACTTAAAATAATTAAAGTTCTTTTTCAAAACATTGTAACGGAACTGTACTTGAACTATAATAGCTAAAAAGTAGGGACAGTTAAAGGGAGAATGAGAGAGAGGGCGGGAGGCAGAAAGAGAACGGGAGAATTTTGAGGGGAAGAAAAGTGCTAATTTTAATCAACTGGCAATGGTTTGCATCTATATATAACTCATTAACTGTCGTTGCACAACAGATGATTGGCTTTTATTTGCTCAGTGATAAAAGATTTCCAGTCCCCAGAGTCAAAATCCCATGAGATATTATAAGTTCTCATGTGAATAATTACTCAATGGTCAAGAGAAGACAGAGTCTTTGTCCACAAGTGGCTACCAGATTGAATCAGAATCAAGAGTTCCAATAGATTCTGGTCTGACTTGCTGAAGAACACATTTTTTATCCATTATTTTTTCCTTCATTTTTTTCCAACAATTTTTGGGTGATCAAAGCAGGCAAAATCCCTTTCCTGATACTCTGGTGAGTAGAGATAATCAATAAAATGTATAGTACATTACATGTTGTGTATGTTAGATATTAACAAATGCTAAGGAGAATAAGAAAGCAGGGACTAGGGCTAGGACATACGGGATAGGGTTGCATTCTAGATCAAGAGATTAGGGAATACCTTGTTGAGAGAGTGTCATTTGAATCAAGATGTGAAAGAGGTAAGAGAGTGAGCTGAATGACTAGGACAGTAGCATTCCAGGAAAGGAAAGAGCAAAGGTTAAAGGCTAGGAGGGCAGTGTGAGAAGAGGTGTGGGCATGGAAAAGGAAATCAGAGAGCTTTCTGTGAGCCAAGGTCTGGATCACCTATACATGAACAGGACTTATCTTCTCACTCTGATGGTGACAGAGATCCACTGAAGGATTTTAAGCAAAATAACAACCTACGCTGATGTATGCTTTTTAATGGACCCTTTTAAGGCAACAGTTAGCCATGCCGTAGATGGCTACAACATTCAATTCAAAAAATGTTTAAATTTTTTAAATCTTCAGTGTTGATCAAAAATGAACTCCAGATTCTTCATTTTATGGTGATGAAATTAAACTCCAGTGATGTTGAGTGACTTTCCCAAGGGTATGCTGGTGGTTGGCAGTTGAGCTAAAACTTCAATCTGGAGTAGACTGGAAATAGAAGTGATGAGTTCTGTTGATGGAAACAGGAAAATGTACTGATTTATTTTTGGAAGAGCCCATATGCGGAAGGCTGACAAGATCTAATCATAATTTGGATTTCTACTTGATCTGGTAATTGTATGTAGTCATGGCCTGAAATCTCCATTTATTATTAGTTATCTTAGTGAGAATGATGTTGTTTCACTTTTGCCATATTCTAGATACTCATCACTTTTAGCAAAACTGGGAACTGAGAAATAGGTTTACCATGGAGTAGAAAGGACTCATTTGACTATAAAGTAGTTAAGTGGACATGACTCTAGGTTTGGTAAAAATCACCTTAATTAAACCAAAAAAGCTTCAGTGGAACTAAGAGCCCATCTTAGAGAGCTGTTTTAGTGAGCATGTAGACCATAGCCACCTTTTTGTGTGTATGGCCATGCACCTGAATATAATCTGGTTCTTCAAAAGTTGGACCATTTAAGGCAGATAGAGTTTCCTTATAGAACATGTTCCTGTTTATCTAAACCAGCAGTTTTCAATCGGTGTGCTGCAAGAATTTTAAAACATGTAGTATTTGACTATTTAATCAGGAGCATAGACCTTTTTTCCCTAGATTGTCAAATAAAAAATGAAAACAGCCAACACAATAGCCATCTGTTGTGAATGAAGCAAAATTACATCTATTTTTTTGTCAAGTTGGCAAAAAGTATATATTTTTGGTGTGCCACAGAATTTTAGTAATTAGTTTTTGTGTGCTATGAGATGAAAAAAGTTGAAAATAGCTGATCTGGACCAAAGTATGGAGCCCTTTTGGGACATGACTAGTTTGACTTCTACTAGAGGAAACTACATATTCTTCAAAGATGTCATCCTTCTCACAGATGGAGTTGTGGTCCTTCTGTAGCCTGAGTTCTGGCCACATACATCAAAACTCAGTGTGTGACTTGCTATCTGGTAGGATTCTGACTACCTTTCCTCATACCAAAACGGCATACAGCTATTTGGTATGATGAAAACAAAACGGCATACAGCCATTTGGTATGATGAAAACTGAAAGCACTAAAGGGGTAAGTACCACTAAAAATAAGACCAAGAAAGTTTTAAAAGCCTAGACAAATTCTGAGTTAAAAAAGCACTGTGACAGCCCCAGGGATATGTCAGTCTTTTAAACATTGCCACCATAACCACATCAAGGCAAGCAGTAAATGGCTCAAGTGAATCAGAATATGAAATAGATAATTAAGCATCCACACATGCTTTTGTCTTCCAACTTTAAAAAAAAAGAGAAGTTGTTAGTATTCTCACATAGTTCTTATCAATAAGACTAAATTCTCAAAATAGAACCGATCAGAAAGAGGACTGCTGAAACTCACTTGCTGGAAAAGATGACTAAAGATTTCAGGATAGGTTATAGAAAGAAAAGACTAGAGAAAGGAGGATCATCTACATGTAATGCCATAAGGAGGGGGTGAGGGGACTGATTCCAAAGCCAACATAACTACAATGGAAAGTCTGGCCTCTGTAGGAATTTCATATGAAAAGCTGATAAAACTTGGTGAATAGCTAGATCAATAGCCAATCAATAGAGGGATAAATTAAAAATTACTAGCACTTTAAACCTAGAATGTTAGAGTAGAATCACTGACAGATGTGGGCAGTTGAAAAGAAGAAATTTGGATTGAGAAAAGAGAATAAAAATAAAAGCTGCTATTTGTTCACTACTTCCAGTGTTCTAAGCTCTGCATTAGTTAGTTCATTTAATTCTCTCAACAACCCTTTTTATTTATATACTTATTCACTCACAAACATTTATAACGTGTCCATGGTGGACCAGACATTGTCCTATGTACACATTTCTGTCTTTATAGATGAAGAAACTGAAATCTAGACAGGTAAAGTAACTTGTGCAAGGTACCATCGCCAGTATATGAGAGAGCGGGAATGCAAACCCAGGTGGAATGGATCTCAGTGTCACCATAACTACAATGAGTTTTAGTTTGGGATTTGTTAAATTCAAAAGATGGCAACTGGCCACAAAAAAAGTCAGTTGTGACAAGAAAAGGGAAAAAACAAGATGGGGGAGCCATAAGGCTAGTTGGAGGTAGTTGAATAAGGAAGGGACCGGGACAGTAGGAGTTAAAGGAGAGTGATAAGGGGGATTAAAGGGAGAAGTAGGCTTACTATCTGATTACCTCACTGAGGGCCAAGGTTAATGCTATGGAGGGTCTAAGGTTATTGAACCAAGTGCAATTTCTGCTGAATTTTTTGGTCTCCAGGACAAGAAAGGATGTGATACAGGTAAGATGGGCCCATGTCACCTCAGAAATTCAAAACAAAAACTGAAAAGCCCATGATATTGAACATATTAATGGTACATTAAATTATTTAATTTACACAGACTGAATAAGACTGTGTTGTTTATATTATAAATTATTACCATTAGAGGTTGAATTGTGTTCACCCAGAAAGATATGCTGATGTCCTGGACTTCTAACATCTCTGAATGTGACCTTATTTGAAAATAGGGTTATTGTAGATGTAACTAGTTAAGATGAGGTCACACTGGAGTGAAGTGGGCCCTTTAAAGAAGAAAAGCAGAAACACAGAGCCACCCTGGGATACATCAGGTGATGATAGAGGCTGACTGTTTTCATGTGTCAGCTAGCCAAGGACCTCCATGGATGACCAGCAACACTAAAAGCTAAGAGATAGACATGGAATGGATTCTTCCCCAGAACTCCCATAAGGAACCCATCCTACTGACACCTTGATTCTGACTTATGGTCTCCAGATCTCTGAGAGCATATATTTCTGTTGTTTCAAGACACCCAACTTTATGCTACATTGTGATAGGAGCCCTAGGAAACTAATTCAAGTACTTACCACGCTGTATAGTTAAATCATGCTTATAATATCCCATGAACTGTTTTAGTGCTATACAAAATTAACTCATTTAGTTACCATAACAACCCAATATGCTAAGTACTACTATCCCCATTGTTACTGACAAGGAAGATGAGGCATAGTGAGTTTAGGTAACTTGCTAATGGGAGACCTGTGATTAGAACCCACAAAATCTGGCCCCAGAAGACCTCACACCACTGTCTGCCATTCTCCTAAGACTTTTTATTGCCTCTGATTTTCAGGATGCCAACACAGGTGTCTCTTTCCCAAACCACTGGTAATTTGAGTTAGGTAATCTTCAAATGATGCCAAGCAGTCTTATTTACACACTGGTACAGCATTTTGGCAAATGTTTTTCACAAATAGTTTGACAGTGAATCCTAAGTCTACATTTAAAATGTCCCTTGATCTTAAGTGTTTTTATAAATACAGTCATACCTCATTTTATTGCGCTTTGCTTTATTGTGCTATACAGATTTTGCAATTTTAACAAAATGAAGGTTTGTAGCAAGTTTGTGTTGAGCAACTCTATTGGTGCCATTTTTCAATAGGCTCAGGTGGTTAGCATTTTTTAGCAATAAAGTTATTTTTTAATGAATGCATATACATTGTTTTATAGATATAATTCCATTGCACACTAAATAGATGACAGTATAGTGTAAACATAATTTTTATATGTACTAAGACACCAAAAAAACTTATGTGACTTGCTTTATTGTGACATTCACTCGCTTTACTGTGGTGGCTGGAGTGAACCTGAAACATCTCCCAGGTATGCCTGTTCTCAAGTGCATGGAAAAATGTAAATTTATTAATATACATCTTCTCATTTGTGATAATTAATCAGGCATGTTTAGTAAAAATAATAATAATTTAAATAGCAGTGGCTAAGTTCTACCCTCCATTCCATCCAATGTGAACCTATGCCCTATACTAAACATGAACCTCTGTCCTTCCTATAGTACAAAGATCTTGCCCTAAAAGGCCACAGAAGGGCCCAGAACATAAGCCAACCATTGCATCTGGTGTTCAAATGGAGAAAAACTCATCTGTTCCAATGCTGAAGAAAATCTGCCTGAGTTGGATTTAATGAGAAACAATATATCAGAACAAGTTTGTATATATAAAACCATGTATGTTAAATAAACTAAAAATTCCAAGGGGTTTTTACTTGTAATTTGGCAATAAATAATTTTTAATGTCAACACTAATTATCTAATCTAGCATAAAAATGTAATCCCATTATACAACTTGGTCAATATCTATCTTTAGACAACTTGGTCAATATCTATCATTCCTCTCCTGTATGTTTAAAATTGAAGACTAATTGCAACCCACAGCTCATAATAGAAAATTTCTAGGAGTCAATAAGACTTGTAATACTTTCTCCTCCCAAATCATGTAACTACCAATGTAGTTACTTTTAGAAATTATTTTAAATTATATTTGGCATACAATATGATATGAGTTTCATGTGTACAACATAGTGATTTAACATTTATATACCTTAAAAAGTGATCACCACAATAAGTCTAGAAACCATCTGTCACCATGCATAGTTATTATGATATTGTTGACTATATCCCCAGTGCTATATATTATGAAGTTGTCTTTTTTTTCAATGTGACCATATCAGTGGAGGTTATTTCATAGATAAGACTATAATGTCTAGTGCTAAAATATATGACTTTTTAAATGTATCAGTGAATATCATTATTCCAGAGGTGATGTCCCAGAAGAATAAACAGAGAACAAAAAAGAAGTGAAATATAAAGGAAGCAGTTTTTAATACAACTGGGATTGAATTTAAAGGATGAAAACATACAAAGTATGTTTTGAATGATAATAACTCTAAGGGCAGGAGCCCTTATGTAATCATGATGCGCTGCTTAATTTTAGCTCTTTAAATATTACAAAGAATATTTATGTGTATATATACATACATATACACATACATAAATACATAATTCAATCCTTTCGCCCACCCTCCATCATTGACATGACAAAGTTTATTATAGACTCAATGATTTTAAATGAACTTGCACAAAGTAACACAGTTAGTTCATGAACTCACATCTTACTCCAAGTCCAGGCCTTTTCCTATCATGAACATGGTTGCATTCCTTTTAACCAAACATAAAAATGTGAATGTCACCAGGAGTGAAGTCTAAGGTAAATTAAAATGGATATTGAAATAAAAGTAAAAATTCATCTGTAAAACTCTCGAGCAGAGTGGATAAGAAAAAGCATAAAATTGTTTCTAAATTTTAAAAATTCTCACTGATGGCTGGTGTACTATGGAAGTTGCCTAATGAAAGATGCACTTTGGCTTCTTTAGAACAACTACTCCTGTGCATAGAAATGACTCCCTTATTATTATGTGTCCATGATGATCTTAGTATCTTCAGAAAATGGCCAATACAGCCATCCTAGCAAGTATAAACCTCTGTCAAAGCAGAAACACATGTTTTCCAGTAAAACAAGGCAACACAGCTATTTCTTTTGGTTCAGCCTGCCTTTTATCTGGTATTTTCATCACAAAATTCTCATGTTGGGTTTCTAGCCACAGGTGCCTCTTTCAAATGAAGGAGGCCTAAGTGGTTGTCTGCTCTTGAAGAAGATGCCACCAATTGTGCATTTCTTCATGCCAGGCTCCTGAATATGGCCTTGGTCCATGAAGGATATTGCCCAAATAAGATTTGGGAAGATAAATTCAGGACATTTAATCACAATGAACTGACAAAAAGTAAATAAAATAAAAGGCTAGAGATTATTGTTCTGAATATTTGCTTCCAAAATGAACAATCCCATGTAAAAATTGTATCATGCAGAAATTCTGTAAAACATATGGGAAGCAGAATATTAAGAAAATACACATAATGTATGTGAAAACAATTATTCAATTTGGCAATCAAAATTATCCTTCCAGCAGAAAATATAAAAGAATATAGGAAATGTCAAAATGAAATTTCTGACACTAGTTTTTATATGTATTCTAATTGGATCAACTGTGAAGTGAAAAAATATGCAGAAAACTTAAAATCAACAACATAATGAAAGGAAGTGAAGTGTTCTAAATACATAATAATTTAAATATGAAAAGAACGTCAGAAATAATTTAAGAGAGCTGCTTCATTTTATCAAAAAGAAACTGAAGCCCGGAGCAGTTAAGGAACTGGCCTGTTGCTATACAGTTAATTAAGGAGGGAACCAGGGCAAGGCTTCATGTCTCTCAGTCCGGTAACTTTCTTCCCATTCCCCCTTAAAGCAAACAACAGCAGAAAATAAGCCTTTAACTTGCAGTAAGATAAGAATTGTGTGTATCCAGGGACCACTCCTTCTCTGTTCTTTTCCTCCCTGCCTCTAACCCAGCTCAGCTCAGCCAAACCTGAGAATGAAGAAGTAGACTACAGAAGCAAAGGAGGGTTGTGGTTGTAACTCAAGACAGAAGAGTAGCAGTGTTCTCTTTCTTAGCTACGATAACAATTAGATTCAAATTATATGTATTAAATTCTTGGCAACTACAGTACTACTCTTACCTCTTAAAAAGAAAAAAAAAGAAACACTTTACATATTTACACTAAAGGGAAGAATCATAGGTAAATAAGTATGATTATTACTGAGTTTTACTCTAGCTGACTGATAATTATGCTCAGCATGGGAGATGGGTCATTTGCATTGCGGAGACCAGGACTGAATTTAGATGGCATCAGTACTGTCAACTAAGAAGCCATGTTTAGAGCATGCACAGTAAACCAGTGACTCAAGGGATGATGCAACCCCTCAAGCATGTGCAGTACAATGTGGTAGACAACATTTGCTTATCTCAAGCATAAAACCACCCTCTCAGAGCATGCACAGTAGAGGGACATAATCAATATGTGTTTATTGAGGGGACACAAAACAACATGTGTTACTCTAAGGCCGATGCAACATTGTATCACACAAGAGTATAAAAGCAAGAGCCTTCAAACAGACAGCTGAGACAGCTGAGAGGAGGTGAGAGACAGCTGAAAGATGCTCTGCTGCGCCAATCAACCCTGCTCTGGCTGACTCTGAAGCCTCTATATATTCTGTCTTGCAAGACATTGACCAGCAGCCTTCCAGACCCAGACCTAATCTGGACTCTTGGGACTTGGATTCCCCCAATTCTCTTGTGTGATATTACTGTTGATTGTTTCTGAGTGATTATTATTGTTATTGGGTTATTACAGATTTGGATTGAATCTACTTTAATAAAAGCTGAGTGAACAGCACAGTCACCCATGTTATTCATTAGTGCTGGTGTTGACTGTAGGGCTGATGGCTATATAGGTGGCCTGGTGCCTTCAGTTATGACAAAGTGTGGAGGCTGGCTTATAGGAAAGACTATAGCATGAATACTCATGAAGTTAGAGTATCACTCACAATATGCATATTTTAAGGCTGCTTGCTATATTTCACCTGGAATGGAATGCAGCCAAGTTATGTCAAAGAACTCCTCATGGATAACGGCAACGGACTCTTTCTAGTTCCATAGCCTCCTTGAGCCCCACAGTGAGGGTATGCACACAAGTGCAGCTGTAGCTGAGAAAGACCAATCAGAAGACAATGCAGGTGGCTCTTCATATGGAGTTGTATTTCTCAGACCATAATTTGTTGTCCTCAGACTACTGTGTACAAAAGAGAAGGAACAAGGAAGAGCAGCATTGTGCATCCCATACTGCCATCACTGTACCGGCTTATGTAAAGCAGAGGAATATAGCTTCCAACATTATCTTTTATATCTTATACATAAAGGAAAAGAAAGAGAGTGTTATTCATGATCTGTAAAAATCATGCCCATCATCAAAGAAACAGAGGCAGCATCTTACCAAAAGTACTGTAGGCACAAATAAAATTTCAGCAAAAGCTTTAAGTTACAATAAAGATTCAATAAAGCTGAAATTTATATAGTGACACATAACATTAACATCAATAAAATGTTATTCTTTGGTTATTATGTTTTTATATTTTAATGTATTTGAAAATGTTAAACTAATTAAGGACAATGAGCTCAATATTTCATAGAAAATCTTCAATATTTTCCCTATCTTTCATGTACCTTATAGACATTCTTACAAATTTCCCAAGATATTTTTGCTTCTCAGTATACCTTAATATTTCAACTACCAGCAAAAATGCTATAAGAATCAGACTGCACTGTCAGTTTGTGCTATGTTAATACTGAAGGCTATAGTGTAATATTTTAGAATTTTTTTTCTCTCTAGGGTTTTCTTTTTAGATCTTCTCCCTCTTTTTTTACACAGATGCCAATCATATAGCCCTACCTCCCCCACCAATAAGGTATGTATGATATCCCGGTGGGCTAATCAGAACAACCCTTATTGTTAGACTCAATAATTAGGGCAGAAGTGGACACAAGACCCAAGAGAGTTAGTCAAAGTCCTTTTGAAGTTTTTATATGAATAGCAATAGAAAAATTTCCTTTCTTATCTTCAGAGGCCTTGAGCATAGAGGATCATGTCAGCTTAGAACGTCTAGAAACCTTCTTTGCTGCAGGTATTCCTTTTTAAAAAATCTAGGGGACAATCCATTCTATTGACATTTCTAACTTTCACAGGCTACCCTCACTTCTTGGTGGGTAGCTCCTCTTATCTTCAAAGACAGCAGCATAGCATCTAAAATCTCTCTCTTATCTGCTGTTGTCACAGCTGCTTCTCTGACTCTTACACTCTTGCCTCTGTCTTATAAGGACTTCTACAATTGCAGGCCTGAAAAATCTAGGTAGGATAATCTTCCCACCTCAAGATTCTTAGCTTGATCACATCTGCAAAGTCACGTTTGCCATTTAAGGTAACCATTCTTAGCTTCAGTTTTTGCATCTGTTAAATGGAGTTATTAATAGCATGTAGATCATAGGTTGTGTGAACATTGAGTTTATATATGTAAAGTAGTCATCACAGTGACTTTTTGGCATGGTGATGATATACCTTATAATGTTACTTGCTGTGATTATTGTAGTTATTGATTTCATCATTGCTATTTTTTCTGGGCCATCATGGTATAGTAAGAAAAGCAATTAATTTGTATTCAAATACCAACTGTGGAAGCTGTTTAATGTCTTTGAGACTGAATTTCCTTCCTTATAAAATGTTTACTTCAACAAAACCATTATAGAATTAAATATTATGATGAATATGCAAATGACTTACACATACTAGGCATATCATAAATGTTGGTTTCCTTCCTTTCCACTATCAACTGTGAATCCTAGACAGCTTTGCAAAGATAACATTCTCTTTTACTGTTTGCTTATTCTTCACAGTATACTACCAAATACAGACAAATATTTGATGTAACTTGTACTCATCCAAGACACAAGTATTGCTGATCAGAGAGGAATACAGAGTCATTTACTTTGGAGATAAGAATCTCAGTAACTATCAATCTCCCTTTTGTGTTACAAGTGTCTCCTAGTATATAGAAGCAGAGTAATATGATTCAAGGTAAGCACTAGAGTTTTATTTTATCTTATTTTTAAATATTTTATTGTTTATGATATTACAGTTGTCCCAATTTTCCCCCTTGCCTCCCTCCACCCAGCCTGACCCTCACTCTCACAGGCAATTCCCACACCATTGTCCATGTCCATGGGCCATTCACACATGTTCTTTGACTAATCTCTTCATCTTCTTTCAAACAGTCCCCACCTCCCCTCTCCCTTCTGACAGCTGTCAGTCTGTTCCATGTTTCTGTGCCTTTGATTCTATTTTGCCTGTTAGTTAATTTTGTTCACTAGATTCCACTCTAAGTGAGGTCATATTAGTCTTTTGCTGACTGGCTTATTTCACTTAGAATAATAGTCTCCAGTTCCATCCATGCTGTCACTCTTTCTTACTGCTGCATACCACTGAAGTTTTAATTAGGTAACTTGGTTTGCCCTGTTAGAGGCAGAAGAGGATATTTTTCTGAGAGAGCAGAATTTTCAAAGCATCACTAAAGGACCTCTGACAGAAATTGTGTAACTCCCCACCCCTTCCTTCACATACTTCAACTATTTGTGCTACTTTCTTTCACTTTTCAACCAGCCCAGTGACATTGTTGCCAAAGAGCAAGTTGGGAGTCCCACTGTCCGCTGCCACGCTGCCACGCTCTAGGCAAAATTTGGTGATAAAGAAAAGGAGTCTATACATACTCAAAAGCAGTCACTTAAGTCTATCAAGTCACAGCTTTAATTATTTAGACCTATCAATTAAGGCTAAACTCTAACACCTGGGTTCTCCTATCTTTTCCCCTGTTAGTTTTTGTAGGGTTTGTTTACCAACTAAAGCTACATAATACACAAAAGCTACACAATTTCGGAAGAATGGTAGGCTTTACCTCCGAGCCTACTCCCTCTAGAACACCCAAAGAATAAACCCGCCACCCTCTGCCAGGCCAGCCTGATGATCCTAGGCTGGGCCTGGAGTTCCTTCCCATATACAATACCCCCTGTTGGGAAATGCAGGCAGCTGCAGCACCATCATCCAGGCATCCCTGAGGAATAAGAGCCTGACCTGAGCCTGAGCCTGAGCCTGAGCCAGAGAGAATCAGCTCAGGAGCCAGAAAAGCACAGAAAACCCCAGAAAAGCTTATGAGCCAAAGAGCCAGCCCTCTTTTCATTTCCACTGGCTCTGGAGGCATTTGGCTTTTCAGCCAATCCCATCCTAGACTGCTTTCCATTGCCTCAGCAAACTTCTCCTGTGGCCCCTCCTACTTTTCCCCTGTCATCTTAATCAGGTCTCTCTGAATCAATATTGTCAGTCCAGGATGCACTCTCAGATCCAAGGAAGTATCATGAATCCCTGGGCCATTTATGAAATCAAAATACTCCATAGATGAGACCCCTTGGTGCTCACATTCTGAATCATAATGTTTAAGAATGCAATCGTGTTCACAATCATTTCCTGAGTGACTAATGTGGCAGGTACTTTGTTTGTTACTGGACACACAGCAATGACTAGGAAATAGACAAACAGGAAGTGGCGATAAAAAAATTAAGTTATCAAGAAACAAAGTGAATACTGAATCAAACTTGAAGGAAACTTGTACTTGAGGATATGAAGGAGAAGAAAGATTCTAGGATAATTTCTAGATTTCTGTCTTGGGTGACAGGGTAGATGGTAATATTATTCACTAACATAAGGAAAACAAAGTGGATAGATGTTTCGGTTTTGTTTTCATTTTGTTTTTTTCCTTTGAAGGAGGGAGAAATGGAGAGATAATATATTTGCTTTGGTGTAGTTGAGTATACTATTCTGAAACTCAAGAGAAACGATTGGCCATGTTAATTGCAGAGCTCTACCAACGTAAATATGGGACATAGAACAATGAAAGCGGATGAGCGCAGCTCAGAGAGCTTGCTTCCCCTTTCCTCCTTGGCTGTCATTGTTGTGCATGAAAGAAATGTGAAGACAAAGAGTAAATGTTCAAACATTTCTCACTGTCCATAGTACTTTACTCTTGTTAATGCAACTTATATGGTTGCAAAGAATAAAGTGGTCTTTTTGAGTACTCTCTTATCCCAACTTTGCACTATTTTTTTCCTGCTTTCTTTAGTTAATGGATAAGAGTATCATTTCAATATTACAAACCATATGCTTAACAAGTAAATAGTTTAAGATCCAAGGTGATTAACTCTAATAAGGAAAGATCTTACCTCAACATTTCTGAAGATTCTTCTATCTCACATCCCAATCCCCAACCGTGCTGGATCAGTGTCCCAACCAGCAGAAAGTCAAACTAAGAAGGAACTAGGTCAAAGTTTAATACTATTCCTTTTGAGTAGCAGGATTGAGTGATATTTTCCCCCAGCTTTTTTCTACATTTCTGTACTTTGAAAAAAAATATTACTAATAATTATTCATCACTTTAATAATCAGAAAAAGTTTTAATGGGGTCAGTCAGGCAAAAACTTCCAGAGGAGCTGAAGGCTCTGGCCTAGTCAATTGAAAGGGAGTTTCATGAAATAACAATGTGATATGCTTAGCTCAGAATTATTCGATTGGTGAAGAAAGCTAAAGCAGGGAACATCATCAACTAGCAAGTGCTCTCAAGGTTCATTATCTGTCTTATGAAAAATGGTCTAGACTTCCCAGAAGACCTTGGAACAAACATAACCTTCAAAATAAAAATTATTCATCTAATGATTTCTGCAGGCTGCAAAAATGAGTCTATCCTCTGCAAAAGTAATTTTCTGGAAGGCAAGTTAAATTTATGACATTATGTCAGATTCATCAGTCAGGAACTTTGAGTCTATCTAGAAGAGACAAGCTAAGGACCACTTTGCATCCAGAAGAAAGTGATGAGCAATGTCAATGCCCTTTGAGTAAAGAGTTCTTTATTTTTGTTTTCAAGCACATACAGTCACATTACAGTAAGAGAATTTAATAGCTTGATAATAATAGTTGCTTGGACTGGTCTGTCAAGCATTACCAATAATGGAAAGCAAAAGCTAAAAGAGTTGCTATTTCTATGAGCTTTCTCAGAATTATCAGAATAAAAATCATTGCCTTTTTCTTTTCTTTTTTTTCTTTTAGACACAGCATAACATCAGTTAAAATGAAGTGTGCCACTTTAATAAAAAGAACGTGGGGGAAACAGAAAATACTGTCACCTCTTAAAAACTAAACTGATGAATTTAAAAATGGCAAAACTGGTTACCTAAAGAAGTAACCAGAATGAACATTAATGAATAATTGGAAAATCTAGAACACTCAAAATTCCAATTCAAGTGATTTAAAGATGGAAAATTGAAATGTGGTTTTTAACTAGGACAGGTGAAATATAAACTATTATCTCCATCCTAAAGAAAATCCTGATTCTTATTAAAAAAACTATTTTATAATAGAAGGATAACCAATGCGGTGTCTAATTAAAAGAAAAGCATACCAAAATATGTCAAATATTTCACAGTAAAATTTAACAGGCAGGATATTTGCATGTGGCTATGGTAGATAAATAGGCCCCAGACTTTTCCTTCAGCTGTAAAGAAACTATAAAACTGAAGAGAATACAAGAAAGGCAAAATAAAAAAACAAAAAAGCACATTCTCAGAGATAAGAATTAGAGGGCACCACAGGACTGAGATCCCCAAAAGAAGAGAGAAACAAATCATGTGAATTCTAAAATCATTTTAATGTTTGTCTAGAAACTTACAGATAAAAGTGTAAAAAAGCAGAATACAGAGTTTTCACTGAATTGATAGGCAGAGCCTGTAGTTCAGGGAGGGAGAGAGAGGAAACTAAAAGTTGCAGAAAAATGTCTATAGAAAAGCAAAAGATCACAAAAAAAGAATTCTACAAATCTGCTTGAGGTCTCATGGAGCCTTTGATGAATACCTGGAGTGCACACCTATAGTGAAACTCCACAAGGCTGCACAAAGAACCTATTATATGAGTTGTATGACTCCCAGAGCTCACATAGATGGTAATGTATTTTAGCCACTACCCACTACAGTAGAGAGTCTCTTTTTTGATCATCCAGGAAAATCAGTAGAAACTCAAGGAGAATCAAGTAGTAGCAGTGTAGCCAAGCTATCCCTAGATTAAAGTCTACTAAATGCCCATCTTAATGAAGTTTAGAAACAAGTACTCTGATGATAAAGTTAATTTGCAAGTAGCTGAACTGCTTGCCAGAGAAAGTCCAACACTTTTTAAAGAAAGACAAGAATATCTGGACACTTAACAATGTAACATCAATAATGTCCAGTACCCATTTGTGATAAAAAAAAACCCCCCCCCCAAAAAAAAAACACACACACAAGAAAGTAAGAATAGAGGAAAATACCTCAATGTAATAAGGGCATATATGACAAACCCACAGGCAACATCATTCTCAATGAGGAAAAGCTAAAAAAGTTTTTCTTAAGATCAGGAACAAGACAAAGATGTCCACTTTCACCAATTTTATTCAACATGACTCAGACAAGAAAAAAATAGAAGTTATCCAAATTGGAAAGGAAGAAATAAATCTGTCATTATTTTCAGGTGACATAATATTATATAAAGAACCCTAAAAATTTAACCAAAAAAACTATTAAAACTGATAACTAAATTCAGCGAAGTAGCAGAATACAAAATTAATATTCAGAAATCAGTTACATTTTCATATACATTAATAATGAACTATCAGAAAGAGAAATTAAGAAAACAATCCCATTTACAATTGTATCAAAGAAATGCCTAGGAATAAACTTAACCAAGCAGGTGAAAAACCTGTACTCAAAAGATTATAGGATATTGAAGAAAAAAATTGAAGAAGATACAAATAAATGAAAATGTATTATGTTCATGAGTAAGAATAATTAACATTGTTAAAATTTTTATACTATACAATGCAATCTATAGGTTTAATGCAATTTCTATCAAAATACCCATGGTGTTTCTCACAGAAGTAGAACAAATAATTCTAAAATTTATATAGAACCAAAAAGACCCAGAATATTCGCAGCAACTTTTTGAAAGAAAAACAAAGTTGGAAGTATCATGCTATCTGATATCAGACTATACTACAAAGCTATATTAATCAAAACAGCATGATACTTGCATTAAAAAAGACACATAGATTAATGGAACAAAATAGAGAACCCAGAAATAATCCCACAACTATATGGTCAAGTAATCTAAGATAAAGGAGACACGAATATACAATGGTATATAAAGACAGCCTATTTAATAAATGGTGTTGGGAAAATGGACAGATCCATGCAAAAAAGAGAAAGGAAGGAAGGAAGGAAGAAAGAAAGAAAGAAAGAAAGAAAGAAAGAAAGAAAGAAAGAAAGAAAGAAAGAAAGAAAGAAAGAAAGAAAGGAAGGAAGGAAGGAAGGAAGGAAGGAAGGAAGGAAGGAAGGAAGGAAGGAAGGAAGGAAGGAAGGAAGGAAGAAAGAAAAGAAAGAAAGAAAGAAAGAAAGAAAGAAAGAAAGAAAGAAAGAAAGAAAGAAAGAAAGAAAGAAAGAAAGAAAAAGAAAAAGAAATTTAGTTCACCTTCTTATACCATACACAAGAGTAAACTCAAGTCCTGACTGGTGTGGCTCAGCTGGTTGAGTGCCCTCCCAAGAAGTGCAAGATCACTGGTTGATTCCCAGTTAGGGCACATGCCTGGGTTGTAGGTTCAGTCGCCAGGTGGGGCCCACTCAAGAGGAAACCAGTCGATATTTCTCTCTCACATCAATATTTCTCTCACTCTTTTTCTCCCTGACTTTCCCTCTCTCTAGAAATGAATAAAATCTTTAAAAAAACAATTAAACTCTAAATGGGTAAAGATTTAAGTGTAAAACTAGAAACCATAAATCTCCTAGGCAGTATACTCTTTCCGATTGTTTTTGGTAATATTTTTTTCTGATATATATCCTCAGGCAAGGAAATAAAAGAAAGATGAACAAATGAGACTACATCAAACTAAAATGCTTTTGTACAGCAAAGGAAAACATTAATAAAACAAAAAGGCTACCTACTGAATGGGAGAAGGTATTCACCAATGACCCATCCAATAAATGGTTAATACTCAAATTTATAAAGAACTCATACGCCTTAACAACAAGATAAAATAATCTACTTGAAAACTGAGTGGACATTTTTCTAAAGAGGACATATAAAACCAATCAATGTCACTCTAATAAATTTAATAAAAATTATTATTTTTAAAGAGGACATACAGATAGTAATAGATATGAAAAACATTCAATATCACTGATCATCACAGAAATGAAATTTAAAACCACAATGAGATATCACCTCACACTTGTCAGACTGGCTATCATCAATAAATCAACAAATAGCCAGTGTTGGAGAAGATGTGGAGAAAAGGGAAACTTCATGCCCTGTTGATGGGATTGTAAATTGTTGTAGCCACTGTGGAAAACAGTATGAAGGTTCCTCAAAAAATTTAAAACCAAACTACTATATGACCTAGAAATTCTACTTCTAGGTATTTATCAAAAAAAAAAAAAAAATCCAAAACACTAATTTGAGAAGATAGACTCACCCTTATGTTTATTGCAGCATTATTTACAATAGCCAAGATAAGGGAGCAAGCTGAGTGTCCATCAACAGATCACTGGATAAAAAAAGTGGTAGATATATACAATGGAATATTACTTAATCAAAAAATGTGTAAAACCTTACCCACTTATGACAACATGGATGGACCTAGAAAGTATTATGCTAGGTAAAATAAGTCAGACAAAGAAAAAAACAATATGATTTCACTTATATGTGGAGTGAAATACCAAAATAAATGAACAAACAAAACAGAAGCAGACTTACAAATACACAGAGGTTTCCATATGGGAGGGGGTTTGAGGGCTGGGTAAAATATGTGAAGCAATGTTGCTCTCTCATTGTTGATTTTTTTTCTTCTCTCTCTCTGTCCCTTTGTCTCACTTTAAAAAAATCAATAAAAAGCATATCCACTTATGAGGATTAAAAAGTAATTAATTAATTAACAATTTTTAAAAAGAATTACAGATTTGTAGTTAATAAATGTTAATTAGGATATAAAGTATAGCATAAAGAATAAGGAATATAGTCAATAATATCATAATGACTATGTATGTTGCCAGGTAGATACTAGACTTATTATGGTAATCTCTTCATAAATTATATAAATGTCTAATCACTATTCTGTTCACCTGAAATTAATGTAGGACAATACTGAATGTCATCTGTAATCACAAAATAAAATTCAAAAAGGAAAGAGGTTTATTCAGGTGTTGTGACCTGGGAGAATGGTGCACTCCCATCTCAAAGACCATCTCCCCTTCTTGCTCAAGCCTGTAGTACTCATAGGGATAGGGAGGGGAGGGTTTTTTCTGTTGTTGTTCTATCTAATTTTCTTACTAGTTTTTGGTGTGTTGGCATCCTGTTCACTCGTCTTTATAGACTTTGGCCCTCAGTGTAAGAACCTCCCCCTGCGCTAACCATCTTGACTAATGGGGGAGCCTCCCAGCTCCCCCTGGCTATCTACTGGTATCAGAATCAGTGGGGTGGTTGGGGGGAGGGCAGATGTAGGACCCACAATCAGGAAGCCTGAAGATGTCACAGTCCTCAGCCTGCCTCCCAAAGCTGGACATGGTGTTGGCACATCCTGGGTAGCCAATCCACAGGGCACCCCCTAGATCTCAGGACACCTGTCCTCTGTGCAGCCCATCCCTCCGAAGTGGCCAGCCAAGCTCATGTTCACCCATGCTCCAACTTAACTGTCTACAGGAACAGGTACACATATATAGACATGTCAAGCTCATCAAACTGTATATTTAAAATGGGTATATTTTATTGTATGTAAATTATATCCCAATAAAATAATTGAAGCCCTGGATGGTGTGGCACAGTGGATTGAGCTCCGGCCTCTGAACCAAAGAGTCTCTGGTTCGATTCCCACTCAGGGCACATGCCTGGGTTGTGGGCCAGATCCCCAGTTGGGCGTGTGCAAGAGGCAACCACACATTGTTTCTCTCCCTCTCTTTCTCCCTCCCTTCTTATTTCTCTAAAAATAAATAAATAAAATCTTTTTTAAAAATGAATTTAAAATACATATTAAGAAACCAGACCTATATAATGAATGAATGCTTATCTAGAACATCTGAAGAATATGAGGCAGTTGAGTAAAACACTGAACCATGGCTGCCATATGTACTATCCCTATTCCCTTATGTTCAATGAATGAGAAGGCAATACAATGCATTTTACACCATAGCTGTACTAATTGAAAGTTTATAAGTCAAAAGTCCTTTTTCAATATTGTAGTAAAGAAGGGTCATTTTTATGAAGAGCTGTGATTAATGTTTTGTTATGAAAATTAAGACATGGATAATTGTGTTGAATCCATCCTAAAAGTGAATGTAAACTTAATTAAAGCTAGAATGTAGCTATGTAACAAAAATATTACTTGTGTACACATATGAGGTCTGTCCAGAAGGTATGCAGCCATGTAATAAGGAAACATAGAGACATCTTGAACAAGATACAAGATACAAGAAACATTGTACACAGGACAATGATGCTTCAGTCCCCTTCAGCGTAGGCACCTGGGGACCTCAAACAATTCTCCTAATTGCTCTCTGCTGCCCCATCGTGTTTTCTTGAATCTCATCGATCGTCTGAAATCTCTTCCCTTTCAAAGGTCATTTTAGTTTTGGGAAAAGCCAGAAGTTTGCAGGGTGCCAAATCTGGGCTGTAGGGGGGCTGAGTCACCTGAATGATTTGATATTTCACCAACGAACTCTGCAGGAAAGTGATGCATGAGCTGGGGCATTGTCCATGGTGAAACTGCCAATCACCAGGTTCCCGTAGCTGCAGCCTTCTGAGTCATCTGAATATTTTCTGAGTAGAAATGTTCAAGCTAACACAAAACTTGATGCAGATTTGTTGCTCCACTAGCTCAGACATTTTGAATGCAACTGCCACACAGTACACATGCTCACTCAATGGCATCTACCACCCCCACTGACTAGTACAATGAAGTTGTCATTGTTCATGCATGTGCATTCCACCTGGCTGCCAGGTTATATCAATGTTGTGCAAACTGTTCTTGTTATATTAATAGTGGCTGGATTTTTTCTGGAAAGACCTCATGTATTTGTATTTATGAGAATTCACATGAAAACTCTTCTTTTAAAAAGAATTACAAACTGATATTATTTTATCTAAAACTAGTCATCCAGGTTTCATATAAAATAATATGCTTTTTCTGAGTGAATATATTCTAGTACGAGTTCCAATGTGGAGAGTCGGTTCCCCACATTCAATGTTTCAGACAGCAGCTAGATATCCTACAATTCAACTCAATTCTTACACTATCTCTGTGAAGATGCCAACAGGTCCAACACATAAAGAGCTCAGTTCTACAAGACCAACCCACCCCTTCAGACAGCAATGGCATGCCTAGGTGTCACCTGTTCTTCTGACTGACAGGCTACTATTGGAGGATACAATGACCCACTCTAACTCTGAATGCCAATCACAAGTCCAGGTTGTTATGGGTACCTCTGACTGACTGGCTACAGATGAGAGGTTCCCACAACTCCCTCCTCAGGTTTGATTTATTTGCTAGAATAGCTCACAGAATTCAGGTAATCCACTTACTCACTAGAATACTGATTTATTACAAAAATATTAAAAGATATGAATCCATAGCTTGATGAAGAGATACATAGGGAAAGGTCCTGAAAAAAGAAGCATCTGTCCATGTAGAGTCTGGGACCCAGCATGGTGGCACTTGGAAGCATTCTGGTTCCCCAAACCTCTCCAAACACACTCCTTTTGGTTTTTAATGGAGATTTCATATGTGGCAGCATTGATTAAATCCTTGGCTATTGGTGATTAAATTCAATTTCTAGACCGTCTTCCATTCTGAGGTCAGGAGGGTAGGACTCGGTTGGTTCAACCAGCCCCCATCCTCATTAGCATAAAAAAGGACATTTTTTTATCACTCTGATCACAGAAAATTCCAACTGTTTCAGCAGTTCTGTGCTAAAAAGGAAAGGCAGATGAAGACCAAATATATATTCCTTATTACAAATTGCCATGTCACACTGAGTAGTCTTGAATGACACACCCAAGAATTCTCAAAGAAAGCAAATTATACAATTTTACCTATAAACATTGTAAAAATATACCCAGCACTTTTCCATTAGAGTATATCTTATCTATGTATATACTTTAAAGCATATTTTATTGATTATGTTGTTACAATAGTTCTAATTTTTCCCCCTTTGCTCCCCTCTGCCCAGTACCCCCCTTCTCCCAGCAATTCCACCCCCCTTAGTTCATGTCCATGGGTCGTGCATATAAGTTCTTTGGCTTCACCTTTTTTTATATTCTTCTTTTATTTTTAATTGTTTAATTTATTTTTATAACAATAAAAAATAACAATTTCCCCCTCTCAGACTTAAGACCTTTATAATCTTATAAAGGACAATGGTTGAAGGTCTTGTGCTCCTTTAGCTCCTTCAAACTGGACATGGTCGTCGTCCTACCTACCGTTTATGTATATCTTATTGGCTTTATTTTCTCTTTTATTTTAACCTTAACAAATAGTTATATGCTGCATTCACTTTAACAAATAAAATGCAAAGAGACATCACAGAGACCTGTTTTTCAAACTGTTGAATTACCAGTAATTTCTTATCTTTACTGCATATCTGCAGTTTAGAGGCAGAAATAGCTAAGTGTGAAGGTTCAAAAACAGGCTCTTTAACTACATGTCTTCGTTATATTCATTGTATAATTAATTCTTTTATTTTACATTTACTGAGAATGCACAGTGTGGCAGACACCATGCACACTGTTAATGGTAAGAAGGCTAATACCAAAGAGCCTATAGGAGACAGTTTTATTATTTTTTATTATTTTTTAATTTATTTTTTCATTACCATTTAGTCCCCTTATACTCACGCTCCCCACTGCAGTCACAACACTGTTGTCCATGTCCTTGAGTTCTTTTTTTCTTTCTGTTCAATCCCTCCACCCTCTAACCTTCCCTACCCTCCTTAGCTGTCATTCTGCTCTCTATTTATGGATCTGGAGAATATTATGCTAAGTGAAATAAGCCAGTCAGAGAAAGACAAATGCCATATGATTTCACTCATATGTAGAATCTAATGAACAAACTGAACTAACAAGCAATATAGAGACAGACTCAGAAGACATTTTTAAAGGGAACAGATTCTGCCTCTGTTTTCTGGAATGCTGTCTCCAAATAGTTTCATATTAGCCATACATTATTTTGGAAGATTACAATAATTTAGGCATATTCTCTTTCCTCTGTGATTTCGTTCAAACTCAACATGCACATACCCATTTGAAAAGAACTAAATTTATCCATAGAAATGATATGAATTACTTCGTAAAATGAGAAGCAGAAAGACATCTTATCTTAAATTATCTTCCAGGCAACTCTTCCAAGCATATGACTCTCTTTTTTTATAAGTTTTGTTAAACACTTAGTTTACTTGACCACTCCATAAATATTAGTATTATAGTATGTGCTTTTCTATCCATCATAACTGGAAATATGTTAGATATATTAGATAAATTAGGTCTCTGTTTCTTTTTTCTTTCTTTTTTTTATGTCTTTATTTTTTTTCATATTATCCTACAGTTTTTCCTTAACCACCTGTGAATGACCTATCTTTTAACCAAAAATAAAATAATAATGATAAAATGGCAGCTATAACAAAGCAACAGTCCAGTTTAGCAGCCAAGGGAAACATCTGTACTGAAGACAGAAAAATTAGTCTCCATTCACATGTAAAGATGGCTAAAATCAAACTCAGGCATTAATTGATCCAGGATGTCCCAGAACTCCATGACCCACTACTGTCAAAAACCATTGCTATAAATAAAAAATACCAAGAATTGTGTTTGCATTGATGAGGTGGTGGGAAGGGAATACGTTTCCAAGGTAATTTGACAAATACAGAAAAAAGGATTGAAAACTAGAATAGACGAATCCATATAAAGTCTAAGCCAAAACATGCCAATTGAATTTTTTTAATGGGAAAAGCACTTAAAACAATTTTTTTCTTTTGAAATCAGAATGAAACATTGATAATTGAAGGAATATGATATAAGATGCTTATACTTTTTGGATGAAATTATGCCAAAAAGAAGAAAAATTTAAAAAAATTTTTAATACAAAATGCTCCAAAGGTACTCTTGTCAGATCAGTTGGTAGAGAGTCCCTTTCTTCTTCTCCAATTGTCAAATAATGGAATAATTCTTAGAATCTTCACAGAATTATGTTCTTTGGACACACCTGAAGCT
Source organism: Furipterus horrens (assembly GCF_987537825.1). NCBI lineage: Eukaryota > Metazoa > Chordata > Mammalia > Chiroptera > Furipteridae > Furipterus > Furipterus horrens. Next base: position 122,628,603 of record NW_028327172.1, on the reverse strand, counting down.
TTTTTAGACGTGATATTTTTATGGATCATATATAAACAGATGAAAAACCAAAGCAATTTATTCTAGCTTCAAGATAGTATGATTACATAATAAAAATATAATCTGACATCTGCACATTTCAAGATATTACATATTTGGTTTGGTTCCCTGTTGGGAAAAAAAATCTTTGAAACACTTCTACATTCTTTTATGCTCACGTCTCTCCATTTCCTTGCTTCTCACCCTCAGTGCATCTTCCTTTTCTCTTTCTAGTGGAAATGTCTTTTTCCTAAATTTCTTAGGACAAAAATGTAATAGTTGTTGGTTCATATAAGTTAAAAGGAAAAGAAAAAAAATACATTATTTTACAATTGTTTTCTAGGATCACTTTTCTGAAAATGTAGGTTCTTTGGGTAGCTTTAAATCTTAATAGCTAACACCAAAAGTTTCTATGTACAAGGCAGTTTCTAATATTTTAACATAGAATGATTTGTGTAACATTCATAGGACACCCTAGGAGGTATTATCATTATCCCATCTTCCAAATGAAATTTTGGCACTGTGAAATAAAGTGACAATTTAAGTAGGTGATAGAATTGGGATTGAAACTGGGGCCCTCATGCTGAAACCAAGGGACCTAACACTAAAACCAGACCATAATAGTATTTTTCTATGTAGGTTTATTTATTTACTTACTTATTTACTTATTTATTTACTTATTTCCTTACTTATTTACTTCTAGTGTTTTTCAGCAAATAGTATAGCCTCCTCCAGAGACTGCCAGAACCAGCCAGATCAAACTGGTCCCAGAGGCTTGAGCAGGTGCCAGTTGGCAGCTAAATGTCCCTAAACTGACCTTGAGATCATGGCAGAACCAGGATTTGGGGAATTCATGTAACAGGGGTGCCAGTTGTTTGCCATCTGGCACTATTTCAAAAGCAAGAGGTCTATCAGTAAGAAAGATTCCAGCCTAGACCAAATGCAGGCCATATTGGATTTACCAATCAAAATTTGCCAAACTGAAATTATTTTGTTTTGTTCTGCCTTTTTTATGCTTCTTATTTTAGATGGCTTAGTTCCAGGACTATCCAATCAGACCCATTCAATTAGAATTAATGAATATACATAAACTCTCCTTACCTTATTCTTTAAATTTGCTTCAAATTTTTATTTGGGGAGATGAATTTGGGCTTTCTCCCTATCTCTATATTAGGTTGCCTCATGAATTAAAACTGCATTTCTCTGCAAAAACCTATTGCCTCACAATCTGGTCTCTCTGTGCTTGATGGGCAAAGGACTCACGAACTTTGGCTGGTAACAGGATCTGAGCACTGGCATTCTGACTTGAGTCACTGTGCTTGATCGATATACTTTTCACAAGAAAATCAGAAAAATATGAGTTGTTATACACAAAAAATGAATCATCTCATCAGCATAATATGTGATATATATATACATTTTTATATATAGTCTTTGAGTCCACCAAAAAATGATCTCTTCCAATTCCCATTAAGGTAATTTATACCTGCTAAAATCCAAGTTTCCAATCTGAATGCCTAAATTCAAAAAAATACATGTTTTAGAATTATTATTGTAAGTTTATTTTTCTGGGTTTCTCTAAACATCACTACCTGGTACTCCATATAAAGAACTTCTATTTTTACATCTGTTTCTACTGTCCTTACCACATCTATTACTTTCTTTAATACTTTTCTTCATATTCACTTAATCTTAACTCACTTTGTAAATGAATCTCAAGAATACCCCTTGCTTGGTAATTGGATTATATACACATTATTAAGTTTAACACTGATTCACAGCACATATATTAATGTTAACACTTGTTTGACATTAGCTCTTTTTAATAGGGGAAATGCATTGGTGGTAAAAAAAAACATGATGTTTATAAATTGAGACAGTTAAATTTCAAGTTAAACCTAATGCTGTGGTCTTTGTGGTTGTTTTGGAGTACAGTATAAGCGCATTGCACAATGCAAAACCCAGCTGCTTGTCTTTCCTGCGCAATGAAGTATAATTCTTTGGGAAGCAGGATATCTGGTTATTAATATGTATCCATGCTCTGGTTCCACTCTCTCATATAAAGTCTTTGTCTGACAGATGTTGTGCAATCTTGTCCAGACCATAACCACATCTGGCACACAAAGAAGGTCATCACTGTCAATATTTGAATGGAGCCATTATGTTTGCCCCAAATGTTCTATCATATCATCACAGTCCTACTTAAGACAAAGTTGAGACATTTCTTAGTCCAGAAAATATTTTCAGCATACTGCTTCACTGTTGAAAGGAGAAGAGAATCACTGGAGTTTCCAATGGGTCTGCCCATTCTTTATTTGAATAAATATATATCAGTGTGACTTAGAGCAAGTTGCTTAACCTCTCTGTACCACAGTTTCCCTATCTGTAATGAGAATAGAAATCGTACTCATATATGGTTGTTAGGAATACCAGATCAGTTAATATGACTTTTAAATTAGTTCATGTATATGAAGCATAGACTAGTGACTGGATCTCAGTGTGACATCTGTTTTATTCTCTATTTGTTGAGCTTTATTGTCATGAAAAAAGTAGGTATATTTAGTCCATTGTTTGCCAAAACTAGAAAAAAATATTGCTAAGCACTGCAGAACATTTGTATTGCACAAATCTGGGTGTGTTTTTACAAGGTTAAGAAACAACTTGAACTTGTACAGCATGTACATTTGTTTCCATTTTGGTTTGCTGGTCTTCTGGGCATGTTGGATTTGAGGGTGGTCAAAAATATTGGTCCCTGGAGTTTACAATTTATCATAAAAAATAAGGAACTTTTACATAAAGAGTTAGGAACACAATTTTGGAAATAAAAGTTATTTATTTTGTGAATTCAGACCAGTAATATTAAAGCAATTGTATTCTGGAAGTATCTAGGAGTTCTTTCTACTTTAATTGTTTTTTTTTTAAATCTTGTCAAGACCTTTTTCCTTCATACTTATGGAACCTTAAACTAAGTAGATAAATATGGCTTTGGAATAAATTTGTGTGACCAAAATCAAGATAATTTTATTAAAATGTGTTTATAACTATTTTGTATGATACTGTCATGGTGTATACATGATATTATACATTTATCAAGACCAAAGGAATTTGACAGCACAAAAAGTGAACCTTAATGTATGCAAACAAAAAAGAAATAATTTAGAATGTCGTGGGGTCCCAGGAAGGAATGACCACTGTGAAAAGAGGATCTAACTGTGTTACAACTATATGGGGAAAAAAGAAGTCATTGAAAGCTTTGGGAGATTTGAAAGTACTTAACTAATTTTGGGAATACTTGGAATCTGTAAAACTTAAGGGAAAATGAAGTACAATTAAGCACTAGACCCTAGTTGTTGTTTTCCATGGGAGTATAGGTTAACAAGTTTGATACTATTATACGCATGTACTGAAACTGAACAATGAAGTAAATAGATGGTGGATGGTAACAGCCAGGTTTCTCACTGCTGGAGTGGGAATTTACAGATAAGCAAGGTGTAGAGCTTTGAATGATCCATGTGTGATGGAATGCAATTTGAGACATCAATAAGAACTCATGTTTAGTATAATATATTGCAGATGATTACATATGAAATATTTATAGGCATGTGTTTATAGATGAGTTAATACTACATATACAAATACATTGCTTTGCTTTCTGTAAGATGAGAGGGCCTATAAGAATGACATCTCAGAGGCAAAGAGCATGCATAGAATCAAGATCTTAGTTTCTAATGCTATTTCTCAATAAAAAGATAAATGTCTGATTCCAGGACTGTAGTAGAAAATATAAAAGATAAGCATGGAACATTTTGTAGTGCCAGAAATTAAGAAAGGACTTTTTTAAAAAAAGGAAAAAAAACAACTCACATTAGTGGGGGGCATGCAAAGAGACATAGAAGCCAAAAGGAAGAGGTCTCAGTGTCCAAAGCTGGAACAATTTGAGCAACATAAAATACTTGTTGGATAATTACCCAAAATGTAAACTAAATATTTATAACTACATATTTATATAAACAAGTTATTGAATACATAAATATAGGGAGGATAAGAGAAATTCACCCATGCAGAAAAATTCCAAAGAAGTTTTGTAGATAGTCTATCCTTAAGAGGGGTAATATAAGTCCCCACTCCTTAAATGTAGTCTGTGCATAGAGACTTCTTTCCAATGAGCATGGAATGGAAAAGGGGAGAAAAAATAGAAACTTTACATTGGAGAAAACTGACCCACACTTCTTCACATGAAGAAGGTGAAAAATCATGTTCCTGGTATTACCCTTAATGTGATGTGGTGAGAGTAGCATTCTACCTCTGTACTCTTCCTTCTCAAAACACATAACAACTTTTTAAAAACGAGAAGAGCATCCTACAAAATATCTGCCCAAAACTCCTGAAAACTGTCAAGATCATCAAAAATAGTCTGATAAACTATCACAGCCAAGAGGAACCAAAGGAGAAATGACAAGTTTTTGTAATGTGGTGCCTTGGATAGAATCCTGGAACAGAAAAACAAACATTATTTAAAAACTAAAGAAATCTGAATAAAGTATAAAATTTGATTAATAATGTGTCAGCATTGCTTTGTTAATTGTATCAGATGTACCAGTCCAATTAGAATAATAGAAAAAATCTGGTTCAGGGCGTAGAAGAACTCTCTGTATTACCTCCTAAATTTATCTATAAATTTAAAATTGTTCTAAAAACTAAAGTCTATTTTAAAAGATGTGATACCAACAAACGTGATCAGATGTAGTTTATTTGTTTTATGTTTGGAATATTTCTTATACTGGTTTAGTGATGAATTGTACCAGCTTCATAGTGAATGATCTCCTTGATATAATTTCAAAAATGTCATAGGCTGAGACTGCACAAATTTTTATTATTTTACATGCTTGTAGGAAATGAAGACAAGTGTTATAGCCTTAATATAGTCTTATCTGCAATGGTTGATAAATGAAGAATCTGGGAGTAGCTAGTCGTGTTTCTGATTATTGATGTGATATAGGAATTTCTTAATTTCATGCTTGTTTTATAAAAGAAAGTCTATGAAATTATGTAAATTTCAGGCCATATTCTTATTAATCAAGTAATTGAAAGAAGAAACTATCAGAGATATTTAAAGTCCACAAATAATTTTGTCATAATTTAATCAAATAATTTTACCATTAACTAACAAACTTTGTAACTGTAGAATTGATAAAAATTAGCAAATAAAGTCATTAGAAAAATGTTTACTTACTTATTTTTAGAGAGAGGGGAAGAGAGAGAGAAAGAGAAGGAGAGAGACTTTAATGTGAGCAAGAACATTGATTGGTTGCCTCTCACATGTGCCCCAAATGGGGACTGGCCAGCAACACAGGCATGTGCCCTGATCAGGACTTAAATCGGCGACCCTTCCCTTTGCAGGACGATGTCCAACCAACTGAACCACACTGGTCAGAGCTAAAATCTTTTATTTTACATTTCCCTTATATGTTTTCCTAGAGAAGGGATTATGGAGTACTAATATAATCAAATAAATGTAAGGGAGCCAGAAATGGGCTTTTTAAAAACTTGATTATCAGCCACTATGCATTAACAATTAATTAATTAACAACTAATACAATGTTAAACATGACATTTGAGTATTATTAAATCATAATAATGTAAGAGAATTCTTATTTTTTCTATTAACCTAATTGTCTAGTGATTGAAAGCTGTTTTTAGAGAATGTTTCACTTGTTTTATGGAAACAAGGAAAAATGTTTATCTTCTAATCCATTCCAAGGCATATTCTCCTATCTTGCTAATATATTACAGAAAGGGAAAAGGCTGCTCTCATTAAAATACTTCTCCTTCTTCAAGGACCACTTACTCTGTGACAAACACTGTACTATATGTTGGGGTTCATAGCTGACAAAAGCATCCCTGATTTAAAATCTTCCGTAATCTGATGGGTTAGGCAGACATGCTAGTCAACTCCTATATGTGATTATAAAACAATGTAGAAACACAGTGGGACAGATTACTGTCATGAAACAGGAGAACAACATCACTTTGCTACTTGGCAGTGGCCACAGGAAAACCTATTGGAGTTGGTAACTCCGGAGAAGGATAGAGCGGTTTTAAGCAAAATCATCCTACAAGTAATTTGGTTATTAAGGATTGAGGCTGGAGAGTTAGACAAGGACAAGATCATGGAGAAATTTAACACAGAATGTAAGAGAATGGGACTTTATCCTGCAGATGATAAGTTACTAAGCAATTTCAAAAAGGGAAAACTATGGCCATACCTGCATTCTAACAAGATCGGTCTCATGGCTATATGCCATGGGGCTCAAGGAATCAAATAATAAAAGACTCTGTGTCCTGTGAGGCAGTGGTAGCAGGACTGGTGAGAAGGGAAGGAATTCAAGAAACGTTAGAAGAGAATCAATTGGTTGAATGCAGGGGGTAAGAAGAGAAAAGGTTAAGGATAATTTTCAGATTTTCAGCTAAAGGAACTGAGTACAAGATTATGCCCCCAAAGAATACTGAAAGCAGAGGCAGATTAAGGGCAGTTGAGGCCCTGGGCACAGAAGAAAATATTGGGCCTCTTAAAAAAGAGAGAGAGACGGAAAATAAAAATACCAGTTAACCATATTTTACGCAGCATAGTAATGAAATCAAACTTGGTGTCATTAGAAAAGAGTGTAAAGTTGGGATTTTGTGGGGCCCTTCAGAAGTCGGGGCCCAGGGCACGCATCTGGTGCGCCCGCCATTAAATCCGCTTCTGTGAAGGAAAAACTAGTTTAAAATGAGAGGTTGTGGAGTCAATGTTGAATTTTTTTTAAGTTTGAATTGTTTCTGGTACAGTCATGTGAAGTAGTTGTCACCAGTCGGATGAGGCTATATATTGTTCAGGTTATCATAAGTCTTCTCTGATTAACCCAACCAGAGGAAAGCTCTTTAGCTAAGTGGGGAGGGAGAAAAGGAAGGGAGGAAGTGGAGGGATTGAGCAAAAAGGAAAAAGGACTCGGACATGGACAACAGTGTGTAGGGGGGATGGACTATAAGGGGATTAAATAGTAATAAAAAGTACAGTAAAAGTTATTAAATAAAAAAGTTTTAAAAACAAAAGTTCTTCACACAGAGATTCCTTATAATACTAATAACAGATGTTAGTACATCTCTTATGACACAAACCTAACTCTGCTTTATAATTTAGTTCTTGCATGCTTTTGCTACATTGGCAGCCTCTTTGATGAAGGATACGTGTCTCAGATTTGTACCCTTACCTAAAAGGGTGCCAGGCATGCAATGGGTGCTCATTGAATGAGTGAATAAATGCATAACGTATTTGCTGAGTTGATGTTAATTATTAATTGTAAATATGCAGGTTGCACAAGCTTTGCTAATTACATTTACATTTGAATATATGCATTGTTTTATATGATTCTCTACTCTTTTCATGTGTTAGTATATTTTAACAATGTTAATAATAGCTTCCATATTTCCTTCTTTTTCTCAAGTTCTTGTTAGCCTGGCCAGAATGCTCACAAGAAGAGAGAGTACAGCTGGTCAATAAAGAATCTTTGATACTGGTACATGTTATTGGCTTTCCATCAGCTTATATACTCCAATCTCTGGGTACTATGACTGGTATATCTATTTCTTTGCTACAATGCTAATATCCTTGCAATTCATTCTCTGGGGACTATTTTCTTAGGAACTAAAGCAACGAGCTCCTGATATCAAAAGTCATATAAAAATTGTTTAAGCTTCTTTGTTTGTATATGCTATTTTCTAGATCCCTGGAGTGAAGCCAAAGAATGATAAAAATAAATATGTGAGAATATTTTAATCATTATTATCAAATAACCAATCTTTGTTTCATTGAACTGATCACTGAAGTTCCTAGGAAGAAAATGTGTCTTGCAAGTTGACCTTTGCAGACCACCCCTTAAAGAGAAATAAACAGGATTGGGATTTAATTTGAGGACCTAGCTTAATTGATCACAGATGTAGGTAAACTACTAATGAGAGTCAAGAGCATGATGCCATTCTAATAACTTGCTGGTTCAGTGCATGGTTTTCTGTCTATTATCAAGCCCTTTGAGCTTTTTGGTTAATTATTTAATGCCTACCCCTAAACCCATGGTTGCAATGAAGTTCAATTTATTATTATTTTTCATTTATTTATTTATTTGTTTGTTTATATATTTATTTTTAGAGAGAGGGCAAAGGAGGAAGAGAGGGAGAGAAACATCACTGTGTGGTTGCCTCTCACTCGCGCCCCCAACTGGGGACCTGACATGCAACCTGATGTGCCCTGACTGGGAATGGAACCAGCGACACTTGGCTCGGAGGCCGACGCTCTATCCATTGAGCCACACCAGCCAGGGCTTCAATTTATTTTTAAAAGACTAACTCCATGTCTGTTTCACTTAAAGATTGGTTTAGATGGCCAATAACAAATTTTCTGAAGAATGAAAGAACAAGCTTCAGTTGAATGCCTGTTTTGGAGCTGGGTGACAATAGGTCAGATCTGGTCTCTCCTGACACTATTTCTGCTCTTTTCTCCCTAAATATTCCTACCAAAAACATGGGTATGATGGAAATGGAGGCAAAATATAAACATATGAATTTACTACATTATACATCTATAGCTGTTTTATAAGAAAGAAGCTTAACTTGTCCATGTCCCTTTCTAGAATGTACATTTTCTTGGTTAGCATCCAATTAATCCAACTGTACATTTCAATGTAAGTTCAAAGTAAGTTCCAGTTCTTCTGGGACTCCTCCCTAACTTTCAGACTCCTTCAGCCCTTGGTGATTTTCATTATATCTGTACACATGCTTTCACAAAAACATTCATACTCTGTCAAGTACAGTGCTAGGCCCTGGTGATACCAAAATAAGTTTCAATCTTGAGCTCACTAAGGTGTGAAAAAAGCAAGAAGACAGAAAAGCCAATTGAGAAAAAAATACCGTGACATGATTACTATAACGAAATGTCTCTTGTTATTTGTGTGCATATGTAGGTGAAAGTAAGAGGAGAATTACTTAGAAAAGTTAATTAAGAAGTAAAAAATGAGCTGAGTTAAGGGTAAAATTTTTTCCAAAAGGGCTATCACTATACTATTAGTACAACATAAATATATAAAATTTTATTAATGGAAATATTTTGCTAAAACTATATCATTTAGATATTATTTTCAGTAATTCATGTATCTGTACATTAATATTAAATTTTGCTAAAATTGGACATGAATCAGCATCACTTGTTTTTATTTTTTATTTTTATTCAAATAAGGTAACATGTGGTCCTATAAATAATCAAATGAAATAGAAAGTAATTTGTCATAGTAATACCTTTCAAACTGAAACACTTTTGGGTTTCTGGGTCATATGCCCAAGTCACCTAGTGAAATACTATAAAAAATAATTTTAATGAGTTATCAGCTGACAGTTCAAGTATTCCTTCAAATTTGTTAAAAGCAAAGAATGAGGAGCCACTTAACCTTAAAAAATTATTTAGAAAAGTTTATGTCTAGTTACTACATTGCTAGAAAATATGATATATAAATATTTCCATATTTCTGCACTGAAAAAGCTTTGCAACCTGAATTAAGGATGACCTAATAATGGCAAACAAGCCTTGAAAGTCAGAAACCTCTAAAGAAATTTAGTGACATCTCTGCTGGATGTTTACATTCCAAGGGTTGAAAATTTTAAAAATATCCCTCCTCTTCCCAGAGAAGATTTGTTTACATTCTAGAGTGATGGTCTGTATCTTCCATCTCCAGAGCAGAGAGAGTCAACTATGTCAGTTGCTCTATATGAGCTCTTCTGTGGTACGAACTCCACTGTGTGTTCAATGACATCTGCAATCATTGTGTCTCCTCATGGGGCATTGTGGAAGAATGCAAGATTTTCTGTGAGTATGTTCATTGCAGCATTATTTACAATAGGCAGAGTTTGGAAGCAACCCAAGTGCTCATCAGTAGATATAAAAAGAAGGAAATCTTAACTTTTGTGACAGCATGGATGGACCTGGAGAGTATTATGCTAAGTGAAATAAGCCAATCAGAGAAAAACCAGTCATGGACACAGAGAACAGACTGACAGCTTTCAGATGGGAGGGGGGTTGGGGGCCTGGGTAAAAAAGGTGAAGAAATTAAGCAAAAACAAGCAAACAAAAAATCTCATACACACAGACAACAGTATGGTGATGACTAGAGGGAAAGAGGATGGAGGGGAGGCATGAGAGGGTCTAAAGAGGAGATAAATGCTGATAGAAGGAAACTTGACTTTGGGTGGTGAACACATAATACAATATACAGATAATGTATTATAGAATTGTGTACCTAATTACTTCTTAGGCCTTTGGCTAAGATCTAGTGTAGAATTGTACATCTGAAACCTATATAATTTTATTAACCAGCCAGCCCAATAAATTTAATAAAAATAAAAAAAAAACATAAAGCCCAAAATATTAGCAAACAAACAACAACAAAAGATTTTCTGTAATTAAGTATGTCCTGGATCCTGAGATCTCATGATTCTGTGTGTGTGTGTGTGTGTGTGTGCATGCAATTGATATAGAGATATGTAAAACTATGCAAGGGGAGTAACATCTAAGACTCTTCACAATTTCAGACTCAACCCAGTTAATTAACTTTCACAAGTCCAGTATTTCTAATGCTCTTGTTTTGAAGCACTGAAGGTTTTGCCATTGCAAAAACAAATGTGCCTTTCTTTTGTAAAGGGGACATTGTAAAAGTAGAGGTAGAAAAGTAATAACAAACTATTATAGGCAGGTCAATTTTAACAAGTGACAGTATATCCTTTGGAAAGTTTATGCACGTACCAATTTGCATACCACAGAACTATTAAACCAGAGTTAGTAAAAAAAGTGCAGAGAAATAATTGTAGGTGATTCTATTTATAGAAAATAAGAATTAGAAAAATAACTTTTATATTTTCAGTTGTTTATTTCTGTAGTTAAACTGCTAAGAAAAATAATAAAATAAAAATTCAGAAGAGTGGATACTTTTTAAGGAAAAGGAGATATAGTTTTCAAGGCATTTAAGGAGGCTTCAAAAATATTGGTACTGTTCTTTTTTCTAATATTTATTTTATTATTTCCTGTAAACTATAAGAGATTATTTTACATTTATCAAAGCCTTACGATCAGTCACACAATTTCTTATGAAATTATAAAATATCCCATAAAAATTTTAAGTCAATTTATAAAATCAACTGTCAATGTCACAGCAGAGTGATAATTAAGAGGAACTTAGTAACATCATGAGTGCCTATGTTATAAAAGACACAGCAAATAAGAGTATTCTATTTATTTAGTCACCTGCAAATATTTGCTGAGTATCTATTATGTGCTATTGTTCTAAGTGCTTGTGAAACTGTTCCAGAAACAGGATGAAACAGAACAGCAACCAAAAGGTATTGCAATAATCCAGATGGAAGCTGTTGGTGGCTTTTACAAGGGTGGTAGCAGAAGAGATGAAAAGTTATCTGATAGTTTTATTTTAAATGTAGAACCAATGAATTTCTTGATAGTTTAGAAATAGGGTGTAAAAGAAAAAATACTCCAATGTTTTACCTTAGCCACTGGAGAAATGGAGTTTCTGTATGAAAAGAAGTTACAATGTGGATTAAGGAGGTTTGATGGGGGGAAAAATTTGGTATCTCCATTAGATACCCAAATGACAATGGATGTATAGTCTAGAGTTCAAGAGAGAACAATTTAAAGGCCAGATGTGCTTCTTATAAACCCTGTCAACAAAAAGCATCTAATTCTGTTTTAAAATAGTCATTTGAGTCCTTTTCTTATAGAGGTAACTCAGTCAAGGAAACCAAACATTGTCTTTCACCTTGGAACTATGTAAAGAAAAAAAAGATTGTTTTTAATGGTAAGATATAAAATTTTCTAAAAACATAACTTCAGCACAAGTACATGTGTGCATGCATGCGTGTGTGTGTTTACTAAACTACAGTGCTAATACAGTTTTGGCACTGGTTTTCAAATTTCCTCATGGGAAGATGTGGAAACATTAGCTCATAACAACTTGGTAAAATGTCTTTGTCACCTTGTAGCTCTGCATTGTCTTTCCAAGGACTTCTGTTGTGACCCGTGGCGTCCTGAGCTGAAATAGATATTTTTGTCATAATTTTTAATGCCAATTAAAGAGCTGTTTTTGTCTCTCTGTCAGTGCTTAAATGTCAGGCTTTAAATAGAGAGCCAATTATTTTTTTGGCTTTAGTTATCTCTGTTCTTAACTCTGGGTCCTTGGATTAATGTTCTGTCCCACAACAGACGTTCTTCACAATAGCAGTTGCAACTCTGTTTCTCAGCTTTCAGTGCTCTCTTATAGTCAGTCTAGGTATCTCAGCCCTCTGTGAATTACAAAGCAATAAGGGAGCACATTTTACAGGTGTTCTAGTTGTTGTTTGTTTTTTCAAATAAAAACAAAGAGTTGCTTCCATGTGGATAAACTACTAACTGAAAAATGTCTCCCACTTTTGGAAAAGTCATGGTATTTATGTTACTCCATGTATAACATTAGAAAATATGCTTCTGGCTCTAGAACTCAGAATTTTACTACCTAAATATATTATGTCCTATTTTACAAAAACATAACAATAATTTTGTGAAGTTAGCTTAAGTCTGGGGGATGCTTTTCAACTTTGCACATTAGTAAATTTTATTATCAGTTGGCCCAGATATCAGATTCATTCAATCAAGATAGGAAAATTTAGAATATCCGTTTATGATTTTACATGAAAAATATAAATTCTAAAAGTGTGAAACTACAGTGTTTACTTGACTCTTTCTTCTACTATCTGAAGGAAATTTATAGTCAAATTTTTATCAGAATTTTGCTTAATAAGTGTAATTATATTGTTCTGAATAGGTAACTGATTGCCTTTAATACCTAAAGTTATAAAATTACATATCTGAAAAACAAATTAGAATTAGAAGGACCTTCCCTAGATAATACTTGGCTGCTGATACATTTTTAATCTCTGACTCTCCTTTTTTCTAGTACTCATAGAGACCATCACTCATCTTGGTATGTATCATTACTTCAGATGGGGAGCCATACACTTTTTTATATCAGTTATATTGAAGTAATATTCATTCAACACATATTTATATGTATTGTATTCTGTATTCACATGCTGTTAAGCATGGGAGGTAGAAGTGAAAAAAATAGAAATAAACTCTGGCTAAAAAGAATACACAACCTAAAACAGAATAAAAATTATTAAATAAATGGTTTTATTTCATTGTGGTAAATAAGTTTCTAGTTATGTGTACAAAAATCAGTGATATCAATGAGACATCCATAAGTCTATTCTCAGAATGTTTCAAATACATAGTGATACTTTAACTGCATATTGAAGAATAAACAAAAATGTATCAAATAAATAACTGATAGCAGATAATTCCTAGTAAGAATATGATGATTTCACATACTAAACTGCATAAAGTAATTGGGTCCTACTAGAACACAAGGTAAAAGAGGGGAAATATAATAGGTAAAGCTAAAAATACAGGCAGGAATTTCTTCTTTCTTCAGTATAAAGGTAAGATCCATCGGATACTCAGAAGGTCTTTCACAATCCAATAAAAGTAAATTGCAACAAATATACAAGAATTTTTAAAGCATTACAGGCTTACATATGGGTAAGAAAAAGTCAGAAATAAAGCAAACAAATAATTCAGAAAAGTGAACTAAAACTTGAAAAATAAAAACAGTCAACAAGCAAACACAAAAGCTAGAGTTGCCCTAATACTGGTACCCAGAGACTAGAACAATGTGTAAGAGTTAAATATGGCATTTCTGAATTAGGTAGAGCTGGATGAAGTATACTGGACTCACAAATTCATTGTACCACCAGAATCCCAGAACTAAGAGGTTAAGACAAATCCATTATGAAGAAGCTTAATACCAATTTAGGATTCTAAGATTTCTAACAACTAAGTCCAATTAGACAACTATCAGCATAAATAAAAGTTGAGAGATTTCCTTCTGAAGGAATTCAGATAATAGAATTGTTAAATTAGATTTTAGAAGATTTATATTTAAAGAAAATATATATTTAAAGAAAAACAGAGTAAATTTAAAAATCAGAAATTTTTAGTGATATTTGATAATAAATGAAATAATATAAATGACCCTGAGAAATAAGATATATAACAGTTAACATTTTAAAATTAATATACTTAGTGTGTTGATTAATAGTAGATAAGACACAGTCAGAAAGAGAATTTGTTAAATGAATGACGATATAAAGAAACTAACAATGAATCACTGAGAGTCAAAAGGATGGATAATATTAAAGAACATTTAAGAGAAATATAAGAATGAGAAACTGTAATATATGGCTAATTAAAGCAACAGAAAAAAAATACCGAAGGAATGGAGAAGATATAATGCTCATGTGATAATGCAGAACTTTTGAGAACTAAATAAAACCAAGACTCTATATGTATGAAAACTTACAACATGTAGCAATAGGACCAATAAAAGTAAATCTGTACCTAGATATATTATAGAAAAAATTAAATAGAATAAAATTTTTTAAATATAAACTGTCAAAATTAAATCAATTTTTGGCCATGAAGAAATAAAATAAAGCACATTTATTCCCCATTATTGTAAACAACTTCAAAGCTGAACAAAATACAGTTGACCCTTGAACAACATAGAGGTTAGAAGCACTGACCCCTCACACAGTCAAAAAAATCTGTGTATAACTTTGACTCCCCTAAAACTTATACTAATATCCTACTGTTGACTGAACGCCTTACTGATAACATGAACAGTTGATTAACACACATTTTATGTTACATGTATTATATACTGTATTTTTACAAGAAAGTAAGCTATAGAAAAAAGTTAATAATAAAATAATAAAGAAAAGAAAATACATTTACAGCATTTGTTGAAAAATAATGTGCACATAAACGGACCCACATAGTTCAAACCAACTTGTTCAAGAATCAACTGTATATGAAAAAAATTATTTCAGATATTGGATAGCCAAAAGTGCAGGACTGCGATCACTGAGAGAAGAGAAAAATGAGCCTTACAATTGTCTCAGAGTTCTGCTTGGAGTCACATTCCAGAATGTAGTGTAGAGAGAAGAATCCCACGTAGAGCATAGAAGTCTCATTGAACTTTGTTGTCTCAGACCAGGAAATCTGATGTAGAGCAATTATGAGTGAAAGTTTCAAGAGAGTGCTATAGACTGGAGAAAGAAAAAAAAAAGATACTCCTTAAACACTCAGAGAGGGCTTTTGATATTTTACTGAATAATAAGCCAATCAAGTATATGGTAAAATTCTTTGAGACAGAGTAAAGTGAGAAGTTGTAAGCAACAAATTCCAAGAATTTTTACAAGCCTGAGAGATAGTCTCTGACTAGTGAAAGTGGAGAGTCATCATTGGTCAGTCAAAGCATCCCATTGAATCCAAGAAGGAAAATAACTTAGCATAAGGGGAAGCTATTACTAGGCCATTTTGAGCCTGCTTTGAAAACATTTTTAATAAAACTCAGAAGGTATTATTCTGCAAGTAACTTCCCTTATTGCAAGCTAATATAACAGAACAAGACAATTTAACATTCACTATGTCCCATACTCAATAAAAAATTACAAGGTACAGGGATAACTATGCCATGAGGAAAATCAGAAAATAGAAATAGTCTCATAAAATATGGCAGAGATGGTAGAATTACTTGACCAGAACTTTAAACAGTTATTATAAGTATTTCTATATGCTTAAGAACTTAAAGAAAAATATAAACATAACAGACATAAGATATATAAAAATTAACTGAAAAGAATGTCTGGGGACAAAAATAAAATGTGAAATTTAAAAAACATTTACCTGATAGAATTAGTAAGAGCTTCAATACTGAAGAAGAGAAGAGCAGTGATCTTGAACTGAAACTATTGAACTGAATAACAGAGAAAAATAACTGAAAATAAAATATCCTCAGTGACTTATGGGACAATATTAAGAGTTCTAATATATATAAAAAATTAAAGTTGTAAAATGTGTGTGTGAAGGAGTGAGGAATAAAAAACTATATTATGCTAAGAAAATTTTATAATAGAGGAACATTATACAGTATTCCCTCACTTATCACGGGTATTACGTTCTAGCTCCACCGCAATATGTGAAAATCCGTAAGTAGGAACCTTACATTTATTTTAGTATTTATATATATTTTAAGGTTTTATAAGCCCTTCTCACACACTTATAAACCATTCCCAGTCCCTTATTAACCTTTCCCACTCCCTTATTAACCTTTTCCACACTTTTATAAACACTACTTATGTTCTTAAACACATTCTACACTCTTTAAAAAATATATATTTAGTTATTTATTTGTTTGTTTATTTATTTATTTTTAGAGAGAGGGGAAAGGAGAAAGAGAGGCAGAGAAACATCACTGTCTGGTTGCCTCTCACTCGCGCCCTCAACTGGGGACCTGACATGCAACCTAGTCATGTACCCTGACTGGGAATCGAACCAGCGACACTTGGCTCGCCGGCCGATGCTCAATCCATTGAGCTACAGCAGCCAGGGCCACTCTTAAACCTATGTAACTTTAACAACATACATATACAGTACCACAAAATCCCACAATATAGCGAAAAATCCATGATAAATAATTAAATATAATATTTTTAAAAATTCTGCAATACAGTTAGGCAATAAGTGAATGGCGATATAGAGAGGAACTACTGTAATGCACAAAACCAAGAAGCTATATCAAATCAATGCAGGATAAAGACAAAAAAAAAAAAAAACACTAAGACACATTACAATCAAATTATGGAAAACCAGGAATAAAGAGAAAAGTAAAAAGTTGTTAGGGAAAAAAGATATTTTATCTATGAGTGATGGTTAATTTATATGTCAACTTGACTGAGCTAAGGGATTCCCAGATGGCTGGTCAAAAATTACTTCCTAGGTATGTCTGTGAGGATGCTTCCTGAAGAGATTAGCACCTGAGTCAGTTGACCACATATAGAAGATGACCCTCACTAATGTGGATGGGCATCATACAATCAGTAAAGGGCCTTATTGGAAGAAAATTGTGTAGGAAAGGAAAATTTGCTCTTTTGCTAGAGCTGGGACATCCATCTTTTTCTGACCTCAGACATAGGCACTACTGGTTAACAGACCCTTAGACTCAAAATAGGTGCATGCACAATTGACTCCGTTGGTGTGCAGATCTTCAGAGTTACACTAAAGCCACACCACCTGCTTCCCTGAGCCTCCAGGTTATAGACAGCAAACTGTAGGACTTCATAGCCTCTACAATCATGTAAGCTAATTCCTATAATGGACATTTTTTTCTTTCTTTTCTTTTTCTTTCTTTCTTTCTTTCTTTCTTTCTTCCTTTCTTTGTTTTTCTTTCTTTCTCTTTCTTTCTTTCTTTCTTCCTTCCCTCTTTTCTTTTTTCATTTGTTCTCTTTATTATTCTATTATCTATTTATTTATCTACCTATCCACCTATCCACCCATCCATCCATCCCTTCGTCCATCCTACTATAGGTTCTGTTTCTCTGGAGAACCCTAATACACTACAGAGATAAAAATAAGAATAATCACAGATTTCTCATTATAAAATATTCAAATCTGATGAAAGTGGAACATCTTTAAAGTTCTGAAGGAAATAACTTTCATATTCAGAAAAATATCCTTAAAAATAATAGCAAAAGACAAAAAAAATTTCGTTTATGGTAAACAAAACAGAAAGAATTGGTCAACAATAGCCTTGCACTATAAAAAATGTTACGTAGAATTCTTTAGGCAGAAATGAAAATTTGGAACTCTACAAAAGAAGAAATATAGCTGAAAATAATAAATATGTGGTGATTATAGAAGATATTTTCTTGTTTTCAATTTTTTAAAAATCTATATTTGATTGTATAGTAAAATAATAATAATGTATTATAGGATGTACAGCATATATGGAATACATGTATTACAATACAAGCACTTAGAATGGGAGGAAGTAATAGAAATATTGTAAAGAATGATATACTACTAAAGGGTAGATTGTAACAAAATAATGATGAAATTTTAAAACCAAAACAACCATGAAAAAACAAACAAGTCAATATTGGAGTTAAAAAACACATTAAAATTTTAATTTAAGGAAGAAAATAAAAGTGGTAAAAGGAAAAAAAAAGATGGGATAAATAGAAAATAAATAGCAAGATGGTAGATTTAAAGCCAACCAAACTGATATTTATGTTAAATATAAATTCTGTAAATATTGTCAGGCAAAATACAAAATTAATACCTAACAATATACAGTCATTTGAAATCTATTTAAATATAGACACACCAATAAGTTAAAAGTAAGACCATGCAAACACTAACCCTAAGAAAGATTTACATTAGTGAGTTTTAATTTTATTCTACAGGCCATATCTCTAAAATTGGCTATGAAAGATGACCTAATCGTAAGTAGGAAGGACATATTGGAATTTAATTTATTTTCTTTTAAAATGGGGAAATTAAGCTTTAATTATAATACATATGGACTAATGGATCCCTAATTGATACAATGTTAGGTGATCAAAATGTCCCCTACTGAACCTAAGGTATCCTGGAAGAAGAATGAGATAGTGCTGAAATAAAGTTCATATGTGTGCTTTTTTAGTATTTCAAAATAATTTACTGTTCATGTATGTGCTCAGTTAACTACATTCATTGATTATATATTTAATTTTATCAACACTATGTTTTAACCAAATTAACCACCACAACACAGACAAGTGGTTTGAAAAGAAATTTTCTAATTATAATGCTAATAATGCAAACATCACAATGAAAACATGACAGAACTGGCATTTTAGCAACCACATTATGAAATTTAAAATGGTGATTTAAGAAGATTTGGCTCAGCATCATGGTAGCATGTGTTATTCCTTTTTCCTCGCCCCTTCGTTTTACAAATGTTTGGACATCAGTACCATAACGGAACAAAATTGTCTCAGCACAGCACACCAGGACCGCTTAGAGGTGAGTCCATTTGTTCATCAAAGCTGGTAGATTTTATTCCAGTGGAGGCTACAGAGCCAAGGGATTTGTTGTGGTGGTGGCGGCGGCAGCCTCCCAAGCAGAGGAGGCAGAATGTGAAAGTGGGGCGTGAAAGTCTGAGGCACTGCAGCGGGAGGGTCCTGTTGCTCTTCTGCAGCACCAGGTTTCTGAGGAGATACCGCTTCGACTGCAGGGAGGGGAAAGGAAGGAAGGAAGGGACAGAAGGGGAAGAATGCATTTTCTGCTCTGTCCCAGGTTTTCAGCAAAATCTATGGGACTCCACCACTCAAGGATTACCCTACTGGGTAGAGGTCACACCAAAAACTATAAATGCTAAGCATATACCTCCCTCCACTCTGCTGTCAGTTTTTTTGTTTGTTTGTTTGTTTGTTTGTTTGGTTGGTTGGTTGGGTTTTCTTTTTTAATGCTCCCTTTTATTTACTTGCTGTGCTCCCAACTTCAGCAAGGAGTCAGCTCCTATAAGAGAAAACAAAAAATTGTGCTATAGTGCCACCTTCAGAAAAATGAAAGAAATACTTCTAATTGCTAACCTCTTGAACTGTTAGAATCAAAGCAAACAAAGCCTTATGTAAATAAGTTTTCAATATTTCAAATGAGTGGCAGAGGCACATTTCATCAAACACTATGAAAAATTACGGTAATAAGATATCACAAAAAGAAATGACCATTCTCCAGTAACTGAATATAGAGACAAAAAATATTGTGATCTAACTGATCAAAAATTCAAAATAGCTCTTATGACAAAACTTAATGAGCTATAAGAAAGCTCTAAAGGCAATTGAATGAACTCAGGAATAAAATTAATGAACAGAGGGAGTACTTTACCAATGATATTAAAATTCAAAAAAAAAGAACAAACCAGAAATCCTGGAGCTGAAAAACTCATTAAATAAGATGAAGAATGCATTCAAAAGCATTGGAAATCAAGCAGATCAGGTGAGAGAGAGAATAGCTGATCTGGAAGATAAGAATTTAGACATGATTCAGGTAGAAAATAAGAGAGAACTAAGATTTGTTAAAAGTGAAAAAACACTACAAGAGTAATCAGAGTCCATTAGAAAAGTCAACATAAGAGTAATGGGTATAAAAGAAGAATAGAGGGATAAGGAGGCATAGAGTTTACTTAAAGAAATAATAGCTTAGAACATCCCAAACCTGAGGAAAGAACTGGACGTGCAAGGCCACAAAGATAAAGAACATCTTATTATCTCAGTGCAAAAAGACCTTCTGAAAGACACATTGTAATAAAACCTTCAAATCTCAGTGATGAAGAACTTTAAAGGAAGCCAGGAAAGAAAAAAGTAACCTACAAAGAAACCTCCATTAGGAACACCAGACCCATCATAGCTCAGTTTGGTTGAAGCATCATCCAGTAAACCAAAAGTTTGTGGGTTTGGTTCCTGGTCAGGGTACATACGTGGGTTGCAGGTTTGAGCCCTGGTCAGGGCACATGCAAGAGGCAAACCAATTGATGTTTCTCTCTCACATTGATGCTTCTTTCCCCTCTCTTCCTTCCCCTCTCACTATAAGCATGTCCTCAGGTGTGGATTTAAAAGAAAAGAAAATCAGCAGTTTTCTCATTAGGAATTCTAAAGGCCAGGATATAGTAAAATTATATATCAAAGTATTAAAATCCAAACATTGCCAGCCTAGAATACTCTAGTTGGCAAAGATAGCCTTCAGACATAAAGGATAAATGAAGACTTATCCAGACAAACAAACCCATAAGGAGATTACCACCACAGACCTGCCTTACAAGATGTAACGAAAGGAACTCTTCAAGCTGAGATGAAATAGAGAAGAAAACTAAATTCTGATTAAGGTAATAAGTATGCAGAACTATAGAACTGTAACCTTTATTTTAGACTAATGTATTAAACAGTTAATTACAGTCATGCACCATATAATGACATTTTGGTCAATAATGGACTTCATATACAATAGTGGTTGTATAAGATTATAATGAATCTGAATTTCTTGTAAGAAATGGAGGACTATGTGGTTCAGCCAAGAATTTTCATTTAACTGATGTGAATAATATTTGTGATGTTTGGCAGTAGAACCCTTCTTACAGCATCTCAATTTTGAGGGCACAAATTATAATTGACCTGTTTCAGTACAGAGTATCCTGTTCCCACAGTGTTCCATATTCAGAAAGTGCTACAGCTCTCCCATATCTGGCTTGATGGTCTTAAAGAGTACATTGCTGTAAATTCTTTGTTAAACACCTAAAATTAGGTACACAGATTCTTAACGAGTATTAAGTGTCACTACCATTTGAGCACAAGCTTTCTGTGGCAGTGTGGAGCCATCTTGTCCCTGTACTTTGGAAATATTTTCAGGTTGTAATGATGTGAAGAGTATAGATAAGTTTTATTTATTTATCAATTCAAAGAGAGCTCTTTGTGTTAGATAGGGTCTATAAACCAAACAAATTTCCAAAGTCAAAGTATTGAGTCCTCAGTTCTGCACTTTGCCCATATTGAACATCTTTTTTATGAGTATCACCAAGCTCCTTAATGGGACCATTGCTTCAACATGCAATAGCCAAAACCACATTGCCATGACAACCTGCTATAATCTTTTATATCTCCATCATGACTACTTAATCCTACTGATCTTTGGGTCACCCTTCATTCCTTCCTGACAGTCATTATTGCCTAGCCAGTTTTTCTTTAACATTTCTAATCAATCTAGTCCACATCGCTGTTCAAAGAGCAGCACTGCCAGCTTCAATGTTCTATCTCTGATCCTATTGGAAGGAAGCAGAGGCTCGTGAAACAGTGTTTATAAAATCTGAAGTAGTGTACAGTAGTGCACTAGGCCTTAATATTCACTTACTACTCACTGACTCGCCCAGAGCAACTTCTAGTCCTGTAAGCTCCATTTATGGTATGTGCTTTATACAGTTGTACTATCTTTACTGTATTCTTTCTACGTTTAGATATGTTTGAATACATAAATACTTACCATTGTGTTAGAATTGCCTACAGTATTCAGTACAATGTTATTCTGTGCAGGTTTGTAGTGTAGGAACAATGGTGAACCAGGTGTATAGTAGGCTGTATCATCTAGTTTTGTTTAAGTGCACTTATGATGTTTGTTCAGTAACAAAATCACCTAATGACACATTTCTTAGAACAAACCCCTGTCATTAAGCAATGCATAACTGTATACCATACAGATTAAAGAAGATCATTAAAAATAATTATAACTACTATAATTTGGTTAAAAAATACAGCATCAAAAATAATATGTGACATCAGAGATAAAAAGAGAAAAAATAAAAGGGTGGAATCTTTGCAAGTGAATGAGGATAAATTGCTACCAGCATAAAAACACTATTTTATCTGTGAGATGTTTCATATAAACCTCATGGAAACCACAAAGCAATAATCTAGAGGAGAGACTTGAAATATTTAACAATTGAGAATCAGCAAATAACCATAGAAATTGAACAAATTACAAAAATAGGACAGAAAAGAAACAATGGGAAAAAATACCAGGAGGCAAAAGATAAAATGACAGTTGCTAAATTCTTACATATTAATAATCCCCTCAAATGTAAACAGATTCAACTCACCAAAGAGCATAAAGTGACTGGATGCATTAAAAAACAAGACCCAACTATATGTTACCTACTGGAGAATCATGTCAGCTCTAAAGTTATACTAGGCCCAAAATGAAGAATATAAGATGATATTCCAATATTAGGTGAAAACCAAAAGAAAGCACACAGAGCCATACTATATAAACAAAATAGATTTCAAGCCCGAAAGGGTAACAGGAGCTAAAGAAGGTCATTTTGTAGTGATAAAGGAATCAATATGTCAAGATGATATAAAAATTGTAAATATGTACCCTCTCACCACCTGAACACTGAACTATATTAAGCAAATATTAACAGATCTTAGGGAGAAATAAAAAACAATACAATAATAATAAGGGACTTTAATTTCCCACTATCAGTAAAGGATAAATTGCCCAGACAGAAAATCAACAAGGAAACATTAAAATTAAACCATACTTTAGAAAAAATGGACTTTACAGATATATAGAGTATATTCCATCCAGTAGCAGAAAAATATGCATTCTTCTCAACTGCATATAGAGCATTATCCAAGACAGATCATATGATGAGACACAAATTTATGATCACAGAAATCACACCAACTATTCTTTCTGACCACAGTGGCATGAGACTAGAAATCAACAATACGAGGAATGTGAGAACATCTACAAGTATGTGGAAAATTAAACAACACACTTCTAAATAACCAATGGATCAAGAAAGAAATCAAGAGGGATATAAAAAAATTATCTTGAAACAAATTAAACTGGAAATAAAATCTTATGGAATACACCACAAGTAGTTCTGAAAAGAAAGTTTATAGCAATTAATGCACATATAGTAAGTTAAAAAGAGCTCAATAAGAAACTTAGGTTGAAGGAACTAGAAAAATGACAAATTAAGCTCTAAAGTAACAGAAGAAAGAAAATAATAATAAAGATCAGAGAAGACATAAATGAATCAGAAACTAGAAAAGCTAAGTATGTAACTAAAAAGTATTAATGAAACTAAATAAAGTAATACCAAGAAGAAATAATGAAAACTAAAGAGTATTAAAGTATTAAAAACTATAAAGTATTAGTGGTTCTACACAAAGGTAAACAAAATTGATAAACCATTAGCTAAGTTATCTAGTAAAAAAGAGAGAAGACTGAAATAAATAATATTAGAAATGAAAGAAGAGATACTACAACTGATACTATAGAAATACATATTATAAGAGATGACTATGAACAATTATATGCCAACAAATTACATAACTTAGGAGAAATAGATGCATTTCTAGAAACACACAGTCTACCAAGACTGAGTAAGAAAGAAAGGGAAAATCATTATTGTTCATGAGTAAAAAAAAAAAATTAAATCAATAATCAAAACTGTCCAACAAAGAAACCTTTAGGGCCATATCACTTCACTGATGAATTCTACAAAACATTTAAAGCGGAATTAACACCAATCTTCCTCAAACACTTCCAAAATACCAAAGGGGAGAGAATACTTAAAATCTCATTCTTTGATACATTGATACAAAAATTAAATAAGGAAACCACAGGGAAACAAAACTATAGACCAATATCCCTTATGAATAATAGATGCAAAAATTCTCAGCAAAATATTTGTAAACCAATTCAAGAACTTACTGAAATGATTATATAGCATGACCAAGTGGGATTTGTTCCTGGGTTGCAAGATGGTTCAATATATGCAAATCAATAAATGTAATATATCACATCAATAAAATGAAAGATAAAAATTACACAATCACCTCAATGGATGTGCATAAAAAGAATGTGACAACATACAACCGACTTTCGTGATAAAAACCCTTAATAGATTGGCTTTAGAAAGAACATACCTCAATGTAATAAAGACCATATACAGTAAATCCATAGCTAATATTACACTTAATGTGAAAAAATGGAAAGCTTTTCCTCTAAGATCAAGAACAAAATAGGGGAAGGCGGGTGGGGACTGGGTGGAGGTGGGCAAAGAGGGGTACAAAAGGGGAACATCTGGAATAGTGTCAACAATAAAAAAAAGACAAGACAAGGATGTCCACTCTTACCAATCTTATTTGATATAATACTTGAAGTCCTAGCTAGAGAAATCAGGCAAGAGAAAAAAAGAGGCATCTAAGTCAAAATATGCAAAGTAAAATTTTCACCATTTGCTGATGATATAATTTAATATATAGAAAATCTCAAGAAGTGAACCAAAAAAAAAAAAAAAAAAAAAAAAAACCATCGGAACTAATCAATGATTTAAGTAAAGCTACAGGATACAAAATCAACATACAGAAACTAGTTGCATTCCTTTACACTAATGATGAAGCATTTGAAAATAAAGAAACCATCCCATGAACAATAGCCTCAAAAATAATAAAATGCTTAAATAATTTAACTAAGGAACTGAAAAATCTACAATGAAAACTGGAAAACTTTGCTGAAAGAAATTAAAGAAAACACCAACAAATATGAAAAGACATCCAGTGTTATGGGTCAGAAAAATTAATATTATTAAAATCTCTGATACCCAAGATATCTACATATTCAACACAAACCCCACCAAAATACCAAGGCCAGTCTTCACAGAAATAGAAGAAACAATCCTAAAATTTGTGTGGAACCACTATATATCTCGAAGGCCAAAGCAACTCTGAGGAAAAAGAACAAAGCTGGAGGTTTAATGCTTTCTTCCTTCAAACAGTGTAACAGTAACCACAACAGTATGATACTGGCACACAAACAGACATATAAATCAATGAAACTGAATAAAGATCCTAGAATTAAATCCTGGTGTATCTGGTCAACCAAAATTCAACAACAGAGCCAAGAACTCAGTGGAGAAAGAAGAGTGTCTTCAACAAATGGTGCTGAAAAAACTAGAGAAACACAAGCAGAACAATAAAATTGGATCCCTATAACACATCATTCACAAAATATAACAAAATTAACTGGAAGTGAATCAAACACTTAAACATAAGACCTGATATTACAGAACTTTCAGAAGAAAATGTAGGTAAGAAACTCCTTCCTTTTGTCTTGACACTGATGTTTTTAATATGATACCAAAATCATGAACAACAAAAGCAAAAATGAACAAATGGGACTGCATCAAAATCAAAAGCTTCTGGAAAGCAAGAGAAACAATAAAATGAAAAGCCAACCTAACAGAATGGGAGAACATTTTTGTACTATTTATAAGATAAGGTGTTAATAACAAAAATATATAAAGAACTCATACAACTTAATAAAAAAACAATATGATTACAAACTGGGCAGAAGAATTAAGGATATCAAAATGACCAACAGGCACATGAGAAAATGCGTAACACCACTGATCATCTGGGAAGTGCAAATCAGAAACATAATGAGATATCACCTCACACCTGTTAGAATAGCTATCATCAAGATACTCAACAATAGATGCTGGCAAGGATGACTCAGCCAAGAGATGATTAGGACCTGAAATAAGGACGTACTTGTAGAATAGAGGACAGTATGTTATTTTTGTGAGCAATTTGGGCCACAGTATTAAGAAATGTGATGATCGATGGAAATAAGGCAGGTGCAATACTGAGACTAAAGTGGAAACAAAGACAACTGCCGATTCTTTAGGTTTGGTGAAAGAATATGGGTTATATCCCAATGTGCCTTAGGGAAATGTGAAAAACTCCCCAAACTCCTTCATGGAGAGCTCAGAACACATTCTTTTTTATTATTGTTATTGAGGTAAAATCAACATATATTAGTTATAGGTTTACAACATAATGATTCAATATTTATAATCACTACAATAAGTCTAGTTACCATTCATTACCATAGTTACAGAATTTTTTTCTTGTGATGAGACTTAAGATCCAGAACAGTCTATACATAGCTAATCTTACCTGTTTTATATGAAGATAGGTGTAATTATAAAAAGAAAATCTCTGGCTTTCAAATCAATTTAGTTTAGTATACATTTATTATCTAAGCCAAAACAAGCAAAAACTTACACTATTGCCACCACTGAAAACCACAGTCTAAAATTATATAACTGTATGGCTCAACGAGAAAAACAGAGAGCAGGGAACAGAATAAGAAGGGACATGGGGCAAAGGAAAAAGAGAGGCGGCATATGGCACAAAGAATAAAGACATAGGTACTCAGTCTTTCTGAACTCTGACAGTGGTCTTGGTAAAACTACTGCAATTTTTGTCTGAAATGTATAATATATTATTCTGACATGTGGGAGTAAGTTAGTACGTGTGCTTAATATTAATACAAAAAGAAAACAAAAGATTTTAATTATTTTTCAGGAATTGTGGGTCAGAGATATACAGCCTGCAAGTGTTTAACAAAGAGAAGAACACTGGGAAAGTTCTTTTTCCTCTTTCTTCCCTTTTTTTGGCTCCATATTGCTTTAGAATTTATGACACAATTAATCAAGCAAAAATGAAATGCAAAATAAATGCTTACTGGCATTTGGCAATATAAATATTACATGCACAGGGATGAAGTTTTGTTAACATTCTGCAATCCCCTGTTTTCAATTTCCTCAATTCTTTTATAATAATAAAGTTTTCGTTATGCCTCCGGATACAGGGTAAATTAGGTACAGTTTAAAGTCCTGTCGTCCTAATTACTCTTCTTGTAAAATATCCTAAAAACTCCATTTAATTGGTTCCTGCAGGAGTTTAAATAAAAGGGCACTAACAAATTTGCATGTGATGAAATGTTTGACATAAGGCTCAAAAAGAGTGAAATTGTACCATACTTGTCTGGTCTTACTTAAAACATTCATTCTCCAATATGTAGAGGCAAGTACAATATTTAGTTTTCCAGTTCTTTCTTGATTCATATTTTCCTCGTGACTTCAAAATAGTTATTGTTTTTGCAACTTTCAGAGAGACTATTCTACTACCTGTGAGATAAATAGATTTACAAATTCTTCTCAAATTCTTATTTTCAATCTTCTTTAAATTTCATGACGGAATGTCATTCCCTATCCATACTTCTATTATGTATTAAGCCAAAGTAAAAAATCACTTTAAAAAGTTACATAACATACGAGCAAAATGTGAAATATGTGTATACATACAAACACAATGGACTATTAATACATTACTCATCCTTGAAAATGAAGAAAATTCTGAAATGCTGAGTAAAATAAACCAGTCACACTGTGTGTAAAAAGTACCTATAGCAGTAAAATTCCAAGGAGTGGCTGGCAGACACTCCCAGGGGCGTGGCTGGGACCCACCACGCAGGCGCAGTGCACTGACAGCTGGTGCGCGCCTTCTCAGTTTCAGCCACAGAAGGAAAATGGTGGCTTCTGCCCTGAATCCTCTCATATATCTGAGCCCTTGCACAAAGAAATCCCGCACATTCTCCACTGTCCTGCGGGGACCCCTTCTCACTGCAGTTCCAGGTTGTTCAGAGCGCAGCACAATGGTGGCCTCCTTTTTTTCCACCGTCCTGGTGCCGCCCTGAAGCCTGCTCTAGGAATCAAAACCAAGGGCGGCACCAAGAAGCGGTGCATGGACCACGACCAAGGGAAGACGTCCGGCAGCAGCGCATAGTTGCGGAGGAAACCCAAAGCACAGCAGACGGAGATGTAGTTCCTTTGGCTACGAAATAATGTGCAAAATTGAATCGTTTCCCTTGAAATATTACCTCACTGAAAAAGAATGTTAACATTCTGTTGTCTAAAAAAAATTCATAGGAGCAGATAGTAGAACGGTGATTGCTAGGGTCTGTGGGTAGGGGAAATGGGAAATTGTCTAATGGGTACAGAGTTTCAGTTTTGCAAGATGAATGGTAGCACAGCAATATAAATGTACTTAATGCCACCTAAAGATGATTATAATGGTAAATTTTATGCTATTTACATTTTGCAATAATTTTAAATGATTTTTTAAAGATTTATATGTTTTCTGGATCTTGCTCCAATTATTTGTCATCCACTCATTTTTAAAAATGTATAGTAATAAAACAAGAATATATTCTTCTAAGAGTTTCAAGCAATGCAGACTTTCATAGAACAAAACAAGTTCCTCCTTGACATACACTCAACTTCTCCCTTCCCCAGACTCACAGGTAATGTGTATTGTTCCAGTATCTATTGTCTGTTCCACAGACATAAATCTATATAATATAAAATATTAGTGTTTGACACATACATATTATATAAGGATTTATTTTAACCTAAGTGGTGTCATGTCATGTACAAATTATAACAAGTTGGAATGTAATTTTAAAGAAACTAAGTGGAAATGTGTTTCCAGAAGATTTGCTTGGGCATTGCAAAAACTGGCCAAGAATCATTTTTCGCAAATAATATATTTTTTGCAAAACTAGGGCTTGCAATAGCCAAGATAAGGAAGTTGAATCTCTTCTTTTCCTTCCCCAATTCCCTGTCTCAAAATTCCAGAGGTCCTGGCTGGTGTGGCTCAGTGGATTGAGTGCTGGTCTGTAAATGAAAAGGTCATGGGTTCGATTCCTGGTCAGGGCACATGCCTGGATTGGGGGCCAGGTCCTTGTTGAGGGCATGCAAGAGGCAACTGGTCAATGTATCTCTCAGACTTCAATGTTTCTCTTCCTCTCTTTCTCCCTCCCTTCCCTTCTTTCTAAATATAAACATATAAAATCTTATAAAAATAAAATAAAAAATCACGGAGGACATTTCAAAACACTTTCTTACCTTCCTAAAAGGAGGGTCATATGGAAATGTCATGTGCTCTGGGCCACTGAAGTCTTGATAAAACTAAAACCATTCTTGTAGAGAAGGCAGCCCAAAGAAACTATTGATCTGTTGGGGTTACAAAGGAACTTGAGCTTTCAAAACAAGGTAATAAGAAAGTTGAACAATATTAGGGCATTAATACATTTTTATCATTTTATTTTATTTATACTATGTTTTAATATTCATATTTTTAGTAATTTCCCCTCAAAAATGGAAAGAAAAGATCAGCAAAGCAAACTTCTCCCTGCAACAATTTAAGGTAACCTGGGCCTCATGTGCCATTTTTGAAGGTCATTTCTGCTATCTTCCAGCTCCCCTTAGTGCAGCTCCTGATCTACTGAAGATACACTCCATTCCCTGGTGAAAACACATCATGAATCACTGGCTGCTAGGAAGGTGGCCTTCTCTAATGGCTTCCTTCTCTGCTCCTCAAGAATTGAACATGGGATTAAGAAGACCAGTTCACAATTCAGAGGCTTCACTTGTGTGTACAAGTGGCAAAGGTTGAAGTAACCAACCCCGATAACGTATAAGAATTCTTGCCTGAAACAATGTTAACACTATTTGTAGTTTCACAGTATAAATTAAGACAATGTCCGATACCAGGACATGCAAATTATTTAATTTTCCTGAACTCAACCAGAACAATGTACGGTCCCATTAAGAGAGTACTTTAGCCCTCTTATCTCATAACCTGTACCAATTATGTTGGGACGAATCAGCAAGTGGAAAAAATAAGTAAAATAAATAGATACATAGTGAAAAACTAAATAAATAGCCAAAGGGATATAACATTTCTATAATATAAATCTGTGTTTCTCATAGGAAACTCTGTTCACTGTGTGTATACATTATTAAAAAAAAATAATAAGATGAACTTAAAACTATAGAAACAATAAAATTAAAGGCATACCAGCCTGAAGCTATTCCATATAAACCAACACAAATAAGATTATCATTGAGAATATTATTGTGTTACATTATGATTTAATTGTTATTCATAATGATAGTCCTGAGACAGTAAAAAATGTTTAAACTTAGTAACAAATAATCCTTCCCTAAAAAACTATAGAAATATGTAATACACTTTAAAAGATTTCTTAAAATTTTTAAATTTTAGCACTTAACACAGATAAGCTATCTGGAAAAATGACTTATATAATTTGTTTCCTTTCATACATGCCTAAAATATTAGGTGTTTCTTCATTTTGCATGGGGCTTTTTTTTAAATGAATTATTTAGTTTTCCCCTGAGACTCTGGAAAATAATGATGATTGGCTTTTAATATCTAAAGAAATCATCAGCTTTTCTCTTTTAGAGATTCAGACAGGAATCAAAGGCATCCACCTCTCTCTTCTTTCATTCCATGCTTTTGCCAACTAGTTTAGAATTCAGAGAGCTTATGACAGTTTTTTTTTCTACGTATGCTATTGGCTACAAGCTCTAGAACTTCTTCCTTTATTCCATCTAATCTCTTCAGCCTTGGAAATGAATAAAAAAGAATTTAAACAAATACGATAAAGACATTCCAAGATAGAAATTACAAAACAAAAATTATTGACATTCAGTTAAAGAATTGGTCTGTTCATTATCAGTCAATACTCAGAAGAGATAACATAATTTACTTCGGTAATTTTGTCTTCAATTCCATCAAAGAGTGACCTAAGAGAAAATGGGTCATATATAGAATTATAATCCAGATATAATGTCTTTATTAAGATAAAAAAGAAAACACCTCTTTCGAATCATATAAGGCTAACTGGGGATAGCCAAGTCAGTGTGAGAAGGATGCAAAACAGGGCTGAGGAAGGAAGCATATCTTCAGCCACACTCCTTTTGGGGCAGGATCTCCCTACCCTAAATCTTTCTATGTAAGTTACAGCTTAGTAAGGCAGTAGCAGGAAGAAAGAAAAACAAAAGTCCTGACACCAAAACACAGTAATCCTGGTGTACATCTTAGTAATAAAGGCTTGCTTTCTAGAAATTGTGCTTTTGACTATAGATGGAGTTATTCCATTATATCTTCTTTACACAAGGATCTAAATTGAATCTCTTCCTGGTTGCTCAAACCCAAAACCAGAAGTCTCCTGTGATTCTCTTTCATTTGCACCCCTTCACCACCCCCTCCCCCAAATAACAAGATTATAGCCATTGTCACAGTATCAGTCCAAGCCAACACATCTCTTGCTTAAATGTTTACAACACACAGTTCCATTGAACCCAACTCCAGGACATTAACACTGTCCCACTCTTAACTACTCGTTTGTGCAGATAAAGTGACTTTTTAAAATGCATATCTAATTATGCCATTTCTCTACCTAAAAATCTTCAATAGATTCCAATTTCCCTTAGATGAAGCCCAAAATTTTAATGCAAGCTCACAAGCCTCTCCTCAATCAAACTTCTTCACAGGTTTTAGCTGCATTTTGTGCCAGAGATGTTTATTGGGGATCTACACTTATGAGAGAAAGAGGAAAGAATGAAGATAGGGCAGAGGGAGAAGCTGAACCGTGATGTAGGTCCAATGAAGCCTCGGCCACCTGGAGAGAGCATGTGGAGTGACTATTGCGATGAGAGCCATCCTCCACCAACCTAAATTGGAAAAAGCATTTATGGGTTTGTCTCAGCCTGTCTTTGGACACAAGCTACCCCCAGAAAGGAGGGGTTTCAAGTGAAACAACTCTATGCAGCTGAGACAGATTCTGAAGAGCTGGTACCTGCAGGCTGTGTGATAATCTCATCCCCACGTTTGTCATCCAGACCTTCTTGGAGGAGGAATTGGGTGATGCAGACCTTTATCTACTGCAGCCCATCCCTTGTAGCAATTAGATATAATCCACCATGTACATTTGGGAGGGGGGTTTCTTTAGGATTTTAGTGGGCCTCCCCCAGAGGGAAAACTTAGAAGAGTTTAGTGAGATGAACAACAGTCTTTGCTTCTATAGCTGTCTCAGGTCCACAGTTGATACTCATCATGTCTCCCCTCTACAATATATTCTGGGTTTCCTTCCCATGTAGTTTCTACCGCTGGCCTTGGTGGTTTACCTGGTGCCATGATCCAAATCCTCATGCTCAAGCACCCTGATTCCCTGATCACCACACACTCTTCAGGTTGAGGGTGCTGGATCTTACTGATTTGCAGAAACCTTTGGGGAAATGAATACAAAGGGGCACTCATGTAGGTCACCTGGGTACAACACATCCCATCCTGTCTCATTGCATAGCAGCAGGTCTACTGCCTCCTCATAATTAGAGTCATTTACCCCTACCAAGATATTGACACTTCTTGCATGCTCAGCTTAAAATTCAATGTCACTCTTGCTAAAAAGATGTCCTTTTGGAAGCCTAGGACCTTAGTCCTTCAGAGCCAAGAGTTGCAAGAATATGAATCACAGATGCCCACAGTGGGTTGTTGGAAGTCACAGTACATAGGGTCACTCCTTCTTCCACCTGTTTTTCTTTCCCATTAGGAGCACATTGTCATACAAGGGCTGTCCCAAACAATGGCAAGTCATCCATGAAAATTACCTGTCACCTCCAAACCTGGCACTTCATCTGTGCCTTAAGCAGCTGAACAATGCTCTATCTGGCTACCAGCTTCTGGGTAGTACAATATGTGACATGACCAGTTTATCCATGGTGATGGATCTATTCACAGACCACTTTTGATATAAAATATGCCCCTTACTCTGATGCAATATTTTGTGGAATCTCACACCAGCGGATCAAACACTTAAATATTCAGATAGTGATATGAGCTAAGGCCCTGTGGAAAGAAAAAGCAAACCCATACCTGGAATATATGCCAACTCTCATAAGAATGAACAACTGGCTCTCCAAAGGTAAAAAATCCCAATAATATAATTGCCTTGCCAACAAAGGGCAAATTTATTTCCTAAAGAAATGATGACATAAGGGGAGCTCAGTACTTTTCTTGCTGCTGGCAGATTAGAAACATTTAGCAGTGACAATAGCTAGCTCAGCTTTGGTAAATAGGACTCTATGCCACTGGGCACATGTGTAATGACCATCTGTGTCACTGATGCTTAAGTGCCCATCCTATCAGCACTGAGCAGACAATGCTAGAGTCTAGCTAACATCAAAACAGGAAGGATCTCAAGTGGTTATGGATTGAATGATGCCTTTTAACCCTGTTGCCAAATTTGTTGCCCCCAGACTACAACAAGGATGCCAGCCTGTTAAACCAAGCATGCCGTTGTCCAGGGACAGCCAGCTGACCTGGAGTCTGCACGATTCTTCCCATGTGGGAAGGCCACCCTCCCCTCCACACCCCCACTCTTATTAGGGATTTCTGCACCCAAGGGTAGGTAGGACGATGACCATGTCCAGCTTGAGGAGCACGAGAGCATCACCCATTGTCCTTTATAAGATTATAAAGGGTCTTAAGACTGAGAGGAGGGGATTGTTATTTTTTATTGTTAAAAAATTTAATTAATTAATTTTTAAAAGAATAGTATAGGAAAGGGTGAAGCGGGAGAGCTTGTATGTACAACCCATAGGCATGGAACGGGGGGGGGGGTTGGATTTCTGGGGGAGGGGTGGTGCTGGGCAGAGGGGAGCAAAGGGGAAAAAATTGGAACTATTGTAACAATATAATCAATAAAATATACTTAAAATAAAAATAAAACCTTATAATCAACATAAAAAAAAACAGGTAGGGTCATATGGTTCACTTGGTTGTATAGTGCCGCTTTTGCACTGAACATTCTGTGGTAGAAATAAACTACTGACATAAAGATCTTTCTGCTTTGTATCCTCTCCTATGTTTATTCACATGTTTCTACCCTATACCATCTTGTGCCCAATCTTTTAATTATTTTCCGTTTAAGGTCCTGTTAGGCCCTTTGTCTCTGCCTATCATAATTCATATGTATTCTAAACCAGATACACTTCCCCAAACTGTCTATTGTGAGAGTTTTGATTACTACAGTTTTTTAAGGCCACCCCTGAATGAGGTTGCCATGTATTTTGATATATACTCATATTTATTCATTCAACTTTTTATTATTATTATTATTCATTCAACTTTTATTGGGCACCTACACTGTGCTAATTATGTTGTTAGGGTTTGGGAATTAAAGAAGAATAAGACACCATCATTGCTCACTAGTTCAGAGTCTAGTGAAAGAGAAAACAACAACATAGTGATACTCATAGCATTAATTGAGTGCCATTAGGGAAATATATATACATATTAGATGTTTCAAAGAAGGAAGTTACCAAGTAGCAGGAAGATTAGTCCATAGGTTGAGTAGGTATAGATTGACAAAATTACAGTAGTAAGTAAAAGTAATTAACATTTATTATGCAAATGTGATTATCAGTCATAGAGATGAAGCCTAGTATATACTTTGTGGAAGATGGCAAAATAGCACCTGTTTAATACTGCCAGTGTAGCACACCAAGTTCTGAGCTTATTTAATTCCTCTTTTTGAATATGTGACTCAGGGTATCTCTCTGGCACCTTCATTGCCTGCCAGTAGTGCAATGGATTGCCACCTTGGGGAAGTGAAAGGAAAGAGTGCCAAAGGAGGCAAAGAGAGAATAGCAAGGGGATGTCCAAAAAAACAAATGAATATTACAGAAAAATGTGTTCCTAAATAATACAGATGTGCATTTTTCAGTTCAGAGTCTATGTGGTTTCTGGCACAACTCCTCAAAACAAGTCAATTAGACATAGGCAAATGTTCTCAGCATTGCAGAATAAATCACTAAGAGTCCAAAAAGGAAATTACACCACAGTTGAAATTTTGACATAAAAATCTCCAGCTACTCCAAAAGGGAGAGGGCCAACAGTCTACTTCACAAGAAGGTGTTGCTCATCTCCAGATCTATTTGTCACTCTAGGTCCCTAGGTGGAAATAGGGACCTCAACTTAGGAGACACCCCACATCAATAGCAGTCACAGAGTAAATCTAGAACCCTCCCCAATTAGTTAAGCCTGACCCTGAAGAATGTTTCCTCTTATTTAAGTGTAGGCAATGAGAAAGGAAAAGAGGAAAAAATCAGCTAACTGAATGCTGAAATTCTAACAGAATAAGCATTGAAAGACTTGGACATCTACCCATGTCTTTAAAAAGTCCAAAAATTCTTAACTTCAGAAATCTGGTTTTATTATGGAAAATATGGAATTATGACATTTCTAAAACTTCCTGCATTTAATCATAAAGTACCTCAGATCTCCTGTATGACTCACCCATCCTTATGATGAGAATGAAAATCAAAGCATATTTCTTAGTGGATTAGCTTACAGCATTTGAATGAACTATAACAGGCAAGTTCAGAATTATTATCAAAGCATTATGTTCATTCTTGGCATGGCAATCATTCAACATCACTTCACAAGGAACAATATTTTATGATAAAGGCAGCTTTGCCCAAAGAATGAGTGAGTTTTTGCCAATGACTCACAAAGCACTATTTACACTGCTTCCACCCAGTAAATAATAATTTACAAAAAGGCAATAAGTGAGAATGAATTAAGCACCTAAAAATGCACTTGCACGTGCAGTAAGTTAGCGGCATAAAACGTTCTATCTTTGAGGAATATGCCACTGAACCTTCATAGGTAAGTAAAATCACTGTCTGATGGCTGTTGTACTTCTGAGGCAAATCTTCTGTAACAGGGTTCATGGCAAATTTGTCTTGTGCCAATACATTTAAGCGGTGATTCAATGTATGTTAAATACTGTAAAATTAAATTTTAGATTGTTGTTCCTGCAAAATATAATATATCCATAAATTTTTTTTCATTATAATTGCTTATTTGATCTACCTCTTTCCTTGTAGCTAATCAATGTCAGACCTAAGTCCTGTATTCAAAAACTTTGCAAGAGTTGCTCACTGGTCCTATAAACAAGAGTATTTTCCAATTTCAAATGTCTTTCTTTAGGGGGTGGGTTAAGAAGAGATTTATAACAATATTTACTTTAGCTAAAAACTTACTGTAGCTGAGTCATCTCTTGGGGTCACATGGCTGATATGACACTGTTATATGTAAACCTAGATTTTTTGAGGAAGAAGAGAAAAAGTGAATGGTGGGTAGACTGCCAGAAGTGTTGTCTTTTCAGTAACTGTAACTGCATTAGAATAGTAAATGATAAAGGTTGAGGGTAAAGATGGTTCTAGTGCTGTTGAGGGGGTGAGAATCAGATACCGAACACAGAGATTAAATAAAAGGCCATACATCTTTTAAGAATAAGTATGTATCGGTATTGAAAAGTGAACAATTATGAAAATTCCAGTCCTATTATTCCCATTTATAAATGAGGAAGTGGAAGCTTAAGAGTGTTTACATTGTTTGTGATTGCATAAGAAATCAACGATAGGCTGAAATGCTAAGATTCATGCTATTCTTTCTGATTACCAATAGTCAGTTGAATTCTGCTCAAACATTATGATGCATTCTTTTGGGGGGGTGTCATTTTTGGGTATAAAGATATGCCAGTTAAAATTTTTAAAGAATAATAAAAATTATTATTCCAAATTTTACAAAATGCTCTATGTCAGCACTAGCTGTTTTAACATTCTGTATATTTTTGGATAATAAATTATTATTATTAATATTGATACCAATATTTGATCATCTATTCTGTGCCATAAATTGGGTCAGGTGCTTTATAGTATTATCTCTAATTGTGAACATACCCAAAAGGAATTTATAATAAATATTCCCTTTTTGAAGGTCAACTCACATCACAGGCTTTAAGTTACTTGCCTGAGATCAAATTGGTTCTGGGGTCAGAATTTAAAGCTAGAAATTTTTCCCTTTAAAGTTCTTTCAACTCACTAACATTCCTAAAAAGGTGTTTTGTTAAATTCTGCCCTGATTGATGCTCCATTTTAAAAAATAAAAGGATCCTGGTCAAATTAATTTAGGAAATACTACACTTTATGTCCCTTCCCAGGAGATTAAAGGTACACAATGCAATATTTTAAAATATGGGAAGTCCTACTAAAAGAAAGAAATTTATTCAATTAATATTAAACCTACACCTCCTATATTTGAAGTTTTTTTTCATATAATATACATTAATATTCAGGGAAATAATGTTCAGTGGCACCCATTTGAGGAGATTCTGCAGTACATTATTTGACATTCAAAAAACATTAATGTGTGTCAAAAATCAAATTATATTTAAATGATAGTATTAATATGTAGTTATATTATACATATATAACTAGTATAGGACTCTTACTATGAAATTATTTTGTTTTTTCCAGTTATTATTCTCAAATGTGAAATCTTACTTTCCTACCTTCCTCAGCGACGATCTTCACAATATCTTGTTCAAATTACCTTTGTCGGTTATGGTTATTTTTCACATATAAAACAACATTAAAAAAACAATAGGGAAATCCATGAAACAAAAAGCTGGTTTGTTAAGATCAATAAAATTAATAAACTTCTATCCATATTGATTAGCAAAAGTTTCAGAAGCCACTAATTACCACTATCAGGAATGGAAGAGGTAACAAATAGATTGTTTCCACATATTAAAAGAATAACAGGAACTGTTATGAACAACTTTATGTCTGTAAATTTAACATCTCAAGTGTCATGCACAAATTCCTTTGAAGATACTGCAAAAGCTCATCCAAGAAGAAAGAGATCATTTTAATAGCTCAACCCATATTAAAGAGATTGGATTTGTAGTTGAAAACTTTCCCACAAACACACACAAAACTTCAGGCCAGATGGCTTCAATGATGAGTTCTAACAAATACTTAAATACTTAAGGAATAAATAACACCAATTCTACATAAACACTTCCAGAAATTTTAATAGAAGAAATATTTTCCAATTTATTTTATCAGGCCAGCATCACCCTTACGCCAAAACTAGACAAAGGCATCACAATAAAACTATAGAACAATATATCTCATGATATAAGAAAAACAATTGTACACAAAATTTTAGGAAATTGACTCTAAAATACATAAAATTATAATATATCAAGAACAAATGAGATTTATTCCAGGAATGTAAAGAGCAATGTGTAACTTTTTTCAAAAATCAATCAGTATAATTTATCATATTAGATTTAAAAATTAAAACCTCTTGATAATCTAAATGAGTGCAGAAAAATGCATCTGATAGAATCCAATGTCTTGTACTGATTAACAAAAAACTTCCAACAAACCAGAAATAGTGGGTAACTTCTTCAAACTTCCTCAACTTGACAAAAATAACCTATAAAAATTTTCAACTAACATCACATGTCTAGTGAAAGACTAATGTTTTCCCCTAAGATAAAGAACAAAGTAAGGCTGTCATCTGTCACTAGTTCTATTTCTCATTGTACTGGTGGCTCTGGCTAATACAATAAAGCATGAAAAATATATATACAACAAGGTCTGTCCTGAAAGTATCCAGCCATTTACTATAAATAATTAAGTCATTTATTGAAGAAGATACAAGACACATTGTACATAAGACAATGATGCCTCAGTCCCTTTCAAAGTGTGCACCTTAGGACTTAACAAAATTCTCCCAGTCACCATCAGCTGCCCTGTCATATTTTCCTGAATCTCATCAATGGTCTGAAATTTCTTCCCTTTCAAAGGGGATTTTAGTTTTGGGAAAAGCCAGAAGTTGCAGGGTACTAAATCTGGGCTGTAGAAGGGCTGAGTCACCTGGGTGATTTGATGTTTCACCAAAAACCTCTGCATGAGACATGTGCATGAGCAGCCACATTGTCTTGATGAAGCTGCCAATCACCAATTGCCATAGCTGCAGCTTTCTGAATCATCTGAATAGTTTCTTTGGAAGAATGTTCAAGCTTAACCCAAAGTTTAATGCAGATTCATTGCTCTAGTCACTCAGTCATTTTGAATGCAGTGGCCACACAGTACACATGCTCACTCAATGGCATCTTCTGCCCCGACTGACTAGTATAGTGAAGTTATCATTGTTCATGCATGCACATTTCAGTCCTCTCTCCTTGGCTGCCAGGTTACATCAATGTTGCACAAACCATTCTCATTATATTAACTGCGGTTGGACTTTTTCCAGACAGACTTGTATATCACTCTCCAACTAGAAAGTAAGAAGTAAAACTGACTTTATTCATAGATGAAGTAATTTTTATGTAGAAATCTGAGAGAATATGTAATATAGTTACTAGAACTAGTAAGTGAGTTTAGAAAAGTGTCAGGGGAAAAGATAAATATACAAAGATCAATTTTACTTCAATATAATAGGAACTATCACAAATTAAAGGCTTAAGTCATCTACAATAATATCATAAATATGAAATATTTAAAGATAGATTTGAAAAAGATGTGAAAAATCTGTACATTTGAAACTACAAATATAGCTGGGGAAATTTTTAAAAGTCTAAAAACATATTGTGTACATGAACTGGAAGACTGGGTGACATTAAAATGTAAATTCTCCCTAAATTAATATATCAATTCAAAGCAATACCAACTAAGATCCCGCAGGTTTTTGGGTAGAAGTTACAAGCCAAAAGGTAAATGTAAAAATATAAAAAAGCCCAAATAACTTTTAAAAAGAAAAACAAAGTCAGGAAATTATGCTAATGACTTCAAGTCTTACTTGTAAGCTATAATAATTAAAGCAACGTGGTAATGGTTTAAATATAGAAAAGTAGATATACAGTCTCAAACACGTAGAGACAACTGATATTTACAAAGGACAAAAGGCAATTTAGAGGAGAAAGAATAGTCTTTTCACTTAATTATATTGGAACTATTAGAAATTTTTTTGAGGCATACCTCCTGTCATGTACAAAAATTAACTGAAATGAGTTATAGACTTACATTAAAAATTAAATCTAGAAGAAAACAGGAAA
This sequence comes from Furipterus horrens, assembly GCF_987537825.1. Classification (NCBI taxonomy): domain Eukaryota; kingdom Metazoa; phylum Chordata; class Mammalia; order Chiroptera; family Furipteridae; genus Furipterus; species Furipterus horrens. Next base: position 122,588,378 of record NW_028327172.1, on the reverse strand, counting down.
AATCTTTGTGATCTTTAATTAGGTGAAGATTTCTTAATTACAGCACAAAAGACACAATCCTTAAAATAAAAAATTTGGACTTTATCAAAATTTAAAACTCTTATCTTTAAGAGACAATGTTAAGAGAGTAAAGAGACAAACCACACACTTGTGGAAAATCTTTTTTAATAATATATTTGGTGAAAAGCTTGTGTTTAGAATATATAAAGAATTTCAAAACTCAGTAATAAAAAATGTGAACTATTTAAACACTTCACAAAAATATACACAGGGAAAACAAACACATAAAATGATGCTCTACCCCATCAGTCATTAAAGAAATTCAAATTAAAATCATAACAAATATAACCATACTTTTTAAGAAAGACTATAATTGAAAAGCCCAATAATACCAAGTGTTGTCAAGTACATGGAAGAACTAAAATTCTCGTGCAATACTAGTGAGAATATTTAATGATGCAATCACATTGTAAAACACTTTGGCCATTTCTGATTCAGATCATCATACATCTTGCATATTATTCATCCATTTAATTGCTCACTATTTCTCATGAGAAATGAAAACATATATTTATAAAAAATTTTGTAGACAAAGATTCATAGCAGTTTTATTTGAAGTAGTCCAACACAGAAAACAGTACAATTGTCCATCAACAGGTGAATAGATAAACAAATTATGGAATATCCAAACAAAGGACTACAACTCAGAAATAAAAAGCAATGAACTATTTACATGCACAGTGGATGACTCTAAAAACAAGTATGAGGACAGAAGACAGACAAAAAAGAGTTTTACAAAGGGGCATGAGAAAATTTTTACAGAAGATTCATATAGATTTTGGTGCTGCCTCAGATATATAAGAGACTTTAAGTATATGCAGCTTATTGTATTTCAATTATATTTCAATAAAGTTGTTAACAATAACAATAACTTAATTTTACTCATTTTTAAACTTAAACAAACTTGACCCAAAATTAATTTTCTCTTATCCCTCTACAAAAATTAAACCAGAATCTTCAGATGCATAGATTAGATGGGGTTAGAGAGGAACCTCTATTCCTCTGTTGAAGCAAAGATAAGGAAGAAAGAAGGCATGATCTCTTTATACAACTTCCCTCTTGTTGGTAGTTGATTTGTGTTCCTGTTCTCATTCTGGTTGAGACTTGTTTCATTTTCTCTTGCAGACTTTGCTGATATTGGGATCTCCACGTGGGTAGTGTGCATAATTTCCTCAGTGTGGTATTCATTTTCACTGAGCTTCCTATATTGCTCAAGAGACCTCCTTGAAAGAGCAGACTTCCCTCCCTTTGGCTACACCAGCAATAATACATATCTCCCAACTTCTCTGTGTTGGGCATTTTGTCACTTTCCTTAGTGGCTGCCTCTGTGTACACAGAAGTTTTCCATTCACTACCCTCTATGTGCCTCCATGTGAAGCCACCTCTTAAAAGTCTGGCAGACCTAAAATTGGGAAGCAATTGCTTTAATTTTCTTCTTAAGACAAACTACTGTATACTACTCATTCTTCAACCCATGCTACTCCAGGGAACCTCCTGTCTTTAGAAAGCAGATGCCAGTTTCTCTTCACTACCTTGGCCCTTAAACACTTTCCTTCACAGGGTGAGACTGGGCCCCCAATGATTCTCACCAGAACTCTCTCACTAAACTCTATGCTTTGGAGGGTTCTGAAGTTCAGAAAGCACGCATTAAGGGAGGAGGGCTCATTTTCCCTTCTTAAAGACAACACCAGTTGTCATGAGTTATCTTCTTGAATTCCCTTTCACTTAGCTTCAGTAAGGAAGTGAAAAAATACCTTTTTGCTTATGAATATCTTACTTCACAGTGGCACAGACAACTATCTGATTACCAAATCTGTTTTCAATTTCTCTTGGGCACAAAGCTAGTCTGTATTTCCCAGAATGTTAGCATTTATGTGTGGCCACAAGACTGAATTCTATGCGATGTGCAGAAGCAAAGTGTACTATTTATACTTTTAGCCCTAGCACATTAAAATCTCTAAGAAATAATTTCCTATGTTTTCCTCCAGACACCAATAGTTTGCACCCCAAAATGAACACATAATCCCAACACCCCTTTTCCCCCAATTGGATCCACATTACTGTTAATAAACTTTTATTCTCCTAAAACTTCAAAGTTTTTATGTTTGTTTGTTGGTAGTACTTAACCTACCATAACTTATACAAAAAAAGCCCTGTGTACTCAGGCAACAAGTGGCAAGAAAAATAATACTGGAGCTAGAAAGACTTGTGTTATGCAGTGACAAAATATCTGGCAAAACCTTCTCCTATTTGGAAGGTAAAACAGGGGGGTCTGAACAAGTCATTCTAGGGAAAGTGGATTGAAAGAGTAAGGGTGATATAACTGTAGTATGCCTAGGCTTTTCCTTAGTGCTTTATTTTTAACAAGGTATTTAAAGAGATAAATGAGATTGGGAAAGACCTTCACAGACTGAAAGCAGAAGTAAAAAGGAATAGAAAGAAAATGAAAAATCCAGGCTCTCAAAAATTCAAAAAAGCAACTCTTTGTTGACTCTAAAGAGTAACAAATTGATAAGTCCTTTTAGCAACAGAGGCTCAGTAAGACTTAATTGAACAAGAAACTTAGCTCAGAGTTTGAGATCTAATTAAGGACAGTGCGTTTCTACCTCAAACTGTAGTTTCATATGGTTTCAGTGTCGTTCTTCTTAAGCTCCTAGCTGAGAGAAGCATGGGGGAGGACAGCAAGGGCATAAACCAGATTTGAGCTATATTTGGGTAAGAGTTTCAAATGTGTTAATTGACATGTGAAACTGATTACAATCAAGTAGATCAAAATCTCCTGAAGTTGTTGAGGGCATTGTATTGCCAAAGAAACCATACATACGCCTTTGACTTCTTGAGTCTTCAAACAACCCATGGTGCTCAAACTTACCTGGACAGGGAATGGGATGCACAGTCTGCGCCACTTCCAATATGCATATCCCCAAATCTCACTTGAGGTGTGGCCATGGAGGATAACAGACAAGAAGGAATCTCCCAAAGAGTAGAGCCAGGGATAGTGTTACCAGAGGGCAGAGTAAGGGTCAGACGAAGATGTACCAGAGCAAAGGACCCTTATAACACCTGCTCTAGAGGGGTTAAGTATTGCTGCTTACCAGACATTGCCTGCTGTGTTTCTCTCATTCTTCCTCACTTAGATGGTTTATTGCTGTTATTATGTCCCTGCTACACCATTACATATTAGGTAAGGAGGCAAGGTGAGTAGATAACTTGTCGTTTTAGTTCCTAGTCACTGAACCATGAGAAGCTATATCTGAGTCTTCTAGAAAAAAAAGTGCACATCACCTGGATATCATACACTCTGTATTCATGGAGGCAGTAAGTAAATTCCATGAGTAAGAAGTGTGAAATGGATGTTTGTTGACAAGCCTATGGAAGAGACTGCTCCCTGATCAGAGATATTTATTTTCCTTCTTCTTTCTGGGTACACTGGTAAGCTACATGTCCTAGTTCCTTTTGCAATTAGGTGTAGCCGTAAGTCAGAGTTATAGCCAAAGATCCCATTAAGTGGAAGGGATGTATATCACTTCAATGGTTGGCCCATGTTATTGATTTCTTCATCCTCAAATTTATATGCAAAAATTTTAATTCCCTGTACCTGAGGATGTGACTATTTGGAGATAAGGCTTTCAAAGGTTTTTAAGTTAAGATGAGGCCATTTGGACAGGCCTTAACTGATCTGGTATCCTTACTAGTAGAGGAAACTTGGACACACAAAGAGACACCAGGGGTGCATAATAGCAAGGAGAGACCATGAAAGGACACAGCCAGAAAGTGGCCATCTGCAAGTGAAACAGAGAGACCCCAAAAGAAACCAAACCAGCTGACACCTCAGTCTTGGACTTCTAGCCACCAGAACCATGAGAGAATATTTTTTGTTGTTTAAGCCCTCCAGTCTTAAAACCCTCCCATGTACACTGTCCCATGTTCTTCCTTTCTGGCTGGCTGAAATGAAGATAACCCAAGCAGAACAAAGCTTAAAGCCATGTACTATGAATGGCAAAGTTACAAGCATCCAATCAGGAACACCCACATTGTTCAATTACATGAGTAAAAAATAAAATTTTATTTTATTAAGAAATCTAGGGGTTTGTTAGCTATAGCAGTTAGCATTACTCTTAACTAGTACACCTACAAGGCTGATGACTCCCTTTTTATCTCCAGCTCTCTTCTTGGTCACTATTAGCAGAGGGTGGTATGCACTTTTCACCTCTTAACAAGTCTGGGGAAAATAGCTGGTTTCTATTACATGCTGGCTTTCAAAGTAGGACACTTAGTGCCTCTTGTCCACAATTTGAGTCCTTAACCACAACTCTGGGACACAATAAATTTTCACTCAATGTTTTCTAACATGTTTTAAAAATACGTTTCTTAAGATAAAAAAATAGAAAATTCACAAATATATAAATAATAAAAATATATCTCAGTCATGCATCAGTCACAGGGGAGAATTTCATTATTTTGGAGGAAATGAGGATGCAATCTATTATTTTTAAAAAACACCACTTCTGGTATAAGTACCCCATATAACTATCTTATCTTTCAAGAATGAAATATAGAGATTGCAGTCCAGCTACAAACATTGTCAAGAACCTTGAGTTCGATAAATAAGATTTGTTTCTCTTGCTTCTACTCATGTGCCTTAAGAATTAATGGAGAAGGAGTATCAAGACTATAAATTACTGTTTATACAAAAACCATTAATTTATATTACAAATATCATTCTTCTTTCCTGATCATTGCCTCTTTAAAAATGGCTTACATGTTACATCTTTGAACTAATATGTTAGATATCTTTGAAATTCAGAGAAAGCTAGAATCTACAAAAAGTTATTCAACTTTGTCTAACCTCAAATTGTTTCACAAGTCTTCTTTGCTTTTTCTTTCACTTTTCTTAATATTTTAGGCCATTAAGTAAAGTCAAGATATTATTAGTTCGAGAGTGTGAAGTTTATGCATAGGAAATAGGATCATGGGGTATTAGTCTCCCTGTGGCCATCAGCCTGTGCCTGAATGAGGACAGTAGAAGTAATTCCTCCTGCAGCTCTCCGAAGGCTTCCCTTGCTGTTTATGTTAGCACAGTTCATATCTACCTTGTAAGCCTTGGCCAATGATCTCAAATCCTCACTGATCTCTGATGGTTGCCTTACCAGTAATTTTAACTTTTTTAGGAGGTGGAGTGATAATTATTCAACAAACATTTGTTGAATGCCTTCTACATACCAGGCTATTACAAACTTTCACATTTAGCTTACAAGCTCTTGGAAGCAGTATCTTCATTTTTCTATCTCTTTCAGTCACAACATCCCTAGTGTCTTCTTTGGTGCACAGTGTACATATTAGTAATTTCATAACATTCTTGAACAGATTTACTAGAAATAGAATGCACTTAGGGTCAGGACGTGCTACATAAGGCAATGTATTGCATTGACCAAAAAATTGATTTAGTTCTTTTCTTGTACAGTGGCTCTAGTGGTACTTAGTTGTTTTTAATTTCATTGAAAGCAATTCTGTTAGCTTGTATTGGGACAGCTACCTTATCAACATGCATTTAAAAAAAGAAACTTACCAAAGATAGTGAATATCAGTGCAACCTTTTTAATATTGAAAATGAAAGAAAATTTGCAACATTTTCAGTGTATTATGCTTTATTATTTTAAGAAAGGTAAAAACACATTGAAACACAAAAAATATATTTGTGTGATGTATGGAGAAGGTGCTGTGACTGGTCAAAAATGTCAAAAGTGGTTTGCAAAGTTTCTTGGTACTACTGCCATTTTGGCCAAATAATTCTTTGCTGTGGGGCTGTCTTATACATTGAAAGATGTTTAGCAGCACCCCTGGCCTCTACCCACTAGATGCCAATAGCAGGAGATAGCCACTATACTAAAAATATCCAAATCAATAAAATTATTGGTGAAAATGAAAAATACATCTTATTTTAAAGAAAAAAAAAAAGCTACACAGACTTTTGGCCAAGCCAATAATAAACAGTGTCTTCAACAAAACCTAATATTCTGTTATCAAACCTTTCAAATAGATAGAATACAAATAAAACAAAGGAATTCCAATGGCCATCATTTCTTCTAATGTCTGCTTCTACAGAAATATTACCTAAACTTTTAGCTACATAATTTCTTTCTTTTAGTTTTATTAAGCTTTACTCTCAGGTATTTCATGAAATGGACATGCTCTTGAGTGGGAAGGCTTTTACTAATGAAGTTCTCAAAAGTGGACATTGCTAATATAAATCAATGCTCGGTCTGTGTTTGTAACATATACCGCAGTGTTTCCATTGGCCTTGGTAATGCTCTCTCCAAGTGTTCATCTTCCTTAAATTCTTTTATAAATTAGTCATTTTTACCATAAATTTTCCTCTTACATTACGCATAGATGGATCACAGTAACAGCAGCAACTGAAATAAATTTTCAGCTTAGGAAAAATTTGTGGAATGATCTCTCAACCTCATTAAAGTTCAGAAGTAATCCAGTTCATGTTACCTTTCATCATCCTTGGTGTTTATTTTAGGAATTCCTTCATCAGAAGTAGCCCAGGGCAAACTTAGCCACGTTGACACAGCAGAACTCAATTTTTCAAGGAAGTAGAAAAAGAAAACTCTCAATGCACTAAGATAGTTTATGATCTCTAGGTATTTTAAATTATGAACAGAGGTTCATTTAATGCAAGCTTTATTGGCAGAAGCTTTAGGTGCATATTTTTCAAATTGTATAAATAATATGTAATATTTCCTTCCACTATGTATTTTTAAAACTATATCAGGGATATATAATCTTAAAAGGAGGAGAATTTCATACTTAAGCTGCTAGACGCCAAACCATCATCATTGGTTCCACACGGTGCGTGCTTCAGGAAAATCACTTCCTGCAGATCAGAATTAAAAATAGTAATGCATCTAATTAGAGTTGTATTTTAAGCTTTATGGTATTTATATACCTGATCTGTATACCAAACCATTTTTGTCCATAATGATATGGACTTCAGTCCCCTCTATACCACCCTACTGCACGCTGAGGTTTTCCTACTGGGATCAATTATCAGAAAGGTCATGTCCTTTAAATAAATAAATAAATAAATAAATAGATTTAATAGACCCTGCTGGTATTTTTCATGTATATATAAATGGGTTTGTTAGTACCTTAAAAACATATCTTATTAACACTGATGACATTCTTTTTCTTTTTGTATGCATTTCTCCAAGTCTGCTTCTCATAAACCATTTAGAAAACAACATGACTGAGCTGCTCATAAACAGCCTGTGTGTTTTTTTAAATTTAATCTTTATTGTATTTTTTACATTACCTTTTAGTCCCCTTTTACCTCTTCCCTCCAGCAATTACCACACTGTTGTCCAAGTCCATGAGTCCTTTCTCCTTTTTGTTTAATCCCTCCACTCCCTTACCTCTCTCCATCACTAGCTGTTATTTGCTCTCCATCTATGAATCTGTCCCCATTTTCCTTGTTAGTCCAGTTTGTTCATTAGATTCCACATATGCGTGAAACCATGTGGTATTTGTCTTTCTCTGACTGGCTTATTTTACTTAGCATAATGTTCTCCAGGTCCATCCATACTGTCACGAATGGTCAATTTTTCTTTTCTTTTATGGCCAAATAGTATTCCATTGTGTAAATGTCCCTATTTCACTGACACCTTGCTTTAATCAATTATAAAGAGATCTCTGGGCTTTAGTCAGGAATCAGAAGTAAGCTCAGCAGTTGCAGGCTAGAGAGGTTATGCTCCTGCACTCTGTTGTCACACTTGCCAACTATGTGAGCTCGGGGAAGATGCAAAACCACCCTGTGCCTCAGGGTCAACATCTAGAAAATAAGGCTAGTAAAAATGCCTACCTCGGAAGGTGGCTATGGAGATCAAATGAGGAAATATTAGTAACATATTTACAATGATGCATACATAGTATAATACATACAGGATGGTTAATTAATGTTGGCCAGTTTTATAGCAGTGCAGGTAATTAAAATGTGTAAGAAGTAGTGTGCCAAAAACAGTGCTGAAAGTAGTAGGAAAGGGAAGGAAATCTGTCTGTACTCAAAGGCTGATTTTATTCAGTATCAATACCTACAAAATTATTATTAGAATTCCTGTAAGAAAAATAACATGCAAGACTGAAACTCTAATTCCCCTACTAGCATTGAAATAATTGTTCGATAATATGGTTTATGTAAACTCAACTCAATTAGGAATACAAACAACTAACAGTCTATAACTTAATATAAGTACATAGTCTTATATACATATTGCAGATTAAAATATGAGGCTCAATAGATGAGGATACTGACAACGATTAAAGATTTCACAGAAAAGCATTTTGCACTAGATGGACACCACAAAGCATATAATTGCTTCCACCAATGCTTTCAACACTCTTGAAAATTTCTCCAACGAAAGATTTGGTGCTGTGATGTGATTTACCATGTTGACTGATGGATTAACTGAAAATACAAAGACATAAGATTTCCAGTTGAGTTAAAATTTCTCTGATCAGGAAGGCAAAAAAGGACACAACAAAGACAAATAATGTGAGTGAACTCATCTGGAAAACAATTATAATCCATTTCATAGAAACAGTCTACTAAGTAAATTTATATATATATATATCAATATAAATACATACAGAAAAAGTCCAGCTATTGTTAATATAATGAGAACAGTTTGCATGACATTGATGTAATCTGGTAGCCATGGAGAGTGGACTGCAATGTGCATGCATGAATAATGACGGCTTCACTGTACTAGTCAGTGTGGGAGGTAGATGACATTGAATGAGCATGTGTACTGTGTGACTGTCACATTCAAAATGACTGAGTTAATAGAGGATGAATCTGCATCAAATTTTGTGTTAGGCTTGAACATTCCTTTGTGAAAACTATGCAGATGATTCAGAAGGCTACAGTGATTGGGCAACTGCTGATTGGCAGCTTCATCAAGACTATGTGCCCACTCATGCATCTCATCTCATGCAGTTTGTGGTGAAATATCAAATCACCCAAGTAACTCAGCCTCTCTACAGCCCATATTTGGCACCCTGAGACTTCTGGCTTTTCTCAAAACTAAAATCACCTTTGAAAGGGAAGAGATTTCAGACTCTCAATGAGATTCAGGATAATACAACAGGGCAGCTGATGGCGATTAAGAGAACTGTGTGAGGTCCAAAGATGCTTACTTTGAAGGGGACTAAAGTATCATTGTTCTATGTACAATATGTCTTGTAGCTTGTATTTTCTTCAATAAATGTGTCTATTCTTCATATTACACTGCTGTATACTTTCTGGACAGATTCCCCTACACACATATGTATATGTCTCAGCATATATATCTCTATCTAACCCTGGCTGGTTTGGCTCAGTGGATTGAGCGTTGGCCTGCGAGCTAAGTGTCGCTGGTTCGATCTTCCAGTCAGGGCACATCAGAGAAGGAAAACTCTGACTCCAAAAAACCTCCGCTGCCTTGCGGCATACCTCTTCAGGGGAAAGGCTAAGGGAGTAAACCCCGACAGAAAATCCGGAGCCGGAGTCCCTAAGGCGGTTTGACGTTGTAGTCAACACCGGCAACTCCTGCGGCGCACCTGAAGCCAAGCTGTATTGACTCCGTCTTTCCCTTGGACCCTTCAGCTGCAAAGAGAGGGGGGGTCTGCTGCATGGGCAACAGCAGACCCTCCATATCACCCTGCCCAGGCTTTGTAGCTTCAGCTCCACTGGAGAGGACACTCCAGCGTCATCGCAAGATGTCGATTCAACACGGGAGGAGACAGATACCATGTCACTCCCGAGTCGGACTGCACAGCCATTCTCGGCGGTGCAGATACTCTTAAGAAGCTACACCATCGTCTCTCGAGACGGACGGCTGCCGACGACGACGACGACATGAACTAAAGTAAAAGAACTCTAGCTGCTTCTACCTAATTATTAAAATTAAACAAAAAGAAATATAATTTGTGTAGAAACAAAAGGAATATATAACAGTTCCAAATCCCAAAGTATGCTAAAACAACTGCTCAGTAGTTTATGAAACATCACTGTTACAGAAACAGGGGTGTCCAAAAACAAACCCCAGAGTTTGCGACTGGGGAATGGGGAAAAGGAAGCAGCTTTTAAGATGCCTTTGCATGCCTGGGGCTAGTTGCTAGTGTCTTTGTTATGCAAAATTCAAAATGACTTTGATACTTCCAAGGCCCAAGAATATGGGAGGAGTCTTGAACTGTGGGATGGTACAGAAGGAGCCCACAGAGCCTGCATAGGGTTCTGTGAATGGTCAGAACTGGTTGCAACACCCACTGCGTCAGAGGACGCAGTCAGGGATATATAAGCAGCTGCAGACATTTTAGCTGGGTCTCATGCTCTCTCTGGCTCTCTCTCTCTCTCCCGCTGGGTCTCGCGCTCTCCCTCTCTCTCTCTCTCTCGCTCACTCGCTCTTGCTCACTCTCTCTCTCACACCCCCTCCATGCGGCTTGGTGAAGGGGTCTTCTCCATGTGATTTAAAGAAGCTGAGTTCTCCATGCGGTTTTGAGAGGGTTCTCTAGGCCACTTTAAGAGGCTCTTGCCATGCAGTTTTGAGAAGAGGAGATCCATGCGGTTTGGGGTAAGAAGGCAGTTTACAAGGAGGCTGAGAATCCAGGCAGTTCTGCATTGAGAGCTGGAGGGCACTACAGTACAGAAAGGACCTCCCCAATCAGATTTGAGTGATTGGCAGCTACTGGTAAAGCTGAACTGTGCCTAGGAAGTAGGGAAAGGGTTTCTCTGACTTTTCTAAAACTAGCCTGGTTTGGAAGGGGAAGGCAGAACTATGTGTTTGTGGGTATTTTAAAGAACATAAGACTCAACAGCAGAAACCCGCAAATAATCTAAATCTATTTAACTGTTAAATAAACAGTTCTTTTTCTTTTCACTAAACTCTAGTACTGAGAGTTGTAATTCTGGCGGCGGGCAATCGGGCCCCTAACTAAATGGCCTATGGGTTCTGTTTCAATCGGAGCAGCCCAGAGGTTCTGTTACATCACCAAAGGCTTTTCTTACAATTAGTGATTAAACAGCCATGGCTTAAGTTTGTCCTTAGATGTATCATAGAGATTAATATTCTGATCCTAAATGAACTCAAAGTGAGTTTTAAGAAGCTATCTTAAGCTCAATGAGTTTCTTCCTGCATAACAATATCCAAGCCATTTGCCAATATGTTTTGTGAATATTTTGGAATTGTAATTGATAAGTAAAATATGAGCAGCTACAACAGGTTGAATTTTTTCCAAAAATTTTATGTTTCTATAGAGAAAATTCCCTGAGGACATCTTTGGTAGTAATCTTACAATGCTTTACTGCCTGGGAGTTGGGAAAATTAATAATTCATAAATTGATGCTTTAGTTATTTTTTCTAATTCAATTTCCTACAATTCCCTAGAGAAATCAGAGTAGTGTTTTGTTTCTTTAATGAATGAATGCTTTTTGACATGTTAGATGAATAATGACAAAGAAGTCTGTAGTTTCTTTTTACCAGTTTATCACAAGATGGATTTTATGAGAAATATTTTAAAAACCTCAAAATGAAACTTGATTTTAAAAATAAATCATGCAGTTATTGGCAGTGTCAAGAGATATACCTAATACTTAAGGAGGTACTTAGGGCCCAGAAGTCAAACAGAATCTATTGTCTTGTTTAAATTACTTCATACCATTTTTCATTCTCTAAAATGTTCTTGTTTATTTATTAGCAAATTGCCTTATATGTGCATCACTCCCTCTACTTCCCTCACAGTACACTCAAAAGATATATCCAGGCCCTGATTTCTAGTACCTGTGAACATCACCTTATTTGAAAATAGGGTCTTTGTAGATATAACTAAGTTAAATATCTTGGGGTGAGATCATCCTGAATTTACTATGAGTCTTAAATTCAATGATTGGTGCTCTCCTAAGAGAAAAAAGAGGCAGATTTGAGACACAGAGGTCATTTGGGAGAAGAAAATATGAAGATGGAGGCAGATTGAAGTGATGCATCTACAAGCCAGGGAAAGTCAAAAATTCCCAACAACTTCCAGAAGCTAGGGGAGAGGCAGGAATGAATTGTCCCTACAAGCCTCTGGACAGAACTAACCCTGCCAATACCTAGATTTTGGAATTCTCTCTAAAACTTGGAAAGAATAAATTTCTGTTGTCTTTAGCCACCAGCTGTGTAGTGATTTGTTGTAGCAATCCTAGGAAATGAAAACAAGAGCAAACTGAAAGCATAATTATTAACTTATTCTTTCTTAGAATGGCAGAAAGAAAGAGAGACAAGATTTTGATTGGTCATTCATCAGTTGTGATGAAAAGAGACTACATAAATAAGATTTCACTAGTAACATTTTATAATAAACACTAATGGAAAATCATAAAGCAATGGAAGTCACATGTTGGTTAGGTAATGGAGAGATGAGGCAGTAATGCCAGACATCTGCATTCAAACCTGGTCTACCACATTACTTACTATGTGAACTTGGACAAGTTATTTGACCTCTTTCAGTCTCCTCTGGAAAATGAGAATGATTAGTCTTTACCTCCTAAGGTGATTTTGGGGATTAATGTGAGTAAAAATCTTCAGCAGTGCCTGAAACTCAGGAAGTGCTTGTGATTATTTATGAACATCTCAATTGTAGGTCAAGAGAACCTAGTTATGCAAGTAGAGCATGGGATTAATATTAGTTGAAGATAGCATGAGGGGGTACACCAAAAAATATGTTCCTGATTTTAAAGTTTTCCCAATTGAAACCAAGTTTTAAAATCCCATTTCTTAAGATTTTTTCCTCTCTTATTTTCTCTCTGACAGTTTTGTTTGAAAAGGGTATAAGTGCTTTATACCCTGTTATTCAAGGTTCTCCTTTAGCATCCTCATGATCATGGGGAAAGGGAAGAAATGGGCACAAGTAAATTGTGGAAACCATAGCCTCCATTTCCCTTCTATACTAAAGGCATAGATTGAAAGCATTGAAGGTACATTCAAAACCATTTAGTTCAATTCCTTTGTTCACAGATGTCCAAGGGGTTTATGAAACTCATCTAAGATAAGTAGGTTCTGTAGGGGCAAAGAATTCAGACATCTTATGAACTACTATATAGTCATGTGTTAGCGCATGTCTTGGGTATAAAAATAAATAAATGAATAATTGACAAGTTAGTCAATGTCATCATCACCAGTGTTGTATGTATTGCACATAATATTATGAGAAAGAATTACATTTATGAAAATATAGTGATTACAAATATATTGATGTATATGTTTTACTGACTTAAAGTATATAATATTGACTACCTTATGTTAGAAAAGCCCTGATATTGCAGAAAATCAATACAACCTCATCGGAATCTATGCAAACAATAAAGAGAATTTTATAGACCTAAAGTCACTTAGAATAACAAATGTATTATGTGTTTTCCTCTATATTTTTATTGCTCTGTTAGATTTATCTCAAGGAGGTATTAGTAGAATATCATCTATTTCTAGAAATGCCAGACTCCCTTTTTAATTCCATCTGCAAGACACATGTAGCCATCTCTTATTTCTTTCAGAGGGAATCGGCTTGTGTCCATATTCCAGAAACTGAGTTTAGAAGGTTGGAGGGAGTGGTAGGTGGTAGAAATGTCAGCCAAAATGAGCAATTTCAACTTATTTATATTTTATTTTGTTATTTGCTGTATAAATGTGGTGGCCAAGACCCAAACAGCTCTGGTTTTCCTGTCAGCATGCAGTTTTTCTTTCCATCACTGCTTTCTGGCTAGAATTTGATCCCTGAGCATCACTTGCAAAGCCATTTATCATCAGGTGTTTAGCATCACATGGAGGAGCTCTTTTTCTGGGCCCTCCCTAAAGGATGTTAAGGAAAAATAGACACCTTTACCACATTAAGTTTAAGATTCATGACTTTTCTCTTTTCTACTTTATCTGACATTTGACTCACTGCAAAGTCATTTCAGACACATCATCAGTTTATAACGGTATCCTAAAAATCGAGTTCTTTTATCCAAAGATTCATGTTGGGTAAATGAGGGAAAAATTAGGTATTTGCATACAAAACAATCTTACTAAATCACATGAAAACTAAAGGGTCTTCTTCATGTTTTATTCTTATTAATTTACTACAGAATGCAAGAATGACTTCATTTGGAACCAGAAGGAGTTCTGGATCCAGATCTCAGAAATACCATTAGGACACTGATTAGGAGGATATTCATGAAGAAGCATTAAAATATCAGAACAAGTAATCTGTAGAATTAGCAAAGTTTTCGTTGTACCCAGAACCACTTTATGTCCCACAGTAGTCCTTCACACTTACATAAAGAAACATCATTTTTTTGTTGTTAAAATGCTGCTTTCCTTCTTTAATCTGAGATTATTTATTTATATGGGTATACGTTAATATAGACATATATATTTGAAATTTAGAAGAAAAAATAGTTGGCTGCCAAATAATGAGCAAGTTGCATGCTAAAACATATTTCCCAAAGAGAGCTTTCCCCTTAGCTAAGATTCATGGCTAGAAGAGACAGAAAGTAAGACTTTAAAAATAGATTGAAGCTTCTATTTTATTAAATCATTTTTATTGCTTTTCTATTAGAGTTGTCCCAATTTTTCTCCCTTTACCCTCTTTTGCCCATCCCTCCTGCCACTCTCACAGTCAATTTCCACACTGTTGTCCATATTCATGGGTCATTCATACATGTTCTTTGTCCAGTTGCCTCCCCTTCTTTCCATCATTATCCCCCTCCCCACTCCCCTGTGGTCACTTTCAGTCTGTTCCATATTTCCATGTCTCCGGTTATGTTTTGTTCATTGGTGGGAATGCAGACTGGTGCATCCACTGTGGAAACAGTATAGAATTTCCTTAAAAAACTAAAAATGGAACTGCCTTTTGATCCAGTGATTCCACTGCTGGGATTATACCTTAAGAATTCTGAAACATCAATTCAAAAGAACCTATGCACCCCTATGTTCATAGCAGTGCTATTTATAATAGCCAAGCACTGGAAACAGCCTAAGTGCCTAGCAGTAAATAAGTGGGTCAAACACTGTGGTACATTTACATAATGGAATACTATGTAGCAGAGAGAAAGAAGGAACTCCTACCCTTTGTGACAGCACTGATGGAAATGGAGAGTATTATGCTACATAAAATAAGCTAGTCAGTGAAAGACAAATATTGTATGATCTCACCTATAAGAGGAATCTGATGAAGCTTCTTCAGAACATTAACACCACTGTGGAGCTTGCAACAAAAGCAAGAATTCTTAGTGCTCTATTCTTTGTTCCCCATTCATCTCTTAGGCTTGGGTTTTTTTCTTTTTTCTTTTTCCTCCTCAGTAGAACAATATATCAGAACATGTGCTTTTAAAACTTTTGCTCGACCTGGCTGCTATAGCTCAGTGGACTGAGCATCAGTCTGTGAGGCAAGTGTCGCTGGTTCGATTCTCAGTCAGGGCACATGACTAGGTTGCATGTCAGGTCCTCAGTTGGGGGTGTGAGTGAGAGGCAACCACACAGTGATGTTTCTCTCCCTCTCCTTCTCCTTTCCCCTCTCTCTACAAATAAGCAAACAAACAAATAAATAAATTATAAAACAAAAACAAAAAAAAACTTTTGCTCAAATGCTAGTGACAAACTTCATGTTGTCATTAATATTCTCTCATTGGGTTCTATTTTAAACCCTGGATGAAAATCTGTCTCTGCTTAAAATGGGTTTTCATTTTGTGGCTACTAAACAATTCCCTCCTTGTGATGTTCAGTGGTATCTTGCTCTCTTTAGCAGTATGAGTTTATCAAAGAGACTTCACTTCCAATTTTAACATCTCTAATTGTTCTTTTTTAAATGTTTATCTCCATCATGTCTCTTCCAGGGAGTTAATTTGCTTTCTTTCTGCAAGACTTACTTCCCACCCCTTTCCTTACTATTTACCTCTTGAACAGTTCTTTGGAATAACAACCCTAAAGGAAAGACTAAAAGGGAATAAATATCCTTTCTTAAAACAAAGACTAAGTTCTATGCATAGAAAGAATAATAAGATTTATAACAGGTTAGCTCTGGGCTACTTTGATTAAAAAACTGGTTTTTGGTATTCTCTGTTTCAGGTTAATGTAATATACCTCTGCTTCCTATAACAATATAGCTATATTGTTTAATCTTACTTTTTTAAAAATCTGAACTTTGAAAGTGCTAAATTTCTAATTTCTTAAACTGTTTCTTCTATTCAGGTTGACTATAATAGAAAACTTGGTTATTATGAAAAATTATATGTAATACTGAATCTTATTTAAAGTACATTGCAAAAGTTAATCATATATCAAAATATCTTTGACACGTAATGCCTGAATAAGTCACTTAGCCTCACAAACTCTCAGTCTTCTCATCTGTAAAAGAGTCAATTGGACCAGCTTATCTCTAAGGTCCCTTCTGACCTTAAAAATCTATTAGATCAAACTTCCAGCCAATATGGAGGCATAGACAGACATGCTGCATCTCCCTCCACAACAAAGAAGTAATACAACTATCTCAAAACTAGAAACAACCAGAAGTTCCAGAAAATCAAACTGCATGGAAGGCCAACAAACAAAAATATAAAGAAGAAATACTCATACAGGAGGGATGGAGCCAGGGCAGAGAGGTTGCAGTGTGGTGGTGGCAGTGGTGGTGGCAGCAGCAGGTTGGCATAAAGCATAGTTACATGTTTTAAAAAGTTAGGAGGGACACCTGGGGAGCATTCCCAGCTCCTGACCAGACCATGCAGCTCATGGTCCGAGCACTGACTGTGCAAACAAGTGGGTGTTGGGGTGAAGGCAGAAACTGCTGGTCTCTCTGCAGAGTCCACTTCTTTAAAGACCCCCACAGTCCTAGAACATCCACAGACCCACCCACTCTGGGAACAATGGCCAGGGCAACAGCTAGAGAGGCACCAGTCCCATACGGAGGGGGGAGAATTGCCTGGAAAAGGGGCAAGTGCTGGACAAGCAACATTGTTCTCTCTCAGGCCCCCTCCCAACATATAGTGCCACAACATGGTGAAACAGGTCACCCTGTACTGAAATGTCCCTAAGGCTCCAGCCCTTACAACATAACAGGAGCAACAGCTCTACCTAAGACAAAAGCAAACACAGGAGCCTGTCGAGATGAGGAGACAGAGAAGTATGGCCCAAAAGGGAAAATGGATCAAGGTTCCAGGGGGAGAACTAAGTGACCAGGAGATAGCCAACCTAACAGATGAGGAGATATACAACCTCTAACAGAGACAGAATTCAAAACACTGGTGATAAACATGCTCACAGGCTTGGCAGATATGCTTGAGTATGGCAAACACATAAGAGAAGAAGTGAAGGCTATGCTAAGTAAAATGAAGGAAAATCCACACAATACCAGTGGTGAAAGGAAGGAAACTGGGGTTCAAATCAATGCTTTGGAACATAAGAAAAAAAAAAAAAACCAGTCAATCAGTACAGAATGAGGAAACAAGAACTGAAAAAACTGAGGAGAGGCTTGGGAACCTCTGGGACAACTTTAAACATGCCAACATCTGAATCAGGGGGTGCCAGAAGGAAAAGAGGAAGAGCAAGAAATTGAAAACTTATATGAAAAATAATAGAGGAAAACTTCCCAAATTTGGTGAAGGAGATAGACATACAAGTCCAGAAAGCATGGAGAGTCCTGGGTGAGCTGGACCCAGAGGGGACCACACCAAGACACATCATAATTAGAATGCCAAAGTTTAAAGATAAAGAGAGTATTCTAAAAGCATTAAGACAGAAGCAGAAAGTTGCCTGCAAAGGGGTACCTATAGGACTATCAGCTGATTTCTCAAGACACTTTGCAGGCAGGAAGGGACCGGCAAGCAGTATTCAATGTGATGAAAAGCAAAGACCTACAACCAAGATTACTCTATCCAGCAAAGCTACAATTTAGAATGGAAGGACAGATGAAGTGCTTCCCAGACAAGGTAAAGCTAAAAGAGTTCATCATCACTAAGCCATTATTATATAAAATGTCAAAGGGACTTACTTAAGAAAAAGAAGATCAAAACTATGAACACTAAAATGACAACAAACTCACAACTATCAACAACTGAATCTAAAAAATGAAAACAAAACTCAAATAAGCAAACCAGAATAGGAACAGAATCATAGGTATGGGCATCATCTGGAGGATTATCAGCTGGGAGGGTGAAGGTGGTGAAATGGGGAAATGGTTCAGGGATTAAGAAGCATAATTGGTTGGTACCAAATAGACAAGGGAAGTTAAGAATAATATAGGAAAGGGTGAAGCCAAAGAATTTATATGCATGACCCATGGACATGAACTAAGTGGGGGTGGGATTGCTGGAGAGAAGGGGGTTACTGAGCAGAGGGGAGCAAAAGGGGAAAAAATTGGAACTACTGTAACAACATAATAAAATATACTTTTAAAAAATCTATTAGATCAGTGTTTCTTCTCTTAAAATTCCTGAATTTTAGAATAGGATCTAAGCACAGGAGTTATATATTATAATCTTAAATTAGATTGTTTAAATTCTTTTCTCCATCATCTGTCCCTTATCATCCAAATCAAAGTACTTCATTTTCTGGAATATTTGTGATGCCAAGCAAACTTGAAATATAAGCTGCTGGCAGTATCTAAAATAAACATTCTCTAAATACTTTCACTTGCTTTGCTTAACTAAAGCCTCTAAATCCTAAAATAACACCACAGATATCTAATCTGAGCATAAAAAGAGGAAAGATAAATAGGGCTCTTCAAGCATGATGTTGGCTGTGGGTTTGTCATATACGGCCTTTATTACACTGAGATATGTTTCCTTTATTCCACTTTTCTGAGCATTTGTATCATAAATGGATGCTTGATTTAATCAAAAAGCAAATTAAACCACAATGAGATATCATCTTACACCTTCCAGACTATCATCAATTAACCAACAAAGTGCTGGTGAAAATATAGATAAAAGAGAACCCTTGTGCACTGTTAGTGGGAATGCAAATTGGTGAGTCACTCTGGAAAACAGTATGAGGTTTCCTCATAAAATAAAAAATGGAATTGTGTTTTGACCCAGCAATCCCACTTCTGGGAATATAACCTAAGAATCCAGAAACACCAATTTGAAAGAATATATGCACCCCTATGTTCATCTCAGTGTTATTTACAATAGCCAAGATTTGGAAACAGTAGGTGAATAGTGAAAAAAAATTGTGATACATTTTCACAATGGAAGACTACACAGCCTTAAAAAAAGAAGGAAATCTCACCTTTTGCAACAGCAGGGGTGGACCTGGAGAGCATTATGCTAAGTGAAATAAGCCAGTTGGTGAAAGACAAATATCATATGATCTCACATGTATGTAAAATCTAATGAACAAAGTAAACTGATGAACAAAATAGAAACGGTGGTGTGGACACATGAAACAGACTGACAGCTGTCAGAGGGGAGGACTGCATGAAAGAAGGTGAAGGGAGTAGCCAAAGAACATATATGCATAACCCAAAGACACAGACTACAGTGAGGTGATGGCCAGGGGTAAAGGGGGCCAGGCTGGGTGGGGGTAGGCAAAATGGGAGAAAATGGAGACAGCTGTAACAGTGTTAACAGTAAAAATAAAGAAAATATAATAAAATAAGTGAAAAGATATATAGAGTTCCTCAAGAGGAGGAAAAAAACCTTCAAAATCAAACAACTATGGGTCAAAATATAATATTACAGAAAATAAATCATAAATGCTATAGAAAAAAATTTTTCCTGCATTATTTGTTTCCAAGTAATTCATCTATAAAATTAAGTTAGTAAGACTCATGTCTTAGATGCAGAAGGAAAAAATTCTTCTCGGAAGTCAAAATAACATTTTCCACACTCCCAACATTGCAATGATAACAAAATTAAACTACATGACTGGAAGACTTTTGCCTGTATATCTATAACTTAATAATTGTATTGCAAGTGACAAGAGAAACCTTAAAAGAATTGCTCCTGGTGAAAGAACACAGTTAGCAGCAGAACTCTGCCTTAGGAGCACAGCATTGTCAGGAAACTTCACTGGTTCCCCATCTTTGCTGAGTGTTTCCAGCATGTACTTAAGCATGTGACTTTCATGTGGTTGTACAGTTTCCCGCACTGTTTTCATAGCTCGTAAAATGCTTAGCAAATGTTTATAAAAATTGCTAAAGGAAATTGGGCCACAAAGAACTTAAGCTTTATGGATCTCAATGGTCCAGCTTTAATTTCATTTTCAAGAAAGGGATAGTTTCTTTATAAATGCACTGGTAACATCTGTATTTCAGGTTCTCTTGGAAGAGCAAACAATAAGTGTTTTCTGCACAATGTGTATTATTTGGCTGTCACTCTGAAATACGTGATGCTCCAGTTACTCTTCTCATGAAATCATGCACACAAATGGATCCTCCCTCTTCCCCTAACATTACCCTCCTTTTGGTGGTCACTTTCAGTTATCTGACTATGTTGGAAAGACATTATGTCATGAACAGCCTACAAACATCTGCAAAGAATCCCTTTGGAATCCATCACATGAAATGTCAAAACCAAAATGTACTCTTGGATATGAAGTTCACTACTTACAATGATTGACCTTTAGCCCAATAGCATTTGAATTTTTGTTTTTCATATAGGCTGATAGGGGATACATGGTCAGAGAAGTATCACAAACAAGATCTCAGTTTATAGCTATCTAGAGAATCATTGGATCAAGCAACAGCAAAACATTATATGTATCAGCTTGCCTTTGCTATTTCATTTTGGTGTTTTATAGGATAAAGGGTGGTTGGTACTGGATAATTTGAGTTTAATTGAATGTGCATTCTTTCCTCTGAAATGCACATTTGGAGCTCTACACTTGGGTCTTATGCTGAACTTTATGTAATATAACTGTCATCAGTGCAGGCTAATAAATATACAACATGTTAGGTGTATATGTATGAATTCATTACTATAAACTTAGGAGGAAACTGTCAGACTAGTTCCAACACAGCTGTCTAATTCTTGAAGGACACTCCTAGGAAAGATTTCATAGAGAAGATAATATCCAGTCTTCCCTTTTCAATTATTTATTTGACCCACCTATTATTGTACCCATTTTCTTTAACCATATTAGGTCAATAATTTTGGAAGAAAATTAAAAGAAATAGAAAATCTGAAAATATCCTCATTGTGCAGACTAATGCTACAATTTTTACTTGACAATTAACAAATGCTATGTAAGTAACACATGCATTTTTTATGAAAATAAACTAGTAACCTTCCTATTTCAGACATTTAATCTAAAGGAAACTTCCAGCACAGATCACTGTCCCAGTTTTTCTCTTTAAAAGAAGAAATAAACCCTATCAACACCTAGGAGGGATCTCCCTTTTAAACTGATTCACTTAAAGAACTAAACGATTAGGGGAAGGTTGGTGTTGGAGCCAAGAGTCATAAGTCCGTACTTCATGATGTATGTACGAGGTTAACTGTAGGCTGTATTGTCTGTATTCAGTCATGGCTCATTACTATAGCTTTACTGGAATTTACCCTTTGGGGAGGGAAATGGCAAAAATTTTGTTAAGCACATGGGACATTTCTAGTTTCCTGAGAAAAGGTGGATCCAGCCTGCCCCCTACTCTGAAGTCCTCAAAACCCTTAAACTGTAACTTTAAAAACTTGAGAAAAATGTAGGCACTATAGCTAGAGGGGTTAGATGGGAAAGTGACCAAGGAGGCCTATCCATAAAGCTTAATAAAAAAAAAAAAAAGAAAGAAATCAATCTGTGATTAAAGAAACATTTGATTATGGAGTGTATTCTCAATTAATTGTTCCAGCATTCAGCTTTATTTAACTTAAGAAATAAGAGATTTTTATGCATGTCTTAAGCTGTAAAGAAGTAAAATGGGCCAAAAGTCAGCATTTTCCAACTTTCCCATTCTGAAATAAGAAACGCTTGGACAAACAGAACGCAAATCTAAACTCACCGTTTAAGGAGTTTTTCCCAGTGTGGGACTTGGTTATCATGGCTTAAATCAAGACAGGGCCAATAAAGGCAGTCCTGTTCCCAGAAAGACCAATCAGCAGGAGTGACACTCAGCATATTGTCCTGGTCACTGCTTTGGCCTGTGGAAACAAGAACAGCATGATTGATCTAACACTGAGATGAGACCTACCAGAAACACTTCACTTCCAAAGTCAGGAGATAATTTTGCCAAGTAGAAAGAAACTGAATATTTTTCATATTTTTTGAGAAAAGGAAAAGGCCTGTTGTGAGCAAATTAGCTTGCAAAGCATTCTGAGCCTCACAAATTGTGCCAATGGGGATGAAGAAGAAAAAATGGGTACAGGCCAGTTCACTAGTGCCCCAGATAGTCTTAGGAAGAAGCAGTTTCCTGGAGGGGAGTGCCCACCCACCAACCAATCAGAGCACCTTCCTTTTTGTTGTTATTGATGTTGCATTGAAGCCCACCAGCTGATTATCAGCTCTAATACTAGAGAGAACAAGCAGTGGCAGAGAGAGTTCTGGTCAGGAGAGCTGGGCACATGACTCTAACGTGATTCTAAACATCTTTGTTGTCGTGAAGTTACTATAGTGAAAAATAATCAAGAATATTCCAGAAACCACTTGAGCTGTTGTGAGTTCAATAGAATTTGTCTTTCCATATCAGAATAATGACAAAGACAGTGAAGAGTGAGAGAGAATAAGAATCAAGACTCAAGATCCAGGCTTGGGAAGGAAATGAAAAAATACAGGCTCTGCTATTCTACTTGAAGTTCAGCGTTGGGCACCAAAATTACAGGGAACTATGGCAAGAGACAAGGCAACTGGGTAAACTACAGACAAAAAAAAAAAAAAAAAAACCAAGATCTAAACAAGCCCATGTGGAGAGGTAATACATAAATAGAAAGGTGTGCTAGAAAGTGGAGGCTACAATTTATCATACATTCATGATTATTGTTTTTCTTGTTGCTATTTTCTTTCCTTCAGAAACACCTGTCACTCTGATTTCTACTCTCCATTTCTATTAATTTTTCATCTCATTGGTTTTATACTTTTGACAATTTTTTCTTTTTATTCTATGACATATTGATTCCAGATAGTATTGTTTCTAATATTGGAATTCCTAGAATTAGCCAGCATTGTATACCTGACATTTCCAATGCATTACTTCCAGTTACTTAGGGGTATGAATAGCTTAAATAATAAGGCATAGCACTTATTTTTTTCTTTCACAAATACATTGTCCTTTTTTGGGCTAAGGAAGTATAAAACAATGTTGGTATGTTGATAGTGATAACCTTCTCCACATGATTCCTCATTCCCCTCATGCCTTCCTGTCCCTGCAAAAGGGTTGAGCACATGATCAAGTTTGAGCCTATCATAATACAACATCTTCACACAATGGTAGGGTTAGTATAGACCTAGAAGCTCAGCTTGACCAATCAGAATCTTCTCAGGGGTAAGTTAGCTGTAGTTGCTGCAAGACTCCTATTTGGAATGGAAGGTCTAGTGATATAGATGTGGGATTACTTTCTGCTACATGATGAGAACCTACCCACATAGGAGGGAGAGGAAACCACACGTGTAGAAACTGAGAAGCAAAATCAAGAGATGCCATGAGAACATCATTTGAGCTTGGATTCCAGCCTCAGCCTGCCAGTTACATCAGCCAATAAATATTGTTCTTTGCTTAAGCTAGTTAAAATTGGGTTCCAGTCACTTACAACTAAAAGAGCCCTGGGGTATATAAATGTCAAACACTATTAAGAGGAACACAGCTGATAGTAATACAAAGTCTCCATGGCTTAATAATAAATGACTAATGCATGCTGTTCACATTTTCTGGAAATTCTTGATGTTCGATGCCAGTATTGTTGCACATGCTCAGCAACATTGGTGAACATATTAGTTACTATTGTCTAGAGAAGGATTTCCAGATCACAGATTTCTTGATTTTTTAATTATTTTAAACAGTGTTTAGGATCATGGAATTTGGGTTTTGGGATTTAGGAAGCAAATCTTCTTGACTCCTGGAAGCTATACAGTACTGGACATGATATGACTAAATAGTAAAGGTCACGTTCTTCTGACTCCTGAGGTAAAATGTTATGTCACACATAAGAAGTATCTCTTTCTATATATTATGCCAAATGAGAGGGGCCACTTTGAGTTCAGTTTTAATCTAAAAACTGTTCTCATTTCCAAAAATAAATATAGTGAATATAAAGTATTGTTCTATCATCATTGTATTTCTAGTATCAAGTGCATTCATTAACTAAAAAAATATTTATTGGTGGTTTACTATGTACCAGGCAGTAGTATATTATATTATGGATTGCAGTTGGAAGGATAAAGTTCAGGCCATGGTGAAAATAGATAATAAACCAATAAAGAAATAATTAACTTAGGGTAATAATAACTATTATAAAGAGAAATAAGCCAGTCAGAGAAAGAAAAATATCCTATGACCTCACTTATACATGGACTCTAGTGAACCAAATAAAAACAGGTGCATGGATACATGCAACAGACTGAAAGTTGTCAGCAGAGCATGTAGGTGGGCACTGGATGAAAGAAGGTGAAGGGATTAGCCAAAGAACATACATGTCCAACCCATAGACACAGACAACACTGTGACGACCAGAGGGAAGAGGAGCTTGGGGCTGGGCTCAGCAGGCAAAGGGGTGGAAATGGGGACATCTCTGATAGTGTCAGCACCAAAAACAAAGAAAAATAAGTCAGGTAAGGGAATAGGGAGTTGAAGAGGAGGTATATAAGAAAGCATCTGAAGAACTTTGAAAAGTAATATGGACAAGAGCAGGCAATTAGAAAATTTGAAGTTTGGGAAAGGTGTGAGATGGCACAATCAAGGAATGGCAAGAAGCCCAGACCCGAGGAAGCAGAGTGATCAGGCCTTGGTAAAAATGTGGTCTTTATTTCATGCATGATGCCAAGTCACTGAAGAGTGTCAAGTGAAAGACTAGCATGATCTGATTTACATTTTTAGCAGGTTATTCTGGGGGTGGGAGCACAGCAACAATTATAGAATCAAGGAATTAATGGAAGCCAATATAGTTATTACTGTGGCCAAGTAATACCACACACTAGCTTAAGATCAGATGGTAGCAATGGAGTGCTTTAGGAATATAATTTCAGGCAGAGTTGAGAGAACTTCCTAATAGATTGAATAGGAGTGAGAAATAAAAAAAGAGAATGAAAGATAAACCAAAGTTTTTGGTCTGAGTAACTGTGGAAGTGATGGTGGCACTTGGTCAGATCGAGGACACCAATATATATATTTCAATGAAAATTCAGAGGAGATTTTTGCCTTCCACTTCTGAAGAGGACCTGGAGAGGCAGTCAGAACGCAAGATTCTCTGTGTGCAGCATGACCGGGTGGCAGAGCAGAAGTGGTTTGCGTTGTCTGGGCAGAGAGCCTGAGAAAATCCCACAGAGTTGCCTGCACCCAAATATGGTATTGGAACAATTAGATGTACTGTCTACACTCCATGACAACAGTGATATGGCCTAGAAGACTGAAGATCTCAACCCTTGCTGGTGGTAACAAGGGAAAACATAGCAATGGTCTATCAAGTGAAGAAGCTAAATTCATTTTTAAAAGAGAACAGCTCAGCAAAAGCAGAACAAATCAATGACAACGACCCTGACAATGCATGCACTCTATCTCACCCATGTGCCACACAATGCCTGAAATGATGGGTGTCCCATTCCCCACCTCACTCTCACTGGAGAATCTAGGAAAATTTTAGAACAATGTAAAAAGACATGAGCAAAGATTAATTTCGTCATAAAGTTGGAATAGAGGCTTGCCACAATTCAGTTACAGGAAACAAAATTAGCTACCTTGTACCTCTCACTCTGTGGACTTGGATTTATGTCTTCTCTTTAGGGCAGAAACTATTCCAGGGTTAATTGGCATGGATTTTGGAGAACCAGAAGAAGAAAGACATATTTCTTTATCACATTTGACCAAGGATTTCAGCAATTTCTATGGAGATTAAAAGCTATTGCTAATCTCCAAGGTAAATGCATTGAATTAATACCAGGGACACATAAGATATTTTAGATAATATTTTAATATTCATTCTAAATTGAGCAGTATGCTAAACAGTATAACTACAAATCTTTAATGTAGGTTTGGTTATTTCCAATTAATTTGTTTGTTTTATGAGATTATGAGGTAAAAAGAAAACCTTTGGATATTGTCATGTTGTGTTTGGGAGATAGGTTTATCCCAAGTGACAATGGCTATCACAATGATGGTGCTCAGAAAACATAGCTCAGGTAAGTAGTATCACTTATTAAACATTATATCATTTAGATTCACTCTTGTTTATAATGATACATGGCATAACATCAAAAATTTATTTATAAAAGTGTATAATTATAAGCTCTATGTCACATTGTTCTCAAGTAGTCCAGTGTGGCTCAGAGTATTTTCTTCCAATTTCCTCAAGAACCATGTTTGCATCTATCTGTTCATTACAAGGAATAAACATAGATTCAGATGTTCATTACATTCCAAGGGGAAATACTCTCATTTTGGTATATAATACTATGAAATTGAGTTCTGTTATACTTTAGTATAAAAATATGGTGGATTTCATCTGCATGTAGAAATGCTTAAGAGTTTTCTTCAATAATTATTCACAAATTTGAGGAATTGTTTAAGAAATGACCTAAAAGTATAAGGTGATAACATAAGAACATATGGCTTCTCATTGATCTTTCTTCAATTATTTCTTTGTATTAAATATGGGACTTCTTAATGATTTTTTGTGAGTTCATGATTGTTTTGTGAGCTTCTCTTTTATTGATTCCATGATCTATTTTCATAACATAAAATGTAAAATCAGCCCTGGCTGGTGTGGCTCAGTGGATTGAGTGCTGGCCTGCAAACCAAAGGGTTTCCAATTTGATTCCCAGTCAGGGCACATGCCTGGGTTGTGGGCCAGGTCCCCATTTGGGAGTACCCAAGAGACAACCACACACTGATATTTCTCTTTCTCTCTTTCTCCCCCCTTTCCTTATCTCTAAAAAATAAATACATAAAATCTTTTTTTAAATATATAATCAAATATGAAATTTAAAACATAGTATCTCCAAAAACATGAAAAATTCAGGAACAGCAGACATACCAAACTGAAGGTGATTAACACCAGAAGTATTTAAAGGCATTGTTAGTATTTGACACTCTTCAATAGCATCACTGACAATCAGCTGTGGACAAACCTGAACAGTGTCAACATTTTTACAGGTCTTCTATCAAAAAGAATATATTTTATTTATTCAGGAATATGGATGCAACACTAGTGTTCTTGTTCACCATGCTTTTGAAGTCTGCCTCACAGTCTTATTCCATTAGACTATAATACTGAGCCAATTATCATGAAACGCACATTGACTAGAAAATATCTTGTTGTTTATCTGTTTAAACACTTTTTACTTTGTATTTTTTTTCTAACAACAGGTTACTCCAAGATTTCATGTGAAACTAGTAGAATACCTGGATCCACTTGGGATAGCACTGAATTTCCCAAGAAAGTTTTCATTTCCTGAGAAAATGCTTTGGAAAATCTAAAACTAACATAATTTTTGAAACAAATACACATGGTGGCTTAAATAACATTAGTGCATGTCTTCTAAGAAATATTTTTGAATCATTTTTATTTTTATTCTATTAGAATTGTCCCAGTTTTTCAACCTTTGCCTTCCTCTACCCAGCCACCCACCCCGTGATCCCATAGTTATTCCCTAATTGTTGTCCATGTCCATGGGTCATTCACACATGGTCTTTGTCTAGTCCCTTTCCCTTCTTTTCACTGTTATCCCCTCCCCTCTGGTGACTTTCAGTCAGTTCCATGTTTCCATGCCTCTGGTTCTATTTTGTTCATTAGTTTATTTTGTTTACTAGAGTTCTCTTATAGGTGAGATCATATGGTATTTATCTTTCAGTGACTGGCTTATTTCACTTAGCACACTATTCTCCAGTTCCAATCATCCTGTAACAAAAGGTAGGAGTTCCTTCTTTCTTTCTGCTACATAGTACTCCATTATGTAAATGTCCCACAGTTTTTTGATCCACTCATCTACTGATGGGCACTTAGGTTGTTTCCAGCACTTGGCTATTGTAAATAGTGCTGCTATGAACATAGGGGTGCATACATTCTTTTGAATTGGTGACTTGGGATTCTTAGGGTATATTTTCAGCACAAGACTCACAGGGTCAAAAGGCAGTTCCATTTTTAGTTTTTTTTAAGGAAATTCCATAATGTTTTCCACAGTAATAATAATTGGTGTTGGGAGAACTGAACTGGTACATGCAAAAAAATGAAACTAGACCCCCAACTCGCACCATACACCAGAGTAAACTCAAAATGGATAAAAGACTTAAATATAAGTAGCACTACCATATAATTCCTAAAGGAAAATTTCAGATATTTCACATAGCAATATTTTTAATGATACATCTCCTAGGGCAAGGGAAATAAAGGAAAAATAAACAAATGAGACTACATCAAACTAAAAAGCTTCTGCACGGCTAAAAAGACCATCATTAAAATGAAAAGGGAACCAACTGTATGGGAGAAGATATTTGCCAATGATACATTGGACAAGGGTTTGGTCTCCAAAGTATATAAAGAACTCATACAACTCAACACCAAGAAGACAAACAATCCAATTTAAAAATGGACAAAGAACCTGAATAGACACTTCTCCAAAGAGAACATACGGAGGGTCCATAGGCATATGAAAGAATGCTCAACATCACTAGCCACTAGAGAGATGCAAATTAAAACCACAATGAGATACCACCTCACACAGGTCAGAATGGCCATCATTAACAAATCAACAAACAACCTGGCGAAGGTGTGGAAAGTGTGGAACCCTGGTGCACTGTTGGTGGGAATGCAGACTGGTGTAGTCATTAGAAATATTTTTTAAGTTACTTTTATTAATCATGATAAATATATTCAACATCTTTGGTTTTTACCTGCCCAGAAACCTTTCATTTTAGCCTAATTTACCTTTTGGAAACTATCTTTTCCCCAATCCAAATGACTTTAGTATAATGATAGATGATATTTCCACTATATTTTCTCATGTCTGCCCAAACTGATAGGTAGTGTCCTGGATCCTACCTGTCCCATGGCCTAGCTATTCCTCCTTAAATATTCAGAACTACTCCATATGGTTACCACATATTCTCTTTTTTTAACCTTATTTAGAGAAATAACTCCAATTTATACCAGATACAATAATCTAAATCAACATGGGTTTCATTTCTGGTCATTTATAGGTATTCCATAATAGCCACAGTATTCCAAACTATGTTGACTATATACATTTGAGTGGAATAATACTTCTGCATTTGAATGTCTGTTACCTGCCTGAGCAAGGTATAAATATATGTGAGCCAACCTATAATTCATCTGGAATATACATTTTCTGTATTCTGCTCTCCTGACGTGCTACACCCAGTATTATACTAGAAGATGCTCCTCTCACTTCTTTTACACGTGGTGATACAGTCTCATTTTCAAAGACATTTTCTAGGGACATCGTAAATCTTAAATTTTGTTCAATCAAGAGACATTGTAATAAGAAGGTCTTCAATTTTACAATACTTCATACTGTGTAAGAAAAAACTTAATATATAAATTACTCTGTTGTTGATATCACATAGGTGAGAAAAATGAGGCTCACAAAGGTTAAATAAATTTCCCAGTCATGTAGTTGGTAAATGTCAGAACTAAGACTAGTCTCAAGTTTTCTAATTCAAAATTCAGAGTTCATTTTTAAAAAATATTATAACAGGTTCTGTGTAAAGACCTCATTGTAAATGTTATATAAACAGTGTTACTAATATGTCATTAAGGAAATATCCA
The DNA here is from genome assembly GCF_987537825.1 of Furipterus horrens. Taxonomy (NCBI): domain Eukaryota; kingdom Metazoa; phylum Chordata; class Mammalia; order Chiroptera; family Furipteridae; genus Furipterus; species Furipterus horrens. Next base: position 122,558,401 of record NW_028327172.1, on the reverse strand, counting down.
TATTGAAAAGTTCATAGATATATCTCAGACATAAAATAGTGGCAGTAAAATTCAATCAAGATGCAATTGTATTTGTGATGCATAGTAAATATCTGATTAAAGGCCTAAATATTTGAAGAAGGATTCAGGATGTGGCTAAAAGTTTACTTTTAATAATCTCATAAATCTCACTGGAATATTGCATATATTTGTCTATTTTGTTTTTCTGAGATGGGATATAAACCTCTCAGCCTGTACACCTATCAAGTAAACTGATTATCATCAGTTTCACCAATGTGTCTGGAAGGAATCCTCTTAACCTCAGGGTGTAAACATTGTTACGGTTGTATGGACATAGCAGTGAATCAAATAAATAAAAATAAAGCAAAGTCATTGGGTCTATGGAGCTTATATATGAATGAATAGAAACAAATTTGTATTAAATTAGTATTGTTATAAACACTATCTGCTTTCCAACTTAAAAAAAATAGGATCCCACACATTTTCTTAAAGATGCAATATAGGTAGTAGTAAATAATAGGCAAAGGATTAATGAGGTTCTACAAACTGTTATTTTTCTGGAGTCAAAAAAGAAGTCTGAGCTGATCTTATTCAAACTGAGAAAAAATATATACTTCAGGAAAAATTTAAAAAATAGCTCAAAAGCACTAATATCAAACCTCACCAGAAGCCCATGACACTCCTTCCAGACATTCCTCTCTGTTTTTAAAGTGGTCAGGCTTAAATGTGCCTGAGACCCAAAACCCAAAGCTAGAAGACACACTAAAAAATTCAGGCTTGATATATATTTTTAAGTAATTTATTTCTTATTTAAAAAAATTTTTTTTGCCCTTTAAGTGTTTATATTATTGGGTTTTTTTTTTAAATTTTGTAATTAGATTACTATTCCTCTATCAGTCTTCCACTTCTGAATAATAAATTATCACAAAATTTAATAGCTTAAAACAACAAACAATTATACCTGAAGTTTCTGGGTGTCGGCACTCTGGACTGGGCTCGTCTGGATGGTTGTTGTACTGGTCTCCACTGAGGTCGTGCCTGCATTTGTAGACAACTGATAAATTGCCCAAGGTTGACATTTTTTTTTTTTTTTTCTGGAACAACTGGGACACCTGGAAAACGTGTCTCTCATCAACCAGCTGGTTAGCTTAGCTTCTTCACCTGGTGGCAGTCCCAGGATTCTGAACGACTAGCAAGAAAGGCAAGCCCCAATGTACAAGACTTTTCAAACCTCTACTTCTATGATGTTTTATTTTTTTTACTCCTCACCTGAGGATATGTTTATTGATCTTAGAGAGAGAGAAGAGAGAGAGAGACAGACAGACAGAGAGAGAGAGAAACATTGATGTGAAAGAGAAACATCCATGTGAAAGAGAAGCATCAATCAGCTGTCTCCCATATGTGCCCCGAATGTGAATCAAACTTGCAACCTTTTGGTGCACAGGACAACACTCAACCAGCTGAGCCACCAGCCAGGATTCCATGATGTTTTTAATGTTCAGTTGGACAAAGCAAGTTGCAAGACTAGCCTGGACCCTGCAGGAGGCACTACCGACAGGTATGAATCAAATGAGAAAGATTATTTATAGCACATTTTCAATCCACCACAGCTCATTTATTTGTTGATTAGCTGGTCTGTTTTCAATGCCAAATCAAGTTAGGTGTGTCTTATGTGAGACACGGTGTCAGGTATCAGTTATCCACTGCTGAATAACAAACAATCCCAAAACTTAATAGCTTAAAACAGCTAATTATTTATCTAAAGTTTGAAAATCAAAAAGTGGGACTACATCTTTTCAAATTATCAATTAGATGTATATTCTTTTTTAATTTTAAATCTTTTTTATTAAATTTATTGGGGTGACATTGGTTAATAAAATTATATAGGTTTCAAGTTTATAATTCTACAATACATGATTTTTATATTATATTGTGTGCCCACCACCCAAAGTCAAATCTTCTGTTGCCATATATTTGACTTCCTTTCCTCTTTACCACCCTCTTCCCACCCTCCCTCAGGTAACTACCTCACTGGATTGTTTTTAATACAGGAAGTTGTATTATATGACACATTAACTTGTTTTTAGTTATGCCAACCTTATCTGAAACCTCTCAATAAGTTATAACTACAAGGAATTTAGTTTTAAAGTTATTATCAAAGAAATACTCTGCCAAACTACTTAAGAATTTCTTTCATAATTTCTACTACTTACCAGTGGGGCATGTATCTAGCATACACTTCCATATATGGCCTGTCATTCAAGGACCCAAGCTCCTTACAAGTATTTATCAAAATAGTGTCCTCTGATAGTACCTCAGTAAATGCCTGTTAGAACTCTAGCCAGCATAAACTTCACAGTTAAAAAATTTAAAGAGTTATTATACTATTTATTCAGCATAAATGTGATAAAACTTATCTCTGGCACATTAAAAAAAAACAAAAAAAGGAGCCTCGGCCAGCCAAACAAAAATGAGACAATGGTAGCTAAAGAGTAGTTTTGGTGGCCAATAGAATAGTCAGAAAGAAATGTCTGGGAAAGCACTTTGATCTCTGCTAAATGTGCCCATCATGGTTAGCATGGAATGCTTTTCTCTTCACATGGCGTGAAAACGCAGGAAACTTCTCCACACTGTTAGTAGATCAGACAACTGGGGATGGGAGTGGTTGCTGGGAAATGAGAGCTAAGCATAGTGGGTTTTCTTTTCTGCCATGTGGTTGTCAGCTTTCCATTGTCCTTGAGGTACTGCACTTTCCCCCAGCAAGTTCCTAGCACTCTCCAACAAGCTTCTTGAATTATAGTCACATACCTACACCCTGCTGTTCTATAAAGATAATAAAGAAACACTGTAACGTGCTACATTTGGACAGCCTTCTCTGTGAGGCAAAACAGATGTCAAGAGAGGAGGACTATCTATCTACAGCTAAAGTGAGACAAGAAAATTAAAATAAAAACTTCAAAATAAATCATTCACTAGGGAGTCAATAGATGACAGAGTATGACAAAGTGGGGTGGCAGCTCCAGGGAGAAGACTCAAGCAAAGTAAGCTCAAGATCTTGTTTCAGAACCAGAGTGCATTCAAAGTATCACAAGAGCTTCATTTTAAACAAGATCATGTGTGGGTCAACAAAGGAATTGCAGGAGGTTGAAATTCTTATGAAACTTATCAGAGGACTCCATCAGTCTCTTTAGAAAGGCATGTCCAAAAGCTAGTTATAAATCTGTAATCAGTACATATTAAACAGATCTTTCCTAACTTCCAACCTACCAACACCATCTTTGAACCCTCCACATACGTGTACAATTGATATATTGTATTTCTCTCTCTCTTCCCTCCCTCTGTACCTCTCCCCACCCCATTCATTTTGTTCCTTAGATAGTTACATAGTTAGACAAATAGAAAGTAGATGGATGACAGTTCTCTCTTTCTCTTTCTCTCTCTCTTTTTATTTTCCCCTTTAAACTACAAGACTCTGGAATGCAGGAATAGTGTCTCCTCTGCAATGTGTATGTGCACCCCAGTGCTAATTCTCATGGTGGCTGCTGAGAAATACTTTTGCACTGTCTGATTAAATCATTCAATGAACATCACAAAAATATATACATGTAACAGAATATATAAAATGAGAACAAAGTGCCTTTGAATGTTTTCAGAAGAAAAATGCCAAACCCTGCCTGGTAAAGATAAGTGTCTTTATTTTATTTCAATGGCACTTTAAGAGGCACACCAGAGGCCAAAATTTAATATTTTAAAAATATAAAAAGATACTCAGAGTCAACAGTTTATTTCTTTTTTGCAAGTTTGATATGTTGGCACTGGAGAAATTATATTGCTAGGGCAAGATGACCATCTCGTTCTTGACTCTGTGATATACAATTTGAAGCTTTCATAGCACTGAATTATAGCAAGCATCTTAATCAATTAAGGCTTAGCAAGTTCTGTTAAGCAAAGAATACATCTGGCCTAAGTCAAATTTACCAAAGAACCAGAATAGAACACCTATTTTTGGGATATCTTGAATTGCCCAGTTCTTTTTGTGTGTTACATGCTGTTGGGTCATCTCTGACTCCTGACAGCTCTGTGAATGAGCAATGTCTACAATGCCTTGTTCTAAACAGTCCTGCTCACCTCCTATAGACCCCTACCTAAGGCTTCTTTTATGGAGTCAATCTATCTCATATTTGGTCTTTCTCTTTTTCTGCTACCTTCCATTTATCTCCAGCACCATGGTCTTTTCTAAAGAACTTCTGACATCTCATGATGTACCCATAGTAGGACAACTTTTGTTTTGTAATTTTTTCCTCCAGCAATGTTGCAGAGGATTAATTTGCTCTGGGACCCACTCGTTTATTCTTCTGGTTGTCAAGGGTGTCTTTGGAACTCTCCTGCAACACCATATTTCAAATAAATCTTTCTTTTCCAATCAGCCTTCTTCTCTGTCCAAGTTTCACAAGCATGCATAATAATTGGGAAAAAGCGTGTGAATGATCTAAGCTTTGTTCTCTAATGATACATCTCTGCTCTTTCAGATATTTTATAATTCTTACGTGGCTGCTGTCTTAGTCTTCTCTTGATTTCTTGGCTTCAGTCTCTATTTGAATTGATAACCAAGATAAGTAAAATCTTTAACAATTTCAGTGTCATCTTTGTTTACGTTAAAGTTGTATATTCCTTCTGTAGTCATAATTTCTGTCTTCATGATGTTTGGATTTCCAAGGAGGTGAAATCCCAAGGAAAAATGTAGTTCATATAATTTGAGTCTCATTTACAAGGCTGTCTCCAAAGATAGAGGACTAGTGAAGAGCTAAGTCAAAACACCATTTCTTTAATTCCATGCAAGACTGTACTGCAGTTATGTTACATGGACAACTGCCTCTCCACTATATCAATCCTACAGCACCGCCATCAATATTATCCTCCTCCTTTTACCAAAATAAGAAATTCCACGTATCTCAAAGTCATTTGCCCTGGCATCTCACAGTACCCATATCAGGAAGCTCTTACTATCTATAACCTGTTTACATTTAAGCCCAATTACTTTTATATTCTAAAACACATTTAAAAATAAGAAGTGTGGTTTAAGGAAGTGTGGTATGATGTCTTATAATTAAGAATTATTCAATAAAAGTATAAAGAAATAAACTCAAGTATAATACACAGCTCCAAGGAACACAATGATTCTTTACTGCAGTTCTGGATAATAGAGGTATGCTTGTTTTAAATTATTGATGTAGTCTCAGAAACGACAGAATTTCTTTTATGGACTTTAAGTTTAATCAACAGCACAGAACAATAATGCAAACAGCCTTTATCCAAAGGCTGTTGAAAGGCTAGTAAAGCTGCTGTAATGCATTAACTTGCATTTCTGGGCCTCTACATGGTGGTAATAAAATGGTAAGTGCTTCGATGAACACTTTACAGGATTTGATGATAAGTGTTTTTAACAATATAAAATGTGAGTCACACAGCTTTTACAGGGGTAACTGCCTCATGAAGAAAGCCTGAAAAACTGGAATGAACTGCTACCTCTGACAGAAGTGTTGGGAGGCACACCAAAAGACAGCACATGAAACCAAGCAAGTTATACTGTGTAAACCAAAGTTCCATTTTGCTATTTAGAAAGTGGGCTTTGGCAGCAAATCTTTATCGTCCTGAGCAACAATAGTAGGAACCAGAATGTTTGCTGTGAAAGTTTATAGTTTTCATAACCCAGTGTTCCTTGGCACATTTTCCTTCCCTGAGTATCCCAGAAACAAAAATTTGTTTACTTCTATACTTATATTATTAATTTTTGAGGAACTGACTCAAAAAGACATTTTTACAAAAACGTTTTTCTCTAAAATACACTTTTAGTTTTTTGTTTTAGTTTCTGGTTTTTCTGAATAAGTTTTCCTAAATAATAACATTTTTAATTTCATTGGGAAATATTGCCTTTATAAATATTATGTTTTTCAACGATCAAATTGGAAGTTAAAATAAGCTAAATATAAGGAACTTTTAAAGGAGCAAGTCTTGTGCTTTGAATTTTTAATTTAAGTACAAATGTTTTCCATTTATTGATACTTTTTTAAAAAGTGTTTTTAACATAATATTCAAAACTGATTTACTATCAACATGTATAAAAGTAAATTCATATTCCAAAAAGGAAAAGTAAATTAGTTACCAAAAACTATGTACTAAGGACCACATGGAGGCACACAGCTGCTTGCTAAATCACATATATATGATGAAAAAAAATAGTAATCAGGTTAGTTTATAAAGCATAAGTGCTTTTACTGAAGGTGACTTTTCTGGGTGCATCAACAATGTCAGAACACTTTTCCTGGTGTCTGAAAACTGCAATTAAAATAAGTAGAGAATCTGATGTCTCTAAACAGACCATATTGTCTCTAGCACCTTACAAATGAATCTTCAAATTCTTAATTTCTAGTGTCAAATGTTAATGACTTTTAGCAAGCAAAAAACAAAGAATTAAAACATTTCTCCAGTGACTCTGGGTTGAGTGTCACTAAGAATTTTCTGTAGTATATTAAATCATGAAATTCTGAAAGAAGAAAATTATATAATTTCAAATTTAAGGTTCATGAAGAAGGTAACATTTAAGTAGAGTTAGGGAAGTCAGTATTTCCTTTATGAAATCAGAATGCATTATCACATTTTTCCACTCATGTCTGCTTCAGAATCCTTTGAAAGAGCCAGGTCTGGATGCAGGCCCTAATTGCCTATAAACATTGCTATTTTTAATTTAAAGTCTTTAGTAAATGCCTCTGTCTTCCTCAAGGACTCTTTCCTGAAAGGCTTAACTTGAACTTATGTACACTCTCAGGAAGACCGTCGCACTAAAATATCTCATTTCTAGCCACACAAATCCGTGTATGGAGAGGCTTGGTCTCCATCCACCCACAGGCCTTGTTCCTATAAGTCAGTACCTTATGGATACTTGAGAGAATAAGTTTACAAAATAGAATTATACACTTGAAACCTATACAATTTTATTAACCAATGTCACCACAATAAATTTAATAACTTTTTTTTTAAGAATGCAAAGCCTTCATTAACTTTTAGTCAGAAATCAGGGAGTAAAAGTTTACATGAATCTGACCAGAAAATATTTGCTACAATTTGAAAAGATTACCGCAGAGCGGGGTAAAAAACCTACCACCTGCAAAGGGCTAAAATTTAGCTCAGCGATGAAGCTTATAGCACTGCCATGGTTTTGGAGGAAAATAAAACACACACAATATTTTCCATTTATTTCCCCAGCACCATCAAACCCATCCCAAACCTAAAAGCTCATCCTTTCCAATATACTTTACTTCCAATGCTAGCTGCTAGCTGTAACAGAGGTTAGTATATTATCATCATATACTTCCCCTTTTCCTACACACAGATCTACACATTGTTTTGTAAGCTTCTTGTAAATTTTGTGTTTTACCTTTGCTCATAGACAGTTAAGACAAGTATGTCTTCTTCATGTCTTCTTTTCTCTTTGAAGATAGAGGAAACCAAGCAAACTCCTAGCCACGTAAGAGAGATGTAGAGACAGCATGGAAGGAACTGAGGTCCCTGGGTGACTGCACAGAGCAGTTGCTGTCCCTCTGATCTGCACTGAACTTCAACAAGAGCAGAAAATATACTCTTATTTTAAGCATCCTCAGGTCTGAAGGACGGTTGTTATACTATTTAGCATACCCTAATTAAACTACTTCTCTGCTTCTCTGCTAAGGTAGTATCACAGTGAAGTATATAACCTTACTCTTTGGATTTCTAAAATATATATATTTTAATGTGGAGAGAATTTACCATGGCCAGGGCAGTAGGAGCTTTACAAAGTGTCTCTCAGCTGAAGTTATTCTTTGCATGTTCCTCATTCATGACTCATCCAATAACCATTCTAAAACCATTTCCTTTTTTGCTACTATAATTCACTTGCAAGAATGGTGAAGTCAATAGGATAATGACCTTGGAGTCCCACAGAAAGCTTTGCTGTATGAAACAGATGAGGTTATCTTATACTGAGCTACATAACTATGATTTCAGAACACAGAAGTGTTAAATCATGTTAGGCCACAAACTTTCACCTTTCTGCAAACTTTCATTGCTTTACAGGATAATAAACTATTGTACAAATTGGAGATATGTGGGAAAAGAAGGAAATTCAGGTAGCTGAATGGAATTAGCCTTATATTGTAGATATTGCATAGTTTCCCACATTTACTCTTTGAGAGCATTGTGTTACAATTCACTGGGGCTGGAAACACAGGGAACACATTAGAATCTCAAAATCCACTGTTTGACACATTGGAATTTTCAACCATTGTTTTCAGCTGGAAAAGTATAAAATAATAAACGTAGATGTCCTAAGTGTGGCCTTTGGAGCTGCCTTTGTTGATGCTATCGTGAGTGCACATATTAAAAATGAAATGGAAGATGAATAGTTTACAGGGTCAAGAAATATTTTCCATCTTTGCAAATGGTTTCAGGGCTCCCCTAAGGCCTTAAAATGAAGTCTACTCGGTGGTCTCAACTCTAACCCCTGGAGAATGTATTCCACATCTCCAACACAGAACACCTGATGCTGCAGAATTTGACACTTCTCTGCAGCCTCCACACAGAAGAAACAGAGGACTTGACATGCATGGAAATTAAATTATCTGCCACCCCTAGAGATATTCTGTCCTCCCAGGTCAGGGTTACATGAAGGTCAAATGAAGGAGCTCAAATTTCAACCAATTCCACACTAGCTGGGAATTGACAGAAAGCACATCCTTTTGAGTTCTTGATGATCTGCTACATTTTATGTGAGCCATCAAAAATAAGAATAAAATAAACACACAAAATAGATCAGTTTAAAGGAAAAATCATTTTGCATTATCAAACTAGATGATTACCTTAAAAGCCAGGAGTTGTCTCTAGAGTGTGAGTTTCTTACAAGTTCTCAAATGTATAAATAAATTCTGGTACAGTTATAAAATTTCAACCTGTGTTGGCAAAGACTGACCCTAACTGTTCAATTAACCTTCACAGAAACTTAGGAGGAATTTACTTTGTTTCATTGGTTAGTAATTCACAACCCTAAGTAATGTTTGAATTGCTTAGATGCACTCAAAAATAGATTTTAGACTCATTCTTAAGGACTCAACAAAAATATAGATGCGCTTCAAATACGAGATAAAGATCCTTTTAATGAGAATTAATTATTGGTATTTATGCATAATTACATCAATTTACTTAACTGTTCCATATTTTCAAAGGTAATTCTCATTTCTAAAAATAGACTATGTTATCCGTCTACTTCCACTCAAATCCTTCTTAACTAACATGTCTAGCCATCTATTGGCTGAAACAGGATAAACTTCAGTCAAATCAGGAAAGTAAAAAATATATACAACCCTAGTTCAAAAGGATATTTTCTGCTCATTTGGGCACATTACATTTTCCACATGCAGGCAAAGTTTGGAGCATTTAATTAATTTAAGTAATTATATCTAGAAATAAGAATGATTTGTTTCAAAGGCCCTGAAGGCACCCAGATTTGAGTGCAGAAGAAACAAAATTCTTTTGAATTCCTAGAAGTCAACTACTCTATTCTTTTTATTCTTTGTGCTGCCTAATATGTGTCCTATTTATTATGCAACAGAAACAATTCCAAGAAGCAAACCTCTCCTTCCTCCTGGAGTTTACGGCAACATTAATCTGTGGACCAACAGCCTCCCTTGAAGACAAAAATGACTTAAACTGTACTACCTCATGGGCAGCAGTAGGTCAAGATAATTAAGCATGTGCATCTTCAGAACTCAGGCCACTCTCAATAATGGGCATGTAGGGTTTGAACCCACTTAATAATCATCTAGTTCTTTGATCAACTGTTCTTACATTTTAATTATCAGCTGCTGAATCAAATGGTCAAACTTTTTTACACAAGAGTTTCATATCTGGGGCATGGCCAAAAAGAGCGCAGAGCCAGGCAACTCTTAGCACTTTCACAATCCAATGGGGCAAAAAAGACTCCTAAGAAAGAGGATTACAAAGAAAAGATAGTGTTCCACAAACAAATTAACCAGAGCAATGTGAAGACAATGTGGTCCAGCTAACCTCTCACCTAAGACTACCTAATTATCTTCTAATTATTTATTTTTTCATTTGCCAGAAATACTCATGTTCCCACCTCCTTGGCTTATCAGCACATCAGCATTAGACCAAAGGAAATTTCTCCCACCTTGTTTCAGAAAGGTTTTCCTATTTTTCCTACAACCTGGCATTTTCCAGGACAAAGTTTCTTTCCAGAGCAAATATTTCCCATAATGTGGCTTTGTCCCCAGCTTAATGTAGCTCACTTTAGGTCTTTACCCTTAGAGACTCTCAGACTTCGAAAAGCTAGCTGTATGTCCAAATGTATAAAAGGATGGAGTCACTCTTTCTGGTTAAAACTGCAAAGCCCTCAGGGAAGTCAGCAAAAATGTCCTGACTAGATAGAAACAACCACCTCCAAAGTGAGGAGGCAGCTGCGGCAGCAGCCTTGCTACAGCTGTCCCCCAAGAGAACCATACTGTCTGGGATCTCCCACCGTCCTAGTCCCTTTGGCATTACATAAGGACAAAATTAAGCTGGCTTTCTACCTTCCAGGAAAACAGGCTAATCTGTTCAAAGCACAAAACCACAGAAAGTTTCTTTTACCAAAAGGTAAATCTATATTCCCCAATCAAAAGTGTATTGCTTGCTCATTTCTTTTATTTGAATTCATAAATTTGTTGATTATTAAAAATAGATATAGATCTAGGTATATTCACCTTTCCCAGTACCATAGTCCTCACCAGAGCTAACCCCTGAAAACCATTTTTATACATTTATAGATATAGATAATAACAATAGTCAAATTTTATATAGTACTTATGTTCAAGATTCATGCAAAACACTTTTATAAATGTTAAATCAATTATTTCCCATCATAACTCAATGGAAATTATTATTATTTACATTTCACATATATAATTGAGAGAAATTATACAGAAATTAAAATTATAATTTTACAGAGAAAACAAGTGATTTGCCCAAGTTACACAGCTAGTAAGTGACCCAGCTGAGATTTGAATCCAAGCGCTTTTATTGCAGATCTATGTTTAAATAGCATGCAATACTGTCCCCAAATAAATAAAATGACAGAGGTTGAGTGCGTGTGAAAGTAGAGGCAGAGATGGCAATACTGGCTCGCTAAATATTTGGCAATGAAACCAGAAGTTGGTGGAAATGTAGATGTGGGTGTAGTGGAGACAGACACAGACACAGAGCAGCTCAAGATGATTTGTATTATTTTCTGCTTTTCTGACAACCAGTAGGATCATCTTCTGTTTATTATTCTGGGATTTTCTTTTTCTTAGTTCTGATTTATTAAGGTATAATCTAATACTGCATTGAAACTTTTCAATGGTATAGTTCTATGAATTTGGTCTACCATTGTATAATCACCACCACAGTAAAAATGTAGAAAATTTCCATCATTCCAAAAAGTTCCCTTATGCCACTTCGAAGTCAGCTTTTCTGCCAGGTCTAGGACTTGACAAACATTGATCTCCTTTTTCTGAGACTTAACAATATATCTTGGAAATTAGTCTATGGGAATTGTGAGAGTAGAATAAATTCCAGTGACTTTTCAAGATATAATTTGTATTAGATAAACTGTAATTTATGCTTTATATGTTTATAAACATTTTCACAGGATATTAGAAATGGGATTCCTGAATAGTTTTGAACAATAACCCTTTTGTATTCTTCTAATTCAAAAATCTATAGCAAATGCCAAACAGAGTAATATGGAACTTATAACTTTTCCCCATAAATATTCTCAAGCACTTAAAGGAAGCAACAGCTGTCAATATACACTCCTTCAACTTACTGAAAAGCAAAGGAATAGTGAATAAAAATTGGTAGAAAGGAGTAAATAAAGGAAAGAAACATTATAAACACTGTAAACTATTTTGTATATTTTAAACACTGTAAATAAGCTTACTATGTGTGATAGAGTAAAAATAGTTTCTCAGGGCCTCCTCTTCCATCAAGAGGCCAGGTTTGAGAGTAGTAAAAGAACAGCCAGAAGACTAAGGACTTGGAAGGTTTTTGAGGAGGGCAGGGTTCATCTTCTTAATTTCCTGATGCCAAAAAAACAGAAAAGTTTTTAATAGTTTCTTCAACACAGCATAACCATTACCTGCAAATATCAGATTTAATATTATCATTTAGCTTTCATAAGCTTCTCCAAGTTTCCAAAGGAGAGCAAGTACATTTTTTCTTTCAGTTTAATTTTTTGGCACAGTAGAATGTGCTCAGAGGAATCCATAAATTATATTCATTCACACATGAAAAAAGAAAAAGCTAAGGTAATTGACTGATGTGTTCATAAATTGTAACCCAGCCATTATCTGGTTTTCATGAAATTGCTTTGCTGTGTATTTAAATGTCAGAAGCAAAATGCCTGCATTTTCTCTACATGGATTGCATCTAATAGAGTATAAGATTACAAAAAAATAATGCTAGCTTACTAAACACTCTGTTATACTTGTTTTGTGTATTCAATTAAACTTGTTGGCTTAAGCAAGTGTAATCTGATAGTAGACATATCACCTGGACGTTCCTGGAAGGGATAACAGAGCTTTAGGCTCATGAGTCAACTGCAGGATGGTATTTTAAAGGAGCATAATAGGAAACTTACTCTTTTTAAGAAGCACTTGGGAGCCAAAGACTGAGTATTGCATTGTCAGGGTGCACTTTAAGAGAGGAGATGTATAGTGTGTTCTCACCAAGGTAATAGCTAGAGTGCAACAGGGAGACCCTTACAAAAGGGGGGCTATTTCACTAGAGCTGTTGGCTCTCCTGTTCCATTTCTCTGCTCAATCAGTCCCCCACAACACCTAAGAAAAAATAATTTCATTCTTTTTCTTCTAAAGTATCTATTTCCATGACATATCATCTCACCAAACACCACCAAGTGGTCTAGAAGATTAAGAGCTCTGGCCCAGATTTTATATAAAAGAAGGAGTTGCCGGTGAATTTAATGCCAGTGTCTCAGTTGGCCTCACAGAAACCCAGCTTCCAACCACTGAACACTGACTACTCGGGAAACTAAGAAAAGTTTGTGAATTTCCCTCCATCTGATCCACCTGATCCACTTCAACAACTCCTGCCTTTAAGGCTGGAATAGTAGGTAAATTGAGGAACACAAGTTGAATATTCCTATTAAATTTTTTATAAGTTTCAACATTTTATTCTTAGTTATAGGAAGATGGGTTAGAATGAGATTATCTGAAGAGAGAAGATAGCATTTGTCAATTTGGGAATCAAAGTCAACTTAAGAAATAATTTAAGAATGTTGATCTTGATACTGAAGTAAGAATGAGATTTCAATATATTGACTATATATAGTAGATGCTAAGGAAAACACATCTGTCTATTGCTTTAGTTTTGATGTTATATTGTGTTGTTTGCCATTCATCATACAGACAAATAATATTACTATTTGCCTAGCACTTCATTTGAACACTTGACACAATTAACCCTCATGATAGCCATACAAAGTAGGTAGTTATGTTCTTGCTTTATAGGATAAAATTGAGTTCAAGGACGTTCAGAGACCTGCCCAAGAAACAGCAGTTTTTAACTGAGAGAACTTGAGCAATAACTAGAGTCCAGGTCTTCCATGTTTCAATCCAGTGACATTCTATTATGCCACAACTATCTGCTAAGTCAGTTAGCCCCCACATGAAATAGTGAAAGTTACAGAGAACAAATTAAAGAGAAGGTTGAAATTTGTAAATCCCTAGTGATTTATAAAACTAGGCATTAAAAATTGTTATCTAAGATTCTGAAGCCATTAATAATTTGATTTATTAATACTGGATTCCCTTTATCTGGTCTTAAATCCCCAGATTGAGTCATGCAGGATGTCCCAGGATCTGAAATAGGATCTCTCTATCAGTAGGAACCAGAAGATGGGAATGAGAAATGAGGCCTTGCTTGTTGTTGAGAAAGAAGATCTCAGGGCTTTTGATAGCCCCTGGGGATAATCTGGGTACTGGTATGAAAACCATTCAATAAAAATAATTGAATTTTTTAAGAAGAAAATGGTAGTCTCTTTATATACTTATTGGGGATATTTATATAGACCTATAGTTTAAATCCCCAATTAATTGAGTCAAAATTCAAGCACAAAGTCAGAAAAAAATTGGATTGGTATCCAAAAGCTAACAAATCAAAAACACCTTGTTGTCAAATCAAATGACATTTTGTAACTCTAATAGTGATTTGTTCATCATCAAATAAAATAATTGGTATTTTGTGCTTTAGTCCTTTAGTATAGTTAGATAAATGTGAAACTCTTGCTGATTTGTAATAGAATGTTTGAGACTAATTAAGATAGTGTTGGCAAAGTGGGTTAGGCCAAGAACATACACAATTTCCTGAAAGGAAACGTATTTTAATCTGCCCATACTATAAAAAATTTTTTGTAATAATCATTTGAGTTTTCCACGTCTCAATTTAGTCAATTTGATAAAATAAAATCTCGCCTTAGCATGTTAATAACCCTGTCTTAAAATTTATCCTGTATAATTTCAGCAAATAGAAAAAAATCATACTTACTAATTTTGTCTATTATATCTGTTGGGACATGCATATATATTAAGATCAAATTAGATTTAGTTGATATATGTAGAACTTATCACCCCAAAGAAGCAAAATATACATTCTTTTCAAGTGCACACGGAACATTTTCAAAGACAGACTACATGGTAGGACACAAAACAAGCCTCAACAAATTCAAGAAAATTTAAATTATTTCAAGCATCTTTTCAGATCAAAATGGCTTAACTGGAAATCAACCTCAAGGAAAAAATTCAAAAACATTCAAACTCATGAAGAATGAATAACACTCTACTAAATAATGAATGGGTTAACAATGACATCAAGCAAGAAATCAAAAAGGTTTTGAAAAACAAATGATAATGAACACACAACAACCTATGGGATACAGCAAAAGCAGTCCTGAGAGGAAAGGTCATAGCAATACAGGCCTACCTGAAAAGGATAGAAGAATCTCTAATTAAAAAAATCTACCCCTACAGCTACAATAACTAGAGGAACAACAACAAAGCCCAGAGTGAGTAGAAGGAAGGCAATCATCAAGATCAGAGCAGAATTAAATAACATAGAGACTAAAAAACAATTCAAAAGATCAACAAAAGCAGGAGTTGGTTCTTTGAAAAGATAAACAAAGTCAACAAACCTTTAACCAGGCTCATCAAGAAAAAAAAGAGAGAAGACCCAAATAAATAAAATCAGAAATGAAAGAGGAGAAATCACAACCAATACCAGAGAAATACAAAGGATTGTAAGAAATTATTACGAACAACTGTATCACAAGAAATTTGACAACTTAGATGAAATGGACTAATTTCTGGAAACATATAATCTTCCAAAACTGAATCAAGAAGGAGCAGAAAGCCTGAATAGACCAATAACAACTAGTGAAATTGAAGCAATAATAAAAAATCTCCTGGCACACAAAAGCCCTAGACTGGATGGCTTCACAGGTGAATTTTACAAAACATTTAAGAAAGAACTAACTCCTATCCTTCTCAGACTATTCCAAAAAATCCAAGAAGAGGGAAGACTCCCAAACTCGTTCTATGAAGCCAGTATTACCCTAATTCCCAAACCAGGTCAAGACACAACAAAGAAAGAAAACCACAGGTCAATATCACTGATGAACATAGATGCTAAAATCCTCAACAAAATATTGGAAAACTGGATCCAGCAACACATTAGAAAGATCATACACCACGATCAAGTGGGATTCATCCCAGGGATACAAGGATGGTTTAATATTTGCAAATCAATAAACATATACACCAGATAAACAAAATGAAAGACAAAAACCACATGATCGTATAAATAGATGAGGAAAAAGCATTTGTTAAAGTACAACACCACTTATGATGAAAACTCTCAGGAAAATGGGAAGAGAGAGAGCCACACTTCAACATAATAAAGGCCATATATGAGAAGCCCAAAGCCAGCATCATACTCAATGGACAAAAACTGAAAGCATTCTCCCTGAGGTCAGGAATAAGACAAGGATGTCCACTCTCTCCACTCCTATTCAACATAATCTTGAAAGTTCTAGCCATAGCAATCAGACAAGAAAGAGAAATAAAAGGCATCCAAATTGGAAAAGAGGAAGTAAAACTGTCACTATTTGCAAATGACATGATAGTGTACACAGAAAACCCTATAGACTCCACAAAAAAACTATTCTACCTAATAAGTGAATTTGGAAAAATAGCAGGGTACAAAGTCAATATTTAGAAATCAAAAGCATTTCTGTACACCAACAATAAAATATCAGAAATAGAAACTAGAAAAAAAAATCCCATTTACCACAGCAACAAGAAAAATAATTTACCTAGGAATAAATTTAACCAAGGAGGTAAAAGACCTATAATCAGAAAACTACATAACACTGAACAAAGAAATTAAGAAAGATACAAATAAATGGAAGCAAATACCATGTTCATGGATGGGAAGAATTAGCATCATTAAAATGTCCATACTACCCAAAGCAATTTATAAATTCAATGTAATCCCTATTAAAATACCAATGACATATTTCACAGACCTAGAACAAACACTTCAAAAATTTATATGGAACCAAAAATGACCATGAATAGCCACAGCAATCTTGAGGAAGAAGAACACAGTAGGAGGAATCACAATACCTGATACCAAACTATATTACAAGGCCACCATAATCAAAACAGTATGGTACTGGCATAAGAACAGATATAGAGATCAATGGAACAGAATAGAGAGTCCAGAAATAAACCCAGCTCTGTATGGCCAACTAATATTTGACAAAGGGGGAAGGAACATCAAATGGAGTGAGAAGAGCCTTTTCAACAAATGGTGTTGAGAGAATTGGACAGGGACAGGCAAAAAATGAAACTAGACCACCAACTTACACCACACACCAGAATAAACTCAAGATGGATCAAACACTTAAATGTAAGCTGTGGCACCATAAAAGTCCTAGAGGAAATCATAGGCAGAAAAATTTCAGATATCCCACATAGTAACATTTTCACTGATATATCCTAAGGCAAGGGAAATAAAGGAAAGAATAAACAAATGGGACTACATCAAACTAAAGAGTTTCTGCTCAGCAAAAGAAAACATCAGCAAGATGAAAGGGAAACCAACCATATGGGAAAATATATTTGCCAATGATACCTCAGACAAGGGATTGATCTCCAAAATATATAAAGAACTTATACGACTCAACACCAAGAGGACAGACAACCCAATTAAAAAATGGGCAAAGGACATGAACAAACGCTTTTCCAAAGAGGACATACAGAGGGTCCATAGACATATTTAAAAAATGCTCATCACTAGCCATCAGAGAGATGCAAGTAAAAACCACAATGAGATACCACCTCACACCAGTCAGAATGGCCTTCATCAACAAATCAACAAACAACATGTGCTGACAAGGATGCGGAGAAACGGGAACCCTACTGCACTGTTGGTGGGGATGCAGACTGGTGCAGCCACTATGGAAAACAGTATGGGATTTCCTCAAAAAAATAAAAATGAAACTTCCCTTTGAACCAGCAATTCCATTGATAGGATTATATCCAACGAATCTTGAAACACCAATTCAAAAGATCTTATGCACCCCTATGTTCATAGCAGCACTGTTTACAATAGCCAAGTGCTGGAAACAACCTAAGTGCCCATCTGTAGATGAGCGGATCAAAAAACTGTGGTGCATTTGCACAATGTAGTAGTATGTAGCAGAAAGAAAGAAGGAACTTCTACCTTTTGCAACAACATGGATGGAACTAGAGAGAATTATGGTTAGGGAAATAAGCCAGGCAATGAAAGAAAAATACCTTATGCTGTCACCTAATACAGGTGACTAATGAACAACACAAACAAATGAACAAAATTGAACCAGAGAACACAACAAGGATGCCAGCCTGTTAAACCAAGCACGCCATGGTCTGGGGACAGCCAACTGACCTGGGGTCTGCGCGATCCTTCCCCATGTGGGAAGGCCACCCTCCCCTCCGCACCCCCACTATTATTAGGGTTTTCTGGACCCAAGGGTATGTAGGACAACAACCATGTCCAGCTTGAAGCAGCAGGAGTACGAGACCTTCGACCATTGTCCTTTATAAGATTATAAAGGGTCTTAAGTCTGAGAGGGGGAAATTGTTATTTTTATTGTTAATAAAAAGAAGAATATAGGAAAGGGTGAAACCAAAGACTTGTGTGAACGACCCATGGACATGAACTAAGGGGGGTGGGATTGCTGTGGAAAGGGGAGTACTGGGCGGAGGGGAGCAAACGGGCAAAAAATTGTAACTATTGTAACAACATAATCAATAAAATATACCAAAAAAATCAAATTGTCATAGCTATTCTAAAGATATCTTTGAGAACATTGAATAGAATATGTGTGGGGGAAAACATTTTTTGAAAACTTAAAATTAAACGTATGTTGACTCGAAGCCTCTCATTAAAATTTAACTTCATAACTGAGGTATTTTCTTCCTTCTTTCAAAGTTGTTGTGTGAGCTGTTTAGTACTGCTGTGATGGCCTCAGCAACATTGCGTTTTGGCTTACTTTAGTGCTAGTGTAACATTATAATACCCAATAATGCACAGAAAACAATCAATGACACTTGCACTAGGCTTAAAGAGCAACTCTGCTAAAAGTTTGCGTCTCCTCAAGGTTCCCCATATTCACAGCCACCACGTGGCCCTGTGTGCCTTCTGTAAACATAATTAACTGCAATCCATATGTATCTCTGTCAATATCTTCATTCAACTAGATCTAAGTACCCTGGATATTAGATCACTTCTTCCTATCGTTTATTTCAAAATTACTTAAAAGAGGTTTATAATTTGTGATGGCAATTAAACAATTGTTTGTTAAATTTGGTCAGTTCATTCTGCTGTCTAATACTTGATTTCAGTAAAACAAGATCTCAGTCAAAGGCACATGGCTCTCAGCCATCTTCAGAGTCTTTGGACTAGGATAAGTATTACATATAATTCCAAATGCTAAAGTCCTGCCTACACTCCTATTTTTTTTTTTTTTTTTTTTTTTTTTTTTTTGGCACCTTAGCCTTTTGATGAGAGTAAGTTTGCTTGACGGATGGTCCTAAACAGGAGTTATGTGATCTCTGGCCTTTGTGTGATAAAAAAAATTTTTTGGGAAAACAGTGCCTCATCTAATCCATCATGAGACAACCTTTCAATTGATCTGTTGTGACTCCAGTCTTCCCGCACCAATATAAATGTGCTTCAGATAATGTTAGTCTCAGTTCAGATGAAATTCCGCATTTGGCAATCCACCCTCCATTGCCAGCTGGAACAAGGCCTCCTTTTCGTTAACAGCACACATATAAAATCCAGGCCCAGGACAAGCTATCAGTTGAACACGGATTATGTGTGTAAACACAGCAGATGTGGAAATGCTGCTACAGCCAGATCCACGCTGCAGGCAGAAAAGAATTCAGGGGACTCACTGAGGCCAGACTGTGCCTGGAGAGCCAGAGCCCTGTGGTCATCCATATGCCACCCGTTGGTGCTAAAAATGCAGCATCAAAGTAGGAATTTTGTTTCGTTTTTATTCATGTTTCTTTTAAGCAGCCACCTCACTTACCAAAAAGTGATTTTCTCAGGATGTCTGTGGAGGTGAGAACCAGCAGGAGACATATCTTGGAGAGTTAGAAAATAGAAAACTACCTATTGCCACTTGAATTGCTTTAGGCATAGTGAACGTTTCATTTCTGTTTCTGGCTGTGGTTTTGCAAGCTTGAACAAGGCAGACTGTGGTTGTGCAAGTTATTTGATTACTTAAAATACAGATTCTTAAATCACTCATTCCCTCTGTTTCAAATAGCATACAGTGAACAATCTGTTTGCAATAATAATAGGCATAAAAATTCCCCACTTTCCCCCAGCTAAATGAATGCTGATACTAGAACTGCTGTGTTTACTTCGCACCTGAATTCCACTGTGGTGAGTATTTGGGAGATTCATATTCCAAGAGAAGATTCCAAATGGCATTCTGGCATATGAGGAAGAACACAAATGTAGTTGATTTTTATATTAATTTATAGACAGCCATGTCCCAAGTCTCTTGGGTATCCCAACAAAATTAGAAACTAGAAAAATAGCTACAAACACATCCAAGAGAAACATATCCACTTGAAACCAAGATCAGGAGCTCAAAATAAATAGTGCTATAATGGATACCACAAACTATAAAGGAAAAACAAAGCTTTGAATTACTCCAACTAATTTGAGGATAAAGATGTGATTAACCAATTAATAGTTGTAAAGTATTTGGACCTATAAAGCTTCCTATTAATGAGAGTTTTATGAGTTTGGAATAATGATTTCCAAAAAGATGTTCTTCTCAGACAGCCCTTTCCTGATTGCAGCCAGCAGGGATAATTCTAGGTCTATATATAAGCTGCCTCCAGCAACTGAGGCAGGACCAAGAGCAGAGTGGCCATTGTTTGATTTATTTTAATCATCTTTCAAAGTAAATTGACAAAGGTCAATATTACCTACAAAGGAAGCTGAATCATTTCATCCTTAACACAAAGAAATCACTGACTGAAATGGGGAATTAGAAGGGTGCAAGTCATGATATTAAATGAAGATTAAAAACAGACTCTAACAAATTTATTATTAAGTTCATTAGACAATGAACTATGTTATCAATTTATTCAAGAGTGATGAATGAGGTGGGTGCTTTATTTTAGGAATAGTACAATGGCATAAGTCATCTTAATTTCAGAATATGTCCACATGGAATCTTTGATTCAAAACCAATTCATGATGTGGTTTAAAGTCTGGATTTAACTGTTTGGTTCTTTACATGAAGTCAAAGAAAACAAGGAAATTTTAGCACAGGAATTGGGTAACAATTTTTATATGTGGTTATATGATGAAAATAATTGCTTTTGTCTTCTCATGTTTCTGAGCTCTGAAAGTAGTAGCGTATAGAGAGAAGTTTAGAATCAGAAAAACGGATTCCGAGAAGGTGGCACTATCCCCTGTACCATACCAAAGAGATGTTACTGAGGCAAATGGAGTGATGGCAAAATTAAATCTATAGTTGACTTGTTGAGACATTTATCTGGGAATAACTGTCAAAGCACTACCACCTGGTGGAAACCATATAGCAACAATTTTAACAAGTTTTGCTTTCATCGAATGACTGAAAGTTCAATGTGAAAATGAGAGGGAAATAAGACTGAAAACATAGAAATAGCAAATTTGTTCAATATTTTCATTGAATAGATTGGGTTGTCAACACTGAAAAAATATATTCAGGCTTTTATTATGTTTAACTTTAAATTCAACTTTAACTATATTGTAAGAGTATTTGTAAATAAATTACAGAGTCCAATATAGTAGTCCTCAAATTTATATTTAATCAGAAGAGTGATATATCTGCTTTTGAATGAAATCTCAAACAAATGTCAAAATTTTATCTCTAAAGCAGGTAAAAATAAATTGGCTAAATCAGGGCCTTATGATTCCTGGTTTGGCCTCCTCCTCATATCACATAATTATTTATTTGTTTTATTCTTCCAGACTATTATAAGCTCATGAAAGCAGGAACTATGTCTGTCTTATTCCTTTTTATATTTTGAGTGTCAAACACAGTACCTGGCCATAGTTTTAATAAACAAATTTTGAGGAAGAAAAGAAAGGGAGAAAGGAAAAGTGTAAAGAAGGGAGGAAAAATAACCAGAAACTTTGAACTTAAAAGCTACCAGTTACTACATATGAGCATTAGTATTTGTATTTGGGTGTAAGTTGTGCTTTGGATAGGCTTTTATAAGGCAAGCATGAGAAAGATTCACAGAGATATTCCCATAAACCTTGCACATTTCTCTATAATAATATTTATCATATTTTACTTTAATGTCTCTTACCATATGTGCACCATCCCACAAGGCTATGCACCTTAAAGGTGATGACAATTTCTGAGCAAGTTTGTGTCCTTGACACTTTGCACACTGCCTAGGATGTAGTAGGCACTCAAGAAATACTATTGGAATAAATTATATTTTTATCTGTTTGTAAAAGATTTTGTGAAAAAGATAGTATTTAATTACAAACTTTTCATCTGAGACACAACAGAGTATAACGTTTTGTATAGGAAATCAAGACCAGCAAATTTAGTATTAAATATGTCTTTTGTTCAATAAAATAATGTATCCATTGAAATTATAACACCCTAGCTTTTCCATAGATGTTTACTGCACAATTTTTTATAGTTGTGAGAAACTGGAAATTAGCCATATGTCAAAACATTGGATGACAGCCAATTATGAAAACAATTACCTAGCTACTTGATGGAAAATGATATATTTATTTAGAATTATGATTTTGAAGACCTTTTAGAAATGCTTAGAATAGTTAAGATGTGTTTATTTTTATAAGAATCTATACTCTAATATGTTGTCATATAATATTTATGTGACTTGGATATATCATAATTCTTCTGATTGTTCGTTTACCTATGAAGTGGAAAGTAGTTTCTTTCCCAGCAGTATAAATTTACTTACAGACTAAAATGAAGTTTAGTCTGACAATCTATAAATTCCATGAGTTAAGGTATTTAAGTCTTGACTTATAAGAACACCTATTTCACATTAGTGGATATTAAATAAAATTTATTTATTTACTCAGAGAGTAAAAAGAGAAGGGAACTAACAAATTTATTTCTTTTCTTCAATTTTTATTATATTTTTTATTACTATTTAGTCCCCTCATACCCCTATCCCCCTCACAGTCACCACAGTGTTGTCCATGTCCATGAGCCCTTTTCCTTTTTTTGCTCAATCCCTCTGCCCCATAACCTCCCCTAACCCCTTAGCTGTCACCCTGCTCTCTATGAGTCTGTCTCTGTTTTGCTTGTTACTTCAGTGTGTTCATTAGATTCCACATATCAGTGAAATCATATGGTTTTTGTCTTTCTTTGACTGGCTTATTTCACTTAGCATAATGTTCTCCAGATCCATTTATAGCGTTGTAAAAGGTAAAATTTTCTTCTTTTTTATAGCCTAGTAGTATTATATTGTGTAAATGTCCCATAGTTGTTTTATCCACTCATCTACTGATGGACACTTGAGCTGCTTCCATGTCTTGGTGATTATAAATAATGCTGCAATGAACATAGGGGTGCTTATGTTCTTTTGAATTAGTGTTTTGGGTTCCTTGAGATATATTCTCAGAAGTGGGATAGATGGGTCAAAAGGTAGACCTATTTTTAATTTTTTGAGGTATCTCCATAATGTTTTCCACAGTGACTGCACCAGTCTGCATTCCCACCAATAGTGCACTAGGGTTTTCTTTTCTCTACAACCACACTAGCACTTGCTGTTTGTTGATTTGTTAATGATGGCCATTCTGATGGATGTGAGATGATATCTCATTGTGGTTTTAATTTGCATTTCTCTGATGATTAGTGACAACATAAACAAAGTGAAGTGTAAAAACTACATAATCACATCAATAGATGCAGAAAAAACATTTGATAAAATCCAGCACCCATTTGTGATAAAAACTCTCAGCAAAGTGGGATTAGAAGGAATATACCTAAACATAATAAAAGCCATACGTGACAAATCCATTGCCAGCATCATACTCAATGGGCAAAAACTGCAAACATTCCCATTAAGATTGGGAACAAGACAAAGATGCCCACTTTCTCCTCTCTCATTCAATATAGTACCGGAAGTCCTAGCCACAGCAATCAGACAAGAAGAAGAAATAAAAGGCATCCAAATTGGAAAGGAAGAAGTAAAACTGTCTTTAGTTGCATATGATATGAAACTGTACATAGATTCCACCAAGAAACTAATAGAACTGATAAATGAATTCAGCAAGGGAACAGGATACAAAATTAATATCCACAAATCAGCTGCACTTTTATATACCAATAAAAACTAACAGAAGGGGAAATAAATAAAACAATCCCATTTAAAATTACTTCAAAAAGAACAAAATACCTAGGAATAAACCTAACCAAGAGTGTAAAAGGCCTGTACTCAGAAAATGATAAGACACTGAAGAAAGAAACTGAAGAAGGAGCTAACAATTTTAAATGCTCTAACGTGACAAGCATTTTATTGTGTTTTCACAGCATTTGATTATATCTGATTTGTTTTTCCCATTCTTAGTATGTGACAAGAGAACAATGGATAAAGTCACCTCCCCAAGGTGCCTCCAGAAAATGACCTAGTCATCCTTTAGAATCTCGTTCTGGTCACTGGCATATGTCCCTCATTTATCTATCAGTGAGTAGCTGAGAAATCTTACCAACTACATTTTGGAATTGGATGAATACAGGAAAGTGAGAAAGATATCTATTTTTTTTTTTTTTTGAAGAATGAATTGAAACCCAAAATGATCTTGACAAAAGGAAAAGAGAGCAAGAACTTGCCAGGAAGGCACTGAAGAGAGAATAACAATCACATGACGTGAATTCAGAATGGGGAAGCATGGGTTTGCCACCGAGGCTAAGAGGTGCCATTGTGGATCTTTAAGTGACTATGAGTCAGCAGCACACTATCATTTTAAAAACCAGCAAAATAGAGGAATGCATTAACAAAAACAAAATGTGCAAGAACCCTGTACCGATTGTCCCAGTGGGAATTGGTCAGGCCCTTAGCAGAGTACTATATCCAGTTTAAGTACAGAAGGATAAGGAAACTTGGAGAGCAATGAGAGAAAAGCAAAAGAAAAGATTAAAATATTAAAATAAAGAGTCTACAAGGAATTGGAATTCATTGGGTAGAGCCCGCAAAAAAAAAAAAAGTGACTTTTCTAAGTATTCTTATAGTTACATGTTTTCCCATAAACTTTGTATTTATCTCAGAGATTTTGCAATATTCTCTTGGGCCCCTTGTAGTCTTTTAAGAGCAATGGATTAAAACAGTCTGTTTGGCCATGATAGGAAGAGAGAGAAATATTAGATACTATGTCAGTTTGTTAATTACAAAAAACAAGTTGTATAATCATCTGCAGAGCATCTATTACTGGTGTCTCAAACTTAACAAATTTCCTCTGTCAAATCTTTTATTTAGTGGCATCACTATACGTCCAGTGCCCAAAACTGCCAGGAGCCATCTTTGACTTTTCAGGCTTCCTTACCAACTACACTAAATTAATCCTGAAGTTCCATTGATTCTACCCACTAATAATTCTGCTATGCAAAGAATAACTAGCTACTTAAAAATATATATGATGTTTTTTAATCAAATACATATACATAAAATTGTAAGTAAACATTGGCAGAAGTTACAGTTCCATCTGCCAGCTAACCCAAAGAAATATGTACTCTTTCAACCATTCAGATATAAAAATAACTTCTATTTGTCCTAAATTTGCTCACAGATATCCAAAATTACAGCTACCAATTAGTTTATAATAAAAACTCTTTGAAACTATAGAACGATATAAAAAAACAAATTCTCTAAAATTAAAATGAAGAAAAGATTTTTCATACACACCACTTAAAGTCCCTTACATTATTAAAATACAGTGTTTACAATAACTATGCCTGTTTAATTAAATACTGGCCTAATTTATAACTAACTAATAATTATAAAATATTAAAAGACTTATATGTGTGTATGGATGTACTATATTTATTGCAAATTTTAATCTTTGTAATTAATAGTACCTGACAAATTAAACTTACATGCAAATGAGTCTAATACATATATTTCCAACTTGACAGATAATCTATGTTAAGTAGATTCCTAGGAAATAAATATGTTTTTTCTTGACTACATACCTTCTTTGATGGTGAGGAAATAAACATTCATGAAGAAATAATTTTTGAATTTATTAGATTAAATGTTGCTTCTAAATGTAGTTTAATATATGTATATTGCTTTTAATTTTAGCTATTATTTAGCCATTTTAGACATTTTTCTTTTTTAAATGGTTTATTGTTTATGCTATTACAGTTGTCCCAGTTTTCTCCCCTTGCTCCCACCACCCAGCCCACCCCTACTCCACAGTCAATTCCCACATGGGTGTCCACGTCCACAGGTCATGCATATATGTTGTTTGGCTAATCCCTTCACCTTCTTTCAATGAGTCCCCATTTCCCCCCTCCCCTATTACAGCTGTCAGTCTTTTCCATGTATCTATGCCTCTGATTCTATTTTGCATATTAGTTTATTTTGTTCATTAGATTCCACATATAAGTGAGATCATATGGTATTTGTCTTTCACTGACTGGCTTATTTCACTTAACATAACAATATCCAGTTCCATCCATGCTATCTCAAAACCTAACAATTCCTTCTTTTTACTTCAGATATATGTATTTTAAATATTTCTGCTAGTCTGTAACTTGTATACTCACTTTTGTAAGGGTAAGTTTTGATGAGCTTTAATATGCAAGTTCATTTAATCATTGGTTTTCTTTTATGTTCCAATAAAGAAATATTTGCCTACCCCAAAGTACAAACACATTTTCATATTTCACACTAACACTTTATAGTTTTAACTTTACATTTAGGTCTGTGATTCATCACAAATTAATTTGTGTGTATGCTGTGAAATACTTGTCAATAATGATTTTTCTAGATGGATATCCACTTGATTCAGCACCAAAAGCACTTTCCCAATTAAATTGCTTCAACAACTTTACTAAAAATCAGTTAACTACATATGTAGGCTATTCCTGGATTCTATTTTGTCCCATTGATCTATTTGCCTTTGCCTTAATATCTTGATCATTGTAGTTTTATTTTGTCTTAAAGTCATTTCATTTCTTATTGGAGAAGCCTTCCATATATATTTTTTAAATTATTCCATATTTTCTATTTTAGGATGCTATTGCAAATAACAGTTAAATTTTAAATTTTCTAGTTATTTGTTACTGGTCTAAACAAATAAAATTTATTTTCATATACTCATCATGCATTTCATGAGTTGCTAAATTCAGTTTTAGCCTGAAGTGCTATACTGAGCACCACACGAGGTGGCTGAAATTTGAGTAAAACTCAGTCTTGCTCATATGAAGAACCAGAATGCAAAATTCAGCCTCCTGAATTCAAAGCAGCTGTAAAATAAAGAAAGGTAAAACCTAGACTGGGAACCTCAAATCTGGTGTATAAATTCTACTCCACATTCCTAAATTATTCAGCACTGAACAGACACTAAACAGAGCAGCTTAAAAATGTAGAGCTTTCAGCTGCTGGGCATTGCAGGGGAGTCAGCATGGAGTTTAAGTCAATCTATGCTAACTTTCTGATAAGCAAACATCAGTCAATATGCAGGATCATCGAATCTCCAGTCTCCACAATGTTCAAGAGTCAGGACTGATGGAGGGCATTGCAAAGCTACGTTGTAGTGAATCTAGATTATGCTGTCTACTTTTGGTTTTGTTCTGGCAGGCGGTTAATTTACTGATGGCTCACCAAGGACATGTAATGAGTTTGTTCTAGGCTTTATTAAGTGAACTCTGTAGCAGTCCTATGAAATGAAATTATTTCTGATGTGGTACCTTTTGGGGATCTCAGTTAAATATTGCTGTTTGCAGAAGAGTAAATCTGATTTGTTCATTCCAGAACTAAAATTCCAAACTGTATTTATAAAAGTACATGTAAGTATATTAGTCATCTCTTTAGAGAAAGACACCAATTAGTTTCCATTTTACATTTAAACAAAAACCATACATATTACTTTTACTGGATTTTCTTTATGTCACCTAGAATGGATGTCCCATGGAAATCCTGAAGAGTCCCATAGACAAATCAAATGCCAACATGTTACGCCCACCTTAAATACTTCTTATATAAATAACTTTTTAAAGAACCTTTATATTTAGAACTCTAAAGAAATACCAAAGAGGAAACCACCTCTCAGTTCTTCAAATGAGAAAGAGTTGAAATTTTTACCATTAATTCCAAGTATCTTAGGTCTAAAAAAGGTCATCTCACAATTGACAAAAGGCTTCCCAGGTTCTGTTTACAGAGCTTGATGGTAGACAAGCCCCTTTTTGTCTACTTCACCTAGGATGGGATTGCATTGAGGTTGGTCTCCAGTTATTCTAGGACTTTTGAGATAGTAGTACAAGGAGACACTGTACCCTCATCTCAGAATAAAGGCTGATAATATATTATTATTTAATGTTATCTTAAGTAAACAATAAAAATATTTTATTGAAAATCCTTTTTGATAGATCTGTCTCTGGTAAAATATAATTATAATTTAACATATTAATTAATAGGGACCGGCAGGGAAAAGGGTACATTCTCTGATAGTTTTCACAAAGTACACCCTTCGCCCACCTCCTTCCAGCCCCTAACCCCTCTTCCTTCTGGCCATCACCACACTGTTGTCTGCACATATGTTCTTTGGCTAATGGGAAATAAAAGCAATAAGAAAATACCATTTTGTGTGAGAAAAACATTTTGCTATATTTGCTTTAAAAGTTAGTATGATTGTTGTGTTATTCAAATTAGAGCATCTTGGCTTGTGAGCAGGAACTGTGGTCTAGCCTTGGGCTAAAGGAAGTAAGTACTACTCTTTACCTGGTGTTCATTTGTGTTGATATAACTGAATGTAGGACTGGCTGCCAGTGACAACAAAAGCCAGATTCATGGGACAGGGGCGGGTGGGGAAAAAGTGGTTTATTTAGATGCCAGCAATCTGAAAAGGTGGGGACTCTTGTCTCAAAGCCCATCTTAATATCTCAGTGCAGGCAGAGTTTTTTATAAGGAGAGAGAGGGGAACAGAACAAAGAAATCAAGGAGAAGGAGTTAAAAATCTCTCTGCGTTCAGATGAGCACAGTCCATTTCAATAAGGCAAGGGATGGTCCCCTGTGCACCATCCTGGTTTAGTCATCTTGGTTTTACAAAATCCTGGTTTTACATTTGGAGGTCAGCAAATCTCATAGAGCTGGAATGCCTGAAGGTCTTTATCTTTTGAAGTTAGTTCCTAGGATTCTTACCCGAACATGCTGTTTATCTACAAGCTACATACTAGTCAGAGTCAGCATATACAGAAACAGTGTCAAAAGAATGGTGGGATGGGTTACAATTCCCACTGTTACACTATACATATGGATTTTGTTTCTGCTTGTAAGAGAGAAAATTGGGGGGCAGGGACTCTGAAGGTATGTGGACAATGGAAGGGAAAAGTTGGCTTTTAATCACCTACCTTCCAACTAGCCTGAGGGGCAGGTTCAGATCCTTTATAAGAGTATCATGACAAGAAGCTAAAAGAATTCTATGAATAAATAACTGTGAAAATAATGAGATGAGTAATCAAAGCAAAGCCTGAGGCTCCGAAGAATATGTGCAGTGCAGTGTCTGCCCCCCTGACTTAAATACTACAGACTTCACGCCCAGCTGTTACTGACAGAGCCTGGCCATGGAAAAGGTTGCACAGGGAGCAGGCAGAGGTGGCGAGGATGAGAATGAACCTGGATCATTAATGAGGATTCTGAAGTTCAAAAAATCTCCCTAAGGACCTAGAGGAGGTTTCAGAAAGGACCCACACTCCTTTGGGAGCACAGCTGGCATCCATGTGACCTCACATACAGGTTGGAGATACCTAGAAGTTTAGGTTATGTTTACAAGTAAAACTTAGAAAGATACACTTATGTATACACAAGTGTTTACATACATACCTCTCTTTTCTTCCTGAAGAAATCTCTGGTTGTCAGTGAATGCAGTTCAGTATTAGCTCTTTTGTTTTACTGACCCTAGGTCTTCTTTTATTTTTCACAGCCCAGCAAATACTTCCACAGACAAACTTTGTTCAGGGACATCCACATGTATTAGTCAGAGTTCTCCAAAGGAACAGAACAGATAAGATAGACAGATATATAGATGTAGACATAAACAGAAACACAGGTATAGAAAAAGAGATTTATTATAGGAATTAGATCACGTGGTGATGAAAACCAAGAAGTCCCAGAGCCTGCCATCAATAAGCTGGAGAAGGAGGGGTAAGCCAGTGATGTAATTCAGTCCCAGTCTGAAGGCCTGAGAATCATGGGGCCTACAATGTAGTTCAGTGATTTTCAACTAGTATGCCACAAGAATTTTTAAAACCTGCAATACCTGACCATCTACTCACAGGCACTGACCTCTTTTCCCTTAGATTATCAAATAAAAAAATAACAACTGCCAAGACAATGATATTGTCCAGTGTGAAACAAAATTATATTGGCCTTTTTGTCAGATCAACAGAAAATACATTTTTTGGTGTGCTGCAGAACTTTAGTAATTAATTTATGTGTGCCATTGTTATGGTGCATTCGCGAGCAAAGAGGAAACCAGGCAATTTAGAAGCAAATTGCGGCATTTACTTACCTGGCCAGGGACGGTTCTTTCCCACTCAAAAAAAGAGAAGATGGGAGAACCGCCCCACCTTACAAACTAAAGGGTTTTTAAAGGCAAAAAACTACAAAGGTAAAAATTGTACTCATGCTCCTGCAGCTGCCAGATAACAGCGACAGGTGGGAAAAACTGCACACACACACATTTTTTTTCTTTATTATTGTTTAGAGGGATTTTAGCTGATAAACACTCGGCGCGTTTGGGTTACTGGGGGTTAAGATAGCGGCTGGGGTAAGCAAGTGAAGAGGGGGCTACATGGCTGCTGGGGTGAACAAGCAAAAATAACCTGTAACACCACGAGATGAAATGGGTTGAAAATCACTGATGTAGAGTCCTGGTTCCAAAGCCGAAGGAACAGGACTGCAAATGTCCGAGAACAGAGGAAGATGATGTTCCAGCTGAAGAAGAGAGAGTCAATTCATCCTTCCTTTGCCCTTTTATTTCATTCAGATCCTCAATGCAATGGACAATGCCCATCTACATTGGTGAGGAGGGACATTCTTTACTCAGTCTTCTGATTCAAATGCTAATTTCCTCCACACTTCCACAATTCCCTAGGAAAACTACATCAGTCCTTCTTCCTCTTTTATTTTTATTTTGAAATGACAACAAAATAGTTATTGAAATAAATGTTTATTGGTGCCATATCATGTCTTACACTTTTTGTGATAGAAGATATCCTCTGCCTACAGGGATATTAAAATCTTTTAAGACAAAAGGGATATTACCTAAGACACCAGAAAACAAGATGCAATGTGATAAGTAGGTTAAAGAGATATCTAGTATATGAACACTCAGAAAGAGACAATGAATAAA
Source organism: Furipterus horrens (assembly GCF_987537825.1). Taxonomy (NCBI): domain Eukaryota; kingdom Metazoa; phylum Chordata; class Mammalia; order Chiroptera; family Furipteridae; genus Furipterus; species Furipterus horrens. Next base: position 122,527,126 of record NW_028327172.1, on the reverse strand, counting down.
AACAATAATATCCAACATTTAAGGATCATTTAACATATGTCAAATGCTATCTATGTACTTTGCATCCACTACCTCGTTTAATCCTCACAATAACCCACTAGGATAGTAACTGCTATCCTCATCTTTTTCAATGAACACAATAAGGCATAAAGAGATTAAGTAAGATGTTTAAGGTCATACAAAATTGACAATTCAGGAGAAAAGAACAATAAGAATATACTACACAAAACAAAGGAAAGCCCATAAGCTTTTAAGTCAAATTAGACACAATAAAGTGCTGGTTCCACTAATTTCTAAAAATATAATGAAGAAAAATGTTTAAAGTCTCCTTTAGCTTTTCATTTTTCATAAATTAAAATTCCCAAATACAACTGCTCTGGATTAAGTGAAATTTCTTATTTAATTTTATTTTCCATGCTTTCATCATTTTTATTTTTGCCATGGTATTGTTTTTACTTTTATAATTAGAAGTATTTCAGACAATGGGTAAAGCCAGCGTAGAAATACAATATAGCCAGATTTCTAAAAACCAATTTAAAATCAACATTTGAAACACCACTTCCTTGTGACCTGAGGATGTCTACATAGAAAGATAGACAAATAGATGATAGATAATGATAGGTAGACAGAGAGATAGATATGTGTTCATTAGTACATGCCGGGCACTAGGCTGGGTAGTGAAGGGTACAAAAAGGATTTGAGCAGAGATATTGCCTTCCAGCGTTTTTTAACATTCTTTTCTACTATAGATACTACCCTCTAGTGGTCCCCACTTTTTGGCACCAGGGACTGGTTTCGTAGAAAATAATTTTTCCAGGGAGTGGGATGGTGGAGGGGGGAGACAAGAGGCGGAGCTTAGGCGGTAATGCCAGCAACATCCATGGAGGACCAGGAATAGGGACGCTGGCAACTCCTGAAGAGTTTCTAGTATGTGATATGAAATAAGACAAGTAAATAATTATATTTTAAAATAAATGAACTAATACCATTAAAGAGAAGCAGAAAAACTGCCATGTCAATTTAAAGAAATTCTGTGTTAGAGATCAGATATCAGTGAAAACTTTTGGATTTCTGATAACAAATAACACACTTCTATGAAAACTGGGTGTCATTGGTCAAATATACCTGCTCTTAAATAAGTTGATCACATTTAAGCAACAAGAAAAAGGAAGGAATCCTTAAAATAAAAAAAATAAAATAAAACAAAGTAAAATAAAATAAAATAACCCACTAGCAGAAAAACTAGGAGGCCATATACACACTGGAGAAATTGCAGCTTTGTGCTTCAGCTTAGTGAAGAGTTCTTCCCAAATGGGTAAAAAGCTGTTGTAGAAAAATTATTTGGTTCTTTATTACCTCCCATTTCCTCACACTTTATACATTACATGTACCCATACATACTCATACATACACTGCTTACATAACTTTAGAAAATACCATATTTACTTAGTAAATAATGATTTTTGAAGTGTATCCCTTTATCTTTGGGAACCATAGAGGCATGTATTAAAAGCACTTCTTTCATATAATTTATTTCTAAAATTGACATCTGAAATGAAATCAGATCATAAAACCAGTATCTTATATGATCACATCTTGAAATTTCATATTATATCATAAGGAAATTCTTATATGTATAGTTAAAATATTTTTAGTTGACGCCAATGGATTTAGTAGTTTCCATCAATTTTTTAGCTTACTAAGGAAAATTATTTCTGCCTCTTTTATCCATAAAGGAGTCCCTATATTGAGCTAAAATATTTCCATCTACTGCTTCCATTTATAGTTCCACACGAGGGATTACTTTTTCCTTGATTACCAGGTTAAACATCACTAAAATATGTAGCTTTCTAGCATTCCTTAGGAGATAATATGGGAATTATAGGAAACCTGTGATTTAGTAGCTGAATGAATTTTATCAGGAACTTATTTTAAACTAACAACAGGAGACTATCCCTCCATCAAAGTTACTATATTTAAATATTATTACTATACTTAGATATTATTGCTATTATTTAAAACTGTTGGAACTCTAATAGGTGACTGTGCACTTCCAAATTAAATCATTATGAATCAAATCAAATTCACTCTGATTACAAGCTTCATCTGCAATTTTGACCAAGAATGAAATAATTTTAGATGTGATAAGTTTTACAAAACTTTTAACACATTTTGCCCTTAATTTTGAGAGCAATGGAAACCTTTCCTTCTATTTTGTCATTGTTTTTTAAATAAAAATTTGATTTTGAATATTCATCTGTTAAAACAAATATCAAAATTTATTCCACGTAATTTGGGGGCTGAAGTTCTTTTAATGCAGCATTTTGGAGTTGGAACTCGGTGATAGAAATGTAGGAAGAGGAACTGAAAAGATTTTTGTTCTTAATTTATACCACATAATTTTCTTTTGGATTCTAAATTTAAGACATTGGTTTCTCTCTTTTGTAATTTAAATCTAAGGTATTTCAGTAAATTTTTCTGGCTAGAACTCTGTAACACTTAAAATAATTGTATTCATAACACTACCGATACTTGGCTGCTATTTTCATACAGATTTATTTTCAGAAAGTGTTTTAAGAATGATTTGGGGGGGAAAAAGTGGACCTTTAAGTAAAATTTAATTACCTTAGTGAGACTTAAAGAAAAATTTAGGGTGAATAATTTTTCTCTTGGTTATAAATGATGTATTTTGGGAAATATGTTAATTAGTGAAACCACAACTTAGTAGTTACTGTTTCCTTTGAGATGTCTCTCTTTGTCTTGCTTAAATTCAGGATTTGATTCATTTTTGCCACTATAGGACTAAAACAGGCTAACTTATGTAATTAATGATTTACTAAATTATAAATAACCATGACTTTGCAAAATAGTCTCTTAAATAGCAAAAACATGTACAGTGTACACAAAAGTATCTTTTTCTATAAGAACTAAATATAGAACTTTTTTTCACAGTTCTGCTTGAAACCATAAAATATACTTCCAAAAATACTTCTCTGGCAAGACTCAGAAATATATTTTCCAAATTTTACTTTCTTGTTGAAGCATAACATACATTCATATTCTCAAATGTATAAATCTTAAGTGTATAGTTATACAAATTTTTACAGTGATCATGTGTAACCACCATCCAGATCAAAATACTAAGTTGGTCATAAAGCTCATTTAGTTTTTTTTTCCATAAAAGACACATTTTTCATTTTCACCTATAAATTTATTAATTTGGATATTTTAAGTATGTCGGTTATCTCCTGCATGGTAGAACATTGATTGTTCTCAGTTAATGCCTCAATTTGATCGCTTTCAACTTTAACTGATATACCCAACCATGGAGTGTCATCCAGTGAGAAATCTCAAGCATGAAACTTTTGACACATTCCATCACTCACAGCACCTTCTCCATAAACTGCTCAAATCTTTTACTGTGTGTCACTTGTGTTTTTACCTTTCTTGAAATAATAAAGCATAATATGCTGAAAGTGTTGCTTATCTTTTCCTATCTTCAATATGAAAATGGCTACACAAAATTCACCAATTTTGAAAAGTTTTTTAAAAATACATGCTGATGTGAGAGCAGTCATAGTACAATATAACAAAATCAAGTGAAGTTAACGACTACTAGGTGCTACTAGAGGCAGTTTACAGAAAAAAAAATCAAACACAACATAATGTTACCAGCAACCATCCAAGAAGTTGTTACCACCACCACCATCGAAGCTAAAAACTTTAATATCTGAATTTTATTGTTGAACATTATTCATGAAATTTATCCTTGTTATTATTTGTCTAGAAATTCATTTTCCCATGCTATATTGTATTTTTCTGTACGCATATATCATATTTTATTTGTCAGTTTTAATTTTGGTCGACAACAACAGCAAAACCAAATACAAAAGAGCAAAGAATTATAAAAATGGAAAAAGTAATAGAATAATGTAAGAAAAATAAGAATACGATAAGACCAAAGAAAAGAAAAATGATTATGCGAGGATAGGGGGAGAAGAAACGATAAAAGTAAGAAATAGAAAAAGGAATAGAAATAGGGAATTGCCACAAAAGAACAAAAAAAGGGAAAAAATAAGATCAAAAAATAAGAAAAGGAAAGAAAACAGAAGAGTAAAATACAAGATCTGATAGAAAAAATAAGAAAAAAATTGAAGAAAATGATAACAAGCTATACAAAGGAAAAATAATGAAAGTAATGACAAAGAATGACATGGAATTCATCTCAGCAGAGTTTAATGCTTGCCTGTTGGGTTTTCCATCTGGTTGTGACTCTGATGTTGTCTGAAGCTGGTGCAAGCCAATGTCAGATACCTTCCCTGTCTAGCTCTAAGCAGCCTGTTCAAAGCTAGAAGTATCCCATAGTTTGTGGCTGATTTCTCCATGCTTGACTGCATCTAGGAGGGGCCTCTCTGCTTTGTAAGTCTGGTTTTTTATCAGCACAGAGCCCAGAGATGGGTCAACTAACAACCAAAGGCATTGCTGGAACTGTCTCCATCTGCTTCTGCCTGTGGTCCTGCTGTTAGTTTTAGTCTAGCTGCCAATCTGTCTGTTTCTGAGAAGGCTTCTGATGGATTTGAAAGATGGGACTCTTGGATCTCCTGTGCGAGGTGCTGTTCAGAGTTCAGGGAAGTCAGTGAGTGTGTTTCCCCATCCACGTGCCACACATCTGAGTCTTTCTCAGATTATTTCCCTGAACTCGGCAGAGTGAAGCCCCTAGTAGGAGAGCGGGTGGGGTCTCCAGAACTCAGAGTTTGGGTCTGCTGGAAACCAGGAGGGCATTCCTAGGCTTTCCCATGAGGGGAAAGCACCAGTCTGTTACCCTGGAAAGTGCATGGAGGGGCCGTGCCCTAAAGTGAGTCTCTAACAGCCCTGAGTCTGCCTATGTTGTTGTCTCTTCAGCCAGGGATAAGATGCAGGTTGGGGGATAGGGATTTCTGGACCCAAAGGTAGGTAGGACGACGACCATGCCCAGCTTGAAGCAGCTAGAGGAGCGCGAGACTTTCGCCCATCGTCCTTTATAAGATTACAAAGGGTCTTAAGTCTGAGAGGGAGGGATTGTTATTTTTCATTGTTAAATTAATTAATTAATTTTTAAAAAGAAAGAAGACTATATGAAAAGGTGAAGTGGGAGAGCTTGTATGTATGACCCATGGGCATGGACTTGGGGGGCGGATTGCTGGGTGGGGGATGCTGGGCAGAGGGGAGCAAAGAAGAAAAAATTGGAACTGTTTTAACAATATAACCAATAAAATATACTTAAAAATTTTTTTAAATTTAAAAAAAAATGATGCAGTTTGGGGGAAAGTAGGAGAGATAGAAAAAATTTTTTAATGATGTATGGTGAGGTGAGCAGGATTCCAAAGGATGGAGTGAGTGGGATTCCAGAGAATGGGGGTAAAGACTTCCAGAGGGTTGGGGGAGCAGTTTCTCACAGGGTAGGGTAATTATTTTTCCCCTGGGAGGGGCTTGCTCTTCTCAAGAAAATGGCTGCTATGGTATGGTGTTATATCTGAGCACCAAGAATACAGTAACTCTTCCCTCATGCCTCTCCCCCAAGCCACCTACTCCAGACTCTTCTATTGCAACTCTAGACCACACTGCCCTCCATTCCCCTGAGCCCAAGGTGAGTGGCTGGGAAGGCAAAAACCTGTGCATTGGTCCCCTTAGAACAAACGAAGGGAGAAAAAAAGGAAAAAGGTTATTTTTGTCTTTATCGGGCTCTATCTCTCTCTGGCGGGCAAAAATCCCATAGCATTTCACTGCTGGATGCTACATAGTTGGCTGATCCTGGCACTGGTGCTCTGTGCTTGGGAGCCCATTCTGAGGTCCAGCCTTCACTCCTCTCAGAGGGAAGCTCCCATAGCCCTGCCGCAACTGTGGCCCACCGCCTGCAAAAGCCGTGTCAGCCCCTTCCATGGCCTGGCCCTTTGTATCAGTCTTGAAGTGATTTCTGCCTATCCTTGGTTAAGTATCTCCTTGTCAGGTAGTCTTCAGTTGTCTATTTCAGGCAGATGTCCCACTTTTTATTTTTATTTTTATTTTCAGCTTGGTTCTGGGAGCAAGTGAGATAAAGTCTCCTAGTCTGCTGCCATCTTGCTGCTCTCCCCCCCATGACTTGTTTTTTTGTTTTGTTATTGATATCTTTCAAATGAAAGTTGGTAATTTTAATGAATGTATCACTCTTTCCTTCACTGCTTTGGTTCCTTCACTGTTTAATGTGCTATAAAAGAAGCCTTTACCTACCTCTAAAGTCATGATAATATTCTCCTATGTTAGATATTAGAAGCTCTATCATTTTAATTTTCATATTTAATGTATTCTGTGAGGTTATGTGATTGTTTTGTTGTTTTACAAATATACAATTTTTGGCACCTTTTTTTGTAGTAAGTCAGATGTATATGTGACTGTTTCCTTGCTCTGTTTTATTGATCTGTATATTTATTATTGTTCCAATACCACACCATATTAATTTCTACAACTTTAAAATAAATCCTGATATCTAGTAGTTCAAGTTTTCAGCATTTGTTCTTCACTTTCAAGATTGTCTTGGCTATCCTTGACCCTTTGCATTTCCATATAAATTTTAGAATTACCTTATTAACCTCCCTCAAAACACCTTAGTGAGATTCTATTGGAATCGCATTGAGTCTATGTATCATTTTGGGGAAAATTGAACAACTGTACAGTATTAACACTTCCATTCTGCTCTGGTTATGTATTGCTGTTTACAGACCATCCCAAAATAGTGATTTAAAACTATCCATTTTTTCTCCATCAATATGGACATTGACTGGGCTCAGCCAGAGTTCTCATTCTGATTTCTCATGAAGTTACAGTCTGATGGTTGCTGGAGCAAGGGCCATTTTCTCCCGTTGTTAAAGTATTAATTAATATTTAAAAAAAAGTAAAAAGGAATGTTTGAAATGTATGTAAAATTAAAATTCTTGTTAATAGTATAGGAAACATAAATAGAGGTAAAAGTGTGACAATTTCCTTGAACCATTTGATAAGTGGTAAAAGACCAATGTGATGGAAACATAATAAAGCAATAATAAATGGCTCAGTCACTAGAGGAACACACAACTCAATGACATTCAATATTTTTCAATCATTCTCTATGTCTTATTTTGATAATTTTCTTTACTATATCTTCAAGTTCAGTAATCTTTTTTCTTTAATGTCTACACTTTAATTATATTGCATGCATTTTTATTTTGTACTTCTTTTTCATCTCTGAAAATTTAATTTGGTTCTTTTCTTATATGTTTTATGTCTATACTTAGTATTGTCAATCCTTTGCCTAGTTTCTTTAATGTATGGATATAGTTAATAATAACAATCTTCTTTTCCACAAATTTTGTGTCAAAACTTAAGTTTCAATTGACTGCTTTTTTTCTTCTCATTATTGATCATATTGCCTAGCTTTTTGCATGCCTGATCATTTTTACTGGATCTCAAACATTGAAAATTTTACCTTTTTGGATGATGGAAATTTTTGTACTTCTCTAAATATTCTTGAGCATTATCCTGAAACACAATGAAGACACCTGAAAATAGTTTGATCCCTTCTGATCTTGCACTCAATTTTAATAGGTGAAACCATAGTAGCATATAGTATAGGGTGATAATTTCCTCAATACTCAGGCAAAACACTTTTGAGCGCTCTCTACCCAACATCTGATAAATTCCCTCCAATCTCAAACCCTTCTGGGGATTCTGTTCCTGAATGCATAATTGGAATACATAGCAACAGAAGAATTCTCACTTTAGTTCTCTGACCTATGGATGAAGGCACCTTATGATGGAAAATGCTAAGTGGGAGCGATTAAATCTATATCTGATAATAAATCAAAAGCAGTACCACATTCCTGGAGGAATTGCAGAGATTAATGCCACCATCAAGGATCTGGAAACCAAAGGTGTGCTGCTTCCCACCATATCCTCATTAAACTCCCCTATTTAGCCTGTGAAGAAAGAGATGGGTCTTGAAGAATGACAGTGGGTTATCATAAGCTTAAACAGATGGTGACCTCAATTACAACAGCTGTATCGGGTATGGTTTCATCGTTTGAGTAAATTGACACATTTGGTTTGCTTTTAGTTGGCAAGGCAAGCAAAATACACTCATCGTCCTACCTCAGGGGATATTTGCTTTCCAGCCCATGTCATGATTTAGTTTGCAGGGATCTTGATTACCTTTCCCTTCCACAAGATATCACACTGGTCCATTACATTGATGACATTCAATGATTGGATCTAGTAAGCAAGAACTAGCAATTACACACTACTTATTGGTAAGATATTTGTGTGACAGCGAGTGGAAAATAAATCCAACTAAAATTCAGGGGCTTTCTATGTCAGTGAAATTTCTAGGGGTGCAGTGATGTGAGGCACATAAAAATATCCCTTTTATGATGAGAGATAAGTTGTTTCATACGGCCCCTCCTACAACACCTAATGGACCTCTTTGAATTTTTGGAAGCAACGTATTTCTCATTTGGTTTTACTGCAGCCCATTGAGTGGGGTGCAGAATAAGATAAAGATCTACATTAAGTCCAGGTTGCTATGTAAGCTGCTCTGCCACTTGGGCCATATAATCTAGTAGATCTAATAGGCATGTATCCATGTGGGTTCAAACCCTACTCCCAGTACTAAAATCTATATTAATCAGGGTTCTCCAGAGAAGCACAATCACACTCACACACACACACAGAGAGAGAGAGAGAGAGAGAGAGAGAGAGAGATTTATTGAGGAATTGGTTCATGTAATTACTGAGGCTGAGAGGCCCAAATCTTGAAGGCCTGAGAACCAGGAGAACTGAACTTATAAATCTCTGTTCAGGACAGCAGAAATAAGATGAGATTTCCAGCTTTCCACCTCAAGCAATGGTAGATCTATGTTTAGTTATTTGAGAAACCATCAGACTGTTTCTCAAAGTGGTTGCATCATTTTGCTTTCCCATAGGCAGTGATTTCTTAGATACAACACCAAAAGTATATTCCATAAAGATAAATTGGACCTTTTTAAAATTAAGAATTTCTGCTCTTTAAAAGATACTGCTAAGAAAATTGAAAATTACATTAAAATTTTTATTGAAATATATAACAAGCTATCAAAACTCAACAATAAGAAAACAAACAACCCAAATTTAAAATGGGTGAATGATTTGAACACACACTATACTGGAGAAGACATATGATGCAAATAAGCACATGAAAAGATATTCAATATTATTAGTCATTAAAGTAGTGGATATTAACACCACAGTGAGATACCACTACACACCTATTAGAATATCTAAAATTAAAAAAGAAATTATCCAATTGTCCTTGTTTTCTTAAGCTTCCATAACAAGATACCTTAGACTGGGAGGTTATGAATAGAAATTTATTTTCTCAGAGTTCTAGAGACTCTAAATCCAAGAACCGGGTGTCTATAGTCTGGCTCTGGTGAGGATCTCTTCCTGACTCACAGAGGGCCTCCTTCTCATTGTGTCCTCACATGGTCATGGGGAGGGGAGAGGGAGAAAACAAAAGTTTTATAGTGTCTCTGTTACAGAATGGGGGTACCCCAAAATCCCCAGAGCCTGTGGGTTGGGGGATGGGGAGAAGGGAACAGCTTTTATGATACCTTTGCATAATTATGTCTGGTAGCTAGTGGTCTTAGTTATGCAAATGGCTTTGCTTCTTCCAAGGCCCCAAGGAGATGGGAGGAATTTTGACCATGGAATGGTGCAGAAAGAGCATTCTGTGAATGGTCAGAACTGGTTACCACACCCACTGTGTCACAGGATGTAGTCAGGGGTTTAAAAATAGGCGGCAGACATTTTGGCTAGGAGTATACCATGTGACTTTGAAAGGGCAAAGGGAGAAGCATGTGTCATCCAGTGCAACATGGCACATATTTTCCTGGATTGTTATACAGAGGCTGATGACATCGTACCCCAGATCCTGGAGGAGACAGCTGACAGATGAGGGATGGGGAACTTCTGGGCATGTTTTTGGCTTCTAGCCTTTTGGGGAGCAAGGGAAGTGCTGGGTCCCATGGGAGAACAGGGCTCTGAGCTGAAGTGCTCACTGTCCTCCCCAGGTTGGGATACTGTAAATAAAGACCTGTTTTTCTCAACATTAGTTGTTGGATTTTACACCAAATCACCATGTGAAAGAACCCCCTTTCTCCCATGTAACATCTCTACTTATAAGGACACTAATTCCACCCTTGTGACCTGGTCTAAATCTAATTATCTCCAAAATGTCCCATCTCAAAATACCATCACATTGTGGGAGGTTAGTGAATCAACAGTAAAATTTGGCAGGACAAAATTCAGTAAGTTTTACCAAACATTCACAAAGATGTGAAACACCTTGAACTCTCACAGCTGATAAGAATATAAAGTGGCATAATAACTTTGGGAAATCATTTGGCAATGTTTTAAAAAGCTAAACATACACCATCTGTGTATGTATACCCCAAGACATTTGTAGGTATTTGCTCAAGAGAAATAAAAGCATATTTCCATAAAAAGACTTATATGTGAAGTTTATTGTAATCTTATTTATCACAGTTGAAAACTAAAAACAATTCAAATGTTTTTCAACAAGTACACTGCATTGTCATATAACCATACATTAAAGTCTACTCATCAATGACTAGTTGTGGCTAGCATATATAAATATTATTGTTCTTTGCACATTGATCTTATATTTTGCAATCTTGTTAAATGCACTTATTAACAAATGAGCTGTTGATGCCACAGAATAGATGAGTGTGCTGAGTAAAAGAAGCAAGACAAAGGAGAGTGCATGTATTTATGATTCCATTAATATAAGCTTCAAAAATGTATACAAACTGATCTTTAGTGATGTACATCAGATCTATAATTTTTCCAAGAGATGGGAGTGGCACACAAAGGAGGAGGAGGTGGTGAGTATAGAAACCTTACAGGATGATAGCTATATTCACTATTGTGATTGCAGTGATGGGGTTTTGAGTTTATGCAATTATCAGAATTTATCATATTGTATACTTTAAATATATGCAATTTATTGCATGTCAGTTGTACCTCAACAAAGTTATTAAAATTTAAAAATATATAAAAAATATAAAACATTTTTCAGCTCTATTCATTTTGGTTATATTTCAAAAAAGAACTCACATGGAAAAACAACCATCATAATTTACCAGTAGCAAGAATAAATGGAATAAGAGTGTATGGTAAGCCTAAACACAGAATCACCGTAAATCTAATGTTTTATTGTTTTGAATTTAAATAAAATATTAAGTCTGGCAAGATAAAACCTTATTACTAACACAGACATAAAACTTTTTAAAATGCTGGTATATCAGTTATTTCTAATAAAATAATATTTTGATAAATATATAAATATATATAATAAAAATATAGAATTTCTGTTTTTCTTGATATACACATGAGTTTAAAAGGGGATCATGAACTTTATTCCTTCAATGGAATGTTTCCAGGGTATAACATTTGATGGACCCAAATACCAACTGGCTCTCTATATCCAATTTAGCAAATGTAATATTATGGAAATAAAATATCTTCACTAACACCTGTGAATGGAGAATAAGATATTGAAAAATAAATAGATGAAAAAATTTCTAATTAAATTGGGTCAATTTTCAATCTTCATTAAGTTATTCATTTGGCCTATATTAGTTTCATCTTCACTTAAACGCTTAGACTTCAAATTCAGTTTGGTCCAACACTTAAACATGCCTTTCTTCTTATAGATCTCCATAATACTCCTTAGTACTTTATGTATCGCCATGTTATGAGAAAATAAATATCAAACATAATATATGAGGTCTGTCCAGAATAAGTCCAGCCGTTGTTAATATAAACAGAACGGTTTGCGCAACATCTATGTAACCTGGCAGCCAAGGAGAGTGGACTGGAATGCACATGAATGAACAATAACCACTTCACTGTACTAGCCAGTGAAGATGGTAGACACCATTGTGCATGTGTACTGAGTGGCCGTCGCATTCAAGTTTTGCATTAAGCTTGAACATTTCTCCACAGAAACTATTCAGATGATTCAAAAGGCTTTCAGGGACAATGCAATGAGTGCAGCGCAAATAAAAGTTGTAGCACAAATGCTTCAAAGATGGTCAATAATCTCTTGGAAGTGATCCATATTATAGAAGCCCTGCAACAAGCAGAGCATCTGAGAAAGCTGAACATGTATGGGCTGCAATCAACCAAGATTGGTGAGTCACAATGTGAGAACTGTAAGCTGACCTAGAGATTCCAAAAACTACTGACTTTTCCCAAAACTGAAATCACCTTCGAAGGGGAAGAGATTTCAGACGATCAATGAGATTCAGGAAAATACAACAGGGCAGCTGATGGCAATTCCAACAAAGGATTTTGCAGTGTTTTAAACAGTGAAAGAGATGCTGGGAGAACTATGTGAGGTCCAAAGGTGCCTGCTTTGAAGGGGACTGAGGTGTCATTGTCCTGTGTACAGTGTTGTTTCTATTTTGTAACTTCTTCAATAAATGTCTCTATTTTTCATAATACATGGCTAGATACCTTCTGGACAGAACTACACCCTCTCCCCTACCCCATATATCTCAATATTGTCAGTGACTATGGCAACGAAACTAGATAATTTTTTTTCTCCAGTATTTATGTTTACTGTTTTGTGATTAAGTCTATTTGGTATATAATTGATCAGATATTTATCCTTATACATCAGCTAGACAGCCAAAATGATTGACATGTCTCCACTAAGCTTCCAGTACACATGATCATTCAAGCAATTAAAGAAGCCAAAAGATAGGAATATATTTAATCTTTGAATCAAAGAATATGGGTTTGTATTCTGATTATTCTGATTTTCTAATTTTGTGACCTTGAAAAATTACATATTTTTAAATGGAAATAAAAACAACTATATCATAAGTCATTGTGCACATTTAATGAGGAATTGTGCACATAAAGTGCTTTTTAAGTAACAAAGCACCATGCTTATATATACACAAAGTCTTGTTATTTCATCAGTAGGGGAAACAGGAGAGTGTGGGTTTCTATTTTGAGTTTTTCTAACTTTCTTCAGTTAGTAGGTTTATGAATCATGATAAGTCCTCTATTTTCCCTAAAAAGTAACTTCAGGACCTGAAGTGAATGGTTCTATTTCTCCATAATTCATTTTTAAAGGGTTAGTCAACCTTTCAAACCAATTTGGAAAATAAGTGTCTGCTATAATTTATAAACTTAACAATCTGTTACTTTACTGCCAAAATGACTTATAAAATCATGTTCCCACATATTTTTAGTTGCATAATTGATATGAATGATGCTATATTGACATGATTATGAAAGACAGGGAGACAAGATTAAAGCTGTATGATCCAGTTACATTGGCATTAATCATTCCATGGAATAAATCATTGATGTCACCATATAACTTTTATTTGAACCATTAAACATCTGATGGGATTTTTTTCCCATTTGAAAATAATTAAAGGGCCATTTATTTCCTGTTTTATTAGTCTTTTATAAGACTAACAACTTTTTCATTAGAATAACAATGGCTTTCACCCTGATGGCAAGACATGTCAGCATAAATATAAAATTTCTGTAAATAAAATGCAGTAGTTAATCATTAGCTGGATTCAAAACTTCTATTCTGGATATCTGAAATAGAGTGTAGGAGGTTTGTTAACATGAATGAGCTCACTGTCAAAGATCTCCGAGGCCAGACAAAGAGAAATAATTATTATTTACTTAAAATATCCTTTTCTAATTTTCAGTTATACAGTAAAAAGAGAAAGGGGTTGGGGAGCAGAGTACAGGCAAGTACTATTTTGTCAGGGACAGGGAGCTGCAAAATAATGAGGAATGCAAAACTAGAAAGTGTTTTGAGGTTATTCACATTTTGACTCCACTTTATAATTTTAAGACTTTGTTCCAATTTAGTTTTACATTTATAATATGCTTTATTTTAGGAGAATGGCTTCAAAGGAAGTAAACAAGTAAATTCTGTTGAATCAGTGAATGAGGAAAGAGAGACACAGTGACACAAACTTTGGGACACAATTTGGATATGACTGCATGATTGTGATTCTGGCTTCTGATGACTATATTCTAAAATCAGTGCCATCAAGCTCTTCGGGGGAGACGTCATGAGATGATGATGGCACACACAGGCAGCATAAGTGTCAATGTGAATTTTGCATAGAAATCTCTTCTCTCCGCCTAACCTATTCATGATTCTATTTTTAGATGGAATAAAATTATTTTTTCTTCTGTGATATGTAGTGTTCCCTCTAATTGTATGAACTTGATAAAGAACAAAAATAAATATTTAATGCTGCAACTTAACAGAATTCATAGAAATTGAGAATGTTAAAATGTACAGAGAGAGTCCCCATCTTATAATAGCGTGACTTAATAATTTCTTTTTATTTTTTGATGGTGTAAAATGCATGGTCAGCAGAAACTGTAGTTTGGTTGAATTTTGATATGTTTTTAAGCTAGTGATATAGGATACAATACTCTTTCATTATGCTGGGCAGTGGTGGTGAAATAATCTTGCTCGACTTAAGCCAACATAAGTGTTCTGAGCATGTGGAAGACAGCTTAGGCTAAGTACCTGGTCATAATGGTGGAGTAACTAAACACTGCTTTCCTCCTCCCACAACCACATCAAAATCACAACTAAACTACAGAACAACACTCATTGCAAACCACCTGAAGTCCAGCTAAACAGAAGTCTTATATCTAAGATGCACAGAAGTTGCATCAAAACTGGTGGAGGGGCATAGACACAGAACTGGTTGGTCCACAACCACTGGTGGCACTTAAAAATCAGTGTTTGCAAACCAGTGTCACCCCAATAGATTTAATTTTTAAAAAGAAAGAAGAAGAATCTGGATGGATATCTCAGTTGCAGAGTGCCCATGAGGAGCAAGGGTTCCCAGCCCTATGCAAAGATCCCCAGCTCAGGGTTCCAGTGCCAGGAAAAAGAAGTCCCCATAACTTCTGGCTGTGAAAATTAGTAGGGATCGTGGCTCAGTGAAATGGAGAGCTGCTAGTGATGCAGGCATTCCTCTTAAGGGGTCCACATAAACTTACTAGGTTAACAGACTTATTCTCTCTGTGTTTCAGCATTGGCAGAGCAGCTTGAATGGCACCAGGGACCTGAATTGCCTGGCTTCAGGGTGAGGGTTGGACAGACAGAAGTGCTGGAAAAGGCCATCATTCCTTTGCTAAGCTTTCCCTTTGCAGGTACCATACCTGAGTCTCCATTAATCTACCCAACACCCTTTGCTCCATCCTGGTGGTTCCCTGAGACCCGACCCCACCCCACCCAACTTGCAGGCACACTCAAGCCATTTCTGATGGCTTTTCCTTAGAAACAGCCTATCTTGACTCATGCTGCAAACTTTCCTAAAATCTCTTAAATTTTCACAAACCCCTTAAAAGCAGCATCTGGACACAGTATGCCCTATACTTCTTGCTAAATAGCCTCAAGGCTGGCACTAGTGGCAGCCAGCCTCACTTTGTAGCTTAGCCTCTCCCAGGCACCTCCAACTCCAGCACAAAAGGCAACCATCTGCAGATCACTTTGTAGTTCATACCAAGTGACCTAAGAAAGGGCACAGGAAGTGGCTAAAGTTGGCCTAGACCAGAGCCCCTCCAAAGAGGCCCTAGAAACAACACATCCAGTGGCCATATTCAGACCATTTCAAAAGCACCACTCAACTACTTTCACATATGATATACCCAAGTAGCAGAGTCAGCAGTTACCAGAGTCTTGCTAAAGTGAATCCTGCTCCATTGGGTCAGTCCCTGACATATCTCCTCCACTGTAGTCATGGCCAGTACTCACAACCAATCAGCTTGAGAATCAATCCCTCCTACTGGCATGCCAACAGCAATCAAGGCTCAGCTACAATAGAGGGGCACACCCAATCTGCACAAAGGACACACATAAAGCACTGGGCTCAGATGACCAGGAAGACTGTTCCACTGGGCCCCACAGAACATCTAAAACATAAGGCCACTATACCAAGACTGAGAGTCAAAGATCTACCTAATATGTAGAAACAAGTATATGGAGGCAATCAAAATGAGGAGACAAATAAACATGTCCCAAATAAATTGAACAGAACAAAACTCCAGAAAAAGAACTAAACAAAATGGAGACAAGCAATCTACCTGATGCCAAGTTCAGAACATTAATTATAAAGATGCTCAATGAACTCAGTGAGAACTTCAACAAATGGATAAAAAAAAAAATGGAGATAAAAAACAAAAATGAGAAATGGATACCACAAATAACTGAAATGAAGAATACATTAAAGGCTTCTGGCTGGTGTGGCTCAGTAGAATGAGGGTCAGCTTGTGAACCAAGGGATCACTGGTTTGATTCTCAGCCAGCACATATGTCTGAGTTGCAGACCTGGTCATCAATTGGGTCATGTGAGAGGCAACCACACATTGATGTTTCTCTCCTTCTCTTTCTCCCTCCCTTCTCCTCTCTCTAAAAATAAATAAATAAAATATGTTTTTAAAAGAATACATTAAAAGGAATCAATAATAGATTAGACAAAACAGAGGACTGAATCAGTGACTTGGAAGATAAGGTAGAAGAAAACATTGAAATCAGAGCAATGTTTAAGGGACCCCTGGGACAACTTGGAACATACTATCAACTTTCACATCATAGGTACAGCAAAAGGAGAAAAGAGAGAGGGAGAGATTGAGAACTTATTTGAAGAAATAAAGACTGAAAACTTTCTTAACAACATGAAGTAAAAAGACAAGACACACATCTCCAGGAAGACTCAAGTAAGATAAACCCAAAGGGTTTCACACCAAGACTCATTATAATTAAAATGGCAAAAGTTACAAAGAGAGAATCTTAAATGCAGCAAGAAAAAGGCAGTTATTTACCTATAGGGGTCTTCCATAAGACTATCAGCAGATTTCTCAACAGAAACTTTTTAGGCAAGAAGGGAGTGGCGCAAAATATTTCAAGTGATAAAAGACAGGGACCTATAACCAAGATTACTCTACCCAGCAAAGCTATTGTTTAGAATTAGAGAACAGATAAAGAGCTTCCCAGACAAGAAAAAGCCAAAGGAGTTCATCATCACCAAGTCGATATTATATAAAATGTTAAAGAGACTTCTTTCAGAAGAAAAATAAAATATAATATGTGAACAATGAAATGACAATAACTATCATACATGACTATTAATGATTACTTTAAATGTAAATGGATAAAATGTTCCAATCAAAAGACATGGTATCTGAATAAATAAGTGAACATAATACTTACATATGCTCTCTACAAGAAACTCACTTTAGATCAAAAGACACACGCAGACTGAAAGTAAAGGGATGGAAAAATTTTTCGTGAAAATAGAAATTTTAAAAAAATCTTGGGTAACAATACTTACAGCAGACAAAGCAGGCCTTAAAACAAAGGCTGCATAAAAATAGACAAAGAAAGACCCAGCAACTCCATTTCCTGAGTGTATATCCAAAAAAACTCAAAACACTAATTTTAAAGACATATGCATTTCTATGTTCACTGCAGCATTATTTACAATAGCCAAGATGGAAAGCAACCTAAGTGTCCATCAATAGATGAATGAAGTGGTACATATACACAATGGAATATTACTCAGCCATAAAAAAATAATGAAATCTTGTCACCTGAAATAACAGGAAAGGACCTAGAGGTTATCATGTTAAGTGAAATAAGTCAGACAAATAGCATATAATTTCACTTATATGTGGAATCTGAAAAACAAAACAAAAAACAGAAACAAACTCATAGATACAGAGAATATTTTGATGGTTGCCAGATGAGAGAGGTATTGCAGAGATAGGTAGAAAGAGGGAAAGGGTTAAGTACAAATTGACAACTATAAAATAGTTATAGGGATATAAAGGATAGCATTAAGGAATATAGTTAATAATATGGTAATAAATATGTATGGGTACTTGAAATATCAGGGGGAGGGGGATCAATTTGTAAGTTATATAAATGGTTAATCACTATATTCTATGCCTGAAATTAATATAATATTGTATTCAACTATAATTGAAAAATAAAAAATATTTTTTAAAAAAGATTTGTTAGGTTAAGCTATGAAGTTTAATAGGTTATGTGTATTGCATACATTTTCTCTTCATGATATTTTCAACTTACGATAGATTTATGGGGATATACACCATTGTAAGTCAAGAACCAACTGTATTTTAATGCCATATTTGGGAACCACTAAACATAAAGAGAATAGCAAACTGCAAGAATTTCATTTGCCTTTTCTCACTTCATTCAGTTTTATAAACTTCTTTCTAGCTGCTACACACTCCCATCGTGTAATCTCACTCCCAAAATTATATTAATTAAAAACCACATGTTTATAAATCATCTATAGAATTCTCTTATAGTGAAAAAGTTTAAAAATAAATTTGGTTTTTGTGTCTGTTTTTAGTTTAAGCTTACAGTGCAAGTGCTGAGGATGCAATCTTATGGTCAATTTTTATAAATGTTAATTATAATACTATTGTTTAATGGACCAACAAGTAAAAATATAGAATGATAAACTATAACAATTGTTTCAAATAATCCAAATGGGAAAAGCCAGAATAAATAAAACAATGGATTAATTCATTCACTCAACAAATATTTATTGATAACTTCATTATGTACAAGGAAATGACAGTAAATTGATGAGCAAAACTCATTCTATAAAACTATCCTCCAAAGAATATTGGGTAAAAACCATTGTTTCTATCACTGGGGGCTTGAACCTGTGATTCGACAAAGAGCAGAAAGTTTTATTTGTTGGGCATATTACTTGACCTCTCTTAACTTTATTTTCTCATCTATAACCTGAAGGTGGTAATAGTGATACTTGTCTAGTTCATTGTTGTAATAACAGCTTAAGTAATACATAGAAAACACTCAGAAAATGACAAAAAAGTAAGTATACAATAAACATTAAAATAAAGTCTAACAAGTATATTGTATTGTCTGTAGGTTATAATTAAACAACCTAATATGTATATATAGATATATATTTTAGATATGCTTAGACCTTTAGCATCTTAGGATAGACTCTACATCATTGTTGTTCCTGAAGCACTGGCTATTCAGCAACCTCCTTCTGGAACTGTTCCTATTTTCTGCACTTCCATCCTGAGCTTTGTGATTTCAGTGCCTGTTCCAGTTATGTTGCCCTTGTGTATAGACCCTGGCAGAGTGAATCTTGTTCAGCCTTTCTTCCTGAAAGCTGCCAACATAATGCTATTATTGAGTGTGGTTTGTGAACAACCAGGTGAAGAAAAATACAATTCACAGTCATCCTCCTATGACTCTTCAGATTAGATTTTTCCTTTATTTCAGAAATGGCCTACTCCCATTAGTGAAACTAGCAGACCTCTACATAGAAATCTATAAATCATTGAGAAAGGAAGGTGTCCTTTTCAAGTACACATGAACAGCAGTCAATGACTGGCTGGAACTAGCAAGTAGTAACTTTTGAGAGATGATTTTGTGCATCTCCTTCCCATTTTCACATTCAGCTACAGTAGCTTAAAATCTCCCAGTTTCTTTAAGAACAATATCTAGAGGTTCTTGTTTCAATCATGTAACCTCAACCACCTACCCATCTTCCCACCTCTCCTTCCATACATTTGATCCATCCACCTTTCCATCCCTCCATCCATCCAGGTATCTATCTCTACCTCCATCTATTCAGTCATGAGTTTTCTCACCCACTTCTTACCCATTCATCTACTCAGCTTCCCAGAGGTACATCCAGCTCCATGTATACCTACATCTTTATCTACATTTGCTACCTATATGTAAATCGGTATCTTGAACTCACTCCAAGGATATTGGCATGTGCTAAAGTTATGGACTTTCTGGGTTTTTTGGAGAGTTATTTGTTAAACAACTTCTGGTATTTAATACTGGCATGACACTGGCAATAACTTAGTTACTATTCCCTTCATCTGAACATTTTCTTTCATGGTATGTTAAGTGCTTGTCTATTTTAAACTGATCATAAAAATTGCAGGATGGTCAAGTGGCCTGCCATATCAGGTCAATGGGACTCTCTGTACTCAGGGAGCCCACAGGCTGAAAATGCTTGGTGGAGAGAACCTGGAGCCAGGGAGGCCTTAGGGAGGATGCGTGACCAGTGTCCTAAGAGGTAGAAGTTAGAGATATGGGAGAGAATGGGAAATTAATACAAACTTTACTCCATAAATCCTAGTGTGAAGTAAGTGAATATTTTACATTATTTTTTCCTATAACTGAATTTAACTTTTCTTTTCAGTCTAACTTTACAAACTTCTAGAGACTTAATCTCAGTCATTATCACCCTCTTCCTGGAGTTATACCAAAATTTGAGTTCATATCTCATAGTGTAAATTGGGAGGGTCATATAACTGATCATTGGTGATATCAAATGCTCATACTGACATCTCATCTGTTAAGGAGTACTTCTTCCTATCTTTTTTCCCATCATTGATTCACTCGGGTCACTGCTGGCCATCTTTGCCACATGGTTACCATTCTACTGCCCCCATTAGCTCTGAGCCTTAGAAAACTGTGAGACTAACTCAGAAAAATATGCCTAGATATTTTCCACAGGATTTCCACTGCCCCAAGTTCTACCTGGGATGGTATTGGGAAGCTGATCACATAGATCTATTTTGCTCTCAGATACTCCAACTTATCCGAGAATTTCTGATACCTTTACCTTCCTTCTGGAATAGAACAGGAAAAAAATCTTTTTATGGGACCTGTCAGCAGAAAATAATTTATTCTCCCTAGTTCTCCCATCTTTTTCCCTTGTCCTGGAGAATATTTTTCAATGTAGATTTTAAAAATACAACTAAAGCATCATAGATTTTTAATTTCCTGAATGGTTTTAGACTTAAACTTTTGTAATTTAAAGTTTAAGTTTGGAGAACTTAAAAGGGCTTTTTTTCCCCTGTTTTTCTGCCCCATGTTTTTCAACTGATGTGAACACTAAGAGCTGAAAGAAAAAAAATAATAAAGAGAACTGTAAGCACAATGGATAAAACTTTAAATAATATATCCCACCACACTTGCTTTAACATATGTTCTTATATGACAAATGTAGATAACTCTCCTTACAATAATTAATAGCTTATATTTTATAGGTGGTTGTGGAGTCAAATGAGGGTTTATGAGCAAAGTGTTGGGTAGGAAACAAATGAACTTGTAAGGATTGGGTCCAGGAACATCTAGAGAATGCACTCTGACACCTGTGTCACTGGGGGGTAGTTAAGGAGACTAGAAGAGCTGCGTGCATTAGAAGGCAGAATGAAAAAGACTTGTTTTATATATTCCACATGTAATCTCCTTATCCTCTTCTCCTAGATCCTTGAAAACTGGAGTGAAACATAGGTCTCAGGGTACACATAAAAGTTGTCTTTTTTACTTTTCTTTTAAAAACTTGGCTTTGGAGGATTAGATTAAAATCTAATGAGAAATGTGAGACATCATAAAGGTCTATTACATGTTGCAATTCAAAGTTTTTATGTGACTAGAACATCATAAGTCAGATTTCTCCCTAATATCTAACTTTTTCTGAAAAACGTGAACTACTGATATTATACATACAACTTTTAGTATGTATTTCTAAAGTTTCTCAATAATTCAGTTTCTCCTAACTTCTATAACCCTGTAAAATGATAATGAATCACTGTGAGTGTGAGCTCAGTATAGATTATTTCATGTACCAAAAAGAGAAAGAAAATGTCACAGAACATACTGAATGAAAGGACTGGTCATAATCTCACACTGTTCCAAAAGGAAGATTCATCCAACTATACCTGTTAATACTTCTCACAAAGACAAATTTTGCAAGAGTTGATCAAGAAAAGACATATAATAATTATAATATTTCTCTAGAGTACACTTATAGTTAATTCATGACTTTTCACCTTTCACAAAAACTTTTGGGAATAAATTTTTCTAGGCATTTCTACTCTTTTGAATCCAAGCTCATAAATAAGACTATTCCAGGGAAAGTTATGGGGCATTATGCACTACTTAAATTAACACCTAAATATATAAATACATATATCTATTGAACCAGGGAACCCCTGTGATGCCCAACATGTATTTCATTTTGTACATATAATTCCTTAAACATTAAAATAGGTATCTTTTATCCAGGACTGATCTGTATTAAGATAACATGTGCTATAATACAAGGTGACTCCTCACAGGGGAAGACTATTAGAATTTTCTCAATTTTCTGCTTTGGAGACAATACTAATATAACACCAAAAACATGACAAATGAGTCTATAAGTACTGCTGTTGTCAAGTCATCTTGGGAGAAATACCTCTCCGGTCAATGCCGAGACTGTGCTGGCAAAGTTACACATTGGACTATAAATAAGAAGGTTTTGTGCATCAGTCATAACAACTGGGGGTCATATTAGTCCAGCTCTACAACTCTTAGTAAACACCCTTTCATCTTAAAAAGGCAGAAGGTAGCATTAGTTCAAGCAGAGTGTTATCCAGAAGATAATCATGTTTGCCCTTTATTCTCCATGAGGCTTTATAGATAAGCTGTATTATTTTGTATTAATTCTGTTATAAGCCACTCAAAATTCTTTCTAGCACATCATATTCTAATACTGAATTAAACAGATTGGTTAGAGAGAAAAACATGTGATTTTGGAGGTAAATAATTCTAGCTTTCAATCCCAATGACTTTAATAAGTCTGTGGATTTAAACCCATTACAAAAACCTTTGGGACATCAGTTTTCCTAACAGTATAAGAGAGGTAAAATAATCTAAATTTTAAGATTGTTCCAAGTATCATATATAAAATATGCATGTGAAACAGCAGAGTGACCATCCCAGAGTCAGAACCAGCTAAACACTGGTTCTCTCTAATCTTCTTTCCCTTTTCTTTGGTTGAACACAAAGGATGTGTTGATAAAATGAGGAAAACACAAATCTTACCTATCATTCAGCACTAAAAAATCTACTTTAGAGTTTCTGTTCAGCACAGGTTGCCTAGAAAATAGAGACTGAGGTGAAGGTTGGGTCTTATCCTTTACTGGAAAGTGCCAGAGTATCAAAAAGGAATGTAAAGCAAGGAAGAATGGGAAACAAAGAGGTGGTGCATTATCCTGAGGACCTTGCCGTCATGCATAGACACTAAGCTTCCTTCAGTTACTTGCAACAGCAACAGAAGGGCTATAGAAAAACACTGTTCCCCAAAATAAACAGAGAAGGGGAAGCAAAGAGAGACTTTCTCTGTGTGCTTCCACCATCTTATATTGATCAATATTTTCCCAAAGGCAATTCCAGTTTGCATCTGATAGGTCATACAATAAAACTGCCCCGATGTACATAAGGAGCGGCTCTCCTCAGCAGCTGCTGGAGCAGAGCAAAAGATGAAGGGTTCCAGAGAAAAGTAAACAAGATGCTTAGAAGCAGCATTTAAGATGTATCAAACGGTATATCCAAGCTTCCCTCACCATCTTTTCTTCATCAGATTTGCTTGAGTGTCATGTGGCACAAGTTTCCTTTCTCAAATCCCTTAAATTCCTATTGGTGGATTCTAAGCAGACATGTATGAGAGAAGTCTTTCAACATCACAAACGCCTGTGTAGAGATGTCATAACACAATCTGAGGCATACAATAGCAGATGGCTTTGAACATCAAAAATAAATATTGACACAGAGAACAGACTGACTGCTGTCAACGGGAAGGTGGGCTGGGAGTCTGGGTGAAAAATATAAAGAGATTAAGCAAAAACACATTATAGACACATACAACAAAGTGGTGATTATCATACTGAGGAATTCCAGCCAAGATGAAGGCACAGACAGACACGCTGCGTCTCCCTCCACAGCTAAGAAGGAATACAACTACCTCAAAACTAGAAACAACCAGAAGTTCCAGAAAATCAAACTGCATGAAAGTCCAGTAAACAAAGATATAAAGAAGAAATACTCATCCAGACAGGTAGGAGGGGCAGAGCCCAGACAGAGAGGACATGGTATGGTGGCAGCAGCGACAAGCTGGCAGAAATTGCAGTCACATGTTTTAAAATCAAGAGGGACACCTGGGGAGTATTCCTAGCTCATCACCAGACCTAGCAACTCACGGTCCCAGCACTGCGGAAAATCAAGCCTCATTGCTTCTGACTGTGCAGACCAGTGGGGATTGGAGTGGAGGCAGTAACTGCCAGTCTCTCAGCAGAGTCTGCTTATTTAAAGGGCCCCCCTGGTTCTAGAATGTCTGCAGACCCACCCACTCTGGGAACAACGGCCAGGGCAGCAGCTAGAGGGGCGCCAGTCCGGTGCAGAAATGGGACAGGTGCCTGGAAAAGGGGCAAGTGCTGGGCAGGCAGCATTGCTCCCTCTCAGACCCCTCCCCCACATACAGTACCATGACATGGTGAAACAGGTCGTCCTGTACTGATGAATACCTAAGGCTCTGCCCCTTACAATGTAACAGGAGCAACAGCTCTACCTGGGACATGGAGGCAAACAAACACAGGAGCTTGTCAGAATGAGGAGACAGAGAAGTATGGCCCAAAAGGGGGAACAGATCAAGGTTCCAGTGGGAGAACTAAGGGATGAGGAGATAGCCAACCTAACAGATGAGGAGATAGACAATCTAACAGATGCAGAATTCAAAACACTGGTGATTAAGATGCTCACAGGCTTGACAGATATGCCTGAGTATGGCAAATGCATAAGAGAAGAAGTGAAGGCTTTGTTAAGTGAAACAAAGGAAAACCCACACAAAACCAATGATGAAGGGAAGGAAACCAGGGTTTAAATCAATGATTTGGAACATAAAGAAGAACAAAACAGTCAACCAGTGCAGAATGAGGAAGCAAGATTGAAAAAAATGAAAAAAAGTTTCCAAATTTTGTGAAGGAGGTAGACATACAGGTCTGGGAAGCATGGAGGGTCCTGGGCGAGCTGGACCCAGAGGGGACAACACCAAGACGCATCATGATTGAGATACCAAAGGTGAAAGATAAAGAGAGAGGGTGCAGAGTTGCCTATAGGGGGTTGCCTATAAGACTATCAGCTGATTTCTCAGAGGACACTTCAAAGGTAGGAAGAGACTGGCAAACAATATTCAATACTGATGAAAGGCAACCTGCAACCAGGACTACTGTATCCAGCAAAGTTATCATTTGGAATGGAAGGGCAGATGAAGTGCTCCCCAGACAAGGTAAAGCTAAAGTAGTTCATTATCACCAAGCTATTATTATATGAAATGTCAAAAGGACTTACTTAAGAAAAAGAAGATCAAAACTATGAACACTAAAATGACAACAAACTCAACTATCAACAACTGAATCTAAAACATAAAACAAAATCTAACTAAGCAAATCAGAATAGGAACATAATCATAGGTATGGGGATCATTTGCAGGGTCATCTGCTGGGAGGGGGGAGGGGTAGAAATGGAGATATGGTGCAGGGATTAAGAAGCATAATCAATTGGTACAAAATAGACAAGGAGAAGTTATGAATAATATAGGAAAGGGTGAAGCCGAAGAACTTATATGCATGACCCATGGACATGAACCAAGGCGGGTGGAATTGCTGGAGGGAAGGGGAGTACGGCGCAGAGGGGAGCAAAGGGGAAAAAATTAAAGCTACTGTAACAACATAATCAATAAAATATACTTAAAAAAAAAGAAAAAGAGAACCACATCAAAAAAAGAAAGAAAGAAACTGACATATTTTTTTTTAAATGGTGATTATCAGAGGGGAAGAGGGGGGAAGGAGAAGGTAGAAGAAGGTAACGGGGAGATAAATGGTGACAGAAGGAGACCTGACTTGGAGTGGTGAACACGCGATACAATATACAGATGATATATTAGAGATTTGTGCACCTGAAACTTATATTGTTTTATTAACCAATGTCACCCCAATAAATTCGATAAAAAATTAAAAAATAAAATAGATATTAACATCCCAGTCTTTTTTTTTTTTCTTTCAATTTTATTAGCATTTATTTTATGCTGAATTTACTCCTGGGTCATAATTGTTTGTTTTTTCAGCTTCTCCTGAGATATTCTTCTTCTGGTTCAGAAACAATCTGTGGTTTCTCAGTAGGATCCTCTCAGTGCGACAGGGAGAGCTCCTGTGTTGGTGAATCGGCCCATGAGCTCTGTGAGTTCTGCACCGCATCTTGGGAGCTTCATTCGCTTGGGTGTGTTCAATGATGAGAGAACCTGCACCTACACTCTTAAGCTCAGCATTAATTTCTGCATTTTTATTTTTTTAATTTAACCTTTATTGTATTTTTTCCATTACCATTTACTCCCGATACCCCACTCCTCCAGCAATCACTACAGTGTTGTCCATGTCCATGAGTCCTTCTTCCTTTTTGCTCAACCCCTCCACCCACTCACCTCCCATCCATCTATGAGTCTGTCCCCATTTTCTATGTTACTTCCGTTTTTTCATTAGATGCCACATATGAGTGAAATCATATGGTACTTGTCTTTCTCTGACTGACTTATTTCACTTAGCATAATGTGCTCCAGATCCATCCAAGCTGTCCCAAAGGGTAAAATTCCCTTCTTTTTTTTTTTTTTTCTGAGTAGTAGTCCATTGGGCAAATGCCCCATAGTTGTTTTATTCACTCATCTATGGATGGACACTTGGGCTGCTTCAATATCTTGACAATTGTAAATAATGCTGCAATGAACATAGGGGTGCTTATGTTCTTTCAAATTAGTGTTTTGGGTTCCTTAGGATATATTCCCAGAAGTGAGAACACTGGGTCAAAAGGCAGATCCATTTTTAATTTTTGAAGGTATCTACATACTGATTTTCACAGTGGCTGCTCAAGTTTGCATTCCCCCCAACAGTGCATGAGGGTTCTCCTTTCTCCACATCCTCGTCAGCACTTGTTATTTGTTGATTTATTAATGATACCATTCTGACTGATGTAAGATGGTAAGATGGTATCTCATTGTGGTTTTGATTTCCATCTCTCTGATGGTTAGTGATGTTGAGCATCTTTTCATATGTCTATTGGCCATCTGTATGTCCTCTTTGGAGAAGTGTTTATTCAGGTCCTTTGTCCATTTTTTTAATTAGGTTGTTTGGTTTTTTTGATGTTGAGTTTTGTAAGTTCTTCATAAATTTTGAGTATGAACTCCTTATCAGATGTATCAGCAAATATGTTCTCCCATTCAGTAGGTTGTCTTTTTATTTTGTTGATAATTTCCTTTGCTGTGCAAAAATGTTTCAGTTTGACATAGTCCCATTTGTTTATTTTTTCTTTTGCTTCCCTTGGCTGGGGAGATATATCCAATAAATTATTGCTACGAGCAATGTCCAAGATTTTGCTACTTATGTTTTCTTCTATGATTTTTATGGTTTCAGGTCTAACATTTAAATCTTTGATCCATTTTGAATTTATTCTTGTGTGTGGTGTAAGAAGGTGGTCTAGTTTCATTTTTCTGCACATATCTGTCCAATTTTCCCAACATCATTTATTGAGTAAACTATCTTTAGCTTATTGTATATGCTTGCTTCCTCTGTCAAATATTAATTGACTATAAAAGTATGGGTTTATTTCTGGGCTCTCTATTCTATTCCATTGATCTATGTGTCTGTTTTTATGCCATTACCAGGCTGTTTTGATTACTATGGCCTTATAGTATAGTTTGATATTAGGTAGGATGATTCCTCCAACTTTATTCTTTTTTCTCAGGACAACTATTGTTATGCAGGGCCTTTTGTGGTTCCATATAAACTTTTGAAATATTTGTTCTTGTTCCATGAAATATATCATTGGAATCTTGATAGGAATGGCATTGAATCTATAGATTGCTTTGAGTAGGATGGACATTTTAATCATGTTAATTCTTCCTATCCAGGACAACAGTATGAGCTTCCACTTATTTGTATCTTCTTCAATTTCTTTCTTCATTGTCTTATAATTTTTTGAGTACAGGTCTTTTATATCCTTGGTTAGGTTTATTCCTAGGTATTTTATTTTTTTTGTAGCAATTGTGAATGGGATTGTTTTTTAAATATCCCTTTCTGTTAATTTGTTATTGGCCTAGGAAAATGCAACTGATTTCTGGATATTAATTTTGTATTTTGATATCTTGCTAAATTCATTGATCAGTTCTAGTGGTGTTCTTTGTAACACCTTTGGGGTTATCTATGCACAGTTTCAGTCATCTACAAATAATGACAGTTTTACTTATTTGTTGATGCTGGAAATCAAGACTTCTGATTTGAGGTATGTTTACATGCCTCTCGGTCCAGGTGTTCAAGGATCCGAGCAGCGAGCTAGACTTGCTGCTGCTGACAGTCTGACTGCTCAGGACTCAGGATTTTAAAGACATCCTGTGACTTAAACTGAATCTTGCTGAGTACTCCATGTTCCCTGATGTTGATAAGGAAATCAGACAAAATTAAGTACAAATGGTGTTTAACCTTAATTGCCTTCTGAACAGTGCATGCGTTCCTTAGCCTTAAAAGAGTAAGTGATTAGATTTCTGTTTTCCTGTCATTCTGTCTAGGAATGCTATATAGACTTGTTGGTCAGGAAGCATTCTCTTTAGTTAATCCTTTAAGCTTCCTCTGTTGTAAGTTTCAAGTATTTTGTAAACATTCCCAGGATCTGCCTGTGAGCTCTTTCCTGGACCCTCCCTGTTAATTAGCATATCTGTAAAATCCAATAAAAGGAGGATGAGGCTTCCTGCTCTCCGTTGTTGGTCTGAGCAAGCCACAGTCCTCAGTGTGTACTGGCTATTCATCCTGCTTATTGGAATTACCTCAGCGTCCCCGGCCATATTTAACATCATATCTGTACACTACAATTTGTTTCCAATTTGGATGCATTTTATTTTTTCTTCTTGTCTGATTGCTATAACTAGGGCTTCTAGTATTATGTTGAAAAACAGAGGTGAAAGCAGGCACCCTGTCTTGTTCCTGATCTTAAGAGGAATGCTTGTAGTT
This sequence comes from Furipterus horrens, assembly GCF_987537825.1. Classification (NCBI taxonomy): domain Eukaryota; kingdom Metazoa; phylum Chordata; class Mammalia; order Chiroptera; family Furipteridae; genus Furipterus; species Furipterus horrens. The sequence continues at coordinate 122,498,107 of NW_028327172.1, read as the reverse complement.
TTTCCCATTAAGTATGATGCTGGCAATGGATTTGTTATATATGGCCTTTATTTTGTTTATGTTTCCTCTAATCCCACTTTGCTGAGAGTTTTTATCATGACTGGGTGCTGGATTTTATCAAATGCTTTTTCTGCATCTATTGATATGATCATGTAGTTTTTATCCTTCATTTTGTTTATGTGGCGAATCACATTTATTGATTTGTGAATGTTGTACCAACCTTGTATTCCCAGAATAAATCCCACTTGATCATGGTGTATGGTCTTTTTGATGCATTTCTGTATTTGGTTTGCTAATATCTTGTGAGAATTTTAGCATCTGTATTAATCAGGGGTATTGACCTATAATTCTCTTTCTTTGTAGTGTCTTTACCTGGTTTTTGAATTAGGATAATACTGGCCTTGTAAAATGAAGTTGGGAGCCTTCTCTTCTCTTGAATTTTATGAAATAGTTTGAGAAGGAGAAGTGTTAGTTCCTCTCAGAATGTTTGGTAAAATTCACCTGTGAAGCCATCTGGTCTAGGACTTTTTTGTTGGGAGTTTTTTTATTACTACTTCAACTTCATTAGGGGTAATGTGTCTATTCAGCTTCTCTGATTCTTCCTGATTTAGTTTTGGAAGATGTGTGTTTCTATGAATTTATCTATTTCAGCCAGGTTGTCCAATTTGTTGGCATATACTTGTTGGTAATATTTTCGTACAATCCTTTGTATTTCTTGGTGTCAGTTATTTCTCCCCTTTCATTTCTGATTTTATTTATTTGGGTCCTTTCTCTTTTATTTTTGATGAGTCTGTTTAAATGTTAGTCAATCTTTTGTTTATCTTTCCAAAGAACCAGCTCTTGGATTCACTGATCATTGCGTAATTTTTTTAGACTTATTTTATTTATTTCTGCTCTAATCTTTATTATTTCTTTCCTTCTACTCACTTTGGGCTTTGTTTGTGGTTCTCTTTCAAGTTCCTTTAAGAGTGAAATTAAATTGTTTATTTAAGCTTTTTGTTGTTTTTTGAGGTAGGCCTGTAGTGCTATGATTTTCCCTCCTAGTGATACAGAGAAACCTGATTAAGATCACTGGGGAGAACTGGGAGGGGCTGTAGGGGGAGTTTGCCAAGACAATGGAAAGTAGTCTAGGATGGGATTGGCTGAGAAGCTGAATGTCTCCAGAGCCAATGGAAATAAAGAGGACTGGCTGCCTGAGCTTTTCTGGGCTTTTCTGACTCCAGATATGGCTCTCAGGATCTGGCTCTGGCTCAGGCTCTCTGGCTCCAGGACTGGCTGGCTCTGGTTGTCAGGCTCTTCTTCCTTGAGGATGCCTGGATGATGGTGCTGCAGCTGCCTGTGTTTCCCAATGGAAGGTATTTTGTGTGGGAAAGAACTCTGGGCACAGCCTAGGATAGGGCTGACCTGGCGCAAGGTGGCAGGTTTATTCTTTGCGTATTCCAGAGGGAATAAACTCTGAGGCAGAAGACTGCCATTCTTCCAAAATTGTGTAGCTTTTGTATCTTATGTTGTTTTAGTTTTTAAACTAACACTAAGAAATGAACAGGGAAAAGATAGGAGAACCCAGGTGTTAGAGTTTAGGCTTAAGTAATTAAAACTCTGACTTGATAGATTTAAGTAACTGCTTTTGAATAATGACTCTTTTCCTTTATCACCAAATCTTTGCCTCTGGAATGTTGCCTAGAGGGTGGCAGCGGGCAGCAGGACCCCAATTGCTGTTCAGTAACATTAGGATTGCTTTCCCAGTGTCCCACAGGTTTTGGGTTGTTTTGCCCCATTTTCATTTGTTTCAAGGTATTTTTTAATGTCTTCCTTGATCTTGTTGTTGACCCATTCATTGTTTAATAACATGTTATTTAGCTTCCATGTCTTTGCATGTTTTTCAGTGCTCTTCTTGTAATTGATTTCTAGTCTCATAACATTGTGGTCAAAGATGTTTTATATGTTTTTAATCTTTTTAAATTTACTGAGACTTGTTTTGTGTCCTAACATGTGGTCTATCCTAGAAAACATTCCATGTGCACTTGAAAAGTGTATATATTCTGCTGCTTTGGGGTGAAATGCTCTGAAGGTATCAATTAAATCTATTTGACCTAGTGTGTCATTTAAGGCTGCTGTCTTCTTGTTGATTTTCTGTCTGGAAGATCTATCCACTGAAGTCAATGAGGTGTTAACATCCCCAACTATGACTGTATTTCTGTCAATCTCTCTCCTTATGTCCATTAAGATTTGCTTCACATATTTAGGTGCTCCTATGTTGGGTGTGTAAACATTTAGTTTACTAGGGTTAATTCCTCTTATTAGATTGTTCCCTTTATCATTATGTAGTGTCCTTCTTTGTCTCTTACTACAGCCTTTGTTTTAATGTTTATTATGTCGGATATAAGTACTGCTACCGCAGCTTTTCTTTGCTTTTCCATTTACATGGAATATCTTTTTCCATCCTTTTATTTTTAGTCTGTGTATATCTTTCAATCTGAGATGAATCTCTTTCCAGCAGCATATCTATGAGTCTTGTTTTCCTATCCATTAAGCTACCCTATGTCTTTGGAGCATTTAAGCAATTTACATTTAAGGCAACTATTGATAGATACATATTTTGTGTCATTTTATTGTAGACTACTTTCCTGTTGTATTTCTTTCTTTCTTTCTCTTTTTCTACTTCTTCTCTCTGCATTTTTAATCACATGTAGCAAAAATTCAGCACTCTTTTTGAGCCACAGACCCTGCACCAAGCCCCACTGTTTGGGCCTGGGTATACCTACCAACTCCACCATTTAAATGACAGAATGGCACACATTGCTTCTGTAGTGACATCTTTCATGTTTTTAAAGTGAACATAGAGATTTGAACCTCTTTATTGACATCCCAATCTCATTGTCCTCTCTTGAGCCATGCAGAGTTGCAGTTCTGGATAATGTATTTCAGTGCTACATTCTTATAACACAGAGTTGTAGGCTCATCCAGAACTTTCAAAAGAGGTGTATGGTGAGTAGAAATTGGAAATTTTAGCCCTAGAATCATGTTGGAGGAGTTCCAGACTTGTAGAAAATTAACAAATGTCTCAATTTCATTTTGTACCTTGGTATCAAACAGTTAGTGCCTTCTGGCATTGTATAGCTCAATACAACTATAAGAAATGTATTCACTTGGACCTTGAAGTCAATTACTGCTTGATATTTCTGAAAATGTCTCTGAACACCAAAAAGAGATGGACAAAGTTGGTAATAGTTACATTTTGAGAATGGAAGAAAAAGAGTAATAGAATGACTTGTGAAAAATTCTCTTTTATTTTTGGCCTACGTAGTTTGGTTATTTTTTTAGTTTTGTTTATCCTATTATAGTTTTCCTAATTTTCTTCCTTTGCCCTCCTCCATCTAGCCCACCCTTGTTCCCACAGTTTATCTCCACACCATTGTCCATGTCCATGGGTCATTCATACATGTCCTTTGACTAATCCCTTCACCTTCTTTCCACCATTCTCCCCCTCCCTCATTTCCCCTGGCAGCTGTTAGTTTGTTCTGTTTCCATGCCTCTGGTTCTATTTTGCTCATTAGTTTATTTTGTTCATTAGATTCCTCTCATAAGTGAGATCTACATGGTATGAACCTACACTCTAGAGGTAAGGATAATATAAACAGTTGCAGTAACATCATAATGTTATACTAGAAGTTCTAACTTTACATATTGCATTCAGGTGTTATAAGATACCAATAAATCTTTAAATTCATGTACATTTTTGTATATAGTTATTTAATTGTTTTGGTAAAATATTATAAATGCTGATATCTGGTCATGCTGGCTTGACCACTAACTAGCTGTGGGACTCTCAGAAAATTATCTCCCTTCTCTGTTCTTCAGTTTCCTCATCTATAAGTTGGAAATTATAAGTTATTTTGATGATTGATAAAGTTAATTTTGGAGTACCTAGAAAATTGCTGGGCACTTGTTAAATGCTCAAGAAAAGTTGGTTATCATTTTTAGTAGCAGTAGTAGTGTTAGTATAAAGTTACATAATGCTAAAATCTCTAACCTCCTTAAAATCTGTAAATCATTTTTTGGAAATCTCAGAGTTTTCCTTTCACCTACTTGTAAATGCAAAATGTGTTACATTTTGTAGTCTTGTTTTGCAATAGCATTTGAAATTTTTTAAAATTTCTAATATAATAAAAGTATTTCCATCTTCTGTAACTTAAGAATGTAAAGAGACCCTAAGACAAAAAGCTTGAGAAACAGTAATCTAACAAACTTCTATACCTAAGCCTGTGGTTCTCTGATGAGCACACTCAAAGAATTATACAAAATATGTAAAGATGCTCCTTATAAAACAAGATGAATCCAAACAGTTGTGCTAAATTTGAGTTATTAGTCAGAAGTGCTAAATTTAATATCAAAGCCTCTTTTTATCATTTCAAAAAATAAATGAAAATTATAATGACTTTGCTTGGACAATATGGTAGAGGTTAATAAAGATAAAGAAAAATGGTCCTGATATTATTTTTACAATTTAAAAATAATAACTTCAGTGGGCTTAATCTGAACCAGGGGAAAATAGTCTGCTGCTCCCGGTATGTTATTGCAGAAGGTGCTGCTGCTATGGAGCATCATGTCCTCCTTTTTAAGTTGGTGGGGCAGAGGTACAGAATCTAAAAAGAGAAAAGGTAGACATAAATTACATATGCACAAATGTCTATCTTGCTTAGTTGGTTCTAACACATGCAACTTTTTTTGTAGCTCAGCATGCTAAAGAATATTACAGTAACACTATTAAACCTCCGTATATCAACCATAAAGTGCTTAGTAATCACTTACGTTGGAAAAACAAAGTTTGTATATTTTTTAAATTTGTGTGTAAAACTCTTCCAGACCCAACATATCTTTACACCAAAAATTCTTACTACAGATTTTATAGTTAGATTTCACAGGGTCTAAGAATACTTTGTTAAATTGCCTAAAAAGTGTTTATGTAAGAATATATGGGTATTTTTCTGGGAAGGTGAACAATAGTGCTCATCAGAATCTCAACAAAGTTTGAGTCCCAGAAAATATTCTTAAAATGCTTCTTATAACTAATTTTTAAAATCACATTTAATTGAAATGACTGTCTATGTATAGTGTAGCATTTAAATTCTTTTTCATCAGGGTCATTATAATGAGGTCCAAATTTAAGACATGATCCTTTGTTCTTACCTATTATTTACAAATATATATATATATCCATATGAGGATATAGAAATATTAGAAATGTCCTACATAGTTTGTTTTAAAGAATGTTTCCATTTCTGAGAGCTGTCAAAGTTTCCAAAATAACCAATGCAAATGAATAGTATATTGTTTCATTGGATATAATTCACATTTTTCCAATGTTTACCTTACAAGAAAATGTTTTGAGGCAATATGGAAAGCAGCTGATTAAATGAACATAAGTTATGATAATGTGTACTTCATTAAGTCTCAGTATTACTTTCTTAAACTTTGCATGTGTCCTCTAAGACCAAAATGAGGCATTTCCTGTCTATTTCTAAGCTTTTGACTTTGCAATCAAACTTTTCTTTATTTTTTACTCTCAATGGAGAAATTATTAAACTGAAATGCACAAAATGACATTTCAATACAGAAGAAAAATCATACATTAATAAGAAAAATAATTTTATTTTATAGACATAAATACTTTTCATAACTATGTGTGAATATGTCATTTTAAAACCTTGGATAACAGTTATTATTTCATACCAAATATAATGAACTGGGAAACCATATATATTCAATTTTGTCAATCCACCTACAGATACTGTAATGAGCTAAGAAAATCCTACAAAGTTTGGAGGGCATCATTTTTGGTAGTAGGTTCAACTACATATAAACAAATTTTGAATAACAGGAGTTAACAAGTTTATTTCTCATATGAAAGAAACCTGGAGTGATAGGCAACACAGGACTAATTAACTGACTTGACAAAGGAATCCAGCTCCTTCCAGCTTTCTCATCTACCATTCCTACAGTGTGGTTCCTGCCTCATACTTCAAGGAGGCTGCTTGAGCCCACTAGGCAGTGGGATGAGGACAGAATAAAGACAAATATCTTCTCCTCTTTAAAGAAGCATCCCACGAGTCCTACACAATATCTCCAGTTCCCTTCATTAGCCAGAACTCCACAATCACCAGCTCTGGCAGACAAACAGATCCCCCAAAATGTCTACCCCAATCCTAGGAATTTGTGAATATGTTAAATTGTACAGCAGTTGGGACTATGCAAATAGAATTCAGTTTACAAACCTTATAAAAGGGAAAGTATCGCAGATTATTCAGGTGGGGCCATTTTATCACAGGAGCCCTTAAAAGTGGAGAATTTTCTCCAGATGGAGGTATAAGAGGGCAATGGCATCAGGGGATGTCAGCGATCCCAAGCATCATTAAACATACCCTGGTTGGTCCTGAGATGTAGAGACCCAGCAGGAGGCCTGTAGGTGCAAAGGGCAGCCTGCAGCTGGCTGGCAGCCAGCAAGGCAAACAGGGTCCGGGTGCTACAAATCCAAGGAACTAGTTTCTGTCGACAACCTGAATGAATTTGGAAGTGAATTCTTCCCAGATCTTTCTAATAAGGGCCTGGCCACAGACACCTTGTTGTTGGCTTGGTAAAATCTGGAGAAGAGAAACCAACCAAGCTTACCCAGACTTTTGCCCTACAGAACTATGAGATAACAAATGTGTGTGGTTCTAAGTTACCACGTGTGTGCTAATTAATTAGAGCAGCCATAGAAAACCAATATACCTGGTCCCACCCAGCAGCCATAGAGGTCAGGAACTGTGGTCTTTCTTCTAGCTATGTGGCAGTATGTGCAGCTAAAAACTCTGGGTGAATTTCTTTGAAAAAAGAATAGGGAGAGTGTGTATCTGTTCAACAGTTAGTCTCCACAAAAGAAAAGGAGAGCTTTGAATTAATGAATAAAGAGAGGAAAAAAGAGGGTTTAATATTTTTAACATTAAATAATATAGAGGCAAAATTAATGATACAGCTCTCTAAGAGGTTCAGAATTATTAAGGACCTTTCAAAATATCAAACTCATAATTTTGCCACTGAATGTGCTATGCTTTTACAAGTGAATACAGGATGATAAATATAATCAAACCTCTTTCATCTTTCATATATGAGACTGGCAATTGGCTAGTTAAATGTTCACTTATTAGCCAATCTTTTTACATAGAGTCTGGGCCTTCATTTGAATGCATGGCAAATAATGGTTTTCTTGTCCTCTGTAAAATTTTCAGTTTGAGTTTCTTTAAAATAAAGCAAAATTTTTAAAAACAACTTGCAATTCAATCTGAGAACATAATTCTCCTAGTTTCCTTAGAAATGCATCTCTCCCACAACTAATGCATCATCATCCCTTTTATCTGTATGTTTATGCCTCTCAGAATATTCAACTTAGTTTTCTGTAATTTCCATTTACTTTACACTCATATTTCATTAGTATATAATGTTTTATTATTAAACTATATATTCTCAGAAAAAATAATACTTATATGTACATACTTGGTTTTTGATGAATAGGAAAGAAGTGAGGGGGTGTACTAGAACATACATGGTACTTGCACCTTCTCCATGAAATAAGTTAATATACTTTCAGAGGAAACAGAGAGCAGCCCTTAATTTTGTGAGTCAGTTAAAGAGTAGATAAGAAGATTTATAATTGTTCACTATCCCTAGAAAAAAACCTAAAGAAACCAAAACAAAACAGTAACTTGTATCTCTACTTACAAGTTCAATATCTAGCTTCACAGGGACCTTTGAATAAAGCATGTAGAACCGTCAATCAATTCTTCTCACACTCAAGACACTGTTAAGGACTGAAAAACATAGACTCATGTAGTTTTCCTCTTCTTTTGGAAAGCTATTGCTCCTTTGTGACTTCTAGAGGACAAGTAGAGTTTTCAGACAGAAGTGTGGGAGAGGAGACCTCAACAAGAATGCAAGGTTCCTGTTTAACAAACGGAGTAGGGTGGGACACAGAGCACGGTGTGGGAGGAAGGGAGGGGTATGATATCTTCTTCTGTATATAAACTGTCTCACCTTTGAAAAGGCAACATTAATGCAAATTTCTGAAGAGAAAAAATACACATTATTTTCTAGTAAAACAATTGAAAACATTTTTATAAGCTAAACTTGATCTGCTGGAGAACGTCAATTATGTCCTGGCCATGTGCTACTATGCAACTTTGGGCACCTTGTATAACATCTCTGAAGTTATCAACTATAATTTGGGGGTTAGTATTTAAGTCACAGAGAAATTGCAAAGGTTGAGTAAAATGATGCTATGAAGTACTTGACCACAATGTCTGGCAAACATTATTTAATAAATGATATTTGTTGTGAGATAATTTCTGTTCTGTTTGCTGTCCTGCCTCAACATTATATCTAATTTGATTGGAGATTATATATAAATATATATATATATATATATATATATATATATATATAGGTTATATACTTTATAACTTAAAAATGAAAATACAGAAGGGACACCTGAACTAAACATCATTCTCTTCATAATTTGTTCTCAGCCAACAAGCCCTTGATGTTGTACACCTGCTGCCTACTGCACTCATTAGCCCAGCACCTGCTATTTACATAGTCATTTATTTTTATCTGAACAGGGTATATCTCCTCAGATAAATTTGAAGGTACTCAAGGCAATAAAATATTGTGCATGTTATATGATGATATCAACAAGAATTTGTCATCACTTTTAGTCTGTTACATCTCCAAACCAGTGCCCTTGTCCAGAATCTCACATCATCCTGGATGCTGGCATTGCTTCTAGTTTGACTCATTTCCTTACACTTTCTAATTTATCTTCCTTGGTCTGGCTTTACACATCTTCTAAATTAATATTAAGAACATTTGGATTTAAAAAGAAGAGGTTATGGTGGAAGAAAATGTAGCTCTGGGTGAAAAGTAAAGTATTTCAAACACTAAAGCAAATAAATTTAAAATGTTTGTTTGAACTTGTTTTTCATTGTATTTATTTACTGTTACAAATCCTTTACTAAAGGAGTCTTAAACACAAACATATTTGAAACAGGAGTTTAAAAATAAAAAACACACATGTGCAGACATTATCCAAAATCTATGCAATAAGCCCTAGCCCCAGAATCAGCGGATTTCACTAAGTTTGACAGGGTTCAAAACTAATTTTTACAATAGGGCCCAATGAAATAAAAAACTTCACTGTATTTGACAGGGTTATCACTCAGGTCTCACTCAAATCAAACTCCATTGACACAAACAGTGAAAGAAATCCATTTCATCAACCACAGGATTGTCCAATGGAATTCAGGTAGAACAGCTCCCCTGTACATTTGTATCTGCAACCTGAAAGCACCATTTGTCATATGTCAAACTAATGTTGGCAATAGTTTCAGTTAGCCATATTTTGTTCTGCTGTTGCCAAATCAAAAGTTATTACTTTTTAACTTGCTGGGTCTTCAGCATACCACAACTTATAATAGGGAAATAATAGCTGACCACTATCCAGGGACCAGAGGCATGGAATAGAAAATCACAAGTGTAGAACAGGGATCCTGTGAAATTTCAGCATCATTTTAAGCCTAATTATACTTAAGAGTTATAGATGATTTCTAAACTGGTGAAAATTTTATTAGTGGTATTTAGAGTTTGCTTAAGACAAAAACAGTATCTGATTAAAACTGAATTTATAAAACTGAACTTCATAAACTTATGCTTTGGTAAACCATGGACCAAAAAAATGCATTGAAATGAAATCTCATCTTTTTCAGGGCCGAGTACAGGAGATACCCAGTTGCGGACTGTGAGGAAGGGACATGTACTTCTGGTTATACCATACCTGTGACTTGCACTGTTAGGGAGACATTTCCTCTGATTAGGGTTAGTAAAAGGTCTGATCAGTGGATGTGAACAATTAGAAACTGGGGAGAGGCTGATCATAAAAGAGAAATAAAAGATTATAAAAAGAGTGAACACCTTCATTAGACTCTTCATGAACCAGTAGAATTAAGTTGTTTGGAGCACTACCACTTAGAATTCTTTTTTCCCCAACTTTCCATGTTGAACGTTTCCTTTGCTTCCAACATAAACTCGGGTCATGTCTTCTGTAAATCTTATTCTGATTTTCCCCAGGACAATGAAGCCCATCCCACCTAGGTATGGCCCTCCCGTTACAGCAACACTTATCATAGTCTCCCGAGTTGGGTCTCTCTTCCCTGTTAAATTCCCAGCTCCCTGAAGGCAGAGATGCCCTTACCTTGGCACTGAGCATAATGCCTCCTAAATAGGAAGAGGATAAATAAAACTCTTTCCGTGTGGGTTCCTTCTACTCACCACCCAGCAGATGGCAGCACTACCACCTTCAGCAGAGGAGGAGGATTACATCACTATTCTGGCCTCTGCTAATTAATAAAAGCACTGCCTCATTTCCCTCTTTCTCCTTCATCCGCGACTGAATCATCAATTCATGAACATCAGTTCACAGCAGTGTGCTTGCCAGCAATGCGTGATTCTCTGATTTGCGAGTCGGCGTAATTATCTGAAAAACAGAAGTAGAAAATTGGAGGTGTAATAATCTTTATTCCCCTTTCCCCACTGACATGCACATTTTGAAACACATGGCATGACTTATCACAATATATCACCCATATGTGGTGAGTAGTGTGGGTTCTTGGGGATGAGCGGATGGGGCTACGTCCTCCATTACCTCTGTTTCCAGCTAAGGGGCCATTAGCTGTACAGATTGTTCACCTTTCTCTCCACTCCAATCAATTGGTCTGATTGGTGGATGTGGAAGAAGTCCCTGTGCAAGTTCACCTCAGCCTTTTCCTCTTTTTCTGGAGCCATCTATCCAAGCTGGATGTGTAAGTGCGGCTAAGAGTGGCGAAGTGTTAGGAAGTTGATGGAGGCTGCATATTAAAGTGCATTCGTCAGACCAGACTGTGACTATTAATAAAACTGACATTTCAATAACCATCTATCTGATTCCTTACTTAGTCTATCCTTATAAAGAGGAAGGAGGTATTTTATTTGTGGTGCTGCCAACCCCAACAAATGGTGTATAATACTATCTTATATTTTATAGCTCAGTAAAAATATATTTACCCTTATTTTTTATACCTAAAGTTTTCTCTTGTTTTATAGCCAACTATTACACTAATATGCCTTTAGATTTCTTACTTTCAATCATTAGCTGCTTTATCAAATCCTGAAATTAAGTAATTTAAAAATAAGCTCTCAAAGACTACTCTCTTTTACTACAAATAATTGTCATCAAAATCAGTGGACATAAGCAACCACAGTCTTCTCAACAAAATAACTTTATGTGAGAAAAATTTCCCCCTGCTGGAAAAATTTTCATTCTTTCCAAAAGTAATCTATACTTTCAACATTCAGTTAACCAATTGAAACAAAGCACACTAATTTACCTCACTGAATGAAAAGCTCAAAAGCACTTTCCTTTCTTGACTAGCCAAGTCTTGTAGCTTTGTATATGCTCTATTCTTTAATGAGGCCTTGAGAAACTAATTATTTCAAGGCTCTAGAGTAGTCTTCAATAGTCTCAAAATAAACCTTGACATTTTTAGTTGCTAATCAGCTACAGCTGAAGAGAATTTCAGAAGCAATAATGGGAAGGGCCAATGATGTATACATTTATATTTCAAAGCCAAAAAATTTTTCCTTTTTATCCCTAAGATAGCATAAGTAATCTTAAATCAAGATTCAAACATCAACATTTGTAGCCTCTTTTTCACTCCTTTTCCAAAATCGTTTAAAGAGTAAGAAAATTTATTCCCACCAACAATGCACTAGGGTTTCCTTTTCTCTGCATCCTTACTGTCAGGTAGCCTTGCTCTGAGAAATCACCCACAGACCACTGTAGCTTTAGACAATGGGCTTATTGAGGGAAAAGGGGTGGGGGGGGAGGAGGAAGTGGGTGGGAGAAAGGAGGTTGGAGGAAAAGGGGTAAGAGGAAGGGGGAACTCCTGGAAAGACTCGAGGGCCCATAGGAAGGAGAAAGGAAGGGGGACCAGAGATTCCAGCCACCCACACGGGCCCATAGGAGTCACCTGCCTGAGCCTCTGCAGGTGCTGTCTCCACACTTTGCCAAACACACGTTCTGGTTAGGGTGAGTTTACCCATCAACACATCCAGTAGGTCATCTACATCACCCTGCTTTTCCCCCACCAAGCCAGTCAACATATTGAATTAGGTCCCTCAACATTTCCTCTGGGAAAAAATGAAGTCCATTATCACTTCCTATAGGAGGGGCTATGACCAGGTTGATTTACATATGGTTCATTTGCATACATCAAAAGTCCAAGTGGGCATTCCAGCTGCTTCCATGTTCTGACTCTTACCAGCACTTGTTTTTTATTGATTTGTTAATGATAGCCATTCTGACCTGTGTGAGGTGGTATCTCATTGTAGTTTTAATTTGCATCTCCCTGATGGCTAATGATCTTGAGCATTTTTTCATATATCTATGGGCCCTCTGTATGTCCTCCTTGGAGAAGTGTCTATTTAGATCCTTTGCCCATTTTTTAATTGGATTGTTTGTCTTCCTGGTTTTGAGTTTTATGAGTTCCTCATATATTTTGGAGATCAAACCCTCATTCAATGTGTCATTGGCTAATATGTTCTCCTATACAGTTGATTTTCTTTTCATTTTGAAAGCCACTGTGGAAAAAAGTATGAAGTTTCCTTAAAAATCTAAAAATGGAACTGATTTTCAACCAGTGATTCTGCTGCTGGGAATATACCCTAAGGATCCCAAAACACCAATTCAATAGAACCTATGTACCCTTATGCTCATAGCAGAGCTATTCACAATAGCTAGGTGCTGGAAACAGCCTAAGCGCCCATGAGTAAATAAGTGGATCAAAACACTGTGGTACATTTATGCAATGGAATACTATACAACAGAAAAAAGGAACTCCTGCCTTTTGTGACAGCATGGATAGAACTGAAAAATATTATGCTAAGTGAAATAAGCCATATGGTGAAAGACAAATACCATATGATCTCACCTATAAGAGGAATCTTATGAACAAAATAGAACCACAGGTGTGGAAACATGAAACAGACTGAAAGTGACCAGAGGGGAGGAGAGAGGAGATAATTGTGGAAAGAACAGGAAGGATCTAGACAAAGAATGACCTGTAGACATGGACAATAGTGTTGGAATTGACTGTGGGAGTGAGAGGGTGGGATGGGCCGAGGAGGGCAAAGGGGGAAAGAAGTGGAAAAACTGTAATAGAATAACAATTTAAAAAATGATTTTAAAAAGAGTAGGAAAATTTACAAACTGAAAACACTAAGTTTACTCAAAGTTTCCTCTTATCCCAATGTTCTTCCTTTTTACCCTGGTTCCTCCTTGTCTTTTTTTTTTCCCTGAATCTCAGGTACATAAAATTGATTGACTACAATCTATTGTTATTGATATAGTCTCATCATCGGTATATTCATAGTTTGGTTTTATTTGGTTAGTTATTTTATTTATAATTTTAATAATGGAAAAATTACCTATAACTTCACAACTCATAATAATAATTTCTGTCCTTGAGAATATATTAAAAGATTATATTGGACTGGGGGCAGAGAAAATCAATAATAAGAATATTTTAAGTAAATATTGTATGTTGAAAGATAATAAATGCTATGAAACACACAGCAGAGAAGGATAATGGAGGTAGAAAATGTCAAAGATGGGTGAGAGAGTTGTAGTATTAAATAAGGTGATCATGGTAGGCTTTACTTAGAAAGTGAGATTTAGTCAAAGACTTGAGGAAACAGAAGTTTATCCAAGCAGATATCTTGGAGGAGAGCATTCCAGGAAAAAGGAATATTCAAATGAAAGACTTCAAGATAGGAAAGTTCCTGGAGCATGTGAAAAATGTCAAGGAGCCCCATGTAATGGCAGGAAACTGAACAAGGGAGAATGGAGCAGGAAAAGAAGTGAGGGATGAAACAAAAGGTCTTAGTTTTGTAGTCATTATATGGACTATAGTTTTTACCTTACGTAAATTAGGGAGCTATTTTAAGCAAAAGAGTGCCATGGTATGATTCAAGTTTTAAGAGGCTCACTCTAGCTTTTGTTGACAGTAGACTCTAAGGAGACAAGAATAATGGGGAACCTGATTAGGGACTCTGGTGACTCAGTGAAGGGGGTGAGAGATGGGCAGAATCTGAGTAGGTATATATTTTGATTAGAGCTAATAAGGTTTCCTGAAAGATTAGGTGTGGGGTGTGAAAGAACAAAAGTAGTCAAAGATGGCTGCCAGTTGTCATCAGCATTGGTAGGAACAGAACTGACATTAGTGAAGCTGGACTGTTTGTGAAATTATAGACATGGAAATAGAGTAATTATCATATGGAAAATATTTAAGCCAAAGATTATAAATAGAGAGGAAGGGAAAAGAGAGAATAATATAATATTCCAAAATTAAGTCAGGAAGAAGAGGACCCAGCCAAGGAGAATGAAAAGGAGCAATCAGAAATATGAGAAGAAAACTAAGAGACTGGCATGCTGCAAACCAAGTGAGGAAAGCTTATTAAGGAAAAAATGTGATCAGATGTGTCAAATGAAACTGATAGGTCAAGTAAAATACAGATTGAGAATTGACCAACATTTTAAAATCATGGAGGTCATTGGTGACCTCAAGGATAATTTTTTTAGATTCATAAGAGAAAAAGACTGATTATATTGTATTAAAAGAGAAAGAAAGAAGAATTGAAATCAGAGATCCAAGAAATAAGTTGGTAAGTGGAGTGGAAAATAGGTTAAGAGAAATGTTTTTTAAGATAAAAGAAAAACTTGTATATTGTGAGAATAAGTCAGTAAAGAGGAAAAACTTGGGAGAAGGTAGTAATGCTCAAGCAATGCCTTGAGTAGGCTACAGAGTGTAAGTTCTAAAGAGTAAAAGACCCAAGGTTGATCATGGATCTGAGTGTTTCATGAGGCGATAGAGTAAAAGGGTTTTAGAAGCTCAGAACTGGGAGGGTCAAAGAATAGAATGCTAATGTGCAGAGCCTGTATGGAGTTTCTCTCAATTTTTCAAACACTATATAAATATAAACATTCCACTCTAAATTCAGTGTTTAGCAATTGATTGCCCAAAGTATAGGTTATCCAAGATTTTCCATTCCACTGCTTACTCTAACTTTCTGAGGACTGGTAAGAAAAAGATGAAACTAAAACTAAAATTTATATAAACTGGGACATTTTTAGCAGATGACCAGATTAAAGTTGAGTAATGGTAAGAGGTTATTTATAAAATAAATAACTTTTTAAGCCTTTTCTGAGGACTTCATATACCTGTTATTCACATTTTCCATTGCCTTTTTCAAGTTGCATATCTGAGTATAATTCTATGGATATGCAACTCAAAATTATCATTTTTAAAAAGAACAAATTGATTTAACGAAGATCAGAATCTTTGGCATAGCTAAAAGAGAAGATAGCTCCAGTTATTAATTACAATAAACAAGTGTGTCCATCACAGAGTTTAGAGCAATGGAGCACATATCTTTTTGTGAAAATAATTCATTGGCTAAAGACTTGCTAGTTCAATGAAATATTATGTGGGCCTTAAAAAGAGTTGAATCTGCATTTCTTGATCTAAAAAGATTTCCAGTATTTCCCTGGTTCAAAAAGCTGGGTACAATAACATGCCTAATATATATAAATATAAAATTAGAAAAAAAGTCAAATGACACTCCTAAAAGAATATTCAACAGAATATAAATGACCCCCTTGTAGAATGAGAATTCAAGTGATTATCTCATTCTTTATACTTTTCTGTATTGCGTAAATTACTTCCAATATCATCTTTATAATTAGGAAAAATATAATAAAGCCATGATTACTTTGAACAAAAGAGGCAACAATAAAGAAAATAAAAAATTTGTTACACAGTTATGTTATGTCAGTGAATAGTCCCAGCTATCATCACAAAACACAGACTTAGAATGCTTAATTTTATTATTGTCTTGCTGTGTGGCTTCAAGCAAATGGTAAGGTCATAAGATAATAAAGAGTGATTAACCAGGGTGTGGTAGATTTACTAATCAATGCTTGAAAGAAACTTTGGACAAGTGATGTCAATATTTTGAAGGTTTTTTAAATTCATAGGTTAAAGTCTGTGCTTTTCCAAGAAAAACATTCAGAGTTCCAGAGACTTTCAGCTCCAAAACGCAAACACTGCCCTCAGTTATGTGTGTGCAGTTAGCTGGATGTGCATAACTGAGGACAGAATCTGACCCACAAAATTTGGAATATGTGGAAATTTTTTTAACCTGGAAAATATTAAAATTTGTTTGATAAAATAAATTATAATGTGACCAATTCAAATGGGCTTTGATGTGTCTAAGAAATAGTGTTTTCACTTATGTGAGAAAATAAAAATTTCCACTTAACCCAATCTAGCAAAATTTTTAAGGCTAAGAGGGAAGAAATGATCACCACTGATCTTTCTCCAGTGTGACAAAGATCATGTCCATAGGAAATGTGTTTGTGTCCCTTTACTGCTAATAAATGACTCACACCACAAAAGAAAAAGGAAGAAAGGAAGAGGAAAGGGGTAGAGGCTGTGAGTGGATAATCTTGAACTCCACAGAGAATTCATAGCTGAGGCTCTCACTTGTATCTGGCACACTGTACTGTACTTTTATTATCTACTGAACTCCCTGTGAGTTCTTCCGCAAATAGATCTTTCCCAAAGTCACCTATCAATCAAGCATAAAATCATCCCAAACAAAATGAACTTTCTTTTAAGCTTTTGTATCTACTTCCAGTTTCTTTTCACATGTCATCTAAACAGGACCACCAAAGTTTTGTTTCTGATAATTTTTGAAGCCATTTTCAATTTTTCATTTAAAAACAAATTTCACAAAAAGGAAATTAACCTCCATACCTAGGTGTTTATCATATTCTAAACTTTTTCTTTCAATGTCACATTTTAAATTCTGACATATTCTTTTTATTTTTGCTATCTCACCAAGTGAGGGGTCAGAACAGAGAAAAAACAAAAATTACAATTCCTTCCCCTCACTTCTTCCTGGGAAAAAAAAAAAAGTTAGCTGTGCAATGTACATAACATTCATTCTTCTGGCTGTGTGTGTTAAGCTATTTATCAACACACAAAGTATGATCTGTTTCTCCTTTATGGTCCTTTCAACACAAAAACTATTGGCTTTGCTTCTCTTTGCCCTCAAGAGAGTCATCTGGATTATAACCACACTACCCACGGGATTAAAGCACTTTTAAAGAAGTAAAGTCCTTTGCATTTGGATCTTGAAACAGCCTTAAGCTATCCTTCTAAAAACACTAATAGGAACACTTTTATGTGCTTTTCAGGCATATTTATCAGTTCTTGTGAAAGGAAAAATGTTGCTGGTTTGCATTTTGTATGTTCATTATTCCCAAATAGCCTTGCCTATCACCATAGATATGGTTATAAAACCAGAAGAAAAAAGGCAAAGTCTTTCTAAATTGCCTTTTTTCTCTCCATACACCAAAGAAAAGATGTTATATAATTAAATAGTAATAATGGTCTCTGCCCACGGCTCCAATAATCAAAACTAATGGAATTGGTTAGAGACCTGGTGCTGCCCCTCATCCTCAACCAGCAAATCACAAAGCCTGTATTTCAGCTGGAAGTTTTCAAGAGCCTGGTCTATTTTGTCAGAATCCAAACAATATTTGTTAAACACTCTCAAACTAGAAATAACCACTAATAGCAGCAGAAGTTTCACCTTCTTTGAAGCTAAGTTCCTAGTTCCATAGTACAGTACAGTATAGTTTGCAAGGGCTGCCAGAAAAAAGCGCCACAGACTTGGTGGCTTAAACAACAGAACTTTATTTGCTCACTGTTCTGGAGGCTGGAAAAGCCAAGAGCAAAATGCCAGCCAGGTTGATTTCTCCAGAGGCCTCCTTAGCTTGTACTCATCATGTGGTCATCCCTCTGAACACAAATCCCTGGTGTCTTTCTTTCTCTTCTTATAAGGACAGCAATCATATTGAACTAGGGCCTCATTTTAACTTAATCACTTGTCTAAAGACCTCGTCTCCGAAAGCAGTTATATTCTGAAGTATGTTGTTTATTCAATGAAACAACCTGAGTAAATGAATTTGTCACTAGCAGGCAATTTTCAAATTGCAACACCCCATCATTCCAGTGGTCATGATGTGATTTTATAACTAAATGTGCTTCTAGTAGTTCTATAAATGTAAATGTTTATGTACTATAAATACATCTCTGGTAATTTTTTAATTCCAAATAAATTTTGTCTGGGGTTAAAAAAATAAATTTTTTTAAAAAAATCCTGTACAATATGAGGGATATGATTGATTTAGTGATTCATGGACTAAAACACTAGAAGCTCCCCAGGGAATTGTGTGTTCCACCTGGCCTTCCATGCAGGCATTCCATTCCCCAAGATCCTCTCATCAGCTTTCCTCTCAACACACTCTGCACACATTCTCTTGATGATCTCACCAATTCCCATACTTTTACTCTCACCTTTCCACCAGTGACTCCCAAATCTGCATCTCCTCCTGAGCACCCAAATCTACATTTCCAGCTGTCTTCTGGGTTTCTCTGCAGTATTGCAAACCTCCCATGGTAAGCAGCTTCTCTTAAAAATATGATTATGTAAAAATTGTGATATTTTGACATAATAAAAATATGTATTTGGTCTTCACTCCTGGCTCTTTTAACAGGACTTCTAAAACCTTTGGAATTTCCTGAGTGGTAAGAGTAAGGAGTCCCTTTCAATTATACCTGAGCTAATGCTGATGAAGTGACTCATGAAGGATGGGGGCTGGTTGCCAAAAGGCCCAACCATGTGACTGGAGAATTGGAGCTTATTTTCAGCCTCACCCCTACCTCCAGAAAGGGGAAAAGGGACAGGGATCAAGTTATCATCAATAACCAATAATGTAAGGGAACCTCAAAAAACAAACAAACAAAAAAAAACACTTCTAAATAAAGAGATTTGGAGAGCTTCTGGGTTAGTAAATGAATTCATGTGCCAAGAGGGTAGCACATCCCAAACTCCATAAGAACAGAAGCTTTCAGACCTTGCTCTATAAACCCCCATATCTGACTGTATCTTTTATAATGTTCTTTATAATAAACCAGTAATAGTAAGTAAGGATTTCTCTGAGTTTTGTGAACCATTATAGCAAATTATCAAAACTAAGGTGGGAATTATGGGAGCCCCTAATTTGTAGTCAAGTTGGACAGAAGTATGAGAAATCTGGAGGCAGGAGACTGGCATTTGAAATGGGGCAGGGGCCACCTTGTGGGATTGAGTTCTTAACCTGTGGTGTCTGTGCTAACTCTGGGTAGTTAGTTTTAGAATGAATTAAGTTGAAGGACACCCTGTTGGTGCACACATAGAACTGGACAATTTCTTGGTGTGGAAAATCACATATTTTGTATCAGAAGTATTGTGAAAAAAAAGAACAGGTATCTTTTTTTAAGATGAAGAACATGACTTTTTTATTACATTTTATTGATTGTGCTATTACAGTTGTCTCAGTTTTTCCCCATTTTCCCACATCCACTCAGGCCCCCCTCACTCCCTCAGTCAATTCCCACACATTATCCATGTCCATGGGTCATGGGTATATATTCTTTGGCTACTCTAGTTCTTATGCTGTACTTTACATCCCCATGACTATTCTGTGACTACCACTTGGTATTTCATAATTCCTTCACCTTTTTGCCTATCCCCGCAACTCCTTCCCATCTGACAACCATGAAAACATTCTCTGTTTCTGTTCTACTTGTTTCCTTATTTTTTTTTAGATTCAATTGATAGATATGTATTTATTGCCATTTTATTGTTCATATTTTTGATCTTCTTCTTTTTATTAAATAAGTAATTTTAACTTTTCATATAATAATGGTTTGGTGATGATGAACTCACCAAACTGTTATTTTTTCCTGTCTGGGAAGCACTTTATCTGTCCTTCTATTCTAAATGATAGCTTTGCTGTGTAGAGTAATCTTGGTTGTGGGTCATTGCTTTTCATCAGTTTGAATATTTCTTGCTAATCCCTGCTAGAGTGCAAAGTTTCTGTTGAGAAACCAGCTGGCAGTCTTATGGGAGCTCCCTTGTAGGTAACTAACTGTTTTTCTCTAGCTGCTTTTATGATTTTCTCTTTGTCTTTAAGCTTTGGCATTTTAATTATGATGTGTCTTGATGTGGGCCTCTTTGAGTTCATCTTGTTTGGGAAGGATATGATCTTCAGATTCAGACTGATCTAGGTTCCAACCCAAGTGCTCACACTTGCCCATTGGTAACATTGAATAAGTTACTCAAGCTCTCTGAGCCTTGAGTTAATTAATCTAATAAAATTTGTCTCCTTCACTGGGTCATTGTGAAAATTAAAAGATTAAATTAAAAGGGATGCACTTAGCCTGTGTTCAATAGAGTTCTACAAAACTAAGAATGGAAGGGAGGGAAAATAGAAAAGAAAAGAAAGAAAAGGGATACAGAAGGAAAAAGGAAGGTAAAAATAGTATACAGACATACACAGACACACAAAGTAGTATATATGTATATATAAAGAATATATGTATTCTTTAACCAAATTAATTAAATTATAATTTTCTCAATTTATATGGATTAAAAATTTATCAAATTCTGCTCCTCTCTCTTCCTCAACTTTCATATTTAGTCCACAGATAAATTCTATTGATTTATCTCTAAAATA
This sequence comes from Furipterus horrens, assembly GCF_987537825.1. Classification (NCBI taxonomy): domain Eukaryota; kingdom Metazoa; phylum Chordata; class Mammalia; order Chiroptera; family Furipteridae; genus Furipterus; species Furipterus horrens. Next base: position 122,477,355 of record NW_028327172.1, on the reverse strand, counting down.
TGTCCCTGATATATATCTTTTCTCTTGTGACTACATCAGTTCAGATTTTTTTATTGCTCTTCAGTTGGATAAGACCTCTGGTCTAATTTTTTCCTGTTTTCCTTCCTTCCAACCTTCCCTTTTATTCCTATCCCTGCCCCTACATTTTTCTTCACACGACCCATATTTTTTTATCCTTTTACTATCTAACCATATAGATTGAAAACCTTTCATGGGTCTTTCCTGCACAGAATATTAACTAACATTTATTCTCATCTTATTTTATCCAATATATTTTTCCATTAAAGCCCCCCAAAGCATTCTAAGTCCTAACCATAAAAGACTTATTAAATCACACTGCAGAAGTAGATAACCATTCTGTCCATATTTATTCATCACCTATCAAAGTCTGATATGAGAATGATCGTTTATCCCAACATCATATTCCTCTCTCCACTGAATTAACTGAGAATAGATACAGTGATCAATCTGATACATATTTAAATAGACATTGTTAAAGTATTATTTATTATTGGCAATATTGGGGTTAGAGAAAGCAGCTTGATCTATTACCAGAATTATTCTTTTTCTCTCATCTCCAACCAACATCTACAGGTCAGGACTGTTCCTACAGAGAGAGTTGGAATCTTCAGAACAGAAATGCCTATTAGAACTTGTCCCATTCACATTAGGCTCTGGTCTCCGCTCTCAGGCTCTGAACCAAGGACCTTTACCTCTGGAGGACCCTAGGAAAACAGCACACCTTTCTTGTAGGCAAATAGATCTCAGAGAGTACACAGGGAGGTGTACTTAAGCCAAGCAAATGCAGTGATCTTCTTCTCAATTTCACCAATTAAGTAAGTCCGTTTTCTTTGGGAGGGTGGTGGTGGGGGGAGATAAGCAAATAGAAGAAACAGTCATGCTTCACTTTACATTAGTTATAGAAAGATTGAGGTTTCTACTTTTTGACTGTGTGCAGGCAGAAGCACTGGAAGAGAGGAAATGTGATCCCACCCGTGCCCTACTTTTCAATGTTTGATTCTGAAATCTGAAATCTGGCATTAAAAAAACATTTTCCTTCTATAGAAAAACAAAAGTTCTAGATAGACATAAAGACTGCATTAAAAATGTGAATACCAAAATGAAAAATCAAGTAATATAGAAGGAAAAGGTTGACTGGCCAAGATAGGAGTATGAAAGAACACAAACATATGGAAAGTTGTTTTTTTAAATATTATTATTAAGGCACATGTGGCCAAAAATTAAATATAAATGTTTGTATATTTTTAAATATATTTGCATTCCTTTTTCTCTGCAGTGGGTAACATAATAAGGCAGATTTTTGTTTTATTTAGTTGCATTGTCTGAATTTTCTGAAAGAAAAAGTAAAATTATCAGAAATAAATAACAAGATTTGGGGCCTTTTCTCAGCATACTGTAAATGTGGAATTATAAAATTCAGTTTGGTTTTATTGACAACAGTACTATAGTGTTATGGTGTAGTTGTGGTTGAGAAAGAACTTGAAAAATATATGAAAATAGGCACTTGAGTTTTTCTCATAAGAGAAAAAAGATACACACATATATCCTAAGGTTAAATTTCTCATGCTCATTTTTCAGCTTAAAGGTAAGTTTTTAAAGAGAAAGTATGAAAGGATTCACTTAATCATTTTTGATTTATTTGAATATTTTTAAACCATGTCTTTTAATTTAAAAAATGAATTTGAGGATATATTTTTGTACTCAGATGAGTTCAAATTATGCTTTTGAAAAAAACTGTGAATTTGACATGCATTAAAATTCTCTTTGATATATTAGGTAAAAATACACCTAGAATATAATTAGCCAAGCTGAAAGAGTTTCAAAGATGTGTTCAAATTACCTGAAATGGTGAATTTTCCACTAAAATTATTGTAAAACACAAGGGAAATAGAGTATTCTAAACTCTTAAAGTAGTGAACATACAAGGGTCTTCACATTAAATTATAAAGAGACAATATACATGAATTGAGATGCATTTATTTGTTATTCAAAAAAATATTTTGCTGTCTATCATGTGTCAAACACAGTTTTAGGGTGTTTTGTTTTGTTTTATTCTCACAGTAATGAACAGAAAAGGCTGAAACGCCAGCTTACATTGAAGGGAAGGGATTAAAATTATAAACAAGACAAGCAAAATGCATAATATGTTATTGTTAAGTGCTATGAAGAAAATATTAAAGAAAAAGAGGGATATGAAATATTTCAGGGTAGGGGAAGACAACTCCTATGTCAAAATTGTTTATGAGTTTTCAAAGATCAAAGCGGTGAATGGACAGTTTCAGGGCTATAGCAGCTTCAGTCCCAGGAGGAATGCTTTGTGAATCCATTTCAGACTAGGAAACTATGAAGGTGATCCCTGAGCCTGACATTTGTTCACCCATGTCAAACTCCACCCTCAGATGTACTGATTAGTCTTATGTAAGATATAAGAACAAAGCAGGGCTTGGCCAGGTACCAGCCTCTGCAAAATCAGCTCTGTTCTCCAGTTGACACACAACCAAGAAGACCCCAAGTGTTTAAAAGAGATCCGCCAATTTTAGTTAGCAGCAGACTAACTACTTAAAAAATATGTGGTTCTCTGACAGCAGCTCTTTCAGAAGCCTTCTTTTACTTGCTCTCAACAAGAGAAGATTTAAGACAAAAGCATTTAGAAACTTTTGGAGATAATTTGACAGAGAACTTTTATGTCTATTTTATCTAATAATAAAACAACTCAAACTTGTATTTGTCTTTACCTTTTATTTTCTAGTAATTCCCCTTCTTTGTAGTTTATAAAAAGGGTCAATATAAGACAGACTGAAAATTCAAAAACCAAATTAGTTCTCCACAGATAGTTTGAGAAGGATTGGACTAAAATTCTGGTCCCTCAACTCAAAGTCATTCCAAAACAACCACATAATAGCATGAGTGGCTTTTATGTGCCGGACACAATGTCAGGCACAGATTCAGAAATACAGAGTCAGTGTCTTCATGAGGCTTACCATAAAGTGAGATAATAAAAAAGCAATCCCTGGGCATGGGAGTGCAATATTTTGCATTAAATCTCATCGCCTCACTCTTTTACGGGCTGAAACAAAATATTAGATTATGTGGTCATTCACTACCACTAGTGGAGACTCACTTATGGAAGCAGTATTTAGGAAACACATATGATATATTTCTTTTGTATAGGGACTCGAGTAAATCTGTCTGTAGGAGCAAGAATCTTGAGGAATAAGATCAGGGCATTTTTTTTCTTTCTATAAACTACCTTCAAACAATCTTGCCATATTAGGTGTATTCTAAAATGTGGTGAAAGAACTAATCTATCTGCAAACCCCAAATCATTTTATGCTTTATATTGTCAAAAAAAAAGTTATTTATGAACTTTCATCAGCCTTGTGATTTACTATAGTTTTAAATATGCTTTTAAATTTTAACTTGAATTTATAATCCTTGGATACAATGGTACAATTTGCAATTGGAATAAACAAATTCTTTAAGAGGGTATACTTTAAAAAAATAAGTTTGGAAGTCTATAATTATTCTAGCCTTGAATCTACCTTAGGTTTATGAAGAGCTTTAGCCTGTGATGGTGGTATTTCTTTTGCTTTATTATTTTTTAAATATATCTTTTATTATTGTTTTTCAATTACAGTTGTCCCATTTTCCCCCATCCCCCCCCACCAAGCCCACCCCTTATCCCACTCATACCCCAACCCATTGTCTATGTCTGTGTGTCATTTATACATGTTCCTTGACTAGACCCTTCCCCTGCTTTAATATTATTTTTAAGTTTAGTCAGTGGTCTGTACACATAGCAATGATAAAAGGCTCAAATAAAAGAGAATAAGAAGAGACATATGAGACATTTTGAGAGATTTTGAAAAGTTCATCCAGTGGTCTCTGTTGGGTGAAGGGAACTAAAATTCCTCTGACAGTGAAAATAAAATAAAATAAATCAGTGTTAATTGGTACCATCTAGAAAAATAGCAGAGCTATTTAAAGAGGGCTTTAAGTTGACGTCTGATAGCCAAGAAAGAAAGAAGTAAAACTGTTCAGCTGAATGAGGTAGACAATAGATAGTGAAGGGAGTATCCCAATATTTCTCAGAGCAAAATAGCATGAAAGTCAAGAAAGTACATTTGGCTCAGCCATCTCTATCACTGTGGATAAGTGATCTTGACATGTTAATAAGAAAATCTCAAAGATGCTACTGAGACCCTCTAGTCATCCAACGAATGTTTTATTCCTCTAAAGAAGAATGTCTGATAAATTTACAACTTGCCTTGAAAATGTAATCTCTCCAAAAGTTGATGAAGCAATGAGAAAAAAATTCAACCCACAGGACCAGATTGTTTATAAAGGGAAACCACAGCTATAAACATGTCACTTCCCAGCTCCAAAATATTCAAAGAGCAAAAATTGTTGGCTAAATAAAGTACTAATAGCAAGGCCCCTCTGCAGTTTGGCTCAAGTTTCCTTTCTAGGCTTAGCTCCCATGATTTACTTACAACAAAAGGGGTGGGAAGAGTGAAGAAGCACATTTATCTGAGGATGAGCTATAAGCCAAGCTCTGTATTATATTATTTTATTTTATCCTCACAATGTCTACATCACAGACATACTGTGAGGGATGAATAAGGTAAAATGTTAAGTGATGCACACAAGTATCTAAACTGGTCAAATTAATGTGCTTAGAACAGTGTTGAACACATAGTAAGGCTTCAATGAATATAAGCACTCAGTAGTAGCTTAGAAGAACATAGAAGTAGTTTAGAAGAACATCATACTGATGTTCTCTTTTATCATGAGGAAACTCATGATCGTAAATGTTATGTTGTTTTCCAAAAGTGACAACACTGTGGGGATTTTATATGATTCACAAGTTCTTATTCTTCCCACTCTACCAACCTCTCTCTGCTGAGGCTATTCTTCAGATAAAACCAGACTCTACTCTTCCCAAAGTATATCACAAGGTTTCCTAACGTGTTACCTTTGCTCCTGGTCTTTACCTCTCCTATAATATCCTTACCTTCATCTCTACCCTCTGAAAATAGGGGACCAGCTTGAGCTAATTGTCCATTCCATGCTATCTCTAATCCACACATTTGCCTACTGCCTGCATAAGTCCTCCCTAGCACCAACACAGCAAATATATTGACCAAAGTTAGCCTAGTTTGCTTAATTTTTCTGCATTATAACCTATTATTTCTGAATGTTTAAAGGCAGAATATAGAGTCATATGCTTAACTTATTTTAACATTTATCTCAATAAATAATGATTGAATTCCTACCATGTGCCAGACAATGGACATATGTTAGGATATAACATGTACAAGCTGAAAAAAAGAAGCATACATCCTCATGGGCTTAATAAATGTTGACTTAATAAATAGATGACAACTGTTCTATAAATACAGCTTTAAAAAAGAACAAGCCTCATCCCCAAATATACATACAACAAATCTGTTTAAATTTGAGCTATTATCAGCTCAAACGATAACTCAATTATATTTCTGACAGAACCCCTATACCCATGTTAATCTGGGACAGTCATATCCCTATCCATTTTTGGATTAAATTTTTATGTGTAATACTTGGGTCTCATTTTTCTTATTCTTCAGATTCTCTCACACTTCTTTCCCACAATACCATTCTGTGGGAAAGAAATACAAGGCATCTTAATTTTGGAGGCTTGCAAAGTAACTTTCTAGATTTGATAATAAGCTCTGCTCATAAAAGACCCACCAAACATGCTTATTACAGACGTGTTTATCTCTTCCTCAGAGACTAAGAGATTGACCTGTTTATAAATCCTGTTTTGGTATTCTACCCTATCATCCTCCTAGTTCCTCAAAGTCAAGAGACATTTGATCAATTGGAAGTTTCCCTTGTTCTTTTATTAATGTTCTTTCCTAGATAGCATTGCCTTGGTGTTTTATCATAATAACAAGATTTTTTGTCAGATAACTCATAGTGCATTTCTCTGTCACACTATACCATTTGGACTTGCCTCCTTAACCATAGACTATCTTTTTCTGGAATATAGTGTGTTCGATTGATTTCTGTATATTATTAAAGTGTTTTATTTTAAAACAAAATTGCCTAGCCATTTAATGCAGAGTGCTATATGTCAAGTGAACCATTTGTGCTTATTTGGTAAGCTGTTTAAGCAGATTGTTTTTAAAAACTAGACATTGATTCTTAACATCATTCCAATAACTTGTTAAACGTCCCTTAGAAAAGGATGATCCCAGATTTTATAGTCACTGTGCCAATATTTCAGAGTTGTGATAATAGTTTCTTCCCAACAATGAATAAATTTATTAAAGGCCTGGGCTAGATTCCTGCAGCCTATCTCCTGTGAGTCAAGTGTGGGAATCTGTTGATAATATTGGACTGAGATATGAGGCAACTTTCAATAGTCTGTTTTGGCACAGCTTAAAGATGACAGTCTTCAATTTTCCTACATTTAAACTCTCCAAAGTCTCCCTGTGGCCATTAGAATAAAATTCAGTCTCCCTACAATGCCTCAACACTGGACACTTTCAAGCCTCTAAGAGAGCATCTATAAATCTATCTCTCCTTTTTCCGCTGCACTTGTCACTCATGCCTCCTTTCTGTTCTTTGTCTCTGCCCAGCTCACCCCTCCGTCAGTCATGGAACTGGTACTCCCTTGCCCTGGAATGCTCTTCCTTCAGATTTTCATGTGGTTCCCTCTTTCTTATTTTTTAAGCTTTCATTCAGATGGACTATCTTTAGAAACGCCCTTGCCAACTCTCCATTGGCAAACCTCTGCTCCAGTCTCTCTTTAACCTCCTCATCCTATTTTGTAGCATGTTGCTCTATTTCATAACATATATAAATATCTTAAATACTATTTACTTGTTTTACTTATAATCTGCCTTTCTCCACCAGAATGCAGGCTCCATGAAAACAAGGACTTTTCTCATCTGCAGCTGTACTTTCACACTCAGAGCCTGCCAAGGTAGGTGCTAAATAAATATTTGGTGCGTCAATAAATACATATTTATTTACAAGAGAGACTGAGCATTGCACATGGTAAGATGAAAGGAAGAAGACCGTTTGTCACAGCTGTGGCCTCCTCCACCCTGCTCTCCTGGGTAGTTAAACAATGCTCTCATCCTCAGTGCTGTACTTAACCTGGTCCACTTTCCTTGCAAAATGGTTTTCTGCTCATTGAGCTGTGGAGGGGTCTCACCTTCCGTAACCACATAAGTGGCCTATCAATTTTTTTCTTTCTGATCTCTTATATTACTATCTGTGAAAGAATATCTTATATGGAACAATCTCCAAACTAATATATTTCCATTAATGTTTTAGCAGCTAGATTCCTCCTGGTTTGGAAGACCTTCCCATATAGCACACAGAGACTTAATAAATCTATCCTCTTCCTATAGTTTAGAGAATGCTTATTCATTCATTCATTTACTCCACATGTACTTACAGAGCCGAAGATATTCTGTGTGGTCACCTTTCTAGATACTGGTGATAATAAATTTAAAAAATATTTTAATGATTAAAAATCTGTGCTCTTATGTAATTATAGTAAAAATAATCAGATAATAAACAGGTATTATTTGAAGTGAATTATAGAATATGTTCAATGCATTAAATGCTACTAAAATGTATATAACAGGTTAAAGGAAATACCTTAGGAAAAGGAGTTATAATTTTAGCAGAATGGTTATAGAAGTCCTCCCTAAGAAGCAGAAATTTAAACAAAAACTTAAAAGGATATGAGGAAGCAAATCATGTAACTATCAGGAGCAAAGGTAAATACAAAGAAATAGCAAAAATGCTGATATGACTGGAATAAAATGGGCAAGGATGTAAAAGCAAGGAGGCAGGGACAGAGGAGGTATTCAGAGAGAAGAGAGGGTTCCTGATCAGGGGACTATATGGATCATGGTTGAAAGAACCACAGCTCCTTCAGTGAGAGAGATGGGAGCCCTTCAGAAGATTTTGAGCAAAGGAGTGACTTGATTAGCCTTGTATTTTAATAGGGTCACTATGATTAATGATAGACTAACAGTGAGCAAGGTCAGGAGTAGAAGGACAGCACAATAATTCAGGAAATAGTTGATGAACCTTCACAAAGCTGCTGTTAGGTCTTATATGGTATTAGGAAATGTTAGGATTCTGGATAATCAATATTTATTGACATATCACTCAACTCTCATAAAAAGGAGAAGCAATATATAGTGAATGAGAGCATTCTTGTCAGATAGTTTGGGTACAGCTGGTGACTCTGACACCTCCTTAATCCTTGAATAAATAAGTTACATGTCCTCTCTAAATCTTAACATATTGTTCTGTTAAAAGGAAGATAAGAGAAGTGTTCCTGTTAAAGCAATGAGAGATATTCTAACAGACCCAAAGTTGTTAAACTGTTCTAACATGAGAGAAATTATTTTTTATTCATGTAAAACCTGATGAAAATATTTCTCACCAGTGGGGTCTATCTTCACAGGAAGTGATTTAGAAACCCAAGTTGTTTTCACATTATGACATTGCCATTTTTTCAACTCTTGGCTTCTGAGGTCTCCCTGGGCATGGATTTCCAACCAGTAGATGATAGAAAAACAGGAAGCTTAAGTGTAGAAAGTAATTAGTGAGCTGGGTCTGGAAGCAGCACAATCATTTCTGTCCCCATTTCACTGACCAGTGAACTCAGGACTTGGTCTAGCAGTCATCCCTAACTACAAGGGTGCTGGGGTAACTGGTCTCACTGTGTGCCAAGGTAAAGAAAAACCAGGTTTGGTGAGCAGATGATGAGTCTTCATCACTCTCAGTCTCCATCGTTTGTACTATTGGGTAGATAGGTGAGGTAACAGTTGGGAAGCACTTATCTGAAGGCCTGCTACAATAAGTGGTTCTTGTTATTAACTCACGAATGCGTAGGGGGAGGGGAGAGCCACACCCATAGGCGTTTTTCCCACCATCCAACTGAGAGTGATTTCTGCCTGTTTGGTTGGGGGAAAGCTGGTCTTAGAAGGGTTCCCTAGTCTCTCCTTCCATGAGTAGAAACCCAGACCCTTCACCTTATTCAACATTAGTTGAAACAATAACCATCCAACATTCATATGAGAGCAGGATATTTTAAAGAAGTATATTCTTTCACACACAATCTTAGATATCATACTTACTAATGTTTTTAAAAAGTAGGTGTCAAGAATTCTCAAGCAACATTTAGTGGAAATATTCATTGAGCTAAGGAAATAGGAGGCACTCACAATTTATACCCCCTTTACTAAAAATAAATTTTAAAAACTTTATTGAGTTATAACCAATATACCCTAAAATTTACTTGTTTTAAGTGTATAATTCATCTGTTTTTAGTAACTTTATTATTTAAAATCATTACCACAATCCAATTTTTAAACATTTTCATCATCCCAAAAAGTTCCCTCCTGCCCATTTGCAGTCAGTCCATCCCAGGCAACCACTAATCTGCTTTCTGCCTGCATTCATTTGGTTTTATATAAGTTAAATCATACAATATGTGGTATTTTATGTCTGGCTTCTTCCACTTAGCTTAATTTTTGAGGTTCATCTATGTTGCAGTATGTATCATAGTTCATTCTTTTTTGTGGTTGAATGAATAGGATTTTATTGTATTGATATACCACATTTGTTTATCCATTTATCAATTGATGAGCATTTAGATGGTTCCTGGTATTTGGCCATTGTAAATTATTTCAGCAGGGCTCTCCATCCTTCCAATGGTAGCCAGATGCTGTCTTCTCAGAGGCTTTGTCCAAAGGTGGTGGTGGTATTTATAGCAACAGAGTGATACAGTGGAAATATCATCATACTGTATTTGATAGAAAAATGACTTAGACTTACGTATTCTTTTCTGAACTACCTGACCTTAGAGAACAACCTCACACTTGCTGGTATTAAGGGCCTAGGACAGTATAGGACTAAGCAGATACTTCACACATGTAAATTCCCATTCTGTTGTGCTACTTCAATTGTCTCACATTCTTTTCTGTAAAAAGCTCAGAACCTCTTATCAACACCTCCAAATGCTGAGCCAAAACTTTCCATGTTCAGATGGATCGTTTTACCAAGATTGTGAGTAAAATAAGGGTGCATGCAATGTGTAGTTTGAAGGAAGTCATTTTCTCTCCCTTACTCTTTTCCTATTGGTCCATAATAGAAAAGCTTCTGCTGCTCTCAGAAGCATTGATTAAAAGCATCTCTGTGTCCTTTCAGATCTCATTTATTCCTCTCACAGGAGGAGGAGTAATTTATCTATGTGACATGTTTAAGAGTTTGATATTCATTGATCCATATTTCTGTAGTGGTCAAATTAACATCTGAGTCACTGCATACATGTGGGAGGCCTCCCTCTTGTGCCCCTGCCCTAGGCTTCCTGGCTCGATGTAGTGAGCCATTGCTGGTGGTATAAGTTACTGTGCTGGAGGCCTTAGAGCTCAAGTAAATCCACACGGGCTTCTGGGAAAAAATACTAGAAAGCCAGAGAGGTCACGTTCAATCTACATTTGCTAATCTAGTTTTACCTTCAATAAAGCTGACATTATAATTTTCTGATTCCTCTGCCATTTTGCCGGGCAAAAGATGGGATTAATTTCCTCAAGTGCAACATATGGAGTCTGTTAGGCTATTTCAGAAAGACAGAGCTAGGAACATATTTAGGCAGACCAACTCTTGTCTTTTTTTCCTTCCATGTGTGGAAGATTCTTCTTAGGACTAACAACCCAGTAATGTAATACTATTATCCTGTCATTTAAAACAAGTTTATCCAATCCTTCTTGGGTTTCCAAAGAGAATTTTTTAGTTTTCTTTCTCTGAAATAACAAATTACAGTATGAGTCTGCCTCTTATACCACATCAATCACTTGTTCAGTCCCTGGGATGGCTAAATGGTTGACCTAATTGGGTATTTTAGCTATCCAATCATTTGGATTTTGGGTGTTAAAACAACTGAAGTGGTCTGACTACTTAAACTTAAAATGCCTGACAAACCATGATGAGGACTAAAACATTTAATTTAACTGGAAAACAAACAAAGTTGCGGAATCTTTTAGATGTGTCCACATGTGCACACAAGCACAAAGAGTGTCTCTCAGGTTCTCCTTCTCTCTCCTTCCTCCTCCTCTTCTTCTCTGGACCTCAGCCTCTCCTGCTCCTCACATCTCTCATGTTTCTCTACCTCAATCTTTGTCTCTTTTTTATTTAGGTATAATTTACATATAACATATTAGATTCAGGTGTACAATGTAATGATTTGTATATTTTGTGAAATGATCACCACAATAATCTAGTTAACATTAGTCTCCATACATAGTTAACAATGTTTTTTCTTATGACAGAACATTTAAGATCTACTCTCTTCTCCCTTTGTGTCTGTACTTCCCTATGTGTTCCCTCTCTCTCTCTCTCTCTCTCTCTCTCTCTCTCTCTCTCTCTCTCTCTCTCTCTCTCTCTCTTAGAATCAGCAGAGATAATGGTGAAATACGCAGTTTTTATTAGCAGTGCTTCTTTCTCATTTCACCCAACATCAGAATCTAAGAAAGACTAAAAAGAAATAGTTACATTTGTTTTCTTCAGGATTGAGATGACTCAGTGAACTAGTTCTTTCTAAGAAGAAACAATTTGATTTTGGCAGAAGGAGTTGAAATATAAGTAACATCCCAGAAAATACAGCAGGTCCCAGCATATTAAGATAGGGCACACCTCCCTGTTGTCCTTAACACTACCTAAATCTTTACAGTCACAACTAAAAGGCTGCCCTAAAATTTACAATTTAATATTATCCTCTTGGCAGTCATCCTTATTCTTTACCTCTCTTCACCTCTGAGTGATGTTGACCATGGATGTTTGGCCAGAGTTCCTCAGAGAGAGGTAAATCATTAATTCTATGAAGATCCCTTCCCTAACAATGATCATTAAAGGAAGATAAAATTTGAACAATTAGGAGGTAAAGACATCAAATTTTTTAGTGGAGGAAGGTCATTACCTTCTAGGCTACAAGTTAGCCTCTGATATCTAATAAGGTCATCTTTAAGACTAGGAAATTAATGTTGCAAGTGCCCCTCATGTGAATCAGCGCATAATTCACAGCTGGGCTATCCAAGAGGAGCAATGCCTCATCAATGAGACAACAACAGTGTGTGAGGGAAATCCAATGAGCAGCTCTCCAAAGCTGAGATTGTTGGCCATTAGTCAAGTTTTAAAAATCCTCATTTTGAAGACAACTCTCAAGCTTTGGAGATTTTGGCTCATCAAAGCATGTTACACAGTACTACTGACAATAACCACTAAACACAGCAGAGCCCTGTCCAAGAGAGAGTAAGGGGACATAAAATTCTCCCTAATGTGTATAAAGGAAAAAGCACAAAAAGTCTTAATTTAAAAAATGTGATATTTGGAAAGTACTTTCTATTATACAACGGGTTACTCAGTACATCAAATGCTTGTGGTTTCTTTTTTGTGTGTGTGTGAAACATGGAACAATTTAATCATATAATCATTAATGCATTGCAAATTGATTTCGTTTCAGTTCCTTTTAATTTTAATTTTTTTTAAGTAAACTGACAATTGTCCTTTTGTCAAAACTCACTCTAAGACACCATATGGTTTTAATATTTTATTCTGGGTTTTACTTAAACTTGAAACACTAAACAGAATGTCAGAGGTAAACAAACTTTTGTATTAATTTATTTTATCTGTACCTTTCAATTTAATGTCTGTTTTCAGCTTCTAAAACTGCTGCTAATAAAATGGCTATAAGATTGTATTTCAATATTATTTTACTTAAATTTTATTACTAAACTTTTCAAAGATGACTGCCGTTTTAGTTTTCTCTTTCCTGGACTGCATCTTCATGCCCTTTGCCCATTATTATGGGTTGAGAAGGCATTTATGTGGAGAATGGGCTGGGACTATGAACCAAATTAGCAGTGATCAGTTGTAATAAATGAGTTAAACATGCTCAGATGTATCTTTTAAATTTTAACCACCATACTGTTGTCTGTACCTTATTATTTTTAATAATTTGTCAGGAGATTCTTTTGCATATGTTTAATGGAACACCGTATTGCCTGAAATTTATAGTTTTGTCTTTTTATATTTAACTCATACATCTCTAACATCCTTTCCTTTTCTTGTTGTAATTGTTAAAACCTCTAATACAACATGGATAGTATTGGTAATAGCAGTGATTTTGAGAAAGACCAATCATATTTCCTTTCCCTTCCTTGTTTACTAATAGCTTTTATTATTGAAGATTAATGAATTCTATTAAATGCTTTTCTTGCATTAATTGAGATGATTGTGTGTTTTTATCACATTTTATCTATTATTGAGCAGAGACATAAATATATTTTCTATTGTTAAAAATTCATCTATACTAGAATCAAATACCATTTGGTAATGTTGCTGCTAGACTCAATTTACCTTAAAATTCTCTAGCAAGATTGACCCAGATGAAGAAATAAATGATTATAATTTTTAATCTATATTTATAAGTAAGATTAGTCTTTGTATTCTTATTGTACTCTTTACACAGTTTGAATTTGAATATCAAGGTAATCAAATTATACTAGCCTTACAAAAATGGATCAAGTAACTTTCCTCTACCATTCTGCCATTCTCTGAAAACTAAATTCCCACTGGGTTTAGTGCCTTTGTGGGGAGAAGGTAGGTGGGTTTGAATTATGATTACTAATTAAATATTTTAATGATTATTGGCCTCCTGAGGTTTACTTTTATTTTTCTTGGTTAACTTCATTTTAAACCATCAAACTTATTTAAATTGAATCATAAAATTAATCATAGGGTGGGAATTGACTGTGGGAGAAGGGGGAGGTTGGTGGGGCAGGAGAGAGCAAGGTGGAAAAAATGGGACAACTGTAAATAGAACAATAAAAAAATTTTAAAAATGAATGAAATTAATCATAATATTCTTTTTGGACTGGGGAGGTAAAGAGGATGGTATCTATAGTTTTTACTTCATTTTTCTCATACTTGTTTCTGCCCTGTATTTCCTTCACTTGTTTAGTTTTCCAGATATTAATCTAAGTGATTAGTGTTTTTCCTTTGAATTAGTTGTTGGTCTTGTTGATTATTGTAATTGCTTTCTATTTAATTTATGCTCTTTTATTATTTCTTCTCATTTCTGTTTATATTAGGTTCAGACTGTTTAAGTACGTATCACAAAGTTATTTTTTATTTTTTAGAACTTTTCTTGATTTCATCTTTAACCAATAAATTATTTAGAAGTGTGTTTTTATTCGCTAAACATACAGAATTTTTTTCTGTTGTTTTCTTATTAGTTTCAGTTTTATTGTACTATGGTCAGCAATTAGAATTTCCATATATCTATTATTTGGAATACACTGAGAATTTATTTTAGTCTGATGTAAGATTAATTTTTTAAGTGAATCATGTATGACTAAAAAGAGTAAATTCACTATTTTTTGAGTGATTGAATGTATGTAAATCCTTGTGCACAGGTATCTGTTACATATATAATATATGTCATATATATATGAATAATTTTGTTATTTGAGCTATAACATAGTATTTACAACTATTTAGGTATATGAGACAGTTTAAGAGAGTTGATTGCTCCATCTTAAAACTCAGATTACTAAATACCAAAATTGTCTTTTTTGTGAGAAAAATATATTGAACCAACACTTTTTAAAACCATGTTATTAAATACTAGGATGAATATTAAAAATACCACACCAGTCCCTGTTGTCACCAACTTTATAACACAGTTGTCTTCTAATCAACCCATAAGAACCTCAGGAAAATTAATACTGACAATAAAAATAATGACTACATTTTACTGAGCTCTTACTATGTGGCAAATACTGCTCTCAGCACTTTACTGTTTTAACTAATTTAATCGTCACAATAACATGACAAAACTGAGCAAAGGTCAGTTTGTTCCAGCACATTACAGGAATATGACAGCACTTCTGAATTTCTATGAACTCAAGATGTGGAATATTAGCCTTTTGTTTTCAGTTGCAGATGCTTAGCTACAATTTTGAGACAACAGGGCATCCTGCTGGGTTCCTAATGCTACCCTGCTCTATTATACACTGGTTTTATCATATCTGTGGTTGTCAGTGTAAGTCATTACAACTAAAAAAACAAACTTTCTTTCCCCTTAAATTTACACCATCTCCACATGCTCTTCATAGATATTAAAAAATATAATCACAGTTGGACTCACTTATTAACCTTTTAAAAACTTTATACTCTGGTTGGTTAAAATTCATCTTCAATAATTGCTTTCTTTGAAAAACAAAGAAGGACTTCCAGCCAAGATGGAGTCATAGACAGACACGTTGTGCCTCCCTCCACAACTAAGAAGGAATATAACTACCTCAAAACTAGAAACAACCAGAAGTTCCAGAAAATCAAACTGCATGGAAGTCCAGCAAACAAAGACATACAGAAGAAACACTCATCCAGACAGGTAGGAGGGGCGGAGAGAACACAATATGGTGGTGGCAGCAGCAGCGGCAGCAGCAGGCTGGCAGAAAGAACAGTCACACATTTTAAAAAGTCAGGAGAGACACCTGGGGAGTGTTCTCAGCTCCTCACCGGATGTGGCATCTCACAGTGCCAGCACTGGGGCAAATCAAGCCTCATTGTTTCTGACTGTACAGACCAGTGGGGGTTGGGGTGAAGACAGAAACTGCCAGTCTCAGCAGAGTCCACTTGTTTAAAGGGCCCCCACAGTCCTAGAACATCCACAGACCCACCCACTCTGGGAATGACAGCCAGGGCAGCAGCTAGAGGGTTACCAGTCCCATACAGAAGTGGGAGAGGTGCCTTGAAAAGGGGTGAGTGCTGGGCAGGTGGCATTGTTCCCTCTTGGACCCCTCCCCCACATACAGCTCCACAACGTGGTGAAACATGTTGCCCTGTACTGATGAATCCCTAAGGCTCCACTCCTTACTACATAATAGGAGCGACAGCTCTACCTGAGGTGTGGAGGAAAACAAACACGGGAGCCTGTTAGAATGAGGAGACAGAGAAGTATGGCCCAAAGGGGGGAACAGATCAAGGCTCCAGTGGGAGAACAAAGCAACAAGGAGATAGTCAACCTAACAGATGTAGAATTCAAAACACTGGTGATAAAGATGCTCACAGGCTTAAGAGATATGCTTGAGTATGGCAAATGCATAAGAGAAGTGAAGGCTATGCTAAGTGAAACGAAGGAAAACCCACACAAAACCAATGGTGAAGGGAAGAAAACTGGGGTTCAAAACAATGATTTGGAACATAAGGAAGAAAAAAACAGTCAGTGCAGAATGAGGAAGCAAGAATTGAAAAAAATGAGGAAAACTTCCCAAATTTTGCGAAGAAGATGGACATACAAGTCCGAGAAGCACTGAGGGTCCCGGGCGAGCTGGACCCAGAGGCGACCACACCAGGACACATCATGACTGAGATGAGATGCCAAAAGTGAAGGATAAAGACAGAGTCCTGGGGACAGCAAGAGAGAGGTGGAGAGTTGCCTACAGGGGGGTGCCTATAGAACTATCAGCTGATTTCTCAGAGGGCACTTTGCAGGCAGGAAGGGACTGGCAAGCAGTATTCAATGTGATGAAAGGCAACCTGCAACAAGGATTACTCTATCCAGCAAAACTATCATTTGGAATGGAAGGGCAGATAAAGTGCTTCCCAGACAAGGTGAAGCTAATGGGGTTCATCATCACCAAGTCATTATTATATGAAATGTCAAAGGGACTTACTTAAGAAAAAGAAGATCAAAACTATGAACACTAAAATGACAACAAACTCACAACTATTAATAACTGAATCTAAAAAATAAAAACAAAATCCAACTGAGCAAACCAGAATAGAAACAGAATCATACGTATGGGGATCATTTGGAGGGTTATCAGCTGGGATGAGGGAGGGGGAGAGGTGGGGAAATGGTGCAGGGATTGAAAAGCATATTTGGTTGGTACAAAACAGACAAGGGGAAGTTAAGAATAATATAGAAAAAGGTGAAGTCAAAGAACTTATATACATGACACATGGACATGAACTAAGGGGGGTGGGATTGGTAGAGGGATGGGGGGTACTATACAGAGGGGAGCAAAGGGGAAAAATTGAACTACTGTAACAACATAATCAATAAAATATAATTTTTAAGAAAAGAAAAGAAAAACAAAGCAATGTTTTTATTAACTCTTAAATGAAGACTATGTATGACCTGCTATGTTTATATTAGGAAACCAAAGTCCTAGGGGGCTAGTCAAGTCTCAGAGTTCAATGTCATGGAGAGTAAGAGGTGTAATAGCATTTCCACAGGATTTCTAGCCAAGCACCTTTTTTGGACCTTCCATTAAATCCAGATGAAGATATGATACCTTGGTGATACTGAAGATTAGCTTAAATAATGTTTATCAAGTGGTATGGTAATAACATTTCTTCAAAATGAAGTTAAACTAACAAAAGTGGGTGTTTGTTTCTTTTTATATATATATTAATGGGCATAATTTGATACCCTATATAGCAACACAGAGTTTCAATTTGGGAATATGTAAAAATCCAGTGCAATCGAGTCCTAAAGTCAGTTAATATTTTATCTCCTTAAATTGTATAATCCTCTTAGTTGAAGTTTAATTCTGTTTACATATGTTTTTATGGGTTCTATGTTAAAACTGTTGTGGGGAGCCCTAGGAGGGGCCCTGGGGTCGACCTAAGTGTGCAGGCCAATAGCAGACCCAGCTTCTGCAGCCCCAGGCCCCGCCCCTTCCTCTCTTCCTTGGGCAGCTGTGCTGTATCTGTGACGTTCGCTGGAGTGAGGGTTCAGACTGCATTAGAGAAAAGGTTTTAAATCTACTGTTTCAGACCATTTAATCAGTTAAAATATCTGTTTATCTAACTCTACACCTTTTATTATATAAGCCTACATAATACAGATTATTATAAAGCAACAGATTACTATCTGATGTCAAATGTAAAAGGCTTGCCTCTCAGAAATAAAACCATTTTTCAGACAGCACCAAATAAAAATTATGCAGTGCTACATTTATTTATTTGATGACGTACATAGTGTTTAGTGCCTTGAGAACTGGACTGAAACATCCTCTATAAATACCCTAGAGTACCCTAAAGAATTGGTGTAATTCATTTTGAGCTTTTAGTTATTTCTGGCATACTCAATTTAGTTGGCTTTGGTCCTGATACTGAATACTCAGTTCTATTTCCTGCTGACACAAACAATATATAAACACCCATAAACACAAAAATTATTTTAAATTTACACCAGACCTGTAAATCAGTTCAACAAAAACAGAATTTTGTGGCATTCTGCTTTTACATGCTTTCAGCGTGCCATGAATTGAAAGTATTTAATATTAATATAAGTATGTATTGGAGTTGTACCCTTTTTTGTAATAATGCCGAGGTCAGAATTGAACAAGAGTTAGCGCATAAGCTCTGAAGTTTTAACCTTTGCTCTTCTATTTACTAGCTGTGAAAGCATGGGCAAGCAAATTAACTTCCCTGTACCTCAGAGACAATAATGATACCTATTTCATAGGGATATTGTGAGGCTCAAATGCAAAAATACATGTAAGCCATGTGGAAAAGCATTTATCATATACTTGCGCGTAGTAGAGGCTCAATCAACATCAAGTTACGGTACATGAATAATGTTGTAAACTGTGCTATATCACACTTCTAATTACTATTGTTTCAGTTTGCCAAGAATGGAGCATGATTTGACCTGCAATATAACTGAATCTTTGCTATAATGGGTTTTAGTTTTATAGACACAAATGGCCTATATAATCAATTAACATCATAATTTTTTTCTTTATTTTTATTGTTGACGCTACTGAAGATGTCCCTATTTCCCCTTCCCTGTTTGCCCCTTCTCCCAGAATATCAAAATTTTTATCTTAAGAAATATTGGTGAATGATTATTAAAGTTTCTATTTTTTTAATTAACATTTTTGTTAATCTTTGGCTTTTGAAATCTCATAAAGTTATTGTTTCTCTACTTTTTTCTGGGACTCGACTTTCTTATTTTTCGTGGTCTCATCTTCAAGCATTAGCAACATTTAAACCCCTCCTTTGTCATCAGCTTTGTTTGTTTCTTTCCTTCTGTAGGTCATCTGTTATACTAGAAACAGAAAAATTAAAACAAGAAGGAGACCTAAAATAATAGGTGTGTGTTTGGTTCTGTTTATATAGCAGAGCATGGCATGTGTTTGACTAGGCAGCCTTGATACACTTGTCAAGTCTTCCTTCAGTTCTGGGACAGTTATTCCCTGCCTGTCTCATTATCATCTATCATTCTTGTTCTTGAAAATGAACAGATTTTGAAGAATTATGCAACCTAAGAAAAAGTTCTATCTCTCTTCTGTCAAGTGCCAAAGAAAGGGTTTGTACTTAGATGAGACCGCTAGAGAGAAAGCAGAAATATTTGCTGTTACTGTTAAATAATAACCAGAATGAAGTGCATATAAATGGCATCAGGGCTGGAAACTCTGGAACAATATTTATTAAGTGACAAGGCAGATTGTTTGAGTTATCATATATGACTTGATGGCTATAAAATAATTCTGGAGAAAACGTAACCACCCCCACAAAAAGAAGCAAAGTCAGAATGCTTGGCAAATTGTGTGAGCTGCCTCATGCCTGCTTCACTGTCCTTAGTGGCTTTGGTAACTTGCTGATGCATTATAAATCTAATGTAACTTTACTTTTCAATAAGGTTTTGTAGGCCCTCACACTCCATGCTTTGAAAATGTACCTACATAAAATTGTGAAGAGGTCTTCCTGTCCTCAATAGCATTGTCTCTCAATCTCAAAGATTGACAGTTTCGTGTGTGCCCCTGGGACCCAAGTGAATCATTTTTTGGAGCCCTGTCTTATAGGGGTATATTATATATTTTTATAATCACATTCTGCAGTTTTATAAGCCAGAAAGTTTGTATTGATGAGTATACCATCTGTACAAGACCGTTTCTTGGCTATCTAAGTTTGTTTTCAAGTAAAATTTAAAAATAACACCACCAAACACTTGAGTTACATTACACCTGTGTTCTAGAATAATTATTTATAATTTCCCCTTTCATCTTCAAATACATCCCAGTTTGTGTGTGATCAACTAGATAATCACTATATTTATGTAACACAGGTATTCTTATACAATTTATATGTATATACATATATATACTCATTTAATCTTCATAACATCTCAATAAGCTAGGTGTTGTTATTCCATTTTATAGATGAAGGAGTCAAAGTACAAAGGGCCAAACAGAAACACATGGAAAGAATGGAATTTGGACCCAAGCAGTCTCATTCCCTACTTCTATGGTCTTAACATCTGTACTATTTTATACTCCATAAAATTTGAGTCTTGTTTTTCATTTCCATCTTTATTTTATAATACTTTTAAATGATCCTGTGGTCATGAGGACAACTTTTGAGTGTTCACTAGAAACAATTTATACACGAACTTAGATGCTCAAATGCTTTGATACACAGGAGTGTTTTGATTCGAACCTTCCAGAACTAGTGTCCAATTACAGAGTCTGAGGGATCAAAGAAAAGGAAGAAGAAAGAAAAAAGGCTGAAGCACTATTGTAAGACACCTTTGTAGGAAACCAAACATTTATTCTCCCCGGGACCCTGATAGAAAATGAGTGGCGGAAATAAGAATGGGTGAGTTGACATTCGGAATTTGGTGATGACTGAATTGTACGACTATGAAGAAGATAGATTTTCATGTTTGTGTATAGATGACAAAGCCAAGGCCATATTTCTCAGCTGCTGCCAAGATCCAACCAAATATATCAGATCTGAGTCACTGAAGGCTGTGTGGAAAGACAGATTCACATCCAGGGACTTGTGTTAAGATGACTCTCCAGTTTCTTTAACTTGATCCTATTCTGTTTCACTGAAATCCTTACTTTGACTATTCCAGTTTACACTTCTAAACAACTTTGAACGTTTTTCTGAGGATATACAAAAGTCCAAGAAAGGCATAGTTTCCTCTGTTTTTCACCAGGCTATGTCTTCTCTAATCTCAATGTATTGTTGGAATTCAAAGTGTTCCCAAGTAATATTAGCACAATCACAACAATTATGTCTTAACTCTTTTAGATGTAATTTATTCAAGCGCCTATAAATTTTTTAGTTTTATTTTAAATAATTTTATCATTTACATTTTTGAATACTTTTGTGTGACTTCTTTTCCTTGACAGATTCACTACAATTGCTAGTAATAATATGCAAGTATATAAAAACTTATCTGGAAAGCAAACTCACTTCTAAGCTTTTTACTTCATAGTGCCCTTTCAACATAATTGTAAGGTCCCCAACATCATCCTCAGATTTGGTGGTTTGCTAGAAGGGGTCACAGAATTCAGCATATAGTCTTACTAATGATTATGATTTATTACATCAAAAAGATACAAAGCAGTATCAACAAAAGCAAAGGCATATGGGGTGAAGTCTAGGGAAAAAATAGGCATGAACTTCCAGAGTCGTCTCCTGGTGGAATCATTAGAATATACTTAAGTCCCTCTAGAAATGAGTTGGGACAACAAATGCAAAATATTGTCTACCAGGAAAGCTTGTGAGGCTCAGCAGCAGGGTTGTTATTTGGGGCTAGTCATACAGACACTCTTTGCCTGGCGTGTACACAAACTCCACACTCCCAGAAGGAAAGCAGGTGTTCAGAATCATTTTTTGGCACAGCAAGCCACTCTAATAAGGGAATGATGGGACTCTCCTAAAACCCAAGTTTCCAGATGCCAGCCAAGGGCCAATCTTGTAAGCAGATCTTTCTGATGATAGCAGTTAGGCTTGTTCTTTTCTGCCCTGTTTCAGAACTTGATTTTCCATAGATAAAAATAAAGAAATCAAATTCTTTTCTCATAATCATGTGTTTCTGGTTGGGCCAAACCTTAGTTATTCAAACTCCTTATCCAATATTCTTTCCAGTTGATTATATAGCTATTCAGAAAAGCATCTGATAACCAAGCAACTAAGACTGATTTATACAAACTAAAGTGACTAATAATCAAGGATGCAGTTATAGCTTTTTGTCTTCCATATATGCACTGGAAATAATAATAGCCCCTAAATTAGCACTGTCCAAGACAATTTCAGAATGATGAAAATTATAATCTGTTCTCTCCAACACAGTAGCCCCCATTGGCATCTGACTATTGAGCACTTGAAATGTGGTTAGTGTGACTAAGGAATTGGGTATTTAATTTTGTTTACTTTTAATTAATTTTATTTTAAATAGCCACATGTGGCAGAAGCACAGCCTCAGATAATTTAAGATTTACTTTACTAATACAAACAATAATGAAATTTATAGATCAGCCCTAAAACACCAGTATTTCCTTTGGATTTCCTGAGAGCTAACCCAATATTATCATATGGAACCCCAAATATCTTGGATGCTTGTGGTTTTGATCCAAAATTATAAGGTTTAACCAGAATAAAGAATACTCAGCAACACCAACTGGACTATTTTATTTTTTAAGAATCATTTAAAAAATAACCTATTGTCTGAAGGTTGCCAGTAGTTCATCTGCATGGATAGTACTAATCCATAGCCTTCAGGAAAAGGAAGAGACTGCTCTTTTGTAACAGCAGGCATAGACTGGTGCAGAATCAGGCAATGAATCTCAGTATTTCAGTCTCTGTTCACTGTTCTAGGGAGTTTACTGGTAACTATTTTGAAAAGGCAATGAGGGGTAAAAAGCAAGAGCAATAATTTCCCTCATAAAAGTATCTAATGTAATAGGTAGTAAATTTCAACTTACTTGAAATATTATAATGTTTGGCAGACACACCTTCATGATATTATATCCCTACACTCCAATAGATGTTACTCTTGTGTATATGCAAAACATAATAAATGTGATAACATATAAAGTAAATAAGGTAATTTTTGAACTGCAATCAAAGTTCTATTTTTGTTTTCTGGGCCAGTATACAATTTACAAATTTTTCATCAAGTTGGAGATTAAAAACAAATGAGTGCCATCTTGTGGTGGCATCTACCACTCCTACATAATATTGTAAATTGTCCCCATCTTCCAAAAGAGAATTCTCCATCCCCATTAGAAATGCCTCTGACCTCAACCTCAGGCACATTCTCATATTAGGTCTCTGGTTCAGCTTCAGAATGTAAAAAATAAAAATAAAATAGAATAATTATAAGTAGAAGAAAGGGCCTGAGATTATATACTTGAAGAGAAGTGAACATCAGCGTGAAAAATATTTCTATGAGAAATAAAGAAATACTAGTAGTATAGTAAAGGACTTCCAAAATTCATTCAATAAAGTTGGCAGCCTAAAAAAAAAATAAACAAAAGTGTACCTAATGCAAGATCTTTTTAAAAGAAAAGAAGGGAAAACTACCCAAAATAGTAATGTTTACCCCAGTGGTACTAAAGTTTCTGATAAATGAAGAAGAGAATAAGAATAAAAAGGGACAATATGGCTGACTCCATTTTGTTCTACCTATTTTTATTTTATTAAAGATTTTTTTATTTATTCAATTTTTAGAGAGGGGGGAAGGGAGGAAGAAAGAGAGGGAGAGAAATATGGATGTGTGGTTGCCTCTCATACAACCCCATCTAGGGACTTGGCTTGCAACCAAGGCATGTGCCCTGACTGGAAATCGAACCAGCGACCCTTTGGTTCACAGGCTGGCACTCAATCCACTCACCCACACCAGCCAGGGCTGTTCTACCTATTTTTAAAATGCTACAGAACAATATTATTAATATTAAAAGTACTTTCCTGCTAGTAAGTATATAAAATCTTTCTGTATAGAAAGTGATGTTCAAAACTACGATGTTTGATTGCAGTGGGAGTCCACTGGGATTTGCCCACAAGTGTGTCATAGTGCTGCACAGTACTAAAATACAGCAATTCATGATTAGTGTTAGGAAAGCTATGGCAGGATTATTTAGAATCTTTAATATGTTCATATGCACTGTGAATACTCAAGAGATAGATTTGAGTTTTATCATTTTCTAAACTTTTATAGGTAAAGAAACAATTTTTTTCTTTTGGAATATATCCAAGTACTAGTATTTTTTAAGAACATTTTGTGAATCATTACTTATTACACAGTGCCAAATCATTTTCACTGCAGAAGTCTTTCACTTGCTCTACCTAGATATGATATTGCAGAAGGAAAGTATACACATAACTATGGAAGTTGTATCCCTAAATGAGCACTTGCCGTATTAATTATGAGTTGGACATCACTTAATATTGCCAGCACAGTCAAGGACTTCTCTTAAAACTTTTAGTTGTAGCAGTGGACTAATAATGTCATTTGTAACCTTTAGGAGTGCTGACAAAGTCTTTTATTCCAAAACAACTTACAAAACTAAGGACTATAACAATAATTTTTGATTAAATGACGATAGGTAACATCGCTTCACTGTACAAGGAGATCCAGGTGGATAAATACTGTGTGGTACAAACTAGGTAGCAGTTAACCAAATTATTTCACTTTTTTTCTTACAAAACTGGGGTACATTTACCAGTCTTCTCTACATTTGAATGTTACCATCTAACTGATTTCAATCAATGGATTATGGATGAAATAATGTACATAACTTCCAGGGTTGCCCCTTAGACATGTCCTATGGGTTCATATGCTCTCTCTCTTTTCCCCAATTCACCAGCAAGAGTTGAATCCCAGAAAGACTTGAAAGTCATAGATTAAAAACTAGTCTCATTCAGCTTGGGTCTCTGAGTAACTGCATGGAATATAGGCAACCCTCTAAAACCACCACCTCTAATTGACTTTACATGAACAAGGAAGACAAGTTTTAAGTCACCAAGATTTCAGGCTCATCCTGTTTATAGCATCTAGCACTACTTTGACTACCAAAGGAGGACAACAATTTTCTTGCTAAACATAACCAAGTTGTTTTTACATTTTGTAACAGTATTTGGGGGTTTCTTCTTTTCAAGATGTTCCATATCCTATTTATTTGTTTTTCTTATATTTGGAAGAGCAGTGAGAAAAAAAACATGTGTAAAATTAGAAAGCCTGCATTTTACCCTTAACTACTTACTAGTCACTCATTTTGAGTGTGTCACTTTTACTGAACTGTCTCTGAATCATCTCTTGACTCTTTGATTCCTTTCCCTGAAAGAGCTGAGCCTTTCCACCACCCTGCCTCCACACCCTCCCCCAATGCATATCTTATTTGCCTTTGACCTAGGCTTGTCTCTTCTTATTCTGCCTTTCTCTAGCGGAGGTTTATATTTATGAATTATGACAACACGACTCCACTATGTAATTATGTTTTCTGCCTTTAACTCATTCTTTCAAATAACTGATTGATATGAAACTCCTTTATGGCCCTTCAGCATCTACTTTGATGCCACATCTAGTTCAGCCACATTCATAACAAGTCCCCTCAACTAAGGTGCGAGCATGTTCCTAAACCTAGTTAGAATGCAGCTTCGAAATATGATACCAGGATTCAAACCCAGGCTTTCTGTTACAAAGATAGACCATGTCCCATACCATAAAGCAAACTACAACAATATTTTTTTTAATTTAAATAATACAGAATGTGTTTTCTGACCACAATAGAAT
Source organism: Furipterus horrens (assembly GCF_987537825.1). NCBI lineage: Eukaryota > Metazoa > Chordata > Mammalia > Chiroptera > Furipteridae > Furipterus > Furipterus horrens. Next base: position 122,451,713 of record NW_028327172.1, on the reverse strand, counting down.
CAAATTAGAAACCAATAACTGAAGACCAAAAGAAAAATCTTTAACCTATAGAAGTTAAAAAACACATCTAAATAACACATAGGTCAAAGAGAAAGTATTAAAGTTTTTTAAAATGCATAGCAGTGAATAAAAATGAAAATACTACATATAAAAATGGAATGTATCTAAAGCAGCAGCACCAAGAAAAATAGTTCTAGCATTAAATTGCTAACATTAGAAACAAGAAAAGTTACAAGTTAATAACTCAAAAAACTGCAAAAGAAAAAAATAAAGCTGAAACAAGCAAAAGTAATGAAATATTAGAGATAAACTCAGAAATCAATGAAATTGAAAATAAGTAAAATAATAGAAATCATTTGTGAAACAAAAAGCTACTTTATTTTTTTAAAAATCAAGAAAATTGATACACCTTTATAGCAAGACTGACAAAATTAAATGAGAAAAGATATAATTCTCTGCTATCAAAAATGAAAGAAATTATCATCACAGAGCCAGCACCTACCAAAAGCACAAGGAAATACTATGAACAAATTTGTGCTCATAAAATTGATGACTTATAATAAATAGACCAATTATTTAAAAACCACAAACTACCAAAAGTAGTCCTACAACCATTAGATAAATATACATAATTTGTAATTTAAAAATTCTCAAGAAAGTAATCTCCAGCTCAGGTGGCCTCACTAGAGAATTCTACCAAACATTTAAAAAGCAATCAACACTAATTTTACACAATCTCTTCTAGAGAGTAGAAGAGAAAACAATTCACAATTCATTTTATGAAGACAATATTTTTAAAAATTATGATACCAACTTAAAAAAAAAAAAGAAAATTACCAACTGACATATCTTATGAACTTACATAAAGATTTTCAACAAAATTTTAGCAAACTATATCCAATAATGTATAGAGAAAATTACACACCATGATCAAATGGGATTTACTGCAGGCATTCAAGTCATGTTCAACAATCAAAAACTAAACAATGAAATCCACCATTACAACAAGCTAAATTTAAAAAGTCATATAATCATATCAATTGATGCTGAAAAAACATTTCACAAAATCTAAAATCCATTTTTCAAAAAAGATCTCAGGAAATCAGATATAAAAGAGAACTTCTTCAACTTGATAAACAGCATCTTTAAAACGTACATCACACTTAATGGTTAAAAATTGAATGTTTCCTCCTAAAATCAGAAACAAAGAGAGTATGTCTGTTTCATCACTTTTATTTAACATAATACTAAAAATTCTAGCCACTTAAATTAGGCAAGAAAATAAAATAAAAGAAACATAGATTGAATGGGAAGAGAGAAACTATTCCTATCTGAACATATATGGTTGTCTATATAGAAGATTTCAATAATGCCACCAAAGAAAAAAAATAAAAGAAACAACTTTTTTTATGAAGGCTGCATGATACAAAACCAACAAACAGAAGTTATTTATATTTCTATATACTAACAATGACCATGAAGAAATCAAAGTTAACAACAACACTATTTAAAATCATGCCAAAGAAAATGAAACAGATATACAAAAGTCTGTCCAGAAAGTATCCAACCATGTACTATAAAAAATAGAGATATTTATTGAAGATGATAAAAGATACAAGAAACGTTGTACATAGAACAATGATGCTTCAGTCCCCTTCAAAGTAGGCACCTTGGGACATATATTGTGTTCATTGGTAGCAGTTTGAAGCAAGTCATTAGCAACTGAGCACAATGTTCCTTCTGCTCTGGTAGCAGAAGCCACAGCTTGAATTTTGCCATGACATATTTCATGCCAAGATCTTGCATCAAAATCTCAGACACAGTTTTTGGAATCCCTAGATTAGCTTCTAGTTCTCACACTGTCAGTTGCTGATCTTTGTTGATTGCAGCCCAAACACATTTAACTTTATCAGGTGTTCTGCTTGTTGGAGGCCTTCCAGAATGTGGATCACTTTCAACAGATTCTTGACCATCTTTGAAGCATTTGTGCCACACTTTCATTTACGTTGCACTCATTGTAAAACCCCTGAAAGCCTTCTAAGTCACCTGAATAGTCTCCACAGAGGAATATTCAAGCTTAATGGAAAATTTTATGCAGATTCATTGCTCTACTCGCTCAGTTGTTTTGAATGTGAGACCGCACCGTACACATGCTCACTCAACAGTGTTTACCACCCCCACTGACTACTTAAGTGAAGTGGTCAGTGGTCATGCATGTACATTCCAGTCCACTCTCCTTGGCTGTTAGTTTACACCAATGTCATGCAAACTATGCTCATTATATTAACAATGGCTGGATTTTTTCCAGACATACTTCATACATTTAACAAATATTTACAGAAATTACATACTAAACATTATAAAATACTGATAAAAGAAAGCAAAAAGTTCTAAATAAAAGGAGAAATATACCATATTTATGGACTGGAAGAATCAACATAGTAAAGATGTCAATTCTTCACAAATTAATCTATAGATTTAATGCAATTCCTATAAAAACCTCAGCAAGGTTTTTCATGGATGAAGTCAAGTTTATTTTAAAATTTATATGAAAAGGCACGGGCCTCAGAATAGCTATAGGCATCTTGACAAAGAAGTTTAAATTGGGAGAAATCATTCTGACATTGAGGTTGACGATATAGCTATAGTAATCATGACAATGTGGTATTGGTGGAGACATATTTATATGCAAATCAATGAAACAAAACAGGGAACTCAGAAATAAGCCCACACAATTTTATTTTATTTTATTTTAGCAAAAGAGCAAATACGATCCAATAGAACAAATATATTTTTTTTAGTAAATGGTGCTAGAGCAAATGAACATCCATAGAAGAAAGATAAACCTTAACAAAATCTTACACCTTACACAAAATTTAATTCAAAGTGGATTATAATTTTTAAAATGTAAAACTACATTTCAGAAAACTATAAGAAACTTTTCAAAATCAAGCAAAGCATTTTTACACTTTCCACCCAAACATAAACCAAAAAGGAAAAATTGATAAATGGGACCTTACAACTAAAAATGTTTGCCTTGCAAAAGACCATGTAAAGACAATGAAAAGACAAGCTACAGACTGGGTAAAAAATATTTAAAAACCACATATCTGACAAAGAACTAGTATCTAGAATATATTTTCAAAAACTAAACTCAATTATTAAATTATTAAAAAATTAATATTATTGGAAATTGGGCAAAAGATATGCACAGATATTTTACCAAAAAGAATGTATAAATGATAGATAAGCACATAAAAAGAAGTTCAACATAATATGTGCTATTAGGAGAATTCAAATCAAAACCACAATGAAATATCACTACACATATATCAGAATGGCTAAAATAAAAATAAAAATAAAGTAACGTAAAATGCTGGCAAGAATGGAGAGAAAATCATTCATACATTATTTTTGAGAATGTGAAATTGTCTAACCACTCTGAAAGAGTTAAGCAATTTTTTATAAAATGAAACATATAATTACCATATTACCTAGCAATCTCACTCTTGATCATTATCCCAGAAAAATAAAAATTTATGTTCACATAAGAACACCTATAGGACTTCCAGCCAAGATGGAGGCAGAGACAGACACACTGCATCTCCCTCCACAACTAAGAAGGAATACAACTACCTCAAAACTAGAACAACCAGAAGTTCCAGAAAACCAAACTGCATGGAAGTCCAGCAAACAAAGATATAAAGAAGAAATACTCATCCAGACAGGTAGGAGGGGTGGAGCCGGGACAGAGAGGATGTGATGGGGTGGCAGCAGCAGGGGCGGCGGCAGCAGGCCAGCAGAAAGTGCAGTCACACATTTTAAAAAGTCAGTAGGGACACCTGGGGAGTGTTCCCATCTCCTCACCGGACCTCGAAGCCCACAGTCCGAGCACTGGGGAAAATCAAGCCTCATTGCTTCTGACAGATGAGTGGGGTTTGAGGTGAAGGCAGAAACTGCTGGTCTCAACAGAGTTCGCTTGTTTAAAAGGCCCCCACAGTCCTAGAACGTCCACAGACACACCCACTCTGGAAACGGCCAGGACAGCAGCTAGACAGGCACCAGTCCAGTGTGGAAGTGGGAGAGGTGCCTGGAAAAGGGGTGAGTGCTGGGCAGGTGGCATTGTTCCCTCTCAGACCCCTCCCCCACAAACATTGCCACAACGTGGTGAAACAGGTCGCCCTGTACTGATGAATCCCTAAGGCTCTGCCCTTTACAACATAACAGGAGCGACAGCCCTACCTGGGACGTGGAGGCAAACAAACACAGGAGCCTGTCGGAATGAGGAGACAGAGAACTATGGCCCAAAAGGAGGAACAGATTAAGGTTCCAGTGGGAGAACTAAGCTACGAGGAGATAGACAACCTAACAGAGGCAGAATTCAAAACACTGGTGATAAAGATGCTCACAGGCTTGACAGATATGCTTGAGAATTGCAAACGCATAAGAGAAGTAGTGATGGCTATGTTAAGTGAAACGAAGGAAAACCCACACAAAACCAATGGTGAAGGGAAGGAAACTGGGGTTCAAATCAATGATTTGGAACATAAGGAAGAAAAGAACAGTCAGCCAGCGCAGAACAAGGAAGCAAGAATTGAAAAAAATGAGGAAAAGTTTCCAAATTTTGTGAAGAAGATGGACATACAGGTCCGGGAAGCACGAAGGGTCCCAGGCAAGTTGGATCCAGAGGGGGCCACACCAGGACACATCATGACTGAGATGCCAAAGGTGAAAGATAAAGACAGAGTCCTGGGGACAGCAAGAGAGAGGTGGAGAGTTGCCTACAGGGGGGGGGTGCCTATAGGACTATCAGCTGATTTCTCAGAGGACACTTTGCAGGCAGGAAGGGACTGACAAGCAGTATTCAATGTGATGAAAAGCAACCCACAACCAAGATTACTCTATCCAGCAAAGCTATCATCTAGAATGGAAGGGCAGATGAAGTGCTTACAAGATGAAGCTAATGGGGTTCATCATCACCAAGCCATTATTATATGAAATGTCAAAGAAGATCAAAACTATGAACACTAAAATGACAACAAACTCAGAACTATCAACAACTGAATCTAAAAAATAAAAACAAAATCTAATTAAACAAACCAGAGTAGGAACAGAATCATAGGCATGGGGATCATTTGGAGGGTTATCTGTTGGGAGGGGGAGGGGAGAAATGGGGAAATGGTACAGGGACTAAGAAGCATAATCGGTTGGTACAAAATAGATATGGGGGTGTTAAGAATAATATAGGAAAAGGTGAAGCCAAATAACTTATATGCTCGACCCATGGACATGAAGTAAGGGGAGTGAGAAGGGGAGTACTCTGCAGAGGGGAGCAAAGGGGGAAAAATTGGAACTACTGTAACAACATAATCAATAAAGTATACTTTTTTAAGAAAAAGAACACCTATACATAATGTTTATAACAGCTTTATTTATAATAGCCAAAAACTATTAAAAAATTGATATCATTCTATGTGTGAATGGTTAAATGAACTGAGGTAACCATTACCACACATACCATGTATGAACCCCATGGAGAAAAATTTATTTGCTGGGAATCATGGGAAGGAATTTATCTACTGAGGTGGACTCCCCCCATGGTCAACCAAAGGCCCAAATTTTATGACTAAGAGCTTAGCCACTACTGAGGAAGAACCTCAGACAACTCTCAGCTTCCAGCATTATCCACTGCTTCTTTACACTGTCTGAATCAATCACTGCTGCGAAACCCTGGTTTTCTTCCACCAGGGAACTGAGACCTTCCCTGTCTAATCAGAACTGCTCAATTTGGATGCCTCATTTACATAAAACAGACATGATTGAGAAGCTGGGCAGGAATTTCTGCTTTATAAGGTGGCCTCCCATTCTTCACTATGGAATACAGCTTAGGTTGCTACCTGAATCTGTGTCTCCAGGGCTGCAACTCCTTTTTGTTCAAATAAATGCTTCTTAAATTCTTTATTACAATCTAAAATTAATTTTGATTTATACATGTAATACACATACCATGTAATACTCTGCAGCAATAAAAAGGAAAAAAAGTATTGATACAATTTGGGCAAAACTTTAGAGTTTATGTTAAGTGAAAAATATTACCGCCCTCAAATTACATACTATATGACTCCACACATAAACATATGAGTACATATGTATATGTGTATGCATGTATATATTTTAAATAATACAATTTTAGAAAAGAAGAACAAACTGGTGGTTGCCAAGGAAACTGGAATAAGTTAGTCACCCAGCACCATCACACTCAGAAAAAGAAATTTTATGTTGTAATTCAATACTGGGAAAGACTAATCCTCTTGCTTGTTAGGCTCAGAGGATACTGCTTTTTTGCAAACTTAACACAGCACACTTGCCTTCATCCTCCAGTACAATTAAACACAAAATTAAGATTAAGGAAGACTTTACTGAAGCTTAGAATAAAAAGATTGAGACTCTGGAATACATAAGGATAGTACAGGCTGAGTGGTCTCCAATGAGCAAGGTGTTTGATTATTTCATTTTTAATTATTGGTTATGCCCGTATTACCACCTCATGTTTAGGAAAGCCTAATTATTGCTGCCTTGTGTCTGCAGAGATGTAAGGAATTAAGAGTTAGTTGGTGTGCGCACACTTAGGTCTGAGGGCTAAAAGGAGAAAAAGTTTTTCTCATAATGTTGAAGGATTGTCCAATTTATAGGTGAATCCTGGGGCCAAAATTGTGAAAACCAGCTGCCCCTTGCCATGTTGTGGGTCTCACTCTACAGCCACTTATGTAGCTCCAATGACTAAATTCTCTGTTTTACTTACCTGACAAATATTTGCCTTAAGGTTTAGCTGAGGCTTCACTTTTTTAAACTTTCCTTGGTCCCACCCTTATCCAGGCAGATCTAGGTAGGCATTCCTTCCACTCTGCTCTCTGCACTTTTGCATATTGTAGCTTTATTTTTAGAAATAGATAGATGATGATGATGAAAGATGATGACAGATATATAGATGATAGAAAGATGGTAGATAGGTGATAGATAGATAGATAGATAGATAGATAGATAGATAGATAGATAAATTATCTTCCACTGGACTATAAACTTTTACAGAGAGAAGATTCTTTCATATACACATATTTACTCTTGGTTCAAAAAATGATTGTTGAATGACTGAATATATAAATTCAAGAGGCATTTTGGAGCCAAAGAATCAGATGAGTGAAAATGCCTTCAAAAAGATTTCCCCATGTCAACATTTAAATATAACAATTGTTCTTAAAGCCTGTGTTGAAGTTTCCATCACAAGTAAGATTAGTTTTTGTGACTCTCAGGGTGAATTTTCCAAGATTCGCCTCATAAAGTAGCACATGACTAGACACAGCTGAGTGAACAAACTCTTCCCATCCCTCTTCCCCACATCCCATGACAAAACCTGTGATGTCGTATTTTCTCTTTTGTCTACATTTTCCCGCCACATACCTTAAAATAATTAGACCATAATATGAATTAATCACTTTCCAAATTTCCTGTTCTTAAAAACTAAAAAGTATGGTTTTAATTAAAAAGAGCAAAAGGAAAAAGAAAAATATTCTCATTCTTTTACTTGAGAATTCCTTATAATCAAATTCTATACACACACAAAAAGTATTCCTTTGAAGCTTGTATTCTGTACCCTCTGAATCAGGTTAGGATTAATGGCTTGTGTTTTTTATTAACCCTATGAAATCATTCTTTTAAAAATGAAACACTATTAAAACTCTACTAGTGAGATCCCAGGCAGGGACTTTTGAAATTTCAGGTTCTTGATTTATTTATCTACTGTGATATCTCCACCATATTGATCTCTTTAGCAGTTCCCAGGAAAAAAAAAATTTTTTTTTCTTTTATACTCCTGTGTCTTTGCACACACGATTCCCTTTGCCAAAAATATCCTTTTCTTGTTCCTTATCTTCCCACTTTTCTTGTTCTAGCAAAATCATTCCTATCCTTCAAGTGACAGAATACATGATGTTTATTCCAGGCCTCCTTTTCTGACCATTCCCTTTATGAGGTCAAATTTGATTTAGATATCTATTTCAGGTGCTTTCATTGGGCCAGGTGCATATGTCTTTTGTAGCACAATCCTTCTGTAATGTCATTACCTGCTATTGCAATATCACTACCTCATTCTTGTTTTCAATAGGTGACAAACTGCAAGGCAGATTCTGAGGCACAGTCTTCATGGTATCCTCAAGAGCTAACATTCATTCAGTAGTGTGGCATAGTTGTCTAAAGGGACAGATCTTTATTGAGTGACATGAACAAGCACTAACAAATGACAAAACAATTGAAATTGCAGACAACTCTTAATGAAAATGTTGGAAAGAATTATTAGGCTAGTTCAACAGATTTTCCCTCTATAGATGCCAGTGATTGTGTTTTTTATCTTGCATATAAATTGTATAATTATTTTTCCCATATTTTGTCTTGGAGAAAAATTGTTCCAAATTTAATTTTTAAAAATTTCCTGGAATTCAACTACATAAAATGTTTTTAAAACCAAAATCCTCATCCATTACTTTTTTTGTCTCAGTTATCAACTCTGTCCTGGACACACTTCTTTCTGACTTGAGCTTCATCTGCAGCCTTTAAATATATAAGAACTTTAACCATGGAACTCTTACCTTCTTGTAAGAAGATTATTCTTATTCTCATCCTCAACTGCAAAGTCTTTAGAAAGAACAGGCTTCTAGGGTAAAACTAAGTGTTGCAGACATATAAAATCAATATCATAGGTGAGTAATAAATAAGCCATCCTACCTACTTCTCTAGGGAATAAAATTCAAATAGCTCTTAAATATTGAGGATCCATGTGGTGATATACCTTCAAAAGTCATGTACGATGCCGGTGTGTATTATTGCTGTTTGTTCATTGGGGGACTAATTTATTTAAAATTCAGTGTTTCTGTGTGAGCTTTGAGAATTCTCTTTCATCACTGAGAAAAGGGCTTTTATTATAGTGCCCCATTTAGTTGGCATTAACATTGGCTATCAATACAACCCACGTAACACATGCAAGAACTTTCACTTAGGGCATTTATAGCCATTGAGATGCCTGACAAGCTCTAGAAAAATTATATCAGGAATGAAAATGGGAGTGATGGTGGCAGTGATGGTGGTGGCAGTGACGGTGGAGGTGGCTGTAGTGCTAGAAGTAGAGGTGATAGTGATGGTGGTAATGACCATGATGCTACTGGTGGTTGAGCTTACAATGGTGACAGTGGTGATTGTAATAATGTGACAGAGTTAGCTGTTGTTTCTGATGGCAATTGTACTATGACAGTGGTAGTGATTGTGGTGATGGTGGTGGTAGTAGTTAATAGTATGGAAGCAATGGTGGTACCGGTTTTAGTGGTTATTTTGGGTGGTGATAGTAATGGCGATGGTGATGATATTTGTGGTAAACAGTGGTGGTGATGGTGATAATGATAGCAATGCTATTTATGGTTGTCTCTAGGGTGGCAGTAATTGTGGTGGTAGAGAGGGTAGTAGTGTTCCTCATGGTTAGTATTTTAGAGACTCCAAACAAGACTAAGAGAGGTGATTTTTGAGCAAGCTCCTGACAACTCTTCTTCATGAATATATGAGAAAACTGAATAATCAATCAATCGTAAGAAACAGTCTTCCATTTATACTTAGGGAATATGGTGCCAGAAATGTAACCCAGGTCCTTTAAAACCACTTCTTCCTCAACACTATCTGGCATCTTCCCTTCACTCCCAGCTTTCAGACCAAACATATCTCTTTTTATTTAAGCACCCAACTTTTTACTTTTATTTATTTTTAATATGATTTATTGATTATGCTGTTACAGTTATCCCAATTTCTTTTCTCTTTGTTCCCCTCCACCCACTGACCCCACTCCCTCCAGTTGTTTCCACCCCTTAGTCCATGCCCATTGGTTGTGCATATAGTTCTTCTCAACAACTTCCTGTCTACTCCACTCCCTCCTACTATGCTTCTTAATTCCTGTACCATCTCCCTCCCTTTCCCCCTTCCTCCTCCCTGCTGACCTCCCCCCATAATGTTCTCCATACCTATAATTCTTTTTCCACTCTCATTGCCTACTTAGTTTGCCTTTGTTTTGATTTCCTAGCTTTTGTTGTTGGTTGTTGTGATACAGTTTTCATTTTAGTGTTCATAGTTTTGATTCTCTTTCTCCTAAACAAGTCCCTTTAACATTTAATATAACAGTGGTTTGGATCTGATGAACTCCTTCAGTTTTACTTTGTCCTGGAAGCACTTTCTCTGCCCTTCTATTCTGAATGACAGCTTTGCTGGATAGAGTAATTGTGGATGTAGGTTTTTGCTTTTCATTACTTTGAATATTTCTTGCCAGTCCCTTCTTGCCTGCAGAGTTTCTTTTGAGAAATCAGCTGACAGTCTTTTGGGGACCCCTTTGTATGTAATTCTCTTCTTCTCTCTTGCTGCTTTTAAGATTCTCTCTTTATCTTTAATTTTTGACATTTAGATTATAATGTGTCTTGGTGTGATTCTCTCTGGGTCCAGTTGTTTTGGAACTCTCTGTGCTTCCTGGACCTGTAAGTCTATTTCCTTCCCCAAGTTAGGGAAGTTCTGCTTTATTATTTTTTCACATAATTTTTCAATTTCTAGTTCTTCTTCTTCACCTTCTGGCAACCCTATGATTCGGGTGTTGGCCCACTTATAGCTGTCCCATAGGTTTCTGAGCCTCTCCTCCTTTTCCTCACTTTTCATTTCTTCTTTCTGCACTGGTTGATTGTTTGTTCCTTCCCTGTGTTCCAATTTGTTTATTTGATTCCTGGTTTTCTTTCCCTCACCACTAGTTTCATTTGTGTTTTTGTTCATTTCAGCAGGACAAACCTTCATTCCTTCCCTGTCCTGTTTAAGATCTGCTGTTAGGTCTGTAAGTATTTTTATAGCCAAGACTCTGAAGTGTGCCTCGGAAAGATTTCCTATCTGCTGCTTCGTTAGATTAGATATTTGCTGTCTGGTCAGCTGCATCACTGGGATCTCTATAATGATCTGTGCCATCCTGACAATTTTGTGTTTACCTTTGTTTCCTGGGCAGGGCTGTCACACTTCCTATGTTATAGGGGGCAGGGCCCCATGCACTCGTCACAACCGGGCTGCCCTTCTCACCATGCTGTGGCATTTTCTTTGGGGATGGGGGTCCAAGATGGATTCTTGTCATTCACTCTCCGCTGAGATACCAAGAACCTCTTCCTCCATCCCCACCCACTCTGGGCCTCATAGTCCAAGGCAATGAGGGTCTGCCTTACCCAGTTTTGTAATCACAAGCTGACGGGTATGGTCTGCAGCCAGGGGTGCTCCCCAGGTGCTTCTCACCTCCCCTTAAATATGGGTATCTGTGCTTACTGCTGTTCCACCACCATCAGTGCTGCTGCTGCCACCAGCACAGCTTGACCTCTTCATCCCTCTTACCTGTCTGGACAAGCAGCACTTCTTTATAAGTCCATATGTTGAACTTCCATTTATTTTTTGAAACTTCTGGTTATTTTTGGTTTTGAGGTAGTTGTATTCCTTCCTAGTTGTGAAGGGAGATGGAACATGTCAGTCTAGGCCTCCATCTTGGCCGGAAGTCTCTCAGACCACACACATCTTGATCATTTTTCTATTTCATTATTTATGTAGAGATCTCAAACTACATGCCATTCCCTCTAAGAAATCTCCCCTGCCACCAGCCCCACAATATTTCCAAAGACTTTCCACTTGGCAAGTATTTATCACAGTTTTAAACTACTTACCTACTTATCTCTCCAGTAAATTTTTAAAAATCCTAGATGACAGGAAAGAACTATGCTTTTTATCTCTTTATTCCCACTACCTAGCACAGGGTGTGAAATAAATGTTGACTACCTACCTGAAAGAAAGACACTACCTTTCCTGGAAGATGGCATATTTCTTTGAAGGAATGAATCATGTCTTTTTCATTCTAGTAGTGTTCCTGTTCATTTCTTAATGTTTTGTGGGTTTTTTGTGTAATGAAGAAAAATAAACTTAAAAGTTAGATTTAATGTTTATTTGACCCACAAAATAACACAGAAATGGGTAGAGATATTAATACCTTAAGGTCCCTTCCACTCCTAAGAGTGAAGATGTTGTGAAGCTGGAGAGTTCTAATTATATGTGAGAAGGAACACTGAAATTCGAAGATGTCTTACTTCAGCCTCACTTTATTTCAGGACCTGAGGCCAGGCCTTGTTACTCCTAGTTCCCCCATCACAAAGTCACGTTAAGTTATATATCATTTCTTTTGCTTTTTATGGGTCTTTTTTTATGTGATATTAAGTACTTACTAGGACCATCTTCCTCTAGTAAGACATAAAATTAATAGTCGTTACACTGTTTCTATTTTTAGGACTCACCTCCTCTCCAGTTAAAGGGAGGCAGTCACCTTAGAAAATAACACCTGCAAAGATATAGAAAGAAATTATTTCATCCAGATGGTAACATTTGGCATTTGCCAAGAGATTCACAAGGCCAGAGCTTTAAGCCAAATCATTCCATCACACCTTCGATTGAAGATAAACTGAAAACAAAAATATGGTGCATTCCCAGTGTCATCATAGTTTCTTTGATGTAGATTTGCACCCATGAGAGACACAGTTCTGGGACCAGAGATCAAAACAAATGGTCTTTATTATCCTTTGCTTGTTCCCTCTGACACTGCTTGCTCAAAGGAAAGGAGGTGAATGATTTCCAACTTGGGTTTAGCTCTCCTGAGAAGTTTCTGTTTTCATGAATCTGAAAGCAGTACAGTCATTCCTAAGACTACTTTGTCCAATAATGTTCACAGGATCCCCCGCTCCCAAAGCAGAGCTCTAAAACCAGCAGCTTTCCAGGAGAGCCAGTGCAACCAGCAGCCAAGAGTCATCCTTGATAAATACGATTTTAATAAGTGCTAGAAAATCAGGAAATTGCAAGCCCTTGGCTCTTGTGATTTTTATCATACCGAGTTCCCTACAGAGAGATGAAGAGGAGCCAGTTATGTGTCATCCTTTCCATCAGAGTCCTGAAAAAACTCAGTGTTGAAGAGACATTTTCCTGTCAGGTACTACTGTATATCAAATGTATCCACCTCTTGGAGCAAAAGACTAAATTAATTTGAAAACAAAAAGAAGAGTCTGTAGCAACACTGGCAGAGGATAAGGTTTATAAGCTGGCCCAAGGGTACTCCAAATCTACCATAAGGGAAACATCTGACACTGAAAAATGTGTGCTGGCAACTTGTTTGATTGTAATTTCAATGAAAAATTGAAACCATACTTCCATGGGATTAAGCTTCCCTCATTCACCAGAAGGAGGTTCCTGTTAACAAATGTGGACCATGTTAGCATCCCCCACACTTCTTCCTTCAGGCTGCTTGCCCGTAAGTATATGCTGTGAGCTTGAGATGGAAGAAACCTCCTCAATGTGGTCACAGGTGATAGAGTTGGTTTTTAATATGTTGAGGACTAAAGTGGTTGCAATAGAGGCAAAAGTAGACATATACCTTACAGATGTAATATTAATTAGGGTAGTAAATAAGTCCAAAGGGTCTCTCTTCCAGAAAGGCAATAAGACTCTCTCGATAGTATACAAAAGAGGCCCAGGGCTTACTTATTACAGTATAGTAATGCTGGATGGAGGGAAGACACTTTAATTTATTTTCCCCATGGGTATGTATCTTTATCGTTGTCACACAGAGGGGAGTGGTATTAGGAAAGTGGTCATGCTCATGGTTTGCAAAGGAACAAGTGTTTGGTAAGGAAAAGCAATGCACTAGAACCCAAGGGGTCCTTTGGAATATGTGCTTGCAAAGAATACCAGAACTGTTTACAGCATGTAAATATCCCAGGGAGTCAGTCAAAGCAGTGATAATTAATGCGTCTAAAGATTAATGAGCTCAAGACCAGTATATGACAAATACAGCTGACAGATCAACAAATGTAAGGGCTGGAAGAAGGAATTATTTTGTCTATATTTTTGTTTATTTACTTTTACCAGAACTGCTGCCCATTTGTCTGCATTATGGTCTCCATTTGTCTTTTTCACAGTGCTCTGACCATCCACAGGAACATATGGATAGTGACCTTCTGTGACTAGGTGTCTCATAGAAAAATCAATCCCTGGGACAGAGGAAGGATCCTCTACTCCTATGAAGTTATTTCACTACATAAATATTGAATTATTTTGGAGTGTTTTTAAAAGAAACACACATGTGGTGGGAGGAAGGAGAATGCATCTGAAGGTTAATCCCTTATGAAAGGGCCTCAGCCAAAGAATCCTCTAGAGAGTGTATGATGAAAAACACTTTCCCTAGGTAGCTCCAATTATGTAGAAAAATGTCTAATGTTGCCCTGCCATGTCTACATTGTATGTAAGTTCCCAAGGGCAGAAGCTATGTCTTCTAAACATTGATTCTATTATCTGGTATATGATTGATGCTCAGTTAGTAGAGTCAAATAAAATACCCTTTATAGAAACTTTGCTTGTATACAATTCAAAAGATATCATATAAAAATCAGAAGCCAAGGTTCTTTTCAATACAAAAATCAGTAAGACTTTCTTTTATCAAAGGAAAAAGCACTTAGATGTTTAGGTAGGACTAATGCCAGCTCTACCAGTGTCATTCCAAGCCTGATTTGCCTTATTCATTTCTTCTATTACTTTAATGGGAGCCTAATGACTTGAAATTAGCACTTTATTTCCAAAGAGACTAAATTACTGTGAATTTGGGCACTAGGAGGAATCAGTCCAATAATTTCAACAGCTTTCTGCCTGCATTAACACCTTACGTAGCCATAGTGAAAATAAGATATAATCGTATATCTCTGAATATGAATACAAAGGTAAAAGTCATGCAAGCACAAAAGATCCTGTACATTTCTGGCCCTCTCATCTGATTTTTCTTAGAAATGCTTCTTCAAAGAAGGTGGAGCTGTTCTTCCATATCTTTCTCAGTCCCAGAAGGCAGGGCACAAGCCTTAGTAGGGGGTAGCTGATATTACAGATGGCCTAAGGGAGAATCTCTTTCCTCTGTGAATAACATTACAGCTTGACTAGATCATGATGTTGTTTGACGGCAAATGAGTGAATAAAACTGATTCCTTGGATACTGAAATGAAGAGAAAGGAGTTGTATAAAAGATTTTTTTTTCTTTCCTAGGTCCCAAAAGGCAAACAGAAGAAATAAAAATAGCTGAAAACACACAGAAAATGTGGTTTCAAAACGTGGGTCCCTGGATCTGCCACATCAGTATATCCAGGGAACCAACTCCAAATGCAAATTCTTAGGCCTCTTGACAAACCTATGGAATCAAAAACTGCATAGGTGGATCCAAGCAACCTGTGTTTTATCAAGCCCTCTAGGTGATTCTGAAACACGCTAAAATTTGAGAGCCCCTACTGTGGACTTGTAGCAGGAGGCTCTGGTTAGCTGGAGTGGCAGGAAGAAACCCCAAGGCGACGCCAAAGGCTGCCATCTCTGGAGTGGGAGATAGAACCCCGAGGCAGATGCGGCAAGAAAGAGCCTGCCTTTCTGCGGAGAAGAAGGGAGGGACAGCAGGGGGCAGCTGCCCAAGGCAACAGTTAAGAAGCCAGGGTAGCACAAGAACCTGCCCAGTGTACCAGCATGTGTTGCCCTGGCAACAGAGCAGCGCAGCGTTACACAGCCCAAAGAAGCTGGCAGAGATGCTGTGCCCCTGCCCGCAACTAGAAACCCCTCCTACCTACTTTGGGATCATGTTGGCAGGAGGAGGGGCAGAGATACTGTGCGGTCTGACACACATGATGGACGTTAGCCTAGGTTGACTGGCATGTTGAATGCTCCCACAGCGTGCAGGATTTGGGGGTGGAATATTTAAAAAGAGGGTGTGGAGTCTCGGCCCTTTTTCCCTTCCCCTAGTTAGCCCAGTTGGAGGTCAGTGGTCCAAGTGTTCCTGGGTCGTTGGGCTCTGGAGACTGTGTGGTCAGGAGACAAGCCCCATGCCCCTCCTGGAAAGAGAAGCACAGGCCCTGCCCAGCCAGGCACACAGACACACCCGCGAGCTCACGGCCAGAGGTACAGGGCACAGGTGCTGGGCCTCAGAGGAAAGGTCATGCACAGCGAATAGGACAGCATTGAACACAGACTCCAAAAGACACCCGAGCCGGACTGTGAATGAAAACCAACTAAGCTGCCTGGATAATCACGCTTCAGCCACCTGTGTATTCCAAAGGACGATAGTTTTTAAACGGGAGAAGGAATTCCAGGCTCAGGCTTAAACTGATCTGTCAAAGGGTGGAGAGGTTATTTGTCTTTAGGTATTTTAAAGGGAATGGGCTTTGAGACAGAAGCCCGTTATTCTTCCAAATTTGTATAGCCTTTAAATAAGACTCCTTTCCTTTTTCACCAAAACCACTGCCTCCATAATTTATGGGCAGTGGGCAACAGGACCCCACATGGTTCTTCAGTAACAGACTAATGAGAACGGCGGAGAAGAGGTAATTGAAAACAAAAATGCGTGCCAAATGGCAAAGATTTGAGAAAATGGCAGTAGCAAAAAGATGAAACAGTACAGATAGTAGTTGCAGACAGTGGACTAATAAAATAATATTTTAAAACAGTAATCTGTAAATATATGTTCAATTTAATCTTATTGCATTCAGAACTTTTTGAACATATCAATAATACTTCTGCACTAATTGAGAATAGTTCTAAATTATGACAAAGAATTTTAGTTAGGTAGAGTTGTTAAGTAATGGCATGATTGACCCAAATAAGATGCATAATCATTTTTTTATCTTAAATCAATTTTTATCTTCTGAGATGATTTATAAGCAATATATTTAAATGGACAAAAGATAAAGTACTTTCAGATTTATCTTCTGGTCTCAGTCTATGAGTTCATAAATATAATTTTCATAAAAATATATATTTACCAGTCCTACATAATTTGACAAATACACATTTTCCTTTCCATGTGAACCCAAAAATCATTATATGATTGCTGAGGTAGCCAGCATTTAAGAAACAATATGCTAGAAAATACCTTCTAAAATATTTTCAATGTCTTTATTGCTTGAATTAGAAGATTTAGGTCTTACCCTGTTTTTTCTAAGCTGTGTGTGTTGAGACAAGTCCCTTAACTTTTCTGACACATCTCTTATTTTTTATGCACAGAGACCTTTCTCAAAGGGTTATGAGTTTAGATGCACGATAAATTCTTGGTAAAGTTTAGTTTGTGTGCTATATAAACAAAAGGTAATGCTTTTAAAAATCTAGAACATTAATATGCTTTAAAGGTGTGCTTTTTAGACTTATTTAACATAAGAATCTTTAAGGTCTATATTGCCAAACTGTATAATTTTCCTTGAGAAATCTGTAATTTTTATCAATATATTAAAAGTTTTACTCTCCTTAGTATATAGGTAAATTAGTTTCTTCTGAATTACCTTAAACACTATTTTTCCATATGAAGTTTATTGAATTGAAATTGTCATTTATTATGACTAGCCAAAAATGACCCCAGGAAATGTTATTTTGGCTTGTACTAATACAGAGAGCAATTGTAAAGGGAAATCCTTAGCCTTCTATGTTCACTTAGCGATTTATAGCCCAAAATAGAGATGCTCAAAGAGCTGATTTACAATATCTCTGTCTTTCCAATATGTCAGAAGGCCGGGGTGATGTTGTTTGAGGAAATGATGACATTTTGAAAGCTCTAAACAGGACAGCAGCCCCAGTGCTCAGGTTCCTGGAACCACAGGCAGATCCTGGCACACTGATTTGCCAGGCAAGATTGAAGGTCTGAAGATACAAACACAGCTGAGAAATAAGTTGATCTGATCAACTTTTGCAGATTTGTGTTGGTCAGAGTACGATGAAATACAAGGAGACCCAAGAGAGTCATTGAGATCCTGTTAAACCTTTTCCACTCTTTAGTCCCCAGAGAATCTAGATACTGAAAAAATGTGACACATGATATGTATGGTTCATTCAAACTTTCAATAGTGTTTTAGCTTCTAGGAGGAACCCTACCCCTGTCCGATTTTGCTGATGGCAATATTTGATGAAAAGTTCTATTTAAGTGATGTGCTAGGAGAAGGTAATTCTCTTCAAATAACCTAACATTTCTATGAAATTTTACAGGAAAGAATTTTTTTTTTTAGCATGGTAAGAAAATCCCAAATAAAGAAACTTGGGAAGTAGGGCTTGCTTCAGTCTGCAAGGCCAGCGGAGGAGCTTCACTCTTCCTGAGAGTGTACTTTATTAAGTACTGACATATGATTCTCACCTGTTCATCTGTTGAGCACCATATATCTTTAGCATTGCATTGGCTTAGTGAATTTTCTATTTGTTGTAATGATATAAGAAAGATACCCTTTCAAAGTGGCATCTTTTGAGTCATGATCCCTGTCACCCACTAAGGAAAATCTTTTTGTGGCTGTTTCATAACATGAAAACCTTCTGAGAAGAGTATTAATAATTTGACCCTATTTGTTTCATTCAATAAATGTTTATCACACACACGTAGAGCTAGATGCCAGGTGCCTCTTCTCAGTCCTCCCTCTAATTCTCACCGTGCATTAGACATTCATTTAGTCTATGCATTGACATTCCTTTGACTATTAATTGGAAATTCTCAAAAAGACCATTAATTTCTATTTAAAATATCACTATTTACATACCCTAAATTGGAATAACACAAGATGAAGAGTAGGAAGCCTGTCATTGCATGATCTTAGACAAGCCCCTTCACATCTGTGGTCCTGGGTTGAGGCTGAGCTGCCTCGAATGCCCCATCTCAGTTTGAAACTACTCTGTCCAGCAGAGATTTCATGACCATGGCAGAACAAATCTATTCAGGACACTGTATTTTGTCTGGGGGGTAGAGAGGCGGCTGTTCCCTCTAGTGGAGAAAGCTCAAGACCTCCATTTCTCATGCTCTTTATTGAGAAGGGTACTCATGGGAGATACAAGGTCAATAGCTTTTAGGACCTAGATTACAGTTGATGGTTACAGATTATAGATATCAATATAGAGGGCACAGTGGCCAGTCTGTGTTAGGGTCTATTAAACATCATGATGCCACACTGGCATTAGGTGCAAGGTTTTAAATATTTCTTGCTAGAGATTGTTTATAGTTAACTAAGAGATAAGAAAAGCAGAGCAAACTCCAAAGCATAATAAGCACTCTTTAAATTCAATTTCCATGGGAACCCTCTGAATGGCCTTTGGTCCTGTCTCCTGCATAGCCTTCCAGTTTTCTGCTGAGACTTAGAGGCTTCCCAAAGGGTGGGAGTGGGAAGGAAGCCTGGCCCATGGTCAGGACTACAATTCCCAAAACCACAAGGAGCAGTTCCCCACATCAGGTGTCCTCCTGAGTCAAGTAAGCAATTGAACAAGAAAATCACTAAGGTACTTCTGGTTCTAGGACTTCATAGAACAATGAACTGTCATGATTTAATCTGAAATCTCTTTCTCCTCACCATTCCCACATGATATTTTGATTTTAGGTTTTCTGATTGAGAGGAGACATAAATCACTTGGGGTGAATGCCATAGCCACAGACTCAGAAATTATTTTTATCATAAACTATGAGAAACAACTACTTCCTCCATGTTCAATGTCAACTCAATTTCTCACCTGAAGGTTAACTATTCTGTGGTCCAACTGGCAGCTGTGTACAGTCTGGCCAAACCTCCAATGGCTGGCTCGCTGTCAGCTGAAAGCAAGTTAAAAAATATTTGGATTCTGAATGTTGACTTTGGGGCTTTCTGATCCGGAGGGAGGTATCAAATATTATATGGATCAAGCCCTAAAGCCCTTCTAGCCTAGTCAGGTTTCCAGTGTAATCGTGATGCTATAAACTGGATAGTAGCTGCTTCAGGGCTGTGTGCTTCAAATCTGGAAGTCTAGAATGGTCTCAATGGTCCTGGGGGAGCAAGTGTTTGAGGCCTTCCCAAACGTCGAACTCAGACTACCCCACCCCCCACCCAGGTTGCACACAGCTGCTTGCAGTCAGCCGAACCTGTGCTGAGCCTTTCCTAATACATACTTAAGTCAGCTAGCTGCTCTTGGATTTGCGGGGCCAGAGGGAACTAGAGAAAGGGACAGAAAAGTGCAAAAGAGGGAAACAGGGATCTTCATGCCTTGTGTCCTCAAGGGGTTATTCTCTGGCTAAGTTAGAGAGTTCTTTCTCTCTAATAGTGTTTCTCAGGGTGAGAGAAATGATCCTCAATAAGTTTAACAGTAAACTCTATAGCATTACTGAAATCAGGTCGGTAACTTGGCCAGGTCCCTGGAGAATAGATTAATCTGCCTTCTCCTGCCTATCACAACTCCCTCACAGACCCTGCATTCCAGGGCCCTTTCTTATCCCTCAGCTGCCCACCCCCTGCCCAAAAAAAGTCCCCATCTATCCTTCTGACTCAGAGTGTGTCTATGTGTTTGTCTCTCTCTATCTATATGTGCTTCTCCATCTGTGTGACTGTGACGCCAGGTGTGTGTCTCTTTTTGTCTGTCTTTCTTTGTCCCTCTTTCTTTGTTTCAATCTCTCTTGGTCTGTGACTATGTGTGTTTCTCCTGTGATTCTGTTTCTCCCCACTTGAGTCTTCCCCAAACCATTCCTGATCAAGTAGAAAATAAAACAAATTTAATGTTTCTAAAAACACATCAACCACTGATACTGCCAATTCTGCTGTTAAAAGTTACAGTGTCGATGTACATCTAAATTGATGGTGATGGAAAGAGATCTGACTTTGGGTTGTAAACACATGAGGCAATATAGAGATGATGTATTACAAAATTGTACACTTGGAACCTATATAATGTTATTAACCAAAGTCACCCCAACAAATTTAATTTAAAAAATTTGGATGTATACTGAAAAAGAAAATAGAAACTTTCTACTTGTTATCCCCCATAAAAGATGGGGTCAGGGAAGATTTAGAAATTCTCTTCAGGCTTGGAAATATGTTGTTTCAAGGGCTCAGGCAACATCCGCTAGGCATCCCAAATTAAACCTCTGTCCCTAGGACCCCTGGAGGTGACACTCAGCCCTGGGAGCAGTGGTGTGCAACATAGCTACAAGCCACTCACTACCCAGTGGTTGCACTCTCCAGGAGCCGGGGCTTATCTCTGCTCTGGAGTCCTTCCTTTCAGCGGGTGTTTTACTAAGGTAGCAAAATAGATTTGTGGGAAGAGCATAAACTTTGGAATTAAAAGGCTCAGATTCATCATCCTTACTCTGCCTCTCACATGGTGACATTCAAGTTACAACTTAATTGGTCCTCTTTCCTTTTCTTCATATGTAAAATAAAGAAAACACTAATGTGCCTTATGGGATTTTTTTTAAGGTTCTTGGGAGAGTGAAATGGAAATGCATAGAGTAAGGGCTATTGGGTTTTGTTTGGTTTGGTTTGATATTTTGTTTATTAATTCTGAGGTGCAGTGGTTCTCAACTGAGGCAGTTTGTCTCCTAAGGGACAATTAGCAATGTCTGGAGACAATTGTGGTTGTCACACTAGAGGGGCATTACTGGAACTGACTAGATAGAAGCCAAAAATGCTTCTAAACATCCTACAGTGCACAGGGTGCTCGCCACATCAAAGAATTATCTGGTCCAAAACAATGCCATTCATGCAGAGTTTGAGAAGCCCTGGTTTAGAATGATACTTTTGAGAGTAGTCTTCTTTATGTTATTATTGTATCGTCATTTCATTTTCATTATTTTATTACCTTTAACATGCTTTTTTTATCAATGTACTTTACATGTTTTATCTTCTCCACACTCAGCCCCTAAGGCAAGGGAAGTTGGCCACTTTCCAGCCTTAGGCCATGCAGCTCCTAATAGCTGTTCCTCTGATAAACCCCTGGGCAATAAATATAATATGCTATACTTTTAAATTGATTTTTAGAAAGAGAGAGAAGAAGGGAGAGAGAGAAACATTGATTTGTTATTCTACTCATTTATGCATTCATTGATTGACTCTTATATGTGCCCTGACTGGAGATCAAACCCACAACCTTGGTGTATCAGGATGATGCTCTAACCAACTGAGCTGCCTGATAAGGGCCCACATTATGTTATATTAAGTTATAAAAGGGTTGACAAGCTCAAAACCTTCATCATGATATGATAGTTACAGGTCCAGCGACAACACGGCTCAGTTTATTTATATGACCACTTGAAAATTATTAATTAATTTTGGTAAGGCACTGTAATAAGCACTGAGGAGACAATTGAAATAAATCCAGATATGATCTCTGCCACCATGGAATTTACAATCAAATAGAAAAACCAGGATATAAACAAACAAACAAACAAACAAAAAACATTCAAACAAATGCATAACTACCAGTTATAAACTTTAATAAATGAAAAGAAATAGATTCTAAGACTGAAAAGATCTTATTTAAAAGGTATGAAGGGGTGGGAAGGGTCCAGGAATGCCTCTGTGACTGAGCGCTAAGCTGTGACCAGAGGGAAGAGCAGAAGTTAGCCAGAAAGGTACTTCTGCAGAAGAGAAAATGCCATGTGGCAGGGTTCTAAGGTCAGGAAATTTTGTGCCCTTTAGAAAGCCAAGGTTTTGGAACATGTTTGTCTCCTTATCTTGAATCATCTAAATTTTCTGTGAAAACTACTAACTATATCTGGCTACCTTTCTCATTCCTTACAGACAGTCTCACAAATTGACAGGTTTTGTTCATTGCTCTTTCTCTCTTTCTCTTTCTCTCTCTTTTTTTTTTTTTTTTTTGAAAATATATAATCAAGACAAGTATGTTAATGAATGTGATATGATCATGAATAATAAACCCCCAATAAAGGAAGTTAGAGGCAATAAAATTATTTAGCTAAAAAAGATACCCAACTTTCTAATTTATAAAAAAAAATTAAGTGACTTCCATGACTATCTCTCCTCAAGATATCTGCAAAGCTAGGATTAGAACCAAAGTCTCATGACTTCTCACCATTATCTTGTCTTTATTTGGGATGTGGCTTTGTTTTCACTCAGAGATTAATAAATAAATTAACCAAGCAGGAGATCCCTTTCAAACAAAAGGTCAAAATAATGTCCAGATTAATAAAAATTGAATTTTACTTTTTAATAGAGAAAAAATAAAGAGAGGAGAATATATTTGTTAGATTTTCTTATGTGGTAGACATATTTCATTTGGACGCAGATCTATTCTTCACCATTTTCAACTTGCCTATGCACTTGCTTGATGGCAGTGTGGGTGTGCGGGGAACTAGTAGCAGAAGGCATTTGGGTTGTCACAATTGTAGAAGGTTATTACTGGGGTAGAGACCAGAGTTGCTGTTAAACATCCACGTGACACAAGACAGCCCCCACAACAGAGGGTGAACTGGCCTGAAATGTTAACAGTGCCAACTATGAGAAATTCTGCTCTAGTATATGTCCTAAAAGTGTGTACTTCTATCTCATCTAGTGAAAGGGAGAAATGTGTTTGAGTAGCAATGAGAAGTAATTCACTAAGCTCCATGAAAATATTTGTTCCATTGTGTGCTGTCAGAGTGACAACGTTCTTCAGGAATTACTCTGAGTTTTCCAAAAAAGTAAAATTATGTCTCCCTTTCAGCCAGCAGTACATGGTCCCTATCAGGCAAAATTCCATTTTTATGTGCATACTCTTTAATCAGGAGCTAAACTTGAAAACTTTGGGCACAAAACATTTTCTTTTTCAGTGCTCTATTGTCTTTAAGATAATCTACCTCTAAAGCCTACAGCTCAGATAGTGTTTCAGTACCTGTTTCTTGTATCATCTTTTTCCTGTTTATTCTCTGTACCCTCCTCATTACTGGTTTTGCTAAATCGTAAGAACTTGTGGCCTTTTAAATAGATTAATCTGCCAAAATTCTAAAACATTTTAAGGAAAACATAACTAACATGAAACATGTAGATGTTTTTTTCTCCAGCTTCTACATAAACTGAAAATGAGTCTACTCTTGCTAAACTTTGATTATTTGGATTAATACCTCCTCTTTCCAACCAGCATTTTAAACATCCTGCTGTGCTGTCATTTTCATCTTCCAGGTAAGAAGGATTTGTTATACAAAATGTTATCTTGTCAGAGTTCTCTCGTTATATTTAAATTTCCACTTTTATTTGTTCTTTTGTAACTGTTTCTGTTTGCACTTCCTGAAAGACTAAAGCTAACAGTGGGCATTATAGGTTACCATCTGAGCTCTACCCTAGATGGTGGAAGACCCTGGTTTACAAATGTAATTGCTGAGTTGGGAGAAAGAAAAAAAAAGAAAAGGGGGGGGAGGGCAGTGGGGTTACATATGTACTGTTGTGTCACGGGTTTGCTATATAACTTTGGGAAATCTGATTCCTTCAATGGCATGATTTATCTTCTCACGTTCAAAACAGAGATGATACAAAGGTCAAAGCCCACCATGTGTAATAACCAAACTGTGCATGTATCTTCTGGGCAGGTTGGAATGGTTCATCTTCATCTCAGATCCAAATGCCAAAGCATGAAAGAGGCATTTGGGGATAAAATGCCTTTCCCTACATTGGGTTAAACCACAAATGGACCCAACAGTCAAAATGAAAGAAGTTAGAATATATAAAAAAATAATATCCTACCCCTTTACCATAAAATTTGAAAAAATGGTTTTAAAGCTGACTAAATTCATGCATCTCTACTCATTAGGAATACAGCTATCCCTTTTTGTCACATCATCACATTGTCAAAAGCAAAAATGAATTTTCTAGCAAACAACAACAGGAAATGTTTCTTTTTGGAGAAAAAAATTAAATGATTTGGGTGAGGACTCAAGTGAAACATTTTTTGAGTAACTATGACAGATCTGGAAGCCAAAATGCAACACTTTATACTATTGATACTATTATAATAATCACTGGAGTCTCTGCACTGTTGTAAGACAGACACCAGAACTTCAAATACATATATGTCAGCTCAATGTTGAAACAATACATAGTGTTAAAAAATATATGGTTTTTACACATTAGAACAAAAAAGAGCCCAACAAATTTTGCTTAATATGTAAATTTAAATGACAGGTTGTTGATCTCTAAAATATTCAGTGATGACTACATTTCATCAAATTAAAGACATTGTCAATTGTAAGACAATCTGAGAAACTGGAAAAAAAACAAACTTTCAATTGATTGTTAAGGCCATATTTGAAGTACAAGTAAAAAAGAAAAATTAGTGCCAATTGAATTATGACATAATGCTTTTTAAGTACAAATAGCATAAGAGGCATCTCAGTTGCAGTTATGCTAAAATGCGAAAAATGGGCGTCTTAGAATGGATGAATTACAAGTAGGTCACTCCATTCACATATCCTTCATGCAAGTTCTTGTGTGGCCTATGACAAAGGCTGGCTAATGTCAAAAGGCTCAATCATTTTATCTACCAGTTATTTAGTGCTTTCTTTGTGGTAAGTGCTCTTCTCCAGATATTGACTTATGGAAGAAAAATCTTCACACTTCTTGCCCACTTCCACATGTCCATCTGCCTGCCTCTTCTTAACTCTGACTTTCTTTAGGTTCTTGGCCAGCTGGCCAGGCCACTCATTGGCCAAGGCCCTCAGGGCACCTCCCGTTTCACACAAAGTGAATGACCCACTGTTCTGCTCACAGTTCCACGCATCAGGAAGATTTTCGCTCTTTACTCTCTTTCAAGACCTCATCCTGAATGTGGCTATAATGCAGTTAGCGTTCATTTTCAGCTGGCATCTATGTATTGAGCCGATTTATCTATTAATGAAGCTCAGGCTTTTCCTTCTCCTTAGTCATGTAGGACTTTCTAAATGGATATGGTCTGAGGGAGGGGCGTTGGAGCAACTATATCTGGTGACATGCGGATCTGCGCTACCAGCTCATATAGTGTCCTTGTGATCTCTAGCCCTACTTTGTTTTGCCTCAGATGTGCCATTTCCATCTAAGAGCAGACTGCTGCTGGACCCACCCAAACTTATGAATTTGTAAGTCTGACACCACACAGCTTAGAACAAATAGTTTTGAACACAATGTCACTAGGCACCTCATAGTCAAGTATTTTATCTCTGCCAGGGCCAAGTAACATACCAGAAGTTATTTTTCAAAAGGCATATAATTCTCATTCATGAAAGACCCAGCTTTGCTCCAGAATCCCAGACACCTGAATTATGATTCTCCACCTAAGTCTTTCCATAAACTCCAAACAGTGTGTCTTTCAATATTAACACTTCCAACATTATACAGCCCATTGAATCATATGGCCCAGGCAATGGGGCTTTCTAGAATACTATGGATTCCTATATTGCTCCTGGTCCCACTGAAAGCTGGCAGCATTCTATGTCACCTGATACATGGTTCCAACAATATTTCTATGTGTGAAGTGTACTGCCTCCAGAATGCATAGGAGATTCAAGATACAGAGATTTCTCTTAATTTGGAGAGCATATTAGCATGTTTCTGACCATCGGACTGTTATAATCATCACTGAAGTGACAGGTCCCTGAAACTTAAATCCACCCTTTGGAATATATCCATGTATAGATTGGCCTCTAACATACTACTATTCATCTTTTGCTCATCCTATCAAATCTACATGTTATTATCAATGTAATATATCAGTGTTCTATGAGATATTCCGATAATCCACATCTCTTTGGAATAACTTATAACAGTGTGTTTTAGGAAAATTTTTAAATAAATATTTTGTCAATTTCACAGAAATGAAAATTCTTCCAATTCTCTTTTCCAATCAAAATATAAAACAATGCATGTGCCAAATCAATAACCATATACTGCTTACTTGAAGCCTTATTAATATTCTCTATCAACATATTGTGCCACATCTAGTAAAGCAACTACAAGTGAACTACTACTGAAATGAGTTCATAGAGTCCTCAGGAAGAAATAGGAAAGAACTTAGTGTCTTTATATGCTTAAGAAAAGGATAATAAATTAAAGATACAGATGGTGGTTGCTGCTGTGGAAAAAAAAATAAAGGAGGTAAATAGAACAGAGATTGACAAAAAACAAGTTGCTATTTTATATAAAGCTGTTAATAAAGAAACTTACAACTAAAGTGAATTTTGGATAGAAACCTGAAGAAAGTGGTGAAATCTATGGATACCTGTAGAAAAAGTCTGGCTTAGCATATTTAAGATAGGCCAATGTGATTAGAGCAGAATGAGCTAGGTGAAGAATGGGAGAAATAAGGTAAAGAGAGGAAATGTAGCAGATAAGGGTAAGGAAGAGTGCAGAGATTAGAACCCATTGTAAAGTCTATGGTTTTGGTTTTGGTTTTGGTTTCTGGGTTAAAAGAAAGCCATTTAAAGATTTTTATCAGAAGAATGCTGTTACCAGGTTACATTTTAATAAATCTCTGCTATGCTAAAATCACACCATAAGGGGAGCAAGAGTGAAAACAGGGTTTAAGTCTTTAGTAGAATAACCTTTACATAGGAAGAGATTTTCATGTTCTACTAATTGGGGGGGGGGGCGATTAAAGCAAATAGAAACAAAATGTGGCAGGGATGAAACATGAAGGAAATTTCACTTGATTTTTTTCTTCTGTTAAGGAACTGAAAATTTAATAGCCTACCATGTTTTCATTTTGTCTTGACTATCAAGAAGTTCGGAGCCAATTTTAAAGCTTAATGAAAACTTTCATTAACGTACTTATTTGTACACTTATACATTCAATCAATAACCATCTATGTCATGGCTATATATGCTAAATATTGTGCAACAAGAAATAGTCCTAGGTATTGAAAAATCTTGGCAAAGAAATTGGGAAAAATAAATCTTTGATTTTTTTTCAAAAGGTAGATATAATTTACAGACAGGTTTTCTTGTTCACATTGTTATGTTTTGTTTAAAATTTTAAAACAGCGACATTAAGTGACAAATTACTCCAAGGAGCCCCTTTTTTCCCCCTGATATGGGACATTGAAAAATTAATCCCTGCCTTTTGTCATCGAGTGGTTATGGTGGAATGATGCCTTTTAACCCTGTTGCCAAATCTGTTGCCCCCAGAAAACAACAAGGGTGCCAGCCTGTTAAACCAAACATGCCATGGTCCGGGGACACCAACTGACCTGGAGTCTACACGATCCTTTCCCATGTGGGAAGGCCACCCTCCCTTCCACACCCCCACTTCTATTAGGGATTTCTGGACCCAAGGATAGGTAGAACGATGACCATGTCCAGCTTGAAGCAGCTAGAGGAGCATGAGACCTTCAACCATTGTCCTTTATAAGATTATAAAGGGTCTTTAGTCTGAGAGGGGGGAATTGTTATTTTTTTATTGTTATAAAAAGTTAATTAATATTTTTTAAAAACAAGAGTAGAGAAAAGAGTGAAGCCAAAGAACTTGTATGCATGACCCATGGACATGAACTAAGGGGGTAGGATTGCTGAAGAGAGGGGGGTACTGAGTGGAGGGGAGCAAAGGGGGAAAAAATGGAACTATTGTAACAACATAATCAATAAAATATATAAAATTTTTTTTGAAAAATTTTTTTGAAAAAAATTCTATTTATTATTTCAATACAAAATGGTTAACCTAAAAAAATTATAATTTGTTGAGCAATATTGCATAAGGAAAAACATATGCTAACATACTCAGACAAATTATATATGAAACTAAGCTGTAATAAGAGCTGTAGTGTTTGAAATGTTCTATTTTTACCTCACCACATACCTTCATTCTAGCTAATTTAGAAATTTTAATGTTAATCCATAAACATTCTTATGCTCTATGATGTAGTAAAATAATCAATGCTGTACCAATAAACCAGGATACTCAACCAAACATAATTAGATTACAAA
Organism: Furipterus horrens; assembly: GCF_987537825.1. NCBI lineage: Eukaryota > Metazoa > Chordata > Mammalia > Chiroptera > Furipteridae > Furipterus > Furipterus horrens. Next base: position 122,422,908 of record NW_028327172.1, on the reverse strand, counting down.
AGGAAGTAAACAGTGTCATATTGCTTTTAAGACCTTTTAAAAATCAAAAAATTGTTGTGGAAGACCCACCTCTTAAAATGTAAAAAGCCAAATGATATCACGAAACTAGTCACTCAATGAGAAAGATTCAGACTTTGGGGATTCAGATGTTACCAGAAAATGAGTACTCAAAGGGGGGAAAAGTGAAATTTCTCCATCGAGTCATTTAACAACTCTAGCAAAAACTTAATGGAAAACAAAATTAAATCTGCTAGATGTCACCAATGAAAATATTTAATTATCTATGTCTCTTACTTAGAGTCAAGTGATGATATAATATTTAAGGGAAAAATAACTAGAAATACAACTAAAAACAATGCTAAGATATTGGGAGGTAGTAGTGACTAATACTCCATAAAAACTTCTCGACTTTATCAGTGACTTCTGTAATGGTTAATTTTATGTGTCAACTTGATTAGATTCAGTACCTAGTTATTTGTCTAACACCAGGTGCTATGAAGATGTTGATGCAAAATTAATTTTTAACTGCAATTAAATCACATCAGTAGATTTTGAGTAATGTGGATTGTCCTCATCTAATCAATTGAAGATCTCAAAAAAAATGTCTGAGGTCCCCTGAGAAAAAGGAGTCCTGCCCTTCAAACTGCCTTTTGACTCAATAGCTCTGCATCAATTCTTCCCTGGGTCTCTAGCCTGTTGGCCCACCCTGCAGATTTGAACTTGCCAGCACCTTTAATTGCAGGAGCCAATTGCTTAAATCTCTCAATATATAGGTAGGTAGATAGATGATAGATAGATAGATAGATAGATAGATAGATAGATAGATAGATAGATAGATAGATAGTTAGATAGATAGATAGATAGACAGATAGATAGATAGATAGATAGACAGATAGATAGATAGATAGACAGATAGATAGATAGATAGAGCCCATTCATTTTGTTCCTCTAGAGAATCCTGACTAATACAACCTCCATGACACTGAATCCAATGGTCATTGTTCAACCTCTTTTTCCCGAATCTACCAGCAACATTTTACTTCAGTGATTCATTTATCCTCCATTAATATGCAATCTCCACTACAGTAGAGATTTTTGGAAATTTTTTTGTTCACTGTTAAATTTTCTAGTATCCAGAATAGTGCATGATATATAATAAGTAAACCCTGTGTTTTATATTTTAATGTTTTAAAATAAGATACTTGAAATACACTTTTCTTACGAAAATATGAAACTGAAGTTACCACTTATTTCAGAAAATCAATTCAAACACCTTTAAAGTCCAAACTCCTGCCAAAATAGCATAACCTATACCCAATGACTCAGTTTGATGTTATTCTTTTTAGGAAATAGTTTACTACAGCTATGAAAACAAAAAGGGCACCCAAGATGGACTATTACAACCACCCAAAGTAATCAGGAGCAGAATAAATGGTGACTTCACTCCCAAGGTCAGGAAAAGGTGAATGAGAAGAGATAGTACTTAGTGCGGCTTTCTCAACTACACACCAGCATTTTGCCTTAGGACTGTGGGAGTCATAAATACAAAAATGGCATTAGATTGTGGAAACTAATGTACTTCAATAATTATATACGACAATCCATTCTGGGCATATTAAGACATTATTTGAGTAAATGTATCATCTGCATGCCTTGATTTGACTCAAGGCATAATATTTACTCCACATAACCATTGTAATATATTCTAACTCATGTCTTTGATTTTTCTTTCCTAGATTTGAACACACTGTCATCTCATGAGCATTTGAGCAATCTGGGGTGAACCACAGACCACCTTGCATGTTGGATTATATTTCTACACAAACCATGTTAAATAGAATGTTAAAGTGTTCATTCCCTATTTGTTGTTGATTTACTATTTTGAGATTTTTCTTTTTTTAAGATTTTTATTTATTTATTTTTAGAAAGAGGGGAAGAGAGGGAGAAAGAGAGAGAGAGAAACATCAATGTGCAAGAGAAACAATCAGTTGCCTCTCTCATGCCCCTATCAGAGCACCTGGCCTGGAACCCAGGCATGTATCTTCAAAATATTATTCTAGAAGGCATCAGTTATTAACACAAGTTAAACATATCATATCAGTGGATTGAGCGTCGGCCTGCGAGCTAAGTGTCGCTGGTTCGATCTTCCAGTCAGGGCACATCAGAGAAGGAAAACTCTGACTCCAAAAAACCTCCGCTGCCTTGCGGCATACCTCTTCAGGGGAAAGGCTAAGGGAGTAAACCCCGACAGAAAATTCGGAGCCGGAGTCCCTAAGGCGGTTTGACGTTGTAGTCAACACCGGCAACTCCTGCGGCGCACCTGAAGCCAAGCTGTATTGACTCCGTCTTTCCCTTGGACCCTTCAGCTGCGAAGAGAGGGGGGGTCTGCTGCATGGGCAACAGCAGACCCTCCATATCACCCTGCCCAGGCTCTGTAGCTTCAGCTCCACTGGAGAGGACACTCCAGCGTCATCGCAAGATGTCGATTCAACACGGGAGGAGACAGATACCGTGTCACTCCCGAGTCGGACTGCACAGCCATTCTCGGCGGTGCAGATAGACTCTTAAGAAGCTACACCATCGTCTCTCGAGACGGACGGCTGCCGACGACGACGACGAAACATATCATAGATAATAATGTAACATATGCAGAATGCAATAATAGTGTTGTGAGTTACATCATCACTCATCCCAGTAAACATTTTTCAAAACATTAAAATTAATTATGCTTATATAGCTAGTCCAATTCTTGTCCCCCCCATGATACTTATATGAATAACACAAAAAGGTTTTAAACTGGATTTTCTATATCTGTATAGAAGTTATATTAATATTTACTTTTTCTAGTTATAAAAGAAATACCTTTCTATTGTAAGAAATTCTAAAAAATATTTTGAGATGGCTATCTGGGCTTCATACAGTACACTAGAATCACACAACAGCAGTAAATCAAGACAATTTTCTAAACAACAAAAGAGCATTTTTACTATGTTCTTTATATTTATACCTTCATTAATAGCTGAGGAAACTGAAGCATAGATAGGTTATGGATCCTGCCCGAGGTACATATGTCTTGGCTGCCTGGAGGGGCTAAATTTTTAGGCTCAATTCCCTCAATTATATTCTGAATAAGTAAGATTACCGGGTGTGACTCTCAATTAGATGATGTACTTCTACACAATGTTTTTCTTTTTTTCTTTTCTTTTCTTTCTTTTTTTTTTTTTTGTCTATTAACTAAATTAGTAGACCCACATGCTAAATAATTCGTTTTTATGTTTAAGTGACTGTTGGAGTGGGGCTTTTTTGTATGTTTGTTTGTTTGTTTTTTACTTGACCGATAATTACTTTGAAAATTTCCCTTAAGATAGTCCCCAATTAGGACCTACTAAACTCATTTCTATCACGATCTCTTTTTTAGATTGATCTTGGTACCTTTGAAATAGCTAGTAAGTATTCTTTCACCTGGTGGCAGTTAAGCACAGAGGAAACAGCCACAAACTGTGGAAGATTTTTTTTTTTTTTTTTTTTTAAGAAATAAAGACAAAGAAGAAAATGGAAAATGAAGGACTTGAGACAAATCTTAACTTGAAGTCAAAGTATTGATACCAATCCACTTTCAAGATCAGGCTGAAGAGCTGGCTAATGTGTCACTAGCCCATGACTTTGTTGTGTTTTTAATTAAGTTCTGAGCTCCAAGTAGTGGAAAAGAACATGCTAAACATATAAAAAGTAATATAGCTTTCTTCTGTTTGTCAAAGCAATATTGAGGTCTTAAGTTTTGAAATATAATTCTTAGTCTTTAATTCTTTTTGAAATCTACTCTAGAGGAAAGAAAGCATTTTATCATAACCCCTAATGCATAAAAAACATTCTATACTTCTTTTGTGTATAAGGGAGGGAAAAACTACAATTGAGTTTCATGAATTCATGCACTATCTATTTTAGTATGGTTACAAAACATATGTCAAGTCAGATTTCATTTTATTTCTTTAACATTCTTTTTCTCAAAAAACACAATTAAAATTAATAAGGGAAATAAAATATAACCTTAATTGAGAGCTTATATATTGATTTTCTTACAACAGCTGCCTCTATTTCATTTTAAATTAACCAAGCTTTATGCAGAGTCTTTGGAGCTGACCTTATGAAACAGTAATACTATTGGTCCTAAAGCACATGTTTCCGATTTTGTATATCTGAGATACTATTTCTTATAATAACCAAAAAATGAGACTGAATTATGCTTGAGAAGGAAAAACTTTGTGTATCACTTAAAATAACATTGAAATCAGGCGAATGTTACCTATTGAAGGCACAGAAGACTACAGGCTTTATCTCACTCCTGCTTAATCCACCATTTCTACTTTCTAAGGAACCCTATTCAGAAACATAAAAGTAGAGCCCATAATTTTGACAATGTAAGCATGGTAAAAAAAAGACATTCTCTTCTTAATTTCTATTTCTTATGAAATTTTATGTTTATCTGTAATTACATTCTTCTATGGAGCTTAAAGAATCTTATGTGCACTAATTGGTGAATCCTTTCAACATCCTTATGAAATAGGCAGGAAATTCCTGTTGGTCAAGACATAAATGAAAACAAAGTCACACTACATTATTCACCATGGAAAATCAAATTTAATCACTTGTTGCACAGAAACTTTCAATTAGCTATTCTTCTCTGATGAGAACCAAACAAGGGAAAATATTCTTAAATTACAGTAGGGAGAATATAAGATAGCAATATGAATGATTTTTTTAATGGTGAGAGTAAAAATGAAACTGGATTAGGTTAATTAGCCTACAGCATGCTTATTAAAAGTGGAACACAAGAGAACTAGCAAGGGTTGAGATCAGGAGGGGGTACGAAAGACCTTAAGACCTTCTCATGTATCTCCTCTTCCTATCTCAGGACAGTCAGTTACTTGTATTGGAATTATTGTCCCAGAACAACCTGAAGTCTTCGGGAAACATTTCTCCTGCATCATGGATTTCATGTGGGCAGGCACCACAACTCCATGAAACTACAGCTTATTGTGAGTCATAGTTCTTTATTTTGGAAAATGGTAAATTAATGATAGATTTCAGATGTTATTTTTATATGGTTTATCCCAGAAAAAAGGTAAATAATATTCATTTTTAACTCTTCTAAACTCATGAAATTCCATTTCAGTTAAAACTACATAGTAGCAGTTTTTGGATCAACGTAAGAGAAAGACGGCCATCATGGATAATCGCCTCCTAAGGATATTGTCTAAGTGGTTACCGAGTAAATGGCAGATCCAAAAAAGTTTACCCTACGGGGCTTTAGGAACCTATCAATCAATAGATTTTTAACATATTTATTAACTCTCCTACACTCCGTGAGCAACCATGGCTCTGAACCTCAGAGAATCTACTCATTCTTTTTATTAATCTCTCCATGGTCTTCCAAAATATGCTATAATTTTCACAAACTGTTCAGTGTTCTCCATTACCATTCCCTCCACCAAGGCATGGCTTTAATTGATTTAATACAGTCCAAGTATATAATTTTGTACAACTGCTAATTAAGTTTTTCTTTATTTTAGAGACATTGGTAAAATATATTGAATTCAGAGCATAAGGGAAATGTGTTGATTTAATATCAGTCTGCCTTAAAACATTCCAAAAAGTATCTAAGCAGCAGCCTATTTTCAAGGTTTTGGGTTTCAAATTTAATAAACCGAAATTTTGTGGAAATATATATATTCACAGATACCATTCTAAATGACAGGAATTATCAATATGATCAAACTTACTGGCTTAATCCAAATGACTATTGTCTTCAGAATTTCATGTATTCTCAAAAATATAACTTTGTGTCTAAACTTTATTAGAAGTTTTTCTAGACATAATGCCTTATCTTATTTTCCACACATTAGAGTTTGAACTGAATTTTTATGTAAAATTCAACTCATTAATTTATTCATTTTCTTTTAAAAATAAGATATTTATACTTCTTATATACAAAATTATTTCACAGATATTTCACTATAATAATTGATCCAAATTAGGGTCATTATTCTGCTAAAGTTCATCAAATATCAGAAGAAGTGATGCACCCAATAGGGTTATGTTAGCTCAGCATTCCAAGGTGATGTCCAACACTAATCTCAGATGGGAAATGCCTGAGGGTTCTCCTTCCTCCCTTTCCTTGTTACTCAAACGTGAGTGATCTCAACAGTTTTTAATCTTTGCACTTTCCCTTCAACATCGGACACGACAAGCGGGAAAGGTCTTTCTTGGCACCGATGGAAATATTTAAAACATTTGACTCTTGATTAGTGATGCTTTAGAAGGAAGATCTTAATTTTTAAAAAATGTTAAAAATAAATAAAGAAAACCTCATTTAAAGTGGAGTTGGGAAGCCCTGAAGGAGAAGCTCTCAAGCACTGCCACCTAGACCCTAAACAAGAGGACACACCACCCCAGTCAGTTTCTCCCTGACAGCAAACGCTTTTACCTTTGGCATCATCACCCGAACCTTTCTAGCTGGTTGTCTTCGGGTTTGGGCTCCTGGTTACAGCTCAGCCAATGAAAAACTGCTATTCTCAGCCAATGACAAGCCATTATCACCCTGAATTCTGTGAAACAGTCCCTCCCAACTTTCTTTTTTTTTTTTTTTTTTCCCCCTCAAAGAAGAAAGCCCTTCCCTCCTGTTCTTTGGACTTGCCCACGGTTTGCCCTAGATTGCTTGTCCCAAATTGCAATTCCTCTACGAGTTCCAAATAGAGCCATTTCGCTGGTTAAATAACAGGCTCCTTTGTTCTTTTAAAGTCAACAGAAGAAATTAAAGAAAAAAATTGAAGAAAAGAGAACGGAGTCTAAGCGACCTGTGAAACACCATCAGTCAAATCGACATACCCGAACCCGTATAAATGACTCATGGACATGGACAACAGGGAGGGATATGATTGCGGGAGAGGGGGTGGGTTGGGTGGGGAAGAGAAATTGGGGGAAAAGGGGACAACTGTAACTGAAAAACAAAAAATAAAAAAATAAAAAAAACATACCCATTATGGGAGCCCCAGAAGGAGAAGAAAGAGAAAGGGGAATAGAAATTATTTGAAGGAATAATGGCTAAAAACATATCAAATTTGTGAAAGATATAAATATTGGGTTAGCCAAAAAACTTCATTTGTTTTTTAAATAAAAATAAAAGACATGTTTTTATATTTTCACCAACTACTATTGAATAGTATTTTCACTGTTTTGTTCCACTATTTTATGCCATCTTTCAAGCAACTTCAAAATTCTATCTTCCTACAAAACTTTTATCTTTTTGGCAAAGCAATGTTCCAGGTGCCTTTTACGGTCTTCCAGGGAATTGAAATTTATTCCATTAGGAGAATTTTTTAAATACTGAAATAAATGGAAATCCAAAGGTGCAATGTCTAGTGAATATGGCAGATGAATCAGAACTTCCCAGCCAAGCTCTAACAGTTTTTGCCTGGTCATCAAAGATTCAAGAGGTCTTGCGTTATCCTGATAAAAGATTATACATTTTCTGTTAACTAATTCCAGACACTTTTCTTTGAGTGCTGTTTTCTGTTGGTCTAATTGGGAGCAATAGGTGTTGGAATTTATTGTTTGGTTTTTTGGAAGGTGCTCATAATAGAGTACTCCCTTCCAATCCCACCATATACACAGCATCACCTTTGGATGAAGATCAGCCTTTGGTGTAATGGTGGTGGTTCATTTCATTTGCTCCGTAATCTCTTCCATTCCATATTACTGCAAAGTATCCACCTTTCATCACCAGTCACAATTTGTTTTAAAAATGAAACATTTTTATTATGTTTAAGTAGAGAATTGCATGCAGAAATGCAGTCAAGAAGGTTTTTCTGCTTAACTTATGTGGAATCCAAACATCAAAGTAATAACATAACTAAGCTGGTGCGAATGCTTTTCAAAGCTTGATTTGGATATTTTGAGTATGTCAGCTATTATGTCGGCTATCTCCTGCATGGTATAATGTTGATCGTTCTTAATTAATGTCTGGATTCGTTTGCTATCAACTTCCACTGGTCTATCCAACCATGAGCATTGTCCAGCAAGAAATCTCCAGCACGAAGATTTGCAAACCATTTTTACATGTTTGATCAGTCACAGTACCTTCTCCATACACTGCACAAATCATTTTTTGTGTTTCAGTTGCATTTTTGCCTTCCTTGAAATAATAAAGCATAATATGCCAAAATGTTGCTTATTTTCCTCTACCTTCAATATTAAAATAGCTACAGAAAAATTCACCAATTTTGATAAGTCTTTTTAAAGTGCATGCTGATATGACAACTGTCATAATACAGTCTAACAAAAAAATTTTGAATTAAGTTAAAAACAACTAAGCACTACTAGAGCCATCTTACAGAAAAAAAACAGAAGAACTGAGAGAGACTCTGGGTCCCTCAGAGAAGATGAAGAATCTACTCAGACACTCTCCATCTGAGAAAGGAAGGGAGGGGGTTTTCTCTAGTGGAAATTCGCCCTCGTTTCTTTATTAGCCAAGGTTTTTATCCACTTTTCACATGTGGAAATACATAAGGAAAATACGCATCCCTTCTTTAAATGGTAGGGAATGAAAGGGAAATGCAGATCAATACAGGGTATTTCAACATCCAGGTATTTTACACAAGGTCAAAAACATTTCCTCTTACTTAATTGTTCTGTTCTTCACATTTTACTGACAAGGATTTGAGGCTATACAGAGAAAAACAGAGCAGGTTCCCTTTTCCTTAACAGCCACTTTGTATTTCTATTCTATCTTTAAAATCCCCCGGAGGGTGGGATTCAGAGCAGCCCTGGAAGACAACCTGCTGGCTAAGGGTCCAACGGAGGGGTGGCTCCACACAGCGGTCAGAGTCTTTTAAACCAAGCCTGTCTGCTTCCCACATCTCCCCATGCCTGTCTGTCCCCCACAAAGAACTTTTTGGTTAATTCAAAATAAAAATCAAAAAATCTCAATAAATTTCAAATAAGATGAACTGAAATATGCCCATACAAAGGCACATTAAAATCAAGCTACCAAAGACAAAGACAAAGAGAAAATCCTGAAAAGAGTAAGAAAAAAAATAACTCATCGCTGACAAGGGATCCTCAATAAGACAGCATACTTTTCATCAGAAACTTTAAAGGCTAGTAAGCATTAGGTAGACATACTCAAAATGCTAAAAGAAAAAATGGTTCACTAAGAATTCTATATCCACCAAAACTGTTCTTCAAAAGTGAGGTAAAAATTAAGATATTTCTAGATGAACTAAAACTGAGGGAATTAGACACAACTAGACCTGTCCTGCAAGAAGTCCTAAAAAGAGTTCTGCAGATTGAAGTGATAAGACAGTATAAGTCATATGAATAAATAAAGATCAGAGTAAAGATAAATATATGGAAAATTATAAAATATTATAATATTGTAATTATTTTATTTTACAAATAATTTTAATTTTGTCTGCGACTCAATTTTTTGTTTCTACATAACTTAATAGGCAAAGGCATTAAAAACAATGATCATTTTATGATTTTGGACACACAATGTGCAAATAGAATTTTGTAACATAAGTAACTGAAAGAGGTGGGGACTGAGCTGATAATGAGTACAGTTTTTGTGTACCTCTGAATTTGAATTGGTATAAGTTCAAATTAAAGTGTTATAACTTTAGGATGTAATTCCCAAGGTAATCACAGATATAACAGTAGACTATACAACAAAAGAAAATAAGAAGACAAAACATTTCATTGAAAAAATAAACTAAATACAAAAATGAAAGCAAAATGGGTCTCAAAGATACATTGTACACCCATATTCACAGCAGCATTATTAACAATAGCTGAAGTGTGGAAGCAACCCAAGTGTTCATTGATAGATAAGTGGATAAGCAAAGTGTGGGGTATATTTACAATAAAATATTACTTATTCTTAAACAGATAGGAAATTATGACACATGCTACAAATGGATGAACCTTGAGGACATTATCCTAAGTGAAATAAGCCAGTCACAAAACAGTACTGTATAATTCCCCTTATTTGAGGTACCCAGAGTAGTGAAAAGCATAGAGTCAGAAAGTAGAATGGTGATTGTCAGGGCTGGGACAAAGGGGAATGGGTGGGGGGGGGGGGTGTTAGAGTTTAATGGTGGTAGAGTTTCAGTTTTGCAAGATAAAAAGAACTCTGGAGATGAATGGCGGTGACCGTTGCACAACAATACAAATATACTTAGTATCACTGAATTGTATAGTTAAAATTCACCATCTTAACCATTTTAAGTGCATTTTACCTCAACTTTAAAAATTAAAAAAACAAAAGACTTTCTCTAAAGGATTTCAAACATCAGTAATTTTTCTATGGTTAATTAGCCTCTAAATTTAAGCAGAACTAAAACTCAAACTACCATAAAGAATGTATCATCTTAGTTTTCATATGAGGGTGTGGCAAAGGGGACTCCAAAAAGTCACTTAAATAATTTCATAAAAAATTATATTTGAGATAAAAGTAAAATATTTTAGTGTGTAAAATACAAATTAGAAATTTAGTTATTTTTATTTCCTTTAGAGAAAACATGGAAAAATAAATATGTTGATTTTATGTTAATGATTTTTTGTTGTGTGTTGTTTGGACTTTGAAAGCACAGTTTATTTCAAATCTAAGCCAAATTAAGGAATAAAAAATAAGAATACCCTATGAACCATAGCAAAGACACAGACCATATACATATATATTCTTTAAAAAAATATTTTATTTCTTTATTTTCAGAGAGAAGCAAAGGAAGGGAGAAAAAGGGAGAGAAACATCAAGTGTGGTTGCCTCTCACTTGCCCCTGATTGGGACCTGGCCCACAACCCAGGCACGTGCCCTGACTGGGAATTAAACCAACGACACTTCAGTTTTTCAGACTGGCACTCAATCTGCTGAGCCACAGCAGCCAGAGCCATATATATATATATATAATTTTTCCTAACTGGTTTCATTTGTTCACTTTACAAAATAAAGAAACTACAAGTGAGAATATATACAGAAAATTATTTTATATGTCTTCATCATACAGTTGATCTTAAAATATTTATATCATTCAACTAAGTAATTTTTAATATAGACTCAAAATAAGATCATTTATAAAACAAAACTTTCATGGGAACAGTGATTAAAATATAGAAAGGAGGAAGTGCTTCTTAGGTCTTTACTTTTCTTACCTTTTCCATTTCATTTCCATGCAAATTACATTACAGAAAATATTCACCACTCAGAGCAAACTGTTTTCTTCAGAGTGGAGAAAATTAATACACAGAAATCTACCCTGTTCTTGAGAAACTCTATCCTGTGGGTTATGAAATTCTTGGTTTTAGCTTCTTGAATTTCTAACTAGTGTTCTCTTTCCTGTAAACAGTGTAAGTTTATCAGAATGGCATAAAGTTACTCATTGTATGTTCTCTGGAAGAAAGAAGGAAAGATCTTTCCCACTGATGTTATGATTTATAATAAGAAATATATATTTGATCTTCATCCATTTCTGGCATAAGGCTCCCAAAACCCTTGCTATTTCTTAAGTGGTGAGGGAGGTAAAGATGATTTTTGTTAGGCTAGGGGGTGGCTTTTGGATCTCATCTAAAGATTGAGACTGGTTTCCAGTGACACCAACTATGTTATTAAGGATTGAAGCTTTCAGTACCCTACCCCCTTGTCCCTTCCAACACACACTCGTGCACATGCACACACACACATACACACACACCCCTCCAAGGAGAATCCCTGAGATAATGACGAAACTGGTTCTCTATCCTAACTAGGGAGGAGCAGAGGGGCCAGGAAGATCTTCAAATGAGATGGTTGACTGCACTTAGCTGATGTCGGTCCTTGTACATTCTATCCTCTACACAAGAATTTTGTGAGAGCTCATATACACCTTTGATTTGATAACAAAGACAAAATAGAGACAGGGGGGAGGGGAGAGGAATAGAGTGGAAGAGAGAGAGGAGGTAGTCTGCAAACCAGAGAAAGGGGCCACAGGAAAAGGTTTCTGCCGCCTAAGTGGGGGGAAAGAGGAGAAAGTAAATTACAGTTATTTTATGAATGGCAGCAGAGACCAGGGTGACCTTGTGGGAAAAGAAGTCAGTTTTCCTTGTTCCTCAATATGAAACAATCTCAGTATTGCACTGGAAAGAGAATGGAATGCTCATCAATTATATTAAAAGTAGATTGACTTATTAAAAATGCAGCAATGTTTGCCAAAAGTAGATGGAAAACAGAAATTCAAAACAAGGCAAGGTCATTTGCAAAGCCCCAGCCCCAGCACTAACTCCCAGCAGCTGACACTTCTTATACATCCACATGGTGCTGATGGGAGGTGAGTGGAAAAGAGGACAATGGAGGAGGGGGGAGAAAACCCAAAAAATAATTTATAGGTTCTTTCTCCTCCATCATTTTCCAATATTGAGAAAAACATCTCTTTTCCCTCTATTTAATAGCACTGGTATCAATTCAGAATCTAAGTTACATCCTTGTGGGAATCAGGATTTCCTTCATATACCTACTCTAGATACATGCTCATTAATCTTAGACACTACAATTTATTACAGCTAAAACTAGCCAAACTCTGGTAATTTCTGAGCCTGAACTTGGATAATCATTCTCTTTCTATAATACTGGAGTTATAATTCTATAACTTGAAATAGCTTTAGAAATATCTAGCCCATATTTCTCAAGTTCCTTATTGGGGAAAGTCAAATTCAGAAAAGTTCATTGATCTGCTTTACAGAGCATGGCATCTGCTACACTATAAAATTAAATAAAATGAACACTTTGGCTTTAAATAATTAATTCAAAAACAAGGCTTAGAATGCTAACTAGTGGATATTCCCACAGTACTTAGTTATCATATTTCTTTAATAAGATTTATTAAGTTGTGACATAACTATAATAGCAGGAATGATGAGCATGCACAAACATTAATCACAGTTCAAATAATTTTAGGGCAGCATACAAAGCTTTATAAACATTCTCTGAGAACTATTGCCATCATAAAGACTTACCTTTCTTAAAACAAACAATGGGGTGATGGGTAGCAAAAGCTTTCCCACCTATTCCTCGGGAATCAGAAAAAGCTAGTGTGATTGGCAAAGTTCGCAAAGGAAGCATTATATTAAAAGTTAGCCCTTGTTACTTTAATCATCAGCATGAAGGAATTTTTTTGACAGTCACTGTTAATTTGCACATTAAGTCACTATTCAATCACCAAATTTGAAACAGAAAATACTGTTTCCTTCTACAGTGTGATTAAAAACCAAGACATTACAAATTACAAGTTGACTATAATCAATTATTCTTAGAGCTACTTTTCTTCTCAATGAGTTCTTTAAATTAGAATATATAAAACATGATTTCCAGGAAGTCAGATATGAGTGCATCTAGAAGCAGAAAGAATATTTTTTTCTCAAGAGAAAGAAACTTTACTTTTGAAAGCTAGGGAAAGATCTAAATGATTTTGGCATTAGAATTCTCATTGACTTTAGAGAAAAGTGGGCTTCATAAAATTGATACATATATATAGAATATCTAAAGCCAATTCATTAAAAATATAATAGGGGCCCTAGCATAAGATATTTTTAAAGAAGTTTGGTTTTTCCAAGGCACTGTGACTTCTGTCCTGCATTGCCAGTTTCAGCATTACTCAATGTCTCAGCTTCTTCTATGGGAAAATGGAAACTGTCCATATACTTCTCAGATTTATTGGAAAGTGAGTAACTACACATTTCGTAAAGGAATTCCTGTGTAAAGTTTGAGATACTTCACTTCACTCTCTAACTCCCATCGTGCATAGTTCTCAGTTTCTTGAGGTCAAAGTTATGTAAATGAATAGTTACGCTAATGGAATAGGACAAAATGGAGAGAAGAAATATTGAATATGTGTGGAACATAACATAGCCTTTAGTCCTCTGCTCTTTTTTCTTTACATTCTCACTGACAGAGCTCATCTCCTTGAAATACCAATATAAAACTGAAGTTCAGGCATAGGCTTTTAAGTCAGACAGTATAGGACTGAAACCAATTCTTTCGATTCCTAGTCATGTGACTCTTAGTAAGTTGCTTCACATCTATGAGCCTTTTTTTAATTTATGAAATGTATGTGAGAGAATGGTAAGTAGAATATTTTCTATTATCCGTCAGTTGCTGAGGCCCAAGGCTGATAATAAAGGCTCCAATTCCCCCTTCATCGTATATTTTCTTTCTTAAATCTCAGTGCAGCATGCGTGTGCTTATGACCCAATTCTGAGCAGTAAGATGTAAGGCTATGCCTTTCTGAGGGTTCTCGTCAGGATTTTGCTTCATGAATGAAAGACAAAGCTTCACAAAGAGAAGACTTTGGCCTTTTTGCCCCAAACATCCTATGAGTACATTTCTGTGACCTGGGACTATGGTGGGGCACATTAGAACCTTGCAAGGATAAGCCGCAAACAGGAAGAACCAGCACAGGGAGCACTGCAAAGAGAGCAGATGGAAAGAGAAATGACGTTTCTGATGACATCACTGAGCAGCTGAATCAGCCCTTGACTCCTGCAAATGTAACATAAACAAATGTCTTCAATGGTTGAATGCCCTCCTTTCTTTTTTCAATGAGTCACATTAGGCTTTGTGGATCAGTTCTTCTGCCAATTTGAAAAACCAAAGAAAGTACCTTGTACCACCATCTAACCCTGTTAATCTTGTGCGTAATGGGATGTTGTGCTATATACTAGTTTGTTGTCCTTCTAGATCCTCTGACCTTTATACTACATCCTATATTTGCAAAAAGACCAGTCTTCCTCAATAGACTGCCTTGTCCTCAGGCTTCATTTGTTTCAGCCAATGGGAGTCAAGAGAGAAGAGGGTGAAAAAAGAATGAGGATGGATACTTACTCCCTTCTCTCCCTTTCTTCTGAGCCATTGAGTCATTGTGGGTTGGAATTTTGTTCCTACTTCTGTGGGAAGTCACAGTTCCTGTCAGGTAACACCTGCTCTCTAATAACCACTTCTTTCCTTAACCCTCCAGGGAGGCCATCTGTCACTCATGCTGGCCCCAGGGCACCATCTCATCTTTGTCAGTTTTTCTCATCCATGCCCGTACCTTTATAAATAGACCCTTTATTAATTCTCTTCAGTTGCCCCATTTGTATATGTCATCTGTGTCCTGCTGGATTCTGACCTAATTAAGTAGAAAGAACATGGTATTTTGAATTCACATAAACTAAGGGTACAAAATCAAAAATAAAAACCTTACCAACTACACACTAAGGCAAGTTACATAAGAGTGGGTTAAACTTTTTAAAGTGGGATAATAATACCTACTCCTAGTACCTGGCACATAATAGATCTTAAATAGAGGCAAGTTCCTCTCCTTCACTCCAACTGTTCCTTCACTTACTAAGAATCTGATCATTCCAAAGGCAACAATTTATACAGAAGACCTAAGGCCTTAAGGCGGAAAATAAAGAAGTGGCTCAAGTGCCTCTGCCCTCCTTCACCACGGCCTTTGTAAGTAAGCCTCCATAACTGACTGTGGTACTTGCTCCCACTGAGCTGTGATGTGATCTCGGAATCCTGCTCAGAAAAATGTCCTTCAAACCACTTATCCCTCTCCTCTTCCTCGGACATCTTGGTTTCTAATCATTCCAGGGACATGAAAGTTCCAGACTGTAAGGTTCTTAAAGGAACAGACAGAAGTCCACATTTTCAGAATTCTCTCTAATATCCTACAGAAGCTAATATTTGGAACTTTTTTTTTTTCCAGTGGCTGAACAGTGAATTGTACATTCTGCTCCTGGTATTATTCTACCATCTTGGGTGCGACTTAAAATAAATTAACAAATAAGGGAACAAAACAAGAAGCCTGAGAGGTTCTTTCTCACAGAGAGCAGGTTACATGATCCATTTACATCTTCGGATCACAGGATGAGAGCTAGAGAGGGCACAGTGGGAGATCCACCTGGTGGAAGAGCTGGTCATACTACATCACATAGCAGGATGGATTCCCTGTGCGCATTGACCAGGGTTTGATGGTCTTGTTTAAAAACTGATCAGCTAGTTGGTAATAATAATTTTTTTTAGAAAAATTTCTTATGGCAGCATTTGCATTTAAATAGAAATGCAGCGTATCTTGATTTTTTTTTTAAAGCTGACTACAGTATGAAACATTGTTGCACTGCATTCATTCTACTCATTGAATTATTGTTTGTGATATACAAGTAATATAATCAGTGGGCCAGAATCCTCAGTTTCCCCCAAGTGCACTTTAAAAAGAAAATAAAACCAAAGAGATATTGTTGTGGATACTATTTTCATGCAGCTTGTAAATTAATTAAAATGATGAAAACCATTAAATCATTGAGGTATCATATAGAACTGCAAAGGTATTTCCTAGCTTGTAACTGAAAAGGTAATATAAATGGCTAGAGTGTTCAACAAGTGTCTGGGTATTGTGTCTGTTGTTATATATGACAACTTACCTTTGAGGAACATTACCAGCTATGGAATGTGTGGGTATGTAGTATAGCCTACAGAATATTTTATAACATTTATGACCATGTGTATAAAGGTACCGAGTGAAGTGCTTTCCATAATACACTAATTCAATTGTTATAACATAGCAAAATAGAATATACGTTGTTTGTTATTATCCCTATTTAATAAATGTAAAAAAAAAATCAAGGTCCATAAAAAATATAAATTGTCCAAACTGCCAGAGCTTGTAAGTGGCAGACTTAGAAAGTGATTGCTTTTTAAGATTCATCACACTCTGTCCTGTACGCACTATCATGGACAATTGCAAAAGGCAAACCAATAAATACCCATTGCAGAGAGAAAAAAGAAAGTTAAGAAGTCTCCTTATTTAATGTAATAAAGGTCCACAACAAATGAGCAAAGATAACCAAGGACACAATGAAAAGAAATTTATTAATAGTGAAGTGGAAAGGAAAAGGAAGTATGGGAATTAATGTTTAATATTTCCATTTATTTAGTAAACATTTCTTTTGAGGTTGATTTATTTATTTTTAATTTATTTTTATTGTTGTTCTATTACAGGTGTCCCAATTTTCCCCCTGTTGCTTATTTAGTACACATTTATCAAGTCCCCCCAGTAGGTGGTAGGCCCTGTGCTCAATCAACAATAGGGGTATAAAAATCCATAACCCAATAAGCCCTGCCTTGAAAGAGCCTAAAGTCAAACAGACAGATGCAAATGTATAAATAACTACAATATCTTATTCTCAAGGAAAAGTAAGCTTTCACCCAGCATAGGAAAAGACAGTTGTCATTAAGACATCCTAAAGAAGGTTGGGAGGGAGGTGGGAGAGATCGCATTGAGGATGTGACTGGAATTGACTACTGAAGTAAATAGAAAAAAATAAATTATTTTCTATAAAGCTTATATTCCCCTTTATAACAGATTGAGATATAATTTATATACCAAAAAATCCACTTTTTTAAAGTGTGCAATTGTACATTTCTGTGTGTTCAGAGTTGTGCAACCATCACCACTATCTACTTTTAAAATATTTTCATCATGCCAAAAAATACCCCATACTCTAGCAGTCATTTCCCATTTCTCTACTCACTTCACCTCCTGGAAATTGCTAATCTATTTTCTATCTCTGTGGATTTGCTTACTCTGGACATTTCATGTAAATGTCCAGACATTTCTGGAATCAAACAATATGTGACCCTGTGCGATTGGCTTATTTCAGTTCGCATAGTGTTTTCAAGGCTCATTCATGTTGTAGCATGTATCAGTACTTCATAGGTTTTTTTGCTGAATAGTATTCCATTCTATAAATAAATCACAATATTTTTTATCTATTAATTAGTTGATAATACTTAGGTTATTTACACTTTTGGGCTATTATAAATAATGTTACTATAAATAGTCATGTACAAGTTTTTGTGTGGACATATGTTTTCATCCCTCATGAGTATATATCTAACAGAGGTGTTATGAATCTATTAAATTTACACTTATTAAGTGGCACATAGGGTGCCAGATGGTGAGTCTCAGTTCAATAACAGATTACATGAAAAACTGAAAGAGAGACGTTTGTTACTCACAGTCCTTGAAGAAGTACCTGGCATACCACAAGGGGCTACACAGAGAGATCAAGAGAGAGTGCAGAGAGAAAGAGAGAAAGATAGAAAGATAAGATGTGGGGCACATGCTTTTATAAGGGTCCATGGATGGAGTGCTTTGGGGCCCTTGGGTGAAGGCCAGATTGGTCAATTCAAACCAAAAGATCACAGTTTGGTAAGTCCCACAGGGGTCTTAATTAAGAGATGCCCAAGGGGAAGGCACTGCAGGCCTTGGAGATAACCATGAGGGCTATTGGAAAGTCATACCAGGAATTTACTTTGACTCTGTGGGTGGTATCTAGGACATACACATGCATGAGAAGGTTAGTGTCAGATGAAGGCTCCTGCAGGCCACTTGGTCAAACAAAATGGATACTAAGGCCAAAGTACCATAAAGTGGTTTAGCTAAACTCTCAACAAGTGGAATTTCAGGATCTGTGTAACTTTTTAAAGAACTGCCAAAGTGGCTGCATCGCTGGCAATATATGAGGGTTCCAACATTTTGTAGAAAATTACCATAAATGTAAGAATTTATTTTGGCATTCTGAATTGTATTCTATGTTTGTATATGTTTATCCTTAGACCATAAATATGTTTTGAGTCTTAAAAGATGAATGGGTATTTTTCAGACAAAAGGGTCAAGTGAGGTATGAGTGAAGGCAGTGAGCATTCCAGACAGAGATAATGTCATGAGTAGCCCTGTATAGGAGGCACATGGTGACCACACTGGAGAAGAACAGGAGTGGGCTTTGGCTGGAGCATTAACAGCTGTAGAGCACAGGGGTGGTGTTGGGGAGGTAAGGTCTAGGACTAAGGAGTTTCACCTTTACCCTAACACAAATGTGGAGCTTGTGAAGAATTTTACACATGATCATATGTGACTCTGGAAAGGTCTTTGTGGCACAAATATGAAGAATAAACTGGAAGACTGAAAGGAAGGCAGAGACATCATTTCAGAAATCATCTCATTATATTCAATCAGTCAAAATAGCCTGAAGTAAAACCGTACAATGGGGCCAGCGAAGAGGGATGGATGCAATGGGCAGATGTTTAAAGGGAAAAATCAATAACATCTCTTCACCAGTTGTATGAGTTTAAGCTGAAATAAAGGAAAATATTCATGAGTTTCAGGTTTGTACTGAGCTAGAGAACACAAGGGGGTTAGAGCAAATATAATCATTTCCATTTGGGTCAGGTCAAATATTCATGAACACTTTCTGTGTGTCAAGCACTGCGCTAGTTGTTTTACATATATTCTTTCATTCAAGTGATATACTTTATATCACCAGCCCCACAAGGTTACATTGATTCCATTTTACAGAAGAGGAAATACCATTTATGAGAACTTGTTGTTTTCCCTGGCTGTGATGCCATCTGTACATTTATTTAGCATAACATCTTCTCTAAACGTTATCTTTTCTCTTTTAGTTATAATGTAAATTTGTGCACACCACAGAATTTAGAAATTGCTTTAAAGAATATTTGGTTTAGCTCCTTTAAAAAAAGTATTGTAAATCAGGAATAATATAAAAATGAGTGTCATACACTGGATCACCTTGGGCCATAAAGCTGTTTATCACTTATATATGCGATCTGCTTCTTGCCATTTCTTTTGCCAAATTAAGCTTACTATTAGACTATGTAAACATGATCTTTATTTCTATTTTGTAATCTCCTGCATAACTTCTTGAATTGGCCAGGAGAACAAATTAAACTCTTCCACCACATCTAAGCTTACAACAATATGTTTCAGATGAATATCTACAAATACTGCACAGCTACAATTTGTTTTTAGCACAGTAATTTTATAGCAATACTGTAAAGCAATGACTTCAATTTCATATAATCATGCTTGGCACAGAAATCGGCTCTTATCCAGAACTATTTAATTTCACCTTTTAGGAATTATGTAGATATCATATGTCTCTTTTACAAAATTTACCACTAGAGTGTTGCATTACTGACCTCATCTCTCACAGACCACACAATGTATCGACCTTAGCATTTGTCTTTTTTGCACTTAGCTCATGGGTGAGCACCTGAAAACTATTCTTAAAACTTACCACCCACTCTCTTGCCGGCTCTGCCTCTGACTTTTAAATCATGCTTGTTAATTTCTGTGGAGACTTGGCTGACAAGCAGGATGTGATGAACTGTGCAAGACCATGATCACAGAGGTACAATACAAGGTCAGTATAAGATTTTCACAACATGGTTATTTATTATAGTCATTGGGTATGACCAGAATTAGGTAGAACGTAAGCCAGAGACTTGTGCAAAGCACTTAACATTTGCCTTTTGTAGTTATAGTCATTTCATGGTATAATAAATAAACATAAGGTCTCTGGACTTAGGTAGACCTGGGTTGGAGTTCCCCAGATGCTACTTCTAAGTTGTGTAGCCTTGGTAGAATTCCTCTCCTGAACCTCAGTTTCTTCATTGGGAAAGTGATGATAATTGTGTCTACAACAGATTTTTTATTACGAGTACATGAAAAAATTCACATAAAGCGCTTAGCATGTGCCTGTTTCACAATAATTGCCCATAACGTATAGCAGGTGTTATTACTACTATTATTTCTATTATGGTTGTGTTACCAAATAGTAACTGTGTTTTTAAATAGTAACGGCGTTCCTGCTGCCCACCATCAGCCTCTACGCAAAATTTCAGAGGCAAAGCCCTGGTTGCTGTGGCTCAGTGGATTGAGTGTTGGCCTGTGAGCCAAGTGTTGCTGGTTCGATTCCCAGTCAGGGCACACGACTAGGTTGCACGTCAGGTCCCCAGTTGGGGGCGCGAGTGAGAGGAAACCACATAGTGATGTTTCTTTCCCTCTCTCTAAAAATAAATAAATAAACAAACAAACTAAAAATTTTTTTCAGATGCAAAGTTTTGGTAATAAAGGAAAGGAGTCTTTATTCACAATTTTGGAATAATAGCTTTCCACATGAATTAGTCACTGAGGCCTATCAATTGAAGCTTTAATCACTTAATCCTATCAATTAAGGTTAAACTCTTTAACACCTGAGGTCTTCTACCATTTCTCCCTGTTAGTTTTAATTGTCTTCTTTCTATAGGGTTAGTTTACATATTCGGCAACTCCTGCAGCGCACCTGAAGCCAAGCTGTATTGACTCCGTCTTTCCCTTGGACCCTTCAGCTGCGAAGAGAGGGGGGGTCTGCTGCATGGGCAACAGCAGACCCTCCATATCACCCTGCCCAGGCTCTGTAGCTTCAGCTTCACTGGAGAGGACACTCCAGCGTCATCGCAAGATGACAGATACCGTGTCACTCCCGAGTCGGACTGCACAACCATTCTCGGCGGTGCAGATAGACTCTTAAGAAGCTACACCATCGTCTCTCGAGACGGACGGCTGCCGAAACGAAACGAAACGAAAGTTTACATATTAAAACAACATAAGATACAAAAGCTACACAGTTTTGGAAGAATGGCAGGCTTCTGCCTCAGAGCCTGTTCCCTCTAGAACACCCAAAGAATAAACCTGCCACCCTCTGCCAGGCCAGCCTGATCCTTCCCATTCAAAATAGCATCTGTTGGGAAATGCAGGCAGCTGCAGCACAATCATCCAGGCACATTCAAGGAAGAAAATCAGAAAGCCAGCTCTCTTCTCATTTCCATTGGCTCTGGAGGCATTCAACTTCTCAGCCAATCCCATCCTAGGCTGCTTTCCATTGCCTCAGCAAACTTCTCCCATGGCCCCTCCTACTTCTCCCCAGTGATCTGATCAGATCTCTCTGTACCAGTTGGGATCGTGGTGGGGGTGGGGGACTCTTTATGATTAAAATGGCCTAGATTAACAAGATACTCCCAAAACAGAAACAAAACACATTATTGCCAGATTTCAACTAATTTCAGGTAACTTTAACTTTTCCTTTAGAAAATTTATCATTTCTTGATTTTATGTTTTAACTGTATTCCCTAAGCAATGTTTTGGGGAACATAAATATAAAGTACCAGTTTACATATATTAATAAATTGAACTCCCATGTTCCTTGGCATTCTTTCAGTGTCTCTTCTTCCATTCTCAACACTCAGGCTACAACGCTATTGTTCTGGCCAAGGGCTGCAGCTGAAATAAAAGTAGCAACTAGCTGAACAGAGGAGTACCAGTAACTCTACTCTAAAAAAAAAAAGAAAAGAGTAACCCCAGCTCTGCTATTTACAATTTGCCATGAGCAAATTACTCAACCTCTCTGTGCCTGAAAGTTGTTGAAAATGTCATCAAAGATATATTAGCATTAAAAAGAACCTCATTTGGTTGTGTGAGTAATATATTAAAGTGTCTAGAACAATGACTGGTACGTGTGCTGCCAAAGTCTTAGCTTTCTATTACATTATGCTGAGATTGTGTATAACATTGCAAGTACATATATGCACAAACACAAGATTGACGTTTCCTTTTTGTATCATTCTAACTACCTTTCTACAATGTGTTCTTAGGAATATGCATTGTATAGAAATCTGCAATGGATGACACGCATTTGATTCTTCTTAGTATTTCAGTATTGTAGGAATTTAGAAATCTCAAACTCCTTTTTCAGGCCACAGAAGTACATTTAGAGCTCTGATGTTGTTTTATCTTTTAAGGTTAAATAGAAAGTGCTATATAGTAGAACTTTGCCACCCAATATTTTATCCTCTGGAAACAGTCAAGTCCTGAATTTAATACTAGTAACTGACCCAGTAGCTGACACTCTTTGATAGGAGCCTGTCAACAATTGTCCAATTGTTATGAATGACATCTTTTGCATAGCTAGTTGCTGATTGCACTTCATCATTAAAGAAGCAAAATACACACACACACACACACACACACATTCTACATAACACCAATATCCAATGGGAAGATACTGAGGGACTTAGAGGGCTTTTGACCTTTCAGTAATCAGTAGTATATTTTGCTGGTCTAGCATTTCAGACATTTTGGTATAAGCAAATTCTAGTGACAGTATCTGGGAAGTTAGTTCCATAGCAGAATTAGTGCTAAGGGAAAAAAAATTACATATCTTTTGGAAAAGAAAACCCAGGTTCCTAGGAAAATTATAAACATATTACAGAAGTTACAGTTATTTATCATATAGGGCCTATTTTATTAATTTGAGATTGTAGTTATTTTGCACACACAAAAAAGTACTTTCCATGAAAAGGGAGATTTTGTGGCATCAAGTCTAAAAGAAATTAGATTTGACATCTTTTTAACTATTATTCGTGGCATTCATGATGCTTTTTATCAGCGATTTTCAACCAGTGAGCTGTAGCACACTGGTGCGTTGTAAGAATTTTTAAAACATGCAATAGCTGACTATTTAGTAAGGGGAAACTGACCTATTTTCCCTTAGATTGTCGAATAAAAAATGACAACAGCCAATACAACAATAGCCATCTGGTGTGATTGAATAAAAATTACACCTATTTTTTTTTTTGTCAGATTGGCGAAATACCTATATTTTTGGTGTGCTGCAAAATTTTAGTAATTAGTTTACGTGTGTCATGAGATGAAAAGGGTTTTAAAATGCTGCTTTGTGTCATGATAAGAGAAGTTTCTAGCAATTCTCATGACATTATTAGAATTTATAACTCATAAATGTTAAAATTGAATAACATATGTGACATATTAGAATCTCTGAGAAGCTGAAGCCAGTCTATGGTGTCTTATTTCAGAGGCAAAGGGTTAATAGCTTTATTAATCATTATGAGACCTTCGGCTTCTGTGTCTTTGGGTAATAAAATACATTTATCCATGTAGGTTGAGTGCATGTTATTTTTTAGGTAAGAAGATTAAAACAAATAAAATCTTTGACATATAAAATTATTTTTATGTTAATATATGTTCAATGGCATTTTGCACTATACTCTTTTATCGAAAATTAATAAAATGGTTTTTATTAAAGTGAACCTAAATTAGGGTAATAAAATTTAGCATAAGCTTTTCAAGAATAAGGCTTGGGAGCATTGAGATTATTTGACAGATTCTGAGAATCTGAAGTAAGCATATATATTTTGCTGAAATATTTTTCTCAACATCTAATTTTCCTTTAGTAAGTGTAGAATTAAAACTGCTGATTTTTCTCTTGCTTTCAAGACTGAATTCAATTTTTCAATATTGGCCCAAAGTTGGCGATTGGTCAATAATTGGCTCAGATTTGGTGGTCAAAATTTAGTTTTATAGGTCAAATCATTATGAGCTAGAGGTATCAGTTGTAAATTTTGTTTATGTTTATGGAGATCCATTTCAAACCATGAGAGGCAAAAGTTAATTGCATACATGCATGTGGATATGCAAACATTTATTAAGTATATGAGGTCTGTCCAGAAAAAGTCCAGCCATTGTTAAAATAGCAAGAACAGTTTGCACGACACCCATGTAGCCTGGCAGCCAAGGAGAGTGGACTGGAATGCACATGCATGAACAATGACTTCACTATACTAGTCAGTGGGGGCAGTAGACACCATTGAGTGAGCATGTGTACTGTGTGGCCACCGCATTCAAAATGACTGAGCAAGTAGAGCAACAAATCTACATTGAATTTTATGTTGTGCTTGAACATTCCTCCACAGAAACTGGTGATTAGCAGCTTCCTCACGACAATGAACCCCCACATACATCACCTCTTGTGCAGAGTTTTTTGGTGAAACATCAAATCACCCAGGTGACTCAGCCCCTCTACAGCCCAGATTTGGCCCCCCGTGACTTCTGGCTTTCCCAAACTAAAATCACCTTTGAAAGAAAAGAGATTTCAGGACATCAATGAGATTCAGGAAAATATGATGGGGTAGCAGAGGGCAATTGGGAGAATTGTGTGAGGTCCCAAGGTTCCTACACTGAAGGGGACTGAGGCATCATTGTCCTATGTACAATGTTTCTTGTATCCTGTATCTTCTTCAATAAATGTCTCTATTTTTCCCTACATTGTTGGATACCTTCTGGACAGAGCTCATGTAAAGCAAAACCTTATATGTAAGTATCTCAGAACAAGAAGAGGAATCTAATGCCAGAAAGAGAGGTGATTATATTTAAACAATTTTAAATATGAGTGAAGTATGTATTGATTATATTATAAATCACCAAAATTGACACAAGAAGGGTCAAATTACCATGACAGAATTTTTTTAAGTTGTTCTAGAATGACTTCCAGAAAGTTTCTGGGCCTAGCTATTTTCATGAAAGTTTCTTCAAACCTTCTAGGGATTTATAATTGCCAAAGGATCTAAATTATTGCAGAATATGTACCATAAAAGAAAGAAATCTTTCTATTTAATTTGAGTAGGTTAGCATATTCCTGCTCTCAAAACCTGATAAACATAGGCTAAAAATAGAAAGCTATAAACCAATCTCACTATTAATAAAGTTGCTAAAATTATAAATAAATCTTAGAAAATGTAATGCAGTAGCATAGCAAAATACCATATCCTGATTGCCAACAATTACTCTTCAGGTAACATGAGTCACATGCTAAGTATTATCCCATTAGTAATGCCTCTCCTTCCTGTAGTGGTTCTCGAAGAAGGGCAGTAAATAGGACGAGTAAATGAGTAGTTTGGAAAGAGAAATATATTCATATTGTCAGTGCCCAAGAGGAGTCATTGCCCCATGGGCCCCAGGTATTCAAGATTTAAAAGTGATTCTATTTTCCTCTCTGTTCTTTTCTGAATTTCCTAAGTGCTTTGAAATACACATATTTCATTTATTACTCTAAAAATTAATTAGAAATACTCATAATGGGAACAAAAAAGCAAACAAACAAAAACCAACAGGCACAGCATCAACAAAAAACATCATCAGTGTTCCTGTGTGGGGATGGGACTAAATATGAAACCAACGCAGTTTGGACTGAAGTCTCCCATTCCCATCAACATTTCTGCTTAGACATGGGCATTCTTCATTGCTCCGAGAACCTTTATACTGTGTTCAAATTAGGACCATCTGTCCCCTATGTTTAAGCTGCTGGGCAGTGTTCTCTAAAATTTTTTGAGAGGTGAGACCTGATGTCTTATTCTAAGACTACCTCAGACTGAGCCAATCAAACCACTACCAACTTTAACCAGTTTATCAGTGTTTCCCATGACTTGGAGCAGTGCTGGTCAAGGTTAAGGTAATTTAGACATCACAAATAAAGATTTTGGTTATTACTTAAGGTTCTTCTTTATTATGAAAAGATAACATACAAGCAAGCGGTTCACAGTTCAAGCCAATGCAAATTGGAATTTGTCTAAAATCGTGAGAGTAATTTTAAACCAAACTACTATGTCAAGAACTATCTATACTAAAACTGAATTTAATAAAGTGTAGAACAAGAATTTTACTGAGTACAATGACATATAATTTATATAATCATATACAAATACACATAATGTGTATGTTATGGGCCGTAGTGTAGTCTCTCCACAATTTGTATGTCGAAGTTCTAATCTCCAGCACCTTAGAATGTGACTGTATTGGGTGATAGCATCTTTAAAGGGGTAATTAAGGTAAAATGAGGCCATTAGGATGGGCCCTAATCCAATATGGCTGGTGCCCTTGTAAGAAAAGGAAATGTGGACACAGACGCATAGAGGAAAGCCCATGTGAAGACATAGGAAGAAATAGGCCATTGACAAGCCAAGGGGAAAGGCCTCAGGAGAGACTGATCCACTGACACCTAATTTCAGGCTTCCAGCCTCCAGGACTCTGAGAAAATTAATTTCTGTTGTTTAAGCCTCTCAGTCTATGATAATTGTTATGGTTCCTAGGAAACTAATATAATGTGTTTGTGTGTGTGTGTAATTTGAAATATAATTTTTACTCATGTCACATCATATGTCATTTTATATACTATGAAGTCTAAAGTCCTCCCAAAGATTCTTGCAAATTCCTAGGGACTAGTGTCCTTCCAGCTTCAACCTCCTGCATCTCCTGAATTATTTCAGTTTAGAAACCATTTCACAATCTCCATTTTTTGTGATAGCTGTCCTGTGCTAACCTAGTGTGGACCTCAGGTCTTCCCAGTCATTTTCATCAAATAAAATAAAAGTAAAATGCTAACAATATTCAGAACAAAACAAAAATAAAAATTCATCTTCACACAAAATAACTGTGAATGTGGCCAACTTTACATCCCAGCAATGCAAAAAGCTTCAAATTGAGCATTAGCTATCTCTGCTCTAAAATAGGCACTTAGTCATTTTCACAAGTGAAAGATCTCCTCCTCCTCCTCCTCACCCCCTTTCCTCCCTCCTTCCCACCTCTCTATACCCTGATGATCTTCCCTACTCTTTTCTTGTCCTATCCCCCACTCCCAAAAGTTGGGCTATCACTTTATGTGTTTGGCTCCTGTTCTCAAGATCCCTTTTCTA
This sequence comes from Furipterus horrens, assembly GCF_987537825.1. Lineage (NCBI taxonomy): Eukaryota > Metazoa > Chordata > Mammalia > Chiroptera > Furipteridae > Furipterus > Furipterus horrens. Next base: position 122,395,448 of record NW_028327172.1, on the reverse strand, counting down.
CCTTAAATAGCTAATCAAACTATCCTCAAACAGAGGCAGTTCCGTTTCTCAGAGAAACTCTGGAGCCAGCTATATACAGTTGGATCCCTGCTACTTTAATTGAGCTGAGTTACTTAAAAGAGTGAGGTAATTTTTTAAGTCATTTTATCACCCTGATTCAAAAACCATTAATATAAATCATTTAATATCATCTAATATTAATACATTACTCTTACTACATGACCTCTAACTGCACTCAAATCTAAAATCTCCACTAAACCTCTTGAAAATTATTAAATTTTGCAGACTCATTGGAATTTTGACTACACGTATGAACCCTGAACTTCATTTTTTAAACAGTCAAATGTTGTATTCAGCGAATGATTAAAACTATAATATCAAAGTGGAAGATTTAAAAACTAAGAACCTTGTACATGTGCCACTTTCTATAAGGGACACAGGAAAGAAGGCTTAGAAAGGCCTTTATTCAAAAGACCTTCCCACACAAGCATTATGTGTTGATGTAGATTGCCTAGTTGAAGAATGTCAGTTTATGGTTACAGGAAGAAAATGAAAATAAATTCTAGTTCAAAATTATTTCTTAGGAAACAGGCTACTACTGCCACCTGGGGGAGATTCTTTCTCCTTCATTCAAGAAAGCCAAATGTGCTTGTCGGATGAATGAATTCAGTTCGTGTTTTCCTTGTCATATTTACACAGGAAGAAGTCTTTAACTTTCTGCCCATGAAATCATAAGGCATTCCAGATGTCTCCAAGATTCCTTCACACAGAAATACACATTTCACAGACCTTTTGAGGACTACAGGAGAAGATGAAACAGGGTATAACATGAAGGTTTTTACATCTCACACAACAGGAAAGTGTTTTGGAAAAGTATCGGCTATATACTAAGAAGTAGAAAAAGTCAAATGTAAGCTTTCACTAACAAAATAAAGGACCATTTTAGTCAAAATTTATTTAGCTTCAAGTTATAGTTAATTGTACTCATTGAATATCATTAATTGATAAGAAAACTGCATGTGCTGTTATAATTATCCTAGTGATTGCATCAATTAGGATAAAATAATAAATTTAAATTATATGGAAATAGCCAAGAGAGTTTCCTTAAAGAATTTTTGAATTTATGGACTTACTACTGTTATGAAGTCACTATCTATTTATTTCACATATATATCATGTCTATTTGTTGAAATTTTCAAAATAAAGTCATAATATGGTATTCATCAATTACAATGGAAAAAATACAACCATTGCTTTTGAATGCCTAGTTTCTGTTTAACACTTAACAATATTGCATTACTTCATGGTACAGAGAAATTGTTAATATTAGCAATGTCCTAAAACAAGTAATTTATCCTGGCTAAAGAAGTTTCAGGAAGTACGTATTGAAATTACAGGTCTGTCAGGTGACATGAAAAAGTGCTGATTAGAGAAAGAAAACTAATCATTTATAGAGAGGATACTGGTAACAGATTAACTAAATAAAATACATGCAGTATCCGTCCCAGAGTGGTACAATAATAGTCTCAAAAGTCTAAAGTTCATACCAAAGGACACCTGTACCAGCTTGAGAGAAGTCTTTGTGGGAAAGCATTTTTAACATTGGAAAAGGTACGTGACATACAGCAACTGGGTTGGGATTCCATAATTTTTTTTTCTTTTTTGAAAATCATGTATCTAATTCAGGAGTGAAAAATAAAATCTGAGTGATTAAACTGCACCCAGCACAGCTGAATGAGATGATTGAGCTGGGGTCACCTTGAAGGATCCAAAAAATAAATATTTTTTTAATATGGGGGTTTGAGATTCTTTCAAGATATTCATGTTAGGGTCTGGGTAGACTGGGGTCAGGGGCATTAGAGGACAAGAAAGGCCAGAGGTACTTTCTACATATATAAATTATATAAACCCTATAATAGAAGTACAAGTTATAAGCAAAAATAATAAATGTGCAATATGAAATGTCTTTATTTCTGAATCAGTAGTTGAGCACTTTTAGTATATACTTGGCCAGTAGCATTGCCTTATTGATCCAATGAAAATGAAAGATGACCTTACAATGCTATAAGGGGCTTATGTTCTGCACAGAAGATTAATTACAATTAAGTGGTGTTGTAAATGGAAGAGCCTCCAAAGGTTCTCCTCCCTCATAGCTGAGCTCCACAATGTGTTGGACTTTCTTTATTAAGGAGCCAATACTTTTTACCATGGTGGGCCATAGAAATGATTTATTAATGATTTCATAACAGATATTACAATAGTTTTCATCTTTATTAAAATGTTTTCCCGTTGTAAAAAAAGCATTAAACAGAAACAGAAGCCTTCTTCAACATTACTTATGTTTCATAGGAGAGAAGCATTCAGGAAGTTGGGAAACATGGTTTGTTTGCAGATGCCGCCTGTATATACAAGCAGTGGGAAGATGGGAAGGTGGGGGACATTGCTTAAAAGGCAAGAAGGGCTGTTTCTTCCCCTGTTCCTACTTCTCCTCCAGGAGTGAATAATTTTCAAATACTACTAGCTTTGAACTTAGGGATGTCAGCACCCATTCCTAAACCAACTCACCTACCACACCGATGAGTTAATATGGTTTAGATTACTTTATGTAATTTTTTTTCTCATTGTCCTGTAATCCTTGCTCCCTCCTCCCTTCCTTATCTGTATTTGACTTCCTTCTCCTCTCCCATTGCAAACTACTAATATTATTTCAATCTTCCCTCCTCACTGGGGTGTGTCCACCTTAGTGAATCACCCCTCCACCCTTTAGTTACTATGAATGAGGGGAAAACAAATTAAAGATGATACCCAGAGTGCTCCAGGCCAGGTAAGAAGCTGTACATGGGGGAATCATAGAAGCCTACCTGCTTATGCTGAGCTTTTGTTTATCCACAGCCATGACCAACTCCAACAAAATGATCATCAAGTTGGCCCTCTTTGGCATGACTCAGAGTGGGAAAAGTTCTGCAGGAAACATTCTTCTGGGAAGCACTGACTTCCAGAGCAGCTTTGCTCCATGTTCTGTGACCAAAGATTGCAATCTGGGCCGCAGTTGTCACATCCACGGCTTCATGCGTCGAGGGGGGAAAGAAATAACACTGCAGATCCAGGTGTTAGACACTCCAGGTTATCCTCACAGCAAGCTGAGCAAGAAGGATGTGAAACAAAAGGTCAAGGAGGCCCTGAAACATCACTTTGGGCAAGAGGGTCTCCATCTTGCACTGCTGGTCCAGAGAGCAGACATGCCTCTCTGCGAACAGGAGGCATCTTCCCCAGTCCAGATGATCCAGGTAATGCAAAGAGGCAATTACACTAATGCCATTATTCCCACTTGGAGAACATTATCCTAATAGAAAAGAACTATAAAAACTCTTTAAAAGAGTCACGCTCTTTCTCTCTTTTGAGAATGCCCATGCTTTTCCCCACCCTCTTCTCTCTTCAGGGCCGGCCCCTGACTCCCGGATTGCCTGGTGCCTTTCCCTCTTCTCTTACCCCAGGTGCTTTCTCACTGCCTTCTTTTCCTATGCTCCAAAGGCCCTTCTCTTGCTTCTGTAAGTCATTTCCTGAGCCCACACAGCCCAGCTGGCTCACCTTTTCTACCTCTGTGACTTTCTAAATCAACTTTCTCTTATAATTTTGGGGAAAAAAACTGGTTAAAGTAATTTAAGGAAAGTTTCAAACAAGTTATTTAAAACAACTGGTCACATAAAGGTATTCAGTAAAAATTACTTGATTTTTCCACCTAGTCATTTTCACAATTTTCTTTAGAGGAATTTAGTCAGTCATTTTACAACTGGGTCATTGAAAAAAAATGAGATATTAAACTTTATAGGTTTACTAACTCTCAAATCCCTAGGAACTATAAACCTGAATAAGTTTGTAATTGTGGCCCCAGACTATCTATTTGCAACAGAACCAACTGGGTTCCTTGCTAAAAGTGCAGATTTACCCAAGCTCACTGAAACAATCTCAAAAGTAGAGCTTACATGTCTGCACATGCATAAACTTTCCATATATTTCTTAAAAGCAGTCAAGTTTCAAAACCACTGAACTAAAACACTGAGTTGCTCCCATATAACGTCAAGGGGACAGTCTCTTATAGCACACCAACAAGTGGGTGTTCATTCACTCATCCGGTCATTGAACGCTGTATGTAGTACCTGTACAGAACTTAATGATTGGTGAATAATACATGTGTATTGGCATCAAAAAGCTTAAAATCTGGAAGAGACAAAAAGATGGACAAATATATGACAATGCATGAAGTGCCTCAGTGGTGTAATGTCTGACTAGGGGGAAAGGAGACTCCACTGAGACATACCATGATAAACATTCAGGAGAGATCTATGCTTTATTTATGGGGGCGGAAATCAGGAATTTTAGATGCTTTGCTTGCCTCATAATCTGTAGGGTCAGTCAGAAACTGCTCCATTCCAGCCTTGAGAAGACCACAGTGACTTCAGGGTGAACATAAATGACATATGCCACCTCTGCGTTGTGGTCCAACCCTGTTGTCTGTTCTTTTATTGTAAGTCGCTAAGTTGGAGGCTTATTCATCCAGTTTAGGAGAGAAGCAGGGGAGGCAGAGACGTCTTGGGTCTGACCACAACTAGGAGCTGGATACAGTATACATACATATATGAGCAAGGCCCATGTATGACCCACAGTTTCTGAAACCTGTTCTTTGAGCTGCTCCATTCTATTTAATTTTTTGATTCTCCAGTCTGGGCCCATCCAAATGTAACTGCTGGACTTGACTAGTTTTACTCCTTAGCCTCATTAAGTCACTAAGGTCAGAGATCTCATCTCAACTACGAGCTCCATAGGTAAAATACATGGAGAATAGAGAGCAAATATATTTCATTTGGGAAAAATGTGTATAAATCCTTCTCTTCTCTTGGTCCATTTCTGATCATGCTGATATTTGAGCTGTTATACTTTGCTTTAAAGAGAGACATTTTCCCTTTAACTAGTAAAGGCATAAGATTGTTTTAAATGACAGACACATGTTTTATTTTTCAGTAACTCTGCATGTTTGTAAAATAAAAAAAGCCCATATGTGTAATCACAAGAAACTAGCAGAAAAAATTAGGGTGACAAGAGTATAAAAAAATAACCGTCATCATTCAACTCCTAAAAAATCAAGGACATGTTGTACCAAAAAAAAAAAAAAAAAGCAAAGAAATAGAGAAGATGATTACAATTAAGAAACAATGTAGAATCCAAGAAAGCCCATAATCCTCTCCCAAACTATTAAGTCCTGCATTCCTGCATGTAAAACAACATTTCTGGTGGGGTGGGAGGGCTGCAGCTTTCCATCAGTGTAATTTTTAAACAGTTTTTAAAGTTCACTTAAAGCTACTATTAAATAAGCATTTAGCTTAAGCTATAGATGGATGTAATTCAGTAAATTCAGTAAACGCATAAACAAGTTTTTCTCAAAACTAACCTGACTTGCTCCATATGTCTCCACATTTTTCTCTGTGCTGGTCCTATGCTGAGCCCAAAAGGGTATTTAACAATATACATCTTGAAAATAAGTTTTTCCAGTTTGGGGATATAGGACAATATTGCAATCGCCTAATTTTTTTATTGAAGTAAATTTGTTTCATTCATGTCTCTGATCTTTTTAAATGCTATCTGGCATACCGCCTTGTCTTACGGCTGCCTTTTTAAAGTTAGTGTCCAGTTCAGGAGTTGAAGGCAGGAAGGAGATGGGCCAGGGCCAAACTCAGAACCATAATAATTTTTTTCGAGAATAAATAAGTTCTTTCCCAGGAGAACACGACAGCCAAGACTTCATGATCCCGAGGGGCCTACGACCTCTGGGAGGCATTGCAGTCCTATTTTGGGCTTCCACTGTGATCATTCGGTGAAGGTCACCTAAGCACAGGCTGGCTGTTCATGATCTCCTTCCTAAAGGTGCCTTGCATACTGGTGGCAGCCATCTGGATGTACTCACAGATTTGGAGCAGCTGCAGAATGTCTGAATATTCAACAGGACCAGCAGCTGTTAGAAAGGAGCAAGAAGTTGTTAAGGTCCTCTTGCTGCAGACACCCTGGATTTCTTTTTCTGGGCTGATGCAAAATGGGGAACAGAACAGCTGCCCTCACTCTTTTCCTTCCCCCTTTTCTGGGCACAGATGACAGCCATGGAAGGACTCTGTAAGGCCAATGCCAGAGAGTGACCTCTTCTTTCCTGTACCTCCCTGTTGTCTCTTTAAATATCTCAATTTATGCCCCAGTATTTTATAGATGCATTATAGGTTCCCAGCTGTGACAACTGCAATATTTCCCTAAATGATCCCTTTTTCTTTATTTATATTAGGCCTTTATTAATTTACAGTAAAATGGTAGAGATGTCAGTGAGTCATCCCCCCAAAAGCCATTTTAATATTATCTGAATATCATTTGAATATTTAAACAAATCCACAAATAATGGATCAAAGCAGATATAATAAAGTCACCTTAAGGAAAGTGCTAGCATGCAGCCAAACACTAAGAATTGAATCCATGGATTACTATAACAACATTCTTTACATTATCATGGTATCATGCATTATTACTGTAATCAGACTTCAAACATTTATGTTTGATTTAGAATGAACAGCCTGACTGTTGATGTTACAGGTGGCTATGGACACAAAAGGCTCAGAAAGGCCAATGCGAGGAGTGAAAATATAAAGATCATCAGCTTAGTTGTTTGATAGAATTTAGTTAAAAAAAAAAAAAAAAAAAAAGCCTTGTTATAATTCTGAGTATATGACTATAAATGTTACTAAGACTTTCTTGGCTTTAGCCCTTCACTTATAAAATGGAGATAATTCTACCTATGTTAAAGAGTTCTGAGGGTTATATTTAGCAATTATAATGTGCTTGGCATTGGGCCTGACTTTTAGTAGGTTCACAACAGGTGCACAGAAAATTAGTACTATTGTTATTGTTTTTATTGTTATCCTCACTTCTCAGATTGTGATGGGTACCATTCAATTGAACTACTAGATATGAACAACATATTTTAGAGGTTAACAGTGTGGGTTCTGGAGTAAGTTATATCTGTGTTCAAGTTCCTCCTCAGTCATTTACTTGGGGCAAATAACTTCTCAAAACTTTAATATCTTCATTGCTAAACTGGGAAAGATAATAGTAGTCTATTTTACTGCCTTACTGCAGAACTGAAGTTAACTCAGACACTGGCACACAGTAAGTATACAATAAATATCAACTATGATCATTATTTTATTGTTGGAATCTGTCTTATCCTAAAATTAGGACATAATATTTGCAATCTTCTTTGGGATTATCGTGGTAGACTTCAAAAGAAAATAAGAGTGGTATCAAACTTACATGGCCCTGATTTATAACTATAAGAACTTCATTATTAATTTAGGAAAGATAGGGGAAGAAAATTCACTAGTTTAGTAAGGATGAACTGAGAAACCCCTGTTTAGTGGGAAGGACATGGGCCTGGTAGTCCAGGGACCATGTGATAGGCCCAGACCTGCCAACAATCAACTCTGTTGCTCTGGCCAAGCCATTAACAAACATCACAGTCTCAATGTCATCATCTGTAAAGTAAGGAAATTTGAACAGATGATCTCTAAAGTTGAAAATTCTCTGAATCTGACCTAACGAGGTCTTATCATTCAGCTTTGGCTCTCTGAGAAGGAAAATGCAGTGCTTTAAATGGGATGAGAGTAAGGGAATAGAATAAAATATAAAGAATGGTCCGTATTGTCCTCCTTTTTTTATGATAATTTTTTTCTCAGTTGATGTAATAGTTGGCTTTTTAAAAAGTTTCCCCCTAAAAAGTCCAGATGCTATGATTTCATCAACCACAAACAAATGGGGCAGGGCTGGTGAGGTCCTGGGAAAATGAATATAATTCCTGGAAAACAAAGTTTATATCCTAACTAGTTGTCCCAAAAGGACTAGATGGACTCATACCCATTAGCACTCTGAAACCAAATGAATTCATGATTGATTGTGAATTTTCCATCTCACTTAGTACTGTATTTAAGTTATTAACACCAGATCACTTACATTAACTTATCTTGCTCTTGGATTTTTATGTGAGGTATCAATCAACTGTGATTATTCTTTCTCTGGGTCCATAGAGAGCACATTTGGCCACTGACATGATGACTATACACCAAGCGACACTACTTTCAAATATTCTACTATTTTCCAGCCAAAAATCAATCTAAAGATTATAAGCTAAATCAACCATTCTTTTTTATTCTTGGCAGTAACTCAAAAGTACAATTTCTCTCACAGTTCCGGATACGAGTATCTTTTCATAAATAATTATCTACATGTAAAAACTTCCCAATGGCTAAGCACATGGACTCGGAAGTGATATTGAGCTTACAAATCTATTTTCCTTAGGTACTTTTATTCATTTTTTCTAAATCATATTATGCTTTAAAGTATATGTTGAAGGGACCATGTTACCCTTACAATAAAACAGGAACTAAAGACATACTATGAAAGTTATACCACTTAATGCAATAAGTACTAGTCTAGAAAAAGAAGAGTTCTGTTTAATATATAACTCCAGTAAGGGCCACTTCTGCTAAAGAGTTTATTTTGCATAATTTTTTAATATAGTGATGTGATGTTTTTAAATACTTAATGACAAATATGTCCATGCAACAACCAATACTGAGAAGTGGGTCTGGGGGTAGCGTCAAAGGGTTAAGGTCAGTAGCTATTTGATAACTTGTATTTCCCATTTCAATATTATGACAATCAATATAAACATATTTATAGATCTAGCTCTAAATCCGAGAAACTTCCAGAGACAAGCGTGATGAGGGATCAATAGTTGTATAGAAATAAAATCCCAATACTACTATATAACCCAAATAATGCTCACTTATGCTCTTTACTTGATATGTCTTTACTGCCTGATAACTCCCTTGTCAATTCCTGTGCTCAAGACATCATCACATGCCAGAAGCTTTTCTGACCACTTCCTTTATCCCCACTTAATGTCTGCCACTATAGCACCAATATATTTTCTATCACAACACTTTCAATTACAATAAATTGTATTTTTCCCATCTGTCTCACTCCCTCAGTTCTAAAACTCTCCACTACTTAGAAGGAGGAAATGTATCTGTCTTGTTCTACTTTGCCTCTGGAACAAAGTAGACCCTCGATAAATATTTGCAGAAGGAATAAATCACCTAGAGTATTTTTAAAAGTTCAAATTTCCAGGTTCCACTCCTAAAGATTCTGATGCATTTTTAGTAAGCAGTGAAAGGACCTAGGCATCTTTTTATTCCTAAAACCTAGATCTGCAATATTTAGCATTTCATTAATTTTTTTCAACCACTTGTATTAATTTGCTAGGGCTGCCATAAGTAAGTACCAACAACTGAGTGGCTTAAACTACAGAAATTTATTGTCTCTGTGTTCTGGAGGCTGGAATTTTGCAATAGATGTTAGCAGGGTTAGTTCCTTCTAAGGGCTGTGATTTAAAGATCTGTCCAATGATTTTGTCTTTGGCTTATGGACGGCCATCTTTATGTTCACATGAAATTCTCCCTATATTCATGTCTTTGCCCAACTTTCTCTGGTTTATAAGCACACCGATGTCCCTGGCTGGTTTGGCTCAGTGGATTGAGCGTCGGCCTGCGAGCTAAGTGTCGCTGGTTCGATCTTCCAGTCAGGGCACATCAGAGAAGGAAAACTCTGACTCCAAAAAACCTCCGCTGCCTTGCGGCATACCTCTTCAGGGGAAAGGCTAAGGGAGTAAACCCCGACAGAAAATCCGGAGCCGGAGTCCCTAAGGCGGTTTGACGTTGTAGTCAACACCGGCAACTCCTGCGGCGCACCTGAAGCCAAGCTGTATTGACTCCGTCTTTCCCTTGGACCCTTCAGCTGCGAAGAGAGGGGGGTTCTGCTGCATGGGCAACAGCAGACCCTCCATATCACCCTGCCCAGGCTCTGTAGCTTCAGCTTCACTGGAGAGGACACTCCAGCGTCATCGAAAGATGTCAATTCAACACAGGAGGAGACAGATACCGTGTCACTCCCGAGTCGGACTGCACAGCCATTCTCGGCGGTGCAGATAGACTCTTAAGAAGCTACACCATCGTCTCTCAAGACGGACGGCTGCCGACAATAAGCACACCGATGATAATGGATTAGAGGCCCACCCTATGACCTTAGCTAGTAACATCTGCAACAACCCTATTTCCAAATAAAGTCACATTCTAAATTACGCGAGGTTAGAACTTCAACATATGAGATACAATTCAACCCATAGCAGCAACTTTTATTTATTTTGCCACTCTGAATCCTCTCCCCATAGAGATGTGATATAATATATTGAATATATGACAAACTGTGAAGAGGTCCGCTAATTTTTCTATGTCATTATTAGCTAAAATGAGATGTTGACATTACATGTATACTTAGATTTACACAAGAGCTATGCTCTTTAAAAGTTGAGTTAATTAAATTTTTGCTAATTTATATTTTCAAAGACACATAATTTATCTTTTTAAAGTATCTCTAAAAAATCTTTTTTGTAAAGTTTAGAAATATTTCTGTTAAAATAATTATTCTCTCATACTGGGCTTGAAATTTCAATTTAGATTTTCTTGAAATCAGGGCATTTTTACACTAGACATATACAATTGTTCTATGTTTCAAATAGATAAATTTTCAACAGGTATGAGCAAAAATGTGAACCTACTACTTGAGAAAGTCCCTCCGAATACAAAGCAGAAAGTGCAGGGTACAAGCAAATCCATGATAATGAACTATAGAACAAAAGAGAAGCCTCACAGGAAAGTACAATTTGCATACCAAAGATTAAGCTTTGAAACTGTAGACAAAAATAAATGCATACATACAAAGTACATAAATAAATCCCCTTTGAGATGATGATGAGGGTCATAGAGAAGGATGTGTACGTAAATCGATAGCTACTATAAACACCAGACCATATAAGGAGTTATCATTGGTAACCAGTATCAAGATATTTTTATTTTAAATATACTGTCCCATAATTCCTATATTTTCTTATTAAATGTATCAGTTCCGGTTCTTTCTTCTTCCTCGTTTTTCCTTCCTTCCTTACTTCCACTTTCCTTCTCTCCCTCTCTCCTTTTTTTCATTATTTTCATTTTTTAATATTACAAATATTGTGTCCTATATTTGTTACATACATTGAAAAATTTCCTAAATTTTCTGTTTTTTCAAGATTAATACCTCTCTAAGGGCTTGTATTCTCTATGAACCAGTTTCTCCATATCATAAGAGATAATAATAGTATCTCCCACAAAGTAACATGTTGAGCTTCATAAGAGATAAAGATGTCAAGTGCTTAGCATAGTACTGGCACTAAATATTAGTTGAATTTTCCTCTTTCTTCTGATTACTAGAGGTCTTGGTTTTATTCCTAAGCACTTTATATTTTTCTTGCTATTATAAATGATAGCAGATTTGGAAATAGTTTGGTAATGGGAGTGTTTGGAATGGAGGGAATGTTATTTTACTGTCATATTGTCATGATTTCATATAACTGGAAATATTCAAGCATGTTAAATGGTTATTTCTAGATGCCTTTCATATTGCATGAACAATTTGCCACATGCTCTTACTTCTGTTTTATATCAGCTATTTTCACTAATCAAACAAGAATTTATTACATAACCAACTTCCACAGATTACCAAACAAAGGAACACCCGTCTTCAGTATTTTTCAACCACATTAGAGGAAGTCATCTGATAAATTGTGTTTGATTCTAGGCATGTGAAGTGAGAGGATGAGAATCACAATAATATTTTGTGGTTGTTCCAAATCACCAAATGTATTTTGATCTTAGCTTTTCCATTACATGTAACTAGATTATGTAATTCTAAATCCTTAGAAAATGGTCTTAGCTACAATAATAACACAACATTCCTACCAAAAAATATGACAATTTTCTTGGCCAAAATACTTTGACTTCAAGGAATTCAATGGTTCTAACATATTTAGGTAGACAGGCTAATATAAATAATTGCTGAATGTTGTAAATGTAAATACAGTAGTTTCCCCTTATCCACAGGGCATATGTTGTAAGACCCCCAATGGATGCCTGAAACCACATAGTACCAAACCCTACATACACTGCTTTTTCCTATACATACATACCTATGATAAAGTTTAATTTGTAGATTGGGTATAGTAAGAAATGAACAATAACTAAGAATAAAACAGAATGATTATAACAATATACTGTAATAAGTTAATGTGAATGTGGTCTCTCTCTCTCAAAATACGTTGTTGTACTGCACTGCCCTTTTCCTTGTGATGCTGTACATGATATGCCTACGTGAAGCGAGGTGGGTGGCGGCAGACCTTTTGTGACCAGGGTTGACTAGGGGTAACTGAAACTGCAGAAACTGAAACCACAGAGAAGAGGGGACAGCTGTATATCCTATGCATCACTTATAATACACAGTTTTCAGGATATGTATACATAGATTATAACAGTCAAATAAAATGGAGAACTAAAGCCTTTGTTTAGAAAGCCCACACATCTCTCCCCATTTGATTACATTATTTGACCCCTTCTTTACTTCCTATTACATATATCAGCTTTTAGAAACATAGTGACATATAGATCTGTTGACTGTCTGTATTGGACCATAATAACTCTTGTTCTTTTTTGAGGAATATAGTCCAAGGAAAATAGCCATTTAACATCTCTCTTTCAGGAACTTCTGGGAGATGCTTGGAAGAATTATACTGCCATCCTTTTTACCCATGCAGAAAAAATAGAAGAGGTTGGGTTCGGTGAAGATGAATATTTAAACGAGGCCTCCGATATACTGTTAACCCTACTCAGTTCTATTCAGCACAGGTATATTTTTTTGTATAAAAAAGGAAACTCACTTAATGAACAAAGAATAAATGTCTTAGAAAGAATTATGGAATTTATAAAAGAAAATGGTTACCAAGTTCTTACCTTTAAATAAAATTTAGATAAAAGGAAGAAAGCATTTGGTGTTAATGTCAGAAACCTGGTTTCAAAAGTGCCTTTCTTAGAATGGATGTGGCCCATGAGAATTCCCATATCCTGCCAGTGAGTGTGCACTGGTATAACCACTATGGAAATGATCCAAAATGTTCATCAAAGGTGGCATGGATGAGAAAATTGTGGTATCTCACACAATGGAATGTTACATGGTAATGGGATGAACACACAACAACTGCATGTGACAGAATCAATGAATTGCCCACACATAATGTTGAAAGCAAGAAACCAAACACACTCCATAAATGAAACAAGCTTGATTTTCAACATTTGAGTATCTTTTCCCTTATATTCTTGTCATCAATTGGTGTTTTCATCTTAAAATACATATTCCTAACAGCAGTTTGATAAATGTAAAGTCATATCTTACTTAATGTGCATTTCCCAGACTCCTACTGAATTGGAGCTTTTTATGAGCAGGTTGGTCATTCAGATTTGCTCTTCTATTAAATGCCTCTGCACATTTTTGTCCTTATTGTTTTTTCCTATTGGCTTACTTCTCACAAAGATTCTTTGCTTGACCAAAACTTTAGACAGGCTCCTAAACCTTCCTTTAGGCCATCTGTGCCTTGTAAAATATAGTTTTAACAAAAGCGCTGCTACCGTTTAACCAGAATCCTCTGTCTTCATTTTTCTGATCGTGTTCCTCATCCTCTATTCCCAGTGATGTCTGATCATCCTGGCCTGGCTTCAGCAAAAATCCTGTTAGGTTGGTTTGGCCAGATTTCCCCTGACTCTTTTTGCTTCCTCTTAGTAATTGTTCATCCACAGACTCTGATGCTGCTCTTGGCTATAAATTCCCACTTGCCCATGCTGTATTTGGAGTTGGGCCCAATCTCTCCCCACCGTAAAATCCCATTGTGGTTCCTATATATCTCAAAGGACCTAAATTACCATCAGGTCTGCCTTACCTCCTCTGCCTGACAAATTGGAAGAGCTCTATATTATAGATAATAGCCCTCTATCTGTCCTTCATGATGCATTTTTTCAATTCTATTACTTATCCTTTCACTTTGTTTATAACTTTTGCCAAATTAAATTTGTGCATTTTCTTAGTCATATATTTCTATGTACACGATATGAGGTAATATTTTAGTTTCACTTCCTTTTCAGATGTATAACCAATTGTATTTGCTCTACTTATTAAATGGAAACTTTTCCTACTGAAGTTAGATAAAGTAGATATATATTAGTATATATAGATATATCTCCTTTATTTCTGGATCTATTCTGGATTCTTAATTCTTTTCCATTGTGAATTTTATTTGTGGTACTGTTAATACCAGAATAATTTAATTAAAATGATTTTATATCATTGCTTGATATCTAAAAGAACAAGTTTCCCATGTTTGTTTGTTTTTCCCCAAAATATTTTCTGGCTACTCTCAGGCATCCATTTGTACATATAGTTCCAGATCTTTTTTCCTAATTTCAAAAATATTCTTTTATAGTGTTTTTATGACAAATGACATTTTGTGATACTAAATCCTCCCATGCAAACATACAGGATGTTTCCCCATCTTTATTTATTTTATGTTACTGCATTTCTTGCATTTTTTCTTTTGCTTAGTTTTGATTTGATAGTTTCTACTAACTTTTTTCTTCTTGATAATTTGAAAGTCCTAATTCATATTCATTAAGGATTATTCCCTTGCTCCTGAATTGAAAATCAAGTATCTATTTCTCTACTACTCTTTGATAACGAAGTAACAGCTATTTCCTTAAGCAAGACCTTCCTTTTCCCAAAGCATCACCCCTCAGCTATTAAAATGAGAGCCTTAGAACACTTTCATCTCCTCCCATCTTTCTCTCTTCCCCCATCATCCTTAGGGAAGCGGTCTTTGGAACGCTTTTCTTTACCTTGTATTACCAGCTTTTGCTAAAATAATTAAATAATTCAAGATTTCCCCTTACTAATTGTCTCTTCTGTTTTAAAAGTCTTCTTTACCATTTACATTGAGCATACCAGGTAATCATTATCTCTTTTAATATACAAATATTAGAAAGTCCAGTCCTCATTATCTTTTTCTCATCTCTCCCAATCTTTTTCTTTAGTGTATTTTCCTAGTAAACTCTGAATTTTAGTATAGTAGAATTCTAGTATAGCATCCAAAAGGCATTAAATTTGAGATACACTCTTCAATGCCGCATTATGCAATAACAGTCCTGGCGCCTCACAACAATCAGCACAGTGGATGTAGGGGAACATGTTAGTTGACAATGGAATAGTTCAATCATAAGACTGGTGATACATTGAACATTTGTGCTGTGCTCCACCTGAAGCTGGGTTGTATAGCTTTTTCAGGATGACAGTGCATCCATCGAATACACTCACTATTATTGGAGCTAATTATTACTTGCGATAAAAGACCCATGTGACCAGAATTAGATCTAGGTAAAATAAATGTCTCAGAAAACTCATCTTTGGTATTGTACATGTCCTTCCAGATGCCCAATCTGTATGCTATTCTTACCTGGAAGACAAAAATCTCTACTAAATTTTACATTTGACTTAGGGTCGTGGACACACAATGCAATAAACAGATCCATGTATCATAGAAATGTACACCTAAAACATATAATCTTACTAACCAATGTCAACCCAATAAATTTAATAAAATTAAAAAATTAAGAAATAAATCATACATTTTAAAGTGTTTTGAATATTTTAGAGAACTGTAAATTAGAACATGGTATTTTTGTGTAGCTGGGGTTAATCTCATTAAGTATATATCATTTTGGGACATTATTAATTCACTCCTAATACTTACCAGGTCTGACCTTTACCAGGTTTATTCTTCTAGATATTTTACTTCAATTAGCAATCTCAGACTAATTTTTTTTTAGTTACATTTATCTATAGGCTTCCTTGTTTTAATAAAAAATTTGCTTAGGTTGTTCTATTGGTTTTCAGGCATATCAAAATTATTTTTAAAAGGCTAATGTTAATAGTTGCATTGCTATTTCCCAGATTCTAAAACTTTATTAAAAATAAGTCTCTTTTCACAAGCAGCAGTTCTTATTTTCAGTGCATGTGCTACTTTAAGAGAAAATGTTATCCTTTCACCTGAAAACTAAAGGTTATAAAAAAAAGTTATTTCTACTAAAATGATTCTTTTGCTAAACTTATTGAAAGTGACTTTTAGTTTGCATTTTTCATTAATCTTTTTCAAAGAGAAATCAAATCGTGGTGTTGATTCTGGATGACTCATGCACCATTCTTTCCAAATTCCCCAGGTGTTAAAAGTTGAGTGGGTTTTAAATTAACAAGTATCAGCCAAATATGTAATCTGAGGACTGAAAAGTTAAGTGGATGCACATATTGAGAGCATTTCTCTACTGGGATATATGATATTCTAATGAAGCAATTTACAAAAACATATAAAACTCTGTCAGGGCAACCTTGATATGAAGGATCATCACATAAATGCCATGGTAGAAACAAGGAGACAATAATAATAGCTATTAGAACAATTCTGTTGGCATTATATAACAATGGAAAGGCAAGAAGCCCTTTCATTAGAAAATATATCTTTTTTCTTGCAATTATTAAGCCCCGGGCTTGTTTTTGCTGCTGTTGCTAAGCAGAGTAGCCTGCCAGATAAATGATGATGAAGACATAAAATAAAACAAAATATTTTACTCAAAACTCAGAGAATTGGGAATAGTGTGTGTTAGGAGGGGAGTGGGAGTAAGGTAGAAGGAAAGAAATAACAAGGAAATACATAAGGGCGAAAAAATAATTATACAGTTATTAATTCACTCTGAAATTCCAGATGACTCACTTTCAAATCAACAATTATTTCATTGTTTTCTTTAGGTCCTTTCAGTTTCTTTTCTTTTTCTTGTTTTCCTTTTGGAGTAATACACCTATGAATTGTCTCACTATGACTTACCTAAAGGAAAAATCGTAACTGTAAAAAGTTAAATAAGCAAGAATGGGTAAACCACTATTTTCCATTCCAACAAGTTAGTATATGAAGATGCAGTTTTGTATAGAGGGCCATTAGCAACCATCCTTCTTTTTACTATTATTGCAAATTTCAGGGTTATTATCCAAGTAGTACTGCAAAAGAGGTACTAGTATATGACTGAAGAGTTGATCCTGGTTAAAATATGCCTGCCTGCCTGCCTGCATATCATCCATCCATCCGTCCACCCACCCATACACCGACCTACCGATCTATCTGGAACTTAGTGACCTCCCTCGCAGGCTGATGTTTGGGGCGAATTGTCATTACAGGAACAATGCCCTCAACAATAGTACACAATTCAAAGAATCAAGGCACGAGGCTCTTTAGAAAGGCAACTGCTGCCAGCAGCAGCAGCAGCCCTGTTTTGCCAAGTAATTCTGAGAACTTCAGCAGCAAAAAGAAAAAAAAGATGAATTCCCTTCCTAACGACTCAAAAGGAGTGTTTAATGACCTCAGAGCCTCTCTTAGAATCTCTTAGATATTTCACTGAAGAAGCTACCCTAATCTCCTTAACATGAATTATTAGAGTTTAGTTATTTTTTTAAATCGCTATCTTTCCCTACAGTTTAAACAAAAGAAAAGTTTAACTTCTCATTCAAATAAAAGAAACCATATGCTATCTAACTGACAGGGAAGGAAGTGTATGGTAATGGAGAAGAGCACACAATAAACAGGAACCGGAAGATCTAGGTTTCAGCTAGTTCTATTTTAGCACAAGCATTTATTTAACCCTTCTCTTGATTTTTTCAGGTTTAGATGGCTGATCTACCTCCAGGGAGTTAAGAAATTGGTAAGCTTTAAATATCTTAGTAATAATTCTATAATAAAATTCATGACAGCAGACAGATATTAATATATCTCCCTAACTTTTGAGAAAAGGGTATAGTTATTTCTTAACTAAAATTTTGAAGGGCAAAGCTTTCTCCACAAGATAGCACTTTGCAATATTATTGGTAGTTGTTACTTTAACTTGCCTCACTAGTTTTTTTATTTTGTACCATGGTAACTAAGTTTTAGTTTTCAGACCATTGCACAGCACTCAGAACCAGGACTCATGTCACAGTGTAGCAGAAGTACACAGCTAATACTGTGCACTTCTGATATTTTTGTATTTCTAAAAGTACAACATATAATTTCCTTGGAAAATTGAGAAGGTATGCTTATGTCCCTTTAATGCCCCTATTACAAGCAACAGTGAGGTGCTCCCTCACCCACCAAAAACTTGAAAATATGATTGTTTCTATTTGTGTTAAACTAACATAATAGTTAATATTCCTTAACATACTCTGTTCAATTTATATACACCAAGTAATCTTCTCAACAAGAATTAAGCTTTTCAGGAACATCCTTATTATAAACTCATATCAACATAATATACATCTATTATGTTCCAGGCACTGTTTTAAGTACTCTGTGGGTACTACCTGACACACTCTTCCTAGCTCTACGAGATAAGTACTGTTATCATACCCATCTATGACAGAAGTAAGGTATATAGAGGCTGAACAACTGCACAAGGTCACACAGGCAGTTAAGTCATAGAGCTAGCAATCAAAGCTGGGTAATTGGCCTCAAAACCAGTAATACTAGGATCCATACATTTCTTATCAGCTACAAATGCAGATTTTTAGACCTGAAAAGCTAAGGCCCAGACACTGGGACCTGGTTAAACTCATTAATGTTGCTCTATGAGGCCTTCTCCATATGTTCTGTCTTGATGACATGCTTCCTATTAAACATCCATGTATTACCTTGAATATTTTGTAAATAGTCTAAACGAAAGTTTACATTTTTTAAAAATTCAAGAACAAATTATCTGTTTGGTGGGCACTTAAAGTTCTTATAACTGTAGAGTACTTAATGTTTTTAACAGAAGAAAATCAGAGAAATGTTTTCCAATTTTTATATTAAAATCAACACGTCCTGAAAATGACTCATCTCAAAAAGAATACATGGAATTTCTAAACATAAGAAAAGTTAATACTCCTGATATTCATGTATGATAGTGGGCCAACCTGGATGAGAAATTATCTTGGGATAAGGTCAGATTTTTGCTCTGGTTTAGTTTGCAATACATAAATAGATGTCAACAGGCGCCAACTGTTTAGCCTATGATCTAACACTCTGTCCTATTTTTAAAATCCTTAAAGAGCTGACTACCATTCGAAAGCCAGAAGAGTTATGCCCAGTTAACCAACAATGCCATTTTTGTTGTTGTTGATTCCATAAGAGCTCTCTTATCCCAGCAATACAAATAAAACAGAATTAAGTTTTCTTAAAAAATAATGACTAGCCCTGGGCAGTGTGGCTTGGTTGGTTTTGGAGCGCCATCCTGTGCACTTAAAGTCATGGGTTAGAAGCCTGGTAAGGGCATAAACTTAGGTCATGGGCTCAGTCCCTAGTCAGGGCACATACAGGAGGCAACTGATCAATGTTTCTCTCTCTTTCTCTTATAGTCGATAAATGTATCCTCAAGTGGGGATTAAAATAAATAAATAAATAACGACTGAATGGGGCTAAATTGATAACATGATTGAGTAATGCTTTTATGGAACTTGAAGAATTTGGAATATTTCAACTAAGCAGTTAAAATAAAATACCCTTTAAATTATATTAGATTTAAAGAAATTTGATATAATTGGGAAAAGTTAGAAAAGACAGGATCACAAAAGACTTTGTCACATTCTTTATTCCCAAAAGAATGGATCTTCAGAACAAAATAACTTTAGAAATTCATTTGTGTTTAGTTATCAACATATGTTAATGATACTGTTAATAAATACTCAGTTTTCCAGAAAGAAGATCAAATTCTATTATGGTATCATTCCCTGGCCAACCAGAACTCCATGGTTTTAAATAAATGAACTTTACCCACACCTTTTATAAATCAACATTCAGGGTTGTTGTAAAACTTTGTTTTGCTTCTCCTTACTGGAGGCAGAAAGAGCTACCACGGTGCTAGGATTTCAACTTGGAGACTTTCCTTTCAAATGACATCTATACTCCTACCTCCCCAGATGCATTTCTTTTTAGGCAGCCCAAATCATCACTCATCATCTCAAGGCTGATAAAACTGAAGCTCATAACACTTACATTAATTTTCGTTGTTTCTAGAATATCTAGAAGGTGAGTAAAAATAGGCATTTGACGCCTTAGTATATATTAAGGTTTTGGCTGCCATTTCTTTAAATACACTGACAGTAAGATGTTTCACGAAAAAGTAAATTATATCAAACTTAAATGCTCTTCTAAAGATGATAGGCTATAAATAATGTTTTATTAGGTACCCAAGGAATCTTTAAAGTCAGCTAGAATAAAAAAATAGACTGCTCCTTTTATGGTCAATTATTGGAAACTACATTGGCAACACTTTGCAATGTGTTTACACTTCATAGTCAAAATTTATTACTAATTAACTTGCTAAATGGAATGAAAAGTTCAATACACAGTTGGAAATTTCTTTTTAAAAAGTTTGGGTTACTTGGGCAAAGAACAGCGATAATGTTCAAACGCCACATCCCTTAACTTTTAGGATGTTTGGTTCTCTAGAATCAACAGTTGTTCATTTTCAATATTATTACAATATGACTTATCATTTTTGAAGAGAAGACCTTTAGAACACATATACATGATATACTAAAAATCCAAGGCCTTGAAATTTCATGCATCATGTGCCTACAAATAAGAAACTAAATGTTAATCTAGTTCAACTTACCTAAAAATGCATAAAGAAAAAACAACCTGCTAACTAACATCCTTGCTAAAAAATAAATCATCATAAATCATAGGTGAAAGTATAATGTTTCTCTAATCATTTGAAGCAATAATTACAAGGTAAAAAACCAATCCAGTCCAGAAGAGAAATAACACAAATATGAGCCAGTTATATTTTAGGCATAAGTCACAAATGTATTTCTTTTTATTGTTATTAAAGTTTTTTCCAATGTATTTCAGTCACTGAAGCATTTTAATTTAACTTTATTTTATTCCACTGTTAGCCATAGTTTGAGCCCTACACACTCCCTTCCCTTTCACCTCAAAGGGAGCTCCTTTATAAGTAGCCACACACTCAGCATTAGTGTAAAGATGAGGCTGGATCTGCTCCCAGATCTTCTTCTTAGGATTCAACTCCTTGTCTGGTTCTCCTGTTGGGGAAAAATAAAATTATATAGCTAACACATTAAATAAATTGTCCATAGACATTTCTAGTGAATTGTCTTGCAGTACTTTCTGATCTTTAGACCTGATCAGAATTTCACCATTTACTGTTAACATTTATTTTTATGACATTGGGATTTTATAATCTTGATTGGTAAAATACATTTTGTCATTTCCTTACAAATATTAAAGATATTGTTTTCACTCTTTTAAAAAGGATTGTATTTATTTTTAGAGAGAGGGAAAGGAAGGGAGAAAGAGAGGGAGAGAAACATCGATGTGTGAGAAAAACATAGATTGGTTGCCTCCTACATGCTACATGGGGACCTGGCCCACAACCCAGGCATGTGCCCTGAGTGGGAATGGAACCACAGACCCTTCAGTTTGCAAGCCAGCACTCAATCTACTGAGCCACACCAACCAGGGCTATTTTTATTCTTATAATAAATATTTTACAAGTAATATAGTTCAATGAATTTATTCTATAAATTTGAAATAAAAATATAAGGTATTCTTTAAAAATTTTGTGTGCAATTAAGAGTATAATTTCATGTGATATATTTTTACATGTGGCAGAAGCAGTGTATGCTTTACTATACATTTCATCATACAAAATAAATGACTAGATTGCTGCTATAGTGCTTAAAGATTTCTTATAAATACTAGAGAATGGCCTAAATGTTGGGATTACCTACCTAAATATAACTATTTTGGGTCTCATCTGCTACCCATTCCATTTGGTGAGATGGAAAGTCAGAGTGGTAGTGAAAGACAAAGACTAGCATTTTCTAAGAACACGAATTTACACATATGTTGTTGCATGCAATTCACACAACAACATTGATTCTAATTTTAAATATAAAGAAACTGGGGCTCGGAGAAGATCAGTTGTTCAAAGACACACAATCAACAACTGAAGTCAGGTTTTGACACCAAAGCTGCTGTTCCGCTAGTACAACACCTTGCCTTATAATAAACTATGCTTTAGAAAAGAAGTAACATTCTGACATGTGGATAATGCCCCATCCCTTCTCTTCATAGTAACTCACTATAAAGCTTACAATCAATAAAAAACAAATGAACTGTAGAATATATGTGTCTAGGCTTAACGACAACCAATATACCAAGCAATGAATGATAAGGAAGTAGTGAGCAAATTTTAATTTAACAGCATTTTAATACCTGGGGATATTCAATAACATTTAGAATGAAGAATAAGTTCAAGAAACAATAAAAAAGTAATGTACCTCTTAAGCATTAACTTCAGATGAAAAATGATTGTCCTGGAAGTAATAAAAATACTACTGAAGTATAATTCAATACTGACAGAAATATAACTTTATACATCGCTTTTTAACTGACTCCCAAGTTGAAGTCTCTTGGAATTACTTTAAAAAGAATCTTTTAAACATTATTGGAACTAAAGTCTATATTCTGATTACATCTTATTATCTAGTGTTTATTCTCTGCTCACACATACATAGGCATAACAAAACTGAGTAAATTGGTTGGCCATGGTAGCTCTGTTCTTTATTAGCTCTTCACAAACTGGCATAAAATTGGCAAGGACATACAAAACTGTCCCCTGATATGTGGGTTTTCAAAAATGACAGAAGTTGATGTATTTATAGTAAAAGAACATGCAATGAAACTAAAACTGAAACATTGATTATGAAAGTGAGGACTTCTTTTACTCCTTTAAGAGCATTAGATTGGACATTAATTTTATTAATTAATAAAAATAGAAAAATATCAATATATTAAGTATCTAATAAAATATTTTTATTTTTTGTTCCTAAACATTCCTAATCTAAGAGCATAATCCTACTTTGTCCTCAAATCATGTGGAGAAGTGAAGCTACTGTTCAGGGAGACCTGAATACTAACCCTGAATTCTGCCCACTCAAAAAGAGATGCTCCCTAACTTATAATGAATTAATTTAAGAAACAGAGTGTCCCAGATTTGTGCAAAAGCTTCTTATAAAGAGCATAGATTGTGTAGTAAATTTTTGCTGAATGCACACATTAAGCTCCAAGTACAAAAAGCTGTGGTGCAGCAGAAGATTAAGCCTCTCAGACCTAGGAAGATATTGAAATGTATAGCAAATAACAGTCATTATACATCACACATATAGTGCTTATTACGTGGCAGTCACTGCACTAAGTGCTTTTCATATATTTACTTATTTAACTCTCTCAGTACACTATATAAAAATGATTTATTATCCCCAATTTATAGAGGAGGAAATTAAGGCATGAAAGTTACAACTAAGAACTTAAAAAACTAGGCAGGTAGCCACGTGTTTCAAAAGTTAAACCTCCTAAAACACACATGAAATAAATACCATTCAAAACCCCTTCTCATTAAAACAAACAAACAAACAAAAACCCTAATATAGATGAAAAAGCTGGGGCTCAGGAAGGTTCATTCCTAGGTCACCAAGCCCTTGTGCACATATGGAGCCAAGATCTGAAAGTTTTAAACTTCTTATATAAAACTGTAATAATTTTCAAGGAATAAAGATTTGAACTAAAAATAAACTAGAAATAAGGGGAACCTCCAAACATAACCGATGTCTTTTAGCACACAAGCATCAATACCTGTATCACTCTGAATGTAGTTCCTAGACTTGAACAAAAATGAAACAATGACTTGGACAACTAAAATTTGAGATTATAATCACTGAATATAAATCAGAATTGATAATCTTGGATGCAGTATTAACCTTCTGGCTTAGCGAGCATGTTTCTGAATAATATACTATTTGGTAGGGTATAAAGCTAGTTGAAAAGTTTAAATCACCTCCCATGGGAAACATACCTGATATTTAAAACAATTTTTTAATGACTATATTTTTCAGAGAAGTCTTTCATCATTCCTGTGTGTTATATCCATCTACTAAATCTTATTCTTCTAATTTTCTTTCCTATCTTAACTGCCCTCCCTCCTTTGGCATTGCTATGCAAAGAAGGTAAAGGATGATATCAATAAAAATTCTTCAAGCTAAAAACTGCAGAGCCTCTGAAACTGTTAAACACATGCCAATAATCACCATTTGGAAATGGTTACACATGTTGTAAGAGAACTAATCATTTAGAGATTATTTTAGGCCAACTCATTCTAAACAAAACACATAGGGAATAAGAACTAGTTCAAGACGAGTTTGTACAGATGTGAAAAGTTGTGACCACCTCCTCCACCTTCTCAGCAGTTAAAACCTACAAAAAGCAATAAATACAGATTCCAGAGTCCCAGGCATTCACAAGTCTGAAGTAAGAACCAGAGACTTCATTGGGCCGTTATTCTGCATAGAATGCTCACTGATCATCAGCTTCTTTCTGATATCTACCACAGCATTAAAAGCCTAGCACTAACTCAATTAATTTGTTTGATTAACTGAGTTTCTGCACTTTAACAATTATAACTATTGCCACTTGTGGCACAAAAACCGAAGTATAACTTAGCAAGTAGGGAGTCAATTAATTTTACAAAGCTTATCAACAGGGGAACATGGTTTGGTGGCAGACAGAAATGATATTGCAGTAATGAAAGTAGATACTTAGGCCTGCTCTCAAATACTGTTCTTTTTTTTTCTTTTTGACGTATTTTACTGGTATGTTTCTTTTTATTTATTCATTAACCAATTTATTTAGCTCCTACTCTATGCCAGGCATTTTTCTAGATGACAGGGATATAGCAGTGAGTAAGAACAAAAAAGATTTCATGATGCTTACATCTGTGTGAACAGACATTAAATAATGTACAGTAAATTAGATGGTGATGTTTTGGAGAAAAATCTGAACATGATAAGTAATGGAGCTATCTCAGGAAAGAGCCAGTGGCTCAAATGAAGCAAATGAAGAATTAAGAGTCTGTGCAGTGAATGAGATAATGGGAATCCACTGTAATGAGGAGGCTTGTACGCTGGGTCAAATGCAAAGCTTTTGAGCAAAGAAGTAATATAATGTGACCTAAATCACTCTACTTATTATAATTGAAAATAGGAAAAGGGCAAGGGCAAAAGCAGGGAGATCAGTCAGGCTTTTGCAATGATCTAGATAAGGGATGTTGGTGCCAAGACCAAAGTTGTGGTGGAGATAATGAGAATGATTCTGGGTATGTTCAGAAGGGACACCCGCTGTTATTTTCTGAAGGAGAAGCTGCATGAGAAAATAAATAACAGTTGAAAGAATGGCATTCCAGTGAGATGACATGGAAAATACTAAGGAAAAAAGGGCACTCTAGGGGGATGACTGGGATATGTATTCTCCCTGCGGACATGTTAGTGAAGTCTATTAGACAGCTAGATAAGTAATTGGATAAAATAGCCAGGGAATAATGTGGAGAAGAGGACAAAGAGGAGGGAAGGTAGGGTTAAGGGTGGGGAGGAGTCAAAAAGGGGTCTGGGGCACTCCAATGTTAAGAGGTGATGAGGTGATGGAGGTAAGGAAGAATCAGCAAAGGAGAGGAAAAGGAGAGCTGAGGAAGCAGGAAGACCACCAGGAAGGAGTGATGCCAGATGTCAGGTCAATTAAGAAAAGAACTAAGAACAAGCCACGGTTATTTAGCTACAGAGAGTAATTAGGAATCTTGACCACAGCAGTTCTGGTGGAACATGGTAGAGAGAAATTTAATTGAAATGGGTTTTGAGAGAAGAATCAAATACACACAGTAAATGGATCCAAATGTGAAACTCTCTTACATATGACACAGACTTTACACTTAACCATTAACTTAGGTTTATTAATAAGACTCAGTATCAACAGAAATAAGTATGGTCTTGGAGGTTAAAATTCTGAATACAAATTTTCATTTACTTTTAGAGCAAAATCGGTGCATTTTCTATAAAAGGCTGCCGTTGCCTTTGTCTCCTAGCTATAATACTATTTTCAAGTTATTTTTACTTGGTGCTTTAGGGACCAGTTATACATTTAAATAATAAAATTTATAGCTTCACACATTCAGGATTAAAAAAAGTATTGAGTGGGGATGGTTTTTAGCCATTGTTATAAAAATATTACTTGGCATCTTCTAAACTCTATGGAAGTTTTCAGTTCTGTAGTTAAAGAAAA
Source organism: Furipterus horrens (assembly GCF_987537825.1). NCBI lineage: Eukaryota > Metazoa > Chordata > Mammalia > Chiroptera > Furipteridae > Furipterus > Furipterus horrens. The sequence goes on along the minus strand of NW_028327172.1, from coordinate 122,369,206 downwards.
AAGTTGTTAAGTGTAAAAACCTTTCCAAGGCCAAACAGCAATGGAAAGGTTTGAGTCCCAATTGTAATTTCTATACCACACTTAATATATATATATCATGAAGTATAAATCTCTAGACACTGAGCACATCAAGTGAACATCAAAATGTACTAGCAGACACCTTAAGCTTTAAAATGCAAAACAGATGCACTGATAAATCACAGCTCTCTCTGGAAAAAGGAAAAATAAAACTAATGGTGTGTTGTGTAGTATTAACTGTTATTTCCTTTCAGATTAACTGCTACAGAAGCAGTAACTGATGTGGAACCATAAGCAAGATAAATATTAACAGACCTCATATCTCAAAATTTATCAATTATTCAATTCTGTTTGGCTTGGGTAAGCCTATTGTAAGTGATAAGAAAATAGTTCAAGGATGTGGCTGGGGGAGGGAGGGAAAGGGAAGAAAAGTGGAAACAACTGTTAACAGTTTAAACAATAATAAAAAATAATAATAATGAAAAGAAAATAATTCAAGCAACCTCATGAGCCATTTTAAAGTTAGGTTTTCCCTTCTTTCACTTTTAAATTAAAAAATTTTTTTTTTTTTACTTTCTCCATATATTCATGTGCTAAGGCACAAGGGGAAACTATAAATTTAGAAGAAATATTAGTCTTTGGAAGAATGTAAGTATAAACATATAAAAAGCCAAACTCAGAGACTAAAAATATAGTAAAGGCAAGAAATCCATATACAGCCATTATCGTCTCTAGTGCTAAATCACTGAGTAAAACTTACTTTCAATTTACTCAACAGAAACATCCAGATAATAACAAGTGATTCAACTGCTGAAATATTTACCTGTTAATTCTATGAGGTAAGGGAATGAAAGCTGTCACAGAAATAAAAGAACTATATACCTTCATTAATAAACTAGTCCACATGAATTCATAGCAAGCAACATCAACAATCAAAAATGCTATAGTATTAGAGATTCAGGCACATCTACTGTTGGATCCTTCTACTTACTCTACATAATCTTAAGCAAGTAACTAAATTGTGTCAGGCCTCAGTTTATAAACATATAAAATAATGGGTTAAAGTAGATGATTTATTCCATTTCTAAATGCGAGACTCTACAATTTACATCAAAAACTTAAAAAGTGTACTAAATCTTAAGTATTTAAATTAAAAAAAGATGGCAAATGTTAAACTGGAAAAGTAAACTAATATTTGTCTTTTTTTCCAATGCATGCTCCATATTAAAGGAAAAGCTCACCTTTATTGTTTTCTATTCCAAGTTGTGCGTAGGTCTTCTAAATAGAATTTTAGGTGTCAAATATACACATGATTGCACTTACCCCAAAATATGAGGTTTGGGGAACTGTTTTGATATTGTGGTAGAAGAGTGGTGATCGTATGCTCCTTAGAGTCTAAAGTCATCATGCTCCTTTGAGAAATGATTTAGACTGGCATTTTCCCAAAACCCAATTTCTCAAAAAAAGCACAGACCATTATGGTTTCAACCAAGGTTCAAGACATACACAGGCATTCAAAGTCACACATACTTGTTAAACAAACCCTGTATTTTTTAGATTAGTCTAGTTTTTATTAGGTGGGGGGAGCTTAGTTTCAAGAAAATTAACCTATGTTTTCATCCACATTTTCTGTTATCCCAATGTTAAAATTCTTTATATTCTAATATTTCATCAAACATAATTAATTAACACAAGATTAAAAAAACAGGCCTACATAATCACATCAGCCTGGCTATTACATTAAAACTCAGATCGTTCTACAAATGTCTCCAAATCAATTCTGACTTTTAAACCTAATTCTGCTTGTTACTCTACTTTATTCCTGCTTTTCCCATTTTTCTAGTCAAATAAACATACTTTAAATAAATGCAGTCTGTTCATTTCTGTTATCCTCCTATAATGTTCTCCTTCAATGAAAGAAAAATTTATTCTACATCTGCCCATCATCCTTTCTCTTCTGCTTTAAAAAAGACCTATCTGAAGAAACTTACTCTTTCATTATAAAGCCTAATCTGTCCCAGGAGCATTTTACTGAGGAAAACAAGCAATATGTAATGAAAACTTACTTTTAAATTATTAAAATAAATATGAATTTTAACTTACAGATTTTCTCTATGTCTTAAAGTCAAATAAGAGCATATATAAGTATATTATTAGTTGAACGCTTTTCTCCCATGTCTGAACTTCTCTTCATACTTCTGGGTTGCATTCTGAGATAAACTATAGCTTAAATGATTTTGCAGCACATTAATTTGTTTTATATCCATATCACATTCTCCTGTTGTGTAGGGATTATATTTAGTATTTTAACTAAAGCAAAAACTGGTGTTTTATGTAATTTGTACAATCATGAGGAAGCGGATGGTTAGATGTTTGTGCTCACTATGTCATCTTAAGCCAATAGCAATAATCTCAAAAATCATGGTCATTTAGTGTAAAGAATTGTGAATCATACACAGGATTGCTTTTAAACTTAAACATTACAAGTATTAACTCTGTGAACAATAATTCCTACACAATTTTAAATAATAACTAATACTTACCAGGAAAAGCATCAAAAGTAATTCTGTCACCAGGAACAGACCCATTAGGAGGTGCCAAGATTTCAATTTTCTCTGGTGAACTAGCACACATCACCATTGCTTGAGATAGCACTCCCCTCATCTTTGCAGGTTTTAGGTTACAAAGTAAAATCACCATCCGATTTTGCATCTGTGTGAAAAACAAACAGGTGATTAAGATGTATAGAATTTGGAGTGATTATACCTAGAATACATTAAGGTACATCTAATACGCTAAGTATCAAATGTTCTGATTTTGAGGATGTACCTCTATCTCTGTGTATCCAAAATCATTTATTGGTATTATAAAGCCTTATAGAAAGATGAAAAAAGAGTTCTACAATAAGTGAGTAAGAAAGAAAAACTTTAAAAAACAAAACAAAACAAGGATAGTTTAAGGGGCCTCTGAGGAAAAATCAAACACACTAACATTCTCATTATAGGAATTTCAGAAAGAGAAAACAAGGTCAGAGAGCTTATTTGAAAAAAATAATGGCTGAAAACCTTTGTTAATCTGGGGTAGGAAACAGATACCCAGGTCTAAACAAGTTGAACTGAAAGACACCTACACAAATACGTACTGTAGTTAAAATAGCTAAAGTTAAAAAGAGAGTCTTAAAAGCAGCAAGAGGAAAACAACTAGTCATATACAAGGAAAACACCATAAGGCTATTAGATTTTTCAGCAGAAACTTTGCAGGCCAGAGGGAGGTAGCAGAATATTTTTAAAGTGCTGAAAGGAAGGATCCTACAACCAAGAATACTCTACCCCAAAATGTTATCATTCAAAATTGAAGGAAGAAGTTTCCCAGACAAAATAAATAAATAAAGGCTTTCATTCTAACAAAACCACCTTTGTAAGATTTGTTATAGGGTCTTCATTAAGCAGGGGGAAAAGCCCACAGTTCAGGAAAAAAAAGATATACATGAAAGAAAAGATCCTACAGGTAAAAGCAAATACATAGTAAAGAAATGCAGTGCATCAGCCACTTAAAAGCTAATACAAAGGTTAAAAGCCAAAAGTAACAAAATCAAATGTACATATGATAAGTAGCTAAGGATAAACAAAAATATCTAAAATGAGTCAAAACCAGCGTGGAGAGGGGATTAAAAACAGAGTATTTTTAGAATGTCTTGAATTAAAGGCCTATCAGCTTAAAATAGACTGCTATAAATATAGGTTGATATCTATGGGAAAAACAAACCAAACACACAAAAGATACACAAAAAAATAAAGAGAAAGAAATCCAAATATAACACTAAAGAAAACTAGCAAACCACAAGGGAAGAAACCAAGAGAAGTAAGGAACAAGAAAGAAGTACAAAAACAACCAAAAACAATTAAGAAGATGGAAATAAGTATATGCCTATAATAATTACTTATTATATAAGTGAATTAAATGCTCCAATTAAAAAGGCACAGGGTGACTGAATGGATTAAAAAAGAATAAGACTCATTAGTATATTGCCTATAAGAGACTCTTCAGCAGGGAATGAAAAGAGAAGAGTTGGAATAAAGAGCTAGAATAGCAATTCTCCTATCAGACAAAATAAGACTTTAAAACGAAGACCAAAAACAAAAACAAAAAAACAGACAAAGAATGGCATAACATAATAATAAAAGGGTCAGTACAAGAAGAGAGTATAACATAAGTAAATATTTACACACCCAACATAGGAGCACCTAAATATATTAGTTAAATATTAACAGTCATAGAGACTTCCAGTCAAGATGGAGGCGTAGGTAAACATGGTTCGCCTCCTCACACAACCACAGCAAAAATTACAACTAAACTACTAAACAACTATTACCCAGAATTGTCAGAGAACCAAGCTGTATGGAAGTGAGACAACCAAGGAATTAAAGAAGTCACATTCATTCAAGCAGGTAGGAGGGGCAGAGACATGGAGACTTGGAAGGTGCAGTTCCACACCCACACGTGGTAAATAAAAATCGGGAAGGATAAATTGGGAGCAAGGGATTTGGCCCAACACCAGGCCTCCCAGCCCATGGTTCCTGTGCCAGGAAGATAAGTCCTCAAAACTTCAGGTGGGCGACAGCTTCCTCACTGACAAAACTCCAGAGGCCAGGCAGCAGCCAATGATCCTTTTCTGAGCCCTCTTGCACACAGAGCCACAGAGCAGAGACACCATATCTGAAACTCCATCAACATGGTTCACACAGGTTGCCTTGCCCAGGTGATTACCTAAGGCTCTGCCCCACCCAATTTATGGGTGCCCTTTTTTATGTTAGGCCATGCTGCTAAGACAGGGAGTCAAAGCTGCTTTACATAATATATAGAAACAAACACAGGGAGGCTGCCAAATTGAGGAGACAAAGAAATATGGCCCAAATAAAAGAACAGAACAAAACTCGAGAAAAAGAACTAAACAAAATGGAGATAAGCAATCTATCAGATGCAGAGTTCAAAACACTGATCATTAGGATGCTCAATGAACTAACTGGGTACTTCAAAAGCATAAAAAAGACCCAGGAAGAAATGAAGGTTACACTAAGTGAAGTAAAGAAAAATTAACAGGGAACCAACAGTGGAGTGGATGAAGCTGAGAATCAAATCAATGATTTGGAACATAAGGAAGAAAAAAACATTCAATCTGAATAGCAAGTAGAAAAAAAGAATCCAAAAACAAAAATGAGGATAGGATAAGGAGTCTCTGGGACCACTTCAAATGTACCAACATTCAAATCATGAAGGTGCTGGAAGAAGAAGAGAAAGAACAAGATTTGAAAACTTATTTGAAAAAATAATGAAAGAAAACTTCCTTCATTTGGTGAAAAAAAAGACATACAAGTTGAGAAAGCAGAGTCCCCAACAAGATGGACCTGAAGAGGACCACACCAATACACATCATAATTAAAATGCCAAAGGTTATAAAGATAAAAATAATCTTAAAAGCAGCAAGAGAAAAGCAGTTACCTGATAAGGCGCTCCCATTAAGACTGTCAGCTGATTCCTCAAAAGAAACTTTGCAGGCTAAAAGCAAGGACCTACAACTTAGATTACTCTATCCAGCAAAGCTATTGTTTAGAATCAAAGGGTGATAAAGAGCTTCCTAGACACGGTAAAGCTAAAGGAGTTCATCATCACCAAGGCATTATTACATGAAATGTTAAACTTATTTAAGAAAAAGAAGATCAAAACTATGAATACTAAAATGGCAATAAATTCACAACTATCAACAACTGAATCTAAAAAACAAACTGAGCAAACAAGTAGAACAGAAACAGAATCATAGATACAGAGAGTATTTAGATGGTTATCAGCTGGGAGGGCAAAGGGGGAGAATGGGGGAAAGGTGGAGGGATTAAGAAGCATAATTGGTAGATACAGAATAGTTAGGGGGAGATTAAGAACAGTATTGGAAATGGAGTAGCCAGAGATCTTATATATGCATGAGCCATGGAAATAAACTATGGTGGAGGATTGCCAGAGGCAATGGGGGATACTGCGTGCAGGGGGGCAAATGAGGAAATATTAGGACAACTTTAATAGCATAAACAATAAAATGTATCTAAAAAATTAATAGGCAAAAGGAAGAAATTGACAGTATCGCATATTAGGGTACTTCATTACCTCACTTACACAGGCAGATAGATCATCCAAACAGATAATAGGAAAACATTGGTCTTAAATGACATATGAGATCAGATGGACTTAAAGAAAATTTACCCAACATTTCATCCAAAAATTGAAGAATACACATTCAAGTGCCCATGGAACATCTTCCAGAACAGATCATATGTTAGGCCACAAATCAAGTCTCAAAAAATTCATGATAAGTGTTATAGCAAGTATCTTTTCTACACATAATGGTGTGAAACTAGAAATGAACTATAAAAAGAAAAATGAAAAAAAACACAAACATGTGGAGACAAAGCAACATGCTACTAAACGACCAAAGAAAAATTAAAGAGGAAATTTTAAAATATTGAGACAAATAAAAATAGAAATGAAGCTCTCCTGACTCCATGGGATGAACAAAATCAGTTCTAAGAAGGAAGCTCATAGAAATTAAGGCCTACCTCAAGAAACAAGAAAAATCCCAACAGACAATCTAAATTTACACCCAAAGAACTAGAAAAAGAACAAACAAAACTGAAAGTCAGTAGAAAGAATAAAATAATAAGGATCGGAACAGAACTGGAAAATTAGGGAATAGAATAGATCAGTGAAACTAAGAACTGGTCCTTTAAAAAGCTAAATACAAATGATATATCTTTAGCTAAACTCATAAAGAAAAAGAGAAGGCCCAAGTAAATAGAATCATAAATGAATATGAAGTTACAATTGACACAACAGAAATACAAAGAAGCATGTAAGAATACTATGAACAATTATACATCAGCAAATTGGACAATCTAGAAGAAATGTATAAACTTATAGAAATGTACAAACTTCTAAGTCTGAATCAGTAATAAAAAATAATTCCCCCAAAACATTGAGGTCTGAATAGCTTCAAAGGTGAATTCTGCCGAACATTTAAAGAGGAATTAATACCAATCCTTCTCAAACTATTTCAAAAACTTTCAAGAGGAAGGGATGCTCCCAAACTCATACTACAAGACCAGCATTATCCTGATACTAAAATCAGAAAAGGACTATACAACTAAAAAAAATTACAGGCTATTTCCCTAATAAACACAGATGCAAAAATTCTCAACAAAACCAAATACTAGAAAAACAAGTCCAACCATACATTAATAGGATCATACACCATGATCAAATGAGATTTACTCTGGGGATGTAAAGGTTGTTCAATTATCTACAAAACAATCAATGTTATACATCATATAAACAAAACCAGAAATAAAAATCATATGATCTCAACAGAAGCCAAAAGAAGTATGACAAAATTCCAATATCAATTTATGATGAAAACTCTCAACAAAGTGGATATAAATGAAACATACCTTAACATAATAAAGCCTATATATGACAAATCCATAGCTAACATCATAATTCTACATTGGTAAGCTGAAGGCTTTTCACCTAAGATCATTAAAAGGACAAGATGCCCATTCTCAGCACATTTATTCAACATAGCTACAGCAATCAGACAAGAGATAAAAATAAAAAGGCATGCTAACAGGAAAGAAAGAAGTAAAACCACCACCATCTGCAGATGACATAATGTTATATGCATAAAACCCCAAAGACTGCATAAATTTTAAAATAAGTAAATTCATTAAAATCAAAGGATATAAATACATGATGTTGGAAAAACTAGATATGTGATAAAAAAGTGAACCTGGGCCACTTTCTTATACCATACATTTAAAAAGTCAAAATGGATTAAAAAGGCTTAAATGTTAAGACCCGAAACCATAAACTCCCAGAAGAAAACAGGCAGTAAACACTGACATCACTCACAGCAGTATTTTTGGATATGTTTCCCTGGGCAAGGTCAATAAAAGCAAAAATAAAGTAATAGGACTACATCAAACTAAAAACCTTGCACAGCAAACAAAACCATCAACAAAATGAAAATAGAACTTAACAAATGGGATATCTGCAATGACATTATCTGATACAGAGTTAATATCCAAATACATAAGGAACTCATACAACTCAATATACACAAGAAAACCAAACAATTCAATTAAAAAACGCATAGGTTACCTGAATAGAAATATCTCCAAAACATAGAGATAGAAAACAGGCATATTAAAAGATGCTCAACATCAGGGAAATGCAAATAAAAACCACATGACTTATCGCCTCACACCTGTCAGAATGGCTATTATCAAAAAGTCAACAAATAACAAGTGTTGACAGCAATGTGGAGAAAAGGGAACCCTAGTGCACTGTTGGTGGGAGTGTAAAATGGTGTAACCTCTATGGGAAACAGTATGGAGATTCCTCAAAAAATTAAAAATAGATTACCATATAATCCAGCAATTCCACTTCTGGATATTTATCTGAAGAAAACAAAAACAAAAACAAAAACACTAACAAGGACATATAAGTGCAACCCCAAGTTCACTGCAAAATTATTTATGATAGCCAAGATATGGAAGCAACCTAGGTATATATCAATAGAGGAATGAATCAAAAAGATGTGGTATTTATGTAAAATGAAATATTACTCACCAATAAAAAGTACAATATTGACATTTGTGATAATATGGCTCAACCTCAAGGGTATTATGTCAAGTGAAATAAGACAGAGAAAGACAAATAACATATGATTTCACTTATATGTAAAATATAAAAAATCAAAACAAACCAACCAGAAACAGACTCATTGACACAAAGAACAAACTGACGGTTGCCAGAGAGGAGGGTCACAGAGAGATGTGAGAGTAAGGTGAAGGGGAGTAAGAGGTAAAAACTTGTAGTTATAAATTAGTAAATCATGGGGATTTTACATACAGCACAGGAAAGAGTCAATACTATCACAATAACTTTGTATGAAGATAGATGGTTACTCGACTTACCATGGTGATCACATGGTAAAGTATATAAATGTAGGATCACTATGTTGTACACATGAAACTAATATAATATTGTATGTCAACTATACTTTAATTTTTAAAAATAGGCCTAAGTTTCAAATTTAAAAGGTCCCCATTTTGAAGGTCTTCATTAATAAGACTCTTCTTTAACAAATAACTTGGAAATACCATATATATGAGAATTTTTAAAAATGTTATTGCAATTACATATAAGAAAAACAACAGGGTTATTAGCTAGATGCAGTCTTCTAAGAATTAGATGATTTTTGTGGGCCCTTACCTTTGAAAAATACACAAATCTACAAAATTTTCTATGTAATTGGGGGAGGGGGTTAAGTGTCCCAGCTTTATAAAAATAATAACCTCGATGGGTTAGATACAGATGTACATAAAGAGATTGCTTTTGGCTATGAATGATAGCTTCTGGAACAAAAAATAGTCTGCAACTTGTGAGAGCAAAAAAGATGAAGCCCAAATGAGTTTTTCCAATTTAACTGGCTTAAGATCACTTGGTTCTTTTCTCCAAGGCTCATATGAACCTATCATCATAAGTAGTTCAGAAGGAGTCCTGGTCCTATACAAAAGAAATATTTTTTTAAAAAGCACAAACATGTGGCCTATCTATATACTTTTTTCAGATAAGAGAAACTTCTTCACTCATCCCATCCATAGAGCAGCTAGATGATCTTATTAGTACGAGGCAGACCAAATTACTGCTTAGCTCAAAACCCTCCAATGTTTTTCATCTCACTTAGAATAAGAGCCAAAGTCTTCATAGTGATCTATAAAACCCCATGTTATTTGGCTAACTTATGTGTCTGACTTCATCTCACATGATACTCTCCATTATTTGCTCTGCAATAGTGATGCTGCTTCCTGTTATTCTGTGAACATTCTCAGGCATCCATTTGATTCAGCTACCTAAAAGGCTCTTCCAACAGATAAGACACATGACTTGTTAACTTCGTTTTTTCAGACTTTTACTTAAATGTCACTTTCTTTATAACGCCTTCTGAACTACTTTATATAAAATGACATCATCAACTTAGCCTTAATACTTCCTAGATCAGTGGTTCTCAACGCTCCTAATACCACGACCCTTTAATACAGTGACCCCCAACCATAACTAAAGCATAGTGATTAATCACAAAAACAATATGTAATTCTGTATCTGTTTTCCGATGGTCTTAGGCGACCCCTGTGAAAGGGTCGTTCGACCCCCAAAGGGGTCACAACCCACAGGTTGAGAACCGCTGTCCTAGATTCTTCCCTACTTTATCTTTTTGTAAAATATTTATCACTATTAATATATGTTATGATTTTCTGACTCTCTCACAGAAATGTGAGTCTCACAAAGGCGGGGCTTAAAAAAATTTATCATCTTAATTCAACTGCTATATCCCTTGTTCAGAATAGTTCAATAAATATTTGCATCTAGAAATATGAATAAATAAAGGTAGAGATTTGTCCAAGTTTACAAAGCCAATAAATAATATAGCTGGCAATGAACAGAGAGGCACAACTATCTTAATGTTGAAGTCTACAGTATTTGCAATATTTCTGAAGTATTATGGGGCACAGGAAATAGGTGTAGATGACTCAAAAGACTATAAAAGGTATCTTGAAAGAACAATTAAAACTATTACTGTCTTTAACTCATTCTACTGTCAATGGAAATATATATATATATGCCATAACATATGTGTATAAAAAAGATTTATATTTTTAAATACCAATACCTAAGTAACACCAAAATAAAAAACATCCAATTTTTAACAACTAAAGAGATACCATTAAAATCTGCAGTTTAATTTCCACGATTCCCTCTCCTCTTTTTTCTTAGAAAAGTATGGAAATATTTAAATCACAAAAACATAAAATCTGTTCTCTTACTTTTAGATTGGTGTTTTCCGGGTTTATGTAACAGTCATTTTTTAAAAATCAAGGAGTAATAGAATTTCATGAGGAACAATGATTATATAAAATATCAAACTGAAAACATTTTTTAATTGAGAAAAAATAATACATCTTTCTATCCTCATGATGTATAGATCTCTTGCAAGGTTTTAGTCTTTTTGTGTACTTTTTTTTGGTGAAATTACCACATTCGAACTAGTCAATACTGGCTCATGTTTTTTAGTCATCGAATACAAAATTATATGATAAAACATCAAAGAAAGATGAAAGTGTCATATGTATCCAGAAGTAATTTTACTTGCACAAATTACCTGATCAAGAGGGACATGATTCACCAGGCCACTGACAACTGTTCTTGGGACTGCTTCTCCAACATCTACTTCTTCTACATACAAAGAATCTGCATCAGGATGTTTTCTAGCAGTGATGATACAACCAATTCGAAGATCCAGACGGGAAATATCTATTGGCTTAGAATCAGCACTTCCTGCTATTGATTGCTGTTTTTTCTCCTTTCTCTCTCCTAAAAAAATTTTTAAAAAAAATGGGTAAACATCGGAAGTAAAAGAAAAATCAACTATGGAAAACTCCATAGCACTTATACTGATAAGCTTAAAGGAAAAAATAAAGGAAAATAAAGGAAAAAATAAAGTTTATTTCTTACCTTCAATTAAATAACAAAGGAAAGGGTTATTTACTGAAGTCACAGCATCTTGAAACCCATTTCAGTTATTTCTTTGTTGAATAACCGTCTTTATCTCTAGTTCAAGACATAGACGAGAGGCTGGTGAACTATGGCTCATGGGCCAAATCCAGCACACTGTTTCTGTCAAAGTTTATTAGACCCAATCACGTCTGTTCATTTATATATTGTCTAAGGCTGTTTTTACACTACAGCAGAGCTGAATAGTTGCCACAGAGCCTTATGGCCTAAGAAGCCTAAATATCTACAAAATGGCCTTTTTCTTTAAATGTTTATATTTCCCTGAAACAGAGCTGTAGAAAACCCTCTACAATTTTTACTGTGACTTTTAGAAAGTGAAAAATCCTATTTTTAGAAAAAATGCCACACTCTATAGCCAACTTATGGAATAAACTAAAATCAGATATAATTTCACTGATAAAATGTTTCTCTCATCATTAAACACACTAATAAGTATATAAAGAACTTCTCTACTTCTTTTATTTCCATGAAGACTTATTAGGGCTTTACGTTTAACCACAGAAACTATTTGGGCAGTAGAGAATACTTTATTCTGATTATATTTCTAAAATTCTACTTTTATTTATATGCTGACAACCTAACTCTTATTAGCATATGATTACTTTAGCCACTGGGTCAAAATACAACCTGTAAAACATTCAAATTCTGAATTAGTCCTGAGACTTCAGGCCAAGATGGAGGCCTAGACTGAAACACTCTGTTTCCCTCCACAACTAAGAAGGAATACAACTACCTCAAAACTAGAAATACCCAGAAGTTCCAGAAAATAAATGGAAGTCCAATGTATGAAGTTATAAAAAAGTGGTGCCTGCCTGGATGGGTAGGAGGGGCGAAGCCGGGGCAGAGAGGTCAAACTGTGCTGGCGGCGGCAGCAGCGGCAACGGCGGCAGGACGGCTGTAAGCACAGACACCCGTATTTAAGGGGAGGCTAGAAGCACCTGGGGAGTACCCCCGGCTGCAGACTGTAAGAATGGAGTCGCTCAGAGAAAAGTTTATTTAGGGATTAGCAAGCAGGCTGCAAGCCATGCTGTGAGAGAATGGCTCTAACTCTGAACTCCTAAGAATTATAGGTATGGGGAACATATTGGGGGGAGGTCAGTGGGGAGGGGGACGGGGGAAAGGGAGGGAGATGGTACAGGAATTAAGAAGCATAGTAGGAGGGAATGGAGTAGGCAGGAAGATGCTGAAAAGAACTATACGCACAACCAATGGGCATGGACTAAGGGGGGGGCAACTGAAAGGAGGGGAGTCAATGCGTAGAGGGTAACAAAGGGAAAAGAAATTGGACCAACTGTAATGGCATAATCAGTAAAGCATATTTTTTTTAAAAGGCATTTGTATTCTTTAGGTTTATGTTAAACTTCTCTGGCAGAAAAAATGTAAAACAAAATAAAGTTACTACATTTGAATCAAGTTACAGTGGCTTGAAGCATTTCCTTTCATCTACACCTCTGATTAATCTTTGGACAAATATTTACTGAGATTTAAGGCTCTAAAGAACTATGATGATGAGTAGCCCATGCTCTCAAGGCACTGAAAATCTCTTTTAAGAAAGACAGATGTATTAATGAACATGTGATAAACATTACATACACAAGGAAATATAGAAGCAGGGAAGAGTAATTCTGCCTAGAGTAAGAAAAGAAGATTTACTGTAAATGGCATTCACAATTTATACAAAAATAATTTACAAAAGAAGAGACAGGACTAGTTCAAAATAATTAACAGTTTTAATCTTCTTAGCAAATTATTAAAAATACAATTTTCCATGTAGCAGATTAGCAAAGATTTTTTTAATGGTAAAAATCCAAATATTACAGATATATATTACTAAAAGAAAATATACCAAAAACCTAAATAGAAGTTATCTTTGAGTGATAAACTAATTACTTTGAAATACTGTAGTACAACAGTATACTTATATCTGTATGTATTTTTTAACTTCATATCCTAGAATTTGAAGTACTACCTTTATCAGGAATTCACATTCCAGAGGTAATTACAAATATTAAAATCTATACCAAGAACTTTGTTAGTCATCATAAGGGATTTTAGAAATATTTTATTGACATGTGAGTGATGCTTACATGCAGCAGTCTAGAAAGTTTGTATGGACACCACAGCCCTTGCGGTGCAGAATTTCGAAATCTGGCAACTGTAGCAGCCAAACACCTATGGAACAGCCCTCTATTCCATCACTGTTCAGTATGGTACCTGCCAATCACATACAGCTATTTACATTTAAATTTAAATTAACTAAAAATTCATACTTTTAGTTATAGTAGTAGATTCGTTTCAAATGTTCAACAGCTACATGGGGCTACTGTGTTGGGTAATAGAGCTATACAGCATTTCCATCACCACATCAAGTTCCATTGGACAGAGGTCTTCTAGACCTAGAGCTCCATTTGCTCTTGTATGTGGCCTCCTCCTACAAAGGAGGACTTGGCTATTATCTCAGTGGACTAGAAGACTGACAGATCCTGCAGTCAAGAATAACCATACTAGGAGCCTGTCAGAATGAGGAGACAAAGAAGTATGGCCCAAAAGGGGGAACAGATCAAGGTTCCAGTGGGAGAACTAAGCGACGAGGAGATAGACAACCTAACAGATGCAGAATTCAAAACACTAGTGATAAAGATGCTCACAGGCTTGATAGATATGCTTGAGTATGGCAGATGCATAAGGGAAGAAGTGAAGGCTATGCTAAGTGAAACGAAGGAAAACTCACACAAAACCAATGGTGAAGGGAAGGAAACCGAGATTCAAATCAATGATTTGGAACATAAGGAAGAAAAAAAAGTCAACCAGTGCAGAATGAGGAAGCAAGAATTGAAAAAAATGAGAAAAACTTCCCAAATTTAGCAAAGGAGATGGACATACAGGTCCGGGAAGCACAGAGGGTCCCGGGTGAGCTGGACCCAGAGGGGACCACACCAGGACACATCATGATTGAGATGCCAAAGGTGAAAGATAAAGACAGAGTCCTGGGGGCAGCAAGAGAGAGGCAGAGAGTTGCCTACAGTGGGGTGCCTATAGGACTATCAGTTGATTTCTAAGAGGATACTTTGCAGGCAGGAAGGGACTGGCAAACAGTATTCAATATGAGGAAAGGCAACCTGCAACCAGGATTACTCCATCCAGTAAGGCTATCATTTGAAATGAAAGGGCAGATGAAGTGCTTCCCAGACAAGGTAAAGCTGAAGGAGGTCATTGTCACCAAGCCATTATTATATGAAATGTCAAAGGGACTTACTTAAGAAAAAGAAGATCAAAACTATGAACACTAAAATGACAACAAACTCACAACTATCAACAATTGAATCTAAAAATAAAAACAAAATCCAACTAAGCAAACCGGAATAGGAACAGAATCACAGGTATGGGGATCATTTGCAGGGTTATCAGCTGGATGGGGGGAGGGCAAAAATGAGGATATGGTGCAGGGATTAAGAAGCATAATTAGTTGGTACAATATAGACAGGAGAAGTTAAGAATAACGTAGGAAAGGGTGGAGCCAAAGAACTTATATGCACAACCCATGGACATGAACTAAGAGGGGTGGGATTGCTGGAGGAAAGGGAAAAAAAATTGGAACTACTGTAACAACATAATCAATAAAATATACTTAAAGAAAAAGACATTCTGACAAAAGAAAAATGATAAAAGGTGAAAATCTGAGTTTACCCAAAAGAATGATGAGTACTGAAAATGATATCCATGTGACTAAACATAAAAGACATTCATTACTTGAAAAAAAAAAAGAATAACCATACCTCTTTGAGCGTGGACAAAGTTAAGACAGGCCGTGTAATTGTTTTATGCCTACTTCTTCATAAATATTATAAAATGGAAAAATTAGTCTGACTTATTTGGTCTGACTTGCTTTCACTGTAGCCATACTACCTGCTGATGGAGGTATGTAGGACAGGACATTCAGCCCCTATTTACTCCCAACTAACAGAGGCTACTTATGTTTACCACAAGGAATTCACAAGTGTTAGATGTTAAATTAGCTGAGGTGAGTTCAAAAATCTCTCAGCCATTTTATATTCCAAAAATTTTTAAATGAGTATAAGTAATATGAGAGGTAAGTATAAAAATTACAAAAGCACTTTTTTAGACAAATGTGGGAAAATGAAGTCTAGAAAGGAGTAAAACAGGAGGGGAAAAAAAGTCATATTTATGATAAGAAAAATAGCTTCGGCAGGAAGGTAAAAATAAAGTAGAAAAGATGAGGCTTTAACATTAACTCAGATGAGAGTTTCTGATCATAAGAACTTAAACTAAGCCAGCACCTAACAAAATTGAGGCATAGAGCAAGGTTTGTTTTGGTGGTAGAAAGTATAGGTTTTGGTGGATAATTAGATATGAAAATCGAGGGAGTGGGACAGATTAAGCTTGATTGTAAGATTTCTAGTCTGGTTGGCTAAGAAGATGGTGATATACTTTCTACTTCAGTTCTCCTGGGTTCCTAAAACTTTAACATTCCTATGCCGTACTTCAGACATTCTGCTCTGAGTGGAATACACTTTTGCTAGCTTCACAACTATTCCTAAGCTAACTTTCTACCTGTGACTTTTCTGAAACAATCGCCCCCCAAATATACACTCCAATTCAGTCACCAACTACTTATGGGCCACAATGCTTCATCTCTACCTTCTGTTTTAAGTTATGCTGGTCCCTCTACCTCAAATGACACACACTTCCCATGTCGACCTGGTCCACCTTCACACATTCTGTAGTGTCCAGCTTCTGTGTTCCAGTATCATACTGTTCCTCATTTTATTCTAGCTCATAAAAGTTTAAACTTTCTACTTATAACTAATCTATAAAAATGTTGAGATCTGATAAATCAGTTAAGAACCAAATAAGCTTAAAGTAAAATACCTTTCTTTTCAAGTTTCTCTTTCACCTTCTTTTCTTCTCCTCCTCCTTTTTCCTGTTCTTTGGCACCAGAAGACATGGTTGTGATTGGTAGAGACTGTATCACATTTTCAGAATTAGCTTGCAGTGGAGTACCAGATGGAAATGGTATTTGCTTCACTAGTACAGAAAATCAAAAAGGCAATGTCATTTATATTAAACCAACAAACAAGATGAAAATCATGAAACTGTGAATCACAAATATGATTAAAAGAGAAATTCACTGTATATGATTATCTAGTCTCTGCTGTCTGAGATTGTAAAAAGCCTACCAAGAAATTAAGTAAACTTTAAATATGATAAAAGAATACATGTTTCTCCTTTAATCCCTGATGACTAAACTGAGAAAATTATAGATAACAATAATAGCTAATATTTATTATGGATTTATTATGTCCCACATTTCAAAATGCTTTATATGAATTAACTCATGTGATTTTCACAAATACTTCAAGCAGCAAATTCTGTTCATATCTCCATTAATAGATAATCATCCTGAGTCATACAGAAGTTAAAAAATTGACCCATCACACTCACAGTGAGTAGGAAACAGGATTTATACTCAGGTAGTCAGTCTCCAGAGACTGACTCTGGCAAGATAACATATTTTGCATGCAGCTTTTCCTTACATTGAACAATCAACCTGGAAGGTGTATTAATAATAATCATTTCCAAATCACAAAATTAATGGAGAGACAGCATTACTTGTTCTTAATTCTATTTCAGAAAACAACTTTTTAAAGAAGCAAAGAACATTCCTTCAGCAATATTAAAAACATTCCCATAGCCCAGTGAGCATAGAAAAATGTAATCTTTTGAGGGATTTGATGTGGCTATTTCTGGCCAATATTCAGACCACTTTTCTGAGCTTTTGTTTTTTAATTTCCCTGGAGGTTGTTGCTCCTTTTAGTAATGTGAAGTTCCATTTATCTCTATTTTATGTTTTAGCATTAGACAGAACTTAATACTTTAAATCAAACTGTTGATTTGTTTTAGTATCTCAGTATGATCAGAGTTGAAAAGTTTAATGTCCCAAGGCAATCTTCCAGAACTGGGAGAAATAAAATGCAGTTTTATATTGCTAATATTTTAACTGTTTACCTATATTCAAAATCTCCTAGTCTTGAAAAGCATCAACTAGCCTCAAACTTTCCATTCATGAACGATATTCTCTCTAGTTGCCAGTTTTAAGCATACACTGTTAATTTTTCCTTATTTTACTTATTAAGGGTAGAGTTCATACTACAGTATTCAAAATAATTATTGATGGGATAGTGGTCAAAAGAAAGTATACTTGGACCTTCTTAACTCACCTAGAAAGGATTTTCTGTAATACAATCAAATGGGTTTCTGCATAATACTTTGAAACTGTTATAAAACTACTATTAGTGATTTATAACAATGTAAATTTATCTAGACTCCTTTAAAATAATAAAATTTTTAATTTTATTTACAACGTAATAGTTAAAATGATAATTATCTACTGATGTGGGCAATTTAAAAAATGTATGATTTCATACAAATTACATTTTTAAGCTTTCATTTCCTCATATATAAAACAAGAGTACGTGTGTGATTTTATTTATTTTTAGAGAGAGGGGAAAGGAGGGAGAAAGAAAGGGAAAGAAACATCAATGTGTGGTTGCCTCTCGCACACCCGCAACTCAGGACCTGGCCTGCAACCCAGCCATGTGCCCTGACTGGGAATCGAACCGGCGACCCTTTGGTTCGCAGGCTGGCACTCAATCCACTGAGCCACACCAGCCAGGGTCAAAACAAGAGTATTTGTGTACATGAAATTTTAAGGATAAAATGCATAATTTATGTGAAACATCTGGCAACACAGTGCCCATAATACAGTAAAACTTAATAAATGTTAACTAAATATTATTGTGGCTTATTTTCAAAAACTATTCAATAGGGAACAGTGATGATCAAGTTGAAGCATAGCACAGAGATTAAAAGCACAGGTTTTGAACCTGAGCTTTGCTACTTGTCATTTTTTTGCATAATCTTACACAAGATCATGTGCCTTTTCTATATCTTCATTTTTTTCTTATACAGAAGAAGGGATGCTAAGATGAGAAACCAAGGATAACACTTAAATTAATAAATGATAAAAGAAATAATAATCACTATTATAAATAAAAAATTCATTTCCATATTTAATCACCTCCATTTTTTATTTCTGCCTGAATTAGCTCTTGCTTCAATTCTTCTATTTCTTTCTTCAGTTTAGCATTTTCAACTCGAAGTTTCTTTTCTTCTCTCAAAGTTGCCTGCAAAACTAAGATCAAGAAAATCTAGTTATGTATAGCTATGTTTTATCAAAGGTTTCTTATGAACACTACTTGAAAACAGAGCATAGCCAGGATAAACATAGCTAGGATAACACTAATAACCAAATGTTTGGCCAGTTGCTTTACATCTGAGTTTAGTATTATTAAAACAACATGATATTTAAAAGTGAGAAAAGCGAGAAAATCTGAATTGAACAGAAAAGGTTTTGTTTATGAACCAATTCTCCTAGTTTCTGTAAAGATGCTTATGCCAACTTAAGTATTTGGGTCAAAGTGTCAGTAACAGATAAAACTGTAAGAAAGATAAGTGTTAGATGTATTAAATTATTTTTTAAAAGTCTGAGATCTAATAATGATACCATAAAATAAAAAACTATTCTCATTTTTTAAGTCATAACCTGTAAAAGTAGATGAATAGTCTTTTATTCCTAATGTCTCAGAAATTAAGCTGGGCAAACATTTAATGAATGAAATAAATTCAAAGATTTGCTCATGAAATAATATGTGTGTAAAAGGTGAACAACAGCATATACAAAAATATAAAAGAAAAACAATGATTCTCAGTGGGGTCGGTAGTGCTCCATAAGCGGGATTTTGAAAACCTAAGGGAATTTTTCTGATTATAACAAATAATGGGAGTCATTACTGGCATTTACTGGGCTGTGGCCAGGAATGCCAATGTCCTGACATATGCTAGATAAAGATTTTGGAGTTTTCACTACAACATTAATATTGGCTATTGAAAAACAAAATATATGTAAACAAACAAAAATCAACCTAAATCCTAAAAGCAGAAATTCAGATTTGATATTTTTATACACACCATAGCAATTTCTAACTGAAACTTAAAGTATTGGAAAAAAATTAAAAATCATTTCCGAAAATGCCTTAGTAGAGAGTAATATAAAAGTGTACATTTTTCTTCTATACAAGGTTAGAGGAGATATTTCAGTTCATATTTGATTTCACCCAATATTCTTCATTTTTAATCTGTAATTCAATACCAATTTATTTTAAACGTTACTTTCACCTCAGCAGTCTGGAAATACATTGCTTTCTCTACATCATACATTCACTATATAACAGTATTAATTTATCTTAATCCTGTACTAATATTCCACTCAAGATTAAAATATTAAAGGAATATAAAAATTATCATCAATTTAAAGTAACAATTTATGTGGTAAACACTTTTTTTTGTTTGTCAATATATGAATTCATTTTAACTATCTCCTTAGAAAATTTAAATTTTTCTTACTTGCTTTTTCCTTAAGAAGAGCAACCTGATGCTTAAGATACTCAATAATTTGATCTGCCTCTGCACCTTTCTGTTCCAGTCTCTGCAGAACAGCATCACTGGCTGCCATTTTTGTCAAGAAACGGCAGAAAATCCTAAGTGAAAAAATAAAAGTGATAAATTATACTGTAGAAGGAATAAATTTATTTTAAAGGACACTGTGAACAAGCAGTCTAAAAAGAAAAATATTTCCTATGCACCAGATCAATATATTAGAAAAAAAAATTTCCTACGAACCAAACCAAAGGTAGAATTATTAAATAAACTAATTCCCAAATTTGTATGAAAGAGATCATTGTTTTTCCTAAATGCAGAAACCATGCTATTTAAACACATTTTTTTGAACTGCTTACCCAAGGACCTTTTTTATTGCCTTTAGACAGGAAGGGGCAGAGGAAGAGAGAGAAACACCGATGCAAGAGAGAAGCAAGGGAGAGAGAGAAACACGTTGATTGGTTGCCTCCAGTATGTGCCCGGACTGGGACAGACTCACAACCTAGGTACGTGCCCTGACTGGGAATCAAACCTGCAACATTTTGTTTATTGGACAATGCTCTCACCAACTAAGCCACACTCACCAGGGCTAACCACATTTTAGGTTGTAAAGCTCGTAAGAAAGCTTAAAATATTGCAGAACATCATGACAAAACAGAAACACTAAGGGAAAAGAATAGCAATAACTTTAAGCTAAAACTGAACACCACACCTGTGTTGCAAAGAATTGCTAAATTCCTTCTAGTATGTTATTTTTGCATATGGTTTATTTCTACTGTTTGTTTAATTATGCACAATTTTAATAAAGAACATGTGATTAGGAAAGACAAATATTAAAAGAAAAAGATCAGCATTTAGGAAAACATCAATATTAATTGTATGCCTACTCAAAAGCAATCTACATTTGTAAAAGAAATCAGAATTTTAATTTTATAATAACTCATAGAAGTTAGAAAAAATCCTTTATATACATAAAAATGCAGAAGCAAAAATTCCAAGATTAATTCATCACATTAAAAACAGTTGATCATGAAAAATACTACAAATCGTTTTACCTCATTATATAATTAAAAGCATAACAATTTATAATTCATAATATAAAGTATAACAATTACAAAACATTCCTGAAACAATTCTGATTTTAAATAAATGATGCACACTCAATACATAGTAAATTTATTTTAAAACATTGCTAATAATGAACAAATGATATGACTGTTTTAAAATTTTACAGTATGTAACTTTGATTCTATATTATAAACATTCTAAAATGTTTCTTTTTTTATAAAAGAAAAACCAATTCTCAAAAATACTTTAAGTTGACAATGATACAGAAGCAACAAAAAGTATTATAAAAATAAAGTATCTAGTAAATGAATAAAATATAAATGGGGGTTAATCTGCGAAAGACATGGTAAACTGCTTATTTTCTACATGAACTATTACTTAACAGATTAGGAGAATATAGAGTAAAAAAAAAAGGTACAAAAATTGAAAATACAAACAGCATCTTTAAATTCTCCCAATACTTAACAAATGAACATAGAATACCATGTTGTTACTCAAATGTTTGCAAATTCAGAATTTTAGAGAAAAATAGTAATGTATATATGACATAAGTTAAAATAAAAAGTGTAGGTTTTGTGAACTTTTTAGTAACCAAGTTATAGCTCTCTTAAAGTGTATTTTAGCCTAAGGTAAATAATGACCAAATATATTCAATAGGTGAAATACAGCTATCACAAAAAAGTAAACTAATGACTATTTGATTTGGGATAATTTGTAACATTGACTTCTCTGGCAAAGAAAAATTTGATGTGTAATACTAAAATAAATGTGAAATTAATGATACACTTTAGAAAAAGACCCTAAACTAGCATCTTAAATGAAAATAAACAAAGAGATTTTAACGTAAAACAGCTTTCATGAATTCTTCAACAGATCCAGAAAGTCATCTCAAATACCAGCCAAACTGCTGATAAAGCAAAACATGAAAACATGCCCTGACTCACACAAAGTTTCAAAATTAAGACTAACAATAATTTGCAAAATATAGACCATAAATTCTAGACTAAAAGAAAAAATGATATATAATTTCACTAAGTTTATAAAACTATTTACCTGCAAAATAGTTATAAAAGTTAAATAATTTAATACAACTTTTATAATACATATTGAAGCACTGGCATAGCTTAGGAAGAATGTCATGTTTGAAAATAAAGAAACACAAATGAGTTGAATATATTAAACACATACACATCAGCTAAGAGAAAACAATGTAATAAAGCAAAGTGGTAAAACTTTGTTGATACTGATAAAAAATATAAATGAGATAGTCATAAAATTACACAAAGTCAGTTATCTAAATGTGTTAAGAGATTAAGAAATATAAAATGAAAAGACCTGCCATCCAGGTTTTGTAAAACCAAAATGTTATCATCGTAAACTGAAAACACAAAAAGGATTACAGCTGGTTAAGACTAAGTAATAATTCCAGTTTTTCAGGAAACAGTTTAACAAACAACCAGTTAAAAAATTTAGTTCGAACAACATTATAAGTACACTGTATGAACTTTTCAATAAAATGTTAAATAAGAAACATATCTTCCCACATATAAAATAGGTTACTGAAGAGTAAGTCAAATGTATTTATCTACCTGTCTTTCACACAAATACAAAAAAGCATGTAAAACATTCAGCTTTTAGATAATTCTTATGCTTTAACTTAAATACTGCAGGACACTAATATGCTATATATATATATATATGTAGATTTTATATATTTAGTTTATTAAAATATATATAGTATAAAATAAATATACTTTATATACTGGGTTATAAATTTACAAATACTTGCTTAGATTAGGTCTAGTTTAAATTGCAAATTGGTGAATAAAACCAGGACTCAGAAATGTCTATCACCTGAAATATTCAGTAAAAAGAAATTTATTTCCAACCATATAATGAGATAAAATACGAGAAATAAAGGAAAAAAGATAACATATTAATAACAGAGAAATATTAGTGGAAAACACATATTTAGGCCAGGAAGTTTTAAAATACTGAGAATAGAAAGGGATGAATGATGCTATTCAACCATTCATATATATAATAATTATGGATACTACTAGAAGTCATTTCAAATTTCCTGACAGGTATTATTAGGTAATAATAACAGCTAGTGTTTACTTTGTCTTCAGTATCTGGCACTTTATATATACTTTAGTATAAGCACTTTATATTAACTTAATCATCACCATACCATAAGGTACATACTATTATCACTTCTCTTTACTTTGAATAATAAGAACATACAATAAGAGTAATATAATAAAATTTAAAGAAAAGAACACGGACTTAAAAATCACATGAACCTTAGATCAAACCCTTTGCCCCTCGGTGACTTAAGAGCTGTATAAACTTCAACTTCCTTAACCTTTCTGAGTCTGTTTTCTCATTTGTAAAATGGAGATGATTTTATATATCTCAGAGTGGGGCAAAATGAGATATCATTAGTAATATTCAATACTTAACATTTTTGCCACATGGTTAATATATGTAAGGCACTGAGCAAAGTTTGGGGAACCCAAAAAAGACAGGATATACATACACAATGCCCACCTTCGAACTCACATTATAGTGGGTTACCTATGTGATAATTTCTATATCATTAGGCATATTTTTTTTCTTAAGGGTTAAGAACATAACAAATAATAAAAATATAAATTACAGAGATTAACATTAAAATGTACTTACTATTTAGCTAAGCTGCAAGTTAATTTGCGGGGGACTGTGCATGGGGGTGATAAATATCAATATGTTTACGTTAATTCTAAATTTTGTGATTGTAATAGTGTGTAAAATATATCTAATTATTCCTGTCCAGGGGACTACAGTAAGACAACAATCTATTGAAAATCTCTGCACTTTTCCTTACAAATAAATACTGTCATCATAACTGTGAAAACTCCAAAAATAACAGACTTGAGATTTATTTAAACAAATAGTATTATACAAAGAAAGAACACTCAAAGGCATGCCGCTGATCTCAGTCTGAATGTCTTCTAAACGCTGGTATATAAGTTCTCAGCTCTAGCTCAGAAAGCAAAGCAATCCAGGAGAAATCATACATACCAATTTGCCAAAGGCACAAAACTAGCCAAGAATACCAAGATAAAAATTGTTTTATGAGAATCATGTATATTGTTCTGGTTTAAGGGAAGGAAAAAAAATTAAAATTGACTCACTGAATGCTTTCTGCTCATTTTGCTATGAATCTAAAACTGCTCTGAAAAATAGTCTATTAAAATAATTTATCAAACCATAAACATAAGAGTATGTGAAATTGAATTGAGAATGCTCTGCATTCTAATTACTAGTGAATAAAGTCCTCACTTGGTTATGCAATAATTAATAATTTTTCAAATTTCCATGTCATTATGCTATATACCATATAGTGATATATTATACTACTTTTAACTGCCACAATATCAACAATACTATTACAAAAGAAGTCTCGAGAGAAGAGTAAATATCTTAGTAATTTCTCTGGCAGTAAGCAAGTTTTTGTGGCAAAATAAAACACACTAACTGCTAACCCTAGTCTACTTTTTCTCTACTAGATAACTGGTTATCTTGGCAATATTATTTATGATCCCAATATTAAAATAACTCGTGTGGATATTCTGGATTAGTTTCTAGTCAGGTCTACATGTTGACAAAACTTCTGTCAAATGCTAAGAGGTATTAGTTTTTAGAATTAGAAGCTCTATTAACATTTTTCTATTTCTTATTAATTAACCGTGATTTATATTTTTCAAAAATATAGGTAGAGTACATAAGATTATGCTAAAGTTTTCTAGTAACATGCAATTAATGATCACTAGCCCTGGCAGCAGAGTGTAGATTTTTTTTTTTTTTTTTAAGTGTTTACAGACAACAAATCTTGGTTGAACCACATACTTAACAGGCTGTGTGACCTTGGTAAAGTTACTTAATTTCTCTATGTTTCATTTTCTTAATTTATAAAATGAGGATACTTATCACCTGATTTCACCTTCTACATCCTTGGCACCTCCTCTTAGGGCTCCTCCTCTTGACATATACTTTATGTTGATGTTCTTCAGGGTTTGTTCTTGATCTCTATCTAGCCTGCTGGGGTTACCCTGTCACTGCGCAGATCAGGGATGCCTTTGTGTTCCAGGGTTAACAGTGTTTGGAACTGAAAGCTAACGCCTTTAAGCAAGCAAAACAGACTTCACCACTCCCTGTCTCTTCCATTTCTGTTACCTGCAAGGTCCCCATAAAGTTCATGACCTCAATTTTATTGAGTCTCTGATTTTCAACCATGTGCTGAGATTATAGGAGACAGAACATTTAAACATATTCTTAGTATTCACTAAGTTTTCAGACACATGGGAGAACACAGTAAATTGGACAATTTTTTTAAAATAAAGTAATGTTTAGGACAACTGTCCTAGTTTAACAACATTGATTAAGCTCAGACAAATCTTTTACCTTCAACCCAGTGCTTATTCCACCATTTTGTGCCAAGTGCTCCATGGAAATTATATATATATATATATATATATATATATATAAAATTACTCATTGAGTTTCAAAACTTTGTTTCTTTAGTCTCCTTAGCAGCATTTTTAAAATGAAGATTTTATTAATTTTTTTTAGAGAGAAGGGAAGGGAGGGAGGGAAGGAGAGACACATTGATGTGAGAGAGGAACATCCATTGGTGCCCTCTCACACAGACCCCAACAACGGACCAGATGCAACCCAGGCGTGTGCCCTGACCAGGAATCAAACCAGTGACCTTTTACTTTGCTGGAAAACTCTTAACCAACTGAGCCAAGATAGTCAGGGCTCCTCACAGCTTTTAACATGCTAATGTGCATAGGGCTTCTCACAGGAAAATTTGTAGACTGTTTATTATAAGCTGGCTTTCCAAAGACCTATCAATACTGTAATTATCTCCATTATACAGAGAAGAAAACTTGAATTGAAATTAATTTGCCCCAGGTCATGCCACTAGTTAGTAAATGAGAACTGAAACTTAGGTCTGCTTGACTCTGGAGTTATCTTTTTTTAATGCCCAAGCTATAATTTCTCTAAAGGATATAATTATTAAGCATTTCTCAATGTATTTAACCACAGAATCCTAACCGAAAAACACCTAATAATATTTATGGAACTAGTTTTCACTAAAACTGTTTGGGAATGCTGGCTTAGTATGTGCTAAAAGATAATGAGATTAAAGTGGATATACTTAATTACATACACAGTAATAAGTATAAAACATTTAAAGAGACAAAATAAAAAAGTATGTGACTATGTTAACTGTGTTGGGTAGTGAGAGTCAGGACTTATTTTCCCTTTATTAAATTAAAAAAAATAAAATGAACATATTTTTTATGACAAAAAGCTTTTGAAAAGTATTATCTAAATTATTCTGCCCTTCACATATTCTTCTAATGTTCATCATATTTCATCAAATCTAAGAAGCCATCATTAGATGCCTCTAATCATAAAAACTTTCTTAGAGCTAAAGCTGATTTTAGCAATTATGTGAAACTAGAATATGTCTTATTCATTAAAACATATGTATAAAAGATTATTTCTGAAATAATTCTTATCATTTCTAAATGGCTTCCCTTTAACTAATCAATCTCCTCAATGATCTTTCCCACTCTGGTTCTAAATTGCCAGTAATTTTAAATAACAAATCCCCTGCCCCAGGCTCTCAATGTTAGGAACTAAATATAAACAAATAAGCTATTGTTTTAAAACAAAGTTGTAAGTGCAGATTTTAAATTTTACTTTATAGTATAGGAACTCTACAGAAATTTGAAACTGTCTTTCTGCCTCCCAAAACATCTGACTGCACTGTTTCAGAACTGCAATTAGGTAAAAATTTATATTCTTCTAAGACACTCAAAATACCGTATTTCATCAAATCTAAGATGCCCTATTATTTTACATACTATTATTAAAAAAAAAAAAAAACACTGCTGATTAACCCAATGCTTTCTCATCACTTAGGCACAACTTGCATCCTTTATCGAACAACCTCTTTCAAATTTAGCTCTATTTTTATCTTATATCACTTGGTTCCCTGTTATTTATGCATACACGAGAACTTTTCATTTTAATGCTAAATCATCTTTTAAATGATACTTGAAATGGAGATTACACTCCATAAGTACACTCCAACAGTACACTTAAATCAACTGAACTGATGACAATATTAATAGTTATGACCAAGTTTACATTAAGCGTGGACATTGACAACTAAGTCACAACTGCCACTTAGGCTACAGTGATTTTTAACACATCAATAATTATAAAACATACCACCAATATGAAAACGATGTGCATATCACAATTGATAAGCTACAGTAATTTGAATCCCTTTTTTCTCTTCTCTTACCATAATCCATATTCTTACATTTCAAAATTCTTTCCTCCATATGCTTTGCAATTTAACTGCCAAGTTACCCTACCCTGAGAACATCTTTATTACAGTGCTACAAAATATGGTGCTTTTTAGAATTAGGTTAAAACTCCTGCTAGGATATATGAGTCAAAAGTCAGAATTTTTAAAGGTAAATAATAAAACTCAGTATTGTTAAAACAATACATCCCAGAGACACTCAAAATATATAGCAGCAGCAACCACCAGTAATCCCAGGGATCTTTCAACAACCTTTGCCAAAATAAAGAAAGATAGACCTGGCTGGTGTGGCTCAGTAAGACTGAGCATCCGCCTGAGAAGCAAAGGGTCACTGGGTTCCATCCCCAGTCGGGGCACATGACTGGGTTGTGTGCCAGGTCCCCAGCTGGGAACATGTGTGAGTCAACCACACATTGATGTTTCTCTCCCTCTCTTGCTCTCTCCCTTACCCTCTCTCTAAAAATAAAATCTTAAAAAAAAAATCAAAACTTTGTTTTCTGAAAGTTCGTATTTATTTATGTATTTAGCTTGTAATCAGGGAATGAACTGAAATTCTAGCTTTGTCACCAATAAGCTATATGACTTTAAAACTTATTTTAATTTTTAATTTTTTTTATTAAGGTGTAATTGATATATAACACTATAGTAGTTTCAGATGCATGACATGGTTTGAAATTTGTATATAGTACATGGCAAAATGAACACCACAATCGTCAACATCCTTCACCAAACATAAGTTCCAAATTTTTTCTTTTAATGAGGACCTTCAAGATACACTCTCCTACCTACTTTCAAATATGCAATACAAAATTAACTATAGTCACCATGCTGTACATCCACATGACTTAATCTTTGTAACTGGAAATATGTATTTATTCTTGATTGTTTTCTTTTACTCAGCAGAGAGGTTTTTTCCCCTTTATAATGAGGACACTTGGAATCCTAAATGATTTAAAGGATAGCCATGAAAGGACAGGTATGAGGCAGTTATAAGAGGGCAATCCATGTATTTCAAAAACTAGCTTATTAATATAGAAAACCTCTCTGCCCAATGAAATATGCGTATTTTAAAATGGGTATGTCTAGGTTTCCCGCAGCCCTTGTACCACACAACAGGGCCATCTTTCACCTGGTTCAGATTTTCTTCAAAAGGGTTTAATCAGCCCTTCCCACCCACGGATGCACGCACCACTGTCTTTCTCCCATTTCTTATGTTGACATAATAAACGTCCAAACCTGAACGAATTTCTGAGTTTACTTGAGCCAAACTGAGGATATTGCCAGGAAGCAATATCTCAATAGACTGAAAAAATGCTCTGAAGAATGCCAGTTTTACAGCATATTTTAAACATTAAAATCAAAGTGAGATGCATAAGGTGGTGGGATATATGAAATCCTTTAGTGGTAGATTAAGAAGGCGGGAAAAAGTAAAGCAGAGATTTCTCTGAAATTGGATTAAAAAAATAAAAAGGAGAGTTTCTGTGGTCTGCACTCCAGTGGAGGTTGTCCTCTGAGGGGGTCTGGGAAAAAAGATTACTCTGAATGACAAAGGTATGGTATCTTAGATGCAAAAGACAACAGACAGGCTCACTTAAAAGTAAAAATGGACCTTTGTTAAGAAAGCTACAGACCTAGGAAATGACTACCTACCATAACCTGCTTTTAGTTAGGACTCTTAATGTTCAGACCACCCTATGTGGTTGCTTCTAAGTCTGAGTTTGTAGGGCCTACCATGCAGCCTTTCCTGAGGTTGCCAGGTTTAGTATGTGGCTCCCTTTTAGCCTATGCTTACATAGTCGGAGTCGGCAGCCGTCCGTCTCGAGAGACGATGGTGTAGATTCTTAAGAGTCTATCTGCACCGCCGAGAATGGCTGTGCAGTCCGACTCGGGAGTGACACGGTATCTGTCTCCTCCCGTGTTAAATCGACATCTTGCAATGACGCTGGAGTGTCCTCTCCAGTGAAGCTGAAGCTACAGAGCCTGGGCAGGGTGATATGGAGGGTCTGCTGTTGCCCATGCAGCAGAACCCCCCTCTCTTCGCAGCTGAAGGGTCCAAGGGAAAGACGGAGTCAATACAGCTTGGCTTCAGGTGCGCCGCAGGAGTTGCCGGTGTTGACTACAACGTCAAACCGCCTTAGGGACTCCGGCTCCGGATTTTCTGTCGGGGTTTACTCCCTTAGCCTTTCCCCTGAAGAGGTATGCCGCAAGGCAGCGGAGGTTTTTTGGAGTCAGAGTTTTCCTTCTCTGATGTGCCCTGACTGGAAGATCGAACCAGCGACACTTAGCTCGCAGGCCGACGCTCAATCCACTGAGCCAAACCAGCCAGGGTCATGCTTACATAAGAACACAGCTAACAGCCATTACTTTAATGAGCCAGGCACAGTACACATAATCATTTAACCTTTATAATGTGGTGAGTTATTTCCATTTTATAGATAAACTCAAAGCAATTATGACTTGTCTAAACTCATTCAAATAATGGCAAAGCTATGAATTTCACTGCACTTGTCATGCCAAAATTTAGACTACAATTTATATTTTAAAGTCTTTCCAAAACCTAATAAAAGAAAGTTAACTCACCATTCATTAATACTCTTTACATATAAAAATTAAAAACACTAAGAATATGATTGGACGTTCCTTAGCAGTCCTAGTCAAGACACCATCACATCTCCTGTGGATTACTGTAAAAGCCACCTAATGATCTTTCCTCCACCCTGTCCCCCTTGGTCTATCTTGATTGCAGTCAGCCAGGTCCTTTATTTCCTTTAAAATTTTTTTTTGATATGCTATTACAGTTGTCCCAATTTTCCCCCTTTGCTCCCCTCCCGTCAGCCACTCTCTGTCCCCACAGTCAATCCACACACCATTGTCTATGTCCATGGGTCAGGCATATGTGTTCTTTGTCTAATCCCTTTACCTTCTTTCAACCAGTCCCCACTTCCCTGTCCCCCCCCCGCCACTTAAGAGCTGTTAGTCTGTTTCTGTGCCTCTTATTCTATTTTTCTCATTAGTTTATTCTGTTCATTAGATTCCACTTCTAAGTGAAATCATATGGTATTTGTCTTCCATTGCTGGGCTTACTTCAGCAGTTCCATCCATGCTGTCACACAAGGTAACAATAATCCCTTCTTTTTTTTACTGCAGCATAGTATTCCATTGTGTAAATGAACCAGTTTTTATCCATTATTCATCAACTGATGAGCACTTAGGCTGTCCCCAACCCTTGGCTACTGTAAATAATGCTGCTATGAACATAGGGGAGCACAGGTTCTTCTGAATTGGTGTTTCAGGATTCTTCGAATATAATCCCATCAGTGGACTCACTGGATCAAAAGGCAGTTCCATTTTCAGGTTTTTGAGGAAGTTCCATGCTGTTTTCCATAGTGGCTGCACCAGCCTGTATTCCCACCAACAGTGCACTAGGGTTCCCTTTTCTCCACATCATCACCAGCACTTGGTTGTTGATTTGTTAATGATGGCCACTGACAGGAGTGAGGTGATATCTCAATATGGTTCTGATTTGCAATTCTCTTATGATGAGTGATGTTGCCCATCTTTTCATGTGTCCATGGGCCTTCTGTATGTATGTCCTCCTTGGAGAAGTGTCTATTGCCCATTTTTGAATTGGATAATGAAGTCAGACTCTAGCACTGTGTCGCTGCAAATTCTCCAGTGGCTTAGATGTCCTTTGGATCCTTCATGACCTGCTCCTGCTTTCTGATTTTTGTCTCAAGTTTAACCCCTTTACTCAACTCTGACCCACAGGATTCTTGCTGTTCCGTGAGCTTCTGCGTCACCGCTTTGCAGTGACTGGTTGCTCTCTGCCTGACTGCACTTCACTAAGATTTCTGGAGGGTTAATACTCTCACTTCTGATAGCTCCCTACTGGAAAACCATCTTTTCAGTGAGACCTTCCTGGCCACACTAAACTTTCAATCTATATTTTCCTTCCCTGCTTTACTTTGCTCTTTAGCACTCATTACAAGCTAAAATATAGTGCTTTTTCTTAACTTTGTTTAGTATACGTTTGCCTCAATGTGAACCACAGGGAGGTATGAATTTTAGTCCGTTTTGTTCATTGCTCTTTCCCCAACGCCTGCAACAGTGACGAGAACGCAGCGGTTGCTAAATAAATGAATTCCTGCCTGCCACCACCTCCGCTGACAGTCCCTTGGCTCTCGCGCGCGCCCCCACGGACACACACACACACACACACACACACACACACACACACAGAGAGAGAGAAGTAAACATGTTTGTGAACACAGAGAAGCATCGTTTCCCCCGGCCCCACATCTCATTTCTCAAGCTTGGCTCCTTTAAAAGGTCCAAGCTCTGCCCTACTTCGTCATGCCCAGAATGCTGCTTGTGTAAGCGGACTTCCCACCGGTATCAACAGGCCAGGTCTCACCTTTCAAGGGCAAGTCAAGGAAGGGGCCTCCTACGATCACCATCCGCCTACCCTAAGACCCTCCGCAGGCGTCACTCACATGAATCGGCGTCCGAGTCACCGCCGGGGCAGCCTGAGCCGGGAGGAGGTTGGAACAGCCTCCCGCACAAGACGGCAGTGAGAAAGGACCCAACGTGGTGTCCCAATTAAACGCCTGAACGTTTCAGAGATTCTACGGTGTCCCCTTCCTGTGTGCGGCCACACCGCGCCGCCGGTATGCCATTGCCGTAAGGCCAACCCCCGTACCTCCTCCTTGGTCGCGACATTTTGGCGCCAAGTCGGGCAAGGGGCGAGACGCCGAACATCAGGGTCTTTCGTTAATATTATGGCGCGGAGGCTGTGAAGTCAGAGGAAACGACCGGCCGAGTGGAGGGTGGGGGAGAGCTGGGAGCTGTCAGGGGAGGGGGACGGGCTCGCACTCCTCGCTGGCTTCTGAGCTGCGGACCTCCGCTGCCGCTGCTCGCAGGCAAAGGGCACCCCAGGAGCGGGCCCTTGTAGCGGCCCCTGAAGTGCAGGGCCTGGTGCACTAAGCAGTAGCAACGACACCAGCCACAGCGACAGCCTGAGGTCCTGTGTAGAAGTTCCAGCCCCTTGTCTTTGTGTCCGCCTGCGTCCCTAGTCTCAGAGGCAGGTATTTGGGTTTCCCACGTGTATTTGTCGCAGTGGGTGGGACGTTGGGAGGTAGAAGAATGGCAGGTGCATCGAGTTGCCTCGCCTACCCGCAGTGACTGGTCGAGCCGACCCGAGGAGCTGCGTGCTGCTCCGGGCTTTTCCCGTCCCTAGCTGCGGCTCGCCTTCCGCCTACACACGTTTCCCCGCGTCCTCTGAAAGTAACCACTTCATCCCTGCCTCAAAGGAAGATGTAAAGAGGAGGTTAGGGAATATGGAAATGGCTCTAACTTGCGCACCACAGAAGTGAACACTTGCTTTGGTCTGTCTATGGTATGCAAACATTTAGTCAAATAGTGAGATGTCATTTTCTTGTGGAGTGGAAAAAAAGGGAACAAGTGGGAGTTACTGTAGAATTGTCACTGGTCACTTTTTCAAGGCCTCTTTGTCCCTGTTTTTGTTTGGGACAGAAAAGACAGTTTATTGAGGGGAGGTATATAAAATGAATGAACTAGTTTTGTAAACTTTTATTCACGATAAAATTATCTTTTTGCCTATTTTT
Source organism: Furipterus horrens (assembly GCF_987537825.1). Taxonomy (NCBI): domain Eukaryota; kingdom Metazoa; phylum Chordata; class Mammalia; order Chiroptera; family Furipteridae; genus Furipterus; species Furipterus horrens. The sequence continues at coordinate 122,335,906 of NW_028327172.1, read as the reverse complement.
GGCCTTGATTTCCCAGTTTGAGTCATTTCAACTCCAAGTTCTTTGAGGACACAGATTGTGTCTTGCTCACTGTAATTAACCTCACAACTGGAAAAAACACCTGACTTAAAATAGGTTCTTCAAGATACTTGTTGAATGAATGAAGTGTCAAACCTAATTGCTTACACCGTTGTTACTCTTCAACTAATGTTTCACCTCAGCTGTTTTTATTCACTAGCTTTCTTCCACTCACAAAATGAGAAAATCTAATTTTTTATGCATGAGCCTTTTTCTGCACGCATCTAGAGGTAGCTAAAGCAGAACAATGATGAAATGTTATATGCTAACTAATATTAGCATATAACATTGAATTTTCTTCATTTGGTTATTTAATTTTTAGGTGTCTAAATTATGGAATCATCTAATTTTAATCATATCGTAAAAAGATTGCATAATAAAATGCAACAGTTTAGTGTCTTCCTTCTCCCCTCAGTCCTGTTTTTCAGAGATAACCACTTTTAACCTTACCTAATTTTAGGTCTGTATGTTGAATAATTATTTAAACTAATAACTTTTTAAAAATTGTCTTCTTAAGACAGTTCATGTCATCCACAACCTCTCTTCTCCAAATTTTTGAATAGTTACCACAATTTTTAGTTTTCGTGTTGGTTAGTTTTGCAATTCTAAATAAATGTAAACTCAGATTTTTCACATCAATTTTCAGGAATACATTTGGCTTCTTATTTGGTAAAATGAGGAAAGCAGTGACTGCCTTTTTCTTTACCACATTAGAAACCAAATCCACTCCTACCTTCCCTTAGCTGGACCTTTACTTATAGTTTATCAAGTTTAATAATACTTACATTTCTTAACTACAATTGTTTTTGCTTTGTTTATGTGCTATAAAAACCAATAAAGTGTTACAGTATTATGGCTCTGTAAATATTCTTCAGTGTAGAACCAAGAAGTATGCTATGATACATTTCCATCCCAGTGTTTTAATTTGATGACTCCTCTGCTGCACGAAATATTTGTAATATATCAAATTGATTCTTCTTTCTTCCTCTACAATATGCCATCATTAATTGTGCCTAATTTTTTTGGACCATGTACTTACATAGTTTTTAACCCTCATCACTTTCACAAAGGACTTACTGATTTATTTGTAGGAAAAGGTGTATGATTTCTTCACTACGTCCTCTCATTCTTTGTATGACAAGGTTCCATTTCATTTATTTGCTATAAGATGTTCCCCTTGCATCCCAGTCACTTTCTGTTTAATTTTAATAAATTTCATGCTAGTCCTTTAGTACAGCTTCTATATTGGGTTATATTCATTGAACTCTTGGGTAAGTTGTAGTGTTTCTTAACCCAGCATCTTCTATTATTTGGTTTTCTCCTCTGTTTTGGTATAGTACATCCTAGAGAAACTTATTTATAAAAGATATGTAGATGGTAATTTTATTTGTTAGTTTTTGCATAGCTGTAAACTATGTTGCTGTTATGCTTGATAGTTTTGCTGGGTATAGACACCAAATCTTTCCTGATCTCACCATCTTCTAACTTTCATTGTTCCTCATGAGAAGTAGAGAATGCCAGTCTGATCTTAATTTTGTTGATGCCAGAAGTATTTGTTTGCTTTCAGAAATGATTACAGTTTTTAGTTATGCTCGATGCTTTGAAAATTTATTATGATATATATTGGTGTGGTTTATCCTCCTTGAAATTGCCTCATTCTAAGGGGCTAGAATAAATGTCTCAGTGTATTTTTAAAAATTTATCCTCCTTAAAATTATAAGAGTTTTTAATTTGTAAGTATATGTTTCCCTTCATGTATGAGGAATTTTCACCTATTCTATTTATTATAATTTATTCTCCTTTGTTCCTCTCTCTCTTTCTCTCTCCCCCTTTGAAATTCATTAAGGTGATTCTTGGATTCTTGGCTTCATTCTGTATGTCTGTTGTCTTCCCATATGTTTTTATCTATTTGCCTTTTTGCCCTATGTTCTAAGCAATTGTCTCAACTTCATTTTCCAATACAGTATGTCTTATCTAATATGGTAATCACATCAAGCACTCATTTTTAATTATTCCTTTCTCATATTCTCTTAATTTTCTTTAATTTTACTTTTTATTTTCACTTAATATATATCTTTCATCTGCAATTTATATATAGTTGAACTGATTTTAATTAACCAGTTTGATACATTTTTTATACATACAAACATCCATGTGACAAGCACCACCCCAATCAAAAAGTAGAATATTTGCACTACGTTTCCCTGTCTACTTCCGTCCTCCTGGCACAAGGCACTTACGTTTTTATATTTATCACTAGTTTAGAACTGAAGTTCTGGAATTACGTTTATTTATTTTACCTTTTTTAAATATATTTTATTGATTATGTTGTTACAGTAGTCCCAATTTTTGTTCCCTTTGCTCCCCTCTGCCCAGTACGCCCCCTTCCCTCCAGCAATCCCACTCCCCTTAGTTCATGTCCATGGGTCATGCATATAAGTTCTTTGGCTTCACCCTTTCCTACATTATTCTTAACATCCCCCTGTCTATTTTGTACCAAACAATTACGCTTCTTAATCCCTGCACCATTTCCCCATTTTTCCCCCTTCTCCTCAGTTAATAACCCTCCAAATGATCCCCATACCTATGATTCTGTTCCTATTCTGGTTTGCTTAGTTGGATTTTGTTTTTATTTTTAGATTCAGTTGTTGATAGTTTTGAGTTCTCATTTTAATGCTCATAATTTTCATAATTTTGATCTTCTATTTCTTAAGTAAGCCCCTTTGACATTTCATATAATAATGGCTCGGTGATGATGAACTCCTTTAGCTTTACCTTGTCTGGGAAGCACTTTATCTGCCCTTCCGTTCTAAATGATAGCTTTGCTGGATAGAGTAATCTTGGTTGTCAGTTCTTGCTTTTCATCACCTCGAATACTTCTTTCCAGTCCCTTCTTGCCTGCAAAATTTCTTTTGAGATATCAGCTGATAGTCTTATAGGCTCCCCTTTGTAAGAAACTCCCTGCTTTTCTCTTGCTGCTTTTAAGATTCTATCTTTATCTTGAAGCTTTGGCATTTTAATGATGGTGTGTCTTGATTTGGTCCTCCTTGCGTTTAGCTTGTTTGAGACTCTCTGTGCTTTCTGGATTTGTATGTGTATTTCCTCCGCCAAATTTGGGAAGTTTTCCTTCATTATTTACTCACATAAGTTTTCAATTTCTTGCTCTTCCTCTTCTCCATCTGGCACCCCTATGGTTTGGATGTTGGTATGTTTAAAGTTGTCCCAGACGTTCCTAAGCCTCTCCTCGTTTTTTTTCAATTCTTATTTCCTCCTCTTGTACTGGTTGACTTTATTTCTTCCTTTTGTTCCAAATCATTGATTTGAACCCCAGTTTCCTTCCCTTCACCATTGTTTTTGTATAGGTTTTCTTTCATTTCATTTAGCATAGCTTTCACTTCTTCCCTTATGCATTTGCCATACTTAAGTCAAGCCTGTGAGCAACTTTATCACCAGTGTTTTGAACTCTACATCTGTTAGGTTGGTTATCTCCTCATAGCTTAGTTCTCCCTCTGGAACCTTGATCCATTCCGTCTTTTGGGCCATACCTCTCTGTCTCCTCATCTTGACAGACTCCTATGTTTGTTTACCCCTGTGTCTTATGTAGAACCTTAGGTATTTGTCAGTATGGGCAACCCGTTTTACCATGTTGTGGTACTGTATGTGGGGCAGGGGTCTGAGAAGGAACAATGCCACTTGCTCAGCACTTGCCCCTTTTCCAGCCATTTCTCCCACTTCCGTATGGGACTGGCGCCTCTCCAGCTGTTTGCCTTGGCTGTTGTTCCCAGAATGGGTGAGTCTGTGGACATTTTAGGACAGTTGGGACCCTTTAAACAAGCAGCCTCTGCTGAGAGACCAGCAGTTTCTTCCTCCACTCCAACCCCCACTGATTTGCACAGTCAGAAGCAATGAGGCTTTATTCTCCCCAGCACTGGGATCGTGAGCTCTGCAGTCTGGTCTGGTGCTGGGAACACTCCCCAGGTACCCCTCCCTACTTTTTAAAACCTGTGACTGCGCTTTCTGCCAGCCTGCTGCTGCTGCCACCTACATCGCATCCTCTGCCCCAGCTCCACCCCTCCTACCTGTCCGAATGAGTATTTCTTTATATCTTCATTTGTTGGACTTCCATGCAGCTTAATTTTCTGGAACATCTGTTTGTCTCCAGTTTTGAGGTAGTTGGATCTACATTTAAATGGAGTCATAGGATATGAACCCTCTGTGTCTACTTTCATCAACATAATGTTTTTGAAATACATCCATATTTTGGCGTGTTTGTTCCTTTTTTATTGATGAATAGAATTCCCTTGGATGAATATGGTGCAATTTGTTTATCCATTCACTTATGTGACATGTGCATTTCTCCCAATTTGGGGCTGTTAAGAGTACAACAACTATGAACATTCTCATACAAGTGTTTTTATGGGCAAAATTTTTACTTTTTTTCTTGGTAGGAGTAAGATTTCTGAGTCATAAACTCAGGATATTATTAACTTTAGAACAGTTTTCCAAACTTTTCCGAAGTTATTATGTCATTTTACACTTTCACCAGCAACAGCACTATATCAGCTCCAGCTCCACATTTTCCTCAACACTTGTATTTCTAGTCATTTAAAGTTTAGCCATTCTAGTAGGTGTGCAATGGTATATTGTGGTTTTAGTTTCCATTTCCCTGATTACTGCTATTAAAAACTCTTTCCTGTGCTTATTGTCTATATGTATGCTCTCCTTTGTGAAAGTATATGTTTCAGACTTTTGCCCATTTACTTATTGACTTATTTTTAAGTTGTATGCATTCTTTATATATTCTTGATACACGTTCATTATCATATATATGCACAAACATATGAATATATTAGATAAAAATATCATATATATAATATTTTCCTTTGGGTTCAATTTTCATTTTAGCAAGGGTGCCTTTTGATGTGTAGATGTTTTTAATTTTGATCAAATCCATTTTATCAAGTTCACTTTTTATGATTAGTGCTTTTTTATCATGCCTTAGAATTCTTTGCATAGTCTAAAATTGCAAAGATATTCTGTTAGGTTTTCTTGTAGAAGACTTATCGTTTTAGCTTTTATATTTTGGTCTATAATCCATCTCAAATCTAGGAGTTGAGGTTAATTTTCCCCATATGTATATCTTGTTTTTCCAGCACTATTTATTAAAAAGACTGCTCCTAATTGAATTTTTGGCCTTTGTTAAACAGCAGTTCATCGTATTTAAACACTTTTCATTTTAAAACAAAATATTTTCTTAAATATTTAGAAATATGTGGTATATAGCTCACATACAGATATAGGTGGAGATATGTAATATAGAAATTGTGGAGCATAATAACAATTTAAATATCCACTAACCCATCAGTTAAGAATTGGTATATTACTGAAGATTTTTGAAGATTATGGCTTCTTTTTTAATCTCACCCCTGCTTTTTATGCAATGATAACCCTATCCACAAGTGGGTTTTTAAAAACTCTTTTACTTTTTGAGTATATTCTTACCTTATAGGTAGCTATTCCTGAGTTACTTATTAGTTAGCTTTTCTTGTTTTGAATTTTATGATTATATTGCCAGAAATTTTTTGTGACTTTTTTCCCTACTTTACATTATATTTCTAAGATTCATCTATGCCATTGAAAACTGTTTTTACAGGTTGCTTATTTTCCATCCTCTATACTTTTCCATCATATGAATGTACCACAATTTATTTAACCATTCTACTGTCTTTGGATATTTAAGTTGTTTCTAGCTTTGGGATAAAAAAACAGTACTCTCCTGATCATTTTTGTATGTGTAGGAGTTTCTGGAGGAATGGAATAGGAAAATAGTGTCAAACTGTTGTCCCTAGTGATTCTGCCAATTTCCATTCTGTTTCTCCATATCCTCCTAATATTCTGTATTTTCAGACTTTTTAATGGTTACTATCTAGTGGATATAAATACTCATGTGGTTTTAATGAGCATTTCTTAAATATTAATGAGGTTATTTATATTCTCATATATATTGGTAATTCCTTTTTACTCTTTTGTGAAATATGTTTTTCTGTATCTCCTGTTTTATATAATGGATGTAGTATCTTCTCTGGATTTTTTTCGTAAGCTATTTTGGTTGCCTCCAGGGAAGTTTTTTTTTTCTTGGTTTATTTTATTCTTTGCCTCAACTACCTGATGATTCCTGGACAGTTCCTTATTTAAGAGTTATGGAAGGCTGTCTAGGGGCTTTGCCTGCATTGTCAGACTTGTTGACTAGCATACTCTGTTTCAGGATGGCTGAGTAGACAGCCAGATCATAACTAAGATTTCTACAAATCCAGAATTAAGAGGACTTTGCTTTTGTCATCAGGACCCATAGCAGCTATATATTGTAGTTTTCACACAGCTATTTATTGTAATTTTCACATTAAATTTGTTTAATTTCTTTAAGGAAGAACCTTACTTTTTTTTTTTTTTGCTTGGAGGATAAATAATTCCCTAGTTGGGAGATGGTGGCAGAGCTGACTTCTTCACATCATCTTTTCTCATTTCAAAACCTTTTCTGACTGCTGTTCACCATTGTTTCTGCATTCTCTGAATCTGAAGCCTCTGAATCTCAAGAGGCTGGGCAGACTTCTCGACTATATTATAGGTTGTAGTTTCCATCTTTCTGTTTCTTGTAACAGTACTCTTCCCTATGCTAAATGCTTCACAGTAGTTATTGAAATGTTTGACCAGCTCGTGGCCCTTTTCTGTTCTCTTCCTTGTTATGAGTTAACACATTTTAAAACGTTTTAATTCTTTTGATGAAGTTTCTGGACAGACTTGAAAAGGGGCCCATTGCCTTAATTCAGAACCCTAGATTTTTATTGTGAACACTGAGAAAGGAGGATTGCAGGACTGGACCATTGGAATCACTTTTTAGTAATACACCTGGGCAAGAGAGGTTTTCTCGTTCGGGACCTTTTCTGCTATGGTTGTCTTAATGTGAGTCAGATTGATTCTGGAGTCAGTTTCTTAATCTCCAGGCTGATCTATTATACAGCTCTGGAGCACCATTTCTTTTGGAGTCCGTGCAAAGGGACCCCCAGAATCTACACATGGAACATCTGTCTCTAACCATGAGACAATAATATTTATCAAGATTCTTGAGGGAATTAAAGCATATGTAAAACACCTAGCACAAGAACAAAAATTGACTAGTCATTTAAGTAACATTATAGTACCTCCTGTTATTTAGTTGAATTTTTACTGCTGTTAATAGAGTTCCTGATTATTTAAAGTGTCTGGTAGATATCTCTGTTTTCTCGCTTTTCCTCATCTGTAATAAAGGAAAAGTTCTTCATAGTCTGGGTTCTTCAAGCTTTAGGTAAAGAGAAAAGCTTTATTGAAATAAACATGCAATAATGAATTTCCTTTAAACTCTTAAAACTGTCAAGCATCATTAAAGAGGAAATATCATGTTTTCCTTTATATGCCATTGAAAATCTTTGATTTTGATTTAGAGCTGCAATTTACATTTATGATAGGGTGGTTTTTCCTTTTTGATAGGGTGGTTTTTCCTTTTTGATATTATCTTGGAATTTTTAAATTTGATGTATTTTACTTTGAAGTGTTCAGATTGGAGTTTCTTTATATATTGGCATTTCCTCCAAGTTATATATTTATTGTTAATCATATTTAAGGTGAAAAACACTGGTTTAATGTTTGGTTGATCTGCCAAAAAAATTCTCTCCTTTTTCAGATTATTTTGAAAGATCTAAGACTCCAAGATGTTTCCCCTAAAGGACGCCGAAATGGGTGCCTTTACTTTCTTTGCCTCTGCTCTACCACATGATGTTTGTGGAAGCAATGGACTTCCTCTCACACCAAATTCCATCAAAATTTTAGGGCGCTTTCAAATCCTTAAGACTATCACCCATCCCAGACTGTGCCAGTATGTGGATATTTCTCGGGGAAAGCATGGTGAGTTGTTACTATTTTCTACTCTGTTACCTTGGTTAGGTTATAAATATGCAGTGAATATATGAAGAAATCAATATGTGTGTCCATTACCCTTCCTAAACTCCAGTCAAAACTCCAATCATTTGAGTTTTTCTGACTACATTTGAATGATTTATGTTCCTCAGATCCGAGAATCAGGATTTAAAATTTTATCTTTCAGGGAAACCAGTTATCCTTAAGCATATTTCTTCACCTCTATAAGGAGGAAATGAAAGTTATAATGTCAGAAACTTTAGAGTTGTCTATTGGACTGTATTTTATGATTGAAAGTAGTTATTTGGACTAAGTCTCTTCAAATGAGAAAGGAGTCACTAATTTTTTGGTGCGGCGGGGAGCTGCAGTAGTCTTTTCATACGGAATTCCATTTAGAGAACTGAAGTGGAAAAGTTCAACCCTATTGGTTAAAAAGTCAGTGTTCTACCAAGATGTTTACTGCCTTTTTAGTAGTATACCTGTAATCAGGTTCTTCCATATCCCATATCTTAGTCCGTTCAGACTACTATAACAGAACACCATAAACTGAGTAATTTATGAACAATAAATATATCTTTCTTACAGTTCTGGAGGCTGGGAAGTCTGAGATGAAGGCACCAGCAGATCCCATGTCTAATGAGGCCCACTTCTTCTCACTATAACTTCACATGTGGGAGGAGCAAGGGAGTTCTCCCAGGCCTCTTTAATAAAAGCGCTAATCCAATTCATAAAGGCTCTGCACTCATGACCTAACCACCTCCCTAAGGCTCCATCCCCAGATACCATCCTTTGAGGGGTTAGGTATCAATTTATGGATTTGGTGGGGGACACAAATGTTCAATCTATAGAACACCTAAAGATGTTTATGGTGGCAATATTTGAATTATTTTAAAATTATTTTGGGAAGCTTAATTGCACGCTCAAGTGCCATTTAAAAAATTATTTTAGATGCATCTCAGTCAAATATATTTAATTTCTAACAAAATAATTTGTAAACTTAATCTTATAATACTTGCTGATAATGAATGTTTTTTCCTATAAAATGGCATTTCCATGTGGTTCAACCTAATATTAAAGGCAAACTATATTTTCTCTATATTGTTTTGCTGAAAATTAGGTTAAATGAGAGTTTCATGTAGTCTGGGCTGTGTCTTAAAAATATTTGTTCTGAAAGTTTTATAGACCTTGAGTAGAAAATGTTTTTCGTAATACATTATTAATTGCTGATAGTTATTGAGTGTGTATTATGTATTAGGCAGTATTCTAAATGATTTATATATTTTAATTTAATTCTCATAACGATGGTGTAGGAGCTATTATTATTCTCACTTTACAGATTAGAAATTTGAGGTACAGAACACTTAATTAAAAAACTCTTGGCAAGTTTGTTGTTAAAAAAAGATAAAATTTTTTGCTAAAGTTTTTATTGATAAATGGCTTTGATGACACTAACTAAATGTTTAAAAATAATAGAAATCATTTGGGGCTTTTTACATCATGGAAATTTGATGTTGTCAATCCCTGAATGCCTCCACCACCTTTCCCCATCCCATATCCAGCTACAGATTCTAAAGAACTTTCAACTGTCAGGTTGGCGCAGTAGAACCACGCTAGACAAAGGTGGCAATATAGGATATACTCATTATCATCTGTAATTGGTAACCATAATTAATCTTGCATGCTATACTACATCTGCAAATTTGAAGTATGCCTGTCTTCACCTCTCTTCCCAACCTCTTGTCGCTTTGCTCAGTTCTTAAGTCTTCTTCATTCTTGTCTCCTCAAGTGCCCTTTATTTCTTTCCACTGTGTCTGGGAGTCTGTTTAGAGCTTCACTTCATATAACTGGGGTCTTATCCTCTATCCAGCTTCCCCTAGGCTTCCTTTTCTTGGGATAATTACTCAATAGTTCTAGATATTTCTTCTTTTGCTCCTTCTACCTAAATGAGCCCCTGTAAACACTGAACCAGGAAAAATCTTACGACACAATCTCTCTGGAGAACACTATTTCTTGCTTTGCACAGAGGAACCTTCTTTTAGTTATCAGTGTCAGGTAGGACATGATGCCCTAGACAGTGTCCCACTCTGTTAGTGCTGGAGCCAGCTCAGTCCCTTTAGGCCTGTCCACCACGTAGCTCGTCACTCTGCTTCCCCTGCTTTCTCTGCTCTTAGGTCTTGGCAGCCCTCTCTTCTAGGGTAACACAAGTCAGTATAAAATTCATACAGTTTAAGTTTGACGGGCTGGAATGAAAATATCAGTGATTGCCAGAAGATCGGGATATTTGGTTATCTTGTTTATATTGGCATTGCTCATTGTCTTGAAAAGTTGTGTGCATAAGGAGTAAATAACTGAATTAGAATATGTGTTTATGTAAGGGTCTGTTTGTTCTAAAGCGTCCCAGTCATTTTAGTTGCATTTAATTTGAAAATTTTGAAGTTTCTACTCAACAGTCTTCTTACCGTATTTCTCAATGATGTAACAACACATGATTTTGGTTTGAATTCCACCCCAATGTCTTCTCAAAGAATTCTGATTTGGGGTTCTTTTTCCCATTTATTCTGTTCTTGCTCTGCAGACACCTTTTATCTTGTCATTGTTACCCCCACCCCCACCTTCCCCTTTGTGTTTGGAGTTACATGTGACACATGGTCTGTTTTAGTAACATTATGTTTTCACATGTTGGGTTAACTCAGAGATCAGGCTTTCACTGTTTTATATGGATCGTTCAAAACTGATTCAAGGTGATGTTAGTTTCTTGCTAACTCAGTGGGATGTGAAGTATTTAGTCTCAAGAATAGTAAACATTTTATTAGAATTTGAGATTTCAGTTTATAAAAGTGAAGTTGAGGAAAATATCATTAACAGAAAAAAGGCAAATATAGCATGAAAACATTTGTTAAAAATTTTAATCTTTTTTCTTTGAGGTTGAAATCTCAGCTGTGTTTAGAAGCAGAGTGAAGGTGGTAAATTGTCATCCATCCCATTTTATTTGATATTTATTACCCAGGAATCTTTTGGTCATTGCTAGTGAAATCAAAAGCAAAATTATTTTAACTAATAGATTTGAAATTCAGGTAGAGAATGACAGAATTGTTAAGGACCTATAAGATAATTTATTCTATATCTCTTAACTGCATATAATTTCAACCTAGGTGTCTCTATCATTTCAGAGTTCCTTCAGAGAAATAGAACCAGAAGAGATATATATATACATATATATATGAAAATATTAATTGCTAGGAATTGGCTTATGAGATTCTAGAGGCTGGGAAGGCGAGTCTGAAATCCCTAAGCATGGCATCCAGAGGACACTGCGCACTTGGGCAAAGAGCTGAGCTGCAGTCCATGGGTGAAATTTTTTCTTCAGTGAAGCTTCTATTTTGCTCCTGATGCCTCTACAAATGGATGAATCAGGATTACCCAGATTATCTGGGATATTCTTCCTTACTGAAAGTAAACTTACTATAGATTTTAATCACTTATAAAATACCTTTACATAACACCTGAATTTGAGTAACTGGAGGCGAAAGCTTAGCCATCTTGACTTACAATACTGTTTCTTAAGTACAGAATTTTCTGTCAGTTTTACTGTATAATTATTTAAATATTATATTTAAAAGCTGATGAGCTAGTTTCAGTTTTACAGTGAATAATGAATGAATGATGCAGTAACTATATTCTAATAACCTTTCAGATTACCTTAAAACATTCACAAATTACCTTTTTGTTTAAAAAATATTTAATCTTCCATTTAGTCCTCTTATTCAATGCCGTTATTATCTTTCTTCTTAATGTCGTACTCTCTTCAGTTTCTTTTTTTAAAATATACTTTTTAATACTTTGATGTCTTATCATTGATTTAAAACATAAAATTCAGGCTTTTTGTACAATATAGTGATTCTTGGCATTCATCAGATATTGTTAGAAGAAAGATTATTTCAGAGTTCTTATATGTTCTACTCTTTAAAGTTCATCGTAGTGTCACATTTGTTTTTTATAAATAAAGCCACTATATCTCTGGCTTATATTTGGCACATTATGATTCCTAAATATTTTTGTCATATTTTATTCTGTGAAACTATATTGTTTTTATAACAAACAGAAGTTATTTTCAAACACTGATCCAGAGTTTCAGGATGAAAACTCTCTAATGACTTCTTTTTAAAAAAATTGGTTTGTATTGGAAACATTTGTTTGGTATATACTTCATTACCTCTGGGAGAAACTTTGATATTCTATGAAGCATCATGGCTCACTGCATAAAATAATGATTCAAAATTCCCTAGGATCATAAAGCTTTGGCATATTCCGGTTTATGGTATGTATTTTGAAGGAGTTTCCAGAAGAAGTCTGACAAATTTTTATTCTAAATTATTGTAAACCTGACAAATTTCAGGCTAATGCCAAACACTTTGGAAACCTCTCATAGATATGAAGACTTAGAATATAAAAATTAAAATAATTAATGGAGTATACACATTTTAATAATTTCTGATGTTTTTGTTTTATATTAAAATCAGTGCTATTGAGGTATTATTTCCTAGTTTACAACATAAATATATATCTTTTCTACACAGAATAGTTCTGTTTAGATAATGGCTGTCATCATAAGAGACTCTTACTCATTTCTAATGACCACATCATGCCTTTGCTCAAGTTAAGTCGTTTAACAAATATTTTTTATTAGATGCTTATATTTTTGAGGTGCCATTCTAGACACTGGTGGTGCATTTTGAACAAGACCAAGATTGTTCCTGCCACCATTATCTAGTGGAGAATAAGGACATGAAATAAAAAAAAAAATACAGATCTTTTGAATTTAAATAAGTGCTACAAAAGAAGAGTACTGTACACTGCAGAGTAGATTATATTGTAGGAGGAGCAAATTGATTTGGAGGAATCAGAAAAGTGTTCCTTCAGGAAGTCACATTTAACTGGGGAATGAATAACAATAATAATAATAGCTAACACTCAGATAGTGATTGGTATGTGCCAGGCACTATTTTAGAATCTTATTATAAATTAACTCATTTTAACTTCAGAATAACTGTGTGGGGTTGGTGCTATTGTTTTCCTCATGTTATAGAGGAGGAAACTGCTGCATAGAGAGGTTAGGAAACTTCCCCAAGGCCACAGGGCTAATGGGTATTAAAATTAAATTTTCACCCAGATAGAATAGTCTGTGCTCCTAATTGGTATGTTTCATGATAGGAAAAGGGAATGGGGAAGATCATTTTAAGCAATGGCAATCCCCGTGCTAGTACCTTAAGGCAGGAAGCAGGGGAAGAAGGAGGGTGTGCATGAAAGTTGGTGAGTAAGAGATAAAATAACAAATAATAAAGCTAGAGAGGAAGTGACATATTCAGATTTATTATTTTATCACTTCAACTAAATATTAAATATATATTAGAAGGGAATAAGAATGTGAGAAAATCAATTAAGAATCAATTACTAATCAATTATTAGTAATCTAATAAGAGATGATGCTGGCTTGGACCCAAATTGTGGCCAATAGAGCAAACTGTATAGATTCTGCAAACAGCTGGAGAATGGAAATACCAGAACGTTTTGAATTTGAGAAAGGGAGATTTCTCCTAAGTTTCTAGCTGGAGTAGCTGCCAGAATAGTGGTACCATTTACTGAAATAGTACTAAAGGAAACAGGCTTAAAGAGCAAACTATGTGTTCATTTCGAGTTCTGATGAGTTTGAGGTGACTTTTATATTAAAGTGAGAAATTGTCTATACAAGCCTGGAGTTCAAAAGAGAGTTCTGAGATTGAGATAAAACTTGAGAGTTTTTCAGCTTTGGTAATAAATGAGAAAACACAATATGAAGACCCAGAATCTAAGGTTGGGGACCCAGAAACATTTAAATTTGGGTAGAAGAGATGCCAGTCTACAGATTAGACTGGAGAGCGAGCCAGATAGCTGTGCAGAAAACGTACAAAATGTGGTTAGATGGAAAGCAAAGGAACGCAGCTTCCCATCTTGGTTTCCTGATAGTATTATTCCCCTTTTCCTTCTGAACTTCATAGCTGTACTAAATTGCTTGGAGTTCAACTTTCTGTGCTTTTTTTTTTTAAATTGAATTGAAGGATTAGACCTTATTTCATGATTTTCTTTCCTATTCTTTTTTTCCTCATTTAGTGTTCTTTCAAACTTAATTCTCTTTAAGTTCCTGTTTAGATCACTTGGGGTCTTTCATCTGAAAGAGCATTTTTAATTTTAGTGTTTAAGAGGATTCTATATAATGCCGCCACCTCCTACAGTTTCAGCTTCCAAAATGTGACCCATACAATATCCTGCCCTCACACTTCACGTGACTGCCTGCACGTGTACCATTGTCCTTCATCTCTCCCCCTCCATGTAAGACCATGCCTTGAACTAGTTGTCACTGAGTAACTGCTTTTACTCCATCGCCTCCTCTGAAATTCTCCTTTCCCATCTTCTGCTATCTCATTTTTCTACCTTTGCTACACTTTATTCACCACACCTCTATGCAGTTTTCACGATTTCCAATCTCATTGCACCTTCACTTGATCTTCTCTGCCATCTATATTATGTGTTAACCTTTCTTATCTAACCTACAACCCACTTTGCATGGATGTTCACATTAACCCAATTTATTTTAAACCCTTGATTTCTTTTGAAATAACTTTATCAAATCCCCAACCAGTTGTAAGCCCAGTTGTACTTTTCTCTTGCTCCTCTTACATAGTTGGATAGGATGTTGTTACAGAAACAGGAGTCCAAAAACAAACCCCAGAGTTTGCGGCTGGGAGACAGGGAGCAGAAAGCAGCTTTCAGGATGCCCTTGCATGCCTGGAGCTAGTGGCTGGATACATTGTTGCAAAGATCTGCTTTACTTCTAAGACTCAGGAAGATTGGGAGGGATCTTGGACTGTGGGCTGGTAAGAAGAAGCAGACAGAGCCTATGTAGGGTTCTGTGAATGGTCCGAACTGTTTGCAACACCCACTGCATGAGAGGACGCAGGGGGAGAGAGGAGGCAGGGAGGAAGAGAAGCAGCTGCGGACATTTTGGGCTGGCTCTGGCTCTAGGAGGCTCTCTCTCTCAGGCTCTCTCTGGCCCTCACGCCCTCACTCTCTGGCTTTTGTGGGCTCCCTCCATCTGGCTTGGAGAAGGGATCTCCAGGCTGCTGTAAGAAGGGGCTCTTGCCAGGCTGCTTTGAGAAGGAGAGGAGATCCATGCGGTTTGCAGGAAGAAGGCAGTTTACAAGGAGGCTGAGAATCCAGGCGGTCCTGCATTGAGAGCTGGAGGGCACCACAGCACAGAAAGGACTTCCCCAATCAGAATTGAGTGATTGGCAGCTGCAGGTAAAGCTGAACTGTGCCTAGGAAGTAGGGAAAAGGTGTTTCTGACTTTCCTAAGACTGGCCAGGTCTGGGAGGGGGAGGCAGGACTATGTGTAAATAAACAATTCTTTTTCTTTTCACCAAACTCTGGTATTCAGAGTTATAATTCTGGCGGCGGGCAATCGGGCCCCTAACTAAACAGCCCGTGGGTTCTGTTACAATGTCAGACAATGGTTAGTTACTAGGGTTACTAATGAAGGAAAAAATATATATACACTGACCTTTAGAACTGTGCTGTTTATAGTTTTGTTGGAAAATAAAATTACATCATAATATTGATTGTGCCCACCAACATAGAAGGCCCCATGATGTTACAAACAATCCCAAGTCAATTTTCTGTTATTTCTCCATAGTCATGATTCAGAACATTTCTGTTTTTCTTGAGTTCCTGAACTCAGTTTCACAGATCTTGTGTTGGACCCAGGCTGTGAAGATAATGTCCCTAGCTCCCAATTTTTCCTTTCCTTCAAAATTTCTTTACATCTTCATCCAAGCATTTCCTTCTCTTAGCCTGTGTCAGAGGAAGGATCACCTTTTTTCAAAGATAAGCCTTTCTATTATTTCTGATGTACATGGGAGAAACGCTAGAGAAAAACACAAGATGAAAAGAAATTGTTATTTAATGTATTGTTATATTACATATTGATCATGTATTTCTATGTATTTGCTAATTATGTAGTTAATACAGAGTTTGAAAAGCTCTTTTAAAATATCATTTGTACTATATGTTAATATCTCCAGTGGGGTATATTATTTTATTATTAAAACGTTGTATTAATAAAATATAAAGTGGACTTGTTTTGTTTTATTCAGAGAGACTGGTGGTGGTGGCTGAACACTGTGAACGGAGTCTAGAAGACTTACTTCGAGAAAGGAAACCTGTGAGGTACTGTGTAATATCAGGAAAATGAAATGAAAAAAAAGAAGTTGGCAAACAAAAAGGCATTTTAACTAGAAACTACAGGGTTTTAGTTTCTTCTGTTTCTTATTTAATGATAAAATCCAGGTGCAAATTTTCATTTTGGATAATTTAATTCACAGACCTCATGGAAATTTATTGTTGATATTAACCAGTGTTCAGCTTTTGTGAAGTAGGCATTCTCCAAAGTCCTTGATAAAAAATTCCTATGGTGTATGTATGTGACAATTTGAAATATTTTTTGTACTAAGCAGTTACCTAGCTGAGATTAAGAGTATTTTCCTGAAAGGGGTATTTGGTAACTTATATAGAATATGATGTTCCTAGGGACACAGCGATCTGTGTTAATTAAAGACCATTTTGAAGAGTATAGAAAAATAATATTAGGGCTTGGGTCGAAATAAATGATACAATATAAATTCAGTTATTTCAATGACTCAGTAAATTTATTTTCTATTTCAGACATTCTTGCCAAGAAAAGCATGTGGTCTGAATTTTATTATAAATATTCTATTAAATGAAATTTTTAACAGGTTTTTTGAAAATATCTTAAAATTATCAAAAATATTTCTTTAATGAATAAAGAAAGTTGTACCAAACCAATAAAAAGAGCTTTCCAGGAGTCTTTATAGGATTATAATTTTTCTAGTTTAAGGAAATATTCTTGTTTGTTAGTACTTTTTAATCATTGCTGTATTCTAGATGAAAATAAATCTCTTTCAGTGGAGAAAAATGTGCATTTTCCTAAATGGTAGTAATTTAATAGAAGCAAAACAAATAAATTGAATAAAAACACTTTTGTTGCTACTTTAAATGATTTGGTTTTAAGCAGTCTCTGGAGTGAAAGATGCAGATAACAAGTATATCATTGCCTTACTTGCTTCTTTAAAAAAGTCTAATCTGACCAAAGGTGTTAAAAGTAACTTTTCTACATATTAGAAATACCTTAAGCACACCCAGTAAATATGTTTTTATAATTATAATTTTTGCATGTCACCAATCTTAGTTTTTAATTTTTAAGAACATGATACTCTTTGCTCACCAGTTTAAATTTATGCTTTATAGATCACTGATGCTGTGAAAGCTATTTAACATTAAAGTTGAGAACTAATTGTAGCTACATCTTTATTGGAAAATACACTTTGTTTAAATTCAACCTGTGTTAAATTAGAATAAATATTTATAATTTAGTATATACGATGAAGAAGCCTCTACCTAGGCAGCCTTGGACAATTCTTTTTTTAAAAAAAGATTTTATTCATTATTTTTTAGAGAGAGGGGAAGGAAGGGAGAAAGGCAAGGAGACATCGATTGGTTGCCTTTCACAAGCTCCCGACTGGGGACCTGGCCCAAGACCCATGCATGGGCCCTGACTAGGACACAAACCGGCAACCTTTTGGTTCACAGGTCGGCCTTCAATGCACTGAGCCACACCAGCCAGGGCAGTTTCTATTTCTTCTTCTTTTTTTAAAATATGCTTTATTGATTATGCTGTTACAGTTGTCCCAATTTCTTTTCCCTTTGTTCCTCTCCACCCAGTGACCTCCGCCAGTTGCCCCCCCTTAGTCCATGTCCATTGGTTGTGTATATAGTTCTTCTCAACATCTTCCTGTCTACTCCACTCCCTCCTACTATGCTTCTTAATTCCTGTACCATCTCCCTACCTTTCCCTCCTTCCCCCTCCCAGCTGACCTCCCCCCAATATGTTCCCCATACCTATAATACTTTTGCGACTCTCATCGCCTACTTAGTTTGCCTTTGTTTCGGTTCCCTGGCTTCTGTTGTTGGTTGTTGTGATACAGTTTTCATTTTAGTGTTCATAGTTTTGATCCTCTTTCTCCTAAACAAGTCCCTTTAACATTTCGTATAACAGTATTTTGTATCTGTTGAGCTCCTTCAGTTTTACTTTGTCCTGGAAGCACTTTCTCTGCCCTTCTATTCTGAATGACAGCTTCGCTGGATAGAGTAATCGTGGTTGTAGGTTTTTGCTTTTCATTACCTTGAATATTTCTTGCCAGTCCCTTCTTGCCTGCAGAGTTTCTTTTGAGAAATCAGCTGACAGTCTTATTGGACCCCTTTGTACATAATTCTCTTCTTCTCTCTTGCTGCTTTTAAGATTCACTCTATCCTTAATTTTTGACGTTTTGATTATAATGTGTCTTGGTGTAGTTCTCCCTGGGTCCATTTTCTTTGGAACTCTCTGTGCTTCCTGGACCTGTAAGTCTGTTTTCTTCCCCAGATTAGGGAGTTCTGCTTTATTATTTTTTCACATAATTTTTCAATTTCTAGTTCATATTCTTCACCTTCTGGCAACCCTATGATTCGGATGTTGGCCTGCTTGTAGCTGTCCCATAGGTTTCTGAGCCTCTCCTCATTTTCCTCACTTCTCGTTTCCTCTTTCTGCACTGGTTGACTGTTTGTTCCTTCTCTGTGTTCTGACTTGTTGATTTGATCCCTGGTTTTCTTTCCCTCATCACAGTTTCGTATATTTTTTTGTTCATTTCAGCAGGACTAAACTTCATTCCTTCCCTGTCTTGTTTAAGATCTGCTGTTATGTCTGTAAGCATTTTTATAACCAAAGCTCTGAACTGTGCCTCAGAAAGATTTCCTATCTCCTGCTTCGTTAGATTAGATATTTGCTGTCTGGTCAGCTGCGTCACCAGGGTCTCTATCATGATCTGTGCCATCCTGACAATTTTGTGTTTACGTTTGCTTCCTGGGCGGGGCTGTCACACCTTCTATGCAATAGGGGGCGGTGCCCTGTGCACTTGTCATAACCGGATGACCCTTCTCACCATGCTGTGGTGTTTTTTAGGGGGGTGGGGGTCCAAGATGGATTCCTGCCGTTCACTCTCCACTGAGAGACCGGGAGCCTCCTCCATCCCCACACCCTCTGGGCCTCACAGTCCGAGGCAATGGGACAGTCCGAGGCAATGGGGGTCTACCTTCACCGGTGTTGGAATCGCAAGCTGATGGGTCTAGTCTGCAGCCAGGGGTGCTCCCCAGGCGCTCTCGCCTTCCCTTAAATATGGGTGTCTGTGCTTACAGCCATCCTGCCGCCGTCGCTGCTGCTGCTACCGCCAGCACAGCTTGACTTATCCACCCCGGCTTTGCCCCTCCTACCCGTTTAGACAAGTACCACTTCTTTATAACTTCATATGTTGGACTTCCATTTATTTTCTGGAACTTCTGGTTTTGCGGTAATTGTATTTTTTCTTAGTTGTGGAGGGAGATGGAGCGTGTCAATCTAGGCCTCCATCTTGGCCAGAAGTTTCCTATATGTGGACAATTCTCTTAATCATTTTTCTTTTCTGTAAAACAAGTTTTACTTGCTATAGGGATCATTCTAAAGGATGTTATTCTCAACTTTATATTTTATTAAATATGCATTACATTTGATAATATAATATTGACCAAATGCCTGTGGGTGTTCCTGGACCCTCAGTCCCCCAATCACATATAAAGAAATTGTCCCAGAGACCAATGACCTGAGGAATGGAGAGCACCCCTCAGAAGAGAATGCTGCTGATCTCTTTCTCTTTAGAGCTTTTATTGTTAGCTATGGGCAGAAATGCTTGGCTTGGGAAAGCAGCCCTCCACCCAGCCATAAAGAGGATTATCAAAGAGGAACATAGATCAATACATTGTAACAATCAGTTAAAACTTTCTGGTGTCAGAGCCCATTGCAAAAAATTAGATTGTACTCCTTGAGTTAAGCCTTCTGTTGATAGTTAAAACATCCTGCTGATACAGATCTAAAGCTGGATAAAGCAGGACAGGCCTCAAAAGATACCTGACCAGTGGTGTGGTGTTTGGAGCATGACACCAGCTGCTTCCCATTCTCAGTCAAGTCTTACAGTCCCATTTTCAGCACCCGGCTTGCACAACAGTTACAGTTTCCTATACCACACAAAATGGTCTCCTACAAATGCCTTTACAAGTATATATTTTTATGTTTTCTTTCACTAGACGGTAGATTTCCTGATAGAAAAGTCTGAGACAAATCTAAGTGTAAAATTACAGTGCTATGATTTAAAAGACTAAAATTGTTATAGAAATATCTATTTTGTGATCCAGCAATCCTACTCATCGGTAGAGAATTTGCTCAAATTTTGTACCATAGGTATCTCATTTGCCTCACTCTAGTCCCTGCCCTGCCTTGGTATTTAACCAAGAGAAAGGAAAAATACATGTCCACCAAAATATTTGCACAAGAATAGTGCCAGAAACATTATTCATAGTAGGCCCTGAACTGGGAAGAGCTCAAATGTCCTTCAGTGGGAGAATGAGTAAACAAATCAGGTTATGTAAATAGCCAAGTCTGATACACACGACAATACAATGAACCTTGAAACTATTATGCTAAGCAGAAGAACCAGACACAAGAGATTGTTTTCTTCTATTTATGTGATGTTCTAGAAAGATTAGAACTCATCCAAGGTGGTAGATATAAAAATAGTGCTTGACTCTGGTTGTGAGGAGGGATAATAGAAAAACTGATTGACAATAACCTTGAGGGACCCATATGGGATAACGGAAATCTTTTACTTCCTGATCAAGACATTGCATGGTACATGTTCTTTCAAAACTTGTCAAACTCACTGAAATATACACTTAAGATATGTGCATTTCACCTATGTAAATTATACCTTCTTTTTTCTTTTCTTAAAAAAAAACCTGTTCTTTTTTGACTTCAGTTGTGAATTCTTCATATAGCAACAATATTACGTTGTTAATGAAGATGCTTGATCCAGTGGCATACTTCTTTGTATTTCTTTGGTTCTATAAGAACAAATAGTATGAAAAAGTAATTGCATCTTAACAAATTACTGCAACACTTAGTGGCTTAAAATAACAATAAACATTTATCATTTCATACAATTTCTCTGGGTTAGGAATTCGGAAATGGCTTAACTAGGTTATTCTAGCAGTCAACATATTAGTTGGAACTGTAGCCATCTAGAGGGAAGATCTGTTTCTAAGACAACTCACTCATTTGATGCCAGTTGTTGACAGGAGGCTTTTTAGTCCCTCCCTGCCTTGATGGCCTTTCCAAAGCCTCATGGCTAGCCTCATAACAAAGTGGATAAGAAATACTTTCTTAAAATTATTCTGTATTCATTTAGGGCATTTGGGGCAGAAGAAAGGAAGTAGTTTAGTCTATGAAAGTGTAACAGAACCCCTGGGATGCTCCGATTGAAACAGAATCCACGGGCTGTTTAGTTAGGGGTCCAATTGCCCGCCGCCAGAATCATAACTCTGAATACCAGAGTTTGGTGAAAAGGAAAAGAATTATTTATTTACACAAAGTCCTGCCTCCCCCTCCCAGACCTGGCCGGTCTTAGGGAAGTCAGAAACACTGTTTCCCTACTTCCTAGGCACAGTTCAGCTTTACCAGTAGCTGCCAATCACTCAGTTCTGATTGGGGAGGTCCTTTCTGTGCTGTGGTGCCCTCCAGCTCTCAATGCAGGATCGCCTGGATTCTCAGCCTCCTTGTAAACTGCCTTCTTCCTGCAAACCGCATGGATCTCCTCTCCTTCTCAAAGCAGCCTGGCAAGAGCCTCTTCTTACAGCAGCCTGGAGATCCCTTCTCCAAGCCAGATGGAGGGAGCCCACAAAAGCCAGAGAGTGAGGGCGTGAGGGCCAGAGAGAGCCTGAGAGAGAGAGCCTCCTAGAGCCAGAGCCAGCCCAAAATATCTCTGCAGCTGCTTTTCTCTTCCTCCCTGCCTCCTCTCTCTCCCTGCGTCCTCTCATGCAGTGGGTGTTGCAAACAGTTCTGACCATTCACAGAACCCTACCTAGGCTCTGTCTGCTTCTTCCATACCAGCCCAGAGTCCAAGATCCCTCCCATCTTCCTGAGCCTTGAAAGTAAAGCGGATCTTTGCAACAATGTATCCAGCCACTAACTCCAGGCATGCAAGGGCATCCTGAAAGCTGCTTCCTGCTCCCTATCTCCCTGCCGCAAACTCTGGGGGTTTTTTTTGGACTCCCCTGTTTCTGTAACAAAAGGAGAGAGATAGTAGAGCATTAAGGGAATATCCAGAAGTACTAGAGATGGAATAGGGTCCTCACAGACATAGCTGTGCTGCTATCAAAATTGTCCTATATTGGAATTGGTGTTACCTATGGTCTTCTTTTCTTAGGCATTCTAAAGGACTCTGTAAGCTACAACTAGAGTAGTTTTCAGGTCGTCAGAATGGTAAACTGTAGAATGTTCCTTCTGATCTCCACATTTTCCTTTCTGTGCATATATGTTCTTCCTTTACTTACTAAGAGAACTGAGGCAGAAAAGAGAAGCTGGTTACTCAGAAGACAGATTTCCATTTTCATCATTTTACCTCAACTCTATCATTGTATTTTTATTTTTAAGTTCAATTGTACTATATAAAGGTACAGCTCATACAGCTATGCCATAAGAGTAAATCCATTAGCTTATGAAATGTTTTATTTTTCTGTGCTAATCATCCTTCATCCTTGTTTTAGAGATGATAAATCTCATAACAGTGAACAGCAATACAGTAGTTTCAATAGAGTAGAAGTATAGAGAAGCAACCTGTCTTCACTGTGTTTGTATATGTTTTCATGAGAATAAAATGTTTTAGGTAGAAACATTCTTTGAGCAAGTAGATGAACATGAACAGGATTAAATGTGAATTTCATATTGTCTTTTATGCCATTTACATTTTTCAATACTTTTTCATTCATTTAAAAGAACATGCAGTAACTTTTATGGGTCTTTTTGCCATCGTCGGCAGCCGTCCGTCTCGAGAGACGATGGTGTAGCTTCTTAAGAGTCTATCTGCACCGCCGAGAATGACTGTGCAGTCCGACTCGGGAGTGACACGGTATCTGTCTCCTCCCGTGTTGAATCGACATCTTGCGATGACGCTGGAGTGTCATCTCCAGTGAAGCTGAAGCTACAGAGCCTGGGCAGGGTGATATGGAGGGTCTGCTGTTGCCCATGCAGCAGACCCCCCCCTCTCTTCGCAGCTGAAGGGTCCAAGGGAAAGACGGAGTCAATACAGCTTGGCTTCAGGTGCACCGCAGGAGTTGCCGGTGTTGACTACAACGTCAAACCGCCTTAGGGACTCCGGCTCCGGATTTTCTGTCGGGGTTTACTCCCTTAGCCTTTCCCTGAAGAGGTATGCCACAAGGCAGCGGAGGTTTTTTGGAGTCAGAGTTTTCCTTCTCTGATGTGCCCTGACTGGAAGATCGAACCAGCGACACTTAGCTCGCAGGCCGACGCTCAATCCACTGAGCCAAACCAGCCAGGGGTCTCTTTTTGCCATACATATGTGCATATATATAATATATATTATATCTATATATAGTATACTTTCAAGTAATATATATATATATATATTTTTTTTTTTTTTTTGTAAATAAAGTACTCTTTTTCCATCGTTCTGGTCATAGACTAAGATTCAATATTTTTCATGTTCATTTTGGAATGCAACATTCAGCACTTACTGTCTTTGAATGGAAATGTATCTGTCAGGGTCAGTTCCAAGTTGTTATCTGATCCATCCACTGAATTAGCTTTGTGGAAAACTATTTGACTTCCCACATATTTGGATTACATTAGTCTCCAATAATAATTCAGGTTTTGTGTGCAGAGTTGATATGCCACAATTTTAATTAATTCTATAACCTGTTTTTAGAAAGTGAAAAGATGTTCTTATGGCTTTAAAAATCAGTTCTTTCCCCTACTGCCAAAAGTAAGCACTCTGAACCTTTTTTTTTTTTTTAAAGGCTGATGTAAAGTAAACAGGAAATAGATTTAGATGGGGTTGCAATTTGAGACCCATGATTTTTATTTGTCCATCTGTCTAAAACTGTTGCAAAACTGTAAGTGGCTAATTGTCTGGTAGTTATTCACAATTGATTGTCTAAACTCAAACATCATTCAAGGTATATATCTCACGGATTTATATTTTGAAGATTAAATATTTTGTAAAATTGGATGGGTGGGGAGTAGAAGAACCAAACCTAGAAACTGAGAGAAGAGTCTGTGTTAATTTACTTAGTTTTTTCATAATGAATTTAATACCATTGAATTAAGCATTAATGTTCTGACACATTATATAATTTTTATTACAAATATATTATAACTTAAGGCTATCTTGAGGTTTCAGATCCTACTAGAAAATTAAGCATTCTCCAGTTTTGTAATTTTAATGGCTTTAAAACCCTTTTAAGAATGTATTATCCAAACAAAATAATTACCATATTTTTCACACTATGAGACTCACCTGACCATAAGACACACCTAGGTTGAGAGGAGAAAAACAAGAAAAATAATATTCTGAACCAAATTTTTATTAAAATATTTAATAAAATATAACAATATTTCAACCATGTAAAGTGAACAGCAGTCAACAGCGGTATTAAGAACCATCATCACTGTCATTAACAAATGAGGAGAGACTTTAAGGTTCAAATACTCTTCTGGTTTTTCTGGGCACCCCAAGAACTCATCATCACTAGTGTCAGAGTTTAGGGGCGGCCTTTAATACAGGCATTGAGGGAGTTAAGAGGTATCACTAGTTGTAACAGTCACTGAGAGTATCACTATCCTAGTCACAGGTTCTGGCAGACTACCCCCAGTGCCTATTATGGCTAGTGATACCCCTTAATCCCCTCAGTGCCTGTGTTACTACTAGTATAGTGACCCCACCGTAACTCCCTTTATATACTACAAACTTCAGCATTTATG
The DNA here is from genome assembly GCF_987537825.1 of Furipterus horrens. Taxonomy (NCBI): domain Eukaryota; kingdom Metazoa; phylum Chordata; class Mammalia; order Chiroptera; family Furipteridae; genus Furipterus; species Furipterus horrens. Next base: position 122,310,891 of record NW_028327172.1, on the reverse strand, counting down.
GCTGCTCCCCCAGTTAATGCTGGCCTCCTCACACAGAAATCTGGTGTGCACTGGAAACAGTATGGAGGTAGACGAGATAGCTGTAGCATCTACGGAGCCAGTGGCTAGCTCAGAACATGTTACTTCAGCTCCTCCCATCTGCCTCTCGTGATTGGCAGAGCTTAAGACACAGTGATTGGTGATGGGAGGTGGTTCTACTGACACAGATCGCACCCAGTGTCAAAGACAATTGGCAATTGGCACTGTGCCTCATACTCATTATTAGCCTCAGCTGATTCAGCAGGTCAGTGGTTGTAGCTGGGAGTGTTAGGGGGCTCTCTGCACTCTCCCAGGTCCTGGGTGATGGGCAGAGGCAGATGGCAACTGACCAGACACCCTGAGATTCAGCAGTGAAGTGGGACATTTAAGCATCCTCAGGGATTTCGTGTGGGCCCCCCTCTTCCTCTTCTAACAGCTGTCGCCACCCACTGAAAAGTCAGGTAATATGCATTGCAGTCTGTGATGCAATATTTGCTCCATAGGATGCACAGACATTTCCCCCCACTTTTGGAGGGAAAAAGTGCGTCTTGTGGAGCGAAAAATAACGGTATTTTATATGACCTGGAGGTATTACTAGGTCAGTCTTTCATAAACCAATGTTATTTTTGTAGGTAGTTTGATAACCTGGTTTGAAAGAGAAAACTCCTTACCATTTTTAAAACTTGGATATGAAGAATTAATTTCTGGAGAATGTTCTAGTTTTAAATCTTTTAATGTTACTTGTGCCAGAGTTCAAATTTTGCCAATATTTCTCTCCAGTTTTAGTTAAATGATCAAAATTATTTGTTGGAAACAGAGGCATGGAATTAAATTAAGCTCCTATAACCAGTAGATTTCAAGAAAAAAAGTAAAGTGTTTAGAAGACTTGTTTTAAGTCATCTCATATTTGATGTCTGTTAATCTGTTTAATTGTTACCTGAAAGCCAGATTTAAGATACTGAAATATGAAGAAATTAAATCTTAACTCCCTTGTGAAAGATTTTCCAGAGAATGTTGAAAAAAAGAAAAAAAAAAGATTTATCTTCATCACTCTTAGTAAACCAAGCACGAGGAAATGGTTTGCCTTTTAAGTCCAGGTGCTATTTGGAAAGTATTTGCCTTTTGTGTTAGTGTTATTCAGAGCATGTACTTTTGCTTAATCAATAAAAGTACCAGCAAGTGTAATTCATAGACAGATATTCAGATATTGGCACATCCAGGAAAGTTTCTGTATTGTCCTTAAATTTGCATGTGAAGACGGGGTCAGTTGTGAAGGTATGTTTCTTTAATAAAATGTAGTTTGTCATATGTTTCTAGGGTTATCGTTTTTAAAATTTACCAGAGAGAGCTCAGCATTGCAGGGGTTCTACATGGAGACTTTGATGGGAAGCAGGCTATATCTGCAGCCGTTCACTAGGGTGATGGGAAACATGATCTGACTTAACTCAGATGAATAAGTTGTATTTACCCCTATTAAAAGATTGCCTACTCATTGAATTAGATATTCCAAAGAATTTTCGACACATTGTAGAATGCTGGCCAGAGTTGGATAATAAGCCACATTTCATAGTTATCATACATATTTAAATAGTAGCATTCTTATTTTAGGATATAACCTGATGGTGGAAGTTGAGGCACTTATTAATTTTCTGTCTTCAAGGGCCCTAGTTTCAAAGTACATTTGAAATTATTGCAGTGTAGTCAAGTAACTTAGAGATTTATGTAACTGATAAATTTTTCTTCCTATTGTGTTTGTTTTGTTTAAAGACAGAAAATAATACCAGAAGATGCAGTTATCTTTTTTATATTTTTTAAGATTTTATTTAGTTAATTTTGGAGGGAGGGGGAGAGAGGGAGCAAGAGAGGATGAGAAACATCAATGTGAGAGAGAAACATTGATCAGTTGCCTCTCTCGTACGCGCCCTGACCAGGGTCCAAACCCACAAACCAGGCATGTGCCCTGACTGAGAATTGAACTGGCAACTTTTTGCAGAACAACACCCAACCAACTGAGCCACACTGGTCAGGGCTTGTAGTTATCTTTTGCTTCCTCCCTCTCCTGTACCCTATATACTATTCGTTGTCAAGGATCTTTAATTCAGCCTTGCTGATATTTCTTGCCTCTCTGCTGTCCTCTACAATCTTTAGTTCAGGCCTTCATTAACAAACAGCCTATTTATTGCACAGCAACTTTTTCCTAACTGGTCTTCCTGCCTTAGTCTTTCTGTATTCCAGTCGCTCCTACTTTCTACTATATATTAATATTTTCAAAATCAATCCATTCCCTGCTTAAAAGCATTTGGTTGCTTTTTATTGTGTGAGTGCATGAGTGAGTGAAGAGAATGCATTATATAGGTATAAGATAGCACTTCAGTCTAACTCTATTTCCAAATATTGTCTAAATTGTATAAATATAGTTTATTGTTACCAATATACAGTTGAGAAGACTGAATGCCAGAGAATTGAAATACACCACGAAGGCTGTGCTTTTTTTGCCCAACAGTGTATTTTCATTCCTTAGTGCAGTGTATATATAGCACTTCTTCAAGTAATTCACTTACCTCTGTATCCCTCTATACCATACCGCTGAACCAAAGCAAAATTTTTATTTTGCTTCTCCAATTCCCTTATTATATTCTATCTCTTTAGCCTGGCTGGTTTGGCTCAGTGGATTGAGCGTCGGCCTGCGAGCTAAGTGTCGCTGGTTCGATCTTCCAGTCAGGGCACATCAGTGAAGGAAAACTCTGACTCCAAAAAACCTCCGCTGCCTTGCGGCATACCTCTTCAGGGGAAAGGCTAAGGGAGTAAACCCCGACAGAAAATCCGGAGCCGGAGTCCCTAAGGCGGTTTGACGTTGTAGTCAACACCGGCAACTCCTGCGGCGCACCTGAAGCCAAGCCGTATTGACTCCGTCTTTCCCTTGGACCCTTCAGCTGCGAAGAGAGGGGGGGGTCTGCTGCATGGGCAACAGCAGACCCTCCATATCACCCTGCCCAGGCTCTGTAGCTTCAGCTTCACTGGAGAGGACACTCCAGCGTCATCGCAAGATGTCGATTCAACACGGGAGGAGACAGATACCGTGTCACTCCCGAGTCGGACTGCACAACCATTCTTGGCGGTGCAGATAGACTCTTAAGAAGCTACACCATCGTCTCTCGAGACGGACGGCTGCCGACGACGATTCTATCTCTTTAGTTGTAAGATAACTTCCCCCTTCTAGCCTATAATTGTTTGCCTGCAATTATAGAATTAAGGAAGATACGGTTTACCTTCCCTAATTAACTATAATTTTTAACATATATACCATAATTTTTCATTTTCTTATACTAAAGAAGTTGGTGTAAGTTTGTGTATAGTTAATGTGTTGTAAATTAACTATTGAATGAACTAACTGTGTTTTTGGTTTAGTCATGCAGTTTGAATTGTTTCCCTATTATCTTTCTTTTAAATCATGTGCCATAATTATATTTCCCAGACAAATGAGTTGGTAAAAGTATTATGCAAATGTTATTTTGGTCATTTGTTAGTTGTTTTCTTGGACGTTTGTTTTTTGTTTTTGTTTTGTTTTCTTTTTAAAGAATGATTAGAGGAAACAAATTGTTGGTTTCCATTCTCATGGCTTTGGGGAAGAATGCACTTCAAAGCTCATTCAGGTTATTGGCAGAATTCAGTTCCTTGCAATTGTAGGACTGAGGTCCCTGTATTTTTTATTACTATCATTCAGGCATTGCTCTCAGCTCCTAGAGGTCATCTGCATCTTTAAAACTAGCAGTGGAGAATCCCCCTCATATCACATCTCCCTGGTGCCAGGAATCTCTTATCTCCTCTGCTTCTAACCTCTAGATCTATATTTGAAGAACTCATATGATAAAGTCAGACTCATCCAGGCAAACCTCCTTTCACCATTTTTTTTAATGTATTTATTTTTAGAGAGCGGGGAGGAAAGGGAGAAAGAGAGGGAGAGAAATATCGATCATGGTTGGCTCTTGCAGGGCCCCCAACCTGGAATCTGGCCCACAACCCAGGCCTGTGCCCTGACCTGGGATCCAGTCAGGGACCTTATGGTTTGCAGGACGTCGCCCACCCCACTGAGCGACACCAGTCAGGGCAATCCCCCTTTCTTAAAGCCAACTGTGCCATATAATAAAATGTGATCATGGGAGTAAAATTCATCATATTTATAGCCTTGGGGATTATGCAAGGTGCATGTTAAGGAGCAAGTATCTTGGGACCCACCTTAACATTCTTCCTACCAAAGTTTGGTTAGTGAACATTTGGGAACACTTTGAATTTTGTTCTGTGGTATTATTTATTTTATAAAGACAAAAGAGTGATGAAATAGTAATGAAATTAAACAGTACAATTTCCTGTTGAGAAATGCTTGAAAAGCAGAAACTACTGAGTTGATCAATCATAAGGTGTCAACACATAAAAGAACAATAATTAAGTAAGCACTTAGAGTCAGGCTGCAAGTGGCTCAGTGTTTTATTTTGTCTTTGTCTTCATTATTAGCTATACATTTTTTGTTCTTCTTTTTAGTAATTGTAGTAGGGGTTACAATATACATCCTTAATATACCATAGTCTTTTGTGAATTGATATTATGTCAATTAACATAATATAGAAATCTCATAACAATATAGTTCTACTTTCCCTTTTCGTATCTTTTGGGTGTTCATACATTTTAAAATTTGTATTTACATTTACATATATCATACATTGTTACTATTTTTGCTTTAACCAATTTCTTGAGAAATGAGGAAAAAATTATTTTTTATTTAACCATGTATTTACTGTTTCCTGAGCTCTTTATTACTTCATTTTGATCCAGGCTTCCATCTGGTATTGTTTTCCTTCAGCCTGAAAAACTTCCTTTAAAATTTATTTAAGTTCAAGTCTGATGCTGACAAATTCTCATCGATTTTCACCTTCTTGAAAATGTCTTTATGTCATCTTAACTTAATTTTTTTCTTGGTTAGTATTTTATTATTAAAAAAATTTCAAACAAAGCTAAGTTGAAAGAATTATACAGTATACCACTATTCTACAATTAGCATTTTGCCAACTTTAGCTTTGTCATATAATCTACTCATCTTACTATTTGGTCATTAACTCATGCTGTTATTTTGGTGCATTTCAAAGTAAGTCTCGGATATATCATCCCTAAATCGTTCAGTCTATATGTCATTAACTAGAATTAGCATGTGTTTACGTTTTCTTTGTATGTAAAATTTACATTCAGTGAAGTGCAAATACTTGTGTATCACTTGATGAATTTTGACAAATGTACACACTCTTAAAACCCAAATACATATCAGAATTAGATCACTGTCATCATCCTAGAAATTTCCCTCATGACCCTTCCCAGTAAATCTTTGCCCTTGATTCTCTTTCCATATTCCGGAAGTAACCACTTTTCTTAGTCTTTCACCTTAAATTAGAATTATATGGTATATATGCTTTTGTGTAGGGCTTCTTTCACTCATCCTAATGTTTCTAGAAGTCATCTATGAGGCTTCATTTAGTATATATAGCTCATTCATTTTTATTGCTGAAGTGTATTCTATTTAATGAATGTGCCAGTTTGTTTAGCTATTTTCTGTTTATGATGTTCTGGGATATTTCCGGGTTTTGACTCTTATAATTAAAGGTTTTGGAAAATATTTTGTATTCCTGGGTAAATATGTAGCAGTTGAATTGATAGCTTTTAGGGTAGGTGTATGATTAATATCAGAAACTACCAGGCCTATTTCCGAAGTATTGTACCTTAACGTTACTACTAACAATGCATGAGAGTTCTAGTGCCTCCATTTTCTCTCCAGCACCTGGTCTTTTCATTCTTTTACTTTTAGCCACTATAGTGAGTATATAGTGATACCTCATTATAAGTGTAATTTTCATTTCCATGGTGACTAAAGATGTTAAGCTCTTTTCATGTAGTTATTGGGCATTCACATCATGACATACATATCTGTTCAGTTTTTGTTTCTATTTTTAAGGGATTTATTTGTCTTTTTATTATTGATTTATAGGCATTTTTTGTATATTTTCTATATTCTCCATACATATACTTTGCTAGATATATTTTGTGAATATATTCTGCCAGTCTGGCTTGTCTATTCATTTTTTAAGGTGTATCTTAATGAGCAGAAATTATTTATGATGAATGGCAATGTATCAATATTTTTCTTATATGGTTATTGCTTTTTGTATCCCTTCTGAGAAACCTTTGCTTAGTATTCTTCTTCCTTAAGTGTATTAGATTAAATCTCCTATTGGAAGATCATGGGGTCTGATGAGATAGAAAATGGTCATATAACATAGTCTTTGAATAATATTAATTTCTAGAGCAGATTCACCAGCTTGTTGTCCCCAAGACTTAGATGTTAAATTGTTTTAGGTCAACAAGTCACAGAAATCACCAATTTGAGGGCATATGCTTCAGAAAAGGTGACCTGACAATTTCTGTTGGAAAACCAATACAGCCAAGGCTGTCGAGGATGATAAATAATTCTTTAATGTTTTAATCAAAGACGGATATTTTTGACTGAACTGAGGGTGATCCTGTCTGCATGGATGTGGGCTGCAGTCATAACTGCTATCAAGGTCAGAACTTTTCGGAGAGAGCAAGATTGTATCTGATCAATTGCTTGAATGGGTGCTTGATTAGAGTCCCAGTGGACACCAAAATAAAACATGGAAGAAATTATCTTTGAAAACAGAATTGAGAGTAGAAATTGTCAAATGTTCTTTTCTGTCATAGGATAAGCCAAATGTGTCCCCCATTAAATTTTAAAACTTGAGCACATCTGCTCAATGAACTTATCAAAATAGCAAAACTATCCCCCACATACCTAAATGAATTAACTTGTCGAAAGGTCTTCTTTACAATTATTCACTTGGATGTCACTGTGCTTTCCAAAATGATTTTAGTTTTGGCATAATTAAAGCTTAGACATTCTTTCAAACAATAACTGGCCAATATTTCTTAAAGCTATTTCTGAATGGAAGGTCATGTCATCTCTGCATGTCAGGAGGGATATATCTAGTTTAACTGAAAGCATTCAAGCTAAGAAAAGAGGACTATCTGGATTTTTTGTCTCTTTCTGTCAAATAATCATTTTCCCTGACATAGAGGGCCATTTTTTGATTATTCTTAATTGTATAATATTTCCTTAAAAGCTTATTGAAAAATATTAAAAAGCCTTGAGATAATATTTACATTGTATAATTTTGCACATAAGTGATTATTGTCTATGGTGTCAAAAGCAGACAAAAATTATTTCAAAAGATTTATTAACAGAAGCTAATCAAAACCATGGTCAGTGGTATGGTAGTTTTACCTGTAACTTTTCCTTTTCTCTTGTTAAATGTTAGCCTTGAAAATCTATGTCTGTAATTAACTGGCAAAATTTTAGGAGCTCTTTTATCTAAATGAGGTCTCTCTACATTTTAAAAAATTTAAGTTTACTGGGATGGCATTGGTTAATTAAATTATGTAGGTTTCGAGTGTACAGTTCTATGACGCATCACCTGTATATTGCATTATGTGTGCTCACCACCCGAAGTCAACTCTCCTTCCATCACCATATATTGACCCCCTTTTCCCTTTACTACCCCCACCCTCCTTTCCCTCTGATAACCACCTTACTGGTGTCTGTGTCTATTGAGTTTTTGTTGGTTCGTTGTTCTTGTTTGTTGGCTTATACTAAGGGAGTTAAGCTAAAGAAATTAGAAACAAATTTCAAGAATAATTTTGGGACATTTTGTTAGTGGGCACTTTGAAATTTAAAACATTTAACCACATAATTCATCAACAGAGGGGTATAAAAAAGGAAGGGACACAATATTTATTAAACATATATTATGTTCTACTTACTTTGCTATATGCTTTGTGTAGGTAACTTTAAGGTCACTGGTCCTCGTTAGTGGGTGCTCTCAGGTTTACAGAATGTCAAGTGTCTTCTAATGTCAGTAGCCATGAGCACAGTGTAGCATAAACAGTAAATGGTACCTTTCATAGGCCTCTTCTCAACTGAGGCCTTCCTGTGAGCCATAGGACTCCAGAACCTGGCATAGGTGCTGTTCAAAAAGCACCACGTTTTTTGAGAGAATGAGCTGCTTTAAATTTCCAAGTACAATGAATTCTGTCATTAATTATCAGACTATCTTCTGCCTTTGTGGAGATTTCTTTGTTTTCTGGTATCTTGATCAAACTAGGAACCAGAAGACCCAATCCTTTCACTTTGCAGGCAAGGAAACAAGCACAACCGGTTTCACTGTGACCAAAATCTATTGATATGCTTCTGGCAGAGTGGGTTCTCTTGTAAGGTGGAGTGGGGAAAAGAAAACGGCATGTAGTACATAAGGATATACATGGGGTTTATGAGTTATTATTCCATCCTGGCCTTCTTGGCCACCTATTATTTATACAAATGCAAAATTTAAATTAGAAATGATTTCTTTATTCTAAATTATACAGGAACTCAAATGGGAAGGACTGAACAAAAATAATGATGATGGTAAGAACATAATTGCCAAAATTTTGCATAATAACTTTGTGCTACACATTATCCTAAGCATTCTATTATCTTTTTTTTTTTCTTATAAGAACTCTATGATATAGTGTACTACAATTATTTCTGTTTGATGTGTGAAGAAAGTTAGGCTCCTATGAGGAATTTAACTCTTACTTCATATCCTCTGTTTTCCAGAAAGGAGCAAGCCATTTGTATTGATTGCTACACAGGTCCTGAGATTTTCAATCACATCAGTTTAAGAACAATTACTGTGGCTGGGGAAAGTGATTGACAAGCCTGAGTCACATTTCCACTCCTGAAGGCAGAGCATATGAACTGGGTATATGTGAGAGAGATGGAATCTGAAACAAGTGTTGTTAACTTATCATTGGAAGAAGGGGACATAGATGTCAGGAAGGGAAAGGGGAAATATCTACTGCATTTTAAACATCTGGGAACTGAGGCTTTGAGCAGTTAGTTCCTTTATCTCTGCCTGTCACAGTGTTACAGCTAGAGCTCAAATTCTCTTTTGACTTCAGGGTTCCTTCTGTTAAATACTAAGAGGTAGTACAGTGTAGCGGTTAAGGACATGGTCCCTAAGACCAAGCTGCTGGGTTTAAATCTCAACTCCACTATTTACTCACTTGAGTGAATTACTTTACCGCTCTGCTTCAATTTCTTACCTTCTGAGATAGTGGAAAGAATTAATGAACTAATAAATGTGAATTATTTATAACAGCACTTGAAATAGCACAAGTGTTTTCTATTAGTAGCAGTAGTGGTAATAGTGCTATTATTGTAACTATTATAATGTACTAAAGGATTATTTTATATTGTCAGTAAACATTGTCTGTGGAACACTACAGCCTTTTTATGATGAGAAATTATGACTTAAATTATGACTAATCTGTTTTATACTTCTATATTAAGTACATATATGTTTCAGACACTGAACTAGGTACTAGTGAGTCTGGAGATGAAAATATATAAAGTCTTAACTTTTAGAGAGATTGCTGACTGGTGAGTACACAGAGTTATAGCAAGCAATATACATGAGGTGTATACAAGTTATCTTCGTTGACAGAGTGCCTCATAACCAGGAGAATCCCCTCTCCCTCTTGGTCTCCTTGCTTTGCCTTTTTCCTGCCATTGTTGCCCACCTAGTGAATGGGATGGTAGTGGGGGAGAAAATGTTCATTGTGAGAGAATGTCAGGCCAGTTTGGGGACTTGGCAGACTGAGCTTGCACTGACTTGTGGAGTGTTTGGCAATATTACTGTGCCAAGATCACCTCGTCTAATTTTCTGGATATGTCAAACTTACTACCCTATTGCAAGATAAAATGTAAGGTACTTGTGTTTATGCCTTTGCATGTAAATGTTTGCCTTTCCTAAACTGCTTTTCTTGTTATCCAAAAATACAGTTCTGTTAGTTATATATGTTAAGTGAAGAGGCTCTCCACACACAAAATGCATCTATGTAGCAGTAAAGTAACAGCGTTGGTGCATTTTCTGTCTCCTGATGGCAGTGGTGTCTTTGCCACCTTTCTGGAGGTTAGTATTTTGTTTTTTCTGTTGATGTGCAAGTAAGAGCTTGCTCTTTTGACTTCATAAAAATCTCCCCAGATGTAAAAGGGAATATCGTGTCTTGTTCTCCAGGCTCAGATGGAACATTTGTTACTTGGGAAAAGAAAACATTGATCGGGTGCAGGATCCTCCAATCCTGCTTAGCAAATGGTGATTTTTATTCTCACAGAGAAATTAGGAAATGGAAGCGATGGAGGGCATCCTGTCCTACCCAGGGTTGGTTCCTGTTTTGTGTCCTGAATTGCTGGGATAGGCTTCGGCCACCTGTGACCCGGAGCTGGAATAAATGGATTGGAAAATAATTAGCTTACCTGTTTTATTAATCTTTCTTAAATAGATGCATAGTTCACATTTATTTAAATGTTTAATGTTAGAAGTTTTTTGGGTCCTTTATTTAGAAGTTTGGTGATTTTTTTGTTTGTTTGTTTTTGGTTTTTCAATTACAGTTGTCCCATCCCCCCCATTGCCCCCCCCACCCAGCCCACCCCTTCCCTGACAGTCATATCCCTCCCCGTTGTCCATGTCCATGAGTCATTTATACACGTTCCTTGACTAAACCCTTAACGTACTTATCCCCCTTCTCTCCCTCCCCCCTCCCTGGTGATGTTTTCATGACCAGAAATATGCTGTAGGAACTTAACTTGTTTATACAAATTAGTCTATGGGGAAAATTGGTTTCATTATGTTGTTTTTCTTAAAGTCAGTTTCAAAGAACATGTTGATATTAAGTGAGGTCTTATTGCATTATATAGTTTATTAAAAGACCTTGGTTTGTTTTTTTTAAGGGTGACTTGGACTTTTTTTTTTTTTTTTTTTTTTTTTTTGATTGCTTAGTTTTGCTTTTAAGATGATCAGGACTCTGTACACAGCCAATTGCTCATTGATCTCTAGCTCCTGTTTGTGTTGTAGTTTTCACTTTATAAATTTGCAAACTGAGGCAGGATGAAGTTGGAACATTTTCTTAAGCATAGCAGATCAGTGACAGAGTCTCCTGGCTTTATGTCTGAACTTCAACCACTAGACTATGCTTTCCATATGTGTTTTGATCTTATCAAATTAATTTTCTGCTGAGAAAAGGAAGTTATCTAGTATTCAAGATGGAAAGTTAATTACTCAATTTATTGTATCCCATTGAGAAGTAGTCATATTCCAGACTTTCAGCTTTCAACTTTAGTTATTATTGGAATGAGAATTAAATTATAAAATATACCTACTTTCACAATATAAGGATATAGACTGGTCTTTAAAAACCTTTTACAAAATAATTTTTGGGTAAGCAGTTAATCAATGTATCTTCCATTTTAAAACATTTGTGTCTGAGGCAAATGAATCCTTAAATTGAGCATCGATGGTTGTCCTATCAGGCTAAAACATATGTGCTCAGTAGTGAGATGAATTATTTCCTTTTTTCAATTACAAAAACTTTCTTGTTTCTCTTTTTATTTAGGAAAAAAATTGCTCTTTTAAATATTGTGATATTTTAAACAATACTTCATAAGTGATAAATGGCACATTAAGAGCCTCAAAGACATTAGTGCATCTCTGAAAACATCCTCTCTCCAAATTTTGTAATTATAAACCAGTGAATCATTAAAAGTTATATGCTAAGTTGAGCTCTTTTGTTTTGAAATTGTAGAGGAAAGTTTAGGTTAAAGATAACACAGTTATATAGTTGTATTATTATTTGAACATTAATAGTTAGTATTTTATTTTTTTCTCTTCATTTCTTAAATCTCACAGTAGCTAACTTATTTTGTCTGTGTTTCTTCTGCATTAACATTTCCAAGTAAGGGAAGTTTTAGACGAAAATGAAACTTTCTGTGGGAGGTTTTATAAGGTGAAAGAACATCTTGAACTCATAGAATCCAGAAGTGTTTCCTTCCTTGGTTTGCTGACAGAGTGGGTATTTTGGCTTGTGTAGTGGCCCTTAGAAATATCATGCATTATAAATATGAGGAAAGAGGATGTGTGGTTTTAGTTACTACCCATACAGAAGTGACTTCCATATTTATCTCAACAACATTGACCTCTCATTCTCTTTCTTTACCTCTAGTTCTTGCAATCTAAATAACATCCCTTTTTGGAAACATTGGAAATACAAAACAAACAAACAAAAACCTGATGGTTTGAGGCTGATAAGAATTTCTTGTTTCTTGTTTCTTAACATCTTTATTGAAGTATAATTGTTATAAAAGGTAACTGCAGATATTTAATGTATACATATGTTGAGTTTGCACACACCTATGAAACATCACCACAGTCAAGGTGATAGACATATCCATCACCTCCCAAAGTTTCCTTGTGTTCTTTTATTTGTTTATTTTTTTTGCGTGTGATAAGAACAGTTAATAAGAAACCTAACTTTTTATTGTTAATTTTATTATAGTTGTCCCAGTTTTTACCCCTTTGTCCTCCTCCTCCTATCCCACCCCCACATTTTAAAGTGCACAGTACACTATTGTTCACTATAGGCAGTGTGTTGTACAGCGCATCTCTATAACTTAATCATCTTGCGTAACTGAAACTATAGCAATTACATAACTCACATTTTTTTCTCTCTCCAGCCTCTGGTATCCACCATTCTATTCTATGCTTCTATAAGTTTGACTCTTTGAGATACTTCATGTAAGTGGAATTATGCAGGGTTTTCCTTATGTGTCTGGCTTATTTCACTTAACATGGTGTCTTCCAGCTTCATCCATGTCATCTCAAATGGCAGGATTTTCTTTTTTTTTAAGGCCAAATGATATTTAATTTTGTATATATCACATTTTCTTTATCCATTTGTCAAAGGACATTTGGCTTGTAAAAGAGTATATGTTATGTTTTCAGTCTGACAAAATTAGTTCTCCTCATTGATTTTTACCTAGCGTTTTCTTATATATATTTACAATATTCACTATTCTTATCACGCGCACACAGACAAAAGGGACACAAGTACACTTCTGTAGGTGATGGATATGTCTATTACCTTGATCGTGGTGATGTTTCATGAGAGTATGCATGTGTCCAAACTTATCAAATTGTATGCATTATGTATAATTTTTTGTATATCAATTATATCTCAGTAAAACCTCCTGAAAGACACTGAAGTAGAATTGAACCAATGGAAATACATCTACTTTTCTTGTAAGAATAATTCAAATTCATAAAGATGTTGTCTTCCTAGATAATATTCAGATTTAATGTGAACTCAATTCAAATACCAAGTACTAACAAGTTTTGGTATTTTTGAGCTAGAAAAATTGCAGGAAACTGCCTGAACAACTTAGTCTAATTCACAGTTGTAGCCAGATATTAATGAGATTATATTTTTACCTATTATACAGTGGTTTGTTCTTTGTTAAATATGAAAAAGAGACTAGAAGGAGAGGTATATTTTCGGTAAATGAGTATTTTTAATTGTGTGACTCACATTCTTTTAACCTAACTCTCTCCTAGGGTCCATTTTCAGTTAAACTGTAACATACTATTACTAGACATCTAATGTGTTTTTACCTTGCCTTTGCTTTGTAATTGCATTAGCTACTTCAAAATAAATTTTAAATGATTTCATGATATAAGTTCTTTGCAGGATTAAAGAATAAAGCTTTAAATACAAATAAGTATGCAAAATTTCACAAATACTGATTCTTTCTAATTATATAAAATAACATTTTTTCTTCTTTATACCTTACCTTATATTTTTAAATGAAATTAAGTATTAAAATTACAAAAAGATAGAAAGCAAATCTGATTTGCTATCTGATTGGAACTGAAGAGTACTGAGTCCATTAACTATAATGTATATGTAGTCTCCAGTTACAACTAACAAAAAGTATGCCATGAGCTTCAGCATGTTTGAATTTTTAAAAACTATTTCAATGTTTATGCTCATCACCTTGCAAATAGCATGAATGTGCTTTTTGACCTGCAAATATTTTCCAATCATATCTTATAATCAATTAGCAAAAGCAAGTAGAGAAAATAGAACATGCAGTCTTCTGTGTCCAGCTGTTTTAGAACTGGTTTAATGGGGGCGGGAGGTTGCTTTACAAGTCTGTTTTTAATTTTGATGAGAAAGATGTCTGTTTTGAAGTAATGTGCAGCTGAGGTCCTCTAGTGTCACAACTAAATATAACACCAGCTTTTAAGATTTTGAGAGAGAGGAGAGCGGAGAAAAGAACGAGGACAAGAGTGATTACTACTTTAAATTTGACTCATAGCACAGAACCAAATGAACTCAAAAAACTATGTTTTATTTGTTAATCTTAAGGAAAGTTCTCTGTGTTTTTAAGATGGGAATGGTTTGCATTCCTTCATATTCACATATTTATCAATGTAATTATTGTCTTAAGTTTTAATTTTTTCCTTTACATAGTTGATTTATTTTTTGATGATTTTAATGAAAACTGTTAAAATTCCACATCGTTCTTGTTTCACACATTCCCTGTCTGCTTAGGACTGGCTGTCTGGCACTTTAATATTGGCCATACTGTTAATAAAGAGGAATAGTTTACAGGTTGGTGGAATAGTTTACAGGTTGGTTTAAATAAGCATTTTTATGAATAGTAACTCTTTGATTTTTTTACAAACTTCATGGAAATATCAACTTATTGCTTTATTTTAAAATATGGTTGATAACCAGAAAATATCAGATAATTGAGGGAAAAAATTAGTCTGAGAGAAAGAGCCAACGAGAAAAAAAATTACCCAGAAGAAATGAAGGTAACACACTTTTTTTGCTTCCTGAATCAAAAGAATTCTAATAACTGTCCTTAGAGAGACTCAAAAGAATAACATACTCATAACCAAACGACATGAACCAATGAAAAGGGACAACTAGAGGAATTAAGTAATAGAGTACATAGGTCTAAAGGCCATGCTCATGGGAAATAAAAGAGAAGGTTGACATAGAAAATATCCAATTTTTATATGCAAACTGTGGTTCCAACTAAAGGATACAGTGAAATGAGAAAATAATGAAAGACGTAAGAAATCTCCTTTTCCTTATTAATATTTCTGTGTTAATAGAACATGAGTCTTAAAAGGGCACACCTAATGCACAAATGCCCATACTATAGACATACTTAGTGAGGCCTCTCTTCTCTTCTCTGCTTTTTATCTAGCATTTAATCACTACATGTGATAGTATGTATTCATTTCCTTGTTTAGCCTTAAAGAAAGAAGTGCAGGGTTTTTCATCTCATTTATCAAAAGTAAGGTAAAAATAAATAATAAAAATAATAAATTAGGGAAGGAAAACAGGAAAGTTGTGGAAGTATATTATTTCATTGTGCACAGTGAAGAGTTAATTATATTCAATAAAAGTCTAATCACCAGAAAAATTGAAACAGAGACACCTAAGGGTGGTTACCACTGGAGAGTCAGAGTAGGATGAGAGGAGAGAGGAATTTTAGTTTTTCTTCTCTGGTTCTTTCTTATGGTTTTTTAGAGGAGGGAGTCATATTGCAACATTTTTAAAAAAGTGTTATCCATCCTACTTTTTAAAAACATCAGTTTATTGAGCGGTAAATACATACCTTAAAATTTACCCTTTTAATATACAATTCAAACCTGCAGGTCAGCTGCACAAACTCAGTCATGTACCCACCATCAAAATTAAGAAAAGAACAGTATATCACACACAATTTCCTCCTTAGTCACCCCATCCCCTTACCCAATTAGTGATTTATTATTTCACCTTTTCCCTTTTAATTTGTCTTTTATGTAGTGTGGGTTTCTTGTAATCTGAATATAAATATATTAATTCTTATCTCTTCTGATAATCCTTATCTTCTATAATTGGTGAGTTTACATAACTTACATTTAATATAATGATTGATCATCTGAATTAAAATCTATTAGTTGTTTTCCAGTTCCTTTTATTTTTGTTCTTTTTTTTCCTTTAATTATGCCTACTTTTCAATTGATTATTTTTTAGTAATTCCATTTATCTCTTGTTACTTGACTTGTTATTTATACTTTTAAAAATTATTTTAATGGTTCCCTGCAAATACTCATTTTTTAAAGTCAATTAAAAATGAAAAAAAAAAAATGGGTAGAAAGGAAGACTGTACCAAAATGTTAATATTGTTGGGTGGAGCATTGGATTTGAATGAGTCTCTCCTACTTTTCTGTATATCATTTCTAACTCCCTACATGAATGATGTTTGAGTTTTTTTTTTGTTTGTTTGTTTGTTTGTTTTTTAATGGAGAGGGAGAGAGAGAAAGGAAGAAACTGGGCATCCCTGTGGAAGATGGCTTAGATAACAGTCAAAGAAAAATATTTGATAAATCATAAAGTACTATAGGCAGCTTTGTGGATTGACATAGAAAGTTGATCATGTCTACCATAAAATATATTGCAGCTATTTTTCCGGGACTTGACTATTTTTTGTCTTGAGCAAAATAGATGATTTTCATTGAATTAGTTCTGCCATATATCTGAAAGTTTCCTGATAACTTGGAAAAGCCAAAATTAAATTCACTTCCTGGAAAGAACAAATGTGCTATTAGAGTAGCCTTTAGGAAGCTTTAGGATCTTTGTCAGATGAATACTGTTGTGATCATAAAATTCAAAATATGTACAAGTAGATATTTTAGAAAATGTATAGACTTTATTTTCTCTAAATAGAGGAGGAAC
The DNA here is from genome assembly GCF_987537825.1 of Furipterus horrens. Taxonomy (NCBI): domain Eukaryota; kingdom Metazoa; phylum Chordata; class Mammalia; order Chiroptera; family Furipteridae; genus Furipterus; species Furipterus horrens. The sequence goes on along the minus strand of NW_028327172.1, from coordinate 122,294,145 downwards.
AATAAAAATACAACTTTGAATTTTGTCACAAAACCTGATTTTATTCATTAAAATAGGTTCTATATCTGCTGTTTAATTGATCTGTGACTTTTTGTTTCCTTTGTAGCTCTTCAAAGGTTTTGTGCATTGCATTCGAGGTACTCCAGGGCTTACAGTATATGAACAAACATGGTATAGTACATCGGGCACTGTCTCCTCATAATATACTTCTGGACAGAAAGGTAATTGCCAAAAAAATACATTAAATGTTTGCTTGTTATTTGAGATTGAAAACTACTGAAATCGGGCCCACTTGGGTATCAGAGGGTAGGATAAGAATATAATTTCAGAATATTCGTAATGAAAATATATATCAGGTTGGTGCAAAAGTAATGTCTGACTTTTTAAATAATTTGTTTGTTTATTTTATTTTATTTAGAGAGGGGAAAGGAGAAAGAGAGGGAGAGAAACATCTCTGTGTGGTTGCCTCTCACTCGCACCCCCAACTGGGGACCTGACGTGCAACCCACTCATGTGCCCTGACTAGGAATCGAACCAGCGACGCTTGGCTCACAGGCCGATGCTTAGTCCACTAAGCCACAGCAACCAGGGCTCTGACTTTTTTAGAAGAAAGTTTTAGATAGTATTTATTAAATTTGTGCCTCTTCTTAAAATCTTTTGATGTCACAGTGACTAATTTATACCTTATTTTTTCAGATTATTGAAGTATTGTTCATAATCATCTGCAATATTTGCACCCATGTTCGTCCCAGCTAAAGACCACATTAGAAATGTTTTACTCTATGGGTTTCATAAAGGTGCCAATGCAAGTACAGCAGCAAAGTCTATTCACAGCGCTTATGGGGATGATGCAGTGACTGAAAAAAGTTGCAAGAGGTGGTTTTCCCATTTCTGAAGTGGGAACTTCAGTTTGAAAAACGAGCCTAAAGAGGGTCGTCCAAAAAAACTTGATTCCAAAGTGCTGGAAGCTGTTGTCACAGAAAACCCCACCACTACCTCTAGGGAACTTGCAGAACAATTGTAGCCCATACAACCGTGCTACACCAACTGAAAAGGAATGGAAAGGTTTCAGTAGTTGGAAAATGGGTCGCACATGCACTCTCTGCAGAGAATCTGCAACAGTGTGTTGCTTGTTGTGAATAATTGCTTTTCCAACACCTTCAGGCACCATTTTTAGGTCGGCTTGTTACAGGTGCTGAGAAGTGGATCCTTTACCATAATATTAAACGCTGCTGATCGTGCATCAGTCAAGGAGGAAGAAGAGTTCAACAACCAAGAGAACTTCCAAAGAAGATCATGTTGAGTGTGTGGTGGGATATGGAAGGAATTGTCCATTATGAACTGTTAGAGAACAATCAAACAATTACTGCTAATCTTTACTGTGAACAACTTTGTCCTTTGAAAGCAGCTTTGAACAAAAAGTGACTCTCCTTAGTCAACAGAAAGGGTGTCTTCTTCCATCACGATAATGCTCATCCTCACAAGTGTTCGACTCACCAAAAATTTCTTGAAAGAGCTTGGTTGGGAAATATTGCTTCCTCCTTCGTATTCTCCTAACCTTGCTCCTTCTGATTATCACTTGTTTCAGGGACTACAGAACCATTTTGATGGTCTTAGGTTGACATCAAGAGAAGAGGTTGAAAATGAGTTGGATTCACATTTTGCTTCAAAACCTAAAGAATTTTACAAGTGTCGCATTTATAAACTGGTCGACAGATGGAATGAGGTTCTAGAAAGCAAAGGAGGTTATGTTGATGAATAAATATTTTCATAATCATGGGCTTTTTCATTTTTAAAATAGACCTCGAAATAGGACATTATTTTTGCACCAACCTTATACTTGTAGTGTTAGAAAAAACAAGTATAATGAAATTATATAAATCCATGTGCTTTCTAAGCAAGGATTCAAGGTAGATGAGAAGACTTTTGTTTTTTTTTTAACTTTGTCAAAAAGCCTGGAAAATATATACAACAAAAATTTTTATGTTTATGTGTGTACATGCATACACATATATGTACCTTACATACACAAATGTACATGTGCACACATGGATTATATTTGTAAGAAATATAAAGCAGACTTCAAACACTGGCAAATAGTTTTTAATAAAATTATGGTAAACTAATATATACATTTTAATTTATCTGACTATATGATGGTTTCTTTACTTATAAAATGTATAATGATAATTTCCCCTGCCAGTAATATTAAAATATTTCAGAGTGCTTTTTTTTTTCCTTTATTTTTGTAGGGACATGTTAAGTTGTCTAAATTTGGACTTTATCACATGACAGCTCATGGTGATGATGTTGATTTTCCAATAGGGTAAGAATATGTTTTCTCTGTGCTCTGTCCTAAACTTTGTAATCTTTGATAAGTGTTTGTTTTGTTATTGGTGACATTACTTTTTGACATATAACTAACTTTTCTTTATCAACATACCTTACTTTTTCAAATACTTTTAAAAGGGTAGAAAATGAATTTTCCCAGTATCCAAAAGTTCCCTGATGTTGATCTTTCATTGAATTGACTTTGCTTGTCTTATATTGCTCACTAATTAACTTTATTTTATTCAGAATTAAATGAATGTGAAGCAAGAATCCTGACCAGATTCTTAAATACTAAGTGATAGTGTGTGTCCTCCAAACACTGAGAATAATTACTCTCATATTATTTTTCTTCGTTTCTGAATTTAATTCCTATTTTTTTAAGGTATAATTGTGTGTTAAGACTCAAGTGAGTCATTGTAAATTTCAGAGGTAGTGGGAGAGACTGTGTTTAAGTTTGAGGGGTTTATTTGATGACTTCTGATATAGAAATCCAAATTTATGTTGTCCTACAAGAAAGGAATGCAAATTTTTTTCATCCTGTACTCAGATGTGTGCTTTTGACATAGATCTTTGTGTTATATTTATTGTGTGGTTGCTTTTTAAACATTTATATATATCACTCTTATTATTTGAGTGTTTAATTTTGATATTAATTTAGATACTTAGAAGTTATAAATTAGTACAAAGAATTTCTGTATATCCTTTACTCAGATTCTCCAAATATTAATATTTGACTACATTTGCTTTATCTCTCTTTTCTCTTTTTCCTACATATATATGTGTGTATAAATATATTTTTTAGTCATTTAAGGCTAATTAGTACCTAAAATGGCCTCTATCCCTAAATATTTTAGCTTGTATTTCCTAAAATAAGGAATTCTTTTTTACATAACCACAAACCAATTATTGAAACCAGGAAATTAATATTGATATACCATTATATAACTAGGAACCTTTATCATATTTTTCAGTTGTTGGGTGGTTGCTTTTAATAGCATCCATCTGTTGTTTTGTTCTTTGAACTCTCTAAAATCAGTTTTATCATCCCATTACTAAGAATTGTGGATTGGAGTCATAGAGTGTGTTTCTGCTTAAAGAATTAATTATGTTTTTAAAAAGGTTTCATTTATAAATCACCATTTTTATCTTTAAAAATTAAATTGTAGGTTTTATCTAAATTAGGTATGTTAGGACATTAAGGGAAAAAAAGGAAAAAGCCTCATGGAAATGGACAGCAGTGTGGTGATCATGTTGGGGAGAGAGTGTAAGGGGACTAAATGGTAATGGAAAAAATAGAATAAAAAATAAGTAAGATAAACTGGTTAGCCATTCTTTCCTTTATTTATTAAGAAAATATTTATTGAGCACCTTCTCTTATGCCCGCTGAAGATACAAAATCAATAAAGTAGGTTCTGATCCTCAAGAGGCTCAAAGTTTATTGGGTTTTTTTTGTGTTTTGATAGCCTACTTATTAAGGTACATAAATTCGTAAGTTTACAGTTTTGTATTCGAAACTGTGCTCAGAGGCAACAAATAGTTGTTATTATAAGCACTAAAACAATCGTTTGTAAAAATAGTCTACACTATTTGCTTAAAGCAACTTCTGAATGTAATAAAAATAAGTTCACAATATAGCTCTGGTACAGTATCTTCATCACATGTGATAATTACCTTTGGAAGTAGCTTTCAGAAACTATAGTAAATGTGATTCCTGCTGCTTCTTTATTTTGTCTAAATTAATTTGTGTGAGAGAGAACTCCAAAAACATAACATAAACAAGAATCACTTGAATTTTTCACCTTTTGCCTAAAGGTGCTTTAGTTTATAATGATGAATAGAAAAAAAGAGGTATTTTTTCTTAAAGCATATCAAGCATTTTTGAACTGCATTTGAATTTAAAATGCTTGGGTAGAATTGGTCTTAAGTTCCCATTTGGTCTGGCTTACTTTGAAGTTTTAGACCCAGAGGGTCTGAAGAGAAAGTATCAAAGAGCAAAATGTGAAACATTGGCCAGGAAAAATAAATAGATCAAAAAGCTAAGGCATGAAAGAAAATATTTATACCAGAAGAATCTTGCAGCTGATTCAAAAGACAAATATTGAGGAATAACAAAGTAAAATGTTAACATCTGTTTCAAAATATTATAAAGAGTTAGAAATTGGACATTCATTTTAGCAGGCCAGTAGCTAATACCGTGTTAAAACTTCAAACAGGCAATGAAAGCCACTTACATTACCTCACCAGTCATACAGCAAGGTTCTGATAATTTTCTTTGAGTGTTAAAATGCTATGTTAAAGAAGAGATACTTGTTAAAAAGAGATGTTTACATTAAAAAATACTATCTTAGAGCTTATTGTGGTTATTAATTTAATCAGTCCTTGATTGGAGCAAGAGCCACCTCTGTGCTTCTGGAGCTCAGCAGAGTTTTAGGTACAATAATTTACTTGACTTTTTAGTACCCATGCTATTATTTTTGGGGTTAGTTGTGCTGGAAATCAGGATTAAAAATGACCAGTTTGCCTTCTGGACGTTATGGTAATGATGATAAAAGTGCAATGTTGCATTTGTGTCATGTGTTCTAGTTTTATTAATGCATTTACATATATGTATTCACAAATATTTATAACAGTTTTATTAGGTAGGCATCACTGTTTCTATTTTATTAAGAAACCCAAATTATATATAGAATACATGCTAGCACTGAAATTTAGAACACAGGTATTTCTATGTCAAGTCTCATGCTATTTACTAGACTTCAGCTGTCTCCAGAGATACCTCACACTCATTTAGAAGAGCAGTATACTATCTTAGGGTAAAATTACATAATACAAATTTGTGTATGAGAGAAGTACAAGGAAAAGTTAAAAGAAAATATTAATATCACACTTGTGATTATATTAAAATTAAAGAAATTAAAAAACCTAATTTGCCCATTTAAACTTGTCATACTCCCTGACTTAATTGACTTGTATTTTACAAGTAAATAAGAAGTATTGATAATCTGTGAAGAGGTGGCTATCAGAAAACACAGGAAGAAAAATGGAAGGAATAATTGAGTGACTCGTCGGCAGCCGTCCGTCTCGAGAGACGATGGTGTAGCTTCTTCAGAGTCTATCTGCACCGCCAAGAATGGCTGTGCAGTCCGACTCGGGAGTGACATGGTATCTGTCTCCTCCCGTGTTGAATCAACATCTTGCGATGACGCTGAAGCTACAGAGCCTGGGCAGGGTAATATGGAGGGTCTGCTGTTGCCCATGCAGCAGACCCCCCCTCTCTTCGCAGCTGAAGGGTCCAAGGGAAAGACGGAGTCGATACAGCTTGGGTTCAGGTGCGCCGCAGGAGTTGCCGGTGTTGACTACAACGTCAAACCGCCTTAGGGACTCCGGCTCCGGATTTTCTGTCGGGGTTTACTCCCTTAGCCTTTCCCCTGAAGAGGTATGCCGCAAGGCAGCGGAGGTTTTTTGGAGTCAGAGTTTTCCTTCTCTGATGTACCCTGACTGGAAGATCGAACCAGCGACACTTAGCTCGCAGGCCGACGCTCAATCCACTGAGCTAAACCAGCCAGGGCAAAATTGAGTGACTACATTATGTTTATTACATAATGTTACATATACATAAGTATTTTTGATTAACATCATTACTTCAGTGTGGCCTAATAATCTAATATCATTGAATAAAAAAATCTAGATAGAAAAAAATCCAGATGGTTGTGCTTATGACTAAATTTGACAATAAATGAAGAAAGGGTGTGCACATATGCAACACCCAGAGCAGAATTTCACTCAGTTTTCATTTATATTCTGAAGCTTTTATCTTTCCTTTTGTGTCCAGTCAGCAGGATTCAAGTTTAATAATAAGTCTGATTCTTAGGTATGACCTGATTTTTAAATTGCTGTCTATAAGGTAGTCCTAACTGGCATTTGATAAGGGATTAAGCGAAAATATATATGTGTATATATAACGTAGAGATAGGCAACAGCGTGATGATACCGAGAGGGAAAGGGGGGTAGGTGTACATGAAGGTGGGCAAAAGGGAGACAAAAGGGGTGGAAAGGGACTTTGCTTGAGGCACTGGGTCACGATGCAGTGTGCAGAGGATGTTTTGTTCAGTTGTTCACTTGAAACCTGGTTTTGTGAACCAACATTACCTCTATAAATTCCATAAAAAAAAATATTGTTTTTTACTAACAAAAATATATTAGGCATATCTTATACTTAAGTTTCATTGATAGCTGCAGAGGATTTATATAATCGAATGATATACCAGTACCCTCAAGTTTATTTCGAGAGGAGGTAAATTTTTGTATATTAAATAGTATAAACATAAAAACTTAAAAATATGTAATATTACATATGTATAGCCTATTACTACCCTATTACTACCCTGGCTGGTTTAGCTCAGTGGATTGAGCGTCGGCCTGCGAGCTAAGTGTCGCTGGTTCGATCTTCCAGTCAGGGCACATCAGAGAAGGAAAACTCTGACTCCAAAAAAACCTCCGCTGCCTTGCGGCATACCTCTTCAGGGGAAAGGCTAAGGGAGTAAACCCCGACAGAAAATCCGGAGCCGGAGTCCCTAAGGCGGTTTGACGTTGTAGTCAACACCGGCAACTCCTGCGGCGCACCTGAAGCCAAGCTGTATTGACTCCGTCTTTCCCTTGGACCCTTCAGCTGCGAAGAGAGGGGGGGTCTGCTGCATGGGCAACAGCAGACCCTCCATATCACCCTGCCCAGGCTCTGTAGCTTCATCGCAAGATGTCGATTCAACATGGGAGGAGACAGATACCGGGTCACTCCCGAGTCGGACTGCACAGCCATTCTCGGCGGTGCAGATAGACTCTTAAGAAGCTACACCATCGTCTCTCGAGACGGACGGCTGCCGATGATAGCCTATTACATAAAATATAGAACAGGTAAAATAAGTAGCTGTCAGTCATTAGAGAACCATAAGAAGGATGCTAATAAAATGCTTTGGGGCTCACTGGGAGGAGAAATAATTTCCATTTCAGCAGGTCAGCCTCAGGTTGTTGGAATTATTCATGAAATGAATTTATCAGAAAAATAAAGAGTTTTAGTCTGATAGGATGATTTTTTTAATGTAAGATAATTTTTTTACCAATTTCCTTATATTTTACCAATGGATTTTTCTACTAAGCATTTTCCTGCCCTTGATAAATGCAAATACTTATCTTCAGTGAATATACTGAAATTATACAATATCAAATTCTCATGAAGCCTATGACCAAAATATAGTAACTAGGATGAAATGGTTGATTGGAGAGAAAATACAAATTACTAAAATTCCCAAAGAGTATTTTAAAATCTGAAAACACCAATTATAGAAGTGTAGAAAATGTTGCCTTTCCCAAGAGAGATACCAAGACCGGACTCAGACAAATTCTATCAATCCTGTGATGAATAGTTAAATTCACTTTTGTTTAAATTATAATGTTATACATTTCAGGATTTTTTAAAGGAAAACCTTCTCTTTTTTAATGTTGGGAATATATTTTATTTAACCCATATATCCCCAAATTATATTTTTAACATGTAATCAATATAAAAAATATTGAGATATTTTATGTTCACAATGACATATAGATTTCACCTACCAAGTAGTCAAGATTAAAAAGCCTGTCACTATCAAGCGTTGAAGAAGAATTAAAGAATAAGAAATGTAATGCACTGCTAGTGGGACTATAAATTGGTTCAATGCCTTTCAAAAAACCTTTGTCATGATATCATAAAGTTAGAAGTTAAAAATAGCTTAGAAATTCAATTCTAGGTTTATATCCTTGGGGAAACTTTTGCAGATGTACACTGTATATAGTACGCTGTTTATGATGTTTATTTTTAATTGTTTTTATTCTCACCTGAAGACATTTGTTTCATTGCTTTTAGAGAGTGATGAAGGGTGTGGGAGAGGGAGAGAGAGAGAGAGAAACATTGATTCGGGTATTGCACTAGTAGCAACCTGGGTATGTGCCCTCACTGGGAATTGACCCTGCTACATTTTGGTGTACAGAATTTCACCAGCCGACTGAGCCACACCAGCCAGGGCTGAGCAACACTGTTTATATTTTAAAAATAGCAAACAAGTTTAATAACCCTTGACATTAGAATTGATAAATAAGTTATATATTCATAAAATAGGCTTAAAAATTAATAACAGTGCAACAGTATGGATGGCTTTCAAATAAATAATCTTGTTTGAAAAAACAAGTCACACAAGGATACTGTCCAGTAACATGAGGTTCAGAAATATGTTTGACTAAACAATGTATTTTTTAGGGATACACATATATGGTAAAATTTTTTTTAAAAGGAAAAAGAATTATAAACATCAATTCTAGCTGTCTATTCCTTTTTGGGGGATAGCAAGGAGACACAATTAGGGAGAAGCAGAAATGGAACTTCAGTGATAATAAGATGTTCTTTACTTAAACTGCTTGGTAAGTACATGGGTGTTCACAGAGCTTTATTCTCTGTACCTTATTCATATTTAATAGTCTGTCTTTAGTAAATATTTACTCACTACAGTACTTACTAAAGCAGTTTTCAAGAGAACTTGTTATGTTGGTGAAGGTAAGGGGAAATAGTCTCCCTCTTGTATTGCTTATAAGAATGTAAATTGATACAACCTGAAAGAGCAACTTGGCTATATATATATATATATATATATATATATATATATATATATATATATATACAGTATATAAATTTTAAATACATGTTCCTTATGACTTTATAGTGCCATGTCTAGAAGTTCGTCATCTCTACATGCATTTTTGGGAAATGAAGTATTCATAATCATTTCAGCATTGTTTATAATAGTAAAAGAACAGAACTTAACATGTTCTTCATCAGAATTTGGTGAAATAAGTTAAGTGCCTCAATGCAATAAAATTGTCGGCAGTTTTAAGGAAGAATGAGGCTAATCTATACTTACTGTTGTAGAATGATCTCTATACTTTCAGTGAATAAAAAGGGGTACAGAGTAATGTGTATAGCATGCTGCCTTGTGGGACAGTGGGGATGGGTGGCCAAGTTTATATATACATAAATATGTATGAGTGACGGAAGGACAGAAATGGAGTCTTTTTAATTTATATACTTCTATAATATTTTGGCATTTCTACTGTTCAAAATTATAAATACTGTTTTCAGTGATAAAATGTTCTTCTACTTCTTTCCCCCTTTGTATTAATAATAATTACTAATTTTTTAAATATTTCATTGTAGGTATCCATCATACTTGGCACCTGAGGTCATTGCACAAGGAATTTTCAAAACTACTGATCACGTGCTAGATGAAAAACCGTTGCCTTCTGGTCCCAAGTCAGATGTGTGGTCTCTGGGAATTATTTTATTTGAGCTTTGTGTGGTATGTATAAAGAAATTTAAAATAATAATAAGAAATTGTGTGTTTATTAGAATAATTTTTGGATAGGAAAACTAGTCATATGTTTTTGCTTTGCAAATTGACTATTATGAAGAGAAATGGCTTAATTCTCAATTTGACTTTTAGAAAAATTGTTTGACAATTAATTTGCCTATTATTTTGGTAGCTCTAGAAATGTTTACACTTTTATTAATTGTAAATATAATAGTAGGTGTAAATACCATTTTGGTAGCTCTAGAAGTTCTTACACTTATATTGGGTATAAAAATGTAAACTGTACTGTTAAAAATTAAACCTTTTTAAAAGTCTTTTCACTGAAACTTCTTACATTTTTTGATATGTTCTTGCTCTCTCAGGGGTGGGGGGCGGGGTAGGGGTGAGCAATGGGGGGGAAAATGGGACAACTGTAATAGAAAAACAATAAAACAAAAAAAGTTAGTAAAAATTCAGTAAAGTTTATAGATGTTTTTCTTCCTCAAGTAGCATTCCAGCAAGAGTTGTGTGGACCTTATTCCACAATGTCACGCAGAAATCTAGGCTCTCAGGAATGTCTCCACCATTCTCAGCATCTGGTTTCCAATGTTCTGTCTTTGTCACCTTTTTTTTTAGCCATAAGGAAATGAAAGGAGTGATTGTATGGTAACTGTATTTAAGGATATGATCTAAAAGTTGCAATTATCAACTCTGTACTTTTCACTAGTGATAATGTGCTGGTGTTGCTACATATAGGTACGAGGGAGACTAGGAAATGTTGTCTTCAGCTGAACACCTAAATATTGAGAAGAAAGTTGAGAATGGATTTGGAGGGACAACTGACAATCTGTCGATTCTTCCTTTAAGTATCTGCTTGCCTTAGGCTCCTATCTTCATTACTCCCCTTTTCTATTATAGCACTTGTCAAATTTGTCTACTTAGACGGTAAAGTCTTTTGAGGCAGAAATTTTTATTTACGTAATTATTATTTCTGTCTTCCAAGGAATTTTCAAGACACTTTGAAAATATTGTCATTAATTTTTACCATACTTAAAAATTCAATTGACATTAATTTCTTCATTTTTATATTTAAGAATTAATTCAACAGCAGAAGTTGTTGTTGGCAGCCGTCCGTCTCGAGAGACGATGGTGTAGCTTCTTAAGAGTCTATCTGCACCACCGAGAATGGCTGTGCAGTCCGACTCGGGAGTGACATGGTATCTGTCTCCTCCCGTGTTGAATCGACATCTTGCGATGACGCTGGAGTGTCCTCCAGTGAAACTGAAGCTACAGAGCCTGGGCAGGGTGATATGGAGGGTCTGCTGTTGCCCATGCAGCAGACCCCCCCTCTCTTCGCAGCTGAAGGGTCCAAGGGAAAGACGGAGTCAATACAGCTTGGCTTCAGGTGCGCCGCAGGAGTTGCCGGTGTTGACTACAACGTCAAACCGCCTTAGGGACTCCGGCTCCGGATTTTCTGTCGGGGTTTACTCCCTTAGCCTTTCCCCTGAAGAGGTATGCCACAAGGCAGCAGAGGTTTTTTGGAATCAGAGTTTTCCTTCTCTGATGTGCCCTGACTGGAAGATCGAACCAGCGACACTTAGCTCGCAGGTCGACGCTCAATCCACTGAGCCAAACCAGCCAGGGTCACAGCAGAAGTAATAAAGCTTAATTAGTTAAGAGGTAAGCTTGTGTAGTCAGAAAGAACTGGGTTTGAATTCTGATGCCACAAAGTACAGCTGTATGACTTTAGAGTAGCTAACCTAACTTCTGACGGCCTGGGTTCCACTTCTGTAAGTAACAATAATGTCTGTATTGTGAAGTTGTTAGAATAATTCAGTGAAATAATGTATATAAAGTTCTCAGTGCAGGCTGTTTCATAGTGAACATAGTTAATTAATGTTAGCTTTGATTATTAATATTAAAATATGCAAGTTACATTTACATATTGGCAGTGTTTTTTCTAAGGGAAAATTGTCAGATTTTATGATTCTTTGCTATCCCTTGTTTAGACCATCTTACTTTTCATTGGTGTAAAATAATAATAAATCTCATTGTTTAAAACCATAGACAAAATAAAAAATTGTGTTGGAATGTGAAAGTGAAGTATACCTACATATAAATGTAAAGTATACAGCTTTTTTGTCTTACCATCACCTATATCTAAACACCTTACTAATGATCTGGGTATGTGTTATATGAGTAATTCAACAAATGTTAATGAGTGTTTACTGTATGTATAGCATCATGACATATTCAACAAGGAATAAACTGTGGTTAAGACACATACTGAAGGAGCTTATAAATTAATTCAAAGCCATAAACTTTGAAGATAAACACAGAGTTCAGTATGAATACCAAGAAAGGAAATATTAATTTCGTCATATGGGCTTTTAGTGGTACTCAAAGTTTAGACAGTCTAATTTAAGGATGGCAAACTGAAAACATAGGCTTAAATCTTCCTCTGCCTCATCAAACCCTTTGATTTAAAATACTAAGATATAAATTAATAGCATACCAACAACTAACAAAGAGAACTTCTGGTACACTAGAAATTCTAAAGAAATAGGGGAGAAACTCACAGGAAAGTTTCTATAGCCACTCTGCCAACTAGAAGTGTTTGTAGTTCAAAAGATGTATAGAATTTTGTACAAATATGAGTACATGGCTAAAAAATACCAAACATCTAAAGATCTCTACAAATGAAAACAATAATCAGAAGAATTTACACCATTGAAAAGACTTTATAATAAATATGCATGTTCTTTAATAGATAAAGGAAATAATTCCATTCATGAAACAATTATAGAAACTTTGAATCTAGAACATTTACTGAAAAAGAACAAGAATCAGCTAAGAGTTTTAGGAAAAAAATATGTAATTTTGAAATAAAAAAATAAATAGGTGGATCATAGAAAACTGGACAGATTGAATATAGAAAATGAAGTTGAGTAATTCTCCCAGAATATGACACAAAGAGATAGAAATTGAAAATATTTTAAAAAATTTAAAAGACAGAGAAGATAGTCAAATATTCTAATATCTGTCTTAGAGTAACATTAGAAGTAGAAAGTCTGAGGTTTGCAAGGTTAATAAAATAACCAAAACATACAAACAGCAACAAATACCTGGAAATCTTATACTAAAATTTTAGGAGATGAACAATAGAATAGAATTTTGATAGACAGGAAGAAAAATTTACTGGTAGGAAATAACATGAGTCAAAGCCAATAGGCCTGAATATAGGCAGTGAGTTCACTGTATTGCAAGTAATCAGATATAACTGCAACATGTGTGGGCTGTGTTCATCACAAGATAGACAAATGGTAAGCATTTAGACTGAAAAGATGTATTACAGTCACATTCTAGGAGACTTTAAATGCTAAATTGAGAAGTTTATATTTAGTTTTGTAAGATATGGGGCCCATTTAAAGTTTTTAAACATATTGATAAGATCAAAATTTTATAAGATAATTAATACAATTTTTTAGATGATTAACATGATATATGTAAGAGATTGAGAAGAGAGAAGTGGTGACTTTTTTTCAATCCTATCTCAAACCTGTACTTCTAATATCATAAATACTTAAAGATTTTTTCTTTTTAAAAAAAATTGGAATCTCATTTTCTCTATAAAAAATGCTATCTTATCTTACATTTTCATATTCTAAGGTATATAAATTTAATTTGGTTATAATAAAATAAAATAATAGTCAAATTTATGAAACATTTTTAATATGCAAAAAATGCTAATCATTTTTATACATTATCTAAACCCCTACTGAAAGTATAGTAAATATTCTATTTTTATAGATGAGAAAGGTGAGGCTTAAGGTGGTTAAGTAATTTATCCAAGTTATATAACTGGTGGTAGAATGTCAAATTTGACACACAATAGTTGCTCAATTTGTAATCATTCATGGAAGTCATAACTTTTTGATTCCAGACTTCATTCCAAAGAGCCCCCTGAAGCCAACTAATAAACAGTTAATATATATAATATATGTGTCTTAACATAAAGAAATATACCAGGTCTTCTGGCACAAATGATGGCTCTAAAGGCATTATGGGAGAAAGAAGTGTCATGGAATGTTTCCTAATAGAGACAACAGACTGCTTGGATCATAATATATAAGTAAGAATTAGCTGAGTAGTTGAAAGGGTAATCTTAATCTTTCCCAGGAGGAATCTTGGACTCTTAATAACATTCCTGGTAGCCTGAAATCCTTCTAAACATTCAGGTATATGTAGGTCTCAAAAGTGCTTGAGAGCAAACTAAAATTTAATGACTATATATAGTGTTTAAATGTTAAGTATTATGCAACATTTTTTAAAACATGTAACCAATAATTTTTCTTTAACTAATTTTAAAAATCTAATAAAACTTCTAAAAAAGAAATAGAAGTACCTGGTAAAATTATTTTTAGCTCTGAAAAAAAAAGATCTCTCTAGAAAAAAAGATGCCAATGTTTACAAGAATTCTTTTTCCATTTTAATAGGGAAGAAAATTATTTCAGAGCTTGGATATTTCTGAAAGACTAAAATTTTTGCTTACATTGGGTAAGTGTCATGCAATTTATCTTTCAAATGTAAATATGATTTTTAGTGACTGTTAGTAATCGTACACATTGAGTATGTATTTGTCTAAAATTGGGAATACACTTCTAGAAGGCAACCATGGTGGTTAAGTTTACTGCTGACCTCAAAGTGTTCCAGAAAGTGCTTTATACCACTAGCTACATCAACTCAGTTATATGGGCTTTTTCAAAGAAGTTTGTTGCAAGAGACACAGTTGGAAGAGTTTGTTTATATGACCCTTTGTGACAGAAACCTGTATTCAGGCTTAAGTTGTTTTAGAGAGAATAAGTAAGAATGGCATATAAAAGGCTCATTGACTTACAGAATTTTAAGAAATAAACTGATTTTCCGAATCCTGAAAAAAATAAAATAGTGAAGACACTGAAATATCCTCAGTTTATTCAGTTTTTTTATTGTTCACACTATTACAGAAGCCCTCCATTTCTCCCCCCTTTGCTCCCCTTCACCCAGCTCTCTCCTGGCTTCCCCCTCCCTACCTTCACCACATAGTCAATCTGTGTCCACGGGCACAGACATTTGGCTAATCTCTTCCAGTTCCCCTCCCCCCTCTTCTCTGAGAGAGCAAAGTAAACTAATGTGTAACATCAAAATAATGAGAACTTAAAATTATACTTCTCTGTAGCAGTTTACTGTCAAATACTATATCAAATTTTGAGCTTTCTATTTGATGACTCGTGTATATAGTAACTCAGGAAAAATGTTTACTTTTCCTGATAACAAGCTCATATATTTTTCATGTATATATCCAAATATTTTTAATTTAAATTTATAAAAATTTGCATAATCTACTTTAGAGTGGAATAAATTAAGCATGTGTTGTAAAAATGGACAGAAAACAGTGATGGAGCACTTTATGTAAAAGACTGACAAATTGGTGTACAAGTTAATAGAGTTTACAAGTAATAGCACAGAATATTATTAATAAATATTAATAATAAATTATAAATAAATTTTTACCATATTTACCACACTTAATTATATTGAAAATATAGCTGTTAAGGAGTCTTGGCAATTTCTAAATGTTATCTACACACTAAACATTAAGTTCTCAGAGAAGTGTGTACATTCTCCAAATTGTATATAATAAAAATAAAGTATTCTTATAGTCATGAAAAAGTAAAAAAACCTTCTTAAATACACACATAGAAAGAGAAAGCATAGCCAAGAATTTATCTCCTTTATCACTGCTTAATTTCACTTACATTTAAGCTGGTATCTTTCAGTATCTGTGATTCAGTTAATATTTAGTGTTTGAAGTCTTTAATTTTACCAATATACATAAAGTTTAAAAGGTCACAAGCCTTTTAATATTCCTGTTTCTAAAACTGTGTTACATAATATTTTTTAAAATTATCAGAGTTAAGTATGTCTGATAAATTAGAACAGCAGTATTCTTATAATTTTTCTGTTTTATAGACTGCGTGGATGATACTATAATAGTTTTGGCTGAAGAGCATGGTTGTCTGGACATTATAAAGGTTTGTGATTAATGTTATTGAAAAAAAATGTTTTTTCATGTTTGGGATCCAGTAGAAAGCTATTTTAAAGCTATATTTACTTCGATAAAACCCAAATAAAGACTTCAAAAAAAAATCAAAACACACAATGCAATATGAAGATCATGTATCATAGAGATGTACACTTGAAACCCATATATTCTTATTAACCAATGTTACCCCAATAAATGTAATAAAAATTAAAAAAATAAAAATAAAAAGACAGAGGGTTTGAGTTTGCCTGGTGAAAATAAATCTTTGGAACAAAACAAAATATCAAAGTAGCCTGAGGCTGAGCTGCCTCCAACACCCCGACTCAGTTGGAAACTTCTCTGTCCAGCAGAGGTTTCAGGACAACAGCAGGACAGATTTATTCAGGACACTGTATTTTGTCTGGGGGGGAAAGGAGGTAGGTGTTTCCTCTAGTGGAGAAAGTGCAAGACCTCCATTCCTCATGCCTTTTATTGAGAAGGGTACCCATGGGAGATACAAGGTCAAAATTCATAAATCATCAATTAGCTTTTCGGTGCCTGGATTACAGTTGACAGTTACAGATTATAGATATCAATATAAAGGGCACAGTGACCAGTCCATGTCAGGGTCTATTAAACATTCTGGCGCCATGCTGGCATAAGGTGCAAGGTTTCATACATTCTTTGCTACAGATTGTTCATAGTTAACTAAGAGATAAAAAAAGCAGAGCAAGCTCTAAAGCACAATATGTATTCTTTAAATCCAATTCCCATGGAAACCCCCTGAGTGACCTTTGGCCCTGTCTGCCTCAGTCTTCCAGTTTTCTGTTGAGACTTAAAGGCTTCCTGGAGGAGTTTGGGGTGGTTGCCTGGCTCATGGCTTAGGACACAATTTCCAAAACCACAAGGAGCGGTCCCCCACAGTAGACTAGATGAGCAAACATTTGAGTCAAATATATATATTTTAATGGATCATTTTAAATATTTTTTTCTCTTTATTTACCAGGAGCTTCCTGAAAATGTGATAGATCTTTTGAAGAAGTGTCTTACCTTCCACCCTTCCAAGAGGCTGGTATTTTAAGAATTTGGGGTTTTAACATACAAGTAGTTGATTTTTTTTCTTATTAGTTATAATAGCAATGGACAAAATAAGCATATCTATGTATATATAATATTAACTATTACTTATGGTTTTAATGTATGTTCATAAAATAAGAAATATATTAAACATGGTCCGAAAACTAAAATATACCAAAAGAAGTTACTACCTCATTTTCTAGCCTCCAATTAAAAAATTGGCTAAATTGTGGGATATACATATTTCTAGATTCAAATGATAGAAGAGAAATGAGAGCAAAAGTTTATTGGAAATTTGCATTATAGCAAAGAACTTGGATAAATGGTGAGGTAAGTTAAAAACTGTTGATTATATGAAAGAATTACTTAAAGGTTTTATTATTTCTTTTCATTTGATGATGTCACTATTAGCTATACAGTTGTCCCTAAACTTCTTTAGGTATATAATATTTGAAAATTATGTATTCTAATTAGTCTTTAAACAAACATTTTTGTTAGGACATGTTAGGAAGAGGAGAATGATATCAAAAGCGTTGTATTGGGTAAATATGCCACATTAAACTAAGGGTAGGAAGAAAAATAAGAGATCTCATTAGTGTACAATTTTATCATTTAATGTAAGATATTCAGTAAAGCTGGCACATGGTAGTCAAGCTAAAAGTAAAAAATTGAGATGTTCATATATAATAAACTTGATAGATCATAGGTACAAAAGGCACAACAGAGGTAAAAAGTTCAGCATTTACTATTTACAGTAACTTGCTTGTTATATAAATGTATACTTCCAGTCTGCCACAGATGGCTTTATTATATTCTATGCTGATTAGGTATTTAGGACTTTTACCTATCCTGTTGAACATGTGCCATTATTCCAGGAAATTTTAATAACTTTCATGCTCTCTATTTTAAATGTGTTTCTCAAGGCCAACCCCAGATGAATTCATTCAGGACAAAGTGTTTAGTGAAGTGTCATCTTTATACACGCCATTTACAAAACCTGCCAGTTTGTTTTCATCTTCTCTAAGATGTGCTGATTTAACCCTGCCTGAAGATATCAATCAGCTGTGTAAAGGTAATGATAAATAAGACATAGGCAATATTATAAGCCTTATTTTTAAAGGGAGTATGTGTATCCTAGTTTGTTTTGATCGCATCAACAATACGTATATAATACATTAGTGAGACTTTATGGACACTTATCTTGGAATTAAAAGGTAATTCTGGATGTGCATAACCTGACATTTTATATACCTAACCTAACTTTTAATCCTTTACATTTAAGTTACTTTGGAGCAAGAACTTTAAGAATCAAGGAGAAGCAGCACCACAAAACTTAATATGCAAAACAAAGTCCTGTTTCATCTCAAATTTTATGCTAAAATCAGGTCTTCTAATTTTCAATGGCATTTTCACTATATCAACATTTATATATCATATAATTAATTATAAATTATCTCTTAATATTATTGATAGGACATTTGTACTATTATATTTCATATTTTAGGAGAATATCACCTTTTTCTATCTCTATGAAGATTACAACTCTCAGAATGTGTACTTTAGTGACACCAGTAAGTTATTTTTATACTGAAAAGTTATTAAGAGGTAAGTCATGGCAGGAAATAGTTACTAAACATTCATTCAATTAAATATTTATTGAGTTCCTGCTTTGTTCTACACACCGTACCTTCAGGTGACATTCATGCCAAATGAGGAGGCAGACAGACATATAGTCGTATAATCACTATTACAAGCGAAGGTCAGTATGAACATAGCACATCAAGAAAGACTTCTCAGAAGAGGCAGCAATGGACTAAAGACATGAAAGGCAGGGCAGTTTGTGTTGGTTGCCTACTCATGTGATGTTTTCTGCCTTTATTCCTTTCCCACAGAGCCCACATAGCTGAGGTATATCCCATATACCTGTGAGGGTAAAAATTCTACTCTTTTTCAAGAAACTGAATGTACATTTTATTCTTGGTGCATTTTATAATATAAATATTCTTAAGGATATTTTACTGTGGTTTTCAATTTTTACTTTTTAAAATAATATCAGCTATCATTGTTGACTTTCAATAAAAACAAAAGTGAGATAGCTATGATTCTCTTTAATTTGCCATTAATAGATATAAACAGTGATTACCTGGCAGAAAGATCAATTGAAGAAGTGTATTACCTGTGGTGTTTAGCTGGAGGTGACTTGGAGAAAGAGCTTGTCAACAAGGAAATCATTCGATCCAAACCACCTATCTGCACACTCCCCAAGTAAGAAAGGAAAAATGTTAGAAATGAAAATAAAATTTAGTAATAATATTAAAAACTTTTTGAGAGACATTTCAACTAAGTGATTATGAGAGCAATTGGAAGTTAGTACCTTATGTTTGGAATGAGGTGTCTAATTGCAGAGTACCCATCAATATTTTTATTATTTTTAATAAATACTTTTTTACAAATAATTTGCTTATCCTCCATTTGAAGTACAGTTATTATTATGGAATATCTTGTAATAATTGATGTTCAATAAATGAAAAATGTACAAGTCAGAAAGAACAGTAATACTCAAGAGTTAATCAACCGCTATGCCTGTTATGAGAAACTATTTTCTATTTCCAAATATAAAGCATAAATATAAATGTATTCTATGACCTTGTTGCTTGTTCTAGAGATCATTAAGGTGCTAAGTTACTACTGATAAACGTCTACAGAATTGCTTAAGATCGTGGATGACATTCTGTAAATAAGACTGGAATTTAAGTAACAATACCAATCCTATGGGCCAAAATTATTGCTCTTCCCTTGCTCTTAATATTTAGTCTTAGAGAAGTGAGCATGAATTTCTTGAGTTTCCATCAATGCTCTAAAGTCATATTTTAGATTTTTGGACTAGAATTGATCATTGTAAGTAATTGTAGAAATCATCTGCTGATAATTTTTTTCTTACATGTTAAATTTTTATGTTAGTTATTTGAATAGACCATTGATTCTCTACATTTTTCTCTTAAACTAATTTTAAGATATTAACTTCAGTTATACTGCTCACATTGAATTAAGTAGAAAATCAGAAAATAAAATAAGAATTCTAAGAATAAATCCTTTAAAGGATATTTAAATTCTCAAGAGTAATTTTCTGAAATTCTAAACAAATTTTATGCATTTATTATATATTCTTTTACCTGAGAAGTTACCATCATTACATAAGGTTTTTCTTTTTTCCTCACTTTATCAATCTTGACTCATGTAAACTTTCCCAGGATCACATTTAAATAGTATTAGGAAGGTAATTTTAGCAGTGAACCTGCCTTAACAAAGTATGTAACTCATACTCTTGTATTCCTAAAATGCTTTATATTTATGTACTGTATTCATACTTACTGAACATATATTTAAAAATGAGAACTGTCTGTAGAGAATTTTCATACAGCAGTTATATATTTTTATTAACCCATTCAATCTAAAATTTCTTTCTTTGATGAAGGGATTCATGACTTAGAATAAACACTAAGTTGGATTTTGTGTACCCATTAAAATAATAATTTTTTAACATTTCTTTTAGTTTTCTCTTTGAAGATGGTGAAAGCTTTGGACAAGGTCGAGATAGAAGCTCACTATTAGATGATACCACTGTGACATTGTCATTATGCCAGCTAAGAAATGTAAGAAGGGTATTTTGGCACACTTGCCTCAGATCCTTTTTTAAAAATGAAACCTTACAGATAAACACAAAGCCTGAATTCCTTCCTGATTTCAAAATATAAGAGTTTCTTTAAAATATGAGCCCTGGTATAGCATTATTGGAAATGCATCTGTACATCTTCAGCTTTAGTATATATATTGTCTGATTGCTCACAAAGGTGGTTTTATTTATCATTTCCACATCATTGGATAAGAGTTTTTATTACTCCACATACTTATTAACACACAGTAACATTAATTTTTTTAAATTGTTGCTCCAAAAGGTGTGGAATGGTATTTTGTTATAATACTAATTTTTAATTCCCTGATTCTAGTGTAGATGTGAATCCTTTAATATTTTTTGGCTCTTTGTTTACCTCTTTCCTGCATGACTAGTTTATATCTTCTGCTCATTTTTTATTGAATCATTTCTTACTGATTTGAGGGCTTTTAAAAACTGTAACCCAAATACAGAGTCCTTGTTAGCTATATAGGTGGTACAAATTTCTTCTAATTTGGCTTTTCCTTTGACTTTTTGAACAGTGTCTTTTATTTCCTTCTAAAAGATTTAAAAATTTTTTTTTCATCTTTAGTCTATTAATCCACCTGGAATTTTTTTTTAAATAAGATATGAGGTAGGTATCCAAGGTCATATTTCATACATAAGAAATAATTCCTGTCTCAGTACCATATTGAATAATTTGATTTTTTAATTTATAATGTCAACTCTTTCATATGTGCATGGATGTGATTCTGGGCTTCTATTCTGATCTTGGACTCACTTGTCTCACATTAGCCAATAGCACTTCATCTTAGTACATAGTTTTATATGAGGTCTTATAGTTTAGCAAGGGAAGATCTCTAATTTGTTCTCAAAATAGGCTATGACCTTTCTTTAATCATCTTATCAAATTTAATTAAAAATTATAGGATTTTGATTGGAAATGTATTGAATTTATAGGTTAATTTGTAGAGAATTGATATAGTTAGCATATGGAGTCCTATTTCTTTGAATGTGGTATAGATATACTGTGTTTAGTCCTACTTTATATCACAGTTTCCTTTTTAATGTCTATATACCAGTTATCAAATTTATTTCTAAGATATTGTTGCTCTTGTAAACAGAATATATATATGTGTGTGTATGATGTTTCTTGCTCTGATGTCAGTTTTGTTTGAAATAAATATTGTTATCCCACTTTCTTTTAACTAGTGTTACCATCATGGTATATATTTCTGTTTCTTTACCTTTAATCTATCTGTCTTCATCTTTAAAGTGGATTTATTATAAACAACATGGAGATGTGTCTTATTTTTTGACAGTTTCTGTCTTTTAGTTGGTAGGTTATTTATATAGTTGCATTAATATCTACCAATATGTGTAACTGTTCTGTATTTCTTGCCCTCTTTGTTCTCCCTCTCCCTCCTTCCATCTCTGTTTCTCTTTACTATTACTTTTCCTTCTGACTTCTCAATTTTCAATTGACCATTTTAAATGATTCCATTTTTTCTTCTCTATTACCATAGGAATTATACTTCTCCTTTAAAATGTTTTAGTTGTTCCCCTAAAGATTGCAATATACATTTACAACTAATACAAGTTCATTTTCAAATAACAATAAACTGCTTCCCAGGTAGCGCAGGTGTTTTGTAACAGTCTAGTCCTGTTTCCTTCTTCCCATCCCTTAGTACATTGCCATCAGTCTTTTCGCTTACCCCTTGGCTTTTCACCAAATACATCAATCTATTATTTTGAACAAACTGTTGTTTGTCAGCTCAATTAAGAATAGGAAAATAAAAAATATTCCTTATAATCATTTATATTTGCTCTAACAATCTTTCTTGATGTGGATTTAATTTTCTAATCCTATAATTTTCCTTCTCTCTAAACAACTTTTAACACTTCTTGCAAGGCAGGTCTACAGGCTACAAATTCCCTCAATTTTTGTTTGTTTAAAAAATAATTTATTTTTCCACTTTTGTAGGATAATTTTGCTGAGTAAAGAATTGTAGTTTGGTTGTTTTTTTCTTTCAATTCTTTAAATATTTCACTCTATTCTCGTCTTGCATGGTTTCTGGAGAGCAGTCCAATGTGATTTGTGTCCTTTTGCCTTTATAGGTCAAGTCCACACCCCCCTTCCCTGGCCATGGCTTCCTTCAAGATTTTCTGTTTGTCTTTGGTTTTCTGCAGTTTGAATATGTTATGTCTAGATTTGGGATGTGAAGGAACGGTTGTTTTGTTGGTTAGTTGATTGTTTTTTTTTCAGTTGGTTGGTTTTTTGTTTGTTTGGTATTTATCCTGTCTGGAGTTCTCTAAGCGTTCCTGGATCTTTATCTTTTGGTGTCTGTTTAATTTTGAAAAGTTCTATCATTATTACTTCAAATATTTCTTCAAATATTTCTTCTGTTCCTTTCTTTCTCCTCTTTCAGGTATTCCTATTACATATAGATTGCATCTTTTTTAATTGTCCCATCTTTCTTGGATATTCCACTGGATTTTTTGTTTCATTTTTCTCTTTGCATTTCAATTTAGAAAGCTTCTGTTGACATATCTTCAAACTCACTTATTTTCTTAGTATTCTTTTCATCTCTCTGCTTACATTACTCACCTGTTCTTGTATGATGTCTACTTTTTCCTCTTAGAGCCCTTCACACATTAATCATAGTTATCTTACGTTCCTGATCTGATAATTCTAAAATATCAGCCATTTATGGGTCTGGTTCTAAAGCTTGCCGCATCTCTTTAGAGTGTCTTTTTTGTATTTTAGAATACCTTGCAATTTTTTATTGGAAACTCAGCATGATGTATCTATAAAAGGAACTGTGGTAAATAGGCCCTATTATAAGATTTTCTGTGTATCTAAATGTTTAGTATTTGTGCAGCTTTTTTGTCAGAGGCTAACGTTTTCTCAAGTATCCTTATTCTTATTTTCTCTGTTGTCTTTGGGTTTCCCTAGAGACTTTTTAAAACAGAGTCTGAGACTTGGATTTCTTTCCGTTGTAATCCTTTGTCATTATACAGGAGCACTATTGTTACAGAGGTATGGTAGGGAAGGAAGTGTTCTGTAACCCTATAATTAGCTCTTGCCCTTTTAGTAAGCCTTTGTCTCTGAGTTGTAACCTTCACATGTATTTCTCAGCTTCCTTCCCTTCCTCCATGAGACAGGAAAGCAATAGGCAGCAGGAATTGGTTATTTATCTTCCCCACGTTAAGGACTAGATAGAGGAGGCTAGAGTTGGGTGTTTTCCTCTGCCCTGATCACTTAGGCTCTGTAAAATAGTTTTTCTTGAGGGCAGGTCTTTATTGATGGAAACAAAGTACTCAGGGGGTATTTAGAATGGTTATTTTACCCTTCCCCCTGCAGAAGCTGAGGGGATTTTTCTCAGATCTGTACCCGGAGAACCTATTGGCACTTGTAGAGGTAAAACTCATGGAAGTGTGGGTTCCCCTACAGCTGGGTCTCCAGTTTTTATCTATAGTCCTTTCTGAGTCTACAGCAATAAGTCAATTTCCCTTCAGTTTCTCTTACCAGACTCCAGCAGTGGCATCTGCTCCAGCTTAGCTGTGATTCTCTGTATTTGCCTGTCTCTTCAGTTTTCCAGATGGCATTTAGTAGTTCTAATTCTGATGGGTCTAAAAAGAGTTGATTTCCAGTTTGGTTAGCTTTTCTCTTGTTAGGGCAGGAATGTTAGGAGGAATGACTTTCAAGCTATGTGAACATTGGACTGGAAAGCAAAACTCCTATAGTTTTATATTAGCTTTTTAAATTTTTAACCATCTTTAGACAAAGCAAAAATAAGTAATTTTCCTTGTTGTTTCTCTCTAGGTTAGCAGCACTTCCCCAATCCCCCCCACCCCCACTCTCTCTCTCTCTCTCTCTCTTTCACTCCCTCCCCCACCCCGCACCCCCTGGATTTAGAGCAGGGTCTTCCCTTGTCTGGCTGGCAGTTAATCAGGTGCCCAACCAAGGCTTTGTCCCACTGTGTTCTAAGACCTTAGGCCACAGTTATCAGTGCTCGTTACTTCCTTTTTCTCTAAGCCCAGGTTCATGTCTCATATCACTGCATTTTCCTTATTTTTTTAAGGCTTTTCCTGTCATATGATATTTTGCCATTATATAATTTGAGAGTATTAGAATCTCTTATCTGTCTTAATGTCAGAAACAAAAAATTAAAATATATAATTATTACTAGATAATACACTGAATTTATAATCTCTTTGAAGAGAGAACGTTTATAGTAAGTAAAATAAACAGCTATACAAGGAAGCAAACAATTAAAACAATATGTTTTTAACTGATTTGATTTTACTCTTAATTTGTTTAACTTACATGTTTCCCAAATTATATGAATACAAGTTAAATGGATCCAAGGCTTCAATTTAACTTCCTCAGTTTTCTTACATTCCACTTTTGAAATTTATATTTTATTCTACAAATATTTAAAAATCTTGACATTGCCTATTTTTAAAATACTATGGAAACCAAAAAATAATTTTATCTTTTACATTTCTATATAAGTATTTTGCCCTACTTTGCCCTCCATATGCTATAATTTTAATTAGTAAAAAGGGCAGAAAATACACTTAAGAGTAATGTTTATTACTTTTAGGACAGTAAAACCCAAACTTTAAAAAATATACTAATAATGCAGTGAAACTTGGGGAAATCTTATTTTTCTACTATGAATTTTAATCCATGAAAGAAAACCTAAAGGTTTAAAGGCAAAACGAATAGTGCATGGCATAAGTTTTAGAGAAAAGCCAAGCATAACACCAGTGTTTGCCAAATTCTCACTGTTGAGTAAAAAAAACATGTTTGGCTTTTAAAAATGCTGGGAATAACTCTCATGGGTGAGTGTGCACAGTGACTCTCTCATCAGTGGAGATCAGTGCTGGCTGCACACAGAGCTGGCCCTTGGGTGCCAGGCCCCGCAGGAGCAGGCGCTCTGCGCTCAAGTGGGCAGTTGGACTGCAGAGCAGAGCAGCAGGCAGGGTGGCGTTAACTACTCACCTGCTTACGCTGTGTCTCAGATTTTACTTTATTACTGCCTGCCTTCTCCCACTTTTGAGGAATACCTAAAATCCTGCAAAGTGTTATCATTGGAGCAACAGTTATTATAGTAACTTTGTGAAAAAGCTAATTGGGAGAATGGAACTTCATCAGTTGATTTATTTGGTATTTGAATCATACATATTCAAAATAAGTTGTGAGAAATTATTTTGAATTTTATTAGCACCTTTATTTTTGTATTAGTTTGTGTTAATTTGAAAGAAAAAACAAATCTTATTGGGCCTCAAATTAAGAGATATATATTTTACCTTTTAAAATACCCTTTATATAATTTAAAAAATAGTTTATCCATTTATTAAATTTTATAGTAATTTTTAAAATTCTGAATTGTGTTTGGAAAAAATAATAGTTATCTAACACATACAGGAGACACTTGGAGATATAATCAGTATACAAAAACTGTTCTTCAGAACTAAACATAACACTAGAGGAATAGTATATTTGCATATTTATGATAGGAATTAATTTTCAAATTATATTTTATGCTTCTCTTGTTACCTTTATAAATTCATAAATTTTACATTATTTTTTTCTTTTTTAAATGCATTTCAGTGTTTCCCTCTCAGATTCTCATACATGAATACTTCTCTTTAAATTCACAGAGATTAAAAGATGTTGGTGGAGAAGCATTTTACCCACTACTTGAAGACGAGTGAGTTTATATAGTCTCCTTTTGTACTTATTTTTCTTTACTGATTGGTAAGAAATGTATATTTTCTCTGAAGAGTGTTTTCTAAGGAGAACACTTAATATGGTGTTTTGGTTTTTTAAAATTTTGTACCTTTTTTCTCTGTTTTTGTTCCTCTTTTACAGCCAGTCCAATTTACCTCATTCAAACAGCAATAATGAGTTGTCTGCTGCTGCCACTCTTCCTTTAATCATCCGAGAGAGGGACACAGAGTACCAGCTAAACAGAATCATTCTCTTTGACAGGCTGCTAAAGGTAGGGATGCTAATATGGAAAGTGTTATGAGAGTCCATATGCAAACCTTATTTTTTATTTCACTGGTAATTATTAGGGAGTCTTGATGTCATGAGAAGACTAATTCTTACGACCTATCTTTTCTAATTAACATTTCATTATAAAAATAATACATGTTCATAGTAAATAAAATTAAAAAGTAAAAACGATGCAAGAATAGATGCAAAATTATGAGACAAAAGATTAATATCCATACTGTTTAAAGAACACTTAAAAATCAATAGGAAAAAAATACTTAATATTGAAAGAGAAGTGAATAAAGAACCTAATAGAAACAAAACTAATCAGTAAATTTATTCAAATATTTGGCTTCACCAGGAATGAAAAGAATTTAACAGTTTTTTTTGATTACCAAGTTAGTAAAGTAAACAAAGACATATTAATATTGGCACTCTCATTCCTTTGGAATAAGTGTAAATTGATTGAAACCGTATGTAAAGCAATTTGAAAGTATATATGGAGAGCCTTAACAACATCTATACCCTTTGTCCTAATAATTATTTTCTATGACTCTCTCCTAAAGTACAAATTTATAAAAGGACAAGTTTATATGTAAGGATATAGAAGTAACCATAATAATCACATATTTATTGAATACTTTCTATATTACCAGATACTTTACAAAGTGATATGCATACATTATTTAACCCATAGGAGACTGGTAGTATTATTCTCCATATGACTCTGATAATTCCTTCAGAGCACAAAACAGAGAGGAATGATTGAAAACAGTAGAAGTAGCTCTCCTCTTTGTATTATATAAGATTTATAGAATATAGGGAACCATTGGACTGCCAACTTATATGTATTGATAATACTAATGTAATTTTATCACTGATATTTATTTAGGACTTTCTAGATGAATATATGCTACTTAAAAGTGAGACATTTTTTATATATATATTTTTATCTGTAGGCTTATCCATATAAAAAAAATCAAATCTGGAAAGAAGCAAGAGTTGACATTCCTCCACTTATGAGAGGTTTAACCTGGGCTGCTCTTCTGGGAGTTGAGGTAAGAAAGAAAAGAGATTGGAAGTTGATTATAATAGTGCTAAGAAATAAGGAAGAAGTAGGAAAGTACTTTCAAAATATATATTTTTCAAGTTGTTATAAAGTTATGTAGCAAAATATAAGCATGAAGAATATTTGGCAATTTTAAGTGAAAGGAATAAAGAAAAGGAATAGAATAGCAAAATATGATGAAAGGCTTGTTAGATTTATGGTATTTAATATTTCATTTAATGGAGCTCATAGAAATTATCTTGGTTATTAATTTTCAAATCAAATTATTTTGTGAATATATATACTAGTTATAAGTGTATTCGTTGTCGGCGTCGTCGTCGGCAGCCGTCCGTCTCGAGAGACGATGGTGTAGCTTCTTAAGAGTCTATCTGCACCGCCGAGAATGGCTGTGCAGTCCGACTCGGGAGTGACATGGTATCTGTCTCCTCCCGTGTTGAATCGACATCTTGCGATGATGCTGAAGCTACAGAGCCTGGGCAGGGTGATATGGAGGGTCTGCTGTTGCCCATGCAGCAGACCCCCCCTCTCTTCGCAGCTGAAGGGTCCAAGGGAAAGACGGAGTCAATACAGCTTGGCTTCAGGTGCGCCGCAGGAGTTGCCGGTGTTGACTACAACGTCAAACCGCCTTAGGGACTCCGGCTCCGGATTTTCTGTCGGGGTTTACTCCCTTAGCCTTTCCCCTGAAGAGGTATGCCGCAAGGCAGCGGAGGTTTTTTGGAGTCAGAGTTTTCCTTCTCTGATAAGTGTATTATCATGCCTATAAAATATGTTTATTTAGGAATAAGATTGCCTATTTATAAGTAGCTCTAGGTTTGGAGAAATCTTCCACTTGAACCATATCAAAAATCATTAACATAATTTAGTGCTTTTTGGCACATCTATCCCAGAAGAACCATACTGCCAAGACAAATAGCTACTTTGTCTTGTACAAAGCCTAATCTGTTCCATATGACACATTAATAGTTAGAATTGTAGAACCATAGAATGCTAAAGTTCAAGATGACTTCTGAGGTCAGGTTGTCTGAATCTGTCATTAAATAGACATATCATAGAAGTTGATACAGCAAATAATGTCATAATTTGCCCCAAATTACTGACTGTTTCTACACAATTGCAGTAAACCAGAGTAGTAGGAATTGTTCCATGCATGGTCCTGTCGAACATGACTAAAATTTGAAGTGGTTTATTCAATCATTCCTTCTGTGTTGATACAACTAAAAAGTATAAATGATCTGTTTAGTCACTTTATGATCCCATATCTATATGATATTGCACTCTCAATTTATTTCAAACTTCTGCTTCCTTTAAACACTTCCTTTTTATTTTTGCTTTCATTACCAACTTTACTGGAAAATTGTTTGTGGGATGGCCTCCCGTGTACTCCTCAAATTTTTTAAAAATTTTTTTCATAAAACTGTTTGAGGTAACAATGAGTAGAGAACTATAAGGATGTATTGTGTTGTAACAGCTGGGCAGTTTGACTAAGCATACTTAGCTCCATGACTCATCGGATATATTTGTCTTTTGGAAGAAAATGGCAAATTTCACGGACTTGCATCACAGATTATCAAAACTAGAGAATTTTTCTGAGAAGTTTACTTTGATTTTTAATGTGCCTATCTATAATTGGGTGGGTTTTCAAAAATAGATGCTTATAAGAATTATATTTACCTAAATTAATAATTTATCAAGGATATGATGGATTAATATTTTTCTGTCTTTATTTTTTTCAGGGAGCTATTCATGCCAAGTATGATGCAATTGATAAAGATACTCCAATTCCTACAGATAGACAAGTAAGATTTAGATTTTCTTGAACAACCTAAGATAATTTTGCCAAATCTTTAAACTATAGAAAGACAAGAAGAAATGTTCTTCCTTTCATTATGCCTAGCAGCCATCATATTCATATGATGTTAGAGTAAGCATAACTTTTGTATTCATAAGTTACTGAGTTAGGACTATCCCTAAATGGAGTTTAGGCCAAGTAACTTTTCTTAATAATTATACTTTGTTGCCTGTAGAATTTGCCATTTATTTAGACCAGGTTGTAAAGGAAGATTTTTTGGAAACTGTATGGTTACATATCTTTTCAAAAGAAATGATCATTTTCCTTAATTATATAACCTTTTTGTTATTTCCAGAGTATTAATTTAAAGTTCAGAAACTTTAAACACCAACATTACGTAGATGGTCTATTCTGAAATTTATACTACAATTTTTTTTTTTACCTTGAGATTTATTGGTGGTCACAGTTACATCATATTGTTTTGTTATTTTACAGATTGAAGTAGATATTCCTCGTTGTCATCAGTATGATGAACTGTTATCATCACCAGAAGGTCATGCAAAATTTAGGCGTGTATTAAAAGCCTGGGTAGTATCCCATCCTGATCTTGTGTATTGGCAAGGTAACATTTTTTTCACAATCATTAAGACTCATTTTGAAGTATTATGAGCATGTTGTATGGCTGACAATTTTTAAAATTAAAACAAAATATCAAGACATCCTTGGCTTTGAGAAAAGTCAATAGTAAAGTTATGATCCATTTATTGAAAGGTTTATATGAGAAATACTTTTTTTAAACTTTGCCTAAGTGCCAAGATAGTATCAATTAAAGGTGGGATGTTTAATGAGGCAATTTGCCATCATGGTAATTAGAAAAGTAGAATGAACATTTTGTGCAATTATAATCTTTATATTTCAGTGGTTATGAAAAAAACAAAATAATTTTGTATCATAAATAATTTTGGGCCAGTTGATATTCTAACCATTTAATGATTTACAATTTATGGTTAACCTCTTTATTAGGAATTGGGGAATAGGATACCCCTTAAACTGTTTATTTTATTTATTATCTTTTTAAAAAATATCTGTATGTTCCATATCCTGATCTTTATTTTTCTCATTATTTATGTGGTCATTTATAAACTCATGAATGAGGAACTCATTCCAACCAGCCCTATATTTGAATATGTTGTAATAAAGAGTGTTTTTAAAAATATTTTAATCATCTATTTTTAGCCAAACTTAAAATGAAGCTATTTTTTTTTTCTAGCTTTGTCCATTTTAGAGGAGTTCTGTATCTTCATAACAGTTGTAGGTAGATATATGTACATTCTTTCAACATATAAACAGCATTATTATTAATAAAAGGACTATGTCATATGTTTATATTTCACTTCACAATTTTAAAGGATCTTTTTTCATGATACCAAAGAAACACATAAGACAAATCTCCTCTCAGGTAAGGAAGCATGCCTGGAGATGTTAAATGATTGCCAAGAACACACAGGGTCAAAAATGGGACTATAGGCCAAGCCTTCTCATTTTTACATTTTCATTTAGTATATTTCTCTCTTCAACTCATAACATTGATAATCATAATAGCTGATTTGTATTGGGTACCTACTGTGTGCCAGTTACTATCAGTTACTCCCCACGTTAACCCATGAAGTAATACATGTCTGGATGTGTAGTATTTATAATATATAATCTATGCAGAGGTAATACAGAGAACTGATAAGGTCTCTGTCTACAATTCCACTTAATTATGTTTATTTGAATTTTTTCTTCAACCCCTCCCCATCAGGTCTTGACTCACTTTGTGCTCCATTCCTATATTTAAATTTCAATAATGAAGGTAAGCTTATTTATCATTTAAATAATCTTGGTACATATTATTCTAAAATATTTTATTCAAACATGAAAGATTTTTTCCCAGGAGATAGTATAAATATCTGTTAAGTAATCTGCTATATAATTTTAGAGGATGTGAAGAATTTATTATCGGAGAGTTTCAGTTGTGATGAGGCAGTGACTAGACTCTGATTATTCTAAGACATTCGTCTACTTTGTTGACCATTTTTACGAAACATTGGAAACTATTTTTACTTCTTTAGTGATTAGTTTTAGTCTGTTCTTCCTAAACAATTGATAAAGAAATCAGTATTAATTTTGTATCTCCAAGGTTTTTCATTTCAACCACTACTTCCTTAATGAAAACTTTTCTTATTCTCCCTCCTAAACCCAGCGCTTTGTATTTCAGGAATGTATGTTTTGTATTCTTGTTATTTATATAGTAATATAGTAATCCCTTTTTGCTTAGCAGCTTTTTTTAATGATTGATTTTTTTTCTGTCTTCTGTTTATTTCCCCGTTATAATGTCTCTTTTATAGTAGATTTTTAGTAAATATTTGTAACACTTAACTGACTCAAATCTCTAATTATAGCACTTATAGAATCTATTTACCATATACTTAACATGAATCCCTAGAAGTGTCAATCTCAGAATTTCCATTTCTCTAAATTCTATATATTTCATATCAGATTTTGCATGGATTTCTGGAAATGAGTAGAGATAGCATAATCCCAAAAAGCTTAAATTTCACAATTAGAGTTTGCACCGTTCTATGATATTTCTCATTATCTAGACTATAAGTTTGCTATTTTTAATTTGGTATAGTCCATTATCACACATATTGATCCAAGAATAGTAAGCAATTTGTGTTTTAAAGAACAATTTATGAGTGGTTTTCTTAAACCCAAGTTCTGAGGCTCTTTTGTTTGCGTCAACAAAAATTAAATATCTTGAGGTTTGTATAGCTCATTATTAATGTCCATGTTTAGAGATTGTTTTTAATTTGTAAAGTTTAGATAATAAAAGTTTTTATTATTGTGGGATAATTTCTACAGTAATTTGAAATTGGAAAGTTACTAGATTGTTGTCTTTTATTGTCCAAAATATTATTTGTTTTAAAGAGCAGAGGGTTTTTCCCCCTTAAATTGGTGTTTTCTTCAATTATTAATGTAACTCCTGTTTAATAGTAGAATCAAGGAATGTGAAATAAGTGAGTGAATGACTACTGAACATTTATCACATTAACTAATTTGTTATATGCTCTTGCCTTATTCTTTCTTAGCCTTGGCTTATGCGTGTATGTCTGCTTTTATTCCCAAATACCTGTATAACTTCTTCTTGAAAGACAACTCACATGTAATACAAGGTAATCAAATACCATTCCTTGTCTCTTTAAGGGAATGTACTTATTTATGTCAAGTAACCGATATGCAATTAAATTTATGATCTTAACCCAATAAAACAGTATGATAATGCTCACTAAAACCAATGAAGAGATCATTAAGTTTTAGTCTTTTACTCCAAGTCCTCAAAGAATTATGGTATTTTTCTAATGATTACTCTTTGAGGACTTGGAGTAAGACTAAACTTAATGATCTCTTTCACTGGTTTTAGTGAGCATTATCACCCTACTTTATTGGACAGTGACCAGAGGGAAGGGAGGAGGAGGAGAATGCGGGAAACAAGGGGAAGGGTCTAGTCAAGGAACATGTATAAAGGACCCATGGGCAGGACAACAGGGTGGGGATTGACTGTGGGAGCAGGTTGGTGGGAAGGGTCAGGAAGAGCAGCAGAGGAAAAATTGGGACAACTGTAATAGAACAACAATAAAATAAAAAGAAATAAAAAAGAAATGAAAAGAAGAGAAAAGTCCTGCTATTTTTCTCTCAAGTAAAATTGCCCACAAAAAGTTTCACCATGCAGCAAGCCTATTATGAATTAGCAAAACAATGAAATAGTACTTAATTATGTAAATAAATAGAATATTAAAAACACTTCTCATTCATTTCATTCCCTATGCTTGGACACCCAAAGTAGTCTTCCTCTGTCTTCTGCTTCCCTAAAATGCACACTTTCCTTCAGAGTTCAAGTCATAGCATAATCATTTGTGAATTCTTTCAGGACTGTGCTAGCCACAGTCAAACTTTTAATATGATTTTCTGAACTCCTTTTTGGAAGTAGTATAACAAAAGTTCATAATATACACTTTTGAATCAGGCAAACTTTGTTTCAGTTTAAACGGGGTTACTTATTCTGTCATTTTGGGCAAATAGCATATGTTAGCTAGGTATAACTTCCCTCATATCTAAAATAAAGGTTTTTGTAAAATTTAAACATAATAAAATATGTCAATGTGGGTACATAGAAACATGTGATAGCACTAATGGCTATTATTTCATTTTTATTACTATTACTGTAGTATTGCTATTGTTAACAATTACTTTGCTAATGTTATTATCATGGCATTATATATTATGTATTATCTTTTCAACAAGAAATTAAATGTTTAAAAGGCAGGGAATTTTCTTTTACATTTGTATTTCTTTTGGAACAGACAACAAACTGTTCACATACTCTTCCCATTTACCAATTTTATGACACCTTTATTTAGGCTTATTATTTATAATATATGTCTTATTAATTCTACTAAATTTTCAACCACTTGAAACTAGTGTTTTGTTTTATTTATATTTATATCGTTATGGTTTGTTCTATCGATAATTCACTCAGTTTGAATACAAGAAGCAAGAAAACTACAGGTTATGTGCAGTTTATTAAACATTCTGAATAAATGGGATCTCCATTAGCAGGTTTTTACTTAATTAGAAATGAGTATACAATTACAGCATCAGAGTCAGTATAATGAGAAAATAACTAGAAAGAAAGCAGAAATGTAAATTAAAAGGATAAAGAGGTTAAAAATAGGAGAAAAAGAATATGAATAAATAGCATATAAAACCATTTATTTTCCAGCATTATTTACATTAAATTATAGAAAAAACTAACAAACTTTAAAATTTATTTTTTGTTTTTATAAGCACACCAAAGTATGTCCACAACTTTGAGTCTACAACATAGATATGTGCTAAAAATTGATATAATAATCCAGTGTCCCTATGTTAATTTTGAAATGGCGTTTTAATGATTTATATTTGTATTTAGAAATTATTTGAAATGAATATGCCAAATACCCTGCATGTAATATGGACTTGTATAAAGTTGAGATTAAGAATGTTTTTTATAAACAACAATATTTTGCTTTGACTTTTTTAATCAAGCATGAGTATGTTTTATAGGGAGGAAGTTGTTTTTTTCTTGTAGGTTAATTTAGTAAAGCCATCCAACTTCAAGACTCATGCAGTGTTATCTTCTAAGAACTCATGAAATTACATATATCCTGTAAGAGTTATGTCTTGCATCTTGCTAGTTGGGATGTGTTCCACACTTATTCATAGTAAATCTTATTATGCTTATCAAAGGTGTTTATTATAGAATGGGTAATGTACTATTTAAGATTCCAGTAATACCTGTCTGAAGAAACTGCAATCAAGGCCCAAGTTCTTGTAATCTTTCCCCAGCCAAGTACTAGACTGGGGACACCATTGTCAACTGGTAGCACCCACAAGCCTGGCAGCTAGAGGTCTTATCAACTCCCCATACCTCCCTCATCCCCATAGGACCAAGAGTGAGGAAGTAGGGGGCAGGGCCAGAAACCTGGAGTGCAGTGGCCAAAGGGGAACAGAGGGTTGAAGGTCTGGCCCACTTTCTTCCTGCCCAAGGTAGCTTAGTTGATTAAATTGGTCGCCAGTAGGTTACAGCCTGAAGTCTGTCCCTCAGCAGCCTGTCTTCACATTCTTCATTTATATTACATTCCATACCCCCACCATCCCAGATACTCTTGAGTGAATTGTCAGACCCACTATTTTATGATATTAGAGAATTTGCAACAAATTACACTGGTAAAAAAAATAAATGACTGGACTTAACACACCTGGACAATACCAGGAGATTTAAAAGCTATATGCAATGTAAATAATTTGTCAAATACTGACCAAAGACAAACTGAAAACATTAAAGGTAAAAAATAATCACATTAGTAGTTGTGCTACATAAAAGGTGATTGCTTAATCCTCAGTTAAATATAAGTCAGCAATGTGATGCTTTTACTTTTAAAGCTAACATGAACTTGTAATATTAACTGTATTGTCATATATTGAAGCCTGGAAATAATCTTTTTCCAAATTTTTCAGACCCCTACTAAAGTATAGTGCCTAGCTAGAGTTCTGTACTTTAAGAGAGATAAAGATATTTGGAGAAGCTTCAAAAAGCAATTAAAACAGAACCTCTAAAATAAATTGGCTATAAAATTGATTAGATGCTGTATGATCCCTAGATGACCAGCTTTCAGAGGGCCATATTTGATAGCTTGTATTATATTGACTCCTATTTGGTTCTTAAAATACAGAAAACTGACCTATAAAACTTACACTGCTCTTTGAAGTCATTCTACTGTATTTTGCTCACCAAAACAATCATTGGAATTTTGGCACAACATTAAACATATTCTTGTACTGTTTATAAAGCAAGGCATATTCACATTTGGACCATTGTAAGATGTGGTGTCTATAAGTCAGAAAAGGAAAGATGGAGGGAGATAACATACGAACCTGGCAAAGAGAATTGGGTAAAAATTTCCCTAATTTTTTGTTTCCCTGCATATCTTTCTAAATTCTTTGAGGCCAAGGTCAGTATCTTCTTCATGATGTTCCATTTAATGTAGTGCCACTATAGCTAGGATGGCTATCAAACTAAATTGTGATATTTTTGAGAGTTAAAAGGTACACTAAGTGCACTCGACACTGAATCT
The DNA here is from genome assembly GCF_987537825.1 of Furipterus horrens. Lineage (NCBI taxonomy): Eukaryota > Metazoa > Chordata > Mammalia > Chiroptera > Furipteridae > Furipterus > Furipterus horrens. The sequence goes on along the minus strand of NW_028327172.1, from coordinate 122,258,040 downwards.
ACAGGTAGCAATTAAGACTCTTCCAGGTAAATTAGGAGGTATGGTCATACTACATGGACATTCAATAAGTCTGAGCGAAAGGGAAGAAGGAGGACAGACATCAAAGTCTAAAGTCCAGTTGTCAAATGTGAATATATTATAAAATTTCTTTCTCATCAAATGATAACTAAAAGAGAGGGAAAATATGCAGCTTTGCCCTAAAGGTTATATATTGGGGAAAGCAATGCATTATATATTTCTAGTTTAATGCACATCTTTGTCATGAATGACTAAATGATAGGCTATTGGGAACATTGGGCATGGTAGGGAATACAGTACATTGAGTGTACAGCCTCTTGATTTACAAGAATATCTTGCATCATGTGACTACCTTATCCCCTCTTTAAAGTAAGACATTTTTCAGAATATAATTAAGCCATACTGAGAATGATTCTAATCCTGTCATGAGCAACCAGAATTTATAACTTATATTTACATGCAACTTATATTTATATATATTAAATAATATTATATATAATATATAAAATAAATGTATACATGTATATTTATATTTATTATAGCAAGAATGTGTTATAACATATATATAAATCAGCTATCAATGTTTGGCAGAACACAAGGAAAATGTTTTCATCATAAATTAGATTTCTTAATTAGCCATGTAATCCCACATAGTAACTACTTTTATCAGGTTTATATAAGAATGATATTTAGTAAATGAGAATAGTTGTGGAAAATTGCCAGAGCCATGCTTTTCTGGTTTAAAATCAGGCATGCTTTTTTAAAAAAGTAACTATATGGTTTTATCAACATGCAGTTGGATTCTTATGATTGTTGATATTACATACCTCTGGCTTTGGGGTAAATTGGGACTATAGATAAACTCACTAATTGGAAGGAGAAAAATAGTTAAGGAGAAGTCAAACCTCAAAGTGTCCTGGGATCTTTGGATCTTTCCTACTCTTTAATCTGCAACCCTTAAAAATGATATAATTTTACTTCTGTTGTTGTTCTTAAATAAAAAGAGACAATGGATAGATAGAATTTTGTTGCAGTAGAATAATCATCAAATCATGAAAAAGTATTGAGTATTAACCTATTTTTTATTTAGAAATCATGGGTGAAATGTCACATTAGATATGAAATTTAGCTTTATCATGAATTTTTAAATTGATTTTAGAGAGAGGGGAGAAGGCAGAGAGGGAGGGAGGGAAGGAGGAAGTGAGGGAGAGGAAGAGACAGAGAGAGAAACATCAATTTGTTGTTGCACTTATTTATGCATTCATTGGTTGCTTCTTGTATGTGCCCTGACCAGGGTCGAATCCACAACCTTGGCATATCAGAACAACACTAACCAACTGAATACCCAGCCAGGGCCAGTTATGCCAGTTATGGTATTGAATACAGTACCTCCTCATTTTTTTTTTTTTTTTTTTGGCCTTGATGCTTCTCTTTGTAAAATATCTGACATTGCCTAGATATAAAAGATTATAAAATAATTGTGGTCATTAGAAGCAAAGTTTTAATTGCAGAAAATAAGGGAAGACAGCTTGTACTAACGGATTGTCAAAATTTTAATACTGTTTCTTGAAACATTAAAAATAAAGAGCTTTAAAAACTATAAAAGAAAGATAGACATTATACTTGGAGGTTATTTTCAGCAAATAATTGGCTTGAAAATAGATCTCTAACTTTATTGAAGGAAAGAGTTGAGGTTATTAATTAAGGGGAAACTTCATTGAGTTGTCATTTCAATCTCAGAAAAAATGTTGACCTTTTTAAAATATGTTTTAATTTTTTTAAGATGTTAAAAGATTTTGGTTACTTGCCCTTGAGTAGATTCTTTTAAGTATATTGTTTAGATTGGTACATAGTGAGTAAATTGGCAATAATAGTAAATTGTTGAAAAAATGGAAAAATTTAGAAAATATTTCTCATATTCCAACTGAACCATATGAATTAGGTTTGGATTAGAATCAACATTTTAATTACATACCGTATTCCTATTTTCTGATTAACATGATGTTAATCCTTATTTCTAAGTATGCCAAATGCAGAGCCTCAGATAGAAATAAATTAGAATGGGAATGAAGGCCTTTCTGTATGTATAAACTAATTTGAGTCATATTTATTTTATTTGTGACTGCTTATAAAGTGTTCCTTATTTATCTGTTACATTTTCTGAACATAAAATAAATACAGTTTAATACTCATAAAGAAAATTTATTTGTAGAACTTAATAGGAAACATCATCATATGTATAATTTGTAATTAAATAAATGAACTGATAGCTCTGAGTGTAGAAAAATAGTTGTATCATAGTTTGTTGGTGTGAGTGGTAATAAAACAGAATTATCTATTAAAGCATGTTTACTTCATGAAGAAATTAAATTTTATTCAACATGTAAATTTAATGTATTTATTTGAGGTATGGTGTGACAATGATTGTTTTAAATTTTATCATTTCAGAGTATTTGACTGTGTTCTCTCAGATGATTGCATTCCATGATCCAGAGCTGAGCAATCATCTCAATGAGATTGGATTTATTCCAGATGTAAGTACCTGGTGCGTTCATTAACATAAGGTAAAAAAATAAGCAGAAATTAGCAGCACAAAAGAGTGCTGTTTTTAAAGATTTTTTTGTCGTAAGAAGTCCATATCTGAACAAGTTCCTGCTAATAATTATATCCTTCTGTAATAACGTCTGTGTGATTACCTTTCACAGTCTTCCTTCAGGTAAAAGGAAAATATCTTTATTTTTTCTTAACATACTTTATACTATCAAATTGTTTAGAAAAATACATTAATATTAGTGTTATATTAAACTGTGCTGAGAAGTGTTTATTTCACTTGGTTTTTATGATACTTGGGCCTATTTTTGTAGAAGTAAGAAATTTGAACTTACTGAATTCTTAAGTAGCTTCTGTGTTTTGCTTGATTTGTTGCCTCGGGAGCTTTGCAAGATTCTGGTTTACTTCATTAGCTTCTCGGCAGTCCATATTAAGCTAAAAGTCGAAGTTGACTTGTACAGGGTGGGGCCTAGCCTATTACTCATCTGCAGTGTGTGACCTGGAGTCAAGCCTCTTTTAAGAGGATAGAATATAGTATTATAGGTTTTTATAAACCTCAAAAATTCCTTTTGAGATAGAGATCTCCTTATTCTCTCTTAAACTTTTTTGTTTCCTCGTCATGCGTTTCCTCTTAAGGCTATATACACAGACCTGTATATCAAGATTAGGGATGGAAAGTGTTTATATTAACATTCCATTAATACATTTAAAGTGTTAACAATAACACAGTATAAATAACTTGCAGAGTGCTTTGAAGTGCAACATACTTTCTTAAATGTTATTTCATTTGATTCTCAAAACCAGTCTATAAGGTGAAGTAGATAATTTCAGTGTTTAAATAGATAAGAATTTAGTGTTTGGGAAGGTAGTAAAACCAACTAGTCACAGAGTTGAAAGTTTAATTTCCGTCATTTGACAACCCTCTGCACCCAGGCTGGTTCCACTTCCATTGGGAGAATGGAGACTAAAATGTGGACATACTTACTCCTACTTCATTACTTACTGCTGTAACTGTGATGTGATCATCAGGTCTGAAGTAACCAACCTTAACATAAACAGTGTCATTTGCTTCTAGGCTTATGGAGAAACACCTTTTTATTTCAAATGTACATGGTTCATTCAATGAAGGCTGCTAAAGAACATATATAGAATACAAAACAAACATATAAAATAAAGTCAAGCCCTATTAGAATTATAGATATAAATGAAAACCTTGTAAAAAGAAATCAACCAGTATACATATTTTTGTGTTAAGTGTTCATTTTAATATAGCCCCGGTTTTCTCTTTACATTATAATATGAGGTATGATACAAGACAGTTTTGTATTAAATGTTATGGTAGAGTTGAAGAAATTATAGAAGTGCTGACTGCTGAGTTGTTAATGGTGTTAGATTTTGAGGGGGAAAAAAAACATGATTAAGATACAGTTGAAAAGAAGGAATAATTACTTGCAAAAATTTTCTTGAAAGCACCTGATTATGTTCAGTGCTGAACAATAAAGGTAAGTATATTGGCTCAGTTAATGTTACAGATTGGCAGAAAACATTTATGCATAAAAATATGGATAGAATTATAAAGCCAGTCTGTTAAATCCTTAGACATATTCATTATATAGATGGTGTTAAGAAAGGAATCACAAAAGGAAAATAATTTATCTTTGCTTTATTCAGAAAAATTGAATTTTGAATGATATAAGAAGCAGTGATGACTGAAAAACTATTAAAATATAATGTAAACACATATTAAGTGTTTACTATGTGGCAAGCATTGTTTTATACTCTTTAAACTATTCATTTAATCCTCACAAGTTAGTACATCTAATTAAACAATGACCATTACATATTTATATGTAAAATTAATTTTAGAAAGGCTAACAGCAAGATGGAAATAATATTCTAGGTAACAATGACATGAAAAGTAAACGTAGGTTTGACCTCAGCATAAAGGTATTCTAATATTTTCACTGTTCGAGGGTAAAATAAATATGCTCATTATAATTAGACATCAAGTCAGGGATCCTGTCAGATCTGGGGTTTAATTTTACCCTACTTAAAGCTAATAAATGAACCTGTTATTGATTCATGGATATTGGCAGAAAACACAAGACTCCTGAGTCAGAGACAAGCAGCCTGAACATTTGCATATTTGTGTAGGTTCCCCTTGCCCCCAAATCCCATTCAGACAAATAAAATAGAGGGTCTAGTTGATACCTGCATGTGCAGTGAATTACATTATAGGAGAGGAACCCTGAGCTTAAGGAATTTCAGTCCTTTAAAAATTGACAGTGAACATGCTTTCCCTTTACTGTAGAGAGAGAAAAACACTATCTTTTTCTTTCAAAGCTGTAAGTAAACCTGTCCTTTGCTGCAAGGGGAGATTCTATTTCATTTTCCAAGGCTGTTCTTATATAATCATATTTGAAAAGATACTTCAGAACAAAGAACAGACAGTGTCTCTGCTCACAAGGAATGCAGAAGTGCGAGAATGCTTGGTGATATATGTTTAATGGTAATCACTGGAAGAATAGAAAGAGACATATAAGTTTTAAACCAATAGAAGGGGTGTGTGTGGAACTAACGCAGGAAGTCGAGCCCAGAAATCTCAACTGCTCATGCAGATAAGCAGAAAAAAACACAAGGAGGACTGGACGGAGCAGACATAGCCTTTATTACTCACGGTACAGGGAGCACAGAAGGCAGCAGATCAGTGAAGCAGCACCGCACCTCCCTCGGTCTGAAACTGGTTTTAAGGGGTCCCAGACAAAAGGGGCACGTGTCTTGCACGTGACTCTAAAGTATATTACCTTCGTGTGTACGTGCAAAGAGAAAAGATCAAGAAATGGTCATATAGGACAAAAAGGAGACACATTTCCAAAGCAATCCACATTCCTTCTGGCCGAGGGCCCTCCAGCCACCCTTCCGTTATGGAGGTTGGAGAAGCTACGTTCAGAACAACCCCACAGGAACAGAGAAAAGTCAACCAATCCTGTAAAAACTGAAGTAACATAGAAAGTATGTAAGGAATATTGAATTGCCTAATAAAGGAAATTTTCAGGTTTTAAAATTACCCATATGCTATTCATAAAGGTTAAAAAAAATGATATTGAAAGGATTATTGAATAAATAGCGCTGATACAGTTAGGTAACTACATGGAAAAGAGGTAGGAATCAAGTCTCAATCCCAAACCATACATAAAAATAAATTCTAGATTGACTAAAAGAGCTTAATATGGAATGTCATATTTACAATACCCATCTAGGAAGGAATTATTTCAGATGTTATAAAAAGTACAACATATACATTTTAAAAAGAGAATTTGAATTGAGGGATAAAAAGGAGCCTTCCATTCTACTGATAATATATTACTTTGATTTAAAATATTTTGAAGCAGTTGTGGCAAAATGTTTACTAAATCTGGGTGGATGAGTACATTGGTGTTTTATAAATGTGCTACTGCACCGGATAAGTTAATAAATAATAATTTTGATAGAATATTTTTGTTTATTTATGCTTCCCTCTCTGTAATGGTTTCCTCCATAGGGCATTTTGTGTAACTTCTTATAAAAACACTTCAATACTAGTATTATTATGAAATTAATATTGGTTATTAAATAGAGTGCTCTTATGAAACATTAATAAGTCACGTGGAATAGGAGAATCTCTCATACAAGGCAAATGCCACTCATCTCTGAAAGGTGGTATAACAGTGATGATTTGTTTTAATACTATACCATCCTTCTATACAATTCCATCACTGTATTTTTAAATTACTTTAGTCTTTAGCATACTTGGGAATAATTGAGTAAGTAGCTAAGAGGACAGTAATAAATAAGATATACACAGAATAAAGGATCTTACAAAATTAGTAAAGTAGAAGAAAAAGATTTTATGGAAGAATATTTGAAATTTGTAAATTCAGAGCAACTGAAGTGGATTTGAGGCATGTTGATTCTGAGGGACAGCAGGGCTGTAAATAATTGAACCTCCTTAGGTTATGCCTAGCTTTAAACGAGTTTACTGCCACTTGTAAAATAACATCTGCAATTCCCAGTGCTTAGTATTCTCTCTCTCTTTTTTAATTACTTTCCACTCCTACCCTCCTTCTAACAACGTATGTACATTTTGTGAGATAGTTACATGAGTCGATCTCAGAACTTTGGAGTGTTAAAATACATTCCAATTACAGAGGCTTATTGATTGTTATTAAGAATGATCATTGTAATTTCTATACTGATGTCTGATATATGCCACATCCTCTGCCAGGTGTTTTAGATCCATTAGCTAATATTCACAACTATCCTAAACATTCAATAAGATACGTAACTACAAGATTGCAATTTCCAGAGCTTCCAAGTTTCAAGAAAATATATGATGACCTTGACTGCTTTGAAAACTTGCCAGTTTTAGGCATTCTTTTCTTGAATGGCTAGATGTACATTTCTTTAATGCAAAGATTATTGCAAAGCATTAAACTAGGTCAATATGGGGCTTATAGTAATTTAAACATAGAAATACTTCTGGGGATATAAACAGAAAATATAGTATGCTCATAAGAAGATAAGATTAAGAAAATCAATTAGAAGGACCTCCCCCTTTTGTAATAATTTTTTAGTGGTATATATAATGAGAGTACACAATATGTTTGTGAATAAAAATCCATTTGACAAAAGATTCATCTAGATTTATATTATAAGTAATATTTTCTCTTTAAATCTTTTTCATTTTTGTACATTTTTCAGTTTTCAAGCCACAATTTTGTCCTCTTCAAAATCAAATTAATGAGCCCCTAGCCTTTGTTTTTTTCTATTGATATATGAGTTTGACATTACCACCCCATAAGGAAAAGACACCATGAAATACTTAATATCATTATTCTTTCTTGATATTGCTAGGGGGCAGTATTTACTCAGCTGACTCTCTTAGCACTAGCACTATGCCAAATCAAGTATACATAATTTCATAATCTAGAAAGTAGTGCATTTATGACTTCTTTTCATTGGGTTTCAGTTTTCAACTTTAAATCAGAAAATACCTAATAATGTCTCTAACTTGGTAAGACTGATTATATAAATTTTTGTATTTGTAATAAAATATTGCATTATTCATTTGTTTTTTAAGAAATCAAAGCCTGAATATGCCTACTAGTCCATATAATCTTATTTTGCTGTTTCTGGGGATATCAGGCTTTGTTATGAATATATACTAATATTTTAAGAAATTATTTAAGATGAAAATATCAACTAAGATTTTTAGGTGTTAAAAAGGGAGAAATACAGAAAGAATAAATAATAGGCATTACATTTACTCAGAATATATTACCTATGTATTTATCTGATTTTAATTTAGTTGGTAAGAGGTGACTATTGGTGAACATCTAGGAGTTGTTATATGTTAAAGAAACTAATTCAACTTGAATTATTACTTTTCAAATATCATTAAATATGCTTCATTTCACTTACTTTAACAATTATTTTCCAATTGTTGTCAAAAAATTGGCATATAATTAAAAATTTCAAGTTTGGTTTTTTAATAGTTTTGACTATTTAATATGAAGGATTTTTAAATGTATTGACCAAGGGAGATTAACTAGTTTTCTCATTATTTGTTTCTTATTGAAAACTCCTCAAAAAAATGTGTAATTTCATGATTATTTGTGTCTTTTAATCTGTCCCTTTTGGTTATCTTCATTATGTGTTCCCTTCATTCTTTCAACAAATATTTGAGTGCCTTTTACATGCCAGACATTTTCCTAAGACCCCAAATACATCAGTGAAAAAACAGACAAAATCTCTACCCTTGTCTAACTTACCATCTAGTGGGGGACAGACAATAAAGAAGATAAATATACTCAGTGATATGTAGTGGTAATTCTAAAGAGGAAAAACAAAAAACTTAAGCAGCAATGTGGATAAGTGCTCAGGTGAAGGGGGATTGAATTTTAAATAAGGTAGCCTAGGAAAGTCACAGAAAAGGTGACTTGAATCAATGCCCTAAGGAGCTGAGGGAAAGAGCAGTCCAAGCAGAAACACCAGCAATTCCGAAGGTGGAAGCATGCCTGGGATGCGGAAGGAGCAGCCCGGAGGCTGTGTGACTGGGGCTCAGCGAACAGTGGGGGAGGCCAGAGGCAATCAGAGGGCCAGACTACAGAGTCTTACAGGTCAGAGTTAGGACTTCTGCTTTTATTATCAGTGGCAGCCAGGGCTATTCTTGTTTGTTTTTAATTTTTAGACAGTAAACTTAGGAAAATAAATTTGCCACCCAGCTAAAGAACCAAATTATTTCATGTCTAGATCTTATTACTTTTAGTTTGTTATGAAGCTTCCTATTAATTTAGAAAGTCTTAACAGTAAGCATTTGCTTTATAACACCTTTTTATGAGTTGTTTTTGACATTTATTAAATATCTCATTCAGTCTCAAAATTAGTATGAGTAACTCAGCACTAATAAGGACCACTTAAATTGCAGGAATATGTTTATACAACCTGAAAAGTACACCTTTGAAATTAGCACACTAGTGTTCTGATGGATTAGGCATGGTCTTGAAGTGTATCCGTTGATGAAATGAAGACATTCTGTTAAATAATCCTTGGCATAAGGTCATGCGCAGCCTTGTAATAGATATCATTATTTAATAGAGTATATGTGATAATAATTATAATTCTGTACATTCTGTTTTATATTAATTGATAAAGTATACCAAAACAAAACTTTCTTTACCATTCAGTTTATGGTAATCATTCTAATTACATGTTTTATCTCCTCTATCCATCTGTCCCTATTATCCCTTTTCCACTCATAGCTCTATGCCATCCCTTGGTTTCTCACCATGTTTACACGTAAGTATCATTTTCCTTTTTCTTTTAATATTGTGTTGGCAAAAGTTCAGCTCCATTCTTCCGCAATATATTATATTTACAATAGTATCAGCAGATTTAATTACATAAGCATCTTTATGTAGTTCTAATCTAATAGCGTTAGGTAGAAAAGAATATCAATTATACTGACTGCTGAGTATAAAAAAGAATATTGTATTGGATGAAATCCTATTTTACATGTAACATTCATAAAATTTTAGCCTTCTATCAAAAAAATTAACAGTCACTATAGTATTTACATAAAGTTTTAGAAGACAACTTTTACAATCATTGAGCTTCATTTTTAGATATTCTTTAATAACTAATACCTTTATTATTTGTAAACTAGAATTCTGCTAGAGATTAAACAGATTGTGAATGTGTAATACTTTAACCAGTTACAAATATTAATACAGTCCTCATCCTGTTTAAATATATACACGTGATGAGTGAAATACAATATTTGAAGTAAATCTGTATGCATTGGCCTGGAAAGATATATACAACTTTGTTAAATGAAAAAAATAATTAAAAAAATAGAAAATTGCTAATTGGATTTTTTATGTGAATTTAATAAAGCAAATATTTGGACTGCATAATAGAAATGCAACAATACTAAAGTTCACCTGGGTGAATACACTTATGAGAATGATAGAACAGGCTAGAAAATTATATGGAAGAAATATATTGTATGGAACTACTACACCAACATTCATAATGAAGGTTAGAAAATGCCATCTTTTTGACCAATCTGATTATCAATGTTTTAATATTTCTTAGGAAGCAATAAATTTACAAAGCCAAATAAACATTTTTGTAACAACAAGTTGGTAGTACATGTTCTTCAGTAATAAGTTTTGACCGCAAGTTAATGGTCATATGTCTAGTAAAGTAGCTTGCTATTCTTTTAATTTTTGTTATTTTGTTTTTCTTGTAATGAATTAATTTATATTTTGTCATTTTACAGATGTATTTCCACTGCACAAAATTTTTCACCTCTGGGATACCTTGCTACTTGGGAATTCTTCTTTCCCGTTCTGTATCGGAGTAGCAATTCTTCAGCAGCTGCGGGACCGGCTTTTGGCTAATGGCTTCAATGAGTGTATTCTTCTCTTCTCTGATTTACCAGGTACAGATTTAAATAATGGAATCACTAAATGAAATTTTAATTGTAAGATGAGACAGTCTTGTACCAATTTGCACAAATAATCATCTGAGCCCTTAGAATCTGTTCTGCTTGAGCCTCATCATCCCTCACTGGATTCTCTCCCTTGAATACTGCTGCCCCTTCTGCTGGCCCAGCATTGTAGATGCACCACTGGGTCATTCTAGCTCACTGTGGTTTACTTTCATGTCGATGATGCCATCAAAGGGGTACAAGAGCTGAGGGCAGTGCCATATTATTCTTTTTGCGTGGGACAGGCCTGTTTATCTCCAGCTGGTAGAGATTAAATAAAAGCCATATAGGAAGGTATTTGAGAATTTATATTGTCTTTCTTGCTCCTATTCATAGCTTTTTGCTAACAGTATGACAAATTTAGGAAAGGAAATACTGTCCTCTTGGAAGGGCAAATCATACTCCAGGGAAAATCCACATCAAGCAGTGAAAAATAGTAAGTTAGGCTATGTATGGCATTCCTAAGTGAGGAGTTTGTAAATCTAGGAGTTGAATGCTTAAGTATAGAAATATGGAACACAACTATGGTCCAAGCTTTGATATTATGTTTGAAAAGATGAAAGTAATGTGTTTACCTGGAATATAATAATCTATGGAAGAAAGCACTAAGCCAAAATATTTTTCAGGTAAAAGAATTCTACTTTCTTCAAACAGCATTTCATTGGCTCCAGTCCTTCTGCTGAGTATATCTCTGGTCTCATGTTTTCAGGCAGGCACAAGTGACTGCTGATAATAAACACTTAAATTATCCAAGAGATAAATTTGCCTAAAAAACAAAGAACAAAAGATGCATTAAGATTACGTATTTATTAAGCATTCGAAAGAGGGATAATAAACCTGCTGCCTACCTTGATTTTTCTTTTTAGTGGATTATCTATACCTAGTATTCTACCATTTTTCTGTCACTGAAAATCACCCTTTTTGGGAAAATGACAGAAATGCTTAAGTTTGTTAATTTGTTTAAAACTTCTTCCCTCTTCCCCCAAAATTAAAAATATCACCATCAACTTTCTAATGTATCAAATTTTAATTAAAGTAAATTATTTCTTATATGAACAAGGAGTAGTTTAGTCCTTATGTTATTTTTTTCTGGAAGAGTCTTTATGAAAATCAAGTTATCTTTCTTTCTCTTCCTTTCTTTTCGGTTTCCTCTTTATGGTGTTGAACGCAGCAAAGATGCTGCTTCTCCAAACTAGGAGTACAATCCATGCCCTGCAGATGTTTTCCTGTCATTTCCAACTTGCCAAAATAAACCGAGAATGATTTATTAGGATTAAGAGAATGTTTCTGGTCAGCTCTTAAAATATATGTCCTGGGAATGCTGACAGTACATTTTCAAGTCAAGAAAATGTAATGCTTTTTCAATTTTGTGCTAAATGCTCCAGTTAAGCACTGGTGAAGGAATCTGTTTTCATATTGTATAGACAGATTAGTGGTAACTGCTTGTTCATTAAAGTAAAATCATTATTTCTCAAATCAGAAAGTAAGAATATCTGTTTGTTAGGATTGACTCATTGAAAAGGTAAACTTTATTTACTTTTGAAAATAAGATGACTTCTATTGATGTGAATTCCCTTGATGCTCAGTGCCATTATTCTGGCGCCTCCTATATTGCAGTTCACTTATCGTGGCTCACTGTATCTTGGTATTTTTAAAAATATATTTAATTATTTATCGTGGATTTTTCACTATATTGTGGGATTTTGCGGTATTATATGCCTATGTTGTTAAAGTTACATAGGTTTAAGAGTGTAGAATATGTTTAAGAACATAAGTAGTGTTTATAAAAGTGTAGGAAAGGTTAATAAGGGAGTGGGAAAGGTTAATAAGGGACTAGGAATGGTTTATAAGTGTGCGGGAAGGGTTTATAAAGTCTTAAAATACATATAAATACTGAAATAAATGTAAGGTTCCTACTTCGCAGATTTTCACCTATCGCCGGGGGGGTCTAGAACTTAATACCTGCGATAAGTGGGGGAATACTGTATATTTGATTCCTATTGGGGAAGAAAAAAATTTATAAGGAAAGTGTGACTTAAAAAAAAAAACAGAAAGGGTTTAAATGCAAGCTTTGTTCTATTTTAATCAAGTGCACTTATTTATGATGTCTTTTTTAAACAGATTTAAATAAGTGTCTTTTTAAAATCATGCTGAGTCCTGTAACAGTGCTCAAAGGAGCAGGGAAGTCTACAAAAAAGAAGAATTGATAAGCCAACTGTGTGTTTTACTTTAATCCTTGGGCCAGTATTTACAGATAGAGATAGATTAGAATTAATCACTGACTTAAAGTCATTAAATATGTTGTACCTTACTGAAGTCCCCACTTAAATGAGTTTAAAAACATAAATAAGCAATCAGAACAAATTTAACTGAATTCTTTGCTGAAGTAGAGTAATGAAGTCACTGTTCAAAGTATCTATTGACAGTATCCTGTTGGTAACCTTGTGAGCAAAATAGATTTAAAAATTGTCCTTTTTAGTTCTTTCTTTCTACAAAGAGAGGCCCAGTAGCCTAATGCCTAAGAGCATGGAACATAGAGCCAGGTCATCTGGGTTTCAGATACTGGCTTTATACCACGTACAGTGGTGTGACCTTAGTGATGTGGCTTAAACCTCTTCATATCTATTTCCTTGACTCTGATTATATGAGAATGGTAATTGTACCTATACCTCATGGGGTTGTTGTATTAAATAAATCAGTATATTACACAACTTAGAGCAATGCCTGGCAAAGAGCAAGCACTATGTAAGTTATAATTAATGTTATCATCGTTATTATTGTGTTTTTCCTCATGTTTTCCATTCCGTCATGGTATGCTTCCCATCTGGTAGTATAAACACAGCAGTCAGCCCATTTGGCTTTTTCTATAAATTATTGAAATAGATAGATATCAATCGTATATATTTTCTTGTTAGCCAAAGCAAGTGAAGTATTACCTAAGATGCCACATAAGCCTTCTATTTTAAGTATATGTTATGACTAAAAGTCTCTTTTCATTGTTCAGAGACAGCATAGTATAGTGGATAGAGAGCATTGACTTTAGAGTCATGAGAGTTATTGAGTCCTAGTTCCACCAATCACTATCTGTGTTAATTGGGAAATGTTCGGTGTGGTTCTGTTGCTAAAAGAGTGGTATGCAAGGGTGAGATAAATATTTCCTGCTCTAGTCCATAGTAGCAGTGTGAACTTGGTCAAGTTTTTCTCTCAATGGAAAGGGAATCCTATGCATTATGAAAGTTGCAGTAAGATGGAGATAATACCTGCTTTAATGGTATGGTGAGCACTAAAGATAATATACATAATGCCCCTGATACAAAACCTTGTACCAAGTATGCATAACTTTTTTAAGTACGTGTAGTATTTAATATTTTAAATATGTAAAGAATGTGTAATACAGTATTCCCTCACTTATCACGGGTATCGCATTCTAGGACACCGCCCCCCACCCCACCCCACCCCCGCGCAATAGGTGAAAATCCACAAAGGAACCTTACATTTATTTTAGTATTTATATGTATTTTAAGGCTTTATAAACCCCTCCCACACACTTATAAACCATTCCCAGTCCCTTATTAACCTTTCCCACTCCCTTATTAACCTTTTCCACACTTTTATAAACACTACTTATGTTCTAAAACATATTCTGCACTCTTAAACCTACATAACTTTAACAACATACATATACAGTACTGCAAAATCCCACGATATAGCAAAAAATCTGCGATAAATAATTAAATATAATATTTTTAAAAATACCATGATACAGTGAGGGACTACTGTGTTCAGTCTTCATAAATTTCTCTTCTTTTTTCCTCCTTTTCTTCACTTTATGCTAACCCTTTAATTCTTGAGAGGAATTATTATTTTTGCCAAAAAGTGTTCCCAACTTCTCTTCCCTTGTAGATGATACAGTGTGATGTTACATTCCAAGGAAGTACAAGTGGTGCTAGAAAATTTTGCTCAAAGTTCTTGACATGTATCAGTATGTGTCTCATTTTAATACTAGAGGAAATAACTATGAGAGCAGTACAGCTGGTATTTGTCAATCTAAAAATAGTGGCAGGGTGTTTTGGAAGAAATACTGAGTTTTTCATTGCACCATCCAATACTGGATGTTGGCCACTGGTGTTAAGGGAACAGTTGCCAAGGTTACCAACCTTTAAGCCCAATTACAGGATGAGATCTGTCAGCCTTCAGCCTGCTCTCTCTGATATTATTCTGCTATAGTGTCCATGTGGCTGGTTATTTTTATTTTTTGATGGTACATTCAAGCAGTTTTCAAGATGAGTAGGAGAATCTGAATAAAACCAAAATGATAATAATTTTAGAGTTGATTTGTAATAGCTGAGATGTTTAAATGCTTTTTTGTTCTGTGTGGTACACTTCCTTTGTATAATTGAAAATTAATTCAACATATTTATGTCATTATATAGTTGAAATAAATTCTTAGAATGCATATTTTTTGTCCCTGAGCATCTTCAAAGGTAAGAATATTTAAAAGCAAGAAAGACGTTTTTCTTAGAGAACCTATAGAAACAAATTGAGAAATCTGTGTGGAAGAACACTTAATTTATTATCAGAGATTAAAATAGTTACTTTAACATTAAGATGAAGAAATATGTATATATAAACTATTTTATTAGGAAATACTGAATGTACAAAAGGGACTTTAGCATATGAAATTTTACAAATCCTGGTTGTGGGAGGAAATTAGCATTTGGCTGAAAAAATTTTAGTTGTGTGATGTTTTATTACAGAAGCATACTGGAAAGGAAAAGGTTTATATAAAAATTCTAGATTTTATTTTAGTGTTACCCTATACTTTACAATAGGATTTATTTTCAACATACATGAAAAATACTAGTAGCCTCTCATTATTTTGTATCACTTCACTGGTTCCTAAAAAATATTGTATTAGTTCTGTAAGCAACTAGGAAAAGGGACTTATCTGTTCTGATTTAAAGCACTTTTGTAATGCAGCCTTTCTCATAATTTAGCATGCATGGAATATTTCATGAAAGCAATACATTTTTTGAGTAACATAGTTATGTACCAGGTTGCCTAAAATCTATAAAAAATGAGGCCATTTTCTTCAAATAACATGCAAATATATTGTGACCAAAACAAAAATGAATCAAGGTATAAAAACTAGGAAATAGAGCAAAGTGCTAAAATATACAAACTCTTAAAAACTGTGTCTCATTATTTTCCTGTTTTCCCCAAGATGGCATTGGATATTGATGAGAGAGTTAGGAGTAAATTAAATTCAGTTAATGAAATTTCATAGATGTTTAAGGTACTCTTGATAATCCCTGGGATGGCAAAAGGGAGAAGGACAGTGAGAAGTGACCTGAGTTTTCTATTAACTGTTTCTTGCTTTCAGTTAGGGACAAATATAAATGAAATAGAGTTGCCATAATATTTATGTGTAATCTCCCAATTGTAAACAGTTGCTCAGATATTTAAAAACTATAAAACTTGAGCCAAGTATAACTGATTGTAGCCAGTAGGCTACTAATTTGTGACCCCTTTATTAAATAAAATATAAATATTATTAATAAATAGTTGTAATGACCATAAAAACAATATGAATTCATAACAGGGACAGTGCCAAGTCTAGGGGAGTTAGAGAACCTTCCCTAAGTAACTGATGTTTAAGGTAATATCTGGAGTGGAAAGTGGAGAGGGGAGAATCTAGACAGAAGAAAGAAAATGTTCAAAAACCCCCAAACAACTCAAGGAATTGGAATGGAGTACTTAGAACAGAAGGTCCATGTCTAGAAAAGAGAATGTAGAAGTAGACAAAGAATGATCATGAAGAGGTATTTAAAAAATATATTGGTACAGGTATTTTCTTTCTTTTCATTCTTTTTTTTTTTTTTTTTTTTTGAGAGAATGAAAAGTATCAGTGAAAATAACATCAGGAACCAAAATACAAATGTTGTATTGATATTTGCTGAGCATTCTGGTCTCTGTACACTCCTCTCAAGCTCTATAATGAGCAAGGCAAAGGATTCTTAACATAAGTGCCTCCAGTCCATATAGAGCGGAGAGCTTATTTGGTTAAAAAAATAAAAAATTAGAGCAACAGGAGTACACATTTGTTCAATGGAGGTTTTGTATTTTCAGCCCTATGAGATTTGATACCATTTTTTCTGAAGCTGAGAATCCGTTAATCATTCACATTTCCTGCTTGTACCTACATGATATTAATGCATGTCTATTTCAAAGTGCATCCTCATGGAATTGCAAAAGGACAGTCATTATGGAAAATAAATATGGATATTTTAGCTATGGTCCTCTGCTCCCTCACCACAGCCATAAAATTACATATTAAGATTTAGATGGAATATTAAATACAAAATAGTTTAAAGTTGGTTAAGGATAGATGAGAGAGTAATTTGTTTTTATTAACATGATTGTATAGTCACTGAAATAAAAACTGTGAAAATGTATTTTCAAAATCTCATTAGGTTATATCAACCTCGTTTGGAGCAGTGGGGTGGGCGTGGGCAGGGATACTGCATTATTTTAAGGAAATAAGGAAATTTTGCAAACAGATGTTTTAATACATGACTTAGAAGCTGCAAATAAATGTCCATGGAAACACACTAGAATAACTGTTAGTGACTCAAGTTGTGAAACGATTCTAAGAAGCTGGAAGAATTGTCATAACACTGATCTATTTGTTGAACTTGATACATACCACTAATTTTGCAATATGGATGTAGTTTATAAAGTTTAAAAAAGGATTTCTTATGTACTGGGAACTATAAAGAAAAATAAGGTCAAGGTTGTTCAGAATTTTCTACTTACCTTAAAAGTTGAGATACTGTTTTAAAACTGGTCCCAACTCTTCAAGAATCTAATAGAAGGCTGTTCTCTGTAGGAGAGCTGTTTGCTTTATGATTAACAAGGGTTTCTGCATTCTGAATTGTTTAGAGTAGTTCAAAAATTATAGATCAGCTATTAAACATACTTTGACACCAATGATGGAGTTCTTTATGCTTATTTTGTATTTGTTGAGTATATGTGGCTGGGGTTTGCAACACTTAAAATATATATTTTTTTAATTTTTGAAGTATATTAATCAACTTCAAAAATCTTTAAAAATCAGAAAATAGGTTTAAAAATCTTCCTATATGTACTGCTGATGGATAGTGCAGGTAACAATGTAAGGACAATAATGTATCATGCTTAAAAATGACATTTAGCATATAATGTTTATATATGATTTGCTCTTTAGTAATATATAATATTCATGGGCCCCATTTCTTCTTTCTCCTCTAACTAGCCCTATATATTTATAAAAAACTGAAAGTAATCTCATGTGCTGTCTATCTTAACTGTTTATCTTAAACAGAATGAAAAATAACTTCTTAATACATGTCCCCTCTAAGTGTGCAGTGTGTGTGTTGAATCAAAACAAAACAAAAATTAAAAGAAAAAATCTTATAGAACAGACTGGAGGAAAAGAAGAGGAATAATATGCCAGTGTGCTCATGCTAGTTTTTTAATATTATGTAACATAAAACAAATAACTAAAATTTTCTTTTATTATAAGAAATTACATTTAATTATTTCTAAAACTTCAAAGCAGTTTAATCTTTCAATGCATTTGTCAGTCATATGAAAAATGCTTATCCAACTTGATCAAAATGTTTTAAAAAAATCAGACTCCTATTTTGCTTCTGATTCACCGTCAGGTATAAAAGAAAAAGAGAAAATGATGTCTGCTAGTGACCTAGTGCTAAATCTTCCAAGCTGCTGCATTGTTCTTTTTCTGAAGTGTGCTGGGTACCATTATCAACCAGCTGCCTGGCATCACAGTATCTACCTACTCAGCTGCTAAATGATGAAGACCATTATGTTAAGAATAGAAAACTGTTTAAGCATTCATATATCAGTAATGCTTATTGCATTTTCTATTTACTTCTCACTTCATTGTAGGCATTAAGCAGCAGAGATGATAGATGCTTAGCAAAATGTGCCTGTCATGGTATGCACATATCATGCCTTTGAAAGGCTGAGTGAATTAAAGTAAAAGCCAGTAACATATTGTACCATCCTTTCCCCTTAGAGTACATAACCAAGATTGTGTTTTCAAAGTATATCCATTCATATAGTCAACAAATACTTAATGATTTCCTACTAGGAATATGTGTGTGTAATAAGTATATATGTATATAAGTGTATAATTAAGAATAGCCCTGGCTGGTTTGGCTCAGTGGATTGAGCGTCGGCCTGCGAGCTAAGTGTCGCTGGTTCGATCATCCAGTTAGGGCACATCAGAGAAGGAAAACTCTGACTCCAAAAAACCTCCACTGCCTTGCGGCATACCTCTTCAGGGGAAAGGCTAAGGGAGTAAACCCCGACAGAAAATCCGGAGCCGGAGTCCCTAAGGCGGTTTGACGTTGTAGTCAACACCGGCAACTCCTGCGGCGCACCTGAAGCCAAGCTGTATTGACTCCGTCTTTCCCTTGGACCCTTCAGCTGCGAAGAGAGGGGGGGTCTGCTGCATGGGCAACAGCAGACCCTCCATATCACCCTGCCCAGGCTCTGTAGCTTCAGCTTCACTGGAGAGGACACTCCAGCGTCATCGCAAGATGTCGATTCAACACGGGAGGAGACAGATACCGTGTCACTCCCGAGTTGGACTGCACAGCCATTCTCGGTGGTGCAGATAGACTCTTAAGAAGCTACACCATTGTCTCTCGAGACGGACGGCTGCCGACGACGAGTATAATTAAGAATTAATCTTATTACTGGTTTATCATTTTTTGATACTGGCCCAAAGCATTCATGTTTAATTATTGAAAGGCAATCCAACAGTATCCTGTAACTGTGGCTGACACTTCTAACCTGGGTTATCTTTTTTTTTCTTTCTTATTTTTTTTTTTTTTTTTTTTAATCACTGTGTGGTTGCCTTTCACTTGCGCCCCCAACTGGGGACCTGATGTGCAACCTGTTGTGCCCTGACTGGGAATCGAACCAGCGACACTTGGTTCGCAGGCCGACGCTCAATCCACTGAGCCACAGCAGCCAGGGCTTAACCTGGGTTATCTTAATTACATATAGTATTACCTCCTACTTCCAGTAAATTACTTGACTGGGTTGTACATTATTTCCTTACTTTTTTAGTGAAGGAATTAAAACTTCCCTCTCAGAATTGCTTTTTAGAATCAATAGGATTTGAAATCCAATGGTATGTTAGGTGTGTGAATGTATTTCTATACCCTAACTAAGGTAGGGAGTGGGAGCAAGTTAGGGAATGGGTAAGTGAGCATGGCACTAGGAAAAATAGTAAGTAAAGTTTTAGATATACACTTAAGATGTTTATGGGACCTAGATTGAAAAGCTGAGTCCTTTGAGTGACAAAATAACAAATGTAATTTGAAGATTAGTCAGAGACTAAAATTTTCCTGGTACCTTTCTTTTTGTCTCCCATGTTATTTTTGCATTTCCCTAGAGACTTCTCCTTCAATAAGGTCTTAGACATGCAATTCTTTCAGTGGTATTGCTCTGTTATTATACTGAAGCCCCATTAATATGTAGGTAAACTGTAGGGAAGGGAAAGTGTTCTGTAGTCCTATAATTAGGTCTCAGCCTTTTATCAAGATGTGTCCCTGGGTTGTGACCTTCACAAGTGCTTCTTAGTGCCTGCCCCTCTTAGGTGAGAAAGGAAGTCTAGAGGGGACTGGAGCTGGGTTGTTTTCTTCCCCTACTTAGAAGCCTGGAGGGAGCTGGAGTTGAGTATTTCCCTTCCTTGCTCTGGCTCTGGTAAAATAGTTTTCCCTGAGGGCAGGCCTTGTTACAGAGAAAAAAATGATCTGGGCATATTTTTGAATGGCTAGTTTTCCACTGTGCCTACTGGAAACAAGATTTTTTTTGTGATATTTATGATATTTAAATCATGAGTGGACCTAAGAATGTGAAAAGGAGCATAACAAGGACAAATTATCCAAGAAATAGTATATAGATTAATAACAGTATCAGTAAGTCTAAACCCCAATAAGTACAAACTTATGAAAAATACCATATTTAGAACAAAAAAGCAAAACAATAAACTTATTTTGGGGAAACATTTAATAATATTTGTCAATAATACTCACCAACTTTGAGTTAGTGTTTTTGAGCTGTGAAGCACCTAAAGTAGATGAACTAGTTGTCAAGAAATTTTGGCCACTTTCTATGGGACTTTAGGATATGTAAGTTTATCCATTCAACACATATAATAAACACAATTTTGTGAAAGACACAGTACTATTACTGCGTCATAAAGTTAAAAATAAGATATAGTACCGATAGCCAAGATTTGGAAACAACCAATGTGCTCATGGGTAAATGAGTGGATAAAAAAGCCGTGGTACATTTACACAATGGAATACTATGCAGCAGTAAAAAAGAAGGAATTCTTTCCTTTTGCAACAATATGGATGGAACTGGAGACTAATATGATAAGTGAAATAAGACAATCAGTGCAGGACCAATACCATGTGATCTCACTTATGACTGGTTCCTAAGGAACAAAATAAACTAATGAGAAAAATAGAATCAGAGGCATAAATGCAGGGAACTGACTGATAGCTTTTAAGAGGGGAGGGGGGATATTGGGACTGGTTGAAAGAAGTTGAAGGAATTAGACAAAGAATAAATATGCATCACCCATGGACATAAACAAGGGTATAGGGATTCACTGTGGGACGGAAGGGCTGGGAGGAGGGGGGCCAAGGGGGAAAAATTGCAATAACTGTAATAGCATAAATGATAAAGATAAAATAAAAAGTAGAATAAAGTAGAGTAGAGTAGAATAGGTATAGTACCAGCCCTGAAAGAGGATGGGGAGAAAGCACTGGAGGCTTAGAAAATAGCCTAAGGATGACACAGAAGTGTGCAACTACATGACCATCTTAATGTAAGAAGGATGCTAATAGGGTCACTAGAAGGGAGGATGAGAGATACCTGAAGTGAGTGGGCTGGGGTAATAGCTAACACTGATGGAAGTGATAAAAATTGGGGAAGCAACACAAAACAGAAACAAATTCATATAGATACAGAGAACAAATTGGTGCTCACCAGATGGGAATGGAGTTGAAGGGGTGGGTGAAGATGGTAAAGGGGATTAAGATGTACAAATTTTCAATTATAAAAACAGTCATGGGGAATATAAAGTACAGCATAGGGAATATCGTCGTCGTCGGCAGCCGTCCGTCTCGAGAGACGATGGTGTAGCTCCTTAAGAGTCTATCTGCACCGCCGAGAATGGCTGTGCAGTCCAACTCGGGAGTGACACAGTATCTGTCTCCTCCCGTGTTGAATCGACATCTTGCGATGACGCTGGAGTGTCCTCTCCAGTGAAGCTGAAGCTACAGAGCCTGGGCAGGGTGATATGGAGGGTCTGCTGTTGCCCATGCAGCAGACCCCCCCTCTCTTCGCAGCTGAAGGGTCCAAGGGAAAGACGGAGTCAATACAGCTTGGCTTCACGTGCGCCGCAGGAGTTGCCGGTGTTGACTACAACGTCAAACCGCCTTAGGGACTCCGGCTCCGGATTTTCTGTCGGGGTTTACTCCCTTAGCCTTTCCCCTGAAGAGGTATGCCGCAAGGCAGTGGAGGTTTTTTGGAGTCAGAGTTTTCCTTCTCTGATGTGCCCTGACTGGAAGATCGAACCAGCGACACTTAGCTCGCAGGCCGACGCTCAATCCACTGAGCCAAACCAGCCAGGGACATAGGGAATATAGTCAATAATATAATAACTATGTATGGTATCAGATGGGTACTAGGCCTATCGGGTTGATCACTTCAGAAGGTATATAAATGTCTACTCACTATGTTGGACACCTGAAGCTTATATAGCATTGTATGTCAACTGCAATTGAAAAATAAATGTTAAAAGAGGCAAAAAAGTGTTTAAATGTTTAAAATATTTATTTGTATTCTGTTACTTTAAAACTAAACATTATATATTTAAAATATTTTAAATGTATCACTTTCATTTATATAGTTGTCCAGGCATATAGTTAATTTAGGTATATAGCTATTTCCTGTTTTGTTTATCCAATCTGATATTTACTCCCTTTTAAATAGGCTTTAGTCCATTTACCTTTAATATGATTATTCATATAGTTGAGTTTATTTCCAGTTGTCTTATCTGCTCTGTTTCTCTTCTTCCTTTTCTGACTTCTTTGAGTTAAATATTTTTAACATTTCATCTTAATACCATTTTTGACTTTCAGTCTTACCTTTTGAATTACTTTGTTTATTGCTCTAGGGACCTGCATTCTTAATTTATCACAGTTTAAATAATGTCAATATTGTACAGTTTTATACAAAATGTAAGAACTCTGCAAAAGAGTGATTTCATTTACCTTCCATATATTGTAACATTGTTGCTGTATATTTTATGTCTATATTTTTAATAATTCTACAATGTAATGCTGTTATTTTGGCTCATTGTCTTTTAAACACATTACAAGAAACAAAAAGATAACCTTTTGTATCTACCCTATTTTTTCAAAATTGGTGCTCTTTATTTCTTCTCATAGATTTGTGTTTCTTTTGTATTTTTGTTTTTCAGCAGGTTGTGTTCCAGTGTAGTTCTGTTTGTATTTATCTTGCTTGTAAACCTTTCAGTAAATAGCTACTTCAGATAATATACTTTTCCGTTCTAGTATTTCAGTTTGGTTCTTTGTTATTTGTGTTCCTCTGTCTATGCACTTTAACTATATTTTTCTTTAAATACTTGAATGTATTTAAAGTAGTTACTTTAAGTCCTTGTCTGCTATTTCCAATACTGGATCATATTGTGGGTCAATTTCTATTGACTTCTATTTTTCTTCATTGTAGGTCACAATTTTCTGCTCTGCATATCTAGCTATTATTTATTACATAGTAGATATTGATAAAGGTACATTTTAAGGAGTCTGGGTTTTATCATCTTCCTTTAAAGAGTGTTGAGTTATGTTCTGCTAGATAGTTAAATAACTGATGAGTTCTTTTATGTTAATTTGGCTTTAGTCTCTTCATTTTTTACTTAATCCAAGAAGTAGCATGTTGAGGTCTAACTAAATGCCCAAGGTGATCAATGTGAACTCTCACTGGACCAAACTCCAACACATCTCAGCAATTGCTCACCTTTATGACCCATCAGCACTTAATACCATTCCTTGAATATGCTAATTTCAATTTTAGTGCAATTAAATTAAATAAACAGTGGGGTGGCTTTTATGGACACATTGGCATGGAGAACTGTTATTTAGACTGAAACCTAAGTTTGTACATTGCTAAATCTCTTGTAGTGAGCTTCATTTCAAACACTAGATTGTGAGTAGAAAATTTGGGCAGTGTAGATAATCTAGTTATAACAACTTTGAATCCTTTTAAAGTTGACAAAGATTTTTATAATTTTTTATCTTGTACAAATGACACAACTATGTCAAGTAGATTTTATCTCCATTTTGCCCTTGAAGTAACTGAGACACAGTGATGTTGCAGAATGCAGATTATTACATAAATTAGTAATTGCCATTTGGAGTTCAAATGCAGTACTTTTCACCATACAAAATAACATGTTATTTGTTTACAAAAGTAGGTTTTTGTAGGTGTGAATAGTTCATTTAAAACTACAAAAAATGACAATACCTGAGGTTAGATAAAATCCTCAAGTAAAATACTGGCCATATCTTTTCCTTCTACATGTGTGACTTCTTTCTTACAACAGCAGATGTAAATTAGACTTTAAAAAAATTTAACCCATTTTAAATGTAAAATATTTTCTCTACAAGTTATCTTCTCTTATTTAAACAAGTCATATTTTATGGTTGTGATTTGGACATACAGAGGCATTCATCTCTCATCCTTAGCAGTTCTCCTGGCTACTTTCCCCTACCTTACAGAAACAACCAGGGGCTTGTTATCTCAAACTGAAGGTGGTATGGAATAATCATGCTACTGTTAACCCTTTGAGTGCCAACGTCACTGTGACTGATGCTGACAAATTTTCCCAAAAGTGCCAGTGTCGCTCCCAGCGACTCTTCTTTCGATGGCTATAAATGTAAATAACAATGGAATAATTCATATTTTATGTTTTATTCTCTTTTTTTGTACCTCAGGTTATATACTGATATAACTTTTTCTCATGTTGACCCAAATTTTGAATTACGCAAGGGTTAACTACAGGTGAGAGTTTTAGATGAGAAAGGAAATGTTTCAAATTGCCCAATATGTTACATGTTCTGTGTAAACTTAGCTATTCTAAAATGACCTCATGGCCCCTCTTGTCATGTGATTTAGAGTTAGGATGAAATTAGTAATATTTTTATTCCTGCAAATCCAGTTCTCATTTTATGTCCAGTAAAATGCAAGGGTATTTTTTTAAGTAATAGTAGTTTTGGACAATGGAATTTGTTTTGCATGAGGATGAAAAGTGGTAATTTGTAACCCTAGTCAAGAGGTAAATAAAATATAATACAGGGATGACATTACAGATTTGTAACTACTTCATTAGTTCTTTAAGAAAGAATAAAAACTTCTTTAAAAAGAAGTACCCTTGGAGCTATTTACTCTGCCACTTTTCCTGATGCCACTCCTATCCCTGTTTTTTGTTTCTTCAATTAATAGCCTTTTTGTGTGTGTGAAGGGGAAGTTTTAAATTTACAGCAAAAATGAGCAGATAGTAAGAGAGCGTCCATATTTCCCCTCCTCCCTGACCATAGTTTGCCCTATGTTTCACATCTTGCCTCAGTGCTATACATTTGTTTCAGCTGTTGGGCCAATATTGATTCATTATTATTAACGAAGGATCATAGTTTACATTAAGGTTCCCTTGAACAGGTCTATAGGTTTTGAGAAATGCATAATGTCATGTATTCACCCCTAGAGTATTATAAAACCCAAAAAAATCTCTGCATTGAACTGTTTATTCCTCCTCTCCTTCTTCCCTTACCCTCCAAATCCTGGCCAGTGATCTTTCACTGTCTTTATACTTGTGCCTTTTCCAGAATGTCACATAGGTAGAATCATAGAGTAGGATCCTTTTCAGACTTTTTTCTTCATGTCTGCTCAGAGTTTTTATAGCTCATTCCTTTTTATTGCTTAATAATATTACAAGTCCTTGTTTTTTGAAAAGTAGAAAAGAATATTTTCTAAAAGGCAATCTCTTTTAAAGGAGAAATCTACCAAATTCAAAATAGAAAATTAACCTGTATTCCAAGGGTGTTTAAAATAAGAAGGCAAACTAATTGGGATCTCAGGTCTTATTCTTTTTAAAAAATTTTCATCGAAGTGCTAAAATTGTTCATGTGTTTTATATATCTTTAAGTTTATCTATAAAACCTTGGGTTCCTACTGTGTGCTGGGATAGTCTTATCTCTACTTCATAACACACCCAGGAATTAGGTAATATCAACACTATTTTATGATCGTGAAAAGAAATACAAAAAAATGAGTTTCCAGAGCTATACAACTTGCAAGTAATTGAATAGAAATTCAAACCCTAATCATGCTGCCTCCCAGGTTGATGCTCTTCACGACATGTCATTTTTATCATGTGCTTTCTGAGCAAACATCTTAACTGCAACTTTGCAGGCCACGAGCTACAACCAGGGGGTGAGGCTGCAAGCCTGCCATGCCCATTATCTAATTTTATTCCCAACCCTTTTGAACCAGAGTCTTTAAAGTTTGAACTAGTTAAGAATGACAAATTGTACACATATGTTTATCTCTGTTCCCTTCTGAAATATCACTGAAGTGATAGTAAGAGAATGAAAAAATATATACTTTACAAAGAGAATGTAAGAAGAGCACAAGTAGACAAGGAATATCAGCAAATATTTGGAATGTAGAAAACAGTTGCATCTGTAATAACTCACTTAAGCAAAGAAAACTGAAACCTACCTGCAAAGGAGGAAGAAGCAGCAGGTAAGCCAGTTCTTCCTGCAAAGCAGCAAAGAGTCTCAGGAATCGAAAGTGAATGGAAAATTAGACAGGAAACTAGAGAAGAATCAACTGAATGTCTGCATAAGGAACAGTTTCGTTTCTCCCAGCCCTGAAGATCTTTGCTCTCACCCTGCAAGCCAAGAGTCTACTCCTCTGACACCCAAAGAAGACTGAAAGAGAAACAGATCCAGATTTTGTAGCCTGAAGTTTACGCAAAGAGGGAAGGCAGCCCTTTTTATTAAGATGACATCAATTACAATACAAAATTATGTTGTTAAAAGAATATTTAGAATGAGCAGAGATCTGAACAAATTACAAAACAGAAAAATGACATCATTTTACTTATTAAATGTCTGACATATGTCTGTATTTTTTTCTTTTTTTGCTTCATACTCATTAATCACCTCTTTATATGAAAATAATTTTGCTATATTTTTAATAGAAAAAATAGGTAGTCTTTCCATTGGCAAGTTTAGTTGAAATTTGGTTGTTTTTTTTTTTAATCAATGGTAGGAATTCATAAAATGTAACAATGCAGGTATAGTCTCTGTTTCTTACAATGCTACAGGCTTGTTTCCTATAAACACAGAAATGGTATTTTGTGAAAGTCCTATCAAAAAAGGGAAGAAAAGTTAATGGTGTACATATAACTGTATTTGTAACATTATCAAGTTATACTTGCAGAAGGGAAGTATTTGTCTTTTGATCAGGTACCACTGAGAACCAAATTCTCTACTTACAGTTTTACATGTTTAACATTTTATGAATTTCCCATTTTGATTTTTGTCTGTGTTTATGACAACTGTGGTTCTCCTGCCCATAACCTTCTGGTGCTAGAACACATTCTTAATGCATTACAACTTCTGCTGATGTGTGGAAGGTAGTGGAAGTATTCCAGGAAGCCATATGTAGAGCTAGCATTACTATACTGTCAAAGATAAACAAAGCAAGATACTAGTTAAAGTAGTAAGGACATGTTTTAGTCAGTAAAATACTGTTACAATAAAGAAAAGTTCACTGAATTGAACTGAACTTCATTTTGTACAAAGGTGACTGGACATTTTGAAGGGAGAATGAAGGAGTAGGGAGGGAGGCAACTAGGGGCTCAGAAGGTTCAGGGAAGTGAAAAATTACAAAAGTTTGAAAGGGGACATTGGTCCATGGGAAACCCACCTGGATTTGCTAACTGGCATTGATTAAATTCAGGGTCCCACCTTCCCAGAGAGACTAGGAGACAGGGACGCTGTCTTCAGGTGTTGGCTGGGAAAACAGTAAGTTCTTTTGGCAGCCTTGATTTTTCTCAGGCGTGCACTTTAAGAGGGGACTAAGGTCATCCTAGGGATATGTCCTTGAACTATTACACTATGTTAGTGTTTTGTTCAAATCTGTATAGGCCAAGGTTGAGGCATAGTCAAGAAAGCATAGAGAAGCCTAGCTAGAGTTTGGTCAAGGAGAAAATCTTTTTCAAAGCCCCAAAGTGACTAAAAATCATAGAAATATATCACACTGAAACCAAACTAAATATGTCCGTAACTTAGCTTACTCTTAATTATATCTCAAAGTGTCCACAGCCATTGTAATGTTGCCAAACATAAGAGGAAATGTAACGGAGGGGAAATTGGTATAAATAAACACAGCAGTGTTCACTGATTGTGGTTTAGATACCTTTATTTCTGCAAATTTTACAAAAACATGATCAAAGGTAACAATAAATTTGGCAAAGTATTCTTTCAAGCAGTAGAATCAGAGAGTCTTGAGGCCTAAAGGCAAGAGCACAGCATAGAGCAGAAGTAATGGATGAATAGTTTCAGCCCCCATGTCCTTCTGTGGTCAGTTCCTAGGATGCTGGCAAGGATTCATTTAGACAAATCATGGACTTATTCTCTGGCACAATGGAATGTCCCTAGGAGGGAAAATACCTTGCTTAGGTGTCCTCTAACAAATCCCCACATCCCCAATTTCCCCTATAGTGAATCCACCAGTCACCAAGCCCTGCCCACATATACAGAACTTTAATTATGATTTTTAGTATTGTTCTTTTAAACATGTAGAATCATAGATCACCAAACCTATAAGGAAAGCCTTGCACTAAATGACGTAGACCAGGACAACTGAATGAGAAATATCCTCAGAAACGTAATTATGAAAAGATACTACAGCTATGAAAAATCAGAATTTTTATGTAACAGAGAACAAAGATTTACTAGAAATTAAAAATAATGTGGAAATTCAATGACCTTTATAATGAAAGAGTGGAAGATAAAGATAAGAAATTTCTGAGACTAAAACAAAAATACACATGGAAAGTAAAAAATGAAAAGGCAAAGTTGTTAGAAATTCAACTAAGTATGGTGAAGATTCTTGTAGTAGAGCAAGAGAGAACAGTGAGAAAGAAATTATCACAGACATCACACAAGAACTTTTTCTGTACTTGAAACTTTATAAAAGGACCATTAAATGCCTAGGACAATGAAGTTGTATACCTGTATATCATGAAATTGCAGAACATCAGGAGTCCTAAAAGTATACAGAAAAGGGGGAAATCATATACAAATAACCTCAAATCAGAAATGTGGCCAACTTCTCAGAAGACAACAATGTAGCACTAGGTTTCATAATTCACATTCAACCCTAGAATGCTATGCCTAGTCCAGTTATCAGCAAGAGGCAGAAAAAATGTATGAAAAGATTGGAAGATTGCAAAATAATTTGCCTTCTATCACTCTTTCTTAGAAGTTGCTGGAAAATGTGTTACACCCAAATGATGGGGTGAATCAAGAAAGAGCTAATACCTAACAAAGTTAGGATTCAAATATAGAGGAGAGCCAAAAGGAAATTAATTAGATAATGGTAGAGAGGTAGACAACTGTTCACTTGATCTAGGAAAGAATTCATAGCCATTAAAATGAGAACAAAGGGCTTCAAGAGCGATGCCTTTTTCACCTATTCTCATTCAAATGAAACATAACTGTTTATCATTTTGAAAACAGTTCACTATTTCTGAGAGGATGGTAATGGATGAGGATACAGAAACCAAGATTTAGAGACATTATTTCTATCGGCATCACAAAGTACTTCAAGGATTTTGGAATTAAACTTGGGAGAGTTGGTATGGGGTAAGTGAATGGAGAATGGGACATCTGCCAGTACTTTATAATCAGGGTGGAATTGGGCTGGGCGCCAGGAAGTTCTCAAGAAGGCAGGTACAAATGACTTTTCCTTTGCCACTGGTTTAAGGACTGAACTACAACCTCTGATTTGGGCCACTGACTTCACTTCAGTCATCTACTGAGTGACAGATGTGTCAGACCGATTTGAGCACTGTAGATATAAAATCTGTCGTCTGAAATTATTTTCCTTTGGAAATTAAAGTGTTAAGTGGGTAAATTTTTTTAAGATGACAGAGATTTCTCTCTTCAGCTGCAAATTTTTATCTTAACCTTATTAGCTGGAAATTTTCTAAAATGAAGTAAGCATATCTCTTCTTAAATGGAAGAGACCTGTCTCAGACTATGATTTTTCTTCTGTTGATGTCTGTGTTCTTTCTGTGGAATGTGAAGTAGATAACGTAATAGAGCTTTTAAAAAAATATATTTCACTGTATTGGCCATTGCTTAAATAAATAGACCCATGTCTGAAAACATGTTTAACTGTGTTTTTCTTTTTTTTCTTTTAAAGATACTATGTTAGGAATAGAATATGAGGTGCTGCAATCCCACCTCTTTGTGAAGCCATGGAAGTAACCAACGGTGAAGCTGGCAGTTCTCACTTAGAGCAGATAAAGGAATGCTTAATTCAGTAACTGGTCTTTCTAGACCTGCTGGCTAGACTCAAAACCTAAATGAATTGGGGAATGAAAGATGTTTGATAACCCTTTAATAACTTCAGACATTTTCTACTTATAACAACATACTTCACATATTAAATCACTTAGCTTCCTTGTGGCTTAGTTTCTTCATCTTCAACAGAAACAAGGATTACAATACCTGTTTACAAGAATCATTGTAAGAAGTAAATGAGCTAAAAGAAAGTATACAATGCCTATCACATAATAGATGCTCAATATGTGAGCACTTCCCTTCTTTTCTGCAAGGATTTTCCACCTTACAAAAAGCAGACAACTAAATGCATGACTCAGGCATCATCCACAGAATTGACTTAAGTGCCTATTTCCTTCTTCCCTTTATATATAAGCTGCTCATTTCAAAAAGAAAGTTGGGGATTTGCCTCTTTGAAATTTAAAGCATGTGGTATGTTTTTCTATGTTGCCTATCTGAGCTAACACACTTGTACTTTTGCAGAGGAATTGAGAGTATGTGTCATTTACTAATGTTAGGAATATAGAAGAGGACAAGCTAGTTCATGCTAACCTTCTGCATCCTAGTCAGTTGACTGACTTTCTATTGCCTTTCTGTGATCTCTACACTTTCCCATATAAGACTGGTGTACTCTTCATCAGGAATAGTGACCTCCTAAAGAACTACAGTGCATCGTAACATACAAGCAAAATTTGAAATTGTAACAACTTTTCTGTATATATTACTGTTTCAAAGATGCTTAAATTTCAAATCTGAAAAAGGAAATTGTCTATGAAAATTTTTTTTTATTTTAATCAGGTTTATCTTTTTTACTTAAACCTTTCTGCACTTCACTCAGGAAATTATTTTTCTAAAAAAAGAAATACTGAATTGAGATTTCCGTAAGTTTTGCCCCAATTATTTTAATCTTTAATAGATGGAAATGAAAATTTTCGTACATTATACTAGAAGTCATGATGTATATCAGCTTCTGAATCTTTTGCCAGCCCACTCCAAATTCCAGCCTTGTCCCCCACCCTAACTTCTACTTTAATTGGAAAAAGTGAAAATACTATCAGAATAAATGAGGCAGATTTTTAAATAGGAACTGTGTTATATCCATGATATTTAAATTAAATTATGTTCTGAAATATACAAACTTGTGTATAGGTATGTATGTATGTTGATAATACTAACTAAAATATATATATACATGTATTTACATATGTAAATGTATGTGATTATGTATATGTATAATACAAAATGTCCTTTACCATTCCGGTCATAAATATGCTAATTAATATCTACATTATTATTTTTTACTGAAGTCTTTTCTAATTAGTTATCATCCTAGCTGTGTGTGAGTATATGCAGTTAGGAAAGATTGTATTTTATTTATAAACATAGTAATTCAAATTAGATATATATTTTCCAATTTTCAATCTAGAAATTGACATTGAACGTTGCGTGCGAGAATCAATCAACCTGTTTTGCTGGACTCCTAAAAGTGCTACTCACCGACAGCATGCTCAGCCTCCAAAGCCAGCCTCTGATAACAGTGGCATCAGAAGTTCAACACCTTATTTCTCTGAGTATCCAGATACTCCAAAAACAGATCTGGTATGTATTTGAAGATTTAATTTACAACCTCTAAAAGATGTATATTACAATTAATAGACTCTAGTATCATTGCTTGTAATAACATTGTATAGGTCCTTTTGACATAGCTATTTTCTAATATATGATATTTTTTATTTTATTGTTTTTCTATTACAGTTTTCCCATTTTTCCCCATTTCTGCCCCCCACCCAGCCCACCCCTTCTCCCACAGTCATTCCCCACCCTGTTGTCCATGTCCATGCGTCATTTATACTAGTTCCTTTACTAGACCCTTCCCCTATTTACCCCTTCTCTCCTCCCCACCCCAATAACTGTTTTTCTGTTCCTTGTTCAATTTTGTTTCTTTGTTTGTGTTGTTCAGTAGTCTCCTGTATTAGATGTATTTTTCTTTCATCGCCTGGTTTATTTTGCTAAGCATAATTCTCTCTAGTTCCATCCATGTTATCGCAAACAGTAGGAGTTCTTTCTTTCTGCTGCATAGTATTCCATTGTGTAAATGTAATATATGATTTTATTCATGCAACTATTTCAGAAAATCTTTATGTCTATTTGGTTATACAGTTAGGAAGATTGTTTTGACATACTCTTTTAAGTAACAAGTTTAAGTTTTTCTATGCAATCATAGTATCTGTTTTTATATCAACTTATATACTGAGAGAATTACAGAACCAAAAAAAGAGTCATAAAAATAGAGAAAGACCTAGAGTTGTTCATAGAATAAGTATGTACACTTACTGATTGTTGATTTTCAAAAGAAATACCATTTTGGAAAACTATAGTATTCAGGTTTTTCAACATTCTATTCCTTCTAAATATATGGCTTTATAAATATGGTCAACTAAACTTTGAGCTATAATAATAAGAATTTATATATCTCAAATGTTCTACTGTTACTATAATATCTTAATCATTTCCATGAAATTGAATTTCAATTAATGTGTATAGAGTTTTTAGATACCTTAATAGATTTAATAGGATAGCCTCTAACTTGTAAAATAACATTTTAATGACAGAACATTTTCACTTTTTCATGTATGTTCAACAAACAGATTTTGCACCTAGACATTTTTGTAATTAGGTGTTTATTGCAAGAATTCACAGTTTTTCCCCTTTTGCTCTTTCTGTGATTTTTCATGTTCTCAAATATATGAGGGCATCCGTGTATTCACATTTTCCCATCATTATATAATTGTGTTTATTAAAGACACATATAAACATGACAGATTGTTATTGAATACAAAACAGTTTTGGTAATTTAGTCTCTGCCTCTAGAAATTTAGATGATAAAAAAGGAAAATGGCTACATGAATATATACATGTGTTAAAAATTATAATAACATTTCAAATCATCCTAAGAGATATAACAAGAATAAGAACCTATACTAGTAAGTAAATATCTGATTTGCAGTTTTCCAAAGTGTGCTGGGTGTCTCTAGGAAAGGGAGGTTCCTAAACACTAGAGTATTCCAGCAGACGATATCACTGCCATCTCATGGATTTTGGTACAGGAACTCATCAGCTAAGAGTTGTTCTAAATGACCTGTTAGAGAGCTTGAAACTTTAAAATTCAACAATTCTATATAAAAACTTAATTTATTGTTTTCTTCCTTTTAAATATTAAAATGTATTCTCTTAATAACAAAAAACATTAGTTCTTTCCTTCATACTAGAGAGATATACTTTGGCAAATGAACAGTTTTAGGAAAGTGTAATGTCATATAATGAAGGGAGAGGTGAATAAGCATAGAAATTAATAAGACTGAGTGGTAGTTTGAAAAGTTGAGTAAAAATAAAGGTATAAGTGAATAATATCTGAGTACTCAGTGCTTGAAAATATGCTAGATTTTTAAAATATAACTCTGTCATTTAATTTTCAGAAGAACCTCTTAAGTATGAGTATTTCTATTTTATAACAGAAGCATGAAACTAAACCCAGAAAGAAATTAAAGGTTTATACAGCTAGTAGATTTATACAGTACCAAAACTGAACCCCAGGTCTTTATGACATCACAGGATGTGTATTTTTTAATTGAAATGTAATTCACAAATCATAAATTTCACCCTTTTAAAGTACAAAATGAGTTGTGTTTAGTATATTCACAGAGTTATGAATATCACTACTATCTGATTTTAGAATATTTTATCTGTGACCCCCCTAAAACTATTTGTTATAAGTCACTTACCACCGCTCCCCAGCCCCTCACAAACCTTAATCTACTTTACATCTCTATGGATTTACTTATTCTAGATATTTTACTAAAAATGGAATAATATAATACATGGCCCTTTGTGATTAGCTAATTTCTTTCTTTTGATTTTTCTTCTCTCATTTAGCATAATGTTTTCACAATTCACTTATGTTGTAACATGTGTCAGTCCTTCATTCCTTTTTATGACTGAATAGTATTCATAGTGTGAATATACTGCATTTTATTTATCAATTCATCAGTTAATGGACATTTTGACTCTTATGAATAATGCTGTTACAAACATTCATATGCAAGTGTTTGATTGAATGCCTATTTTCAATTCTTTTGGATATATACTTTCGAGTCTGTTTTCTGCATCATAAGATAACTCTTATGTTTAACATTTTAAGGAACTGCAAAAGTGATCTACAAAGCATCTGCACCATGTTACACTCCCCTTGACAATGCATGAAGGTTGCAATTTCTCCACATCCTTGGAAACAGTTATTGTTACTCTTTTTGATCGTAGCCTTCTTAGTGAGTGTGAAGTGGGTATCTCATTGTAATTTTGATTAGCATTTCATAATAATGTACTTATCACTTTCTTGATAAGATCCTTTGAAACACATAAGTTTTTAATTTTGCTTAAGTCCAATTTATGGATTTCTTCTATCTTGCAACTATTAAGGTTCTTTGTCTTTCTCTTTTGAGAATTTGATTATGGTATATCTAAATGGGGATTTCATTGACTTTTTCATAGTTGGAGTTAATTGAGTTTCTTGGATGTGGTAAATGTTTTTATTCAAATTTTAAGAGTCTTCACCCATTATTTATTTAAATAATCTTTCTGCTCCTTTCTCTCTCCTCTCCTTGGATTCTCACTATCCATATTTGTTAAGCTTGATGGTGTCCCAAAGGTTGTTTAGGCTCTGTTAATTTTTATAGATTCTTATTTCTTTCTGCTCCTCAAACAGGATAATTTCACTTTATCCATATTTATATTTGATATTCTTTTTTTTGTCAGCTCTGTCTGCTGTGGAGCCCCTCCAGTGAACTTTTTATTTTAATTATTATGCATTCAGTTCGTAATTTCTATTTCATTTCTTTGTATAATTTTTGTGTCTCTAATGATATTCTATGCTTGGTAAGGCATCATTCCTTTTGTTCTTTAAACATACTTTATTTCCTGAGACACTGTTTTCTTTAGTTCTTTGAACATATATTTAAACTAGCTAATTTAAGTCTTTGTCTAGTAAGTCCAACATCTCATAGCTTTGTTTTTGTTGTTGTTGAAAACAAACTTCTTAAAATAATATAATATGGAAACTCTGGAAACCAGATTCTGCCCTCCTCCCTAGGGCTTTCGTTGCTGTTCATTGTTGTGATAGTGGTGGTTGATAATATTTATTTGTTTAGTGACTTTTCTGAATGAAACCTGTATAATTGTCAAGTGTGACCACTGTTTAGTTACCTTAACAGTCAGAGAGTTATTAGACAGATATTTCCTTAAGTTTCTATACTCAGTAAGTCTCCAGGCTTTGCTGAGAGAGTATGTTCATGTTAGAGCAGATTTACAACAGAGGCAGGAGTTTGTTTCTCTGCTTTACCCTTCGCTTTGTACTTGTTCAGAGTCTTGAGGTCAATCAAAGGTGGGAGCTTAAGAGCTTCTCAGATCTTTCTTGGTCATACAAAGAGTACTATGTATGTATGGCTGGCCTTATATATTTCCAGGAGCATGTCAGAGCTTTTGAAGACCTTATGGACATTGAATTCCCCAGCTTTTGACTTTAATTTTTAATTGTTACTGTCACCTTCTTGTTTGCCTCAACTGCTACGGCCACCTCAGGCAGTTGCAATTAATAAAAAATTGCTGCTACAACTCTGGTTTCTTTTCAGAGCACACAAATCATTCGCCTTATAGTACACTATTGCTGCTGACTGTTTTTGACAAAAATTTCAGGGAAAAGTTTGTTTGCAGTGAGAGAGCTCTTGAGTCAAATCAAATAAAGACAAGCATTGTGAGACGAGGTTTTAATGGAACTACAAAACAAGTCAGATAATCACAATTCCCTGCAGTGGTGCTTTTGGGAGCCCTGAAATCATTCTGCTCCCACCAGTGGTTGGTTGCTAGACTTCTGGTTGTGGGACTGTTGGTTTTCAAAGTGACTGTGGAACGGAGTGGCAGGAGATGAGATTAGGGCAGATTAAAACACCACAAAGCTCGCATTCTTACTGAAATTCAGTTGTTTCTCTTGAATATGCACTTCTCGGGTTGCTGCAGACCTTTCTTTAATTTCCAGAATTCCAAAAAACTTTATTTTGATTATCTTTGCCAGTGTTCTCATTGTTTTTGTTTTGTTTGGAGGAACAGCTTATTCTGAGATGCTTACTCTGCCATTCTTACAAATGTCACTTATATTCTGTCTACTAATTTAAACTCTTGAGTGAAACAAAAAGGTTGAGAAGTAATTGATTTTAAAAGGTCAGAAAGGAATATTAACATTTCATGTAATATGAGACTTTCATTTTGGGATAAAGTAAAATTTTACTAAGAAAAGTTGTTGCTTATTTTAAATTTGAGTAAATGGTTTCAAATTTTTTCCTTTATACCTTAATCTGAAATGAGATTTTTATTTAAAAACTTTAAGTTGTGAATGTCACTAAACAAAAAAATCCCTTTATATATTTCTTATTATGATAAATCTAAGTTATAGTCCAACTTGCTAAAGCTTTATGTTGCAAAACAAACGTTTTTATATACTCTTAAATCTTATATATTATCCCCATCAACAATAAAACTAAGAAGGGAAGTGAAAAATATTTATATGAAATGTTTCTATCTGAAGCATATTCAAGTTTTAGTTCACTTGCATTTAGAATTTATTTCCTTTTATGATATATTTCAACCATAATCAAAAATATAATGAATAACATAAACAGCAATGCATTACTTTGTCCACAATATGTTAGAATACATACTGAAATAGAAGACACTGTTCACTATTCTAGTTGGTGGGGACTTAACAGTGAAGAAGAGTCAAAGACAAGCATTGCCCTCTTATAATTTGCATTTAGTGGAAGATATACAGACAATAGCAAAAAAAAAAGTAATAATTTATTATATTATTTGGGGATAGGTGTCACTGAGAAAATAAAGAACAATAAGGGAGACAGAGAATGCCAAAGATGAGGCGTCAGGGGAACATCCAAGAAGAGTTGCTAGCCCTGAGTGGTGACATGATCTGGCTCACATGTAAAAGGGTTATTTTGGCTTCTGTTTGGGAAATGGATAATAGGGGGACAAAGGCAAAACAACTGTGGTGGCTTGGACCCAAGGGGCAGCAGTGGAGGTGATGAGAAGCAGTCTGATATATTTTGAAAGCAGAACCAACAGGTTTTACTGACTGATTGAACATGAGGTATAAAAGAGAGGAACCAAGGGCGAATCCAATGTTTTTGGCCTAGGCTAAGAAGGGTGGTGGTTTGCTATTTATTGATATATGGAAGACTGTAGGAGGAATAAGTAGGAAGGTGGAAATTCGGGGTTCAGTGTTGAACATGTGGATTTAGAGGTTCTTGTTAGATGGCCATATACAGAATAAATACATCATTTTGTTAAGTTTTATGAACAATATTTTATGCTAGTGTGTTTTCTAATTGATTATTACTAGTATAATAGAAAAGATTATTGTTTATTTTAGATTTTTTTGGACTTTATTTTTCAAAGAAGTTTTAAATTTATGGCAAAATTGACCAGAAGGAACAGAGATTTCCTGTGTACTCCCTGCCCCCACACATGGATAGCCCCCCACATTACAATGTCCCCCACAGAGTGGTACATTTGTTACAATTAATGAACCAACAGTGACACATTATAATCTAAAGTCCGTAATTTACAATAGGGTTCATTCTTGGTGGTGTACATCCTGTGAGTTTGAATAAATGTATAATGGCATGGACACCTCATGATAGTACACAGAGTACTTTCACTGCCCTAAAAATCCACTGCACTCTGCCTATTCATCTCTTCCCCTAAGACACTTGGATACAAACTCTGATCATTTTACTGATTCCATAGTTGTGCCTTTTCCGGAATGTCATGTAGTTGGAATCATACAGTATGTTGACCTTTCAGATTGACTTATTTCACTTAGTAACGTGCATTTAATATTGCCCCGTGTCTTTTCATTTCATGATGGCTCATTTTTTAGCACCAAGAGTCTATTGTCTGAATGTACTGATTTATTTAACCATTTACCTACAGCACATCATCTTGATTGCTTCTTAGTTTCAGCAATTATAAATAAAGCTGCTATTGGCATCCACATGCAGTTTTTGTGTGAATAGAAGTTTACAGCTGCTTTGTATAAATGCCGAGTATTTTAGAATTGATTCACTCATTAAATGGAGCAGGTTGCAGGTTCTCTTGGATGTTTATGTAGCTGATTCAGTCACCTACATATGAATGACTATCTCTTTCTAGTTACTACTTTTATTATTATATCTCACATTTTTCTTGTCTTTTTACATTAGAGAGGGCCTCTAGTATAAAGTAAAATTAGAAGTCATAGGAGTGTGCAGATTCATTTGTGTCTGAATTTAATGAAAATGCTTCTAATTTCATCATTAAGTTTGATGTTGTTGATAAATGCTCTTCACTTGGGTAATGAATGTCCCTTTAATTTTTCTTTATTAATGAGAGTGTTTATCATTAATGTTTGTTGAATTAATCAAATGCTTGTTCTATTGATATAGATATATTAGGATCATCCTTTTTTCTCCTTTAATCTGATAATGTATTACATTATTAAAGTTTTTGATAGCAAATGGTCCTTACATTTCTAAGATAAATTCTACTAGTGTACTAAAAACAACAAAAACAAAAACAGAAATACTATTTGATTTGCTGCTATTTCTAGTATTGAATTTCTTCATCTATGTTGATGTCAGTTTTTTATCATAAAATTATATTTCTTTCCTATTTTTCAGTGTAATCAGTTTGTATAAAAGGAATTGTCTTTCTTATAGAGTAAAACATCTATAAAACTATCTGAGCTTGATGTCTTTTAATCAGAGAGGTACTTGATTATCTATTTTTCTTAAGTTAATTTTTATGATTATGGGCTTTTTCATAATATCCAGTTAATTACCATGTTTATTTTATGAAAATCTTATTTTGAAGTACTTATTCATCTAATTTTTATATTTATATAATTCTTTTTGCAAAATATTTTTTGTTGAACAATATATTTCTTTTATTTTTTATTAATCTTTCTATTACAGCTCTCCCATTTTTTTCCCCTTTGCCCTCTTTCACCCAGCCCGCCCACAGTGTTGTCCTTGTCCGTGGGTCATTTGTGCATGTCCTTTGACTAATTCTTTCCCTTCTTTCCGTATTACCTCCCTCCTCACTCCCCTCTGGCAGCTGGCAGTCTGTTCCATGTTTCCATGCCTCTGGTACTGTTTTACCTGTTTGTTTATTTTGTGAGATCATACAGTATTTGTCTTTCTCCAACTGGCTTATTTCACTTATTTCACTTACCATAATAGTCTCTAGTTCCATCCATGCTGTAGGAAAAGGTAAGAAATCCTTCTTTCTTTCTGCTCCATAGTATTTCATTGTATAAATGTACCATAGCTTTTTTATCCATTTCCAGCACTTGGCTATTGTAAATGGCACTGCTATGAACATAGGGGTGCATAGGTTCTTTTGAATTGGGGTTTCAGGGTTCTTAGGGTATATTCCCAGCAGTGGAATCACTGGGTCAAAAGGCAGTTCCATTTTTAATTTTTGAGGTAATTCCATACTTTTTCCACAGTGGCTGCACCAGTCTGCATTCCCACCAGCAGTGCAGTAGGGTTCCCGTTTCTCCACATCCTCTCCAGCACTTGTTGTTTATTGATTTATTATTAATGGCCATTCTGACCAGTGTGAGGTGGTATCTCATTGTGGTTTTAATTTGCATCTCTCTGGAGGTTAATGCTGTGGAGCATTTTTTCATATGTCTATGGGCCCTCTGTATGTCCTCTTTGGAGAAGCGTCTATTCAGGTCCTTTGTTCATTTTTTTAATGGGTTGTTTGCCTTTCTGGTGCTGAGTTGTATGAGTTCTTTATATATTTTTTAGATTAAACCCTTGCTTGATCTGTCATTGGCAAATATATTCTCCCATATAGCCAGTTTCCTTTTTATGTTGATGATGGTTTCTTTAGCTAAGCAGAAGCTTTTTAATTTGATGTAGTTCCATTTGTTTAGTTTTTCCTTTATTTCCCTTGCCCTGGCAGATATATTGGCAAAAATATTCCCACATGGGATATCTGAAGTTTTACTGCCTGTTTGCCACTAGAACTTCTATGGTATCATGGCTTATATTTAAGTATTTTATTCATTTTGAGTTTATTTTGCTGTATGGTATAAATTGATGGTCTTCTTTCTTTCTTTCTTTCTTTCTTTCTTTCTTTCTTTATCTTTCTCTCTTTCTCTCTTTCTTTCTTTCTTCCTTTTTTTTTTTTTTTGCATATACCAGTCCAGTTCTCCCAACACCATTTATTGAAGAGACTACTTTTACTCTATTGTGTGTTCTTCCCTCCTTTGTCAAATATTAATTGACCATAGAGACATGGTTTTATTTCTCAGCTCTCTATTCAGTTCCATTGATCTATGTGTCTGTTCTTGTGCCAATACCAGGCTCTTTCGATTACAGTGGCCTTGTAATATAGTTGGATATCAGGTATTATACTCCCTTCAACTTTGTTCTTCTTTCTCAAGATTTCTGAGGGTATTTGGGGTCGTTTCTTGTTCCATATAAAATTCTGAAATATTTGTTCTAGATCTGTGAAATATGCCATTAATATTTTAATAGGGATTGCATTGAATGTATAGATTGTTTTGGGTATGGACATTTTAATGATGTTAATTCTTCCAGTCCATAAATGTGGTATATGCTTCCATTTATTTGTATCTCCCTCAGTTTCTTTCTTCAGTATTCTAGTTTTCTGAGTACAGGTCTTTCACCTCCTTGGTTAAATTTATTCCTAGATACTTTTATATTGTTGTTGCTATAGCTTAGTTTTTCTTTCTGATAGTTCATTGTTGGTGTGCAAAAATGCCATCAATTTCTGAATATTGACTGTGTCCTGCTATTTTGCCAAATTCACTTACCATCTGCAAATAATGTTTTACTTCCTCCTTTTCAATTTGGATGCCTTTTATTTCTTTTTCTTCTCTGATCACTGTAGCTAGAACTTCCAGTGCTATGTTGAATAAGTGTAGTGAAAGTGGACACCCTTGTCTTGTTCCTGTTCTTAAGAGGAAAGCTTTGAGTTTTTGCCCATTTTGTTTGACTTTGGTAGGTTTCTGTATATGGCCTTTATTGTGTTGAGGTGTGCTCCCTCTATTCTCACTTTGCTGAGTGTTTTTGTCATAAATGGGTGCTGGATATTGTCAAATGCTTTCTCAGCATCTATCGATATGATCATTTGATTTTTGTCCTTCATTTTGTTTATGTGGTATATTACGTTTACTGATTTGCAAATATTGTACCATCCTTTCAACCCTGGGGTAAATCCCACTTGTTCATGGTGTATGATCTCTTTAATGCGTTGCTAGATCTGGATTGCCAATATTTTGTCATGGATTTAGCATCTATGTCCACCTGAGATACTGATTTATAATTTCTGTTCTTTGTTGTGTCTTTGCCTGTTTTTGGAGTTAGGATAATACTGGCCTCCTAAAAAGAGTTTGGGAGTCTTCTCTCTTCTTGAATTTTGTGGAGTAGTTTGAGAAGGATAGGAGTTAGTTCTTCTTTGAATGTTCGGTAAAATTTGCCTGTGAAGCCATCTGGTCAAGGGCTTTTGTGTGTCAGGAGTTTTTTTATTACTACTTCAGTTTCACTAGTTGTTATCTCGTTTATTTAGGTTTTCTGCTTCTTCTTGATTCAGTTTTGGAAGATTGTATGTTTCTAGAAATTTATCCATTTCACTCAGGTTGTCCAATTTCTTGGCATATAGTTCTTAGCAATTTCATACAATCCTTTGTATTTCTGTGGTATTGGTTGTTACACTTATTTTGTCTCTGATTTTATTTATTTGGGTCCTCTCTTTTGTTCTTTATGAATCTGGTTAAAGGTTTGTCAACTGTGAGAACCACCAAGGAATTTTATGACAGTCTTTTGTATCTAAGGAATTTGTACAAAAGAAGAGATGTTCTGGTATTCTTTTATTTCCATTCTGCTGTGCTAGGTTTATTACTTTCATTTTACATTTAGACGTCACTACAAACAGCAAAGGGAGTAAGGGAGAGGGATGCTGGCTCTTCAAAGAAAGAATCTTTCTGGCAGTTTTACCTCAGTAATTTTAGTTTAAGATTTCACTTTGACCTTTATATCTTAGTTTTAATACTATTTTGATCTTGAAATGACTAAAGAATTGCCAAAAGAATTATTTTATCTACTGCCAAATGTTTTTCC
Source organism: Furipterus horrens (assembly GCF_987537825.1). Classification (NCBI taxonomy): domain Eukaryota; kingdom Metazoa; phylum Chordata; class Mammalia; order Chiroptera; family Furipteridae; genus Furipterus; species Furipterus horrens. Next base: position 122,215,435 of record NW_028327172.1, on the reverse strand, counting down.
AATCTACTTTTCTTTAAATAGCTAAGACTCTGCTTGACAATTCTACCACTGCTTATTAATTGAAATATACGTGTACACACACACATATATATATAGTTATATAACTGAAGAATAGCATTAAATGGATTTTTTAAACTGAATGTATTCTGGAAAAAGACTGGTCAACACCAAAATTATTTAATGTTTCTTTATTAAATTATAATCTATATTAATTTATTGAGGACTGGTATAAGTTATATATACACTGTGAATAAGCAAGATTTATTCAGTTTTTGATTATGAATACTAGCCTAGAATTTTATTAAATAAAATATATTTGTTTTATTTATATAATGTTAATTGCTTGCATATAACTGTCATAAAGTAAGCAAAAGTCATTGAATTATCCTCAGTTTACTGCTATACTTTAAATGTGGATTAAATATGACTTTAGAATAGATAAAACTTAAAATACATATGTGTACTCTAAGTTGGAATAGCTTCTGAAAGTCTAATATAAATGCCAGTCTACAAAGTTTTATCTCTTTAATAACATCACTGCCTTTTCTTAGTTTGAATAGTTTAAAAAGAATACCACAGTGCTTATAATTTTCAGGTACTTGTGTATATTATTCTATTTGCCCCTAAACAAATCTTTGAAGTATTTTTACCCACATTTTAGAGTGGAGGAAATTCAGATTACTTAATGCAAATTAACTTGTAAGTTGCCATTTTATCAATAGTGTAAATGTTGTGTTTTTCCCTTGTACTAATTCAAATGTGTACATAAATATATATCATGTCTTACACAGTAGTCATAGATTTTCGAGCATTTGTGTACATTTTCTTCTATTTCCCTAATGCATGTTTTCACTATACCCACACAGTTGCCTACATTCCTGTTCTTAAATAAGTTGAAATGTTTTTGCAATAAGGTAGAAGGGAAAGCAATTGTGTGTTGCTCACAAATTATGTTGAGAGTAGAATGTACATCTAAAGGAGAGCCAAACACTGTTTCCCAAAATGATTTAGAGCAATAGTTGATTCAAGAACAAAGAGTTTAGCCTTGCAACTATTTTCTTTATTGTTTATATTGTAATATCAGTATCTAATGATCTCTTCATAAGCAATCTGGACCATTAGGGCAATAGAGTAGGTACAATTTTAGTAAAAGATGAATACTGGAAATCTTTGTAGCTAAATATAGGATAAAATTGGTCAACCCTATAGAACGTAGGTAAAATAAGGGGGTTTGATAGAGAACAGTATGTTTTAAAATGTTTTTTTCATAATATATACAGTGTATTCTTAACATCCACCCTTAGCCCAAAAGTAAGCCAAAAAAAATAAAAAATAAAAAATAAGAAAATAAGTGGTAGTTGGATTTAGTGATATCAAAAAGACTTGATTTACTTGATTGAAACATGAATTTTTCTCCTGTAGTCCAAGTTTAGAGGAGGAGAAAGGCAAACAAATTCTAAGACTGACATCTTAAGGGATTCATTAAGTATTCTAAGCACCCTAACGAAGTTATTATTATAAAATAGACTCCTATAACAATCAGCTGAATTATCTATATTGCAAAATACTGTTACATAATATTGTACTTAAAATGGATTTTAAACTGTAAAGTTATTGCCAAATAACATAACATTATTTTTTGCATAGTATATGTTTTACATTTTAAGTGACAACATAAGCATACAAAGGATTATGCATATGTAATATTTACATTGAAGGTATTTAGGCAAATAAACATAATCTAAAATAAAACCTAAAAATAATTTATATTTGACTTTAGAATATGTTTTATATACTCTGTATACAGACCCACTAATAAAATACGGGTATGTTTAGAGAATCACTTTTTTAACCATGAAAGAAAACGCATTGTTGAATACGAGGAAACAAACAGCAACTGATTCCATTCCTCAATGGAACTTTTTATTTATTTTATTTCACTACATATTCAAAGTAATGCTGATCTGATAAGATGGAAAAGGGAGTTCAGGAAATAATTTGGAAATTTATAATCTTAAACATCTTTGACATACAGATTTGTCTTCTCTCAAATCTTTGATGAAAGCAGAGGCTTTTCTTCATGGAAAGCCATAGAAGGCAATTGCTTTCTTGATCACAAAAAGCAATCAAATGTTTAATGGGGAAAGTTACTACCTTTTAAAAGTATAGTAAGCGAAGTTTGCCAACGATAAGAAAAGGTTTCTATAGTCTTCAACACAATTGAGGGTTGATTGCAGGTTAAACTGACAATCAACATTAACTGATAAGTTAGGTTGACTCTGGTTCTTCACTTTTTGCTTCATTCTCTGTACACCTTTACCAATGATCTGTCGCTGGCTAAATGTGGCAAAGAATTCCTAGTTAAGTAAATAAACCACTAGGTTGAGAGTAGCTGAATCAGTGACATTTGTTACCATGTGGAAAATTAGCTTAGACTATAAAGGAATTGGGATAGGGAAAGAAATGGAAAATCACACACTCAAGGGACCACTTAACGTTGAGAAAAGCATACTCAGCATTAGAGTAATAATTTTATATACTGGGGGAAATTTTTGTGATACTAACTATGAAAGTTAATTTCAATTAATTTCTCCGCTAGTAGAGTTACAAAGTACATATAGTAATTCCCAATCTGTAACAAAATCTCTCTTTCACCACCAAAGTCTCCCTGGAACAAATGGATAATCTTTGTAATTATCAGTATCTTTTACCAACACCTTCTTTCTGTCCTTTTACCAATCTACATTTTAAAAGAGCAAACCTCATTCTTTAATTGTTCTTCCTCTATTATTCCCAGTATATCCTTATGTGAAGATACACACCAAAGTGAGAGTGAAGCATGGTTGAGCCAAGCTGAGTGTTTTTTTTTTATTTTTTCTTTCTTTTTTTCATTTTGAGATTATTTAACAAGACTGCTTTTGTGTGTGTGTGTGTGTGTATTCCTGTCTATTCAGATACATGTTTAAACATTAAGTGGAACTATTGAAAGCAGGGTAGGCATTAATTCCGTGACCATTAAATTTGGGGAAAGGAGAGAAATTCTTAGAATTCTTTAAGTGAGATGCTGGCAATGACTTATCAATTGTTAATGAATTAACTGCTACTGATTCAATCTCAACATTACTTTTAATCGCAATAGGTTTTCATGTGTAACTTTCAATTTCCATAAATTTATAGACATACTAAAGAAAAAGTATGTCAGAGACATTAGATCTTCTGAATCCAGTGGAACTGTTATGAATGTGGTTGGCTGTGTGCTTTCCAGAGGACTTTATCATTACATTTGCTGTTTTCTGTCTTTGTCAGATTTAAATTATTTTTGAGAATACATAGTACTCTTAACAGTAAAAGCTACTACATTGTACTTTTGCTATAGTCTTTAATTCTTACTTTGAGATTCAAAACATCATAGAATCATTTAGCAGTTTTTACAGAATTGATCCAGGCCTTTAATTCTTAGAAAGTCTTCACTACCACCTAAATATGATGAAAAGATATTACTTTACTATTGCTCTGTTCTTATTGGACAAATGTTATTTTAAGATATTGTTACACATCTATACTCAGAAATAAAAATTTCCAAGTGATCATGGAGACTGACAAAAAAAAAATCAAATGGAAATAATGCAAACAGTATTTCTCAGGCATTTAGTCAAATTGGAAATAAAGATTTTTTTATCACTTAAAAATTAAAAATAAAATAAAATGAAATAAAAATACTCTCTTCCTTAACTCTACAGAAAAGGGAGATATTTTCCTTTGAAAATCCAAATGAAAATTCTATATCTAGAAAATAATGATAACCCTATACATCTAAACCTATGAGGTTCAGCTAAAATAGGTATTTCTCTTATCACTTTTATAATGCCTTACACATACTAGACATTTATTGATTGTCTTTATCAAGTTATTTTATTTCAACTAGCTTTTGAAAGATAGGACTTATATAAGTAAAGGAGATCAAGAATTTCTTTTTCATCACCATGAGCAATCTCAACACCACCCTAACAGAAGATTTATGGAAAACAGCCCCAGCTAGTGTGGCTCAGTGGATTGAGCACTGGCCTGTGAACCAAAGGGTCCCTGGTTCGATTCCCGGTCAGGGTATGTGCCTGGGTTGCAGGCCAGGTCCCTGGTTGGGGGCGCATGAAAAGCAACCACACATTGATTTTTTTCTCCTTTCTCTCTCCCTTCCCCTCTCTCTAAAAATAAATAAATAAAATCTTTACAAAAAATTTATGGAAAATAAAAATAATAATGAACATTCATCTGATTTTGTTTTACTTACACTTCTCCATGTACACTGTACTCTGGTAAAGAGCCCATTACTGGAATAAGTCACATTTCGTCTGCTAATGAGGGAACTTGGAACACTATGGAGTTCTACTGTTAATGTCCTGGTGTATTCACTGTGCACAGGCCAAGATTTTATGATAACACTCAACTTGTGACTTTGAATATTAAATACTTACAGAGTTGAAAGAAGCTGGGCAGTTGTAATTATTTACAGTAAAATAAAGGAGTTCTTAAGTACACAGACCTAAATTATATTTTAAAACACTTTATATAGTTACTCTAATCATGCATGTAATCATCTTTTACTTTGAATATACCTTTCTAGAGTTTCATAGTCTAAGCCTACCAGATCCTTTCTCCTTATATGATATCATCATATTGTATGTGCTAGTTTTATTTGATTTTTCTTACATATTATTTAAGTGAGCTTAACACTTTAATAAATATATTTTGCTCTATAGTAAATATCATGAGGCTATGTAAGTAGATGAAAGAAGAGAGGGGAAAAGATAATCAAAAGAAATGGCAAAGTCAGGGAGGCATATTCTTCAACTATGAACTTAAGTTGATTTAATTCTTCTGTATTTTAATTAATTATGAACCCTTATACTGAGAAGAATGGTGTTAGTAAAAGCTGAGTCTTCAGCCAGAAATGCCTTGGCTGGTTGAGAGGACAATACACCAGCACGATTTCTGAAGTGTGTCTAGTATTAAAGTGGAAATGTTGCTATCACAGTCATTTCTTAGTAGAGCTGATCCACAGAGAAAAATATCGTTGACCTGTCTCTAAGCTAAGTGAAGGTTTTATTTCTGTTAGTCAAAGAGAGAACTCCTCCATCTTGGATAGAGCCAGTGACAACTTGTTTCTCAAATTAAGGAAGCAAACAGCTGATGTTGAGTAGCCTGTCAGAATTGGACACTCATCAAAGACTAGCTGGTTTAAAATTCTGTGGAAAAGCTGTATCTATTAATATTATATTAAGGAAAATGAAGTTTAATAAAAATAGACTTATTATTTTTGTAATTTATACTACTTGTCAATAATAGGTTAGTATATTGTTTTATTTACATATAATTTATCTTCTGTTTATCATTTGTAATAGCCTGTCATTATATTTTCATCCCATTTTCCATGATTATGAGGTTACCAGATTATCCAGTTATTATTTGGTTAGTTAGTCATACCTGAAAGCTGCATTAAAATTCCTAGACAAATTGTTGGTGACAAATACCCCACATCCTTGAAGAGGGAATAAGTGATTGAAAGAATATCACTTTATTTTCTCAATTAAATGTAAATATAAAGATAGAGACTATCACCATTTTACAATAAGTTTATATTTACATGACTAAATTATTTTATTATGTATACACATAGAGAATGCATTTGTCTTACCCTCTAGGACACCGTACTCTTTTTTTAATCTTAGGAAAAATTTTATTGAAAAAGTAATTTCTCTGCAGGATCATCCATTAACATGAGGGTGCAGCTTTGACCTTTTTTTTTTTAATTAAATTTGATGGCTGACATTGATTAATAAAGTCATATAGATTCCATGCTAAGTGAAATAAGTCAGAAAAAGATAAGAACCATATGATTTCTTTCATATGTTGGATATATTGTAAAACTGAAAGCAACAAATGAACAAGTGAGAAAAATAAACAAAAACAATCTTATTCTTATATTCACTTCACTTTATAGTCTACGTTCTCCATTTCCCAGATAAAGGTCACAAAAATTATTTTCATCTGTGCTCTCACTTGATCTCTTAGGAACCTTCAGAACAGTTAACTCTTCCCTTTTTCAAACATTACTTTTCCTGGGATTTTGGTACACCCCGGTCTCTTTGTTTTCCTCTTTCCTTGCTGTAACCTCCGTTCAGTATCTCCCACTGTCTTCACCTGTCTTTCTGTGTCATTATATATAGTATTTCTCAGTGCTGTGTGTAGACCTTTTTCTGTTATGTCACAAAACAGATATTAGACAGTCCTATAAACTTGTATCATGCATTTGCCATGGTGCCACTTATTAGCTCCAGCTCTAGCTTCTCTTGTTAGCTCTAGCAGACCCATAGAGTCAATGCCTACTTAATAGAAGCAGCCTCTAATTCAGCATGTCCAAAACTGAATTTGTTTTCTTTTCCCCTTAAAGCTGTTGCTCCTTCAGCATTCCCTACATCAATAGTCACCATTACTATTTCTCAACTTATCCAAGTTATTATCTAGATTCATCATTGACTCCTGATTCTCCCTTCATATCCAATCAATTGAAAAGCCCTTTTCATAAATGCATCTACTTCTTTCTATTGCCGATGCCATCATTTTAGTCAAGTTCACCATCTACTTTTTCCTGCTTTCTATAATTTCCTACATCAATTCCTGTTCCTCTCTATTCTTCAGCGTTTAGCTAGTATAATCTTTATTTGTTTATTTTTTACTTAAAACAGTAGTAATTTTATTATTTCATACTTCTGCAGGCTAAAAGTCCAACATCTAGGTGTTGGCATACCATGCACTCTGATGGCTGAATGTGAGAACCCTGCTTTGCCTCTTCTATTCACCGGGGGACGTGGGGGGCAAGGACTTAATGAATAAGACACTCGTATTTATGGTTACATTGTTACTTTGTATTGATTCTGTGTGTATTTTTATACTAATCTTGCTTTACAGTTATTTATTTCTAACCTTTTTTGGCAAGTTAACTTACCTTTCATGAACCAAAACCACCACCTCCTCCTTCACCACTCAGCAGTCTCAGCCTGCTCGTTCTCTGAGCCTCTCCTTTTGTCTTTACTGCCAAGGACAAGTCCTCTTCTAAATCTCTCTCTTCCTGGCTGCCTGCCTCTTCTAGTCCTACAGTCAGAGGTACTGACCTACAGCACTGGTATTTCAAAAGCTCTTCATGTGGAAATAAATTAGAGTGAGAAATTCATCCAGTAGTCAAAAACTTATGTTTCCTACTACTTATGTTTCCTACTTGATATTTTCTGTCTTGAAATCAGTAAGAGGTTACCGTATTAAATCAACTTAGAATGAATATACAGATTTTAGCAGTAAGTGCAGGGTGTTAATACATGAGTACATATGAGTATAAACACAGTTGTCATATAACATGGAAAACATCACTTCTCCCTCCTAAAAACTTAAAAATATGAACAATTTTACTTCAAGAGAAGAAATGTAAAGAAGCAAGAGTAGAGTACATTGGTAGGGTTTAAGGAAAAAAAGGAGAAAGACCATGGTTTTTTAAAAAGCTTCCAGTTTACGTTTCCTTTTTTCTCATAATCGAGAGACTTTTGACTGGTTTATTCATGCAGCAAACATTACTGAACACCTAACTCAAGCACTTGATAATTTGTTAAGGGCTTTACAGTTACTGCAAGGTCTTCATTTCATAGTAGTGTGGACTGCATCTTTTCAAAGCAGCTTGCTAATTGAGGGTACCTGAGGGAAGGTGGCTGGGAACATACCTACAGTTCAGGTGAAGGGGAAGAAAATCAGCAGTGCCCAGCCTTGCCCCCATTGCCACCATGATGTTCATTTTCCAGTTTCAAATGTTATTTAAAGCAGAGCCTCTCAAATCCAGAGTGAGCAAAATTGTTATCATTTTATATAAACTTCCTTTTCCACAGTATATAAGTTCCAAATTTGGGGAAAATTTTAATTCAGCACACCAGAGAACTATTTGGCAGGTGGAAATATTGTATCAGAAAGGGATGAAAATATGTCTTAGATTGTTTGGTAAACTGGACCAAAATCCTTTGTAGAATGCAATGGTTAAAAATCAGTAAATTTACCACAATAACTGAAGTGTCATTCTATTTACAGGTTAAGAAACTGTAAATTAAAATATTTACTATTATCCCTTTTTTGTGAAGTTATCCTGGGAAATTAAATTTCATAGTTGCCTATTAAAAATGTTTTCTTTCTTTGAGTTACAGAACTCTGTGTCTTCTCATCCTAAAACATCAAATTAGAAAATGCCATTTTTTTTAAATTGCAAAAATTCACTTGTGCAAATGTCTCTTCTGAATGGAGCAGTGCCCTATAAACAGCAAGTGAAACAAGGGCAGAAGGAAATGCCCGGAGCCAGATAAATACAACCGAGTGAGCATTAGATTTCCAAAGTGTTTGTTAGCAGTGGGAATGGCACCAGCTGTTTCAGAGGGGGAGCGTCAGTCTATACCTAGGGTCAGCAACCGTGGTACTTGAGTTCTGGCTAAGAAAGAATACAGAGCCAAGCCTCAAACTATAAGAGAAAGTTTATTTAGAAAGTCATAGAGGCAAAAGAAGGGGTCCTTAGAGCTTAGGAGAAAGAAGAGGAAACGTAATGCACCTTTGGGAGAGAAACAGGGCACAGGAAAGACACAGGTGTGTTAGAGGGAGAGCACACTGGGTCCTCCGTCTTGACGGTATGTATCTGGAGTGCTCAGTGAAGGATCCTGGTAGAATAATCATCAGTTTTGCAGGTGTGTCCTTCCAGGGTAATGGTCTCTGCTGACTGGTCATTAGTCAGTGCATCTGGTCCTGATGTCAGCCGTGGCATCACCTGTCTGGTTTTGCTGCATTTGTTTCCTGAGCTGAAGCACAGCTGAGGGCTAGATGTATTTGATGTGAGTCAGAACCTCATTGTCTGGGGGCTTAATGCTTAAGGACCATTGTCCGGCCCTTTGTTCCTTCTAAGGGGGTCTAACTTGCATGACTAGCAACATGCCAGCGGAGGAAAAGTCAGGAGGGTCCAAACCACATGACAAGTGGTATGATAGGGAGGAAAGATACCCAGGGGGTAAGGTCCTCGTTTTCCCAGTTTTGTCCATTGCTAGGCATCCAGGGCTTTCTGCCCTGCTGCCCTTCTGTACCTGGCCTGTCATTCTTGCTCTGCTCATGTCTGTCCAACTGCCTACCACACATTGAGGAAGATTGGGGGGTGGGGGTGGAGGGTTTGTGCCGGGAAGGAAAAGAGAACTATTTAGAAGTTTTGGACAGGAGGATGTTGGGGATCAAGTTCTTGCTGGGAAACACTTAAGAAGAAAATAAATATTATTGTCATCTCTGGTGAAAATAACAATTTTCATGACATTTGGTAAAATATCCTATTTAGGATTGGCCTAAGCTAGCAGCTGAACTGAACTGAGACAGCTCACACTTCCCTACAAACCTCAGACGATGCTTTGACACAGCATGAACACATCCACATTGCAGTTGCTAGGAAGGTTATGTTGCTGACAGTTTTTGTCCCTTTGCAGGCCAATTTAATTCATTATTGATTTGAGACAGCTCCTGTGGTGATGCCTTTTCACCAGTAAGTCTATAGAACACATTTTCTTCATGAAAAGCAATGGGCACAGATTGAATAATTCCAACTTCTAATGAATATTTGATGTCTTGCACTGCTATCTTCCCTATGAAACATCAAAATTCAGGGATGTCATTTTCATGTATCAATGACATTCCATGGAATTTATAGAGAAATGGATTCTGGTACAATTCTACAGAAAGGCTGGCAACAACAGACATAGTTGTTATACACAGGATTCAGCCAGTCTAATGACTTTCACAATCCCAGCGTGTAAATATCCTGTTTATTGCAGCCCTTCTCCCAGGACGTCCTATAAAATGTGTAAAATAAATAAACAAGCCACGTTATGTGAGAAATAAACCTACTAATACATATTCAATTTGTTAACCTGATATGTACAGGTGATAACACAGGATTTAACAAATAAAGGTGTATAATGAAAAAAGAAAAGGCAGCTTTTATTTGCAACATTTTCATGTCTTCCTGGAATCATTGCTAAGGGTTATTTCTTTATTCGTTTCCTCCAAAGTCAAAATGAGCAAATAAAAGGCTTTGCTAAACTGGAATCATTCCAGAATATATCAATATGAATTATAGATTATTGTTCAGAAATCCCACAGAAATTAAGTAAATACTTAGCAAGTCTGTACTCCTACAGACTTGATAGATTTTAAACTTTTGCACTTAGCAAATAAATATTTGAATTAGTTTAAGATTAATAAAATGTTTGTTTTCTTGAATGAGCTAAATGGTTTCCATTGATTCTTAATGCTTCTTATGATAAATTAGATTCCCACATATATTTATATTCACTTCTAATTTTTTTATTTATATTCATCTCTTTTAGTTCATTTCCTTTCCAGTACCAAAAGTTTATTAAAATAATATAATACATTTGGCACTAAGCTTTTACATGAATTGTAGAATCTCTTTTTCCTCCCTTCCCTGGGGAACTATCATTTTGGTATATGTATAAGTAGGGAAAATGTACAAGTGATGTTTTACTTTTTCCAAAAAGGGTATGTCTTTCTACTCATTCATAGCTTCTTTTTAAGTTCTTCTACAGCATTTTATAGTTTGTTTGTTTTTTGTATATTTCTTGTTAGAACTATGTCTATTTTAGCCTTTCTATTGCTATTATTATTGGGATATTTTATTTTATTGCATTTCTAGTTTTTTTAATGTATAGAAAGATTGTTGACTTTACAGGTAGTTTCGTGTAATGATTAAGAATGCATTTCAGCTCTGCCACATCAGTTATGTGATCAGTTTCCTTGTCTATAATATAGATAATAATATTAAATACTTCATCATATTATTGAAAGGATTAAATTAGTTATTATAAGTAGAACACTGCTGGCACACCCTAAACACTGTACGTTTTCATTACCATCAGCATTGTCATTTATCAGCCATATTATTGTTCTCTCATTGTAATAGTTTTTCAATTCATTCAGATTTTCCAGTTATGTATCATCTGCGACATAATGATAATTTTTCCTCTTTTCCAATTTTATACAATTTACATCTTTTTATTATTTAATTGCTTCACCCAATTCTCCTTAACAGTGTTAAACAACAGTGGTAATGGTGACATCTTTATATTACGCTTAAGTTGTTTGTAATGTTTTGTAGTTTGGGGGCTTAAATATAAATTTTCTCACATTATGAAAATGCACTCTGATAGCTTAAGAATTTTATTAAATGTCTTTTCAACATGTTGTTCTAATATTAAGTAGGAAGTTCAGATAAGCTGTGACTATTGACTCCTGAGCCATGTCATTTTCTTATGTTTCAGTTTTGGAATCAGCTCTAAATCTAGGCCCCTTATGCTGAGGGCCTCCATCCTATCAGAAACTGCAAAACTTTTAGTTCAAGCCAAAGTTAAATATAGCATGTTGGCTCACCATTAGGTGGAAATATCACAAGAATTCACAGGATGGGTAATCCTGTAATTTTAAGAAGGAGTTAGAAAAAAATTGGCTAGATTTGAAGAGCAATGAAACCTTACTGAAAATTTACCAGAAAGAGTTAAAGACTTATTTGTAGTTAAATTTAAAACAGGAAGAAATTCTTTGTATCTTGATTGATTCGAAAGGAGATAATTATTTCTAATAATATATAATTAAATTACCTTTCTTGAAATCCTGTACCAACTTGCCGCTTTATACATTCCTTTTACATTTGTTGGTTAATTCTTGAGTATATATAGCATTCTTACCATTTATAGTATTATCATTTCAATTAAAGTAGCCTCATATTCTTTAACCCATAAGTCTATCATCTGGTTTTGCAATAGAATATCTATTTTATTTTTTCTATAAAAACAAACTTTTGCGTACATTCTGGCAATATGGCCAGAAATGCCAAAAAATAAAATATTTTTAATTGAATATGTAATTGTTGAAATATATATGTACATTTTATAGTCACTGTAGTATTTAAGGACTTACCTCACCATGAGAATTATTGCCTTTAACTCCTTTATAAAATAGTTTTCCTTTTCTTAGATTACCTTTTTATTGCATATTAAGTTATAGTGAGCCAAAAGAGGATATGAAGACTTTTTTAATTTAACAACTTTAAAATAGAATATATCTAAGATAAATATTGCAGTAATTTATCTATTGCATTGTAGGTGATAAATTAATTGTAATTGCTGTTATAATTAACAGACTTTTATACATAAAATAATTGGATTTTCTTATAAAATTTCTATATTTGTTCTTGCCCTATTTATGATGTTTCAGAATCTATGACTCTAAAATGAAATGAAATGATCTTAAATTAAATGAAAAATCAATTTATCGCTGGAATGCTTTTAATTTAAATGAGGAAGTATGAAAAAAGTGATACCAGTTTAGCATTATGGAAGGATCCATCTAGATTTATCTGTTCATATTCCATAGTACGTATTGTGTATTATGAACCTAAAGTACATCTAGGTAATCTCTGCTTTAGGTCAGTTGTGACACATATATAAGCTCTCTGATTTCATTAAAAAACAGAATCTCTTTGTTTATGTGAAAGAAGTTTGAAATACTGCTAAATACATTAGGGACATTGAAATTTCTGCATTTATATTCTTGTAAGAATTGTCTGGGATTATTTATAGTATAGTAAAATAAATAATTAAATATTAGAGATAATTGACTGTCCTTTATTACAAGATTTTAGATAGTCTTCTGGCTTCACAGCTACCACTTCGAATTTCTCTTCACTTGGAACATCTGAATTATAGTAAAATAAAAATGATTGGCTGATACATGATATTAGCTGAACATTGCACAAGATATCAATCAAAATAATAACAGTAAATACAACAAGCATGTGAAGAGCTCACTCCCTTGTCCTTGGCCCAGCAGTAACGATGAGAGGGAGATCTCTAAACTTTCTTCCATGGGAATTCCCTGAACCTTCCAGCCAGATAATATTTTGGTCATTATTTGACCCTTTTTTGGTTATATAATAAGGGAAGTTATGGGAGAATTTACCAAGTAACAAGGAACACCTGAGCAAAAATGGAAGTGCTTATCACGTCTTTGTATAAGGAAAGGTGGTAAGAGTGAGAGAGAAGGGTAGTGAAGCTGTACCCCAATTCAAGTGAAGGCCATACCTTGAAAAGCTAGAGTTTGGGATGAAATATCAAATGGACTAACTACAATACTGTGACCTCTAAGTCACCATCTGGCTCTACTCTGAGTCTCTGCTGCCATTGAAAGCTGAGTGTAGTGTTGTTCTATGAGGAACATAGCTCTATCCCATTCCTGAAGACAGGTACACAAATTCCACCATTAGGAGTTCAGCGGAATAGAGCTAGTGTGATGTTTAACTTTTTAATCTTGTTTACCTCAGTCTAGTAAGTTTATTAGGTTCTGGTTTTATTTTGAAAGTTATTTTCAGACACTTAAAGAAACTTACAGTAGCACTGTCCACCTCTCCCGACACACATGACCACATTGACCCCCTTTTTGCCTCAGAAGTCACTGGTGTGAGAGTGATTCACTTACTGTATCCTCCATCTCTTCTGCTCTCATTTCAACCAATGTAAACTATGAAATTTTCCCCATTTTCTTGGCTTGAAATGTGTAAATTCTTATTAATCTACGTTTATGTAAGCATGTCATGCTTTATGAGCAATACTTTGCTAAGCCTCACAATTTGAATTGCTCCTGAATCTCTTGTAGGAACTCCCCTGGTAATGTTAAGTATTATGTACAAGTTTCTAAATTTTGTCCCAAGAGGTAAGCAAGAATTTTGGGACCTGTTACGAATTGAAAAGTCAATCAGAAATAAGGTCTTAGAATTCTAGAGCTAAAGTAAACATAAGATATCTATCCTTGCCCCTTCCTTTTATACATGAGATAATTGAAGGCTAGAGAGATGCACTATCTCCAAACTATTATTGTATATCAAAGGGAAAATTATTCTTTCTACAGAAATTCAGCTTACACATAATTTTTCAAGGACATGTCTGTGAAAACTTGCATAAAATCATAATCACTGAAAAAAGTCTTCTGTCTCTGCTCTTCTTTTGTTTCATATTCATGTACGTTGTCTCTCTTTTATTTGAGGGAGAAAAATATCTCTCTAGTGTGGAGCTGCATTATGCAGCTTCCAGAGCATGACGGTTTTATTTCAAACTTTATTTTAGATGCTATATATTTATAACAGAAATAGCAGCCTCTCCCTATTTTCTCTAAAAACAAGTGGGAGAAATAAAAACACCAACGTGCCACTGAAAGAATTTATTGTTTTAAATATATGTATAAATATATCTTTGTAGATTGATAGTTTCAAAGGTAGTTTTTCTTTGTTAATAGTCCCTTGAGATGGTAGTTAATGCCTGTCTGTGCCATTTGCAAAAGCCTGTCCCTCCTCATACGTGAGCTTGAAATATCTAGCACTAAGAAAGAAGAGTCTATTTATTGTAGATGTGTGGAAAAATAAGAATTGATGGATATTTCCCTGAAGAATCTTAACTTTATGTATTTTCAAGCCTTAATAATAGTTTGCACAGTTTCTGATTTTTCTCAGGAGACTGATTTTTCTCTGCGCCTGCTAAAGTTAGGATTTCTTTCTGCCTTGTTTTCCCTTTTCTTCAAACTGTTTACTCTTTCTCGTGACTTAAACTGTAATTTCTGTGCTGATAATTCCAAACATATGATCCTTTAGCCATGACTTCTCCCAAACACCAGTTCCTCTCTAACTGCATTCTCAACTCTTCAGCTCAGTAGACCTTATGCAACCTCGATTTCACGTTATCTAGATCTGAGCTTGTTGCTGTCTTCTTCCCTCCAGTCACCCGTGTTCAAAACCTAAAAGCCATCATTTACTCAACCCTGTCCTTTATCTTGTTTTTTATAGTGCCTTTCACGTCTTTCCTTCTTTCTTTCGCCTTTCATTAGTACACCCTTTTTTTGACAAGCTACTGAGCTCCAGGCTCTCTTCTAAATAGTGGAAGTGTACATACAAATAAGTCCTAGTGCCTGTTTTCAGTGTGGAGCAAGGGCTATGAACGTGAGAAGCTCTGGCTAGGGTGAATTGAAAAAAGTACAAAGGATTTTAAATAAGAGAGACTTTATTCAGCATACCAAAGCTCTAGCAGTATGAACTATTATTTCATAGCATATTTGAAGAGCCTCTTTGTGTCACGTGCAGATAACATCACTCAGCATGCTATTACAAAGGTGTGTATTTATAGCGAACATTTTAGCACCTTCTCTGGGAAGTACAGAAAAATATAAAAGAAATTTAAGGTATTCATGTACCTGGCTCTGTGTTATCATCTGTATGTTTATATAGATCAAGCGCCTCACCTAGAAACATCATATATCACATGAGAAAAAATTTTTGAGATTTACTTTTGCAAGTTGTCCTCAAGAAAAGGTATATTTATTGTATTGAAATTTGCATTATTTAATTCATGGTTAGCCCTGTGATGTTCCCTGCCTCATAAGTATGCCTACTTTAAAAAAAGATTTTATTTGTTTGTTTGTTTATTTATTTATTTTAAAAGAGGGGAAGGGAGGAAGAACGAGAGGAAGAGAAACATCAGTGTGTGAGAGAAACATCGATTAGTTGCCTATCTTCCACCCCCAAATGGGAGCTTGGCCTGCAGTCCAGGCATGTGCCCTGACTGGGAATTGAACTGGTGCCCTTTCAGTTTGCAGTACTATGCCCAACGCACTGAGCCACACCAGTCAGGGCATAAGCATGCCTACTTTTGCTTTTTATACATTCTGATATATATTACAGATTTCCTTTAGAAGATTATTTTTTATATTCCAGTTAGTAATTATTTAGTAAAATTTAATAATCTTTTTAATATACTGTTTTGCTCAAAATTCATATAAAGCTTTCTCTTTAGGAAATGTATAGCAATGTATCTCACTTTCTGTGCCTCCTTATTTTAAGTTCTTAAATTCTAAAGTAGATAATTAACAAATGCTACTTTGCTTTTAAAGTAAAGAGATTTTAAATTGACTCAAAGAATCTGTACTATAGACATTCTGAGGCCACCCTGTCCCTAAGAAAAACCCTCAAAAGTTTGATGTACCTGGCTCTGTGCTGTCATCTGCATGTTTACATTGTTTATGTTTATTTATATATTTATACAATTTTATATTTATATTGTTGATATTTATACCAGGTACTATAGATGTCTTTTAGAATCCTTCATTTCCAAGTAGCCTTAGAGAGGCTAAGTTTATTTTTAAGATTTTGCTCTCACTCTCCCTCCTACTTCTAAACATACACACACACACACACACACACATTAGCATTTTATATGAAAACTGCTTTTTTCCATAAGGAAGAATGTCTGTTGTTTGTTTTTTAATCTGCTAGTATGTGTGTATTATAAGTATCACATACAGAGTTGTTTCTGATGCAGGATAAAAATATATTACTCTTAAAAGTAACAAAATTGTTGCTAAGAAACGTATCAACCATTTAGGTGTGAATCTACTTAATATTTCACAATTTTATGTTAAACTAGAAAAAATACAATTATGTAGTGATGATGATAACTTTACATCTGTGTGTTAGTAAAAGTTTGGAAAACTATATTAAATATTTTCATGTAATTAATAGGCTCTTTTTAAAAAATTCTTCATACATTTGATGAAGAGGGGAAAAGACATCAGTTTATTTAAATATTTGTTCATGCAAAAGGCAGAGTCCTTACCAATGAAACATTTTAGTAAACCTCAAACATTTTTATTCAATCATCTATATAAACTTTTGTGTGTCACCTTTTCAACCCTGAGTGCATGAGAGCCTACTCTACTTACTGGTGTCTTTTTTATAATTATTAATTTTTATCTGAATGTAAGAATAATAGTGATTTGATTGGTTTTCTTTAACAACACTACCTGTTATCCAGTGCCACATTTGATTTCCTATAATGCTGAAGATAACCATAACTTCTCATTTGTAAGGCCTTTTTGTAATTCTGTAAATATTTGATAGGAATTATCTTTAGACAAATTAGACTTATAGTTATGAAGTATTTAAGAGAGTTACAACAATGCTGGTTGAAAAAAAACATATATTTTTATATATGTTTAAATTTTCCAAAATAACATACTTAATGAATAAAACTGAAACACAGAAAAGTATTAAGAAAACAAATTAATTCACTAACTCACAGATAACCACTCATACAGTTTCTATCATTTACATTTATGTGAAAAAACACAAGGCCTGTCCAGAAGGTGTCCAGCCATGTAATATGAAAAGTAGAGACATTTATCAAAGAAGATACAAGATATAAGAAACATTGTACATAGGACAATGGCACCTCAGTCCCCGTCAGAGTAGACACCTTGGGACCTCACACAGTTCTCCCAGTCACCATCAGCTGCCCCATCGTATTTTCCTGAAATTCACTGATGCTCTGAAATCTCTTCCTTTTCAAAGGTGATTTTAGTTTTGGGAAAAGTCAGGAATTGCAGGGCACCAAATCAGGGCTTTAGTGGGGCTGAGTCACCTGGCTGATTTGACATTTTGCCAAAAAGCTCTGTATGAGATGTGATGCAGGAGCAGGCGTAGTGTTGTGATAAAGCTGCCAATCACCAGTTGTTCGTAGCTGCAGCCTTCTGAATTATCCAGATAGTTTCTATGAAGGAATGTTCAATCTTAATGCAAAATTTGATGCAGATCAGTTGTTCTACTTGCTTAGTCATTTTGAATGCAATGGCCACATAGTACACATGCTCACTTCTACTGTCCCCACTGACTAGGACAGTGAAGTCATCATTGTTCTCACATATGCAGTCCAATCCACTCTCCTTGGCTGCTATAGGTTACATCAGTGTCATGCAAACCATTCTCATTATATTAACAATGGCTGGACTTTTACAGACAGACCTCGTATATATACATTTGCATGTACACACACACACACACGCACACGGAGAGAGAGAAAAAGAATGCGGGGTGGGGGGGAGATAGAGGAAGAGAGATTTACTATGATATACATTCTCTAACTGGTATCATAGTGAATTTATGATTTTTAGAGTATTTTTCTGCTTAACAATATATTCTAAATATTTTTTCTTTAAGAAATATTTTTCTAAATTGTGATTTTAATAGATAAATAAAATTTTTTACATAAATTTGAGGCCATTTGTTTTTCCAATCCTTTTTTTTTTTTTTTTTTTTGAGACTACTAACATCATACCAAATGTTTTACCAGTTTTATTGGATTTTTCTGATTATTTTTCATTTTCTAAGAATTCTGTTATATCATCTAGAAATAAAAATAATTTATTTTTTCCAATATTTATGCCTCTTATTTATTTTTTTATTGACTCCATAGCAACTTTAATAACAATAATAGATAATATTGCTGATACCTATAATACATTTGCCAATTTCCTTTTAATAAGTCTGCCTCTGTGGTTGATAAGTAAAATGTCAAATATTTGAGTTAAAGAAAAGCTGCCTTAAAGAACATCTTTTATCATTCTAATTACTTTTTCTTCTAATATGTGTTTACCATGAGTTTTTCTGTTTCTAAAATTGAGAATAAATGGGAAGTTTTATTACATATGGCTTTATGGCACCTATACTGATTATTATATATTTTGTGTCCTTTAATTAAAGACGATGAATTATTTTTTAAATTGTCATAATATTAAACCATCCCTCATTCCTGAAATATTCTCTACTTGTCATTGTATGTCATTCTTCTAATTCAGATTTCCTATGACTTTTGAATATATACATGCACACACACACACTCCACATATTCTCTTCAGCCCAACTTAGGCCTATTGATATACAGGCATATTCAGATTTTTTGCTCATTTGAGAATAATAGAATCAATTTTTAATTCAATAATATAGAATTGTACATAGTATTGTATTATTTTTTTCAAATATTTTACATGCTTATATTTTTTCATTTATATATAATTACAAATGAGAAAGAAAAAGAATATTAAATATATTTATGTTTATAATTTCTTATATCTGATCATGTACACATACAGTTCAAATACAGATTTTTCTATCTTTATTGATTTTCCCCAAAACATCGGCTCTAGTATTTGACTATTTTTTAATTAATATATTTATTATCACTAAATTATTTTGCTTATTTTTCTAAGGATCAGAAATAGTTAATATTCACCTAACTGTATTCAATTAATTAGAGTATATTTTGCAAACCTTATATAGTAGCAACTATCATCTTCAATTTTTCAGTTAAGGAAAGGGAAAATAGCTGTGAGAAATTATTGAGGAAGATATAGATTTCAGTGTTCTTGATTAACCATCACAGTGCTCAGAGGCTAAAGATAATCTGATGATTTTGCCATCCCTTCAGGCTTCAACTAAAAATCTGGGCATAAGAATAGATTCTTCTCTGTAGCATTACTTAATCACATTTCATTTCCTCATTCACTGATTTTATTTTATTCACTCAGTCAAAATAGCTATTGAGTTACTTTGTGTCATATTTTATATTAGCTTTAGAGGTAAAAATATGAAAATACATGGAGCCTGCATAACCCATAGCACAATATTACTCAGGAAAAATAATAGAAGATTTATAAATATTATTTATTTATATTCAACAAATATATTTTAATACCTTTATGTGTATGGTAATATACTGGGTCCTGGGGAGAAACTAGGTATAAAAGCCATTTTCCTTGTCTTTGAGGAGCTTTCAGTCTAATGGGAAGCGAATAATCCTTTTGTAATAACTATGTGTACCAGATACCTATGGGGACACAGAAGAGAAACTTAAGTCTGTCCAGAGTTAAAAATAAAGGCTTACTTGAAAGCTAAGCAGTGATCCATTAGATGGACAAGGTGTGGCATTCTAAGCAGAAGAAACAATGTGTGCAGAGTACAGTGGTATGAAAAAGCAAATAATCTGCTAATACCAGAGCATAAAAAACAAGGTAGTGAGGGGTGAGAAAAGAGGTAAAACAGTGTGTGAGACACCATTCTAAAATACTTTATGGAGATAAAGAAATTGTAAGAGAGGTTAAATATCATACCCAATGTCACATACTATTAACTGGAGTGGCCAAAATTTGGGTCCAGGTGTCTGACTCCAAAGCCTAGAGCCTGTAGTCTCCTGCCTGCTATACACAGGGATGACTCTGTGGTGGGATTCACGTGCAATACTAAGGAATTTGGATTTAATTCTCTCATTGTCTAGAAGCTGTTGGGGTGTTCTGAATTATAAAAGTTACATGATAAGATTTTTCTTTTTAACACAAATGGCATTTGGAAGGTGGATTAGAAAGGATGACTTTAGGTACAGGAAAGCATAGAGAAAAGGGATGGAGAGAGAAGTGACAACTTCTGCAGTCCATGCCACAGACAATGAAGTGAGGTAGGGCTATGAATCGGAATAGATTCATGAGATATTTTGGTGGAACTTTGGGCTATGGTACATGGGAATGAGGAAGAATGAAGAGTCAATGATGTTCTAGATCTCTGTCTTGGATAACTAGGTTGAAATTGGTTCTAGGATCCATGACAGAAAATATGAAAAATGTTCTGGATGCCAGCCCTGCATTCGCATGTTAAAATGTCTTTACATTTATTTAGGCGCTTTTACATATGAAACATAAGTATGTACAGCTAAACCCCGAAGGTTGCTGGTTGCATATGCAACATAAAAGTATACAGGTATACTCTCATTAAAAGTCTACAATTTCATTGACTGGGGGGTAGGCAGGTGGTAGGGGAGAGCAATGGGGGAAAATGGAAAACTGTAATAGAAAAATAATTTTTTTTAAAGTCTACAATTTCAGACTCTTAGCAAATCTGTCGGAGGCATTCTCCCAATAGTTTAATGGACACAGCAAAATGCTTTTCTTGTTACCAAAATGTGCTTGCTTGTTACTATTATCATCACTAATACATTTTCATAGCCATTCAGAGAGTCCACTCTGCTGAAAGATGACTTTTTTCAGTAAAACTGCTAATAAGTTCTCAAACCGATTTCTAATACCTGGACATCTACACTTAATATGCATTGTATATAAAGGTTCTTGAACAGAATTAATAACTAATAGATTTCTCCAGTGTTATTGTATACTTATCCAAAATTCTTCTACATTGTCCATAAACAAAGTCCCATAATTTGAAATCATACTCACACAGGACCATTCCAATACCCATGATACTAAATGGGACAAAAGCTGTACAGAGGAAGTTTATTTGTATGCCTCTAAGTGGAAATTATACAATGAATAGTAAGTAAAATTATATGTAACTGTCCTATAAAAGAGAAACTGTATTCTGTATTTTTAATATTTTCTTCATAAAGCAAAGTAATATAATTTGTCCTAAATCTCATTTGCTAATCTAAAATTATTTTCAGAGAAACTTGCATACATTATATTAAATCTCTTTACTGATACATACTTGCAAAAATGTGGAAATCTATGGATTTGTAAATAATTCCTCCTTCCTTCTGTCCTTACCATTTTTACATAGCAATTGCTCTTTCCTTTTAAAAACTCCTCATATATGATGCATTTGGTTAGAACCAATGCCAAGGTCAAATCTTTTTAAATCAATCAGTTCTCCACAGAGAATACAATGTGAAGTCTGGTCAATAACCCTTCATCACCCAAGCCACATATTTCATTCAAATAAAACCTGTTTTTGAAATGCCATATTTATCATTAAATGACTAAAAGCAGGACTTGGGTAATCAAAAGTTCTTTATTTTAGCTTCATAACTGTATTACTTGGTATGAAGTCTGGGAAAAATACTTATAGAGAATGCAGTCTAATGAAAAAAGGAGATGGAAGCACTGATTGTATGGCTTGCTGATTTCAAAGGTGTTTAATCTTTCTGAAGCACTTTTAATTTCAAAATGTTTAAGTGGCTTTAATTCCTAATATTAAAAAAATTAGAAGTCCTAATACCTACTTTTTATTAAAAGCCAAAACCCCCTCTGGCTTAGTTGGAGCATTGTCCCATAGACTGAGGGGTGCGGATTCGATTCTCCATCAGGGCACATGCCCGAGTTGCAGGTTCAATCCCCATTCAGGGTACATGGGAGAAGATGGCTGATCAGTGTTTCTCTCTCACATCAGTGGCTCTCTCTCTCTCCTCCTCCACCCCTCTCCCTTACTCTCTCTCTAAAGGCAATGAAAAAAATGTCCTTGGTGAGTTTTGTTTTTTTTTTTTAAGCCAAAAACCCGTAAAGCTCAGCAATTTCCATTTATATTTAAATGCAATGGAGTGAGAGAACAAATGCTTTAGTTCTAAAAATTTTCCCTAGTCAGGGAAAACCAAGGAATGAGAACTGACATTCAAACTCCAACTGAAAACAATTTTTTAAAGTAAGTATGCCTTGTAAGTGATTCATATGCTTTATTCTGTCCTCCCTAGAAATTCTCCTTTGAAAATTTAAATGTGGAATTCTACAATGCAATTAAGAAAGAACATGTGTAAATGAGATAATAATTAAACTCAATTTTCAAAACTTACTAAGTATATGAATGAAATTTTTCTTTTGAATCTCCATGTTTTCAATCAAGTGAATTTTGAAAGTTTTTAAATTCTCAAGTTATGTCAAATGCGTTTTTAAGAGTTCTAGTGTTCAATAAATTTATGTTGAATTAAGTTGCATTGTATTGCTTTGCCTTTTGGGGAGGGGGGATCGTTCTCCCTACAAAATAACATGGAGAATTGTAAATAGCCCTTAGTCTAAATCAGTGTTAGGCCTTATCATAGACCAATTAGACCAATGAACTGGTTTGATAAGTCTGGAGTCTGCATTTACCTCCTTCACAATTTAAGATACATTGTGTCAACCTAAGAAATCTCCAAACCCATAGAGAATTTTTATGACTTTATTTGAGCCAAATTGACAATTGCCAGGAAGCAAAATCTCAACAGATTGAGAAAGTGCTCAGAGAATGGCAGTTTTGCACTTTATTTTATACATTAGAATCAAAGGGAAAGGCAAAGGAAGAGGTATGTGAAATCCATTGGTGATCATCAAGTAGGGAGGCAGAAGAAAACAAAGAAATCTCAGTGGGTAAAGAGTAAACGAGACAGACAGATGCTTCTTTTACCTTGGTGGGTATAGGGCAGTTAACGGTTAATATTTACAGCACATGGGAATGGTGTCCCCAGAGACCAGATAACAATGAGGGGTTCTGTGATCTGGTGGGAAGTTGTGCTCTGAGGGGTCTGGAAAAGGGGAGATTACTCAGCCATTTCAAAGGTGTGTTATCGTAGATGCAAAAAGACAATAGACAGGTTTAGTTAAGGTAAAGATTGACCTTTGTCAAGGAAGCTACTGGCCTAGGACATGACTACCTACCATGGCTCACTTTGAGTTAGGAAATTTTGATTTCAGACAATCCTTTGTTGTTACTTCAGGTCTCTGAGTTTGTGAGGCCACCATGCAGGCCTCTCCTGAGCTTGTCAGGTTTAGTATGTGACCCCTTTTTCGTCCACAGCTGTCAATTTGGTTTACTATCCAAGAAAACATATTGCTCTTTATTCATCTCTGACCATCTAATTTCCAATCAACCATTCATATATAATATAAATTAGGTTATAGGTCCAATGCATATATTAGAACTAGTTTCTTGAATTAGTATGAATACTGAGTTATATTACAATGCAATTTCTCATTTCCAGAGCTTGTAATTAATGTAATTCATAACAACTGTAATTATACTTAAAGTGAATGTGTTTAAAAGAGCAGCTTTTAAAGAGACATAGTACTTTCATAAGGAAAAATCTTCCTTCATCTGTTTCTATCACATTTGAACCATGATCTTGTGATGGACAAAAGAATAATGATTGTGGGAGAAGGGATGGGCTGGGTGGGGGGAGCAATGGGGGAAAAATGGGACAACTGTAATTGAAAAACCAAAAAATAAAAGAAAGAAAAAAAAAATAATAATGTGTTCCTATGTGTTTCCTATATTAGCCACTAAAAAAGTAAACCTCAACCTACAGTTACACAGTGCTATGTGCTATAGTGATTGATATCAAGGTATTTTATACTGGCTATAGTTGTCTCTCTATATTATTCTTAATATTTGTGTTATTTGTACATTTCTTTCAGTCAAGAGAAGCCATCCCATTAAATGACCTGAAGTCAGAAGTTTCACCCCGGATTTCAGCAGAGGACCTCATTGATTTGTGTGAGCTCACAGTGACAGGCCACTTCAAAACACCCACCAAGAAGACCAAGTCCAGTAAACCAAAACTCCTGGTAGTTGACATCCGTAATAGTGAAGAGTATCCTTTGCACATGCGGTTTTAAAGGATGGTACTGCCTTATTTAAAGGGCATGTGGTAAAAACAGTGAACATATCTGAGATTCCTCCGAATTCAAATAGCTAAGTAACTCTCAAACTTGGTGTAAGAATAGACTTGCATAATGTTTCGTAAGATAATATTACATACCAGAGAATTTAAAATGTTTTCCAAACAAAACCTGAATGTTGGGATATTTTCTTGGTTTTTGTGTTTCTCTGGTATGTATTGCTGTTCTTGGGGCACTTGAATCCTTCCTGGTTTAGATTAAATTTTAGCAAAGACAAGAAGTATTTACGTAGTCTACCTCATAGGCTAGAGAGCTTGCCAAATATCAACATTAAACTTGCATTTATTATAATTCCAAAATATTGGCTTATAGGGGACATGTTAAATATTTTCCACTGACATTAAATGTACCATAATATCTGGTGATTTTGCTTGGCATTAAAGTATAAATAGGTACAAAATAGTAACAGTTCAATCTTTCTCCTTATATTTCCATCATCTGTTAGATTTTTCAAACTTTTAAAAATAATATCCTTTTTTTAAATAATCTATTTTAAGTGATCTGATTAAGAAAAGCAAGGTATTTTAAGATGGCTACTTACTCTGCCACCATCTTTCCTCTACCTTTAAATAAAATAAAGTTTTTCTTTGTAACTCAATATATAAAATATAAATGAAAATGGTTTATAATTAATTTTCTTCATTAGTTAATGTGTATAGCATTTACTAACTATAAATGAGAACTTTGTGTAAATGAGAGTTAGCAGGTTGGTGGTTTTATATGCTAAAATTGACAGATTTTCATGTGCATATTTTAATCACAATTTTTGAAATGAAATTCAATTCATACAGTTACAGAACTCCTGAAGCAATTCGTGGAATCTTTGATTACTGAGGATAAATTTGAGAGCCCACTAATTCAAATGATATATCTCCATTTTATTGTGAAAAGTTACTCCTTTCTATTTTTCCTAAACTGTGAGACCACTGGGTTTGGAAAGAGTGTGAATGTCCATATCCCTTGTTGTTAGGGCATCAGGGATACTGGAAATTCCTTAGCAGAATAGGTGACTCCCAAAAGAAGCATTAAATTCCAGTTGACTGGTCAAGGACCCCTGGTGTAGAAGTTCTTCTTATCTGTTAACTTTGAGGGCTTAAAATACTTCTAATTTTTGACTTTTTACCTTATGTTTCTTTTGGTTGAACTTTTAGTCATAGCCTCTAATAAAACCATCAAAAAGCATGGCATTATAGTATAGTACCTTATTTTAATTTTAGAAACTATTACAAAATAATTAAAATAGTTCATGCACATATCACTCTTGTGATATTTTCCTTCAGATAATTAACTATTTGAAGTTTAAAAATACACATGATATGAAAGTAGCATTGAATCCAAGGTTTTCCAAACCTCATAGCCTAATTTTTGTTTAATTGATACTCTCCTTATTTTCTCCTTATTTTCTGCTAACCTGAACATTGTTCTCTAATGAGTATGGGTGAGTCCCCTAACGAAGGAATGCCATTGTGTCACCCCACAATACTTGACTCAAAGTTGTAACTAGGCAGAGACCTGGGGTTCAGACTAAATGGAGAGAATCAATATTGCTCTGTGCCACTTGGTGCAGGGGGAGTGGTGGCCAAGGGAATGAACAAAGAAAATAAAGTCACCCATCTTTCATTACCCTCCCATAGCATCCAACTTGTGAAATTTTTTAAATCCCCTTTTGAAAGCCTGCTTTAAAACCAAGGTATTCTTAATGTTGGGCCATTTATCCTAACAACATTCCTGATTTTTTCTTTCTAGTGTCCTCTTATTTTACCATAGTGCTTTGAAAGAATCCACAAGCTTAAACTCTTTTCTAAGTTTCATTAGTTATCATTGGATCTCATCTAGTATCAAGAATACAGTGAAGAATAGAGAGCTATGGGTTCTAAGATCCCTTTTGACTGAGATATCTAAACTGCCTCCCTGTGGCCTTTCAGAGCTGGGAAACTCATAGACCTTTCATAATCTCTTACATTATATTTGATCATATTATGAGGAAGTAAGTAACATTTCTTTCGTACTCCATTAATCTTAAATTCTGCTCTCAAGGAATTATAGGTAGGGAGAAAGTTGTACATAGTAATAAAGAGATCAATAAACTTATTCCTTCAAATTAATATGTTAGAATGTGATATTTGACTTTTTTAGATGTCATCATCATTAATAGCAACCAATAAATATTACTGTCTATGCTATGGATAATTTTTCGAGAAGAAGATATAAATATATAGTTCTTATTTACTAGGTTGCTTTTAGTATGAAGAATATGAAACATTAAAATATTTTATCTGAAAAACAAATGAACAGTAAAGACAATAAGTATTAAGTGCCAAATGAGTGGTACAAACAACGCATCAGCAAGGGAGTAATCTCTGGCTCAGAGAAGCAAGACGTGGATGGGGTCCTGTCACTTTAATCTTTGTAGCCCCAGCACCAGATTGGCACTTGGAAAGTACCCAGAAAATTTTGGTATAAGGAAAAAGGCAGGATGGCAGGCACAGTGCCCCTTACTCTCTTTCCTGTACCCTTCAAAGCTGTAACATAAAGAGACTGTTGGCAACACGTAACCCCTTTGGCATTCTGTAAGTGATCCAGTGACTTCGGAGGCCTTTCTTCCTTTAAACCCAGATGCAAGATGGTACTTACAGGAAGTCAGGAGAATCAGAATTTAGAGCTAGAAGCATTCATCTAACCCAACATTCATTCGTTCAGCAAATACATACTGCCGTCTTAGTATGTGCTAGCCTGTAATTAGTGTACTAGATTTTGAGGATTTGTTGTGAAAAAAGGACAAATTCCTTGCAGTCATGGAAATTGCATTTTAATTGGAGAGAGAAACATATCAGTCATATGATCTTTAATAGCAATGAACGCTATACATAAAAATAAAGCAGGGCAAGTGATAGAGAATGATAGTTTTATAAAATACTCAGAGAAAGCCTCTGAGAAGTGGTAACATTTCAGCAGAGAGGAATGATATGAAGAGGCAGACTATAAATAATATGGGGACGGACATTCTAGATTCTAGGGAGGAAGTGCAAGAGCAGAGCACTGGTGTATGAACATGCTTGGCTATTTGGGACCGGCAAGGAGACCAGTGAAGAAATAGATGAAGCCAGAGGCAATAAAGTACTGAAGCACAGAGATGATATAGTATGGTCAGAAATCTCTGCAATGTGATTTTAGAGTTACTAATGTGCCTTTACACCCTGGATACCTATAGTCACTAATTCCTGAAAATCCACAGTTAGGGATTTATGCTGTTGCCTTAAGACTTTTTAGTGTCCCATTGAAAATGCAAATGTATGTGGTGCAATGTTATGCCTCATTGGAACTGATTTCTAATAATAGCCATCTTAAAGCTCTCACTATGTGCCAAGCATGGTGCTAGCCCTAAGATGTAGATGCTGTTAATACCTCTTTTTATTGATGAGGACACGAAGCTCAGAAAGACTGAGCAACTTGCCCAAGGCCATGTAACTGGCAGTTGGTAGATCCAAGCTCATACTCCTCAGCTTTATGCAAGTAGCTATTTGGTTTCTGCATAGGGCTCTTAAGCACCAACAAGACTGAAACAAACGAATTAATATAAGTTAATGACTGAATGAAACATGTATTGATGCAAAACTATATGCATGTCTTCATATCTTACAAACAGCAATTACTTTTGGTACCTGAATACATAAGGCACAATCCCAGGTGAGCAAATTGACCAAGAGTTGTCCTTATACAGACACAGTCACAGATTCAAGGAAAACTGAACGATTTTAAATTTTGGAAAGCAAAGTTGGAATATTGTGAGGGAAGAAGCATGTTAGAAATGTTTTCTCCTACTATAATGACAACATATACTATTTAATCCATTAAAAAAATTATTAAATTTTCTCCAAAACTATCAACAAGATGCTTATGTTTTAAAACTTAAGAAATTAAAGCCTGTTGAAATCCTTGTAACTTTTTTTTTAAAGGAATCATTTTTGTAGACTATCTCTTAATTCTGACCAAAGTAAATCTTTGCAATTAAACTCTGGTGTTTATGTGACTTTACCTATCTGTTTAAGTAATGAATAGATATATAATACTAGCATATTTAAAAAATAATTTTATATCTCCCTTGCCAACAAAATGTACTTCTACACAGTAGAGGAATAATTATTTTAAAAAAAGAAAGAAAGAAAGAAACTCTGTAACACTGAAGGAAAGGTCTGTTTTGCTTTTATAGGTTTTTAAACAGGAAAACTTTGTCTACATTTTCATATAGGTGAAAATTTTGCTTTTCTAATTTGTGCTTTTAGGAGATTAAAATCTAAATTAAGTTTCATTTCTTTCTCTCTTTTTTTTTTTTTACCTATATAAAATAATTCAAATGATTGTTTATGAAAGGGATGAAGGCAATTTTACCCTTCAGCAAGGTAAGTTACTGTCTACCAATGAACTTAAAGGACGATCTTACTAACTACCGGCTGGACCCTTCCTATGTAGGAAAGGAAAATCTTTTTCCTCTTTTCTTCTAAGTTCTTGGGGCCCCTGTAACAGAAGACAACAAAGCCTACAAGTATATTTAGTACGAGTTGATGTAACATGGGAACCTTCATAAGTAAATGAAGACCAGAAGAAGTGGTTTAATCAGAGTGTTTTTTATGCAGGTTTGATGAAGAGTGGATAGTCCTGGGAAAATGGGACAGGGCAAAAAGAGTATGAGCTACGTGTAGTTAAACTAGGGGAAACGTACAGGGCCTGTGCGTTCAGGTTCTCTCAGTATCCCTCCCTGCATCATGGTAATGAGAATGTTCTATACTTTGGTACAGGGAGGGCACTTGTTAGTTGCAGGTTTTATGCCCTGGTTCAGGGGAGGATCAGAAAGTCCTTTCCACATAAGTCATTTCTCAAATTCCTGCAGTTTAAAATACTCAGTAAGCCAAAATACTCTGTTTGTGGATAGCATGTCCTGAGCCCCATCACCTGAAACTCTGCCAAAGTTTCAGTAATTTAGCTTGTAATATACATGTCCTCAATTAAAATACAAACACCCTGCAAAAGGTAATGTTTTAATGTATTATCAGTTTTTGTGGTTGTAGGTGAAATACATATCAACAATCTGAGTAAAGTACCACTAACCTCAGTGGGCACCGGTGAGGGTGGGGAGTACAGAAAAGGAAAGCTGGGGGACATGGCAGGCTTCACCCACCTGACAATGAAGAATAACTCCAAATTTAGAATAATGAACTGTGGCGACGATCTAGTCTAAATCCATAGTATTAGAGCCAAACAGCTTATATCAAGGAGGCTAACCTGCAAAGTTCTTGTTGAAATCATAATTTATTTTTGTTTTTATAAGAAAAATGTGAAATGTTAATCTAGGTAACATTAAGTCAGTTATGTTTGTTCATCAATACATTACTCGGATTTCAGAACAGACAATATGTAATTGCATATTTTAAAGAGGCAAGAGAAAACATTTCCCATGTAGTGGTATAAATTCCATAAATAGTGTTCATAGTTTCAAAGATAATGCACAAGCTAAACTGTTGTTTTCTTGAATAATTCTAAATATTTTGTTTCAAATTTCTTGGAGTTTCTATTAAGAGTGATGTTAGTCATGTAAATGTGTGGTCCAACTGGTATTATCTATAAACTGAACTACTTCAAAAGGATCTTTTTTTCATTTGCTTGAAGTCAAGGCTGTTTTTGCAGCTTTATTTGCAAAACTCTTACCTTTTGCTTTATACTGGAAGTTATAGGAAAGACCATTTCAGGCCTAAATTTTTTTATTTGAAAAACATAAACTCAGTTGCTTTCATTATTATACCATGTTTTTCATCCTCAGGAATGCTAGCACTTTCTTGCCTCCATTCAGTGAATTACAAATACTCTGGATGTGCGTGGCTAGCATCTATGAGGGTGAGAAATGAGACTAGAGTAGGCAAAGGCAGCTTCGTGGAGAATGTTGCGTAAGAAGTTTGAATTTTGTTCTAAAGGCTGTAAGAAAATATTAAAGAATTTTCATCAGGTAAGTGGCTTGCTCAGATTTGTATTTTAGGAAGATAAGTGCAATGTGGAGGAAGGACGAGCAAGGAGGTCCTGTGCTGGCAGGACTGGAAGCCTGGAATGTCCCAGAGAGTGGATGTGCGCAAATACCCCTTCATAGTCATAGCACAAAGAATGAGGACTGTAGATGTACCCTGAAATGAACCAATTTTATTGAACCCTTTGGGTCAGCACCTATGCTGGAGAAAATCCAGAGAAATATTTTTTGTTGCCGTTGCTTCCCCTTATACTGTGTACTGATAAGTAGCGGTGCCACTGGCTGGGAAGGCCAGGAGGCATTTAACATACGTGCCACTGACACAAGTTATTCTAGGTCTGGCACAATTCTGAAACTTATTTCCTTGGCAGATATGTAAGATGTTTCTAAGCACTGTATTCAGCACCGTAAGAGTTTCATAGATGAGATAAAAGCAGATCCTATAAGTGGTTTTAAGTCTTGATGGAAGTCATGTACATTAGTGTGTTTTATACAAGGTCAAGATGCTATCATGAGAGATATACAGATACTGTGGGAAGAGAAACTTTTATAGAGAAAACACTTAGAGGATGAATAGTATTTGAACACTCAAAAGTATGAAGAAAAGGCATTTAAGCAGAGAAAACTATAGGAGCTAGGTAGAACATACACTAGAAACAGTATGTGATTCTGTTTGGTTGGAATTGAAGTAGTTGGGTCCACATTTATGAGAGCTAAACTGAGAAATTTGGGCATTGTCTTATAGGCTGCCACCGAAGGTTGTTCAACAGGGATGTGATCATCAGAACTTTGTTTTTAATTTTGTAATGCAGTAAAATGGATTTCCAAGGGAAAAGATGAGATCTGGAGAAAACAGAAACTGCTCCAACGGTCTAAACTCAAGGCAGTGAGTATCTGCCACAGGCAAAGGGTAATGGAGATAGAGAAATAGGAGGAGGATTAGTGCAGTAGAATGTTAGATGTTGCCAGTGATGAGATGTCAAAAATGAAGCTTTAGACTCATTTGGTAAATGATATGCCATTCAGAGAAAGCAGCAATGGATTTAACAAGGAAAAAATAATGATGTCTGAAGATATAATTTTGACATCAATTAATGCTATTTAGTTACATTATGTAAGAGGAAACCATGGGTTTAACCCCATATTCCCTTGTGGCTATTGATATTCTCAAGTTTAGTCTTCACTTTGAACTGGCTTTATTTTACTATTTCTAATTAGTTAACATAGCAAACAAACAAGTTAACATAAAGTTGTGATACCTTCACAAGTGGTCTGGTGAAATGCTGGAATGCTTTGTATATAGAAGTATAAAATCAGTAAGTGTGGCACACAATAAAAATGCTGTATTCTTTAGGGATTTAGAAAAACATGAGATTGTTTCTAGCATCAAATCTTGAGCCATCAAATATTTTAAAGGAATTTTAAAATCTTTTTGTAAAGTAAAGAAACTTTCTAGACTATGAACATTTATCTATGTAATTTACCTATACAATATGCCTATGTTATTCTTAGAACTGCTATTCTGTCTGCTTGACTAAAGAATGGTTTAGGAATACAGGTTTCATATTTCAGAAACCTAGAAAAGAATGTACATCATCCTTATCTATTAATACTGTTCTAATAATCCAACTTTTGTCAAAAAAATTTGAAGTATTTTTTTATCTATTTGCACATTGGGCTAGCAGATTTTGTTTAATGTGAAAATTTATCTTTATTATAAGCACATACACTTGAATGCTTTTGGTAATATCTGCCAAGTGGAATGTTGAGCTGAGTAGTATGTGTTTGGGGTGGAAAACCACTTACTGCAACAGGGTAAGGTCTCCAGCTACCAGAGAAAAATGTTTCCTAGCTTATATCACAGAGTGCTATCAGGGCACTAAATAGCTCTATTCAAACACCTGACCAGATGACTGCTATAATAACTAGATGCTTTTATAGCTGCTTTTATTTCATAGTCAACAAATTTCTAATATGTGGCTAAACAAATTGCATATAGAAGACACTCAGATGTTACTTCAGCTCATAAAGCTTAATCTAGTCTGAGCATTGTATTTTGTCTTTACTTCTGATTGGCTCAGCCTACATCAGCCATCCCTTCACTCTCTCCCTCCCTAGGGCGCTCTCGGTCATGATTGTGGCAGGATGGTCTGACACAAACATGACAGCCGGGACTCACCTTCATCAGCTGAGGCCCTTTCAGCAAGAAATCAGGGGCATAGGGGACAGACAACCCAAACATGTGTGTTATAGTGTTTGGCCAAGATAGAAAATGTTCACAGTTGATGAGCTGTTTAATAAACAGAAATTCTCTGGCAACTGATTCAGAAGGGCAGATGTATGTATTTGCTGAATGTATTTGAATTCTTAGGTTGGTTCTTTGTGGTAACAAGAATTTTCATTTTCAGGTGCGTTCTTACTGGAAATAAAAGTACTATCAGAGTAATTATATGCTGAGAACAAAGTCATTACTGGTCATTAAAACTGTAGTTAAGAATACTGAATAATTGTAAATGTTTGAGACATTAGTGCTGATGAAATCCAAAGTAATCTGCCCATGATCATAAATTGTGTCCATTCTAGAAGACTCTTAACTAAACAAGGTACACTGAATGCTAATGTTTCTTCTATCTCTCTTTTCATTTTCAGAACTTTTCATAGTCTTTTATTAATGCCAAATTATTTTCTTTAAAGAAAAAATGAGGACGAATCAGCTAACTAAAAAATTTTAAGAGTAAAGTATATGGTCGCTCTGTACAAATATTCTTGAGAATAGGAGCGTCATATTTCTCCTGTCTCCATTTCATTTATCCCTTTACCTAATTAACTTTTATTGATTCTTCAAATTTTAACTCAGCCGTCACTTACTTTGTCAGTTAAAACCTCCTCTGTCCTCCCCAAATGGTTATATGTTATCAAAGTACCATATATATCTCCTTGACAGCAGTTTTTACAGTTGTTATTATGTTTATTTGAATAGTTATTTGATGAAAAATAAAATTTAAGAATGTCTTCCTTTGTAGACTCTTATGAATAAGAATCTTTTTAACTGTGTTTTTTAATTGTACTTTTTAATTACTTAGAATGGTGTGTGTGTGTGTGTGTGTGTGTGTGTATTTAAGATCTTAAGATATTTCTAAATATTTTAAGGTAATATATGCTTTTCATTCCAAAATTAAAAGTTATAGTCAATGAAACCATCAGAACCCTTTTAAAGTGCAAGTATAATAAACATCACTCCCTTTAGAGACCATAAAATTAAAAAGAGTGGAAATGTCAGGTAAGTTTACTTGAGAAATAAACCCCAACAACAGAAGTTTTCTCAGTCAATGTTGATGACCTTTAACAGTTCTAAATAGTCTCCTTTAGTAATTGCTTGCCCAAAGTAGATAGGCTTTTGCAGTATCAAATTATATCTGAGAATATTTGCTTAGCTATATTACTTTCAGAGCTTTAAAGTAATCATAGTATTAGTAATGCGCTTAAAGGCATGGGTACTGTGCAGCCCACGCGATTGCGCTTGGTTTGCTGCACCCTGACCACTCTCACAGGGCTTCATTTAATCAGCAAATGCTTTACATCTTTGGCCAGTCGCCTTTCTTTCTATGTTTCCATTACAATTTCACATTTAACTTTTTTTTTCTTTACAGGTGCCTTATTTCATTTAGATAAAATTATCATGCAAGCATGGAAGATGTTCAGAACTGTCAGAAGTTCAGAAATAAAACCAATGAATCACCAAAGTAGTACTGTAATTAGTAAAAGTTTATTGTGCACACACCAAAGAGACAATTTACAAACCAAGAGCAGTCAAATCAAAATATCAAATAAGGCTCAGAGGCATATTGTTATAAAGCACCTTATACCGTGTGGAGGCAGTGACTGTTTATTGGTCACAGGATTCAAATTTTCTTAAATGAACGGAAATTGGTTAGTGCTTACCGCTTATCAATTTTGGCAAACAATTTAAGTGTCAGTTACGTTTTTCAGAGGCATAAGCAAGAAGTGACCCAGGTCAAGTTAGCTTCGCTTGTCTTGGAAAATAAGCTAAATTAAGCTTTACTTGTATGACTAAACCAGTTTTATGTGCTAAGGGAATTTCCAAGTCTGTTTCTGTTTGTGTTTGATTTTAGTGGTACTATCTTCTGGGAATCAATTATCTCTCTCTCACACTCAAGTCTGCACACAAATAAATGTTTTCCTTAAACTTTCTCTCTCAGTTTTATCCGGGGTCACATTTCAGGAAGCATCAACATTCCATTCAATGCTGCATTCACTGCAGAAGGAGAGCTTACCCAGGGACCTTACACGGCTATGCTCCAGAGCTTCAAAGGGAAGGTCATTGTCATTGTGGGGAATCTGGCAAAGCATACAGCAGAGGTAAGTGTACTCAGAAATGTCATGTGCAAGTTATTTACCTGCCTACTATAAGAGATTGTCTAAAAGTTTATTTCTTCAGGAGTTGGTCACATACCAAATGAACTTTCAAGATCTACCTATATGCCTTTTTTTTAATATTGTATTGATTATGCTATTACAGTTCTCCCAATTTTCCCGCTTTGCCCCCCTCCACTCGGTAACCCCCTTCCCTCCAGCAGTCCCCTCCTTTAGTTCATGTCCATGGATCATTTATATAAGTTCTTTGGCTTCTCTCTTTAACATCCCCCTGTTTTGTACCTACCAATTATACTTCTTCTTCCCTGCACCTTTTTCCCCATTCCCCCCCTTCCCCCTCCCCAGCTGATAACCCTGCATATGATCTCCATACCTATGATTCTGGTCCTGTTCTGTTTGTTTGCTCAGTTTGTTTTTGTTTTTATATTTTTAGATTCTGTTGTTGATAGTTGTGAGTTTGTTGTCATTTTAATGTTCATAGTTTTAATCTTTTTTTCTTAAATAAGTACCTTTAGCATTTAATGCAGTAATGGCTTGGTAATGATGAACTCCTTTAGCTTTACCTTGTCTGGGAAGCACTTTAACTGCACTTCCATTCTAAATCATAGCTTTGAGTAATCTTGGTTGTAGGTCCTTGCTTTTCATCATTTTGAATACTTCTTGCCAGCCCTTTCATGCCTGCAAAGTTTCTTTTGAAAAATCAGCTGATAGTCTTATGGGAAGTCTCTTGTAGGTAACTCTCTGGTTTCTCTTGCTGCTTTTCAGATTCTCTCTTTATCTTTAACCTTTGGCATTTTAATTATGATGTGTCTTGGTGTGGTCCTCTTTGGGTCTATTTTGTTTGAGACTCTCTGTACTTCCTGGACTTCTATGTCTATTTCCTTTGCCAATTTAAGGAATTTTTCTTTCATTATTTTCTCATGTAAGTTTTCATTTTCTTGTTCTTCCTCTTCTTCCTTCTGGCATCCCTGTGATTCAGATGTTAGCACTTTTGGAGATATTGCAGAATCTTCATATACTCCTCATTTTTTTTTTTTTGAATTATTGTTTTTTCTTTCTGTTCTGATTGAATGTTTATTTCTTCCTTACATTCCAAATTGTTTATTTGAATCCTGGCTTCCTTCCTTCACTGTTGGTTTCCTGTAGCTTTTTCTTTATTTCACTTAGTGTAACCTTCATTCATTCCCTTATGTTTTTGCCATACTCAGTGAGTTCTCTGAGCAGCCTAATCACCAGTGTTTTGAACTCTGCATCAGATAGGTTGGCTATCTCCATTTTGTTCATTTCTTTTTCTGGGGTTTGTTCTGTTCTTTCATTTGGGCCATATTTCTTTGTCTCCTCAATATGGCAGCCTCCCTGTGTTTGTTTCTGTGTATTAGGTGGAGCTTCTTTGACTCTCAGTGTATCTGTTAAGTTGTATATGGGGTAGAACCTTAGGTATTCACCAGGGGAGGGCTACCTGCTTCACTGCTTTGTGGTTCTATGTAGGGGGCAGGGGTCAAAGAAGAGACAATGCCACTGACTGGCTTCTGGAGGTTTTCCTGGCACTTTCCCCTTTTCCAGTCACTTCACCCACCCATATGCGACTGGTGCCCTTCTATACAGATCACCTGGTGGTGATTTCCAGAGTGGGTGGGTTGCATATGTTCTAAGTTTGTGCAGGCCCTTTAAATGGAATCTCCTGAGAAACTAGTTTCTTCTTCCACACCAAACCCCACTGGTTTTTATAGCCAGAAGTCATGAGGCTTTATCTTCCCAGTGCTGGAACCCTGGACTGTGTGGTCTGGCCTGTGGCTGGGAGCACTCACTACCAAGGTATTTCTCCTGAATTTTATCTACCACACATGAATGTGGGACCACCCATTCCACAGCTGCCACCACTACCTTTCTGCGCTGTGCCCCCACGTCCTCTCTGCCCCTCCTACCTGTCAGGATGAATGCAGCTTCTTTAAATGCTTGGTGTTCAGACTTCCATACAGTTCAATTTTCTGGCAGTCTGGTTGATTTTTGTTTTCAAGTTAGTTGTAATTCTTCTTGTGTTTGCAAGAGGAGGCAAAGCACGTCTACCTACACCTCCATCTTGACCGGAAGTCCCAAAATCTACCTATATTCCTACATAGGAGAGTGTGTCTGCCTTTTCCCAGTAAAAGGATTCAAGCTTTCTTCCTCAGTGTTTCTTCCTGCAGCAGCAGGTTCAATAGTAAGCTTAGAAAGATCCAAATGATAGACTAATAGCCTAAGGTGTTCTTAAAAAAAAAAAAAACCTGCTTTCTGAAATTGCAAAGAAGTAGCTTCAGTTATTTTCATTGGAAAAAAACATAACTGTTTGATTAGAGATTCTGAAAGTCATGATGGAATTTGTTGGATTTTGGGGTTCAGTTTACTATAGGCTCAAAGCTTTTTATGATAGAGAATTCAGTAAGGATACCAAACATTCAGATAAGAGGAGTACATAAAACAATAAAATGACTTTGCTCTCCTCTGGCTATGTTCTAAGCAAATTGAAAAATAAAGAATATGAAAGTCAAAAATATCCCCTTTATTTTTTAATTAAATATATTGAGTGACATTGGTTAATAAAACTATATGGGTTTCATGTGTACAGTTCTATAATACATGTTCTCTTGTGGTAGTAAAGAGTAAAGTGGGTCAAACATATGGTAACAGAAGGTTTGACTTTGGGTGGTGATCCAAAAAAGACTTCACTTTTTATAAAAGACAAGTTGGAGAATATAGTTTAGTAGGAGAGCCAAATGGGCCTGCTCACAAAGCCACCAGAATCAGAGGGCATATCTAAATGTAGGCAACATTGAACCAGGACAGGCTCTTTTTCTAAAAAGAGAAAGAATCTGCTCCTGAGAAAGGAGCAGAGGTAGTTTTTTTCCCTGCAGGCAGCTTATTCCCAAGATAAAGAAGGGCAGTACTGAGCAATCCCAGATTTACCAATCAAATCACTTCACCTCCTAGGGCAGAGTAAACAGAGGGACAAAAAGGAAGATTAGTAATATACTTAGAAAAATTTCCTCCTCCAAGAATTTAACAGTGAAAATGCAATATTCCCCTCTAATATGTACATTCCTTTATATCTGTATAGAGAGAATAATCCAGAAGTATGATCACTAGAAATGTAGTCAGGTGAGAGCTTTTATACTTTAGGTCATAGACCATTTTTATCTCACAAGTACAGGGCTAATGGTACCACTGGCTTTTCACAATAAATAAAGGTCATCCTTGATGATAAAGTTTCATTGACTATTAGTTATAACTTACAAATCTCTCACTTCTCTTTTATATAACTATATCTAGTGTCTGACAGGGAATGATCTAAATACATTTATTTCAGAAAAAGTCAGTACAGTTAATGACTAATGTGCAATTTTAAGTATGTGAGAACATCTTAGAATTAAATCCATGGTACCTTAAATCATTTTGATGTAATTTGTTAAATAATAATTTTATTTTTCAGTATTATTATTTGCACATATGTGAGTTTTAAGTTCTATATTACATATGATGATAATATAAAAATTCTCGAGTTTGG
Organism: Furipterus horrens; assembly: GCF_987537825.1. Classification (NCBI taxonomy): domain Eukaryota; kingdom Metazoa; phylum Chordata; class Mammalia; order Chiroptera; family Furipteridae; genus Furipterus; species Furipterus horrens. The sequence goes on along the minus strand of NW_028327172.1, from coordinate 122,177,054 downwards.
AAGTAAATCAGCAAAATAGTAGAGTAGGCAGCTCTGATATTTCCTTCCTCTACAGAAACATCAAAAACAAGTAGAAACTCTTATTGAATAAAGTTGCAAAAGCAGGCATCCTTGTCTTCTTCCTGACCTCAGGGGAAAAGCTTTCCGTCTTTCACCATTGAGTATTGTTAGTTGGATTTTTTCATTATAGCTTTTGTCATGTTGAGTAAAATTTTTTTTAATCTACTTTGTTTATTAAATGTTTTGATCAGGGAGTGATGCTGAATTTTGTCAAATGCCTTTTTATTGCTTCAATTGAGATGATTATAAGTTTTGTTCCCTTTTTTATATGAATGTGGTGTATTATACTGATTTATTTTCATGTTTAACTACCCTTGCATTCCTAGTTTAAATTCTACTTAGTCATGGTCTATAATACTTTAATATGCTCCTAAATTTAGATTGCTAGTATTTTGTTGAGGATTTTTACATCAATATTCATCAGGAATATTTGTTTGTAGTTTTCTTATGTCTGTATCTGGCTTTGGTATAAGAATAATGCTAGCCTGATAGCATGGGTTAGGAAGTGTTCCCTTCTCTTCAGTTTGTTGGAAGAGTCTCAAAAGGATCAGTAGTAATTCTAGTCAGAGCAATTAGGCATGAAAAAGTAAAAGGTATCAAATTGGAATGTATGTTAATTTTCCAGGACTGCGGTAAAAGGTAACCCAACCTGGTGGCTTAAAACAACAGAACTTTATTTTCTCATAGTTGTGGAGGCTGTGAGTCTAAAGTCAAGGCATCAGCAGGACCGTGCTCCCTCTGTGACTCTGGGTAAAATCTTTCCTAAGCTGTTCCCAGCTTCTGGTGGTAGCCAACAATCCTTATCAGCCACAAAGTGAGAGAAAATATTTGTAAATTATATATCTAATAATTATTTGATATCAGAATGCAAAGTCAACACACAAAGATCAGTTATATATCTACTCATTTACAATTCCAACAGCTCAACAACAGAAAGACAAATTTGTAAATGGGAAAATCTTTAAACATTTTAGAGATTTCTCTGAAGGTATACAAATGACCAAAAAGCACATGAAAAGATACCTAACATCATTTATCAGTAGGGAAATGCAGATCAAAACCACAGTGTTACACCCAAGTGTTGACAAGGACATGGAGAAATTAGACTGCCCTCCATCCCTGTGCATGGCTAAGGGGGATGTAAAATAATGCAGCTTCTGTGGAAAATTGTTTAACAGTTTGGCAATTCCTTCAAAATGCAAGCATAAATTATCATATGCCATCAATTTCACTCTTAGGTAAATACCCAAAAGAACTGAAAACAAGAACTCAGATACTTGTCCGCCATTGTTCATAGCAGCATTATTTATAATAGTCAAAAGGTGGGAACAACCTAAGTCTATCAACAGATGAATGAATAAACAAAATGTGGTATATACATACAATATACAGGGTGGATAAAAAGTAGGTTTAAGTTGTTAGTATGTGAAACAGAGTTTATTCTTGTATTATTTATTAAGTATTGCATTATTTTCAATACAAACAACTGTTCCACACTATTCTGATTAGGTCTCAACTTTTTCTCCTATGCATATTTTTTTAATGCAAAAGCAAACAAACAGAAAAACTAATTTTTGAACAAGTAGCAGCTTTTCTTCTAAGTTAAACTAAGTGCATTGCAGCTGGCAGCTGGCAGACCCCTACTTTAAGAAGACTGAGAAAGCCAGAGTTGAATGCCATGGAAGGAAGCAGAGGTGCTGGTTCAAATCAGTGCAGTTACCAATTATCTTTGTAAATGTGTGTTAGGATTTTCATGTCAGACTCATATTTGGTCTTGGGAATTTTTTGTTTGCAAACAGTAGGCCCTGATTGTAAGTTTTTCTGGTTTTACATCTTCTGTGAAGAACTGATAAAAGAGCTAGACTGAAAATCCAGTATATGAAAATATTAAATAAAATAGAGTATAACTCAAAAGAAAAAGCTCTCAATATTGAATTTAACAAGGAGCAAAATATCACTGAACAACTGCAAAAAGGAATGAATTAACCACTTGTCTGGTATATGACACTATTAAATCACCCATTTGACATACAAGTTAGGACCAGAGTGTCTTTTATAATAGAAATGTGGAGGAATTACAATGGTCAGATGTATTGAATATATTGTATAAAATCGCATAGAAAACATAACAGATCTGAGAAATACTGCTAATTCATGTACATGAATAACTATAATCAAAAGATATATGACACCGTTTTAATTATGTTTTCATTAACTGTTTCCTGTAATTACAACCAATTAACAATTTATTGCTCTGAAATGGTTTCTTTAGAATTACCACTTCATAGAGCTTTTATATTTAGCCTAGCTTCCACATTAAATATATCAGAAGACCTTTGGAATCTGCCATTTCTTATAGAGAAGAAACATTGTTTTTTCCCCAAGAGGGCAAAAAAGGAGGACTACAAAGATATTAGTTTAATTAAGGTCCCATGTAGATTTTTCTCTGTGCCAGCGTTAAATCCTAGTAAAGGTCACGCGCCAGTTAGTCTTTAATTTGCCTTACCCAACAGGTTAAAGTAAAGCAGTGAGCTATTTAATACTCAAGCATATCCAGATATTTTGTGAACAGGATATGTCAGTATCAAGGAAAATCAGATCATCCCAAGTGTGGAACCCTAATTCTGAAAGGTGTACTATTGCTGCAAGGGTGGATCACATTTTGTGCTGATCCTTGCTGCTGCATGGCCAAGGTTCATTTGACAAGGCAAACAAATATAGACTGCATCTGCTGATAGGGTTGATGGAAGTAGGAAGACCTGTGTATCAAAACAAGGGTAAAGTCAATTCAAGCTTTGAGTCACATTTTAAATGGAAAACATGGTAAGGTCTTACTCTTGTCTCACTGCAGACAATCATCTTTTTAAAACACACATGAGAAACTGCATCTGTGATTGCTGAACTGGCATTAGATTTTCCAGGCATAGATCCTACATGCCAGTATGATATATACAGAAAGCCCCATGAAAGATTTCTCTTACAAAACTGAAATGTGCTGAATTAATCTCAGAGAGCAAGTATATAAATCTGAGAAGACAATAACTAGTCAGATCAATGGGGGAGGCAGGCATACTCTACTTCCCATATCATGGATTAAATTAACCCACAGGAAGGGGTTTCTTGAGCAGATTACTCAGATTTAAAGGGAATTTTGATTTTTAACATTAATTAAATATTTTGTTGGGTGAAATGTGTGGTTTGTTTTTCATACTCATAACAACTTGTTACTTACACTACCAACCTAAGGTCAAAGTCTCATATATCTCAGCTTGGCAAAACATCACGAATCCACCTCTTTCCTAGAAATAAATTATAATATTTAGCAAGAATAATGATTTAACATAGCAAGCTTTAATGTCTTAATTGGGTTATTTTTTCTCACCTATAGGATCCATGTCTAAAGCTAGTGGCAGATCTCAGACTGAAAAATAGTCAACAATACAAACCAGAACAGAATGAAACTCCAGTTAGTGTTTCTCTACCTTTACTGAGTCCTTAAGAAAAACTGTAAACATCATATAGCTGTGTTAGCCACTGAAGCTCATGAGACTTTAAATATAATTGCTCTCTATCTAAGATGATATTTTGTGGTTATCTGACCACTAAGATTTCTTCCATGCCAGTGTATCACATTCAATCGGTTATCTCAGAAAAAAATTTGAAGGAATCTTGGAATTTTACTGTGTCTTGTCAGTCCTTTGGAAAATATTAGGAACAGCTCATTTTACCCTTAAAATGTTACATTCTTGGCATTAAATCAGTACTTTTTTGTCATCAAAAGAAATATTTCTCTGAGAACATAAAAGCCAATGGCAAATAATAAATCATGTGTGCTGTTACTTCCCTTTAAAACAAAACGAAGCTAACCCCCTCCCCCAAAATAGAAAAGAACAAAACATATATTTCTGATTAACATTTGATTCAGAAACCTAGACAGGAGAAAATTTTTATGGAGAATCTGTAACTTAACAGTGAGTGCCTGATTCTTTTTACGCGTGGCATGTAAGGATTAAATTTAAAATGTGGTATCATGTTAAACTGAAAATAATCAGATTTATAATAAGTAAAGCATGCCATTGAAGCTATTTTTAAGAATAAGATAATAGTCCAATTGTGTTCATGTACACCCCCCAGAGACCAAGGTTATTTGCTGTTTGGATTGGGGGTTGGAAGTTGTTTGCACTGCAGTAATATGAGGCTTCCACCCCCTCGCCTCACCCCATTACTTCCTGACTCCCTAACCCAGCCAAGCCAAGTTCTATGATATCGTGATGATCACTGATAGCCATTACCTTATGCCAGTCCCTTTCTCTCTCTCTAGCCCTGTCTCCTTCCTCTCTTTGCTCAAGCTCTTCCTCTAGCCTTTGGTCTCAGGCATGGGACCTGCTATGTGCTCAAAGGGGACCAAATGACTCTGAAAACACTTTAAACCAGTCAAGTGTGTGTGTTGTCTCTACGGTAAACTTCTCTGGCTCCAGATAGTATCTGCCTAGTTCTTCAGATTAATATGATACTTTTAAGCCACTTTGTGTGAGATCTTTTACCTGTCAGAAAATGTATTAGGCCTCTTTTAGCATTTTGATAAAGAATGCGAAGTCAGTCTCCTTTTTGAGTTCCAAATATGCGAGGAATTCTTTCTCCATCTTGTTAGACCTATAAGCACTGGCTATGGTTAAACTTGGCTTTCTTCCTGGCTTTTTCTTGTCTTCTTGTCAGCAAGTGTTTTGGTCTGTGGGTTTATGTCTGATTATAAGGAAACATTTTACATATTTATGCAACTTGAGCACAGGAGACATCATATGAGGCTTACAGTAAAATTCTCTTGTATAACTCTGTTTGTTAAGTGATGGAGGATAACTTACTTTAAAAGACCCATAAACTGAAAGAAAATCTGTCCCATAGAGTCCCTAGTCTCATAGTTTTTCAAAAGTTATGTGAAGTAATAAGGTAGGAGCTGCAGTAAAGGGAACTTTAAAATACCTATCCAGACTTTGGTTGTCTGGTTTTTAACATGTTTACTAAATGTGTTTTGTGTACAAGCAGTTTTTTAAAAGACAGGGGGAGTTTGTTTCCAATTTCCTGGAAAAACCGCCAAGTCATCATCTGAATCTCATACTGGCTGGCACCTATATTCGTGACCTATCATAGGATAAAAGTTATTTTGTCTCATTATGTGTTATTCTACATACCCACTCTGCCCTCCACAGCCCACCATTTAATTAATTACTCCTTACCACAGGAATGTTTGTGGCTGAATGAAAACTAACCATAGTCGCCCTCCCACTTGACCTTACAGAGGTTGGAACCTGGCTGTGATCCATCACAGCCATAAATGTTTTGAATCTAAATCTTTATTGTATACATTCTTTTCAGAGCATAGTATACTGTGGAATATGACTAGTAGATTGGACAAGGTATGCGTTTACTGTTCTGTTGTCTAGTGTAAATAGAAGTTAATGAATGATTATTGCTGAAATTCTAGTCCCAAATGTCACAGATCAAAGGAAAATGTACAAAAAGCTCTTTAGATCTCCTGATACATGATGATATTAAATGATGCAATTTTATCAGAAGAGGCTTATCTTCTAATATGAGCCAGTATACTTTTTTCATTAGGATAAGAACTATTTTCAAACAAATTTTAGGTCATATCTAAAAATGTGTTCTCTTATTTTTATTTTTTAATGTGAGCTTAAAAAAAGTTCCAGGTAGCCATTCCTGAGAGGACTGTTTGACAGTATAACCTAACCCTAATCTGTAAATCTACAGGAAGATTCCAGTTGCCATATGCATAAACACTAGGTCACAATAAACCATCATAAATTTTAAAATTAATTGAATTAGTTTAAAGGAAAACTTTTTAACCTACAGTTCATCATGAGTTTTAGAAGGTCTTTGAACTAATTGAAATTATATATATAGTATTGTGCGTATTTGCCTTTTTTTGAGAGAGAATAGATCTATAGCTTTCACCTGCCAAAAACATATGTGATCCAGTAAATGATAAGCGTCACTAATATAAATTACTGTTCCATTATAAAGAGTTCACATGAACACTGATTTCTCTAAATTGGAGACACGTCTGCCTTTTAAGTCTGAATCTATACAATTGTAAGGTATAAACAGTTCTCCTATAAAAGAGGAAGAAGAAAGGAAAGGAGGAAACTAGTTTATAATAGTTACTCTGACTCAAGCACTTAAACAAGTGCTATCTAATTTAATCCTCCCAAAAATGCTTCAAGTGTACCATTCAAGTGTATTATTATTACACACTTAGCAGGTGTAGAAACTAAGCCCAAAAAGCTAAGTGACTTACCCAGGATCCCACAGCTAATCAGTGATAGAACCCTGATTCAAACCTATGCTAACTACAGAGTTCCTACACTTCCCTCCATAGCACCTGAATTGTTGGATTCAAATAGTGAATTATCTCACCTTCTTGACTAATGGCAACAAATTATATGGAAAATTATTGTTTGTCTCCACACTGTTAATTAGGCCTGAAATTCTCTCATCCTCTCTACCCAGTTGTCTTCATTCAAGTCACTTATATGACATGCCTATCTGCAGCTTTACATTGTCCCTGCCTGCAGTCCCCTTCCTTCTTCCAGTTGTCCCCCACACCAGACTGAACTTTTTGAAATGTAAATCTAATCATTGTCAAAATGCCTCTGTGAAGTCCCATTGCCTTCAAAATAAAATTCAAGCCCTAATCTTGGTTTATAGGGCTCTTCAGGATCCAGACTCCGCTTTGTTTTCCAGACTCATCCTTCACTGCTTCTCTCACCCTCTTAGATTCCAGCCATAATTAGCTACTTATAATTCCCTATATATTGTCTTTTTATAATTCTCTCTATTTGGAGCATTCTTCCCACTTCCGTTCAACTGGGTAACTCCCATTTGTCTTGAAAGGCTGTTTCTATAACATTTCTTCATGGAACTCTTTCTTAACTCCTCAAGTTTGGAACTAAGTACCTTCCCAGGAGCTCATAGAAAATGTTTTACTTACTCTTATAATGTCATTGGGACTGCTACCATATGTAAAGTTTCTGTGTACATTACATAAAATTCCATCCTCCCTTTAGGAGCACACAGCACCGTGTAAGGGCACAAAGCTTGGAGAAAGGATGGGCTACATTTCATGCTCCACTTACCCCTTTCCCAGGTTCCCTCATACAAAGTGCAGTTTGCACAGCCATAATGATGGTTCTGTGTAGCATTTATCAAATGGCATTGTAAATGCTGTTCCCTCATCTGCATCTCTGGCTAAATTCCAAGCTCACTAAGGACAGGGGTTAGATTGTATTTATTGTTGTATACCCAGACCCAAGCATGGGGCCTTTCAAATAGTAAGCAGTTAATGACTAAGTTAATAAATAAACATATGGAAAATAGCAGTTTACTGTCAACAGTGCATTTGCAGAAATTGGTAAAAAGAGAAAGGCAAAAGAAAAAATATTAATATCAACTACTAGATTAATTCAAGACACCGAACATTCAGTGCCTAGATGATGGAAAGTGTTATGAGGTAACAGATTTGAGAAGGACAGTCCCTTGCCCTCATAAAACTTTCAGTCTAATTAGTAAGACATGTATACAACTGATTAAAACTCAAGGAGAATGTGGCACGTGCTATATTAAATTATAAAGTTCTAGAAAATCCTTGAGAAGGAAGACATTTCTTACAGTTAAATGAGGGATTCCTAAAGCTTCACAGAGAAGGTGATGCCAGACCTACACCGTGAATCGTGGGTAGAATTTCAGTAAAGAGAAGTGTTAGGAGAAGGACCCCAGTGAGGAGGGAGCATTCCAGGCCCAGGAAACAACGCATGCCGATGGGAAAGCGAGGGCTTCTCTGAAAAGCATTTTAACTGTAGATAAGGGTATTTCCAGGAAGGTGGAGAGTTTGGTTTTAGAGGCCTTGCATGTTATGTTAAGTACTTTACATTTTAGCAGTGGGGAGCTATTAAATGTTTTTTAAGAAGGAAAGTGACACAATCAGCAGTATTTTATAAAGTCACTTGGAAAACTATTTGTGAAGTGTTTTCTCTTTCTTTTGCCCTCTATCCCAGCAAAACAGAAAATTTAAAACACCAAGAACTAGAAACTAGTATAAGAATTTCATACTCCCTATATTTCCAGTCTATTTCAATGTCAGATTCTTCCCAGGTTATATCTTTATGTTGACCTTCTGTCACAGCTTGACATTTCCCACTCTCTAAATAGTTCCTAAGCCCCCAGTGTTAGCAAACTCAGGTGGCATTAGGGAACAGAGGACAGAGGGGTTTCGTCTGAGGCTGATAACCAAAGCTTTTCAACTTTCAAAAGGATATTAGGGAAATGGCCTCCCTGCTTTATTATGTGATTCAAAGCATCTAATCTTATCCTGTCACTGTCTTCCCTCACCTCATTTAACACTAATGGACAACTTTCTCATTAATCATTAATTTAAGTATAAATAATTGTATGTATTTATATAAGGAATAAGCAAGTATAATTCTAAAATAAAGAATTTCTTTTGTCCTCAAATGCAAAGAAACTTTAGACCTAATACTGTCAAAATATTTGATGATATTTGAAGGTTTCTTACTGAAACTTTCAGTAAGAGCTTTTAGGTACTAAATATTGTTCTTACTGACTGTAGATAAGCAAGCTATTCCTTGGAAGGGAGCCATAGGCCTTGACTCACCTGGCTTAAGGGCAGTAAACATAAGAAGGAGACAGAATCTTTATACAACAGTGACTATGGCCTTGGGATTTCCTGAGAGTTTTTTATAATGTTACCATGCAAGCAGCAAAGAGCCAGGTAAATTGGAAAGGGGAAACCTAAAAACACAAGAGACACTTAAGTAGTTAAAGAGTAATCGGGGTCTAGAATGGAGTAGGAGCAGAGGAATGGAGAGAAGGAACAGATCCAAGACAAATCACAGAGGAAATTGGCACTGCTTTGAGCCTAATTGAATGTGGGGCCACAGGAGGGTATTTTTTGTTTGTTTGTGATTTGCTTTTGTTTGTTTGTTTAGTTTTTGTTTTTTTTTTTTAAGTCAAAAATAACCTTAAGTTTTCCTGGGTGGGTTTTCGGGGATGTTGCTGATACCTTTAACAGAGATAAAGAAGAGGAAAATAAAGTAGATTTGTAGGGAATGCAATGAATTTAGGACATACTGAGCTCGAAGTGCTTAATGTCAGTCAAGCATTTAGAGGTTCAGACTAGCATTCAAAGCAGAGTTAAAACTAAATGTGTATATATAGAATCCTTCACTTACGAAATAAACAGTGTTCTACAATACAGAGAAATTGTGGGGTCTTCCTTTCTTATAATTAAATTTAAAAGCTTATAAATGCATTATTCCATTATAACCTAGATAATAAATAAGAAAAAATTGCTTTAGTGTGATTGGTAGAGAAGATCAACAAAGAAAACAGGAGATCAAAGGAAAATGGAAGAGGAAGGAAAGGAAAACACATTTGACATGTGAGAAGAGTGTCTGTTATTGGGACATTAACAAAGCAAACAATGGAGAAGAACTTGCATTGACTTATATTATGCTGAACTATCATGTGCCTTTGAGAAACATTTGTTTTTCTGGTCATTTCTATTCAAAAATATACTTAAAAATTTTTTAATCCTCTTCCTTTTCTTTCGCATGACATATTTTTAGAATTACACATAACAGAGTGAAATAAAAGAAACAAAAGAAGAGAAATTTATTACTGCACATGAAAATATAAACATTTTTACATACGTCCTGAGTGGTCCACATACCATGAAAAAAAATTACAAAACTCGTTAAGAGAACAGGGGCTAAGGAGTCGGCATGGAACCCAAGAGCAGACAGTGAAAGTTTCACTCCTCCTCTTCAGGTTCTTTCAGGTACTTCAGCTCCTTAACTGTGGAAATGAACTGAGGATATTAACTCTCATTGACTGCTCTGTGGACTTCCACATTAAACTTACCATCTTTATTATTATTCTTATTTTATTGCTTCTATATTTATAAACATTATCAATACTTTTTATTATACGTGTGTTTTTGTACAGATGACTTTTAAAAGATATCATTTTATAAAATCATTTTACCTTGCCCTGGCCGGGTTGCTCAGTTGGTTGGAGCATCGTTCATACACCAAAAAGTTGCCGGTTCAATCCCCAATCAGGGCACATACCTAGGTTATGAGGATTCAATCCCCAGTCAGGGTGCATACAGGAGGCAACTAATCTATGTTCCTCTCTCACATTAGTGTATTCCTCCCCCACCCCCTTACTCTCTCTCAAGTCAATAATCACATCCTTGGGTTAGGATTAACAAAAACTTCTTTCAACTCAAAAGAGTCAAGTGAATGCCCTGATAGCAAAGGACAAAGTAAAATGTCATTTGACTTTTACCAGAACCAATTAGATAGTTTCCTCATTATTTGCCCTAAAATCCTTTCTACCTCCTCCATTGGCAGTAAGGAAGCTTAACCAGTGCAGCGCCCACCATAGTGCCTGGCACACAGTAAACTCTCAAAAACTATTGTTGAATGAATTAATCAATTATTCAGCAGATAACAGAGCAAACACTATATCCTGGGCACTGTTCTTGACATTGTAGAAACAGTAATAAGTAAAACAAAATCCCTGATTTCAAGGAGCTTACAATATATTGTGAGAGATGCTCAATAAATACATATGTCAAGTGGTTATAAACACTGAAGTGAAAAATAAGGTAGAATGGGGGAAAAAGTACTGGTGGCTTATTTTATTTATAAGGTGATCATAGAAACCATTATTCTGAGTGAGATAGAAAGCCACTAGAACATGGGGAACAAAGAGTTTTATATTATCTGACTTTTATTTTAAGAGAATCCTTCTGTTTGCCATGCAGGGAACTTCTGCAGGGGTGAGGATAGAAGCAATCAGACAAGAAGTTATTGCAATAATCTAAGTAAGAGGCAATGGTAGCTTAATCAATAGAGGAGATTAGGGAGGTTGAGAGTGGGGGAGGGGTTTGCAGATTTACAAATCATGTAAGACCTCATATACCATGCTAAAATTTTTAGATTATATTCTGAATAAAATAAGAGACTATCGAAGTGCTTTAATAAGAAGGGTTATATAATCTGACTTAACATTTTTAAAGGATCGCTCACGTTGTGTGGTGAACTGAGACAAGGGTGGAAGCAGAAGAGAGCAGTTAGGATAATATGTGGAATAATCTAGATGAGAAATAATGGTGGCTTGGGCTAGTATGGCAGTAGTAGAGGTGGTAAAAAGTGATCAGATTCTAAGATGGAATAGAGGGAAAAAAGAAACTAATGTAAATCTGGTTTTATTGCTTAAACAACTGGAAAAAAGGAATTGCCATTTCCTGAAATGGCGAAGGCTTCAGAAGAAATTTAGAGGTGAACGTAAGGTAGAAGTCAAGTGTTCTCTTTTGAAAATTATGTATATAATTTGATACATAATTTGAAGGCTGAGAAGCGTGTTAGATGTGTAAGCAGAGATATTGAGGAAGCAGACAGATTCATGAGTTTAGAATTCAGGGAAAAGGCTAAAGCTGTAAATTTAAAGTCATCAGTGTACAGATGGGACTTAAAACCCATAGGACTAGATGAAATCGCTTAGGGGATGAATGTAGAGCGAGAGAAGAAAGAGTCAGAAGACAGGCATGGGGTAGAAGTCAGAAAGACAAGGAACATCCACCAGAAGAGACTGTGAAGACCAGCTAGAAAGGTAGGAGAACTAGGAGAGGTTGCTATACTGAAGGCCAATGGGAGAGAGTTGTGAAAAGAGGAGGAGGGTCTGATCAAATATGTCATATGATGCTGATGGGTCAAGTCAGATTCAAATCCAGTCTTAAAAATTTGATTTGGCAATGTGACATAGTGGAGGTTGTTGCTGAGCTTTATAAGTGTATTTGGGGGGAATGATGGAGACAAAAGTCTGATTGGAATGGATTTGAGAGGGAATAGCCTTCCTGCAAAGAAAGGAATAGACAGAGCGCAAACCTATAGATCAGTGTGTGGACTTTGTTTGGATTCTGATGCAAATACACAGATTGTACATATAAGTAAGTGGATGATAGGTGGATGAATAGATGATATTGGTGAAGTAATTGGAAATTTGAACACTTACTGAATATTTAATTATAATGGTTGTTGCTAATATTTTCTAGATGTGATAATGGTACCGTAGACATATTTTTAAAGTCTTTTATTTCAAGGACACATAATTATGGACTAAATGAATTTTTGGAATTTACAGTAAAACAATAAGTGTGGTTGAGACAAGTGGTGGAATAAAGGAAATAAATTAGTTGGCTGTGACTTATAATTATTGCAACTGGGTGTTAGTTACCATTCTTGTCTGGTTTCCTTCTTTCTTTTTTTTTTTTTTTTTTGACTTTGCAGTTCAACTTTTTATTTTAATAAAATCAGAATATGCACACCTATGCAGTGATAGCATCTAATTGTGTGTGTTCATGCATTTTTTTACATTTTAATAAAATATTAAAAAGAAAATTAGAAGAGATGAAATACAGAGATGGTAGGCAACAGAAAATTAAAACAAGAAAACACATTGCGTTAGTACACTACAGTTGTTTATATAGTCCTTTATGTAATACAAACTACTAAAATATTTCAGGATAAAATCTTAACACTGTCAGATATCCTAATCTCAAAGATTGATTCCAAGAGTAGAAAACTATACACCATAGCATGGATTCTGAATATCCCAGACACCATTGAAATAGTTATACTTAAAATAAACATGAATTAGAAAGCCTGGACGACATAATGCCTGTTTTGTAAACTCCATTTTTTTCTTATTGCGTAATTAACCATAGTCCAGTATATAACATCCTGGAATTACCTGTTCTGCTTCTTCCCTGCCACAAGCAGCTGTAGCAGGGTGTAAGATGGTTACTGACCATGTGTTCACCTTCTTTGGGTTTGCCCTGCTGCTGCTTTAACGTCTGTGAGTAAAATAAGAAAGTAAGGCAGCCACTGTTTTATTGCTATGAATACTGGCTTCACACCTTATGCAGTACTCTTTGCTGCATTAATGAGGTATAATTGACACATAGGAATTGTGTACATTAAAATTGTACAACTTTGTTTTGATATGTGTATACATTATGAATTGATTGCCACAATCAAGCTAATTAACATATTCGACACCGCATCATTACCATTTTCTTTCTTTTTTTCTTAGCACATTTTAAGTATACAATATTGTTATACCTGCTATATGTAATTAATAGCTGTAGTCACCATGCTGTATGTTAGCTCTCCAGAATTTTTTCGTCTTGCGTGACTGAGACTTTGTGCCCTTTGACCAACACCCACCTGTCTCCACCCTCCGCCCTTGCTCCTAGCAACCACCGTCCTACTCTGTTTCTGTGAGTTGGACCATTTTTAATTCCACATATTAGTGAAATCATATAGTATTTCTCTTCATATATCTGGCTTATTTCACTTGACATCATGTCCTCCAGGTTCACCCACATTGTCACAAATGGCAGGATTTCCTGTTTTAAAGTTAATAATATTCCATTGTATGTGTGGTGTGTGTGTGTGTATAGCACAGTTTCTTTATCCATCATCCGTCAATGGACATGTAGGTGGTTTCTGTATCTTACTGTGGTGAATGATGCCACAGCGAGCATGGGAGTACAGATACCTCCTCAAGATCCACATTTTATTTCCTTTGGACATATACCCAGAAAAGGATTGTTGGTTCATATGATAGTTCTGTTTTCTGAGGAATCTCCAAGTATTTTCCATAGTAGCTGCATGTTTTACTTTCCCACCAACAGTGCACAGGGATTACTTTATGTAGTTTATTTAAGAAAACAAACTTACATAGTGCTTTTAAGGAAGTAAACCTCAAAATTATACTTGGCTATGTAAAGGAGGGAAGAGATAGTAGAGTATTAGAAATATCATCCCTACCTCTTCCTACTAATCTTTGCCATAGATTGGAACCCCTGAGATGGGCAGTTCAAATGATTAAGACCTTTTTAATGACCCCAGAAGTTTTTAAATAATGAGGGCAAGATAGCACTTGAGTTATACTAACCCAAAGCTACACTGTGCTCCAGATGGAGAAATCACCCCATCTTCTATTTCTTGTTTCAAATATGCATATCTGAGTTGGTGAGCCAACCCTTAGAAGTAGATCCATAGTTTTCATGAAGTATCAGCCTAGCCCCACCCACACAGTATGACAAATAGTAAATGTGCGCCATATTTTTAGTATTTCATAGGGTCAAGAGGACACATAAGACTAATATAACATCAGCCTTACAGCCATAAAATCAAACAAATGAAATGACTACAGCTGCTAGTTACAGGTTAATTGCCTATTCCTTTATTCAGTTTCATGTCCAACCAACAGCAATATTTCCATATGCAAAATTTAGAGTTATTTGGGGGGGAAGGAGCAGAGAAAAAAAAGGAAAGAGAAAAAGACTTCTCAGAATGAGCTTCACCAGGATGTTAGCCGACTCATGCCAATTGTTCAGTCGCCAGTGTGAACTTAAAACTCACAAGGCCAAAGATTCACATCAAGAAAATGAACTGGATGGAGGCTTAGACAGACACGTTCGGTCTCTCTCTACCACTAGAAAGGAATACAACTACCTCAGAGCAAAAGATAACCAGAAATTCCAGAAAATAAAACTACATGGAAGCCCAACGTATGAAGTTATAAACCAGCAATGCTCTCTGGACGGGTAGGAGGGGCGAAATTGGAACCAGAATGGAAAGGTCGAGCGGCGCTGTTTGTGGTAGCAGCAGGGATAGCGGCAGTGGGAGCAATCCAGGCTGCAGTCAAGTCCCGGCAGCTCAAAACCCCAATGCTGGGAAAGGCAGCCCCTCATTGCCTCGGACAGACAGGCCCAGAGGGCAGGGGGATGGATCCCAGTCTCCCAGTGGAGAATAACGGCAGGAATCCATCTTGGACCCCTGTCCCCACACAAAGCATCACATGGCCGCGAAAAAGGTTGCGGACTGCCACCAGTTGCCGGGTAGTGACAAGTACATGGGGCTCCTACCCCTACAGCCTGCCCAGCAAGCAAAGCAAAACACAAATCTGTCAGATGAAGCAGACAACAATTGAAATCCCCGTGGCACAGCTCACCAGGCAGCAGATGCGGGACCTGACAGACAAACAAATAGGAAACCTTTCAGAGGCTCAGTTCAAAGCTATAGTTATAAGGTGGCTTACAGAATTAACAAAAGATTTAGAACAAGACAGGGAAGGAATGAAAGCTACTCATACTGAAATGAACAAAAACACATACGAGACAAGTGGTGAGGAAATAAAATCCAGAGATCAAATCAACAAACCGGAACATAGGGGAGGAACAAACAGTCAACCGGTGCAGAAAGAGGAAACAAAAAGTAAGGAAAGTGAGGAGAGGATCAGAAACCTCTGGGACACCTATAAGAGACTGAACATTCGAATAATAGGATTGCCAAAGGGCGAAGAAGAAGAACTAGAAATTGAAAAATTATGTGAAAAAATAATGAAGCAGAACTTCCCTAACTTGGGGAAGGAAATAGACTTACAGGTCCAGGAAGCACAGAGAGTTCCAGAAAAACTGGACTCAGGGAGAACCACTCCAAGACACATTATAATCAAAATGTCAAAAATTAAGGATAAAGAGAGAATCTTAAAAGCAGCAAGAGAGAAGAGAATTACATGCAATGGGATCCCAATAAGACTGTCAGCTGATTTCTCAAAAGAAACTCTGCAGGCAAGAAGGGACTGGCAAGAAATATTCAAAGTAAGGAAAAACAAAAACCTACAACCACGATTATTCTATCCAGCAAAGCTGTCATTCAGAA
This sequence comes from Furipterus horrens, assembly GCF_987537825.1. Lineage (NCBI taxonomy): Eukaryota > Metazoa > Chordata > Mammalia > Chiroptera > Furipteridae > Furipterus > Furipterus horrens. Next base: position 122,161,158 of record NW_028327172.1, on the reverse strand, counting down.
TAGAAGGGCAGAGAAAGTGCTTCCAGGACAAAGTAAAACTGAAGGAGCTCATCAGATCCAAACCACTGTTATATGAGATGTTAAAGGGACTGGTTTAGAAGAAGGAGGATCAAAACTATGAACATTAAAATGAAAACTGCATCAGAAGAACCAACAACAGAAGCCAGGGAACCGAAACAAAGGCAAACTAAATAGGCAACGAGAGTGGGAAAAGAACTATAGGTGTGGGGAACATACTGGGGGGAGGTCAGCAGGGAGAGGGGAAGGGGGAAAGGGAGGGAGATGGTACAGGAATTAAGAAGCATAGTAGGAAGGAGTGAAGTAGACAGGAAGAAGCTGAGAAGAACTATACACACAACCAATGGACATGGACTAAAAGTGAGGGACAACTGGAGGGAGGGGGGCCACCGGGTGGAGGGAAGCAGAGGGAAGGGAAATTGGGACAACTGTAACAGCAAAATCAATATAACATATTTAAAAAGAAAAGAAAATGAATTGTCCTGCCGTGTGCTTATTGGCAGAAGCCCAGTTTTCTTGGCTTCCCACTGAGACCAAGATCTTTGTCCTAGGACACCTAGTGACAAACAGCATGATACTGCTGTGTGCTCCTCTCGAACCTTACTTCCTCACAGGTTTTCATTCTCTGGCCTTCGTGATCTGCACTGCTCTGTGACAGATCACAAATCCCTTTCCTTCACTCATTCTCCTGCTACAGCAGAACGTGACGTCCTCTGACAAACATGCCAGCCTCTTAGCCAAAGCTAAGAAGCAAGATAAAGAGAGAAAACAAGATGGAGTGGCACCCACAAGAGCCCGCCACTTCTAGACAGAGCTGTTTTGAGGTTTGCCAACCCAAGCCCTAAATGAGTACCACACAGATCTACTAACCAGAGGAATGACAAAAATGCAGCAGTTTTAGCCTCTCCACATGGGAGTACCGTCGTCGGCAGCCGTCCGTCTCGAGAGACGATGGTGTAGCTTCTTAAGAGTCTATCTGCACCGCCGAGAATGGCTGTGCAGTCCGACTCGGGAGTGACATGGTATCTGTCTCCTCCCGTGTTGAATCGACATCTTGTGATGACGCTGAAGCTACAGAGCCTGGGCAGGGTAATATGGAGGGTCTGCTGTTGCCCATGCAGCAGAACCCCCCTCTCTTCGCAGCTGAAGGGTCCAAGGGAAAGACGGAGTCGATACAGCTTGGCTTCAGGTGCGCCGCAGGAGTTGCCGGTGTTGACTACAACGTCAAACCGCCTTAGGGACTCCGGCTCCGGATTTTCTGTTGGGGTTTACTCCCTTAGCCTTTCCCCTGAAGAGGTATGCCGCAAGGCAGCGGAGGTTTTTTGGAGTCAGAGTTTTCCTTCTCTGATGTACCCTGACTGGAAGATCGAACCAGCGACACTTAGCTCGCAGGCCGACGCTCAATCCACTGAGCTAAACCAGCCAGGGCAAACTAGAGGGTATTATGTTAAATGAAAGAAGTCAGATGGAGAAAGACAAATACCATATGTGAACTCAAAAACTAAATAAACGAATAAGCATAATTGAAACAGACTCATAGACCCGGAGAGTACCACCCACAAGAAATACAGCTGCCCTGCAGTCTGTGAGTCCCAAAACCCTATTCCAGCAAATACCAGATCCTGCCAACTCCACATGGGATGTGGCCCTCTGTCTTAGCTGGTTGTGCCATTTGAGGACTCCATTCTCTCCACACAGGACTTGGTCTCACCAGTTCCACCCCTGCGAACATGCTAGCCTCTTCAGTGTAAGAAACTTACTCTCCACACAGGACTATACCCATAGAAATTGCAGTTTGAAATCCCAGACACACCTGACCAGCAAATGAATCCCATTATCTAATAAAATGATTCTCATTATTCTCATTGCTGGCCATACAGTAAAATCACCTAGAAGGAAAAAAGAAAAGCAAAACACCCGGAAACCTGTAGCTTCATCCTGAGAAACTTATTTATTACTTGGGTGGAGTGGACCTGAGTATTGCTGTTGACTAAAAGCATCCTGATGATTCTGATGACTTCACAAGCATTGGTCCAATATGATAGCCTGCCACTTCCGCCAAGGGTAGTATTGCTCAGGAAGCCCAGGTTCATGGCTTCCATTTGATGTCAGGCCTCTCCCAAAGCTGCAGCTTGCAGTCTCTGCTAGGACCTTAATCAGCCAAGTCCAGTGCCCTGTATTGTTTCCTCATGAAAGCTGCCAAAGCCCTGCCTGGTGGAGAGGAAAAGAAGGTTGAAACCCTGAACTCTGCACACCTGGGTCTCCTCCTCGGTCTGCCACGTACCTTCTCTGTGAGCAATGTGGCTTTTTCACAAGGTGGCAACTACCCTGTACATTCGCAGACCTGGCTTCCTCCCTGACCCATCAACCTAGAGCCACAGAGAACATCACCTGCCCAGTGCATGTGGCCGTCACAGCTGGGTCCCCATGCCCTTCAGGCATCAGGAATTAAAGAGGATGGACAGGGAAGCATCTCCTCTAACCCCTGTTAAATTCATAAGTCCCTGAGCTTCTTTGGTAATAGCCACCTGTGCTGCTTGATAGTGCTTGCCACTAGCTCCTCTGCAGTGCAAAACCTGGAACAGCACCTGGGGCTTAGTAGGGGCTCAGTGACGTTTGATCGATAAGTGAAAGAACAAATGGATAAGATGGAGAAAGGAGCTGTTCCCATGACAAGAGTGGAAAAGGTGAAGCAGTGTCCTCCCTGTTCAGGGCCAGTATTTAACATGGATAACTGGAACCACAGCAGAGGATCAGGGGAGCGCAACTCAAAATTTGAACCTGAAAATTCAATGTTCGCTCTTCTTTACTTAAGCACAGCCTGGCTTTTTGCTTTCAAGGCACCTAAACTTTTCTTATGTCCTTATACTCCATTTCTAATGTTCTTTTTAGACCCTGGACACAGCAGCACCCTGAGTGTTCCAAAGTGCTCAGTTCTGCCCGCTTTGCCTTCGCCATTTGCCAGCTCAGCAGCAGCCTGGCTGTTCTGTCCTTCCTTACAGTAATACTGGGAGGGACCTCTTTCCAGCTCAGCAGCATGGTTTAGGGACATTAGGTAAATGTACAGAAGTCCTTCCTTACTCATTTTCTGACTTCTACAGTGTTTTGAAAGTACTAAACACTTAGACTGCTTATTCACAAAGCCTTTTGAGTGATGATATGTTTATCTTTGAATTCCGGCCTAAATAGTAATTGTATTGCTACATGTTTCAGTAATCATATGGTACCAGAGACAGTGCTGCTGGCACATGACTCAGGGCAGATGAACCTGGTGCCTCCGTTTTTAAGGAGTGGGGTTCAAAGAGAAGTAAGTGAGGAGAACAGGATGAAGAACAGCTCACATTTGCATCCTAGATCACTTGATACCTTTTGAAATACAGGTGCAGTATTTCTCTTCAACACTAATTACTGTTAACGATACCCTCTGGCTCTAAAGAGTATAGGATCTGAAATGTGAACAGGCATTTGAACCTCTGTAAAGGCACTGCAGAGAACGGTGGAGAAGAAGGTAAGTGGGGTCAGCTGTATTGAGATGCATTTATGTGAGTTGTTTTGAAGAGTGCTAAGATCCAAGTCCAGCAACATCTATTCAGCCTACATGCTGATCCTTTAGCTTAAGAAATTATGTTTTTTAAATATTGTCCATGGACTACCTGCTTTAGAATCATCTGACGGTGTTTGTTAAAAACAAAAAGAGCACACCACATTCCTGAGCCCCAGATCAATAAAGCAGAATCTCTAAGGTCTTGAACTTATCTTGACCAAACCACTCTGCTCAACCTTTAGAACCATGAAGTCTAGACTGCTGGCTTAAGACTTTACCAATTATTAAGTTTAAATACTCCCAAGAAGCAATAGCACTGTGAGCAGATACTGGTCATTTTTCTTGGAAGATCTGAGATCAGATTATGATGAAGTAATTGGAAAGAACATGAGGGCCCAAACATCCAAGGGCAGGGCTAGGACATCACCAAGGGGAGGGAATCAGGATAGAACGGCCAGAGAGCAAAGAAAAAATCCTTCTTTGCTTCATCCTTTTGCCCCAGGTTATATGTCATTTGTCATACTTACTTCAGTTCAGTGAGCATATATTGAGCCCTTGTATGTGCCCAGCACTAGGGATAACAAGACCCAAAACAGGTTCACGATCCTAGGGAAGTATACAGTTTGGTAGAGGAAGCAAGCCCTTAACTGAGGAATTTAAATGAGTGTGGTAAGCCAACGATAGGGATTTGCACAAGAAATTTGGGGAGCTGAGGAGAGGGGCTCCTAAATGAAATTAGCTCCTAGAGAAGGAAGTGGCTGATTGGGGAAATAAGTAAATGAGGCAGGTGGGAGTGCAGGTGGGGTGCTTTTGAGAAGGAAATAAAGGGGGATCAGGAGCTGGTGGAAAATGGAGTATGCTCCCAACCACAGGCGACCTGCACAGCCAAAGGCTCTGGCTCCTAAAGTGATCCCATCTATCACGGATTACAAGCAATTCAGAAGTGCTTTATTGTGAGGTACGAGAAATGGAAAGGTAATCAGTGACCCTGAATGGGTAGACATGGGCCAGGTCAGGGAGGTATGTATATGTCTTAGTAACTCTAAAGTTCTTTTTATGCTAGCCATCTGGAAGACTTCTCTTCTCAGATCAGTTCTTAAAATTTATTCCAAGCTTATGGTCTCAAACTGTTCATTGTGGTCACTCCAAAAACATATTACAACCAGTTTATAGGCCCTCTCTGGGACATTGTGCACAGAATTACAATAACAAGATGACAATAATATCAAAATTTTTTCAATATAGATTTGAGAATATTTTGACTGTCAGACGCATACATGAAAAATAGGATGTTAACCTTTCAAGAGGGAGACTGAGAACAGAGTTAGGAGTAATTTACTTCTCCCTCTCTACCCTTTTACACTATCTGAATTGGTTACATGTATATGTATTGCCTCTTCAAACAAGTTTAAAAGAGAACTAAAGAGACACATTTATTTCATAGCATAAAGAAGTCAACATTAATTTTTATTAAAAACCAAATTAATGATTCAGTGATACAACAGTGACAGCAGTAGTATCATTAAAGTAGTTTTGTTTTTCACAACTTGAGGAAAAAATGGTATTGGACAAATACAAATTCTGTATGTTCTCCTTAAAATTGGCCCTTTCCTTTTTCAGTTTGCAGCACATCTTGTGAAGATGAAATATCCAAGAATCTGTATTCTAGATGGTGGCATTAATAAGATCAAGCCAACAGGCCTCCTCACAGTCCCATCTCCTCAAATATGAAGAACCAAAAGGATGACTGTCAAAGGACAGAGGGGTGCCAGCTCCCCGTGCAGCTCATCACAGCCTTGCCATGCCGAGACAGAACAAGACTTCCACGGAGTTACATTTCCATAAAGTTTTGTCATGAGACATGCTTTTAAAATCTCATGACCCACATGTTCAACTATCCAGGCAACAAACTTGACTGTACATGTATTGCTGAATGAATTTTCTTAACAGTGAAATCCAATCGTGTATTTTTAGCACACTGCAACACAAAGCCGCAGGAATTTAGCTGACAAGGTAGATTTAGCATTATCAAGAAATCTCACTTGCACTAAAAAAGCTGTCTTCCATTGCACTGAACAGACAGTCCTAACAAAGGTATTATTTAGAAATATAGGTTGAATGTGGGCTGAAATCATCTTTTCATGATAATGAAAAGTGAAAGGCTATTCACAGTGCATTCCCTATAACTAAATGCTACATTTGGTAACTCGTTTTTGGCCCAGAGAAGTTGTGTGTGTGTTTAGAGGGAGAATTTAGCCCACTGAAAAAAAGTAATAATAGTCTACTTCCAGAAAAATGAAAGTATATTAGAATATTTGTTCAGCTTCTGTAGCAGAGACACCCAAAATAAGAGCAACTTAAACAAATTAGAACTTTATTTCTCTCTCAGTCTAGGGCTAGCATATTTGTTTCATAATTATCAAGAACTCAGGTGTTTTTCATCATTGCTTTACCATCCTCAATACATCGTTTTCAGCTCATGGATCAGGACAGCTATCCAGCTCTCATCTTCACACCTGCAATTTAGAAGGAAGGAATGAAGGAGGAGGGGATGGGGAAGAAAGGAAGGAAAGAAATGGGGGGAGGGGGCAGAGAAAAGATGAAAGAGAAGGAAACACACCCTTCTCTAAGGACAAAAACCAGAAGTTGCACATATTACTTCTGTTTACACACCTTGGCCAGAACTTTGAAATAGGGCCACACCTAGCTATAAGGAAAACTAAGAATATAATCTTTGGCTGGGTGGCTATTTACCCGGTTTAAAAGAAAAAAAAAAAATCAGTAAGAAGAGGCAAACACATATTGAAGGACAACTAACAGCCTCTGCCACATTATTCTAAAACTTAAGTACTATACTGCGTTGAATCATAAACATATCACAATTTTATGTACCATGAAGGAAGAAAAATGTAACCAAATAAACTGTGACACATCAGTTATAAGATGCATCCTCATTTCAAAAATATGAAAAAAATGCACCTTAAAATTACTGAAATAGAGTATATCTTTGACTGTCTTTAGTTTAACTAAAATGTGTTTTTTCATCTTTAACTTATATTCCTCTTAAATGTTAGGACTACCTAGGTACAACATTTTAATAAGAGCCTCAATTCAACTTCATGGGTTTTATTGTTGCTGTTTGTTTTGGGGTTTTACATCAATATTTTTACTGAAATATAATTTACATACCATGAAATTCACCTTTTAAAATGTATAATTCAGGTTTCTTAATATGTTCACAAAATTATGCAGTCATCACTCTTAATTCCAGAACACGTTTATCATCCCAAAAAGAAATCCTGCACCTATTAGCAGTCGTCCTCCCGTAACACTTCCAAGGTCTTTGAACTTTATATATAGAGAGTGTGATAAGTGCTTTATTTTTGCATGCAGGTATCAAGTCCCATGGGCCACGTCATTGTGGTTTGTTTTCTCAATGAAATTATAGTAATTCACCAAATGTGTACCAGATGCTGACATGACCATTAAGTATATTATTCTGTGACCCCTTACATAATATACAAAGAAAAATTGTGAGAATAAACGAAAAAACAAAATTTTGCCACAATTTCTGTAACATTTTTTGGGCCATCATCCTTGCTGGTTAGGGAAGTAATTTATCCTCCTATATTTTTCCTTCAATCTCTGATGACTTCCCTGACTTCATAGTCACAATGAGGCACTGAAGATCCTTTGGAAAGAGTGGCTCTGAGACTTAACTTTGACTTTCTGGGAAAGCAGGGAAGGGTGGAGGGTGGGGACTGGGGTCGAACAGGGCGGTGGGTAGTGGGAGCACAAAGACCTAAGTGCTGTCAGCAGAGCTGTGCCGGAGATAGTAGCCAGCATTCATCACAGTTTTGCATTTGATCTTTCTTAAAATGTGATACATGTAGGCTTTTGAAAAATGAAAGCTATTAAATATTCAAATTATAACTAACATGTAATATTCTCAACAGCACACAATCACTGCCACATGTACAGGCAGAGTATGGTATTTGATGACAGATGATTTCAGCAAAGTTGCCTTCAACAACTATTTGTTGAATGAAACCTATATAACCCATGATTTACTGGGATCCTTTTAATTATATTATTGACTTCTACGCTATCACTATCAGCATTTTTTCTGGCATCAGCGGTCTGTTCCCTCCCCCTGCCTGGGATTTCCTTACTACCACTAGCAGCCCATAGACACAAACACTCTCTCTCTCTCTCTCTCCATAATCCGACATCAGTAGCATCTCCTCTGGTCTGACTTCCCCGTGCTTTAAAGAGTTTAAAATCTATCAAAGCATTTCGTTTATACTTGTAATAATATACTCATTACATTATTTTGCAATTACCTGTTCACATTTGGGCCCACTATTAAAATATGAGCTGCTTTCAGGTCAGAGACCATAATGTATACTTCTTGTTATCTTCATCAACCCACGGCACTGGAGATACTTGGTGAATGTAAAACTGAATTGAACTGAAGCTCTAGTTCAGGGATTTTAGACTCTCTATGAAGAGAAAAAAAAAACAACCCAGGTAATTTTTTTCAAGTGCCAGAATTATCAAGTACCTGATGAGTATAAATAAATTAAAATTTCAGATCACTAAGTGAAGAAAGGATCCCTAATGTGCCACCCAACTCTAAACTATTTTAATCCTAGAAGTCAGAACAGAGAACTTCCAACAACAGGGTAAGCCCAGCTAGTTGCATTCCTTCTCCAAAACACAGAAATGCTAGATTAAAAAAAGTATTTAAAATGTCTAATAGTTTACCAAAGTTTTTAAAAAATCAGAATCTCCTTGATTCCAATAGGAAGAGGAACTGAAACGCTATCAGGCCCATGGGATATAGCATCTTGGTATAGGCCCCAGGAACTGAGGTTTTAATATGCACATGGGGCTGGAAGACAGCCTTGGGCCTCCTGCTAGGGAGCTGATACTAAAACTCCTCTACAAAGTGAGTGTCAGAGAACTGTGCTCCATGAAATGACTAGCAGTAACTTTTCATCACACGAGAAGCTGCAGGAGGAGATTGCCATGTCCTGGTATTCTGAGTGAAGGAATTCAAATCTCCTGACATAGACAGATAGATGTATTCAATGGAAAGGCTGAGGCAGGTCCCCAAATTAGAACAGGCTTTAGGGCATGTGTTCATCTGACTTTAAAAACAAGACCAGTGAATTATATATCAACCTTTTGGAAAGCATAGATGGTGCCAGATCTTTCTTTGACTTCTCTCTTCTCCATTTTTAGAGATTAATATCAACAACATGGTGCAGCCTCTCAAAAGGGTCTTATGCCGTGGTCTGACAGTCAGATGCACTCTAAGGGGAGAAGACAGCTTGTAGGGTTGGTGGATGTTTCAGTCTATTAGAGTCTTATTCATCTGTCTTATCCGTGTACATGCTGGCTTTACACACACCTTCTGTTAACCAAATAATGCGTTTTTTTCTGGGTAAACATTCATAAAGCCAAAGAGCAGAAGCAAACGATAGTGTGTTTGATAAATTTTGGTTTATGTGTTCAATAACAAAACCAAACACCCTTTGCAACTACCAACTTAGATTTTATGTGAAAAAATAAATGTTACAGATCTTAACTGTCTGACACTAGAAATTTAGCATATGCGATTGTTCTCACATAAGTTTTATGTTTTGTAATCCAGTTTTATCCTATTTAATATTAGAAATAGTACACATTGCAAATAAGCTATTTAAAAAGCTACATTTTTTAAAAGTTGCATGTATTTATATCTTTTCTGAGTAATTTTCCTGTTAATGTCTTATGAAAAGTGCTTGTCACATGAAGTGTAAACTTGGATCTTGGCAAATTCATAATTCTATAGTTAGATTGTGACATTTATAGCTTTTAGGCCTAATGTCTCCTCTTAGATTGGCATTCTTTAATATCCTTTCTCATCCCTTTCACAGGACCCATTTTTAGTTTACCTTGTCTGCAGCATTTCAGTAATACTGTTCCATTCTAATGCTCACTGTGACCAATAACCTGTGCATAGATGGGTACCAAGACAGAGTATCACCAACATTCCTGGATATTCCTGGACAGTGGAGGTTAAAGCACTGTCCTGTCTTGGCTTAAGACTAATCTGGGAGCTATAACAAATGCATTGAAAGCATTAGAACTGATTCTAAATACTTCTTCCTGCCACTAAAAGATTCAAGTTTTGAAAATATTAATGTCCTGGTATATATCTGTGACATTTAAAAAAACAGTACATCTTCTATTCTGCTTAAACACTGTAATAGTGGGATTGCTAGTTAAAGCACTAACACCTGAGATAATCCACATATTAGTTTTCTCATTAGCCCTGGATACTTGCTTTTGTTTCTCATTATTAATTTCATCTCGACTATATTAGCATCCTTTTCAGTCCTTTAGGATAGAATAATTGAGTATTTTAAGGCATAGGGCGTGCTGAAACTGGCTCCTGGTGGCTTGGGAGAGCTGAATGCACCTACTTCTTTCAAACCCCGTGTTCTGTGATCTTACATTGGTAGCTTAAAATGGGCCACACCGTAAAAAGAGGCAAACATCACAAATCACGGCTTTCTTTTTATTTACTTATTTTTATTTAGTTTGAAAACCAGTCATAATATTTACCAGCAAACCACTGGTTTTAACCACTCTATGGTCACTATATTATCTATAGATTACAAATCACAAAGGTAAAAGGAATTTTAAAGCTCATCTGATCCAAACATCATTGTCCCAAACAATAAGATAGCAGAATGACTGCAAATATCATGTAGCTAGCTAGTAGAAGATCCACACTTTCAATTGTTTTCCTGATTTCTAATCCATTTCTCTGCTTACCACAGATAGAGAAGGTAAAGGAAACCAATTTTAACCAATTACATATTTATTACAGGTCAACTTTAGGTCAGGCTCTGTGTTCAATGATGTATGGGATACAAAACTGAAGCACTAAAAATGTTGTTGACTCTATGACATAGAAACATCACTTAATACAGCTCCTAGCAGATGGCACTCTATATTTTCCTATACTATACTATACTATACTATATTCACCCATACAGTATAGTAAAGATTCAAAAGGAGAGGAAGAAAAATGCAGTTAGTATCCAGTCTAAGGGGAGAATCACTGTTCTTAGGAACCCTTGCTATGTATTAAATTACCTCTTCACTGCCAAGGCATTAACATTATCCAGAAAATACATCCCTGGTAGAGAGCCACATTGTCTCCGTCTACGAGTAAAATCTTTGATATGCAGAACCAACTTTTACCTTTAACCTTTGTCTTCTATGTCTTACTTAGCCAGGGACCAGGCTCAAAGGACCATGAGGTCCTGGTAGGGGGACTAGCAGAGTGTGGGAGGGGGCTAGCTAGTTTCTAGGTCTATTAATCATAGAAGAAATGGAGGTCATTTGCTAACTTAAAAAAAAATTTTTTATGCTATGAGGTAAACCATCCTGATTATTTCTATTCTGATAGCATACCTTTTCTAAAATCATCTTTACTGTTAGTAATGCCATGTACCCTGCATTCATCCCCCGTAGGCTCCATATAGGGTTGGTCATTAAGCATCTAAAATGCATGTGAGGATACAGCTACTGGGTTGAGGCCAAAGGACCCAGAGGGTAATTCGCATAGTGATGTCCAACCAAGGAGAATCTTTTTGAAAATGGGTAGTGAGGATTAAAAACAACCTCGGCACTCACACATGGTTATTAGTTAGGTATGGCAACACAAGATGACAGGATAAAATATCTAATGCCTGTCCCCCACCTGTTCTAGCATGAGGGCTCTGCAGAGACCTTGCTGAGACTAGCCTTGGGGTGAAGGCCGACCCTGAGCAACTGGTGTAACAGGATCCTTTTCCAGGGACTTATCAATTTACCTGTGTATTGCAAAAAAAAAAAAAAAAAAAATCCCAAAATATTGATTCAGAACTACGAGATTAGTTTCAGTTATTTATTTTCTTAAATTATTTTAACAGAGACTGACTGTTTTAGAAAGCTTTTAACCCTACTTTGGAGCTACTACAACTCAATGACTAAGTAGTCCCACTAAACTGTGGTTTATCTATGCTTAGTTTGTAAAAAGATTTTTTTATTATCAACATACCTTAATGTCAATGTCAAATACTCATTTTGATTTATATCACTGTTCGGAAACTAAAGTCATGAGATGAGTGTTTTCCTGTTGACAAGGTAATTTTTTAAAGTATCCTTCCACCTTTTTACATTAAATTAACTAATATGAATTCTAATCAGATCAAGTCCAACAGTATCTTAGGGAATAGAGAAAGACTAGTTCAAATTTCAGAAATAAATATACCTATAGATATTTATCTGGCTACTAGTTAACAAATATTTTACAAAACCTATTGGACATTAAAAGCGCAGACTGGGCATTTAAGCACATATTCCAAAATTTGTTTACTAAAAATCAGATTTTTTTTAATGGTGTATGTGTAAGTGAATAATTAGGATTTGATTCTAATAAATTTACATCTTAGCCCACTCATTTCAATAGAGACTATGGAAATGTCATTTTTAACATGAATCCCATGCAACAATGTAACTATTTAAATTTCAGTGGTGACTTATATAACTTACATAAAGCAAAATGTTACACACATATATAGAAATTACCCCATAAAATGATAATAGTTCAAGCAGAAGCTAACTATAAGTGCCCTATAAATAATTTTATGACATTCTAAAATTAATTTAAAATTGCCCCTCTTGATTAAGTACAGTAATATCAAAATTGATGTTAAAGTTCATTATTGTCATCCAAATTAATTCCATCAGATCAAGAAGAGTGAATTAATGATGAAATTATTTATTGCAATTCTTTAGCCCTTTTAATTAGCTTGCCCTGCCTAGGACATTAGCTGAGCCTTTTAAAAAGCTGTTAGGCATTTATTGTAAAGCCTGATTGAAATTTTATATGAGTGTATTATTGGGTGTGTATTTTATTACCTACCAGCTAGGACAGAAAGATGATTTTTTAGGATTGAACAAAATGGTAAATATCTGCGACAATTTAGTTGAATAAAAATAACCAAATGAAAAAGTAAATTGTAAAAGGGTACCACTAATAACTCCAAAGGCTGCAATACCCAGCATAGACTCTCTTCCTGACACACCATGGCCCCAGGTCATGTTTTTGTTGCTCCCTGAGAGCATATGGGTGATGCAGCTATCTCGTGGGCAGGTAAAACCTTAACTCCTCCGTGACACCTCTCCCCTCAAATGGCATGTGTATTTTTCTTTACCCAGATCTTGGAAGGCTAGAATGAGGAAGAACTGTGGGCTGGGGTTTCAGGTTGGCTGGCAATTGTTTAGCGTTCATGTTTGAGAAGAGTTGAACTTTCTCAAGAGTCTTTCATTTCATAACACTAAATACCCTTAAGCCCACCAGAATCATGATAAATCCTGCTTCCATTTAGGAAGCTCAACCTCCACTGTGGCTGTCTTGAGAGCAGAGCATCCCAATCTCCCATGTCAGACACCTCGGGAATAAGAAAATATGTTTCAAGGTCCCAATATTGTCGCATTAAGGAAAAATTGTCCAGTAAAGTAGCAGGATACAAAATAAATATTGGAAATAAGTTGCATTTTTATACACCAGTAATGAGCTATCAGAAAGAGAAATTAAGAAAACAATTGCATTAAAAAAATGCCTAGGAATAAATGTAAACCAAAGAGGTAAAAGACCTGTTCTAGGAAAATTATAAGCATTGAAGAAAGAAACTGAAGAAGATACAAATAACTGAAAGCAAGTACCATACTCATGAATAAAAAGAATTAACATAGTTAAAATGTCCATACTACCCAAAGAAACCTAAGATTCAATAAAATCCCTATCAGAATACTAATGGCTTTTTCACAGAGCTAGAACAAATAATTGAAAAATTTATAGGGAACTGCAAGTGACCCCAAATAGCCACAGCAATCTTGACAAAGGACAAAGTTGGAGGAATCCTGCTACCTGATATCAAAATACACTACAAGGGCATAGTAATCAAAAAAGCATGGTACTGGCATAAACACAGATACATAGATCAATGGAATAGCATAGACAGCCCAGAAATAACCCACGCCTATATGGTCAATATTTGACAAAGGAAGCAAGAACATACAGTAGGGTAAAGGCAGTCTAGTTAATAAATGATGTTGAAAAAATTGAACAGATACATGCCAAAAAATGAAACTAGACCACCTGCTTATACCACATACAAGAAGAAACTCAAAATGGATTAAACACTTAAATGTAAGGCTCAAAACCATAAAAATCCTAGAAGAAAACATAAGCAATAAAATCTCAAACATTTCTCACAGCAATATTTGTTCTGATACATCTCCTCAGGCAAGGGAAACAAAAGAAAAAATAAACAAGTGGGACTACTAAAATTTTTGCACAGCAAAGGAAACCATCAACAAAATGAAAAGACAACCTACTGAGGGAAGAAGATAATTGCCAATGATACATATGATAAGAAGTTAATCTCCAAAAGTTATAAAGAATTCATACAACTCAACAGCAAAATAACAAACAATCCAATTTTTAAAAATGGGCAAAGAACCTGAATACATATTTGTCCAAAGAGGACATACAGATGACCAGGAGACATATGAAAAGATGCTCAATGTCACTAATCATCAGAAAAATGCAAGTTAAAACCACAATGAGATATCACCTCCCACCTGTCAGAATGGCCATCCGCAATACACCACCAACAAACAAGTGCTGTGAGGATGTGGAGAAAGGGGAACCCTTTCACACTGTTGCTGGGAATGCAGGCTGGTGCAGCCACCATGGAAGGCAGTACGGAAATATCTCAAACAATTAAAAATAGAACTACCTTAGGACCCAGCAATTTTACTTCTGGGTATATCCCAAGAAACCCAAAACACTAATTCAAAAAGATATATGTATCCCTATGTCCATTACGGAGTTATTTACAATAGCTATGATATGGAAGCAACCCAAATGCCCACAAATAGACAAGTGGATAAAGAAATTATAGTACATATATACAATGAAATATTACTTGGCCACAAAAAAATGAAATATTACCATTTACAACAACATAGTTAGACCAAGAAGGTATTATGCTAAGTGAAATAAGTCAGGGAAAGACAAATACCATATGATTTCACTTGTACTATGTGGAACCCAAAGAACGAGACAAATGAACAAACAAAACAAAAACTGACTCATAGATACGGAGAACAGAGTGATGGTTGCCATTTCAAAGGGGGATTGGGAGGCTCGGTGAAAAGGTGAAAGGATTAAAAAGTACAATTGGTAGTTATTGTACAAAATAGTCATGGGAATGTAAAGCACAGTCAGTAATGTTAGGTAGAACAAAGGTCTCAAGATCTGGGCAGTTTCGAATGTTTTTTTTTGCTGAATGTTAAAGTACAGCACAGTGATTTTGCAGAGGCAGTAGTAACATGACGAGCTGATAGGAATGCAACCAGATAAACAGCCAACTGCAGAAAAGAGAGCATCCTGCTCATAACCAATAGCTAAGCCTCCATTTGAGGAGGCAGAGCTATGGATATGAATCCCATCTCCTTTTTTTGCTGCAAGTAAATAAAACTACTTTGCAATAACCAGGTCTCAGTTTTGAATAGACAACCCAAGTGGAGAACTGGTTGAATTCAATAACAATAATACTGTAGTAACTGTGTCGGGTGCCAGGTGAACACCTGAAATATCCAGGGGGTCACTGCATAAATTGTATAATTGCCTAACTGTGCTTTATACCTGAAACTAATATAAAATAACATTGAATGTCAACTGTAATCAAAAAATAAATTTCTTTTAAAAGAGCATAGAAAAACTAAAACAATTTTGTCAGCAGCAACAACAAAAACCAGGAAGAAGTAAGCCAAAAATCAGATTTGAATTATGATTGCTCTTCGTACTAACAGGTATTAAAATGCAATGCTTTCAGAGTACAGTCTGAAGAAAGGGCTGATGTCAGAGGCAGAACGTAAGTTTCAGAAAGTGGAAGAACAAGCTGGGAGTACAGACACTCTTCCAGGATTCCAAGATTGATCTGCCAAGAAGCAAAGAGCAAAGACACAGCTCCTCCCTTCCCAGGAATCGAAACCAAAAGCAGTGCACACTCGGCAGCAGAATATAAAGAGGTTGACAGTCTCCTGCCCCTGCCACAGCGTCAAGATGGAGCTCAGGAACACCCCGGCCAGATATCTGGACACGTTCATCGAAAACTACCTCCTGCCAGACACGCATTTCCGCAAGCTGGTCAAACAAGCCATCAATATCATCTGCACTTTCCTGAAGGAGAGGTGTTTCCAAGGTGCCTCCCACCCTGTACGGGTGTCCAAAGTGGTGAAGGGCGGCTCCTCAGGCAAAGGTACGACCCTCAGAGGCCGATCTGACGCTGACCTTGTGGTCTTCCTCAGCCAGCTCAGAAGTTTTCAGGAGCAGTTTGATCGCCGAGGAGAGTTCATTGAGGAAATCAGGAACCAGCTGAAAGCCTGTCAGAGAGAGAGGACAGGAGTGAAGTTTGAGATCCAGGGTACAGCATGGTCATGGGGGAACCCCCGCGCGCTCAGCTTCGTGCTCAGCTGCCCCAGGCTCGACGAGGCGGTGGAATTTGACGTATTACCCGCCTTTGATGTCCTCGGTCAAGATTACAGACCTAATCCCCAAATCTACGTCAAGCTCATCCAAGAGTGCAAAAACCTGGGAAAAGAAGGCGAGTTCTCTGCCTGCTTCACGGAGCTGCAGCGAGACTTCCTGAAGCAGCGTCCAACCAAGCTCAAGAGCCTCATCCGCCTGGTCAAGCACTGGTACCAAGTGTGTAAGGAGAAGCTGGGGAAGCCCCTGCCCCAGCAGTATGCCCTGGAGCTGCTGACCGTCTATGCCTGGGAGCATGGAAACAAGGGAACTGTATTCAAAACTGCTCAAGGATTTCAGACCGTCTTGGAATTAGTCATAAACTACCAGCAGCTTCGCATCTGCTGGACCAAGTATTACAACTTTGAAAATCCTGTTATTGGTCAATACCTGATGACGCAGCTCAAGAAACCCAGGCCTGTGATTCTGGACCCAGCTGACCCTACAGGAAACGTTGCTGGTGGAGACTCACGTAGCTGGCCGCGTCTGGCACAAGAGGCTAGAGCCTGGTTAAGTTACCCATGCTTTAAGCATTGGGATGGGTCTCCAGTGGGCTCCTGGAACATACAGCTTCAAGAAGATAGTGGAGATGACTCGGCATGTGCCATACTCTGAACGCCACTGCATCTTAGGGGACGGGACTCCAGAGTCATCTGGGCCAGGCTCCTCATTTCAAGGAGGCAAACCCTGACTCAGAGAGAAGAGAGGACTGCCTACCCCAAGCTAGCAGTGAGTACGACAGACCTACGACTAAAATCCAGGTCTCCTGACCCTACCCATCCCACTATTCTGTGCTTCTCTTCTTTCATAGACAGTATATTCCCTCGGCACCACCACCTGTTCTCAGAAAATATTCTCTGAGACAAGAGAATTATAGACAGAAGAATGGAATCACAGCTTTAACTTTCTTCTGTGTAGCCGGCAGGAGTGTTTTGGTCCAATTTATTACTGCTTGCAATAAAAATAATAGCAAAAAGGAGTACATTGTCAAAAGATCACCTTGAGGAAAATGATACATGTTTTAGAACCAGAACACAGGAGAGAGTTTTCCTCTTCAGAAACCATGAATTAGCCTTGGCCGGGTGGTTCAGTTAGTTGAAGCATCATCCATACACCAAAAGATTGTGGGTTCAATTCCCAGTCAAGGTCAAGGCACATACCTAGGTTGCGGGTTTGATCTCCAATCAGGGCATGTACGGGAGGTAATGGGTCAATGTTTCTTTCTCTTTCATTCTCTCTCTTTCTCCCACCTTCTGTCTTTCTAAAAAAAAATTAATAAATACATATTCTCAGTGAGGATTTTAAAAAAGAAGGAAACCATGAACTAGATGGAATGTACAGGAAGAAGAGGCCAAGGATCAGAGAACCTAGATTCTTCTGGCCTCTCCACTGTTACTCCCAGTGTGTCCCTGTGCAATTCACATGGGTTCTCTAAGGCTGTACTTCCTTGTGTATAAAGTGGGGCTAATAACATTTATCCAGCCCATCTGCCAGGCTTATGTCAAAGCTCACGAAAAAGCCTTTTGTGTAAAAGGAAAAGTAATATTCAAAGGTAATATGTTTCAAATTTTTATATAAGTCATAACTGTTCTGTAAGTCTATCATCTATCATGTTGTTTTTTAAGAAGAAATTTTGACACAAAATAATTACTTGTACAATGTATATATATGATTCTATTATGCAGCATAAACAAAAAGGAAGACTTCATGAATGTTAAGGTTGTACACTGCATGCTTGCTACTGTTAAATGAAAAGCAACCATTTCTAAATTGAAAATTCTTCTAGAATCCTTTTAGATTTCTCTTTGTATTACACCCCACCCTTCCCCTAATCCAGATTTACCAACTTAAAAACCTTCTTTTAATAATCATCTAAATTCTTTTGATAAAATCTGGCAGTTTCAGCTTTGCCAACAGCCATCTACATCTAGATGACAGACATTAACTTTATTTCAAATCCACCCTTTCCTTCAGTTTTCTCTCCCTCCTCCCTTGCAGCTCTCTCCTGGACTTCAAAGCAGCTTTGTGGTTTGCCTTGCAGAAAAATCAGTGGCTGAGAGATGAAAAGCAGCTCTTGTTTATCTCCTGCCTGCTGAAGGTCATTCTTCTCAGTAGCATCTGTGTGAGATCCACAACCGCTTTTTCTTACCCAGGGGAGAAGTAAATTGATTACATACTCAACAACCACAATAAGGAGAGAGTGATGCCCATTCTTAAAGGATATGATCACATCACAATGCAAATATATTAATAAGAATAAGTAGAGTATTGGAGTACTGGTGTTTGGGGCATACAGTTAGAGTATTACTGATTGTGACCCTGATTTTTTTTTAAGACTTATGGTATACAAAACTTTATAGGTAGTTTATCATATTATCTAATTGGTACTTGAGAAGTTATTTGAAGTTAGTAGGCTTTAAGTATTATGACTAATGAAGGGCATTAATAAATGAGTGTGAGTGGGTATCTATTTCCACATAGATAAATGGAAGCATTGTTTTTCTATTGCATATATGGCCACAGCTGTGGCCTTGCTTACCCAGTTTGTGCATCAGTCTCTTTTTTAAAGGGTGATTTCAAATCCAACCCTGCCCTATAGCATACACTGCTTAGCTCTCAATGTTCTTTGTATTCCAAGGACATTTCTTGACCCAGTTTTGTAAAACAGACCTAAAAACACACACATTCCCCAATGCCATTAAGTCAAAAGTATGTTTTCCTAGAGTCCCAAAGTTTATGGTTGTGCTTCAATGATAACACTTTGTCCTGCATCTGTGATGTAGCTACTGGGTAATGTCAGATGGTAAAGTTTTGGCAGTTTTTTGAGGGGGTAGGGTATTAAAGCCAGGGACTTAAAAATTCCTCCTCTCTACCAAGCTCCCAGATGAAATTTACACACCAGGGATAAGAGCAAGTGCAAAACAAGTACCAATTTATGTCTGGACCACAGACCACTATTCCTCAATTCAGAGCTTTTGTAAACCCGACTTAGACTCAAGACTTGTGACAGAATCTAAATCTTGGAACCTCATTTTCTAGTTTATCACATGGTATGGGAACTAAAATAAAAACCAGTAAAAAGAGATAAGAGCAATAACAACAAAAAAAGATGGCCAGGTAACTAAAGTGGCCTTATTTCAGGTTACTAGTTGTATACCACTTGCAATGAAAGAGAAGAGTTAAGTTCTTAAAACATAGCAATCCTGCTGTATTAGTCAAGGTTCTCCAGAGAAGTGTGTGTGTGTGTGTGTGTGTGTACATATGTCATTATAAAATTGGCTTACACAATTATGGAACCTGGCAGTCCCAAGATCCACAGGGTGACGTGGCTAACTAGACTCTCAGTAGAACTCATGTTGTAATTCTAGTCTGAAGGCCAGCAAGTTTGAGACCCAAAAAGAGCTGATGCCTCAGTTCAAGTTCAAAGGCAGGAAAAGGCTGATGTCCCATTTCTGAAAGTCATCAAAAAGGAGGAAGTCAGCCTTTTGTTCTATTCAGGCTTTCCTCTGACTAGATCCAGCCGACCCACACTGGGGAGGATAACCTGTTTTACTCAGTCTACTGATTCCAATGTTAATTCATCCACTCCCAGGATAAGGTTTGACCAAATTATTATCAGGGTGCGCTGTGGCCCAGTCAAGGCGACACATAAAATTAATTATGACATCTGCCCTACCCTATAGTAAATGTAGCCCAAAATCAATGTTCCAGAACCAGACCAATCAGATTAGCACTTCCTCCTTTCGTGGGGTGGAACAAGGAAGGACAAGAGGCAAAATGTGAAAGGGGTCCCTCTTTCCTAATTCTCTGACTCCCCCCTCTAGATTTCTGTGAGGGTAAGATGAGTAACATTTTCATATCACTGTTCCTCATGGAAACGAGCACACTGTCAGCACAGAAGTGGGCTTCAATGAATGTTTACTGAAGGAAGGAAGAGAATCACTTGCTCACAACAGAAAAAATGTCAACCAACCATGACTGATTAAGTACCAGGTATGTGGCTGCCCCCTGGGATTTGCAGTGGATGGTGATCATAAAGAGATAGTACAGCGGCCCTGTTATAAGGGTTGGCACATATGAAGGAATTTTGAAAGGGAGCAGTAACATAACTGCGCAGCATATGCTACACATGTTCTGTGTGCCTACAGAAGCTGGGCCTGGTACTTCCTGTGAGCCAGGGCCCTCCCTGGTGAAACCACTCCTCAAGGTGGGGGCTTCTGTGCCTTGGACTCCACCACTTTGCCACTTACTGATTATGTGGCTTTGGACAAGTTATTCTGCCTCCTTCAGCCTCAGTTTCCTTATCTGCTAAACATGATTGATCAATGTGTGCTTTGCAGGTTAGGTATGAGGAGTAAAGATAAACATGGTTATAAGGCATACACTACCTAGCACAGAGAATGCATAACAATAAAGGTAGCTATTTTTATACTTTTTATTGCTAAGCTAACAGAGGAGAGCTTTTCACCTTATTATTAGTTCACCTTTGAAAGTACTGTAAATCTCACAATATCTCCTTGCTTAAGGTATTTTTCCACCCAGTAGGACAGAAAAAATGCTAAGGCTTGCAGTGGGCATGATGAAAGGCCAGAGAGGAAGAAGGAAATGGGGCCCTTCCTTTTGGAAGTGTACCCTAACACAAGGGCCACAGGAAGGGCTGGGAGCGATAAACAGCCATGAGCTGGGTGCTGTGGAACTCGGTGCAGTTCTTGCTGATTTTTTGGGAAATGGCACTTTTTTGTCAGGGCTATTTGCCAGACATCCTGACAGCTATCATGCATTTGCCTGCTGAAAGAAAGACACAGCAGTGGCCAGCTGGGGCTACGCCACTACACCTTTACAGAAACCTACCCTGTGACTTTGATGAGCTGCGCATTTCTGCCTTAATAAGCTGTTCCAGCAGCCCTGACTTCTTAATTTTCAAACACCCGATTTAGAGTCCGTTATAAAAAGCAGCAAGCTGAAATTCCCTCCTAGCCTCTGCCTGTCACCAACATGTTCGATTGCCTTTGTCCTTTACATGCATCCATTTCCTAAAAGCACAGCAAGTTCTTTCTGGCGCAGGTAGTGACGATGCGTTTTCTCAGGCACCTCAGTGGGGGAATTCGATTTTTATGCATCGATTCTGATGCAGCTGAGGACAAACGTGCCATGATAAATCTGTCCTTTGCTGTTTAGTTACTGATATTAATAGTAAGGAAAACTACACTATGCTAACTTCAAGTTAACCACAATCAAAACCAGCACTTGAAGTCTAGTATTGTTTCAAGTATACAGGAAGTAACCCCCTGGCTGGTTTGGCTCAGTGGATTGAGCGTCGGCCTGCGAGCTAAGTGTCGCTGGTTCGATCTTCCAGTCAGGGCACATCAGAGAAGGAAAACTCTGACTCCAAAAAACCTCCGCTGCCTTGCGGCATACCTCTTCAGGGGAAAGGCTAAGGGAGTAAACCCCGACAGAAAATCCGGAGCCGGAGTTCCTAAGGCGGTTTGACGCTGTAGTCAACACCTGCAACTCCTGCGGCGCACCTGAAGCCAAGCTGTATTGACTCCGTCTTTCCCTTGGACCCTTCAGCTGCGAAGAGGGGGGGGGGGGGGGTCTGCTGCATGGGCAACAGCAGACCCTCCATATCACCCTGCCCAGGCTCTGTAGCTTCAGCTTCACTGGAGAGGACACTCCAGCGTCATCGCAAGATGTCGATTCAACACGGGAGGAGACAGATACCGTGTCACTCCCGAGTCGGACTGCACAGCCATTCTCGGCGGTGCAGATAGACTCTTAAGAAGCTACACCATCGTCTCTCCAGACGGATGGCTGCCGACAACGATTAATAGTAAGTTACTATTTTAACTATCTGAGAATCCATGGGCTCAGGTAAGAGGGAAGAAATTTTGATTCACAACAGAGTTTCTCCCTTTCTGTGTCTTTTCTAAAAGTAGCCTATGTAGTTTACTCAAAAGATTAAAAATTGGAACTGCCTCATGACCCAGTGATTCCACTTCTCTGGTTTTATCTGAAGGAACTCAAAACACTAATTCAAAAGAATATATGAACCCCTATGTCCGTTGCAGCGTTATTTACAATAGCCAAGATATGGAAGCAATATAAGTGCCCATCAGTAGAAGAGTAGGATTAAAAATATGTGGGATACTACTCAACCTTAAAAAAAGAAATCTTACCATTTGCGACAGCATGGAAGGACCTACCATATGATTTTACTTATATGTGGACTCTGAAGAACAAAATAAAAAAACAATTAAAACAGACAATAGATACCAAGAGAGAACTTGTCCAATGGGAGCAGGTTGGGGACACTGGGTGAAAGAGAAGAAAGGATTAAGAAACACAAATTGTTAGTTATGAAACAGTCACAGGAAGTGAGTGTAGCATAGGAAATAATGTTGTAATAACGATGTACGGTGCCAGTAAGAGCACTGGAAATATTGAGGGGAACACTCAGTAAAGTGTATGATTGTCTAACCACGGAGCTGTACACCCGAAAGCAATACATAATAAAAAACTAAAATAAAACAGAGCAAAAAATAAGTAAAAATAAAAAAAAATAAAAGTAGCCTAATTGCTTAACAACAATACAATATGTAATTCCGTAGAATAAGTTTTATGTCAGGGCTTTCAAATTTGAAAACTACCTTACACATGTCTCTTATTATAAGCACTCATACCAAACAAAGCTGGAGTTAAAATTTAGGGGGTTAAGTTTATCTTTACTTTTATTGTTGTCTTCTTTCCTAAAGAAAAAGTACTGATCGACCCTGTAGGAACTTTGCTTTCCTGAGAAGACGTCTGCCTATGTGGAAATGCCTCTATAATGGTTGAGAGGAGCGGCCACACCCCTTGCACCAGCAGATCTGCCCTGGTGCAGCGTGCAGAGCACATGCGCTATCGCAAAGGTTGTGGGTAGTAGAGCCAGGAGATGGGCACTTGGGCTTTCTCCTTCCTGGCTGTGTGATCTAAGACATTCATTTTAAACATGCTGGACCTCAGTTTCCATATCTGTAAAGTGGATTTAATAATTATGTGTGCTTCACAGGGTTATAGTGAAGATGAATGGGATAGTGTAACTTATCGAAGTGCCTGGCACACAGGAAAGGCCCAGTACCTGGGGTAGCTAATATTACTAATATCAGATGTCTCATGTACATGCTGGGGTGTGCTTTTTCTAAATTCTCCTGCCATTGAAATGTAAGCAATGGTGAAACTGGGCAAGCAAGATGGATTTTTGGCTGGTAGGGGTCGCTGTCTTTGTTCATGGTGTGTACAGGCCAAGGATGGGGTAGGAAATACAAAGAAGATGGAGAAGCAGCTAGCAATGCCCTTGAGGAATTAGAACACGGCCAGGCAGAGGAGAGTCAAAGTACAGCAGGTAGAGAGAACACTTGCTGGGTGTGTCAGGGTGGCCCGGAGACCCTCTTACTGGTGGCTGGAATAGGATGGTGCTGCTGGTAGAAGAAAAAGAATGCCCAGCAGCTCAGAAACGAGGGAGTGTGGGCGCTCTGGGAGGTAAAAGCAGGGGGAAAGCAGGAGAGACCAGCTTGCTGCTGGCACCTCTTGGGCCTGTGCAGGAACACAGATGAGGCAGTGTGTGCAGAGGGGCACCCAGCGTGCTGGGTTCCTGGACTGGGGTCACAGGCTCAAGTTATGCATATCCCCCTAATCCCAAAGCATGGCCAGAAGAGAACTGGGGCTCTTGGGGGTGGGGACTGTGGCATGGAGTGAAACCCAGAGCAGGGACCACGGCAGAATTCAGAACGCCAGCATGATGTGATCAATTGTAAATGCTAGACATGTCACTTTTACAGCACAGAAGAGGGTTGATTGGAGGAGGAAAGACTTGGGGGCAGGGGGTCCACTAAGGTTTCTATCATCGTGGGGGAGGGGTGTGGAGAAGGGGATGGGGAGTGGGGGTCAGGTGTCTGAACAAGAGATAAAAGCAATAGGGATGGAAATGGAAAGATAGAGACAGAACATGTGAAAGATACAGTGTCAACAAGATTTAGTGATTTTTTTAAAGTGACTCTGTGTGTGGGTAAAGAGACACAAAGGAAGACAGAGATATCTCAGTTGGAGGGGTAGGGAGGGGAGATCGGGTTTAGCTCTGCTTGGTAGAAACCAAAATGGAGTTGTTTGGAAGGAAGTTGTATTACTGAGCAGAGAGCTGGGTAACCATCCGGGGCAGACGTGCAGGTTTGGAAGCTTCATGTGGGTGATTGGCCTCTCCCAGTGGGGCGTGGCTTCCAGAACGAAGCATCCCAAGTGCTCAGGGCCTTCCAGCAGCCGTCCTGACCTCAAGAACAAGACCACATGAATGGCAGAGCACAGACACGGAAGGATGAAGCCTCCCAACCCTAAACTCCACCACTGAATGTCTTGTGTGGGAAACAGAAATAAATGTGTCCTTTGTTAAGCCACAGTGTTGGTTTGTTTAGCGTTTCTGTGATATGCAGCCAAACTCAACCTAATCTTCGTACAGCCAGCGAACGAGAAGCAAGCAGAACTCGTGGCTTTACTACAGCAAAGAAAGCAGTGTGGCTCGGTCAGTGTTTCTCATTTCTATCAAACAAGTGTCGCTTTGATATTGTGTGTTGTGTGCACACACGACCGTTGAGCAACATGGGTTTGAACTGCATGGGTTCACTTATAAGTGAATTTTTTTCAGTAAATATTGATCCTTCACCGGCAAAAAGATTGATACTCTGCTATGTTGGTCTGGAACCAAACCTCAGTATCTGCCTGTAGTTCTCTCCACGGTTTACAGCCCCTCTTACCTTCCAGAACTCCCATCCATCAGTACCTTTACTAGTTAATCCATCAGTACCTTTCCAGTTAATCAAGGGCAAAAAAAAAAAAAAAAATTGCTATTGCCGAATATAAGGGTTTCTGTCATTTAAGGGAGCCTCATCCCCAGAGTGGTGTTAGTCAATAATTCATACATAAGGAACATGCAAATTTGAAGTTGCTAACTCAAGTCCTAAATTGCCAGGACACATGCAACTAAATGCCTACTTTTAAAGTGAAACTTGGGAGGATCGGTGTCTTTCTCACTTTCTCTGACAGTAATGGGAGTGCCAGCTTGAACCTAAACTGCGTCCTCTGCTAAGACCCGCACACATCTAGGCACGCCCATCCTGTTGGTGGGCGGGAGCCACCTACAAGGTCATTGTTAGGACAGGGGTCCTGGGCCAGCTTAGCGCTGCTCTAAACAGCGGCTCTCGACAAGCGGTCCCCAGAGCAGCACCAGCAGCAGCATCCAGGAATGCATTAGAAATGTCAAGCCTTGGGTCCCACTGCAGAAGTGCTAAATCAGGCTTATGAAACCTTCTGTGTTTTAACAAAGCCTTCAGGTGACTGTAACAAGCGCTGAAGTGTGAGAAGCACTGACCTAAATGTCGGCCTTCTGAATTTTTATCTGGACTGCATGAAAAGAGGGGCTCTGGCAGACAGGACAGAAATGTTCTCACGCAGTTATGCGTGACCTGACAGCTTGATCATGGCTGCCAAGGAGGCAAAAGTGGCAGAATGAGGGGGACAGGAGGCCACCACACCCCGCTGATCTGGCCACCGGAAGAAGGCGACCCTCCTGGCATGAACATCTGGACTGTCGAGGAGACTGCTGAAGCTGCTCGGTGGTGAGCAGAGGCACAGCCGCCCTCAGGGGGCTTCTCAATCAGGAAACCCTGCACCAAAGAGCTTAAAAGAGCTGTTTCTGATGCCCCTGAGGAGTAACCAAAAGTGAGCGAGAATTTAATGCACTTGGAGTCTCTGGGCCGTGCAGCTGAGGGAAAAGGCTGTGATATTTAGATTATTACCGTTAATCTAATCCTGTTAGACTGGTGAGGCCTTGGGGAGCTTGAATTACAGGAGGAATGGAAATTCACTCTTCATGCAGGGTTAACACATAGAAACTGTGATGCATTCATCTCTCTCTGCGGTATAAACACTAAGCAGAAAAAAAATGTTGGCCTGGATTTAAAAACACAGAGGGGCCATCCTTCCCCTTACACCCCACCTCCAGCGCGCGGGCACACACACGCTCCCGTGGTTCTGGAGGGCACATGGCGGTGGGTAATTACAGAGGGCTTCCTGGCTGGCAATGAAAGCCCGCTTGCTTGGGCATCAGTCAAATCCACAGCATCCCCTGACAATTACCCCATCAACTTCAGCCCTAGTGAAATAAATGAGCCATTCAAAGGTTTCTGGAAGCTTCAGTCCAAGCAATGCCTCCTGGGATACAGTGGTTTGGCAATTTGGAGTCTCATAGGCTCTTGCAAAAAGGGTGTCATATTTCTGACCACTTTTCCTGTGGTTGGACTTATTCCTCTTCCTTTGAAGGCTATAACTTTTAAAATGTTGTCATCTCCTGGTTATTCCCTACTTGTTTACGCTCTCATAACTTACAGGAAGTAAGTGGTGGAAATTGTTAATTGCACCCTTCAGTTTCACTGAAGGAAAGAACTGGTGATGGCTTTGGCTGAGGCTGCCTGGGAATTCGCAGGCTGCTTGTTTGGCAGGGCCTGGCTGGAACCAACGCTAAACGTCGGCTCCTCTTATGGAGCTGCCTACTTCCCAGGATGTCATCTTAACGTCAGTACTGTTACTTTTTAAGCTGTGGGTCTCTGGGAATTCCATTTTCCAGAAAGTTTTTCTAGAAAGTTAACTTTGGGGAGTATCATGTGTTCACTAATTCACCCCAGACACCCTCAGCTTAGAAGTGAAATTTCCAGGTGTCCTGTCAACCCTGGTTCCTCGTGAGGGTATCAGGGCAATGAGAGATTGGACCCGCAGAAAGAAACAAAGATACTGAAATTCTTGGCAATGGCTCCATGCCCACTACTTCATGCCCCACGTGGTTTTGTGGCACTGGGTCCGGTAATACAAGCCTCATCTTGCCTGCTATCTTTCCTTATCAACTTGTAACTTAACTTCCTACACCAAGTAGCAGGAGAGTCAGAACACAACTTCGCCAAGCCTTTCAGCCTTAAAGACCTACCTCATTCCAGAGAGCCCTTGCCAACTGCCCACCTTCCAGAGAACCTAAAGCAAAACACCTTCTTGTCATCTACCTTTCAGCCTTTTGGTGAGGGGACCTTAATGCTGGAGAAGGGACACAGTGACCTGGAGGCAGAGGGAGAGAGTCCATGAGCACTGGCACACAAACCACAGGGAACTTCTGAAGACCCAAGGCTATAGCAGCCAGCGAAGGCCCCCCACCCACCCACCGTGGGGCTAGCCTCCGCCCCATGTGTACTGGAGACTCACCAGGGCCCAGGGTGTGTGCTCTGCAGGCTCCTCCATGTCGGGACAGACGGCTTTAGTTCTGCCGCGGAAATGAGTTTCTAAACTGGGATCTGGTGACTCCTGTCCAGGCCAAAATAGAGGTGGTAACAATGGCTTCTTTGGTGTTCTGGAAAGGCAGGGCTGCTGCACACTCACCCACATCCCTTTGTGAGGGGCCAGCTCCATCTTCCCTGCTTCCCCTTCCTTCCTCCCCTTGTACCGTCTGATAAACAAACCAAACAGTATCCTGCATTTCACCTTGAATGAGCCCTCTTATCCTCCCATATCGATGTCACTGACATTCAATTCTGAGGTATAACGATAGATGATAAACAACTTTACCTTTTATAGAGGACCTAAGAAGAAAGGATAATAAGAATAAGCAGGCTCATTGTTGACAGAGAGATGGCCTGTTCGCCAGGATACTTCTCCTTCCTTACAAAGGCCTCGCTAATCTGGCAGGGGAGGCTGGCGGGGGAGCAGGGGATGCAGGTATCTTCCAGTTTGAGAGACTTTATTTAAATTGGCTAATGTGCTGCCCCAACATTGAAAGGTTTTCTGGCCTGGTATCAATAGTAGTGATGTTAATTGATGGGCTGGGTTCCCTTTCCATGTTTCTCTTCCTAATCAACCCTAATCATCTTTTACTCATTCATGATCTCATATAACTGAGCGGGGAAATATACAACATCCCCTTTGTTTTCAGACTAATAGTGGAAATAGTTATCAAGTAATGGATATTTCCAGTTATGGCTTCCCTCACCCCACCTGTTGGAAACCAGTGTAGTCTTTCCCTGGGACAGAAATCTTGCCCTCATAAATAAGAGGGATGCCCTGAGCCCAGATACCGCCATGGTTCCTACTCTTTAAACTGACCATTTGACTGGGGGGCTTTGTAGGGTCATAGGAAGGGCCTGGGCTCCAGCATTAGCCAGATGGGTTTCAGGTCCCAGCTCTACCCTCACTGACTCTGTGACTTAGGGCAAGTCACTAGACCTCTTTGAAAGTTGCTTTCCCCATCCACAAAATAGAAGCAATAATCCCAGTTTGTGAAGACTGAATAATCTAATTTAGGCTAAATTTCAAATATTCTCTCAGCAAGCATTGTACTTCCTAGACGTTAATTCTGTACTCTGTACTCTTCTCTGTTTCATATTTTAAATTCAGTTTTGTTGATGAGCACTGAACAGGCAGGACAACTATGTGCTTAGAAACATTCTTCACAAAACCCCTCAGGTTAGGAGAGAGGATGGTTGAAGATACGAACCCCTTCCTAAACTGAATTGTTTTCGTTTTCATTTGCTATCAGCTGACTCCTGAGCGTATATTTCCAAACCAAACCTTTCATTTAAATGCCAGACTCAGTATATCCAACAGTCCTGTTGACATCTCAGGTGGCTGTCTAATTGGCATCTCAAACTTAAATACCCAGAAAAGAAACTTTTGGTGTCCCCGCTTAAACCTGCTCCTCGCACTGTTCCCATCTCAGTTAGTGGCAGCTTCGTCCTGCCATCGCTCAGTTCTCAAATCTCAGATTTATTCTGGCTGCTTCTCTCTCTCTCGCACTCCACAGGCCACCCACCAGCAAGTACTTGCGGCTCTTCCTTCACAGTATTCCGGAATCTAATGACCTCTCACACTGTGGCTGCCCCCATCTTATCTCAGCCACCACCATGCTGTCACGGGATCGCTGCCTCCTAACAGGTTTTCCTGCGTTCATACCCTGCAGTCTATTCTCCATACCACAGGCAAAGGAATCCTTCTAAAGTCTGAGTCACATCGTGGTGCTCCAAATTGTTACAGAAACAGGGGAGTCCAAAAACAAACCCCAGAGTTTGCGGCTGGGAGACAGGGAAAAGGAAGCAGCTTTCAGGATGCCCTTGCATGCCTGGAGCTAGTGGCTGGAAACATTGTTGCAAAGATCCGCTTTACTTCTAAGACTCAGGAAGATGGGAGGGATCTTGGACTGTGGGCTGGTAGGAAGAAGCAGACAGAGCCTACATAGGGTTCTGTGAATGGTCAGAACTGTTTGCAACACCCACTGCATGAGAGGACGCAGGGGGAGAGAGGAGGCAGGGAGGAAGAGAAGCAGCTGCGGACATTTTGGGCTGGCTCTGGCTCTAGGAGGCTCTCTTTCTCAGGCTCTCCCTGGCCCTCACGCCCTCACTCTCTGGCTTTTGTGGGCTCCCTCCATCTGGCTTGGAGAAGGGATCTCCAGGCTGCTTTAAGAAGGGGCTCTTGTCAGGCTGCTTTGAGAAGAAGAGGAAATCCATGCGGTTTGCAGGAAGAAGGCAGTTTGCAAGGAGGCTGAGAATCCAGGCGGTCCTGCATTGAGAGCTGGAGGGCACCACAGCACAGAAAGGACCTCCCCAATCAGAACTGAGTGATTGGCAGCTACTGGTAAAGCTGAACTGTGCCTAGGAAGTAGGGAAACGGTGTTTCTGACTTTCCTAAGACTGGCCAGGTCTGGGAGGGGGAGGCAGGACTTTGTGTAAATAAACAATTCTTTTCCTTTTCGCCAAACTCTGGTATTCAGAGTTACGATTCTGGCGGCGGGCAATCGGGCCCCTAACTAAAGAGCCCGTGGGTTCTGTTTCAGTCGGAGCAGCCCAGGGGTTCTGTTACAAAATGACTGTCCATCGGACTCACAGCAAAGGCCAATCGCCCTCAGTGTGCTCCTCCACGTGGCCCCCCAGTGTGGCTCACGCTGCTCCAGCTGCCTCAATGCTCAGCAGACACACCCTCATCTCAGAACCCCTGCGCTTGCCATTCCATCTTCCTGAAATACCTACATGCCCACTTACGGATATCTGCGTGCCTTACTCCTTCACCTCCTTTAGGTTTATATTCAAACACTGCCTTTTTATTCAGACCTTCCCTATTCTTTCTATTTAAAATTGTAAACTCTCCCCCATTCTGAAGCCCTTTCATACCCGTCCCTGCTTCATTCTTTTTAGAGCCCTCATCACCATGGAAGACTATATATTTGATCTATCCGTCTCTTCACATTAGAGTGTTAGCTCCATGAAGCAAGAATATTTTGCTCAATCCTATGTCTCCATTACATATTGGACATTCAGTAAAAGTTTTTTAAACAAATGACTTCATGAATGAAACTCCCAGGATGTCTTCCTTTCTCACTCCATACACCTTTTCCTTGTCCCATTTTCTACTTTCCCACCAGATTTTGCTTCTGGCCAAAATGGAACAACAGGGGCCTAATTTACCCTTGCACTTGTCATAGGATAGATACTATCCACCAAACATACCAAGTCCTAAACCTTGGACTAATAAACATGACCTTACTTGGGAAAAGGGTTCCCGCAAATGCAATTAAGTTGAGGATTCTGAGATGAGGAGACTACCTTGGATTCTCTGGATAGGCAGAAATGTCACAAGTGACCTTAGAAGAGAGAGGCCAAAGGAGTTAACAGAGACATGGAGAGGAGAAGACTGAAGGAGATACTGAAGGGATGTGGCCACAGTCTAGGAACACCAGTCAGCCCCCAGAAGCTGGAAGAGGGGAGCGTGGGTCCTCCACGGGACCCTTCAGAGGGAGCGTGGCCCTGCCGACACCTAGATTTCAGACTGATGGCCTCAGAGCGGTAGAAAAATGCATTGCTGTTGTGTTAAGTTGTTTCAAGCCACCCCATTTGTGATCATTTGTCACAGAAGCCCTAGGAAACTAATACACACCTCAAACAACTAAAAACTGGACAAAACAGGTAAAAAAAAAAATGGTTTTTATATATTAGTCAACAGACAAAGCAGGACATTGATCACAGACAGAAAGGAAAAAATTACCCCAACTTACTTCCTAAAGAGCATCCAGGCTGCAATGCAGGGAGAAGAACCAAGCAGTTCATGGTTTCCCTCACTTGAGGAGAAAGAATTGATAATTTGGAGAAGCCAAGAAAGGCAGAATTCACATGGCAGAAAGCAAGAGAGAGCACCACACAGAGATAACCCAGCTGACTCCTCAGCTGAGTGCTGATTAGCGTGTAGCAGAAAACTGCAAGAGGCCAGGAGGAAAAAGCACCAGGAAGAAGCAGGTGGCACAATTCCCAGAGCTCATAGGGTTGCAGACAGTTTATGTTCCCACTAGCCAGTGGGGAAACCACATAGCAAGGGGGTCTCGAGCAGAGGACTCAGAAAGTTGTTACCTCAGCAAGTAAACTGATCCCTAGAGGAAATAATTTCCTCTAATTAAGTGTTGTCTCCATTAACTGTTTATAGAGAAAGTGACGGTGAAACTTTATTTTCGCAGGTGGCAGAGAAGGCTGAGGGGCTGCTGCAACCCACTCCCCACCCCCCAACACACATACACACACACATTGTCTGTGGCTCTGTGCTATATGCAGCTCTGCTGGGCGTGCCCCTGGGGAGGAGCCACCGTCTGCAAGGCCAGAGGAAATACAATGGGAAGAAAAACTTTGAAAGCTTGGGAAATTCTACTGCTGTCCCATCAAGGGATGCTCTAGAAGCCCAAGCAAACCCTTTTCTCTCATAAAACTGCCCTTTGTGAAAATGCATGCAGAAATGGAGCACATATGTCCTAAACTCACATGGGGCTGTATGAGACTTGAAAAACTTCAGAGCATCATGGCAAGACCTTCCAGTATACACATAGCTGTCCTGAGGCCAGCAGAGCTGCATGACAGTCACTCATTTTCTGAAAAGGTTTGGAGTCCCTGCAGAATGCAGGGATCAGCCTAGCAAGGAAAAGAAAATGGGAAGCTCCAGCCACAACCAGAAATTGTCAAATCAGACATTATCTTGTCAAGTGATCTGCATGGTCAGACATTGGATAATCTAAGTGTGTTCTGACATGAAACGCTGGACTGGAACACAGCAGCCATCTAAACCAACACAATCCCAGAGTCCACTTTTACATCACGGAGTTCTTCTCAGCCTCAAGAAAACCAGACTCAAAAAGTAAAGCACACTTCACAACCTGAACACGGAACCAGTTCTTGAATCACAGGACACTGGAACCCACGCTTTTACTTGCGTGTGTCTCAGTCCTGGAGTTCTAGAGGAAATTCTGGCTTCCTGGACCTAGAAATGTCTGATACGAAGCCACAGGCAGGCCTAAGCCTCTGGCTGACAACTACCCCTTCTCTGCCTCTGGGACGTATTCTGAAACACTTCAGTTTCCCCATGGTGCTGATTCGTCTGACATAGAAACAAAGAAGGAATCACCACTGCCAGAGACACACCTGCTCTGGAAAGCGAGGTTCAATGGATAGAAGCACAATAAGTGCTGGCTGTGATAACTTGAGGGGTTTGTTCTTCACCATCAGTAACACTCCGGCAATGGAGGAGTCCCTTTCATCCAACTTGATCTGAAACACGTTGGTATCTCAGTTCTCTAGTAGCTCAGATATGTGCAGACTACATGCAGCCCCTAGCTTCTAAGGGTCAAGTTCACCTATGCAATGACATTTACAATTTTCTCCTAAAATTAAAAAATAGAGAGCAAGGCCAACATTGTTATCTCTATTGAACATAGCTGATTATGGGTGCTTTCACTCTTTGTATTTTTTGCCTTTTGTACTTATAAACATGAAAGTTGTATATAAATGTGCATTGTAAACCGTAAGATGCTGATCTAGATACATTTTAAAAGGTTTCCAACTGGAATAATTCTGGTGTTCAATAACCTGTGCCTGAAAATTCCTGTTCACCAAGACTAATGAGGGCATGAGGTCCTTAAGGACTGCAATAAAAACTTTATGGCACACACTAAATGCAGCCACTAACATGCATTTATTGTAGCTTTGTATTTGTTTAATAGAGTTTGAAATGCAGAACAGAATGACATTCAAGGCACATCTCAGGTTGTATTCTTAATCTGCACAAATAAGAAGCCAAAGCATAATCTCTCAGGCAGCTCTCCCCTGGGGACTCTGGTTAATGTTTCCAAGTTTCTCTAGAAACAATTACCCTCATTTCAGAAACACACTGGCTTTCTAGCCTACACCAGCTCCCACCAGTTCATTTGGTTCACAAGCAACCGGTTATCAAAGAGGAAAAATCTTTGCAGTGCTCCAATGTGCTTTCTCAGAGTTCAAGCCAGATTATCTGAGGTGTGCGGAAAGAAGCCTTTCTTGGTTATACTAAAACCAGTGTGTCCAGAGGTCTTGAATTTAGAGATAAATTAGCCACCTAACAGAGGCTCTTTGAGAGAGGTTTTCTCTCTAGGAGTCCATTAGAGAATAATTTTATTAATGATTTACTCTACAGGCCACTGTACAGAAGGTCATAGGGAATTTTTTTACATGTTTTATATACAGAAATGTGGAAAAAACATAAATATAAAATTAACAAATAATTATAAAACAAACACCCACATAACATCTCCCACATCAAGGAACCGAACTTTTCTAGACCACAGAAGTTCTCAGTGTGTCCTGTCCCTCCTCACTATTCGGACTTTTATGATAATTACGTCCTTGCTTTTTGTTATGCTTTCACCACCTATGTGTTTAGGCATCCCTAAAATCATAATTCAGTTTCCCTTATTTTTTGGACTTTATATAAATGTAAGCACACCATATATATTATTTTGAACTTACTTTTTTTGTACATTATATTTATAAAGTTCACATTGTTGCTTGTATTTTTTTCTGCAGACATTTGGGTTGGTTCCAGCATTGCATAATTATAAACAAAGGTGCTTTGAGCATTCCTGTATGTATATGTTCTGGGACATGAAATTCACTGGAAGGGGCACTGCTGGGATACATGCAAACCATACCTTCGTGTCTACCACACAATCCACTTTCCAGAGGAATCTGTACCAGTCTACACTTTCCACAGCCACAGATGAGAACAATGTGGTTGTACATCCTCCCAAACATGTTATATAAGACTTTCCAACTTCAGATTCAATTTCTCCAAAAGTTTCCACCTTAAGTTTTAATGAAACACCACTGTGAGACTTAGTGTGATATCCTCACTGCATACACTCTCTGCATAGCATAAAAGAACAAACAACTGCATTAGTACCATTGCCTCCTTTCATACAAGTGACAAAGTGGCCCAGAATTTGGTTTCATTTAACAGGGTTCCAAGATTCTTCACAGTGTGGGATCTTCTCCTGAATCTATACCTCATTTAGTTCAAATCTCTCTTAAGAAGTTATTCCCAGAACTGAATATTGTCTTCCCCTAGTAGTTGGGTGCATGTAGAGAATCAGGGTTAAGGAGAAATTATTCTGAAGCATCATAACACTTTGTCGGGAGGCAGGACACTTGCCCAGAGAGCAGAAGCAAGATATGGTTCATCCTTGCAGGGTGAACCGCATCTGACCACTTAACTATTATGAAATCCTAGGTTTTCCCCTCCAGATGGACTAAAAAGTAATAGAACTGCTAGTGAAGAAAGCTGTAAGTACTCAGCAAACTAGCAACATCTGCTGCCTTCATGCAGTGAGGACCTGCTCCTCCTGCCACTCACCGTCTATGAAGAAGAGGAGAATGACATCCTTTGTAGTGCTGCTCAGACTTCAGAGTACGATCACGGTTCTTCAAATGATCATACCTAAAGTAACGTGCATGAGAGTCAGAAAACCACTTGGGAGTTCATAGGAAACATCCATTCGAAGCTGGAAATGCACATAGAAAACACAGGCATCTCAGGTATCCTAAAATAGAAAGTTATGACTGTTCATTGAGGATGTACAAATTGCTGGGCGCTGTATTAAGCAATTCATATACATTGTCATAGTTAGCCTTCCCAACAGCCTGAGACCTGAATACTCTTTTCCCTCCCAGCCTCTTCATGCCTCCTCAAACTGGCTCACTTCTACTCATGGTTCAGTGTTCATCTTAGAAGTCTTTCCTCTGGGGAGCCTCCCCTCACACCCCAAGCCCAGGTGGACTCTAACCCCCATGCAT
This sequence comes from Furipterus horrens, assembly GCF_987537825.1. NCBI lineage: Eukaryota > Metazoa > Chordata > Mammalia > Chiroptera > Furipteridae > Furipterus > Furipterus horrens. The sequence continues at coordinate 122,125,760 of NW_028327172.1, read as the reverse complement.
TTCCATTTCCCTTGTACTTCTGCATCTTAGAACTTCACACACCATATTGTTATCTCCTTTCTGGTCTCAGTTTCTCTACCAGATTGTAATTTCCAAGGTAACAGAGACTATTATGTTTATAGCTGTAACAGCATTATCTCAGCATATGTGGTCCAGAGTGAAGGCCAAAAAATTTATGTTGAATAAATGAATGAGTAACCCCTTTGAGAGAGAAAGTAAACACTAAGGCACGGCTAGAGTCCTGGTCGGCCTGGACTCCCGAGCCTGTGTTCCCAACCAGCAAAGGACTGCATTTCCCAGTAAGCACCTTCTTTGCCAGAACAGGCTGGGCACTGTGCTTTTCACACTGTGTGTCTTTTAACCTGCACGCTAACTCTGGGAGAGCGGTCTTCCCCACCACCTTTTCACAAATGAGGTAACTGAGGCACAAGGAGTTTAAATAATGCCTTCAATACCATTAAGTCCACAGCCAGGAGTTGACCTCCTTAAACTGCCCCACCTATCCCCTCCTCTGCTCCCCACCAGCGTGTCTCTCTGTGTTGGTTGCACCAAGTTTGGCTTTTGGAAAGGAGACCCATGTTCATGCAGTAGAGGGAGAATGTGCTTCAGAATAGTGGCTGGAATTACCCTCACTACTACTTCTTCTTCTTTTTTCACTTACTAATAACTCTTAGATTAAATATATCAACTGAGCAATCTTATGTTACTTAACAATAGATCAGAACATGAATGACTCAGATTGGGGCTCTCAAGTCAGCCAGTCTGCATTCAAACACAAACCTATCCCTCTACAGTTATGTAACCCGGGCATGTTCCTAAACCTCCCAAGGCTGCTGTTCCTCATTTCCAGCTGAGGATGACAATGGCATGTCTGTCACGGGGTTGTGTGAGGACTGAATGAAGTAATACATGTAAAGCCATAACACACTGCCTGGAACATACATGGGCTCATTAAATGTGGGTGGAGTTGTTAGGATGCTTTTGTTGCCGGTAACAGAAAACCTTGAATCACCTAGTTTAAACAACAGAAAGTACTATGTCAAATAATACGACCAAAGCTCAGGTGGCTCCATAGTTAAGTCAGTTAATTCCTCAGGGGCTCCATGGCTCCTACCTGTCCAGCCTCCACTTTGACCCCTGCCACTCCATTACTTCCTCAAAGTGGTTAAACCCCACCCCACTCCCATATTCTAAAGAGTTCTGGACCTAGGTCCAGGGTTTGACTTTACCAGAAGGCTAAAGGCATATTTCACTAACACAGAAGTCATTATCACCGTAAGACTCAGCACAGACTACTTGCTGAGGCAGCTGCAAGTCCCCATGGATTCATGGTTCGAGGGACTCAGCCACCTACACTCCCTCTGCCGAGAGTAGGCACCAGGAAACATGGTACTGCAAGTCCCACTTCCCTTTTCCAGCTCCTTCCCTCTGAGATCCTTCTCGAGCCCCATCGGGGAAGTTCTGTCCTTCCTGAGAGCAGCCCTTGTACCCTGGGGCGAAAGTGGGTTTTCTGCGAGGGCCTGCTCTGGATTTTTCTGGATGACAGTAGATTCGATGAGGGAATATGAGTATGGAATTAGTGGTGCTGCCCCATGAACTCATGCCCTTGGAAGTAGTTTTTATCCAAAAAAGTAATAATGATAGAGATTTTAGACACAAAAATCAGTGGGGAGAATGTTTTAGCACTGGTAAACTCAGAGTTTATCATTTTCTTTCTTGCTCTTTTGATTTTTGGTTCTGGTTTCAAAAGCAAAATCTCAAACCAGAAAAACTTAAAGGAACACAGAAACAGATAACCGTAAAAAATATCTACAATTCCACATTATTTATAATCCTTTGGCATATATATGTCAGTGTTATTTGCTATGCAAAAACAAAGAATCTTACCCTGTATCAGGTTGGTGACTGTTTTTCTGACTAAGTAATATAGCACGAACATCTTTTTATGTTAATAGATGTAGCTCCACAAAATAGATTTTAACGGCTGCTGAGTATTCTGTTGTATGGGTGCACCATGGTGTATTTTAGAAAGCCAAAGTTGGGGACAATGGTTTGTCATTACAAACAGCATCTTGGTACATGGTTGGGCAGTTGTATTCTTGGGATTGTGTCTTAACTCTAATTATATAAATAAGTACTTGCATTTCCAACTGACTTTGAATAAGGAATTTCTTCTCACTGATACCCATTTTGCTAATCTTAAAATGAAAGTGAGCCCTACTGCTCAGAGTTATAAGATTAATAAGAAGAAAGGAATATAAAAAGCTACGGAGTATTTCAGAAAGAAGCTGATACTGTTATGCTTACTCCTGGATGCAGTTATCTTAGAATACAAATGAAGCTGACGAAGCCTTGAGGACCACTCTGCGTTGTGTTAACTTTCTTTTTTTTTTTAACAGAAATTTTACTGTAGTTTGACCTACAGCTAATGCACTGAATGCTCTTATTTTCTTTCTTTCTTTCTTTTTTTCTTTTATTATTTGGTTTTTCAATTATAGTTGTCCCATTTTTCTCCCATTGGTCTAGTCAAGGAACGTGTATAAATGACTCATGGACATGTGTTAACTTTTAAAATGCTTGAGGATTGTGTTCCACTTGATCTGAGTAAGTGGGTCTGCTGTGTTTTCAAGGCATCTTAATCATGTGGGTTCTCTCCAGTCTTTCTAGTGTTTCAGGTCCAGGAAATCTCATTTTAGGCACCCAGGCTGTATGCACAGGCCAGGCTCATGGCTGATGCCCGTTCCCTCCAGAAATCTCAGTGTGTGAGCTGCCTTGGGTGCCCTTGACTAATATTTAACCTAGCAGTACAAGCCATAAGTCATTGTCGGGGGCTGGATGGATTGATCTGGAATGTAAAGGTTTATTTATTTACTGGCTCCCTACTGTGCAGGTTATGTTACGCATGGTGTTATCTTGCCATGCAGGAAATGTGCATACTCTTTGAGGCCAAGGCTTAAGTCAGGGCCATAATATCCTGACCCCAGTGAATGGTGATTTTCCACAGCAGCAAAAAGTCTTTAAAGATACAGTGGCAGCAGGAGTGCTGGCTTATTGAACCAGGAGGTAAGGCAGAGCAGAGCCTCAACCATTGCATTTTGTCCTTATTCTCTGACCATGCCAGATCCCTCTTTTTAAGAACCCTCTGAAGTCCGTCTTCAGTAAACCTCTCCTGACCTTTTCCACCCTCTCAGATATCCCAGTTTTCCACATTCTTGCAGCACTTCACAGTCTATGGCAAATGCATTGGCACTTAATTGTGAACTGACTCCATCACTATTTCACGTGCACTGGGTTTGTTCCTGCAGACAATCTCACTGAGCTGAGGGCCAGATATACTCCTGCTTCCACCCTTAGCCAGAGTAAAGGACAGAGGTAGTCGTACTCAAGCAATTTTGGAGGTCGATTCATCCAAAAAGCTTTTCTCTTCTTGCTTAAATATCCCTGAGCCAACATTTCTGAAGGGCCCCCATGCTCCCTGCTCCAGACAAGGCACTTCATGGGCCAGGACAATCCCCGTCACTTCTGAGTCCCTTGAAGAAAACACTACTGAATATTCACAATGCTAACTGTGCACAGTGAGCACCTAAGTAATATTAAAACAGAAACCTTTCCTCAGACCCGCTCTCTCATTTTGCAAGGAAAGGTCTGACCGAGGAGGTTAAATGGCCTGCTCAGGGAGACACAGGTATTTTTGCAGGCATCCAGATGGCAGCCCTTTATGCAAAACTCTGTAAAAGCTTTTGTATTCCTCAATGAGGAGCACTACAAAAAACACAGTGCTCAGTAAAAGAGGTACATATCAAGATTCCATCTTAATAATAGACTCCAAGCATTTAATTCCTCTAGTTGTGTAGAATATTCTAACTCATTAGAATTTTTATTATGGCAATTATGTATAGGTGAAAGAAAGCATTAAAAAATAAAAATTCACATAGCTTTCTCTGAATGGCCCCAGTAGTGCTTGTTATGTGGACCAAAATAACTTCTATCTCGGGCAACACTGTGTAGCTGGTGAATCTCATTTTATGAATGTGCTCCCTGCCTGCAGCACCTGGCATGTGTTGGGAACTGTAAGTGTTCTCAGTCTTGTCGTGACAGGTTAGGGTCACGGGTCGGGCTATGAAAAAATGTGTGTGTATCAAGGAAAACAAACTATATGTACAACACAGGCCGACCTCACAGCTGCACTGAGTTCTGAATAATAAAAGAGTTTCATTTTGCAAAACTGTGTTTGAGTTATTCATTCACAATTCCTTTACTGAGCACCTAGTATGAGCGAAGCACACTATTAGCAGAAGTGGAGGAAGCACAGACAAATACGTCATGGCAGCAGCCCGCCAGGGCAGGGTTCTGTGTTACAGGGACAGAAGACGAGCCTAAACCACAGACACTTGCCTGGTTCCTAGAATCCAAAGGCCAAGAGAGAATTCTGGCTTCAAGTGGGGCTCAGCCACATCTCCAAGGACCTATGTTCTCTCCATCCATCCTTCTGTCTGTTTTCTGCAGGGTTAAGCTGATTGTCAGGCTCCCAAGTTCTCATGACAGCCTCAGGGGTTCCCCTGACGGTGGCAAGTAACTGCACTGCCATAAGGCCACTGCCTTTACACCACACTGTCTGGGGAAGGGAGAGCCCATGCTCACTGCCTTAGCGATAATGAGAGGGCTACTTGCTTTTGACTAGCTTGAGCAGCGGGCCCACATTTGAAGCCGTCACTAGGGCAAGGGGCTTGGGGTTCTCTGCTTGGGTGGCAGTGGTCTGACACTAACTGATCAGTTTAAGTAGAGCAGAGTCTATCTTGCCTGCAGCTAGGTGAGGTCAACTCCACCCAACGCCCTTGTCAGGGATGGGATAGAGCATTTTCACCTAAGTAAATCACACTTCTGTTGTCCAGAGAAGGGGAAATGGAAAGTAGGGAAACAGCCAACAAATATCCTATGACAGTTGCCCAAGGGTGAGCTCAGGTGAGGTAGACTGGAAGGTGCCCATGACCAGGACCCGCCTGTGGCACCTTAGGTGACATTTTCATTGACAGCCCGCAGTGCCACATCAGCTGTGGTGAAGGTGTCCACTTGCTTCGGCTTTTAGTTGGAAGAGTAATTTTGCAGGAAGGCGGTTTGTGCTATAAAAGCTGCTTTCTGCTCGAACTAAAAAGCAAACGGCATTCAGAGTCATCTGAAGAGAATCAGGTTTGGGGGCTACTGTCAGCAGCAAAAGCCAGCCAATCTACATCCCTAGCACCTACCTCAGCAGCGATTTCTTAAACACACAGTAATAATATATTCATAATGTTGGCACTGAGGTCTGCTAGTGAAAGGTGAGGTAATGTTCGATTCATCTCAGGGAGACAACAGTGCAATAATGTGCGAGAGCTTTGAAATGGAAGCCGAAAGGATCGGCTGCTAGACTGACCTGTGCTGCTAATTCACTAGAGATGGGCTCTGGAGTCATTTGGCTTCACAGTTACTGTGTGACTTTGGGCAAATCACTTAACCTCTCTGGTCCCAAATTGTCTCCTCTATAAACTATGGCTAATAATACTTGTTATAGGTAGTGTGGAATCTAGCTACATCTCAGTTTGCTCCCTTGTAAATGAATGAATGTTTTACCCAGAAGTAGTTAATTGTCTGGTGGATGTGCGAGAGGTGATGTTATATCTGTGGAACAGAAAAACAATGGGAAGTGAAAGGGATTAACTGAAGCTCACTCGATGGGGAGAATTTGGAGGCGAACCCAAACCTTCTAATCCCGTGTGCAGGTGAACCGGCCACTCTGCTGTTCCTGGGAGGATGGGACAGAAGCCAGCACCACCAGGGCGAGTTCAGAGGATCTGCTGATTATCATTTGAAGATATGCTGCTTCATTAATAGCCACTACTTCTACTCTGACAGGAGCAGGAGCCCCTGTGTAAAGCAAAACCTTGTCTCAGGAAGTCTGTCAGACAATCACCACAAGAAATCCTTCCAGGCTCCTGCCTCTTTCCTCTGCAGGAGGTTCTGGCCCAGCCTAGGAAATCAATCCAATGGTACAGCCAGTGCTATAGAACCCACAGTGTGGCTTTTATTTCTGGTTCCACCGCCCTATGTGACTTTGGACTGAGCATCCATTTGTTTCCTTATCTGTGAAAGTGTTGGTTCTGTGAGAAATGCTTACAATAAAAACTGGGACACAGGACTTGAGCAGCAAAGTGAGGTGCTTATTCACGAGTCTGCAGAGTCGGGCGCACCCTCAGCCAGGAGAATGTGCGCCCCAAGTAGACGAAGAAAACTGGTTTTATAGTAATGCGGTTAGCTCCCCCTCCCTAACGCAATTAGCTCCCCCTCCCCTCTCCTTCTCCCCCGTTTCTCCATTACTGGTTACTCCGGAGTTACAATATAACATGATTGTCTAAATGCCCCTCTTGTGATTTGTAAATATGCTAATGCTGTCAACTCCCTTCTCAGAGATCCTCTAATTACATTTGCCCTTGGGACCCTCTAATTACATTTGCCCTTAAGACCCTTTAATTACATTTGCCCTTTGTTACTAATGACTTTCTACTGGTTTGGGAGTCACTATGTCCTTGTTTCTCACAGTACCAGTCTCTTGCAGGGCCATTGTAGGGGTCAGTTTGATGAAAACTACTTGGTTCCATTCCTGGCACAGGGGCCGGCGTGGGGATGTGTTTGCCGAAGCCCAAGAAGTGAAGTGTTTAACCGGAGATGTTTAAGACGTGCAGAATCATTGCTGTGTTTTGAAATGTGGGCTCTGACACCTATACTACCTTTTCAATAAGAAGTGTATTTAAACAGCGAAATATTTAGTATTGTTGTTTTAAAAGTGCCAGCTGGTGAAAGTGCCCAGGTATTGTTTTGAAATCTGTCTTGTGGGTTGGTGATCCGCTGAACATCAATGTTACTGGAAAACGGAGCAAGGAAGCCATCACAGTACTTCTAAGAAGAGAGAATCCCAAGGAGTCATTTAGGTGCCCTGTCCATATGCCCCAACTCCATGCCACGCAGTCTGCAGCACCTCCATTATTGGCTTTAAAATGGTGCTCTCTGCACATGGTACAACCGGCTAGAGAAGTACTGGTGCCAGCAAGGTAGACAGGGAAGTGGCATGTAGTTTGTTTGAACGTGTGTGAACGTGGGTGTCCCACTGCTGCTTACTAACTAGCGTGACTGGCCAGGCAGTTTCAGCTCTCTAAATCTCAGTGCCTTCATCTATGGAATGGGAATAAGAATATTTCTTTAAAAGATTGCTGAGAAGTTTAAATAGAACAATATTTTTCAGCAGCTTGGCCCATAGCGAGCACTTATTAAACAGCTGTTATTCTTTTTTGATGCTTTTTTGGCCTTCTCATTTTTCTCTGGTTCTTTTCAAGGGTTGCCCTGTCCCTGCATTACCTCTACTAGACACACAACATGAAAAACGGGTAACTCATTTCTAACACTCTGTCTTGTCCTATTGGTTAATTAATAATTTCAGTTAGTTGGGATGCCCCAGGTCTGTGCTCTTCAGGAATCTGAGCCCTGTCTGCCCAGATGGAGCTGGAAGCCCCCATGCCTTTTGACTCAGGGGCATCTGGGATGACTGAGTACTCGACAGGCATTACTGGACTGTGAAAGAAGGCTGTGACAATGATGACAATGATGACAATGAGGAGTCTCCTGGGCCATAAGCCAGCAGGACCTGGGCAGCAGGATGAGGATGAGGCACCTCAGGTGGGGGGGAATGAGCGCACGGTTTGTGCCAATGGGAGCAGGGGCACCTGCATCCCCTTCCCCTCCTCCGTCCACCCCACACCCCCAGAGGCAAGCAGACTTACAGGGCAGAGCACTGGGCTGCAGAGCCACACTTGCAAATGTGGGCCCTGCCAGGCTGTAGCCACTGCTCACAGTGTCATTGCGGTGGTGACAGGGCCCAGTGATTCCACCACTGCTTGGGTGCTTCTAGAGACCTCACTACAGCCCCCAGGGAAGGATGCTTTATTTCCTTTGGCCTTGAGGCATCTTGTTCAATAAACTGGCTTCCACCAACAAAGAGGAAATAATAAAGACTCGTCTTTCCTTTCTCTGACTGCCCAAGGACCCTTGCTAAGCCAAGCCCATGGCCAGCACACAGGCAGTGGGAGTTCTTTCAGACATATACTTTGGGTGAAGCAAGACATTTTAGGTTCTGTTTGGTCAGTTGGTTCCCTACAGCGTGCCATTGGCCTTACCACTCTCTTTGTCATAGAATCAAGGGTGTCCTGCCCTCTATAAGGCAATCTTTGAGCCCCAGTATAGAAATACGTTCACCTCACTGGCATCTGAGTTGGTCCAAGTCATGACTCTCAGTCTGAAGCATAGCGATTTGGGGGCACACTGTTGCCCCTGTCTCCATACACTGGCTGTCACCCCATGGAGGCTGTGACTCAGTGCTGCTTCCCCCAGGGCCATGAGCAGCTCTGCCCTCTGTCAGCATGACTCACCAAGGATGCCCACCTTTTGGGGAAGGTGTCTCAAGCTATGCCCTGGGCACTCACCGGGCACGTTTTTAGCAGGTTCCTTAAGCCTGGCTTCCTGCCCAGAGTCTCCACTGAAACCTTGGCCTACCTCCTGTGCTTTGGCTGGAAGAAGGATGGATTAAACTTGGCTGACTGGCCCACTTCCCAAGTGCCCTCATTCTCAGGACATCCGGCTCTTTGTCTGCCTTCCTGACCAGGCCCCATGAAGTGGCTCACAAGCTCTGCTGCCCACAAAACTCCCATTGCCTACCCTCCAGCCTCTCTTCCTGTTAGGTAAAGGAGAGAGGAGAGCCAGGCATATCGCACCTTATTATTACTTAAGAATATTAGTTCATAGAACCCCATTTTCCCCCAAGCTGCTGAATAAACTGTAAAAGACCCAGTCATCAGTTAGAGATCAAAGCACTAGTTGTATCGCTTCTAAAGCAAAATTTGGGAAGGCAGCTGGGACCTGCAACCCAAATGGCTTCCTCTGTTTTTTCTAAGAGATGTCCTTAGCGCGAGCAGCTAGATCATTACAGGATTTCACACGCTCCCCACCCAGGTGGCTTACAAGATGTAGAAAGGCACGTGGAGGCTGCAGGGAGACAGAGAGAGACAGAAGGGAGGCCCCATGAGTTCCACCCAGTAGAGAATCATGGATCAGGAGTCTGGCCTGATACCAGTTCTCACTCCTGGGGCCAAAGGAAGGGAGAGGAGAGAAAATGCAGCAACTTTCTTGCTACATCAGAGAACGCAGGTGTTTCTAAATTCATGGACTGGTGGGAACTCAGGGAGGGAGGGTGGCTATCACCCCCAAACCCACTCTGGATCTCACCTCTACACACATCCAAGAGTTGCATGCACAAGCAGCAAAGGAGAAAACCTCGAGGCAAGTGAGGATTACAAGGAAAAAAAAAGTGGCCAGAAGAAGTGTAAGGAAATGTTAGAAATATGATACATCCTCAAGAGTAAGTCAAGGATCCAAATATCTACTATCTTCTAGACAGTGTTAAAATCACTAAACATTATACACTGTGACCTGAACACACTAAATTTATGGGAAAGGAAAGGAGAAGAATGGCTGACATTCTCAAATAATAAACTTGTATACTCAAACATGTACCTTTCAGAAGTTTTGCCGAACCCTGAATTTTTTCTTTAACGACTGATACTTTTTATTAAAGCAGTTAAGAGCCTTTGTTCAGGATTTTAAAGTTACTAGAATAACCAGATATACTCATTTTTCAATATGGTACTCTTTCCATCTGCTCTGACAATGCTGGGAGTTCAGAAGTGGCATTGCCAGGTCAAAGGGAACTCTGGCACCTTGAACAAAATAGCCAGTGATCTCATATTAGAAGCTGCCAACCCCTCCCGCCAATGGGAGGATTTCCTTCATGCCCAAGGAAATCCCAGATTTTGTATAATAGGAGAACAGTAGGTGGGAATCAAACCAGTGTTTAACAGTAGGTGTTAGTAAACCTCCCAAGAGGTGTTCTAAGAAAGCCACACAAACTTTGGAGCAAAAAAATAACTTGTTTTGTACAGCTGGCTAATATTCTTGCATAAATCAAGTTGGAACCAATGTGGTAAGAATAGCAGTGCACACTAGACAGAATTCCCCGTTAATACTATTTTAAAAAATACCTAGAGACCACGTTTCTATAAAAGTAACTTGGTATTCTCTGCATACAAGTGTGACCCGTTAAAAGAGAAATTTATTGCAGCTCTGTTCCTCAGTGATCTCATAAATATATGACTGGAAAGACATTTGCTTTTGAATCTAGGGTAAAAGCTATTACATCAAAGTGGAAACGATTTTTGCAAAGTTTTCCTCCCGGGATTTAGCACAGCTCCTTGAACCTTTGTTGTATGCAGAAGGCCTGGCTTGTGATCTTAGAGGGGACAGATGAAGAATTCAAGGTCGATGACTCTCATACAGGAACAATAGACACAAAGCACGTTTAAGCATATTAATAGGCAGTACTTAGGATACTCTTCATGCATTACAAATCAGATGCAATCAAAGGGACCACTGGATGATTACATGTATATGACTATGTGATTTTTATGGCACCAGATTTCAGTACCCATCTGGGGTCTCCCTCTCCTTTGCTGGCTTTGAGAAAAAAAGGATTCATCTTCGGGAGCCCCTGTGTCAAGGAACTGTGGGAGGCCTGAAGCAGTTGACGGCAGCCCTCAGCCTCCAGCCTCTGGCCTGCGACAAAAGGGACAGATGCAAGGAACCGAATCCTGCTGATAGACATGAGCTTGGAAGTGCTTCTGACAATAGCCAAGCCTCGGATGAGGCCCCAGCTTTGTCAGAAGCTGAAGCAGAGAACCCGTCACACCAGGCCTAGACTCCTGACACAGAGACACTGAGAGATAACAAGTGTGTGTTGGTTTAAGCTGTTAAGCTTGTGGAAATGTTGTCAGACAGCAATAGAAAATGAACATACTCTCTCTTCTACAGTGGAATGACTCTCAGTCATTGGTGTCAGAGGACATCTTTAAAGTCTATCAGAGAGTCCAATGAGCAGCTGGTGGTATGAATACCTCTAGTCACAATTAAAATAATGCTGAAGTTTCTAATGCAAACCAGGACCTATGTATGCACCGCACAGACTGTGGGAAGACTGGGCATTTGGAAGTTCTTTGTATGTTGAATGCAGTGAGTGCCTTGGAGATACAGAACACTGTACTCCCTGAAAGGTCAGATGATAGACTCTCTGCAATATGTTCTCATCATGCTTTGAAATGACCTTGGAGAAAGTTCATTTCCCACATAGTTCTTATTAGACCAAAAAGATACTTTTAAAATTTAACCATAATGCAAATGCAGGAACAGTAGGTGCATCTTCTTCATTCCTTAAAACAAAGAACAGACTCATAAAAACAGAGGTTCAAAGGTTATGATTTTCTTTGATAGCAACACAACATGATGTGGAATGAAGAAACTAAATTAAGAAGAAAATACTGCTCAAAGCAAATTTTCTTCCACCGGTTTTGCTTTCTGCCTCTGCAGCATGACTTCAGGTGAGTGGTGAGGCCATAAGAGGTCCTTGGGAGCTGGAAGCAGCTCTGAAGAGCTGCCTACGATGACGAGAGAGAGGGGCAGAGGCCAGAGAGACCTGCTCTCACACTACCCCGAGAGAGAACAGAGAGCCAAGCTTTCTCCTAAGCTGGGCAAGAATTATTACAGAGCTTGATTGCATTCAATTTCCAAATGGGAACCAGGCTCGTTGATTTGTAAAGAGGCCTCCCCTCCCATGCTTGGAGAAAATCAAACCGTATGTGATATGAGGAGGAAGGAGTGAACTGACCAGGATCATCCTGAATTAAAAGTAATGCCAGAGATTAGGATAAGGACCCCTAGCTCTTTAAAAGCCACTGCACCATTTAGAGCCTTGTTTGGAAATGAAACTATGAGCTCCAACTCCAGGATGGCCAACAGGCCTCAGTGTTCGGCCCTAGTCTGAACTGACTGCGGAGGGCTGCCTGAGCGTGGACAGAGAAGGAGGCTGCAGGCGGCTCTGCCGGGATGGAGGCGGAATCTGGCTGGTGTGCACGGAACCAAAGGCTCCAGGTGCCAAGGCGCATAGTATCACACACCCATCTCTGAGATGCGCCGGGGCAGCTCACTGAAGAGGCCTGACTACGGGGGAGCAAACTGTCCCCCCAGATGAACTGAACCTCTGTGGAAAACCCTTCTTTTGTCCAATGAACACTGTCAAGGCTAAAAACCGACACCTTTCCACACTAAATAAGGCAAGGTGTTTTGTGTTTGTGTTTATTTGTTTTGCTTATTTTGCTTTGGCATATGACCCAAAAGTCCCTGGACTTAGTGGCATTTTGATGGAAAATTCTCTCAGCATTTAGTCCTAAGCCACACAACTTTCATTGACATCCAGTAGTTTAAGTAGCTCTTGAAATAAAGCGCCATTTCGAAGCAAAGCCAATGCAGAAAATAGTATACTGTACCTGGCTCATCAGAAGGGCTCCACGACTGCAACTTATCCTTTCAGCGCTGGTCCTGGTCTGGCCACACATTTACTTGATTTTCCACATGGAATATGGTTCACCAGCATTTTGCCTCGTGTAGTAAGCTTCCAAAATGAAGCTGAGTTACCCACTAAAACATCTAAACTTCGATGTCAGCCTCACTGTCACGATGCTGTAATTAGCAAGGACTTAGAAGAAGGACCGCCTGAGCGCACCTGCACCCCCGCAAACCCACAGCTTCCCTTATTGCCCAGGGCTGGGGCCCTTCAGGTGGCCATGGGCCAGTGGGGAGAGAACAGCAAGTTTTGTTGCCTTTTTTCTTACTCTGTCTTTCAATGACATGTTTTTGGATCTAAAATGGAAAATACCTATTGACCTGTCACACCCCCACCCCCCCACCCCCCCATTTCTATTCACTGCTAGGTCTGGCTTTTCTGGGAATCTAACCTCCTGCACTACATCCCAGGCCTCTGGGGAATGTGTCCACAGTTCACTGGAGCAAGTAAAGAAAAGGACAGAGGCCAGTGATTACACACGAATTGTGAATCACTTCCTGCAGCGTAATTAGGCTTCTGGGGTGTCTAGAAGGACTGTCTGCAGAGGCAGTCCCCAGCCAGGAGAAACAACTCAAGGTTTGCGGCTTATCCACCCAACAGAATACTATGCAGCCATTCCCATGAGTTAGTAGAGACTGTTCACTTCAGGGGAAGGCTTCCCTGAAGCAGTGTTAATTATAAGCCTGACCTGTAGGTTGGAGAGCATAGGTAGAGATAAACGAAATGTGAAGGGACATAGAAACAAAGCAGCAGCCATGACTATTTCCAAGTCAGGGTGCAATGAAACTTCCTTTCTTCCCTCCCTTCTTCCCTCTTTACTTTTTAAAACATCTTCTCAATAGTCTACAATAGGCATTTATTACTTTTGGAATTTTCACAAATGTTCACTGGGATCTCTGGGTACCACTAAGTAGGAGTTCAGAGCTTGAAGCCTCTCCCTGCTCCTGGCATTGCCCCGCAGCCCCACAAGGCCCCTGTGCCTGGTCACTCTAGCTCAGCAGCCGATATAGAAATTTAAAAAATTAGACCTAGTGTTGAGTCTAAGCACTTATACCTGCTATCCAAGTGACCTTGGGAAATTTGGTTACTCAGTGACCCTCAGTGACCCTTGTCTGTAAAATGAGGAACCTAATCCTACGTACACTCAAGCACCACAGTCAAATGAAGAAATCATATATTAGCAAATGAGACTGAATGAGAGACTAAACAGAAAACTATCTCTGAACTGTAAACAATGTGTAATTGTTAACTCTAATCATAAGTCAAGAAGGCCCAACCCAGTGTGGCCTTACAAGTAGGCGAGGGGTAGATTGAGGCGAATCATTCATATCTGACAGAAATGCTCTTATCTCAACCAAGTTTCCCCAGTGGTCTCAATGTCTTTCTCATTACATTTCCCAATCCAGTATTTTATCAAAGAAGTCTTTCAGAAACACGAGGTGGCATGCATGAGGAAAGTGATATGTGGGTGGAAGAGTTTATGAAGTGCACTGAGTGGAGCCAAGTGTGCTCACTGGCTACAGAGTCTGAGAATTTTAGCACTGGGGCCACAGCACAGGGAAAACCGGCTTCTCTAAGAATCCCCGTGACTTCTCTGCATGAGACTGGTCCTCTGCTGGAGGTGAGAGAGAACACGACCCTGTTCATAACAATTGCAACCCAGAACTGCCTTTGTGGCAGTGACCCCAATGAACAATATGAGCACAAATTAATAAGTTTCACTGCCTAAGGGGAAAAAAAGCATCTTTCTTGTGTCTCATATGTCTACTCCCTGCTTTCACAGTACAGGCATAGCCAAGTTCTTCTGTAAGTAGAAGCTATTTGATAAAAGCGCTAAATACATATGCAGTGACAGGTAAGTAGTGTCTAATCTACTGGAACACACAGACATATTGACAGCCCTGTGGATTTTCTTTTTTCACAGAAAAGTTGCAGACATAGTGCGATGAAATCTCATAAATCCACCTAGATTCACCAGATGTTAACATTTGCTTCATTTGCTTTATCTCTTCCTATATATTCATATTTTTATTGTTATTGTTAAACCTTTAGAGGGAAACCTGTGAATTTTATTTTTTATGGGTTTGTCTTTATGAATCTCAGTGCCTGAATTTTATTTGCCAAAAGGTAACAATTATTTAGAAGTGTTTAGCTTCATTTGAAACTTCTCCTCCATTTAACTTTTCAAACAGATAGAAGAAGGCCTCTTTGCTGTGGTGCTTTTGGATTCCAGGGCTAGCCCTGCCCCTTAGTACTTATTTCCCCTTTAAAAACTCACTTAATCTTTCTCAAACTCACTTCCTTCATCTGTTGTGCTAGGTGATTATATCTACATACTGTGTTGCAGTGAGGATTAAGTTAAATACCATGGGAAATGCTTTATAAACTAAGTTTTATGTGTATATACAAAATGGTATTATTCGCAGTACCAAAGAAATAACATCACCTCAGCTTCTCCTGGTTATGAATTAGCCCTGAAACCACGCTGAAGCCCTTTAGGTATCTGACGGATCCCGCGGTGTTTGCGGGCACTCGTCAGCGCTGGGGAAGGCAGAGGCTCTCTGGGCGTGCCTGAGGTGCAGAACGGCCATCTCTAAAGTGGTGCTTCTCAACAGAAGTGAGCATCAGGATAGCTGCAGGGCTGTTAAAACCCGGGCTGCTGGGCCCTGTCCCCAGAATTTAATTCTGTAGGTCTGAGTGAGCCCGAGAATGCACATTGCCAGCAAGTTCCTTGGTAATGCAGAAGCTGCTGGCGCCGGTACCACTCTTTGAGAGCCCACGGCTCTCAAGTGTGGTCACACTGGGCAGGTGTGTTTCACAGGGGCTACATGTGGGCAGAAGCAAAGCTCTATAGAAAAGCTTTATATGCCAAAAATGTGCTTCGCAAAGCTTAACAGACATAGAAATCACCGAGGGACTATGGTTAGATGTGGGTTTTACTTCATCAGGTTTCAGGTGGGCTCATGATTGTTTCTAGAAGTACACAGCTGATGCTTATGTTGCTGGTCTGCTGACCACACTTTGACAGAAGGGCTGAAAAGTTCAGTACATGGCTACGCATTTGTTTTCTATTAAAAAAGAAAATGAAAAAGCTGTTTCCTATTTATTTCTAAAAATCCCAAGCTTCCTGCTTTCTGCTGCGAGGCTGCTCTTTAGATAACTTGCAAAGTGTGTGCAACTCTTCAGGAACCAAGGTATATTTTGCTGCTTTGTCTTAATTATCTTATTTAGTAACAGATTTGAAAGAGCTTACGAAAGTACAAACCATACAAGAAGATAACTGAAAAATATCCCCTGGCCTGACAAAGAGCCAAAACAATTTCATGAGAAGGGACAGAGCAGTCCTCTTCATTCATCAGTTAAAACGCCTTGGGAAATTAAATACTCATACCTCTCTCAACTTCAAATTTAAAAAATGTCATCTCAAATATTTCTTATCTTTGATTGGTGTGAAACAGAAGCAGAAGAACTATTTCAGAGACATAAGTATTAGAATTTGTCAATGATTTGAATACCCAAAAATAAAAATAAGTAAAAAATCAAATAGTGGCAAATTTCAATGATTAATGAATGACCATGATAAGTTATTGTTTGCATTCAGAGAAAGGGGAAATTAGCAAGGGGAGCAGGTTTGTGGGAAAGGGGGAGAGGAGGGCGGAATTAGTAATAAACTGTAGTAATACAGTTTGAGACTTAGTGAGCTTGAAGCTCCTTGGATGTTGCCAGTAATTGGTTGGAAATGTGGAGTGTGATTCATGGAAGCTAAGGGAGAAGAGGATTTCAGGGACGTGCTGTGATGACCTGTGTATCTCGAACAGTGGAGTCATAGTCAAGATGACAAGTAGCCTTCAAAGGGCACTTGCTTGAACAGCGATGTTGACATTCAGAGTTAAGGAGTGACACAGTAGTGGCTGTAAGGCCCTGGGGGTTGGTCTCATGCAAGTCACTCTAGAGAGTCAGCGGAATATGAAGAGAGTAAGTAAGAAGGTTTCATCTCAGACCAACCCTTAGCAGCATCACCTGGAGAGCCTGATGTACCCCAAGTTGCTGGGCTCTGCTGGAGTTTCTGACTCTCTAGGTCAGGTGTGGAGCCCGAGAATTTGTCTTCTTAATACATTCCTAGTATCGATGATGCTGGGCTGGGGACCACTCTTTAGAAATCACTGATTTAGAATCATTGATTGTGATCAGGCTTTTTCACCCTCAGCACTGTTGACATTTGAGGCCAGATAATTCTCTGTTGCTCTGAGCTGTCCCATGATTTATAGGATGTTTAGCAACATAGCCAGACTCTAACCAACAGATAGCAGTAGCACCCCTAAATTGAGACGAGAAATTTTCTAGGCAATACCAAATGTCCCCTGAGGGTCAAAATTGTCCCCAGATGGGAGCCACTGCTTTTAGGTCATTCAATGCAACTGAAGAAACTGTCTACAAGCCGATCCAAACACGGAGGGGCCTTGGTCTGGAAAATGAAGATTTGCATCAAACAGTGAAGGGGACCCTGCAGGGTAGTAATCAGTGCTCTTCCAAATTAAATTTCCACTTTATGAATGAAGGCTCAATATTTAGCTTTTAATGACTGAACCTGGAAAAAACTAACCACTGTAACTCCAAGTTACTTTCAGGTTCCTGCATCCTGTGGCCTTAACAAGCATTTCTAGTAAATGAGCCCCAGGTCATGAATGTCCCTTTGTCCTCTAGAATGAGGCTTTCTGGATCACTGCCTCACTTACACTTCAGTGTCCTCAATTATGACTTCCTCATTGATAAGACCCTGCCATTTGTTAGACAAAGCAATGTTCTGTACCAGGTTAGCAAGTTTCAACAGTTCAAGTCCCAAAGTTTGACTTTCTTATTTGTGTCTTGTAAGCAGCACACAGTTGTCTTGCTTTTCTATCCAGTCTTACAGTCTCTTCATTGTAACTGGAGTATTCAGACCATTTAAAAACGTTATTGTTAGAGTTTGATTTAAATCTACAACTTACTCTTTGTTTTCTATTTGTCTCATCTGTTTATTGTTCTCTCTCCTCTTTTCTGCTACATTATTTGACAATTTAAGAAAATTTATTAAGATGAAAGGCACCTGAAAAATGACCAATTTTGAAGTGAACATTCAGTGGCATTTACTGCATGTAGATGTTGTACAACCATGACCCCTATTAGGTTCCAAAACATTTTCATCACAAAAATAAACCCCTTATCCATAAAACAGTCACTCTCCCTTCCCACTTTGGCAAGCTTTAATCTACTTTCTGTTTCCATTGATTTACCTATTGTAGATTTTCATATACATGGAATAACAGAATGTGATTTTTTGTTTTTTTTTTTTAATCTCTTTGCCTTGTTTATTCATTTATTGACAACTTGGAAGGCTCAGCATTGAGAAGCTGCAGCTATGGGAAAGTGTGTAGTGGAACTGGGGTGTGAAAGTGCCCTCTTCTCCAGCCACGCTGTCCTTTCTACGCACTTCTCACTGATGCAGAATCTCCAAGTACAACGTCTATTTGTGACCTCCATGCCTGGCCGCGAGCAGCTTCCCCAGAGGGCAAAACACCCAGACACTTTAAAATAAATAAAGGCATACACAGCTATTACTTAAATTATGGAAAAAATTTTAAGTATATTTTATTGATTATGCTATTCCAGTTGTCCCAATTTTCCCCCCATTTACCCCCCTCTGCCTGGTACCCACCTTCCTCCAGGAGACTGCCCCCCTTAGTTCATGTCCATGGGTTGTGTGTGTAAGTTCTTTGGCTTCACCCTTTCCTATATTATTCTTAACTTCCCCTTGTCTATTCTGTACCAACCAATTATGCTTCTCATTCCCAGCGCCATTTCCCCATTTCTCCATTTCTCCGTCTTCCCACTGCCAGCTGATAACCCTCCAGATGATCTCCATATCTATGATTCTGTTCCTGTTCTGGTATCTGCTTAGGTTTTTTTGTTTGTTTATGTTCAGTTGATAGTTGTGAATATGTTGCCTTTTTAATGTTCACAGTTTTTATCTTTTTCTTAAATAAGTCCACTTAACATTTCATGTAACAATGACTTGGTGATGATGAACACCTTTAGCTTTACCTTCTCTGGGAAGCGCTTCATCTGCCCTTCCATTCTAAATGATAGCTTTGCTGGATAGAGTAATCTTTGTTATAGGTCCTTGCTTTCATCACCTCGAATACTTCTTGCCAGTCCCTTCTTGCCTGCAAAGTTTCTTTTGAGAAATCAGCTGATAGTCCTATGGGAACTCCTTTGTAGGTAACTCTCTGCTTTTCTCTTGCTGCTTTTAAGATTCCCTTTGTCTTTAACCTTTGGCATTTTAATTATGATGTGTTTTGGTGTGGTCCTCTTTGGGTCCAAGTTGTTTGTGACTCTGTGCTTCCTGGACTTGTATGTCTAAATTATGGAAAATTTTAACAAACATAAGGCACAGAAAATCGTCGTCGGCAGCCGTCCGTCTCGAGAGACGATGGTGTAGCTTCTTAAGAGTCTATCTGCACCGCCGAGAATGGCTGTGCAGTCCGACTCGGGAGTGACATGGTATCTGTCTCCTCCCGTGTTGAATCGATATCTTGCGATGACGCTGGAGTGTCCTCTCCAGTGAAGCTGAAGCTACAGAGCCTGGGCAGGGTGATATGGAGGGTCTGCTGTTGCCCATGCAGCAGACCCCCCCTCTCTTCGCAGCTGAAGGGTCCAAGGGAAAGACGGAGTCAATACAGCTTGGCTTCAGGTGCGCCGCAGGAGTTGCCGGTGTTGACTACAACGTCAAACCGCCTTAGGGACTCCGGCTCCGGATTTTCTGTCGGGGCACAGAAAATAATAAGCAGACATCCATATGCCCACCACTGGGTGCGGATATTAATGTTTTGCTTATTCACCTATGGTCTTCTATCTTTTTCTTTAAGAAATAAGGTTTTAAAGAGTTAGAGCCCTTTCTCAATTTAAGTATTCCCTCAGTATTTTCATTGTGGTTTCTTTTACAAATGCTTTAAATAATTTTTTAAATTTTTTATTGTTTATTCTATTACAGTTGTCCTAAATTTTCTCCCTCCGCCCAGCCCACTCCTCTAGTCCACAGTCACTTCCCTCTCTGTTGTCCATGCCACGTGTCAGTCATACATGCTCCTTGACTAGTCCCTTTCCCTTCTTTCCACCATTTCCCACCTCCCTTCTCCCCTCCTGCAGCTGTCAGTTTGTTCCATGTTTCTGTGTCTCTGGTTCTATTTTTCTTGTCATTTTATATTGTTCATTAGATTCCAATTATAAATGAGGTCATATGGTATTGGTCTTTCACCGACTGGCTTATTTCACTGAGCATAATACTCTCCAGTTCCATTCATGTTGTTGCAAAAGGTGGGACTTCCTTCTTTCTTTCTGCTGCATAGCATTCCAATGTGTAAATGAGAATATGTGATCTTTTGTGTCTGACTCCTTTTACTTAGCATGTCTTTGAGGTTCATCCGCATTGTAGCATAGAACAGTAATTCATTCAACTTTATGACAGAAAATATTTCATTTATGGATGCACGATAATTGGCTTATCTATTCATCTATTAATGGACATGTAACTATTTCCACCCTTTGCTTATTGTGAATAGTGCTGCTGTGAAATTCGTGTACAAGTATTTGTTTAAGTAGCTGTTTTCAATACTTTAGGTATATACTTTGGAGTGGAATTTCTGGTTTATAGGGTAATTGAATATTTAACTTTTTGAGACTTTGCCAAACTGTTTTCCACAATGGCTGCCCCATTTTATATTCCCAGTTGCTATACCCAAATTGTCTACATCCTCACCTATACCATCTTAGTGGGTGTGGAGTGATACCACATTGTGGTTTTAATTTGTATTTCCCTAATGTCTTATTATGTTTATTGACCATTTGTATAATTTTTTTTGAGAAATCTGTACTCAAAAATTCTTTACTCATTTTTTACTTGTGTTTGTCTCGTTGACTTGTAAAAGTCTTTTACATATTCTGGATACTAAACCCTTATGAGATACAATTCGCATATATTTTAACCCATCCTATGGGTTGTCTTTATACTCTTTTGATTGTCTTTGCACAAAATGTTTTAATTTATGAAGTCCATTTTAGCTCTCTTTTCTTTTATTACTCATGTGTCATGGCTAATAATCCATTGCCAAGTATGAAAGCCATGAATATTCGCTTGAATGTTTTCTTCAAATTTTATAGTTTCGGCTCTTACATTTTGTTATGATTAATTTTGAGTTAATTTTTTATATATGGTGTGAGGTAAGAGTCCAACTTCATTCTTTAGCATGTTTTCTTAACATTCTTTCATTAATGTTTTGTAGTTTCCAATATACAAGTCTTTCATCTGCTTAAATTTATTCTTATTTTCTTTTGGATGCTATTGTAAATTAAGTTGTTTCCTCCATTTTTTTTTTTTTTTTTTTTTTTGGTATTGTTCATTGCTGGTGCATAGAAAAACTGGTTTTTTTAATTGAGGTATAATTGATATGTAATTGACATGTGATATTATATTGGTTTCAGGTATACAACATAATTCAATATTTATATATATTGCAAGGTGTTCACCACAATAAGTCGTTAACATCCATCACCATATACAGTTGTAAAAATTTTTTGATGAGAAATTTTAAGATGTATTCTCCTAGCAACTTCCAAATATCCAATGGAGAATTAACTATACTTACTATGCAGTATATTATATCCCATGACTTGCTTACTTTATAATTAGAAGTTTGTACCTTTTGACTCCCTTCACTGATCCACCTACTCCCTACCTTCCCTTGACCATTGGCGACCACCAAATTGCTCTCTCTCTATATGAGCTAAGGTTTTATTTAGTTATTTTTACTATAGATTGTACATGTAAGTGAGATCATCTGGTAGCTTTCTCTGTTTGACTTATTCCACTTACTGCCCTCAAGATCCATATATGTTGTCACAAATGGCAAAATTTCATTCTTTTTTATGGAGAGTACTACTCCATTGTGTATATGTCACATTTTCTTTATCCATTCATTTGCAATGGACACGTAAGTTGTTTCCATATCTTGGCTTTTGTAAATAATGCTACACTAAGGAGGGTGCAGATATCTTTTCAAGTTAGTGTTTTCATGTTCTTCAGATAAGTACCCAGAAATGAAATTGCTGATCATATGGTAGTTCTATTTTTTAATTTTTGAATTATAGTTGACATACAATAGTATGTAATTTCAGATATACCACATAGTGATTAGACATTTATATATCTTATGATCACCATGGTAAGTCTAGTACTCACAGGACACCACACATAGTTATTACAGCATTATTGACTGCATTCCCCA
Organism: Furipterus horrens; assembly: GCF_987537825.1. Lineage (NCBI taxonomy): Eukaryota > Metazoa > Chordata > Mammalia > Chiroptera > Furipteridae > Furipterus > Furipterus horrens. The sequence goes on along the minus strand of NW_028327172.1, from coordinate 122,103,911 downwards.
AAATGTATTTTACATCCCTGTGACTATTTTTATACCTGGAAATTTGTAATTCTTAATTCCTTTCAACTGTTCCACCCTTTCCCCAAACCTAGCTCCCATCTGGTCATCAATTTGATCTGAGTTTTTCTGCTGTTTGTTCATTTATTTCACTTATAGGATTCCACATATAAGTAAACTTAAATGGCATCTGTCTTACTCCATCTATTTTACGTAGCATAATATTCTCTAGGTACGTCTATGTTGTAAATTGCAAGATTTTATCTTTTTATAGCTGAGTAGTAGTCCATTGTATATATGTACCACTTCTTTATCCACTTGTTGATTGATGGATACTTAGGCTGCTTCCATATCTTGGCTATTGTAAATAATGCTACAATAAACATAGAGGTGAATATACCTTTTCAAATTAGTATTGTGATTTTTTTTGACTATATACCCAGAAGTGGAATGCTGGTCATAAGTTCTATTTTTAATTTTTTGTGGTACCTGTTTACTTGTTTTCCATCATAGTGGCATCAATATACAATCCCACCAACAGTGCACTAGGGTTCCCTTTTCTCTGCTACTACACCAACACCTGTTGTTTGTTGATTTATAGATAATGGCCATCCTGACAACTGGTAATATATCATTGTGTTTTTAATATGCATTCCCCTTATGTCTAGTGACATCAAGCTCTGTTCATAGATGTTGACCATTTATATGTCCTCTTGGGAGAAATGTCTATTCAGCTCCTCTGCCCATTTGTAATTGGATTGTTAGGGTTCTTTTGGTGTTAAGGTGTCTTAAGTTCCTTATACATGACTCTTATATACCAAGATACATTTACAGCAGTTTACTTTCAATATTATTTATATTGGTTTTGGTGTACAGCATAGTGGTTAGACAAGTCATATACTTTACAAAGTGTCCCCCCTAATATTTCCAGTATCCACCTGGCACCATATGAGGTCTGTCCAGAAAGTATCCATCCATGTAATATGAAAAAAAGACATTTATTGAAGAAGATACAAAATACAAGAAACATTACACTTTCTTAACATACTCAGAGAACATGAGCTTTCTCCAGTCTCCTAGGAATGGTTAAAGATCTCTGAGATAAGGGAACATCTCTGAGATAAAGGAACTGCAGTTTTTCTTTACCTTTTGCTTAATGTATGTACTTATCCAAACCTTTAGTGTCCTAGCTGCTAGTATTGGAAAGAAGTCATCAAGCATATACTCTAAAATTTTGTAGGAGGACTAATTTTTAATCTTGCATTTCATTAATACTTTTCTTTACAGTTGTTTTCATTAGAAAAGGTTATTGGGATATGAGTAAAATGTCATAAATTAACAAAATCAATACTAGTAGAAAGGCTTTTCAATTATAATTTATATATATTTATATACTTACTTATAGCTTATCCTGCCTTTCCATAAAATAATTTGAGGCAAATGTTTTCAACTAAGTGATATATAAGAAAATTAAAGCAATTTGCTAAGGTATGACATGTGTTATATGATCTGATCTCTTTCCCTTTTCATGCTGAATAAATATCTCATATTTTATCATCTAGAAAGCATAATAATGTGAGCAATATCTTTGTCCCCAATCATGTAAGCAGTGTCCATTCTCCCAATGAAGAGAAACTCAAAACAAAAAAAAGTAGACAACTGGTATAATTAACAGTGTTTTTATTTACAAAGAATTATTTTTATTTGGCTGTTTGGAAAACCACTAACACTTTTCACTTTAGAAAACATTAAATAATAAACAAGATGTTATACAGTACTTTGGATAACTTCTTTCATCAGTTTAGTGCAATGTTTTATTGGCACCTAAAAGTGAAATATTCAATTATTTTCCCCTTTCATCTTCAGTTGTGCAGTTTTATGACCAAAAAGGTAACAAATCATTAAAAAGGGATCTGAGGCCATATTTTCTGGCCCCTACTAAAGGCTCACTGATTTATACTCCCCTCCTGCCCTGCCTCCACCAAGTAAAATGACAAGAGTTATACTATTGTACCTATTGTTCAAAAAACATTACCATTGTGGAGCTTGGGAGATTGAACTGATAAGAGAAACTGAATTTGACCCATTTAGGTGAAGGAAAGGGCCTGGCAGTTGTGTTGGGCACAGCCCTCTTTATCAGTCACACACACTGCAGAGAGAACGCACCAGTTAAAAGGCTCTGTAAACTGTGTTCTTTGTTATGGTCTTTTAAAAAATCTTAAGACTCATCCATTGAGCAAGTGAAAGGGTTATACTTATTCAAGAAAAAAAAACAAACACCACCACATTAGAACATTGAGACACTAAAAATCTATTTATTAAACTCTCTTTTTGGAATAAATATATATATATGTTTTTTTTTTTTTCTTTTTTGGTTTAATACTGCTAGGTTTGCCATAAAGGGAGAGACATTTTAGTGAGCCCAGCATTTGGTGGACTTTCCCCCTTTTGATTCCTTTCCACTAGGAGCCAAAAAGGGAAATGCCTAAATTAAACGCTGGCCTAGTCCAAATGACGTAGTTCTGGCGATTTTCATTACATGGTAATAGGATCAAAACATCTTCTGAGAGATTTTGTAATCTGTAACTCTATCTTGAACATCATTAACCACCTGAAACAGACAAATTTTAATCTAATTTTTTAAAAGCCTCAAAAAAAGAGACACAGTCACACTTCTTTATAAGAGATTCTAATTTAACAACTGTGCCTGCCAGAAAATACTCCCTCATACTCCAGTCTAAGCCTGCTTCCCCTTGTTCTATTCTTAGTGCATGTGGAGAACAGCTGGTCACCACCCTCCCTGCACCAGCCCTTCACAGACTTGAACACCAGCAATGATCTGCCCCTCAGTCTCCTCTTCTCCAGGCCGAATAATCCCAGTTCCTTTAATTTTTCATCATAGATCTTTTTTTTCCAACCCTTTAATCATCTTTGTGATTCCTGACAAAAGTAGAAAATATTTTGATTACTTAATCAGAAATGAGGAAAAGCCTCAGTAGTAAGTTGCATTTTAAAAGATATACTTTTCATATAAAGTTAAAATATGCAAAGAGGAAACACATTAGTTGAGGGTTTTTAGAACTTAGAATTCTAATCTTGTCCTGTTGTTCTAGTGTATAAGTGAATCCTGTTCCAACACATTAATACCCCAAAGCATGCGACTTGCTTCCTATCCCATCCTGATATGACAGCACAAAAGTTTTCAATTAGACCTAAGTTTATACTGACTTAAAAATTAGTATAAAAGTATATTCCAGTGGGACTGTTCCCATGCTTCTCACCATGTTTCCATAAACAGAATCTTTCCTCTGAAACAGCCAGAACTTTTGCCAAGCTTCTTACGGATTACCAGACAGGACCAGGTTATTATGGTGAAAGCTGTTGGTTTTAAAGTGTAACCAGAAACAGTGAGGGTTTTATTTATTTATTATTTTATTTTTCAGTGAGGGTTTTATATGCTAACTTCAGCTTCTTGTCTACCTAAATAAATGGTTTCCTATCCTTTGCAGGGATCAAACTCAAGATCATTCAAACATTCATCCCTCCACTACCACAACCTGACACCTCTTCAAATTCCTCTTACTACCAATATAAGGTCACAGAGCTGGATAACACTTCATCATGTACATTTTTAATTTAAGAGATCACAAGCTGCCTTTTCTCTTGCAACTAGAGTCTGTAATTATTAGGAACATGTAACTACTTAATATCAATAGCACATTTACACAAAACACAACACTACTAACAAGGAATTACGTGCCCACTTTACATAACTGTCTTTAAAATAAAAATTCAGATAACAAGAGTAAATACATTTTGATATATTACACACCCTTCTTTTATAAAGTGAATGGCAGTAAGAGTTCAGATCAGTCCAGTGAAGAGGAGAAATGAGTTTCACAAGCATGTTGTACAAGGTATCTTAGCGGAAGTCAATACTACGCATGGTACAACACTGAACAGATAACAGAATGCCATTTGCACAAATTTCTTTTGAAAACATCTCCCATAATTTGCTACAAGGAACACCTTGTAACCAGGATGAAGGATGGCATAGGTCACACATGCTGAAGGCCAGTTCCTAATAGGTAACACCCAAAGATGGACTGCATGTGTCTACGGATGCGCGTTCTATTTCAAAAAGCGTGTCACTTGTTCATTGGGATTGCACAAAAACAGGCCAACAAGACGAAGTCAACTACCAGACTTTCTCTGACCCACTGACCCACTCTTCTGTTAGGCCTGATAAAAGGGAGGAGAAGACAGGAGACGAAGATCAGAAAAAGAAGAGGGAGCAACACAGGAGTTCATTGCTAGTTGTAGAGTTGCTCACGTTCTTCAGAGCAGTGGCCTTTTCTCAAGCTCACATCATCCAATCCAATCTCCCCAGCGTGACCACGCCTTTTTTCACCTTTGAAGATGACCTAGGGAGAGAATGCACACACTGGTCAGACCTCCTCCACCCTCCCCAATGCCTACTGAGTTAGCAAAATAAAGGCAAACTTCCCCAAAATGCAATTGTAAACTTAGCAGAAGATTAGAGAACAGTATCACCTGATACTTGCCATCACCTGACACTTGCCTTCTGGTAGAAACTTAAGTCACCGATAAACTGTTATTACTCAGAACCAGTTATCCTTTAAAAGCCATTATAAACTATAGACTACTTCAATTCAAAAATGCTTATGATGTGAACACTTCTGTTAAAAATTATGAGGTCAGAAGTAAAGAGTGTAAGGGATGTAAAGGTGCAGGAGTTGAGAGCCAAAGATCTAAAAAATATCACAGTCACATGGCCTGCTGCTTCCCAGTTCCTCCACTGGGTTCAGACAGATTTCCTGCAAAATGGAATAGCATCAAATTCCATAATCTAATCACAGCGTTGCTTTACTTATGTAAAGACGAAGGACTTTCACTATTCTTGCATTTTATCTTGCTTCTTTGCAGGGGGTGGCAGGAGGTCAGGGGCTGGAGGGATTGAGCAAAAAGAAAAAAGGACTCATGGGCATGGACAGCAGTGAGGTAATGGGGCGGGTATAAGGGAACTAAATGGTAATAGAAAAAACACCATAAAAGATAAAAGCTAAAAAAAAATTTTTTAATGAAAGCAGTCTATGCTGTGATTTGAAATGATTTCTCGTTTTATTTCTCTAAAAATATAAACATTAAGCAAAATTTTAAGAAAAATCAGAGTAAAATAAAATTCAAGACGGATAAAAGCTGTATTAATGTAGCCTACCTTTACCTTTTCTTTCTAAGTTTCTAGAAACAATACCTATAGGCCTAGATGCAGAACATAATAAAGTTTTTTTTTAACTATTAACCAAAGACACTGCTTCCAAATATACTCATTATTTCGGTGAGTGGTTACAGATCCCCTGGTTGCTACATATGATTTGATTACTTAAGATAAAAGTTATATATTCATTCAAAGTTTTCCCCACATCCTGTCCTTCTTAACTAGGATCTCTGAGGCAAAGAGGAAAAAAATGGACTTTAAAGAAACATTTTGGTACAAAGAACACTTTAGGGTAACTCATGATGGTCAGAGCTTGAAGTATAAGGAATGAAAAGAGAAGCCCTCTGAAGTTTCTCTTAACATTTTTACTTTTTCTTTTTTTGTGTGTGTGGCTGGAGCTCAGTGGGCAGCCTGGAGTGGTACCTACTTTTTCAACTACGAATTTTCTTTAATAGAAGTAGGGGATCTACCCGGGGTGGGGTGGTCATGGGTTCTAATGAAGAATTAGAAAGAAGCAAAAAGTGACCAAAGAAAGAGGCAAGGAATAGAGTCGTCATCCCCAGCAAATACACTGACTTGTCTGAGCCTGCGTTAATGAAGAGAACAAGGCTCCCTCCAGCTCAGACCCCAGGGCAGGACAAGCTCCCAGGCCGCGCGTCTACTTACGCTCTTGACGTCAGCCCCGCGCAGGGTGATGTGCGTCTGTCTCCAGCCAAGGCCGCCGTTTCGTCCCCACAGGGCAGCTCCGTGGGCGCCGTGCTTCCTCACAAACACCTGCAGCGCGCCGGAGTGCAGCCCCGTCACCTTGTGACTGAATGCCAGGCACAGGTCCCCTGAATGCATGAGGTGGCCGAGGGGGAGCACCAAGCGAGCAGCTCTCCCCCCTGGGCCCTTGGCTGCTGCGACGGCCAGATACTGCCCACCTGCAACGGGAGAGGCAGCGTGTGGGCGCGGACGCCGGCATCCCTTCCTCGCGCACGCAGTATGGCAGGATGGCCAGGAGTTCTACTTCTGTTTGTTTAAATAAACTTCAAACTGTGACGGTCGTTTGTAAAGAATTCCAGATTACTGAAGGAGGAAAATGTGACTTATTTCTCAAATTCCATAGTTTTGTGTTTACAGAAAACACACGCGCATTGTGCTCACGGAGAGTACAAGCTACGCCAAAGTCACAGGATAATTAGAAACCCTAACACTAGGCACACCGCCAGCGGCACAGGAGCCGACGCACGCAGGCATGCTCGGACACACGCATCGCCACCCCCTGATCCGCACCAAGTTATGATTATGTTGTCAGGCTGGCTGGCTGATTTGGTGGTTGACTCAGAGTTGCCAGGGAGAATTTTCTATGTGGATAATTAATCTCCAGGCAGCAGAGCAGGTGGTGGTTTAAAGGGTAGTAAGTCTCTTTATTGTCTCTTCTTTTCTTCTATACTCGAGAGAGAAAACAGGCCTTTAAAAATGCCAGAGCTTGCTATGCTTCTCCCGCTGGAGTGCACCTCCCCCCAGGAAAAGACAGAGGTGTTTGGAAACCCTCCACAGTTTCCTGGAGCATCAATTTTATTTGAAGATAAGTAGTTTACAATGTTTTTATATCATAATTATATAATATATAATGTAATATAGTATACACGATTACATGAAGGAAAAGGTTAATAAAAACTCCCTTTGGACAGGTCACTTTGTCCTCAGATCCCTTGGGCTATAATGTTTGCCTTCCCAGTTGTTAGATAAACTACGAATGGGGGGTGGGGCGTGTGAGCAGAAGGGAGTGGAGGAAAGCTGCTTCTCAAGAGGGAAAGTTGCAGGTAGTGTTTTGAAACTCAGTCCAAGTACAAATGCCATTCCTCTCAGGCTGTTCTATTGTAGCCCCCTGAAAAACACCCTATTTCAACACTGACTTATCCATAGGAAAATGTGGCTGGAATGCTGGAACCCCACTTATTTTTCGATGAAAAGACACACACACACACCCCTTTTTTTTCTTAATCTGTATCAAACATGTTAAGGTTTGGGATGTTCTCCTACTTTTCAAGTGACTTCTCTTCCAAGGCTCTGTGAGCAGTCATAGGACCTGAGAGGTTCTTTCTGGGCACTTTTTCTGTGCCAGGCAGTACCGAGGGCTCCGTGGGCAGCATCTCAGGGACACTAATAACAAGCCTATGAAGTGAAGGCTTGTCTTGCAGAGGGAGAGTCAAGGCTTTGAGAGGTGAAGTCACCCAAGGGGTTATCCAGTGACTGCAGAATAAAGGTCTGAGTTCAGAGCACTTGCTGCGTTCAGATTGGATGGCTGGTTTGCATGCTTCTCTCCCCCAGATGTGCACTCTCTGGTGTCAGAACCAACCATTCCCTCAACCACCCGATGACATTCCTAGCATATGGTGGGACTTTAGTGCCATTTGTTGAATAAATGATGTTCTAAGAATACAGAAAAGAAAACCTGAAAGGAAGTAGGTCCTTCAGTCATATACTTGAATCATCAACAACAAACAAAATTTCTTACCCTCATCCCACCACCCCTGCCACCCCCCAAATTAATCCAAATGGTATTTTAGGCCAAAATATTAAGATGGATTTTATATGTCTCCCCATAAGTTAGCTTTTGAATCATCACAGGTATTTTGGTTAAGACTAAGATACAAGGTTATTACAGTTAACCTGCAAGTTTTAAGAAAACAAGGATTATCTTAAGTCTCTGTGGAATGTATACTAATGTCACTGCCAGACGCTGCCTGTGAGAAAGGAAACCTAACAAAGCAAGGCATCCTAATAAGAGTCAATCCTGAAATGTAAAACATGATCAATGAAGCTACAGTTGCTCTTCCTCTACAGAGCTGCTCTGTGAACATTTATGCAGTGTTATAACTTGCTTTCTTCATAAACATATCAGCCATTTTTCTATGTCAACAAAGACATTTTTCACAGCTTCAAGTATGCCATTAATAATTTAGTCTTTTTTTACTGAAGATTTAAGTTGTTTCCAAGTTTTCACTCTGAGAAAACACTATAAAGTAGTAAGACAAGCAAAAAAATAACAATATTTGCAACACATGAAAAAGGACTGTTTCCTTTTTACAGAGCTTACAAATCAACAATAAAAAGAAATATACAAAGCATCTCAGAAAAAAATGATTTTTAAAATGTGAAAAGATGGCCAACTTTTCACAATAAAATAAATTAAAATTAAAATGAGATGGTTTTTTACCTATAAGCTTGGTAAAGGTTTTTAAAAGTAGTAGAATAAGATCTGTGTTGAGATGATCCTTAAATATTTATTTGTGGTAGTATAAACTGGTATGACCATTATGAAGGGCAATTTAGTAAAATCTATCAGAATTAAAAAATGCAAGTTCCCTTTGATTCAGCATCCCACAAATAGGAATGTATTCTACAGATATATTCTATTCAAATATATGTGAAATAATATGTATATGTTTTCACTGCAGTATTGTCTGAACTACCAAAAGGCTGGGAACAACTAATATGTCCCCCAGAGTTTGGTTGATTAAATACAAGGGAACATCTGAGGAATAATGAAGGAATACTGATGAGTAAGAAGGAGGATGCTCTGTATGTACTGATACAGGACAATCTTCAACAACAATGGCTAATACTATTTTAATAACACTGAGACTGCTTTAAATGCTTTATATATGTTGAATAGATACTTCTGATTATCTCCCTTTAAGTGACTTGCTCAAGGTCAAAGCTAGTGAGCAGTGGTGCTCAGCCCAGGCATTCTGGTTTTAATATCCTTGTTCTTCATGTTAACTCTTTAGACAATATTCTTAAGTGGCAAAAGCAAGGTACATGAGAGCGTGCTTTGCTGTTATATGGACAAATACATCTGTCGAAACTGGTTGCATCTGAGAGGTCAACTGAGAGCCAGGGCTGGAAGACAGAATTTATCTTTACTGTTGATTTATTTTTCCATTTACAAGTATTTCAAAATAATGCTTTTTAATGCTGCAACAGACATACTTGTATGTACACGCTGGCATACTTATTCTATATTAAAGTGAATTCCTTGTAGCTAGCAGTAGCAGACAGAGGACTGAGTCAGTTGCCTTTAAACCCTGAGGGTTCCAGAAAAAGGGCCCCAGGTTCAGCCTTGACATCTACAGGAGAAGGGTGTGTTTTCAGGGCCACAGCCACAGGCCTGCAATGAATCACCACATCTGTTGGCAGCACAACTTTCCATTCTTTAGAGCAGGGGTCCGTGGCCCATTAGGAACTGGCTGCACAGCAACAAGTGAGCTGGAATGTAATGCACTTGGATCATCAGGGAAAATATCTCCCATCCCCACCCCCACCCCCAGTCTGTGGAAAAATTGCCTTCCATGAAACTGGTCCTTGGTGTCAAAAAGGTTGGGGACTGCTGCTTTAGAGTAACTTATTAATTTCACTATCTCACAAGTAAGTTTAAGAATGTGATAAACAAAACCCAATGAGCACCAGGCAGGGCAGGTAGCAAATGCAATTATTTACAGCTGTTTCTCAAATCTGTTAAGTTTCTTTAATTGCGGGTTTTCTCTTCTCGGAGATGTTAGCATATAAGAACACTTGCATATCTTGATCTTTAGATAATACACAGAAATAATTCATTAAATTACTTATATTTACACAACCTCACCTAAACATCAAGAAAAACGGGCATTTTTCTTAAGACGCTTTATTAGTATTTCTCCATCAGTATGTGGTTAAAATTCCCCAACATATTCTAAAAAGCCCATCTGCAACTCCACCTTGATATATGGCATGCACAGCTACCTTCTTCAAACTTGCCCTCCGTTGTTCTTCCCTTCCATTTTCCAAGCTGGAACCCTGCTGCTCACCGATCTCCTGGGGAGCACCTGGGGCATTCCGCTCTGAGTCAGAGCTGGTGTAAGAGGTTTTCTAACCCAACACTTCTCCAGTGCTCAAAACAACACCTTGCCATGTGCCATCCAGTCACTTGCCTCCACTGACAGAGAGTCCTTCCTTCGGCATCAGCCTGAGCTCTTTTCTGACTATTGGGGCAGTCTTTCAGAAGGTGAAGCAAAATTGATCTCTCTCTGGTTTTCACCTGCTAATTGGACTTCCATCCCTTTGCGGTCAGGTCACAGAACAATGGTGACAGATGTTGTCAGTCAAATAACTGAAAAGCAGCCCTATTCTACTGTTTCTTCTCCAGGCTAAACATTCTGGTTTCTTCCTCTGTTGTTCTGTAGGCTTTGAGACACCTCTCCATCCACATCATTCTGAATGACCTACACTTATCTCTCTTTTTCTCAGACTGGAAAGAACCCACTGAAGTGGAGTTTCCATTGTGGAAAAAACAGCATATTTCTAGCAAAATAACCCAACTTTTTGGCAGCAACAATACAGGGTTCACTCATTTATTTCATTGTCCACTAAAAACCTCAAGTCTTTCACATTTACTACTTAGGCACTTCTTCCCTCCCACAGCTGAGTCATTGGTTTCTAGACCATAAGCCATGCCCAGTATTCATCCCCGTTAATTTCATCCTCTTAAATGAGACCCGCTGATCTAATCTGGGCAAGCTGGTTGTGTCAGCACAGTCACTTTCTCCTCTGGCTTCGAGCCAGCCACAGCTTGGGTGGGACACCTTTAGTAACCAAATCCAACATGCAGGTCATTGGTAAAAACCCAGAGCAGCCCCAGAGGGCAGCCCCCCAGAGCCAATCACCAGGAGCTATCCAGTCATTTCCCAACAGCACCATGTCCTTCCCATTTGTTCTGTGCGGTCACAACAAAATCACCATTTACAACTTCTTGCCTGACATTTTAATTTCCAATCCTCTTCTCATTTTTCTATTAGAGGGCAATAGAATATGGGTCACATCACATATGAGATGAAGAATAAAAAAAGTAGAAAAGTACTAAATTGGTCCTATAAAATAGTACATGAATTCTAAAAAATCAAGTATTTATCTACATAGACTATTTACACAGATCTATAACAAATTCTTCTGAGTTCATTTAGCATGGATTACTCTCTCCAGTGTGCCTTATTTGAAAGTTATTCGTTATGGCCATGAACATGCACAGCTAACAATTCTTTCTTCTGTAGAAACTACCCCAGGTCAGCGCCAGCCATGTCACAGGGCTGAGACCTGCTCATTGGATCATGTGCCCTAGCACGGAGGCTGAGGTCAGGCTGTGGGGAGTGAGAACCCCGGATACTGTGCAGGTGACCTGCACACTGAGCTGCCTCAGAGGCCGCGTGGGGAGCACAGAGAGGTCTGGACGTGAAAGCCACTCATTCGCTCTGTGGCCTTAGGAAGTTTATGTAAACTCTGGACCTCAGTATTTCCTTTGCAAAAGAAAAACAATATTACCTGTTTCACAGGGTGGATAATAGGGTATTAAATAAAATTAATGAGATGATGAATACTCAAGACTACAGTAGGTTTTAAATAAATGTTGGTTTCTCTCTAATTCACATACGGTAGTCCCTTTCTATATTGCAGTTCACTTATTGTGGCCTCACTGTATCTTGGGATTTTAAAAAATATTATGTTTAATTATTTATTGCAGATTTTTCACTATATCACAGGATTTTGCGGTATTATACACATATGTTGTTAAAGTTACATAGGTTTAAGAGTGTAGAATAAATGTAAGGTTCCTACTTTGCGGGGGAGTCTAGAACGTAATACCCATGATAAGTGAGGGAATACTGTATATATGTCACATTAATAATATTGTCCCAATAGTCACAGGGACACAAAGTACAGCATAGAGAATATGGTCAGTAATAATATAATGACTATGTATGGTGCCAGGTGGGTACTTGAATTACTGGCGTGATCACTTTGTAAATTATATAATTGTCTACCATTATGCTGTACACCTGAAGCTAATATAAAATAATATTGAATGTCAACTGTAATTAAGAAAATTTTAAACTATATAGTCCTGGCTGGGCAGCTCAGTTGGTTAAGAGTGTCATCCTGCTATACCAAGGTTATGGGTTCAGTCTCTAGTAAGGGTCCATACAAGAGGCAGCCAATGAATGAATAAAATAAGGGGAGCAACAACTCAGTGTTTCTCTAAAATCAATAAGTATATATGTCTATAATAAAAATACTTCCTCTTAGTTACCTCAATGAATGAGAGTTAACAGGACAGTAAGGAGAGAGGCTGTCTGTGTGTATGCATGTTGTTAAAAATCATTTTAAAGCCAAAAGGAATTTTAAAAAGTTAAATTTGTAGAATATTCATATTTTTAAAAGCTTAACTCAAATTTTTATTTTAAAATATCTGTCTAAAATTTCAATCTTAGGAGATCTAATTAAATATTTTCGTCTAACATTGAATTTTAATACCTTGCTACTCAGAATGTAAATCAAGGATTAGCACCATAAGCATCCCCAAGAAGCTTGTCAGAAATGCATCAAAATCTACATTTTAACCAGGCCTCCTGCTGATTTGTACAAATGCTGAAGTTTGAGAATAACAGGTTTAACAGAGCATATCCTCACTCAAGTGAACTGTGTGTTTTGTGTTCTTCTATATAATATCTGGGATGGTATTGAGAACCTGGCTTTTCATTAACAACATACTTTTTAGTTAACAATATACTTTTTCTTCACATCTCATCTCCTGCATTCCTAAATTTAAAAACAGGAGTATAAAAAGGAAAAAAAAAAAGAAACCAAACTCCTCATCCTTCCATTAAGTTGACATCATCCATAAAAGATTTAATTACTTAGGGGAGGGCGAAAACCAACAATATGTAGCTTTACTTCCTGGTACAAGACAACAAAACATCTCTTAAGTATTAAAACCTCAGATTAATAGCAAGTGTTCAATTTAAAAGCCTGCTAATTTTCTAAGGAACTGCGTCTAAATCCACCTTACTAAGAACATTCTCTAGGAATAAGTAGTAGTAATTTATAAGTACTTTCTGCAGCATCCAAGTGAGATTGATTTTTTTTTCCAGAGAGATATTCACAACTCCACAGAAATGTCAGTCTCCTTCAACTATGTCTCAAATCTTTAAAACAAAAAAGACATGATTGAGAAAATAGCCAGGGCTCCTACCAGGGCTGATAGACTTCTTTTACATTTGGGAATGGGGCACTACAAGTAACCTAACATAGGTTATAGTAAGTCCACATTGTTTTATTTTCCAAGCTTTTAAAGAGGTATTTACTAGCCTTTTAATGAACTACTCATCTTCCCATAATATAATTCTAGTTGACAGCTAACAAATTTAGCTCTTAAGAAGTGGAATATATGAATAAATGTTGGACGAGATGTTCTTCACCCTCTTTATTAGGCAAACAGAGATGTTACATACAGTACACTTGAGTCTTCTGAGAGGATCAAATGGAAATGCATCCCAGAGTTACGTAATTGCTCTTACCTGCTGGATCCCTCACTGGTTCCCAGTGCAAGTCACTGTCTTTTTCCCTGATCCATCCACAAAGCCCATGGTCAAAATTGCAACTGTGAATGAGGACACCTGCAGGAAATGACCAGACAGACAAGTAAACCAAAAACTAACAACAGAAATGTATTTGTTACAAGGTTATCTGTACACATGCGCTCTCCTATTTTGCACTTACCTAACCCACCAGAACTTCTCCCCAGGAAACCACATGAATTCCCTTCTCAGCACAACTGTTGCATGTGTGCTCAGATGTTGCCAAATTATGATCCTGTTACATCACCACTTATAAAATATGATTTCCTCCTCAGTTTATATTAAATTCTGTTTAATATATTTTTTTAAAAGATAACACTCAATTATTTTTGCCCAACTGATTAACCGCAGAGGAAATCAAGTTGTAAAAAAAAAAAAAAAGGATCTAAAAATTTCCCAGATGTAACCTAACAATCTACAATTTAAAAGTTAGTTTCATGAAACAAAGGGAAACAATTCAATGTCACTCTAATGGTACTAAGACTAGAAATACCTACCTGGATCATCCTTTGCTTCATCATCTGCACTGACTCCTCTTTCAATTTCAAATATTTCAAACAAATCATTTGAAGGATGCCGTGGAACTGCAAGAGAGGGAGATGTTTTGTTTTGTTTTGATCAGGTTTAGATAAAGGGGCATTACTTTTAATGTGGGCAGGGGAGAAAAACCTGGGCATTCGCTCATCTGGAAGAATGCAAAATAATTATACTTTACATGAAGATTCACAAAGTTTGTTCTACAGTGGTGTATACTGTAATATTTATCTGGGTACAAATTAAACATGGTTTTCAAAAGTTTCTAATATTCAACATAAAATATATTAAAAGGTCTTCATCTGGAAAATACATTTTAAAAGAGCTACCAATTACAAGTAAAATATTCATCTCTATGAAATTCAAAATTTCGTCTCTATGGAAGATACACTATGAACTCTAGATTAAGGATGTTTTAACTGAAATGCCTGCCAATGCAGCGGGTGGTTTGGTTTTCTAACCACAGCATCAACTTCCCTCCAGTGACCTCTGCACACCGCTGCACGCTAATCCTGATTTCTTACCACGGCCTGCCTTGCTTAAGCAGGTGCCCTGGCTCCTTTAAGAACAAATCCAAGGGCCTTGGTGCAGCATTTACAATCCCCTCCCCCTACCCTAAAGTGCCCAAACATGTCATTCACGTTTAGCTTAAGATGCTCTTCCTGCTAATTAACCCACCACACTTCCCCTCTTCATTCATTGCCCAGTGTAAACGTCACTGCCTGTGTGAAAACCCTCATGCCCAGGCAAATTGAGTTCTTTCCCTAGTAATTCATAGTCTCCTGTCTCCACACCTCTGTTCCACTTTTTCATAGACTTGCAGTTATTTACATACATGTGTGTCTGACCCTCTGCTAGTCTCTGAGGTCCTAGAGAGAATCAGTCAAGTCTTATTCATGTGGTACTTCCAGCATGTGACCTGGTGACAGGCACTAATAAGTGTTAACTGAACAAATGTGAAGATCTTGTCAAGAAACTCATGGACTACGTCAACCCTTTCCTCATGGAAAGTAGTGGGACCAAGCATAAGTATACACTTAAAAAAAATTAATTTAAATCATTAGTTTTTCACTCCTTTCATGCGTATTTCATTACCACCCCTATGCTAAGCACTGTGGGAGGCCGAGGAGACAGGGTGAAAGGTGTGAACAAGACCAACAAGGACCTGGCCCTCATGGTGCCTGCATTCTAAGGGGAGAGGCAGAGCAGCTCGAGGATCAATGATTCTGAGTGTCGTTTAGGGCCAGGAAGGAAAACACCAGATGATGCCACGGAGAGTGCCTACAGTGAAAACGGGGAGTGCGGGAAGAGTGGTGGGGGTGGGAATTCTTGGCCGAAGATCAGGGAATACTCCCTTTTCTTTGACAGAACTTAATTGAATTATCTCTATTTTTATAGAACAGAGTGAAAGATGTAGAACACTAAGGAACAGACACTAATCAAAGGGTTCTTTTTTGATGATATTCCTATTACTTTTTAGCAAGAATTTTTAATAATAATCACATAATATTTACACGGTTATTTTTTTAAGCTTACTGCTTTAAATTTTTTTCCTGCTTGTTTCAAAAGTCCAGACAGTACAGCCCCTTCCCCTCCCCCTCCAAAACACTCACATATACCCAGCCTATGAGGGATAAAGAAGAGAAGCAAGTTCAGAGACAAACTCTAGGGACACAACCTGTTCACAGGCACCCTGGGGGTGAGGCAACTGCCCTCCCTCTTTTACACCCAGATGACTGACAGCAATGCCATCCAATTATAGCTTTTCTTTATTTCTTTGGGGCTCTGGGAGGGAGGCTGACTTTTATCTACTAGAAATACTACAAAGTTGTAGGCAAGCATGCTTCATTTCTCATGACAAAGAAAGTTAGAAAAACTACAGAACCATCATTTTATTGTTCCCTCAATCTTGTAATTTATGCAAATTATTTCTGGATTGGAATAGCTCAGAGCTTCAAGTACCATATTTTAGGGACGTTATGACAGTTTGTCAGTTCCCATTTTTCCACACCAAGAACTGTTAGATGGCAAATAGTGTCTTGGTGCAGGGAGATCAAAGAGGTCCTCTCGGAGGAAACACCATTTAGATGGAAGAAGAACATGGAATCTTCTAAGCAAAGTGTTGGGGTTGGGGAAGAGGAAGTATTTTAGGCCTCAGTGCAAAGAACAGTGCTCAGAACAGTTGGAGAAAGGTGTTCACAGTGGCTAGAGGGCACTGAGGAACAGAAAGCAGCCTAAGATGAAGTGGAAGGGAAAGAAACGCACGAGATCACCCATTTGAAAACAGCAACCCAAGGAATTAGTCATCTAACAACTTGCAAAGTGTCAGATGGTTCATTAGTATTGTAAGCACTGGGATTCAAGAAATATTTAATTCAGCCGCAGATGATCATACACACCTTTATTTTAATTCATTGGGAAACCTTCCAAGGAATTTAGAGACTTGAACTGCTCAGCAGCCATTAGTTCTTACAACCGAGTGTGCGCTACTCTGTAACTGTGCCACATTATCTAACTAACTCTCCTTCCTCACACGTACCAGTGTGGAATGCTAAGGGTGTCCCACTGCTGTGTCAGGAGAAAATATTAAGTGAAATAAGCAGTGGGGAAAAAAATAAAGCATTATGATCTCCACTATGTACAAGAAAAACAAATGAACAATCCAAAAACTTGGACTAGAAAAAAGAATGGTAAAAAATACACCAATATGCTGCCCTGACCGGTATGGTTCAGTTGGTTGGAGCGCCAACCCGTAACCTAAGAGTTGAGGGCTCGATTCCTCAGGGCACATGCCTAGGTTGTCGGTTCAGTCCCCCGTACAGACGTGCACCATCTCTGGTCCAGGCACGAGTGATCATGGGTCTGGGTGTGTCCTGGGTGAGGTGCAATGGGGCTGTTGGGGGCACAATCAATCTATGCTTTTCTCTCGAATTGATGTTTCTCTCTCTCCCTTCCTCTCTAAAACACAATGAAAAAATGTTCTTGGGTGAGGATTAAATAAATAAATATAAATACACCAATATGTTAATAATGGTAGTCTGATAATTAGAAAGATGTGGTATTTTTCTCTTTATTATTTTTTTTGGTCTTTTGTAATTCAAAATTTTAAAGACTGTTTATAAAAAGAATTTGTATTACAAAAAGCTTAAACCATTGAAAGAAGAGAATTCCATCAGAACACAGCCACATACCCTACCCCATAGCAATTATGTCTGTTACTTGTATTTTGACTGTTCAGATAGGACTCTAAACAGAGCATCTTGATAACTTGTTAAATATGAGGCTATGAAATTGAAATGTACTTGTGTAATTTGAACATATTCTTTAATCCAAAGTTGGGTTAATCAATGCAGAAAAATTTGATTAAAATAAATGACTACCCATACCCCAAAACACAAGTATAACCAGGATAGATGCTGATACCTGATTTCCTACTTATTCTCTCCTGCACCATATTTTGGCTAATAGCCAATTTAAATACATATACATATGTTTTATTTCCTCTTTTACCCTGGCTGGTTTGGCTCAGTGGATTGAGCGTCGGCCTGCGAGCTAAGTGTCGCTGGTTCAATCTTCCAGTCAGGGCACATCAGAGAAGGAAAACTCTGACTCCAAAAAACCTCCGCTGCCTTGCGGCATACCTCTTCAGGGGAAAGGCTAAGGGAGTAAACCCCGACAGAAAATCCGGAGCCGGAGTCCCTAAGGCGGTTCGACGTTGTAGTCAACACCGGCAACTCCTGCGGCGCACCTGAAGCCAAGCTGTATTGACTCCGTCTTTCCCTTGGACCCTTCAGCTGCGAAGAGAGGGGGGGTCTGCTGCATGGGCAACAGCAGACCCTCCATATCACCCTGCCCAGGCTCTGTAGCTTCAGCTTCACTGGAGAGGACACTCCAGCGTCATCGCAAGATGTCGATTCAACACGGGAGGAGACAGATACCGTGTCACTCCCGAGTCGGACTGCACAACCATTCTCGGCGGTGCAGATAGACTCTTAAGAAGCTACACCATCGTCTCTCGAGACGGACGGCTGCCGAACGAACGAACATATGTTTTATAAAAACAAATACATATCAACTATCCTCTGTAGTTGAACCATTAATTCTCAGAATTAGAATGGTATAATTTTAAAGATTAAAAAAGGATGAGAAATTTAATAATAGAATTCCTCTTTTCAGCCACCCCGCCCCTTATTCCATTCGGGTGCTAATGCAATCAATCAAGAAAGTAGTCATCCACTGCGTACGAGGCACTGATTGGGCTGTGCTTTTCGGGAAGCAAAGAGCACAGTGTTGCCTTCGTAAGATCTACATTCCAGACCTGAAGACAGACACCTAACCATTTCCCCAGGTAATGAATGCTTTAAACGTGAGGTAGAGGAGGCTATGAGAGCATGGGGGTGAGCAGAAAGGGGGCTGGCCGGCTGAGCTGGCAGGGAGAGGACGGATGCACGAAAATCTCCGAGAGGTGAGACTTACACCAGGGCTCGAAGGATGAGTTACTGCGCGCTGGCGCCCTGGGGAACGTAGGAGTGTGGGGCTGAATCCTCACTGCAGCAGCAGGGCTCACAGGAGGCGAGATGAAAGGCACCGAAAGACTGAGGCAGGCAGATGCTGCAAGGCCTTTTAAAGGCCTGAAAAAAATTTGGACTCTATTCTGGTAGAAACTGGAGGGCTCTGAAGATTGTCACAGAGCAGTGCCAAGATGAGGTACACCATTCTGGCTGTACCATGAAGAATGAACAGAAGGGAGAGGACAGCAGAGGACAGTTATGACCAATATTAACTAAAAAATTAAGTCTTGAAAACATTTTTGCCTACAATTTTTTCTCATATTGTTCAATGTTTTCACCTACCAGAAAACCTCCTGCCCATTGCTGCTTCCATCCTTCCGCATGAACCACAAGGAAGGGGAATGTACAGGCACTGAAGGAAGGAGCCAGTGGATAAAACTGTGGTGGGATTGGTTTCAGAGGCCTAGGGTGCTTTCCTAACGCCTGGGAGCCCTGGGACCCGAGAGAAGGGTCAGCCTCGCAAATAAGCAGGAAACATCTTAAAAGAAAGTCTGGCCCAGTACTTTCTACTAAATATATTTTCCCCATGAATATGATAATATTAATATATAATCCGAGTTCATAAATGAGGTTTCCCAAATAGTCAGTTGTATATTTTACTCAAAAAGTGCTAAGAGTAAGCACAGTGAGGTGAATATAAATATTATGATACGCACCTCCCACTGCCAGCCTGCTCCTAAAGGGTGGCTATAGCAAAGTGTAAGCACTGTTTATGAAAGGCAGGTTTGCAAATTTTGTTTCTGTTCTTGGGTGACTCCCACGACATGACCCAGGGCGGTTCTGGCATTTGTTGTTGAACTAAAAGGTTAAAGATAACAATGTCTTAAATTCTATGCTTAGAGGTTTAGTTCATCTAAAGAGAAGGGCACACATGTAGATTTCCTAATATTCTGAAGGGGCTTTCAAGTGGCAAAACCTAGTGATTTTTAAAGACTACAGTGTGGGGATGAATGACAAGGATTTTATGAGGCAGCCTTGCCTCTCACTCCTCCTCTCCTCCCCCTTCCTCCTCTTCCTCTCTCCAGCCTCCGCCCTCTCCTTTCTTCGCTGCCCCCATTTTTCCTCTCAAGATGAAGAACATATGTATTACAGCTTTAAATGACCAGGGAGAAGGAAAAGAGTTTCTGAAATTTCCTAAACCACATTAGAGAAAATTCCTAGTTATCTACTGATTACAAGCAAAAAGGAAAAGGTTGCTAGGTTCCACAGACATAAGCCCCGGTTTGCCAAAGCTTTCATCCCACAGGAAGAATCTAAAAAGTTCAAAAAACAGCCCTGGATCATGTGGCTCAATGGATTGAGCACTGACCTGAGAACCAAAGGATCACAGGTTCAATTCCCAATCAGGACACATGCCTGGGTTGCGGGCCAGATCCCCAGTTGAGGGTGTGCAAAAGGCAACCACACATTCGTGCTTCTCTCCCTCTCTTTCTCCTTCCCTTCCCCTCTCTCTAAAAATAAATAAATAAAACCTTTAAAAAAAATAAAACACCTTTGGTGAAGGGTAAATAGCGGAACTAGAAAAAAATTAAATCTCTGGTGAAAGGTGGCACACAAGACACAGCTACTCAATAATAAGTCCAATTTTTATGACTCCTATTTCTCCTTTAGTCAAGTTTCAGAACAACCTCAAGCTCTGCTCAGGAGAACAGAACATCTAAAAGATGGCTCTTCTGTAGGTATGACCGTAAGGACGACAATGCAGCTTTTCTAGACTAAAAGTGCACTTCACAGGTTTTGTTCTCCTTCTCTCTTCTAAGCCAAAGGAACCTTAGAGGTTCAGTTCTGTGAGGACTGAGTCCTGCACACCAGAATGCAGGTGTTGGGCAGACCCCAACAGGTCCACTGGGACTGGATGCAGCTTGGTCACCTGGGGTGTCGCAGAAGCCCATGGATGTGGGGCACAGATGTCAGTGCCCTCAGGCCAAAAGAATCACTTTAAAGGAAGAAAGGGAGCTTTCATTTCTGATATTGATCAGACCCATCATGGAAATTTCCCTTCTGGGCATTGTCTGTGCAAAGGCTGTTGTCACTGTTTGCACTGCTGTCTCTAACATCACAGCTGTTCACGTAGGTTCTATAAACACCCAAACAGGACAGTCCAATGATCTGGTCATAAGAAAGGATATATGAAGTTGCAGCTTTCTATTCTCCTTTTGTCTGCTCACCTGATAGCTTGCACTTGCAAATCAACTTGTTTCAAAAGGACCTGGTTAGCCAAAAATAACATTAAAATTTGAATGAACCATAATAAAAAGCATCAAAAAAATATAAACATTTAGAACAAGAACACAAAATAGGGCTGAATTTTTCTTAGGTAAGTAAGAAATGCTATCATTACCATTTACATGAATTTAACAACGTAAGCGGAAGTAGCACTAGCTAGAACGCACTGAGTTCTTAGTTTATGCCAAGCACTGGGGTAAGAGTTTTAAATGTGCTCTGTCATCTAATTTCACAACAGCCCAATGAGGTAGATGCTGTTATTATCCCCACTTACAGATGAAGAAACAAAGGCATAAAAAGATGTAGTGACAGGACTCGGTAACAGAGTAACTGAGCGCCACACTTTTCATTACAACACTGTCGACAAATGTGCACACAACTTTAAAAAAAGTATGATTTCTGCCTTTGGTCACATTCACCCAGAACTCAATTTATACTTTCCAGAGAAAACTTTTTTTTTTATTTTTACCAGCCACTATAGGATCCAATTAAAATATAAATTGAAAATCTTGAAACCTTTCAGAATGCACAGCACCAGATCCTGACCTGTAAGCACTGACAACTTATTCCTTCAAAACACTTGCAGAAATTTCATCCTCATGGGGAGGCCAGGCATCTCTTTGGGGTTTCTGCAGGCCTTGCTGTTTACCAGAAAGCAAACCAGTTTGCAGACCTTTTCAACCCTCAGCAGAAACAATCTTTTTACTCATCACCAGAGACAATCAGAAAAGAGGCTGTATTTCCATGACTAAGAACAATGTGATCACACCAGTCACAGACCGTCAAATCTGTTGAAGGGAAACGAGAGACAGACTCTGTGGACAGCATGCAGTGAAGCAGCAATCAGCGAAAAGGAAGCAATTTTCTCCTTCCTGATTTAGAAGAACCCAGCAACAGGGAATCTGGTGTCTGATGTGGCCATCCATAAGAGCATCTGATACATATTACATCATAGTCTGTAGAGGATCTTTATCTGCAACACCTTTCTTCTTCCCTTCCTATGAGCCAGATGCCACATGCTACAATTTAGGAACAACTGCTACATTTTAAAGCCTCACATATGGCTATTTCTTTCTCCGCTGAGGACTGGGCTCTGCTGGATTGGGGCTGCCGTTCTGGTTCTCACAGCCCTGTTATTTCAAGTGTGGTGGACAGGTCAGCAGTGCGACCGCTGAGCTTGTTAAGACATGCAGAGTTGCAGGTCCTACTACAGCCTGACTCAACGGCAGTTTTCATTTTCACAGGACCCCACATTTCTTGTACACACAGCAAAGACTGGGCCGTACTTCCCTAGACAGTCTGACGTAGTACATGTGTCGGAGGGATGAGGAATCTACATTTTAGATCAGCATCCTCAATGACTGCAGTTCAAATGGGCTCTGACAACACTGAAAAAAATCTGCTTCCTGGGCCAAGGGATATTCTATTCCTTGCAGTAATCTGAGCTTCCTGGCCAAAACTGGACACACCTGACACTTTTGATTGTAAAGAAAAAATTGAAAGGTTAAAAATAGAAGTTAATAAAACCTTTAATGAATTTTTATTTAGTTTTTGAACCCTAACCCTAATTTTTTTTTTTTTTAAATTCTCACTGAGGACATGCTCATTGACCCTAGAGAGAGGCGAAGGGAGGGAGAGAGGGAGAGAGGGAGAGAAACATAGATATGAGAGAGAAACATCCATTGGTCGCCTCTTGTATGTGCCCCAGTCGGGGACTGAACCCACAACCTAGGTAGGCATGTGCCCTGACTGGGAATCAAACCTGTGACCTTTCTGGTCTATGGAACGATGCTCTAACCCACTGAGTCACAACAACCAGAGCTTTTAATATGTTCTAAATAAAATTAGCATGATTAAGAGTTAGAATCTACTGGTGTACTTTTTCAAAATACACAACACACTGCTGGAGAGAGTGGGATTCAGGTACCACTGGCCCCTCTCCCAAGGAATTAGTGCCATACTGAATTACTGTGACTAATGACAGCGGCAATGGAAAGATTAAAAAACAAACACAGCATGAGGCTAACAAAAAAAAAAAAAATGAAAATGCCCCCAAATATAAACTGGATAGATCCATGATGACCATTTTGGTCTCTTTTCTTCCAGACTTATATATTCATTCAGACATATGGAGGCATGCATTTTACACAGAAATGGGGCCAAATGGTATATATAGTATTGTATATTCTTTTCACCTAGAGAAGGAAAACTCTGACTCCAAAAAACCTCCGCTGCCTTGCGGCATACCTCTTCAGGGGAAAGGCTAAGGGAGTAAACCCCGACAGAAAATCCGGAGCCGGAGTCCCTAAGGCGGTTTGACGTTGTAGTCAACACTGGCAACTCCTGCGGCGCACCTGAAGCCAAGCTGTATTGACTCCGTCTTTCCCTTGGACCCTTCAGCTGCGAAGAGTGGGGGGGTCTGCTGCATGGGCAACAGCAGACCCTCCATATCACCCTGCCCAGGCTCTGTAGCTTCAGCTCCACTGGAGAGGACACTCCAGCGTCATCGCAAGATGTCGATTCAACACGGGAGGAGACAGATACCGTGTCACTCCCGAGTCGGACTGCACAGCCATTCTCGGCGGTGCAGATAGACTCTTAAGAAGCTACACCATCGTCTCTCGAGACGGACGGCTGCCGACGATTCTTTTCACCTAACATTTTAAAAACATGGGTGTTTTCCCAACTCATTAAGTATTTTACAAAAAACACCACTGCATAATATTTCATTATCTTGCTAGACTAGAATGCATTTTCCCCTATCTTCCCTTCCTTCTGCATAAAGTGTTAGTTATCTTCTTTGCTCCAGGATAGATCCTATCTGCTCTGGTACCAGACATTTGTCTCTGGGTCTTGGTTTCCAACTTGTTAGCAATCCCTTACATCACGCCTGTGTCCAGGCAGGCATGCCACATATTAAATCGACTTTTCTTGCTCTATGCCTGCCACTACCTTTCTGTCCTCCCAACTCCAAACCTCCAGCAGGCTCTTCTGAAGTCCAAGACCAAACCCACTGGTGTCAGAAACCATGCAAATAGAAGCTAATGGGAGAAGACTATTCAGTTTTGTGGAGACTAGTCTCTACACATTTTTAGTTCAGCTCCGCCTGACCCGAATTGGTGACAATGAACTCGAATCCCAACAGTTAAATAACACACACGATAAGCCACTCTGAAAGATTCACAATGACCATTAGCATATTAAGAAGTCCTACAGTTAACAAACCTATTTAGTTTACTAAGCCTAGGATCTCTCAAATTTATTTGGCCTCACAACTTCTTTGGGCACACATTTGCATAATATTCCAGAGAACTAATGTTCAATCAAACACACTTTGGGAATTACTGGTCTGTCCCGTAAGTGAAAGAAAAGGAATTTCATGTTATCTGTGGACTTCAGCGTTGCTCTTCAGGCCTATAGTGCTAGCACTGCCAATACATGTTATTATAATTCTATTCACACAATTTTAAAGTCCAAGGGTCCCTCAAGTTGGAATTATTTTAAAAATAATGCTTAATATTTCATATCACACATAAAAGGTTATTTCCTTAATCACATATTATTTTAATGTTTCTTACCATAGTTATTTCTATAAAATACTGTGATATTTTATATTTCATAGTAATTAATAACTCACAAACACTTTTACTTGTATTATGTTTGATCCTGGAAAGCACTCAATGCAAATATAAAGCTAAAGATATTACCTCCATTTACAGATGAGAAAGTTGAAGTGGAAAGCATAGTAACTTATCCAAAGTCACAAAACTCATAAATAACAGGGCTGGGAATCAAAATTAGATCTTTTGATTCACTGTATTGTATCCTTAGCCGTAGTTTAAAACTCTCAGCTTCAAATGCCTCCACCTTATTTTCATATTCCCTTTCAAAGCCTTTTCATCGTTAACATCCTGCTTAAAATTTTGAAGTATGTTAGATTTAGAGTTTTCTAAAGAATGCTTCTTTTCAATGGCTATATTAAACTATATCAGGATAAGAGAAAGACCGTAAGTTGAAGTAACTTTGATGATTTGAGGGGTGACTATCAAATCAACAAGTTAAACTTAGCTAGTCTGAGCATATGAAGAATTACTTCGATTTTTAAAAATTGAATCCAATATAAAATTTCATTTCACTCCATTCAACAAACATTTTTGCATGCCTACTGTGAATGTACCAGGCATTGTCTGACTGTTTGAGGGGAATATATTTGGGGGTAAACAGCTGCACTCTAACACACTTGGCAACAGAGGGAAATGATGCAGATCAGAAAATCAAGTCTAAAAAGATTCCCCTTGCAATCGATATTGGGTAAGATCTGACTATTAAGCATCTTTGGGCCCTAGAATTTGGAACAGATTTGAAAAACAAAGAATATTCAAAGGGCAAGCCAAAAAAGGTTGCTAAGCAAGTTTAAAAAAGACAACAACAATATTTCTAAGAAAAGATTTATGAAACTGAAAGTACTGAACCCCAAGAAGAAACAGATGATTTCCTGAGAGTGTTCCTTGAATACATGGAGTGCGGGGTCAGGTAACAGTTGACTGGCTGAGCACCTGACAGTACTGAAGAGAACTGGCCCAGAATTGTAATTTCATGACTGGGTTAAATATAAGTTAGAATATCCCAACAGTGGGATGGGTTATTGGAAGGGATGTTAGTCACTTTAGAGATCTGAATATAATTGGCATAATTTTTTTAAACCTCATAACATTATCACATAAGTAACTGATGTTTGTTTAGATAAAAGTTTTTAGACCATCAATGAAAATGCAAAAGGTTATTATAACTAACCCATCTGTACCACTTAGTTAAAGTTTAAATAACGTTTTTGCTGTTTTGAGCTCCTTTCTTAAGCAGGAGCAGTAAAAAGACAAAAACTCTAGCTTCAACGATATTTTGTTTATACCTACAGAAAATGTTGTTTTAAGGGGTTGTTTCTTAAATATTTCCTACATTTAAAAATGTGTGTACCTTCACACAGGCCTACTTTCACATAGTAAAAGCATAAATCAAAAATTAGGTTCTGGCTGGGTAGCTCAGTTTGTTAAATGTCCCGGATACACCAAGCGTTGGAGGTTCAACTCCCAGTCAGGGCACATGCAAGAATCAACCAATAAACACATAAATAAGTGGAACAACAAAGCAACATCCCCCCCGCCCCGCCCCCTCCCTCTCTCTAAAAAAAATTAAAAAGTCAATAAATTAAAATTTAAAAAATTATTTGAACTAATTTCAGAAGCTAGGAAATAGGTACTTTGAGACATTTCTGAATTGACATAATTTCCTTTTTCTCATTAACATCAAATTTTTAGATCTGCTAATCCACTGAATAGCCTCTGGATACAGAGAACAGACTGATAGAAGGCAGAGGGCTGGAGGGCTGGATGAGGAAAGTGAAGGGATTAAGAAGTACAATGCAAATGGACTGTTACAGAGCAGTCACAAGGATATAAACTGCACCATAGGGAATACAGTCAATAATACCGTAATAACTAGGTATGGGCCAGGTGGGTACTTGATATATAGGGGGACTGTGCTACAAAGTACATGGTTATCTAACCACTACGCTGTATACCCAAAACTAATACAGAGTAATATTAACTGTAAACTGTTATTGAAAAAACAAAAATAAAGGTAATATCTATTTAAAATATAATAATAATGTACTGAATAGAATATCAATCTTCAAAAAGAAGGAAGAAAGGGAGAAAGAGAGGGAGGGAGGGAAAAAAGGAAATAATGCTGGAAGCATAATTTTAAAAAGCTCTCCACAATATAAAAATAAGTAACAATCAGGAAAAAATACACTTTTTAATTTTCAGAAATAGATGAATGTGTTTATATATTAAACTAGGGTTTGTATGGAAAATTTGATTATATAATGATTATTTTATTTTTAAAAGTTACAAGTGATCAATCTATTTACTCATCTCTTTGTGGTGTTTAAGTGCCAATTAAGTGCCAGGAGTTATTCTAGGTTCAGGAAATGTACTAATGAACAAAATACGACATAAATACGTAAATAGTTAGAAGGTGATAAGTACTATTTCCAAAAAAAAGATTGAAAAATAGTGACTTCAGGTGTGCTGGTGGTGGCTGGGGAGGTCACAGTATTGAATGGGGGCGGGGGTCAGGGTAGCCTGACTGGTAAGCAGAGATTTGTATAAAGAGGTGAGAAAGTGAGCCAAGCTGACAGCTGGGGCTAGCGTTCCAGGGAGCAGGAACAGCTGGAGTAGAAGTCCTTTGCAGGGAGAAGTCTGAGGAACAGCAAGAGGCTAGAGGAGCTGGAGTGAAGTGAAGAAGGCAGAGTGCTAGGAGACGAGATAATTTAGGACTTTGTAAGACAATGGCAGGGCTGAAGGTCTTCCTGAACTAAGTGCTGCTAATGCAGAACTTTGAACAAGGACATCTCATTGACTTTAAAATATCACTGGCTGCTGAGTTGAGAAGAGACCACAGAGGGGCAAAGGTGGAAGCAGGAAGAAGCTATTCTTCCCCGAATTCTGAAATCCAAAAGCTGTTTCTGTAACACTAGGTAGCAAAGCTAACCTACACTTCATCTAACCTTTAGTGGACAAATTATTGTAAGTATTTATATGTTTCACTGTAGAAACATCAACATGCATCAGTACATCATATACAGCATATACAGCTTATTACTTTGCTAAAATGTGAAATATGCTGTATTCCACAATTCATATGGACTGTACTCCAGGGCCAGGGCGGCAGCATTGGAAATGGCAAGCAGTGGTCACGGTTTCCATTTAATTTGAAGACAGGGCTAACAGGATTTTTTTACAGATTGGATGTGGGTATAAGAAGAGTAATTTAGGATGACTCCAAGCCCTTTGGCTCTAGCTACTGTCAGATGAAGGTGCCATATCCTAGGGTGGAAAGACGATGGGTAGAAGTGTGTTTGGGTTGAAGCTGAGGTGCAATTCAACATGCTGTCTGAACACCTAGTTTCATCCCACTAGAGGGGTTACATAGGCAGGTGATATACTAGTCTAGAATCCAGGGAGAAATTGGGCTAGTGATGTATTCTTGGGTATTTTTTTTCTTTCTTAGTTCCTTTAAGAGTATCTTTACAGTCTTTTCTCAGGAAACCATAACAGGCACACACATACTATTAAAAAAAGCATACTGTTTAACAACCTCTTCCATTAAAATAATGTATCTTTCAATGTAAAGAAGAACATAATTATTGACGTTTGGGATATCTAGAGACTTACAAACAGTGTCGGTAATTAACATCACCTGAAAATTCATGAAATGAGGAAAGCCAAGTTTTATTCTCAGACCTGTGTGGCAAATAAAAATGTCTTAAGAACTTCTTATGCCAGAAGTGAAGAAAATACTAAATGAAGAAATGGTGTTGAACTAAAAGAGTGATAAGGTCTTTCTGTTTCCACAGTGAATAAACACCAGTTATTTGTCCTAAATTAAAAATGGGGAACCCTTCCCTTATTTAAAATATTCCCTACAATCACAAGCCAGAAAATTAAGAAGTGTCCAAACAACCTCATTCGTGCTCACACTGACCAGCAGCTATAGCTGAAGATGAAGTGAGAGGGGGGATATGATTTTCCGCAGGAGTGTCCCAAGACAGCAATGCTAGCTGTGGCATGCAATGGCCTTGGCACAGGGTCAAGGTAATTCTTCCCAGGGCCTATCTTTAGGATCACACTCTATTAGAATGACTGCCCTAACATCATTGGAACTCCACGTTTCCCCAATTTTATCCTGCTACATTCTATTGGTGAACTTCAATGTTATTTTAAATTCATATGTGTGTTGGTATGAAGAAAAATAATGGGAAGAAAGAGAGGCCTTCACAAAGAAAAAGAAAACATTAAGAGATTCAGAAAGATGTTGACGCCTATGTCAGAGTGTCTTTTTATATTAAATAGCCAAGTTCTTTTGACCCTACCTTAAGGCATGGAATAATATAAATACTATACTTACTTAAGCACTCATGAATAAACATTGCATTGTATGATCACAAAGAGATTAAAAAAAATATTGAGGAAGAAAAGAGAGACAGGAGAAAGAGAGAGGGAGGAAGGGTAGGAGAGGGAAAAAAAGGTGGGAGGATAAAAATTACAAAAAAATATGCTTTTCAAAAATAAGAGATATGTTCATATGAAATATATTATTGGGTCTACCATCTAATCCCTTTAAAATTTGTACCTATTGCCCCAGACATATACAATTACAACTATGTAAGAATTAGGGACTCTTCCTTTTAAATGGACAATGACCTAGAAGAAAAAATTTAATTGTAAGTCACATATAGCAAAACAAAGCATTTCTCTTAAAAAGAAAATTATAAGTGTCAGTATTCTTTTCACCTGGTAGAAAATTGGAAAAGCGTTCAGTCCAAAAGGAGCAAAGTTTGGTTTCATCATGGGGAATGGGAAAAGAATAAGAAGAAACTAGTGGCGTCAAAAGGCAAAGAGGAGAGAGGAGGCAAAGCAAAAGTAACCAAGAATAAACAAAGTGAAATATGACAAATGGAAAAATACAGGAAACAGATAAAGTTGTAAAATTGCAAACTTTGGTCTGGTAATAAAGGAACCTCTTCCTCCTTCAAAGCTTGCTTTGTTAACTTACAGCTTTCATCTCCATTGATGGCACCACCCTTTACCCAGTCACCCATTAAAAACCTGGGAGTCTTTACTCAAGCCCCACTCCAGATCTACCCACCAGTTTTCAGAAAGTGCACAGGATAACTGCAGTTTTTCTCACGGATCCCTAACTCAACCCTCTGGGTAGTTTATTGCATATGCTCTGCTTCTTCCTACCATTGTGCCTTTGTTGTAGTGTCCCTGTTACCTATAACGCCTCCCTTTTCTCATCCTCTTTGCCCCAATTCATTCAGGAAGTTTCCCACCCCAAATACTCCCTGCCCAAAGGATCATTAGGTCCCCTTCTGCCTACTCCCAAAATGTCCTACACAAATCTGCCTCTCCCACCAGACTGCCACCTTTTCTGTTTTATCTTTGTAAGCCCAATGTGTAATACAGGTCTTGGCATTTTAAAACTCACTAAAAAATGCTTAGTGTTAAATGAATGGACAGTGAAAGTTAAATGGCACATGATACAGCAAGTTCCACATCTCTGAGAGTTTTTGTGTAAATCTGGATATGTTATGAGAATTCTCATACTGGATAGGAGATGTGATCTCCTATATGACTGTGATATTCCCTCCATTTCTAAGCACATTTTTATTTGCCCAACCCTCTGACTTTTATTCATCTCTTTACAATATTGAATGGTGGGGGAATAAGACATACTTTGTACAGCATGGCCTATAGCTGAAATGTCATCATAAGAGCTTATTTAAAATGTGCTAACACAAAAGACCCCAAATAGCCAAAGCAATCCTGAGAAAGAAGAACAACATATTAGGCCTCACAATTCCTGATTTCAAGCTATACTGTAAAGCTACAGTAATTAAAAATATATGGTACTGGCATAAAAACAGGGACAAGAGACCAGTGGAACAGAATTGGGAGCCCAGAAATAAACCCAGGCATATACGGTCAACTAATATTTGATAAGGGGGTGAAGAATACTCAAATGGAGTAAAGTGTAAATTGGATAATCATGCAAAAGTATAAAACCAGACCTGTATCTTATGCCACTCACAAGAAATCACCTTGAAATACATTAAATACTTGGACATAAAACCTGAAAACATAGGTCAAAGCTCCTTGACATGGGTATTGGCAATGATATTTTGGAAATTACACATAAAGGACAGCAACATAATAAAAAATAAACAAGTGTACTACATAAAACTAAAAAGCTTCTCCACAACAACAACAAAACAATCAACAAGCCCTGCCTGGTGTAGCTCAGTGCACTCCACATCATCCTACAAACTGAAAGGTTGTCAGTTCGATTTCCCATCTGGGCACATGCCTGGGTTGTGGGCCAGGTTCCTGGTTGCAGGCATGCGAGAGGCAACCGACTGATGTTTCTTTCATATATCCATGTTTCTCCTCCTCTCTTTCTCCCTCCCTTCCCCTCTTTCTAAAGATAAATAAAATCTTTAAAACAACAACAAAATAAAATGACAACCTATGAAATGGGCAAAATATTTGCAAACAATATACCTGATAAGGGTTAATATATAAATATACAGGGAACTCATACAACTCACTAGCAAAATAATAATAATCATCATCCAAATAAAAATGGGCAAAGAATCTGAATAGACATGTATCTGAGGAAGATACATGAATGACTAACAGATAACAGGAAAAGATGCTCAACATCACTAATTATTGGGGTAATGAAAATCACACCCACAGTGAGATGTCATCTCATACCTCACATCAAAAAGACAAGAGACGATAGGTTTGAGGAGGGAAGAAAAGCCCTCAAGCACTGTTAGCAGGCTTGTAAACTGGTGCAGTCGCTGGAGAAAACAGTATGAAGGTGCCTCAGAAAATTAAAAATAGAGCTACCATATGATCCAAGAATCCTATTTCTGGAAATATATCCAAAGGAAATGAAGACACTATGTCATAAAAATCTCTGCACTCCAAGTTCATAGCAGCATTATTCACAATAGCCAAGACATTAAAACATCCTAAGTATCCAGTGATGGATAAATGGATAAAGAAAATGTGGTGTATATATATAGTATGTACAATGAAATACTATTCAGTCATAAAAAGGAAATTCTGCCATTTGCGACAACACATGAACCTTGGTGGCATTGCGTTAAGTGAAATAAGTAAGAAGAGAAAGACAAATACTATATGATCTCATTTATGTGAGGAATCTGAAAAGAAACACATAGAAAAGAGACATTTATGATTAACAGAAGAGGGAGCTGGGGGAGGAGGAACTGATGAAGGTGGTCAGAAGTTACAGACTTCTGGTTAGAAATAAGTACTAGAGATGTAATGTACAACATGACGACTACAGTTAACACTGATGCATGGTACATAGGAAAGTTAAGAGAGTAAATCCTAAGAGTTCTCATCACAAGGAAACAAATTTTTCTTCTTCTTTTGTATTTATATAAGATGAAGATGTTAACTAAAGTTCTTGTGGTTAATTATATCACAATATATGTAAGTCAAACCATTATGCTGTACACCTTAAACTTATACAGTGCATATGTCAATTACATCTCAATAAAACTGAAAAAACTCAAAAAAATGTGCAAACATTTACATGACTTACTGAATACATCTCCTCTGGGTTTCTGAGGATCCGTATGTATCCTGTTGTCAACTGTAATCTCTCTTGGAGATGTGGTAGTGGCTGGTGCTACAGTTGTCAGTCTGATGACTGGTCTTTCTGGGGTTGGTGGTGGTGGAGGTGTTCTGAGTTCTGTGGGAGGGGGTGGGGGTGGAGGTGGAGTAGGCCATGCTGTTGGCTTTGGTGTAGGTCTTGTTGTTGGCTTAAAAGTAGGCCTGCTGGTAATGACAGGAGGAATATATGGTGTCTTCGGAGGCCACCTAGTACTTCCTACCTCAGGAATCCAATTACTGTGTCCTCCATCACCCTTTGAAATGGTACCATTTCCCTTTGGTACATGAATTGGACCTGAAGGTTCAATCATGACTTTTGGAATATCTAAAAGAGTCAAAAGATTTACATTAGTGTTTAACCATGTCTTCCCCCAAAATTAAAACATCAATTGTAAGAAACAAACATATCAAAATATGTGCCAACTAGGCTTACTTTTCACATTTAGAATATTCCTCAACTATAAATGATGCTGTTTTCTAAATAACCAATAAGTGCATATATAATGTATGGTACATAGTCAACCAACTTGGGGTGAATGCAGAAATTATACTGGTGTTTCTATAATGAAATGCAGTATTTGAAATACAAAGTTGTATTTATAAAGTGGAAAACAAATGGCAATCAATGACATTTTTAAAAATGCAGTAATATTCTTTTTTAAAATATGAGAAATGTATATATAGAGTCTGTGTTAAGTATCATTATGGTACATATATATTATAAAATCAAGTTTAGCTCCGGGGACAGCCAGCTGACCTGGAGTCTGCACGATCCTTCCCCATGTGGGAAGGCTACCCTCCCCTCCATACCCCCACTCTTATTATGGATTTCTGGACCCAAGGGTAGGTAGGACAATGACCATGTCCAGCTTAAAGCAGCTAGCGGAGCCTGAGACCTTCGCCCATTGTCCTTTATAAGATTATAAAGGGTCTTAAGTCTGAGAGGGAGGGATTGTTATTTTTTATTGTTAAAATAAATAAATAAATAAATATTTTTTTTAAAAAAGAAGAAGAATATATGAAAGGGTGAAGTGGGAGAGCTTGTATGTACGACCCATGGGCATGGACTTGGGGGTGTATTATTGGGGGAGGGAGGGTGCTGGGCGGAGGGGAGCAGAGGGGAAAGAATTGGAACTATTGTAACAATATAATCAATAAAATATACTTAAAAAAAAGTTTAGGACTGTCTAAAGACCAATTTCTCTTTCATACTTTATATATATTTGGCTCATGCAAAAACATTATTATTCAATCTTCTACATATTGTTTTAGCTGATTTTTCTTTCTCTTATTAATTTATATAATTGTTTTTTTTAAAGAAATTTTAAGAGGTCATCAAGATAATCTATAGAATACTTTTCCTTGATTATCTTCACCAAAAGAAATTAATATTTAATCTACCTGATACAATATATTCCCAGGGAAGCATGACTACATGATCCTTCAAAAATCTTGATCCACATGATTTTATGTGCCATGATTTTCAGTAAAAATTTTACTCCAGAATTTTAAAAAAGTTTTTTGTCATATGAAATGTATGTAAATTATGGCCTTTGGTTTGTGAAACATTCATCTTGGAGGTTTTTTTTTTTTCATGTTTATCTACTAATATACTCATACTACAAACAGAGCTCATAAAAACTTAAAAGGAAAACAGTACTAAATGTAGAGAAAACAGATGAATATGGGGATTTTTTAGAATTAGAAGGCATAATAAAATAAGGAAACCAAAAATGTGGAATATTTTCAGATTATCCCACCATCATAATCTAATGCTAATACCAAACAAACATTTATTTCTAATTTTAAGAAAATCAAATTCTCTAGGAGGGCTCTAAAATTTCTTGCCAGCTAAAGGGAAGCTACTGAGAAATTTTAGTCAAGGAATTAAATGCTTTTAAGAATAGAATGTATTACTGAATCTTTAATTTTTTTAAATACCTGAACAAGTGATTTTATTGTTTGTAGAAAGCAGAGGCTAATATTACCAGTTATGAAAATTGTACTTCCTGGATAAATTAATCTTGCTCCTCATCTGCCCTAGTAATGGCCTTTGTGCAATGTGTATTTCTTGCTGGAATTGAGAGCTAGGAGACAAGTATTACTCACACTCACAACTTAGTCCATCGCCGTGGTACCCATCTTTACATTTACACTTGTAGGAGCCATGTATGTTGAAACAGCGGGCAAAGTTGCTGCAATGATACTGACCAAGGGCGCACTCATCTATATCTATATCAGAAAGTAGAAAAAGAGCTTTATTTGGTAGATAAATATAATGATATAGAAATATACATATGGCTTCAAAAAATTTTTTTAAGCAGATAAATAGAAGAAATAAAGTGCCTGTGCATCCAGAACTACTACTGGTTGAACTGGACTTCTGTTTGCTAAATGCCAGCACCCTCTCCCCCCACATCCCAGTCACCAGCACAAGTAAGAGACCCATCTATACCACTGGAAGAAACAGCAAAAAGGTTTATTACCGTGACATTGGTATTTCCCTCCAATGTACATGAGGTCGAAGCCTTTGTGACACTTGCAGATGTAACTCCCAAAAGTGTTGACACATTGCCTAAATCTAGGGCAGGAAACTCTTCCAGTAGCACATTCATCAACATCTAGAAACATAAGTCAACTGTATTTTAGGTAGAGCAATAACATGTTCTGATGGAGGATATTTTAAAATAAATAACTGCAGTTTCCTCATGGCACACAGTGACTCATCATAAATATTATCCAGCGGTTGCCCCCACAGGCTCCATAAATTCCACATCGCCATACTTCCATGCACCTTGCTAACCCAGGCTGCCTGCTCCTCCTCCACCATATCTCAGCACATACTGCACCTGTACCCCTAGTTGCTTAAACTAAAGCATGAGCTGTCTGTCCCTGACACCCCTGTTTCCCTCTCCTCTAAATCATCAGGCCCAGTTAATTCTACCTCTGAAGGATTATTTGAATTTGTCTCCTCTTCTCTTCACTCACTGCCACTACCCTAGTCTAAGCTACCATCTCCCAGGCCTCCTAACCTGATTTTTCCTGGCCAGTCTTACCTGCCCCAAAGCAGTCCCAATCAGCTATCGAAATGATTTTATCACAATGTAAAATTGGATTTGTGCCTAAAACTCTTCTACTATCTCTGCTTGTTTTTTTAATTACATCCCCATTCCTAACCACGTTCTTAAATAAATAGCCCCCACCTACCTGATTGTATCTGAAACGACAACCCCCCCCCCCCAAATCCCCACTTTGTACTTAGCCACCGTGGCCTTCTTTCTTTCAAGACCTCAGCAGTTCTTGTTCACTGCAGTGCCTGCATCATTTCCACCTGTTTGGCTGATTCTTCACATGGCCCACAGTCCAGGTCTTACCTTATTTTCTAAATCGGACCCTGTTTCTTTTTCTCTTAAGTCCTCATTTTCACACTTAGAAGTGTTTGTTATTTTATTGGTTGTTTCTTTTCTGTCTGCCCCATTAGAATATTAGCCTTGTGAGGATCAAAATTTTGTCAGCTTTGTCCATTACTGTGTATCCTGGCACTTACCACAGTGCCTGGAATATGGAAAGTAACCAATAAATGTCTCTTGAATCACCTAACACCTCCATCCATTGAGTACTTACTACATGCTGGGTATCAAGCTAAACTCTTTTCACATGTGAGCTCATTTAATCCTCAAAATGGTTCTATGTGCCATTACTCCCATTTTAAAAATGAGGAGACTCAAGTTCAAAGACAGGAAGTCTCTTACCTAGGTTACATATCAAGTATATGGCAGAGAAATCCTGACCGCTGTGGCTCACTTGGTTTCATGTTGTTGCCAGTCCAATTCCTGGCCAGGGCACATGCCTGGGTTGCGGGCCAGGCCCAGTCCCCAGTTGGAGGTATGCGAGAGGCAACCAACTGATGTTTCTCTCACACATCAATGTTTCTCTACCTCTCTTTTTCCCTCCCTTCCCTTCTCTCTAAAAATAAATAAATAAAATCTTAAAAAAAAAAAGTACGTGGCAGAGGTAGCTTCGAAACCAAAGCCCTAACTTTTAATGACAATCCTACACTACCTTCCTAATCTTCAGGGGAAAAATCACTTGAGTGCAATACATACAATCTAGCTCTATCTACCTGTTCAGCTTTATCAGTCATTGCCCCTTACATTCCAGAAAGACTAAGCTCTTGTTTCCCTGATCACTGTGTTTCTTCCAACTTCAATGCCTTTGCCAAAGCTTTACTTGAAGCTTCCTCCTATCCCTCATTTTTAGAAAAAATAAGGTCTCCATGGTCCATTCACAGAGAGAGGTCCTCTTCCAGGACACCTGATATCTTCTGAAGGACAGCTAATCATATTTGTTCCTCACTCCCGTCAGCTTTCCCTTTCCTGCTTCTCCGCGAGAGGCTGCTGATACAGAGGCTTGGTTTGACCACTCACCCACACAGGTCCTCCCATCGAGAGCCAGCTGCAGGCCAGGAGAGGGGCACTGGCACCGAATCTGTCCTTTGATAACGTCACAGCCATACTGACAGTTTGCCATGGAGCACGTCAGGGCACCTGGAACGAGTGTGACTGGCTGACACAGAGAACACGTCCCATACCTGAAATGCCTGTATCTTTAACTTGTCCTGAAGGCAGTGACACTCAATCAACAATGAAGATAAAGGGGCCTCAATTATTCAATAGTCTAAAGAAATTCAAAAATAGGGAGAGGGACAGAAAGACTTTCCTCCTCTAGGGGTTAAGAAGACTAATGAATGAGCAGCACCAGTCTCATCTGCGGAAGGCCTCTACGGCATTTGAGGAATTCAAAGACATATGTAAAACTTGATCTCACATAGGTTATCTGGAAATTTTTCCACTGGCCAATGGAAGTGGGAAATAGAGGTATTTTTCCAGATTGCTCATGCCAAGTGCTGGTCTTAAATGAAACATCCACCTGACTGTCTCGGCCTCACCTTAGCTCTCTCGAGGGACCGCACATTTGCCACTGAGCTGCTGCACAACGTGGGAGGATTGCAGCATCAGTGTCATGTGTTATTAAACATGACACACCTCATTCCAAAGTGTTCCATGCAAAATATGCAATGCTAGTTAAAATTAGCTAACCTTGTTTATTTTACAAAATGCAACCCAGTTAGAGATAACTGATAATTAATTGATCAATAATTAGCTAATTTAACTGATAATTCTATAAAAATAAAATCAAGTCATCAATTGTTGGATATCCTATAAGCACAACCTCAATTCAGTGTTCAGCCTTCAGAGAATTAAGGCATCATCTATCTTATAACCCAACCAAATGACAGTAGGACACAACATACATTTCTTTCTTACAAGGACACAGCTGAAATCTATTTTTATGTTACTAAAATCATTTTTTTTCATATTGTCATTTTTTTAAGAAAAGGCACATAAGTTAGTCCTTAGACTATTATAATGAAATGTAAAAATGAGGTGAGAAGATATTTGTGAGTGGTTTATAATCGATCAACAACCTTGATGGATTCTCTACCAGCAGTTTTGAGTCCATCTTTATGGATAGAACACAGTCCTGAAATAATCGCTAATGTTCTTTTTCTAGCTGAACTAGCTCTATTCCCACATTGATGAAAGGGAAAAGCATTAAAAAAACACACTTAGTTTTGTTATTCTTCTTCTAAAATCATGTCCAAATCAATTTAACACTGGCACCCACGGTAAAATAATGCTAGCCATCTAAAAGGGGCAGCTCTTATTTTGATTTTCAATTCCTTAGGGACACATAAACACACATATACACACACACTCACATCCATCCTGTTTGGGGGAGGGCCTGGGAGGCCACTTTCATTTTCACACATCCAGACCACAACATGAAAGAAATCAAGCCCAAAGCACTTACACAAAAGTTAAGATTCTTGACATACCTGAGCAGGACCCATCCGGCATAAGCATGTATCCATTGAGACAGTAGCACTTGTAGCTGCCGTAAGTGTTCATGCACCTATGCTTGCAGGGACGCGGCTTCAGGCCACACTCATTCAGATCTGAAGAGTGGAAGTTGAAGCCGAAAAATCATGAAACCTCCGCACAAATGTAAAACATTTAAAATACCTCTCTATATTGAAAAATGAAGGAGAAAAGTAGGGTCAAGCTACACTAGCCAGTCATTCATATATGAGAGCCTGCTCATACTGTCTTTTATTTTAATACTGGTTATACTAGAGGCGACCAAGAGTTTCTTTCTTTTCAGAGGTGACCAAAAGCCTTATAACAGTGAAGAGGCTGTATGAATTTGTGGAGCTTAAATTACATAGTATATGTGACCTCTGACCACCAGGGACAGTTAGGGCGCACTGTGCCTACTTCCTGATCCCTAGAAAGAGCAGCGGCCTGACTCCACATGGTGCTGTATTATCTATCTGACTTCCATATCCTTAAAATATCTGGGGTCTACTACTGAAGTCACTCCTGACACTGTGTTCTTCCTCTACTCATTTCTTCCTATCTCTGTTTAAAGAAGATACTAGAAAGGATCTGGATTTTAACATTAGACTGCTTTGAACTTCACAAAATAAAGCTATATTTTCAGAGCATAGGAGCTACATGAATCAGCGATCATAATTGTGGTTTTTCTTATTCATTCTTATAGATTATATACTGATCTCATATTGAAGAAGAAACTTAAAAATAAAACCTTCAACATCTTTTCTTTCATTTGGTAGTTAAGAAGGGCATATGAAAATATTAATGAATAATACATAATTGACTATCACTACGTAGTTTAGAATTATTGATTTAAATATCAATAGGAAATGAATAAATTGCACTTTATGAGAATTTTCCAACCCAAGTTGAACATTGCCTCAAGTGAACGTAAAAACTCATAATGACATATAAACACTTCAGTAGTAATGCCCAAAATATAGACTTCATTAAAAAGAAATATGACCACATGTTTATTTGGAATTGCCAGTATAACTCAATTACCTATTAATCTAAGTCATGAAAGCAGAAATATGGATAAATCTAGTTGCAAGTTGTCTTTAAATCTAATTAAATATAAATCTGACTTGCTGTTTATTAGAAACCTACATACTTCACTTAATTAAACCATCAAGTTACGTTGTTTTTTAAAACCTCCAAATTACTGTGTCTAAAATTTTTAAAAATATTTTACTGACTTTCCAACTCGGTCTATTTTCCTAAACTTAACACATCTGTAAGCAGATCCCCAGCTGGGTGAAGCCCTGGAACATTAAATAATAAACATTTGTCATTTCCTACGCTTTATTCAGTTTTAGGGTATACAAAACAGAATCACATTTTAAAATAATTCCAAATAATTTCCTCACAGAAGGTGCTTTGCAGATTATAGTCTTGACAAAAATTTGATTTCTTCCTCTGTTAAATGAAGTAAAAAATTTAAATCAAGAAGGAAAGATGCCTGGCTGGTGTGGCTCAGTGGTTTGAGTGTCGGCCTGTGAACCAAGGGTCTCTGGTTGGATTCCCAGTCAGGGCACATGACTAGGTTGCATGTCACGTTCCCAGTTGGGGGCGCAAGTGAGAGGCAACCACACAATGATGTTTCTCTCCCTCTTTCTCCTTTTTCCTCTCTCAAAAAATAAACAAATTATTTTTTTTATAAAAAGGAAAGACAAAGAAATTCACTCTTCTTATTCTTCTGCTTCGTATTTCAATATTTATTAAAAATAAAAATCAGAGAAGCTTTCCTCATGTTCTAGGAGGAGTGGATTATCGTTCCTAATAGCTCCCTGCAGATTCAGACCTGGCTTTGATAAATCCCTGACTGATACTACAGTATGCAGTATTTAATATTTAAATCTGAGTACATTGTTAGAGAAAAGCTTTGTTTTAAATATATTTCTGCAGTAAGCAAAAATAAAATAGTGCAGAACAACAGAGTTAGATTGAATTCTATATCTCAAGGAAAGGATATTGACAGACATAAAGCATGCCAATTAAGAACCTTTAGGTTTGCCCTGGCTGGTGTGGCTCAGTGGACTGAATGGCAGCCTGCAAACTAAAAAGGTTGTTGTTCAATTCCCAGTCAGGGCACATGCCTGGGTTGCAGGCCAGGTCCCCAGTTGAGGGTGTGTGAGAAACAACTAATCTGTTTCTCTCACACATCAATGTTTCTTTCCCTCTCTTTCTCCCTCCCTCCCCTTCTCTCTAAAAATAAATAAATAATTAATTAAAAAACAAAACAAACAAAAAAACCCCCTTGGCTTTATTTTTAAAGAACCACAAAAACTTCTATGGGTTTCCTGACAGGAACTGGTCAGATACGTGTAGCTCAAGGAAGCTTGCCTACAAGGAGTATTTATGCTGATGAAAATTTCTTTAGAAAACTATGTCTATGCACTAAAGCTGAGGCCCCGCTGCGGCAGGTCCTATCGTGGTCAGTCAAGGGCTCTTGAGGACTGCTCTGAGGGTCGCCATGATTCAGATTGGGCTGCTGGTGGTATTCAATCCCAATCTATCTTTCCCTTACCATGAGAAAAAGCTCTTGGGGATCAGAATCACAAAACTGAAAGAAAATAAAAAATTAAAAAGATGTCCTAATTCCAAAAGAACCTGGGAACCACTCTATGAAACAATATAACAAAAGAAATAAATATGCAAATTAAGGGGCTAAATGTAGAGACATTTGTTGACTATTTTACTGGTATTGAATTGACAGGTAAATATCCAAATATGCTGGAAGCAATCTGAGAAAGCTGTGCTCAACTAGCTGCTGACAGAGTGGTTGATTCTCCACGACAGGTCACTGGGGTTGATGTCCCCAAACTGCCATTACTGTCCCACCTGCCACAGGCATGTGCCTCCTAAAACCTTCACAATAACCCTTACAAAACTCACTGCAGAAGTTAGGAAATAGGATTCCACGACCCATACTTATCAATATTTACCAAATATCAGACTTCTGCCCAAGCAGAGAGCTTCAAAAGATTAAAAATGTCTTATATTCTGGTGATGAACTTTTTCAATTTTTCTTAGGTTTATATTTTATGATTATTATACCTTATTTTCCAATTGACCTAATACCTTATAAAATTGAGTTACTACAGGCTGCTTCCAAAATCTCTTGGACTACAGAACGAGTAACACTTGTGTTGCTATCCAATTAAGTCAGAAATTCAAAAATGACACTTTATAGTAAATGATCCTATAATAGTAAGTGGAACAATGAAAAGTCTCCTTAATCACATTTTAGAAATAAATCTTAAAAGCTGATAAAAGAATCTAAGAGAACAATCTTCAGCGTTCTTATTTTAATTTTACTTTAATCTTGCTCTTTCTCTAGGAGTTTATAATGTAATATAAATTGAAAAAAAAATCTATAACAAAAAATTAATGAATTCGTTCATGTACCTATCTTGTCATACAAAGAATAGAACTTTACAATTAAACCACATACTTTCAAATGTTGTAATTATTAAATACACAATTCTTAAACAGCATCCATAAGTCAGGAGTATACTTAAGCAGGCTGGTGGATTCAGCTTGGGGGAGGGAGGGGGGAGAAAGGAGCTGGTCCAGAACAAAAATGCAAGCTGCAGAGCAGTATAATGACACTTCAGGGAAAAATGAGAATTAGAGATTTTATTAGCATGCAGATGCTGAAAAGTAGCTTGAAAATTTGCAAGAGATTCATTGACTAAGACAACTCAATGGATTTTTTTAAGGCAAAAAAATATTTCATTTGTCTAATGCACTTGGATTTTTTTTCCTTTGAGTCTTAAACTGGGCAGTATCTCAGAAGTCTAAGCTTTTACACTTTATCTGACTAAAGAGGAGGTCACAGAGAAACAGAGGTCAATGCGTCAACTGCTGTTACTTTTAAACACAGCAATGACACAATAACTAAAATTAATCCCTTGGCCCTAATTCTTTGTGCACCAAGGTCCCCTTCAGCAGAGAGAGAGTCATTTCTAATTTATAGGATTTTAATTCAGACATTCCATGTTCCTAAGTCTATCAGTGAGTGAGGGATAAAGGTTTTCAGAACTGTCAAATCATGCTGCCTCCTACCCTTCCTACAATAGTTTCCAGCATAACGAAGACACTAATATTTTTGGTGTTTCTATTTTCACACCAGCCCTGCAGACAAATAGGGCAGGAATTACTCTCCCCGTATTACTCATTGTTTTGCTAACACCCAGACATTTTAAATGACTTGCTCACGTAAGGGCTATACCGGAACCAGAACTTAGGCCTTCTAATATTAGAAGATGTAGCTCTAAAGGAAGGAAGCTAACATACGGTTTCATTTCTGGTAACCAGAACTCTACACCCTCTGTAGGGTGGTGAAGAGGATTGAGCACTTCTAAAATCTACTCAGCAAAAGCCATCAGAGCCCCAATCTCAGTTGCTTTGATATTCCTGACTTCACCTACATATGAACACAAAAGTTCTTTTGTTATCCTATTTTTAGAAAATAGTTTGAAACCCAGAGAAGAAGAAAAGCAATGACACTCAGTGCAGGGAAAGGACAGAGGAGGCTCCAGGCTTTTCAGAGCAGAGAATCAGCACCAGGAGACAGTTCCTGCTGCCTGCTTCACACGCTCAGCATGCCGAGGCTGGGCGCTCCTGGGGCGAGTCTTCAGAACATGTGCAAGAAGTGACATAACTGCAGGAAGCCGTGCAGGTGGGAGGAGCAGACCTCCTGAGACAATGCACGCTCACCCCTTGAAGGCAAACTGGTGGCTTGATGATCCAGGGGTTGGGAAAGAGGCTGTTCACTGCCTTGGTCAATAGGAGTTGGGTAGAAGTGTTCATCTTCACAC
Source organism: Furipterus horrens (assembly GCF_987537825.1). Lineage (NCBI taxonomy): Eukaryota > Metazoa > Chordata > Mammalia > Chiroptera > Furipteridae > Furipterus > Furipterus horrens. Next base: position 122,060,850 of record NW_028327172.1, on the reverse strand, counting down.
CAGGAAGAAGGTAATAAGAGTCAACTTTGAACTGATGTCATTTTTAGCCCTAAAAATCTTTATAAGTATATATTAAACAATAACATAAAGTTGGCGGAGTTCAAAAAGAATGCTTTAGATACTTTACAAAAATTAGTTTCTAGTTCTTCCAGTTTGTTTTTTAAGTTTGTTTTCCTGAATATTTATCACTGTCATTTTTCTTCCTAAGAACACACACAGAGTACAAGTCAACAATCCATCATTCTCATATAAATACTCTAAAATTATATACAGAGTTATGATTTGCATAAAGACCTTATTTAAATCAATAGCATGATCAATGTTTTCACTCAAATTAAGAGCTTATGTTATACTTAGGTCACATTTAATTAGAATATATATAAGAAGCTTTCTGAAAAAAAAAAAAAAGGTACCTGTTCCCACAATTAGCTAACCAAAATATTGTAAGATGGGTCAGACTGAAAAGTAGAGAGACAAAAAAGCAATCATATCCTATTGCAAGACTCTTATGTTAGAAATAGTTAAAATTCCAAATTCAATGAACATCGGTTTCTGGGGTTAAAATCACACAGCCTTCAAAAAAAGTAAGACTACTCTCAGAGTTAACTAGTCCACCAAAGTTTACTGTCTGGTTACTGCTACAAGACACTAATTCTTTTCTTGAAGAAGGAATTCAACATATGAAACACAAACCATGTCGAAACATTAGTAATTGATATTTATAAATTGTTTCTTCCGAACTCATTACAAAGCACACCATAAATTCAAAAGAATATCTTGCATTCCTGAAAAAAATGCAATGATATGGTATATTACAGGCTAAAAATAATTCCCTAGTGGGAAAATTATAAAAAGATTATGATCTATAATAGTATCCTTTCTTGGCTGAGGGGACAGGAGACTTGTATGTGTACAGTGACTCAAGGAGGGAGAAAATATACAAGAATAAAATCACCAGAGAAAATAAAGTTGGGAAAAACTAAGACAAAACAAATCTTGCCAGAGTTTGAGTTAGAATTTCAGCTACTGTGAAAGGTAGGTACAATGTACCCTACAGAATAAGTTAATGATCGGTGCACGCTTACGATTTTATATGTGATCCTGCTGTAGCAAATCCAGGAATGACTCGGTGGGGAGAGCAGCCACCAAGAGCAGATTAAACTAATCTTGTGACAGACTGTTACATTACGCCAGTTCCAAAGCGGGCCTGCCCTGCTAGGCTGGCTGCTCCCCAGGCAGCTCTAAAAGCACCCGAGTGCTTTTCATTTACTCAAGCTGTTCACTCAGCCAAGCAAGTTTCCAGGGGGCAATTTCTTCAAGTACACAACCCTGACAATACTTTTTAGCAGATAACTTGCCTTATACCCAAACCTACTTTTTAATCAAAAGCTAATACCCAGATCTGCAAAATTATTTCAAGGTACCTCTTCTTGGCATTTCTCTCTTCAAGAAACAAGAAACCTGTTTGTTTTCCCACATCTCTGAGGCATGTTTTCCACTTTATTTAAATAGATTGTCCAGATAAAGCGTCTAAGTTAATTTGTTATGTAGATATAGAGTGGATATAGACAATTTGCTCTAAAATTTCTAGGGGTCTCTCGACAGCTCTCCAACTTACCCAGCTCACCCATGGCAGCCTCACTCACCCTGACAAAATCTGCAGTCCACGGACTCAGAGACTAAAGTAATAGAAAACTCCATGGAACTCTTTCAAGCTCCTATGGCTTTCAGGACCAAGAACCATTATATGTAACATTCACTCAATAAATATTTAATGTGCCCTAATCATGTGCAAGTCATTTTAATAATAGCTTTCAGGAACCCAGAAATCAGAGAGATTCTACAAAGGCTTCCTGTTCTCAACATAACATAATTATTTCTATCAGGAACCTGCCAAATTGCTTTTTTGGTCAGGAAGGCAACAAGAACAATGATTAAAACACACAGGTTTACTGCAAGCTGCAGTTTTATGTTCAAGATTGGATTTGAAATTACATTTTCAGTGTCAGCACCATTTTTGCAGGTGTAAAATCCCATTCTGCTCCTGCAGAAACCCTTTAACCCTAAGGAATATAATTTTGGGAGGCCAGGTTTCAACTTGGTGTATTTCCATTTTTCTTTAGAGAAACAGGTAGGTATTACTGGAAAAACTGGTTTTTCTGAAAATACATGCATGGTAAACTTGTTTTCTGAAAATAAGAGATACCCAGAGATGACTCCTCATTCCAATAATAGCTTTAGTGTCTTTGAAGCATATTAACGTTGATGAAGCTCTGCAAATAAATTTAAATGAATTTCTCTGCAATTCAGCAGTAGCTTCTTTTAATAATCTTCTTTGTATAAGTTCCTGGCATCAGGACAACAAGCTTTATGGTGCTGACATACTAATGAAACCTCTGATGGCTTATGTTCATCACTTTAAAAAAAGGAGCATGCTGGGACTCTAAGATGAACACTAATAACTCGGTGATCAGAACCGAACATGCTGCTACTTGAAAACTTCGAAGAACATCAAATGGATTTTTAAAGAGTAAACTAAGATAACAAGAACCCCATTTCTTTTAAAAAAAGAGAAAGAAAAACATTACCCAGGTACGTTAGATGAATTCCAAGTTAAAAAATATTAGAAAAGAGGCATTGGGAAAAATCAGTTATGAATCAAACAGCAGATCATCTAGAAGACACTTTATAGAGTAACAGCTTGTCCTGCCACTGGACATGTCACATTTTACTAGCATGGGTTTCATCTGATAGTGCAGGAACCATCATACATACCTTCAAACATCAGTGTTCTGGATTATTGTGAAAACCGTGTCTACAAATCACCAGTTAAACTGACATACCTCAAGGGCTATCAGATATTGAAGAACAAGAATATTTCAACAATATTATTTCTGTATCAGGTGAGGTCAAGTAAGTATCTGCGGGACAGTTAGACCCCCACATAATTGCTTCATTTGACATCTAAAATGATAGGGAATATTACTTTAAGTAGTAAGTAAGAAAACTGACCCCTCTTCCTTGTATCTTTCTAGTGAAATCAAACCATAGCTTTCCTTAATTATAGTTAAGTACTCTATCTCCTGATGTTGTTGTAATGATGAAGACAGATAACATAAAATACCTGGGACACTGTTAGTGCTAAGTAAATGTTTGCTTTTATAAGCAACTGATGTCAACAAAAAGTAACCTACTAAGTTAATCAAAATCTTTTTTCTCAAAGGAACATTACAGACTGGTCAACAGTTAATGAAAATTTAATCACAAAATCAGAGGACTCAAGAGTTTGAAGGGACCTTGAAATTTCATATCAAATTTCCTACCTGACTTTGAGTATTAAAGTATTTTCACCCAACTGGGTCCAAGCAGCCTAACACTTTGCTAAGGCTTCCCCACCAGTTATTGGAAGAACAAGGAGTAAGGGGATGTAAAGCTTCTAACATTACTTATGTGGCAATTCTCTTTTTCAAAATGCATTTTAATTATTAGCAGTAAGTAAGAGGATAAAATTCTTTCAATTGTCCTTCCATGAAATAAATTTTACAAGATTTACCATTATTATATTTTTATCTTTCGGCAAATGGCAGCTCAGATATGGAGAATAATAACCATGTAAAAGTGGCTGAGCATGAGAACCTAAACATTTTTACAGCAGGCAGGGACAGAGGGGGCTCACGGCTCCCTGCCTGTGTCACACCACTGCCCTACCTTGGCTGCAGGTTTTCCCAGCATATCCAGGGTGGCACTTGCACTTGTTTGGTCCAATACATTCACCATGTTTGCACTGTGGTTGGCACACAGCTGTGACAAGAGAATATCACGCATTATTTCTAGATCAGCAGACCGTCAACCATATAGTATCTACATCGTGTATGAGCTTAATAATTAAAGAAAAACCTAAGAACTTATACAAGAGTAGCAGAAATATACAAAAGCACTGTGTCCTGGAGGGGGTAAATATTGTCTAGGCTACACACTCACACACATGTATTATGTATGTGTGTTCATGTGTGTATCACTTCAGGCTGGAAAATTAGCTGAACTTGAGGACAATACTCTAACAGTCAGAAAAATATGTAAAATAAACACAACTGATGTTTGTCAATAGTTACTTCACTATAACCTGTACTCATAATTTCAGTCATTCTTTCAAATATACTTCAGAGTTGTTCTTAATCCAAAGATACTGTTTAACTCCAGATAAATTGTTTGAATTTCAGATAAATTTCCAACAATAAAATATTATTTGATTGGAAATGGAATTTCTAAGTATAAAATGGTTCAAAATAAACACTAACGCTAAATATTTTTGGAATTTCAACTTAAGAATACCTCTGTTGTCTTGTTCTTCCTTAACCTTTGGTTCATCACAATTGCTCATCAATGGCTTTTCTATGGCCTATCACAGCAAATAAAAAGATCTATTTTATATTTACTATCTTCCATCAGCTCAGTTTGTCTTTCATCAAGACCCCAAAATGCTATAAAATCATGACTCAAATCTTTCACAGTCTTTTGATTCCTGCCAAGATACTGCTTACAATTTTCTGTTTACATTAATGATTCTCAGCCAGTGTTTTTTTGCCCCCTACGGGACATCTGGCATAAATGGAGACATTCTGGCTGTCACACTGGGGAGAGGGTGCTGCGTAGATTACAGGAATACTGCTACACAGCCAACAATGCTGAGACAGTTCCCCCTCCTCACCCCCAAAAATCAAATTATCCAGCCCAAACTGTGATGGTGCCGGATTGAGAAACCCTGCTCTGTACAAAATATGTGCATAATGTTATACCAGATACTAAAATGAACACAAAATCATTGTATAGTGTGATCACTGGTGTCAAGGGCTTACAGTCTAGACAAAGAAAGAAAACAAACATGTTTTTAATTCAAGGAAACATTTATTTACAAGCCAACTAGGTGACACTTAAGAAATTTGTGAAGAAATCATCACACAAGCATATCCACATAGATTTGTGCAGAAAACCTTATAGAAGACTTTAGTTGGATCTCGAAACGTGGGCAGACAAAAAAGAAGACTACTTAAGGTAAGGGAACATTTATTCAGGGAACACTAGGAGGCTTGTCAAGCTAAAATAAAAAGGGTAAATTAAATGCTGCTAGAAGAGTGAGAACTAGACAAACCCAGGTGAAAGGTATCAGATGATGATGTTTCCTCAATTTCAGACTGAGGAATATACACCTTATCTATAGGAAATGGAAACTGTCAGTAGAATTAACTGATAAAAAATCAACACTCTGGCATTATGAGCTTGATAATAATATGTAGAAAGAACTGAAGAGAGTCTAGCTGATATGAAGAAGGCATGATTTGTTTCTGTGACAGGAAGAGATGGGTTTCAGTAGCCAATGAGTGACATGCCAACATGTCTTGAAGACCAAAGGGAATGGAGTCAGTAATGACTGAGTTCTCAAGTCCCTGACACCTGATCCTTCCCATACTGGCCCAGGCTGTTCTCTGTTCTAAAGTATGGTCCCAGCTTCGGACAATTCTCTAATATTCCTGTGAAACCAGAGTGCATGTTATATTTGCTGTTTCCTACATTTTCTCAGTCAACTCCCATGAACCCTAACCCCTCCCTCGCCTGCATGCCACAGGCTTATTTGCCAATTTTGCTTTCAGGCCTTTCTTGTTTGTCACTCCATCTGGACCTTGTACCACTACTGACCCTTACTCAGTGCTGCTCAGATGGTATTTAATTCAGAGCTTGCAGAAATAGAGGATGAGAAGAGTAGAAAGTGTAAATGGTAGAGAAATGTGCTTGGAAAACTTTTTAAATCTGATTTTAGACATGTCATGAAGTTCAAAGAGAAGCAATTTTTTCAGAACTGTAAGAAGAAATAACTTATCTTGGAGTACCTCCCAATATAATTTTTCAGTCAATTGTACAGCTTGTACATGGTTCAGATGCAGTTTTTAAAACAAGTCCCAGAAATAAGCCATTTTAAATGTAATTTCGTGGTCCTATCACCAAGAAATGAAAGTCAAAAGGATTTTTTAACTTAAAAAAGATGTTCCAGAAATCTTAACCATTGTATATAAATACAGCCTGAATGAATCAAGTGTCACTGAGGCAGTCAGACTGCCATATTAAAGGAAAAAAAAAAAAAAAAGGAAACATCTCAAATTCAGTTGATGTAAATCAAGGAAATAACCTCCCAAAATAATAGAATTTGAAAATATCTCTAAAAACATGAAAAAGCAATTTAGCAAGTACCATTAAAAACATGAGAAAGTTTATTTGGAAGAGAACATTTTATGAAATAATGCAACCTGAGGTTCCCCCAAGCCATACTGGCTTTTGACTCCCTGGCCAGCTTGAGAACTAATCATTTATAGTGCTTTCAGGTACTTGTAGAAACAAAAGTTTTTATTGTCCCCGCTCCCTTTCTCGTTGTTTGTTCTCAGTGGAGTGCCCTAATCTTCAGCACATCAAATGTACACATTCTAAGAAGCCAAGGCTGTTAACGTTTCTTACATGTTTAGAGAGTCATTGTTTTCAAACTGCTGTTTGCACATCTGCCCAACAGACTATTCACTGAAGTAACCAACAACTCATTTATTAGTCAACAGCTATTAAACGGGATATGATATTCATAATGTTGATAGAAGCAGTTTTTCTCTTAACAAAAAATGCTCTTAAAAATGTACAAAAGTACTTTCTCCTAATATCTTGCAGGCATTAGGTTTGCAATGAAATTCAATAAATGTGCATTGAACATTTATATCTCATGTATTCTACTAGCCAGTGTGGGCAAAATAGAGTCACAGAGGATATGAAAAATTAACTATGAAACTATAATATATTGGCCAAAGCTTAACAAGAGCTGTGAAAGAAAGGTGAGATCAGAAGTGGGGGAGGGGCAGATAATAACTGACTATAGGTTAGGAAATGTAATCTGAGCAGCACCTTAGAGGTAAGAGGCCCAGACACTGGGAAGGGGGACAAAGCCTTTGAGACCACAAGCAAAGGAAAGAGGGAAGGACAAGGAAGCAGGTTCTGAGTGAATGCCCGGTGTTCCAGTGAAGCTGCAATGTGAAGTGCTTCTAACAGCAGATGAGATCAAAAGACAGGCTAGAAAGATAATAAAAGGCAGAAACTGCTGGGTATTTACCAATTTCCCTTCTTCTTTAAAATAGAATGGGCACTCTCGCTCCCTCTCTCATCTCTCTATCTCCCACTCTCTCTTTGCATGGGGAATGAGTTAGCAATGGAAACTATATTCCTTATTCTCCCTGGCAGATGTGGATAACCAAGTGACTAAATTCTGATCAATTGCATGTGAACAGAAGTTATTGGGTAAGACATCTGTAATGCTACTTATAAAGGTCCTGACCAAGATGATTCCCCGGTCTTCTTGCCTGGAATATATAAATCATGGTGCACTACAGAAGCCACTCCGTGACCCTAAGGTAATCTCAAGAATGAAAAAAGGGCAGAGCAAGAAATCATCGTAGTAACCCTAAATTGACATCCGAGCAATCTGGGCCATTGTGCTTTGCGTTGCTGTTACTTGCAGCCAAATTCTAACTGACTATCCTTGAGCACACGGCTGTGGAATCTGAACTTAATGTGCGTTCATTATCAAGCAAACTTAGCATAGAAACGTTAGGAGCAGATCCAAGTAAAGAAATACAACTCATTTTATAGTTATAATGACGTAAAATGATAGAAGTATCTAAAAATATTCAGTTCCATAAAGAATTAGATTAGAAAATACATATATACCCATATTGAGACTAGAGGAAAACGATTCCTGACCTGTGTGTGAGCTGGTCCACCTTTCCATAATCTACTCCACTGTAACGTGAGCTCTCAGTAGCTCGCCAGCACACACTGACCTTTACAACTTGCTGTGAATAGCAAGCCAGGAAAAAACAAAAGACTAAGTGGTCCCTTCTAGTGGTCCATTTTAGAGTGTGCTTCTAAAAACATCAAAAATAGATTTGGAGGCAACAACGTATCTGTTGTTGCTACCAGTTAATCAGAAAACACAGAATTGCTTCTCTGACCTACATATTGGTCAGGAACTAAGAAGCCGGGGCCATATTTGATGGTCCACTGTCATCTGGCATCCACATATGGTTTAGCAGCTCAGTAAATTAAAGTCAGGTGAGGACCATAGGTGCTCAATATATGACATATTTTCTTACCCCAGAATCGAATGCCAGAATTAAGCCAAAATAGGCAATCATGCTCAAAATTTACTCCCTAACATTCCTGTAGCATAATCTCCAAAGTGCCCTTAATAAAACCTCGAAGTCATTAACTAGAAAAAGAAACAAGTCTCAACTGGCAAAGAAAACAGAGCTCCTTAACGTCACGTGTCCAAGCCTCTTCTGTTTTGCAATCTAATAAAATTTTACTCTCAAAAATTCATCCTAACGGATGTAACTGGGGTTCTCAGATTTGGACATTTTCTGATCCTGATGTAAGTAGGGAGTTATCAAATAAGTTAGGGGAAATTAGATACACATCAGTTCTATATAATACTTCTTATGTAAATTAATCACACTGGGAGTCAAGGGCAGACATCTGAAAACGCATGGACATGTTGAGATGCCCAAGCAGATGATAACTCTGGAAAGTGACAAAGGGAAAGCCAGCTCACCCTCAGGCACTGTTAGTAACTTGAGAAGGATTTTCTTAATGTGAACAAGATTGTCCTTGGAATTCTAAGAATCATTTGTAATTTTTGCAATCCACATCATGTTGCTATTCATACAGGGCACTACTAAAAGCAAACAAGAACCTTGTGCTTCAGGGCATGTAACTGAGAAACAAAGGTGACACAGACTATGCAAGGGCAGGGCAAAAGAATGGCTACAAAAGTGGGAGATTGAATTCAGAAGGCTCTCATTACGTCCAACAAGTTTCAGAGAACTCAGGTATGAACAAACTCATTTGAGGCAAAGAGGAACATACAATGAGAAACATCTTTTTCAAAGAGCAATTATCTTGGAAGAGAGAAAGTTGCTAAAAGAAGCATGAAACAACTCATTGCTGGATGAATGGAACCTGCAAGGAATGGAGGCAGAAGTGACAGGACTCCACTGGAAAGCGCCTTGAGCCATCTCATATCACAGATACACCAAATTCCAGAGGAAAAGAATCCTACAGATTCCCAGATCTCCAGAGGAAAACAACTCTCCAGCTTTCCTAATACCCTTTAGTCTAGTGCTGATTATCCTATTTTTCAAATCTAAATTTTAACTGCAGTATAAACTGAAAAACAAGTGCCTCTGGTTGTAATCGCTATGAAATATCCATTAAATGCTCTCATGAATACAGAACTCAAAACCATTTTAAATGACTGATTAAATTTATCTTCACAATATCAACATAAGGCAGGAGACCAACATTACCCTCATTTTACCAGCAGACCAGTGAAAACACAGATGGTTAAGTGGCTTGCCGATTTCAGTAAAAATTGCTTATCCCAGTTACGGGGTCAACCCACTGGTTCAGATAAAGGCCCAGGAGCCCAGCAATCTGAGTAGCTTGGAAGGGAGGAGAGTGAGAGTATAGTGAAAGGATGAGACTGCTAGAGAATGTCAATGGTAATTAAAGGCATAATGGTATTAAAGCTCCATTTCTAGGAAGGAAAAGTTGCAGTTAACACAATCTATAATTTAAGGAAATTAAAGTAACTCTGCTAGAATATTTCAACATAAAATAATCTCTTTATTCCCCTGCTTGTTTTGTACCAAACAAAAAGTATATAATTGCTATCTCTTCTGAAGTATTGCTATATCTATGATTTTTTTTTGCTGTCACATTTTGTTTAAATTATTTTTATTAAGAACTTAAACTGTTTTTGAACTATAGTCTAATATTAAGTCAACCAACTGACTGATAATTTAGAGCATGCAGTTAAAATAAATAAGGGTTTCTGGTCTATATAATTGTCTTCCAAGAGCAATCTGACAATAACTTACTTTATTTTTCTATTTGAGCACATGCAAAGCAGACACATTTCAATTCTCATTACTTAACTTTTTAACTCCTGAAGTAACCCAAAGAAAATAGGTGCCTGCATTTGCATCTTTGTATCTCAAAGCAACTTTTATTGGATTGGCCAAAAAGTTCATTTAGTTTTTTTTTCCATAAGATGGTTCTAGAATCGCTTAGTTGTCTTTAACTTCATTCAGAACAATTTTGTTAGATTGCATTGTGACAGCTGTCATATCAGTGTGCATTTAAAAAAATCAAACTTGAATTTTTGTGTATCCATTTTAATATTGAAGATGGAAAAATACGCAACATTTTTGACATATCATGCTTTATTATTTCAAGAAGACTAAAAACACAACTTAAATGCAAAAAATAAACAAAAAACTGTGCAGTGTATAGAGAAGGTGCTGTGAGTGATGAAACGTGTCGGAAGTGGTTTGCGAAATTTCACACTGGAGATTTCTTGCTGGACGATGCTCCACAGTTGAGTAGACCAGTTGAAGTTGATAGCGATCAAACTGAGACATTGAGAACAATCAATGTTATGTCATGCAGGAGATAGCTGATATACTCAAAATATCCAAATCAATAAAGTTATTGGTGAAAATAAAAAATTGTGTCTTTTATTTTATGGAAAAAAACCATAAGGACTTTTTGGCCAATCCAATATTTATCATAATTAAGCACTATCCCTTTCCACTGAAAAATATTCTTTTAAAGTGTTGTCATTTTCGGTTTACTTGAAATTTTAATTTTTCTTTCTGTTTCCATTTTGATATGAGTGGAATTTGTATTAATGCTAAACAAGGCTTTAAGAACACGTAAGAAAATGTTACTATTGATTTGGGAGTGTATAGCAGGTTTTTGTTCGTTTTAAGTTAGGTAACAGTAGCAATGAGCACACTCAGCACCCAGATCTTTGTTCCTAAATACTATTCCATAGTGAAAGATACCAGGACTGGGGCAGGGAGGCTGAAATACTTTGCTGTGATAAAAAGCAAGAATGTATTCAAGCAATAATGAAAACATCCGAAAAGGTCATAAGAGCTGGCTTGGAGGTGTTCCCACTGACCAAATTTGGGATAATTTGAGAACCAAGAATGATAGTAATTCATAAGAATTAAATAAAAAAAGAATGCATTGGTCAAAAGTGATTCAAAAAGAAGAGGACAGAGCTCCTCTTCATAGAAGGATGCCAGTGAACTTGTAGAAAGAATGATAGAATTTGAAAGACACAATTTTTCAACCACCACTGAAATAATTAATTGATCAAAAATTATCTATCGGGGTTAAAAATTTCACTGGTTGTAAGTTTACTGGAGAACAGAATACTCAGTTTCAAAGTATTACTTACTACTAATAAAAAGTTGCCTTTGAGTGGGAAAAGCTGGTGGATAGAACTTGAATCATGTGACTAAACTTAGCATCACCAATAACAGAACAGACTGGCATTATGTGCAATGGGTGTGTCATAACATACGATCATCTATGTAACGATCTTAAAAAGGGAATGACATGAATCTAATGATGATGCAGCCATAGACAAATTCAGCTTATGCAACATTCTACCTGGGACTCTTCAAAAATGTGATTGTCAAGAAGGAAAAAAAGTGGTAGACCTGTTCTAAACTAAAGGAGACCAAAGGGGAATGTCAAGTAAATGCAACATGAGATCTTTGATTGTCTCTCAATCGAAGAGAAAAAAAGTCATAAAACTAACTATTGGAACAATTGGGGAAATCTAAATATGGACTGTATGTTACATAATATTTGTGTATCATTATCTTTCTTAAGTGTGATAATGATATCATGGTTTATATGTAAATATCCTTGTTCTCAGGGATGCATGCTGAAGTATTTAGGCATGAAGTGCCATTATGTCTGAAAGCTACTTTCATATGGTTCAGAGAGACAGATAAGACAGACAGAAAGACAGAAAGCAAGAGAGCAGATGTGCAATATGTTAACAATTGTAGATGAAGAGTATAGGCATACTGCCTGATCCTGTACCTGCAACTCTTCTGTGGATTTGGAAATGTTCAAATATAAAAATGAGAAAATTTATAAACACAAGTAGGATAAAATGCATACCTTGACAAATATTACACCTGTGAGCTGTTGTTCGCTTATCAGTGCACTCTAGACAAGAGGTTAGGAGCGCAGGTGGGGGAGTTAAACTGCTGAGGTCCTAGCTCTGCCCCTTAGGAAGTGTGTGGCCTGTGCAGATCAGCTGTCTTTGCTCTACTCTAAAACAGTGATCTAAGTTGAACCAGGTGATGTTGCCAGCACAGCTATTTTTTTTCTTAAAAATAGTAAACCCACGTAGTGCATATAGAACTTACGCAGATGTTTGTTAGGAAGATTTTAAAAAGAAAATTACTTAAAACAGTACCTGTCTCATACTAAGTCCTCAATAAGAATGACTGAGATGAAAGGCTCCAGTATTTAACACACCATATTAAGAATTGGGATATAAAAATCAATAAGATACCTCATCCTTAAGCAGGTAAATCCAGTAAGGAGAGACAGAAGTAAACACAGATGCCCTAACAGGATATATAAAGATACATATGAAAAAGTGATCAGGTACATAGAATTAAGAGTTAGAAAAAGTATTGGAAAAAAAGCAGTGCTAAAATTTTTTTTCTCAAAAAAACAAATTTACAAGACATCTGGTTTCATAAGGTAAGAATTTACTAGGATATAATGAAACACATTAAAGTATTCCTTTTAGTTAAAAATTATCATATTTGTTTTAGATAAAGAGATGATGCTCCAATTGAAGCAGGTTTACTAGGCAACCATCACAAAAGGCCAGAAAAATTCTAATGTGACCATCATTACTTCTTTCAGCAACCCAAATCTCAATGTTTTAAAGAGTCACTGATATAATGAACTGATCCATATAGTAACTACTTTAAAAATAGAATCATTTTGTGACTGTGCATAGACTTATATTATGTAAAGCAATTGTCAGTTTGGTATACTCTTATTTTTTATTGTTTTTTTTTTTGTTTTTTTTAAGAAAACATTAACTCATTAAGTGTTTCACATTTATCTTATAAAGAACTTTAAATAAAAAATTGGAAACAACCTAAATGTCCATCAGTACAGGTTTGGTTAAATAAATGATGGCATAATGACCTTCTTGCTTCCAATACTGTGGACCTCAACAGGTCTCCGCTACATTAAAGGGACTTAGGTAGCCATGACTTTACCATGCCATTCTGCTCCTTACCCTCACTGACTCTTCATCATGTTTAGTTAGCTCATCATACAAGATCAATGCCTTAGCAAGGCATTCACACCACATTTCAAGATCTGAGTCCTGCCTTCCTCACCAGGCTCATCTCCAATCACATCTACAAGTACGTCAACAAACTGTAGTTCTCAGGAAATAACACACTCTCTAATACCCCCATACTTTTACATAGAATGCTGTTCTTCCCCTCATCTGCCGGACGAACACCTAGACAGGCTTTAATATTCAGCTTGAACGTTACCATCTCTGAGATTCGCATGAGTCCTGCATTCTGAGTATGAAGCACTCCCTCAGGGCTTTCATAAGCCTCTGTGTGTACTTCTATCATAAATTATTTATATATGTTTATATTCACATATACATACACCATGCCATGATATTATAATTATTTTCAGTATCTAGCTCTCACTAGACTTTGAGCTCTTTAAGTACACAGTCCCTGCTCTGAAATAGTACACAGTCTTTTGACAAAGACAGAGATATGGCAGGTGTACAAGGTGTTTCAAGACTACAGAAGAAGGAATTGCTCTGTAGAGGAGGGAGTAGGGAAAATGTCGGAAAAGGCTTGTCAATGGAAATATGAACTGAATCTTAAAGGATGAGCAAAAATTTGCCATGTGAATGGGTAAAGGGCCTGTTATTTAGAATGAACAAAAGAGGATGAAGCCTCAGAGCATCAGGAAATACAATGGCAGTGCAATATGACTGGGCCCATATAGCAAACAACAGTCCTTCAAAGATACGGCAGTTGTCAGCCAGAACAGCTTCATACTTATGAGAATCAGGATTCTAACCATGATTGCCAACAACCAATCGATTATAAAGACTAGATGATATAATCAGATTACATTTCATGTGTTTTGAGCATGTAAATTGACTTTTTTGTAGAACATTAATCAAGATTAAGATCTATGATATGTAATAAGGCCCTAAGACAGTCAGACAAACTCACTATATTCATTTTCCCAATAAACTGTGTTTTCTGAAAAGCACAACCTGCTTATTAAGATTGCACCTTCCTTTTTTATCCCTTTTATAAAGAAGTGTGTGCATGGTCCTTCCTTCCACCTTCGAAAGTATAACTGAACGAAACTGGACTAGGCTTTGCGGAAGCTGTTGAATGTGATATAAACACGTGTAGGGCACAGGCCCTCGTCCCTCCTTCACGGAGCTCTCGGTCCAGCAGAACACATGCTACAAACGCACACACTGTGGAGCAGCATGAGAGGGGCTCCCTGTAAGTGTCAAAACTAAATGCAGAGAAAGGAGAGGAGACTTCCTGATCCTAAAGTAAAGAAGGCAGAGAGGAGAAGGTGGCATTTTCAGATGGGACTTGAATCAGGGCTGATTTTCAGTATGTTCAGTTAAAAGACAATACAAGCTTCAGAAAGAAAAGAAAAGCATGTTCATTCATTCCTAACAATTACTCACTTGGGCACTGAACCCAACCATGTATCAACCCCTCGACTTCACAGTGACAAGAGCTCTTCAAACACACCGCATCCGACACTGAAGCCGTCACCTGCACTTTTTTCTGTATCTTCTTGCTCACCCAATAACACACTGGGAGCCTGGACACCATCCTTGATTCCATCTTCCTCACCCCTCACAACCATCTTAGTTCACAACTATGAAGGTGAACTAAGAGGAGGAAGTTTTCTCATTTGATCCTCATAATAAAAAATAAAAATAAAAATAAAAAGCCCTATGCGATAGGCCTCTCATCTACATTTTACCTAAAAAGAAGGTATTGGTCAGAAAGGTTAGGTAAGTTTCTCAAAACCACAGCTCACGGTAGCAGCCACGTTTCTTGGTCTCTGAAGTCCACACTCCTACCACTGTCCTGACCCATGCCTCTCCATCCTTTCTGTCTATTCTCTAGTATCCTTCATTCATTTTCCTTCTCTCTGTTCCCACCACTACTACTTACGATGAAACTAAATTTCCCACGAGGGTTACTGAAAAAACGTCTAGCCCTGAGTCTCAAGTGGTTCTTCTCTCAATTACCACTCAATAAAACATTCAAAAATGGGCCCCAGAACCTCAAAGGCCTACAGGTCCCAGGTATTTGCCCTGAAGACACGAGCCACATGGTAAAATGAAGTACATGCTCCTTCCCAAGGGGGCAGATGCTAAGTGACGCCAGCCCAACTCCCTGCTGCAATGCAGAGCTACTGATTCTTTAAAAAGCCTCATACCTACCCTGGCAACTATTTCAAAAAGTTAAGACACTCTGTAAGCAAAACCAAGTCTACCTATATGCCAGACCTGACCCATTAGCCCTAGTTTATAACCTCTGAAATATACATTTGATTATGTAATCGCCCTGCCTCCTCTGCAACTCTGGGATAAAGCCTAGTCTACTTAAGACTATCAAAGGCCTTCCCTAGGTCAACCCATCCCTACTTCTGCCACAGCATTTCTCATCAGATGCCCTGCAAACACATGCTCCAGTGCTGGCTCAGAGGTCTTCCATTTCCTGGAACATGCCCTTCACTCTGGCTTCTGAGGTTTTAATGTATCTTCCTGTCTGCCCAGGGTGCTCTTTACTTGACTTATCCCTCAGGATTTAGTGGGGCCACCACTCCTTCACCCCTGGTCTGGGATACACTGCCCCGAGATATGCTCTTGCAGTATCCTATCTCAGCCACACCTGTACCAAGACACACCTCTCATCGGCATTGTCATCATCTGTGGGCCTTTAATGCTGACCATGAGTGACATGAATGCCCACAGCTGCATCTTACTGATATGGAGTCTGTAGTGGTTGGCCCAGGATCAGGCAGGTAACGGCACTCAAGACGTATCTATTGAATGAATAAATCAACTGAACACCACTAAGAGTACACAATCGTCCTTGGTCCTCTCCAGTTGGAATGGATTCTTCCTCTAAACAACCTCAACTCTTTATGCCTAACTCCTTCCTACTTCAGAATACTGGAAGGAATGAGACAACCACCTTCCCAAATCAGCTCCTTGAAAGCAAGTCTATGTTTTACTAATCTTTGTATCTCTCCCAGCACCTACCATAACTCTTTGAGTCTAGCAAGCTCTCAACCATTTGTCAAATAAATCACAGTAACTCTAAATGCAATGTTAGTTTTTTCAAGTACGTGTGTGTCAGATAAATCATAGAAACTCTAAATGTGATTCTGCAATTCAATCCTAGTTCCTTCAGTTCCCTTTCCTTTGGTTAGATAACCAAAGCTGTACTCCACTCTGAGGTTTGCAAATGGAAATTAGAGAAGTGGAAAAGGAACGGTTCAAAAGCACAGACAGCTATCCAATGAAAGGTTTCATTTTACAAATGAATAATTTGAGTAAGTTTTTACTTTCAATTAATTATTTTTAAAAGATGGGCAGGGTAAACAAAATGTATTTAAAAACATGCTATACTATGGATACTGCAATGGATCCTGGTGGACACTGTTCAGAGTTCATTTGTATTGTCTATATTGCCCACACAGTAGTAGTAGCAAACATTTATCAAGAACTGTTCTGCAGGAGGTAAGCACAGCCAGCAACAATCTTGCAAAGTATGTTTAAAGAACAGGAAATTGTGCCTCAGGAAAGTTAAATAAAATATCTAGTGTCTCATGGCTGGTGACAGGAATAGGTCCTGTACCCAAATCTGTTGGTGGCAAAGCCCACATTCGACTCTCCATGGCACTGCCTCCCTAACACAGCCATAGCTCTGCGAATTAATTCTGTAACTGTTGTAATTATAAGATACATATGCTTTGATTTTTTAAGTCTCCCTTAAGAAATTCCTTAACGTTTATTTCTAGGACTATAAGTTTTTGTCCCCAAATGTTGTTATTAAAATCCTCTATTTCATCTATCAGGTTAAAGTACGTTGTCTTGTTGGTACCAATTTCATTAAGTAGAATTTCACACATTTCACCAAAGCTTTCCACTGAAGTGTCATTAGGGTGATTTGTTAAGTGACATTATTCACTTCCAGAAATAGTTTAAACGAAGAACACTTTATGTAACAAAAGGATAGCATGAATACTCTAGGTGCTATAACAACATATTATATCTTTTAAACAATGAAAATATTTCTTACCTGAATTTGTCCATGAAGAATTAATATGAATACAATTCCCTCAGATTAATGATAGGCTGGTGTTAGTAATTTCATTTGGTGAACTTTGGTTTTATTATTTTTTTATTTTTTTTAGTTGCTTCTTTAAGTATTAAAAATATAAACTGTCCTTTAGGTTAGAATGGAGGTCAATTTATTAGATTCATAAAAGAAGAGAAAGAAATTACAAACTGAAAGGGAAAAGTTTAATGTAATAACTAAAATGAAATTAACTTAGTAAAATCATGAACAGAAAAAAAATCTTTAAGGAATATAATTTTCCCCCAAAAAAGCAACTCCAAAAACCACAACTAATGTTAAATTTTATTAATTTTGTGAAGTTATTATTTAGAAGTTATGCCTTTCAAGAACATATTAGCCAAAATTATTTCAAGAAATATGTTCATCTAACCTTTGAGCTGGCACCTTATCCTGGCTATTCTCTGCCTTAAGACGTAGAAAGCTGCAAAACAAATGTCCAAAAAAAGAAATTCCAGATCTTTTCTCTGTAAGGAGGCGGGACTTGGGTATTTATCAAGTTGTTACATTCCCGGAGACTTACACATATTCAACTTTCAGTGTTTTTCTGAAACAAACAAACAAAAATCTAGGACATGTTTAAAATAGTAATATTTTAGTCACCATTTTGCCATTAGAAAACATTTTGTCACAAAAATATTAACCAATAATTGAGTTGTGCTATTCTTTCACAGTCCAAATTCTAAGTTAAAATATTTCAGACCTTCTGTAACACTGTACCTTCCATTCCAATTTTTCATTTTCAGAATTAATTTTTGGTTCCAAGAGACAGTATCCTTTTATTTAAATGAGTGTGGACAAAGTATCTGAAAAAAATTAAAACTTTTGATCAATTAGTAATCAGGGCTGATAGATTTTAAATAGATATGTCTTTACTTACCTGTTTCTTACATACTGTGTATTCCCTTTTCTCTTCAACTTTGGGGAAGAAATAATGTTTTGTTTTGTTTTTCTTTCCTTCCACAGCATTTTCTTCTTGCATGGCTGCTTTGGTTGTCAATAGCAACAAGAATTACCCTGAAAGCTCAGCCATTTCAATTGAAGATACATAAATAAGCCAGTTTAATGAAAGTAAATGGAAGAAACTTGAAACTCGACTAATAATGGTCAGGGTTCGACTAGCCTGGAGATCCTACAGGTAAGGCAAGATGATTTTATTACTTCTCTTTCAGATTAACATCTTCCCTCTTTAAAGCATAAAATATTCACTTTAACTTTTGATTTGTGTATTTATTTGTATAATTTAATATTAGGGGAATGGAACCTTCTTTTGGGTAATACAAGAAGAAAAAATCCTAAATTCAATTTGACTTAAATAAAGTAGTAATTATTGATCCGGAATGACTGCTCTGTATTTTTAAAGGCACACATTACATTTACTTGTTAAAGAAATTTTTTCATGTTGATTAGGTTTATAAGTTAGTGTTTTTCTTTTTACTGTTGTTAACTTCAAAAGAATTCACCATACCTTGATGTTGATACATTTCTTAAAAGAAAATAATGAAATATATGTGGTATAATCTAAGCAAAAAGCTAAAAGTAAATCAAAACATAAACTAAAAATTAGATTATAAATCACATGTTAAAGAAAACTATTTATAACAATGGTTGTATATGAGAAGGCAAAAATATAAAAGGATACCGTTTCTTTAATACTCTTTCAGTGCCAATTTTGAGTAATCTAATTTATCAAGAAAAACATATTAAATGATTTTAAACAAAGGTAAAACAACTCAGTAAAGAATAGCAAACATTATTGTTTTCTAACTAGCTACATTAGTACCAAGCAGTCCAACAGTTCTGTATAGTTTATTTTCATTTTATAACCTCTTCAAGTTGGGTCACATTTCCCCTACTTAACATAAATCAGCCTTGACACACATATATTTAGTAAATTTTATGCTATCAATATGAATATATATTAATAAGATTTTTAGCATGATGTTTTAATCAATGTCCCATATTTTAGCATTTGTATTTTAGAACTATACAAAACTGCATTTTAAATCAAAGGAAAGTTAAACCTGGAATAGATTATTTCCAGGAAGTTTCTGGGGTCTATTCTCTACTGACACATAAGGAAATGTTCAGATGCAACCATCACCATGATTTTTGTGAAAGTTGCCAAAAATAAATGCCCGTCATATATATTTTTGGTGGTATAAATGCCACCGTGAGAAGTACTAAAATAGGATTCATTAGTAGCACTCACCATAGAAGATTCTGTCCCATTTCCTCCTAATACTATGTGTTCTCTATAGCCAAGTGTCAAACAGCCATGGGAGTGATATATGCAAATATTCTTAGCGAACCCACTCAGTTACAATGTACAAATCTAGATCTCTCTCCTGCCACTTGCCGGAGAACCACTGCTTACATTCATCTGAGGCTTCTCAGTGGCACGGGGCACTTAAGAGTTCTCAGTGATATTAGGCATAGTTAAAAATAATAAGCACTGATGATTTCATGCAACTGTGACTAATATAAATGAGAGAAACTGAGTTATTCAGGATTGCTCCTTGCCTGCTAAACACAGGTTTACAGATTTGGAGTCAATCCTGGGCTTTGGACCATGTTAAAGACAATAAGGGATAAGAACCCCTAAGGAACTGAGACCACTCATGATCCAAATGAAGGCCTATCATCTGGTGTATAATTTACTGTAAAGGACTATAAAAATGCCCCAATGTTAGAGCACAACCTCTGAAAAGGAAATAATAAAATGCTTCAGGCCAAGATAACTGAGGCAGTTACCACAGGACTCAGACAGGAGTCGCACAGCCTCTGAAGCACAGAGCGTGCCATGACGCCTGCACCTCCTTCCAGGTGACAGATGCCAGGTATATGCACGGAAGGGAAAGACCCCACACCCCCAACCACTACATCTACCTCTAATGGTCAAGAACGTTAATACTAGCCTGGCAAACACTGTTCATAGTCAACGATTCAGCTGTGTACATTTATAACACCAACATACAGGACAATGATCCCATGATTAGCATCTTGAGTAGAAATTTGGGTGATCCCAACCTCTAATCCACTACTTTGTACTATAAGTATTAAAGCTGTAGGATTCATCAGACTTTAATACAAGATTAGAGAACATGTAGCAAATCTACAAATTATTTCTTTGTAAATTTATTGTTTCAAAAAAAAAATTCTGCTTTATTTAGGAAATAAAACTATACGTGAAAATGTCTTAATTCTTGGCCATGTATTGACACCAAGATACACTGATTCTTTTAATTCATCAATGATTTTAAAATTCGGTTCAAGGGACAAAGGACCTTGAACCATTACCCGGTAGAAACCATTACCACAGTAAGTGTATGTAATATAAAGTCAATTCTAAACACCCACATACATTTAAAAAAATACAACTAAGCATTAGTTGCAATTTGTGGATTTCTATTATTTGCTATTTTTTGAAATGCATTTATATCACAGATAATTACTAATTACCTACAAAATCTTAACACTGAAGTAAAACAGGAGGTACTGAGCTTTAAAACAGTATTTTGGGTGACAGGAAGCTCATATTTGAAAAGTCTATCCATGAAGTATTTAGTAAATCTGCAACATACACCTTTGATCATTTAGGCATCTTTCATAGAAACTGATTTTGAGAACTGGGACTTATGAAAACAAGGCTAAAGATTTCGAAAACATTGTTTTTGGCAAAGTAAGCCTAAATCCAGAAATTCCTAATTGTTTCTCCCTTTGTGTACATTTAGCACAAATTTAAACCATGATGACATATTTCCTAAAATTTCAGAGTAAGAGAACAATATCTACAAAAGGCAGCCCTAACCTTGCGATCTGATGTTACAATAGGAAAACAATGTCAGTTTTGAAGAATTTATATCATTAATCTACAGCAGCGATTTTCCTTTTTTTTCTTCATCTCATGGCACACAAACTCAATTACTAAAATTCTTCAGCACACTAAAATATATATATACTTCTTGCTGATCTGTCAAAAAAAATAGGTATAATTTTGATTCATTTACACTAGACAATTATTATTGTGTTGGCTGCTGTCATTTTTTTATTCAACAATCTAAGGGAAAAGAGGTCTCCGCCCCTGATTGAACATCACATATTGCATGTTTTAAAAATTCTTACAACACACCGGTTGAAAATCACTGTTCTGCAGAATGGTTAAGAAGACATTGACCAAATGAGGTGTTCAGCTTTAAAATTTAGTTGACTCCAGATTATCCACATGCAAATCACCTAATAGCATATCCTTAATTTCAAACTGGCTCTCCCCTGGCATCTAGTACCTACCAAGTCTGTCTCCAGCCTTCAGTTAATGTATGGCAGGAAATGAGAGCTTCTAATTAAATATAACTAGGAAAAAGCTGTTTCTTTCCAAAATCTACTACCATATTCTAAAGCTGAGAAACCATTATTATTATTCATATATTTTCCTTCCATGAGAGTTAAGAATAACAAGTTGACTCAACAGTGTTTCATCAGACTAAGTTAAAACTAAAATTCTTGAGAGAATCTAATATGGAATGAACATATAGATATCTGTCACTATTTTACTGCACATAGTAATACATAATAATACTTTATCATATCTAGCTTTTAATATACTCCTGTATGCTTGCTCAACTAGGAATTTTATTAGGAATTCTATTATGACCATAATTCTCTCTTTAATTATTCACTAGTAGTAATTAAGTCATGAAATCAGAAAACTTAAAAGAAAAGCTTTAGTGCACTAAAATGGAAGATTTCTTTATATTTCATATTACTCAACAAAACTCTATGTCTTGTAATACACCAATTTTTTAGTAAATATGTGTACATTTTGCAAATTATTTGCCCTGGTAAATACCCAGAGATACAATGTCAATTGTATTTATGCTATCAGTATTTTTCTATGGCTGTAGTCAGTGATTAATAGCACTGAAATTTTTTTAAGCCAAATTATCTTGGCTATGTCTTTGCGAACTGATCATTTATTTTGTTCCCATGAAGAAGTGAAAGACCTTGGCCCTGCCAATGTACAATCCTCATCTCCCCTTCAGGCTGATAAGGGGTGAAAACTCTCAGGCAGGTTAGATCTTGGTTGGTGAGGATCTCCTAGGGCATGTGTGCACCAGGGTTTCAGGTTCCAGAGTCCTGGAGGCTTCAGGAGTGAATGGGAATCAGCCGTTCCTCACAATACAGTGAAGAAGAGTTAGGTTTGAGTTTGGATGGGGACAGGATGAGTGCTTACCACAGGCTCTGCTTTGGAGCAGAGCAGCCCTCCATAAGGCCCAGGTGAACTAGGATAACAACAAAGGGTCATGTTGCTCCCCTGCATGCCTGGAACAATCAGGAGCTTTGGAGGAATGAGCACTGGTCGAGATTTTGTTTCTCCTGGGTTCACGAGGCCTTATTCCATGTTAACAGCACACACAGGATAAATTATGCCTGAAAGCAAGGGTTTGTGTCTCACCTCTTACCCGAAGCCATAATTTCCATGGAAACAGAAATAGCAAAAATGGTGATGAGCTAATATATAAATATCCAATGAATATGAAAATAATAAATCATACAAAACTGATATAAAATTTTTTTTCCACCGATTTCTTTGCAGAAGCTCATACTGAATCCCAGGGGACACCTATCTGCACTCCATTCACAACACCTCTACATACCAACTCCATCAACTGACTGACAAAGAATGACCTTCAAAATATACGACCTAAAAAGCAAAAATATATGGACTGGCCTTTAATTAATAATACAGCAAACTTCAGAAGTTAGAAATCTTAACTTGAAACTGTCTTATCTAACCTAGAATTCTCCATTAAGCCCTAAACAGTTCATCCACCATAGCTAGATATTCTGGGCTGGATCCACCAGTAAGCTAAGTGCATAGATAATGCTTCTTAAACTGCACGCAGAATAGCAGTCCATGAACTGTACTTCTAGAGTAAGGGCTTCATCTAAGGCTGGAGGATCTTCTATGAAACAGCTTTACAAAACCAACACCGGCTTTATGGTAGAAATGTCACTGCAGCCCCTTCCACTCCGTACCTCACTCCCACTCTAGGAAGGACCACATGAAAGTCGTCTTTCAGAATTACATGTGGGAAAGCCATAATTTCCCCAAATAAGTGGCTTACTTTATCCCTACAAACAACATGAATTATATGATCAATAACACTTCCCTTTTTTCGTTGGCTACCAGAAGTGAAGAGCCAAATTACAAAACATATTTAGGATTCTATACCATGTATATCTCTATTTTAAAACCCTCTTCTCAAAATCTTACCTTTTATTCTGTCCTTTCTTTTTTCTCCCTCTATACCTTGTTAATTCTATTTACCTATTTTATTGCATGCTTTACTGGAAGACATGTCACATCCTTCCCCACACAAAGTAGGACATAAATTCAGACAAAATTGATTCTATTTATCTTTTAAGGTATCCTCCAAGAAATCAAAAATAGAAAATGACTGAATAGAGGGTTTCCATCTTGCCATATTATCCATGATTTAATCTCCTTTAAGTTACACATTTTGTATTAAAAATTATAAAAAATAAAATGAGAGCTCTTTAATTTCTGTACTTACATAAAAATAGGATGTCTCTAGAAATCTTTCACATCTAAATGTATATAACAGTGATAATGAATCTGCAGATATTCATTGCAGCATATTTCATAAAAACAAAATATTTAAAACCACCTAAATGTGCATAAATAGGAGAGTTTAATATTAATTCTACTATACTGTGCAGCCACTTCAAATAATGAATCAGATTTACATGAGCGAATTAGGACTGCTCCTCAAAATGTATTTATATATGTATATATATATATATATATTTTTTTAAGATACATAACAGTTTTTACCTTGTGCTATTATTTTATAAACAAAGATAACTTTGAAAATGCTTTAAAATTTCTGTAAAGATCAATAGATAACAATTCCTCAGGATTGGAATTACGTGTCAGAAAAATAGGGAAATCAGAAAGATTTACCTTCACTGCTTTTTCTCTCTCTCTCAACCTGAGTCTTATGCATGGATTTCTTATTTTATTTTAATTAGACAATTTAAGTATGTAATTGGGATAAGAATTAGAATAACTAATGGGAAAAGTATGCCCCTACAGTTTTAAAGTCACTTTTAAAAATCATATTTTGAATATTTATGTTTTAGACATAGGGCAAGGGAGGAAAAAAGAGGAGAGAAACATCGATGGGGCACCCTTCTAACGTGTCCTGACCGGGGACCAAACACACAACCCAGGCATGTGCCCTGACCTGGGAACCGAGCCAGTGATCCTTCAACTGCAGAATGACGCCCAACCAACTCAGCCACATGGGTCAGGGCTAAAGTCACTTTTTAAAAGTATTTTAGTACAAAAATAGTTTACTATTTCCTAAAAATCATTTTATCTTAACAGGTGTCCCAAAACACTTTATCCAGATAACAAAATTCTGTGTAATCCTAATAGATAATAGGACTAGTAAAAAAGCAAACATTATTTACATAGGTGTAACAATTATGGCTGCCCTGTAAAGAAAATAAAACATCAATGAGTTAAGCAACTCTTAAGATATTTGTCTTTCTTAAAAATAAAAGAAACTCACATCCATAAAAAATACAAAACTGATATGTAAGAAGCCAGGAAGAAATCCTGGCATATGGACAAACCTCACCCCTTCCTCTCAATGTCAGCCAGTTACCTCTGGTCCAAGAGGAAACAGGTGGAAATGGCAGTATATGGCCCCTCACTAACTTGTCAGAGAGGTTTGCAGGACAGAGTAGACTAGAGCATCCTTGAATTAAGCAACATTAGATTCTAGATATAGGATTGCCAGAGCCTTACGTCAGCATTGCAGTCCAGCCTTTCTCATTACCTACTTACTACCAAGTGAAAAACCACTGTCCAATTGGTTAGTTACAAATGCATGCCGTTTTACCACAGAGAAAAAGTGATCTCACCGAAATACTAGAACACATACTAGACACTTTTAGATGTATGTTCCAAGTTGCTTATTTTAGAATTGTTTATACTAGTAAAAGATTATAATCAACATAAATGTCCATCAATAAGAAACTGGTTAAACAATTATGGGACAGCCATACAATGAGCTACTATGAATTCATAAAAAAGTGATCAGGCTCTTCATGTGCTGCTGATAAAGCAAGGCTTTTAAGATGTACAATTAGAAAAAATTAGCAAGGCACAAAATAGTGTATATATAGTATGCTTTTATTTGTATATAAGGGGTGGAGAGGAGATATATAGGAATTTGCCCATAAGTATGTAAAATATTTCTAAAAGGTACACAAAAAATTGATAATACCCATTGTTTTGAGGAGAAGTATTTAAGGATATAAATGCATTTTCTCTTACAAAATAAATATTTTAAAAGATTGATGACAATTTAAAAACTGCATAAAATTGGTGGAAAGGGGCAAAAGTACCTGTGTGTGGTGGTAGGGGAGGTGTGGGAGGTTGGCGGAGGTTGGAGGGTAATGAAAACTAGGCCATCAGAACCCTTCTCTCCTTCCCTTTTATCTCCCCCATGATGAAGGCCCAGCCCTGCGGTGAGTCTCTTCCCTCACCCACTGAAGATGCTGCATGGAACCAATCACCACTGCTACTACGTATGGTGCCAAGTAAGTACTTGAAATATTGAGGGAGCCACTTGGTGAAGTATATGATTGTCTAACCACCATGCTGCATACCTGAAACTAATACAAAGTAATTCAGAGTGTACACTGTTATAGAAAACAGAATCTAAAAAACAGGAAAAATGCACACAACATGAATTCTACAGCTAAAAAGCACCATATAAAAATGTCCATTACACTTGCTACAATGGGAAAAAGGGCAAAGCACACTTATACTTTTCAAAGCTTATCAAAAAGTTTCCAATTAGAAAACCAGGGTCATTTGTGGGGCCAGATGTGTGTGACAGGTATTTGAGGGCAAATCTAGCAGCTGAATTTGGAGTGACTAGAGTGTTTCCCTTTCCTGGGCCAGAACTCCCATCCTGGGACGTACTAAAATTTCTAATCCATAGAGGTTAAGACCTGCCCACATTAACTTTATGAGGTGATATTAGGAAATTAGTAGATCTTAATAGTATTACATAAAGGTCCATTCTAATAGGGGCAAAGAATGAAGGAACAAACTAATTTCTGTGAAACTTAACTTTCAAGACTATACATGCTCAGACACTACCTGTTTAAAAAGGTCAAACTTCTTCAACACTGATTTACATTTGGAATTTGCATTCCAAGACCACTTGAAGTTACCCAAAGTACATGATGTTCTCAAATAACCTTGCAGAAAGTGGTGGTTGAATAATCTTAACCAAAAACTTCACTTCCATACCAAAAGGGTCAGGCAGAGGGAAGAGGATTGCTGGAAGGTGGTCAAAAGGTACAAACTTCCAGTTATAAGATAAAAAGTACTAGGGACGGAATGTATAATATGATGACTATAATTAACACTGCTCTGTGCTATATATGAAAGTTGTTTAGAGAACAGAGAGTTCTCATCACAAGAAAAAAATTTTTTTTTCTTTTCTATCTACTATGTGAGATGATGGATGCTAACTTATTGCGGTAATCATTTCACAATATCCGTAAGGCAGATCATTATGTTGTACACCTTAAATGTATACAGTGCTATATGTGCATTACATTTTCATAAACTGGGGAGAAATTACTGAAATTGAACTAAAACAAAACAAAACTTCCTAAGGACTTGGAAATTCAGGCTTAGTGCTCAAAACAGTTATATGATTTTCGACCACCTTGCTTTTATTTCCACCTCAAAAAAAAAAAAAAAAAAAAAAAAAAGCAGTTTCTGCATTCTCACCCCAAAATTGGAGGAGGAAGCTGATCAACACTAAGAGAATGGAGCTTGCTCAGCTGCATTAAGGGAACCCCAGGACCTCCTGGCAGTCTTAAACATGGCTCTCGGCAGCACAACACACCTTGCGACTCCAAGTTACCCTTTAAATGCACATGATTATGCAGGTATAAAAAAGGCTTCATCTATAAAATACTAATTCATGTTCTATGAAGGTTGCCATAGCCACTGACTACAAATGGAAAGCAATTCATTAGAAATAACCTCTTTGATGGGGAACACTATGTATTGCCTTCAAAGCTAATTCTAACATTTCTTATTACCATTGATTATGTTAAAAAATATGTTAAAAATCTACATGATCAAAGGTGTAATCTATATGATTTTGTGACTAGGGGCAGGAACTCAATGGCCAGTGTAGGGAGCAAAAATTAATAAATCATGTTCCACTGAGGAAGCTGAGTTTCTGAGTTAATATACAAGTAAGAAATAAAACATGAAATTTAAACATTTCATTTTCTAAATCTAAATTCTCTGCTTTTCATTTGAAATACAGAAAGAATTCAACAATTTGCTCATCATTCTTTCCAGTGACTTACAATCATTAGCCAGTAATATAGATCATCCAACTGGAACTGTTTTATAACTCCAAAGTAGCTTTAGAAAAATTACTATTTTTCAGTCCCTATTTTGAACTAACTTATAAATTTATCTAATGTTGATAATAATCCAAAAATTTCATTTTACATGGCAATTGTACAGTTGTAGCCTTTACTAACTACAGGGAGAGGTAGGAGAAAATGAGGTTTAAAGCTAATAAACCAAAGCCAAACTTCAGGTGTAGGTTTTATATCTTTCCAAAATCTCTAGAGAAGCAGAAAACATCTGCATTTTGCCTGCTGTTAAGAAGAAATGATGCAAAACCACCCCAATTTACATAATTTCCTTCAGAAACCACAAATTGCTCACTGACAGCCAAAGAACGCAGAAACTGAATTGCCTTGTTGAAACCTGGAACTAGTTGTATTTTGAGCTTTTCTTCACTCACTTACAACAGAAACACTATTGTCATAGCCACATATACAGCCAAATCCCCAAGTAAACAGACAACCATATAGAAATACCACACCTAGACCATATCTACTCTTGTACACATTGTGGAATCTTAGAAATCTGCTTGCAAAATGAGAAAACTGCAATTGAGAAATATTAAACAGCTAATCAGGTATAAAAGCCAGAGCTGTACTCTGATGTCCCCATTTGCCCAATGCTTTTAGTTAAGAATTCCTTTCCAGACATACACAGCTTTCTAAAATAAAATATACAAACCCTGAGAAATCTTGATAACAGAGATCTCTGCTTGGCAGGAGTAGGAAAATTGTTAAAATAATTAAAAAATGAAATGTGCCATTAGTGCGATGGAAAAGTTAAGGAACAGAATAATTACAGAGCAAGAAACAAATATTTTGTGACAGTCTGAGTGATTAGGTGCGGTGTATTTTAAATATGTAACCATCAGTGTGCTATGAACATATTAAGAAAATTTCCCTTTACAATAAAGAGCCACATCAACAGTCAATAAAGCCCAAGACAATTAGAAAAACCAAATTCTGAACCCTCAATATGTGGAGATCTGTTCATGAGTCAAGAACACAAAACAAAGAATTCAAAGGACAGAAAGAGAGCCAGGGCATGACCTCTAAAAGAACTAAAAACACAATCTGCCTATTTCTGGGATAGGTCACGTTTTCCCAGCTCGTGGAACTGTTGGGACAGTGGCATGGGCAGGAAGCAGGAGGACAGCTCCTATGCCTGCCTAGGTAGCATCTCTGATCCTTCCTTCCTCAGTTCAAGATGGAAGGTCAGGAAGCCTGGCTAAATGTGGTTCTGTGGCCAGAGTGAGCCAAGAGTGCAGGCTGAGCAACACCACTGCCCCACAGCGGTGTGGGCCTCTCCAAACAAGTCAATGAAAAAGAGTAGTAGCAAGTGGAAATAAAATGCAGCATGTTTTCTGTAAATACATATGAGGTCTGTCCAGAATGTATCCAGCCATTAATATGAAAGAGAGACATATATTGAAGAAGATGTAAGATACAAGAAATACAGCACACAGGACAATGATGCCTCAGTCCCCTTCAGAGTAGGTGCCCTGTAATCTCACAACAGTTCTCCCAATCGCCATCAGCTGCCCCATAATATTTTCTTGATTCTCTTTAACGGCCTGAAATCTCTTCCTTTTCAAAGGTGATTCACTTTTGGGAAAAGCCAGAAGTCGCAGGGCACCAAATCTGGGCTGTACGGGGGGCTGAGTCACCTGGGTGATCTGATGTTTCATCAAAGAACTCTGCAGGAGGTGTGATGCATGAGCGGGCATGCTGTCGTGATGAAGCCGCCAATTAGCAGTTAGTTACCCACAGCTGTGGCCTTCTGAGTCATCTGAATAGTTTCCGCAGAGAAATATTCAAGCTTAATGCAAAATTTGATACAGATTTGTTGCTCTACTCATTCAGTCACTTTGAATGCAACGGCCACACAGTAGACATGCTCACTCAATGGCTTCTACCGCGCCCACCGACTAGTACAGTGAAGTTGTCATTGTTCACACATGTGCATTCCAGTCCACTCTCCTTGGCTGCCAGGTTACATCAATATTGCCAAACCCTTCTTGTTATATTAATAATTGCTGGACATTTTCTGGACATATCTCATATATTTAAGCCTATGAAAACTGAGTCAAAATGTTTCACATACCCTCAACAAATGGGATAAACACTGACCACAGCGTCCCTGCACTAGGGCAAGAGATCTAACAAATAGTATTCAGTATAATGAGAGAACAGCCCAACACATACCTCCCCAGCTTACACATACATCTACTAAAGGATACATTGGGAGGTTCTGGGTATAGGTAGGAATAGCTTCCTTTTGTTTTGTTGTGCTGATTTGAAGGAAAATTCCAAAGTGAATCATTCAGAAAAACAAGAAGCAGGACACCCATAATAAGAAAGGGAAAATGAAAAATTTCTCAACATCACTAGGCATCAGAGAGATGCAACTCAAAACCACAATGAGATACCACCACACACCAGTCAGAATGGACATCATTAATAAATCAAAAAACAAGTGTCGGCGAGGATGTGGAGAAAAGGGAACCCTAGGGCACTGTTGGTGGGAATGCAGACTAGTGCAGCCACTGTGAAGAAAAATATGGAAGTTCCTCAGAAAATTAAAAATAGAACTGCCTTTCGACCCAGCAATTTCATTGCTGGTAATACTATACCGGCATCCTGAAACACCAATTCAAAAGAACTTATGCACCTCTATGTTCATAGCAGCACTATATACAATAGCCAAGTGCTAGAAACAGCCTAAGTGCCCATCAGTAGATGAGTGGATTTAAAACTGTGGTACATTTACACAATGGAATACTACACAGCAGAAAAAAAGAGGAATTCCTATCTTTTTGACAGCATGGATGCAACTAAAGAAAGACCATTATGCTAAATGAAATAAGCCAATCGGTAAAAAACAAATACCATATGATCTCACTTAAAAGAGGACTCTAATGAGCAAAATGAACTAACAAGCAGAACGGAACCAGAGACATAGAAACAGAGAACAATCCGACAACTTCTAGAGGAAAGGGGGGAGAAGGGAATGGTGGAAAGGAAGGAGAGGAGTAGTCAAAGAACATGTATGAATGACCCATGGGCATGGACAACAGTGTGGGGATTGACTGTGGGAGTGGGACTGGGAGGAGGAGGGCGAAGGGGGGAAAATTGGGACAACTGTAATAGAATAAGTAAGAATGAATGGATGAATGAATGAATGAATAAAAGGAATTTTTTTTTTAATGGAGACTGCTCCTTAGGAGAAAGAACACTGAGGTTATCTAATTAAGAGGCAGAACGGCAAAAATATTTTTCACATTAAATTTCCCAGAAGCTCTTTGGAATTTTTATAGATAATCCATTACCAGATGTAACGGTTAAAGAACAGGAAGGCATTTTCCTTGAATAAACATAGTGACAAAAATTTTAATGACACAAAAACTTGCTTTAAAAACTCATCGGGAGTTTTCCATTTGTCCCTAACAATCCTCTATTAGGGCAGTTCTCCCCACTTTGAGCTGACCTCTTGCCCCACATTCCCCTACCTGTTTATAGCAAAACAAAGACAGCAGGTTCTCTGACAAGAGCCATTTGGACCCTCTGAGATTCTGGAAAATAAAACACACACAAGGAAACATCCATCTTTGAACTCATTTTTACTACTTTGCCATCTACATTATTAATGGTAAAGATCCATCTGGCCCTTTGTAATTTAAAGGCATTTTATTTTATTGCAACAGAGAACCTTGGAACCATTTTTTATTTTGGCAGCATAAATGCAAAATACATAAATCATGCCTAGAGAACAAAGAACCTGCTAACACGGTACATCCCATCCCACAACAGTGTTTCAATAGCAGTATTCCTTTGCATTTTCTTAATTTCACCAAACACATATGTAATATTTACCCTGTGCCAGTAGTAGTTTTAAGTGCTTTACAAATAATTTATTCAAGCATCTTTATGGTTATACCTATGAGGTTTACCTATGAAGTACTATACTATTTTAGATCCAGTTTAGAAATGACAAAAATAAAGCAGAGTGAATGGCTTGCTCAAGGTCACATAGTAAGAGGTAGAACTAATTTGAACCCAGACAGCCATCCTCCTGAGTTCATGTTCCCCTCCAATACTCTGCCCCTCAAACTTTCACCAAATCTAAATTAAGATAAATTGTAATTTGTGCAGCACCACTTAACACATTTTTAACTTACCTACCATTTCAATAATTAACTCATGCCATGTTGCAGCTTTCTCAGATTCTTAAGGAACAACAATAAGGAAAAGATAAATACTGCCAAATACAATACTTGATCAATTTAAATCTTTTGGAAACAAAATGAAGGTATAGAAAAAAAACAGCCCGCTTATTTGTTGGGAAAGCTACTGTGAAGAAAGCGATTCCTAGCAGGGTTAAATTTGGTAATGTCATTGAAACTTTAAAAGGCCTTTACATTCATTCCAATTCAGAATCGCCAAGCTGATGCACACTAGAGAAGACGTAACTGTGTGGCAAACTGTTCCGCCTCTGCCCACTGCTCTGGCACTGTGCCTTCAGGGAACGTGCACTCCGCTGTGCTCAGCGCTTTCTGCCAGTGCAGCCTTGTCCTGAGTGGGGTTGGGGGACTGTACACACCCCAAAGCACTTCAACATTTCCTTGAGAGTGTCCTGCAAATTAAGGCAGCAAAGGAGGAGGAAACTATCTCACTACTGCAAAGAAAGTATTCATTTTTCATTTGGGAAAGGTGCCTGTGTTAAGCCAAGAAAAGGGTCCTCTCTTCTTGCTCTGATTTTCAAAGCCTGGTTGTGCTTCAAATTCCACACCTGTGGTCTCCAGCTGTGCAAATACTTCTGAGGTAACACTAGCAAAAGACTATATTCCACCAGCTACCATTCTTCTTTTTGACCATCTTCCCTTAAAAACAATGTTGAATCAACTAACTAATGCATATGTCAGTGGATGGGGCTGGGGCTGGGGCTGGGCACAATGGCTTTGCCTAATGCTCTTGTTGAGTGGAAACAGAGTTACCACCATCTCCTTTATAATGGAATGCAATGGCCCAGCTGTGCAAAAAGCCTGGCCCAGTGGCTTGCAGACCAACCTTAGTGCCCTTTACCTTTCCATCCCTAACCAGAGATGTCAGCCAGCCTGCACCTGCAATTACAAAGTCAGCCTGTAACTGTCCTTCTCCTTCCTTCAGAAAGTTCAGAATGGACATCACATGCAATAATTCTGAAAGACTGAAATAGCTAAGGGAACGCCTAACTTTTCTGAACTGAAATTTACTCTATTCCTCACACTACCAACACATCTCTAAGCAGGTCCCTCTCCTTCCAGCTACAGCTTCGTTAACTACACTTCTCTATTCCTCTCAGTCCCTTTCTTATCAGCAGTAAAACACTGGGATATATAGAACATACTATCATTCCTAGCATCTCTGCAGACTTGCCAACCTAGTATTCTAAAGATGCTCCTGAAGTGTACTTAATTATCTGTGGGTTTGTTTGTTTGCTTTTTTGTTTATTTTGGTAGGGGGAGTGAGATATAATTTTTAAGATCCAGATATAATTCTCAAATTTCTCAAACTTCTGTGAGGTAGCTTTGATTTTTATCATAAAAATAATATCCATTTGTGATCATGGACAGGGTAAAAAATCAGTGTTCCAACTTAACACTTATTACATAATTAAAGAACTTAAAAATGTGTATTTTTCAGAGGTGTTATTTGATTATACTGGGCGGTCCATTTAGAACATAGTCAATACAACCTCACTTCAAAAACAGACTTACAAATAGGCCTCTTTACACAACAGCTACGGTAAGGATTTTATAAGTGCTATCAGGTTCAGAGTGCTTAGTGTAAATACAGTCTAGACTCATTATCTTACCCCCATCTCAGAGCCTGGAGCAAAGAAAAGAGTGAGCCTGATGAGAAAATGGAAGCTGGAGATACTGGGGACAAATGCTGAAATGAGCGTCCTGTGAATAACAAAACTGGCTCCTTACCACAGGTGGCTCAATTTAGAAAGAGGCAGAATAAGGAGCCCAGGACTGGACCTGAAAACTCCCACGTCAGAACCATACCGTCAAACCATGTCTGCCATGAGCCCTCCCCGGTGCAGAGTGAAGCCATGAACGAGAGTGGAGAGCCCCACCTCCTAGGGAGCTGAAGTTACCAGGGTGGTGATACTTACGCTGACATTGTCCCCAGGATCGGCGGGCCCAGCCCCAGCAGCAGTCAATCCTCCCACCATAACGACACAGGCCAATTGACGACACTATTTGCCTGGGCCACCTACCAAACAAAAAGATTCAAAATAAAAACACATTTGAAAGTAAAAATAATTTCTTCTTCGTTATTATTTTAGAAAAAATTTAAATCGCACCCAACAATTTTCTATGAACTCTTTCATGTCTGCACAAATTTAAGGATAAAACACCTTCAGGGAAATAGTTCTGCTATGATCTAATTTCAAGTTTCAGACAGTTAAACACACACACACAACACACAGGAGCGGGGGGGGGGGGGGGAGATCCTTTCTTAAATGGAAATAGCACCAGCTAAAACTAAGATTCTCAAGGCTGCCGCTCACAGGGTGGTTACAGAGGCTTGAGATAAAACAGATTCCTCAAAGACCCACACTTACTGGGAGCAGGAGTGGGGTTGGGGGTAGGCAGCACAGTTTTGACTGATTCATCACAACTGAAAAGTATTAGGGCATGTGAAAGTAGAAAGCAGAAAATTCTGCCTAATAGAAAAGGTAGATGGGGAAGGGGTAGAAAGAGGAGAGGTTCCTCAAAGTCAAATGAAACAGAACTCTTTTCGAGATATGACTCTTTGGCAGGAAAAGTTCCCAGAAAAAAATGTACTAGTAAAAGAAGTCTAAGTAAAACCAAGGGATTTTAAAGGGCAGGTAACAACTCAGGTGTTCTTGTGGTTTGAAACTTTCCTGGATCAATAACTCATGTTATTTTCCTCTCTAATGTAAATAAGGTCTAAAGAAACGATTCGATTTCAGGATAGTGATTTATCCATCAGATTCCATTTTTTGGCACCTTATTTGGTGAATTGTTTCCTTTAGACACTTAAATGATTCCCCCCCCCCCAAAAAAAGGATCAATAATATTTTCACTGGCTGTTTTAGACATCTTTTTAAAGATACATTAAAATCTTACGCTTAATCACGTGATACATTTCTTGCTGCAAATGTGTGTGCAAGAAATGCACAACATACTTGAATGTGGGAAAAGAACCGCTTTCAAAAAGTAAAATAGCCTCTGACCGCTAGCCCGGCCTCCACTAACTTTTTCCTTTATTCCCCCCTCCCCCAATACCCCCAAGACCAAAGTACAAAATAACCCCGAACTTTCTATTTCCTCTGACCAGGTGGTAAACAGGCGGTTGCGCTCCACTGGTTCCCTTCCGCTTCCCTCCAGGTACAAGAAAGCCAATCAATCAATCGTGGAATTGATTCGTTCCAAGATTGCCAGTAAAACCGGTGCGGCAGTGTGTAGGGCCGCGCAGGGAGATCACTGGCGGGTGGAGGGTCGCTGAAAGAGAGCCGCGGGGCAGCGGCGTGACCCAGGTGAAGATCTCTCCCGCAGCTCCAGCCACCTGCGCGAGCAACAGCAACCTGTGCTCGGGGCTAGTCTGGCGTGGAACTGCGCGGAGGTGGAGTAACTGAGCACGCCCTCCCGACACACACACTCGCGGAGCGCACCCGGCAGCGCTGGGGAGGGTGCCGCGCGCGGCGGTGGGAGGAAGAGCCGAGTGACAGCGGAGAGGGAGCCTGGTTGTTGGAACCTGTCAGAGCACGCCTTAGTGGGGCTCGCCCGCGGTCTCGGTGGCTCTGCGCGGGCGCACACACCACACACACACCTCAGTCCTTATTTTGAGTCTTTCTAGAAAACTAAGGGGGAAGGCAAACGGGTCTCCCCTGGAAGCCCAGTGGCTCCCTCGCTGCCACCCTTGGTGTGAGTGGCGGCCCTGAGGGCTCCAAGCCCCGATTCGACCCTGGCCATTGGGAAGTTTCCCCGGTGGAGAGCCGTCTAAATCAAGAGCGCAAGTTTCCCGGTCAGGGGATGTCCCGCGCGTCACCTCAGAGGCGAGATGCCGGGCTCGAGCCTCCCTTTACCCCGAGCCCGAATCCCTCAGCCGGGAGTCGCAGCTGGATCCCCCTGGGTGGCGAGAGCTGCTCGACGACTCTCCTCCCGCCGAGGCAGTGCGGTGGCCCAGCTTCTGGAGAGAGACGCCTCTGTGACCGCGCCACTGCGCCAGGAGAAGGGACCTGAGGACTATAGATTAACGTGGGAAAGAAGGCGGAGGAGAGGTCGCGCGGGGCCAACTCACCTTCCGTCGAATTCAGCGGCCGCTGGCAGGTAAAGAGAGGACCCGAGCACCAGTGCCAAGAGGAAATCCATGTCGGGCGGCCAGGCCTGGCGGCGGCGCGGCTGCACGTGGGGACCAGGTTGGGCTACTCGGCGGGGAGTGAAGGCGCGCTCGCTTCCTCGCTTCCCCAGAGTAGCTGCGTCGGTCCCGGCGGCTACTGCCGCCCTCGGAAGAGAGCGAAGCGGCGCGCAGCCGGAGCAGGTCTGCTGCCCGGCGCCAGGAGCCCCTCCGGCTCCTTCCCCGCGAGGGAGGCGCTGCAGGGGGAACCACGCCGCCTGCGGGGAGGGGCGGGGGCGCGCGTGCGCTCCTCTCGCCGCCCTCCCGGCCTCGGCACGGGGTGAGGGCGCCTGGCCCCGCTGCGGGAAGCTCGCGGGCGGGGGTGCTCGGGAAGGCAGCGTCTCTTGGGGGCCAGCCAACTGGGGCAAGCGCCAGGGTAGGAGGAACCTTGAGCGCCCGGCCTGCAAGAGGAAAGCAGGGTGCTCAGCAGGAAAGGGTGAGCCTGAGATAAAGAAAGGCCTGGGGGACGTAGGTGCGCGCTCTGAGGGTTCCGCCCCTACAGGTGATGACTGCAGAGGAGAGCAGTAGCTTTCATCCGACAGCCCAGAAATCCAAGACCAGCAAGGTTTATGGGGCTGGAGCGGAGCAGCGTCTGCAGTTAGTGAAACCACAGCAAACTTGGACAAATTAGCAAAGGCAAACTCCGGGAGTTTGCTTCTCCCACAGAGTTGGCAAAGGCATTTTTTTTTTTTTTTTTTTTGTAACGAACCAGAAGAAACATTTGGCTCTCCAGTCAAGTTTTGAAGAAGAAACGTACAGACTTTTCCATCTCTGGCAGCTCAGCTCAGCTCTGAGAACATTAGGACAGCGATGGGTGCCCCTCTGGGAGCATGTGCCCACCAGAGAGGAAAGGCTGTTACTGCTCATCAGTCTTGTGGTACCTGATCCTGCGGAGATCTTTTAGAAACCATCTTAATCAATCATTGCTCTGTTGTGGCAGAGTAAAACAGGTCGTACGAAAGGACGGGGCTCAAATGAAAACACTTAATCAGTATCCTAAAATGCACATTTAGAAAATCAGTCCAATCGAGTCACCAGTCTCCCCAAACCCTACCCCTGAAAGACGCCCCAGGGCAGTGATCTGTCTTCTTCCAACTCTCTCAGAGCCCATCTCTCTCGCATCTCTTAATCCTTGGCTTCCTTGCCTTGGAGAGCATTCCAGTCATGCCCCTGCCTCAGGGTCGCTGACCCACTGTTACTTCCCCCTAGACACAGATGTCTGCATGGCTCACGTCACTTCATTCTGGCTTTGCTCAAAAGTCACCTCTTTGAGGACACCAACCTTGAACACTCTTATTTAAAATTGCAGCCTGCCCCTCCTGCTGCCTCCTGTCCCCCATACCACTAATCCTATAGTTTCCTATATAATTTGCTTATTTCTTTTTGTAGGTTTTATTTCTGCTAGAATGCAAACTCTACAAGGACATGTTTCTTTATTTAGTGCATAGAACAGTGCCTAGTGAAGGGTGAGTGCTCGTAAACATTTACTGAATGGCCTTGTTACATTACAAAGTTTTCTCCCCATCTTTATTTGCTTTCTGAGGTTTCTCAACATCAAAATGTTAATGGAAAGTTCTGTGGCAGAGTGACCTCACTATCCTGATCTCTTAGTGTGTATAAAAACAGGAATTTTCGTTGAGAAAGGGAAAAATAATGGTTTCAACTTAAACGACTCTGATTTCCAAGTTGTTTTCTGTTAGCCAAACAAGATTCTATTTTAATCTCAGGAAATATCCATGCCAATTCAGGCTTGGGACATTATTTTAGGCAAACAGCTTGGTGTCATCCATTTCAGATCTTTCTAAAGAAGTCCAAAAATGTAGGAGTCAAAATATTTTTTTTGCAGAAAATCAAAATTTTTTTAAGTGTAATGTGGGCTTGGTTCCAGGCTCCAGTGGCTACTCCTTAACCATTTTCTTTGTTTATTGGTTCCTGGATTGGATTTGCAAATAAGCCCCATCAGAGCAATGATGATTAGGGAAAAGGAGCTAATCTACAGGCTAAAAACTGGCAATAGAAGGAAAGAAAGAACAGTGGTGAGTGAAAACAGAACTACTTACTATCTGCAACAAAAGAGCAATGCCCCATCTGCATGCCTCTTATTTTTCCATATCTTTTCATTGGCCTACAAGACACTCCATTCAACTTCCTTCTTCATTTGGACACTCCCCACTTACCCTTTGGGTCAAGCTTAGCTAACACCAGGGAGGTCTTTTGATTCTTTGTTTGGTTGCACTTCCTGTGGTACATGCTTCTACAACCCTATGCATTTCCTGGAGTAACTCTTTTTAAAATATATTTTATTGATTATGCTAGTATAGTTGTCCTAGTTTTCCCTGTTTGTCCCCCTCCACCTGGTACCACTCATTCCCTCCAGCAATACCCCTTAGTTCATGTCCATGGGTCATGCATATAAGTTCTTTGGCTATTCCATTTCTGACACTGTTCCTAACCTCCCCCTGTCTATCCTGTACCTATCAATTTGTACTTCTTAATCGCTGAATCTTTTCCTCCATTCTCCCCCTTTCCCCTTTCAGCTGAGAACCCTCCAAATGATCTCCATATCTATGATTTTGTTTCTGTTCTGCTTGTTTGCTTAGTTTGTTGGTAGTTGTGAATTTGCTGTCTTTTTAATGTTAATGGTTTTGATCTTCTTCTTTTTCTTAAATAAGTACCTCTAACATTTCATGTAATAATGGCTTGGTGATCATGAACTCCTTTAACTTTATCTTGTCTGGGAAGCACTTTATCTGCCCTTCCATTCAAAATGATAGCTTTGCCAGATAGAGTAATCTTGGTTGTAGGTCCTTGCTTTTCATCACTTTGAATAATTCTTGCCAGCCTCTTCTTGCCTGCAGGGTTTCTTTTGAGAAATCACCTGACAGTCTTATGGGAACTCCTTTGTAGGCAACTCTCTGCTTTCCTCTTGCTGTTTTTAAGATTCTCTCTTTATCTTGAACCTTTGGCATTTTAATTATGATGTGCCCTGGTGTGGTCCTCTTTGTGTCCCTCTTGTTTGGGACTCTGTGCTTCCTGGACTTCGATGTCTATTTTCTTAACCAAATTAGGGAAGTTCTCTTTCATTAATTTTTCAAATAAGTTTTCAATCTCTTTCTCTTTCTCTTCTGCTTCCAGCACCCCTATCATTCAAATATTGGTATGTTTGAAGATAATCTCAGAAGCTCCTTAGTCTACCCTCATTTTGGGGTGGGATTCTTTTTCCTTCTTGTTCTAACTGAATGTTTTTTTCTTCCTTATATTCCAAATCATTGATTTGATTCTCGGCTTCATCTACTCTGCTGTTGATTCCCTGTAAGTTTTTTTTTTTGTTTTTTTTTTTTAATTTCACCTAGTGTAAACTCCATTTTTATGCTGTTGAAGTACCCAACGAGTTCTCTGAACATCCTTATTGCCAGTGTTTTGAACTCTGCATCTGATAGATTGCTTATCTCCATTTTGGTTAGGTCTTTTTTTGGAGTTCTGTTCTTTTCTTTCATTTGGGCCATATTTCTTTGTCTCCTCACTTTGGCAGCCTCCCTGTTTTTGTTTCTATGTATTAGTTAGAGCTGCTTTGACTCCCTGACCTAGCAGCGTGTCTGATTGTAGAAAACTGCAATGTAGCCCTAGCCAGAGTAGCTGATTTGGTTAGTTCATTGTCCCCATATGCCAAGGTTGTAGATTTGATCCCTGGTCAGGGCACATACAAGAATCAACTAATGAATGCATAAATAAGTGGAACAATAAATCAATGTTTCTCTCTCTCTCCTCCTCCCTCTCTCTCTAAAAAAATAAATAAAAAACAATAAATAAGAAAAAATAGAAAATAAAGAAAAGCGCACATGTAAGTTGGATGAGTAGAGCCTTAGGTAATCGCCAGGGCTGGGCAACTTGTGTGAACCAGGTTGATGGAGTCCCAGATATGGTGTCTCTGCTCTGTGGCTCTGTGTTGGGCAGGGCTCAGAAAAGGGACAATGGTCACTGCCTGGCTTCTGGAGTTTTTTCCTGGAGGAAGCTGTCCCCTGGCATTTTCCCTGATGCCAGACACTTTTTCTCCCTGTATGCCACTGGTGCCCTTCTAGCTGCTTCCTTAGAGCTGGAGCCCAGAAGGAGTGAGTCTGCATAAGTCCTAAGTCCATTGTGGACTCTTTAAGAAGAGACACCTGGGAATCCTGCAGTTTCTCCCACCACCACTATCCCTACTGGTTTTTACAGCCAGAAGTTATAGGGACTTATCTTCCTGGCACTGGAACCCTGGGCTGGTTGGTCTGGTGCGGGGCTGGGATCCTTCACTTCCAAGGTATCCCTCCCCAATTTTTAACTGGTACACGTGGGTGTGTCTCTGCATCTACACCCCTTCTACCCATCTGGATGACTGTGGCTTCTTTAATTCTTTGGTTGTCGGACTTCCATACAGCTCTTTTCTGACAATTCTGGGTGATAATTGTTTTGTAATTTTGTTGTAATTTTTTTTCTCTGGTTGTGTGAGGAGGCAAGCCATGTTTGTCTATGCCTCCATCTTCTTTGGAGTAACTCTTAATGCGTTGTTGTAATTGCTTCTCTACCACTCCAGGTTCCTGGGAAACACTAATCTAACTAGTAGGTGGACAAGAGCAGTTGTCACTCTGTCCCTTGTGCCCAGCCCACTGCTTGGCACAAGGCTTAAAATAAGCAAATATTAAATAGATTGGATTGAATTCTGTCTGGTGAAGTTTAGCTTCTCGCTTGAGTGACCAGTAGCTAGTTATATCAGTTTTGTTGAATCATGGAATGAGGATACTCTAAAGGAATTCAAGGCTCTAACTGGTTAATATGCTGCAGTTTTGACCACCAGTGATCATTCCAAAGAAGAGGCGGAGTTCCCATGGCAGCTACACTTCACTGTCTGTCTCAAAAACAATCAAGATAAATCCAGATCAGAACAACCTGCTTTTACTAATATCTATACTTTTTCAATAGGACAACCTTCCATTTAGGTTTTACACCAGGTAAGGCCACCTTGTAAGTAATAATCCCAATTTTCTCTCACACAAATAATTACCTATTACTGGTCACAATATGATACAGATAAGCAGCTACATGAAACCAAACAAACACAACTCCAACACTTGGGGATTAGAAACTCTTAATTATTTAGTCTTGTTTTCCTCACAAATGTTTATTGAAAACCTGCAAATGGATTGGCCATTTCTAGGTGTTAGGACTTTGGCTGGTATCAAGACCAAGTTGAGCCCTGAAGAATTTATATTGCAGTGGAGAAAGAAAACAGAAAGTGCTACAAAATAAATGTGTAAAGAGAAGGTAAAGGAAAGATAAAATGATAGAAAATAATGGTATGATTTTAGGTGGAGTGATTTGGCCACCTCTGGGGAGGTGATAGTTGTGCAGAGACTGAATGTAATGAGGGTGTGGGGTAGGAGTGGTGTCCAGGCAGGAGGGTGAGAGATGTTCTCTTTCAAGTTTTCTTAGCCATTGTCATGCTAACCAGTAAGCAAGCTATTACTCACCATCTCCTTGTGCAGAGGTGACCCAGGGATAGGACTGCTGCTTTAAAAGCTCTTATTAAGAAAAGCAAAGGATGAGGGACACACAGCTGCTCATTCACAGCAATTTTGACTCCCAGCTAAGCAAGAATTATGGAGCTTCTCTGCTCTGGCAGTGAAGGAAGCACCTGGTCAGCAGTTAGGTCAGCCCTGCTTCCCACTGCCTTGCCCATTAATCCTGCATAGCTTCATCAGAAGTGTCTTTTGGAGCAAATGCCTTCCTTTGGGGCTGTATATTATCTACAGTTCTTTTTCTGCTGGTACAAATTTGAAGTCCTGTGTGTTGCTTTAAAGAACTAACAGAGATAGACATTTTCAGGCCAGACTCATGGTTTCTGTGACTACAAGATAGTCTTAAAACCCTAATAAGCTTTTGATCTAATTGCTTCCAGTCAGTTCTTTGTGCAGAAAACCATACCCAAAGTCTTTTCTGGTCCTAGTTTTTAAGCCTGCTTTCTTTCTTTGCTTCCATATGTCCATACCTTACCCTTTCATCTTAATGAAGGCCACCTTGAGGCTAGCTGAAATAATAGGGTTGTTTAAGAGGGCAACACCTTTACTCTGATCCTTGCC
This sequence comes from Furipterus horrens, assembly GCF_987537825.1. Classification (NCBI taxonomy): domain Eukaryota; kingdom Metazoa; phylum Chordata; class Mammalia; order Chiroptera; family Furipteridae; genus Furipterus; species Furipterus horrens. Next base: position 122,018,468 of record NW_028327172.1, on the reverse strand, counting down.
TCAAGGCTTGGATCCCTTTATCTATATTGATGTTCAGGGCATAAAAACAGTGTCTATTTCAATTCTGGGGGACTCAGAGTTTCTGGATATTCTCATTTCCTTCTAGTTCTGCTTGCAAAGCAGCCAGTTCTTGCCTGAGCTCATCTCTTTCTTAAAAACAGCAGGGATCAGCCAACATTTTCAATTTTTACAACAATACTCAATTTATCTGGATGTATGTTGTGCCTTCCAAATGATCACAGGTAATAATTTTACAAAATAACACCAAAGTTCTAAGTAAATGAGTAGCAAGTATAATCTAGGGATGCATTAGAAGAAGTCATTATAATCAAGTTGACAGAAAACCTCTATGTGGGTAAAGGGTTAATAAAGCCCCTTCCCCTTCTACAGGGGAGAGTGACCTTATGTTAACTTTCTAGCACTGTTCCCCCGGCAACCTGATAAGGTGGTTTGTGAACTATGTTGCTGATAAAAATGGACCCTCAGTTGGTAAACTGCATTTAGACAAGGAGAGCCAAATGTACCTGATAGGAAACCATAGCATTGGACAACCTGAGTCAAGTGACTCTTACATACAGAGGTCTTGGATACTATGCCTGCGGTGCTGTCACAAGAGATGCTGGCTCCAGAGCAGAACGATGTTGTTAAGCCAGAGCAGTCTCTTACCTCTGTAGAGTTTCTCATCTTGCACCTGAGCTGTTCTGCTATGTGAAGGGCTCCATTGATGAGGAACACTTGATGCTCCTGTGTCAGCAAACTGTTGCCCCTGTCCTATATTCTTCTGAGTAAACAGATGCCAAATGTAGCCATTATAGTCTTATGAGCTTGAATGTTCTGATTGTTTTCTTAACCCTGAGAGGATCTGACGTTGCTGCACATTCTATGATCAGCACTATTGGTTCCTGATTAAAAAAACAAACAAATTATTAAGATAAAAAGATGTATATCTCAAATAAAAGCCAAAATAATATATAATGTGATCACTAGGAGAATTCTTAATGTCAGGAATGAGATGAGAATACTAATATCACTACATTTTATTTTATAACATTTTAGAAATATTTGATGCAATTAGATGAGAAAAAATGTGCATTTTTGAAAGCAAGAGGTAAAGTACTCTAAGATGATATGATTATGTAATTAGAACAGCCAAATAATAATTTAAAAATTTGTTGGAAAATATAAGAATATTCATTAAGATAGTTACAAAAACTGGTAATTTAAATATGAGGGGAGACCCAAAAGACAGAATTTATTTATAAAAAATTGTGTATTTATTGTTATATGTTTAAACCTCAGTCATCTTCAAAATACTCTCCATCTGATGCAACGAACATATCAAGACTTTTTTTCTCACTGATCAAACAGCTCTGAACTTATTGATTTTGATGCCTTTTAGTGCTTTTGCTGTTTTTTATTTCACCTCTTCCACATCAGCAAAACGTTTTATTTTGAGAACTTTTTTTCATCCTGGAAAACAAAAGAAATCACGCTGGGTGGGTGGGGTATGCATGCCATTTTTTTGGTCAAAACACTCAGTGTGGTGTAGCCAGGTGTGCTCAAAAGTCACCCATTATGAACTAGGCAAAGGCGCTGAAAAGACTTAAAAAACAAATTCACTGAAGCTGAACACAGCCTCTCACACTGATACAGATGGGTTCCTAGAACACTCACCTAGTAGAGGAAGCTGGAAGGTTTTTTTTTGGGGGGGTGCCCCCTGGTATACACCAATATACCTATATGAAAACTTTTAAATATAAATTAAAAATTACCAGCTTAAAAGATTGATCTTCAAATTCTGTGCTGGCTTTGTCTTTACAAACTGAAAGCCTTGGTCTTTGGTTTAATACAGCGCACATGAGAAACCAGTCAGCTTCAGGCACAATTACTGTTGGTGTTTCTCATTCATCTTCAAATAATTTTGCCAAAGACAATGCAAGACTTTATTTGGTAAGACTTTGATTCTTATAGAATCACCTGAAGAAGTGAACTAAGTAACAATGGCTAACCAACAAATTAGAAAGCCGTTTCAAGAGTTATAAAGTAGTTATATTTTAGTCTCCTACCTTTTGGCCATTTAAAAATTCTATTTTAATGCTCTGATACAAAGTTTAAAGAAATTTTCATGTTTTTATGCATAAAGATAGAAAGATTGTTTTGTGTTTACCATAAGTTTTTAGTATTACAAAGCAAGAAGTGGCAACGCTCGCTAGCTGCTTTGACTCCTCACCCCCAATAAAAATTCCTTTCATTAGTGCAAAATTTAATGCATGTTGGAGAGCTCGCTTAAGTGATCCTTTACCAGTTCAGGGATCTGGGCTTCTTCCATCCTGTGGTCTGTTCTCCTGGAGTTCTCAGGTAGCAACATGGACAAAGGAAAAAGACCACAGGCAACCAGACCTGGGATTTTCAGCATTCCAGTACCTAGTCACATGGCTTGAAATGAACTGCAAGAGAAACTACAAAATGTATTTTTCCGGTGTGCCAAAGAGGAAAATGACAACTTCTAATTGCATACTCAGTATTATCTTTGCTGTGGCCTCAACAAACCAGCAAACGTAGTATGTAATTATTGCCAGAGAGAAAGCTCCACATAACTGAAATCACTACAAAAAAAAAAAAAATTATTGTCTTTGAAAATCATTCTTCAAAATTCACTTAGTCAAAGATTTTCATCAAACAGCAACTCAATATATTTGTTGGGAATTCTTAGCATATAGTTCATCCAATTAAGTTGGGTAAATGTATAAAATGCCTAGTCTAGCACATTGTACATGTAGTAAGTACTCAGCAAGCATTGATTGCCTCCTGGAGGCAATGTTTTACTGCTGGGAATGAAATGCTTCTCTACCAAGGATTTCATGTGTTGAGGGCAGGCAACTGCAACACTTGTACTAATATTTTCCATGCCTAAACCAGTTCTGACATGCTGTGTTTGAATCACTAATCTCAGTTGAGCTTTTATTAAAGTATTTTAGCAAATTCATAGTTGCCTAAAATACTCTTGCATCCCTCTGCCATGTGGGAGAAGTACTAGTTAAACTTTCACCTTTCCTAATAAAATATCAACCTATTCTTCTGGTCTCTAAAACATGCTCTCAAATAACATGGAGGACCAGTTCTTTAGGCAAAACTTCAGTGCTTAAAAAAGTCATTGTTAAAATAAGTGCTATTTATGGAAGCCAGTTCTAGACAGGGGATGTGATATCCATCAGTTCCTCTGGATTTCTCAAATATAAACCTTGGATCAAGTTAGTCTCTTGGAACTCAACTTAGAACCTGGGAGAGCCTTTTCTTACTGAGTTGGACTTTCAGCTTTTATGAGTTTGTTACAACATAAATAAGATCTGCTCCTGCACTTTTTGGAAGACTGTTATATATGGTATCTGATGCATCTATCTTGATCTGATGAAGTAAGCAGTTTCTTACAAAATTTCTCTTTTGAAAAAAATTTGTGTCTTCTATTTTCTGTTGTAAACTTACTTTATTAAGTTTCGTTTTAAGACTCTGCTGCCAGAAAACTATGGCGATAGTAAAAAGGTGAGTAGTTGCCAGGGATTAATGAGGGAGAGGGATAAGTGGGTAGAGCGCAGAGGATTTTTAGGACAGTGAAACTATTTGGTATCACACTGTAATGATGGATACATGACATTGTGCATTTGCCAGAATGCTTAGAATGCAAAAAACAAGAATGAACTCTAATACAAACTATGCACTTTGTGTGCATCAATTGTGAGAAATATACCACTCTGATAGGGGATTTTTATAATGGGGGATGTTGAGAATGGGGACAGGGTATATAGGAAATCTCTGTCCCTTCAACTCAATTTTGCTGTGAACCTGAAGTTTTTATGAAAAATAAAGTCTATTAAAAGTGTTTTTTAAAAGGAAATAATATATGTATTTTGTCATTAATTTTTTCACATTTACATTTTGTATAGCAGTTATGTTTGTTACCTATTTAAAATTAAGGACAATTTATATATATTACATATATTAATATATAAAATTATATATAATATATAACATTATATATAATGTATAAATGTTTATACAGTATTCCCTCACTTATCCTGAGTATTACATTCTAGACCCCGCCCCACGATAGGTGAAAATCCGCGAAGTAGGAACCTTACATTTATTTTAGTATTTAAATATATTTTAAGGCTTCATAAACCCTTCCCACACACTTATAAACCGTTCCCAGTCCCTTATTAACCTTTCCCACTCCCTTATTAACCATTTCCACACTTTTATAAACACTACTTATGTTCTTAAACATGTTCTATGCTCTGAAACCTCCGTAACTTTAACAACATACATATACAGTATTTCAAAATCCCGATGATATAGCTAAAAATCCGTGATAAATAAGTAAATATAATATTTTTTAAAATCCCGCGATACAGTGAGGCCATGATAAGTGAACCGCGATATAGAGAGGGACTACTGCATATATATTTAATATTTTAAAGCATCTAACAGCAAGCAGAGAGTTAAATTCTGCCACAAGAGTTACTTTTAACTCTTAGGGCGGTGGGTTAGCCTGTGTGTTCTTCTGCTTTCACTGGCCTTGATTTTCTCTCTCTGTTTTATTATCTGAGTTGGGTATAATAATAAATATATGTTTGGTCTTTATCCTGGTTTCTGGCACAGGTCTCCTAAAAACCCTCGTACTCTCCTGAGTGATTGGGGTGAGAGGAGCATCTTTTGTTATTCATATGAAGCCTGTTTCAAACATACCTGAGTTTAAATTAATGAGGTGACTCCTGCTGGGGGCCTAGATCACTTCCTGATGGGGGCTGGTTGCCAGAGGAAGCAACCTTGTGATTAGGGTTGGAACTTCCAGCCACACCCCGTGAGCTTGGAGGAGAAGGGAAAGGCTGAAAGATCAATTTCAGTCACCAATGGCCAATAATTTAATCAGTCATGCATATCTAATGAAGCTTCCATAAAATCTCTAAAGTGCTGAGTTCAGAAAGATTCTGTGTTGGTGAACATATCTGTGTGAGACGGGATAGGGGTAACACTGGACTCCATCTTTTGACTGGAAGAACTCCATCTCAGAGGCCTGACTATGACTTTTTGCTTTCAGTAAAATTCCGTAGTTGAAATTAACTTAACCACACTCTTAAAGGAGAGAAGTAGGACAATAACATCCTTTCATCCTCTGTTTTTTGTGGGTTTTTTTTTTTTTCCCGTCTTTTTATTTTTTTCATCTTAAAGCAAGCCCTTTAACATTTGTTGCAGCACTGGTTTGGTGTTAACACATTCCTCTGGCTTTTTCTTGTCTGGGAAGCTCCATATTTCTTCTTTGATTTTTAACAATTGCCTTGCTGGGTAAAGTAGCCTTGGTTGTAGGTCTTTGCTTTTCATCACCTTGACTATTTCATGCCACTCCCTTCTGGTCTGAAATGTGTCTGTTGAGTAATCCGATGACAATATAATCGGTGCTTCTGTGTTGGTGACTACCTGCTTTTCTCTTATGGCTTTTAGGATACTCTACTTGTCTTTAAGTCTTGTCATTTTAATTATGATGTGTCTCGGTGTATGCCTCTTTGGATTCAACTTGTTTGGGACTCTCTGAGCTTCCTGGACTTGTGTGTCTTTTTCCTTCACCAGATTAGGGAAGTTTTCAGTCATTATTTCTTCAAATAGGTTCTCAATCCCTTGCTTGGTTTCTTCTCCTTCTGGTATTCCCATGATATGGATGTTGTTATGCTCATATTGTCCAAAAGCTCTGCTCACTTTTTAAAAAATTCTTTTTCCTTTTTGCTGCTCTGCCGGGTGATTTTTTGTACCCTGTCTTCCAAATCATTGAATCAATCCTCGGCTCATGTAACCTACTGTTTATTCCTTCCAGTGTATTATTTATTTCAGATATTGCATTCTTATTTTGACTTGTTCTTTTTTATGGTTTCTGTGTCCTTTTTTCATGCTTTTGAGTATCCTTATAATCATTAATCTAAACTTTCTATCTGATCAATTGCTTACCTCCATTTCATCTAGCGCTTCCTATAGATAATTCTCTTGTTCTTTCATTTGGGTTATGTTTCTCTGTGTTCCCATTTTGGCTGTTTCTTTGTATTTTCTGCCTTAGTTGTTAAACTAATCTGTTGTGAAACTGATCAATATGTAATTAGCAGCCCATCTTAAGATCCACAGGGGAGGGCAGAGTAATCTTTACAAGCGGGGCTATTGCTTCCCCTCAGGCTGATGCTACTTGGAGAGGAGTGCTGTACCTGAAGAAATGGCTCCTGCATTATGGGGAATGACTCAGTACAGGGATCCTGGTGGCTGTTCTTTCAGTTCTCTTCCCAGAGCCACCAACTTCAGACTCTCCTCAAGCGTCTCTAGCCCACTCTGCCCTTCCTAGCTGGAGCCCAGGGTAAGGGGCTGCAAATGAAATTTTGTGTGTTGGCCCTTTATGAGTCTCTCTGCATCTCCAGTGGCCTCTCCGTGGCAGACAGAAACCTTGCTGCTTTTCACAGCTGGACGTTATCTGGGTTCCTATCCGGTTCTGGTGCTGTAGGCTTGTGATCCCAGCTTGGAGTTTAGACCCCATACTTCTCAGGGACAACCCTCAGCCACTGAAATATCCCTCCAGAACTTCAGCTGCTGCCTGTGGGAGCCCAGCCAGCCTTCTCATGCCTCCTTCACACTCCCTACCAGTCTCATGGTGGTGAAGTTGTTTCTCCTGTCTGTTTTTGGCTATAAGGCTTCTTTCCAGCTAGTGTTCAGTTGGTTATTCAGGATGATTTCTGTACAACTCAGTTGTAATTCCAAATTGGTCCTGGGAGGAGGTTAGTATAGCTTCCACTTACTCCTCTGCCATCTTGGATCTACACACCCTTTCTTAACATCATGTTCTGCAAATTAGTTGCTTTGTCAATTAAATAGTGACTAGAATATTTGCACAAGTTTTAATTTACAGGCCCTTAGTGTGGTCCACTGACCATGGAAAGCATCTTGTGACTATCGTGGGATCTACTGCCGCTAGATGATGATTATGGGACAAGTGACCTCGTCCTCATTCTGAGACACTACACCCACCCAAAGGCCCATATGTAAGCCATTCACAAGAACCCCTTGAGGAGCTTGGCTTTTCTTTTCTGGTCGATTCCCTTGTGCACAAGCTCTGTTCAGTAAACTCTATCTGCTTGATCTTGTACTGAGTTCAGTGCTCATTTCTATAACATTGAGAGTCAAGAATCTGGCATTCAAGGTTCAGTAACACATGTGCCCAGAGGTCGGTGGTCTGGAGTGGGCATGGGAGCTTTTCACCCCTTCCCACATATGTTTACCTATTCATCTCTTCTATTGTCTATTTCTGAATTGTATCCCTTACAGTGAACTGGTAAGAGTAAGTAAAGCATTTCCCTGAGTTCTGTGAGTTATTCTAGCAAGTATTGAACCTGATTGAGGTGGTGGTGTGAGAACCCCTGATTTATAGCTGGTCAGTTAAAAGTACCAGTGGCAACCTGGGACTTGTGACTGTTGTCTGAAGTGGGGGCAGTCCTGTTGGACTGAATCCTGTACTTGGGGGGTCTGCACAAATTCTGAGCAGTTGGTATCATAATTAATCAAGTTGAAGGACACCCACCTGATGTCCACATAGAAGGGGAGAATTGCTTAGTATAGAAAACCTACACATTTGGTTTTAGAAATGTGACTAGGAAGAAAGAGAATTTTATTATTTTTATTTTATATTGTCATTTGTTAAGGTTTTTCTCAAGTCCATTTTAGAAAGAAGCAGGGCTAAAATAAATTCAATAAAGAAAAATATAAAAAGATAGTCTCCCAACTATTGACTTTTAGGCTTGAACTACAAAAACTGTAGCTCAGTTTTTTGTTTGTCGTTTTAGTATTTCTACTAAGGTTTTTCCCCCTGTTTCTAATATTGAGTTCTGTTCCCCAGAAAATCTCTAAATTTCTAATTGTATTATCTTTCCTATTTATATTTAATTTACATTCTTAATGACAGCTCACTTTTACTCCCTCTGTTCAAACAATAAAAACTGTCCCTGATAGAATATCTTTTGCTAAATGAAGATGAAAAATATAATTCCAAGACCTCAAAACTCCTTATTGGAAAGTTCCTGATGTATAACTTAAACCAGTTAAGACTACCTTTACTTGGTTTGTCCCAGGTAGAAAAACAAAATGCCACACTACACAGAGCTTAAGCTGTATGGATTATTGAATGAGCAAGCCCTTACTTTCCAGTACAAACAACCTGAAATGTAAACTGCATTAAAACTGAACAGCTTGAGGGTATTGGTAGACTAATGTTTTTGATTACAGAGTATCTTCATCTCTGGTAAGTGTGCATATTAACTATAACTAATCTGCAAAATGATCCATCAAGAAATTAAATCATTCTGGAGATACTACCTCATTTTTCTAAATGCGTGTTTAGGGCTACAGTATGATTTGGAAAAACTTTACTTAAGGAAAGAATGATGCAGGATGGCATTTAGTCAGACTTCAAATTTAATCTCTCTCTGATAAACATCCTGAGCTCTGACTGAACCTCCCTGAACCTCAGTTTCTACTTCTGTTACACAAAACTACTAATAATGTCTTGTGTATATATAATTTTCCATATACTGTATTTTGATGTTTGGCATTATAAAAACCATTCTGGCTGGAGAGAGACTGCCCCTTCCTGGGCCAGCTGATTCTTAGAGCAAAAGGCCCACCCTGGGGCAAGACTTGATATGCAAATTAACCAATCCAGATCCGTATCTCTCCTGTTAGGCGTGTGCATCTGCCTTCATCACCCCAGGGCCTTAGGGAGCACCCCCATAAGCCAAAGTAGCCGGTCCTAAACTCTTTACCTTGCCCTGCCTTGCGTTTTCCACAGAAACCTAGGTGTTCCCCACCCCACCCCCTCTTGTCTCCTGCCTCCTGTCCACCCCATCATTCTCCCTGTGGCCCTGCATGGTGCCTGTGACTCCTGTGTCAGACACCTGTGAGTATAATAAACTATGTTTCTTCTTGAGCCTCTCTGTCTCCTTTCATGGCCACATCTGAATGGTCATCTTATAAAAGAATATAAAACAAGAAATGTATCTTGAAGAGTCACTGTGAAAATATAGTGTGTTAGAATATAATGCCATCACTATAGTGCCTGGTATTAAGAAAACATTCAATTAATGGTAATTGTTAGGAAAAATAAGTCTAACAGAGGAGGTATCCGCCAACATTTATGATCTGGATAGCAGCCCATGCTCTGGCATATCTGAATATAAAGGTATGGAAAGTCTGTACCTCTGCCTCTGCACAGCATCTGAGATAAGAAAAAATGTTGGAGCATTTCTGCATTCTTACGAATTTTTTTGTTTGTTTGTTTTTGCCAGAGGGATTTCCTGTCTCTCACTGTGATAGAGGCTGGAAACAGAGGCTCTTGTTTTTCAACAACAGGTATGAATTCTGCCAGCAGAATAGCCAGCTTGAGCTTCTAGAGAGGGAAGGTTTCACCTGGAATGGAGACATAAAGAGTTTATTATTCTTAATGAAGTAAAGATGAAAGTGGCACATGCCAACTCCAAAGAAGGAAAAGAAATCCTTGACTGGATTTGATCTCCAGGTTTAGTTCCTAGGGACAGTGCCAAATGCTCCCTGCCAGGTAGGTGGGAGGTGTCTTCTCAGCTCCTGTCCATCCTTGGTGCATTCAGCTCAAATTTCTTTATAGACTAGAAGAGAGAATTATTTTTTTCAATAAATATTTAACAGGTATCTATTGCATAACTCTGTGTGTAACGGACCCTATCTAAATCCTAGCCAATGTTTCTGGCTGTGATTGCAGCCCATTTCATCCCTCGTAGTCATTTAATTTGGTGTCAATTTCTTAAAAACATAAAACAGGTTATTGTCACTTTGCAGTTGCTTTTTAAGAGTAATAAACCAATCTTTTTCTCATCAAAAGTAGCCCTAGGATGGCCTAGGAGAAAGATGAAAACCTAGAAGTTCAGAAATAAAGGCTTCCAAGGATTGCCGTAACATTCTGGAAACTCAAGGTTGCTCAAATAGTTCCTCATGTACTGATAATATGATTTATAACATGAAAGAATATGTTGGCCTTGCCATCGGTGGTAAAGAACTGGATTTCCTTAGGGGTGTTTCAGACCTTTCCCATTGACATACCCATGTCACTGAAATCCATTTTCCTACTAAAAGTTTGTTTGCAAGCTCTTTGGAACTCTCACTTGTTTTTATAGAAATCTGTGTGCTGCTTTAAATCCCAAAAGTAAGGTCATCAGATATACAACAGAAACACAGGCAAAAGTGCTGCTTCTAGCTATGATGGATGAGGATATTTTGAAGTAACTTTTTCTTTGAAAACCAGAAAAGCTACCTAGGTGGTAAAGAACTGGGTTTGTGGGTTCCAGATATGAAAACACAGGGGACCTCAGAGAATTGAGCCTGAAATTGTCCTGCTTTTCTTCTTCAGTCAACTGCCAATCTAAACATGGGAACAGAGAGGTAGGATCCTGAGCAGAGCTTTCAACAGATGCATGGATTAGGGGAAGAAAAATTAAAGTCCAGAGCTTGGTAAGGAGGTTGGGACCTGGCCAACTTCCAGGCGTTCCGCTGGAGTTCTGAAGCAATAAAGCCAAGGAGGAAGAGTCTGCTGGATACTGATCAGTCCTCACGAACAACAGGCCTGATGGATTAGGTGATCTGTGTCTGCTACTTTCCCTAGCCCAGCGGCTTGCCAGAGGCAAAAAACAAAACAAAACACCCTTTTCTTGAGAAAAATAACTTCACCTTGGCCACAAATTATCCCTGAATGTTTTATGTGGAAGTCTGGCAATCAATAAAAATGTATCAGCATATAAAAAGATGAAATGGAAAGAAAAACAGGATAGTAAGAACAGGCTTGTAGAGAATTTAGATGTTGGACTTCTTTAATAGAACTTTTAAAAATTATGATAAACACATTTAAGAATTAAAAGGCGAGATTGAGAATTTTGACAGAGAATGGAAAATTAAAATAAAACTTTTAATAAAGATGTCTACAGAGAAAACGATACCTAGACAATACTGGTAAAACCAAAGACAAAATCTTAAAGCAAGCAAAAGAAAAAGAAAAAGAAAAATGTGTTGGCTTTTCCTACTTTCTTCCCCAGGGTGGTGCCTGAAGAGGAAGGGGTTGTGTGGGAGCCTGTATAGCACAGGGGCAATTGGACTGGGTTTGCTTTGCTCTGTGTTTCTATTGTCAGTTACTTTGGGGAAACTGAGTCAGCAGTCCCTATTTTCAAAATTCTTAGAGCATTTAATTAATGACAATATGTATTTATTTGGTACTGTGTGCTGTATATATAACTACTTTAAGTGCTTATGATGTTGTGTGCCCTGTTATTATAGCCAACTTTAGATAAGCAAGCCAAAGGCTTAAAGCAGTTAAATCTTGGCTAAGATCACAAGGCGTAGGAGGTAAAGCTTGATTACGTGGCCCTTGGGTTCCTAACCCTCTGTCATGCAGTGGAAAGAGTAAACTGCCTGTGGGAGGGTACTGACTCTACTTTCTACTAACCCTCATACTGCCAAGCCTTATGCCTAGTGTCTTGCTCAAATAATACTAAGAACAACAACATGAACAATAACAGCTGATTTTATGGAGCACATATAATATGTCAGAACTCATTACTTTTTACATCCTTTTTGTGAGGCAGGTACTGGTATTATCCCATTTTACATATTAAAACACTGAGGCACAGAGGGGTTAATGAACTTGTAAGGTCACACAGCTATTAAGCGGTGGAGCTGGAATCCAAAACTAGGCAGTTTGGCTTCAGAGCCTGTTTGTAACCATCACATTTAGTGCTCTTGCTATACTATCATTCATTAACAAAAGAGGTCAAGGGAGAGACAGTGGTCTGTGTCCACCAGAACAAGCTTGGAAGCATCCTAATTGTGACTCTTAAAACAGCTCACACCTTGGCTGTGAAAGACCATATTTGTAGATGCCAGGAAAAGGCAAATGATCACCTAGGAAATTTAAATTATTTCATTTGGCTCTAAGGACATTTTTCAGAACCTATGACATCACTTCTTTTCCCACAAGATGAATTCTTAACTCATCTATTCACCCCAATTTGTTTTTACGAGATATTTCTCATTGCCCTATTTTTGTATCCTCTCAAATTCAATGAACTCTTACCTTATCCCTTAGCTTAAAAAGGTAAATGAATTAGCTTTATATCTGAAATAGTCCTTTGCTGAGTCCCAAATAAGCTAAGGCTTGACAAAAATGCTAAAGCCACCAGAGCTTGTTTAGCAATATTTGGAAGGAGAATATCACCATGAAAGGAACAGGCCTACTGCTTAGGGAAGATGGTAAATGTTAACAGATGCCAGTAAGAAGGTAAAGCTATTCAACTGCGATCATTCTTCTTCATTAAGAAAACTGAAGCATCTTCACATTGAAAAGAGTAGGGTGAATGTTAAATGAGTCATAAATTTTACAACTCATGCTTGACAAAGGAAATGAATTACAAAATATGATGTTCTGACTTTCTCTAAGGCCATATATATTTAATCCAATTCTGTAATTAACATCTAGTTTTAAATGTCGGTAGTCTCAGAAGAATGAATCCACGAATCTTCAGTGGAAGTATTCAAAGGTGTCATTATCGAATACTCCTTTGCTTTAAATGGAGTTATATGTGTAGAATTTCTAAAAAATAATATGGTTTTACTCTGCCTTACGGCTTATTCAGTTGCAAGAAAAAGAAACCCACTCTGGATACTTCCAGTAAAAAAGAGCATTTATTATATAACAGCTCCTGGTCAAGAGAGAAAGGACACCAAGTCCCATGGGGAATTAGACCAGGAACCTGAAAAGTCTTTAGAACTATCAGCTTTTTTCTCAGGCTACATGTTCTCTTGCCTACGTTTTTCTGTTTCCCCTGCCTTGCCTAGCCCCTCTGTGTAGACTGGCTCTCTCTGCATGCTCTCACATGCATGGTCATCACCAGCTGTCACGATCTCCCATTTGAAAGGATCTTTCAGTTTTGGGGACAACCACCACCTGATTCATAGCCTATGTCTCTCAGTTAAAATTTCAAGAGAGCCCTGGCTGATGTAGCTCAGTGGATTGAATCCTGGTATGCAAACTGAAGGGTCACCCATTCAATTCCTAGTCAGGGCACATGACTAGGTTGTGGACAAGGTCCCCCATTGGGGGTGTGCAAGAAGCAACCTATGTATTGGTGTTTTCCTCTCTCTCTTTCTCCCTCCCTTTCCCCTTCTCTAAAAAGAAATTTTAAAAATATTAGAAACAAAATCTCAAGAGGAAAATAATCAGACTGGTCTGGTTCATGAATCAGGTGTCCACTTTTATTTTTAATCAAAGAGGGCTGAGTTTATTTGGTATAAACATGGGAAGGACTCAGCTGATGCTTGAGTTAGGTGAGGGAGAGGGGTGTTCTTAAAAAAAAAAAAAATAGGTAGAGAATGGGAAGAAATCTGGACTCAATTCTTCAGTGTCCTGGAATCTTTAGAATATTTTAAGTGGTGACCAAAGACAAGTTGAAATATTGACCAGACTTTGTGAGAAAGCCCTTAAAAGGGGAAAATGGACATTTAATATATATGTAAATTATTCTATACTCAGTAAGTTTTAAGCTATAAATTACTCTTCACCAATTAAGTGAAATTCAAAAATTGAAATAAAAACCTTTAGTGACACCTTTAAACATTAACTAAAGATTTTTAGGGCAAGCACTAATAAAGTTTGTATCTAAGATCATACATTAGCCAGAGAATATTCAATTCAAGTACATCCAGTAAATAATTATTAATACATAATTTTAAAGCAAAAATACTTCTCTATTATGTTGTAGCTTGACTGGGACAGTATGAAAAGTTTCAAGAGAGTCATCAGAGAGTTGCAGTTTTCATTTTTCTCTGACACTTTCACCTAACTGAGTTAGTGTTGACTTTTAAATCAGAGCAAATTCCAGATCAAAAAGTTAATAGAGATTCAAGATGGTGGCAGAATAGGTGGGTGTTACAGTTACCTCCTCCCAGGACAAAACTGGAAATACAACTAAAATGTATCAATCAATCTGAATAACCAGTGGAAGACTAGCTGAAGATAAGCCTTATAACCAAGAATTTACAGAAGAAGCCATATGGAGACTGGTAAAAAGGGCAGAGAAAATAAAAGGGCTATTCCAGCTCCTATGGGCAGCAGCTGAGGTTTCAGAGGGATATCTCAGCTGCAAAGGTTCCCCCTGAGGAGCATAGGGTCTCAACCCCAAGCTGGGATCCCCAGCCCAGAACACCAGAGCCAGGAAAAGGCCTTGGCTGTGAAATGCAATGCGGATTCTTTCTGCCAAGGAGAGACAAGTCTCTGCTAGAGACACAGGCACGCTCTTAAAGAACCAATACACAAAATCTCATTTACAGCCCCTTACCCTGGGCTTTGCCGGATGGAGGGTGGAGTGAACCAGAGTTGCATGGAGAAGACTGGGATTTGTGACTCCGGGAAGAGAGCAGAAGAGACAGCTGCCAGGATTCCTGTGCTGAGTCCCTCTTTCACACTGCAGACATCATCTTTCTTGGGTGGACCACTCCCCTTCTTATGCCATCAGCATGGAGGATTGCAGTAGTCTCACCTTCGGGACTCCCTGTCACCCGTCCGGTGGAGCGCACACCTTGCTGAGGAGTCAGCTGCCTGGGTCAAGGTGTAGAGGTCAGGGAAGACTCAGGGGGTGTCAGTGACTGAGCTGTGTAGCTTTGGGGCAGGAGCCATTCCCCCCATTTTCCCATGAACCTGACCAGCGGCACCACCCTTGCACAGGGGATCCACTAGCCCCAGACTCCAGGCTCCCAGTGGCCCTACCCTTCTGACTCTCAGTGGCCCCTCCCTGCTGAGCTTGGTCACCTGGAAGAATCTGGGACAGACTGAGTTGTGCAGCTCTAAGATGGGGGCCATTTTTCCCTTGCAGGCCCAACCAGTGCAGAACCTTCCCTTCACACAGACAAATCTTGGCCTTTTGGGGCCTGATAAACTGCTGGCCTAACCCTGATGACTCCCTGAGACTGCTGCACCACAAAAGTGTGTGGGTGTCTGGCAGGGAGTCAGCTAGGTTTGGTATACTGTGGGAGTTTTGCTGAGTGGCCTGAGACCCAGCACTGGCACCCAGTGTGAACCTGTATCAAGCTGGTGAACACTCTTTGCCTCTACCTGATGACTCACTGAGAACCTACCTCATGGAACTCGAGTATGGCCAGAGGTGCTTTTGTTGACTGAGCCTAACAGGCAGCCAGCAAGAGAAGGCAGGTGGAGATGGATCTCAGTGTGCCTTGGGCCTTTTGGTGATCTTCCCTCAGGCTCAGTGCTGGTGGAAGCCAGCTGTGTTGTGCAGCTTGGTTCTTCACACACACACTGAGGCCCAGCAGAGTCAGGGATAAAGTGAGGATTGCTTTGGAACTTCAAAAAGGTTGCTCGGTGCCAGTCATAGGCAGTATCTGACATTGACCTACACCAGCGTCCCTCCCAAGACACCCCAGAACAGACACACACACCATGGCCAGCTTCAGAAAACATCAGAGCAGGATCCAATTAGCTTCATAAGTGGTACATCCAAAAGGAGATCTTGGAAGGTTCTAGACCCTGCTGAGGCAAAATCCACTTCATGTGCTCAGCACCTGAACAGCAGCTCATACTCTGTGGTTAGGGTTGATCCTCACTATCAGCCAGCCTGCAGGTTCTCCCCACAAACAAATGGGCCAATAGTAATCAAGATTCAATTACAATAGGAGGGCTCTCATAACTCACACAAGAGATAGTCCTGGAGCACTTAGTTCAAGTGATCGAGGAGACTGGTCCACTGGGCCCTATAGAACACCTACCAAGACTGGGAGATGCAGCAAATCTACCTAATATATAGAAACAAACACAAACAGGCAGCCAAAATGGGGAGACAAAGAAATGTACCTCAAATGAACAAAAGAAGAGAAATTTTCAGAAAAAGTGCTAAATGAAATGGAAGCAAGCAATTTAACAGATACAGAGTTCAAAATTATTGTTATAAGATTGCTCAAAGAACTTAGTGAGAACTTCAACAGCATGAAAAAGGATATAGAAACCATTAGAAAGAACCAGTAAGAAATGAAGAATACAATATCTGAAATGAAGATTACACTAGAAGGAATAAACAGTAGGTTAGATGTAGCAGAGGGTTGAATCAGAAGCAAAAAGAAAAAAAGAATTAAAAAAATAAGAATAGTTTAAAAGCCTTTGTGACAATGTGAAGCAAAACAATATCTGCATCATAGAGGTACCAGGAGAGCAGAGAGAGCAAATGGTAGAGAACTTATTTACAAAAGTAATGGCTGAAAACTTCCCTAGCCTGGTAAAGGTAAAAGACACACAAGTTCAGGAAGTGCAGAGAGTCCATAGGAAGATGAACCCCAAAAGGCCCTTATCAGACACATTATAATTAAAATAGCAAATGTTAAAGACAAAGAATCAAAAGCTGCAAGAGAAACACAATTAGTTACCTACAAGGGAACTCCCATAAAACTGTCAGATGATTTCTCAATAGAAACATTTCAGGCTAGAAAGGATTAGCACGAATTATTCAAAGTGATGAAAAGCAAAGACCTACAACCAAAACTACCTTACCCAGCAATACTATCACTTACAATTGAAGGAGAAGTTACGAGCTTCCCAGACAAGAAAAAGCTAAAGGAGCTCATTACCACAAAAAAAAAAAAAAAAAAAAAAAAAATAGAAGAAATGTTAAAAGATCTTCTTTAAGAAGAATAAAAACAGAGGGACATAGTTATAAAGAATTAAATGACAATAAATATGTACCTATCAATAGCCACTTTAAATGTAAATGGCATTATGCTCCAACAAGAAGACATAGAGTAGTGGAATGGAACAAGACTCGTGTATATGTTGTTTACAAGAGACCCATCCAAGAACAAAAGACACACAAAGACAAAAAGTGAAGGGATGAAAAGAGATATTTCATGCAAATGGAAATGAAAAAAAAAAAAAAAAGCCATGGATAGCAATACTTATATCAGATAAAATAGACTTTAAAGCAAAGGCTATAGTAAGAGACAAACAAGGACAGTACATAATGATAAAGGGAGCAATCCAACAAGAGCATATAAACCTTGTAAACATTTATGTACCCAACATAGGAGCCCCTAAATCTGTAAAGCAAAGATTGACGGACATAAAGGAAGAAATTGATAGTAATACAGTCATTATAGGGGATTTAAACACCCCGTGGACATCAATGGATAGACCTTGAAGACAGAAAATCAACAAAGAAACAGCACCCTTAAATGATACACTAGATCAGATGGATTTAATTGATATCCTCAGAGAATTTCATCCCAAAGCAGCAGAACATGCACTTTTTAGAATGCACATGGAACAACTTCTAGGATAAACCACATTAGGACACAAAACAAGTCTCAATAAATTTAAAAGTTTGAAATCAGATCAAGCATCTTCTCTGACCATAATTGTATGAAACTAAAAATCAATCACAATAAAAATACTGAAAACACACAAAGACATGGGGCTAAATAACATGTTACTAAACAATGAATGGGTTAACAATGAGATCAAGAAGGAAATCAAAAGATATCTTGAAACAAATGAAAATGAGAACACAACAACCCAAAATCTATGGGACACAGTGAAAGCAGTCCTAAGAGGGGAAAGTCATAGCATTACAAGCCTACATCAAGAAACAAGAAAAATCTCAAATAAACAATATAACTATTTGAAATCTATATGATCTTATTAACAAATGTCTCCCCAATACATTTAAATGAATAGAAAAATCAAACTTTATGGACAACTGTAATAGAAAAACAATAAAAATAAATTTAAAAAAATCAAACTTTACACTTAAAAACACAAGAAAAGAACAACAAAACCCCAAGTGAATAGAAGAAAGGAAATAATAAAGATCAGTGCAGAAATAAATGAAATAGCATCTAAAAAAATACAAAAAGTTAATGAAACCAAGAATTGGCTCTTTGAAAAGATAACAAGATGCATAAAGCTTTACCCAGACTCATCAACAGAGAGAAAGAGACAGAAAGAGAGAGAGAGAGAGAGTACTCAAATAAACCAAACCAGAAATGAAAGAGAAAAAGTAATACAAAGAATTGTAATAAAATATTGCAAACAACTATATGCCAACAACATGGACAATCTGGATGAAAAGGAAAAATTTCTAGGATATACAATCTTCCAAAACTGAATTAGTATCAGAGAATCTGAAAACAACAATTACAACTAGTGAAATTGAAGAGTAATCAAAACTCTCAGCAAACAAAAATTCTGGAGCAAATGGCCTCACAGGGGAATTTTACCAAACATTCAGAGAACTGACATTTATCCTTGTCAAAATATTTCAAAAAATTCAAGAGGAGAGGAAACTCCCAAGCTCATTTTACAAGACAAGTATTACCCTGATACCAAAACCAGATAAGGACACTACAAAGAAAGAAAATTATAGGCCAATAGGCCAATATCCCTGATGAACATAAATATTAAAATCCTCAACAAAATATTAGCAAACTAGATCCAGCAATAAATTAAAAAGATCATAAGCCATGGTCAAGTAGAATTTATTCCAGGATGCAATATATGCAAACCAATAAACATGATGCACCACATAAACAAAACGAAGGATAAAAATCACATGATTATGTTAATAGATGCAGAAAAATTTAATCAAATCCAGCACACCATTGATAAAAACTCTCAGCAAACTGAGAATAGAGAAAACATACCTCAACATAATAAAGGTCACACATGACAAACCCACGGCCAACATCATACTCAATGAGCAAAAACTAAAAGTGTTTCCCTTAAGATCAAGAACAGGGCAGGGATGTCCACTTTCATCACTCGTATTCAACATAGTACTGGAGTTCTTAGCCACAGATTCAGACAAGAAGAGGAAATAAAAAGCATCGAAATTGAAAAGGAAGAAGTAAAACTGTCATTATTTGCAGATGGCATGATATTGTATATAGAGAATCCAAATGATTACACACACACAAAACAAACAAACAAACAAACAAAACCCCACTAGAACTAATAAATGAGTTCAGTAAAGTAGCAGGATATAAAATAAATATCCAGAAATTGGTTGCATTTTTATACACCAGAAATGTACTATCAGAAAGGGCAACTAAGAAAGCAATTCCATTTACAATTGTGTTAAAATGGAAGGAGAGAGAGAGAGAGAGAGAGAGAGAGAAGCCTTAGGAATAAGTTTGGCCAAAGATGTAAAAAAACTTTACTTGTAAAATTATAAGACACTGAAGAAAGAAATTGAAGAAGATACAAGTAAGTGGAAGCACATACTGTGTTCATGGGTAGGAAGAATTAACATCATTAAAATGTCCACGCTACCCAAAACTACAGATTCAACACAATTCCTATCAAGATACCAAGGGCATATTTCATAAAACTAGAAAAAATATTCTAAAAACTTTTAGGGAACCATGAAAGAACCTGAATAGCCACAACAATCTTGAGAAAGAACAAAGTTGGAGGAATCATGTTACCTGATATTAGACTATATTACAAGGCCATGGTAATCAA
The DNA here is from genome assembly GCF_987537825.1 of Furipterus horrens. NCBI lineage: Eukaryota > Metazoa > Chordata > Mammalia > Chiroptera > Furipteridae > Furipterus > Furipterus horrens. The sequence continues at coordinate 121,998,859 of NW_028327172.1, read as the reverse complement.
AACAGCATAGTACTGGCATTAAAAAAAGACATATAGACCAATGGAAAAGAATAAAGAACCTAGGAAAAGGTCACATCTTTATAGTCAATTAATATTTGAGAAAGGAGCCAAGAACATACAATGGGGTTAAAAACAGTCTATTTAATCAATGGTTTTGGGAAACTAGACAGATACCTGCAAAAAATAAAATAAAACAAGACCACCTTCTTACGCTATACACAAGAATAAACTCAAAATGGATTAAAAGCTGAAAAGTTAGAGTTGAAACAATCAAATTCCTAGAAGAAATTGCAGGCAATAAAATCTCAGAAATTTCTTGTAGCAATATTTTTTTCTGATATATCTACTTGCGCAAGATAAACAACAGAAAAAATAAACTAATAAGACTACATCAAACTAAAAGTTTTTGCACAACAAAGGAACCCATCAATAAAATGAAAAAGCAACATACTGAATGGGAGAACATATCCTCCAACAATACATCTGGTAAGAAGTTAATATCCAAAATTTGTGAAGAACTTATATAATACCAAAAACAAACAAACAAGCAAAAACCCCAAGCAATCCAATTAAAAATTGTCAAAGGGCCTGAATAGACACTTGTCCAAAGAAGACATAGAGGTGGCTAATAAACATGGAAAGATGCTCAACAGCACTAATAATCAGTAAAATGCAATTGAAAACCACAATGAGATATCATCTCCCAACTGTCAGAATGGCTGTCATCAGTAAACCAACAAACAAGTGTTGGCAAGAATGTAGAGAAAAGGCAGCCTCATGCACTGTTGCTGGGAATACTGATTGGTGCAACCCCTGTGCAAAACAGCATGGAGTGTCCTCAACAAATTAAAAGTGAAACTGCCTCGTGATCCAATTATTCCACTTCTGGCAATCTGTCCAAAGAAACCTGAAAAGCTGATTCAAAATAATATATGACCCGTATGATCGTTGGCAGCCGTCCGTCTCGAGAGACGATGGTGTAGCTTCTTAAGAGTCTATCTGCACCGCCGAGAATGGCTGTGCAGTCCGACTCGGGAGTGACACGGTGTCTGTCTCCTCCCGTGTTGAATCGACATCTTGTGATGACGCTGGAGTGTCCTCTCCAGTGAAGCTGAAGCTACAGAGCCTGGGCAGGGTGATATGGAGGGTCTGCTGTTGCCCATGCAGCAGACCCCCCCTCTCTTCGCAGCTGAAGGATCCAAGGGAAAGACGGAGTCAATACAGCTTGGCTTCAGGTGCGCCGCAGGAGTTGCCGGTGTTGACTACAACGTCAAACCGCCTTAGGGACTCCGGCTCTGGATTTTCTGTCGGGGTTTACTCCCTTAGCCTTTCCCCTGAAGAGGTATGCCGCAAGGCAGTGCAGGTTTTTTGGAATCAGAGTTTTCCTTCTCTGATGTGCCCTGACTGGAAGATCGAACCAGCGACACTTAGCTCGCAGGCCGACGCTCAATCCACTGAGCCAAACCAGCCAGGGTCAACCCGTATGATCACTGCAGCATTATTTACAATAGCCAAGATTTAGAAGCAGCCCAAGTGCCCATCTGTAGGTGAGTGGATGGAAAAGCACTGTACATTAAAGAAAATTTTATCCTTTGCAACGGCTTGAGTGTACCTGGAAAATATTATGCTAAGTGAAATAAATCAGTCAGAAAAAGAGAAATACCCACTTTCATGTAGAATCTAATTAACAAAATAGACAGAGCTGTAGATACAGTGAACAGACTGACAGCTGTTAGAAAGGAAGGGGGTTGTGGAAGTTGGTGAAAAAGGTGAAGGGATTAAGAAAAAACCCCAAAACTCATAGACAGACACCAATACGGGGATTACCAGAGGCAACAGGGTGTGGAGAGAGGTAGAAGAGGGTAAACACAGGATAAATGGTGACAGTAATAATACAATATACAGATGATGTGTTATAGAATTGTACACCTGAAACCTATATAATTTTATTAATCAATGTCACACCAATAAATTCAAATCAAAGTAAGGAAGAAAAAAAAGGTTTTAGAAGGGCAGCTTTTGCTGCTATTGTCTCTCCAAACAAGATCAAAGCTTAGAGTTAAATCCTTACTCTGCCCAGATTTTGGAGCCGGACAGAAGGGTTGCAATCACCTGGCTTGACTTCACCTTTCCAGGGGCATCTTTTCAGGATTAGAATTTATCTCTGGCAGTGGAATAGTTTAACAGCAAAATATTCTCATTTTTTATAAAATATTTATTTAATAGTTAATTTTTAAATTAAAATGTAGGGTATGCAACCTCTTAAATATTAGAATGTTTACATCAATTTTTATTTTTTATTTATTTATTTTTAATTTTACAGTTGTTTTACAGTTGCCTCAATTCCCCCCCGCCACTGCTCTATAGTGTCCCAATCACCCTCCACCTGCCTCCGACAGTCACTCCCCCTCATTGTCCATGTCCATGGGTCATTTATACATGTTCCTTGACTAGACCCTTCTCCTTTTTTCCCCCATTCTCCCCCCTCACCTCCGGTCACTGTCAGTCTGTTCCTTGTTTCCATGCCTCTGGTTCTATTTTGCTTGCTTTTTGGTTTTATTCATTAAGTTCTGGTTATAGGTGAGATCATATGGTATTTGTTTACATCAATTTTTAAAATAAATGGCACTTTTCCTATTTAAGAAAAAAATAATTTGGCAACATAGTTGCAAGTATTTTTGAAAGTTTTAAAACTTGGATTTTTTCTTTTAGTTTTCCAGGTATAATTAAAACTAAAATTTAAACTTTTTTCCTATTATTTTGATTTTTTATTCTATTTGAAGTATATGTGATTGATTTTTTTTTTCTATTGAAATCCAGTTTCTACATCACTAATATCACTATATTGTTTTAAGTTTGGTTCCTTTAGTGTTAAACTTTCATGTGTAACTGGGTTATTGTCATTTTTAGCAAAGAGCTAAAAAAGTAGATATTTTTAATGGTTCTAACACTTAAGTATTTCTTGTTTAAATCCAACTATAGTTTTTAAATAAAGGCAATGTTTTTTTAGTTGGGAAATAAAATGTATCTGTAATTGATTGTACATGAACACTTAGTATAAACTTATTCCTTGGTCTTTATTTGCAGAGAGGGCAAGAAAGTTGGACAACTAAGCAGAATTTTATTTTTGCTTTTCCATGAAAAATAACCACCCTGGTAATTCAGTATTATTTCTGGTTTTCAGATGAGGAGCTTGAGACCTACAGAGGTTAACTCTCCCAAGGCCACACATAGTCTGGTAAGGGACAGAGTCTGGTTTCTAGTTTTGATTCCAAAATTCATGCTGTTTGTCACACCTGGTGGCCTGATGGAGTCACAGACTATAGATTTACAGCACATTCTGCCAGGGCAGAAGAAAATGCATGTTTGAATTATAGTATAGTGCAATTCAATTTAAAAGCTCCATTTTGAGGAGCATGCTTGGATGTGTGGCGGGAAAAGAGATTACCTCACCCCATCATCACAAAATTATACATTTTGTTACTTTATGATAGCCCACTTTCTTCTGTGAAGTAGGAGAACGTAGCTGATATTATATTGGCTGTAGCCTTGTGCCCTAAACTCTCATGAGGTTTAAACGATTATAGCTGAAGGAGACAAATAGATGTAGTGTGATTACATGACTATAGCAACAGAGAAGCTATTCCACTTCTGAATGTTCTAAGATTGGTAGTATTAAAGTTATGGTAAAAGAAATGTTTTATATATAGGGATTCTGGAGATTTTCTTACCGGGAAAGTGCCTCAAAGTCATTTATACTCAGCCGACTGGGTAAAGACTGAGGCTAAGAATAGATATGTTACAACATCTTCTATAAAGTCAAGGTAAAGAGTCATGGCTGGAACTAGATAAAATCAGGACATTCAAATGTCCTCCCAACCAAAATGGAACATATAGGTCACCATTGAAGTAGTGTATGAGACCCAGGAGGCTGATGGTGGGAAATGCCTCACTCAGCATACTGCATGCAGAGGCTTTTGAGCTAGGGGAACCTGTTTCTACTTCCTGGTCTCTGCTCAGAGATTAGCTCTAAATTCACTCAGTTACCTTCTTCCTTTTAAGTAAAATCCCCTAGAGAGAGAGTATGTGCACAGCTACTTTTGTTGGATGACAAAAAGTTGCTTTGGAGATGACAAAGATACTGATGTAGAAGCAACGTGGCAAGAGTTTAAATAATGCTTTTTCTTTCAATGTTGACAAAAATAAATATTTTTAAGTTAATCTCTAATTTTGTATTTATGATTTTAAGTAGTAAGGTTATCTAAATTGATAAATCACATTTTTAAAATATATTTCATCTGACCCTCTAAAGGTTTATTTGTACAAATGGGCAAAAATTGGGAAAAGAAATACCTTATGGAGACATGGGATCCCATCATTCATCATTAGATGATTGATTTTTTCATCTCTTCATTTGTTCATAAACTTGTTTCTATCTCTCCATAAATCTTCAGAAGGGAGTATGATGAGAAAGGACTCCAAGAAAGATTATTATGACAGTTATGTATAAATGATTGGAGAAGTGAAGATCTGAAAGGAAGCATATAGTACTATAGGGAGTTGGGGGGAGAAAGTGAGGTTTTCAAGAATTTTAGCCGGGAAAACTCAACAGGTCTTGGTGATGAAAGGGGTATAGAGGATGATCTTAGAAATACATGAAAAAAACGTGACCCTGAATTCGGGGATTGTTACTTGGGAACGTTTTCAGTAGTGGCAGTACTAACACTGAACTACTTCTAATTCTCTTGATCCTGATTCTTCACTTGGCCATGTACTTGAATATTGCTGCTGCTGCTGGGGACCTTAGCTTTGCATAATGCAGTGGTTTATTTCACCATACAGTAGTGTCAGAGCACCAACTTATGCTTAAATTCCATACCCTCACTTAAGGGATATAAGAAGCCTGATACATTAGAGACCTAAGGAGAAATGGAAAGGAAATGATGCATTCTCTGGCTAGACTAGGCATCAGAAATCCTGCACAAGCACATCCCAAATGAGGATTAAAACCTTTCTCATTGGCTGAAAGTTGTTAAATGGATGTTAGCATCAATTGGGTTGTACACAGACAAAGGTCCTTTTATGGAGAAACTCTGGTGAGCACATTAGCTGATGTTCTCTGATGCTTCAGCTCTTCTTCCTCTTCTGAGTCAATATATCTACCTGGTAGAAATATCTACTGACTTATATTAGCCTCAGCTAGTCGAAGCAACTTTTCATTCTTATTCTGCTGCTTCAGAAAAAACTCTGAGAACTGAAGAAAATCACAAGAGACATACTAAATTTCTCCCTTACATACTCATGCTAATGAGATTCATCTTCTACTTAAATTGTTTGGAAGGTACACAGTGCTCACAAATAGTGGAAAGAAGAAAAATTTGGCAATAATTCAAAATTTTGAAATTAGCTAACTGCTCAAATATTCCAAGTGATGGTAGGTATATATATGTATGTATGTGTGTATATATATATATGTGTGTGTGTGTGTGTGTGTGTATAACACCAGGGTATAAACTGTGGGCTGATGAGTTGGTGTACTATTGGAAACATTATGGCTCTTAGTTTTTCCCAAATAAATATACCAGTTATTCAGAAATGCAATTAAAATTACATTAGTTGTTTATAATTTTGAAACTATTATTAAAACAAATTAAAGCAGCTCAAAAGATATTAAATTAAAAGTAAGACATTCTTCTCCTTTCCTGTACCTCCAGTCTACTCTCCAGAAGAACTATATCATTCAGGAATGCTTTACCTCCAAGTTATCAAGAGCCCCTACTACTAGTGGCAATTGTTAATTAACATGAAGTTCAAAGGTAGGGGATATCAGAGTTGGTTCTATAGTTTGTGCCATAGTCAAGAAGCCACCCTCCATTCACAGCATGCCAGCAATAAACACATGCCACTGTCACAAGGTGGCTAATACAGCTTTAGGCAGTACATTTTTCAAGTAAAGTGTTCTTAAGCAGAAAGCAAAGGGTAAAAAGAGGTTTCTACTCATGCACATCTTTATTTATTTTTTAAAGATATTTTAAATTTATTTTCAGAGAGAAGGGAAAGAAAGGGAGAGAAACATCAACGTGTGGTTGCTTCTCGCACCCCCTCCCCCCGCCCCCGGAACTGGGGACCTGGCCCGCAACCCAGGCATGTGCCTGACTGGGAATCCAACCAGCAACCACTGGTTCTCATGCCAGCATTCAATCCACTGAGCCACACCAGCCAGGGCTCATGCACATCTTTATTTTCTGATATGGGAAAGCCTCCCAGAGTCCTACGCAAACTTCCCCTATCTCTCACTCCCCAGACAAGAACTGAATCCTACCCCTAGTCCCCCCATGGACAAAAGAGAATGAGGCTACCATGACTGGTTTCGGTCGATCATAACTCATCCCTTGGGACCAGGCATTTGGCTGCCTGAATAAAACCAGTGTCCTTTTGGCAACAAAGAAGGGGGATGGCTCTTGGGTAGGAAACTGCCAGTGATGGCCACAACAAAAATGATTAACAGTGTCTTAGTGTGTGCTCAGAAACTTTCTGCATATATTTAAGTAAATATGTAAGTACTATATAATGTGTCACACACATTGATATGCCATCCCCGTCGTCGTCGTCGGCAGCCGTCCGTCTCGAGAGACGATGGTGTAGCTTCTTAAGAGTCTATCTATAATTGAAAAACCAAAATTAAAAAAAAAAAAAATAAAATAAAAAGAGTCTATCTGCACCGCCGAGAATGGTTGTGCAGTCTGACTCGGGAGTGACACGGTATCTGTCTCCTCCCGTGTTGAATCGACACCTTACGATGACGCTGGAGTGTCCTCTCCAGTGAAGCTGAAGCTACAGAGCCTGGGCAGGGTGATATGGAGGGTCTGCTGTTGCCCATGCAGCAGACCCCCCCTCTCTTCGCAGCTGAAGGGTCCAAGGGAAAGACGGAGTCAATACAGCTTGGCTTCAGGTGCGCCGCAGGAGTTGCCGGTGTTGACTACAACGTCAAACCGCCTTAGGGACTCCGGCTCCGGATTTTCTGTCGGGGTTTACTCCCTTAGCCTTTCCCCTGAAGAGGTATGCCGCAAGGCAGCGGAGGTTTTTTGGAGTCAGAGTTTTCCTTCTCTGATGTGCCCTGACTGGAAGATCGAACCAGCGACACTTAGCTCGCAGGCCAACGCTCAATCCACTGAGCCAAACCAGCCAGGGCTAATATGATATGCCATATATGCACTATATTTATGTATATATGCAAATACATACAATACTCACACATGATACTTGGTGAAGCATATTTTTTTAGATAAATCAAGTACTCTATGCATAATGCTTAGCATATTACCACCAAGTTCTTTAACAAGGCTAATTACTATTATTATTTTTTTGTTGTAATTATTACTTATAGTCTATGAGACAAAATACACCATTTTTTTCTTACTTTTTATTTTTTTATCCTCACCTCAGGACACACTTACTGATTTTAGAGAGAGGGGAAGGGAGGTATAGAGAGAGGGAGAGAAACATTGATGTGAGAGAGGAACATTGGTCAGTTGCTTCTCCAATGTGCTCTAACGGGGGACTGAACTGCCACCTAGACATGTGCCCTAATTGGAAATCTAACTCACAACCTTTTGGTTTATGGAGCGATGCTCCAGTCAACTCAGCCACACCAGTCAGGGCAACATACACCATTTTTAAAAAGAATGAGGATTATTTTCTAGCAGCTACTTTACCAGTACTTTAAACAAAAATCATGCTAGCAATTTTAAATTGGGCTAGTGAATACTCTTGAAGATATTGACTGCAAAGTTCCTTTAAAAAGAGGTAAGAATTACCATGGTCAGCAGTAAATTCCATTTAAACATAGTGAAATAATTTTGTGAATAACAGTTAGGTGACTAAATGTTTACTTTCTGATGACTATCTGGCCACAAATATTTTCTAATCATGTTAATATGCAGGCAGAAGGAAGAAGTTTAACTATTAAACATTTTTTGGTATATTTGCACAAAATATCATGTTAGCTAGAGAGTTTTATATTGTTGACAGACTTTTGGGAAGAAGAAAGTAACTTCGCTGCTATTTGCCTAATTTATGCTAAAAAGAGGAGATGAGAGTTATTTGAGAACTTCTCATAGAAGAGAAGGCCAATACAGATATTTCAAATAAAAGTGAAGTACTTTTCTTCAAGTATTTGACAAAACTGGATGAAAGCCTATGGGAGAGAAAGGGAGCAGAAGAGGGAAGTCTCCTTAGTTATCCCGGAAATAGGTGAGTGTCCTGGTGAATCCGGCTTCATATTGCCTTTCAGCTGATCTCTCATAGACCTTAAGACCTAGTTGTAAAATGACTTGTCTTTAAGGTAAGAACCCTATCTTCCAGCTCTGGCTGGTGTGGCTCAGTGGATCGAGTGCCAGCCTGCAAACCCAGAGGTTGCCAGTTTGGTCCCCAGCCAGAGCACATGCTTGAGCTGCATGGGTTGCAAGCCAGGTTGGGAGCTTCGTCAGGCAACAGATCACTGTATTTCTCACCCACAGATGTTTCTCTCCCTTTTTCTCCCTTCCTTCCCTTCTCTCTAAGAACAAATAAAATCTTTTAAAAAAATCTGTCTTTTGTTCCCCTTTTCTGTTGTTTCTCATCATTTGCCCTAAAATGTATTGCTAATTATAAAAATATTACATATATAATAACAAGTTGTTTAATCTCTCAGACTTCATGTTCCTCCATCTTTAACACAAGTGTGTTGGGTTGATGACAGCTAAAGTCTCCAGAGCTAAAGATTTAAGTTAAAGATCAGGGTTTTCAGACCTGATTAGTCATCAGAGTTACCTGAAAACCCTTCTAAAAATAGTTCCCTGCACCCTAACTTCAGACATTCTGATTCATTCATTCAACTAATGATGGCTGAGGACACAGTGCTGGAGACTTGTACATGACCCTGCCCAGCCTCTGCAGAAGGACTGAGTGAAGCCAGTAATATGTTTAAAACATTACTCTCCAGGCAATTCTGATAACTGGACAGTTTAGAGAAACAATGTTTTAGACCAAATGCAAACAAGAGACATTTCTGAGGGAATGTTTTAATTTTATTTGGGATGAACTCAGCATTATATTCTAGAAATGCACCCATTTTTTACTGGGAAAAACTTTTGATAGCTTCTCTAAAATATATACAGGGGGGAGTAGATTTACAGTTTTTTATATGGAAAATAATACAATAATTCATAAATAGTAATACAAGAATAATCAGTTTCACACACTCACAACTGTAAACCTACTTTTGTTCCACCCTGTATATGAGTGTTCGTGTGTGTATATATATATATATATGTAAAAAATATATGCATGGCTTAGATTGAAACATAAATGTTAATAGGAAAAAACACACACTTAACAGATGCAGTTATAGTATGCTGGTATTGGCTGAAGCTTTAACAAATTAATATTGATAATTGATACATTACTATAGACATCTGCACAAGTTAAAAGAACATGATATTTGACTTGAAAGGTTGAGAGTTCATATTGCTTATGCAAATAAATGAATTATTTATTTTGAAATCTGTTATTTACCATGATTTGCTCTTTGAGGAATTTGAAAGCCTTGCCTACTTTAAAGCTCAACAGTTTGAAACTTGCTGAGATCTATGAACAGACAGTTTAGGCTTGCTAGAGTTGCCTTCCTCTAAATACTTCCAGACTGAGAATCTAACAAAATGAAATACATGAAAGGATCCTTACTTCTAGGCCACCAAGTTATAAACACAAAGGTGGTTTGACCGCAAAGGGGCTAAGAACGGCCAATCCTTAATTGTTTGATTTGTAAGTTAGACCCTTTATCACAAGTTTTCCCCCCCATTAACACCTATGTTTCAACTGGGCCAGTGAAAAATAAAAAGATTCCATTCAAAGCATCCCATGTCTATTCATTCGTAGTCTTTCTGTGACAGTCAGCGTTCCAGCAGTTGGTTCAAAGGAAGACACATTATTTGTTGCAGGGACCACAAGCAGGTATAGGCTGGGTGAAGGGAGTGAAGAAGCATTGTGAGAAGCTAAGACACTACCCAGAGTGGGAAGCAGGTAAACAGTCTTGGGTATAATAGGACAAGAGGAGGACACTGTAGACTAAACTAAAACCATGGAGGAAGGCCCCTCAGAAGGAACTGTGGCTGTTAAGGCACACAGAGTACCAGAGACCCCTTCCCAGCAGGCCACAAGGAGTAAATAACACCTTTATCTTTCTTTCCCTTTCTTTCTACCTTCTGATTTTCTGTGCATGGGGGCAGGGCAAGAAAATGTATCAGAGATGCATGGACAGTGTAAGAAAAACCCCAGACTCTCTACAGCAGAGACTCTCAAAAGACAATTTACAGCAGGTTTTTAAAACCAGGCTCTCCATTCTTTGTACATAGACTATTTATGTTGTGGATCCATGACTATTTTCAAATCTTAACTCCATTTTTGGTGGCAAACAACTTTTTATTTCCTATGTTTTTACTAAGCATGCAAGTATTACATACTTTTATATTGCCTTCTCCCGTAATCAGTTATTACATTATGAGTAGCAGATTGTAAGCAAGGAGCCGGATCTAATACAAAAAAAGATATTTCGAATTAGCTGTTAACTGCTCTTCTACTTCAGTGAGGATTATCCAGAATTTCACTTTGATGGTTAAAATAATAGGGTTAAGACACGATTCAATGTCTGTGTGCCTCCCTCTTATAATGGGAGCTGGCTGTGTAGTTACAGGACCTCTATCATTAACATGGGTGTGGGCCTGAGTCAGCACTCACACTTTCTGAATTCCTGGGTAACTGAAAATGCCAAAATACATTCAAAAAATTCAGCAAGAAGAAGAGTAATCATTGTTAATGCTACAGAAAACCTGGATGAATAATTGGCCTTGAGATGCTGCAAGATGAAGGCAACAGCAGATCAAATGTCATTGCCTAAAGGAGGACAACAAATGTCAGGCTCGCTCCCACTCCCAAGATTTCACAAAAGGTTACCCAAAAGGGTTGTCACCCGCTACAAGAAGCACAAATGTTGTTGCCAGGACCTTACAGTTTTCAAACGCAGGCATAAGAAAGGACCGAAGGCAATGTGATCCAGAATGATAGATTGAACGCCATATAAACGATTTCTACATACAGAAAGCAGAATGCCTTTCCCTTTAAAAAAAGAGCATCAGGACATTAGTATCACAAAGAAATACCGTAGTTACTAGTTTTCAAAGGGTGCTTCATAAATTCGTGGTTTTATAATGAAAAAGCTAAATTTCCCAACTTTTATTTATTTTTCTCATGTGTCAACAAAGGTGTAAGCAGGGGCTGGGCAGTGAAAAAGCCCATTCAGTTTTATTTCCACGTTACATTTTAAGGTAAATGCCAGCCATTGGTGTATTATTTTTAAGTAATCTAAGTAACCTTTATTTTGTAATAATTTTAGCATGAAGTTTGGGTGGTCTGAAGATTAAGAAGACACATTATTTGAAACTGAGTGCAAAATATACCCCATTAGATTCCTTCTTTGCCTTTATAATCTCAGATGCCTAATAAAGTCCCCAGGTCCAAGTATGGATGTTGATTACCATCTGTTTTACTTGTCTTAATTTGCTTCCACCCAGCTATTCCAGCCACAATTAGCAAGATCTCTGGAAGCACCAGTTCCTGCCCAATGTGAGGTAGGCTACACCTATTCTGTTGTGAAATGGCCAAGTCTTGATTCTAAGTTTGCAGCAAATACACAGGAGTTTCCCATGTGTTTAAACAAGGCTTCCATCCTCCATCCATCACTCTCCTCCACAAAGATCCAAATAGCTTCTCATTGCCGGTAAAACTGTCACATGATAATGTATTTAGAAACTCATCTGTGATTTGCTTCTCTTTACCCACCTGCATGTAATGCCCTCAGTCTCATCCTGAGCTTGTTGGTTTGTTTTTTTGTTTGTTTTTGCATAAAGGTCTATTCATGGTCTAAAACAGAAGCAACCGGAAAACAAATTTTTTTTTTTTGCAAGTCTGAAGTCATTGCTAAGGCAAGGCTATATATCAAGGACAGGAAGAAAAGAGAAAGGGGTGACTTAGAGAAAGGCCACAGGTGAGAGGAAAATTGTCCCCAGGCTGTGGAAAGTCATGATGTCTTTGAAGAGAGGAGCCCTGTGGTTCACTCTGCAGAAGGGATCTGAGTTCAGAGGGAAGAGCTGCACAGTTTATCCAATGCGAATGGACCAGAGCATTGGGGTTCTGGTGGAGCAACATGTGAAGGTTGTTCTCAGTTTAAAACTGACATTAAATCCTTATTTACATGTCATAGATGACTTCTGATAATTATGAATCTTTGGTGAGGTGGGTGTGTGATGCAGTCTTAGGAATCACACTCCATTTCAAATATTTATTATTATAAGCTATTGTTTAGACTATATGATGACTCCTCAATGAGCCTTATTTCATGCATCTATGAAATTAGGGATTAATATCCATCAGGCAGTGTTGTAAAAATAAGACATTATCAACAATATGTGACACACACTCACTACAAATAAATGACTTAATTCTGGAGAGTTATAAAACTTTTTCATAAACACACACAAACAGAACTCTCTTAGCAACAGTGTCTACCAACTTTTCTGTCCTTTCAAAAAAGAAAAGACAAACCTTTGAGTCAATTTTTTTAATTTGTGGCAAAATCATGTCACTGAAATCTGCCACTAACATGTTTAAACATTTGTGGAAAGGGCAGATTGCAGTTCTCTGCAGTGGATCTCTAGAACTTACAAACCCTGTATAACTGAAACTATATCTGTTGAACAGCACCTTCCCGTTTCCCCCTCCCCAGCCCCTGGCAACCATCATTCTGCTCCATTTCTGTGTTTGACTATTTTGGATAACTCATATAAGTGGACTCTTTCAGTATTTTTCCTTCTGTGATTGGCTTATTTTCCACTTAGCACATTGTCCTCAGGTTCATCTATGTTGCTGCAAATAACAAGTTTTCCTTTTTTAAAAAGGCTGTATGATATACCATTGTGTGCGTGTGCGTAAATATTATACATATATACATCTTCTTTGTTCATTCATCCATTGATGAGCATTTGGGTTGTTTCCATATCTTGCCTATTGTGAATAATGCTGCCGTGAACATGGGAGCACATATAGGTCTCTTCAGAAAGTATCCAGCCATGTACTATGAAAAATAGAGACATTTATTGAAGAAGATAAAAGAAACATTGTACATAGGATGATGATGCCTCAGTCCCCTTCAAATCGGTGCCTTGGGACCTCACACAGTTCTCCCAGCATCTCTTCCAGGGTTCAAAACACTGCAAAATTTTTTGTTGAATCTCTATCAGTTGCCCTGTTGTATTTTCCTGAATTTCATTGGTGGTCTGAAATCTTTCCCCTTGCAAAGCTTATTTTCATTTTGGGAAAAGCCGGGTGTCACACGATACCAAATCTAGGCTGTAGTGGGGCTAAGTTACATGGGTGATTTGATGTTTCACAAAAAAACTGCAAGAGATGTGATGCATGAGTGGGCGCATTGTCCTTATGAAGTTGCCAATAAGCAGTTGCCCATAGCTGTGGCCATTTTCTTTATATTGCATCTCTCAGCTGATGAAGAACATTGAGGAAGTACTCCTTATTAATTGTGTGGCCTGGAGGGGCATACACGTGATGGGCTATACCTTCCCAATCAAAAAACACAGTTAACACAGTCTTGATCATGCTGTGACTTTGCTGGCACCTTCTTCAGGCTTGGAGAACCAGGCAACTTCCATTGGGATGACTGAGCTTTCATTTCTAGGTCATAACTGTAGACCCACGATTAATCTACAGTTATGACCTTCTTGTGGAAATCTGGTTTATTGGTAGCAATTTAGATCAAGTCATTAGTAACTGCAGCGTGATGTTCTTTCTGCTCTGGTAGCAGAAGCTGCAGATAAATTTTGCCACAACATGTTTCATGCCAAGATCCTGTGTCCAAATCTCAGACACAGTAGTTTTTGGAATCCCCAGATCAGCTTCTAGGTCTCACACTGTCAGCCACCAATCTTTGCTGATTGCAGCCCTTACACGTTCAACTTTCTCAGGTGTTCTGCTTGTTGCAGGCCTTTCAGAATGTGGATCACTTTAAAACAGACTCTCAACCATCTTTGAAGCATTTGTGCCACACTTTTATTTGCACTGCTCTCATTGCATTGTCCCTGAAAGCCTTCTGAGTCATCTGAATAGTTTCCGCGGAGGAATGTTCAAGCTTAATGCAAAATTTGATACAGATTCATTGCTCTACTCACTCAGTAATTTTGAATGTGACTGCCATGCAATACACATGCTCACTCGTGGCATCTAGATCCCCACTCACTAGTACAGTGAAATTTTAGTGTTCACGGATGCACATTCCAGTCCACTCTCCTTGGTTGCCAGGTTACATCAATGTCACGCAAACTGTTCTCATTATATTAACAATGGCTCTACTTCTTCCAGACGACCTTCGTAGTTCTTTGAGATACTGATTTTGTTTTCTTCAGATATATTCCCAGAAGTGGATTGCTGAATTCTAAGGTAGTTCTATTTTACTTTTTTTGAGACACCATTGTACTGTTTCCCATAGAGGTTGAATCATTTTTACATTCCCACCAATAGTGTCCAAGGGTTTCAATTTCTCCACATTTTCTGCAACACATCTTTTTTTATAATAATCATCCTAACAGGTGTGATATATCTCAGGGTGTTTGGTCAGTTTTTTAGACAGTTAATTTCTTCTAACTCATTCCACAAACCTCTTAAAGAACAAATAAACAACATTCACCTAAAACATTAGTTCTTAACACATTTTGGATCACAAGACCCCTTGGAGAATCTAATAAAAGCCATAGGACCATTAAAATGCACATGTACAATAAGTAACACAAATTGTTTTTTGGAATAATGAACCCCATAGACCTATTTGCAAACCCCAGTTTAAGATTACTTGCCCTACATTAAACTATTGTTATTACCTACTGATTTCATTCAGGGATTGGCAAGTTTTTCCGTGAAAAGCAAGAGAGGACATATTTCACTTGGAGGCCAGTCTAGTAACACCACTCAAACTTCATTTGCGGCACAAAAGTAGCCATAAAAAATACATTAAAAATATGAGTATGGCTGTGTTTCAATAAAACTTTACTTACTAAAACAGGCTGTAGACTGGCTTTTGCCCTTGGTGCCCTTGTGCTATCATTTGGCAATCCATGAATTAATTTTTTCAAACAAAAAATTCAATAAACTGTAGTGGTTATAAACTGAGAAACTTTTGAAAACACACACACACACACACACACACACACACACACACACACACACACACACACACCCCAGGAAGGCCATAGAAATACAAGCAGAGGAGTAGTGGCTGCTAGATCCCCTTTCCACTGGAATTTCTAGGATGAGAAACCATGGAATGGACCTCTTCTCCCTTCACACTTAATAATAATATTTTGATTTCCATGTGATGGCAACTGGTGTCTTCTTTCAGTTGTTTTGTAACATCATCAGAGCCGCCCATTAGTGCTTCTTTCCAGTGACATAAATGTATAGTGCATTTTAATTTATGATTGGGAAGAGAGGAAAACACTCAGTATGTAGTATCCATTTCCCCGTGCCTGCATTACACCATGTCTTTTTTTAGAACAACAAGCCTCCTTAAAGAACCTGTTCAAGGTTCCATCTAGTGTTTATTTTCTATTGCTGTGTTTCTAAAATTTGTTCTTGGAAAGTCCACTTTATGGTACTCACAGTAAAAAATTCCAAAAACAATGGCAATATGAATATAAATTCTACATAATGACTGTCTATACATTTAAAAATCATTGGGAAAAAATCTTTGCAAGCACCTTGCTGATTGCTGCCAGCAAGTTTTCATAAAGAATAAAAACTGCCAGACTAACCTAATCTATTAGGATATAAGTCCCAGAAGATCAAGAAAAAAGAGATAGTTCTAATTTATCATGGCTCAAGGAAAGTTAGGTGATTTAGGTGTACGAGGCAATAAATTCAGAAAAATGGTCCAGACAGCATAATTTTTAGGTGAGAGTACAAATTGCTAGAGGGTCAAAAAATAATACAAGGTGTTTTTCAAAGTCAGTTAGGAACCTAGATTTTTTTTTTTAAGTTTTTACCAGCAGCTTAAAGAAATGAAGAAGTCAACCCTGAAAATGACTTAGAAAAATACACATTAGAAGAGCAGTTCAAGAAGAAATGGAGAATCTGAATATACCAATAATCATCAAGGAAATTTATAAGCAGCTTAAAATCAAACTCCTGTTACCCTGTCTCCAGTATACTACATGGTTTTACGGGCCAGTGAACCTAGCATTTGAGAAAGAAAATAACTATCTTATTAAAACAGTTCTAGAGAATAGAAAAAATAGTTCTCCTACCAGTTAATGGTATTGGAATTGCCTTGATCTTGATACCTAAATGAGATTATGATAAGAATAGAGAGCTACAATTAGCCCTCACTCGTGTGGCTCAATTGGTTAGGCATTGTACTGCAGAGTGAAGAGTCAATGGTTTGATTCCCAGGCAGGGCACATGTCTGGGTTGCGGGTTTGGCCCCATTTGGTGTGCTGGGAGAAGCATAGATGTTTCTCTCCTTCTCTTTCTCCCTTCCTTCCCCTCTCTCTAAAAGTAAATAAATAAAATCTTTAAAAAAAAAGAAAACAACAATCACATGACAATAACACATATGAACAAAAATGTTAAAATTAAAAATAAAACATTAGTATCTAGAAAAAATTTTATCTTGAGCAATGTAAGTTTTTCCCAGGAATATAAAGAGAGTTTAAGTTTATAAAATATATTAGTAAAATTAGCCTTATTAAAATATAAAAGGGGAAAAACCAGGTGCTCTCAGATGATATAAAAGAAAAGGATTTGTTAAAATCAGCAATCTATACATGATAAAGTTGGAATTGCAGGGAACTACCTTGTTTGCATATATCATCTTCAGGAGTAAAAAGAATGGAACAACGTTAAGATGTTACTTAATACCCAAGTGGTATCTACAGTCAGTACAGCTCCAATAAGGGCTTAAGGGCAGGAATAGCCAAGGCTATTTTGAAGACCAAGGCAGTCTTCTCTCTGCCAGACAGAAAAACTTAGAGAGCTTAGGTAATTAAGAAGGTAATTGGCATTAATTATTCTATTCAGATTACTTACTTCCCAAATGCATCCATGATTTATAGCCCAGGAGGTGGTGGAAATTGGATTAGATTTGGAAAGGAGCCTTAGAAATATAGAAAGGTTTAGGAAATAAGACTGAAGAAGTAAAATTAGAATTCTTCAGTCTGATGATAATTCTAACAATACTATACAAACAATAATAAACACTGCTTAAAAGTAACACTTTTACAGTATATTCAAATTTAAAACAGAAAAGTCAATTCATAGCTATTAGGCCTTTCCCCTGATATAAACACCTGAGATGCATTTTTAATGTAGCATGAAGAATTTGGCTCAAATAGAATTCTCTTTGAGGTGCAGGATGAAAAATGCACTAAAGATTTACTGAAAAAGAAGGTAAAATAGCTTACTCTGTATGTCTTAAAAATTTTATTGACTTTAATCCATCAAAAATTGGGGAATTTAATTTAATAAAGGTGTTGAAATTCATAATTTAGCTACTGAAACGATTTCTCATTGTGTAATTCTAGAAATAATGCGAAGATGCTCTCTCATGGTGAGACTAAGGGGGAAATGGAGCTATATGATTTGTATGCATTGTTTTCTCTCTCTGCACAACCGCCTTTCACTTCCCCAAATACACACACAGGTGCTGTCCCAAAGTAACTGTCTGCTCTTAACTCAGCAGCAGACATGCCATACACGTAGTCAGTTAAAATCCTACTCAAAGGGTACCCTTGTCCTCACCCTGGATTGTGACAATTCTAAACTCAAAATATAACAAGGGCAGAACAGTTGTCATTTACCCAGGAATGTACTTCTGTATTTTTAGTCTCGCTAAATTCAGAGTAAACCGTGGGATGATTTATGAAGGATGTAATATAAATGACAGGTTTTGAATAAAAGACATAACTTTGATGATCATTTAAAATTTGCAGTCAACTAGATTATGTATAAAATTCACCTTTATCATTACTATAGGAATATCGTCACCTCCTAGTTGGTTATGTACATAAACCATGCTTTTTTTCCTAATTACTAAGAACATCTTAAAGGATGTGATTGCTGCTCTCAAATGAAATGTGTGCTGCATTCCAAAATTATACTGGGCTCTCTCTTATTGTTCTCAGATAATTGAGCTAGCTGGTTTATAAAAAGAAGGAAACAGCATACAGAAAAAAATGTCTGTGGGACTCCAAGGCCCTGCATATGCTACCCTTCTGACGGAAATGCATGCAGATGGTGAGCAATAATCTGTGACTGAGCCCAGACGTCAGACAAGTGAAGGGCAAGCTTCTTTTTTTCTCATGGAAGCTGCTTCAGTGACAGAGAAATGGCACCTCCCTATGGATTGTACCTTTGACAGGTGTTTTTTAAATTATTATTTATTTATTTGTTTTTCTTTTACAATTGTCCCAATTTTCCACCCATTTCTCCCCCCCAACCCAGCCCACCTCTTCTTCCACAGTCAATCCCCACCTCATTGTGCACGTCCACAGGTTATTTATACTAGTTTCTTTACTAAACTCTTCCCCTACTTACCTCCCTCTTCCCCCTCCCCTCTCCCCCCTGGTCACTGTCAGTCTGCTCCTTGTTTCCATGCCTCTGGTTCTATTTTGCTTATTTGTTTGTGTTGTTCATTAGGTTTCTGTATCAGGTGATCTCATACGGTATTTGTCTTTCATTGCCTGGACAGTTATGTTTCTTTAATGCTCATTCAATATCACTTACTCAACACATATTTATGAAGCACCTCGCCTGAACCATGTTCTACACTGAGACAGGTTTACAATGGTAAATATCAAACTAACATCTGTTGAGTACCTACTCTTCTTATTTTAGCTTAAGCATGTTGCCCTTTCCTCCATGGAAAGGAACCATAGTTTGCCATTATTTTCTTCATAAAAACTACTCAGATGATGCAGGCAGTAGCTGTCACTTAGTTTTCTTTGGCACTGGATTTCCTAAATATAGTTTAAGAACATTAAACAAAATAAAAGCAACATAAACCAAAACAGTACAAAAATCTCACATGCCTGTGCCTGGACATATGTCTACAGAGGAGAAAGGAAAGCCTCATATGTACTTTTCCTCCATCCAGAAAGTGTTAAACTATCTTATTCATTCTATAAATAGTTACTGAGTTTCTACTATGTGCTGGATTGCATTAAGTGCTGAAAGTGTAATGGTGGGTAAAACAGTCTGCTTGGAGCTTAAATTCTACTGAGGAACACACAGTAAACATACACAAACTAATTATGGGGGAGAGTAGTGAGAGAGGCCACCCTAGTTGGACAGATAGCCTTCTAGGAGGGGACAGCAAGCACTGCATCTGGCTCAATTAAGGAAATTTTCAGGATGGAAGATCAGTCATCCAGTAAATATTCTCCTGGTTGTTGCTGTGTTTTGTTTTCTTATGTGATTATATACTGTTGCTATTTGGGTCAGATAATCTAGACCTTAAAGCAAATAAACACAAATGAACAAAATGTGGCTTCTTCATAGTTCTAGGAAAAAGGAGTCCTGCAAAAGCAAATATTCTTTTATTGAAAATATGGGAAAAAAGATTATAATATTTGGCTAATTCTTTAATGTAAAACATTAATTTCTATAACATTTTCATTTCCTTTGATCACTGATACTTAATGTTACATGGGGTCATGGATTCTTTTGAGAATCTAATTAATACTATGGCCATTTGTTCTAGGAAAATGCATGTCCACAGGAACCAGGGGGTACAGTTTCAGGAGAGGTTCACACATGTTCTGGCTCAAATCACAAATCCTTTACATTATTTTCAAACCTAAAATGTACCCTGTTAGATGTCAAAATGTATTTTAAAACTGCAAAACTGAGTGAGTGCAATTCTGGTAAAAAATTCAGCAGAAGAGAGTAAAAGCGAAGGAACTCTCAAGTATACTTAGTCATACTTAAGATGATAAAATCATCTTAAATCAATGGGAAAAAATTAAATTTTTATAATAATGTGATGAAAATAATGATGTGAAAAGAAATCTTAGATTTCTACCTCAAACCACCCACCAGAAAAAAATGTGTTAGGTTAAAGATTTAAATGTAAAACTAAAATTATTAAAGAATTATAATACCAAAAGTATAAGTGAATATTTTCTATTACTGGGTGGGAAAAATCTAAGCAGAAATCACAAGGAAAAGAGTGACATATATACCCAAATGTGTATTTTAGTTTATAACAGCAAAACGAAAACAATACCTTCTCTCATAAAGGCCAAATGAAAAAAAAGTATAATGTAATTAACAAAAAAATCTTCAATCCATAAATAAACCTTTATGAGTCTTTACATAAAAGATGAAATTACCTGTTAAAACATGAGCAAGACATGCAAACACAATACTTAGGCTTGAAGCAAGAGCTCAGTAGAGGTATTGATTAAATCAATAAATGAATAGACAATTCACAGAATATAAATAGCCAAAAAAAAAAAACCCATATAAAATGTATATAATCACATGCCTAATTTCACAATGAATATCAAAACAAAATAGAATATTTGTTTATCAAATTGGTGAAGATTAAAACAAAAATCTGGAAATGCCTATGTTGGTTAAGGGTATGGGGATACAAATAATTATAAATTTCTGAGTGTAAACTCTTACTTTCCTAAAGAAATATTTGGCATTACAACTTAAGCACTTTAATATATGAACCAGAATTTGCAGCTTTGAAACTCCATTTAATAGAAGTTTCTCAAAAAGCCGGTGATTCTCTGGGAAAGAAAGGAGGGCATTTAGGGTTTCTTGGTTGCCATTCCTATTTAAAAATAAAATCAACAGATGGAGGAGTAGGTAAACACAGCTCTTGTTTTTGCACAACCCTAGAAGATATTACAGCTAAAATACAAAACAACTATCACACAGAGTTGTCAGAAAATCAAGCTGAATGGAAGTCTAACAACCAAGGAATTAAAGATATCACAGTCATCCAGATGGGTAAGAAGGGCAGAGATGCAGAGATGGGGATATACAGAATGGGCAGTCCCACACTGTGCGGTTGATAAAAACTGGGAGGGATACCTCAGGAGCCAGGAATCCCAGCCCCACACCAGACCAACCAGCCCACTGTTCTAGTGCTGGGAAGATAACTCCCCATAATTTCTGGCTGTAAAAAATAGTTGGGATTGGGGCAGCAGAAGAAACTGCAGGATTCTCAGATGTCTCCTCTTAAAGAGCTGGAAACAGGCTTGGGACTTAATGTAGACTCACTCCCTCTGGGCTCCTGCACTGGGGCAGCAATTGGAAAGGCACCAGTGGTACATGGGGAGAAACTAAAGTGTCTGGCATCAGGGCAAGTGATGGGGGAGAGCTAAAGGAGTTCATCATCACCGAGCCATTATTATATGAAATGTTAAAGGGACTTATTTAAGAAAAAGAAGATCAACACTATGAACATTAAAATGACAACAAACTCACAACTATCAACAACTGAATCTAAAAAATAAAAACAAAAACAAACTAAGCAAACAACCAGAACAGAAACAGAATCATAAGTGAGGGATCATTTGGAGGGTTATCATCTGGGAGGGGGGAGGGGGAGAAATGGGGAAATGGTGCAGGGATTAAGAAGCATAATTGGTTGGTACAAAATAGACAGGGGGAAGTTAAGAATAATATAGCAAAGGGTGAAGCCAAAGAACTTATATTCATGACCAATGGACATGAACTAAGGGGCGGTGGGATTGATGGAGGGAAGGAGGGTACTAGGAAGAGGGGAATAAAGGGAAAAGAAATTGGGACTACTGTAACAACATAATCATTAAAATATACTTAAAAATAATAATATAGAAAAGGGTGAAGCCAAAGAACTTATATGCATGACCCATGGACATGAACTAAGGGGGGTGGGATTGCTGGAGGGAAGGGGGTAATGGGAGGAGGGGAGCAAAGGGAAAAGAAATTGGGACTACCATAGCAGCACAATCAATAAAATATACTTTAAAAAAAGAAAAAAATATATATGTATAAAGTTTCTCCAACCCTCTATAGTAATAGAAAAATATATTTTGAGTGTTTTTCTGGAAAAGTTCTATCCGCAAGTGTGAAATGTCCACAGAGCAATGACAGGAAATGCTTGTGGCACATGCTTTCCCTGTCTTTGATGGATCCAGTATAATGGCCTACACCAGGGCACTAGCACTCAGAGTCTCTACTTCTAAACTGGAAGATGCAGTAGCCCTTTTTTCCCTTCCCTCTTATTCTTTCTTTTCCTTTTCTCCCTCTTCTCCTCTATTTTTAACTACATAGCTGGTGGTATATTTTATTATTGTTTGCATTTATCTGCAACTCCCCCTCCACCATTAGTTATACATTCTGCCCTGTTATTCTCAGAAGGGGCTGTGGAACTTGCTTGTCAACAAAATGGGAAATGTGAAGTACATCACATCTGAGCAGAATCTGTATGAACTAGGAAGTTGCCATGCCTGTTTTTCCTTTGCCTTGTAACCAGAGACGTTCGTGATAGAAGCAGCTTGGTCAGGTATGAATATAATGTAGACAAGAGTTATAGCTAACTTGGGTGGATATATACATATAAAGGTATCCATATCTATATCTGTATCTATATCTATATCTATATATCTCCCTGGCTGGTTTAGCTCAGTGGATTGAGCGTCGGCCTGCGAGCTAAGTGTCGCTGGTTCGATCTTCCAGTCAGGGCACATCAGAGAAGGAAAACTCTGACTCCAAAAAACCTCCGCTGCCTTGCGGCATACCTCTTCAGGGGAAAGGCTAAGGGAGTAAACCCCGACAGAAAATCCGGAGCCGGAGTCCCTAAGGCGGTTTGACGTTATAGTCAACACCGGCAACTCCTGCGGCGCACCTGAAGCCAAGCTGTATTGACTCCGTCTTTCCCTTGGACCCTTCAGCTGCGAAGAGAGGGGGGGTCTGCTGCATGGGCAACAGCAGACCCTCCATATCACCTGCCCAGGCTCTGTAGCTTCATCGCAAGATGTCGATTCAACACGGGAGGAGACAGATACCATGTCACTCCCGAGTCGGACTGCACAGCCATTCTCGGCGGTGCAGATAGACTCTTAAGAAGCTACACCATCGTCTCTCGAGACAGACGGCTGCCGACGATCTATATATCTATATTTATCTTGTCTGTCTGGAAAAAGCCCAACCATTGTTAATATAATGAGATTGATTTGCATGACATCAATGTAACCCAGCAGCTAAGGAGAGTGGACTGGGATGCACATGAGTGAACAATGATGACTTCACTGTACTAGTCAGTGGGGGCAGTAGACATTCATTGAGTGATCATGTGCACTGTGTGGCTGTCGCATTCAAATGACTGAGTAGAATAACAAATCTGCATCAAATTTTGCATTAAGCTTGAACATTCCTCCAGGGAAACTATTTGGATGACTCAGAAGGCTGCAGCTATTGGCAACTGGTGATTGGCAGCTTCATCACAACAGTGCGCCCGCTCATGCATCGCGTCTCCTGCAGAGTTTCTTGGCAAAACATCAAATCACCCAGGTGACTCAGCCCCCCGTACAGCCCAGATTTGGCCCTGTGACTTCTGGCTTTTCCCAAAACTAAAATCACCTTTGAAAGGGAAAAGATTTCGGGCTGTTAATGAGATTCAAGAAAATACAATGGGGTAGCTGATGGAGATTGGGAGGACTGTGTGAAGTCCGAAGTGCCTACTTTGAAGGGGACTGAGGTGTCATTGTCCTGTGTACAACATTTCTTGTACTTTAAATCTTCTTCAATGAATGTCTCTATTTTTCTGGATTTGTTCTGGACAGACTATATATATATACAGTGAGAAAAATACATCACTCTGTGTAGAACTTCAAAAGGCACAAAGATTTTACCTTAACATATCCCAGCAAGATTGCTATGGAGCCTGAATTCAAATATTAGCTGTGCCAGTCACTGTCTGAGTTTAAATTTGAGTCTGCTCTTACCGTCAAACTTTGGCTTTAGTTTCTATAACATGGGATTACTAATGATATCCAACTTTTAAGGACATTGTGAGGATTAAATAGCTATAAAAGGCTAAATGAGTTGTTATTTATAAGGGGTTAGAATAATGCCTAGTATTAAAAACTCTATTGGTGTTTGTTAAATTAATTCATGTGTATGTCTGTGTGTATATGTGGGTAGAACAAAGTCTAGGAAGGTATACCACAAAATATTAACAGTGATTTAAATCTTTTCCTCTTTTTTAAGCCACATCTTCTAGTTTTTCTTAAATGGATAGGTGTTTCTGATGTAACTTTAAAAAAATTCTATTCAAAACTCCTAAATGTTTCACTTTATGAGTCTGTTTTTTAAAAAGTGTAATTTAAAAATGCATTTTAGTATGATTTCATTATATCACTTCCTCAGGAACATATCTGTAATTGTATTACAAAAGTCAATAGAAAAACAGATATCAGTATGTGGAAGTTCTACTAATGGCAATTTTCTTGAACAATGGAGTGGGTAACACCTGTAGCCAAAAAAATCTTGAGAATGAGATGAAATGTTTAATTATTATTATTCATGTTATTTTGTATGTGTGTTCTGAGAATGTTTTGATTTTTAACGTCACAGCAATTTGCCTCCCTAAATAAGATAAAATTGTTTAGTCATTAATAATTATAACCCTGCATCTGTGAGCCGGGCTCCAAAGTCAGCAAAAGATGAGCCCTGCCTTCTAATATTACAACCTTGGGGAAGACAGATCAGTGAGGAGCAGCTTTGCTTTTGATGGGCAAGTGTAGGGGTGAGACCAGGTCATCTGCTGGGATTGCTGCTGTTGCAACAAGCTTTTCGCTGCCTACAACCAGCACATTTTATTTGCCCTGTGGAGAAGAAGCCTTGGCAAAGATTTACACAGAAAGATCATGATCCAAGAGCAATCAGGAACGCCCACATCTATGATCAGCCATGGCCATCATACCTGGAGAATTCCATGCCTGAGAACAAGGATTGGAAAACAGTGGGGTCACTTTTTTTTTTTTATTCTCTGTATTCATTATATGGGCTTTAGGGGAGAGGCAGGATCTTTGAGCCACTTGGGAAGGATGCAGAAGACTCCTCTGGATGGTCACATTCTATAACAGGTACTCCAGGGAAGTTAAAAAAGGCTTTCCTTAGAAGGTAAAGCCTAAAAACTGAAGATTGAATAAGATTAAGCTAGCAGGAGGGGTCAGAGGAGGCTTATTCAGGGTAGTGGCAACAGTATGTAAAGAGCTCAAGGTAAGAGCATCAGAACTTTTAAATAATAATAAATAAAATTAAATATCTACATTGAAAATTATAAAACATTGCTGAGAGTAATTAAAGAAGAACTAAATACATGGTAAGATACATTACGTCCATGGATTTTAAGACTCCATATTGTTAATAAGTTTATTTTCCCCAAATTGATCTTAGATTCCAGGCAATACCAAAATTTTAGCAGGTTTTATTTTTTTCAAAAAATTGATAATTAAATTTTTGAAATTATGTGGAAGTACAATGGACCTAGAACAGCCAAAACAATCTGAAAAAATGAAATGTAACTTTGGAAAACAAACTACCTACTTTTAAGATTTATTATATAGCTGTAACAACCGAATTGATTAATGGAACAGACTGGAAAATTCAGAAATAGAATCATATATATATAATAACTGATATTCAACCTAGGTGCCAAGTCAATCCTATAGGGAGAAAAAAATTTTTTAAACAAATGGTGCCAAAACAACTGTATATGCCTCAAATTTTACCTCCTTTTGCATATGAATATGGATTTGAGATAAATAATAGCCCTAAATGTAAAAAGCTAGAACCATAAAGTTTCTATAAGAAAACACAGGAAGGATCTTCATAACCTTAGAATAAGTAAAGATTTATTATAGAGGACACACAAAATATTTACCCTAAAAAGACATAAATTAGGCTTTATGAAAACCAAAACATTCATTATGAAAATGAGTAGGTGAGCTGGGAAAAATATTCTCAATACATATATCTGACAAGGACTCATATTCAGAACATACAAAGAACTCTTATAAATCAACAACAAAAAAACCCAGTTAACTTAATTTTACAAATGAGCAAAGGCCTTGAATAGACACTTTATAAATGATGCTTAAACATCACTAGTCATCAGAGAAATGAAAATCAGAACCACTACGGAACAGCAATTCAGATCCAGAAAAGACTGATAATATGGTATGCTGGAGACAGGGTGTGGAGAACTAAAACTGTCATATGTTGCTGGTGAGGATACAAAAGGTAAAACCACTTTGGAAAGTTGTTTGGCAATTGACATTCCTTTATTTAATGACCCAGTAGTTCCACTACTAGGTGTTTATTCAAGAGAAATAAAAACATACATCCACAAAATGACTTGTACAAGAATAGTTGTACACCTCATTCATAAGATTCTCAAAGTGGAAACAATCCAAATAAATACCAATAGGAGAATGGATAAACACATTTTAATATATTTATATAATGGGATACTATGTAGGAATATGATGCTATTGATACACGTGATAATGTGAATATTTTTCAAAAAATACTGTTGAGCAAAAGAAGCCAGACACAAAAGACTACATACTTAATGACTTGATTTATTTGAAGGACAAAAATAGGCCAGACAAATGTAGGATAGAAATGAGAGAGTGCCTTTGGGGTCAAGGATAATGAACTGAAAGGAACACGAGAGAAGTTCCTAGGCTGATGGAAATATGCTACATCTTATTTCTGGCGGTGGTTGCATGGGTGTATTAAGTTATCAAAACTTGTCAACCTGGACACTTAAATTTTCTTATTTTATTATGTGTAAATTATACCCTAATAAAAAAAAAATGTCCAGGATAAAAGGACATGGTGTGTTTATAAGGTGGAAATGACTAAAATACTCAGAGCTGATGATTAATTCTTTCCTCAAAATTTATCCCAGAAAACAAGAGTTCAATGCCCCCTGCCCTCCATAAATTATTCATGTATTTTAATCCACAGAGATAAAGGAGTTATTTATTAAAGTCCTTTCTCCTCATGGTATGTCATACAAGGTTGAAATAATCAAAATTGATGAAATAAATCTTAAATGGAATAACCTAGGACATGTAAAAATTAATTAGCAGACCGTGAGACAGGACGTGCCATCTGTCTTTAAAACTTTGGCTGGTGGAATATGAGTTTGGGTCGAGATAACTATGCAAATAAGCGCATATATTCCATAATTCTCCCACCTCTGATTTATACTCTATAAGTTACAAACCCCCAAAATATGATTGATGTCTGAAAAACAAATCCTGTGAGAATACACTATATTATGATATAAAGAACTTAACTAATTCATTACTCTTTCTCTGGTGGCTGATTTCTTCCTACACATAAGGCATTGTGTCTATTGTAATTCCTCTTTGTATCCTTATAACAATCTGGGCAGAATCCTGAAAATAATGGATCCTCGATAATTATTTAATCAATGTATTTACTGACTAGTTAAAATGTATGTCCAAATCACATGTGCTCATAATGGGGAATATACTGCAATTATTTTACGTCTTCATATAAATGTCTGAACCACAGATGATCTCAACAGATAATTTATGGAAAGTATATTTCAGTGGAGTATATGAAATGATGTACAAGTCCAACTCACTTTAGCTTAAAAGTTTAACCATACTATTATTACCTGACTAGATTATTTTTTTAATTATAGAAAAAGTACCATTGTTAGAAATATAAAAACAAACAACAATCCCACTGAGTCTAGTTTTGGTCTCTACTTGAATATCTCAATGATTAGAAAGGCTGCAAGTACATTGTTTTCAATTGAACACCAGATTGGCCAGATCAGAAAAGCTGTGAACTGAGAAGGAAATTGTTATTCCAGTGATGCAACCTCAACTAGAGAGTATCATTCTGCTGGCAGCTGAGACGTCAGGTTTTCTCACTACGAAAACCAATGGTCTTTTAATCACACGTTATAAAAGCACTTGTGATGTATTATATGCAGCTTTTCTTCAAAGATTTTTCTGTTGCTTTCCTTTCTGAGCACAATGGGTTCAAGATGGCTAATGCTGTTTCCTAGTCATGCCGAGGACCTCCTTAACACCACTGGGCTTTCATCATGAAGACAAATGGCAAAACATCAAATGTGTATCTCATTCTAAATAGGGACTCCCACGATCATGTTATTTTTGGGAGAGCAGCTCTCTGGCTCCATGGATATCACTTGAACGGAGTAGCCACGTTCTTCTGCAGCCTTCGCTCGGTCCAGATCCACCAGGCACATGCACTGTTTTCCTGAAATAGAGTCAATGGTATTATGAGACAGTGTTCAGCTAACAGTGCCATTTCAATTTGTTTAAGGGACTCTATACAGTGACAAAAGTCTACAGGTATATAGAGAACGTTATTTGCCCTCAGGTCCTGTTTAGTCTCTTTCAGTTTAATTCCTGATCAGTATAAAGAGAAAACAATTACAAATATATAACATTTCAAAGATTTGTTTCTGCTATAAATTTAAAGAATGTTAACTTTCTAAAATGTATTTATACATAAATCTCAAATAAAAACTACAGATTCTACTTCCCTCTATGGTTAAAAATCCATGTATTGACCTTTTCTCTTTCAAGCCCTTTGAAAACTTAGTATCTGTAATAGTGTAAAAAAATAATATCTGCCTTTAAGAATATCTTAAATGACATGCAAACAAAGGGACACCTGAAAGAATGTTGCATTTTGCACCCAGAGTTTTTAGGACAACAAAGAAGTGAGAAATAGAAAATATTTGTGAAAATTCTCAATTGTGTGCCGATTATTTCAGGTAGATGAGTAATGTAGATTGCAGCATAATCTTAATTTTCAGAGCTCCTGTACCCATATGAAATAGTCGTATTCAATTTTCTTTGTAATCTTTGGAAAACAAGAGGAAACCTGACTGGCAAGGAAAGCAGTGAATTTGTATTCTTTTGGCAAATGCACACTTCTATTTCAAAAGTAGCTCAGGAAAAAAATTTTTTGAGGTTGAATATATTCAAAGCTATGGGTTTTACACTTTCAACTTCTTTAAATTCAATATATAAACTTCTTCCTCCTCTTGGGAAAAGGTTACTGACTTCATATAAATTCACTCATTCAATTTTTCCTCAATAATTATAATCCCTAAACATTATTTCTAAATGATTTATTTGAATGACAGCAGAAATTGCTAAATTAACACAGTTTCAGAAGTGAAGACAGAAAACTGAAATAGAAAAGGTCTTCTGTGGAAGATAGAACAATCCTCACAGAAAAAGTGGAAGGTGAAATCAGTAGGTAGGAATCGGCACCAAGAGATTCAGATTTAAAATATTTTGTATATTTTCCTTAAAAGGCTCATGCCAAAAAAGATGAACTGTGTTAGAGTGATACAAAAAGAGATGCCTAGAATTTCACTTAGGCTACATCACCCTCTCTTCATCAACAGCCATATGGCTGACATTTTTTCCCCTTGAAATATTGTTCCTCCTTTAAGACATCTGTAAATGCATCCCCTCCCCCAACTACTTTTCAATTTAAAATGAAACATTCTCTGTCAGATGGGATGCTCTACATTCCTTCAGTACCCACCCTAGGTTTACACTGCAGCTCACTTAGCCTTGGCTTTGATCCCAGTTCAGTTAATTTTTCCTTTTCTATTACATAGAAGA
The DNA here is from genome assembly GCF_987537825.1 of Furipterus horrens. Lineage (NCBI taxonomy): Eukaryota > Metazoa > Chordata > Mammalia > Chiroptera > Furipteridae > Furipterus > Furipterus horrens. The sequence goes on along the minus strand of NW_028327172.1, from coordinate 121,969,040 downwards.
ATCTCATGTTTTCACCCATTGAAGCAGTATCTTTACAACTGAAATCCAGTTTTTGGAAGTCTACCTTTTGGGGTCTGGGAAGATTTCTAAAATGTTCACAGAACAGAAGTATGACCTGTGCAAAGTATAGATGCAGACATTTGATAGAGTCTGACTTTGAGCCTGACTTTCCCTCTTTTCATGCCAGTGATCATGCCAAATGCTTCTCGTCCTCAACCAGCAACTTCCCTCCAGCCACTCACTTCTGGTTTAATGGCTAAAACACCAACCATGTACCCTCCCGTCCACTACACCAATTATGTCTTCATTTGAAGCTAGTGAGGTTATATCAAACGTAATTTGATATATATGTAAATTATACCTCGACATATATATTTGACTGTACATCAGATGTACATTCAACTAACTTAAGAGTGTTGGGAATGGGAAAAGGAGGAAGAAAGAGAGAATGAGAGGGAGTGTTGCTGGCAGGAAGGAGTAAGCTTTTTCCACATGTTTATGCCCCAGTGTGAGAAAGCACTTGTTCCTTCAGCCTCAGGTCTCAAAGCCCTCTCCAGCTGTGAGTATCTTTCTATGCTGACTTTGGTTTTAGAGTTTAAAGGTCACTAGTTCTCATATAACGTGGTCCCTGAGTAAAAGCTAATGACTACATCTGGTGCTCAGCGAAAGAAACAGCAATCTGCTTTCCAGACCAGAATAGTCTTCAATGTGGGGCTTTTCTAAAAAATGTTTAAGACTAATTTTAGCTACACTCAGTCATTCTAAGCCCTACTTTTAGAGCCTAGTTTTCCAGAAATGTGATTCCATCACTAGTGAGCACTGAAAAGGTGGCTAAGAGTTTCATGTCCTGAATCAAATAATTTGGGTTCACTGTGTGGCCCCATCATCTACCAGCTGGAGGGTCCTGGCCAAGCTCTTGTCCCAGCTCTTACCTGTGATATACAAATAACAGTATGTACATACTCCATGGGTGTTTTTATAAGAATTTACGGAGATGATGGGATGATGGGTGGAGGGTATTCAGCTCAATGCTTAAATGTTCAATAACTATTAGCTGCTATTATCCTTCTAAATGACATTTCTTTCTCTAAAGCAAAGTCATAGATACATTTATTACTTAAACTTGGAATGCAATTTTAAGTCTTTCCACTTAGGCAATATTTAATATTACAAGTGTCAAATATATTAGTCTATAATTAATATTATTCAAATATACATTTTTTCCAAGAAAGAAAACATTATCATCCTTGTTTACACATTTTTAATGTATCAATTTTGGCATACATGGTTGATTTTTCCATCTTTATTATTTTCTCATGTTGCTTTTGATAGGTCCTTCAATTTGTTCATAACATAATTCTACTCAATGTACAAACACTGAAAATGTATTTAATTTAAAAGTATTGTTAACAAAAAATGGGATAAGGTGTTATTGTCACAAAGCCCTTTTCGATATGGATTATGTTTTCTGGGAAAAATTAAACTTCAGTTTCTTCTTGATAGACGAACCAGTTCTTTCCAGAGTCGTTGCATTCACTCCTGGGCATCCAGAGCGTAAGGCACTGAACAGCTGCGGGGAACACACGTACCTATCAGCCTTCGCTGCGGGGGGAGCTGGACAGCTGTCTGATCTGCAAATCTGCACAGAATCATGTGTTCCTAAAGGAAAAAGCAATAGTATGTGGGCTTATTTTAAGCTTTTGTTTCAAAATTATTAAAAAAATTTTAAAACTGCCTCATTTTTCTGGAGTTCTACATTGTTTAGTTGAATAAAGTGCTGAACAAATAGTTTGAAATAAGCAACATTTTCAGAAAATGGGGCTCAGTAACTTGATTTCCTCCAAAGAGACAGCTCTTCAGATGTAGTTCTTAGGAAAGATGCATTTCCACTGGCCATTTTACAGTTGATTTTAGCAGAAAATAGTTGCAATTTGCGATTACAACACGTTATACTAAAAGACCTAAAACTCATTTACATTTTTCCTCTAATGAACTTTGAATCCAAGAAGACATTCTAAGTGGCTTTCCTTCCCACTGCCAGAGGGAAAGGAAATCTTATAGTAGATCACAGTTTACAGCTTCTGTAGTCCTCCGGATACACAGCAGAGCTCTGGCTACTCCTCTGCTTTTCCCAACTCTCCCTTCACTCAGTCCCTTTAGAAGAGAGGAGGCTGCTCACTCCCTCTCCTCTTACTCCAAAAGGTGCAGGTCTATTTATGGTGAGAGAAACCACAGAGTAGACCTGTGGGACTGGGAGAGAGATTATTGCTTCTGCTTAACAATTTTAGGAAAGATTGTCATCATCATCATCATCATCATCACCACCCTTTAAAGGGCTGAAAAGCTGATGAGCCTGCACAGCACTTTTAAATTAAATCTGCAAGTAGCCAGAGGTGAGGGATTTCTTGCAGTCAGAATGACTGTAGTGCTCCCATGACAACTGCTCATTCAGAACAGATGCAGTTTCTAAGTGTGTAAATGATCTCACCTGTCAGCTTAGCCAACAGGTTGAACTCAGATTCATCATTTGTCTCTTGGTCTTTTGTACATTCATTTTGCAGCCTCCATTTTTAAGTAAGGTCATTGAAATGATTGTGCAATGCTGGTTCTTTTTGAAGGGTTAAATTTTTCTCAGTTTTAATACATTGCTAAAAACATTTAGTGCTCACTATGAAATTTAGTGGCAATGTGTAAGGTACTAATACAATGGTTTAAATAAATTTTATTAAGCTTCCATTGGCTTCACAAAGGGGCAGAAGAAGAATTTAGAATTATATAATATGAAGAAAAGGCAAGAAAAAATATGCCTTTTGTCTTCATGGTGCTTTTAAATTAAGATTCACTTTAAATATATACAATATTGTGGCAATCACAACCTCAGATAAGGTTCGTTTCTCTTGTCCTGTTAAGTCCCACCCTTACACAAATTATTGGAATTACTTGTGAATGTATTCTCCCCTGTAGGAGTTAAATTCTGAAAGGGGCAGGCACACGGAAGGTATTCAGTAAAGTTTTGCTGGCTAATTGCATGTGGAGAAAAACATTTCTAAAGTTTGGCACTAAAGACGTTTGGCACTAAGTTCATGTAGTTCTGTCTGCTAGCCCACCCATCGTGGTTAAGTTAGAAAACACTGAGATACCATCTTGCCACAGAGTTTACAACTTCTCTATAGAACATTTACATCTAAGATCCTCAACAAGGCTGGTGGCCAAGCAGCTTTGAGGTGTGTGGGAGGAAGAAGAGACAAAGAGATGCATTGGGTACCAGAGAGTTTTCTGCTCTCTGGAAGAGCCTGGGTGCCCCATCGCTTCTGAATCTAGAAATTGTTCTTTCTTTTCTGGGCAGTGGGACTGCGGTACCTGACCTCATTACCCTAGGTTTTTTCCATAAATTCTCTGAGTTTGCTTTACCTAGCATCACTCAAGGAGGGGTCAGACACAAGGGTCTAGTTTTTGTTTATTTTCAATTCATTTTCTACTTTATTAGCCAGGCCTTGAGAAAGGCGAGGTGTTTTGAACATTATGAAAATAAAGTTCCTGGCATGTTTCCCCTAAAACCCATAGTTCCCTAGGATATAAAAACTTAAATCTAGTAGTCAAAGATGAGAAAAGTTCTGGTTTGAAGAGAAGTATGAACATGAAAGTTTCTCTTTTCTCCACAGGTTCTGTCTGTACACCGATGGGTGGAGGGGGGGCGCTGGGAGAGGTGAGAGGCGAGAGTAGGAGACAGAGTTGGAGCTGGGCACCTAAGAGGTAGAGGTGAAGCGGATATAGGTGCTGACGTGGTAGAGTGAACATTTTTAGGTCACTGTACCTCATTATTTCGCTTTTGGAAAGGGAAGAAAGTAAAATTCCTAGAAGGCAGGGGCTGGTATATAGAATGATACTATACATTTTTAGTAAGTCTGTGCAAGAAGTGGAATTAACAAAACTAAAAACCCAAATTTATTAACTTGTAATAGGATTATTTATGTATTTCTCTCAAACATTATCATTTCTTAGATTTCATTATGTCATGTTGTTGATCATTTAATTAGTTAGTAGTGATGTTCGGAGAGGCGGAAACTATTTTGCTCAGGTTGGCAACTCAGAACTGCGCAGCGTGCAGATGACTGTTGGCAGGCAGTTCTCTGTGAGTCTCTGTGTGTCTTCCCGTCTGTGAGCAGAGGCACTGCCTTCAGTCCAGATCAGAGGTTGCACACTACGGTCCACAGGCCAAACCCAGCCTATGACCCAGTTTTGTACACCTTGAAAGCTAAGATTTTTTAAAAAACATTTTTAAAGGGTTGTAAACTACAACAAAGAGAAGGGCAATGTAGAATACCTGGGAGATTTGTAAGTAGCTCACAAAACCTAAAATTATTATCTGACCTCTTTCTGGAAATTTTGCCTCTGCTCCAGATTATCCTACAAATGTACTTGGTGGATAAACAGCCTTGGGAACTACATAGCAGAGGGCAGGCATGCTTACTGAAAGACTAGGTCTTAAAGCACTTGGATTTCCTAAACTCAGGTCTCCTCTTCTGTAAGGCAACTCACTGTGTGTGTAAGTGTCACCTGGCTCTTTCTGAGCTGCCCTGTAGCAACTGGGCCTCAGGCAGTTGGTGTAGATATGGCCGTCTGGCTTCTCCTATCGCTGTGAGTGACCACTGAGTGACCACTGTGTCCGTCTCTGACTCCGGAGTGTCCCGCCCTCTGTCGGCATCCATGCGCCTGCGGCAGGCTAGCAGGTTGGCTAGCAAGTAGGGTAGACACTCAGACCCTCTACAAAATCTTGTCAACTACTTAATGAGTAATCTTTTTTGTTGTTGCTGTTGTTGTGAAGAATAAGAATTTATTTTTTATTTTTTAATTTATTTTTTACTCTTTTTCTATTACAGTTGTCCCATCCCCCACCCCTTTGCTCTCCCCTGCTCCACCCACCTAAGAGTAATCTTGATTTCAAAAAGGAAATGCACATTAGATGTTCATGAGTACTTCAAGTATAACTATAGATTATATACTCCAGTAGAAATCTGAGAGGAAAAAATATAAAGAAGAGATAAAAAGTATATTATAGGAATACATCTCTAGATCTTTAAAGGTTACCTTGTATGATAAAGTTTTCTTAAATTGTTCACTGAAATAGAAAAGAAAAACAAATTAGTCATCCTTTTAAATACCAAATATTAGGAGTAGGAATAGTCTTAAAGGAACTAAATCATAAACAAAAAGATACATTTCATCTGAAGAGTATGCAATACAATCCTGAACTAAAAACTATGACAGTTTGAAATGCCTTTATAAAAAGGCAAAAGCATACCATCAGTATGTTATTAATTTAAAAATTTTCTTTCAAAGATTTTTTACATTATTAGAGAAGCACAATCATTTCTTTTCTCTTTCCAGCTTGAATGCACAGATTCAATCTGTTTTAAAATGTGGGTTTTATTGTTATTCAGGTGTGCAGGGTCCAACAGATCAGGAGAGGACTGCCATTAGAAAGATAGTTTGTTCCTCACAGCTTCTGGGAGGAGGGGCATGTCATGCCTTGCAGGGCCACACGGGAAGTACCAGCGGGGCAGAAGGCAGAGGGAAGGAGCCCTTGCTGCAGATTCCCTGGGAAGGAATGGCAAAGGTGGGGTGCACAAGGTTAGGATTGGCTAGTGTAATGTGAGCAATTTCGGGGGGGCGGGGGGCAGGGGCTGTCCCTGCTTGTCTGTTATCTGGCCCTGGTTCTCCAATGACAAATGTCATTGGGCAAATGTCAGTAAATCTACAGAGATGTGATAAAGTTGGCAGATTTTAAATTGAGACTTTAAAATCAGTTAAGTGAGACCGCAGGCTGAACAACTCAAATTAGCATTATTAAGGCTCTTTTTAGTGCTAGAGTGAGATTTCTTGGTGGGTTATAAAATATGCATTTTATCTAAGTAGATTTAGAAGAAAATGAAATTTCAACTATTGAATAAGCTTCAAGTTATATTTTATTTTTGGCTTGTCCATAGTTCCTTTGATTTTTCTCTCAACTAGTTGCAAATTGTTGTAGAGAATGAAACAATGAAAGACAAAGAATAAGAATGCTATAATTTTTACTTTTAACTTTAAATTACTTCGATGCTTTTAAGCATAAATACTAATAAAAAATAAATTATAAGGTTTCTTAAAAGTAATGATGCAAATGATAAGAAGTCTTTTTTGATAAATTATAGGATAGACTTTCCAAAACTAACACGTTTATTCTATTCTACAGTTAAAACGATCAGCTTGATTATCAGTAACTACGGCTCAGAGAATGGAATGTCGTGAACACCAAGAGTGGCCCTCCAATAAGCTGAGTTAAAGTGATGAGAATTAAAATGGCTGTGGAACTTGCAAACTAATCACCACCTGTGGGCAGTACTTAGAAATGCTCCTGCTACTACTTTACCTAGCAACAGCTTACATTTATTGAGTACTTAACTCTATGCTGCTTCTAAGTGCCTTACATATATATCATTTGATTCCCACAAAAACCTTGGGGTAGTTTACTATTATAACTCCCATCTTGTAGGTGAGAAAATGTAGGCAAAAAAGAGTTTAAATGAATTACTGGAGGTGAAAAAACATATAAAAGGAAGAGGAGCCAATATTTGCCTGCAGGTAAAATACTTCTAGTTCCTAAGCACTTAACCACTATACCTACTGCCTCTATAGGCAATGATTTCCATTCAGAAGTACACAGAGAAGTGCTGAAGCTGGTATGCTTCTGGTCTTGTGACTCCTAGACTGACTTGCTTCTAAATTTCAACAGAAGCTGGATCCAGGAGAAAAATCAAGGGCAGACATAGAGGAGATCCTCTCTTCCTTATCTAACCTGTAAACAATACTTGCCATTGTGGGAAGAGAAAATGAGCTCAAAACTGAAGTCTCATTGAAACTTTGTATCAAAAGAGTTTTGTGCACTGGTTTAATCCCCATATTGCTGCCTTAGGTAGAACACTAACTTTCACCTTTTTGGAAAATTGAACTTGGAGGTATTCTGAATAAAGCCGTAACAGCAAGGGCAGGTCACAAAGGAAGCCCGAGTTTTGGTGCACAGCTCGATCACCATGTCTGTTGCCACTCCACAAGCATGCAGTGCCACCTGGGAAACAAAACCAGACCTTAGCGCTAAGTTCTTTCTTAACAGTGCAATTTTTGTGTCTTTTTAAAAGAGACTTTTTGGGAGGACTGATCCTCAAGAGGTTTCAAGTTACCAGAATATTATTCCATAATAGTTCTCATTTGGACACACCAAGGAACTAGTCAGCTATTCTTATTAATTAAAAAAATTAAGCAAGGTTGAAAATTACAAATGGAATATCGCAAATGAAGCATAAGATTAATTCGGTGGAGAACCTGACATGATGTTAAATATGGAAAATATAGTATGTCTATATTAGTGCTCTTGCTTTTATGAATTTACTTCAGTTGTAGCATTGTTGCAAGAATACTAGGTTGAAATTAGAATTTCCTCTAGACTAGAACTCTAGTTGGCTATGTGAGCCTGGGCCACTAAAAATTTAATTTCTTTGAGCCTTAGTCTCTTCAACTATAAACTATGGTTAACATGACATATCATATTAATGATGCAAAGATAAAATAAAAATGTATTTGAAGACACTTTATTAAATGCTGCATAAATACAATCTAATTAGTGCTTTGTAAAAACTTACTGAATTATATTTACATAGCACATTTTCATATTCATATTATTACAGTTATTATCATTAATAATAAATTGCATAAACTACTTTCAATAGGTTTATTTAAAAAGGAACAAATAAAATTAAAAATTGAAGTCATGATTGGGGCTTCAATAATTCATGAAAAGAAAAGTAACTCTAAAAATGATTTTAAAATGTTTTCAAAGCAAATTCCTTAAATATATCTATACTGTATTACAAAATAGACAATTTTGAAAATTATTATGACAAACAAAGCAAGATAGGACTATTATGAAAGAAAATCAGATGTAGGAATCCTGAAGAATGAAGCATTTTTTCAAAAAAATGCTCGTATTTCCACTTCATTCTGGACAGAAGCAAATTGTATTACATTATAATTGCCCTTTCTAGGGACAGATCTCTCAACTTCAGGGTAGGCAGTGGCATTTAGGGTGAAGAGAATATTTTCTGGAAATTTCTGAATGTGAAATAGTAAAAGCCAGATTCCGTTTTGAGCTGGAAAACCAAAAACAATGCTGTATTGGGAAGAGAAAAGCAAGCTATCTGCTCTCAATCCTTATCCTGAATTCTCTCCTCCTTCTAAGCTTACATCAACTACAGAGAAATCAACAATCCTTATGATTGCTGTCAACCCACTTTTTTGGTTTCACTTTGAAAATTGAGCCTACAAAGGCCACTGCCAGTGAAGGCAGCAACAACTACAGTGTAACTGAGATACTACAAAACATTGATTTCTCATTTGACCCTTTTTTTTTTAAATAGCTCTAAAGAGCAAAAATAAGGCTAATTCTTATTTTCATGAGTGGCTAGAGAAAATCTCATAGTAAAAATTATGGATGCATTTTTCTCTGGAGGGAGAGAGAAGAGAACCAACACTCACTGAGTGCCCTTTATGTACTGGTGCTATGCTGAGTGATTGCACGCAAATCTTTCCATGCTCACAACAGCCCTGAAAGATTTTATTGTCTCCATTTCAGAAGTGAGGAAATTAAGGCTCCAGGGAATTAAACGAGGACCCACAAAAAAGCATCTCCTAAGGGGCAGGATCCTGACTCCAGGCATCAACTACAACAGGAGGCTTCCCTCCACAACCCTCTAAGGCTCTTAAAGAATAGTTTAGACAATTTTAAGTTTTCTTTTTTATTATACTTTATTGATTATGCTATCACAGTTCCAAAATTTCCCCCTTTTGCCCCCTGTAACCAGCATCCCCTACTCCCTCAGGCAATCCTCACACCATTGTTCATGTCCATGGGTCATGCGTATTAAGTTATTTGGCTACTCCATTTCCTACACTGTACTTTACAACCCCATGGCTATTCTGTGACTACCTATTTGGACTTCTTATTTCCCCCATACCCCCTTCATATCTGGCAACCATCAAAACACCCTCCATATCCATAATTCTGTCTCTGTTCTTGTTTGCTTGGTTTCTTTTAGATTCATTGTTGATGGATATGTATTTATGCCATTTTATTATTCATAGTTTTGATCTTCTTTTGCTTAAACAAGTTCCTTTAACATTTCATATAATAATGGTTTGATGATGATGGATTTCTTTATTTTTTTGTTTGTTTTTGTGGTTTTTTTTTTTTTCCCCCTGGGAAGCTCTTTATCTGTCCTCTGATTATAAATAATAGCTTTGCTGGGTAGAGCAATCTTGGCTGTAGGCCCCTGCTTTTCATGACTTTGAATATTTATTGCCAATCACTTCTAGTCTGTAAAGTTTCCTTTGATAAATCAGCTGACAGTCTTATGGGAATGCCCCTGTAGGTAACTAACTGCTTTTCTCTGGCTGCTTTTAAGATTCTCTCTTTATCTTTAAGTTTTGGCATTTTAATTATGATGTGCCTTGGCATTGGCCTCTTTGCATCCATCTTATTTGGGACTCTCTGTGCTTCCTGGACTTGTATGTGTGTTTCCTTCACCAAATTAGGGATTTTTCTTTCATTATTTTTTCAACTAGATTTCCAATTTCTTGCTTTTTCTCTTCTCCTTCTGGCACCCTTATGATGCGAATGTTGGAACACTTGAAGTTGTCCTAAGGCTGCTTATACTATTCTCATTGTTTTGGATTCTTTTTTCTTCTTCTTGTTCTGATTGCTTGTTTTTTTTTTTTGCTTCTTTATGTTCCAAACCATTGATTTTCAGCTTCATCCACTCTAGTGCTGTTGCCCTGTAAATTGTTCTTTATTTCAATTAGTGCATCCTTTGTTTCTGAGTGGATCTTTTTTATGATGTTGAGGTCCTCACTAAGTTCTTTAAACATCTTTATAACCAATGTTTTAAACTCTGCATCTGAAAAATTGCTTATCTCCACTTTGTTTAGTTCTTTTTCTGGAGTTTTGTTCTGTTCTTTCATTTGGGCCATATTTATTTGTCTCCTCATTTAGGCAGCCTTCCTGTTTTTGTTTCTATATATTAGGCACAGCTTCTGTAACTTACTGTCTTGGTCGTCGTCGGCAGCCATCCGTCTCGAGAGACGATGGTGTAGCTTCTTAAGAATCTATGTGCACCGCCGAGAATGGCTGTGCAGTCCGACTCGGGAGTGACATGGTATCTGTCTCCTCCCGTGTTGAATCGACATCTTGCGATGAAGCTACAGAGCCTGGGCAGGGTGATATGGAGGGTCTGCTGTTGCCCATGCAGCAGACCCCCCCTCTCTTCGCAGCTGAAGGATCCAAGGGAAAGACGGAGTCAATATAGCTTGGCTTCAGGTGCGCCGCAGGAGTTGCCGGTGTTGACTACAACGTCAAACCGCCTTGGGGACTCCGGCTCTGGATTTTCTGTCGGGGTTTACTCCCTTAGCCTTTCCCCTGAAGAGGTATGCCGCAAGGCAGCGGAGGTTTTTTGGAGTCAGAGTTTTCCTTCTCTGATGTGCCCTGACTGGAAGATCGAACCAGCGACACTCAGCTTGCAGGCCGACGCTCAGCATGGCCTAATACAGTAGGTGTTCTCTAGGGTCCAGTGGCTTAGCCTCCCCTATTACCCAAGCTGGGTGCTCAAGATGCACCCTTTGTGTGGGCTGAGTACACTCTCCTTTTGTAGTTGAGCCTTGATTGCTCTTGGCAGGTCAACAGCCTTGATTGCTCTTGGCAGGTCAACGGGAGGGATTTACCCAGGTCAGTCAGCTGCAAGTACTGGCTGTGACCACTGACCACCAACCTCCACCCTCCATGGAGGATCAGCTGTGCAGGGGCAGGGTGGTGGTGCTCCTATGTGGTCTGTAGCTGTCCACTGGGTGCACAGGCTCTGGGATTTCCTGGAGTGGTACAGCCAAGTTCAGCCCCCACCTGTGTTCTGCCTGCAGCCATTCTACATGAGCTATAAAGCAATCTGAGATGGCTGCTACTTGTGCTGGGCTTGGAGATTACCATGTGGAGCCAAGCTGTGAATCTAGGCTGGCTGCTGCTAACGCCAGGTATGGGGGCTGGAGCCTCACTGAGGCCAGCTGTCATTTGTTTGATAGGATTTAGGAAGTTGCACAGCATGAGCCAAGACTAGTCATTCATATGTAAAAGTCACAGTTAACAGTTTAGGTCGGCCCTTAAGTTGGGTGAGGTGGAGTCTCAGGGGATCTCCGGGGCAGAGCAGTGTTAGCCAGGTTGATGGAGTCTCAGAAATGGGACCCACCTGCTGGATCTGTGGCTCTGTGGTGGGGGACAATAGCCTCTGCCCGCCTTTCTGTCTGGGAGAAAACTATCCCACAGCTCCTGCCTTGATGCCAGACACTTCAGTTTCTCCCTGTATGCCACTGGTGCCGTTCAAGCTGCTACTCCAGTGCTGGAGCTCAGAGGGAGTGAGTCTGAGTAAGTCCGTGTGTGGGCTCTTTAAGGGGAACTGCTTGGGACTCCAGAAGTTTCTTCCACTGACTCAATCCCCACTGTTTTTTACAGCCAGATATTATGGGGACTTATCTTCCTGGCACTGGAACCCTGGGCTATGGGCTTGGTGTTGGGCTTAAACTCCTCACTCCTGAGGTATCCCTCCTGAATTTTTATCCACCACGTGTATGTGGGACCAGCCTGTTCCACGTCTCCACCCCTCCTACCAGTCTGGATGGATGTGGTTTATTTAATTCCATAGCTGTCAGACTTCCATTCCACTTGATTTCTGATGGTTCTGTGTGATGGTTATTCTATAATTTAGTTGTAATTTTGATGTGGTTGTGTGAGGAGGTTAGAGCCATGTTTATCTATGCCGCAATCTTGACCGAAAGTCTGACAATTTACTTTTATGTATCTCTTTTGACTTATGTTCACATTACTATTGCTACATGCAAAAGAGTAAGTTTATTTCCCTCATTTAAACAACACAACTAAATATAAGCACTATTTACATGATGGATTTTAAGTCTAAAAGATTTTATTGCATCACATGCTGTTAATTTCCATTGTAATCAAATGGAGGTCAGAAATAACAGGCAAATAAATGAAGATATACTGATCAATGAAACCACGTGAATATGGAAATTTAGCATACAACAAAGGTGGAGCTTCCCATCACTAGGGAAAACATCGACTTTTAAAAGAAGTGGTGTTGGGTTAACCTGATAGCTATATAAAAAATAAAATTAGATCCTTTCTTCTCACTGCACATAATAAATTTTAAATAGATTAAAGGTTTAAAATAATAATAAAAAAAGGCAAAGGTGAATTCCTCCATAACTTAGGGGAGCGGGAAATACTTTCTTAACTAGGTCTAAAAGTCCACATGCAATAAGGGGGAAGGTTAATAAATTTACAAAGTAAAAAAAAATTAAAACCCTTTAAAATGGCAAAACTGTCCCAAAACCACATGTAAAAAGCCAAGCAACAAAGTAAGAAAAATATTTGCCATTTATAGCATAAAAAAGGGTTAATATCCCTAATGTATGACAAGCTGCTAGAAATAAAGAAAAAGCCCAATAATCTGATAGAAAAATGAGCAAGCAATTTGGACAGTTCCCAAACAATAATATACAAATAGGCCTTAAACCAAACTGATTTAATACTGCTCAGATTAATAGGCATAAATATTTAGACTACATTAAGATATTACTTATCACCTATTAAAATAACAAAAATCCTAAAAAGTGATGCCAGTCTATGGGTCAAGCTGTGGGGAAACAAAAATGTCACAACCCTATGGAAGAGGATTTTGGTAATATTCAGCAAAATTACACATGTAATTTCCTATTTCACATCCAAAAATTTGTTCAAGGGACACATTGGCAAAAATATATAAAAGATTTATTCATTGAGGCAGCATTTAAAATAACAAAGTGGAAACTAACCAATTTTCCACAGATAAGAGGACTGAATAATAAACACAATGAAGTGCTCCGCAGATCTAGCAAGAGGTGAGGAATATCTCTATATATGGCTGTGGAAGATATTAAATGAAAAACAATGTTAAAGAACTCTGAAACCACTTTCAGTAACCATAGCTCCTTTATAGAACTCTAGTGGGTATATTGTGGGCTAAAACAAGAAATATGCTGATGCCATTAGGAAACAGACTTTTTTTTTTACCATAAGAAAGAAGAGATATATGATAAATAAATGAGGGTAAGTTCAAATTCCATCATCCTGAATTTACATTGGAAGTATCAGAATGAACCCATGATGATTTTGTTAAAAAAAAAAGAGAGAGAAAGAAATATTGCATAGCTTACACCATGGAGAAGCCTAGAAACAAAGACCAAATCAGTAGCAATGACCATTCCTGGTACCTAGACTGCGGTAATCATTTTCTCCATGGAGAAATAGCTGATGAGACAGGAGATACCCAAGATGAGCTGGAACAGCTTTTACACGGAAAGCATGGATGCTCTCCACACTGTTGAAGCCTCATCAAAAAGACTCAGGGGCCAACTCCAACAGGCTCCCACTGAACACAGATGGGTGGGAATATTTGAGCATCAATGACAATGGATTGAAGTATTTCAAATATTAAATTGATGAGTCAATAATCAAACTGAAAAATACTAACTGGTTACTTTGGTAGATAAGCAACTCACTTTGAAAACTGGAAAATATAAGAAAAGAAACTAGTTTTATCTGGCATTTGCTATGTAAACTACATCTCAGTGCAACCAAATAGTTGATAAAGAAAAGTAAATAAAGGCAGAATGATAAAATTAGAAGACCACCATCACTTCATAATCCTTACTAATAATAGAGCCAGAGGCAATGACCAGGAAAGCTAATGTCACAGGATGGCAGCCAGATGGAAGTGCCTGCAGAGAGAACTCACCCCACCTATGCTGTTGTCTCACGCAGAAGTGGACCTGATCTGATTATGCCATTATACTCAAGACCTAACTACCAATTCCTAGACAATATAGGGAACAAGTTAACATGTGAGACAACACTAGGAGGATGTGATCAGCAAAATCCAGCCTGCTGAAAACTCTAAAGGAGAAATGGTTGCTTCTGTAAGCACATCAGGTGCAAGGGGAAAAAGAGACAGCCATGATGTGGTAGACAGAATAGTTACTCAAAGATGTTCACATCCTAATATTTAGAACCTGTCAACAGGGCAGAAAGATTACTTTGCAGATGTAAGTTAAGATTAAACACCTTAAAACAGCAAGATTATTCTGGATTGCATAGATGGACTCAGTCTAATCACGTGAGGCCTCAAAATAGAGAACTTTCTCAGGCAGGAAGCAGGAGATACGAGACAGAAGGAAAAGCCAGAGTTGGAAGCCTGAGGTGGACGTGACCCCCCACTGCTGGCTTTCAGACTGAGGAGGCTAGGGGCCAGGGAACACATGTACTTCTATAGAAGCTGATAACAATCCCAGCTGTGCCAGGAGGGGAGCAGGAAGCTCAGTCCTACGACCACTTGGAATTGAATCTACCAACAACCTGAATGACCCTGAAAGTGGATTCTACCTCCAGAAAAAAGTCAAACCAAGCCAATGCCTGATTTTGACCTAATGACACCTGGATCAGAGAGACTAATTGAGCCCACCTGGATTTCTGACCTATAGACTTGTAAGATAATAAATTTGTGTTATCATAAGCTGCCAAGTTTGTGGTCATTTGTTACAACAGAAAAAGAATACTAAAGCAGATGAGAACTTATCAATTTTAAGCCTTAAGATTCACATTAGCTGTTTCAATTTTTGAATCTTATGGTAATTCTTATTAAAAGAAATATGCTATAAAAATCATGAAATACCTGTATAGGGAATTTCTGCAAGAATGTGAAGTTGAGTGATTTTGTCGAGGAATTTGTTAGTCTTTCTTCTTAATAAAAAAAGTCTACAATTACTACTTTAGTTCTAGAAACTGCACAATTCATTCATTCATCATTCATTAATTAATTCATTCAACAATCACAGGCATTTCCTGTGTATTGGTATTATGGTAGTGGCTGTGAATACAAAAGTAAAAAATACAGCTCCTTTTCTATGCTCTATTAACAGTAACAACCGAATCCAAATTATTTAATACATTAGTTAACTCAATGTCGGGATTGTATAAGTTTAAACAACTCATGAAGTTATTTAATGTGTCTAATATGTATAACTCACAGGGGATATAAAGAAGAGTAAAACACTACACATCATTCTAGTTTCTGTTTCTGAGTGTATGACTACCTTAGGTACCTCATATAAGTAGAATCATACAATATTCGCCTTTTTGTGACTGGCTTATCTCACATTGCATAATGTCACCAAGGTTCATTCATATTGCAGCTTATGACAAAATTTCCTTCTTTTAAAAGGCTGAATAATATTCCATTGTCCCTACATATGTATACTACACTGTGTTTATCCATTCACCTGTCCATGGACACTGCGTTGTTCCCACCTCTTGGCTATTGCAAATATCTATTTTAAGATGAGGAAATTGAGGCCCACAGAGGTTAAGTAACTTGGTCTACTTTACCAAATAAATTAAAGAACCTAACTGAGATAGTTTGGGGCCTTCATCCTAAATAACTACTCTACAAATACATTTCCTCTCATTTTATTCATCTCACTGGTCCAAATAAGTATCTTCAAAATTACAGCACCATAGGGAATGAGCATGTATTCAGGATTTGTCAGATGTCAGCATTTTTACATAGATTTTTAAAATTGATTTTATCCTTTAATTTTCCCCCTTAATTTAATACTTTAAGTAACTCTTATTATCTCCACTTGCAATAATATGTCCAAGGTCACCTAGCCAGCAAGCATTCCAGATGATTTCTGAATCTAAGTCTGATTCCAGAGTTCATATTCTTTCCATTATATCATGAAGGCCATGCCTTTCAACCAGCATCTTTGGAGCTGGAAGGAACCTTAGAGACCATCTGTTTTTAATGAAGGATTTATGGTTATCAATCTTAGGATCACCATTGCTGTAGGACAAAAAGAAATAAAAAAGACTTCCGGCCAAGATGGAGGCATAGTCAGACATGCTGCATCTCCCTCCACAACTAAAAAGGAATACAACTACCTCAAAGCTATAAACAACCAAAAGTTACAGAAAATCAAATGGCATGGAAGTCCAACAAACAAAGACATAAAGAAGAAATACAGTAGTCCCTCTCTATATCGCGGTTCACTTATCGCGGCCTCACTGTATCACGGGATTTTAACAAATAATATATTTCATTATTTATCGTGGATTTTTTGCTCTATCGTGGGATTTTGCAGTACAGTATATGTATTTATATGCATAGTATTTATGAATTTAATGATTTTTGCCTAAAAATTTTCAAAAGATATAATGATTGCAACATTAAAAGAATATTAAATTGAAATAAAACACTGCACACTGTTTACAGTATGTATTTTTTTTGTGGACAAACACATACATTATGCTGAAAACGAGATGTATGCTTGAGCTCATTTGCCTACGTGAGACTGTACACGGTACACAATTGGCTGATTGATGGAAGGCGACCAACCAGAGCATTGTCTTGTGTATCGTGGGCACTGATTGGCTCAGTAACCGTAGCATCAGTCTGTCTGCTATCCCACACTGTGCGCATATGTTCAGCATCCCACCTTGTCCACTTCACTCCTACCTCTGATTGCTGTGGATAATTTTGCTCTGCGGTGTTGTGTTTTGTGAAATTTTCCTTAAAGACTGAATTTATTGCAAGCCCTATGATGCCACCCAAACATTCTGCATCTTCTAAGGATTCTGGCAGTGAACCCAAGTGCCAGAGGAAGATGCTTACCATAAAAGAGAAGATGAAACTTCTCGACATGTTGAAGGAAGGGAGAAGCTATGCATCTGTTGGCTGCC
The DNA here is from genome assembly GCF_987537825.1 of Furipterus horrens. Taxonomy (NCBI): domain Eukaryota; kingdom Metazoa; phylum Chordata; class Mammalia; order Chiroptera; family Furipteridae; genus Furipterus; species Furipterus horrens. Next base: position 121,952,116 of record NW_028327172.1, on the reverse strand, counting down.
ATTACGGGATCAACGAGTCTACGGTTCACTATATAAAGAAAGATGAGAAGAATATCACATCTACAGCATCAGTGACTTTCAACAAAACAGCAAAGAGGGTGGTTACTTCCCGCAATAAGATTATTGTGAAGATGGAGTCTGCATTAGCTGTGTGGATAAACAATTGCAGAAAAAAGAATATCTCTCTGGATACAAACACCATCTGGATGAAGGCCAAGCAACTGTATGATCATTTAGCAGCAAAAAGGGATGATCACGATGGTGATGAGAATGAAGAAGATGATGACGATGACGACGCTGAAGCAGGACCTTCAAGTGCTTCTCCAACCAGACCAACACCATTCAGTGTCAGCAAGGGCTGGTTTGACAAAGTTCAGAAACGCTTTGGACTCAAGAGTGTTTCTCTGCACGGAGAGGCTGCCTCTGCAGATAAAGCCGGAGCCGAGGAGTATGTGAACAACACGTTCAAAGACATCATTGAGGAAGGAGGCTATAAGCCTGAACAAGTTTTCAACATGGACGAAATGGGCTTATTCTGGAAATAGGTGCTGTCTCGCACTTTCATTATGAAGGAAGAAGCAAAAGCCCCTGGTTTCAAGGCCCAAAAAGATAGGGTAACTTTAATCATGTATGGGAATGCTGCGGGCTTTATGATAAAGCCAGGGCTTATTTATAAGTCCAAGAACCCAAAGGTCCTAAAAGAACAAAAATAAGAATGTGTTGCCTGTGTACCGATGCACAATCCTAACGCTTGGATCACGAAACTCCTCACGACTGATTGGTTTCATCAATGTTTTTTCCTGGAGGTTAAGGTTTATCTGGCAGAGAAAGGCCTTGATTTCAAAGTGCTTCTGATATGAGCAATGCTGGAGGCCATGATGTAGACCTGACGTATGATGGTGTCCAGATAGACTTCTTGCTGCCGAACACCACATCGCTCATTCAGCCAATGGATCAAGGCGTTATTCGTGTTTCTAAGGTGCTCTACACCCGAAACACCCCGCAAAACCTCACTGAAGCTATAAACTCAGATGAAGACTTCTCACTAAAGGCGTACTGGCGTGAGTACACAATTGCATCGTGTCTCCGAAATATTCAAAAGACCATAAAGGAGATGAAGAGTAAGACTTTGAATGCCATCTGGAAAAAACTGTGGCCAGAAGTGGTCTATGATTACAAGGGACTCTCTTCTGATGAAATCCATCACTCTGCGGTGGATAAGGCCATGAAGCTGGCAAAAATACTGGGAGGAGAGGGCTTCAGTGACATGACTTCTGAAGACGTAAATACCCTGATCGATGTGAACTCTCAACCATTGATGGACAAAGACCTGGAGGAGCTGACTAAGTCAGCAGGTGAAAAAGAACATGAGGAACAAGATGAACAATGGGTTGAAGAAGAGGAGGAAGCTGGCCTAACACTTGATCATCTTGCAACCATGGTCACAATTGCTAAAGAACTTCAACGAGTGGCTAGAGAATGGGACCCCCCATATGGTTCGTTTGTTGCAGCTTGCAATCAACAGTGCCATGTCAATTTACAAAAACATTCTCAATCAGAAGAAGAAGTGCCAACAACTCCCCATAACTATGTTCATCATTTGAACGAAGAGGTTGGTTAAGCCTACGCCTTTAGCAGAAGTAGAAGTTATGGACGAGTCCAAAGATACTACTGCACCACCCGAAGAAGCGCCTGATGAAGGGGTGCTTTGAGAAGAGCTGTAATGCTCTTCTTTGCTGGCGGTACATTCTTCTCATCTTCATCACCTTCATCGTCATCAGTACTGCACAGCTAATTCATCATCTTCATCATTCAAGTTGTAGTATACTTAACTGGTGAGTACCCATATAAAATTTTACAATACTGTATACGTATGTTGTTAAAGTTACATAGGTTTAAGAGTGTAGAATATGCTTAAGCACATAAGTAGTGTTTATAAAAGTGTGGAAAAGGTTAATAAGGGAGTGGGAAAGGTTAATAAGGGACTGGGAATGGTTCATAAGTGTATGGGAAGGGTTTATAAAGCCTTAAAATATATATAAATACTAAGATAAATGTAAGGTTCCTACTTTGCGCATTTTCACCTATCGTGGGTGTGTGTGTGTGTGTGTGTGTGTAGAACGTAATATCCACGATAAGTGAGGGAATACTGTACTCATCCAGACAGATAGGAGGGGTGGAGTTGGGGCGGAGAGGACACGTTGTGGTGGTGGCAGCAGCGGTGGCAGTAGCAGGCTGGTGGAAAGCACAGTTACATGTTTTAAAAGTCAAGAGGGACTCCTGGGGAGTGTTCCCAGCTTCTCACAAGACCACAAAGCTCATGGTCCTAGCACCGAGGAAAATCAAGCCTCATTGCTTTTGATTGTGCAAACCAGTGGGGGTTGGGACAGAGGCAGAAACTACTAGTCTTTCATCAGAGTCCACTTGATTAAAAGGGCCCCACAGTCCTAGAACATCTGCAGAGTCATCCACTCTGGGAACGACGGCCAGGGCAACAGCTAGAGAGGCACCAGTCCCATACAGAAGTGGGAGAAGTGCCTAGAAAAGGGGTGAGTGCTGGGCAAGCAGCATTGTTCCTTCTCAGACCCCTCCCCCACATATAGCGCCATAACGTGGTGAAACAGGTCACCCTGTACTGACGAATTCCTAAGGCTCTGCCTCTTACAACATAACAGGAGCGACAGCTCTACCTAAGACACAGAGGCAAACACACACAGGAGACTTCCGGCCAAGATGGAGGCCTAGGCTGACATAATCCATCTCCCTCCACAACTAAGAAGGAATACAACTTCTGCAAAACCAGAAATAACTAGAAGTTCCAGAAAATAAATGGAAGTCCAACGTATTAAGTTATAAAGAATGGTGCTTGTCCACACAGGTAGGAGGGATGAAGCTGGGGTGGAGAGGTCAAGCTCTGCTGGTAGCAGTAGCAGCGACGACAGTGGTGGGACTGCTATAAGCACAGACACCCGTATTTAAGGGGAGGCGAGAAGTACCTGGGGAGCACCCAGCTGCAGACCAGATCCGTCAGCTTGCAATTCCAGCGCTGGGGAAGGCAGACCCTCATTGCCTTGAACTGTGAGGCCTCGAGGGGGTGGGGATGGAGGAGGAGGCTCCCATTCTCTCTGTAGAGAATGAACAGCAGGAATCCATCCTGGACCCCCACCCCCATAGAAAATGCCACAGTGTGGTGAGAAGGGTCACCCGGTTTTGACGAGTGCATGGGGCTCCGCCCTCTATAGTGTAGGAGGTGTGACAGCCCTGCCCAGGAAGCAAAGGTAAACACAAAACTGTCAGGATGGCACAGATCATGATAGAGACCCCAGTGACGCAGCTGACCAGACAGCAAATATCTATTCTAACGAAGCAGGAGATAGGAAATCTTTCTGAGACACAGTTCAGAGCTTTGGTTATAAAAATGCTTACAGACCTAACAGCAGATCTTAAACAAGACAGGGAAGGAATGATGGTTAGTTCTGCTGAAATGAACAAAAACACATACAAAACTAGTGGTGAGGGCAAGAAAACCAGGGATCAAATAAACAAATTGGAACACAGGGAAGGAACAGTCAACCAGTGCAGAAAGAGAAAATGAAAAGTGAGGAAAAGGAGGAGAGACTCAGAAACCTATGGGACAGCTACAAGTGGGCTAACATCTGAATCATAGGGTTGCCAGAAGGTGAAGAAGAAGAACTAGAAATGGAAAAATTATGTGAAAAATATAATGAAGCAGAACTTCCCTAAGTTGGGGAAGGAAATAGACTTACAGGCCCAGGAAGCACAGAGAGTTCCAAAACAACTGGACCCAGGAGAACCACACCAAGACACATTATAATCAAAATGTCAAAAATTAAGGATAAAGAGAGAATCTTAAAAGCAACAAGAGAGAAGAAGAGAATTATGTACAAAGGGGTCCCAAAAAGACTGTCAGCTGATTTTTCAAAAGAAACTCTGGGCAAGAAGGGACTGGCAAGAAATATTCAAAGTAATGAAAATCAAAAACCTACAACCACAATTACTCTATCCAGCGAAGCTGTCATTCAGAATTGAAGGGCAGAAAAAGCACTTCCAGGACAAAATAAAACTGAAGGAGTTCATCAGATCCAAACCACTGTTATAAGAAATGTTAATGGGACTTGTTTAGGAGAAAGAGGGTCAAAACTATGAACATGAAAATGAAAACTGTATCACAACAACCAACAACAGAAGCTAGGGAACCAAAACAAAGGCAAACTGAGTAGGCAACGAGAGTGGGAAAAGAATTATAGGTATGGGGAACATATTGGGGGGAGGTCAGCAGGGAGAGAGAGGGGGGAAGGGAGGGAGATGGTACAGGAATTAAGAAGCATAGTAGGAGGGAGTGGAGTAGATGGGAAGATGTTGAGAAGAACTATATGCAAAACCAATGGTCATGAACTAAGGGGGGGCAACTGGAGGGGAGGGAGTCACTGGGTGGAGGGGGACAAAGGGAAAAGAAATTGGGACAACTGTAACAGCATAATAAAGCATATAAAAAAAGAAAGAAAATACATGCTGCTCGCACATAAAGAGACAAAAGAAAAAAATGATAAATACATTATTTTTTTATTAAAAAGTTCCTATCCACAGTATTATATGAAAACTAACTTCTAAAGTGCATTTATTTATTTTTATTTTTAAAAATTATTTAATTTTAATCCTCACCTGAGGACAGACATGCTTTTATTGATTTTAGAGAGAGATGAAGGGGGAGGGGGAGAAAGAGAAAGAAACACTGATGTGAGAGTACAGTGGCCACCTCCCATACATGTCATAACCAGGTATCAAGTCCACAACCTAGGTATCTTCAAAATTACAGCACCATAGGGAACTTGGTTACAGTATATGCTCTAACCAGGAATTAAACTCACAATATTTTGGTGTATGGGATGATGCTCCAGCCAACTAAGCCACCTGGGCAGGGCTCTAATTACTTTTCAAGCATATGACCCAGATAATTTGTAATATAATACACACAGGATAGGTTTGACAACTGTAGAAAGAACATCAAAACATCAACTATGAGTATCTAATGAAGGCTAACATGCTAGGGGAAAACACATTTAATCAATCTTTAGCTGACATCATAGCAAATAAGTGTTTTACTGACCCATAGATTTCATAATTGTGGTCTCAATGAGTTTCTTAATGTCTACCCCTTTCTCTGTATATACACCAAGTTCTAATAAAAGATATAAACTGAAGTTGCAATCTTATTGATTGGCCAAGGTCATGAATGTTCCAAAGTAAATGTAAATATTTTCTATCCAGATATATGCTGCAGAAATCATGGTCTATAAATTAAGGGCCCTCCCCTTACATTTTCTTCAATTAATTTGTACATCATCAAGGTTCTAAATACAATACTTCCCTATCATGTAAGTTAGCAAAATAAAACTGAACAGCCAAGAAACTTCAATCCACATCTTTGCTATATGTGGTAGTAAATAAATGAAATTAATCATCACTCATTTTCATGTCTTTCAACTGGCAGCTTCTAGACAAGGCAACACTCTAGATAAACTGATTTAACATCTTTTCATTCTTAGGGAATGAAAAAAATATACGTTGATTCTTCTCTAAGAGAATAAACATTCTAAGGGAATATATGTTGATAAAAAGCATATGTTAATTTTTAATATGACACATTTAAAAATATAATAAGCCTATGCTTTATTCATACCCAAAACTAAGCTTGTATTAGAGGTACTTATGACTCTAATTTTCTTGGAGATCCATTTAACATGTATTATCCTTTTTCTAGCCCAAAGCAGGCACATAGGTGTTATTCCCCATTTCACAAAGCAGCTAAGTGACTGGTCCAAGGCCACAAGTAATGAAACCAAGATTTAGAATCAATCTGTCTGACACCAAGCTTTATTCTAGTTCTTTATGTTCCCATTTACTCCTTTTTTAGATGCGGGGAGTGAACAGAGAGTCACTGACTGGACTTCAGTGTCAACTCTCACATTACCTAGCTATGTTCCTCCTTCCCCTTGGAGCCTCAATTTCTCTGTCTGCAAAATGAGAAGACTGAACTGAAAGAGCTCCAAATCTGCCCCAGTCCAGTTATGCTCTGACTTCTTGAAGAAGGATTCTTAACCAGAGGTTTTAGACTAAAACAAGCTTGGTTCCAACTGTACACTCATGTTCTCCCTCTTCAAAAACTTTCATGTAATTATATGTAATTGGCTTAAAATTCAAATAATGTTAAAAGGCATGCAATTACAAAAAGTCTCTTGCTCTGTACACACTCTTCTATCCCTAAAAGAAAATCTGGAGGCCAAAGCTAATGCTTTTCAACTCATTAGTTTTATTTTTTGAAATCCCTCTGTTTTTCTATATCATACACGTATATTGCTTTCTCTTGATTTGTAAATATTAGACATTATCTACTGATTTTTTTATTATGGGAAATTATGATATTTTTGCATATTTATACACTCTTTTCCTTTTTCTTATTCTTAATATTATCATTTCCAATTTTTAGTTGTGCTCATGCAATGTTTTTATTATTATTGCTTTGTATATACTGTTCATTTCTGAGTGAAGGGTGCTGTACAATTTTTTTAAAAATCCAAGACTTTCCCTACCCACTCTTGCATCAGATACCACTTACTTCTTTTTCTTATTTACTCTCTTGTTTTGTGACGCAAATATTCTAGTAGTTTCTTGATGTACACTTTCTTGAGACCTTTAAATTTTATTACATTCATGCATGACTGACAGATTAATTAGGTATAGAATTTTAGATTGAAAATTTTCCTTTAGAATTGTGAAGTCTTTGCCTCATTGCCTTCCATGTTGCTCTTGAGATGTGTGATGGCATTTTGATTACAATTTTTTTGTATAAGACCTTTTTTCTCCTTCTCTGGAAACTGTTAGGAACTACTTTTCACCCTTGGTTTTCTGAAATTTACAACAATGTGCCAAGGTTTAAGTCATTTTTTAAGTGAGCTTTTCAAGGAAAAGAAACACATTATATTTGATATATTTTCTTCTTTTAGTTCTTTGATAGTTCCTCCCCACCATTTTATGTTTTTTGTTTCTGGTTCTTCTATTATTGAAGTATTGGACTTTGTGGACTGAATCTCTAATTTAAAAAAAACAAACAAAAACTTCTTGCTCTTCCTTGGCACTACCTATAGAGGTGGCAGCCATCTGCTATGGTACCATGGCTGCCCTCAGACACCCCGTGAAACCCAAGATTGTCAAAAAGAGCACCAAGAAGTTCATCTGACACCAGTCAGACCAATATGTCACAATTAAGTAGAACTGACGGAAACTCGGGGGCATTGACAATAGGGTGTGCAGAAAATTCAAGGGCCAGATTTTGATGCCCAACATTGGTTATGGGAACAAGATATCAAAGCACATGCTGCCCAGTGGCTTTCAGAAATTCCTGGTCCACAGCATCAAGGAGCTTGAAGCACTGTTGATATTCTGAGATTGCTCACAACATCTTCTCAAAGAACAGCAAAGGAATTGTGGAAAGAGCAACCTAGCTGGCCATCAGAGTCACCAATCCCAATGCCAGGCTGCACAGCAAAGAACAGGAATACACTGATTGTGTACACATTGTATTTGTGATAATAAAACCATGATAGCCTCTTGCCATTCCTTCTCCCCATGTATTTGCATTTGATCTTCCTCTTCTTATGTAATAAGTTATCTTTTTTTTTTCCCATCTTCTTTCTGCCTTCATATATGGTAATTCAAGTTACAGAATGCTGAATGTAATTTCATTAATGATAGAGAACTATTTTTCTGGTTCTTGTTACTTGGGGGTATGATCTTTCTTGGGAAGAAGGGTGTTGGAATATCTCTACCCGCCCTCTTTATCTGGAAGTCCTCCATTTACCTTAATGATTTTTCTAAATTGTGTTTGCAGAATATATAATTTCTCAAGCTCCTTATCTTTTAAAAAAGATTATATAAATTACTTATCGAAAGTGTTACTTAATTACATTCTATAATTGCATTAGCATCTTCTAATTGTACACTAACATACATAGACATGAGCTTGTAATTAAGCACTCAGCCCTGATAAATCATAATCACATTAAAATTTGTATGGGTAAAGTAGAAAATTAAATACAGATAACTTGAAAATAAACTGTTCTGAGATTTAATATGTATATATTAAAGAAAATATACATATGTATTTTCTTTTCTTTTTTTTAATCCTCACCAGAGAATATGCTTATTGATTTTAGAGAGAAGAGAAGGGAAAGAGGAGAAACATCAATGTAAGAGAGAAACATTGATAGGTTGTCCCTCCTATGTTCCCTGACTGTGGACCCAACCTGCAACCTAGGCATGTGCCCTGACTGAAAATCAAACCCACAACCTTTTAGCTTATGGGCCAGTGCTCCAACCAACTGAACTACACCAGCCAGGGTGATTAAAAAAATAAAATATTTTAAAAAAATATTATATATATATATATATATAAATTAAAATTATCCACCCTACTGTTGAAAATCAATACCTTATTTCCTGGTTGAGGTGACTGTATTTTATTACTGGAATTATTCAACTAAAACATTTTGAAGGGTAGATTACTTAACATTGACAGTTTTTGCTTTTTAATGCAAAATATATTTTTTCATAGTAATGGCCCTTTCTGTAATATTGTTTGCCAACAATGTCTCTGTAATATTGAGAGCAGAAGTATTGATACAAATTGTAAATTAGGTCTTAAAAGTATAATCCGGCCCTGGCTAGTGTGGCTCAGTGGATTGCGTGCCAACCTGTAAAACAAAGGGTGGCAGGATCAATTCCCAGATTCCTAGTCAGGGCACGTACCTGGGTTGTGAGCCAGGTTCCCAGTTGAGGGTGCGTGATAGGCAACCACACACTGACGTTTCTCTCCCACTCTTCCTCCCTTCCCTTCTCTCTAAAAATAAATAAATAAAATCTTTTTTAAAAAATGAGAAAGAAGTATGTCAATAAAGTAAGTTTTCACAATAATGAGGATTGTTTATCCCACACTAGCCAAAAGGCAATAAGAAACCTCCTTTTAAAAAAGAGGCTTAAAAAGTTCACTTTTTAAAAATCCCTCACCCTCTACTCCTCTGGCAACTATCAGTTTATTCTATGTGTCTATCAGTCTCTTTCTGTTTTGTTTATTCATTTATTTTGCTTTTTAAAATTCCACATATAAGTAAAATCATATGGTACTTGTCTTTCTCTGACATATTTTACTTAGCATACCCTCTAGTTCCAAATGTGTTGTAAAAACGCAAGGTTTCATTCTGATTTATGGCTGATAATACCTTATTGTATGTACACACCAAATTTTTATCATTTCATCAATTCATAGACACTTAGGTTGCTTCCATATCTTGGCTAAATAATGCTTCTATAAACATAGGTGTGCATATATCTTTTCAAATTAGTGTTGTGAATTTCTTCAAATAAATACCCAGAAATGGGATTGCTGGATTGTATGGTAGTTCTATTTTCAATTTTTTGAGGAATCTGCATACTGTTTTCTATAGTAGTTGTTCCAATTTACGTTCCCACTAATAGTGCATAAGGGTTACGTTTTCTCCACAACCTCACCAACACTAATTGTTTGTTGTCTTTTTTTTTTTATAACAGTCTGTAGGACAGAAGTGAGGTGATATCTCATTGTGGTTTTAATTTGCATTTCCCTGATTAGTGATGTTGAGCATCTTTTCATATGCCTATTACCCATCTGTATATTTTCTTTGGAGAAATGTCTGTTCAGATTCTCTGCCCATTTTTTATTTTATTTTATTTTTAATGTTTTTTATTGATTATATTGTTACAACAGTTCCAATTTTCTCCCCCTTGTTCCCCTCCACCCAGCACCCCCCTCCCCCAGCAATCCCCCCCAAGTCCATACCCCTGGTTCGTAAAAATTAACTATCCCCCCCCTCTCAAATATTAGGACCCTTTGTAATCTTGTAAAGGACAATGGGCGAAGGTCTCAAGCTCCTCTAGCTGCTTCAAGCTGGACATGGTCATCGTCCTACCTACCCTTGGGTCCAGAAAACCCTAATAAGAGTGGGGGTGTGGAGGGGAGGGTGGCCTTCCCACATGGGGAAGGATCGTTCTCTGCCCATTTTTGATTGGATTGTTTATTTTTTTATATTCACTTGTATGAGGTCTTTATATATTTTGGATATTAACCCCTTATCTGATATATCTTTTGTAAATATCTTCTCCCATTCAGTAGGTTGCCTTCTGTTTTTTGATGGTTTCCTTCACTGTGCAAAAAGCTTTTTGGTTTGATGTAGTCTCATTGTTTCCCTTGCCTGAGAAGACAGATCCAAAAAAATACTGCTAAGGCTGGTGTCAAAGAGTTTACTGCATATATTTTCTTCTAGAAGTTTTTGATTTCAGGTTTTAATATTTAAGTTTTTAATCCGTTATGAGTTTATTTTTGTATACTGTGTCAGAAAGTGGTTCAATTTCACTCTTTTGCCTGTAGCTGTCCAGTTTTCCGAACACCATTTATAAAAGACTGTCTTTTCCCCATTTATATTCTTGACTCCTTTGTCATGGATTAGTTGACCATATAAGCAGGATTTATATCTGGGCTCTCTATGCTCATTCATTGATTTATGTATCTGTTTTTGTGCCAGTACTGTTTACTATTGCTATGTAGTATAGTTTGAAATCAGAAAGCATGATGCCTCCAGCTTTGTTCTTCTTTCTCAAGATGGCTTTGGCTATTTAGAGTCTTTTGTGGTTCCATAAAAATATTAGGATTGTTTGTTCTAATTCTGTAAAAACCGTCATTGCTATTTTGATAAGAATTGCATTGAATTTATAGATTGCTTTGTAGTATGGACATTTTAAAAATATTAATTCTTCTACTACATGAGCATGGGGTATATCTTCCCATTTATTTGTGTTGTCTTTAATTTCTTTCATTAGTGCCTTATATTTTTCAGAGTAAAAGTCTTTCATTTCCTTGGTTAAATTTATTCCTATATTTTATGCTTCTCGGTGCCATTGTAAATTGGGTTGTTTTCTTAATTTCTCTTTGATAGTTTCTTAATAATGTATAAAATGCAACAGATTTCTGTTTATTAATTTTTTACCCTGCAACTTGACTGAATTCATTTATTAGTCTTAGCAGTGTTGGTAGAGTTTGGGGTTTTCTATATATAGTATTATACCATCTGCATACAGTGACAGTTTTACTTATTTCTTTCCAATTTGGGTGTCTTTTATTTCTTTTTCTTGTCTAAGTGCTGTGGCTAGGACATTAAATACTATGTTGAATAATAGCAGCAAGAGTGGGCATCCTTGCCCTGCCCAGTGTGGCTCAGTTGGTTGGGAATTCTCCTGCAAAGTGAAAGGTTGCTGGTTTGATTCTCAGTCAGGGCACATGCCTGGGGTGTGGGTTCAGTCCTTGGATGGGGCACATACAAGAGGCAACTGATTAATGTTTCTCTCTCACACTGATGTTTATACCACTCTCTTTCTCCCTCCTTCTGCTGGGCCAGTTTGTTTGCAGAAAGGACCCGGCTGCACACCAAGGCAAGGTTTACCTGCACTGAGCCCAGGGGAGGGTCAGCTAAAATCTCAAAGCTCCCAGAGATCTGCCTGCACCCATAGGCTTTCTGTTACACTTAATCATTGAAGTAGTCTCCAGCTTGACTCCTCAGCAGTCTGGCTTAAGATCCACCCAGTGGGGCAAGAGTGATTCCTGAGGGTGAGGCTATTGATTCCCCAGTGATGCCACAGGGAAGGGAGTGCTTTGCTCAAGCAAGATGGGTTCTGCAGTATGGGGAAGGACGGCACAAGAGTCCTGGCAGCTGATCCTTCAGCTCTCTCCCCATAGACACCAACTCCAGATTCTCCTCATGTGTCTCTAGTCTGTTCTGCCTTCCCTCTGCTAGAGTTGAGGGTAAGTGGCTGCAAAGAAAATTCTGTGTGTTGGCCCTTTAAGAGGCTTTCCACGTATCTAGCCATCTCTCCCTGTTGAACAGAAACCTCCCTACTTTTCGTAGTCAGATGTTATTTGGATTCCTTTTCTGGTTTTGGTGCTTTAGGCTGGGAACCCCAATTTGCTATTTAGACCTCACTCTTCTCATGGGGAACCCCCTGGCTGCTGAAATACCCCACCAGAACTTCAGCTGCTACCAGTGGGGACCCTGCAGCCCTTTTGCACCTCCGCACTTTTTACTAGTCTCGTGGTGGTGGTGTGGTTTTTTCTGTCTGTCCTCAGTTACAAGGCTTCAATCCAGCTAGTGTTCAGTTGGTTATTTAGGATGATATTTTCTATAATTTAGTTTTAATTCCATTTTGGTCCTAGGAGGGGGTTAGTGTAGCTTTCACCTACTCTGTTGCCATCTTGCATCTCTCTCAATTTTATTTACCATTGTAACTAGTTTTTCATGTCTTTAGCAAATCATTACAAATATTATATAAATGAAAAATTTCAAAGCTCCTGTATTATTAAGTACATCTCACTGAAAGCTCGTAGTCAATGAGTACCAATATTTGAAAAACCTTTGCAACAATTTTTTAAAAGATTTTATTTATTTATTTTTAGTGAAAGGGGAAGGGAAGGAGAAAGAGGGAGAGAAACATCAATGTGCAAGAGAAACATAGATTGCTTGCCCCTCATACTTCCCCAACTAGGGATCTGGCCCACAGCCAGGCACGTGCCCTGATAGGGAACCTAACCTGCAACCTTTTGGTTTGCAAGCAGGCGCTCAATCCACTGAGCCACACCAGCCAGGACAATCTTTGCAAATTTTAAGAGCAAAAATGAAATACTGTTATTCAAATTGAAATGTATTTAAGTCAGACCAGTGTGGCTCAGTTGGTTGGGCATTGTCCTGCAAAGCAAAAGGTCTCCAGTCAAGGTACATGCCTGGGTTGCACGTTTGGTCCCTGGTAGGGGCATGTATGGGAGGGAACTGATCAATGTTTCTCTCTCACATCAATGTTTCTCTCCTTCTCTTTCTCCCTTCCTCCCCATAAATAAGTAAATAAGTAAGTAAATAAATAAAAATATTAAAAAACCAAATTAAAATATATTTGATTATTAGAGACTTTGAATGTTTTTATATGCTTACTAAGCATTTGTATTTATAAAGACTATATCTCCCAAATATGTACAATGTCAACCAGAAACTACAAAGAGACTATTTGGAACAAACAGTTACTACCTCATTGAGGGAGGTTATAAGAGGGAGGTATAGTAGGTGAGGGTGTTGGAAGACATTGTGGAAAGATCAGAAAATATTTAATTTCTTTTCTTTTATTATTTCAAATAAAACAAGTTTTTAAAAATTAGTATATTGATTCTTTTTTGCCTGACATGGTTTGTTGTACTAATGGAGATACAACTAGTAATTAGTATTTTTGTCTTATTTATAAATTATTAGTTTAAAATTCCTAAAGACAGTTGGATCTAAGACTTTTAAATTCTTTCCTTAAAACTGTGTTTACATTATTAAGTTTTATATCTAAAGAAAAATAATAAAAGAAAAAAGCATTTACTAAACAAACATAAATGTCATCTAAACCCTTATTTAAAATATCACAAATCAGGGATTAATGCAGTTTTAATGCATTTCTAATACCTGGTTATTCTGATTTCCTCTCTAGCTACAATACTTCCATTAGACTCTATTTAATACAAAAGTTAGAGTCACTGATGCATTTAGTTTGATTTATCTAGCGACAATACCTCAGTTATTGTCTTGGCAAATAATTTTTTTGAGAGTAAATCTCATTTTGGTTTAATGCTCTTCCAAGTAATTTTAAATCATTTTCTTTATATCTTGACAAAGATAATTATGAAAGTCAAAAACCATTATGGATATATTATTATGAAATGTAGAGAAAATATCACTTCCAAAAGACATACGTGTTTAGTAGGTGTTAGTAAATTATGACTTTGAAAGTTACAAGAATACGACACAATAATTTAGTATGTATCTATAAGCCACAGAAGGACAAAGAGACGTTTGGGTGACAGACTGGGGGTTTTGTGATTTGAGAAGTGAGTATATGGGCAGCAATGTTGTGCTACCGTAAACATTCCGCCTGGTGTGCTGGTGATATAGGCACCGTCTCCAGGACTCATTTCATGGGAGAAGCTTTAATCTTTACCTCAATGTTTATGTACAACTTTAGCTGCACATAAATATATATTTAATTTGAGTTTACTGAATTAGATGTCTACATTTTCCTGAATTTCCTTATGAACAGTTATCTTATTAACCATTTTCTTAAGGTTTACTCCTCTTTTTATGGGCTTGGCTTGAAAGAACCAGTCTGGATCATGTCTACAAAGGAAAGATATTGCATGCATACTTTTTAGGTTGTAAAAAATAACAAACCCCAGAAATCTTCAGTAGTTAATACTTAAGAAATGGCCTTCATTGGAAAAAAAATCAGACGTACTACAAAAAGTCTGAGCTTCTGAAACTGGACAAGAGTTCCACCTACACAAGCCCACTGTGTATGTTATGTGAACATATACAGTTGAAAATGCACAATAGCACAATCTTCCTGGAAAAGAATTTGGCAAATATATCAAAAGTCTTAAACATCTTGATGCACTAGATATCCATCATTGTATTGTAACAATTACATTGTAACAACATGAAAAAAGGAAATGATTAATTACTGGGGAAAAGAGTTGTGACAATGTTCAATTAAATCAGGATGTATACAGTATAATCTCAATGATGTTAGCACGTGTGCCAATATGCATCTGTATGTGTGTATAAATATCCAGAGAGCAAAGATTTTTAGCAGTTATCAATTATATCCCTCTCAGTAATAAAAGTACTGTGATTCTTCTTAATATTATTATGTACTTTTCTCTATTGAGCATTTAGCCCTATAATAATGAGGAAAAAAATTATTTAAAACAAATACAAGGAATAGTAGCAACACTAACATCTTAATGAAATTCAAATTCCACCAGAGCCCAATCTTGGGTTTAAATGAACTGGCATAATCACACATCTTAGGTCTTATTGGTAATATCAAATAATAGTAATTTGGTTTTAAGGGTTGGAAACATGACTAATATATTTTCTGTCTTTTGGAAGATAAAAAT
The DNA here is from genome assembly GCF_987537825.1 of Furipterus horrens. Taxonomy (NCBI): domain Eukaryota; kingdom Metazoa; phylum Chordata; class Mammalia; order Chiroptera; family Furipteridae; genus Furipterus; species Furipterus horrens. The sequence goes on along the minus strand of NW_028327172.1, from coordinate 121,937,031 downwards.
GAAGGTAGATATTGAATCCTAGCTAAAGTAAGTATTACCTAAAGGTAACTCTAGTATCTACACATTACTATGTTTTTCAATTATCTTTTTTATTTTTCTTTTCTTTCATTATTTCTTGAAAATGTAGTATAAATCAAGGGAAGTCATCTTCATTAGCATTCATTCATTCATTCATTCATTTTTTAAGCACTTACTATGTGTGAAACATTGTTTTTAGGTACTGGGGATTTGCAGTGAGGAAAAGAGTTCTTGTCTGATTGAGGAACAAATGTTATCTCTATCACATAATGATGAGCTTTTATTAATAATACTTATCAGTATGCTCTACTATCTAGATAATAGAAAATAAAAATTATAAATTTCTTTGTTTAGCAAATAATGTAAAAGTGTCTCCTTTATTTACTCTAAGGCATATACTTTTTCTTATTTTTTAACTAAGGAAATTGAAATTGCTCATTACTTACCCCAATATTAAAAATTCCTGTAAAATACTCCATATTTGCTTGAATGAACCAAATGTTGCTTAGACCTAGTTCATCACTTCTCTTCTTAGCACGGATTAATGATAATTCCTTGTTTTCTATTAATGTAACCTAGATTTCACCCAGGAAACAAAAGTATATTCAGGAACATAATTCAGACATTAGGGCAAAATATTATTACTCTATTTAATAGCTTTAATAATATAGAATATAGATAGATAGATAGATCCCTAACCTGTGCCTAGAAGAATGCTGGATAACATGATACACAAATGAACAAGGCCCTTGAACTTACTTAAAAGCTTACAACTGTAGTGATATAAGTAAAACCGACAATTATAATACAGTGACAAGGGCTTAAGAAAAGACATATAATATATAATTAGAGCACCTAGACTTGATGACTAAGACAGATTTTAGTCAATTAATATCTAAAGTAACATATTAACTGAGGCCTGAACAATGGATAGAAGTTAGCTGGAGCAGTGAAGGAGTGTTTCAGGCAGAGAGAGAAACATATATGAAGGCTCAATGTGAGAAACATACTGTGTGTTTGAAGAACTGAGAAAACTGGTATAGGTGATAGGGGGGGCACAGTATGTGATGATGATGGTGGGGATGGGGTGTAGGGGTCAGAAGGTGGAAATCAAGCTAAAGAGGAAAGAGAAGCCAGATCATGGGGGATGGAAGAAGTTTCATTGCTTCAATGCAGACTATGGCTTGGCGAGGTGAGGCAGAAGGCAGTGCAACCATTAGGAGTCTGTCACAGTACTCTAGGCCAAGGCAGATGGACGAGGGTCATTGGTGTGGATGGAGAAAAGTGGGCTGAATTAAGCCGCATTCATCACTATCATTCCTAGTTCTACCCCAATTTTGTCCTCATGCTTGTCTTTATGGAAAAATCCTGGATCCCTGTCAAAGTACACTTGGTGTCAAAGGCTTTCCACTCTTTATTTTAGCCAAGACTTTCCTTTTCCAGGCTGAATGTCCCTGTTTCCAGGGGAACTGTTACGGAGAGAACAGAAGACACCGTGTCTCTGACGCTGTCTCTCCAGGATTCTACTCTGTGAGCTTTCTTCCTCTTACCCTAACCATAATATTGTTGCTTTTCTAGAAAATAAAAGAGACACCTGCCTGTTTCTCCCAGGAGTCCTTATTTATTTTACCCCTTATTTTCTAAGGAAGTAAAGAATAATTCCATCCCCCCAACTGCCATTGTTCTGTTACATGCCATCCCTGCCAGCCTCAGTTCTTCCACATTCTTATCCTGGGAGTGGAGTAGCACTGTAATTATTCTGCACCTTTTAGTGGGCTGAAAAGTAAAGAATGTGCCCCAGGTTCAACTGTATTTTTTTCTTAAAAAACTGACATAAAATTCTATACTTTTATGTTAAAAGATGGTCACTGTGAGAAAATGATTTAATACGGCAGAAGACTAAAAATAGTATAAACTTTTAATCAGTGGTGGTAATGATTCCATAAATTATGGTACATTTCCTTAAAAACATATTATGTAGTCATATTTTAGTGATATTTCAATGGAAAATATTTACAGCATTTATGATACAATATTGACTGAAAACAGATAACTAAAATGATATTTGCGTTTTTAGAGTTTGCAACAATAAGCATCCTCAAGGACAATGATGTTGAGAACATGGGAAGGAAATCATTTGATTGATCATTGTGGTAGATTGGGGTTCATTTTTTTTTCTTTAGAAATTTTGATTACCGTTGCTACAATTTTGATACAATGAATTAAGATCAAGTAACCAAAAGAACTTGCTCAACAAGTTTCAGAAAGCAGTATTTCCAGTATAAAATTATCTTGACAATTAAACTGATTTTACCATTATTCTATTTAGTGGTGGAATATTTATTTTTATTTTAAAATATAACTCCTTTATAAAAGTTGAAAAGTATTGTGATCCTACTTTACATTTCTTTCCTTAAGATTCTGAATCTTAGTTTAGTTCAAAGAAAAAAGAAAATATGTGTTCCACATAGTTGACCTGGGTGAATGATTATAAACTCAGAGAGCAGGGATAAGCCAGACTCAGCTAACTGAATCATGTAGATTTCTGATGTTTTCTTTCATCTATTATTTAGACTTTACCTGGCATAATGGCAGCATATGAGCAAGTACAATCCCAACATGACCCTGAAAGAGGCAGAAAAAGAAACAAGTTAAAGTTGGTCCCTAAGGCTTCTGCTATTTCTAAAACAACAATCCTACCAAATAAAAGCATGTATTTGAATGTAACATGAAGTCACATAGTCTTGGAAAAGCTAAAGAGAACATGAAAAGATACCATACCCCACCACTGCAGAAATCTATAATTCTGTCACCAGGTTTGGCCTGATTTGTCACCACATACACCAGGTTGTTTAACTGCTGCTGCTTCCGCAAAGCTCGATCACTGGACATTTTTCCTGGGAAAGACAAGAGATGAAGAAAATGAAACATGTATTGTGTGGGACTGAGAAGGCACTCGTAGAATATACTGCCAGCATACAGGAAGAGGGATGAATAAATAATGAATTACAAATTCCATATACTCTGCTATGAGAAGACTAAAGAACAAGACCCCAGTGATGAACTCTAATTTGCTTCTTTTTACTTTTAGTCACATCTAACTTTTCTTTCAATAGCCATTGGCAGAAAATTTATGATAAATGTCTTGTAAGGAGAGAAAACAGTAAGTGAAACATTACATTCAGAGTCACAAAATAATTGTTCAATAAATATTTACTGGATGAATGAAAACAGTAATGGTCTCTTCCCTCCATGCTTCACAGAGACCTATTGTAAAAATGAACTGATTTCAGCACATTGCTTAAACTTCTTGGAGAAAAGAGATCTATAATAAATAAAAAACTTTAAAATTTAACTGGTACATCCTTAATCTCAATTCTTCTGGTTAAGATATTTGGAACATAGGTGTCACATTACCTGAAACATGTCAATGGTTATTATATTTAGAGAGAAATGGATTTTCCCATTTCTGCTTTGAAGCTTTTTCCTCATGAGTCAGACACAGAAATTTAATGCAATTAGATATTAAAGATAGGGCATTTCCAAGTATGAAATGCCTTGGGTCTAATAGCATGAAAACATCTGAACTTTCAAAAGCCATTAGTCAAGCCCATGAATATATCTTCAGAAGAATGAATGAAATTATTTGTTTTTACATATTTCAAATGTATTTTGTTATAAGAGTAGACTAAGAAAATGTAAGGGAGTAGATTTTAGTGATATAGATTAAAAACCCAGATAACTTTTTTCACTTGATCAAAAATTATTTACAGATACCAAGGTTTCTCTGCCCCATTTTCACAGAAAAATAGCATGTTTTTTCTGTTCTTCTCTTTTCTGATTTTCTTCTTTCTTATGTTACTAAAATAACAACATTGGGAAACTTTTAGGAAAGAATAGGAAATATACTTAAAAATATGTATAAGAGAAAAAGACCCATAATTTCATAATTCAGAAGTATATTTTTATATATGTTCTTCTAGTCATAATTTTTTAGAAAGCACATAGAATATTAGGAATCTTTCCAGGTCTATGCATTTGTTTTCATACTCTACATTTTAATAGTTACATAGTATTTTGTTTACTATATATACCTTACTTTTGTAACCAGTTTCCTATTGCAATGATGTGGTCATCCTCATACAGCTGAATTAGTTGTGCACACTCTCAATTATTTAGCATGGCTGAATGTGAATCTCAAACATGAAGACCATTTAGATCAATAGTCTGGTGACTCCATTTGTGAAGATAATTTCACGTAGAAAATAATTATTTTCATTTTTCTCAAATAATATGACTGTTAAAAAGTTAAACATGGAGTAAGTGAAAGCCTCTGTCATCCTACCCCTGTGGATAATCATTCATAGGAGGTTTCATGACAGTTTTCAAGCACATAGCAAAGTTGAAGGGATTTTACAATGAACACCTCTCTAAACTCCACCTAGATTCTGCCCTTAATAAATTACTATACTTGGCTTATCACACTTGAATCTTGGTTATTCATCCCTCTATTCACCAATTCATATATCCAGTTGATCTTTTGAATGGCAGTGCAGTCTTGCTTTGGAGAAGGAAGAATAAGAACAAGAAACGGGAGGAGGTGGGGAAGGATTAGAATGCAAAAATGGAAAAATACTTTGACCTCCTTGGGAGGGCTAGAGTCACAAATGCTGCTATTGAATGGAGCCACCACACAGCAAGAAACGAGCACAAGCAGTTTAGTCTTTGTTCTGTTTGTAGATTTCTTAACAATTCTTCACCAAAAGATTTTCATAATAGAAGGTCAAAGGGAAACTACTTTTTGTTAAGAACAAGGAGATAAGAAAATTTACTTAATTAAATATCTAATAGCAACTTCTATACCATATTTCTATTCATTTAGAATTACCTAACTTTCTTAGGTCTGTTTCAAGAGCAAATGTTGATAAAAATCTGTTTTTCTTGCTCTGACTGCATCTTTGAGTAGAAAGAATTCATGCTGAAATGAAGGTTGAAGGCAAAGAGTACTTTTCAGGGTTGTGTTCAAATAGACTATTGAGCTTCACATACTATTCACGGAGTAAGCTAAAAATGATGCCCAGATGCTTTATGGAAAAACTGCCTCTAATAAAGCATTCTTCCTCCCCATTCTAGTTTTATAAATGTTATGAAGCTCCTAGAAACATAAACAGGACCTTAAATATATTGAACAAAGTAAGGAAGTGGTATTTTAAGATAAGGCATTAATTAAAAATCAAATCCTACCTTTGATTTATATCCAATATTCTTGTGCCTAAGACACCACATACAAGCATAAGTTAAAATCTATTTTTAGCTTGACTAAAAATCATCAACTGTTTTAAAACAAATGACTTCATTTGTTCTGTGATATAATTCTCCCACACTGAAGTCTTTTCCTTGCCTGATTCAAGTCAGGAGGAACTTGATGATTTGGACAACTTTGTGTTGCCCAAAAAGAAAGTACAAAGGTAAAGAAGCCAATTTTTAAACTAAGAAAGAGCCATATTAAAAAAACTAGCATTTTTGATCAGTTCCAAATAAGGCAAAACAAAACAAAACATGGGTGGAAACTGTGCACATGTGTAGCCAGGACACCCACTCGGTCTAATAAATTATCAAGATCAAGCTCTTAATTTTTTGTTTCTTAGTCTGAAACACCAAAGTACCATAAACGTTATAACTTACTGGGAAAAGGATAAGAGTTAGGTGCTTTAATACACATCAGACTTCTTTACAAAAGAATTCCCTCTGCTTTAAGAAAGAGCTTCTTAGCAAAAACAAAAACAAAACAAAACAAAAAACCCTCTACTGCTGTGGGCCCTGTTAGTTTGCCAGCCTCATCTTCTGCTCTTTTCATATATATCCCTTATGCTCCAGTTCTTCTAAATAATGGACAAAGACAAATACCATATGATCTCACATGTGCAATCTGAGAACAAATTGGTGGCTGCAGAGCTGGGAGGTGGGTGGTGGGTGAAATGGGCGAAGGGTGTCAGAAGGTATAAACATCCAGTTATGAAATCAGTTAAGTCATGGGGATGCAATAATAATGCATTCCATTTATGAAAGTTGCTAAGGAAGTAGATCTTAAAAGTTCTCATAATGAGGAAAAAATTATGTAACTATGTATGGTGACAGACATTAACTTGACTTATTATGGTGATCATTTTACAGTGGCCCCCAATATTTTTGGCACCAGGCATCAGTTTCATGGAAGACAGGCGGTGAGGGAATGGTGGGAGCTCAGGCAAGCTTCTCTGGCTCTCTCTTACCCACTGTGGGGGGGAGACAGGAGGTGGAGCTCAGGCGAGCTTCATTAGCAGCCTGGTTCCTAATAGAGCATAGCACCTGTCCAGGGCCCGGGGCTTAGGGTCCCCTGCTTTATAATATATACAAATATTAAGTTGTTATATGGTACTCCCGTCGTCGGCAGCCGTCCGTCTCGAGAGACGATGGTGTAGCTTCTTAAGAGTCTATCTGCACCGCCGAGAATGGCTGTGCAGTCCGACTCGGGAGTGACACAGTATCTGTCTCCTCCCGTGTTGAATCGACATCTTGCGATGACGCTGGAGTGTCCTCTCCAGTGAAGCTGAAGCTACAGAGCCTGGGCAGGGTGATATGGAGGGTCTGCTGTTGCCCATGCAGCAGACCCCCCTCCTCTTCGCAGCTGAAGGGTCCAAGGGAAAGACAGAGTCAATACAGCTTGGCTTCAGGTGCGCCGCAGGAGTTGCCGGTGTTGACTACAACGTCAAACCGCCTTAGGGACTCCGGCTCCGGATTTTCTGTCGGGGTTTACTCCTTTAGCCTTTCCCCTGAAGAGGTATGCCGCAAGGCAGCGGAGGTTTTTTGGAGTCAGAGTTTTCCTTCTCTGATGTGCCCTGACTGGAAGATCGAACCAGCGACACTTAGCTCGCAGGCCGACGCTCAATCCACTGAGCCAAACCAGCCAGGGTATATATGGTACTACTGAAACTAATATATGTTAATTATACCTAACTATAAAAATATGAAAACATAAAATGATACTTAGGCACAATTAATTATAATATGTCAAAGAAAGAACTATTAGCTAAAATTGTTTCTGTCTCACTAAAACAGATATAGATGATTTTTTTCTCTAGAACTACATAAACTTGGGTCTAGTTACAGAGTATTAGGAGAGTGAGATCCAAGATGCCAGAGGAGTAAGTGGAAGCTACGCTAACCTCCTCCCAGGACCAAAATGGAATTACAACTAAATGGTAGAGAAATCATCCTGAATAACCAACTGAACACCACCTGGAGGAAGCCTCACAACCAAGAGCAGACAGAAAGAGTATGAGGAGACTGATACACATAACAGGTGTTCAATAAAAGTTTAATGAACGAATTTTCTCTTTAAGTATGACAAAATGCATTTCAAGGCAGTATGCTACCTTTTGCAGGTACTAAGTATGAAAGAAGTTAGATATGAATGCTGTGCCTGCAGTTGTTGAAATTGTAAAACTAAAAAAGTCAACCGTGAAAGTGTTTTAGGTGGGAATTAAAAAGTTTCTGAAAATTTTTGTGAGCAAATAAGAAAGCACCCATTTAAAAGTTTTTATCAAAAGCTAGAAAGGCAGGAAAAAAATTCTTGAAGAAATTTCTGAAAAGCTACATGAAATTAAGAAGCAACATAAAGTTTACACTTTAGGTTAAAGCAACTTTGTTTTAAAGTTGGGGATGATTTGTTAGAAATACTAAAAATTTATACCAGTTCTCTTGATTCAACTTTTAAAAATCTAGTTGTAGGCTAGCATCATTAATCCTCTTAGCAGTGCTGACTCACAGTGACAATATTCTTGCGGCAGTTGATACTAATCATCTGATACTCCCCCCTCCTGACCCTTACACCCCCAGCTTGTTCATATGAAATCCCACAATTCAGTCCATGAAATAAATTAACAACAGTGTATCAGTGGGATGGCATTTTTTTGCCAATAGTTTTGTGCTATACACTACTTGAGCATTCACTAATTTTTAACTGGAAATCCAAAATGTTAAAAAAGGCCAATTTACTCCTCCTTAAATTCAAGAATAATGACTTCACAAATATCCTTTCCAATCAATCATTCAACCAATAAATCAACCAACCTACTTGACCTACACAGAACTGCTCTAGACAATGATAAGGACACTAAGATGTATAACACTGAGTTTCTGTCCTTAATAAAATTATATCTTATTTAACTGGTATAAAACATTATATAAAATATATCGTATTAACCATACTGTATAATATATTTATAATAAAAATTTAACAACTATAACTTAAAAAATCCATATATTTTCACCAAAGCTTCTAAAATAATTGATAATACATTGTTTATAGGATGCTTTGCAATTTATTAAGCACATGCAGATTTGATATACCATCTAACCTCAGAACTGTAAGGATGCCAGAGTGGATGACATTTTCCTTATTTTACAAATGAGGACGCTGACCAGTAAAGAGGCTGCTCAAACTTAGCACTTGCTCAGAGACACACACACAGCTGGTGAGTGGTGAAGCTGGGACTTCTAACTTCAGGTTCGGTCTTCTTTCTAATATGATCCCCTGTTTTTTAAACAGATGACTGATTAATTGCAATGCCAGAACTTCAGTGCTGGTGCCTTTTTTTATTTGTGAGAGGTGCTTTCTAGTAGAGAAGTGAGGGATTTCCCTAGTAATTACGTCGTGAGGGAAAACAATCAATCCTTTAGAATCAGTCATAAAATGCATTTTACTTCAGTTTTTCCTCTAAATAAAATTTCCAGAGCAGGCCTACCAGTAAAAAGGATCGACTGAAAATTTGAACTTCCACATATTGGAATATATCACTAATGCATTATTTGGAAGTCTCATAGGTCACTCTGTTTAATGGACCGAACTTTTGAGTGCCATTCTTTCCATAAGAGACCATTTCCCCACCTCGGGATGATAAGCAACCTTTCTGATTTTATAGAATAGTGGCATGGAGAGGTCGAGCAATTGATTTGTTAAAAAATCAGATTATCCAGGAGGAAAGAAATAAAAATAAATCAGGAAGATCTTTCACGTGACAGTACTGCAGAGGCTGACTAGAAACAGCACCCCTTCATATCTAATTCTAGAGCATCTGTTAAAAAGCCAATAACTACAAAACATTTAGGCAAAATGGGGAACAAAAGTTGAGGAAAGTATAGTCACATTATTTGCAAATCAAAACTTCTGCTTTGCTTATATAAGATTTTAGGTACAGTGAATAGTGGAAATTTAAAAACCTTCCTATTGCAAATTTTTTTCTCTAAGATGAATTAAACATTTTGACTTCAGAGTACAAGATCCCAGAGTTAATTGCATATATTTTTATTTCACTCAAATACTATTTACACCACACAGAGTAAACATTACTTTGCTCTGGAATTCAGGTTTAAAAGAAAGTTCACAATATCTTGCAAGCTGCCAACAAGACCAAATTCAAGTGCTTTAGAACAAAAATGTTAACTCCAGAATATAGTTTAGGTACTTATTTCTTTCTCTTTTTCGGAGACTTGAGTTAACAACAGTAAGGTATAATATTTTAGTAGTTTCATTTAACTTTTTGAGATATTCAGATATTCAAGTAATCTCAATTTGACTTCCAGTTTGGTGTGTTTCAGGTATGTAGGTTAAATAGTACATCTAGGGCTTAAAATGGTGAGTGCTAGCTTTTTCAGACTCAAGTGGCTTTTAAAAATAGCTTCTTCTGTGCAAAGTATTCTAATTTCTACTATGATCTGACCCACAGGTTTTCTTGTTTGATTTTTAATGTATTTTAATTAAATAAGTAAAAGTGGTGAATCTCTAAGGTGGCTTGGCCCCCAATTCTTTGATAATATTAACGCTGTTAATATATGGTATACGTATCCAAAGGTTTGTCTAGTCCCTGGAATCTCAGCTCTAGGACCACTTGGCCAGTGTAATACAGAGCAACACGGCCTGTTTGGCAGCTTCTACTTCCTGTCTTTTGAGATTCTTGCTCTTAGGACACAGCACCACGTTTCAGGAAGCCCTGCTTCCCCAGCTGATGATGTGTGAACAGACAAGCTTCCCCACCAAGCCCTACCTAAGTAGCAGATTTGTAAATAAAATCAGTGTTTGCTATTTAAGGGCACTAAGCTTTGCAGAGGTTATTCATACAGCAACAGATCATCAAAACAACATCTTAACATTGGGCTTGTAAGGATATCATCCTGGAGTAGCATTTATTGGGACACCTACTTATATAGAAAGTGCTGCTGGATACTATGACAATAACCAAAAAAAAAAAAAAAAAAAAGAATGGTCATACCTAAGAGCAAACGTCCCAAGGTTGTGGTATTCATTACAGGTTACATAGGCATTGTATAAGCCTCAAAGGCAGCCCTAAATTCTGGTCCTACTTACTGTTCCTTTTCTCTTCTTAATAGTACTAAACCTTATGGGACCAATTGTAAAGGATATTGGGATTTCAGCAGCAAGGGATGGTAGATAGAAAAAGACTGTGGGAACTAACCCAGCTATAGGCCTGGGTAGGGATGATGGGACAGTGATCCAAATTAGTATTCAAAAGGGACCCAATTGGGACAAGATGTGATACCACACAGGTCCAGCAATAATAGTCTGTAGCAGTGGTCCAGCCAGTAGGGTTGAGCGAAAGGGAGAAATACAAAGCACCAGGAAAAGGAAGGTTGTGCCATCAGGGACATGTAGGTGGCCAGAGCTTGTCCTAAGTCACAAGAGGCTACAGTTCTGAAAGAGCAAGAGGCTACATTGAAACCGCACCAGGTCAGAGGTCTGAGCCACTGACGTACGGATACGTTGGTCCAGGGCCTGGGTAGGGCCGGGGAAGGCAGGACTGGACTTTCATTTTCTTCTCCTTAACTGGATATTTGAATCTCTCTCCCTTTCTTTGATTCCTTCATTATAACCTCTGCACCGTAGTTTATTAATTTAGTAAATATTTGTTAAGCAGTTATGTGTCTGGCCTGATCAAGGTGCTATGACACAATAAAGAAGGGAGATTTTTATATTCCAGTGAAGGGAGTTTAACAACAAAAATTAAATCAAGTGATTAATTCTATAGAGAAAATTCAAATAAAATGATATGGTTGAAATTGACAGTGAGTACCTTAGCTCAGGTAGTCAGAAAAAGCCTCACTGAGCAGGTAAGAAGACAGATCTGAATAAGAAGAGCCCATGCAGTCTTCTGTTGGAGAGGAGCCAGTGATGTTTGAGAAAGAAAATTAGAATTGTGTGTACTTATCCTCATCACTAATATATGTAAAGTCACTGAACGGATATCCTTATTTGCTGGCATTTGCAATACTGAATGACTACTATGTACTAAGCATGTTTTGTTTATGATTTCAATCCTTTGTTCCAAGGCTGGCACTATTACTGCATTGTCAGATGAACTGCCTTGGTCACGTAGTTACTCCACGGTGCAGTCAGGGTTTGAATCTTGCCAGTCTCACGTCAGGGCCTGTGTTCCTATCTATCACCCTGGGAGTCACAAATCTTATCAGTAAAATATTTTTGAACAGGACCCAAATATATATAGGACTATCAATTTGTTTGTTACATATTGGTAAAGTTTACTGTCTCTTTTAGAAAAAAAAAATAGAGCTTTTATCTGTGTGATACACATGTATGTTTCATCTGTATTTCTGACACCAAAGAAATTCTCATCACTACTGAATGTCATTATTTTATATTTTGATAATATACTTAGTTCTGATCTCAACATGGAAGGCACGCTAAAGTCAATTTTTTTCAGGGAAATGTCACGTGGTAGAAGTGCTAGAGTTGAAGCAGATGCATATAAAATGGTTTTCATTTAGTAAAAAACAGTTGTTCAGGTCTTATCTTGGTGGTTATTGTATATTCAGGGAAAGTGCTCCTTTTGGTCATGACCAAAATTCAATTAATACTAACATTTTTGTGTCTTCACTGCTTAGACTTTAAAGTGTAAAAGTCAATACAGTAGTTGATTAAAAACTATGGTGTGTTGGTATGCACAAATGTACACACACAGAACGAAACAAATAACCAAATTAAGCACAGCACTCCTGACATTTACCTGTTAAAGGAATGCTGCCCAGATTCAGATGATTATTAAAAATAATTTTCAGAAACTCAGAACAGAAGAACCTCTAAGTAAATTTAAAGTAAGTTAGGATGGGTAAACTTTTCTTGTTAGAAAGATGCCTTATCCCCCTTCCTCTTTCCCCCCCTCTTACAGTTTGAAATACCACATCTACACCAACAACAACCAAATCTATGGTTTATCATCCATCATGAAATGTGTTTCTTTTTTGGTATCTTCTCTATTTGTTAATGGTACTATCATCTAGTTATCATTCTCTACCCAAAGGCCTTCTTCACATTTTTTTTTTAATCCTCACTTGAAGATATGCCCATTGACGAGAAAGAGAGAAAGAGAGAGAGAGAGAGAGAGAGAGAGAGCTTGATGTGAGAAACATGGAAGAGTTGCCTCCCACATATGCCCCAACTGGGGATTGAATCCACAACCTAGGTATGCCCTGACCAGGAATCAAACCAGTGACTTTTGGTGTATGGGACGATGCTCTAACCAACTGCACCACACCACCTGAGGCCTCAGTTCACATTCTTATTATTTCTCACTTTATTAATATTATCTTTGAATTAAACACTCTGCCCTTTATGCATATTCTTTTAAAAATGCAAATGTGTTTGTGCTGCTCCCCTTCTTAAAAGTCTTCAATGGCTCCCCACTTATGATAGCATAGATTAAAAAAAAGAGAGAGAGACTTTATTGTCTGGTCCAGATAACTTCCTGCCAACTCTTTGGTCCCATAATCGCACCATTCTCTGGCCAGAATAACTACCAGTTTTTCTCCAAACACCCCATGCTCTATCATCTTTCTGATGTTTTAAACATTGCTTTGTCCTGAATACGACTATCCCAGAAATTCCAAACTGTGGATAACTAGTCCCTTAAAATACTAAGAGCTATAGAAAGGGGAAAAAAATATCTCAGGGTAGAAACATTATTTCCAAAAATAATGGCAACTAAATGGTGTTACTAATTCTCTTTAGAAAATATTTTAAAACTCTCTTTAGGAAGCATTGCTTTATCCTATCCTAAAAATACCTACTTATCCTTTAGCTTCAGTTCCAATGAATACATGGAGTTAACAAAGACACATTCTTTAGACTATAACCATTTCACCTGAGGACAACTGTATTTCCCAGGGATCTCTAGACAATACTTAACATAAAAATTCAGTCACACACTGGTTAGGATCCAGTTTCTGAGTAAGCAATAAAAAGAAACAAAAGGCACCCAAAACATTTTTTCTTGAAAGTGAGTTATAAAAGCTAAGCTTCAAAGCTCAAAATCATTAGCTATCATTATATTTCTTCTTGAATATTGTATTAGTCCTCTCATATCCACGGTGAGTATATTCCAAGACCTTTGGGGGAAGGCAAAATCTTAGAGAGTATCAAACCCTATATATACTATGCTTTTTCTATATATCCATACCTATGATAAAGTTAAATTTGTGAATTTGGCACACTAAGATATACAGCAATAATTATAGTAAAATAGATCATAACAATATACTATAGAAAAAGTGATAAGAATGTGAACTGTGTCTCTTTGTCTCTCTCAAAATACCTTACTTCACGGACAGAAAATTCATTGCTACCATGGATTTTAGCAATCTCAGCATATGATTTATTTTTTCTTTCCTTATTGAGAATTGTTACCTTTTCATGTAAATGAGGCACTTTACGGCAGTGGATCTGATTAGCAAGCCGACTATTAAGAGGCTAAGAACTAATAGGCAGGTAGCATATAGAGCTTCCATACACTGGACAAAGGGATGGTTCATAGCCCAGGCTGGATGGAGCAGGTCAGCATGAGATTTCATTACACTGCTCAGAAGGTGTACAATTTAAAACTTATAAATCGTTTTTTCTGGAATTTTCCATTTAATAATTTTGGACTGTGTTTGCCCCTGGGTAACTGGAACCATAGAAAGTGAAACCACAGACAAGAGGGGGTCTATTCTAAGTTGGAGGAAAAAATTAAATGACATACTTAATGTAAACATCTGAAATATTTTGAGAACACAAAGTCATTAATAGTGCTAGCCACAGTTAATTTAGATGTAATGTTTAATTACATACTGAAACAGCTAAAACTTATGAGAACACTTGAGGATAATGCTTAAAATTTAACATTTTGATTATCCAATGAAATATACAGCATAAATTAATATACATATAACCTAAATATCTTCATGTGAATACTCCTAAGATCTATCATCTGATGTTCAGGACATAGACATGGTAGCATAGGGCATTTATGAGTAACACTTGCATATCTGTATACCCACAAAACAAGCATGAACATTTCTTTACTCTTTAAAACAGAAATGCACATCTTGGTCACTTCCAAGAATTGCTAACCTTAGATTTGAAGTGTCATATATTTTCTCTCATTATATAAATCTCACATATATGATACCAAACATATACCAAAAAAACCCAAGAAGATGGTAGTCAAAATTTCCATTGATTTCCATTAGTTTAATCTTATAAATATGTGATTAGTTTTTAATTTCAGTTAATAAAAGAATCCAGAACTTTCTCCTTTTATAAGCTAATAGAAAGCAGGTAGACTTCCTAGAGAATTAGGTAGATTATTAAAATACTATTGTACTGACAGGCTTTAAAATTCATAAATGGATGATTAAGTAGAAGACTTTGTGCTTTCATTTATAATAAAAAAAACTAGGTTAAGATATGAGAGTGTCAATTGCCTTTTAAGGAATCATATCCAAACACAGAGAAAAGCATATTGGTTAGTGGTAAGAAGCAGCAAAACTATAAATAACACATTAATTTATACAACCCACAAAAGTAATTTCTTTGTTAAAATATACTGCAAAACAATGTTTCAAGAGGAAAGGAGAGCAGTATTAAACTAAAACTTTTACTGGTGGTGGAAAAACATCATTTTGTTTTCATCATTAATAGAAGAATAAGAGGAATTCCAACAGCCAATTAACAAATATTTATTAGGTGCCTACTATGTACCAAGCACTGCTCTAAGGGCTGTGGTATAGTGATCTCTGGTTCCACAGAACACACATTCCAGTGAGGTAGACAGATGACACACACAAAACAAATAAACATATACCACATCAAGCTAAGAAAGAAGAAACAGAGAAGGGACACAATGAGTGAGGGAGAGGAGAATTATTTTTGGTAGGATAATATAAAGGGATCTTTCTGATACAGTGACATTTGAGATCTGAATGAAGTGACGTACTCACATATGGATTATCTTAAAAGAGTTTTCCAGACAAAGAGTGTTATAACAAATAGAATTAGTAAACAGGAGACTGGCAGAAGAGAAGGTCAAGTAAGTATCCAGAAGCCAGAGGATGTAAGGCTTTAGAATCTATGTAAACACCTTGGATTTTATTTTGAATTAGATGGATTTTGTAACATTATTTAACTTTTATAAAAGGAGTTCTATAGGCAAATAAGAGTAGAAGTGGGGTGTCTGACTAGGACTGCAGTGCTCAAGGCCAGACAGGAGAGTTGCTCAGACTAAGGATAGAGCAACAGAAGTTCTGAGAAGTGGTTAGGGTTAGTATACTAGGTCTGTCCGGAAAAAGCCCAGCCATTGATAATATAACAAGAATGGTTTGCACAACATCGATGTAACCTGGCAGCCAAGGACAGTGGACTAGTATGCACATGTGTGAACAATGAAACTTCACTGTACTAGTCAGTGGGGATCTAGATGCCATGAGTGAGCATGTGTACTGTGTGGCCGTCACATTCAAAATTACTGAGTGAGTAGAGCAATGAATCTGCACCAAATTTTGCATTAAACTTGAACATTCCTCCGTGGAGACTACTCAGATAATTCAGGAAGCTTCCGGGGATGATGCATTGAGTACAGTGCAAATAAAAGTGTGGCAAAATACTTCAAAAATAGTCGAGAATTTGTTGAAAGTGATCCACATTCTGGAAGGCCTGCAACAAGCAGAACACCGAGAATGTTGACCATGTATGGGCTGCAGCCAACAAAGATTGGAGACCCAGGTGACTCAGCACCACTACAGCCTAGACTTGGTGCCCTGCAACTTCTGGCTTTTCCCAAAACTAAATAACCTTTGAAAGGGAAGAGAATTCAGATCATTGATGAGATTCAGGGAAATATGATGGCGCAGCTGATGGTGATTGGGAGAACTGTGTGAGGTCCCAAGGTGCCTACTTTGAAGGGAACTGAGGTGTTATTGTCTTATGTACAATGTTTCTTGTACCTTGTATCTTCTTCAATAAATATGTCTCTTTCATATTACATGGCTGGATACTTTTTCAGACAGACTTTGTATATTTTAAAAATAAAGCCGAAAGAATTTTCTGATGAATTGGACGTAGAGGGTAAAGACAGAAGTCAAATATGACTCCAGAACTTTGGGCCCGAGCAACTAGAAGAACCAAAGTCGCCATATGCTGAGTTGCCATAGAGGTATGAAGACTAAATTCTGAGGTTTTTCCATGTTTACAGATTTGGAAGCTGAAGAAGAACCAAAAAAGGAGACCAGTAAGGACTCATTCTATTGGTTTCTCAGAGGCCAACGAATGAAAGTATTTCATGAAGAACAGGTTGATCAATTTTGTTGAATGCAGTTGATACTTGTAGGAAAATAAGGAGTGAGACTTGCGCATTAGATTTAATAGATGAAATCATTGGTAACCTCGACAACAGCAGTTTGGTGGGAGTGAGGGAGAAGAAGCCTGATTATCGTGGGTTTGAGAGAAGAAGAAGGCATCATAGAAATAGAAAATCATTATTTTATGATGATCATAGTAATAATTGGTTTGGGTATGAATCACTGATGGATCTAAAACCACTGGTGAAAAACTATGGGGGAACAAGACAGTTTCTAAGTAGCTTACCAGAGATTATTTATTATTACAAAAGGAAATCAGTATTTTTACAATGGAGAAATCTGAAAGACACTATCTTAATCAAGTGATCAAACTTTTCACTAATAATGTGTCAAATTGTATCTTGTGGTACCTGCTAAGCTGTACTCAGAGGGGTACAACATCAAATCCATAGTACCCTTTGCCAAAAATGTTTATGAGTCATTTTATTGTAGACTTGTCAAATTTTCACATCTATCTAATAGAGAAAATAAATCCAAATTGAGGATATTCTGCAAAATATTCAGCCTAGATTCTTTAAAATTAAAGTTAATATCATAAAATAAAAAATATTAAAAGGCTAGAATTCTGGATTAAAGGAGACTAAAGATATATAATAAATAAAAGCAATACATCACCCTTAATAGAAACTGAACATTAAAAGACAGAGAGTGCATTACTGAACAACTGGGAGAAATTAAATATGGTGAGTAAATTTGATAACACTTATATTAAAGTCAAATTCCCTATAATTATTGGATTTTGGTTTATAGGAGAATTTCCTTGTTCTTAGGACATATGTGAGGAGGCATGTTGGGGTGGCATGTCATAATATCTGCAAGGAACTCTCAAATGACTCAGGAAAATAAATGTATTAAAGAGATAAAGTAAGTAAAACAAAATAGTAAAATTTGGCGAATCCATATGAAGGCTACATGGGTATTCATTATACACTTATACAACTTAAAAATAGGTTTGTAAAATTTAAAAAAAGATGGGGCAGAGAGTGGAGAAAGAGAAGATGAAAGTATGGACTTTTAAGACATCCTGTTTTTAAAGGTGGCAGGTAACTGGAATGGCAGCCATAGGATTAAGTCAGGTAATAGAGAGTTTTTAACAAATGAAAGATATTTTAGCATTTTGGTTATCTGATAGGCATGATCCAATGGAAAAAGAAGAACTATTGGGGGCACAAGGCGATGAGAAGCAGAGCATAGTGAAGGGTGTGGGCTGAAACAGGAATAGGCAGGGCGACCTGCAGTGTGTGGGTGTAAAAGCTTGTATGTTGGTACATTTGCTGATGGAAGCATGTAGAAAGTCTTGATTATTTTTATTTTTAACCCATGAATTATGGGGGGAAATACTGAAAGCTTGAAGAGAGAAGATCATATGAAATAGTTATATATACTTAGTTGACTCAGAAAATCTTATATAAGGATTAGTAGTACTAATGACACACTTCATTAAAAAAAAACAATCTGTGTAATTACAAAGATGGAAGAAACCCTAGAACTCTTCATCTAATCTAGCCATTATATATGCAAAAAAAAAAAAAAAAAAAAACACAAACCCAGATATCCTATTATAATTGATAGTTGGGAGTAGGAAAAACAGATAATGTGGATATAATGAACATGGTTAATATGGTATTGTTAATACAACAATAATATTAGAATACAAATCATTTATTGGAATTCTGCTACTGGCAATACCATGCTAAGTGCTTTGTATACATTATTGCTTATACTGAAAACTACTTATATAAGATGATATATAAGATGTACATTTTACCTTTCAATTTCCACAAGAATAAAAGAGGTTCCCTAAATTTAGATACCACCCCCCAAGTCACATAGCTATTTTCATGAATGGATAAAAATATTTATATTTGTGATGCAGTTATCACAGACTTAAGATACTCTCATGAGGCTTCAAACTCCTGTATCTTATCAAAGTCTGACTCTAGAGCTTCTTGGACCTAGTACATTTTCAAATATGTTTATGGAATCAAACACTTCAGTAACCCGAAGCCCATTAAGAACCCTAAAACTATTCAGGGAATAGTGCTGATTATCTGATATTTAACGGAAAAGGAGAGATGAATGAAGAAGGAACAGCAGCAGAAACTGAGGAAGTCAAGAGTATGCAAAAATCAACCTAAATTTCTTCATAGATTAAATACACAGTGAAGCAAACTGAACTCAGTGCTGATTGACATGAAAATATGTCTAACAGACACAATGGGAAAATTTCTAAGAAAACAATGTTTCTTACCTATATGAACAATAAGGGCTTTTACATACTGAGAGGCAACAGGGAGGAAGCAGAAAGAAAAGGTCTGAATTAACTGGTATTTTATAAATTCTCACATAACCAGGGAGAGCTTAAAGAGTAAAACTTTCATGGCTTCACTTTAGTGCAGTGCCAGCCTTTTAATCCCTTCCTGACCTATTTTCAGTAAGTACTGAAAAGAGTACATTGTTTGATTTGTGTATTAGCTTTTAAGAAGATTAGTTTCCAGGAAAAGTAAAGCATTTTGCATATAAAGAGGGACCTTCATACAAGGCATCAGAGTGTCCTCTGTTCCCAAACCACCTCTTAAAAAGTAGAAAACAGAACCAATATTCATTACTTCCCAAAATTACAGATGAAATTGAAAATCATTTTGTATGAAAAAATATTTCTCAATGAGAAATATTTCCCTTCTAGAGTTTTAACCAGAGGGAAGCTAAGTCCATTTTTTCATAAGCAAGAAGTAAAAATTAATAGATTTTTCTTCTTAATCATGGATGTCAATCTGCATTAGATAATTAATTATGGATTATAATGTAATTAAAATACAGACAAAGGGGAAATACATCAAGCTTCTTAAATCTTCATGTAATTTAATTTTTTCTTAGAGACTTCTGGCTTGAACTTAACCCTTCAGAAAAATTTGTCCATTTGATCCAAATGGGTAGAGATTTGTTTCTTAGCCCAAATAGTTCTAACACCTCTTTTATAACAAGTATTTTGTAATGTTCTCCTTAACTATACTGAAATGAAATTTAAAGATAACACAGTTTACCTACCTAATAAATAAAAATTATCACCCATTAATACAGTCCCTCTCTATATCACGGTTCACTTATCGTGGCCTCACTGTATCACCTGATTTTAAAAAATATTATACAGTATTTATTTATCGCGGGATTTTGCGGTACTGTATATGTATGTTATTAAAGTTCTGTAGGTTAAAGAATGTAGAATAAATGTAAAGTTCCAGCCTCGCGGGGGGTTGTGTGAGGGAATACTGTAATATAAAGGAGTAATATAAATATTTTAGAATAGAGTAGTACTATAATATAGATACTTAGTTACAACCACTAGAGAATTAAGATGCCCCCACAAATTTCTAAAACATCCTTAGGGCTTAACACTAAATAATTGAGTTGGTCAAAACATTCCTGTGATTTTTTCCATAAAATAAAAGACACATTTTTCATTTTCACTGATAACTTTATTGATTTCAATATTTTGAGTATGTCAGCTATCTCCTGCATGGTATAACATTGATTTTTCTCAATTAATGTCTCATTTGATCGTTATCAACTTCAACTGCTCTACCTGACTGTGGAGCATCCCCCAGCAAGAAATCTCCAGCACGAATCTTCACAAACCACTTTTGACACATCAATCAGTCACAGCACTTTTTCCATACACTCCACAATCGTTTTTTTTTTTTTTTTTTTGCATTTCAGTTGCATTTTTATCTTTGTTGAAATAATAAAAATAATAAAGCACAATATGCATAAAATGTCATTTATTTTTGTTCCTTTTTCAATCTTTAAATGGCTACACAAAAATTTATCAATTTTGAAACATTTTTTAAAAATGCACGTTGATATGACAGCAGTCACAATACAGTCTAACAAAATTGTTTCCAATGAAGTTAAAAGACAAAACTAAGCGATACTAGAGCCATCTTAGGAAAAAACCCAAACTTTGTGGCCAGCCCAATACTATGACTTATAAATTCTCTGAATTAGGTGAGATTCCCTTTTAAATTTAATGCAATGTTTTCTTACTAGAATTTTGCTTTTTACTAACTCACAAAGCACCATAAAATTTAGGAAGATGGGTTTTCACAGAGCATATCATTATTTAAAGGATTTGACTTCTATTTCAAATTCTCCCTTATAAAAAATCATCTTATGCACACTAATACCCAACATTTCAATTTATAAAGACATTTTTTTAGGTAAATAAATATTGTTTAAAAATGAGCTCCCTAATATAGCCACCTGGTTATTTTTATGTTTCTTTGGTAAGAGTAACAATAATAAATCATATGTCTGATATCTTTGGACATTTTTCTCATAAATAAAAATTTCTAGATAACTGAAAATAGCCCTCTTAAGAACCAAAATTTTTGTTATTAAGTATTTCATATGCAAAAATTTATTTTATGTATAAGTAATAATGCTCATTATAAAATGAATACAGAGTACCTAATATCCAGCTTAAGAAATAGAATGTTACTCATACTTTTGAAGTCCTGTGTATAGGTCCTCAACCTTACCACTTTCACCTTTCATTGCCCCGAGACAACTACAATTCTGAATTGTGTTTAGCATTATATTGCTTTTCTTTATAGTTTTACCACATAGATACATATATATCTCTAATAATATATTATTTAGTTTTGAACCTTTTTTAACTTTAGATAAATGAAATTATATTGTATACACTTCTTGCAACTTGCATTTTCATTATTTCTAAGATTCATCCATGAAGTATATTAATCTCTACTTTATTTTCACTCTATATTTCATTGTAGAGCTATAAGATAATTTATGTATTTTCTTGTTGATAGTCACTTGGAATGTTGCAATATTTTTGCAATTACAAACAACTAAAAACATTTCTATAATTTTGAAATTTCTTAAGTTGATTACATATTTGTTAGTTTTCTTTTAAAAACTTGAAAACAATTTAATTGTTCCTTAATGAATCCAAGGTGTATTTATGAATATCAATTATACACATTACAGCATTGTAATAATGACCTCAGAGATTATAGAGATGTATATTATAATTTTTACTAGAATTATATATTCAGTCTGCTTTTCATCATTCTCTCTCACTCTCCAGCTATTGGCAAGAATCTTCTTGCTGCTACAATGTTTATTTTAACATTCTCTATTTTTGATATCTTCCCTGTAGACCTGGATCCCAGCCAATGATATCTGAGTACAGTGCCAACAAGAAGAAAAAATAGATTATGACTGAAAGACCAAATGGGAGCTTTTCTAAGGGGAATGTGTACTATCATGAGATAAAATGGTATTATGGACGAAACAAAGATTTTGATATTTCAAGTCTGGCTCAGACACTTATTAGCTGTCTGACCTTGTTGAGTTACCTAACCTTTCTGAGTATTTGCTTTCTCATCTGTAAAATGCACTTAATAATCTGATAGGATTATCTTAAGAAGTAAATGGCACAGTAGCAGAGTCCCAGCTAAGCCACTGGCTTTCAGTAAATGTAGGGTGCCTCTTCTTCATATCATCTCAATTCGCTTTAAAAGGTGGTCTTTCCCCAACTACTTCAAGAGACCAGTGACTTTTGGCTTACCTCCTGGTTCACAGATGTGTCCTACTTAGTTCCAGGCTCATGACTTTCATGGAGGGATGGTATTATTACAGCTTTAAAACTCACAGCAAATATCTCATTATAAATGTTAAAAAGCAGAATTACTACTACAGAAAGACTTAAGAAAACTTCTCAAGTGAGGAAAAGGGAGCAAAGAAAAGAGTTAAAAAAAGAAGAGATAACAGGAATGTGGTGAAGAGACAATGAAAAGTCCATTTGTGGGTAACCAGTGTTCCTGAAGAGAAGACGAGAATAAATGGAAAGAAAATTTTATTCCAAGAAATATTGTCTTGAGGGAACAAAACTCTTCTACACAGAGAATAGACATAAATTATATTTGAAAGAATTCATCTGCTATAGCAAAATTAATGAAAAGACTACTGTCTTTCCTAAAGAGAAAAAAAACCCTGAACTTAAATACATAGAATTTGATTAGATGAAACACTTTCAGTGTGAAGGCATAAAGGCAGTATAACTGGTTATCTACTTATATAGAAAAGACAGGTTGGCCTTAGATTTTTCTACAGCATTAATGCCACATACAATAGAGCAATACTTAACAGAGTTTTGACAGAAGAGATTTGTGGCTTAACAATTCTTTACACAGCTACATTTACCTATAAAGGCAAGAGAAACATCTTCTCTAATACGCAAACATTTAGAAAGTACACTCACCCAGTCTGGGAAGATGAAGAAACAAAGCAAACAACATCATTACATGTCAGGCTCTAGCTAATCTAAGTAGTTTTTACATATTTTCACTTTCCATCCTCATAACATTATCTTCCTTTTACAACTGAAAAAATTATATCCCTCATCATTCTCATTTTACAATTGGGCATATCCTTCATTATCCCCATTTTACAATTGAGAAAATAGTATGATCATAAAAGTTTATTAACTTGCTTGAAGTCACAGAGCTAGTAAGTATATAAAAGAGGGACCAGAAACCATGTCTGTAGAACTTCATAAATTTGGCTTTGTAAGCACCCATGGAATCATTCTTGGGAGAGAATGTTTTAAAAAGAGATGATAGAAAAGAAAACAAATTATTACAAGGAAATGATAGCTGGTTTTATGTAATCTTGGTGTTGATAACCTTTCTAAATCTGACATCAAAAACTTACTTTGAATTTTTTAAATTTATATTTTTATTCCAACATAATTACCCATTTTTCTCTGTTTAAAAAAAAAGTCAGAGAATATGGTAGGCTCATTACAACAGGAGAATAAATCAAATAATATATTGATGAACTTTATACAGAAATCTGTTTTTAAAAATGTATTTATTTATTTTTAGAGAGGGGAAGGGATGGGGAGAGGGAGAGAAACATCAGTGTGCAAGAGATACATCGATCAATTGCCTCTCGCATGCCCCCAACAGGGGACCTGACCCACAACCCAGGCATATGCCTGACTGGAAATTGATCCAGCGACCTTTCGATTCCCAGGTTGGCACTCAATCCACTCAGCGAGACCAGCCAGGGCTATACAGAAGTCTTATAACCCTAAAATATATAACTACTTCTTAATTTACTTTTATAAAGTTAGAGTCTTAATCTGTCATTTTATTAAAGAAGAAAAAATCATCTTTTATCCCTTCACCCAAAAATCCTAACAAAATTCATTAACAAGGTTTGCACTCATTCATCTTGATAGCTCTAAGACCTAGAGTAGAATGAGAAATGAAATAGCCAATTCTTATCATTCAGAGATTCTATATTTGCACATTTCCTTACTCACTAAAATTTATTTGAAACCTCAAATCAGTACCTGTGGTACTTTTTAGTCATTTGTGGACATGCCCAGGGCAGCAATATATATGAGTGACCTGATGCACTTGCTACCAGGTGAGGTTAAACAAGGCGATACTCTGCCTTGTAGTTTTAGCACTCATACTATACTGTAAACAAGTGTTCTTTTCATGGTCTATTTAGTGCCATGCTTTTTCATATCTTCATGTTTTGTTGGTGATTTTGCTGTTTAAAATGTTTCCCAAGCATATTACTGAAGTGCTGTCTTGTGTTCCTAAGTTCAAGAAGGTTGTGACATGCCTTGTATAAAAATATGTTAGATAAGCTTTGTTCAAGTCTGCATAAGCATGCTATTTCCTGACTTAATGTTAGTGAATAAACAATGTATATCAAATGAAGTGTCTTTAAAGAGAGACACCCATAAAGTTAGCATTGATCAGTTGTTGAAAATGGGATGAGAGTCTTGCTGGAACTGAATCCTCTACTTTCCCAGGAGCAAAGGTGCAGTACTTGCCAATTCAGTGTTCTAAGTGATTTTATAGAACATAACTACCATGAATAATGGAATTAACCATATTTATTGAGCAACTCTTATGCATCACTAACAATTGACATCATTTTAAAAAAATATTCCCTTCCACACTTTGCTTTTGTGTAGAATAACTTATAATACTTTAGCAGTTGTGTCATGTGAATTTATAAAACCCATTATTTTACTTTATAAGAGTAAAATTGATATTTATCATTGTTTCTTCATGTCCATATCTAGAAAAAATTTCAAACTCAAGATTCTTAAAGCCTAGAAATGTCCTCAAGAAATCTTAGTGACATCAAGCAAAACTGTCTAAGTGGTATTTGTAAATTTTTATATAAGTTGACAAGATAACTTTACACTCTTCTGTGAAACTTCTTTCAATTGTTAGTCTCTCTTGCTTCTAACCAAAATGTATTTCATTGGTGTTTATTTTATTTCTACCATGGACCAGGCACTGTGCTATGTCCTAGGAGTCACAAAAGATTAATATGATACACTCACTACCCTTGAAGATCTCAGTGTGAGGAAGGCAGAATATGGGAACAAGCAGGTAAATGGACCATTGTAATGCACTGTGATATCTCCTAAAACAGAGCTACTCAAGAGTGTCAGGAAAGCACGTATGAGACCTGCTCTCCTCTGGGTGTGTCATGGGGGGGGGGCAGGTAGGGTAGCAGAAGTAATGAGAGAAAAGAAGGGAAATCTGGGAATGACTTCAGAGGGTGATTAAACCTGAGCAATTGATATTCTGACAGAAAAGTGGTAGAAGGGATAGAGAAGACATGAAGAATTTGAGAAATGTTTGCAAAGTAGAATGGTTAAAAGGGAATGAGGGAGAGGGGAGAACTGAACATAACTCTCATGTTTATGACTTGAGAAATTAAGGAAATGTTAACACTGAACCCTCAATTAAGATAGAACAGAAAGTTTTGAGAGGAAGGACAGAGCACAGGAGTGGAATTAAGGAAACGGAAAAAGGAAAGGCTGAGTTCAGCTTTGGGCATGTCCATGTACAATGGGACCTGCCTCTAGAGGACCTTCAGAACACTCTTGGATATGCAGGTCAGAATCTCCAGAGAAAAACGCATTTGGGACTTACGAGCACATGTGGTGACTGAAGCCATGGAAGATGGAGTGGCCAGGGAGGAGCTGGGATTGAGAGGAGAAGAAAGTGGAAGACAGACCCTCGGTCATACAAATAATTAAAGAGCAGGGATTGGAAGACAAGTCACCGAAGAAGGCTGAGGTGAAGTCACGAGCAGTGGAGCATGCTGACACAGACGCAAGAGCCAGCGCTCGGGTGGTTACCAAGGAGGGGCCAAAATAGCAATGGATGCTGTGGGGACGTCTAGTGAGTTGGGGACTGAAATGTGCTCAATGACTTTGACGGAGGGGAGGTCACTCTAAAGAGACTCTAGGCAGCTTAGCTTCAGGAAAGTGACACAGAAAGCAGGCGGATTATAGAATCGAAGTGAATGAAACATGAGAAAGTAGAAACAAAGGGAAGACCACACTTTCAAAGAGCTAAGCTTTGAAGCCAAAGGGGAGTCACGGGAGAGAAGAGGTTTGAAGGGGAAGAGATTCGGGAAATGATAGGGATGGTATCACGAGCTTACTTGATGGGGTTAGCCTGGAACAGGAGAGGTATTGCTTTCTGAGCTAGGACTGACTTGAAGTTGAGGAGTTCCTGTTTCCAACGTGTTAATCTCATGCTCTGTGCTCTTAGCAAACTTTCTTCAGATTTCCATTCCTTTCTAAAGTACAGTACCCTAAGGCAACTGCCCCAGTTATATTTTCACACTTTCTAAAAGAAACAAAAAGAAAGAGTAGAAAAGTAAAAGGCAAGAAATAAGTTGAAGTAGTAGAAAAGAATATGAGTTACACTCTCTAGCAAACTACCTAATAAGGAGGAATGAGTACCAAACTCCAGAGAGAAGCGCTGCTGTCTGTGAACCTATACTGACAAATTAGGCCTCCTTCACACACGCACACACACACACACATCCCTGCTTCTTTTTCCACCCTGCTCTAACCCCCACCTATACCCTGATCAATCTTTTTAAGGCTCTGGGAACTCTCCTGCTCTGGTCTGAAATGGATCAGTACGGTGTGCTGTAGGAACTTCTCGGAAGCCAATCCTCTACTGGGATGGCTGAGAAGCACTCAACTACATGAAGAAATAACTATAAGCCACATAAATGTAGCCCCCAAATTCAAACTAAAATAGCCAATCCAACTTCTCAGTCAGTTTCAAAACAAACAAACAAACAAACACCATATACAAATCTTTGGCTTTAAAAAAATTGACAAGTAATTAAAAAGACATGTTTTAGCATTTGCAGGGGCCAAGCAATACAATGGTGTGGTTATCTGGCTTAAGGGTTACCAGTTTGTAACCTTTAAGCCACAAAACAAGAGTAAAAAAGTAGGGAGAAGGGCAAGAGATTGTTATCGATCTAGCAAAACTCAGGAAATGAGAAAACCAAACATAATAAGAAACCATGATGAATAAAAGAAAAAGACAGATGGCTTAAATAAGACCAATCATGGCAAATGTTATACTTGGCTACCATAATATATGGATGCCTAGAATTAATAATAATAAAGGCAAAAATTCAGCTATAATAAAATGATAGGGCAAAAATAAAAAGATGAACAACAATATTCCAAGTAAGAAGTTAGGAAAAAGAAATGAGTTGCAATACTATCTTATATAAAAGAATTCAAGGCTAAAATAGTACACTAATAAAAGATAGACTCTGCTGGATTTCAGCAAATTATGAATATTTATGCACAGAAAAGCAATGCATCAAAATACAGAAAAATAATTTAGAAAGATGTTGAGAAACCATTATTAAAATGGAAGCTATAATGCACATTTAAAAATTAAATCAACAAAATATAATTAAGAGGACTGAGTGAACAATGAACAAGATGAACTATTTATAAATATTTACATGTATGTATCACATATAGACAATTTGCTGGGGCTGAGAAATGCATGTCTCTCTAAGTGTATGACTTCCTACTCAGCTCCAGCCACTTACCGCCAAGGGAGTTACAGGCCTAATGTTTCTAGGTATTTCAAAAGAATCTAAGATATTTTATTTATAAACACATACACACATAAATTTTGTGTCTGGCATAGATGTGAGACACATTTTTAAATGCACATAAATATTTACAAAATTGATCATGTGCTGGATTAGCTATTCTGATCACAATTCAATAAAATCTGTTACAAAGCCTCAAAACAAACACTAAACAGCTGGAAACATAAAATACTCCATAAATAACTTTAGGATGAAAATATTAATCAAAACTGAACCACATACTACTAAGAAATGACTAACAATGAGAGCAATATATCAAAACTTAGGCAATACAGTCAAAGCAGTTCTCAGAACAAAGTCTAGAGCTTTATTAGAAATACATATATTGGAAAACAAGAAGCTTGGAAATATAAATGACTTAAGTATTTGATCAAATAAATCAAGTAATTAACAACCACAATATATAAGTAAGAAAATAATAAGATAAGAGCAGAAACAATAAACTAAGAAAAAGCAGACATGGTAGAAAAAAAAAATCCAGCTCAGATTTTGGAAATGTGAAAGATTCAAATAATTGTTTTTTCATATAAAACTATACTTTGCTGGTGAAGATATATTTAACAATAAAAGACATTCTATATTCTACAGATTTGTTAAATTTTAGAGCAATTCAGAAAAAACACTAAAAATATTAAGATGTACTTTTTTTTAGAAGACTTTGTTTTTTAGAGCAGTTTTAGGTTCACAGCAAATTGAGCAGGAACTGCAGAGTTCTTGTGTACCAGCTGCCCCCCCACCCCCATGCACAGCCTCCCCTACTACCAACATCCCCCACCAGAGCGGTGCATTTGTTACAGCTGATGAACCTGTAGAGACACATCATTATTGCTCAAAGTCCATAGTTTGCATTAAGGTTCACTCTTAAGTGTTGTACATTCTATGGGCTTTGACAAATGTATAATGACATATATCCACCATTGTACTATCACACAGAATAGTTTCACTGCCCTAAAAATTCTCTGTGCTCCACCTACTCATCCCTTCCTCCCCTGCATCACTTCTTGGCAACCACTGATCTCTTTATTGTCTCTGTTGTTTTACCTTTTTCAGAATTTCATCTAGTTAAGATGTGTTTTTAATGTTATATAATATTTCATGAACATAAATATTATATCAACACATTAATATACTTGTATAATTATTAATATATCTAGTAATAACTTATTAAATATTGATTAATACTATAGTGTTAATATAGCAATTAATTTTCTATAGAGGAACAAACATTACTATATAGATTAATAAAGATTAAAATACTTTATGAGCTGTTAATTTTCTGTATATTTCTCAAATCCCCAGAGTATAAACAAACAAGTCATTTTTGGACATAGAGGGAAAAGCAGCTCATTTATTTCCATACCAGATTAACCCCAAACACAGTTTTATAGGAACTTTACATATGTTCTAAAATTCTTTCACAGTAAAGTTAATTCTATTTAAATCCAAAATATGGGCAGTATATGTTTCTAGGATTTGAACTTTACAACATCATAATTTAAAGGAAAAAAACTTTGCTTAGTGAGTCCTTAATCCAACTTCAAATAAAATAAAATAAAAGAGCACAGCATAGCTCTGTCAGGGTGGGCTTCATGCTACACGCGTATAATTTATACAGATAAAAAGCATCCAGAAACCCATTAACCCCTTTTACTGGCTCATGGAAAAGAGACTTAGATTTTGTCTGACATGGATGAGAGTGGGGACTGAAAAGTAAGGTTGTGTAGTGTGCTGAGATTTGAGATAGAAGCTGCACATAGTAACATGCATCCCCTTAATTATGCAGGTAAAACATAGATATCGTGCTAGGAACAGTAAATATGAAATAGAAGTTGAATGTAAGATCAAGGCAAGCATTTATTTGCAACTCAATTCAATAACACCAAAATAGGGCATGTGTTAGAATGAATTTTGTTAGTTCACTCTTTCTCCTCCTCTCCCTCCTTTATTTCTTCCTTCCAATATTTGTTAAGTTCCTAACCAATAAGACAAGCACTGTCCCTGATCAAGATGCTAAAAGTCTAACTAAAATATACCATACTTATAACTATGATAACAGAAATACTATTGAGAACCAAAGGAGCTCCTAGGAAATTCAACACGCAAGGATAGGGTGAAGAAGAAGGAAGAATGTTTCAGGCAACAGAGCCAAAAAAAAAAAAAAAATTCATTATAGGTAAAGCAGAGAACATGGGGAACGGTGAGAAAGTCAGGCAGGAACATATACAGAAGCCATGTTAAGGAAGTAGGACTTGACCTAAGGGCAATGGGAAGGCATGAAGGATTTTAAAGCAGAAGAGTGACATATCCGGATTTGTGGTTTTAAGAATCATCCCAGATGTGAAGGAGAGAATGAACCTGTTGCAACAACCCATGTGAGAGACAATGGTGGCCGGCAAGCGGGAGCGACAAAGGACATGGGATGTGAAAGGGTTTGAGGGATACAACTCAAAAACCAACCCAACCATAAGACTAGTGATTAGTTGGACAGGGGTTGAGTGAAACGAGGGGAGAGGGGACTCAAGGATACAGCTACATTTCTCCAGTATCCCTGTGTGTCGAGAGCTCTGTGCTCGTGCATGTTATCTCGTGTCAACCCGATAAGGCTGCTGTGACTGTGAGTCCCAGCTTGTGTGGGATCTGGCACGGCCCAGGAGGCAAAGTGGTTTATAGAACTGGGGGTCACAAAAGAACGGTCTGAGTAGATCAGTGAGGAAGTTGGTGTGAGGGGCCAGTGACCAAACCGGTGTTTGGTCTAGAGTTCAAAGATCTGGTTGAAAATACAAATTTCAGATTCATGAATTGAAGCCATGAAAGTGAATATAGAGAGAAAGCAGGTTGAGAAGCAGAGGGCCAAGCACAGCAGCCTGCAGGGGAGGAGCCAGCGAGAAACATCTAGGAGGAACCACCAGGGAGGTACCAGAAAACTCAGAAAAATGGGGCATTGCTAAAGCAAAGGGACGACACCATTCCAATGAGTCATTTGTTTCTGGAAGGTCAGGTATATCATTTATCTCTTTAGTCTGGGTGAGAACAATTTTGGTGCAAATTCTTATTGCCAAGGGAAAAGCCTATTAAAGAAAAGGGAAAAGGAAAACGTTCATAAGAAAGCTGTACTTTGGCTTATATACTTATATACTTGTAATCCAGTTCTCATGAGACTGATTTTAATGACAGGTTCTTTCAGAGCAGGGCTGATGTATAAACTTGAGGTGTGAACAGGTATGCGACGCAGAGTTTTTTTCTGAGGGTTTGGCAAGTTAAGCTTATGAAAAGACATTTCATTTAGAAATTTTAATAAAGATAAAACAACCTATGTTTTTAAAACCATAGTGTGGGTGGTGGGTAAGGGAGCTGCAGCTCTCATGAGTGAGAGCTTGGTGTACAAATGGAGCCTGATTCCACAGATTTTTACCCTTTCTTTGATATTCCCTCTGTGTCGCTCTTGCATATGCACATACCCAGTTAAGCAAATATATTTTATATGAATTGGGTGTTAGAGTTAGTTCTAATAAGACATTGAAATAGACTAAAAAAACTACTAATTAATCTTTAAAAACTAAAGCATAATTAGGATTTCTGAGAATGTATGTTAGCCTTTAGTCACTGTATTCATGAACAAAAGGTACTTTTCAGAGAGTCTGTGAGATTGCAAAGGATTTAAGATTTAAATATGGAAGGTGCTAATAAGTGAAAAAGATCAGGATATGTATTTTGTCTATAAGATTGCATCACATGCAAATAAAGACTGGAAAGGTGATGCACACATGTGACTGATTGTTTGATTTGCATACTATTTTCTCTTTTCAGAAACCTTCCTGTTATATTATTATGTCACTTTCATAATTTTAAAATAAAATAAAACCTGAATTAATTTTTTTAAAAGAAAATATTTCTTTTGGAAAGGACACAAAGTAGCAGCTAAGCTTAATTTTTGAGTTGACTGAAGAAGGTCTTGGATAATAACTTTCACAATGTTTTTATCATGCATCTACCAATTTTACTATATCCTCATGAGAATTCTCTTCCCTGAAAATATAGTGACATCTGGTTTGGGTCAGTGATACCTGTGCAATTTAATTCCTATCTGTTCTCACTTTCCCTCCACATGTTAACTTACAATTTTGTCTATTCACTACTTACCTTGTTCTGTGTTATCTAAAATTAACTTGGAGAGAAAAAAGACTACACACAGATAGCTTTTGGAAAGTTACTAATAGGTGGGAGGACATTTTCATATAGAGTTGATGGTCAGAATTTTGATTGTTTTCTAGCAAGGAATAGGGGGTTGCCAAAAAGAGTAGACATTTCTACAACACAATAATACTGCAGAGAATTTGAGGCAAGACTCTTTTACCACTGAAACTATCCAGTGGCATAATTAACTTTGCACCTGATAACTACGAACAATGATTTTTTTTTCCCGTGGGAGAAAGTGGCTAACATGGTGTCTCTTAACTTTATTTTTTCAATTTAATATGGGAATTTAAAGACATAAACAAAATTAGAGACTAGCACAATGAAATCCTATGATATTTATTACCCAGCTTCAATAAATAGCACTATTTTTCAATTCTTATTCTATCTAGTCCCAACCCAAACTTCTCCCCTGAGGTGATCTTAAAGAAAATCCCAGACAATCATATTATTTCACCTCTAAATATTTCGATATACTTTAAGATTACAGATTTTATTAAACCTTGGATTTCAGCCTGCAAAGCTTCATCTCATGAAAACTGCAGGATATTCTTGTTCATATAAACAAGCTTTTGCATGTTAATATGCCTGCATCACCTTTGCACATGAAACTGACTACTGGGCTCAGAGTCAATATAACTAAAATATCGTAGAGAAAATTTAGAAAGATGACTTCTTAGTTTCCTTCAGGTACTAGGTTCACAAGTCTAACAATTATTGCTGTGCTGTGTAGGTCACTTTATAAGAGGTTTACAGGGATCTTGTGGGCCATGTGGCCCAATCTCACTCTCAGTTCAGGGAAACCCTGTTCAACATGATAACGATGCCTTATACTTAGGACTACAGTTTTGATACTAACATCAACTCCTGTTAGCTTAGTTTGTTATAATTCACAAGGCATTATCTTGTTTGATATTTTCAACAGTTCTATGAGAACAGTATTAGCATGTCCGCTTTGCAGATGTAAAACTGAAGCTAAGAGAAATTAAGTGGCGAGCCTGATTCACAGAGAATTCACACAGTGGAGAAGAATGCCGTGTCTCAGATTCCTCTAGATTCATATCGTATGTTCTTTGTTCAACACAGCTGCAACTTTAAAAAATTATTACACCAATCGTGTGAAGTTGCCTAGGTAGGAAAACTATGGTTGAGGAGAAAAATTATGCAAGTTAACAGCGTTGCCCAAGGTTACGCCACTAATGAGCAGCAGAGCTGGGGCAGGGCGCAGATTTCCTATCTTCTACAGCATTCTTTCTACCACACCAGTGTGCCTCTGTCTGAAAAGTCTGATTTAGGAAGCTCTCTTTTTCCTAGCAAAAATATATTTGGTACTTAACCCTCTGGGAAAGTTAAATTTATTTCACTTGCTTTGCCTTGCAGTTGAGTCTTTAACACACTACATATTTATGAGTCATGTTTTATCCTTAGAAAAGTTAAAATACACATTAACTTTCAAGTTAATATAGATATTAAGATATACACTAATACAAACCATTAAAGACACTTCAGTGATTAAACTATTGGAAGGGAAAGAAATGAAACTATAAATAAAAAGTGCTTTGAGCAAAAGCTGAATATTTATTTGACATTTTATTAAAACCTGAAAATTGAGTAGAGGCAAAAAGATCCTGAAAATGTACTTGATGTTGTAGAGTGTTTAGAAATAGAAGCTATTTAATCCTGTTTTGTAAACAATTTAAACCTGTATCTATCTTAATCCTCATCTTAAAGCAGGATACTGTGCAAAACAAGGGGGTTGAACATTCGGGGGTGAAATTACCGGAGTCAGGGAACAGAGACCCCACTGGGAGGTGAAATGCCAGCCATTCCTCTTAGCAGCTGATTGAAAAACAAAATAAACCCAGAATTGTCTTTGTTATGCAAAGTCCAGTGAGTTTTCACACCAATCCATTAGATACCCCAACTTAGGGTATTTCCTGTACTTCTTGACCTGACTTTGAGGTAGGTACTGACCTGTTTAACGGCCTGACTCTGTTTCAGTATTCTTTAATATGCCCCTGTTCTAAATTCTTAAGTACTTACAGCGATTGATCCCTCCAGGTAGATGCTTCTGACTGACACCAGATAGTTCCTGGTTTCAAAGGAAGAGACCAAGCCTCTTCCCTGAACATCCAGGCTTTCACTTTACAGCACTCAAAAATAAGATAGGCCATTTTAGATTACGGTGCTATAGGATATTTTAACCTTTGGAAGGAAGCACAGCTCTACTGAGTATGTATTTATTGGACTCCACACGAATATATTAGATGAGATAGTTCACAGCTTCAACAGTAGATCACACTACATTCAATTTCATTGGTCTAGCGTGCTGTGAAGAAATTATAGGCACACTAAAGGTAAAAGTTTGGAAAGCTCTTACAAAAGATTCTTTTGCTGTATATGTTTGGACAACTGTACTTATTCATTCAACCTATAGTATTAAAATATCTATGATGTTTCAGGAACTATTTTTTTAAGTTCTGGGAATCCAGTAGTGAACAGCCAGTATCTAGTATCTACTCTCATGGTGTGCATGTTCTTATTAGGAGAAGAGAGACAACAGAAAAATTTCAAAATGGATAAGAGTTATGAACTGTTACACAGGAAGGAGCAAGTTAGACAGGATGATCAGGAATGTCTCTCGAAAGCAACTTTTGCCCTGAGAATTATCATAGGTAAGAGGGAGTCATTCAAAGCATTTTTTTAAAAACACATTTTGCTCATCAACAACTAAATAGTTCTATATCTTAATTTTTTTTTTTAAAGCAGGCTTCACAAATCTTCATCACAGCAATGGCTGACTTTTGTTTTTGTCATGGACTGGTTTTAGGCCATGAAAAAAATCACCTCACTTTTCCTAAATGAGAAAATGGTACCTGAGTAGAGACATAACAAACCATTGTCTGCCAGGTATACATCAGCTAGCCATGCTTTATTTCAGTGATAAGACAATAGGAATAATTGGATGTTGGTTCTTATCGCTTCTTTTTGAACTAACAACTTCCCCAAGAACATAAAATTTAGAAGGCAGTGGCGATAATTTGTGTTGCTTACTTCCTCATACATCTTTTTACAAACCACATACTGGGTGTGTCCTCTCTGTACTCTGCTTTCCACCACTCTCTAGGGTTTATTCCCCAGAGTTCAATAACAATAGTACCACCACGGGATCCAAGCACGCTATTACTGGTGTCTTTCACATTTTAAAATGATACTGATACAGGAAAACTCTGACTCCAAAAAACCTCCGCTGCCTTGAGGCATACCTCTTCAGGGGAAAGGCTAAGGGAGTAAACCCCGACAGAAAATCCGGAGCCGGAGTCCCTAAGGCGGTTCGACATTGTAGTCAACACCGGCAACTCCTGCGGCGCACCTGAAGCCAAGCTGTATTGACTCCGTCTTTCCCTTGGACCCTTCAGCTGCGAAGAGAGGGGGGTCTGCTGCATGGGCAACAGCAGACCCTCCATATCACCCTGCCCAGGCTCTGTAGCTTCAGCTTCACTGGAGAGGACACTCCAGCGTCATCACAAGATGTCGATTCAACACGGGAGGAGACAAATACCGTATCATCCCGAGTTGGACTGCACAGCCATTCTCGGCGGTGCAGATAGACTCTTAAGAAGCTACACCATCGTCTCTCAAGACGGACGGCTGCCGACGACGATACCCCTACTTGGCTTCAACATATTTTATTTTTACCATAATGTAATTTATGTAAGGACTTGTGAGAATACTACTGTTTATATCTATCGTTGTCTTTAAAAATGAGAGTTTATGATAGAAGCACCCAACAAAGAAATTCAGGTCTAGTCATGTATTTTGAAGGCTTAGTTGGGAGATTTCTAAGTTCTCCCTTACAACCTTGCTTCTATACTTGGCACAGAGTTCCAGTGAGTGAAAACACAAAATCAGTAATGATGTTATACTACATTTCGTCTCTGCATTTTTCCCCCTACAGCAATCAAAGTACTGTCATGGGTTGGAGGAAATTGAAAGTAATTTCTCCTCTCAAGGAGTTCATCAACTCCTTTTTAATGGACTGGGAATTGAGAAGTCAGAGAGGTGACCTTGCTTTGCTACTAACAAACTGTATGAGTTTGGATACTTCATTTGTCTCGGTCTCTGTAGTAGGCAGCTTCCAAGACAACTTCCCAAAGACCCCTGCTTTGGGTAGTCACAGCTTTCTGTAATCCCTTCCCCTTGATTGTGGGCTGCAATAAGTGCCTCACTTCTGATGAACAGAATATAGGTGACAAGATAGCACTGGTACCATAAAATAGTCAGAGCACCAGGGAGTTTCCCCCATCAGCAAAGATGGAGGCAGGGGGATGCTCTTACACTGAGTACCAGATTGGGAGTGGACCAGGGAAAGGCAGGCATATGTGCCATAGAAGTCAAGATGGCTCAGGGAGAAGTGCTGGATGAAAGAGGCCTGTCAGTCTAGCTGGGGAAAGGAAGGGATTGGTTGGGAGGTGGACCTACCTGAAGTGTACCAAAGTTCAGGGAGTTGATTGGTCATTTTGAGAAAGCACCTGGCCTGTCCCACGCCCAAGCTAATATAACCCCAGGGGAACAAAGAAGCTCCCTCTCTCTTGCTTGTGACTGCACTAGCATGGTGCACTCACCTGTCCTCCCAATGGGCCTTCACAGCCATGTGGCCCATGGCCTCCAGGAGGGAACCTCTCACTCCCTCCTGCCGACTTGGTGATGCACTAGTCTGTCCTTTCATGTGCTCTCTTGCCATGTAGCCCTGGCATCCATGTGGCCCATGGCTATGTGGGCTCCACACACAGGAACAAGCTAAGCTGCCCGAATGGGAACTGAAACCACTCAGCAGCCGCCTGTGGGCTCCAAAGGATTGTATTTCAACAAGGAGCAGGAACTCTGGACACTGGCTTTTTTTTTTTTTTTGGCCAGAGGACAGCTGAACTTTTCCATGGCAGAAAGAGGAAATGGTGTTTGAGATGGGAGTCCACCATTCTCCCAGGTCGCATCAGCCCCTGAATAAAACCTCTTTCCTTTTGCACCAGCATCTGCCTCACAAGTTCAGCTTTCATGGTGACAGAGAGCTGAACCCGTTTTCGTTTGGTTACAGTACTTCAAAGTGTAAGTCAGAAAGAGGCTGTGATTTCCCTCTTTAGCTTGCTTTCTCCCTGGCTCACTCTGAGGGAAGCCAGCTGCCATGCCTGAGCAGCCCTATGAGGATGCCTATGGGAAGTAATGCTTCCAGCCAACAGCAGCGAGGACCTGAGGCCCTCACTTTAACAGTGCTTTAGACCTTAGTCTTGCCAACAGACATACTAATGGGCTTGGAAGGAAAACCTCTCTGAGTCTAGACTGAAGTGAAACCACACCCAGCTGACACAGGAACCGCAGCCCTGTGAGAGGCTCTGAGCCAGAGGACCCAGCTAAGCTTCACCAGGATTCCCGAACCACAGAAAGTGTGAAATAATGAATGTTAACTATCTTAAGGCACCAAGTTTTGGGGTGAAGCAATTATTAACTAGTACAATCTGTTTTCTTCTTTGTTAAAAAATGTATAAATGATTTTTTGAGTCTCTTTCTAGCTCTAAGTATCAATGAATATGTAGCAAACACATAAAAAGAGAAATCATACATTGACACGCAAACTCCAATTTCATGTTGTTATAGTAAAATTCACAGTTCAAAAACCCATGGTAGTTCTATGGCCCAAGTCT
Source organism: Furipterus horrens (assembly GCF_987537825.1). NCBI lineage: Eukaryota > Metazoa > Chordata > Mammalia > Chiroptera > Furipteridae > Furipterus > Furipterus horrens. Next base: position 121,899,361 of record NW_028327172.1, on the reverse strand, counting down.
GCTTTAGTAGCAACACTGTAGTTAACAAGAAAAACTAGAAAAACATTTTCCTTATAAAGTATGTGTTGTTAATGGGAAAATTTATAAAGACTAATTAAATACCCCAAATTCATATTTTTCAGCTTCAGGAATTTGATGTGTTTGGGTTAAGGAATATAATAGGTTTCATAGCCATTGCATTTAAAAAAAATCAGAAATGATATAAGAAATAGAATTATTTTATTATTATAGATGTCAACAATGTACAAAATGTCTTATAGCTATGCTAAATCAAGATATATTTTGTCAAAACTAAATGTCTGTTATGTACCTGAATTTATTTTATTCCAAAGCACTTTCTGAAAATAGTATTTGCATATGGAGTATAATAAACTAAGAATGTATATTTTTAATTTAGGGAAACTACTAAATTTTTTTTAAAAAACTGGGTATAACCATCAATAGTGGAGATAAAATAAAATCATTAACAAATACTCAAAATATGCATAAGCAGTAGAAAAAAAGGAAAAGAGAAACAAAGACCTGATGGGACTGACAGAAAACAACTCAGCAAAGTGGCAGATTTCAATCTAATACTCTTTCTAGACAACCCTAAAATACTTAAGAGAAAATAGCTTCGAGTGAAATCAGTAGAACAGAGGTGAGAAAAGGGGCTTTAGCCCTCTCTCTGCTATGTACTAACTACATGACTTTGGAAAAGCAGTTTAATGATCTGTAAAACAGGAAAGTTGAAATCAACTCTGGCAATTTCCAATTATAATATTCTATGGACCTACTGAAAATGTGTGAATTATAACTCCTAAATACCTAAAAAATATGAAATAAATGGTAGTACAACTACAATTCAACAGGTTATTCTTATAAAGTATACATAAGGCCATGAGGAAATCATTTATGATAAATAATTCAGAGGGAAAAAGAAAACAAAACTGTATGTACAGAATCATCACTAATACCAAGTAAAGAAACAAGTAAGCAAATAACAATAATACAACTCTGTACACACACACACACACACAAACCACAAGAAATTCCCATATTTTACATATAGCAGTTATTTTCTTTCTTTTATTTTCCCAAGTTTTTTAGTCAATAAATAAATGTATGTGAAGATTATATCCTAATGAAAATAATTTTTAAATGCTTAGTTTTTCATATGTAATAATGTTACAAAAAAAGTACATAATATCTATAGTTCTGAAAACATGTTTGCAAACAAAATAAATATATAACTCCCAAGGAAAAAGAGAATCTTCCAAATATACTTATTTTATCAAATGCTTCTCACTCATGCACGCCTTTTCTATCAACATCCTTTAAGAGGGAATCTGAAGAGAATTTTCCTGACTCTGAATTTACTCCCAGCCTGTGAGAGTTTCCAACTCACCCAAGGAACCATGCAGTTCCTCCCTGCCTGATAACCGGCATCTCATCACTATCCTGTAACCTCCAAAGCAGTACTTCTCAAAAAGTGATGATCCCTAGGCCTGCCGAGTCAAAATCACCTATGGCCACCTATGTTAATGCAAAGTCTGAAGCTAAACCTTGGCCAACTGATTCATAACTTCTAGGAATGGAGCCTGAAAATATGTACTTTAGCAAGCCTCCTAGGTAAATGTTAGCATAACAAGGACAATAAACTAAGCTCTCCAAGGATGGCCTCTGGAGTAGCGGCACTGGTACTACCTGGAAATGGGTTAGATGCAAACTTTCAGGCCCCATCCTAGACCCTCTGACCTAGAAGTTCTGGGGTTGGGAACCCAGAAATCTGTTTTTTAAAGAAAACCCTTGATGAACCTGGTGCACACAGAAGTATAAGAACCATTGCTCTAAGGGCATTATTTCCAACTTTTTTGAACACTTATTCCTTATCAATAAAAGAAAATATTTTGAGCATTTTCCCAATTCTCAATACACATACATATAACTGATAATTCATATACATACACATTTGTGGTTCATTAGTTTTTACATGAATATAAGTTTTCATTTCTCATGGGTATATAGGTAAGAGTAAAACTGCTGGGTCATATTATCATGTTTAACCTTTTGAGGAACTAACTCCTTAATGGAGTAGGTGCACCATTTTACATTCACAACAGCAGTGTATGAGAATGCCAATTTCTCCATATACTTGCCAACATTTGCTATTATGTGTCTTTTGATTGTAGCCATTTTATAATATTAGTGGGAAGTGGACAGCTTTGTGGTTTTGATTTGCATTTTCCTAATGGCTAATGATGTGAGCATATTTTCATGTACTTATTGGTCATTCATGTATCTTCCTTTGAAGAAATGTCTACTCAGAACCTTTGCCTATTTTTTCTTTGTATGTTTTTAAATTGGATTATTTTTAATTTTATTATTGAGATAAGAGTTATGTCTATATTCTAGATATAAGCCCTTATCAGAGATACTCTCTGCAGTGATGTTCTTCCATCATATGGGTTGTCTTTTGAAATTGTTTTAATGAGTTCTAAGAAGCACATAAGTTTTACAATTTTGATTATGTACAATTACCTTTGTTGTTGTTGCTGTTGCCTGTGATTTTGGTGCTGTATCTTAGAAGGCTTGTGTACTTCAGGGTCATAAATCTTTATGCCTATGTTTTCTACTAAAAGTTTTATAGTTTTAGGTTTTACTTTTATATCTTTCTCCACTTTGAGTTAGTTTTGAACATAGTGTGATATAGCAGTTATTTTATTCTTTTCATGTTGTTAAAAATTGAATTGTTTTCTTAATTTCATTTCAGATTGTTTGTTGCTAGTATGTAAAAGTACAACTGATTTTTGATGATGCTTTTATACCCTGCAGCATTGGTGAAATTGTTTTAGTGGATTTCTTAAAATTTTCTATATACAAGATTTAGTCATTTGCAAATATAGTTTTTCTTCTTCCTTTCTAATCTTGGTATCTTTTTAGTCCATTTTCTGACTATTCTGGTAAGAGAACACACCTTTGTCTTGTTCTTGATCTTAAGGGACAAGCATTCAGCATTAACCATTAAAAGTATGATGTTAACTGTAAGTTTTTGTGTAAGTCATTTAACAGGTTGAGAAAGTTTCTTTCTTTTCCTAGTTTGTTGAGTGTTTTTATCTTTATCATGAAATAGTGTTGAATTTTGTCAAATGCCTTTTTATGTGTGTGTCTACTGGACAATTTGAGTATTAAAATAAATAATTACAATAATTTGATATAATCCATTAAATAAAATACAAATCCATGATTCATACTAATAAAAATAAATGTGACAGTTGTGCTGTATTCTATTGATATAGTGTATTACATCCATTGACTTCTGGATGTAAAACCAACCTTGCCTTCTTGTGGGACAGGTTGCAGAATGAACCCATTTGGTTTTAAAATCCACTGCTGGGTTTGGTTAGCTAGTATTTTGATAATTTTCACTTCTATATCCTGAAGAGAATTTTCACTTTTATATCTATATTTGTCTGTTTTCTTGCTTGTGATGACTCTATAGCTGGTTTGCTCTAAAAGTGTTAGGAGTTAGCATTTTGAAACTACTGTCTGTGTATTCTAGGAATGAGCAAATGACTCAATATATTAAGAATAATAGCATTTTCAGAGTTTTTTTTTTTAATTGTTGGAGAAGTAAATACAAACATAGAAGTGTGAATGTGACAGAATTAGAATGAACTAGATGCTACAACCAGAATCCTGTTGGTGGATTAGAATTGGAAATACATTTGTGTGATCTGGTTACATAGACACACACACACACACACACACACACACACACACGTGTGTGTGTGTCTTAGCACTGTCCACTGAGACGGCCAAAAGCAGTCGTATCCCAGTACTAATAACTATATGTAGCATCTAGATCTTAGAATAAAGGCTAATTCCAGGGTAGGGTCAGGAAAATGACAAGATAAGCTTGGAACATTTTATGGTGCCAAACATTAACAAAGTGCTCAAAGAATAATGGGGACATGTCAAAATTATATAGAAATCAGTTTAAAAAGACTCCTATTGGCCAAATCTGAGATAATTTGAGTATGAAATCAGTAATGACATTAATGGAATACAACCAATTAAAAAATAATCATCTAGGAATCCATATTGATATAAATAAGAGGAGAAAAATAAATAAGTGAACAAATGGGGGAGGAGAAGGGAAAGCTTTTCCTTAATTTGCCAATTAATAAATATGAAAGAAATGATGTGTTAGAGAATCACCATTTTGTAAACATTAAGGTAATTAATAGTAATTGATTCAGACAAGAATTACTAGTGAACGCTACATAAATTGTGATGAGGAACAAGATACATAGTTTCAAAGTCCTGCCCCATAAATTATTTATTAATTACAAAGGGAAAATATTATAACTTCATAGTAGAGAAACCTGGTATGTTCCATTTTAACCAGGTAATACATATCACCATTATCATAATGGATAAACTGAAATCATGTGATTTTTTTTCCTGTTGTATATTACTTCTATGGTATTCCTTCCCCAAATCTATAATCAGAATCTAATGATGAAGAAATGTCAAACAACCCTAAATTTATGAAACTGTCCCTCAAAATAACTTGCCTGATCTCTTAAAAAATGTCTTCAAAAAAAATGTCAAGGTCATAAATGGCAAAGAAAAGCCTAGTAATCCGTCAGATGAAAGGAAACTAAAGAAACATGAATATTAAATACAACATGATCCTAAACTACATCCTGAACCAGATGAAAATAAGTATTAAAAAACATTATTGGGATAACTGATGAAATCTGAATATAGACTATGGAGATACAGTATTGTATCAATGATAAAAATTCCTGATTTTGATCCTTTCGCTGTGGTTAAATTAGAGAAGCTAAAGGACTAAAGTGGGGGGGGGGGGGGAATGTCTACAACTTACTGTAACCAGTTCAAGAAAAAGAAAAAAATATATGTATATAAACAGATAGAATTAGGGGAGAAGGGGGTAAAGAAGTGAGCATGAATGACAAAGCAAATGCAGCAAAATGTAAGCAATTCGTGAATCTGGATATTTTTTGCACTGTTTTTGAAGTTTTCTGTAAGATTGAATTACACTAAAGTTAAAAAGTTTTAAACTACATGTGTCAACAACACAAATACTGAATATTTATCAAGAACATACCAAGAAATTTAGTTTCATAGGTGTACCTATCATCTTGCTAAAGCAACAGGAAACTGCTTTTTGTTTTGTAAAACTAAAGGATTCCTTGTAGCACAGTGAAGTTTAAAAAATGAGTAACAAAATAGCTAACACTGTTCCCATTTCAGAAAGCTGTTTGTTCTAAAGGGTAAAAAGATAAAAGTTCAATTTCCTGAAGATGTAATCTAGTATTATCCACACCAGGTGCAATATCCATCCAATCTTATCCAAATAAATCAGACCAAACTTGTGCCTCTGAGAATAAAAAGGTCAAAATTCGAACAAATTGTTCATCTCAAACAGAGAGAAAGAATGTGAGAAGTGCTCTGTACAAATAAGGTGAATTTATGCCCTGGCACAGGTGCTATGAACAGTGAGATGACTTTGGCATTAAAGAAAAAATTACCTGAGGTTAGGCCAAAATGGCACAGTTATTTTTTATATACAGCATATACACACAAAATATTACAATTCTTTTCATATAACCTAAAATAAAAAATATCTGAAGTAGATTCTTTGTATATTTACTAAAACAAAAGATCAGGGTGATTAAGACTGAAGCAATAATAATTCCTATCATGAAGCCATGAATGACTTGTCTTTTTTTCTCTTTCTCTTCTCCTCTTTCCCTATTCCTCATATTCTCTTTTTTTTTTTTTTTTTTTTTTTTTTTTAAATCCACTACCCTGCCTGTTCAGGCTACCCATAACCCTCACTTAGCAATGCCAGTGGCAATCAAAGCCACAGAGGTAGCTGACCTTGCCCATGGCATACACAAGAAGTGGCACATTTATTCGGAGAGGGCATTTAAATGAGGCAAAACAGCTTTCAAAACATCTCACCAACAAACATCCTGCAGAAAGGAGCCTCTGGGCTTCAGATTATGACCTGCCCCCTGCTGAGATGCTGCACACCTCAGAGTACACCACTATGGCCCGCCCTGGGAAAGGCACATTTTGCCTTACAGCTGCTTTCCCCAAACTTGGGTTAATCTTGTCAAAGAAAAAATTAAAAAATTTTAAGAAACTAAGAGACAGGTTTATAAATTAAAAAAAATAAAAACACTGAAGATTTAGATTTCACCTTTAACTATCTTACCAAAAATACATTCGTGTTTCTTTCTTCCTTTAGCAACAGAAATATTTTACTTTGCCCTGTTTGTTCTGCTTCCATTGTGATGCAGAATACTCCTTAAGAATGCTGGTAGATTTGTAGAGCCAGTCTTTAACTTCAAAATAAAGAAAGTTAAACTTAAGAGGTTCAAAGAAAAACAAAATCTTGTGATAAAACAAAATACAAGGTAATGTGAACATTTCCCTTCCATTCTCTGTCTCAAAAAATATCAAAGTACTGGCTGAGAAGGAAAAGTAGAGTTAGGTGATGTGCAAGATACTTTACATTTTACTTTACTTAGTGATGTGAGATAAATATTATGCTTCTTCAAGCTGAGAAATCTCAGGTTTGGAGAGTTTAGGTAATTTATCTGAGATTATACGTAGGAAATGGCTTGTTTAAAAACTAAGTTTATACTTGCATGTCTTTCTCCTGCCTCCCTGGAATTTTTCTACTAATACTACAGTAACATAATATCTTGACTTTTCAAATAAACTAAGAGGAAACTAATTCTAGAACTAAATGAAACAGTCTAAAATGAACTTTAGCGATATAATATGTATTGTACTTTCAGACCCTGCCAAATTAATCTATACATAATCTGACTAACTGAACAATTTCACAAGTCAAATAAAAATTGTAAATAAAAGTTATTAAGAAGTGTTCATATTTGTGTTAACTGTATGAATCACTAACAAATTAATTTGTAAAAGATTTTTATAAAAGCATGGGAGGTGGTAACAGTACAATGTTTTCTCCTGTGATGTCTTTAACAACTTCTTCAGTGACAGCTATGCTCACTCAACTATTTCATCCATTTTCCTCTGACCAATCAGCTTTTATATCATTTCTTGTTACCAGCTGGGAAACAGGACATAGTAAAATTTCCTAGATGCTTTATCCTAGCAATCTGGTTACTAGCCAGATACAGTAGTAGCACATATGTTCATTTAGCCAGGAAAAATTTTCCAGAGCAACATGAAGAGAGGTCTTAGGGGAAACCAGTGAGCCAATGAACACAGTACCTGAATATGGTAAGACAGCTATTCCTTAGCCTGGGCTGCTCAGATCAAATTTCCTACAGGGCCCATCAATTTCACACCTCATCATCTAGAGCAGCTTGCTGTTAATAAGCCATGGCCACCAATGTGCGTGTCTTTGAAGCACTTCTGGGTCTATCCATCATGGGAAACGGCAGAAACACATTTTGTGCTGCTCTTGTTAAGCAAGGTTGATCATTCATTATTATTAACATGTATTTGTTGGCAAGGGACAATATGGAACATATAATTAGATACAACATCTGTGCAGCAGGTTTTGTATTCAGGCAGAACATTTTTCTCTTTAGAGTGAAAAATAAGTAAAAAATAACGATTATGTATTTATCCATATAAAGAGCACCACTGATTTAAAACTAGTTCTGACCTAACAGAAAACTTCCCTTGAATGTCTTTGAAAAGCTAACCAATACTAAGTGAAAATTAATATGGGATGCCTCCATTCTTTCCTTGTCAGTGGCTCCAGACTTCAGTGGCAAAATTTGACAAAACTGAATCTCTCAAACCTCTCAAAGCCTTTGTTTATATTTGTCAAAAACAAGGGGAAAAAGCTTGGCAAAAGCTCTGTTTTATCTCAAATTCATGTTACCATTTATTGCCACAGATATTAAATTTCTTACTACAGACACTCTTTTCCATATTTAACTTCTTTAAGCAATAAATATACTTGACAAACTGCCATAATTTGACAGGGAACAGAGCAGGGAAAGTGCTATTCCACACTGAATGGTCTAAAAGTGAAAAACATGAAATAAAAATAATAGAATTTAGAAATATAAATTTTCAAATATTCTAAAGAATCATAATAGTATATTTTTCGAAACTAAAATTTATCTTTTAGGATTTTTGTATTCCTCTTGACATGATGTACTGTGAAGAAAATAATACCACTTCTAATATTCCTGTGAATCTAATTTTAAAAACATCAGACAAATCCAAATTGATGGACATTCTTCAAAGTGACTGGCATGTGTTTTCCAAAAATGTCAAGGTCAGGAAAGAATGAGACTGAGGAAATGTTCCACATTAAAGGAGAAACAGAAAGATATGATAACTAAATGCAGTCCATAACATGGAATTTTTCTGTTGCTACCAAGAACATTAGGACAAATGAAAAAATCTTAATAAGGACTATAGTATTGTGTGAATTTTAAATTTCTAATTTTGATAATTACTTTTTGGTTATTTAAGGAAATGTCCTGGCTTTTTCTTGTTTTTTAGGAAACACACTGAAGTATTAGAAGTAAATAATGGGCATCATGTGGGTAAAGGGAATGTAAGAATTCTTAGCAATATTCTTAAAACTTTTCTAAGTTTGGAAAGTTTATCAAAATAAAAAGTTTGAAGAGAATATAACCAAAAAAAGCTTAGTTATTTGCTATAGAAAATGCTATAATTAAAAACATATATTTAATTCAGATAAAGTAAGCTTGGACTTCTATTAATATCCCTTGACAGTTTTCACACATCAAGCAGTTTGCAGCTGTCGTAAGCTGTCACTTAAATAGCTTTCTCTCAAATTTAGCTAAACCAATGGGGAACAATGGCATGATAATCCTCAACAGCTGATAATTTAAAAAGCATTTGCAAAGTATTGTCTCCTTAATGCAAATAGGAAGAATAATATATAGCTGAATAAACAGTATTTTAAAATAAATGCTATCTTGTTACTTTCTAACAGGTATTGCAAACAAAAATATAAAAAAATGTTGCCATACTGAGGTCCTTCAAGCTGATGTGAAAGAATGTCACACACACACGTGTGAATTTTTGTTATTGAACATGTAATCTATACACGGGTTGTTAAAATAACAGCTAATATTTACTAGGTACATTTTTACTATGCTAGTACTTTAGATGCATTTACTATGCAAAACAACTCAGGGAATAGGTTCTATTATTAATGCTACATTAAGATAGCACTTCTCGTGAAACTGCATGGCTTCCCTTGGCTTCGAATGCCCTTTTTTGCTCATTTCTACCTGTCAAAATCATACCTCAGATGTGAAAGTTCAAATGCCAACTATAATCAAGTCTTCCTCAATTCCATGATCAGAATTAATTACTCTCTCTTCTGAGTTTCTATAAACTTTATGCAACATTCATTAAAACTTCCCTAAAAAATATGTATTAAACACTTATACATCTAAGAAACTGAGTTATTTGCAAGAGGCCACATGGTAGAAGAAGGGATTATTAACATAATTTTAATTATATAATAAAATAACAAAGTATTAAGAAGACCTTGAATTTACTGGACACTTACCAATGTGCCAAGCAGAGTACTACATTCTTCACAAACATTATCTCATTTTAGCCTTATAATCTCCCTACAGAGAATTCATTATTAACATTCCCCTTCTGCAGATCGGGAAAATAAGACTTAGAGAAAACATGTAACTTGTCTGAGTGGGCATAACTGGTAGAACGACAGAGCCTGGTCTTTCTGACTCTAAAGCACATGCTTTTACTTTACTTCCTTTAAGGTGACAGACCAGTAAAGGAGAAAACATGCCTCTAAATAAGTTATAGTGCAAGGTGGAATAGTAATGTTCCATAAAAAGAGGAAGTAGAAGTTGAGAAAATATTTCTAGGTAACATCTAAGCTGGGTATTAACAGATAAATAGATATGTAAGAGACAGAGGAAGCCATTCCAAACTGGCAGTGATGGAGAGGTGGGAGGAATTCTGGGAATGAACAGGAGAAACAGAAACTAGTTATGCATGGAAGGTCCATATTCTACATAAGGGAAATTCACATTAGAAAGATAAGCTAAAAATACACTTACCAATTAAGAAGCTTAAACACAAAACTACTGGATTTGAATTTCCCCTCTAGTGTGAGATGCATACATTCAGAATCAATTCAGTATCTCTAGTTCTAAGAATCAGACACAAAAATGTATCAACACATTGTTGTTAACAGTATTTAGTAAGTTTTTAGCAAATGGTAATTCACAATAATCCCAATGCATGAAGAAAACTACTAACATTTTAGTCTCTTCCAATTCCACAGCAGAGGCTACATTTGATCAGTTATACATTATGAAGATTAATCTGGTAAGAACCTTAGAATGGGTTGGAGGGATGTAAAGAACAGAGACTGGGGGGCAAATATAAAGTGATACAACTCCCCAGTCAATACTGTAGCATTTAGAAATGGATGGACCCATATGAAGACTACTTGATAAAATTTCCATATCCATGAGATGACGAAACAAAGCAAGATAAATATAATTAGAATCTTTAAGATTATAAGTGGTAGATGGTTAATATTTTGTCTCAAGTAATTCTCAGAAAGGGATTCTGTGGGGAAATGCTAAAATAGAATAGTACTCAGTAGAATAAAAATATAAAAAAGAGAACAGAGAAAGAACGTGTGATCTTTTATGTCCTGCCTGAGCTTCATATTTAGCTCAATATGCCACTCTGAGGTTTAGTTAAAATGGACTTTCACACAAACTTTTATGCTTTATAAAAATAAAGATGATGTGTATAAACAAGAAAAATCCGTTTTCTGATTGTAAAAGTTACATATACATACCAATAGTAGAAAATTTGAAAAACCAACCAACCAATCAAACAAATAAATGGACAAATGAAAGAGTAAACTATGAAATTCACCAATCAGTGACTGCTACTATTAAAAATTTGGATAGAGAATCAATAACAATTCTGGGGAGTCTACAAAGAGAAAACAGCAGCAGCAGCAACGGCACAAAGGCACGTAATCACATGGGACCTTCAAGGATCAGAGAATAGCAACTTGGAATACTGTACAAATCTGGGGAAGACAGGGAGATGGTGGAAGATGAGGCTACTGCAGATACTAAATTGCACCTTCTAACTGTAGATTCATACAATGTGATCACCAAGGGCACGGCTATTTTACCCATGCATTCCTGGCTATATCCTTCATCATCAAAAACCCATTAGTTCACAGACTGCTTCTCTGTGGACCTTAACTTAGGGTGACTTTTTGTTCTCATGCAGGAAGTAACAATTGGCTATATGTAATGTATTTAAAAAATAGCTTCTAATTAATTTTTCTAATTCAATAGAAAAGATGAATAATAAAATCTTATTTAATATTTAAAAAATTTATTTTTAATTAGTTGGTATAAATTGTCTCCATGTATCTTTAGTAAATGTAAAATAATTTCCTCAAATAAAAATATTTTAGAAAATATGTTTTTATATTTTGCGCTTTTTTCCTCCATACTTGTTTTATAGATTATATGAGCATAATATAAATACTTAATGCTTTTCTCATGAGAAAAATAAGTCATAAGTAATACTTTATGGCAGCCAATTGTAGGAAAAAATCTTAATCATGTTAACATTTAAATAAAAATCAGCATGTCTTAGACATCATATCTTATTACTGCTAATTAAACAACTGTAAATTTAGTTTAAAGCTTGCTATCTAATGCTTTCAAAAGAAAAGAAATTAAAGAATTTACAGGAAGATCAATTAAGCAGTTTATTAGTGTAATCCTTGAATATAAAAAAGATGTTTTATTTTGCTTTTAAAACTCTTAAGATATTTTCTGTTGTTAGTAAATGTGTAAAAAAATAAAACATGAGTCCTGATCATCTCTAAGATCCTTCCTAAGTCTAAAAAATAATGTCACAGGCACAGAATGCTAAGAACCATTTTTCAAAACCATAATAAATTAATAGTCCATACTATGTGTAAAAATACATACAAATTTAAGCATATAAAACTATTATGCTCTTTTCTGTCAGAACACTTAATTTTTTCATTTGTAAATAAGTGTTTTAAGTTAAAAGAAAAAGGTAAAGAGCTATAGCATTCTCTTATGAAAAGGAAAAACTTTGATTACTCTCTCTAATCTTATAATGTGTTCGAGCTTTTGTAAAATGTAAGATCAAGCTTTAAGAAATTAACTGCTTAGTGTTTGAAAAAGTGACATCCCATCCCTTAGTTCTAAGGGTATAGAAAAGAAAGACAAAGGATACAGTTATTGTGAACTGCCAAGGGAACCGTGGTTTAGCAAATATTCCTTAGAGGGTCTTTTAGAATGTTTTATCTACTCCATCACCTAAGCTACGTGACCTAAGAACAGAAACAAGGCCTGTAGCTTTTTTTTTTTTTTTTATTAAATTGCTGTCTGTTTTCTTCAATCCATACTTACAGCAAATTTGTCAGAATATTCAAAAATGTAAATAAACTACGCATGAAAGAAAAAAATGTGTCTAGACAGTAAACATGTGAAAAAAATATTCACTATCCTCATAATCAAAGAGCCAACAATTGAAAATCAATTGAAAAACAACTGAAAAACTGGGCAACAAGATTTTTTAATGACACTGTTCCAACATAGACAAAAGTCACCAAAATGGATTCTATTGTGTGTTGATAGTAGTATATTGGAACAATGTTGTAGAAAAGCAATCTGGTAATAAGTAACAAAGGCAATAAATCTGTTCGTGCTTTTGGCACAGTAATCTATTTCTGGGTATATAACTTTTAATAATAATTAAAATAATATGGGACAAAGGGCATATGCATGAACATAGTCACTGCAAAGTAATTTATAACAGCAAAATATCAAATGCAACCTCAATGTGCAACAAGAAGAAAATGGTGAAATAAGTCATGGCACATCTATTCAATGAGAACATGAGAGAAAAAAGTAGGTTTTTTAAAATCCTAAAACTCATTTTATGACTCCATATACATAAATGTGATTTAAAGAGGTGCAATGTTATATAGTTGTCATAGATAAGATGAAATTAATCAAATAAGAATAAACAGATGTCTTAGTACCTGAGCCCATCATTTGCTTATTTGGTCTTAGACCCATTCCCTGCCTACTGGCTCTATTCTCTCTAGCAGGGAACTACATTTCTGTTTCCTATGATCTCTGGCTCTGGCATTTTTGACCAAGTGGCACAGTAGGAAGAAGGAGAAGCCAGAGTGTTGCTTCTTTCCCCTCTCTGTTTCTGGTGTGTCTCTAAGAGCAGCTGAATCTCCTCTGTGGCTTTAGCTCACCCAGACAGTCCTCTCCATGGTCCTGGCTTTTGCCAGGAGACCCAGCTCCTGGGTTCTAGCAACACTACTGCTTCCTCCCATCAGCTTCCTGTTATTGCTATTCTCTGGGACAAGCCACCACCCCTTCCTTTGGCCTCTAGAACTTAACTAATACCCTGTATTAAACTCTGTTTGTAACAGAGTAGTTTGTTTTCTGAAAGGATCCTGAATAAAACAGTATCTCCAATTAATGTAAAAGGGACAGAGATGGCTAATGACAATGAATACATCACGGGACTGTTAAGTGGCTTGTATCACTGTGTATTTGCATCTGATCCTTCTAGGGCTCTGGCTTTCAAGGAGGCCAATTCCAACAATATAGCAAGTCACCTGGATTTTTTATTTGAGCTGTTTTAAGATTTGGAAGCGACTAGGGCCTTCTGTAAATGAAGATGTATACTTTCTAGAGAGTTTTCTTCTAGTTTTTGAGTACTTGGGAGTGGTTAACACTTCATACATAGTTACGGTCTAAGTAAATTATTAGAAATGTACACACAACCTTGCTACATTCTGACATAATATTGGTCAAACAAGAGTTTTTACTTCTTAAACAGTTTTCTTTTCCAAATTGTTGGTAGTAACCCATGAGTCTATTTAGTGGGTCATAATCGTTTAAAGGGTCATGACTACAATTAAAAATAAATTAGAACAGGATATAAGAATGTAAAATAACAGAAAATATAAAGACACATTGCTTATAAGAGGGTAAGATTTGTAATATAAATTCCTTGCAGTTATACAGTACATGTATATAGTATGTGGTTCTGGGTTCATGTGAATTGTTATAGTTTTGATAGACAATCTAATACGATATGAAGGTTGCACTTTAAGGTTTTGTTTTGTTTTTGTTTTTTATTTTATTTTAATTGCTTACACTCTTATAGATGTCCCCATTTCCCTCCCTTTATCACCCCCCACCCCTGGCTCTCACCCCACCTTCCCTCTGGTCATCACCACACTGTTTGTTGTCTGTGTCTATGGGTTATGAACATATGTTCTTTGCCTAATCCCTTCACCTTCTTTCATCCAGTCCTCCCTCCCTCCTCCCCTCTGACATCTGTCAGTCTGTTCCATGTATCCATTCTTCTGCTACTATTTTGTTCATCAGTTTATTTTGTTCATTAGATTCCACATATAAGTGAGGTCATATGGTATTCATCTTTCACTGACTGGCTTATTTCACTTAGCATAATAATCTCCAGGTCCATCCATACTGTCGTCAAAGGTAGAATTTTTGAAAGCCATCACATTAGTATACCCATTGCCTAAACTTAAAAGAGATATGAAGTGATTACAAAACACCTCAAAGTTTTCTCTCAGTGGGATAAGTTAAAGAAACATATCTTCATTTAGTGGGTCTTAATGATTTAGAGGGTCATTATGCTCTTTTGTTTAACATTAAAATTAATGATTAAGAGACTATCACTAGTAGAATCTGGCAGATCACCCATATTACTGATGCTAAATGTTCTACTGAATTGTATTCTCCCAAAAATCATATGCTGAAGGCCTAACCCCACAATGTGATTGTATTTAGAGAATGGGCCTTCAAAGAGGCAAGTAAGGTTACACGAGGTAATAAAGGTGAGGCCCTAATCCAACAGGACTGGTATCTATACCAGAAGAGAGACACACAGGGTGTGCTGACGCAGGAAAAGGCCCTGTGAGAGTGCAGTGAGAAGGCGGCTGTCTATAAGCCAGGAAGGAAGGCCTCAGCAGAACCCAGCCCTGGGGGCACCTTGAGCTTGGACAAATAGCCTCCAGAAATCTGAGAATATAAATTTCTGTCATTAAAGCCACTCAGTCTGTGGTATTTTGTTATGGCAGCCTGAGAAGACTAATACAGTAGTTATCCCATATCTTTCTCTGAACCTGTTTATACCCACTCATGAATGAACAAATTATTACACAGTTTAAAATAAGTATTGTCAACTGGAGAGACGTACAATAGTATAAATTAGCAGTTGTAAAATATTACGTTTAGCATATCTGAGTTACATGTATAACAGTAACAAAATCATTCAAAGATATTAAAATTCTAACTTTTTACTTCTTGATACATTGTTTATTTTTTCTATAAAAATTGTTTCACTTTTTCACTTGCAAATTAATACGCACATATATATATATAAGTAAATAATTGGGTGACTGATAGATATTGTATGTAAAATTTGTAGGCACACTGTTAAACTCTTAAAGTGATTCCTGTCCTGGTTTTGTTTTTATTATAGCCTATCCCTTTTAATTTTTATCACTTCCAGGGAAAGTGTTATTTGAGTGATGAGATATTAAAGAATATATGTAAGCAACCAAATCCAAACAACTCTGACACTATAAATACGTGAAGGTTTCTTTTATCAGCCAATAATATTCTAAGATGACTTTAATCAGTAACCCTTGGAAGTCATAATTGGGGAAAATAAAATTATCACTAAATACATATTTTTAACTCAATGAGAATAAAAGCCCTGGAATGGTTTGAAATGGGAGAAATGTGGTCAGGAAACTCAAAAGAATGCAACTTTGATTCTAAATTTTAATGCCGCGTATAGTTCTCTGGTACATCTCAGATTATATATTTTGGACTTCTAAAAATACCCAAATAACTGTGTTATGTTTATAACTGCTCCTTTGATAATACATGATAAAATACATTCTACAGCAAAACAATGAGAATTGGTATGCAAACTCTTACTTGTGAACAGAGGAGCAGCACAGTGAGGCTGGTTACAATAGTCTGACTCCAGAGGCCATGCTTTTATGTCACTGTCTGCTTGGAATCCCAGTGCTGCATCTCCTAGCTGTGGGACCTTGTACACTTAACCTAATCTGTACTTTAGGTTCTCCTTCTGTGTATTGGAGATAGTAACAGTGTACCAGCACTAGGTTCTTACATCAATTATATGAAGTAATATTAAGACAGTGTCTTGTACAAACCACTTTATAAATGTTTTTTAAAAGACATATACAAATGCTAGCTGAAAAGAAAATGCTCAACTCTTAAATTCTGAATTATTCCCTTTTCCTTTTTACTTATTTCTGTTTTGCTTCATCTTTATAGAGATGTCTTTTATGGTAAACTAACAATGAAGGGCTTTATAAAAAACAATTTTTAGGGGGAATCTTAATATCCTCTGCACTTGTAAATACTGATCTACTTGTATAAAATTTTCAAGTTGAGGGATCTTCTAAAATAAAGGAAGAAATTGTGACAGATATGATATTGTATCAACATTTGAATGTTTGTTCATAGGTTTATGTTATTCATCATGTGAACAAGGGAGATATCATGCTAGGTATTTAACAGATAGTTATTCTTAAACTCACTTTAGAACAGATATGTATAGATCTATATAGATATCCATAGATATTTTATTGAGGTATAATTGATATACAACAATATATTAACTTTAGGTATACAATGATTTAATATTTGTATATATTGCAAAATGATCCCCACAATAAATCTAGTTAACATCTTGTGGTAAGAACTTTTAACATCTACTCTTTTAGAAATTTTCAAATATGCAATACAGTATTATTAACTATAGCCACCATGCTGTACATTAAACCCCCATGACTTATTTTACTACTGGAAGTTTTTACCCAGAATATATATTTTTAATAAGACAGATTACTCTTGTCTTGGATGCATTCAGCTTGTTCTTAACTGCAAACAGCTGAATTCCCTAACTGACCTTCTAAATCTAATATTTCTTTTTACTTAGAAACATGCAGGAAAGAGTGAAATGGAAGACATTGCTCAATAGATATTACCCTCAAGAATTCAGGCAAACTCAAACAACCTTATCTGAAATAAAGGCAAGAATCAATTTAGAACTGAGAATTTTTAAAAAGCTATGTGGGTCTGTAAGTAAAAATAGCAAAAATGTCATTAATAGAAACTGGTCATGTAAATGGCAACCTGCAGTTCTGAAATGTCAATTTCACAATGCACTAAGCATATCCTACGAAACATGACCAAACTGCTGTTTGGAAAAATTTCAGCACCTGCTACTACACTCTTTGAAGTAATAGATTAGCTAGGTTAGGAGCAAAACTGCATCTACTTGGACCCACTCACTCCGAAATCACTTTCAATCTCTTTCAGTGTTTATCACTTTTAAATCAGATGTGTTAATTGATCTAGAAAAATCAACTAACTCCAAATAAACTGTGGTTTGGCTTGGAATAAGTAAGTTCTCAGAATATCCTAAAAAAGCAGGTGGGGGAAAAGTGAGTCAGAAAATATTCATGTAGGATTTCAGGCTGACAGCCAAAATATATACCCTATTGCCACTATGTGCCACCCACTCACATTGTGCTCTTCATTCAGGTGCCCACCACAGCTCTGACAGTCCCAATCTGCATCATTTATTAGGTGATACAAATTATTCAGGAGAGGACTGAATATTTGCCACATGAAAAATTCCTTTGGGAAAACACCTGAAACCTGGCAGGGTCTGAAGACACTTCCAATCTGACACAGAAGCAAAAGAATGTGTTGCTGACTTACTTAGAACCTCTGAGGAATTTTCTCCCTTGGGGAGAGGGGGCTGGGAGGGCTCAGCATTACCCAGTCCCTCCTTGATATGAGTAAATGAGGTCTGTCAGTAATTGCAAGTAGAGAGCAACTCCAGAAATAGAATTTTCAAATTCAGGCAGATGTAACTGAAAGCACACAGATGCAGATAGGTGACTTACATTAAAAGCACACAAAGAGGCTAATGAACCCTTAAAAAGTAATAGGTGGGAGAGGTCAGCTGCGGGGGAGAAGGAGCGAGAGGGAGGGAAATGGTGCAGGAATTAAGAAGCATAGTAGGAGGGCGGGGAATGGACAGGGGTATGTTAAGAAGAGCTTTATGCATGACCCATGGAGGTGGACTAAGTGGAGGGAGGGGGTTGCTAGGTAGAGGGGAGCAAAGGCAAAAGAAATTGGGATAACTGTAACAGCATAACAATAAAACATACAAAAACAAAACAAAACAAAGTAACAGGTGGAATTCTTTCTATGTGCTTTTGGTCAAGTTTTTTTCCATGATAAACACCCACATTGCTACACTCCAAAAAACAAATGGCAGAACAAGCCAGGCAGCAGCCACCTGCACAAAAATACCAGGCTTTTATTGTATCTTGAAAGAAACGGTGGTTAAAGAGGAGTCCATAAAAATGCTGTAGCCTTCAGGTGAAAGGCAATATGCAGGGCCAAAGAAAGGTTTGCTGAATCAAAAAGCCAGACAAACAGCTTTATATTCAATAAATATAATAAGTACAGTAAATTCGCTATAGCCTTCTCTCAAGGAAAGATGAACTTTTCTGTTCTTGCTGTTGTTGTTTTTTAATTGACAAGTCACTGGTCTCTGGTACTCATACTCTAGAACATCACCAACGTCCAATACATTTTATCAGTACTGATGTTCTCTCCAGGAAGTTTATTTATAGGATAACATATAAACGTATAAAGTGATATATAAAATTGTTAGTTGCTATTTGTCCCTATGAAGATTTCTGAAACTATTGGAAATGTTTTTAAATCTAAACAAAATAGCAACCCAGTCCCCGACCCCACAAAATGCCACAAAAATTAGTCTTTATTATTTAAAAAAACAAACAAAATTATGACCTTAAAGTGGTATCAAAGAGCTGATACCACTTTACCAATCCATCCACAACTGGCACTACTTCATAAAACTATTTTATTCCATCTTAACTTCCCTTTCCATACCCATTCTCTCTAGTTATTAATGCTGTTCCCTCTCAATAAAATACTTCCCACTCTTTCTTTTAATCTAAAGTTTACTCAGTTCAAGGCCAAATTCAGTACTTGCCTGACACCTTTCCCAACCAAAATTCAATCCCTTTCGTTTCTGGCCTTTTACAATACCTACTACTTCAGTCTTTCCAATTCAGTAATCTCTGAAATCACAGAAATTATGTTCCTAAAATGTAGTATAGTTGTCAAAACCTAGCTGGTTAGATCAAAGTCTCAGAAAATAAGGGATTAAAAATTATAGCTTTTAATTACCCTTTTAAAAAAAAGAATGCTCTAGAAGGCATCTATTCCAAAAT
This sequence comes from Furipterus horrens, assembly GCF_987537825.1. Classification (NCBI taxonomy): domain Eukaryota; kingdom Metazoa; phylum Chordata; class Mammalia; order Chiroptera; family Furipteridae; genus Furipterus; species Furipterus horrens. Next base: position 121,879,926 of record NW_028327172.1, on the reverse strand, counting down.
AATATAGATTTATTGGGGATATCTCCTCTTATTGGCTTCTAATAGGAAGCCCTACTGCTGAAAGAGATTCTCCAAGATCAATGTTAGGACCAATAATGTCTTGACGCAGCCCTTACAGCCTTAGAATTCACTGCATTTTGTACCTGAATTCTTGTCCTCACCAACCCCCACCTCCGCTTTTTTTTTTTTTCAAATCTTAGCAGAATGCTTGGACTACTAACTGACCAAATTACTAGGTTGCATTCCAGCTTTCTGAACCTGTCTTCTTCATACTATGAAAGCAGAGAACACATAGGTCTCCTGTCTCCACACAGCTTCACAGACCCAATAAGATGGCCTGCAGAGGAGGATGAAGAAAATCTATAATGCTCTGTTGTTCTGGGACACAAACATAAGACTGAGCTATCTCAAAACACTGGCTTTGAAGAATCAATGCATTGCATTTCACTTAACTATTCCATTGAAAAAACAAGTCTCACTGTAATAAGGCCACTTGAGTTATAACTCCATATAGCTGTTTGCAGATATTGTTACTATTTTTAATAAACTTTAAAGCATAAGACCTTAGAGATAGTTCTTAATTTATTTTTTTCCTCTAGGACAGTCAGTGGTCAGTTTCAGTATTATATTTTCATCTCCCATTGCCTCTCACGCTGTTTTCATCCTGCAGTTCATTCATTATTTCATTCAAGTATTCATTCATGCCCACTTTGTGCTGGTCACTCAGCCAGGTATAAATAAGAGCTCTATGCCCTCAAGAAGCTCAGTCTGTTAGGGAAGGGGATTGGGGAGGAGAGATAGCATCTGTTAAGGGAATCTCCTTCTTTCATGAAACTAAAACCAGTTACTAACACTTAACCCTCCAGGAGTAAGAGACAACCTGATCAAGTATCCTCTACTTGGGGTGTGTTACTTTCTTTCAATACATCTTTCTTGGCCTCCCGTTAGCACAATGGAGACAGGCTGGTATTTTAAAAAGACTTTGCTAAATAAAGTAGAACAAATAGGAAATTAATAAAATAAAATACATGCAGCTTAAAAATAATCTCAGATTTCTGATCTTACCATTGTTAGCCAACTTCTAGAGCTTATAGGCTCTATGTTATTATTGTTCAGCCTGTCTGAGACTGTCATCCTTTTAAGAACCTATAGAAACTTCACACTTCTGCTACAGTTTTCTACATACAAAATGGAACCTATAGAATTTCTCAGCTTTAAGAAAAACATGTTAACAAAATATCCTAAGAAAAACATTTTTAGCAAATAAACATAACATAACATAACATACCTATTTTATCAAGAAGCTCATTCAAATTGACAAGAAACAGAAATAAGCAAAATAAATGCAAATATTCCATCCTGCTATAATAAAATAATAAAAAATAAAACAAGTTATCCTTATTAGCCAGTAAAAATTACCAACAATTTCGATGAACTAATGCCAGTGAAGGTGGGAGTGAAGCAGGAGCCCCTAAAATTTCCTGAGGGTAAAATAAACTAGTTAAAACTCCTTCGGAAATTAAAGTAGCTATATGTATCATAAGCAACAAAAATGTTCACATCATTTGACCCTACTCATTTCACTTCTGGAAAATAATTCAAAGTACAGGAAAAGCTATGAGCAGCATATTTTTCTTTGCAGTGTTATCTGTACTGTGATAGGGATACAGAGAGATCTGATTAAGACCACTGGGGAGAAGTAGGAGGGGCCATAGGAGGAGTTTGCTGAGGCAATGGAAAGCAGTCTAGGATGGGATTGGCTGAGAAGCTGAATGTATCCACAGCCAATGGAAATAAAAAGAGGGCTGGCTCTTTGGCTCACAAGCTTTGCTGGCTCCTGAGCTGTCTCTCAGGCTCTGGCTCTGGCTCTGGCTCTGGCTGTCTCTCAGGCTCTTCTTCCTTGAGGATGCCTGCATGATGGTGTTGCAGCTGCCTGCACTTCCCAACAGGCAGTATTTTGTATGGGAAGGAACTCCCGGCACAGCCTAGGATCTGGCTGGCCTGGCAGAGGGTGGCAGATTTATTCTTTGGGTGTTCTAGAGGGAACAGGCTCTCAGGCAGAAGCCTGCCATTCTTCCAGAATTGTGTAGCTTTTGTGTATTATATTGTTTTAATTTGTAAACTAACCCTACAAAAACTAACAGGGCAAAAGCTAGGAGAACCCAGGTGTATAGCCTTAACTGATAGGCTTAAATAATTAAAGCTGTGACTTGATAGGCTTAAGTGACTGCTTTTGAATAAAGGCTCCTTTCCTTTATCACCAAACCTTTGCCTCTGGAATTTTGCCTAGAGGGTGGCAGGGGCAGTGGGGCCCCAACTTGCTGTTCCATAACAATAGTTGAGAGCAACTTTATATTCAACTACAGATGATTAAGCAAAATATATTAAATATCCTTGGTGAAATATTATGAAATTATTTAAAATGAGCAGTTAGCCCTGGCTGGGCTGCTCAGATGGCTGAAGCACTGTCCTGCACACCATTAGATTGTGGCTGAAGATTCCAGGTCAAGGCACATATCTAGGCTGCGGGTTTGATCCCAGTTGGGCTTCATATGGGAGGCAACCAATCAATGTTTCTCTCAACATCAATTCTCTCTCTCTCCTTCTCTCTCTCTCTCTCTCAAATAAATAATTATATCTCAGGTGAGGATTTTAAAAAATGAGCAGCTATATTGGGATGGTTGTATTGAATCAAGTTTTTTCAATTAATTTTTTTCAAAAGTAAACACTAACTATATGAAGTAGGTGAATTCTTTAATATGGTTTGGCATTAAATGCCAAGTTCTAGCACATTGATAAAAATATGTATTGAAAAATGTTTAAGATTCAATAAAATTATTTAAAGCTAGACTATGCTTTTATTAATTAGTTTATTGCTTTCTAAAAGAAAATGCTGCATTTTTGTTGAAATAATTTTCTTTCAAAATCAGAGCCTTTCATATTGTATAGGCATTCAAATTTAATAAAGGCCTTTCACTATTAGAAAATCAAGGGAATGTACCTCTTCGTGCAATAGTTTGGGTGCAATCCAGCATTTACAATTAAGTATTACAGCCACAGATGCAGCAGAAAAGCCTGATTTGCATTGATCATTCCTACTCCTTAATGTAGAAATATAAAAAGACCTTAGCAATAACCTAAATAAATACAACTATTTTAAAGTGTCTAGTCATTATTGCTAACAACAGAAACTATATGAGAAAGAAGAAAGACCTAGAATGCAAGGAGACCATTTGCATGAGATGCACAAAATTTGCTGTTCACAAGCAAGACTTTTGAGTTCAGAGCAAGTGTTGTGATCAAGAGTCTCCAGAATGTGAGCAGAATTTGAAGAGATGCTCCATAATGTCCCACCCTTATCTTTAGTAGAACACAGGTACAGTCCACAAGTGAACAATTGGCATAGTAAGACCAGATGGTGTTAGCAGCATAGTGAAAATAATAAGGTAGGAAAACAGCTGAAAATGTTAAAAGTAACCATATTCCAACAATGAAGGGTAGACTTCATCTTGAGAATGGAAATTCTTAGTATGAGTTATGTATGCTGCTTTTAATTGTAATCATTTGAGTTCCAAATTTTAAGCCTCCTCAGCCAATACCAATAGTTAGAGAGCAACTCTAGGACTTAAGAAAAACCACATTAACCAGCAATTTTCTGTAACAGGTATAGGCATTGAATGTAATTTTCAGGCAATTATAGTATGGTCTGAAATAAGTTTTGTGGGACAACCTACAATTCCAAAACATATCCTCTAGTATGAGAAAACCCCACCCCCCAAGTTAATAAATTTCAAATTTTATTAACTTTGCTAAGACAATAGCAATACAAACCAATGTAGCTTCCCACCCCAAATCTGCACAGTGCTGTACAGGTGACTGAGGCATAATGACAAAACATAATGATAGCAGAGCTGAAGTTCTGGACTCGACTGACAGACAATGTGCCTGACTGTATTTTACACAATACATGTTGCTTAACCTCTCCATGAGCCACAAATTTTCATATTCTAGATGATCTCTAATTCCCACAATTATTTTGCCCTATACTTTAGTTTGCCACCTCTCTGACTAGGAAGTTGACCTGCATGGCTACATCACCAGGCTTCTTCGCCCTCTGGCATCTGGAAGGGTTTGGTCAGTGAGAAGCCCCAGCAGATTGGATAGACAGAGAGAGGGTAAAGTAAAGGAGAATGCGGGCAGGGTATTTTTCCTCTCATTCTCCCCTCTCCAGTCACCTGACACTGCCTCCATCTCTTCTCTGAAGGTTACCACCTCTCTCGAAGCAGCTTGCTGTACTGAACTTTTCTTCTCCCTCTCCGAGTCCAGCCAGGCCCAGAGATGGAAACGGCTCTGTGGCTACCAACCCCAAGTTCCTGCCTTGTCTCTTTACGGTTCAAGACACCCTGACCACAACTTTGTAATTAATCTCTTTACATATAAATCCTCCTCAAATGACCCCCATTTTTTTTTTTTCGCGGCGCTAGGACCTCGCGGCCCGCCCGCCCCCCGCCCGCTCCACCTGCGGAGCCCCTCTCTCCCCCGCACGCTCGCCCTCCCTCTGCGGGGCGCGGTTACCAGTGACACCGCCCGCAGCGTCCCGAGTTTCTGCCCGAAGGTCGCCGTGGTAGGGCTGGCTGGGCTCAAATGACCCCAATTTGAATGCGCCAACTTTTCCTACTGGGAATCTGACTCATAAAACCACTTTTAAAAGACTTTGATCAGGTGTAAGTCAGGAACTAATTTATTTTTATTTTTATTTTTTGGTTCCTATGTTTTATTCAAGAACTTGTACAAAATCTGTCTAGTATCTAGTGAAAAGTAGCTGTGTAAATTTATTAATGAGATTTAGTCACTTGACAGAAACTTACCCAAAGCACATATTATAAACAAAGAAAATTAACTTCAAAACATCTCTTTGGTTAGGTCATAGATTAATCCAACAATTACCTGATTTTATAGTAAACTATGAAGATGAACATACTAGGCATGACTGGAAAACAATTATCTAAGTAATTTTCTTTTTAATGCTGCCTTTGGCAATTCTTTCCTTTCCTACTTTTTCTGGAAAAAAATAAAATTAAGTGGGAAAAAATCCCCAAAGCCATAGAACTATCTAGTCAATAGAGTTCTCAAAAAAGAGGGGGATGGCCCTATCTAATCTCCACCTCCTCCAAATCTTGTGTTGTTTTTTTTGTTTTTTTTGTTTGGTTTTGATGTCTGGTTTTTTAGATGTACACACCACCACAAGACTACTTCTTTTTTTTCATTGCAATAGCCAAGTAAGTAAAGCCATCATATGACAAATTTGTTTTTAAAATAAGAAGTTGTACTGGGAACTGAACTTACCTTAGTTTTATAAAATATCTGCTATGTAATCATATACAAAATTTCTAGGCATTTTTTTCCTAGAAAGCACATAAGTTGATACTTATGTGTATAGAATACAGTCAACTTTCTAATGTAATCACTGGATTCAACATAAAAACTAATTGAATAATTTCCCACAAATAAGTAGTAAAATTCACATTTAGAAACATTATGCTAGTGATTACTAATAGTGTATACTTCAGCAATTTAAATAACGACAGTTTTCTATTCATAACTATGCTTTTGTCCCATGGTTAAGGGTAATTTTTTTTTTTTAATTCTTAAGATGATTCAATTGTGAACAACCGTATTGTTGTAGAACCTGTGAGCTATTGTAATTGTGTACTAATAGGGAAATTTCCTTGCTTCAGGTGGTTCTCCAATGGGAACTAGGCCTAATTAAATAAAAATAATGAATGGGCTTGGGTGCTGAATCTGGTTCAAAGCACTGAATAAAACAGTTCACTGTGTAGTCACACTCATTTTAATCATAAATGTGTAGAATAGCATGGAGAATGTCAATTTAAATTTAATGAAGAATATTAATTAGTTTCCATTAGCAGAAAAATAACGATCTACATCATTAGCTTTCCCTGTCTCTTAAATGTAATTATGAACACTTTTAATTTAAAAAAAAACTCATGAAAATTTAGCAATATCAAGAGTTGTTAAGCTTAGCCCTGGAGGAGTAGCTCAGTTGGTTAGAGCATCATCCTGATACGCCAAGGTTGTAGCTTTGATCCTGGTCAGGACACATTCAAGAAGCAACCAATGAATGCATACATAAGTGCAACAACAAATCGATGTTTCTCCCTCTCCCTCTCTCTCTCTCCCTTCCTTCCTCACTTTCTCTCTCTAAAATCAATAAATAAAAAATTAATTAATTAAAAAATTTTGAAAAAGCATTTTTAAGCCTAAAAACTAAGTTACTTAGTGTGAAATGTTGAAAAGTAGTGTGGAAAGGCAATGCAGGAGCTAAATTATATGAGGAAACACTTCTTTGCAAATGTACAAAATGGAATTAATACAAGGCTGGTTTTTCATGAATTATAAACAGGGCTTTCAGAGCAGTTATACATAGTTTCTATATAACTCTGCAAATAGCTGCAAATGTTTTGGGGTGTTTGTCCATTTGTCTTCATTAGAAATGATGTTAAAGCCTGGAACTAAATACCTTACTGCAGATATCTTTGTTTTAGAGCAAACACTCTTTCCCATTCCTCACTGCTTCTGGATGACACGAACAGTAAGGTTTGTTCCATTTAAAATGGGTACTTATTGAAAATTCAACTATTAATAATTGACATAAAATCTCTGAATTTTCATCCACAGCTGCCTCATTCTAAACCATCAAACCCTGTCATTATGGTATACATTATCTGTGATCACTGGAATCATCGGAAAAACTCAACAAAAAAAAAAAAAAAAGAAAGAAATTCTTAGGAAAAGTCTTATCTTGAACTGGATACAAATCTCCAGTCCTGCGAGAACTTGGGTACTACTAGAAACATAGAAGTACTAGATCCGTTCACTAGAAAGGTCTTGCTGAATTAAAATGGTCTCACTCTAACTACATTTTAATATAAATTGAGGAAATTAGAACCCTTGCCTAGTACAATTTTTCAAAAATAAGTGTTTTGTTACATAAATCCTATTTCATCCGTTTGAAGCTATTCAATCTCTGAAACATACTAATACTTAAATTCACTCTTAAATGAAAGATTTGAGGTGTCTTATCAGTAAATTCAAAATATTCCTAAAACTAAACCATGGTAACTTTCAAACTTGCTTAGTGATATGATAAACGAGTCAGGAATAGACCCAAGTCTCCTTGATTGTTCAATGATGTCTCAGTTTTTCATTTGTATAGAGACAGAAAACTTCCAAATAATTATTATACCCTAAATAAACTTCAAATTTGTATAATCATGTAGCTAATTCTCATGTCAAATACTTCTATTTTGTTTTAAAAAGCAATACTCTTAGAATATTTTATGTAATACACCGAGATAAACTAGCCATTAAAACCTTTCTTGGTAATCAGTCATCACGAGCTCTGCTTGCAGAGTACTTAGAAGCATGGTCTATAAATACAGTTCTTGAAGTCTAACCCCAGAGGGTAGAGCAAAGCATAACATAATACTGGGAAGCATTACCACAAATCTAACGCCAAGAGAAAAAAAAGGCTTAACTTTTTTTCTTCAGTCACATACCAGAGTTAAGTATACTTAAAGTACATATACTATATATAAAGGCATTGTATTTTTCTAAGAAGACAATTTGGTCCCATGGCTTAAAAACAGAAAGAAAGAAAAAAAATTAAAAAAAGATAAGAAACCGAGTCAGCCTAATGCTAAGTGGGTTTAAGGCACCAAAGCTGCGAGACCATTTTACCAATGCTTCTCATAGCAAAAAAAAAAAAAAAAAAAAAATCAAAACGCTGCCTCTATGGTAGACATGGGTCCTGCACTTATTTCAGTCTTAATGGCTTTGAAGAAATTAAATTTGAATTTAGTTTTGTTATTCTTTTTTAGGTTTTTTTCTACAGCAAAGTGGGTTCCAGACAATTTAGTTAGCAGTACAATGTTATACAACTGTGTCATTTCCACACCTGAACTGACTTAAAATTCAAAATAAACTTATTCACTCAACCGTTTTGACAGAGCAAAATACTCATTGCACTTTTCAGTGCTTGGACGGGTAAATATATAATTGAAGTTGGGCGCTGCTCAGCTTTCAGCGTGAAAGAACTTTTCCTACTTCTCGTGAACACAACACCCACATCACCACAACATACAGGGTGCGCAAAAGGAGGTTTACAGCTGTTTGTATGGAAAATAATACAATGCTGAATAAATAAGAATGCAAGAATAAAGTCTGTTTCACAGACTCATAGCTGTAAACCTACCTCTGCCCACCCATATGTATAACACCGGGACATTATCAAGGAGTTGTGAGGTTTTCTGCTGCAGGACAGGAACCCCAGTGCGAACAATCAGCTGGGATTAATACTGTACTTAGACCATACGAATCCCTATTTTGAAACAATGTTGATATAAAGAAACTCAAAATATGTTATGTCAATTTGACTTTCTTAATTTCTCTGGGAGTTTGAGAATAACAACCTGTGAAATGGACTATTAAAAGTGAAAGTAAATGTTTATCTCTGTATGTTAGCATTGCATTGCTATTCTTTACAAAGAAAAAATATTAAGGTATCTTTGTGGTTCTTACCTTGGATCAAACTACCATTTGATTTGTAAATGATTTCCAGCTTTCTGATAAATATTTTTTAAAAGAGCTGAGAAAACTTTCAATATTCTTTATTTTCTTGATCTTTTCCAATATTTCTACTTAAATTGTATTTTTAAACGTTTTATTTTGAAATAATTATAAACTCACAGAAAGTTGCAAAAATAGTATGTAGAGTCCGGTGAAACCTTTGTCTAGCTTCTCTGATGGTGACATCTTTATATAACTGTAGTACAATATCAAAACCAGACCAGATAACTATCGTTACAATAACACTGTGAACAGACCTCGCTTAGTTTCACCAGTTTTTTTTGCCTCATAATCATAAGGTATATTGTTTCTATACAATTAGAATTACAGTAACACCCTGCTATGCCCATTCTTATTCCCTGCCAACCATTAATCTTTTCTCCATCTCTCTGGTTTTACCATTTTCAGAATGTTAAATAAATGCAACCATATAGTATAGGTAACCTTTTAAGACAGCTTTTTTCATTAATTATAATGCCCTTGAGATCTATCCAAATTATTACAAGTATCAATAGTCCTTTTTAAAAATTTTTTATCGCTGAGTAGTATTCTACAGCATGGACACATCATAATTTGTTTAATTATTCACCCCTAAAAGACATTGGCTTGTTTCTAGTTTGGGGCTATTAAGAATAAAGTTTCTGAGAGAAATTGGGGGAAAAGGGGACAACTGTAATTGAAAAACCAAAAATAAAAAAATAAATAAATAAATAAAAAAGAATAAAGTTTCTATGAACTTTTATGTGCAGGTTTTAATATGAATGTAAGTATTCACTTCTCTGGGATAAATGCCCAACTGTGCAATGGCTGAGTCTTCTGGTAACTGTATGTGTAGTTTTGTAAGAGAACACTATTTTATATTTTTATCAGCACTCTATCAGTGATTCAGTTTCTCAACAGTCTTGTCAATATTTGGTGCTGTTACTTTTTTATTTTAGCCAGACTACTAGGTGAATAGTATGTCTCATTGTAGCTTAATTTATGTTTCCCTGATAGTTAAGAAGTAGAAATTTTTTTTCTTGTGCATATGTGCTGATGGTATCTTCTTTGGTATAATGTTGTTCATGTCTTTTGCCCATTTTCTAACTGGATTCTTTTTTTTACTGTAAGTGTACAGTAAGACTTAACATTGAGTAGAGTGATGCTAAATTATTCTTCCTAAAATTATTTTTACACATAAAATTTAGAATAAACTTGTCTATATCTATAAAAATATCTTGTTGAGATTTTGATACTCTATTAAACCTATAAATTTGAGGAGAATTTGATTAAGTTATTTAAGTGCTACTTCATCTGAAATTTTAAAAGATTAAAAAGGTCTAAGGTTTACATTTTAAAAAGGCTTACAAATAAATAAAAATCAAGTATTATTTCTATACAGTTAAAATAAAATTGTGCATTATGGTTCTTTTTTAAACATTTAACATTTCATATGAAGACATTTTAAACCTTTAAAAATTTCACATGAATAAAGTAATACTGAAAAATGAAAATACAGACAACAGATGGGTGGTTACCAGAGAGGAAAGGTGGTTGGGGAGACTTCAAAGAGGGTAAAGGGTGTCAAATTTCTGGTGATGGAGAAAGACTAAACTTTGGGTGGCAAGCAAAGCAATGTACAGATGATGTATTATAGAACTGTACACTTGAAACTTATGTAATGTTACTAACATCACCCCAATACATTTAATTAAAAAAGGAAAAGAAAAATACCTTTCTAGTAGCTGCTTACCTCGTTATGTTACCTTCCTCTACAATAAAGATCACAACATAGTGCATTACTTTCTTTAATTAACAAATTCACCCAATGATTACTCACTAAAACTTACATAAAGATATTCTTACCAGCAGTACTCTCTTGATTTCCAAGAATGATTAGTTAGTGTTTTATAAAAGACTAACATTTTTATGTAAGGAATTTCTAATACTATAGTAATTAGAAGAATTAGCCTACTAAAATTTTATCCACTTCTCTTCCAATTTCAATTCTTTCTACTGTTCATCTCACTGACTTCTCTAACTTTCTACTAGAAAAGGAAATGAATTTAATATATGGCCTGCTCTATATCATTCATATACATAATATAATAATATAATCTATCTATCTATCTGTCTATCTATCTATCTATCTATCTATCTATCTATCTATCTATCTATCTATCTATCTCTGTGTTTATGTGTTTTGGCACTGAATCAAAGAGTCCCACCAAGCCTATAACAAATTTGTTCTTTGTTAAGTTCTTATAGTTTAAACCATTTAATATAAATTCTGTCTATATACAATACTTTTTAGAGGCTTTCAGCTTCAAATTACATGCAGTTTAAATAAAAGATTTGTTACTTTTTAGTAAAGCACAAAAATGCTTGATGAGAATCTCACCCTGGAAAGAGGGAAAAATAGTGCAGTTTTGAGTCAAATATGGTCAAGTTTTGGATTACACAGCTAAGTATAACTTAGAGAAATGAAAAACATTTATGTTTAAATTTTTCCCCCAGAAAAGTGAAAAATAGAGAAACTTTTGACCTCATTGTCTTTGTGTGCTTTTAGCATTTTGCCAAAATGTTCAAAATATAACAGTTTGTAATCTAAAAGGATTCAATAGAAACAAACACACAAAAATGTTGGGGAGATTATATTCTTACATTTCTCACCAGAGAGCCACTTTTTAAAAGTAAGAAGTATGTAATTTTTCAGTCTTGTCTAGTGCGATAAACTAGAAAGAATTAGAATCTGAGACTTGTATTTCAGAAAAAAAGATTTCTTGAGAGTTATTTGTATTTATATTATCAGGATACTTCTGCTTCCATTCATGTTTGCTAGCATAATTAGCTTGAAGTAGTTTTTATTGTTACCAAATGGTTCAAAGGTATGCATGAGATCTACTATTTGATGTACTTCATGCCAAAAGCAAAAAACTATTTTTTTTAGGTTGTAAAAAAAAATTTAGAGAACTTCAATCTTGTTATTCATCTTATTTTTGTGGCAAAGTCTGAAATCAAAACAGCCAAATCATGCACTACGTCAGTCACCTAGGGTAATACTTCACATTCTTTGGTTCCCAAAGCAACAGAAGCAGCATTAGCTGGATACTTCTTAGAAATGCACATTTTAGGGCCCCATCGCAGACTACATGAGAAATCTGGGGTTGGGCACAGCAATCTGTTTTGACAAGCCTTCCAAATGATTCTGATGGATGTCCTACTTTGAAAAGCGATGGTTTAGGAAAATGAAGCATCCTTACACCCCCCCGCCTATCCCTAAAACAAGCTTTTATGTTTTTAGGTTCCCCGAAGGAGAGCACTATTTCTATTGTGGGTGAGACAATTCTTGTTATGGTGAACTTTTAGCATCCCTAGCCTTATGGAAAAAATAGCATAAATAATGCTATTTACCATGTCCCCAAGGGTTGGTAAGAAGACTGTTAAGAAATCACTCATGGGGAAAAGGCTGAGGTTAGTCCTTCCCACTGCCCACCTTAGATCCAACTTACTCCAAAGACCTTGACCACATTCTTCCCTTGCTTACCCAAATTACTTCTGCTGGAAGGAGAAATGAAGGTGATCCTGTTGGTCTACCGAAGCATACAACAAAAGTGTGGGGGTGAGGGCACAGACTTCACATTGAGGCCAATTTTTATACCATGTATCACTATCTTGTTTTCTACTTTTTCCTAATGCCAAGGATCAATTAATTCTTTTCAACTCCAAATATTATACAGAAGACAAGTAGAGAAAAACTGGATTTTTTGCATAAATAGTTCTGATCAGGATAAACTTTTAAAAGTTGATAAAAAGAAAATATCTTGCTACTAAGAGAGTATAATATGCCACTAGAATTGAAAAATTATACATTCCCTTGTAATCATAAATTCAATCAGTGATTTATATAAAAGATATTAGAACATACCAGTTGGTAATTCTTTTTTTTTTTTTTCAGATTTAATGTGTTTTATTGATTAAAATATTACATTTGTGCCAATTTCCCTTCCCTCTGCTCCCCTCCACCCGGTGGCCCCCCTCCCTCCAGTTGTCCCCCCCTTTTAGATTATGTCCATTAGTTGTGCATACAGTTCCTCCCAGTCTCTCTCCATCTATTCCATTCCCTCCTACCATGATCCCCAATTCCTATATCATCTCCCTCCCTCTCCTCACTCCCCCTCCCTGTTGACCTCCCCCCACTATGCTTCCCTTACCCACAGTTCCTTTTCCACTCTCGTTGCCTGTTTCGTTTGCCTTTGTTTCATCTCCCTAGCTTCTGTTTTTTAAACCAGTCCCTTTAACATCTCATATAACAGTGGTTTGGATCTAATGAACTCTTTCAGTTTTATTTTGTCCTGGAAACACTTTCTCTGTCCTTCTATTCTGAATGACAATTTCGCTGGATAGAGTATTCGTGGTTGTAGGTTTTGGATTTTCATTACTTTGAATATTTCTTGCCAGTTCCTTCTTGCCTGTAGTGTTTCCCTTGAGAAGTCAGCTGATAGTCTAATTGGGACCCCTTTGTACATAATTCTTTTCTTCTCTCTTGCTTTTAAGATTCTCTCTTTATCCTTAATTTTTGACATTTTGATTATAATGTGTCTTGGAGTGGTTCTCCCTGGGTCCAGTCTCTTGGGAACTCTCCTTGCTTCCTGGACCTGCATGTCTATTCCCTTCCCCAAGTCTGGGAAGTTCTCCTTTATTATATTTTCACTCAATTTTTCAAGTTCTAGTTCATCTTCCTCATTCTCTGGCAAACCAATGATTCTTATGTTGGGCCTTTTATAGCTGTCCCAGAGGTTTCTGATCCTCTCATTGTTGCTTCCTATTTCCTCTCGCTGCATTGGTTGACTGCTTGTTCCTTCTCCATATTCCAGTTTGTTGAAATGAACTCTGGATTCCTCACCATCTGTCTCGTATGTGGTTTTGTTCCTTTCATTATGAAAGTTTTTCGCTTCTTTCATATCTTTTTCCTGCTCTTTTGTGAATTCTGTAAGCCACCTGATAACAATGGCCCAGAACTGAGCCTCTGACAGGTTTCTTATCTGTTCATCTGTCAGGTTCTCTATCTGCTGTCTGGTGAGTTGTGCCACCGGGATCTCTATATTTGTCTGCCACATTTTGACAGATGCGTTTTGTTTTCCTGGGCTGGCTGTCGGGGGCAGTGCCTGTGTACGCGTCACAAGTCAGCGACCGGCCGGCGCCTGCCTGTCCGCGACCTATTTCGCAGCCCTGTGGTGCTTTCTTTGGGGGCGGGGGTCCAAGATGGATTCACACAGTTATTCAGCTAGGAGACCGGGATCCGTCCTCCCGCCCCCCTGGGCCTCACTGTTCAAGGCGATGCTGCGGCTGCTCCCCAGCGCCGGAGTCGCGCAGGCCAGGGGCTTGACTGCCTCCGGGATTTTTCGCCGCCCCGCCCGCCGCTCCGCAAACAGCTTTGCCCTCTTTAACTCTTACCTGCCCAAATGGCACCGCTGGTTTATAACTTCATATGTTGGGCTTCCGTGTAGTTTTATTTTCTGGAATTTCTAGTTATCCTTTGTTTTGAAGTAGTTGTATTCCTCTATAGTTGTTGAGGGAGACCTAGCGTGTCCGTCTAAGCCTCCATCTTGGCCGGAAGTCTCCTCCACCAGTTGGTAATTCTTATTCCAATTACTCATACATGTCTACCACAAGCAAATAAAACCTACTGGGTTTAAAGCCCTCTAGAAAGGAGACACCCTACAACCTCCTTCTAGTAAAACTGTGCGATTAAACATGTTACTTTTTATCTCAACTAATAAGTATATGCTCTAAACTGGATGGCAGTGGTTGAGGATAAATATGTGGTGATGTTTAAGGTTTTTATGCACTACCTCCATATCAGTCTCCCTAGGAAGATGGGGCTCTCATGTAGCTCAAAAGCAAAACCAAGGCCTTGATTATATCTAATTAGGCCACATGTCTAAAACGGTGGGACTTTGAATACAAGAATAAAACAGATTATGACTGAAACAACATCTAAGCATCTATCTTAATGTCTCCTTTATTTTCTCTGAGGTCATCTGCTGACACTGCTCCCTCCCATATGACTAACATGATTATTCTGGGCTACAAGCAACTCTTAACATGAGAACCAGCCACTTAAAAACTACCAGAGAACAGAGAGGACCATAAGGAAATATTGCATTAAATGAGTGGCTCTATTGGAGGTCTTAAGGCAAAAGACTATATCCATTCCCACCTTCATACTCAGAGGGCAAAATGTCACAGGGCAAAAACAGTTGCCAGTGAACGTAGCAAAGGGGAAACGTCAGGCTCACACATTATTTACTCTAGTTCATTAGAGTAGGAAATCACTGTAATTTGAGGACAAATAGAAGAGTATACAATTGCCTGGATTTTCTCAATGCAGTAGGAGACTGTTTGTTGAAGATTTTCTATCTGTGGACATGATTAATATTAACTTAAACCTTTTGTGCCTTGCTTTTTATGATTTATCCTATATAGAACCATCTGATCACAGCTATCTACATAAGAACCATGACTATACATATATCTTTAATTCAAACATTAAAATCACTGCAGTCTGGCATTCAACTTAGTAGTTGTGTTTTTCCATAGAGAAAATACAGCAATTCTGAATATAGCAATTGAAATTATTGTTCATATATTGTAGGACTCAACAAATAAGCAAATACATAGGTGATGTTGGGAGCTATGATTTTTACTGATGGAAAAGGTTAATACAAATATTGAATTCAAAAATCTAGGAAGAATCGTATGGTATTAGAACAGAATTACAGGTGTAAGTATAAACTCATGCTGTTCAATATTTACAAATAGACACAGATATATAATAATCTCAATTATTTTAGCCTTTTAAATCTACATGCGACAAAGAATTTTAAAAGTTGCTTCTGTTTAAAACAGAAATTTGGGAAGATTAAAAAAAGATCTGTACTCTCAGTTCAAATTAACAAAAATGTATTGAGTACTATATACATAAATCCTGTGTTCAAAGAGTTCACAGTCTACTAGAAAAGGAAAACATGTGTATAAGTAATTACAGTGTAAGAGAAGCATACTGTACCAAAAATGAAGTATAAGAGAGTACTAAGGGAATGTTGAAAGGGAGTAATAAATTCTGACTACTGTATAAGTATTATTTAACATTTCCTATTAACTAAGTACTGTTCTAAATGCTTTAAATACAGGGTGGGGAAAAATAATAATAATACAAGAAAAAACTCTATGTTTTGCGAACTCACAACTGTAAAACTACTCAAGTCCCCCTCTGTATTAATTCGTTGACTATACCAGCAAACTCATAATGATAGGCAGTATTATCGCCGTTCTACTGATGAGGCAATCGAGGTATAGACAGGTTGAGAATCTATGTATAGTTTATGTAGCCAAATAGTCCAGGTTTTAAACTCAGGCAAGCTGACTTCATAGTCCTGAAGAAGGCTTAATGAAGCAAGCAGTGTTTGAGTGATCCTTAAGAGATGAATATAATTTCAAAAGGATGGAGAGGAAAAAGAAGAATATTCAAAGCTGGACGAAAAGCAAAAGTGAAAGTATGGAGATAGTAAATATAGGTTGTACAAGGAAAACAGTTCAGGAAGTGGTAAGTACGGTGCAGAGAGAGAAATGATAAGAGCAGAGGATAGAAAATTAGACAAGCTTAGAAAATATATTAGACTCCATAATGAGTATTAATATAGCCTTTGTGAGTAAAGAAAATGAGTTTTTACAATCTTGATGAAACTCAGTGAATTCAACAGGAGTCAGTCTTTGCAATATCCAAATGAACCAAGTGCTAAAAATACCTTACTACAATTCAACTGTGGGTAAAAGAAAGTAACAGAACACAAATCATGACTTTCATGGTGACTTCCACACCCCTAAACACAATAATTTCATCTCACAAAAATTTTATTACCATGTGATATTGAAATTGCCAGAACTGAAAACAGAAAATCAAAATGCCACAATTCTGGCTTAGTTTAACAAGACTATAAATTTTTTAAGAAACGGTAAATGAAAAGTGAGTATACCATGTGTCTCTTCTGTAATAACTTCACCTTTGTCATAATATTTATGTAAACAAGGTGATCCATTTATAAGAATATAATAAGTTATTAATTCCATGAACCCAATTAGATATGTACCTCTAACCCGTAAAACAATGTCAGATTTCTGAGTTGTTAATTGATTGCTCATATAAAGAAGTAAAAAATGTTATTTTGACCTCATAGTAAATTAATCATGCATAAGCAAAACATGGGTGCTTATACAACTTTATTTTTATTTCTTGATAAATATTAATAAAAAGCTGAATTTTATGTAGCAAGATATAGTAAACTATAGGTTTAATCTGTTCAAAATCTATACTATAATTAAAGAGTATGTACAATCTAATTACAAATAGAATAGTTAAACTTTTCAAAATGTTTCCAAACATTAAAATTTTTCAAAATGTCAGGAATATTTATAATTAAAACATTAGATCATTAGTTAATATTTTCCATATATTTAAAAAACACAAAAAATGAATTTTATTTTATATAAGATCTTTGATGCAGAGTTTTTAACTGTCCAACATAATCTTTTTCCATTCTAGAAGATTCTAAAATACTTCCTTGATTGAGAGAACAGAACTGATCAATGAGATACAGGCAATACTAGGAAGTGTCACAGAAGAGAATATGAAAAAAAAATCTAATGATTGCAGACATTTAAAAATGAAGTTATATTTGGGTTAGTATAAAACTAAAGAATACATCAACAATTAAAGACAGAACACTGAGCTATAAAAAAGTTCCCCACATAAAAATACCTAAAATGACATTTAAATTTCAACAGTCCTCCTTTACATGTCTGACTGGATTTTTTTGACAGTAAGAAAAATCCATAAGGCCTTAAAAAGGGGTTAAGGAACTGAAAAGCAGTGCAATAATCTTGAACTGATACTATAGCTGCCTGGAGGGTATTTGCTAATAATAGGAATCCAGGCTTTTACAGTAAGACAAAGAAGAGAGGCTAGCCCTTGATTCCTACCCAGCATGGCGAGAATTGGAACTAAGATCACTACATGAAAACAGAAACCTTGAAAATCTATATTCCCTATGAAAAGATGTATTTTCAAAAAATCTACTCAACAGCAAAGGAAAATGATAGGTAAACTGTTCATTTAAACCTCAGCTCCTGATACAAATGGCTGAAGGAATCTTTAGCTGAAAAATTAATGCTAAGTGGTCTTAAATTCTAATGCCTTAAGATGTCCAGCAAAGCAATTATAAATAATTTCTATGAGAATTTGCTCTTAACCCACAAAGACCAAATAAACTCCAACAGATTTACGTAACCTAAAATGAATTCACAATTTAAAATTACAAAACTAATAGGAAAATAAGAAACCAGGAGTAAAGTCAACAGAAATAACAAATAGCAGAATTAGAGATGACATCAGCTGTTTCAAATCGCAAATATGAGAGGGGACCCCCCCAAAACCCAGGATTATCTTCTGGAGTGTGGGCCCATTATAGTATAGGTTTTCTCCTCTAGTTGAGTGTTCTAGCAACCCATCTGTATCCGTGTACCAACTGGCATTGTTGTGAGAGGCTGTGTTTGGCTTCAGAGGATTTTTTTTTTGAAGACTCAACGTGTGTGCCCATTTCATGATGGGTGATTAACCAGTGCACCTGCCCACACCGTACTGAGTGTTCAACAGTTTCTGACTAAGAACAGCATGACTCCTGACCCCCAACCCCACCAATTCACCTGATTTCACCCTGAGCAACCTTTTTGTTTTCCTGGATGAAAAAAGTCCTCAAAGGGAAACATTTTGTCAATGTGCAAGAGGTGAAACAAAAAAATGGCAGAGCACTAAAAGGTATCAAAATCGACAAGTTCAAAAACTGTTTTGAGTAGTGGAGAAGAGTCTCTATAGGTGTATTGTATCAACTGGAAGGTACTTTGAAGGTGTCTAAAGTTTAAATAGGTAAAAATAAATACACAATTTTTTATAAATAATTTCCAGTTTTTGGGGAGTTCCCCCTTGTACATACTATAAAACAACTGTGTAAAAATATAAAAAGAAGAAACTAAAACACGAGCAAGGAAAACATTACCAAAAACAAACCAAATATAATTTTCAGCAATGAAAAATATATTCAACTAAAAACCTAACTATAATTATATATTTTTTCTAATAATATTTTAAACAATTGGGGAAAATAATTATGGACTAGTTATTAGATGATCAAGGAATTTTTGTTAATTTTTATTATATGTGATAATTACATGGTGATTATTTTACATGTAAATATTTTTTAGCTGTGTGTACTATAGCAACATGCTCCTTGGGATTGCCTTCAAAATATTTCAGCGAAGAAAAAATCAATAAATGAAACAAATGTTGGATAAATGTAAGAAATATTAACTCTGAGTGATGTGTACATGTGAAGTTTTTATAATAAAAAATAAAATGAAAACTCAATGTATAGAATAATCAGAATTTTAGATATAGCAAGAAAAGAGAATTAGAGAATTAGAAGATGTATCTGAAATGACTATAGATTATGAGTAAAATTTAAAGGTGAAAAGAAAAAAACTCACCTTCCTTTGGGCTCACTGCTGCAGGAAGACTGTTCCAGTCAAGGGTCCATGTAGGGCAAGGATGAGGAGAAAACATCACTTCAATGCCTTTTTCCTAGAAATGGAAATAGGCCCTTTACAAATTAATGAATTAATAAAATTCTATTATGTTCTGCAAGGCCTAATTTCTATTTCCTATACTAGCAAGTAGGAACCTAAAATATCAACAATCATTAAGTTTCCTCAAAATAGTTGGTTATGTAAATGTAACATTGAGTTTTTTGACAGCAGTTACTTTCTTATTATTTTTAATATGCAGATAATAAAAAGTAATGATGCAGTATTTAAAAATTATTACCTGAAAATACATAGAAGTAATGAGCTACCTAGAAATATATCAGGTGTCAAAGAGAAAAGTCACCTGAGGATAAAATTTTATAAAAAACAATCTGCAAAGAGATGATATAATAGTGACTTTGCATATATCCAGCAATATTTGTGTTTACATATATGAAAACTGCCACAACCTAGGAGCTATATTTTACAAAATCAAAAAGCCTCACTTCAACATACACCCCCAAAATATCATCCGTATCAATCTTTTATGAGTGGCAGCAATGTCTCCAGAAAGGGATTCCTTTGGTTTAACCAAAAACAGTTGCCAACATTTTCAACAATAAGGACCATTTTTCAATTTATCAAAAAATTCTCAGGCTTATTTCCCACGTTAAAAGTTGTACATTTATTTATTTGATTGACAGACAGTGGCATGGCATACACATGGATTCCCAGATTCCTTCCATCAAATTCTGGGTCTGCAGCCCACAGAATAAATATTCATGGTTCATGTACTTTTGTTTTCGTTTTTGTTTATTGTAATTTTTTTTTTTGCTTATGAGCAATACTTTTTAAAATATTTAATCTTTTTGTATTTTTTCCCATTACCATTTAGTCTTCTTATACCCCCCTCCCTCAGCAATCACCACACTGTTGTCCGCTTCCATGAGTTCTTTTTCCTTTTTGCTCAAACTCTCCACTTCCTAAACCTCCCGCCTCCCTCCAGCTGTCATCCTGCTCTCTATCTGTGAGTCTGTCCCCAGTTTCCTTGTTATTTCAGTTTGTTCATTAGATTCCACATATGAGTGAAATCATATGGTACTTGTCTTTCTCTGACTGGCTTATTTCACTTAGCATAATGTTCTGCAGGTCCATCCATGCTGTCACAAAGGGTATTTTTTAAAAATCTCTGGTAATATCCTATTCAAAAGAAAAATCCCTGAGAATTCTATCATTAACCTGTTTATATCAGTTAGTTCATGAGATGTTTTCCTTTTGAACACTAGCTGGGTTCCTGTCCCAAAGGAAATAGTATAAAAATTCTTTTGGTTGGGGTAGAGATATAGCTAGCTCTCTAGGTCTAGAGGTCCAGAGCACACACTTGCCTCCAGAAAGACAAACACATTATGTCTCTGACATCATTTACCTCTTCCTATCTTCCTTATTTTTGTCTAGCTATGTTGAACTTCTTGTTATTCTTCATTTCACCAAACTCATTTCTATTTTAGAGCCTTTTAAGAATACGAGTATATTGACATATAATTTATGTGTCATAAAATTTACCCCTTTAAAGCACATAATACAACAGTTTTTAGAATATTCACAGTTGGGCAACCATCATCACCATCTATTTTGAGAACATTTTCATCACCTCAAAAAGAAGCCCCATACCCATCCTCCCCTGCCACCCTGCCCTAACTCAGCTCCCTGCCGTAGGCAACTACTGATCTACCTTGCCTCTCTAGATTTTTTTTTTTTTCAGGGTCTTCTTACTAGTGGAATCCTCTGCCTAGAACACTTTCTCTAAATCTTCAATTCATTCAGGTTATTTGCTCACTGTCTTCACCTAACCAGATAAGCCCTCTTGACCATCCTACCTAAAAAGGACTCCTACCCCAATCACCTCCACTCTCATCCTACATTACTTTTTATAGTACTTATCACTACCTAATGCATTTTTACTTTACTTCCCCCACCAGAATGGAAGCACCAAGAGAACAGTCCAATTCTTTTCTTCGTATATCCAATATTCAGACTAGTGCCTGGTATTTAGTAGATACATGTATAATTTTTGGACTGAATAAATAAGTAAATGTATAACTTTTGGAAAAGAAGGAAAATTGTGGAGGCAGAACTGTGCCAAAAAATAAAGCAGCAGAAAAAGAAGGTGAGATGTGAGTGTTCTTAAGAAATCCCTTACTATTTTATACTTCCATTAGCACTAATTTAATGTGTCCTCATGTAATTAGCACAAAATACTGTGACTAAACAGAAATGAAAAGTTACTGTACAATTAAAATCAATATCTGATAATATATTAAGATATTTACTGCCTTTCAAAAATATGTTAATAGAAAAATCTACTAGTAAGTAGCAAAAACAATGCCCTGTTGAAAAAAAGAGATTTTATTTTATCTATATTGTATCAACAATCAAATTTAAACTAAATAAAAATATTTTAACTTATTTTCATATTTTAGCATTTTATTTTTTCAAATTATAAATGTAATGTCTAAGTCTATTTTTATACAATTATAAG
The DNA here is from genome assembly GCF_987537825.1 of Furipterus horrens. Taxonomy (NCBI): domain Eukaryota; kingdom Metazoa; phylum Chordata; class Mammalia; order Chiroptera; family Furipteridae; genus Furipterus; species Furipterus horrens. Next base: position 121,858,121 of record NW_028327172.1, on the reverse strand, counting down.
ATTTAAAACAAAAATGAATCATACAGAATGACTACTATATTCTCTGAATTTATAAATGTAGAAATTGATATCATTCCGTTTAATGATTATTGAAGGCCACAATGTCAGCTTACCTGCAAAGCTGAGACTAGAATCCAAGTCACCTGATCCCTAGTATTTATTGTCTTTGGCTCTCAAGTCAGTGAAAGAGAGTGGCAGAGATACTAAGGCAGACCCATTCATTAGAAATATGAAACTCTCTGACAGATGATTCAGGCTCAATGATTCCCCATTGCTTGCAAAAACTTCCTTAGAACTACACTTAAGTCTAAGAATTTGCAGACCCAACCTTCCTTCCTTCCCTGCTCATTCATGCACAGGGGTCAAACCTGAATTATGACTGAAGGCTCCCCTAGCCTCCTCACAGATGTTTTCTTCAGTAGGGCTCTTGCACATTTAAAACTATCTTGGACTCTAACCCTTCTTGGAGGAACTGACCTAACAAATTGCATGTAAGTTAAAAATTCAATATTCCTTTTTATTTTTATATTGTTACAAAGGGGCTTATTTTTGTAAATGATTATTAACTTTTTCTGAATTTAAATTTAAGTTATTTATCTTCCTTTGTTTTAAATATTTTAAGAGTATCAACTCCAAATGTTTTTCCTAATATTTTATTACTGGGAAAACATAGGTAGAAAAATCCAAACTACTAATCTTTCTTTCAAGACTCTGCATAAGTATAAATTAAAAGCACAAATTATTGGTTTGTTAAAAAATTTTAAACAGTATTTTAATACAAAGCAGATCACTCTCCGGATGATTATTGATTTAAGAACATTCAAGAGGTGAAGACTGTAACCATCTGATCAAGGCACATCAAACTTGGCATATGCTTGATAGCTTCTAAAATCAACTATATACTGTAATGCTGTTTCATTGTTTCATCACTGGGCTAACAAAACTTAGCTGAAGAAATAAGGAACTGGTGTTATTACTAAAACCATCTCATGCTTTCCTAAATCTGTAAAATTTCTCTTAACTATAGAACTCAAATAATTCCGAACCCAAATAGGAAAATATAATGAATAATTTTTCCACAACTCAGATGAATAGCTCAAATTACTTAATGAATTCTCTAATAAATCTTCAAATAGTCAAGTTAAAAGAACAACCTTTTTTTAGATTGTCTAGAATGATAGAGAAAAGAAAACCTATTGGTGAAAACTTTTACAATCAGTACTATTAGAAGCAAATTATGCTGCAAAAAGAGAAAACTATAACTTATTATAATCAAAGAATAAAATAAAAATGAAATTCAAAGAATTAAAAAATCTTAAACTTAGAAAAAATCTTAGAAAGACAATTGAGATAGTCATCTTCATATTTCTTTAATTTAAATCATCATCTCAAAATTAAAAAAACAACTTGAAACCAAATCCTTGCAACAGAAAACAATCAGGTAAAACAATAAACTTGACCATGTGTGGTATGACCCTGGTGTCTTGAATATTAAAAAAATAAATAAATAAATAAGACAAATACTATTTACAATATAGATTCTGACTTAACTAGCACTAATGACACATAGCATTAAAAATCTTCCATTTACTATATCCCACTTAAATGCAAAAGATTACTAGAAATATTAATTGATCAAGAGTGATATAAGATAGCTACAAATAAAATTTATAATAAATAATGTCAACAAAACAAATGATTACAAGTTAGGGTAACATTATCACATGGAATTTTTCAAAGAAAATGTTAATGAAAATAATTTAAGTACCATTAACTTGGTCATAGTGGGTCTTGGTCCTCCTATAAATGAGGGTTCACTTTGTTCCTCTACACTTGGGGCCTCATTTAAATTTGGATGCGGTTCATCTGAGGTGGTCAGCAACTCTGGTAAGTGGAAAAAGTGGATCCCACACTGAGAAGCTGCTGTTTTTACTCTTGGCACTTCTTGAATCCTCTGGTACCAAGCAGCCAGCAGTGGAAATTCTACCAGCTTTTCAGAAAGTTTCTTGCAGATAATTAACTAGGCAGAAAAAGAACAAAACACATTATTGTATATTTTTTGTTTATGACAGCTATATTGAAGTAACATCACATACCATAAAATATGCATATATTATGTGTACAGTTCAAACAATGAGTTTTAGTAAATTTATACAGCTGTGCAACTACCAATATAATCTAGCACTAAAACACTTACGTCACACCAAAAAGTTCCCCTGTGACCATTTACAGCCAATCCCTTCTCTCTTGGTCAGTTGCAGGTAACCACTATTTTACTCACCACGTGTATGTAGTTTTGCCTTCCCTGCAATTTCATGTAAATGAAATTATAAAATGTGTATTTTTTCACTTAGCATTATGTTCCTAAGATTCATCCAGGTAGTTGTATTTATCAGTAGTTTGTTTCTTTTTATTTTGATATAGCACATAAAGGCTTTTATTTATTCAAATTAGAACAATTTGAAACCATTACTCCTTATGCAAATTAATGTTTTTGTTTTTTCTTGCTCAGATGCTTTCTCCCTAGCTCCACCACCAAACTTCAATTTACTTTAAAATTAGAATGTTCTTTGTGAGGCATTGAATGATGTTTCCATAGAAACAGAATGTCACAGATTATGGCTAATGATTATAAACAAATAAGTAAAAAGGTCGAGTTATAAAAAATAATATATATATATATATATATATATATATATATATATATATAGCAATAACTGGTACTAAAGCAGGAGCCAGAAAGCACAGAGAATAAATTAAAAATTCACATATGTACATACATTTACTCTATTTTAGCTAGACTTTAAGGTTAAATAAGCACACATAACTTACTATAAGGGAAGGATATGCATAACTCTCTTTGTATACTGCAACACTTAAAATACTGCCTAGCAAAAAATACAAGCTATTTAGTGAATTAACAATTATCAAAGAACCATTTATTATCTTCAAAGAATTATCACCGATTTCTCAAAGTGCTTTTTTAGGACCCAACAGGAGTTTGTGAAATCAACTTTGAAATTTTAAGTATATTTTATTGATTATGCTGTTAGTTGTCCCAATTTTTCCCCCTTTTCTCCCTTCTTCCTGGTACCTGCCTTCCTCCAGTAATCTCCCGCCCTCTTAGTTCATGTCCTTGGGTAGTGTCGGTAAGTTCTTTGGTTTCTCCTTTTCCCATACTATTCTTAACATCCTCCTGTCTATTTTGTACCAACCAATTATGTTTCTTAATCCCTGCACCATTTCCCTCATTCTCCCCATTCCCCTCCCAGCTGAAAACCCTCAAATGATCTCCATACCTATGATTCTGTTCCTGTTCTGGTTGTGTTCTTAGTTTGTTTTTTTGTTTTTATTTTTTAGATTTTGTTGTTAATTGTTTTTGTTGTCATTTTAATGTTCACAGTTTTGATCTTCTTTTTCTTAAATAAGGCCCTTTAACATTTCATATAATAATGGCCTGGTGATGATGAGCTCCTTTGGTTTTACCTTGTCTGGGAAGCACTTAATCTGCCCTTCCATTCTAAATGATAGCTTTGCTTGATAGAGTAATCTTGGTTGTAGGTCCTTGCTTTTCATCACTTTGAACCCTTTTTATTTTTGTTAATTGTTGTTCTATTACAGTTGTCCCAATTTTTCCCTGTTGCTTTCCACTGCCCTACCTACCCCCCACTCCCACAGTCAATCCCCACCCTGTTGTCCATGACTATGGGTCATTTATACATGTTCATTGACTAGACCCTTCCCCTTCTTTCCCCCTTCTCCCTCTTCCTCCTCCCCTCTAGTCACTGTCAGTTTGTTCTTTGTTTCCATGCCTCTGGTTCTATTTTGCTCGTTTTGTTCATTAGGATCCTCTTATACGTGAGATTGTACGGTATTTGTCTTTTGCCACCTGGCTTATTTCATTAAGCATGATACTCTCCAGTTCCATCCATGTTGTTGCAAAAGGCAGGAGTTCGTTCTTTCTTTCTGCTGCATAGTATTTCACTGTGTAAATGTGCCAGTTTTTTAATCCACTCATTTGCTGATGGGCACTTAGGCTGTTTCCAGCACTTGGATATTGTAAATAATGTTGCTATGAATATAGGAGCCTTTCTTGCTTGCAGTTTCTTTTGAGAAATCAGCTGATAGTCTTACGGGAACTCCTTTGTAAGTAACTCTGCTTTTCTTTTGCTGCTTTTAGGATTCTCTATTTTTAACCTTTGGCATTTTAATTATGATGTGTCTTGATATGGTCCTCTTTGGGTCCAACTTGTTTGTGACTCACTGTGCTTCCTGAATTTGTATGTCTATTTTTTCACCAAATTAGGGAAGTTTTCTTTCATTATTTTTTTAAGTAAATTTCAATTTCTTGCTCTTTCTCTTCTTCTTCTGGCACCCCTATGATTTGAATGTTGGTACAGTTAAAGTTGTCCCAGAGGTTCCTAAGCCTCTCTCCATTTTTTTTTATTTTTGTTCTGGTTGAATGTTTATTTCTTCTTTTTGTTCCAAATCATTGATTTGAATCCCAGCTTCCTTCCCTTCACTGAAAGTTCCCTGTATATTTTTCTCTATTTCACTTTGTGCAACTTTCATTTCTTCCTTTTTTATTTTTTTGCCATACTCTATGAGTTCTCTGAGCAATCTTATCACTAGTGTTTTGAACTCTGCATCTGATAGGTTGGCTATCACTATTTTGTTTAGTTCTTTTTCTGGGGTTTTGTTCTGTCCTTTCATTTGGGCCATATTTCTTTGCCTCCTCAATTTAGCAGCTTCCTTGTGTCTGTTTCCATGTATTAGGTAGAGCTGCTTTTACTCCCTTTCTTAGTAGTGTGGCCTATATAGCAAAGGCGCCTGTAAATTGTGTGGTGCAGAGCCTTAGGTAATTACCAGGGCAGGACTACCTGCTTCACTGCTCTGTGGCTCCGTTTGTGGTAGGGCGCTCAGAGAGGGGACAATGCTGCTGCATGGCTTCTGGCAATTTGCCCGACTCTTGCCCCATAACCAGTCACTTCACCCACTTCCTATATGTGACTGGAATCCTTAAAGTTGCTGCCCTGGGGTCTGCATGTGTTCTGACACCATGTGGGCCCTTTAAGCAGCAAAAATCTGGCAGTTCCTTCCAATGCCCCAACCTCCACAAGTTTTTACAGCCAGAGGTAATAGGGGTTTATCATCCCGGTGCTGGAACCCTGGGCTGTGCTGTCTGGCCTGGGGCTGGGATTGCTCACTACCAGACTATCTCTCTCTAATTTTATCCACTAAATGTGAATGAGGGACCGTCTGTTCCACTGCCGCTGCCACTACTTTTCCAAGCCCCACAGCCTCTCTGTGCCTCTCCATGACTCTGCCCTTCCTATCCATCTGGATGAATGTGGCTTCTTTAAATCCTTGGTTGTCAGACTTCCATATAACTTGATTTTCTGACAGTTCTGGTTGTTATTTGCTTTTGAGATTTGTTTGTAAATCTTTCTATGGCTGTGCGAGGAGGCGAAGAGTGTCTATCTACACCACCATCTTGACTAATGTCCCCCAAGACACTCCTTAAATTAAAAAAAAAAAAAGAAATAACACATCAGAAAGAAGAAAAGGGTGCCCACTTTCATTACTTCTACTCAATGTATTATTGGGAGTCCTAGCCACATCAATCAGAAAAAAAAAGAAAAAGAAATAAAGGGCATCCAAATTGGAAAGAAAGAAGTAAAGTACTTGTTATTTGCAGATGACATGATACTATATATAGGAAACCCCAAAGACTCTTCCAAAAAACTATTACAACCAGTAAATGACTTCAGTGAAGTTGCAGAATACAGAATCAATATACAGAAATCTGTTGCTTTTTTTTTTATCCCAATAATAAATGATTGGGAAAAAATTAAGAAAATAATTCCATTTACAATTGCATCAAAAAGTTTAAAACTGGAATAAATTTAACTAAAGAGGTGAAAGACCTATACTCTGAAAGCTATAAGAAGTTAAAGAAAGAAATTGAACTAGATACAAATAAATGGAAGGGTATACCTTGCTCATGTATTGAAAGAATTAACATTGTTAAAATGTCATCACTACCTAAAGTAATATATAGATTCAGTGCTATCTCTATTAAAATACCAATGACAATCTTCTCAAAATTAGAACTGATCTGAAAATTTATATAGAACCACCAAAGACTCCTAATAGTCAAACAAATCCTGAGAAAGAACAGATATAAACTATACTACAAAGGTACAATAATCAAAATAGCATGTTAATGGCATAAAAACAGATACATAGATCAATGGAATAGAATAGAGACCCTAGAAGTAAATCCTCACTTACATAGTCAAGCAATCTAGAACAAAGGAGGCAAGGATCTACAGTGGGATAAAGACAGTCTTTAAAAAGTGGTGTTGGTAAAACTGGACAGATACATAAAAAGAAAATAAAACTGGATCACTTTCTTACACCGTATAAAAAATAAACTCAAAATGGGTTAAAGACTTAAATGTTAGACCTGAAACCATAAAACTAATAGAAGAAAACATAGGCAGTAAAATATTTGATATTACTCTTACCAACATTATTTTAGATATATCTTCTTAGGCAAAGAAAACAAAAGAAAAAAATAAATGGGACTATATCAAACTAAAAAAAAAAAAATTGCACAGTGAAGGCAACCATCAAGAAAATAAGATAACCTACTAAATCACAAATGATCTATTGATACAGGGCTAATATATCCAAAATGTATAAACAATTCATACAACACCAAAAACAAAACAAAACAAAAAAAACACAACCCCTAACAATCCAATTAAAAAATAGGCAGAGAACCCCTCTTAAGAGGACACACAGATGGCCAATAGACATATGAAAAAAAATGTCAACATCACTAATCATTAGAGAAATGCAAATTAAAACCACATTGAGCTATAATTTTCCACTTGTTAGAATGGCTACTATCAATAAATCAACAAATAATAAGTCCTGGTGAAGATATGGAGAAAATGGATTCCTTGTACACTGTTGGTGAAATTGCAAATTAGGGCTGCCACTATGGAAAACTATATAGAGATCCCTCAAAAAATTTAAAATACAGTTGCCATAGGACCTAGCAATTTGTCTTCTGGATATTTATCTGAAGAAAACAAAAACACTAACTTCAAAAAATATATGCATCTCTATGTTCATTGCATCATTACTAGTAATAGCCAAGCTATGAAAGCAACCTAGGTGTCCATCATTAGATGAAATAGATGAATGGATAGAGGAAGCGATGTAATGGAATATTATGCAGCAATGAAAAAGAATGAAATCTTGCCATTTGCAAAAACAGGGATTGACCTAAAAGGTATTATGCTAAGTGATGTAACTCAGACAGAGAATGACAAATATCATATTATCTCACTTATATGCAGAGTCTAATAAAAACTAATAAGTGAATAAACAAAACAGAACAGCAACAGACCCACAGATATAGAGAACAAACTGATGATTGCCAAAGCGAAGGGGGTGGTGAGATGGAATAAAAACATATGCAAAAAAATAGAAAATAGGAAAGTACACAGCATGTAGTAACATAAATTATTTTGTAAATATATTTATAGTATAACATAAAGATGTATATTTGTATGTATATGTTCAATCACCTTGGAAAATGCATTATTTACTATGGAAGTAAAATTTGAAAAACACTGTCTAAATGGTGCTCTGAGATCCAAAAAGTTTATAATTCTCATCAAAAATTTTAATTGCCTGGAAATAAATTATTTGCTAAGGAAATTGAGCTTATGCCACAATAAATTAATCAAATAAAAAATGTTCTCATTTTCTCACCTTTCCTTTACTCTCCTTGGTAGTGATTTATTCTTACTTGTTAGATATATGTGGTATCTCTCCTTCTTTTTGAAAATAAGTTGTGATTATGTAACAATAATTCATGTTTAAAAGACATTGAGGACTTTTACTCTGCATTACAGATCATCCATCCTATGTATTGAACATGCCAGGCTGCTCTACAATATCCAGACATTTCAGGAGGTACTGAACCACATTCATCACATTCAAGGAGATATATTTAAGGAAGTGGCTAATGAAAAATGTGTGAAATAAAAATTAAATTTGTTCCTAAAAAGATATTTTCAAAAACTTACCTAACTTATAAGATCAAAGAAATTATAAACATCACAGAGTTAGATAAGGACAAGAAAACAAGAGATTTTATTCTTAAAACAATAGCAAAAATTATACTACCAAGACCAAAAAATGAAATTCTAGTGGCTTTATAATAGGGGCAGAAAAATTTGTTTGAATAAAAAGAGACGCAAGACATTACATTTATCCAAAATATCTCCTCCTCTGTATTGCTTTCCAATCACTTATTATATAAAATATTTTGTACTTATTTATATCATTTTCTTAGGTCTACTCTTTCATAACATGCCATAGCTGAGCAATGTAATAAGCAGGGTACAAAACTGTAAACAACCTAAGTAGAAATATAACCACAGCTTTGTTTTTTACTTACAGATTACACTGGTAGGTTAAAACTGAAAACTCTGAAGGACCTAATGCATAGGAGAGAATATGGAAGATATAAATTAACCACTAAATAAATGACATCCATGATTTTTGCAATATGCCAGCCAATAGTGAGATTCCCATTTTTCCCCAATTTTATGTCAGGGGGTCACTTAAAGAAGTATTTAATATTTTGCTCAAAAATCAATTTCTACAATTATTTTGCTTTTGCAATAACTAGGTATTGTATTTTTAACCCTTTGAGTGCCAATGTCGCTGTGAGCGACACTGACAAATTTTCCCCAAAGTGCCAGCGTCACTTCCAGTGACTCTTTTTCCGATGGTATAAATGTAAATAACAATGGAATAATTCATATTTTGTGTTTTGTTCTCTTTTTTTTTGGTACCTCAGGTTATATATTGATATAATTTTTTCTCATGTTGATCCAAATTTTTAATTATGCTTGGCACTCAAAGGGTTAAAAAACTGAATTTAAGCATTAGAAGTTAAAATGTAGAAAAAAATTAAATTGCAAGTGTTCAAATTACAAAAATATTTCATAAAATGGCAACTTCCCTGCATTCCAGGAGAATAATATTTTAAATGTTTCTGTTCAAGCGTACCAAAATCTTCGCAGAGGAGAGCGCTGGGCCAGTCAGGGGGATAACACTGCAAACTCATATCCACGGAAGAGGAAGAGAAGCGTGGAGCAGATTTAGACACAGCACCTCAGCCGCTCTGCCTGCTATTGTTCATCTTTGGCTTTATTATATGTAGCAGAATTGGGTATTTCCTCTAACTCTTTGAATGTTGACCTCTGGCATTCCAAACCTTGACTTAGCAAAATTGACTGCTCTTTTATATCCTTGGCCTTATTCCTGTGATTAAATATCCTGACCTATGGTTCAGCTCTTTGTTTCTGACCCAACCCTGGTAACCTGACCTTGATTCCTGATCAAGAACTTGATCCTGATCATCAGGACTGCCCTTCCATCACCTCAACATGAGTGGATGTGGCATAAAGTCTCAGCAGCATAGCCACTGTCTGAACCAAACTGACTGCTTCCTAACCCAAGATGACTTAAAGGAGGAAAATAAATATAACAGAGATAACATCAAGGCTTTGGCAAAACAAGATTAATTCCTGAAAGAAAAGGTACAAATCCTGGAAAAATACAAACAAAAAAAAATATTTTGAGAATTAGTTTACATATAAATGTTGACAGAAGAATTTAATCATAGAATACATGTAATAGAAAAGGCTGAGTGTACAAGTTTTCCTCTGTTTAAAATTGAGATGAAAACAAGTTTCTCTTTGTAGTATTAGGTAGATTTGCTCAGTAGGTGTCAGTAGATGTCCTGCCTGATTGGAGAAGACGAGAATCCCTCTCAATCAGGAATACTTCAACCTCAATTGACCCTAATCAGGTGAATAGTATTTAAGTTAAGCTAAAATCAAATGCAAACTAGTTAAATATGGATGTCTAAATAATTATCTAAAATTACTTTCATGAAGATGAATCCAACTTTTTGTTGAGTTTGAAAGTGAACACTCATCTTCTCTATCACCTTGTTTTATTTTCTTCATATCAATTAATTATTTAAGTATATATCATTTGTTTACATGTTTATTTGTATCTTCTCCTACTAGAATATTAACTCCATGAGGGATGGACCTTATCTGTCTAGTTCATTACTGTATTCCTAGTGGCTACAGCTGTGCTTGGCATATATAGTAGGCTTTCAACAAATTTCTCAAAAAAATGAATTAATGAAGGTGCCACTTTGGTTCAATTTTTATGAAACTAGAAAGAATATAGTTATTCAAGAAGACCAACAATAGTATTTTATAACATGTATCAGATGACTGCTTTAATGACTGAAGCTGGTAATAGAGGGGAGAAGTCAGTCATAAGAGAATTTAGAAATCATTTGACAAGAAACAAAAACATATTTTTTCCCCATCCAACTCTATGGACAGTATGAATGCATATGACGTTTAAAATACTAATCAACATCTGAACAATTCCTGAATCTCTCTTTTACACATCCTTTAATTCTTAAGTTATTCTGCTTTCCAATCTTATTTTATTTCCATTTTGAAGACAAGAGAACTATTCTTTAAGAAAATACCAATTGAAAAAAATTAAAAATTAAAATTAAAAATAAATAAAAAAGAAAATACCAATTGATTAATACCACCTAACTTAGTGAAGCTCTGGCCTCCAAATATTTAGATTTCCCTTAGAAGTCTTTCCTCCTCTGTCAGTAGAGATACCTGAAGTTTTGGCAAGATATAATGAGAATGAAATCTGGTATCTGATTCCTTAGTAGAGGAAAAGGCGAAATACTTCAAAAGCAGGAAAAATGCAGCTGTCAAAAACCAATTGGAAAGCTTTAGAGAGCTATAGCTTCCCATGTTCACTCTGATGTTATTTTTTACCTCGTTCTTTCCGCTCCATACAGGGAGGCGATGGAAGATGGGGGAATATACATATATATATATATCTTCATCACCCTACTAGGAAAGGAAACTTACCATGAAATTTTATTGACAACAGAGGCATAAAAAATGAGGATAAAATATTCCTAATTTGATAAGGCTTAACATAATCATATTAGTATTTGAAGTGACTACTAAATTATAAAATATAGATGATAAGATTTTATAGTGCTTTAACAGTGGACCCTCTAATATCAGAAGGTAATCACAATAGCAATTTGAAATTATCGGAACAACTGATAACATTTTAGCAACTCAAAATTAAAAATCATAATAATTACTAACACTTATTGACAGCTTACTATGTGCCAAACACTGTTGTTCACAATTCACCCATTACCATTATTCCTCACATTGAATATTATCTCTATTTTACAGATAAGAAAATGGAGACAGATATTAATAACTTGCCCTGAAGCATAATGATAGTAGGAAGTGGAATTGGGATTTAAACCTATGCAATTTTATACACTGAAAACTTACAGTAATGTATCCACTCCAGATAAACCTTACCAAAAAATGATGTATACAGGGCAAGAGCACGATATCTGTCAAGGTGAAGTACAGGCCTTCTGCAAACACATGCTCCAGTGGTGGAAGGTCAGAGGCCTTGGCTTTCCTGATGTGAGAAGGTTCTCTGTTGGTAGTGGCTGGTTCTTCCTGTACTGTGAGCTTTGAGAAGGCCACTTTTAGTTCTAGGCTCCGAGACGAAGAGTCCAACTCTTCAGATGTTCCCTGTCCATGGACCTTGCTCTTCGTTTTTTCCTTAGCAAGGGAAGGCCCCACTCTGGCAGCCTTCTGTTGCTTCAGCTTCTGCCGACGGAGTTTGTCATCGTTATGCACTCTGACAGGCTCACTAAGCTTTTTCTCTAGCTGTAGTATTTCTGCAGGGATAGCTGGGTGCTGGTCAGAAGATTCTTTGAGAAAATTCTCAATAGCTAAAGGGATTGTGAGTTCACAAAGCCTGGTCCACTGACTAACCTACAAACAAAACAAGAAATGAAATAATTCTTTACTTTCAACGTAGCTTGAAGAGAAATAACTTTCTATTGGCGAATAAGACTAGGTTAGAGAATTTGTCTTGAGCTAAAGCATCCCTGGACTAGGCTTTTATGCTGTATAATATTTACAATACTTCAGAAGTGGTAACATCAGACAATGGAGATTTAGCATTCATGTGTCTGTAGTATATGCTATCCACCTGTATCCTCTTACTGAATAAATCCTTACTTCTCAAAGCCTTTAAAGTATGCCCCCTCCACTCCTACCCCCCAAAAAAAGGTGGTTTCCAAAGAATGGCTACTTAAGCTCCTGTTTATATGTAAAAGTTCCCTTTAAAAATCCTCATAAATTAAATCTTAAATTCTTACTTTTCAATACTGTACTCAAATATTGGGCCACTTTATATTTTATTGGTTACTGTAGATTTTTAAGGAAATGAAATCCTAGTTTCCAGCAGAAAGTTAAAACAAATGTTTAAGTGAATGTGTTATTGTTGTATGGCTTTAAATAATAGAAAAGAGACATTATACTTACTTCAGCACAGGCTTTCAAGCAAGTCTTTTTAAACCCCAGAAGTTCCAAAATTTCCTTCTTTGAGGGGTCTGCTTCGTATGATTTCTGGATTATGTATCTCAGTACAACAGCAAGTCCTGCTCTACAGAAATTCTCGTTTTTTTCCACAACTGCGGGTAAACGGCAATTCTGAACTATCGGTGGAAGTTCTTGCCTTGAAATAATCTGTATTTCAACCTCCTGTGACAGCACATTAAGTAACGAAACATCCTTATTTTCTCTGGTGAGAACTAAGCAAACTTTAAAGATTTTACAGTCAGAGTATGATAATAAAAATAAAGTTACAGATGTATGAAGTGGAAAAATGCATCCTTCTATTTGATGAGAGAAGTCCAGGTACAAATATTCTTCTGTAAGACTTTTCTTAATGCCTTTCATTTTCTTCTTTCATTGGATCACCTGAAGCATAAATTGAAGTGGTTATAGGCCTTGGACTATAAGAATTTAGAAGGTAAAGATGACTATTTTAAAAAAATGCTCTAAAAATCAGCAGAGATTTGTGATACATAAGATTCTCCATGAATTTGTTCCTGGACTGAACCAATGGCTTCCAAAAGAAAGTTTTCTACTCTGTGCAATTAACAAGTCTTAGGGGTGATTTTATACCCGCTCCTTTAAAACGAGCAACTCAGTGTGGTGATTGCTGTGGGGAGGTGGGTATAAAGGGACTAAAGGGTAATGGGAACAATACAATAAAGATTAAATTAAAATAAAATAAAATGAAATAAAAAGATAAAATGAGCAACTCGGGTGCTTTGCAATAGAGCCCTGCCCATCAAGTACTTTGAAGTCTCATTACAGGAGAGAACAAGAAATAAATAGAATGGAAAATAAGGAATCACCAAGAATCACCAAGAATACTTAGAGTTGTCTGGGGCCAATGGCCTTGAGAAGCTTTGACACTGCTGGTCCTCTCACACTGTTTCTGACTTATAACCCTACAACATAATAATCAGAGGTGATATATTTACTCCCTCATGAGAAATAAGATTCTCCTAAAGTAAGTGGGCTTTGATATGTGATGAGCTTATTGCTTGCTGAATCACAAGAGAAAAATAACTGAACTTCCCCATAACTTAATGTTGATAACTGAGATATCACAAAGCTAACACATCCAAAATCAAGTTCCTCATTCTCTCCCATCCCCAAAATCTGCTCCTCATGTGTCTTTCCCATCTCAGTTAATAGAACACCATTCTTCTAGCTGCTCAGGCCGAAAACCTGGGTAGTCATTATCAATTACTCTTTTCTTTCACACCTCCATAACAAGTCAATTAGATCTACGATATAGATCTAGAATCTGACCACTTCACAATATCCTCAATGCTTCCACCATAATCCAAAGCACCATCACATCTCTTCTGAATTATAGCGTTTGCCTCCTTATGTTGCTTCCCCTCCTACTGCCCTCAAGACGTCTCAACACAGCCGCCAAAGTGATCCTGTCAAAACTGAAGATTATGTCACTATTCTGCTCAAACCCTCCAATATCTTCCCATCCTACTCAGAGGAAAGGCAAAATTCCTACAAAGATGTCTTTGATCTAATCCTCTTTTTATGTCTCTGATTTCAGTTCAACTCTCCCCATGCTAACTGCTTCAGTCAAAGTGCCTTGTTATTCCTCTCAGTACTAGGTACATTCCCACCTCAGGGCCTTTGCACTTGGTGTTTTCCAGTGCCTGGAACATGCCCTCATCTCCTTCAGGCACTTACTCAAATATCAACTCTGAGACTTTCCTGGCTACTATATTTAAATCTCCAACCCCAACACCCACCTTCCCTGGGAAAAAAAACCTTCTATCCCTGTTTATGATTTTCTTTGGCACCTACCACTGTTGTAACATACTATATACTAATTTTGTCTATCCAAAATAAAATGTTCCATGACTAGAAATTTTGTTTTGTTCACTACTATGCCTAAAACAGGCTCGGCTATATATAAGAAATCAAGATATATTTGTTGAATGAGTGCATAGATGAATATAAACACTCATTTTAAAGATGCAAACACACAATTTTGAGGTCAAATTATTGATAATATTTTCAAGTTATAGTCCTTAAGACTTTTGTCAATTATAACTTCTTGTTTGATTTATACATTCCCTGGGTCTAAAATTCCCCATGTTCTTATCACTAAATCACAATTCAAAAACTGACACTAGATGGCACTCTTTAAAAGCATTCACCATGAAAGCATGTAGTAATAGAAGATGGTATTAGAAGAAAAATTATTTTAAAAGCCCTTAAAAAGTACATATGCAACTTTTTAAATGCATTTGAAATATTAGTGTACTCTAAATTTTAAGAAACCTTCAGCATACTAAATTTCCTTTAATATTCTAAATTCCTTAGGTTTCTTTTTTTAAATCAAAAACAAAGTCAAATACTAAAGAGATAATAATCTATTATAACAAAGGTATATAGAAAGATAGAGTCTTAGAAAACTTCTTGATAATATAAATAATCACTACTGTTTTATATTTCTTTCATTAAAACATAAAGGTGTGCACCATGGTTTGTTACTTCTTTAAAAGATTACCTACTTCCAGCCAAGATGGAGGCGTAAACAGACATGCTGTGTCTCCCTCCACAACTAAGAAGGAATACAACTACCTCAAAACTAGAAACAATCAGAAGTTTCAGAAAATCAAACTGTATGGAAGTCCAGCAAACAAAGATATAAAGAAGAAATACTCATTCAGACAGGTAGGAGGGGTGGAGAGGATGCGGTATGGTGGTGGCAGCAGCGGCGGCAGTGGCAGGCCAGCAGAAAGAGCAGTCACATATTTTAAAAAGTCAGGAGGGACACCTGGGGAGCATTCCCAGCTCCTCACTGGACCTCGAAGCTCATGGTCCCAGCACTGGGGAAAATCAAGCCTCATAGCTTTTGACTGTGCAGGCAAGTGGAGGCTGGGGTCGAGGTAGAAACTGCCGGTCTCTCAGCTGAGTCCGCTTGTTTAAAGGGCACCCATGGTCCTAGAAAATCCGCAGACCCACCCGCTCTGGGAACAACAGCCAGGACAGCAGCTAGAGGGGTGCCAGTCTGGTGCGGAAGTGGGAGAGGTGCCTGGAAAAGCGGTGTTGAGCAGGCCGCATTGTTCCCTCTCAGACCCCTCTCCCAAATATAGTGCCACAACGTGGTGAAACAAGTCGCCCTGTACTGATGAATCCCTAAGGCTCTGCCCCTTACAATGTAACTGGAGCGATAGCTCTACCTGGGACGCAGAGGCAAACAAACACAGGAGCCTGTAAGAATGAGGAGACAGAGAAGTATGGCCCAAAAGGGGGAACAGATCAAGGTTCCAGTGGGAGAACTAAGGGATGAGGAGATAGCCAACCTCACAGATGAGGAGACAGACAACCTAACAGACACAGAATTCAAAACACTGGTGATAAAGATGCTCACATATGCTTGAGTATGGCAAATGCATAAGAAAAGAAATGAAGGCCATGCTAAGTGAGACGAAGGAAAACCCACACAAAACCAATGGTGAGGGGAAGGAAACTGGGGTTCAAATCAATGATTTGGAACATGAGGAAGAAAAAAAACAGTCAACCAGTGCAGAACGAGGAAGCAAGAATTGAAAAAAATAAGAAAAAGTTCGCAAATTTTGCGAAGGAGATGGACATACAGGTCAAGGAAGCACGGAGGGTGCCAGGCGAACTGGTCCCAAAGGAAACCACACCATGATGCATCATGATTGAGATGCCAAAGGTGAAAGATAAAGAGAGTCCTGGGGGCAGCAAGAGAGAGGCAGAGAGTTGTCTAGGGGGGTGCCTATAGGACTATCAGCTGATTTCTCAGAGGATACTTTGCAGGCAGGAAGGGACTGGCAAGCAGTATTCAATGTGATGAAAGGCAACCAGGATTACTCTATCCAGTAAGGCTATCATTTGGAATGAAAGGGCAGATGAAGTGCTTCCCAGACAAGGTGAAGCTAAAGGAGTTCATCATTACCAAGCCATTATTATATGAAATGTCAAAGGGACTTACTTAAGAAAAAAAGATCAAAACTATGAACACTAAAATGACAACAAACTCACAGCCATCAACAAGTGAATCTAAAAAATAAAAACAAAATTCAACTAAGCAAACCAGAATAGGAACAGAATCATAGGTATGGGGATCATTTGTGGGGTTATCAGCTGGGAATGGGGAGGAGGAGAAATGGGGAAATGATGCAGGGACTAAGAAGCATAATTGGTTGGTACAAAATAGGCAGGGGGATGTTAAGAATAATATAGGAAAGGGTGAAGCCAAAGAACTTATATGCATGACCCATGGACATAACTAAGGGGGGGTGGGATTGCTGGAGGGAAGGGGGTACTGGGCAGAGGGGAGCAAAGGGGAAAAAATTGGAACTACTGTAACAATATAATCTATAAAATATACTTAAAAAAAAAGAAAATATCACACACACACACACACACACACACACACAAGGATTACCCATTTGAATTCTTTATTTTTCTGTAGTGGTCATCACTGAGTGTACACAAATGTATTAAATAAATGGAACAGTTTTTTGCCTGTTGCAGTCCAAAAAAACAAAAGATTATCTAGAGAAAAAGTATTTCATGTAATTTAAAAGTAACTTTTTAACCCATGGAAACCATTTTTTCCCAGAGCTTAAGTACCATTTTTTTAAAAACCTAGAACTGACCTAATTATGTGTGTGTGTGTGTGTGTGTTAAAGCCCACAGGCAAAATAAACCAACATTTTCTAGGAAATCGACAGTCTCTTTGAGTAGTTTGCCTTTATAAATATATTGCTGAATAATTTACCAGTCCTCTTAAGTCCTTCTTCTGGCAGTGGGATACTCTATAAAGAAGATCCCTAAGTGCTTCAAAAAACTAGGTTTGAAATAAAACATGATCGATTTTGTTTGCCCAGCCGTCTAGGCAACAGTAATTATGAGACTGGTCCTAATACTTAAAGGAAAAAAAAAAAAACAAAACACCACCTGAAAACAATGTAATGTTATGTTAAGGCTATTGATTAGAAAATGTAGAAATTTTTTTTAAAATTGTGGTTTATGTATGTTTGCCACATTCTAGGGCACAAAAGAACTTTGAGAATAGGCTTTTACATATTATATAAACTTTCCTCTCCATCAGCACTTATTAGTGTTAAACGTCAATGAGACAGAATAGCAATAACCTGCCCATGAAGATATCTAAAAATTAATGAGATGCCTCGGAGAAAATGCAAAGTGCTGTTGATTCTTAACAATTATTTTTTCCAACATAAGTGCTGAATTCCACCCCACATCACCCCCGCCCCGAGATTAAAAAGGTTACTTAATCTTGGAGTTAAAAAAATTACTCTCCCTGGGCAATGTCTCCTCACAAAATACTGATGTAATTTCTAAAATAAATATTAAGTATTAGTAAACTTGTACAAATTGGATGTTTTTGGCTTGCACTGTTTTTAATATTTCAACAGAGTAGAACGCAGTTTTGCATAAAGTTTTCAAATTCCATAGGCAAAGAAACCCCTCATTTTCTTCTCCATCTCTACCTAGAGAATTCCTTTGTTCATTATTTTTATATCGTGGGCTTTAAAGAGGTAGGCCCTATAGAATCATCTCCTGGGTCTCCAAAGCTTCTGGAGCAGAGCCTTTGTTACTCCTTATTACATTCCTGCCAAGCACAGAAGTAGTGTCATTTGCTCTTTCTCAGCTTTGACATGTGCCACCCTGAAACGAAGTGAGACAGTGGCACACAAAACCACAAATTTTAGGAGCTGAACAGATTGATGGAGTGTGCATCTCTTCCCGGGGCCATGCCAGTTTGCTTGGGAATGTTGCAGAGGGAATAAATAGGTAAGAAGAAAACATTTACGCTTTGGTTTCATTACTTGGGAATCTTCAAAAATAGTTAAAACAACCAAAGGAGTCACAGTTTTAATATTTTAGCCATTTCAACTTCGTTTTTTGCATTCTCATTCTAACTAATGTATCTTGGTGTTGATCAATGGAAGCATTTCACATATGAAAAGGGAAATGCATTTTATAGATGTTCTCATCTAAAACACACACATGTAGAGAGAAACTGAAGCAACAGAAGCATTAGGGAAAGATCTCCAAGAGCAGAGATGTGTCATTAGAGACCAAGGCTAATATTCACATCCTTGTATTCCCAATTACTATGTATGGGTACAAAAGTTGGACAGTGAAGAAGGCTGAGAGGAAAAAAGGGTATTCATTTGAAATACGGTGTTGGAGTAGAGCTCTAAGGATATACTGGACCACCAGAAAGATGGATAAGTGAGTCCTAAGAGCAAATTAACCCTGAAACATCACTGGATGCAAAAATGACAAAACTGAAGCTGTCCTACTTTGGGTACATAATAAGGCAGGGTTCTTTATAGAAGATACTAATGTTGGGGAAAATAGATGGCAGCAGGAAAAGAGTAAGACTCAATATGAGATGGACTGATTCCATAAAAGAAACCATATATGAGTCTCCAGCTGAGCAGAGCTTTTGAGGACAGGACACTGGGGACATCACTCATTCATAGGGCTACCAGGAGTTGGAACCAACTCAATGGCATGTTATACAGTATACACAACAATTTCTACTAATGTATCATTAGAAATTATGTTATCCTAAGCTTCATTAGGAAAAAAACTGTTTTTTCCTAAAAGCAGGGTTATTTAACCATGTTTAGCACTGAATTAAGTGCTTTGATAATTTCTTCCTCATTCTATTTATTGGGTCCTCTGGAACCTCTTAAGGACCCTTGGCTTAACGCTTTGCTTTGCCTTATCAACAATCTACATTCACTCCTTTGAATACTAACTTTCAAGCTTTTGATCATGCCACTCATTAAGAAATACACTTTATAATGCAAATTATTATACAATGAATAAAACAAAAAAATTATGAATAGCCTACTACATGGGAGATATATGGTACTTTTTACTTTGTGCTTCTTCCTGCTTTTTTTAATTTGTTTTTTAGTGCTGGTTAGTACTCACTAAATTGATTTCAAGACCCATAAATGGGCCAACAACTCACAATAACAGCCCTGTTCTAGGTGATCTCCCGTGCCAGATGTTTAAATATCATCTACGACTCATATTTCCATCTGTAGCTAGTCCCCTCCTTGGTAAAAGGGCAGCACCATTCACCTAGATGTTCGGGTCTATAACTCTTTAGTCCCATTCAACTCCTTTGATTCCTTCATAATCTACTATTTCTACCTTTGAAATATGTGCTAAAACCCAACTTCTCAGCACCTCTACCACTATCATCTTAATCTCAGTCATCATTAGCTCTTACAAAGATCAGTGCAAAAGCCATCATTAACTATTTTCTCCACGCTCCACACAAACAGTAAGTACTCCAATAGTCAGGGGGATCCTTCAAAAACAGAAATCAGATCATGTCCCCTGCTCAAAACCATCCAGTGGCTCCCAGCACACTTAGAATAAAATCCAAATTTTCTAACATGGTCTATACAGAGCCTAACGTGACCCTCACTTTCCTTCTTTTCTGACCTCATCTCCTTCCCTTCCAGCCTCTTGCTCACTCATCTCCAGCTAGTTCTCTTTGCTGTTCTTGGAAGATGCCAGGAATGCTCACACTTGAGTTTTTGTACCTGCTGTTTCCTTTGCCTAGAATGCTCGCCTTCAAGATATTCACATGGTTTGCTCCTTGATTTCATCGAGGTCTCTGAATATTAACTCAGAGCAGCCTCTCCTGACAACCTGAATTGAAAAAGCATTCCCACCATTCACAAGCACCTTAACTTGTTTTCTTTTACTTCACGAGTATAGCACTTACTACCTCACATTACATCTCCAATGCTTAAATGAACAGTACTAAAAACATCGTTCAAAAATAAATAAATGTACATAAATGAGTATCAGTAATTACTATAATGAGAGTATTGTACTACTGAGAACTTCAGTCTTGGTACAACATGAGCCCCATTCTTCTTAACACTATTCTTTCTCTTCCGAATGAATACATCTATTTTAAGAGCCACCTATGTATAAATTAAGATAAAGAAATAACATCACCTCTGTGAGCTGAACTGGAAAAAAGAATAATTAGAATCCATCCAAACATGTAAATAAAGCACAGAAGTTTTTATGTATGTTGATTTTCAGGCAAGAGAACTAGGAATCTAGATTCTATATATGTACTGACTTAGCAAATAGTACATTTACACATCAATAACGATAAAGTAATGGATAAGAGTCTAGACTCTGGAGGTAAGCAGATTCAAAGCCTGGTCTTGATATTCAGAAGTGATACAAAACTTTTCTGTGCCTTAGTTTCCTCATTTATAAAATGGGGACAATAATGACAGTACTTAACCATGTGAAACGGGAAGTGAAAACAGGACAATGCCTATTACATTAGTAGGCCCTAAATAAATATATTATTATTCTTTTATAATTTATCCAAAATTCCTTATTCATTGACACTATTAAAAGAAACATTTTTGATGGCAAGTCCCAAGTTATGCTTTTTATTTTCATACTTCTCAGGAAAGGTAAGAGGTTCATGTTGAATTAAAAAGGTATTCCCTGACATATTGAAAAAATCTGTTACTTAGGCTGAAAGCCAGGAAGTCACAAAATGGTGGAATGTAAATGTGATACCCTACGTTCACATGTATAATAACTGCTTATATTGTACAAAATAAATAGCTCATCACTGTTTACAAGTATGAAACTGCAAACATATTTATCTTAAGAGATTAAAACTTAAATTTAAACCTATTTAAGTTCCTTACTACATCAAATGCTCAACATTATGGATATTATAAGTTAGCTTATGTTGTGTACATTTCACAAAGTAACACTATTTGGTTACAAATCTCACCGTTTATTACAGTAATACAGATTTTTGAAATTGACCCTACAGTTAGGTAGCAGCTAATTACCTTAAATATTAAAATTTAACCAACAACAAAAAAAAAAAACTGAGCTATTTCAGTGCTCATTATAGTTTGTAATGTGGGAATGTATATAGGTAAGTCCTAGAAAACAAAATCCTATAATTAAAATGATCTGTTTTCTTATCTGAGCAAGAAGTGAAAAAAATGTTTAAAAGTAAAAAAGCTTACTGTAATCTTAGTCATAAGGGGCATGTGTTATTTTTCCTCTGGAGAATCAGGGAAGCATTTGTTGCCAGAGAATCACAATGCTTGAAGCTAAGCCTGACCTCATAATTAATAGGGATTCACAGCATGAAATGCTAACTTGTTAGAAACATCAGCAAGCCTGAAATAAAATTACTGATCCCTACAACAAACAATAGCTGTGCTTGTTGTGATCTAAGTGGTTTAAATCTTTGCATTTCAAGTACTAATCATAACAATTTCAGGAGGCTGCTTTGACTACTAAAGATAAAACAGCATATACTAGAGAACTGTGTGTATACCACAAAAGGTTTTAGTTGACTAGTCTCAGAATTTGTTGAATTTCAAGGCCTCCTAAATTGTTGCTGTTAGAAAAGCCAACTCGCTACTCAGTAATTATTCTTATTTCAAATAACGTGGGATACAAAAGCTTCAAAGTTAAACACGGGTTAAAAAAAAAATTGATGAGTCCACTACTACCGAAATTTGAGCGTTGTATAAAGCAGGCAAACAATTAGAAGTGTTTTAAAAGAATAACAGATAAAATGATTCTTAAATCTCAATGATTTTTTTCATAGATTTATTTTTGAAGTGACACCTATTAAAATGCTGCCTTCAGGTATAACTCAAACACAATTTCAAATGAGTATGCTTAAGGCAATCCTGAGTAGTGTATATTCCCCACCAGGCGGTTAAAAAAAATAAACAACTCACATAGCTTAATGTTTTATTAAATATGACAGCAAATCACTCAGTTGTATTTATAACAGAGCATTTATTTCACAATACTTAAATGATCATGTTTACATGTTAAAATTGTCACATGAGTTCTTGCCAGCTTTTGCATTTTTCTCCTTTAAACACTTTCTATAGATTAGCTTAGAAAAAGTAGTTTATCTTCTTTATTAATAATTTAGCACAGGACATATAATTAAAGGCTGGCATTAACAATAAAAGGAAAGCCCTGGCCGAGTGGCTCCGTTGGTTGGAGCTTTGCATGGTACACTGAAGGCTGCCTGTTCCTCTCGGTAGGGGTACATAGCTAGGCTGCAGTTAGGTCCCGGATCAGGGCGCCTTCCGAGGCAAACTATCCATATTTCTCTCTCACATTGATATTTCTCTCTCTCCCCTCCTCTCTTTCTAAAATCAATAAACATAAACTCCGGTGATAATAAAAAAGAAAAGGGAAAAAGTAAATCACTTAATCTCAAAACCAGGTAGAGACGGGATGAGAAGTACCTGTACTAGCAAATGTTTTTGAAGCCAAAGCAACTTTCATGCAAGTTAAGCGCAAACTTTCTACATAGGTTTAAAACCGAAGTGAAGAAGCAAATGTCTCAAAATGAAGCAAGTCCTTTGGAACAATTGTTGAGCTGTGTGCTCAGAAAGGACTGGAATGGAAAACTAAGTGTCAAAGAAAAAAAAGATAAAGCGTGATGCAAGAGGTCTGGAAATTACACTTAGCAGCAAACAGCATGGGACACCCCCCCGACTCTTGGAACTAGAAGCTGCTCCATTCCCCCCACCAGTAGAGAAAGCCCTGAGCCCTCCACCCGCACCCTCAGAAGCTGTGGGCAATGAGGGGCCAGAGAGAGATCAGGACACTGATTCCATGTCCTTGACCTTCCCCCGCGCTGTCAGCCCTGTGGCCCCCAAATGCAAAGAGTAGGCACGGGCGGTTGTCGCAGACTGTGGAATTGGCGGCCCAAGCGCCCTCTTTACCTGGTCGCAGAGGCGCGGCCAGGCAGGGAGGGTGTGTGAACGTGTGGGCGACCTTGGCCGCCTGCTCCTTCCCGCCCCGCCCGAGCCGGATTTCGAGGCCGCTTCTGGAGTCTTCGGACCACTAGCTGCCAGCGAAAATGCGGGCCAAACAACAGACAGCGTGTCTAGGAAACGGCAGCACCAGCCGCCATTTGTATTCCGGCGGACAGGAACAAGGCGGGTACGTCACTTCCTGCCGTGCCCTAGAGAAAACGTTCCCCCTGCGCCGTGCCGTGGCAACCTCTGTTCCCCGCTCTCGGAGGCTGCTGGTGCGGGGACCAGTTCGGAAGGAGCTAGTGAGAAAGGACAGAGTAGAAGGGCGGAGCGGTGAGTTGTGACGAGCAGCCCCCCTCCCAGCCGCCGCCGGGAGGCTCGGGACCTCCGCGAGGGATGAGGTGGGAGAGTGGTTCGTGGGCGGGCGCTTAGTGTCCTCGCTTCTTAATGGCGAAACCTAATTTGCGGCCGGTCGCGTGCCCCAGGCTGACCGCTCTCCCCTTTCAATGAAGGCTCGGCTTCCGCGGAGGGTGCTGTGGGCTGAGGCACGCGGGCGGGGACAGGACCCCAAGGGCTAAGTCCTGGGTGCACTGCTCGGACCTTCCTCGCAGGGTTTTGGCGACTGCTCTGTACAGCTCCCTCTTTCCGCGCTTCTCTTCTCGGGCTCCCTTTCAAGGACCTTCCCCGGTGCTAGGCCTTTAGGGTGCCCTGCCTTGAAGAAAGGATTGACACTCCTGTTGAGTGTCTGCTGTCGCTTTTCAAGTTCTCGGTCACTTGGTTGGTTTGAAATAGGGGTCATTCTGCCTCCTTAGACGTGCCCCTAAGGTATCAGTATAACCCAGGGCTAGGAACTCAGTGGAGGACTGCAAACAAAGGGCAGCGTCTTTATAGGGATGCTTATTAGAAAGGGTTGCATGATCTTGCAAAGACATAAAGGGCAACGTTTCCTAGGGCCATTATGAGATGGCAGTCCTAAATGTTGCACGGTGCTTGACTAGGTTCAGTTTCCTTAAGATCGTGTACGTGCAGATGATCAACTGGACTTCTTCTTCCTCTTCCTCTTCCTCTTCCTCTTCCTCTTCTCCTTCTCCTTCTTCTCCTCCTTCTTCTTCTCCTTCTCCTTCTCCTTCTCCTTCTCCTTCTCCTTCTTTTTTAAAGATTGGCTCGTAGGATGGGGAATGAGATTTAGAGGAAAGCATATTTAGATCGGAGAGATCACAGAACACCTAGAAAGTATTGTTTCAACAAAAACCTAGTTCATTTAATAAGTGTATTTGAGTACTTGTCAATTTCCAAGTACTAGGTACAGTATATAACAGGGAATTAAAAATAAAAAAAATAGCCCCTACTCTCATGGACTCACAGTCCAGTGGATTAATGAATTTAAGCCAGATGAAGGATTGGGAAGAGAGTACTGAGATAGGAACATTATACAAATACCCAACTACCTAGTCATGTAAAAGGTGTTTTTGTTTCACTTTTCCTTTCTTTTTTTTCTTCTTATGTTTAAGGGTTTTTTGGAGGTGTTGTAGGTTTGAGTTTCTTTTTTGTTTTTTTTTGTGTGAAGGGACTTTGGAAATGACTAGAATTGTGCAGGAGGAAGAAGACCATTATGCTTTCCTTTGACCTATTAATAATTGTATAGCCATTATTTCATGAAACTTTGCAAAGTAGCAAAATAAATATAGACTCTCCCCTTCAAGTACTCAGAGATTTATAGAGAATATAACATTTGTAGGGAAAAAAAAAGTGTGGTTCAAAGTAGAAAGTTCCAGTACCATGAGAAACCACTGAAAGACATCCTGGGAAGACGATATTATTGGTCATATCTGGGGTGGAGAAGGACACACCAGCTTTGAGTAGAGTCCTTATGAGAAGTAGTGAGTGTTTGAACTGAGTCTTGATAGTATTTGGAAACCTAAAAATGGGTAAAAAGCTGCCCAGACAGAGAAAAATGAGAAGGGGCAACACCAGCTTGTAACTCTTAAGTAAAGAAGATCAAGATGAAGAATTAAAGTTTTTGTGCCAGTTAAATGCTAGGCCAAGAAATTGGGCTTTATTTTGAAGGCAGTGGAAAGAATTAATTTTGAGGAAGAAAATTAAAAAAAGAAAAACATATTTCAAGAATATTAATATGGCAACAGTGTTGAAGTCAGTGACAATAACTATATTATTGCTATAGTACAAAAAAAAAGCTAACAAAGATCTGAACTTGAATAGTAGCAGAAGTGAAAAATGGAGAAAATGTGAGAAATGTTAGAGAGGCAGAGTACACATGAAAGACCTGCTGATTGTTTTTATATAAGAAATAGGGGGAAAACTCTGTGAGGGAAAGATTTAAACCTCAGACCTGATTAATGGAAAGTTGTGCCATTTCTTTAATGTCTTTTTTTTTTTAATTGTATTTTTTTCCATTACCAGTTAAACCCCCTATAACTCCCCTTCCCCCAGCAGTCACCACTGTGTTGTCCATGTCCATGAGTCCTTTTTCCTTTTTGTCAATCCCTCCACCCCTTAACCCTCCACACCCCTCCCACCAGCTGAGCTGTTATTCTGCTCTGTATATATGAGTCTGTCTCTATTTTGCTTGTTAGTTCAGTTAGTTCATTAGATTCTATATGAGTGAAACCATGTGGTAGTTGTCTTTCTCTGTCTGGCTTATTTCACTTAGCATAGTGTTCTGCAGGTCCATCCATACTGTCGCAAAGGATAAAATTTTCTTCTTTTTTTTTGGTGAGTAGTATTCTGTTGTGTATATGTCCCGTAGTTGTTTTATCCACTCATCTACTGATGGACACAAGGTCTGCTTTCATATCTTGGCAATTGTAAATAATGCTGCAATGAACATATGGGTGCTTATGTTCTTTTGAATTAGTGTTTTGAGTTCCTTCGGATATATTCCCAGAAGTGTGATCATTTCAGTCAAAAGGCAGATCCATTTCTAACTTTTTGAGGTATCTCCATACTGCTTTCTACAGTGGCTGCACCAATCAGCATTCCCACCAGAAGTGCCAAAGGGTTCCCCTTTCTCCACATCCTCGCCAGCACTTGTTATTGATTTATTGATGATGGCCATTCTGACAGGTGTGAGATGATATCTCGTGGTTTTAATTTGCATTTCTCTTATTATTAGTGATGTTGAGCGTCTTTTATCATGTCTATAGGCCATCTGTATGTCCTTTTTGGAGAAGTGTATTCAGGTCCTTTGCCCATTTTTTTAATTGGGTTGTTTGCTTTTTTGGTATTGAGCTTTGTAAGTTCTTTGTCAATTTTGGATAGTAATCCTTATCAGATGAATATATTCACCTATTCTGTGGGTTGTCTTTTTATTTTGTTGATGATTTCCTTTACTGTGCAAAAACTTTAGTTCAATATAGTCCCATTTGTTTATTTTTTCTTTTGTTTCCCTTGCCTGGAGAGGCACATTCAATAAAATATTCTTATGATCAATGTCCAAGATTTCTCTTCCTTTGTTTCCTAGCATTTTTATGGTTTTGAGTCTAACGTTTAAGTCTTTAATCCATTTTGAATTTATTCCTATGTGTGTTGTAAGAGGGTGGTCTAATTTCATTTTTTGCACACATCTACCAATTTTCCCATCATCATTTATTCAATAAACTACCTTTAGCTCATTGTATATGCTTGCTTCCTCTGTCAAATAGCGATTGACTATAAAGGTGTGGGTTTACTTCTGTGCTCTCTGTTCTGTTTAATTGATCTATGTGTTTTTATGCCAGTACCAGGCTGTTTTGATTACTATGGCCTTGTAGTATACTTTGATATTAGGTGGTGTGATTCTTCCAGCTTTGTTCTTCTTTCTCAGGATCACTGTTGCTATGCGTGACCTTTTGTGGATCCATAGAAGTTTTTGAAATATTTTTTCTAGTTCTGTGAAATATGTAAGTGGAATCTTGATAGGAATTGCATTGAATCAATAGATTGCTTTGGGTAATATGTACATTTTAATGATATTACTACTTCCTATCCATGAACATGGTATGTGCTTCCATTTATTTGTATCTTCTTCAATTTCTTTCTTCAGTGTCTTCTAGTTTTCTGAGTACAGGTCTTTTACATCCTTGGTTAGATTTATTCTTAAGTATTTTATTCTTTTTGAAATAATTGTGAATGGGATTGTTTTTTAATTTCTGTTTCTGTTTGTTATTGGCATGTAAAATGCAACTGATTTTTGGATATTAATTTTGTATCCTGCTACGTTGCCGAATTCATTTATCTGTTCTGGTAGTTTCTTAGTGGAACCGTCTGGGTTCTCTATGTACAACATCATGCCACCTGCAAGTAAAGACAGTTTTACTCCATTTTTCCAATTTGGTTGCCTTTTATTTCTTCTTCTTTTCTGATTGCTGTGGCTAGGACTTCCATTTCTATGTTGAATAAGGAAGTGAATGCGGACATTTCTGTCTTGTTCCCGATCTTGAGGGGAACACTTGTAGTTTTTGCCCATTGAGTATGATGGTGGCAGTGGATTTGTCATATATGACCTTTATTACGTTTAGGTGTGTTCCCTCTACTCTCGCTTTGCTGAGAGTTTTTACCATAAATGTGTGCTGCATTTTATCAAATACTTTTTTCTGCATCTATTGATAGGTTCAGGTAGTTTTTAGCTTCATTTTGTTTATGTGGTGAATTACATTTATTGATTTGCAAATGTTGTACCAACCTTGCATTCCCAGACTAAATCCTACTTTATTGTGGTGTGTGATCTTTTTGATGCATTGCTGTATTTGGTTTGCTGATATTTTGTTGAGGATTTTAGCATCTGTGTCCATCAGGGATTGTCCTATAATTTTATTTTATTGCACTGTCTTTATCAAATAGTTTTGGGATTAAGGTAATGCTGGCCTCATAAAATGAGCTTGGGAGTCTTCCCTCCTCTTGAATTTTTTGAAATAGTTTGAGAAGGAGAGGTGTTAGCTCTTCTCAGAATGTTTGGTAAAATTCTCCTGTGAAGCCATTTGGCCTTGGACTTTTGTTTTTTGGGTCTGTTTGCAGGCTGTACAACAAGGCTGGGTTTTATCAACACTGGGCCCTGGGGACGGTCAGCTAAAGTCTCAGAGTTTCCAGAAATCTGCCTTAGTTGTTAAACTTAAGTAGTGATATAGCCTTAAGCTCCACACAGCTGCCAGGCTTAAGAACTACGGGGCGGGGCAGAGTAATTCCTGTGGGCAGGGCTATTGCTTCCCCTGAGGCTGATGCCGCTTGGAGGGAAGTGCTCTGCCTAAGCAAGATGGCTCCTGTAATATGGGGAATGACTCAGCACAGGGATCCTGGCGGCTGTTCCTTCAGTTCTCTCCCATGAGCCATGAACCCAGACTCTCATCATGTGTTTCTAGTCCACTCTGTCCTCTCTGTGCCAGAGGCCAGGGTAAGTGGCTGCCTTAGATTTTGTGCATTGGCCCTTTAAGAGGCTCTCTACATCTCCTGCTGTCTCTCCCTGGTTGACAGAAACCCTGCTGCTTTTCACAGCTGGATGTTATCTGGGTTCCTTTCTGAGCTCTGGTCCTATAGGCTGTGGAGCCCAGATTGGGGTTTAGACCCCCACACTTCTCATGAGGAACCCCCAGCCGCTGTAATATCCCTCGAGAACTTCAGCTATTGCCTATGGGAGCCCAGCCAGCCCTCTCACACCTGCTCCACATTCCCTACTAATCATATTGTAATAAAGTGGTTTCTTCTGTCTGTCCTTGGTTGCAATGCTTCTCTCCAGCTAATGTTCAGTTGGTTATTCAGGATGATTTCTTTATAATTTAGTTGTAATTCCAAATTGGTCCTGGGAGGAGGTTAGTGTAGCTTCTACTTATTCCTCTGCCATCTTGGGTCTCCTTGTGTTATTTATTGAAAGAAATTGCAGGACAAGAAACGTTTGGGGAAGATATTTATAATCTCAATTTTAGGTATAACCAAACTTGAGATACTATTAGGATAATCAGGAAGATATGTCTATGAAGCAATTGAAAATGTGGAATTCAAGCTTAAGAAAGATTGAAGTGGGGATGAACATAAGAAATCACCTGCCTAGAGATGATAGTTGAAAACATGATATACAAGTGTGGGCATAAGTAGGTTTATAGTTGTGAGTGCATGAAACAGAGAGTTAATAAAGCAATTGTAATAATCATAACCTGTGTTTCTTTTTCCATATGAACAACTATAAACCTTCTTTTGCCCACCCCTGTATGTAAGATTACCAAGAAATTATACTAGAACTAATGAAGATGGACAGGGACAGATACTTCAGCAATATCAAGAACAACAGGGAAGAGAAGATGAGCCAGAGAATGAGTAGTCAGAAATAGAAGAGGAAAACCAGAAAAGCTGAATATAATAGAACTCAAGGAGGAGAAAGTTTTTGAAAGTGGAAGTAGATAACATGTATCAATGTGGCCAGCATTTACTGAGTACCCGCAATCTGTCAGGCACTCTGCTAGACATGTGGTTACAGCAGTAGGCAAGACCAATCTAGTGCTGACTCTCATGGGATTTACATTCTAGCGAGAATGACAAACACTGTTTACATAATTAACAGTGTAGTAACTATTCCAAATAAGTACAGCATGTTTTGGGACCAGTAGGAATATGTGCAGAAAATGAGACTTGAAGGGTGAATAAGATGGGGGATGGGACATTCTACTAAAGTGTTGAGGTAAAAAGGGTATATTGAAAGACTTGAAATAAGTCGTGTGGCTACAACAGAGAAAGTGGTAATAACTTTAGGTACGAGGTAGCATATAATGAGTATGTACCCAGTGTCAGGTACTGTTATAACTGCTTTACATGTCCAGATCATTTAGGGCATTGGAGACCTTGTGAAGAATCTTGTTCTTTAACCTTTGGACTGTGAGAAGTTTAAGGAGCTTTTTAAGCAAGTGAGTGATACGAAAAGATTTGCAGGGGCACAAGAGTGGTTGTGGGGAGACTGATTAAACTATTGCTGTGGGTCTTATAACATATGGAGGATAGTAGCTTGGTCTAGGGGAGGTGGTAATGAGGATTGAAAAAGGTAGATGAATTTGAGATGTATTTAAGATGTTTGTTGGTTGGATGAGGGTGGAGGGTTGAGGAAGTGGGAGGAGTTAAAACTGATTCTCATGCTTCTGGCTGGAGCACGGTAGGTATCATTTGAGTAAAGGAATATTAGAGAAAGAACTGGTTGGTAACAAGACAGGAGCTTCTTAGTGGCTCTGTTAGTTATGTTGAGGAGGAGGTTCCAGTGACATAGCCAAGCTGAGCTGACACATCATGGAAGGGACACACAGCTGGAGAGAAATTTATAATCTCTGACAAAAGGGTGTAGCTCAAATTGTCTAAAGCAGTAATTCTCAAACTTTAGAGCAGATCAAAAGGTTGAATGCAGTTTTCCAGGCCCCACTCTCAGAATTTTTTCTTCATTAAGTCCAGTGGTGGAGACCAAGAGTTTGCATTTCCAGCAGGTTCCTAGGTGATGCCTGTCCTGCTGGTCTAGAGGATATGTTTTGAGAAGAAGGTTTAGAGTGAAACAAGAAGAAACCCAGAACCCAGCCTTGAAGAACTTATTTTTGTTTAAGTGGAATAGGAGGAAACTACAAAGAAGACTGAAAAAGAAGTAGGAGGAAAAAAACAGTATGTATTGTATTTACCGGACTTAGGCTCTGAATACTTTGGTGAGAGCATTCTCATGGAATGGTGGGGCAAAGGCCAAATTGCCAAATTGCACAAAGTGCAGCATAAATGGAAGAAAGAAAGAGAAAGAGTATAAGATGCAGCTGACTTTCGTAGGATGCCTTGCTGTAAAACAAAGAAGGTAGAAGATGCCTGACTATATTTAAATGTCAATGAAAAGATGCCAGTGTAGACTTCCGGCCAAGATGGAGGCTTAGACGGACACGCTAGGTCTCCCTCTACAACTAGAGAGGAATACAACTACTTCAAAACAAAGGATAACTAGAAATTCCAGAAAATAAAACTACACGGAAGTCCAACATATGAAGTTATAAACCAGCGGTGCCATTTGGGCAGGTAAGAGTTAAAGAGGACAGTGCTGTTTGCGGTCGCACCTGGACATCGGCGGCGAGGAATCCCGGCTGCGGTCAAGCCCCTGGGGGTGCGCGACCCCGGCGCTGGGGAGAGCGGCCGCCGCATCGCCTTGAACAGTGAGGCCCAGGGGGGCGGGAGGACGGATCCCGGTCTCCTAGCTGAATAACTGTGTGAATCCATCTTGGACCCCCGCCCCCAAAGAAAGCACCACAGGGCTGCGAAATAGGTCGCGGACAGGCAGGCGCCGGTCGCTGATTTGTGACGCCAAACGCCGGTCGCTGGGTCATTACGAGTACACAGGCACTGCCCCCGACAGCCGGCCCAAGAAAACAAAACGCATCTGTCAAAATGAGGCAGACAACTATAGAAATCCCGGTGACACAACTCACCAGACAGCAGATAGAGAACCTGACAGATGAACAGATAAGAAACATGTCAGAGGCTCAGTTCTGGGCCATTGTTATCAGGTGGCTTACAGAATTCACGAAAGAGCAGGAAAAAGATAAGAAAGAAGCGAAAAACTTTCATAACGAAAGGAACAAAACCGCATACGAGATAGATGGTGAGAAAAAAAAATCCAGAGTTCATTTCAACAAACTGGAATATGGAGAAGGAACAAGCAGTCAACCAATGCAGCGAGAGGAAATAGGAAGCAACAATGAGAGGATCAGAAACCTCTGGGACAGCTATAAAAGGCCCAACATAAGAATCATTGGTTTGCCAGAGAATGAGGAAGATGAACTAGAACTTGAAAAATTGAGTGAAAATATAATAAAGGAGAACTTCCCAGACTTGGGGAAGGGAATAGACTTGCAGGTCCAGGAAGCAAGGAGAGTTCCCAAGAGACTGGACCCAGGGAGAACCACTCCAAGACACATTATAATCAAAATGTCAAAAATTAAAGATAAAGAGAGAATCTTAAAAGCAGCAAGAGAGAAGAAAAGAATTATGTACAAAGGGATCCCAATTAGACTATCAGCTGACTTCTCAAGGGAAACCCTACAGGCAAGAAGAGACTGGCAAGAAATATTCAAAGTAATGAAAATCCAAAACCTACAACCACGAATACTCTATCCAGCGAAATTGTCATTCAGAATAGAAGGACAGAGAAAGTGTTTCCAGGACAAAATAAAACTGAAAGAGTTCATTAGATCCAAACCACTGTTATATGAGATGTTAAAGGGACTGGTTTAAAAAAACAGAAGCTAGGGAGATGAAACAAAGGCAAACTAAATAGGCAACGAGAGTGGAAAAGGAACTGTGGGTATGGGAAGCATATTGGGGGGAGGTCAACAGGGAGGGGTAATGGGGAAAGGGAGGGAGATGATATAGGAATTGGGGATCAAGGTAGGAGGGAATGGAATAGACGGAGAGAGGTTGAGAGGAACTGTATGCACAACTAATGGACATAATCTAAAAGGGGGGGACAACTGGAGGGAGGGGGGCCACCGGGTGGAGGGGAGCAGAGGAAAGGGAAATTGGCACAAATGTAATATTTTAATCAATAAAACACATTAAATCTGAAAAAAAAAAAAAAAAAAGAAAAGATGCCAGTGTAAAGAAGGAGACTGTGGGGGGTAGGAGTGAGAAGACAGTAAATAATCCATAGCTCAAGGTTCCAGAGGGGTAAAAAGAAGATAGATCCAGGTACATGTGGCATTACATGGAGAGCCACCTCCTTAGTTATCAGTTGGGAAATAGGCAAGAATGGTTGCAGGTAAGTTTTTAGATGTGGTGGTAGATTGATTTAATTACTCTCTGACAGCTTCTGTTTTCTCTGTGGATTAGGTGAGGCCATTTACGAAGACAGAAACAGTTTCAAAGAAAAGGGAGAAATATAACTGGTCTTCGCAGAAAGTTGTGAAGTGAGTTGACCAGAGAAGCATGATGGGATTGCTAAAGTGTATCGAGTACCTAGATGAGTTTGGTAACTCAGAATATGCAGAGTGAGTGTATTATTCTCAGCTGCACTCAGCATTTGGATGCAGGCAGGGGGAAAGTGTTAATGATAGGCTATAAGGCACATGAAACTACAGGGCTATGGGACAAGGGTGCTTAGAGTCTATGAAAGACTTAACCATGGAATGTAAGCTGGATAGGATGTAAAATGGCATACTGCAGATAAATCAAGAAGGAAAAAAAGTGATGGAGAAAGAAGGTCATTGTTTATTAGAGGGAATTTCTGTGTTACTTATATGCATTTGCCATAGATAGTCTGTAGCATCAGCTGAAAATTTACTCCTACCAACTCCATTACTCCCACTTTGCTAGGTTATTGACATTTTTAAAAGTGGTAATTATTAATTTTCTTTAAAATTGATTTTAGAGAAAAGGAGGAGAGAGAGAGAGAGAGAGAGATTAAACCCACAGCCTTGGCATATCAGGACTGTGCTCTAAGCAACTGAGCTACCTGGCCAGGGTATAATTATTAATTTTACGACATTCTCTCTCTTTTTTTTTTAAGTAATAACTAGATTTAAAATTAAACCTACATTTAAAGGATTAAATTTATTTTATTTATCTATCTCTCTAGCTTACATATGCCCCCCACCCCAACGTTATTTTCTGAAATTCTAATTTACAATGAGAATGATAAGGTTCTTTTCTAGTCCATTTTCATCATAGGTTTTGGTATATACAGGAAAGGAATAACAGAGAACTAACATGGTTTGGTGTAAGTCCAGAAAAAAATATTTTTGGAAATAATGAGATAAATTGACACAGAGTTATACCACAGTTGTTGACCTCTTTAGGACTTGAGTAAAAAGAAAATAAATTTATTTCACAGTATGTTCATTTGCCAGTAATAAAGGAGAGGAATTATGGAAACCAGGGGAGGCAATAGAAAATGGGGAGGATAGTTCCCAAAATGCTTTCCTCCCCATTCTCAGTTGATTTTCATTTCTATAGGAGGCAGTTTACGTGTTAATGGTTTCACAGATGATTAGAGTGAGGCCCGGAAGTTCTCTAAGTTGCCCAGGGCTCCCTAAGTTACTGTGACTCAAGAGCCTATCTTTCCTGCAGCAGAAAAACTCGACTGTCTATAGGAGCCAGGCTGATAATTGAGTTAACTGGCTAAACATACAAACAAACAAACAAGAAAAACACGTAACCGTGAGTGTTTTACTTTAGGCCCAACTACTCTTTTGTTTTTGATGAGGGAAAGAAGTTGGGCCAAGAAGGTGCCAATAAGGAGAAAGCAGGAGGAACAAGAAATTGGAGGCCTCTATAAATTTGAAGTTACAGGTGGAAGGGAGTGAAGAAATGAAAAAAAGAAAAAGAAGGATTGCCTCGGCACCCTGAAAAGGTTCCTGGGCAAAAGCATTGGGGAGATGGAGTGATGGAAGAGTGCAGTCAAAATGCCAAAGAGGAGAATAGTTGTGGCAAGTTTCAAGTTTTATTGACTGAAGACAAAGCTCCTTGTATTGAAGATCTGAACTGAGTGGAGGAAGTTAAAGATGTCATTGTAGACACCAAGATTGCCAAAGATGATAGCAGTGGAGAGGAAAATGAGCTTGGTGCACATATTTTATACATTAGCAACGATGAAGATGCAGGTGTGGATCTCAAAGAAAGATGTAGAAGAACAGCGGTGGTGGAGTATTCTTCTCGAAGCAGCAATATAGAGTAGTGTCATTGTAGCCCTTTTACTTTTTGAGTAGAAACAAATCAAGGGAACAGTACTTGAGGGAAGGTGGTAAGAGATGATTGGGCGGGGGAGAGTACTTAAAGGTAAGCAGATAAAAGGAGTGCTTGAGAAAAAAGTGGAAAATGTATGTTGGTGATGAGTAGGGTCTAGAAGATGATGACCAGCTAGCAATGAAGTTAATGTGGAGAGGGAAAAGGGCTGAGTTGAATGAGAGTGCTGGAAGGATTTGCAAAGGGAAGGTAGTTTGTACCTTAAAGCAGTCATGTTGTATCCACAGATCGATACAGTGTGTGTGTAGTGTGTGTGTGTGCAGGAATAACGAAGCCAGAATTTGCTAGGTACACTAAAGCAGTCGCCTCCAGACTTTTCTCATCGTTGAATGAAAAATATTTGAACACACCTCCATATATGTGTATTTAGTTATCAACTGTATGCATATGCTACTATTAACTGTATATTAAGAGTTTATTTTCCATAAAAATTTAAAAAGAAAATGAATATCTTTTCTCCTTGTATTCCACTGTGGAGACTACTGGGCTAGGGGGACATGTTAATAATTTAGGGCGTGGGTACAAAGCCTGTTTGGTTTTATGATTGCAGAAACACATAGAAAGAACTGACTCCAAGGCTGGATGTTGGTATTGATGACATGACTTCCACAGTCTTGTAATGTCATTGCTGACTGTTGTCGCTAGTCTGTATTGTAAACCTTCAGTCTCTGATTATGGAAATCCGTAACAGTAAATACTTTGTTTCTGTTTTTTAGCATAGAATTTCAAGTAATGGTTTTTCTAGTAAATTATAAGGAATCATCTAAGTATCAACCCTTTGGTCAGTATCTCATAAAACATTGTCTGGGTAACTAGCTACTGTGTTCCTTAGCTAGAAAAAGTTAGGTCAATAGGAAGACTAGGCTTTGTTTCCCTTGCGTACTCAGGAAGAGAAGTGCTTTTACCCTTTTTATTATGGACATTTTAATGATGAGCTGTTTTCTCTTCAGCATATGTATGGTGACCAGCTCCATGAATAAATTGAAAAGTAACCTTTCTGTACCTATTATTATATATAGATGATGTGTGTATTAATACATTTGTAAGAAATGATCGAGATTGTTTCTCAATTTTTGTTAAATTCTTATTAATATAACTGAGGTAGGTTA
Organism: Furipterus horrens; assembly: GCF_987537825.1. Classification (NCBI taxonomy): domain Eukaryota; kingdom Metazoa; phylum Chordata; class Mammalia; order Chiroptera; family Furipteridae; genus Furipterus; species Furipterus horrens. Next base: position 121,821,869 of record NW_028327172.1, on the reverse strand, counting down.
TTTTTCTTCTCATAGGTGATTCATATATTTTAGTAGAGCACAGAATTTGACAGCAATTTGAGGCTATTAGATAGATATCTAATACCTCCTTGAAAAAATTTTAAGAAGGCCTGGTGTGTGTGTATGTGTGTGTGTTTCCTTTCAAAGTTGGAGAGGGCTTAGGGGGGAAGTAGATGGAGAAGAATCAAATAAAATCCATTTTCAGGCTGAGCTCTCATATGCCAAGATTCAACCTACAGCAAGTTTTAATGGCTTTATAAACCTCTGAAAATGAGAGATTACTCTGCGATTACTGACAGATCCTTAACTCTAACAGTGCAAGTGTGTTGCATTATTATATTAACCTTGAAGACAGAAGAATATTTCAAGCTGTAGGTATTGATCAAAGGATTGAACACAAAGTATACATTTTTATTTTAATAATTCCCTGCCTGGAGAAATATTTGAAAGAGTGACAACCAGAAGTAGAACCACAGGATAGCATTGGTATTAGTGGAAACAAAACATTTTAATGTTTTGGAATTTCATAAGCCTTAATGTATTTCTTTACTTTGTTTTTAAAGCTACTTAGGCCACAGAACATTATCATAAGCACTAAAAAATATATATAGTAGATATGGCACCATCCCTTACAGACCTTCCTTTTCAAAAATAGGTTAAGGCATGAGATACCACAATCTAAATGTGATCCATAAGATTATCATTAGTATGATTTTGAGGTGTTCAAAATGGAGATGAGAAGTAAGGAGACGAAGAGATAGCTGAGGCAAAAGCTGGAGCAGCGCTTCCTCTGACCATTACCCTCCTGTGATACCCTGTCCCACAGTAAATCTTCCCCACCCCCGTTAAGATTTGAGAAGGCAGTTTGATATAAAGTAAAATTGATGTAAACACATCAGGTTCATGTGTACTGGACTGTAAGTGTATATTTTGTATACACACACACGCACGTTTCAGTCTAGAATGCCAAAAAAAAAAAAAAAAAATCATGTGTTTTATTAACTAACAATACCAAATAATAGAAAAAAGCCATATCTAATTTATGAAGTCAGCCTACAGATGGCAAGCTCAAGTCAGGTAAATGTTCCTGGGTTTATAGAATAATAACATTTTATGCTAAAGAAAGGCTACTTAGTCCAAGTAAGAAATTTTAATAACACCAGAAGAGGATTTAAAGAATAGTGGTTTGATTTTTTAGTAAGCTAATCAGCAACATTGTGTTTTAACAACATGGTTCTTACGGCTAAGTATCAATAGGTCATAAATATGAAAATGAAAATCATACATTAACATTTTTCTTAGTATCTCTTTTCACAAATTTAGATACACCTTTCTTCCCTGGTTCTTAATTTGGGTTGTAGAGTAGGGGGTAGTCATTGATCTTTGAAAAATGAGAGCTATTCTGCCCACAAAAAAAAAAAAAAAAGTTTGCATATATGTAAGTATGTATTTTAAAATGGAGTTAGGAAGGGTCTTTCTGGCAAGGAAGAGCCTATCTGGATTTAAAACTTGATATGGATACACAGAAAACTGATAACACTCTTGCGTCAGGGGAAAAGAACTAGGTATGCTAATCAGTGTTCAGAAGGAAATTTCTATCTATAATAACCATTTGGATATTTTAAATTTTGTATCATGTGCACAACATTACTTGTTATAAACAAAATAAATTATACATTTATAAATCTCTAGATTACCCCCCCCCCCTTTTTTTTTCTTTCAGGTGTTTGCCATGGCTGCTGCTGTGAACTTGGAACTTGATCCTATTTTTTTGAAAGCACTAGGCTTCTTACATTCAAAGAGTAAGGATTCTGCTGAAAAGCTAAAAGCATTACTTGATGAATCTTTGGCTCGGGGAGTTGATTCAAGTTACCGTCCATCTCAAAAGGTACCTAAGTAAATAAAAAGCTTAGAGGGAGTTTGGTAAGACCTGTAGTAGTACAGTGTTAACATGTAGACCATCTCCAAACAATCCATCTGCCAAAATAATCTGCCCTGTGGCATGCAGGAATTATATTCTTTAATTTTGTTTTCTTCCTTCAAGCTTTTAGAGAACTGTTACACTACATAGAAAAGAAAGCTGGTGTAGGGATATTCTGTTCTATAACTGTATGTGTGTGGAAACCCACTTGTTTATGATACATTTTGATTTCAAATTCTTTATGATCATATTGTGAGGTTTTTAAAGCTGCTGAATAAAACTGTACCTTGTAATTATCTTTTAATGTTTTAGGGGCAAAAAAAAAAAAATCATGAAGTAGGACAAGGATTTTGCAGTGAAGTGAATTGAATATGAAAAGAATTTAAGGGAAAAAGGAGGCATGGATGAACTAAGAGATAGCTCCAATGCTGATAATAACTAAGTGACTAAGCAGCTTTAGATGAGAAAAACAGGCATTTTAGAACCAGACACACCTGTTTTAAATTCCAGTTTACCTCTTACTAGTTGTGTGATAATAGATAACATAATCTGAACATTTACTGTGCCCCAGGTACTTTTCTGATTGGCACATAAGTATAATTTTAATTGTAATAACTGCCCTTTGAGATAGGTATTATTTATTTCCCTCATTTTACAGTATGAAAACTGATGTACATAGTAGCTTCACTTCATTAGCCTCCTTTTCTTTATTAGTAAAATGAGGATAATAAGAACTACCTTGCAAAGTTGTGAAAATAAAATAAAGCATATAAGTCACCTAGTGTAGTATCTACGAGGTACACAATAGGCTCTTAGTGAATGATAGTTCTTACATTCTCTAATACGTTCTAAGTAATTCTTTTAAACCTTTCTAAATCTAGCCCTGAAACTCCCAAGTTGCTTGGGTCTGTGAACCTAAATACCAAACTGAAAAGGGGAGGACAGAACTAAATGACTAAGCTCAGTCTAATCCAGAATCTCAAACTCAACACAGGGCCAAGTGTCAGGCTCAGGACCCAAGGAAATAGCATTCTTTTAACATTAGCTTTTAGTACTCTCAAGATTTTTTATTGTGACCTCATCTTTCGACCATTCTCATTCTGGTAGGTTCAATGAATTCAAATCAGCCAAATTAATACAGCTCTACAAAACACACTACCAATATCAATGTGCTCCAAGTATTGGTATTTTCCAAATCGGGAAAACCTATTATTACTAAAGAAGCAGTATTTTGATATTCTAAAACAAAAAAGAAGTTTACCTATTAAACTACAGAAAAAAATTTATTGTTATTAAAAAGCCTACTGCCCTTAGGTTTCTGATTGAAAGTTACTTCTCTTGGCTGTTTGGAGAAAATACTTGTAGGGAAGGCATTTAGAAAGCACAGGCTCATTTAATTTTAGCCTTATGGCAAACATTTCCATCTCTAGAATTGTGTGAGAATGATTTAGTATAGTAGAGTTTTTCAAACTTCAGCATTCATTAAGACTCACCTGGAGGTAGTGGTCTGCTTATAAACACTAGCAGCTGGCTCTTTGAGCACAGTTCCAACATAGAAATTGGTTGATATTTTCATTACATCAGTGAGTAAGTCAAATGTGATATAATAAAGTTAGTACTTAACTCAGCCATTGATGACCAAGCAACTTCTCTGCTTTAATCAGATAATAGTTTTTAAATACTGCAAGGCTGTGTCCTCAATTTTTTATATTGCAGGTGCAATACACTTTTAGGTTTAATCTGCATTATTAACATTTTCTTCGTCTTATTTTAAGTCTACATGAGTCATCACCAAACTTTCTGAGAAGAGTCAAGTAGTAAATATTTTTGGTTTTGTGGACCAATTGGTGTTTGTCACACTGTCTAATTCTGCCATGATCACATGAAGGCAGCCATAGATAATACATACATGAGTGAGTATTGGTGTGCTCTAATATAACTTTAGTTTTAAAAACAGGCAGTAGGCCCAATTTATCCTACAGGTTTTAGTTCTCCAAACCCCAGTCTAGATAATCAGCCCAAGGGTAAAGGAAGCCCTGCTACCAGTAAGTCCAAAGCCCTTTTCTCATTTCTTCCTCTTCTATGGTAATACTTTCTATGATAATACCCTTCTATGATAACACATAAGTGTATTATCTTAGAAAAACAGACCTCATTCTGATGTTTTACTTAGAATGGTAGGGAAATACCCTCCTTTTGGGGGAAGAGGGTGGCGATTATAAGGAGCTACTATATACATAATTTTTTTATACTGTTAATAACAATAGATACTAAGTATATATATCAGCAAAACTATAATGTAAGAATAAGGGTTAGAAGTTTAAGACAAAATGAAAGACAAGCCACAGACTTGGGAGAAAATATTGGTAAATCATGAATCTGATAAAGGACTTATGTCAAGAATCTATAAAGAACTCTTTAGACGCAATAATAAACAACCCCATTTTTAAAATTGGGCAAAAAATTTTAATACTTTACCAAACACGATATATGTATGGTATAAATAAACACCTGAAATGCTCAACATCATTAGTCATTAGGGTAATGGAGAATAAATTCACAACAATATACTTGTATATGCCTATTATAATGCCTAAAGTTAAAAGGACTCTCATGTACCCCTGGTGGGAATGTAAAATGGTATATTATTGTGGAACATGGTTTGACAGTTTCTTAAAAAGTTAAAAACCTACGTCTACCATATGATTCAGCTATTCTAGTCAAAAACATTTATTCTAGAGCATTGAAAATAAATGCCTACAAAAGACTCATACATGAATGTTTGTAACAACTTATTTGTAACAGTGCCAAACTTCATACAACCCAGATGACCGTCTGTAGGTAAATGGATAAATAAATTGTGGTATAGCCACTCAATGCACTACTATTCAGCAATATAAGGTATGAATTGTTGATATACTCAACAACATAGGTGAATCTCAAAATAAATATACCAAGTTAAAGAAACAAGACAAAAAAGAGTGTATGCCATATAATTCCTTTTATAAAAATTTCTAGGAAATACAAACTAATCCATAGTTACATAGAGCAGATCAGTGGTTGTCTGAGGATGGGAGGGCATAGTTTCTCTAGCATGTATACCCCTGGGAATAATTACAAAGAGCCACATGGAAACTTTGGAGGATGATGCTGTTGCTTATAGTGATGGTTTCACAGGTATGACTTATCAAATTTTATACTTTAAATAGGTGCAATTTATATATCAATTTTTTCTTCATAAAACTGTTTAAAGAAAAGGACATTACATTAGTCACAAGATGATATCTTAATTTTTAACTGAAAGTTACATTTATGATATATTTATTTATGATATCTTAGGTAGTCTAAATGTTTAGTTACAGGTATTTTTTTTATTTCACTTTTTAGGATGTGGAGCCACCCAAAATTGCAAGCACAAAAACTATTTCCATTAAGCAAGAGCCCAAAACTTCATCCAGTCTTCCTTCTGGCAATAATAATGGCAAGGCTCTCACAACAGAAAAAGTAAAGAAGGAAGCTGAAAAGAGACCTGCTGATAAAGTAAGATTCTACTTTAATCTAGTAAAAAAAACCGAAGCGAATTAGTCATTTACAGGCAGAAACAATGTTTTGTGCTTACTTCTTTTATACAGTAGTGGGTAAAAAGTACATAATAATCATTTGATAAATATATTTGGATAATTATAGATGTTGATTTTTTTTTGAAAAGTGAGTAAATTTTAGAAGTATTTTTAACCATTTACTGAAGTTATTGTCAACAAATATTTGAGCCTTAGGGCATGTACTAATTTCAAGTATAAACTTTAATCCATGACTCAAATATTCTAGATGGAACAGCTGACAAGAAAAGAGAGAGAGAAAAGAATAAAGAATAAAGCATAAATGGCTAAATGTGAAATGTGTTACAAAATGGCATGTACCTTAACAGGGCTGCAAATAATTCTTGGTTGTCTGTTTTGAATGATTTTTCCCATCATTAATTTTAAAGATAATTAGCACTTAGTAGTGACTACATTAAAAAAATTTTTAATAACCCTTGCCTTCAAGGTGGGATATATTAATCCCATATATTTTCATACTTTTTCTAGATGTGTGGCTATTCATAAACTCTATTGTATTGTTTTCTGTGCTTTTAAATTTATATAAATGCCATATTGTATGTATGTATTTGTATATATATGTGTGTGAAGTTTGCCTGTGTTGACACATGTAGATCTGGATATTTCAGCTACCATATAATCTCCATTTCATAAATAAACCAGTTTATCCATTCCCCAACTCGTGAGCAATTAGCTTATTTTTCCTTTTTCTCTATTATAGTGAAGCTTCAATAAGCTGTTCTATACTTATCTCTGCACACATGGTGATAGCTTCAGTAGGATGTATACCTGTATAAAAGGAAGCAATAGGACAGGTACATCTTCAACTTTACTAGGCAAATTACTATCCGAAGTGGATGTACAATACTAAATTTACACTCTCACTAATAAAGTATAAGAATCCCAAATTCCAGACTATTTAAATTTTTGCCAATCTGACAGGTATATCTATAACATTTATATCTTAAATATGAGAGGGAATTTGCTTTGAAGTAAATGGCATTTTATTAAGTCCAGATAACTGGTAGATAGCTTATTATTTACTTCTTTTCTATATATTTTATTTTATTTGTATTTTTTATTTTTTTCATTACAGTTTATATTCAGTATTGTTTATGTTACTTTCAGGTGTACGTCGTATTGGTTAGACAATTATAAACTTTACAGAGTGTTCCCCCTAATATTTCCAGTACCCACCTGGCGCCATACATAGTTATTACAATATTATCGACTAGATTTCCTATGCTGTATTTTACATCCCCATAACTTTTTATAACTACCAAACTGTACTTCTCAGTCCCTTCTCCTTTGTCACTCAGCCACCAACACCTCTCCCTCTGGCAGCTGTATTTGTTCTCTGTATTTATGAATCTGTTTCTGTTTTATTTGTTAGATTCCACATATAAATGAAATGATATGTTATTTGTGACTGACTTATTTCACTTGGGATTATACCCTCTGGGTCCATCCATGCTGTTGCAAATGGCATACCATTTTTATGTCTGAGTGATATTCCATTGTATATATGTATCATAGCTTTTTTTATCCACTCGTCCATTGGTGGGCACTTGAGTTGTTTCCATATTTTGGCTGTTGTAAATAACACTGCAGTGAACATAGTGGTGCATATATTCTTCAAATTAGTGTTTTGGATTTCCTCAGATATATACCCAGAAATGGAATTGCTGGGTCATAAGGCAGTTCCATTTTTTGCTTTGGGGGGAAACTTCCATATTGTTTTCCACAGTGGCTGCACCAGTCTGCATTCCCACCAGCAGTGCAGTAGGGTTCCCGTTTCTTCACATCCTCTCCAGCACTTGCTGTTTGTTGATTTACTAATAGCCATTCTGACTGGTGTGAGGTGATACTCATTATTGTTTTAATTTGCATTACTTTGATAATTACTGACACCACTTTTTCACATATCTTTGGCCATCTCTGTATTCTCTCTGTAAAAGCATCTATTCATGTTCTTTGCCCATTTTACTCTTTATCAGATTTCCCATTGGTGAATATGTTGTCCTATTCAGTGGGTTGTCTTCTCATTTCATTAATGGTTTCCTTTGCTGTGCAAAAACTTTTTAGTTTGGTATAATCCCATTTGTTTATTTTTCTTGTTTCCCTTGCCCAAAGAGATATATTAGGAAAATAATTACTGATAGAAATGTCTGAAATTTTTTTGCCTGTATTTTCTTCTAGGACTCTTATGGTTATGATCTTACATAAGTTTTTAATCCATTTTGAGTTTATTCTTGTATAAGATGTAAGAAGGTGGTCTAATTTAAATTTTTTGCATGTATCTGTCTAGTTCATGTTCTTGCTTCCTTTGTCAAATATTAATTGACCGTGTAGGAATGGGTTTATTACTAGGCTCCCTATTCTGTTCCATTTATCTATGTCTGTTTTTATGCCAGTACCATGCTGTTTTGATTACTATGGCCTTGCTGTATAGTTTGATATCAGCTATTGTGAAACCTTCAGTTTCATTCATTGTTCTCAAGATTGCTGAGGCTGTTCAGAATCTTTTTGTAGTTCCACATAAATTTTTGGACTATATGTTCTAGTTCTGTGAAATAAACCATTGATGTTTTGATAGGGACTGTATTGAATCTATAGATGGCTTTGGGTAATATGGACATTTTTTAAGAGTGATCACTCTTCCCATCCATGAATATGGTATATGATTCCATTTATTTGTATCTTCTTTAGTTTCTTTCTTCAGTGTCTTATAATTTTTTGAGTACAAGTCTTTAAATCCTTGGTTAAATTTATTCCTAGGTTTGTTTTTTTTTTAATGCAATTGCAAACGGGATTGTTTTCTTACTTTTCCTTTCTGATAGTTCATTATGGTGTATAAAAATGCAACCAATATCTGGATATTTATTTTGTATCCTGCTACTTCACTGAATTTATTTATGAGTTCTTGTGGGGTTTTGGTGAAATATTTAGGGTTCTCTATTTATAGTACCATGTCATCTGCAAATAATGAGTTTTACTTCTTCTTTTCTAATTTGGATGCCTTTTATTTCTTCTTGACTGATCGCTATGGCTGGGAATTTCATTACTATGTTTAGTAAGAGTAGTGAAAGTAGACATCCCTGTCTTGTTCCTGATCTTAAGCAAAATGCTTTTAGTGTTTCCCTGTTGATATTAGCTGTGGGCTTGCTATATATGGCCTTTATTATGTTGAGACATGTTCCCTCTATTTTCACTTTGCCAAGAGTTTTTATCATAAGTGGGTGCTGCATTTTGTCAGATGCTTTTTCTGCATCTATTATATATGATCATATGATTTTTATCTTCCATTTTGTTTATGTTTAGTAGGTCATAATTTAAAATATTTAAAGTAAAAATAGCCTTATTAATCCTATGGCTTTTCAATTTAAAACATATGACAGCAGGGAAAAGGTCAGTGTAAGTAAATTCATTGAACTTCCAGATTCTTTAATGGCTAAAGGAGTACAAAGAGAAATACAGATACATACTAAACTGTTCTGATTTATTTATTTCTACCTTGCTGGTTTCTTTTAACATACTGATTATGAATTTGTTATAAATGTGCATATCTTTGGTGTGTATGTCTGTCCCTAACTTTGTGAAAATATCTGTCAAGTGGTCTTGATTATTGAGCACTGTCCATCTTATCTATATCTTAGTTATTTAAAGTTTATTATAACATGTTACTTTCTGACTGGTTACTTTTTACAGATGAAATCAGATACCGCTGAAGGAGTTGATATTCCAAAGAAACCTAGATTGGAGAAACCAGAAACACGGTCCTCTCCTATTACCGTGCAAACCAGCAAGGATTTAGCTATGACTGACCTTTCCAGTTTTGACGAGACCAGTGCTGATGATTTTGCCATGGAGATGGGATTGGCCTGTGTTGTTTGTAGGTGAGTTATACCTTGCCAGGAATTCTTTTGTTTTTTTTTTAAAGAGCAAACAACTAAACAAAAACAAGTCAGACCAATTATTGTTTTTTATTTTGTTTTTATTATTTGTAGATGGATAAGAGATCATTCTATTATTCCCTATGAACTGCTCATATAGCAATTTAACTTCTTGAAAATTATTCAACATTTTATTTTCCTAATTGTGGCCTCTTTAATCTGTTATGTTATAGTAATATTTTCTGTATTCTTGGATTGTAGAGAGAAAGCGATTATTGCTCTACTCTTTAGTGACAAAGAGTCTGTTTTATCAGACTCAGTTATTTTCATCATTATTTTTTAGGAAGTCTGTGTTGCTTTTTCTATCTTGTGAATGGTTGATGGTACGTATAAAGTAAACTGTTATATATGATTTCATAAAACGTAAATATTTTCCTAAGGATAATGGAATGAAATAAATGGGTCATGTAGGTTATTCTGAGTGTTGTGTTATAACATGGATACATAAATATAAAAACATAGATAAATTATGGTTATCTGTAGCAGCACATATATCTTTAAGGATAAGTGTTTTCAAATTTTTCTGGTAGATACTCAGAAGAAAGATTTCTGGGTTGTACAACTGAAACTTACATATTATTACCAAGGTTACCCCAATAAATTTAGTTAGGTTTTAAAAAAAATCAGAATGACTAGATTTTAAACTTTTTGATGCAATGGCTGTATTTTTAATTGTTAATGGCTTTCACTACCTAGCACAACAGAGAAGATTGACACCTTTGTTATGGTTTTCTTCATGAAAATGTTAAGTTTTAGAATACTGAGACTGAGTAACTATAAACTTTTTTGAACTCTTTTTTTAAGTGATAATTGGAATTTTTAGAAAGATTTTATTTATTTTCAGATAGAGGGGTAAGAGAGGGAGAAAGAGAGGGAAAGAAAAAGGAAACATCAATTGGTTGCCTATTATATGCACCCTGCCTGGGGACCAAATCTGCAACCCACACATGTGCCCTGACCGCGAATCGAACCAACAACCTTTTGTTTTGCAGAAGGACACCCAGCCAACTGAACCACACCGGTCAGGGCAACGTTTATGAACTTTAGACCTGACCACATTATTATATGCACTTCTGAATGGGATCATTTTTTAGAGCTTCATTGTTATCACATATATATATTTCAGCCTTTATCTACCATGAATGTTATTATTTTTAAATTAAAAAATAAATGGTGAAGTAATAATGAGATGAGAACTAGTACTGTAACCCTCCATCAAAAAATTTATTATGATAGTCTAAGGCTGTGATGGTTGCTTTTTGTGCTATTAGAATTTATACTTTTTTGATACACTTATTGCTATCATAAAACATTTATTTATTGATCACCTTTTGCACAGTAATGTGCTAGGCATTCTGTGTTAGGTCCAGTTCCCACCTTTAGGCGACTCATATATTAATGAGGAAGATAAAACAACAGGTAAGTAACAAACATAAAGGTATTTAATAGAGATGCAAAGATATTATGAGTCTGTTAAAGAACTAGCCAAAGTCTACTTACCTTCTGGGAGAAATAAAAATTTTACAAGAGAAAGACAAGGAGAATATTGCCAAATTTAGTTACTAAGTCACCTTATATATTTATTAGTAGTTGAGTATAACCTTTCAAAGAAATGAAATGTTTATATAGCCTACATCTTGGGGCTTTTTATTTTGCTCTTTTTTCTGGAGTTTTTAATCATATCAAACTTTCCCAGAACAATCCTAAAATGGCTTTAAATTGTTGCATGCATTCAAATAAGTGCAATGTTTAATGTTTTATTTTCTTAGGCAAATGACGGTGGTATCTGGTAATCAATTAGTTGAATGTCAAGAGTGCCATAATCTCTACCACCAAGATTGCCATAAGCCCCAGGTGACAGACAAGGAGGTGACTGACCCTCGCCTTGTGTGGTATTGTGCCCGATGTACCAGACAAATGAAGAGAATGGTAGGAATCACTTTTGTTGATAAGGCTTTTCAAAATAAAAATTTGAACTATTATGATATTGAAAAAAAATAAATCATATAAGCTGATTATTTAAATGTATGTGAATATAGCGTATATGGTTGATTTATATATCTATGTTTAAAGACCAGACCATGTAATATGCATTTTTCTCTGTTTAGTTTTTAGTTTGTTTATCTAATATATAATAGATAAACAGGATTGAAGGCCCATAAAATATGAATCTTTTTTACTAGTATTTCATTGTGTTTCTAAAACATTTAAAAATACTGTAATGCACTATGGGGAGTGGTGGAGATACAAAGCCCCAGTTTTTGATGAGTCTGGTAGGGAAATATTGAAAATGTCTATTTCCGAGTGAGTGCAAACCACCAAATTTAGAGTTGTGTACAAGGGCAGTGTTTGTATGTGCATCTCTGTCTTTGCGTCTGCGTTTCCCTATTACTCTTTCCTTCTCATTGTCTTCGAGTGACCATTTACCCTGTGTTCCCAATGTACTTGCTTTGTGTACTGCTCACTAACATAACTGCCTTTAATATCAGACTGAAACATGATTTCATTTGTTATATTGGATAGTTTTCTTTTATTCATTTAAAAAGTAGATAAATGAGCTTCATCATTTTCCTTTTAAAGAAATCGAATTGTTATTTACTTTGGTGACTTACTTAATTTCCCCGTTCCTTGTCTTCTGCCTTAGCTTAGGGACTCTTTTGTAATATAAGAGTTCTCAAGTCTGTTAATTAAATGAATTTCACATAAATTTTTCTGACCAAATATATCTTTTTAAAGTCAGAAGTACTTAGTTAAGAGTGAAAAATCAGGACATCTGTTTTCATTTTTAATCAGTTAAATCAGAAATAAGAAATGGTTGTATTTATTTCTATAAAAGTAGTAAATTTTCAGTAACAGGTATACTTTTTCTTTTTAATAGGAAATTTCTGTGACAAGGTACAATTTTTTTCTGCTCAGCATGATTTTTATTTAGTTTATTATTTAAAATAACCCTTCAGGACCTCAAGCAAAGTGATCATGGCTGTTCAATATAGTGCAGTCCAGGGCATTGACAGATGGAGTCATTAAGAATTGGTAATAGTCAAAATAACTAATTTGTGACAGTAATCTTCCTTTAGTATATTCTTAAAGTTTTATCACTTTTATTTCAATGTCTCTTAATGAAGTAAGCACTGTTCTCTTCTAAGTCCCCCACCTCATTTTTTATGACTTATTTTACACCAAATCTATATTTATTGTTCTAACCCTCTTTCTGAAGTGAATTTTGGCAGCTGATCAGATGTAGTTCAGTTACTTTAATAGTAAAGTAAAATTAAAATTGTTTTCTTCTCCACTCAATTTTCCCCTCAATTGCCTCAACTAAAAAACATTATCATTTATATCTTAATTCCATATCTTGTTGTTTACAAAATTTTTAATTCTACTTATTTCTCATATCTGTTCATTTTGCTCTTGTTACCCAATTCCACAAAACTCTTTCTTGTCTATTACTTTAGCCTCTTAAGAGGTCTCCTTGCTTCCCTTCAATCCATCCACTTTACTCACTACAATGAGAACACTTAGAATTATGTTTCTAAAATATTTATCTATCTTTATCTGAAAAAATACACCCTGTGGCTTTCAATTACTCATAGAATGAGATTATATTCATTGGGGAGGACATATGGACCTCCTCTCTTTGACTCGTCCAGTTTTGTATCCTCTTTCCTACCACTTCACCATATAGCCCATACATTCTGGCTGTGACAGACTAAATGTATTGTTCCCTAAATATTTGGTGAATTTTCGTGTTCCTACATGTTCTGCTTCTCAGATTCTTCTCATCTGGTATACCTTTATTCTTCATCATCTTTGCAAATTAAATGTCTAATTTATTTATCAATAAGATCATGTCTTATTCATTGGCATAGCACCAGAGCAGAGCTCAGGACCATCTTACATTCTGTTGTTCTCAATTTAAGATATATATAAAGGAAGAAGTATAAGTATAGTCTCTGTAGAGTCAAGGTACTAAATGGAGAGCCATGACTAATATTAGAACGTGATTAGAATACACCAAGAGTGGGCCTGCAGAAAAGGCAAAAGACATGATCTGGAATGAGCTTGAATATCTGGATCCAGTAAACACAGGGTTTGTGAGAGAGGGAAATTTGGAAACAGTGGGGATGCTAAATCCAGTCATTATAATTGCTTTCAATGAGGTCATATGTGCATTGGTTATTGTTCCAAGGTATCTCATATACACTATAAATAGCATCTTATATCCTCTTTCTCCTTGCACTAATTTCTCCAATTAGGGCAGGTTCTATAGCACACATTATTATAGGAAGTCCTAGACAGGAATGTTGTGATCGTGTGTGTCGGGGGCAAAGGTCTTTCTTCAGTTCTATAATTTTCTCTACCAGGAAATGGGTTTTGCCTCAGTATTAGGTATAAGACTCATATGACTTACTGTGTTGGTTCCCAATCTAAGGTAATAACACACACCTCCTCAGCAGCATTTAGAAATATGTGGTTTTGGTGATTGCTGCTTTATTGCCGGTTACTGCCCTGAGTGGAGAATCATATTACATTCTTCAGTGTGTGAGGCAGTCCCCCTATGAAAAATTGTAGTGCCTTTGTTGAGCAACACTGAGTCAGTGATAATATCCAAATTCCGTAAACCAGTATTACTAACAAAAGGCAAAGACTTCTGGGTATTTCTTACCTTCTAGGTGGCTGGGTGAAATGGAGAAAACAGAAGATCTAAACATGCTGTCCTAGGCAGAGGTCCTTTCTGGGCTTCATTGTAATGAATCTTCATCTGCTAAACCATGCATGTTAGGTTAGTCTTTAGAGCCCAACCTCTGGAATAGTAGATGTGGGTGCAGAGAAGTGTAAAACGGAAAGCCATGGTTATAGAACCATGTATTTTTTATTTACTCTGAGGGCTGCATTCTCATAACATGGTTTGGCAATAGAGAATAAAATGGCCTTCCTTTTCTGCTGGTAAGAGATGTTTTACCACACTTAATAATATTCTTAATCTGAATGTTACTTCATCAATGATTTTTTTTTTAAGTATTTATTTGTTTATTTTAGAGAGAGGGGAAGGGAGGGAGAAAGGAAGAAAAATATTGATGTGCGAGAAATACATGGATTGGTTGCCTCTAGCACACCCCCAACTGGGGACCTTGACTGCAACCTAGGCATGTGCCCTGACTGGGAATCGAACTGGAAACCTTTTGGTTCACAGGCTGGCACTCAATTCACTGAGCCACACCAGCCAGGGTGATGATGTTTGAAAGTAGGTGCACTTAGATGTGGAAAGTATGTAATATAAAAATGGGAATGAATTGAAATGTAAGTACCAAAATTTTAATACAGCAAACCATAGCAAAAGAAGATTCCACAAGAAGGTCCAAACAAGAATAAAACAATCTATAGTCAAACCTCCAGAAATGGGAACAAATTATTAAAATTCCCTATCTGACCTTATTAGGATTGTTAAAGACAATGGAATGGCTGGGAGCACGTTTGCCATTCAGTATGGATGGGTTCTTCCAGATTCCTTATCCTTTGTAAATAATTATGATGAATAAATAGGAACTTTTATTGTCAGCACTCAACATATTCCAGACACTATGTGTAATTCTTACATAATTGTAGTTCATCCGCATAACTCACATTTGAAACAGGTGGTAAAGTACCTAGTTATAAAATAGGAGAAATTAATTATTGGTCAAAATAAAACTGAATGTACTTGTAAAGGAACAATTAATGCACATTCCTCTTTGGTAAAATAGAAATTTGTATTTGTGAACTTTCTCTAAGAATCCAATGTGCCTAGTTCTACAGTGTAGAAACAGCTTACAAAGCTTCACCACTTATCACTAATAGGTTTTTTCTCCCCAGTCTGTATTTAAAACCATATAATTGATCTAAACTGCCTTTTAACTCACTCTCGATTACTCAGAGACTTTTGCCTGAACCCCAAGAAGAAAACTAGTAAGTCTGCCCAACCATAATAAGAAATAAATGTACTTTGTGTTGGTTACAAATAGTTTGTGATTTTTCCTGTTTAAAAGAAAAAAACAAACAGCTTAATTTGTCTTGTTAAAATTGGTATTTAATCCACCCTAATTTACATTTCTAAAGCTTTTCTTATATTTACTGTTTAGAGACTAATAAAATGTATAAAAGCATTAATATGGTGATAAAAAATAATTCCTCTGAGTCTATACTTTTAGTGTGATCACTTTTAGTTATATTTCAACTAAATGTGGAGTACTGTGATAGATTTTTTAATTGTCCTTTGTTGTGCATTTAACTAAGATTTTGTAGCTAATTTCATCTTCACTGATTTTTACAGGCTCAAAAAACTCAGAAACCACAGCAGAAACCAGCCCCCACAGTTGTTTCTGTAGCTCCTGCTGTCAAAGATCCGTTGGTTAAAAAACCTGAGACTAAACTCAAACAAGAGACAACTTTTCTAGCATTTAAGAGAACAGAAGTCAAGGTATAGTACATTTATTTTTATTTAAGATTATCTAAGATTTCATTTTTATTTTAATTTACTTGACTAAACAATACTAATTAATGAGGAACTTTATATACTAATTGGCTGTGTGTTAGAAATTAAGATTGCATTCCTATTAACCTTAGGTAGAAAGGGAACATATATTTATTTAATCTCTGTGCTATTTCTCCTTTCATCACAATTAGGAACTGTCCATGAGCATTCCAAATTGACATTCTTTACCATTTCTATGTAGTCAGACGCTTACCTCAGTCAGGAATTTGACTTAGAGCCTAAATACTTCTGCCTTTAGTGGCAACACTTTTCCTCCTCATATTACTTGTGCTGATTGACCCCACAGCTTTTTTATCCCTACTTGTTGGCTATTGAAGAAACTTTCTTCTTTCGTCTAATTTTTTTTCTTTGATTATCGTGAACTTTCATGGTATCTATCTCTATACTTAGGGGCCAGGTTATTTAGTGAGACTGTCACCTTTCTATCCCTAGGTTTGCATCCTTGGATTCACACTACATTATTTTTAATATTCTGGCATTTTGATATCACAGGAGAAAATATTTTTCTAATCTAATTTTATAACAGAACAAATGCTTTTCCTCAGTTACACATTCTAACTTTAAGCAGAGTACTACAGATAAAAGAAAAAAACAACTCCAAATTTTCAAAGGTTGACACCAGAAAGTGCTAAAGTTGACTATATAATTCTCAGTAACTATAAGTAACAAAGATCAAGAACCTTGGGGTGATGATAAAGAATCTGAATGTACAATACTCTGAAAAAGATACTAATTATTTTATTTGTAGATCATTCTTAAGATTTAATTTACTAGGGGAGAGTTAATATCCAAGGGATATATATTACTGATTTGTAACATAGAAACTTGGTGATTTGGAAGAGAAGTAAGAATAATTTATTGAAAGTAATTAGAATTGCAGTATTCATTTTCCAAGTCAGGTTTAGGTGGATTTTAAAGCTAACCTGTTACTACTTAAGTTTATTTTTAGGAAGTACAATATGACATCATTTTATGGCAGATCATTTAAGGCCTTGGCTGTCATGTTTACTTAAGAGAATTTGGTGTGTTTATGTTAAAAGTGGATAAATTTTTACTGTGAAAAAATTGTTCTCATATAAAGAGCAAATGGCTTTCTAACTAGGAAAATGGGCAAGAAAATATTTATAGTTAAAAACAGTTGAGAAATTTATACACTGAAGAGGTAAGGGATTATTTGGTATCCATTGTTTGTGTTATTTTACATGAGAGTCCTCATAGTATTGTAAGCCATCTGTTATTCGGATGGAAAGCAATACTGGTAACAGCAAGCCATTAAAATAAAATGCTATACACACAGAATCTGCTTTCTCGTTTGTACTTTATAAGTGTTGGTCTTTTCAATTACTTCAGATGGGTTTTTTTTTGTGAAATCTGCTGAAAGATCATTTAGCCATATGGCAGACCATTTTATGTTTTAACAGAAAGAAGAGGGAAAATAAGGAGATCTTTCAGACTGAAAATTAAAAGTTTACTATACCTGTGTCCTTTTGCTTCCTTGACTAACTTTTTCTCATTGCCTGTATTCATTTCTCTAGAAATTTATAACTTACATAGTTTATCTTCTCTGGATAAACTTATGAGATAATTATTTATGATATTATTGTAAAAAACCCTATCATTTTCAGAATATGTGAACAAAAATCTAGATTCCTCCTTTAAAAAGTAAAGATCTCAGAGCATTCTATTTTGATTCCTTTTTACATTGGTTAAAAATGTTTGTATGCAGACAGTATTGCAGGCTACTTCATGAAAACTGGATATACTTTAGACATTGTAAATACCATATTGTTAAGTAAGACAGTATTTGTAATGCTTTTCTTTTTACCTATATGTGAATGAACACTTTGTGAATCTTCTTAAGAAGATGAAGGTAGAAAGAGTGTCAGTGAGAAGTTCAATTCATGATTAATTTAAACCACCCAAATGTAAAGGTGAAAAATTATTGTACTTGTGGTAAGAGCTGTATTTATTTATATAGTGACATTGTTATCACCATTAGCTTTTGACTGGCCAAGGAAGTTAATTAGAAAAATTGAAGTGTTAACCTTTACGAATACATCGAGGAGTGAGTCAGACCTTCCCAAAATGTCATTGTACGACTTAAGAAGCAGTTGATAAAATCCTTTACGCAGAAGCAGGGGTACCTTATGTGATAGTTCCAGTAGAAACATGGGCAAATAGTGAATATAAGGTCATGTGACCTTTTTAATGTATCATCAAAGTTGTATGATTCCAAGTAGTTAACACTGCATATCCATATACATTTTACAGTGCAGTAACTATTTGCAAGATTGAATTCTATTTTTGAAATTATCCATAAGTCATTTGGAGCAAAGTCTAAAGAATTAGATGTTTTTACTAAGCTAGATAATACCTTTTTGGGTGAAAACAAGTTAAAACATTGAATCTGATTTTCTGATATGCTTATAACTGAATCTAAAAGCACTTCTCAAAAAGCAATTCCATATATATATGGCATCCCCAAATTTCTGCTTGGAAATGGTAGAGCCCATTAGCTATGGGTAAGTTTTGTTGGGTGTTTTTTTTTTTTTCAGATCAGTTTTATAAGAATTTAATTTTGGTGGTGTGATTTAAATTTCCCAAGTCATTACTTTTGTATAAAAAGTCCAGCAATTAAACTTGTTATATATTTCAGAATGTTATTTTTGGTATTAATTATATTTGGCTTTGACACAATATGTATCTTGTTTTTAATTTTTTAGTCATCCCCGGTTATTTCAGGAAATTCGTCTAGTACCAGTGTTTCCTCTTCAGTAACTAGTGGCCTAACTGCATGGGCAGCTTTTGCAGCCAAAACTACTTCTGCTGGTCCATCAACAGCAAAATTGAGTTCAACAACCCAGAACAACAGTGGGAAACCTACTACCTCATCAGCTAACCAGAAGCCTGTGGGTTTGCCTGGTCTGGCAACATCATCCAAAGGCGGAATAGGTTCTAAATTAGGTTCCGGTAACAACACTTCACCCACTGTACCGTTGAAACCACCTCCACCTCTGACTTTGGGCAAAACTGGCCTTAGTCGCTCAGTTAGTTGTGACAATGTTAGCAAAGTAGGTCTTCCTAGTCCAAGTAGTTTAGTTCCAGGAAGCAGCAGCCAACTAAGTGGAAATGGAAATAGTGGGACAGCAGGGCCTAGCGGAAGTACCACCAGCAAAGCCACTTCAGAATCAAGCAGCTCTTCCTCAGCGTCCCTTAAGGGTCCAACTTCACAAGAATCACAGCTCAATGCCATGAAGCGATTACAGATGGTCAAGAAGAAAGCTGCCCAAAAGAAACTCAAGAAGTAATGTGGCCAAGTAGGTTTTAATGTCACATTACCCTATAGATTAAAATCTTATTATTAGGACATAAATTGTAATATGCTATAATTTAATAAAAATCTTCATAATGAAATTTCTATTATTTCATATCTTTAAATGCTGAATTTTATTTAGAAAAACTTGGAAATCTTTGTTATTTTAAATCTATTTAACAGTTTTATTTTAACAATTTCCATAGTATGTGAAAACGATTATGATGGCTAATTCCAGAATCCCAGAAGATTGGTAGCATACGTGAATTAAAACAGAAGAAGAAGAAAATCAGTAGTTTGTTCATCTTCTAACAAAGCCCCCAAAATTGAACAGTTTTCTACTTTTCTCCCCAATATTCTTCATAATCAGTGTCAGTCCAAGCCTCATTTCAATTGATTCCCCCCAAATATTTCACCTCTCCTTTTTCAAAGTTATTTTTTTATTATTGATTTCTGTTACCCTGTGTTATAACTTTACTTTTTTATCACCTCATGTGAATTATTTATCCTTTTCAATAGATTGTGATCTACTGTCCCATTTTAAGATTTTTTTTTTAATTTTTGGAAAGAAGGGAAGGGAGGGAGAAATGAGGGGAGAAACATCAGTTGGTTACTTCTTGTGCATGCTCCACAGGGGACCTAACTCACAACCTAGGCACGTGCCCTGACTGGAATCAAACCAGCGACCTTTAGCTTTGAGGGACAACGCCCAACCAACTGAGACACACCAATCAGGGCTACCATGTCCTTTTAATGCAGTGCTTTTCTCACATTGCCACATTTCCTTACATTGCCAGTGTAACACGAACATAGTATATATGTAATAAATTTTGAATTTTGATCTATCCTGGTTATACACATTTCTGAGAATTCTTGAGAAAAATGCCCATTCAAGAGTCTGTGGATGGATAATATCTACTTACATACTGATACCTTCTACCTTTACCATGAAAAATAAAGCTGTTTTATTTTTACAGCCCCAAAATGTTGTAGCATTTTATCTAAATTAACTTTGTATAAAAGTAGCACCTGTATAATTACTGAGATTGTTTTGAAGTATGCATATTTACATCGTTAGCTTTTCTTATTTGTAAACTAACAAATTAACCTGCCATTATCTTATGTATATATTATGAAAAAAGACATGAGGCTTTCTGGATCATAGAAACCGTTTATTACTCACAGTAAAATGGAACAGCCATTTTGTGCTTCCTAAATACTTCATTTCCTCCAAAGTAGGAAGTCTAACAAATTCCCATATTCACTAAACTGTAAACCGAAAGTCAAAAAATTCCCACATTCCTTCAGACTTTAATGTGTGCCACTAAATCTTATTTTTTTAAAATCTTCACTATTCATTTATTTACTGAATTTATTGGGGGTACAGGTTTTAAGCATACAACTCAATAAAACATCATTACGCCCCACATTTTGACCCATTACCCAAGCAGAGTCCCTTTCAGCCCCCAGTCCCCCGGCCTTTGCACACCTCCACCTGCCCAACTGCCCTCCCACCTTTCCTTTCTGGCTGTCACCACACTATTGTCTGTGGCTATGTGTTGTATATATATATATATGTTATTTTGCTTAATCCCTTCGCCTAGTTTCATCCAGTCTCCCAAACCCTCCACCCTGACAGCCATCTGTGCATTCCATGCGTCCATGCCTCTGTTTTTATTTTGTAAGTTTATTTTGTTCATTCACATAGAAGTGCGATTGTATGGTATTTGTCTTTCTCTGACTAGCTTATTTGGCATAATAATCTCCAAGTCCATCCATACTGTCACAAAAGGTAACATTTTCCTCGTTTTATGTGTGCCACTAAATCTTCACTCTACAGCCTCTAAAATCCTTTCCCTTATTCCCTATACTTTTATGACATCATTATTCCAAAATATATTAATAAGTGATGTCTGTGAAGATAAAACTTTTAAAATTAAGCTTGGCCTTTTTATAAGGAAAGATTATTTTAAACCTACCTATTAAATTATGGGACTAAATTATTCGCGGTAAATTAGAAATCAAGATTAAGATAGTCTCTTTACTTACAAAGAGGAGTAAACCTCTATTTATATGTTTAAGATCTGCCTGCAGATGTTTTTGAGAAACAGATTGCTGTTGATTAAACAACAATTTGACATCGATCTCAAATTCCCTTTAGGGTCAAAATAAATGTATACTTTTTATTAATATATATTATATATAATTATATGTAATATATAATTTACATATGTATATATAATTATTTATAGTTCAGGGGCAGTTTGGACTAAACTGGACAAAATGACCTGACACAAGCTCAGCTCAACTGTAACAGTGAACATAACCTCAGTACATATAAAGCGTTAAAACAGTACAGTAATGCACACCGTTTCCTCATTAGCACTTGAAATGGAAAATTTTATCCCATGTGTGCTGGCTAGACTTGAGAAGCAATTATTTTAATTTCTACAGTACTTCAGAGAGGACTTTATAACACTTAAGGCATTTATGTTTTGTTGAGTATTCCTCTTTGTGAGTATAAATATTCATATATATTTTGAATTTGTATATATATATATATATATATATACATAAAGTATTCACACATCTAATGTAAAATACAGATTGGCATTTTTATACATGTATATTTGGTATTAGAGTTTACTTGTCTTCAAGTAGCCCTTAGATTTTGGTTTTTCCGTATCATTAAGTGAGCCGTGAGGCTTTTTAACTGAGCATGTGATGAAATGGTCAGCTTTATATTAATAATATCTATCATTTAATTAATTTTGTTATGTATAATGTTTTTCTCACTGGAATTTAAGTTGCAGGTGGGCAGGGGTCTTGTTTGTCTTGCACACTGTGGTATTCCCACTGCAGCTCTCAATAAATATTTATTGGCTCAATGCATGAAGACATAATTAGGTGACCCAAAAAGTAAACTTCTAGGATTGTAAGTTCAAATCACATTTTAGTAGAAATGTGAGTATCACTTTTCTGTTTAGCATATTGTGCTTACTATAAGATTATTTAATCACAGATTTCAGTGACTTTAAAAAAGAGGGCAGGGAGGAAAACATTGAAAGAATATTGGCTTAAACTCAGGAGACCTGGTTTTGAATTCTTGTCCCTCCATGTATTAGCTGTGTAATCCTTTGTTTTCTCCTCTAACAACACAGATGATAAATTAATGAGATAAAATTGAACACATCTAATATTCAAAGGTAGGTGATTCTGACTCCTAACAGGGATGTGGTAGTACTGTATTAGAGTCTGATAATATAAATTGTGTTGACCATAGGTTATAGGAAATACATCATTTTACATAAATTTTTACTAATGCAATAATGATAAAAATTATATAAGTAGAGAAAATCATACGTGCATTAACATACCATAATAATGATTTATAAGATAAAATTTATTTAATTTATTAAGACTACATCCGCCAGATTTTAACAAGAATAGCTCATTTTATTATATGCTAAATTGTGACTTACTTTCCTGAAAAATCTAAAGCAAATCTTGGTTCTATGTAGAATGTAATATCATGAAAGCAGTAGTTGGCTTCAGAGACTAAGCTTGGATTCTAGTAACCTTGGAGTGAAGAAAAGCTATATTGGAATAACTTTGTAAGTCACAGAAAACTTAATGACTTAGTTTTCATATGTTACGTAGTATGTATCAGTGGAAGGAGGTTATTTAAAAGTTAGACTTTAAAAATACTAGCATTCTATAAATAGTAGGATATCCCTAAAAAGTATAAAATCTAGTGTCCTTCCAGTCAATGAAATTTAATTACTTGATCACCAACTGTAATGTAAACAAATGTCCAATGTAGCTTGAATTTGTGAGGTCTAGATGTATGCAGTGTTGAGCAGTGCATTGAGTACCCTTAAGCCATAGTTTCCAAAACAATTTAAACAGTGAGGGTTTTGTTTTTTTTGCCATCTTAGAATATAAAGATTACCTCTCTGTATTCACATAAACTTAAGAGCCTTTTGCAATAGACAAAGGGGAGCTTAAGGAAAGTGAAAAGTCTTTAATCCTATGTTTTAGTAGTTACAACTAATTTTTGTAAATCATCTGAACTGTTCATCACAGCTAGTGACAGGCACTTAATAGCCACCTCTAAATGTCCAAATTATATTTTAGACAAAATATGGGCTATACCGTCACTTAAAGTATTTTATGCAGTGCTGCATTCACATGATTAACAATGTGCATTATACCTCTTCTGCAAAAGTCAACCTTCATAGAATTGTTTTATACTAATGAATACTAAAACAAGATTATTTTTCTGAAATATAGGGACTGTTCAAACATTGGCTTTGTAACTTTTTCCCAAGATTTAAGCACCCATGGTAATTTTGTATTACTGGGCTTTTAAAAATGATTTCTAAACTTTATTGTGTATATTGTTGATTTAGATCACCTATTTAAAAATAAATATTAGATAAAGTGTATATATACACTTATTTGTTTTACAAAGAAAAATAGCCACAAAAATGTTCACTTTGTTCTTGGTGAAACAAACACACACAAAAAACCTATTTCAGAGAATTCTTTACTGTACAATAACATTTAATTTTTTAAATGTAAAAAATAATTACAATAAGATATTTTGAGAGACCACATTCACATAACTTATTACAGTATATTGTTATAATTGCCCTATTTTATTATTAGTTATTCTTGTAAATTTCTTACTGTGTCTGATTTAGAAATTAAACTTTATCATAGGTGTGTACTCTTACGTATAGGATAAAACAGTATTTTTAGGGTTTGGACACTATCCAAGGTTTCAGGCATCTGTTGGGGTCTTGTAACATATCCCCTGTGGATAATAGGGGACCACTGTATTAGAAAATGTAACATTTTCTGTCTTGTAAGTGTCATGAATATCTGTGGTTGCACACGTCGTCATGTATGTATGTTAAAGTCAGCAACCCTCTGAAAAGCAGCACTCTTCATTTTGTTATTTGTAGTCCTCAGGGATATATGCAACAGTATACATTATCCAAATAAAGTCTTTTAAAGTAATTTTAATTTTAATCTTAAAATTTGATGTCATACTAGCACAATTTATGTGGACAATGAAACTCCACCTTTAGAACCACCTTTGTGGTTCTAAAAGAAACCACAAAGTCAAATTCAATTTAATGTGTTAGTTTTTTTTCATTTCACAGGAGCATCTTTAGTTAAATGTCTTGACAAAATAGGCCTGAAACTTACGGGACAGTTCTGAGCAATTCCCAAATTAAAGTTCTGTGTTCCAGGGCATTGTGTGATAGCAAATGTTAACCTCAGTTCCTGCCTTGTTGAAGTACAGATTGTCAACTAAAAATATTTGCACCTTGGCTCAGAACATGGAACACACATTCTGCATTCATTACCCAAATAATGGAGTGATCCAAAAATATATCCTCATTAAAATATCACTAGCAATCTTGTAGGACAGTTTTTAAAAAATACTTTCAAAAATGTTTACGCATAACAATAAAAATAAACAAACCTAGATATTCAGTTTTCTCAAAGCTAGTATCATGGAAGTTTTTATAGCCCTTGATTGTGAAAATCTTCTCAATACTTAAATATGGACCTGAGAGAAAAATGGGCTTCATCACTGTCCATTATTTGCCTCACTGAGTGTTTTGTGATAGCAACGTATACACTCCTACAGGATTAGTGCATTTGTAGTGCTTAGGGGTATGGACCCTAGAACCAGACCTAGGTTTCAAGCCCAGCCCTACCACTAACTAGAAATGTGACTTGGACTAAATCCACCTCTTAGGGCCACAGTTTTCTTATAATGTATGAAATAAGGGGCCACATACAAAGCATATCGAACAATATCTGGCATTTAATATGCACTCAGTAAATGTTAATGTATTATTGTTACGTTACTCCATTTTTTTTCATTCAAAATTTATACAATATTAGACCACATCAGGCTTCTAGTTGACTGTTATTAATTCTTATTCCTATGTGTATTTAGTATACTCCCTGCTTCATGCCTATATGTAAAATTGATACCATATAGTACACATAAGTATGTGTACACCACATAATGATTATGGTATATATGTGTGTATGTATATATGTGCATGCCTGTGCAACAGAAAGACATGAAAAACAACACATTTTTGAGGCAAAATACATAATACAGAAAAATAAAATACAGTAGGAAAAACTTTGTCCTTAGAGCCAACTTTTCATGATGGTAAAGAACATACTCTTTCAAAATATTTCTACTTTTTAGTAGTTGATAGTTGGAGCTTGGGCCGTCTCTGTTTAGTGTTTCCTTCAACATACATTCTTCATAATACATTTTGAAATAATCTTGTTAGGAAGCAGAGCCTTTTTTAAAACCTGATACAATACCAGTTCATAGAGTTAGGAGGTTTCTTGATTTCTAGGCCAATATTGTAATGTTAGTCTTATGAGGTAGTCAACAACTTGCCAGAAAATGAATCAAAAGGCTTATTTTCTTAAGCATAAGTCATCTTCCCAAGGTAGTTAGCTGGCACATATCCTTTTTGCCCTTGAGCTTCAGCTAACCACCACTCTTTATTGCCACTTAGGTCACAAAATCTAAGTATATGGACCCTTTGGTATTCCTGAAGGCTGAGTTCATGGTTACTTCGTGCTTGAAAGGCATGAACAGCATAGAAAATCTAGACAAAGAAGCAAGTGACATAATTAGAAGCAGAACCGAAAAACATTGACAGATAAATAGATTTCCAAGCTTTTAGAAGGAATGCTAGCTTTTTTTTTTTTTTTTTTTTTTTTTTTAAGGGATTTTCCCCCAATTCCTGCTGCTGGATGTATTTTGCTAAATAAAGCATGGTCCAGATGAGAAGAGAGTGAAACAGGCATTCTAAGTGTTCTGTTGGGAGGAGTCTAATAAACTGTGCTTGAAGGCAATTTGTCAGTTTCTATTAAAAGATTTTTTAATATTAATTTATTATTCAATAATAGTGCTTAGAATCTCTTCAACAGGAATAGAAACTTGGACAGATTTTTGCACAATAATGTTACTGTAATAGCCATATATAAGGTGAAAAGTGGAAGAGAAGTGAAAATTGCACTGAAGGTTCAGCAAGAGAATAAATTCCAGACCATACACCAAGGAAATTGTAGTCATTAAAAATGACTAATAACATGGGGAAATGATATGATAAAATAGTAATCAAAAAAGACATAAAATCAAATGTACAATATAAGTCTAATATTGTTTGATTCTTTGGTAGAATTAGAGGTGATTTTTAGTTTTACTAATTTGTTATTTTTCAAATTTATATGACAATGTATTAAATTTATAATATTCAAAATATTTAAGTGACCTAAAAGAACCTAGTAAAACATTTCAGTCAAGACTTTTTCTCTAACCTTAAAAGAATACTTTGTAATTATTAGATGCATAAGAATTTCCTAATAAGTGTTTAGCCCCTATTCCACTAAAATCATAAGACTGTTAATAAAAATGTTTAGTTATGGCATAAGATTAACCAATCAGCTAATACATTCATTTATTCACTTAGTCTGAATTTATTAAGTACCTATTAAGTGCCAGAGAATTTGTAACCCAGCTAGGAAAAATGTTTTTTCTAAAAAAGGCACACACAAAAACAAAAACAAACAAACAAACACCCTACACATGTAGGTGATATATCAGCTAACTGTGAACTGCGTTTGGAATAAAAAATCATATAGGTGACCAAGTTGGTAAAAGGGGCAGATATATCATTCACATGTACGGAGATGAATACATGCAAACAGTATATGTATATTAACTTTCTCAAAATTGAGGGTCAATGTAAAACAGGAAATAATGAGAAATAGGTAATTTTGAGCAAGAAAAGAGACTAGGCAATGGGGGGTATAGTTACAGTATAAATCGTTCTTTAAATCTTGTACTGTTATTTAACTTTTGGTGAAACTAATTAAACATTGATTTATATATAATCCCAACAACTCTAGCATGAGCTCCACCTCAAGGAGAGGAACCACTTTCCAACTTTTCTCCATTGACCACATCATGGTACACAGTAGTAATTTAAATATATGTTGATTTGACTTGAAAGTTAGGCTGAAAGGCGGCTTGGATATCATACAAGAATATATAAGAGGTCATCTTGTATCATACAAGATACATACAGGGCAGATTGTTGGACATGGCTTATTTCATAATTTAAAAAGTTAAGAAAACAAAAAGGGAGGTGCCATAAATTTTTGCGCAATGGAGTAGCAGCAAAAATATCTACCTTTTATAGTGCTCATGACAATTTACATGTCAAATATGCTTTATCCTCAACAGTCCTGTGAATTGTGACTTGGAGAAGTAATATCATGCTCTTAATCACAGAGCCAGTGGGTGCTGCTAGAACCATACCTTCTAACTCCAAATTCTGTGCTTAATTCAGTTCTCATAATAATTTAGGAACCAAACTCTTGTTCTAGCAAAGATGTGCAGAATGCATTTTTGTGAAAAGTAACTGGACTCTAATATATTGCTGTTCTGTTGTTTAGAAAACAAAGACACTGAATAGATCTACAAGAGCAAAGTGGAGGATTTGGTTTGCAAAAGCATTCAGAAATATAAAATACCATCATAATATAGCTTCTGAAATAACCTGTAAGAGCCCACATTAGAAGTTGCTAGCTTTCTTTTGTAATTTTTATGCATAATTCTTATACATATTTGTAATTGTTATACATATTATGCTTAGATTTTTTTAGCAGGTTGAATCACCTACTAATATATTATTCCTAAACACAGTTGGCCAATGAACAATGCAGGGGGCTTACAACAGCTACCACCCCCCAAAAGTTGAAAGTCTGTGTATCACTTTTCATCCATTCCCCCAATTTTACCAATAGCCTACTGTTGACCAGAAGTCTTAGCATAAACAGTCGATTAAAAAATATTGTATGTTATATGTATTATATACAGTGTTCTTATAATGTAAAATAAAGAAAATGTTAAAAGCATAAGGAAGAGAAAATACACTTTCTGTATTTATTTTTATAACTGCATACAAATGGTTCAGCAAATTTTAAACTAGTGTTTAAGGGTCAACTGTATTTTGTGGTTCTTTCTTTTTGGCACATATTCTCTTAAGGGGAATATATAAAATCTTCCACCTAGATCTATGTGGTCTGAAATTAGAGCTTATATTTTAAACACTAAATATAGATTCTCATGAAATTATAAATTTGAAGTACAGTTATAATATATACTTTCAATACTTTAGATGATTGTGATCCAAAATTAATTTAGGATTAATTTAGGATGAGCAGTTTCCAGTTTTTATGTAGTATGTTTGTCTCCATTTAACATAAGATACATACTCAAAAGGGAAATAAGTTTACTTTTAAAGAGACAGCAGTTTGTACCATTAGACTATAAGTTAGAAGCTTTCAACCTGTTATGGCTTTAAGAGCTAAAGGAATTCTTATTTAAAAATATTTTAATTATTCAAGGATTATCTTTCTAACTGTGAATGTTAATATGTTTTGGTCCACACACATTAGTATTTTATTAAGTCATAATCATCTGATTGTTTTTTCTTTGGCATTTCTTAAAATATACATTTTATTGGTTGCTTCTTTTTAAAGCTCTGGCTCATCTTATGCACAATAGTCTATGAATGCAATCCAGTTCCCCACAGCACTCACTTTTTAAAATAATACTCTGTATGATTGTATTATTGACTCATAGCCAATTTACTACCCACTGTTTAGCACCACCAGCTATTTCCCAGTTCAGCATTTCTTGATTCTTTATCTGTGCATTTAAGTATTCCTCCCGTAGTGAGCCATGTTACCTGTTCTCTCTGAATCTCATTTTATTGATTTCATCCCAGTTCTTTGATTAGCAACAAAAAATCATAATATATTTTAATATACCTTTCCAAAACTAAAAAATGGATAAACCAGTATTTACAATATTATATAGAGCTCAGGGAGCCAAAATAGTTATATTAAATTTGTTTAAGTGTTTATCTTCCTTTCTTACCCTCCAGAAGCAGACTTTTGTGTTCTTTTGTTAACAATTATATATAGTTATTACACAAGTAATTTTTATTAAAAAAAACAATTGTAAATAAAGGTAAGCAAAAAAAGAAAGAAATCAACTGCTATTAATACCTTTCCTTCCTTCCTTGCTTCCTGCCTTCCTTTCTTCATTCTTTGTCTTTTTTCTACCTGCCTTTCTGAAATGGTAAATAACATGCAATGAGAGTACACATAGTTTCTGCAACCTGCTTATTACACTTGAAAATATATTTAAAAATCCTTTTATGCCATTAAAGCTTCCTAAAGCATCACTTTCATGACTATTTAAATACATTATGCTCCAGCCTGCTGACTTTTGAAGCACGTTCTAAACAATAACATTCTGGACACAGTATTATTATTATAAATAGATGAAAATGTAAAGGTGAAGGACCAGACAACAAATTTAGAATTAGCAGCAAAAAACAACTAACTTTTAAGAAGTCAAAAATCACATGCTTAGTATTATTTATGTGGAAAAAGAAAAGTGCACTTATTCTCAGACATTGAACTTCTCTCTAAAACTGGGTTTTGCCATTATGAAGCCCGGTCCTGTTGAGAAGTACCAAAGATCACGTCACAGTAGTCCATCATCCTGCTTGCCACACACATGGCATCTCAGAGACTGTGGTAGGCAGAATTCAAGGGTGGAGCCCAAGATTACCACCTCTTATTAAACATCTTCTGTAACATAATCCGCATTGTGAATCGGATGTGCATGCCTGTGATTAGGTCATGTCATAGAGCAAAGGTAAAGGGATTTTAAAGTGCCTAATAAGATCCCTCTGACATTGACTTTGAGTTAGTCAAAGATTATCCTGTGTAGCCTGGCCAAATGAGGTGCTTTGAAAGAAAGTCTAGGGCCTAGACTCTAGGACTTCTCTGAAGGGAGATATTTGAAACCAGAGATGCTCACCTGCTGGCCCTGAGGAAGCAAACAGCCATGCTGTGAACTGCTATAGAGATTGTCACATGCAGGGATCTGAGATCAGCCTCTAGGTCAGCAGTTCTCAACCTGTGGGTCGCGACCCCTTTGGGGCTTGAACGACCCTTTCACAGGGGTCACCTAAGACCATCGGAAAACAGATATATAATTACACATTATTTTTGGGATTAATCACTATGCTTTAGTTATGGTTGGGGGTCACCACAACATGAGGAACTGTGTTAAAGGGTTGTGGCATTAGGAAGGTTGAGAACACTGCTCTAGGTGTTGAACTTGGTCGTTGGCAGATGTCCAGCAAGAAAATAGAGGCCTCCATCCTACTGACACTGAATTCAGCCAACCACTACAAGCTTGGAAG
Organism: Furipterus horrens; assembly: GCF_987537825.1. Lineage (NCBI taxonomy): Eukaryota > Metazoa > Chordata > Mammalia > Chiroptera > Furipteridae > Furipterus > Furipterus horrens. The sequence goes on along the minus strand of NW_028327172.1, from coordinate 121,791,206 downwards.
AGAATCCCAAGTTTCAAAAACAGCACAGCACAGCCTAAGTTGCAGCTGCGTGAGATGTTAGGCAGAGCATGCAGCTAAGCTGTGCCTGGATTGCTAATTGTGGAACTGGGAAGGTAATACAATTATGTTGTTTTAAGGTACTTTGTGATAAGTTGTTATGCAGCACAGAAAACATACAATTCAACTATTGTTATTTGATGAGCAAAAGGGAACAATACATTACAATGGGAGGGCATATTTGTTTGCTATGTTTTTTTGATATAGCATAAAGTAGTAAAGAAGTTAAGAAGTTAAAAATTAGGTCCCTCACTATAAATCAGTACTGCCATATCATGAGTATTCGTTAGCTCATCCCATTATTCTACAAAGTCTCTGAATTATAATTTAAGAGGGATTCCAAAACAGATAAAGTCCATGCTTTCTGTGTGGGATGTGCAGGGAGGATTCCGCACGAGTTGGTTCTGAGACCCCAATATGTAGAGTGACCATACCTCCCAGTTACACCTGTCACAGTGTGTCATCTGGTAAGCGCTCTCTTTCATTAACAAAAGTGTCATACTATAGATACTAAGTTGTATTTCCACCCTACATGTAAGACTTCTGATCCACTATAACTGTTCTAGAAAATATTGGAGGCTCCTTACCCAACAATTTTTCTTCTTCCTTGAGTGGAAGAATGGATAAACAACCTAAGACTCTAGAGCAGTGATTTCTAACCTTTTCAAATAGAATTTCTCTTTGAAAATCTAGTGAAAGATATGGACTTCTTTTATCATAGTTACACTCATAAGCACACAATTTGTAACATATTTGAGGAGATTCATGAAACCTCCCAAACCCCATTTATAGACCATTTTATTTTTTTAGTTCTTTCAGTTAAAAAGTTTAGTGTAAAAATCACAGAGCCACTAGAGTATTAAGTCAATCAGAACTTGCCTGTTTCCGACTGATTTTTAGGCCTCACAGAATCCCCTGACTATCAAGTAGAGGCCAAGGCTACCCATCCATCTGTACTTCCTGTCAGGATTCACTACATCCATCAGGAAGGCTAGTTTACAGTAAATAACACTCACCTACCCCCTTGGAAAAGTGCTACTGCAATGCTGGAAGGGAGCAAAAGTTTTGCTGCTATGGTAGGAAAGGACAGGGAAAGAAATGCTGACCCAAAGTGTCATCCAGTTAAACCAGTACAGGTTTTAGTTGCTATCCTCGGTAATAAAATAAAATCAAGAACAAAAGTCTAAATAGCCACACAGAAAATTGCTTGTAGGGTAACTCTAATGTGCATGTTACAATATCCAGTGTATTCTCACTGTTCACAAAGAGGATACAATTTACTCTCACTTTTTGATTGCCTTATAGGGACCTGTCTAGTGTTTTGTCCTCTTTTACTGTCAGAACCAAAATTATGGGAGGTTAGCCATTTTTGTCCATCCACACTTTCTAAGAGCCAATAGAAGAGAAACATCAACCCCGTGGCAAGGATTAGGAAGGCCGGATTGGCTTTCCCTCTGTTTCCAAAGGATAAACAGCAGCAGTTGTATGATGAGGAGAGTCAAATACACCAGCCAGCTTCATCTGCTGGCTACAATTAAGAGAACAATTCCTATGCACCCTTTACTTTTCTTTCTTGTACTGTGCTTTCCAAGAAGTGTATACTCTTCAACTTGTATTAACTTCACTGGGGCAGACTTTGCCCACACACAGGAGAAACCTGCCATTTGGGCTGGTATTTCAACTCAGAGGGAAGTAGAGGGGACCCTATGTAGCCAGGAAGCCAGCTGCAGATTTTCTAATCCAGCTACATTAGTAATAATACTAATAGTTACATTCCTGACATCAGGGTTCATTTTCAATTGGCTCCAAACTCAGAGGGAAAAAAAAGAACAAATAGCACTAAAAGTAAAGCCAAGTAAGGACTAGAATTCAACACCAAGCCAGCTTCAGGATGTCCTGACAAATTTGGTCCTCAAATTTCTTTCTAGGTTATTGGGATAAGGCAAAGTCTGCCAGGACATTTAATCAGGTATATAGATTTTACTGATAAAAATGCATGTATCGGTTGGTATTACAATGCAGTATCATAGAAACACTGAATAAACTAAGAGAGTAAAGAAGTAATAGAAGAATTGTGTTTTGAAGGATCAGGACAGAAAAGTGATAAGGACAAATAGTAACTTCCAGATGCGTTAAGAATCAATTATGGTTGTGAGAAAATATTTGCAAATTTTTTACCTGATAAAGAACTGCAGCCAGAGTATATAAAGAACTCTTACATCAAATAATAGGAGGCAAATGACCCAATTTTAAAATAGATAAATATTTGAAAAGACATTTCACCAAAGATACAGGAATAGCCAGTAACTACATGAAAGATAGTCAACAGCATGAGTCATTAGGGAAATGCAAATTAAATCCATAGTGACATACCACTTGATTCCCATTAAGATGGTAATAATAAAAAGATGGAAAGTAAGGCAACGAGATGGAGAAACTGTAATCCATAATCCTCATACATTGCTATTGGGTATGTAAAATCATGCAGCCACTTTGAATAGCAATCTGGCACTTTTTAGAAAGTCAAGCATAAATTTACTATATCAGCAAGCAATTCCACTGCGAGGAGGTATCTACTCAAGAGAAATGAAATTGACATGAGGCCTTGCATACAAATGTTGTTAGCAGCATTATTCATCATAGAAATTACCCAAAATGTTCATCAGCTTATAAATGGATGAATAATATATACTATGTCCATAGAATAAAATACTATTAGGCAATAAAAGCAACAAAGTACATATACATACTATAGCATATATGAATCTCAAAAAAATTATGCTAAGTGAAAGAAGCCAGATGCAAAATGCCACATATTGTATTATTCTATTAATATGAAATATAGAGACAAGGAAAACCTATGGATGAAAAAATAGATTGATGACTTCCTGGGGCTGAAAGTAGGAAAGAAGAGTGACTGCAAATGGACACAAAGGATCTTTCAATGTGAAGGAAATGCTCTAAAATTGGATTTGGGCAATGCTTGCACAACCCTGTTAATATACTGAAAGTCATTGAGTTGTATACTTAAAATTAGTTCATTTTATGATATGTAACTAAGACCTTAATTAAAGCTGCTTTTTATAAAATAAATATTTTTTAATAGTATCAATCATGAATGGACAGCAATCAATGTGTACTGTTGATAAAAGAAACTGAATAGATAAAATATTTTGAAAAGTAGTATGGCAATGTCTATCAAGATTTTAAATATACACATCTTTTGACACTCTAATATTATTAGAAATTTTCCCTATAGATGAATAAAGATCTTGCCTAAAATACTGTTTGAAACTTTTTAAATCACAAAATGTCTATTAGGATCGTCGTCGGCAGCCGTCCGTCTCGAGAGACGATGGTGTAGCTTCTTAAGAGTCTATCTGCACCGCCGAGAATGGCTGTGCAGTCCGACTCGGGAGTGACACGGTATCTGTCTCCTCCCGTGTTGAATCGACATCTTGCGATGACGCTGGAGTGTCCTCTCCAGTGAAGCTGAAGCTACAGAGCCTGGGCAGGGTGATATGGAGGGTCTGCTGTTGCCCATGCAGCAGACCCCCCCCTCTCTTCGCAGCTGAAGGGTCCAAGGGAAAGACGGAGTCAATACAGCTTGGCTTCAGGTGCGCCTCAGGAGTTGCCGGTGTTGACTACAACGTCAAACCGCCTTAGGGACTCCGGCTCCGGATTTTCTGTCGGGGTTTACTCCCTTAGCCTTTCCCCTGAAGAGGTATGCCGCAAGGCAGCGGAGGTTTTTTGGAGTCAGAGTTTCCCTTCTCTGATGTGCCCTGACTGGAAGATCGAACCAGCGACACTTAGCTCGCAGGCCGATGCTCAATCCACTGAGCCAAACCAGCCAGGGGGCTATTAGGATAATAGCTTCATAAATTATGATATATCCACAAAATGAAGTACTATGCAGATTTGCCTTTAAAAACGAGGTAGATATTTAGGTACTGTAGTCTAAGATACATTAAGTGAAAAAAAATGTAAAACATGCATGTTTCCACTCATATAAACATATGTATCTGTATATGCACAATGTCTGGAAAGATATGCCTGAATGTTGTCCCTGAATCAGTACAACTGGGGAAGGAATAAAGACCTTTACTCTTAATTTATATATAAAATCTTTCTACTTTTATAACGTTTCAGAAATAACATGAATTACCCTTATAAAAAATTTAATAAAAAGCCACTGTAGACAAAAGCAAGTTAAAAAAAAAATCAATAAGTTGGTCACCACTTGGGGATTAATAATTAAACACATTGAAACTTTTAGGGGTAGAAAAAAGGAACCCTATGTTACAATTAACTTATTATTCTACAAACGGATCATCCTGAGAGCCTTTGCATTGATGCAGTAAGGGAAAAGTAGCTCTTAAAATTTCAGTATATAGTATATATTATTATACAAGATTAAAAATATCCAATTCATAGGTAACAATGAAAATGTTGCTCTCAGAAAAATTAGAAACAATTTTCCACATGCTACTGGCGATCTGTTCAGTATGAGCTCTTTTTGTCTGATGGGGAATAGAAAAAGACCATCTTCACTCTAAGCACCTCACAGCAGGGTGGTTGGTGATGGTAACACTACTGTTTATTGAGTTTCTGTGCTGGGTACTTTCCATATACAGTAGTCACTCTCTATATCGCAGTTCACTTATCGTGGCCTCACTGTATCATGGAATTTTAAAAAATATTATATTTAATTATTTATCGCGGATTTTCACTATATCGTGGGATTTTGCATTACTGTATACGTATGTTGTTAAAGTTACATAGGTTTAAGAGTGTAGAACATGTTTAAGAACATAAGTAGTGTTTATAAAAGTGTGGAAAAGGTTAATAAGGGAGTGGGAAAGGTTAATAAGGGAGCGGGAACGGTTTATGAGTGTGTGGGAAGGGTTTATAAAGCCTTAAAATATATATAAATACTAAAATAAATGTAAAGTTCCTACTTTGTGGATTTTCACCTATCGTGGGGGGGGGTTGTCTAGAACATAATACTTGTGATAAGTGAGGGAATACGTACTGTACACATTATCTCTTATCCTCACATCATTTCTGCAAAATAGGAATTACTGTGCTCTTCTCTGCATTCGAGGAAACAATCGCAGAGAATGAGGTCCTTGCAAAAACTTGCACAGACAGTAAGTGCTAATAGAGTTAGTTCTTCTTGATGTCAAAGCTGATGCTCCTTCCCAGGTCTTACAGTAAGAAAGAACACCATTAGTGATAATATCTTTCATGATTTGAACAGCCAAGCATTTTTACATCAAGTCTGAAATTCTTACCTGTTCATCTACCTCTTGAAAACTGTCAACATCAGTGCCGTTCATCTCAAACTTTCCACATGTGCCACTCAGAAATGAGCTGTTGTCACTTATGCTACCTTCTGGGGTGCTTGGGACACAGTCCCTAGCGGGCCGTGAAGACACAAAGAGGCTGATGTTGTCAAAATCATCATCAAAGGACTTGCTCTCAGCACCCTCCTTCTGCACTTTTGCTGGATTGTAGGGTTTTAGGAAGGAAGAATACACATATCCTTTTATATCTGGATAAGAATTAAAAGAAAAGAAACAGGTCATTTGTATACACTTCCCAAGAATTTGTGTTTAGGGAAGCACACAAAGGTCCTGGGAAAATCTCAATCAGAATAGCCGTGGTAGTTCTGTGCACCTCAAGCAAAAAACTTACTTCCCGTGTCAACAAGCCACCTGCTTGTACTCCCCGATGGATCTTTCTGTTCCATCACAGCCACCAACTCCCCTCCTAGAAGATCGATGTCATATTCTTGTGTAGCATTGCACTTGCGCTTAGCTTGGTAGAGTTCCTCTGTACTGTATGTGGATAGAAGTTTGGAGCGGTGAGTGTCAGTCTGACGTGGCACTTCTGGCTGGGAGAAATAAGAGGAAACTTTGATTTATATAGATGTATAATAAAATCCTCGCTGGGTTGATAAATACTTCTTCTCAGGAAATGTTTTAAATTTGGAAGCCATAGATGAATTGGGGATTATTACAGTGTTGAGGCATAGATCGAGTTATTATTGTGAAGTATTCAGGTGAGTTATACAGTGGAAAAAAATCTCTAGTTAGCACATGATGACAGTGCTTTAGAGAAGAAAGAAAATTCAGTGAAAATAAGAAGGCTGGGGTTCTAATCCCTCTTATATGTTGGACACATTTTTAGTTCTTTGTCATACTGTAGACAATCCTTTGCATATTAGGCACTTTATAAATAATATTTAATTATGTAAACTATACATGTGCATGTTTTTTTGGGGGGAATGGTATCAGTAAACTAGGCAGAAGTCAAGAGGCCTGGCTCCATCCCAGCTCTGCCACTAAGTGACTTTGAGAAAGCCACTTCATTTCTGGAGCTTGAGATTCCTTATCTAGAAAAAAATGAAAGGTTTAGACTATGCAATTTTACTCTGTAAAGTTATATTCATTTATTCAACAAATATTTATAGAGTGTCTGCCTTATATTGGCACCATTTTAGCTGCTTGGAATACATCATGTACAAAACAGAGAAAAATCTATACCTTACAGAGTTCATAGTATAGAGTAGCAGTGGACAAGAAAAATTCTGTATAAAATAAGTGTGTAAATAATAAGATATTAGAATGAGATAAGTGATATGGAAATTAATATATTATTATTTAAACAAGGCAAAGAAGTGACAGTCATCATTGCCATGAATGTTACCAAACTCACCAGAATATGCACAGGCTTCTTCTTTTCAAAACTAAGTTTCCTCTCAATAAATGTGGCAATGTTATCCTTTACAAAACTCAGATTTTGAACCTCTTCTAGTACTCTGTTCTGCATTTCAGAGATGTTTGAAACCAACAGTGGTACCTATAGGTAGAAATAATATGGCATTGTTCCCAGACAACTGCTTAACCATTTAGGTACCTAATTTAGGAGAGCTGTGAAGAACAGTTGAGAAAGTACAAGATAGCTCCACAGCAAAAAATTAGGCCAATGTTAGAACTTTGAGATAAAAATGGTATAATTTTCTGTCTCCAGAAATCCCATTAAAATGAAGAGATAATATTTTTAAAGATTCAAGCCTAATGAAAGGAAAACAGAAAAAGAAAACAGCAATACATTTGTTAAAGGCTCAGGAATTGATGGCAGCAGTCATCTTCCATGTGCTGGGGTGGTATAGTGGAAGTGGGAAAAGGCTTCTTGGTTTTAAAACAAATCAGATTTTTTGACATGCTTTCCACCAAGAGGTAGAGGGAATCCATGTCCCTTTCCCTCAGAACTGGGTGGGCCTTTAGGCTCACCTCAATGAGTAGAATGTTGACATGAATAGAAAAATGGAAATGATGCTGTCTGACTTTCAAAATGAATCTAAAAAAGACCATGCAATGTCTGCTGGTTTCTCTTGGGAGACTTTTGTCACCATGGAAGGAACCTAGTTGCGTTATGCCACTATGTCAAAAGCCCATGTTGAGATAATCAGAGAGAAGGAAAGAGGGGTGGTCTGTGGAGCCACAGCTATTCCAGTCCCCAGCTGTTTGACTGTTCCATCATCATCCCAGTCTCAACCTCCAAAGGCCCTGGGGAAGCCTGTGAGATGACTCCAGCCCCAGCTGTTATATGGCTGCAACCTCTTGGGAGACATTGAGAATGATGACCTGAGCCCAGTGAACCCCAGAACCATGAAAGGCAATGATCAATGACTATTGGTTGTTTCCACCACCACATCTGGTGTAATTTGTTTTGTAGTTATAGACAACTGGACCTGTTATGAAGCCATTAGATCCCCATATTCTTTCATATTTCAGTGAAGCTTGATGAAGTTTTCCTCTCTGCAAATGGTAAAACAGAGTCTCTAGAAGGGCACACTAGGCACATATTAAAAAGAGGGTAATTAAGTGAGTGGGCATACATTGCACCCAGAGACCCCACCCAGAAAGTTTAGTAGTCAGTCATTACCCCCCTGGGCAGAAGATTGGACAGGGATCTCTGGAGACTCTGAGTAACCCAAGAGGAAAAGTCTAAAGATGTTATTCTCAGGTGTTCCCAAATGAAATTACAGTCAAGTTACTCACAAAATAGTGAAGCTTAGAGTTTTCAAATCCTATCTATGTGCTCAATGCTATCAGTTAGTCCTCTGCTCTTTATTAGTGGTGAGTGATCAAGTACATCATACACGTAATGCATTCCTCTCACATTAAAGAGTCTGATAAAAAAGCAAAACAACCTGTCTTAATTTAAATGTAACAAAAAAGAACTTTTGAAAATTATGAGAACAAAAATAAAATAAAACATGCGTTTGAAGATTAAGTTAGGATAATTTCCTAGAAAGTAAAGCAAAGTAATAAGGTCATAGAAAATAAGAAAAGATAAAATTAGAGGAGCAACACAGGAGGTTGAAAGGAAGAAAGAGAAATGATCAATGAAACATTCAAAAAATGTTTTTAGAAGTAGAAGACATAAATTTTAAGGTTGAAAGGATCCTACGAAGTGTCCAACACACCACAGTATATCATCATTAAATTTCAGACTGATGAAGACAATAATAAAATTCTACAAGCCTGTAGAATGAGATTGAATGAGGGTAGTATATACAAAGAATCAAAGTTCTCAACAGAAACATTGGAAGCTAAAAAATAATGGAACAACTTAGGATTTTACACCCATCCAAACTATAAAATAAATATGACGATAATATAGACACTTTATGATATTCAAGATGTCAAAGTATTAACTTCCCAATTTCCCATTCTCAAGAAGTTACTCAAAAATAAGTTTCCCCCAATAAGAGCATAAGCAAGAGAGAAATCAACACGAAATAAGGAAATGTGAGTTCCCACACAAACAATGATAGAGGGAACTTGAATATTCATAGCAACATTACTCATAATAGCCAAAAAGTGGAAATAACCAAAATGTTCAACTGATAAATGGATAAATAAAATATGACATTCATACAATGGAATATTTTTGGCAATAAAAAATAATTAAGTACAGAAACACACTAAAACATGGATGGACCTTGAAAATATACTGAGTATGAGAGCCAGTCACAAAAGAATCCCACATATTGTGTAATTCTATTTATCCCAAGTGTCCAAAATAGGCATCTCTGTAGATACAGAAAGTAGATTGGTGGTTGCCTAGGGCTGGGGAGGTTAGGGGGAAAGGTGGAGTCACTGCTAATGGTTCAGAGTTTCTTCTGGGTATGATGACAATGTTCTAAAATTGACTGTGGTGATGGTTGCACAACTCTGTGAATACACAAAAAATAATAGAATTGTACAGTTTAAAGAGGTAGAATTTATGGTATGTAAATTATACCACAATAAAGTTTTACCCCCTGCCCCAAAAGTGAGCTGGTAATGCTCTGTTGTATAGCTATGCAGTAAGTAGGCCAGTATAAAGCTGTAAAAGAGATGAGGCAGCTCTGTGTACAGACATGGATGCCTCCTCAGGAAATTAAGAAGCAAGTTCAAGAAGGGTGCTATAATATGCTAGTTTTGTGTAGGGAGTAACAATATATTTGGAAGTACTTTCAATGACATAAAAGAGCCCCAAGTGGATAAAAATAAATGAATAATCATGGGGATGGAAGCAGGAGACAGGATGGCTAGGAGACAGGAGAGGGTGTGTGATTACTTATATATTTTTACATAGTTTTGTCTTTTGAACCATGTAAATGTAGCACCTGATTATTCAATATAATTTAGTGCAATGGAAAATTTAAAAGTTAATTAGATACACAATAAAAAATAAAATAGGGACAATTAATTTTTCCAAATGTCCATTAAATATGTAGCCATCTGAATGAGAACTAATACACTTGAAATGAAAGACCAAGAAACCAAGCTGATTTTTTAAAGTTGATATTAGGTCATAAATAGCTTTCTTCCTTTTCAGAAAATAATTATAAAATGATATCCTAATGCAGTGATTTTACACTAGTGCACTGCAAGAATTTTTAAAACATGCAATACCTGACTATTTAGTCAGGGGCACTGACCTTTTTTCCTTAGATTGTCAAATAAAAAAATGACAACAGCCAACACAACAATAGCCATCCAGTTTAAGTGAATCAAAATTATACAAATTATACAAAATTATACAAAAAATATATTTTTTGCCATGCTACAAATTTTAATAATTAGTGTGCCATGAGATGAAAAAGGTTGAAATATCCTACTGGAATGCTAAATGGGATATATGCACATATTTACACACACACACGCATACACACACATACACACACAGACACACACCCAGGCTTCTCTTCTTTAGAGGAAAACAACAGCAAATGAAGGCTGGTTTGACAATTATCTGACTTCTGTCATTACACTGAGATGGCTTCCTTTTTGGATCCACATCTTAGTCATGGTTAAAAGTGAAAAACTACCAAATGAGAAAAGAATGCAAAATACAAATTGAAAAGCTAAAACATAGCATTGGGCAGATGGAGTGAAATTGGTTTCATCAGGGAGAGAAGCAAAGCTCGAAGTAGGTTGGCATTTGAAAGGGTATCTCCAAAGAGAACTGCAAGTGAGGCAATTACAGCAAACTTGAATTAAAACACTCTTTCAGGTTCCTGTGGAGAGCAGAGAGAAGAAGCAGAAGACTATCTGGCTTCAGTTAAAGTAAAAACCACATAGGCACGCACATGCACCACACTCGTGCACACTGTGAACAGGGCTGATTTGCACGGCTGTGGTTACTAATAGATCAGGGGGGCCGGGCGCTGGCGTTGTGCTTACCGGCGCCACTGTAGAATAAAGCCGCTGTACCACGAGCATCAGGTCCCTGAGGAGGGTGATGAAACTGTCCAGACAGTTCAACAGAATCTTCCGCGCAGCCTGGTTGAACACCTGGAGCTCTTCTACTAGCTGGGCGTTGAGGGCCTCGTACTCCTTTCTGGCCAAGTCTGACTCATCTCGTGCGGCCCGCTGCAGGTAGCTGTTGTAGTCCAGCAGTTTGTCATAGCGTTTCTGGATGAGCTTGTGAGGCCCTGGGAACAGGGACAGCAGGGCTGACAGGGGTGTCAGGACGAGCTTCTGTAAATGAGCTGCCTGCCAAAGGAGGAAACAATCCTGTCACAGAGCATCCAGCGCAGTTATTGGTGGGCTTACTCTTCCCCCGCCGGAGCACAGGGGAGACAGGAAAGTATCCAGCCACATTAAAAGAGTATGTGATCATTTCTCCATCTAGCTAACCTGTTCAAGAACTTCAAGCAGCGGTATAGACTCTAATATTGAATCTGAAGGGTGAAAAGGAAGGAGAATATAAAAGTTGAAGGCTGCATACCCCAAATATAATGCACTTTTTTTCTCTAGAGCCGCTGATTTTGTCACTGGGATCATCTCCTTCCACACTTTCCCCTTCCCCTTCTTTCTGATCCCAGAGCCAGCACCTCATGCAAAGGGGGTTATCTCTAGTCTTTGACTATCAAGACTGTATAGGCCCTGGTGGGGTAGTTTCGTTGGTTAGAGCATCCTCCAGATACACCAAGGTTGTGGGTTCAATCCCCAGTCAGGGCACATACAAGAATCAACCCATGAATGCACAAATAAGTGGAACAGCAAATCAAGGTTTTTCTCTCTCCCCCTTCACCTCTCTCTAAAATAACAAAACAAGACAAAACAAAACAAAACAAAAAGCAAAACAAACAAAAAACCACTGCATTGATAATTCACCATATTGTTTTTGCTAGCAATAAAAGGAGGATAGTCGGTCTTAGAAGAGACTATGCCCTATTCCTCTCACATCTGCCCCAATTTCCTGGCTATCCTGGTAGCTAATTTTGGTGGTGAAATTGTATCCTCTCTACAGACAGTACCTTCTTGTTATAGGTATTCTGCCCCTGTGATAGAAATGACCATAGAGTATTGCTTCCTCTCAAAATAATTGAAAGAATAAGCTGATGCTGATTCTGTGTCCTAAAGTGTTACATATTTAGGTCTGAGTCATTGAAAATGAACTTTATATTAGTGCTCAACCCTCAGCACCTTATATTTAATTTCTTGTACATCTCTTTCCTCCTCTTCTAATTCTGAAGGGCATTTGCATCCTATGTTTGCTGACCACCCAATTTTATTTTTTTTTTAAATACATGTTTGGTTTATGTGATTATGTTCTGGCAATTTGGAAGCAGGTTTCCTTCTGTACCCCAAAAGATGTCCTAGGGAATCAGATCTGAGCAGCGGCTGCTATTAATTAACTTAAACGGCTTCCAGTGACTTTGGACGCATGGGAAATCTAGAAGAGAGGAGAAACTCATCTTTTATTGGTGATAGCAAAGCCAACCCAGATTAAATTTAATGTTTATTTATAAAATAATCTGTATACAACTGCAGACTGTTCTATGAGTCATTTGACTAAGCAAAGACTGCTAGCTTTTCTGGGATAAACTGCTGAGTTTGAAACATGACTGGACTCTATTGGTAGTCTATTTACAATATTATTCTATAATTACTACATGTCCTATGAGCCATAGACATAAACCAAATCACCTGTACATGGGAATTGTAGCTGGAACAAATAAGAATCAGATTTTATTTTAATATTTTATCCTACACAAAATGTGTAGATAAGTATCTTTCATGGTTAGATAAAACCAACTGCTGTGCCTTCAGATAGATGTTTGATTTTTAAAGTTTAGATACACATTATCAGTAAAAAAAAAAAAAAAAAGTTGCTTTTATGTTGAATTTTCTGATAATTATTTTAATTTATCATAATTTATCATTTTGTTGTTTTATGCAAGGGAAGGAAGGACCCCTTGTTTCTTTTTTCTGTCAAATTCTGGAGCATTCTAAATGAGAGAGAAGCTATATACCATGTTTTTACATGGTGCTTAATAAATATTTATTGCCTTAGTTAATTAATCAGAATAAAACTAAAGAGCAAACCCTTAAGGACTTTTCTAAAATATGCTCTCTGTAATTAAGCCCAGAAAATGTGTAAGAACTAGCCACACTCTTACATCTAACATGTCATATAAGTTCTCTCCTACCCGCCCTTCCTCAGTTATCTAATCTTTCATCTTAGTTCAAACGTAATCCTGACTTTCTGTTTCCCTATGCCAGGAAAGCAAGATGCTTCTCAGTGTTTTTCTACTGCTGTGGAGGCTGTACACTTCCTGGGACTCAGAAGTATGTGGGGCTATTCATTGGATACCATGACCTGAGATGGAAGGACATTATTCAGATTTAGGGCCTGGTACGCCAGGAGTGTGAAGCACTCTTCAACACAAGGGCCACTCAGTGAAGATTTGTCTGACCCAAAATGCCAACACAAAAATGAAACTTTCCGGGACCTTCAAGATGATGGAGACTATTATATTTTATATATATATATGAAATTCTCTTGTGAAATAACAATACCTATGGAGCTAAATTAAAATTAGTATTACTCAGATTGGCTTACCACCCAAATATTTTCTTGGCTCAAGTACGTTTTCATGATTCCCAAACTATGTTTCATGATTCTGTATATTTTACAGAACTCTTAGAAAACAAGTATTTACCACAGAACAGGAGACATAATATATAATCTTATGTGAAAGCCTTTTCTCAATAAAAAGGCTTTACTTTTGAGCCTACAGTATGCGAATAAAAGTCTCGTCTTCAGAGAGTATTCATCATTCTTGTAAGGATCTTGGGCTTTTCCAGAGACTCCGTTAAGAAAAATCACAACTTTCTAACTTAATAAATCCTTGCTCTATCACATGCACACTTAAGCTAAATGTTGGTTTTAGTTGCACAGGCACTTACTACCCTCTAGAAGAGCAGTCTGGGAGCCTCTTAAATTTGTATTATAGTGAAATCTTCACTAATCCACTTTAAAATATTTAATGACAACAATCTCCTGTTTTAAATATACTAATGTTGACATTAGTGTTTGCTTTAAGTAAAATGAAAAGCACCTTTTCTTTTAAACCGACTATTGAATTTGCATTTCTCTATGAAGATAAATAACTTACAAAGTCATCACAGGGATTTGGGGCACTGCTTGGGGCCTCTGAATAGCCTCTCTCTTCTTCATCTTTGGTGCATAAAATCTCCCGGAGCTCCTTTACACTCTGCAGAGCTAAGCGCACGGCATCCTGAAACCCAAGAACAAAGTCACACAAAGGGCAAAGTTCTGAAGGTAGTACAATTACATGTATCCCAGATGGACTCTTGATCATCAGAACCCTCCATTCCCACTGAGAGACAAGAAGGAAAAAAGAAAGAAAATTCATGAATACTCTGTACAGCCAAGTTACTTATTACAAACTATTTCCTCACTTTCCCTGCATGTCACGTTCTCATACTGCTCTGGATGACACCCTCTTTTATTAAATTCCCTCATTGGCTATTTTTCAACATTCAATTCTTACAGCTCCCTTACTTAAAAAAAAAATCACTCCTCTTTTATTTACATTTCAGTTTTCCTTAGTGAATGTAATGCTTGTTTTAAGAGAAGATGCTCACATTTTTTGTTGAAACAATCAGTAGAAATAGAAGGCTTTCCTGTACATATTCCCAAGGGGTCATCACTCCTCAAAATGTATAACAAGAGCAGTGTTCCCACTGTCCTCTGGCTGTTAAAATTAAGTTTTAGTTTTCTTTTCACAGAAGGCAGTGCTTTAGGAAGAGATTAGCAAACCTAATTGTAAAATTAGGCTTTGCATCAGTTAATAAATAAGAAAAGAATGTCGCTTGTTGGTTACATAGCATAGAACCTTGTCACCAAATCATTGTGTGCTGGTCAATCCTCTGTTGCTGTGATCATTTATTTAAATAGGCCAACATTTGATTCCAAAAACATATTGACGAGAAAAACTGGAAAATGGGAAGGGATCCATTTATTAACTGACTTACATGCAATTCTACTAACTATGTCTCATCGTCATGACCATTGTCAGGATGTCCGTAGGAACACTGTCTTCTCTCTGAGATCCATTAGAACAAATTCCAGACTGGTCTTACTACTGAATATAATTATACTGTACTCCAGTTGGTTTGCTTAATTCTGCTTCTCAGCAAGGGCAGGAAAAACCTTGTAGGGGGTCTGGAAAGTTGTGGGGTATTTTTGTCTTTTACTATGGTTGTGTGGAATAATTTGCATATTCTAATTCACACTATTTTGTTAGCATTTATTTTCATTTATATTGATTTTCTTTCATGTTGTTCCTACCTACCTAAGGTGGAATTATCTAAACATTTCTTTCAGAGCTGTCAAGGTGGTATTATGAAACACTGGTTGTAAAATGTACAGAGGTGTTCAGTTTGTCTTAGAATTCTGTTATCGTATGCCTTTTTGGGGGGTTGGCTGCTAGGTAGCATACAGCTAAATTTGAGAGCCACATGTGGATTTTGTGGGTTTTTGAAATGGCCTTTTTACTTTATAACTTCTAATTTTATGTCCCTCTTTGATTATCTTTTTTCTTTCAAATCTACTCTTAAATTTGCAACTATGTGTTCTGGCACTAGAAAGAGCAATGCTAGAATAGTCAAACAAAACAAGCAAAGAAAATTTCTGCCTTGTCTGCAATTTGTGTTAGTGAATTCATCTCTAGGAAAACATGCTGATGACCCCCGTAGCACTCACACAACAGCAATCACGTGAGCAAACGTCCCACACTCAGGCGATTTGGATGAGGGAAGGGTAGAGCAGGTAAGGGAACAGGGAACAAAACCTAAGTCTTTATATTGGCTTTCTTTGCCAGCAGTTGGCAGCCTCCCAAATTTGATACAGTAGATTTCATCATAAAATGAATGAACAGTCACATTTACTCTTCATAATAACCATAGATATCAGCACCTAATGGTAGAAACATCAAAAACAATCGTGTCTTCTCTACCTGTATGTGTTGAAGACAGAATGAAATGTTCTTCACACAATGCCTCACGGTCTTTTCTAAAGATCTAAATAGCTTTTCTTCTCTGTTGAAGGTGTTGTCTTTTACCTAAAATGTAGATAAAATTATGTACTTTTATAACTCAAATGAATCTAGTATTTAAAGAAAAATATTTCAGACCGTATTGGCCCAGTACATTACCAAAAAACTCCCTGTTAAGATGAAAACCTTTCATAATCACAGAACACCCATGTACCAGCACACAGCACAGCTGATGTGCAGAAAACCATGTGGCGCCGCCCAATCTGCTGTTCAGTTTTCATATAGCTTCACCTATGTCACAGTAACTGCAGGATGTGAGACATTTTTCTGCTGCTTTCAATGACATATATTATGTATGTACCCTTAAATTATATTACATTTGTGGGCTTATAAAGTAATTAATAAAAATAAAGTGGAAATTAAAATAGAAGTTTGATCTATTAACGGTAATCTCTTGTTTTGCTGATGTGACTCATTCCAATTTATTTCACAATGGTTATTTAGAAAATTTTCTTAGGTTCTTGGTTAAAGAAATGTGATAGTTCTTTATCAACTCAAATTGGAAAGATTATAATCTCAGCAAAACCAACCCTCTGTTAAGAAAACTCAGCAGTCGAGACAGTGATCACATGTACTCAATTATTTTTTGTTATCTTACATGTTAAGCATTCAGCAAAATATGCTTTTTATGTGCTTGTGGCAGTTTCGGGGAATACACACATTATTGCTCAACGGTGAGAAGTGTTTCTTGGCAATTCACATGGCTGCAACAGGTCGGAAACAGCCTCCTGCTGGCAAAATGTGCGTGAACATGCAACGTTTCGTGGAATATGGTGTGTTCTTCAGTATGGTACTGGATGGTAACTAGCTGCCTTCAGTTCATACATTTGTTCATTTAAGATGGCTGACCTTAGAACTGAATGCATAGAAAATAATGATGTTTTTATTTAAAAATTCCTTAATATCACTTATCTAAAAAGATTTTTGTTTAAATGGGCAGCATAATTCTTTGTAACCCAGATAAAATTTAACACCCTTTGCCTTAGGATGTCCATGTTCTAACTCAGTCTGATGTATATAACAATAGGCTGTGGTAGATTTTTTTTTTTTATAATGCAGTTTTCAACAACTCATCACCAGCTATTTTGTTTAGTGTATCTTGGCCGGAAACCAGATGATTTCTAAAGTAAGAGACACAAGGATCACACTATGAGAAATGCAGTCATTTCTACTTCCCTGGAGTCAAGCCCGCTGCTTTATTTTGTGAGAGTATGCTGCTGCTGTCCCTTTTCTGCCTTGAAAAATTCTATTTTTTAAGAACTTGCTCAATTGTCCCCCCTTCTACAAATCCTCCCTATCATTCCTATTCTTTCCACTCCACCCTCCTCTGTGCTCTCACAAAACTAGTTAATTATTTAAGCTCGTCTCTCCACTAATGGATTGCAAGCATTTGAGATTAAGCATTTTTGTCTTAATAATAATAAGTAACATTTATTAAACACTATGTTCCAGATAAAACCTGTCTTCTATTTTCTCATTTTAGTTCTTATACAACCCTATGGAGTAGGTGCCATGATTAATCCCATTTTGGAGATCAAGAAACAGGTTCCAGAAGGTACGGCAGAGATTATTAATGTTTCCCCTGACATCCATTTACTGATAGAACTCGAACCTCTAGCTTAAGGTAGACTCATTGGCTGCCCTGCCAGTCCCTATGCTTTCCAGGTTCCCCGGCAGCTGGCTCTGCCCTGGGAACTGGGTTTGGGTACGTAGGATATAAGCAAAAGTGATGTATTCCATATCTGAATCTTGGCCTTATAACACCATCCTTGGGATTTGAGTGCAGACCTGGCAGTGATCCAGCTTCAACCAGGAAGATGAAGACAGTATGTTTAGGAAACAGCAAAGCACAGAACTGGGGAGAACTGGGCTCCTGAAGCATCTCATGTGGAAGAAACCACCTGGATTCACAGCCCGGGTCTATTATAAGGAGAGAAATAAGTGGCAAGCTGACTCCAGCTTATGCTTTGGAATCTCTTTGTGACAGAAGCTTGGCCTTTCCCTAATTCATAGAGGAGCTACAGAAGCTTGCCCATGTTCATAGGTAGGACCAGTATTCAAAGCCAAGTCGTCTGAACTCAGAGCCTCTTTGTATTCCCAGTCTCTAATACAGTGTCTGGCACCTGAGAGTTCAAGACATGTGTGATGAATTGAATAGAATCTTCCTCTAGGGTAATAGTTTTATTCTAACATCCCCAAATATTTCCCTTGAGCTGCTAACAAGTGCAAAATGGACTGATTTGAGATTTATCTCCTCTATAGTCCAGCTAATGCAGCTGATTTTCTGATTACCAGTGAGATGCTTCATTGCTGACAGGACATCCTCTCAAAAGATTAGGGGGCGAAATCTAATTAATGTCATTCAGGTCACTTTAACTACAATTCACTTTCAGTCCACAATTGAAAAATATCAGGAGCTGATGATATATAATATGTTAAAGAATATAACAGCTTTCACAAAAGCCTGCCCAGAATTAAGATCAGCCTATTATTTCTCAGTGGAATAGTCTTAAATCAGAAGCAACATTTCAAGCTAAGGTCTCTTCTCAAATGAATTCCCAATTCCATTTTATTACAGCTGTGTAATGACAAGACAAAACCTCACAAACTACCAACGTTCATGTTCCCCAGGAAAATGTATGTGGCCCAAGAAGAAAAATTACCTGTGATTCTCCTCTGGTCAGAATCTTTAGATAATTTGTCACTCTCTTTGATTTCTTGCTAATTGAATGAATATTTAGCTTAGACAATTTATCTTTAAGTGTTTCCTCTTCATCATTCTTCCTGTATTTTAGAACTGAAACAAAAGAATGCAATGATATATCTGGACACATGCGGCATAGAAAATGTGTTTCATCCAAAGTACTCAAGATTAATATTTATATTTAATGTTAAAATCCACATGACTTTTGGCTCCTCGTAGCAGACACAGCAGGCTCCAGCCCCACCGCCCGGTCCTAACTCCAGCCACCCACCCCACGGTCCAGAAACTGTGCTGTCCAAGGGCATGAGCTCCTCAAGGCCCAAGGTTCACTTACCTCCCACCATAAAGAAATCCCAGATACTGTTAAAAGAGCTCTTCCTTTCTTCTTGGATAATATATTTACCATCTAGGATCTCTAGAATGAAGCATCAAGATCTAACTAATGAAAGGACATCCTCCGATCCTAGAGTGGCTTTCCATTAGTAGGGAGATTTGGGGTAGATTGAGTCACACTCTGAGCTTTACTTCTTTTAACTTAAAGATCATTTTTACTTCTCATATTGTTCAAATATTAAATATTCCTAACAATCTTTTTGGTAAGGGTGTGGAGAGATGGGCAATCTTATATATTGTCAATATGGACCAAACAAACACAGGTTTTGTACAGAACAATTTGGTAAAATCTTATAACAATTAAAATATTCACAGCCTAGGACCAGGTAGTGCATGTACAGGAATCTGCTTTCCATAAGCTTACAAAGTTTTGTTTGCTACAGCATTTTTTCCCTAATAACAAAATGTTGGAAACAATCTAAACATTTATCCTAGAGAAATAGTTTAATAAATTATTACATACTAAAATAAATTATAAAAAATGCAATACTATGGAACTGTTAAAAAGGCCATATTAATTGAAAGAATGTTCATGATATATGATTAAGTTTATTATTAAAAACCCAGCAAACTGCAGTATATCATACATGTTGCAGGAACAAAGGAAAGAAGAGAGTGAGAGCAAAAAAAAGAGAATAAAAAAAAAAAGACATAGAATATCTGAAGAACACTTGATAAAATCTTAGCTATGCAAATTAGAATCATGAGAGAGGAAGTTTTTCTCTTTGAAATTTTGAAATATTTTAGGCAAACACAAAAGTAAAAAGAAGAGAATAACAACAGCTATTGTCTCTTAGCTTTGTCAAATCTTAATTTTGACTTTTTTCCAACTTTTTAATTTAAAAAAAGTACATAACAGGTGAAGCTTCCTTGAACCCCATCTTTAATCCTTACAGGGAACTGCAATATTAAGAAATGGACTTATTATATCTGTATCTATTTTTATGCCTTTATTGTGTATGTATGCAGTCATACAATACATAGTATTATTTTGAATGATGTAAATCTTTATAAAAATATTGCCAAATAGTATATATTCTTCTGTCACTTGATACTTTACTTTTTAAAAATATTCAGCATTGTTTGGATTTATCCAATTGATACATATTCTTTAATTTTTGTAATTTTATGTTCTCAAGATATCACAGTATATAATACACAGTTTATTCATTATCTGATATCTGAATAAATGCATAAGCCATTTTCTTTCCTTCGTTTTTTTTTTCTTTGCTATTGTGAACAATGCTAGTTACCAATACTCGCCTTTATGAGCATGTGGGCAAAAGTGTGTCATATATCTAGAAATTGATTTTCTCGGTCTTGGTTGTGTGAATCTTCAACTTAACTAGACATTGTCAAATTGTTTTCTAAAGTGGTGATTCCAATTTGCATTCTCACTGCAGGTTGAAATTCAACACTAACATTATCCATTAAAAATCTTTTTGCCAATCTGATAGTCTGGGAATAATATGTAATTGTGATTTTAATTTGTATTTCCCTGATTATTAGTGATGCTTAGCATTTAAAAACGTATTGGTCTTCTGGAGAATATTATGCTAAGTGAAATAAGCCAATCGGCAAAAGACAAATGCCATATGATCTCACTTATATGTGGAATCTAATGAACAAAATAATTTAACAAACACAATAGAAACAGAAATGTAGATACATAGAACAGACTGATAACCGTCAGAGGGGAAGGGGATTGGGTTGCTGGGTGAAAGAAAAGGTGAAGAGATTAAGCAAAAAATATATAAATAAATATTTAAAAAATATATATCTCACATATAGACACAGACAACAGTGTGTTGACAGCCACAGGGAAAGGGGGTTGGGGGAGGTGGAAGAGGGCAAAGCGGGGACAAATGGGGACAGAAAGAGACTACTTTGGGCAAAGGGCACACGATGCAGTGTGCAGATGATGTTTTGTTGAGTTGTTCACTTGAAACCTGTATGGCTTTGTGACCCAATGTCACCCCAATAAACTCAATAAAGAAAATCTTATGGTCTTACTGTAAACTGCTTATTTCTATTATTAACTTTTTTTTATTATTGTTTTTATTATTGATTTAATATCAATAATTATATTCTATGGGTTGTCTTTTCATTTTGTTTATAGTGCCTTTTTCTCTACTACTTTCACTTTTTACTCTATATCCTTCTTTATAATTTGAATTTATTAATACAAATACATGCCATTTTGAATAGAAAGATTCAAAAATAAAAATAAATTAACTGGTTGAGTCAGTTAACTCCAAAGCCCTGCCATTGCTTTAGTGTTGAATTGAGATTCAATGTTAGAAGTACAAAGCTAATTAAAAGTTTAAGGGAACAAATGACACTGAGAGAGGACTCACAATATATCCCAACACACTATCACATCCAGGACCACAGGGACAGTGTAATTGTGCCTCTGGTTTTGAAATGTACATTCTACTTAAGACACCAGTTTTACAGTTTGGCTAACAATAATTTGTTGATTTGAGAAAAAATATACTTGCTTCCTTGAACGAAACCATTATTGCCCCCCCAATCTCCATTCTTTGTGTGCCAGAATCAGGTGGGCTGAGGTGCTAGCAGGGCCCACTCACCTGGCTCTGCCCGTTTCATCACCAGTGCTCCACCTACCCACCCTTGCCGTGTCTCCTTCTTACCACACAGCGTGCCGGTGACAGGAGGACTCTATGTTATGGGAATCTTCAGCCCACAGTATGTCATCAGGCAGCCAGTGGTTACTAGCGGTTGAGTAGAGACTTGCTTGTTTGTTTTTTTAATGGTAATTTTTTATACCTCATGATCTTCTGAACCCAGCTGGCAAGGCAAAGAAAGCCACACTCCCTTTCATGGCTTCTAACTCGAGAGAGCAAATGGTCATGATCACTACAACTGCTATAACTACTTAGACATTTTGATTCCCAGAACATAAACAGAACAGGCCAGTTGTGGAAAGTACCCAATTCATTACCTCTCTTCTTACCTAAATCTTTCCTTCTTTTAAGTTCATTGATGTTTACGTTAATGTCTTTGACTGCAGCAAAGGCATCTTCCAGTGCTCGGAAGTCGGGGTGAGAGGGAGGGGTAGAGTTGCGAAGTTCACACAGCAGTAGGGGGTATTTCGTCACACGCTGAATGGGTTTGATCAGCAAGGAGCCCATGTTCATTAAGTTTGGTTTGCCTCTGCAGTAGAGATAAATAATATCAGTTTTACAACATTTGTCTTAGTATCTGCTTTCAAGTTTTATGATTTTTTTGCTTAATCCTGAAACTTTTTCTTCCTCACCCCATCCATTTGGCAATGTACAATTTCTAAATGAAAGCAAGAGCTGTGGATGACAGAAAGAAACAAGGCTGAAAAATCCTACCACTAAACAAAAACGAAAAAAACAAGCAAGGATAGCTGTCCACCAAAAAGGACTCAAAGCATGATTTCCATCCATGTTCCACTTAAAGGTCTCTTTTTAATAACAGATTTTAAAATAATAGTGAGAAACAAACAATTTCAGAATGTATTTTCCAATTACAACCAAGAAAAATGCTTTTTATTGATAGTATTAGTGAGGAAAATAAGCTTATTATTTAAAAATTTAAACAAATGATTTGCCAAGTATAGTCAAAAGAAAGCATTGTCTTTTCTCTTCTACTAAATCGAGAAGTGACATTTATATTGTTTCAAAGGTTCTATCAGTCCCCCAAAGAGATTTATAATAAATGCAATTGTTCTCTAAATATCAATACCATCCCTAACACTAATTATTGTTGTCACATGAGGATTTTTCATGACTTTCTATGTGGAATTGTTCTTGGCCAGCAGATCTTCAAAGGGCTACATAGACGTGAACACTCATGCCTGACTTCCAGCTTGGTCATGCCATTGCCCAAGCCACTGTCATTCATTTTGCAGCCAGAGTGCAGTAGTTCCTGAAAGTCTCTTTATGAAAAGAAACAAATGAAGGGACATTGTATATGAAACATGGATGCAAATCACACTTTGAGTTCCTTCTGGTGGACAGATATATTTATTTGTTTTCTTTTAGGTGTTCATTTACTAGCTAGAGAGTACAGACACTGTTTTCATATCCTGATAGATTTTTCATTCTTCTATTATTTTAAGTACTAATCTGAATAGACAGCAGACCACATAATTGGAATAATGAAATGAATCTTAAAAACACTGAACAAAATTAGAAAAGTTGTATCATGAGATAAGATCTGAAGGCAGCTTAGAGATCATCTAATTGAATTCTTCATTTAAAAAATGAGAAATTAAGAAACTTTATCATGTATATATGCATACATGCATGCGCACACACACACACACACACACACACACACACCAATTGCTCCCGATCACATCTTCATTTTTGTCATAGCACTGATCACTTTCTGAAATTGCCTTATTTCTCTATTTATCAGTCTCTGCTCAGTTTCTCTGTCACCACTGTATCTCCAGCATGACTTATAGTATTCTCTCAATGAATATCTGTACACTGAAATGATAGGTTCCTCAGATTTTTTATAATGTGTTATTTTACATTGAATTTATGCCACCCTCACTCCCCTCAAATTTCCAGTGGTGCCAATAACTGAGGAATTTTGTTCAGGTGCTGAGCAAATTCTGATACCATAATAGAAATAAAAACTGAAGCAGACCAAAAGGCAGTATTTTTTTAAAAAAGAAAAACCAAAATAAAAAAGGTTTTCAAGGATGTAAAGAGTTGACTTATCTTGTACTTTCTACTCATTTGCACCAGATTTATTAAGAAAGGTAGAAGGGAGGTAAGGAGACAGGATGACAAAGAAGTAATCAGGGGAGAAGCAGAGAGAGAGATGTTATTGGTTTCCAAGAGGACTGGATGACACAGATGGAAAAAATGTGAATATTATGAATAATGAAAAAATAATAAGTAAATCCAATGACTCAATCAAATAAAAGTTTTAATAAGAAAGTTTATCAATGTGGTCCATTGTTTTATGTATTTTTTATTTAAAGAAAATCCCTAAATGTATTAAAGAATACCTTTGTATCTTCGAGCTGCCCTCCTTTCTTCCTTATTAAGATCTGTTAAAACCCAAACTAGGCCCTTTTGGTGGCATCAAATTTCTCTTCTCTCCCTATTATGTTTCAAATGACAATAATAAAAATGATCAACGATTACTGTTTCTCTTAAAAGCATCGCAAATGCAAATATTAAAAAAGCTTTCTCAGAGACTGGTCAATAGTGATCCATACTATAGAAAATTTAAACTGTATTAATTTTTGATAAATTTGTAAATATTAAATACATTTAAGTATTAGTTTACTACTACTATGATTTCTCAGAAATCAGAGATGAAGTCATCCATTTAATGTAAGCCCTCTTGTCTTGGTATCTGAACACTTGGTCACAAAGTAATTTTCAAATAATGAATCAGTTATTTTATTTAGTGAATTTGTTTAGTGAATTTGTTTCCTTCATTAAGATTTTTTAATTAGGCATTTATTTTCTTCTATTGTTTAAGGATTTCTTAAAATATGGGGGAAATCATAGCATATGTAAAAATAAATTGAAGTATAAAAGTAAAAACAATAGGTTTCAATGATTATCTTTCTTGTGTTTAAGAAAGCCTGTCTTATTTTTAACTTTTGTATTCTTGATATACTTAAAACCCTATGTCTGTATGTGATGAATAAATTGGAAGGAAAAAAAAAAAGCTTTCTCAACAACAAGAAAGCTCCCAGACACTGTTGTCTTCAAATCTTCAAACATGCACTTTGGACAGTGGCTCAAGTGATGAGCCATGTTCTGAAGTCTGCCTCACACAGACAAGCAACATGTAGAAAAGATAGAGAGAGGGTGTATTATAATGACATTCCATGCATTCAATCCCAAATCTCACCCATCCAATCCTTCCCAGTAAATTAAGTTCTGATAACTTCAAGACAGATGCGTCCTATGTGTGATACAACCCAGCCCCGCCAAGCAGCCAGTCACCACACGCCTCCCCCACAGAAAATAACTAAATGTGTAACAATTCCCCATACATATAGGGCTGAAAACTGAGGTGGTTATTAATTTGTAATTCTGTTTCATCTTCCTCATCTTATCGAGAATGCTTTGGCAAGTATTTAGTGCCATAAGTAGCTGAACTAATCTCATTATGAATTATTATTGGGACCTCACTAAGTCAAGTAAACACAGCTGGCTTTGTTTTAGCAGCATTCAGTTTGGCTAGAAAGAGACTTCGAATCAAGTACAAGAAAACAGTTTCACAATGAAAATAAAAATGACATTTAAACAATGTAAAAACGATGGTGGAAAGCAGAAAAAAAATTAGATATCCAACACTAAGGCACATCTATATTTTTTAGTTAGAGGTAGAAAATGAGAAAAGGAAAAATAATCATGTGACTATTGATCATGTTACTTTGAATTTCCTCTATTTTATGACCATAAGTATTCTAAATGTAATAAGTTAATTTATAGTAGCCACAAACCAACTGTACTGCTATTGATTTTTTCAATGTTTCCCCCCTTTAAGACACCTTAAGTCAATTTTAGAAGAAACTGTATACTGCTACAAATAATAAGCAAGAAATAATTCCCATAAATTAAAAATAGCTTTGAAAATAAATACAGAACTATCAACAAATTTTAGAAGATACAAAGGAGATGTATGAATAATTAATATAGCAGACCAGAAATATGGAGAGGAAATAATTTAATAAGTTTATTAACTAGCATTCCTGTGAACCTACGGTACTGGAGAGAGAGAAAGAAGGGGATTAGAATAAGAAGGGACTAGTTGAAAATCTTGTTAACAAACAGCCTAATTCTTAGGGTGCTATAAAAATAAAAGAGATTGTCTGGCGGACTAAGAAAGACCTCTTGGAAATTAAAGGATAATATCAGAAATAAAAACTCACAAGTGTTGGAAAAAATATTCAGAAACTTTCTAGAGAGAAGAGCAAAAATACAAACGGATTGAAAATAAAAGTACAGAAAACCAGAGGACTGTTTTAGGAGGACCAATATCAAAATAAAGAGTCCCAGAAAGAGACAGCAGAGAACACATGGGGAGAAAATCAGTGAAATAACTCAAGAAAAGGCCATGAGTTAGCAGGTTGAAAGAACTCACTGAGTATCCAGAACAATGGGTGAAATGGATTTACACCTTGGAATTCATGACAATTCAGCCTTGGGGGGACAAAGAGAGGATCCCACAATCTTCCAGAGAAACATATACACAAACAGGGACAACCAAATGATTAGCTACCAGAAAAAGCTACAGATCTCTTGAAGCAACATTGAAGACTAGAAAACAATAAAAAAGCACAATTAAAATTTGAAAACGAATGATTTTCAATTTAGAAGTCTGTATTGTTGAGAACTCAATAGTTTAGAATTTAAAACTCTAAATTATAAAGTGCAAGTGTAAAAGAAAGGTATTTTGATAGTAAAAGCTTTTAAATTTTTACTTCCTGTGCATTCTTTGATGAATAGAAGAAATTACTGAAGGACAGACTCAACCCAAAACAGAAATGGGCAAAGAGACTTTACAACTACAATGACAGGAGGGTAATTCCTGAGACAGTTGTGCCCAGTGTCACCAGTCCAAACTCAACAGGTCAGAAGGCTCTTGGAGAAACTTTTTTAGGGAGATGAAATTGATAGTATATGTAATGCATCTGGCTTCCTCGAAATAGGATTGGCTGTGAGTTTGGCCTTAATGATTAGCACAAAGAAAATGAAAAAAAAAAAAAAAAAAAGGTAATAGTTAACTCCCAGAAAAACAGGTAATCATCTATTTCAAGGTTTAGCTCTGGAAAGGAATTTACTCAGAATACACATATAGAGTAATTCAAACACTAATTATTGCTCTAATCCAAATTATAGTGTAACTATATGAGGAGAATGGAGAGATAGGAAGAATATGTGAGAGAGAGAGAGTTGGAGATGGGGTAGGAAAGAAAGATAATTATTGTCTTCTACATGGAGAAGCCAATACATAATACCTGAAAAGGTAAAACCGAACATGTTTTTAGTCAGAAAGGTAAGTTCCAAAATAGTCAAGTAAAAGATGTGAAAATGCTTGTGTTCTCATGAGGAACATTTAGCAGCAGGTCGAGAGAAGAGGACTACTATTTTTCTTAAATCCTGTAGAACTATTGGACTTTTAAAATCTTGGTACATATAATCTTAATAAAAGAGAAAGTTTTTAAAGAAAGAAACATGCAAGAATATCCAAGAAATTTCGAAAAGAGTACTGAGCTTAGTTAGACCTGATATTAAACTATAAAGCTGCAAAAATGAAAACAGTATAGTATGGGTACATATATGGACAGATGATTAACACAAAATAGAAAACAAAGAAATATATGCAGGTATGTATGGAAAATAAGTACATGGTAAATATGACATTCCTACTTGGTGGAAAAAATTAACTATTTAATATCAGGTGTTGTAATAATTAGCTAGCCACATAGAAAACATAAAATTAAATGAATTCTTTACACCAAAATAATTTCTAGATAGGTCAAAGATTTAAATGTTAAAAATAAAACTATACAAGAACTTGAATAAATCATAGGATTACTTTAAAAAAATTTTTGGAGTTCCTAAGCAAGATGCAGAATTCAAAAGCCACAGTAGAAAAAATGATAAATCTATTTTAAAATTTATTTTATAAAACTGTACAGATAAAAATAAAAACAGAATAAGCCATAAACTATGTTAAAAGTCAAATAATGAGCTGAAAAATATTTATAGCATATAGAACAGAAAAGGATTAATACATTTGCTAATTAAAGAGCCATTATCGGTCTATTAGAAAAAGATGAGCATTAATAAAAGTGATCAGTCCTGGCTGCTGTGGCTCAGTGGATTGAGCGTTGGCCTGCGAGCCAACTGTCGCTGGTTCGATTCCCAGTCAGGGCACATGACTAGGTTGCACATCTGGTCCCCAGTTGGGGGCGCGAGTGAGAGGCAACCACACAGTGATGTTTCTCTCCCTCTCTTCCTCCTTTCCCCTTTCTCTAAAAATAAATAAATAAGTAAACAAAAAAATAAATAAATAAAATAAATTATAAAACAAATAAAAAATAAGAGTGGTCAATAAAAAAATTCATTGGACGTGAAATTCAAATGTTTAAGCCTATATAAAAAATGCTCAAGATCCTAATTAATTAAAATTCAAACAGTACATTGTTAATTATGGCCTACTACAGTGCCATGTGTTACAAAGACATAAATATTAATTGTATCTAGTGCTGGCAAGTAGCAGATAAATGGTCAACTCTTATGGATAGTGGGAATATAAATTAGTTCAACTTTTCTAAAATTTTCTGGTAAAAAGGATGAATTGCCCTTTGGTAATAATCCAACTTTTAGAAATTCATCCAAAGAAAATAATCAAATTATTATACAGTGATCATGCATAAGAATGAACACACAGAATCAATCTCTACAGGACAAAAAGACACCATTCAAGTATCTGTAAGGATTTGGTAAACTAAGTTTCGTCTGTACACCAGATAGAATATTATGCAGTCATAAAGCAATGGAGATTTATGTTTACTATATAGAAAGATGTCTGCGATGCATTGATGGATGAGGTGGCATGTTGATGTACAAGAAATATATATGAAAGAAAAACAAAAAATGTGTGTATGTAGAGAAAAAATTACAGTAAAGTCAGAAATTTCACATTGTAACAATGTTACAATGTTAACTCCAGAATGTGACCACCCGTTGTCTTTACTGTCTTCACTTTAATTTTCTATATTTTGCAGAGTTGCTCCGACAAGTTAAAAAATACAAAGCTCAAAAAAAGAGACAATAAATTTTTGTGATAAACAGAAACACTGAGATCCAAAGTTGGAACAGCTGGTCAGATGGAGAACACACACAGAAAAGTTTTAAAAACATGAAAACCCAACACTGCATTTCTGGAGATAGTTAAATTTAGAATATATTTTTTTTGCTTTAGAACATGGGACTGGATCAGATGCTTTTGGGGAGGGTGACTTTTTCATGAAGGATTCTGTGATTCTTGTCACTGTAATACTGTCTTTGATGTTTGCATAAGATTATAATTCATAGTAATTATTTCAGAAGTTATAAATATCTTTATGTTTCTCTGTATTTTAAAATGTAAATTAAAAAACAGAAAATTTTCAGTTTCCATAAGTAAAGCATTGTTTTTCAAGCCATTAACACCCCCACCCCCCACCCCCCACCCCCCACCCAAATGCACTCTCGGCTGCGACCTGGTCTTAGCAGCTAAGGAGCCTAACAATTACACAGCACCTGACATTGCCTTCTACCCTTTTATGTGCAGCTTGTGTGCCTCCTGACCCCCCAGTGAGAGAAGCAAGAAGGAAGACAGCTCATGGCAGACAGGCTTTGATGTTCATCCAGCTGCACACTGTGAATACTCTCCCTCTTTTTCAGTTCTTGATGTAGAGAATGGGCTAGAGATGACATACACAGCCTGCTAACTCCCACACCACAGGACCTCTGCAAAAAAGCTAGTGCGATTTTTTAAGCAAGTATTTCAATACAACATACTGTTTGTTGTAGGTATTCTGTATGGAGCATCGTGTGCGTGCGAACTGTATTAAGAGAATTTTCTCTCTCTTTCTCCCCCTCTCCACCCCTCCCCTCTCCGTCCCTCTTCTCCTCTCTCTCTCTCTTTCTCCATCTTTTGCTCATAAAGACCGAAGCTTTAGGAAAAGAAACCTTGGCAGAACTTGCAACACATGAAGTTCTTCTTTAGTCATCCAGCTATGAGACTCTCCAGTCCTAGGCACAACGACGCCAGGGTCACAGGCTATATAATGCGACAGCAATCCCTCCCCTCACCCTCAATCCTTATCAACTATCAGTGAAGAAAAGCCAGGAAGGCCTTGGTGTGTGGAAGCACAGAAAAGCCTCTTCTCCTATTACACACATCTTTAAATTCAAGTGATCCTGGATCTGGAAACTCATTGAACAGACCCACTCATATCTGTCTATACTATAGGATTTTTATCCGTTTGAAAGAAAAGACTTGTAAAGCGGAAGAAGTGGGTGCTTGTTTGGTGTGTCAAAACCTAATTTCTCAGTCTGAATGAAGTTTAAGCCTTAGTCCACAAGTGTCCTGGGTGATGCCTGATTCTTTCACTTCTGGAATTTTGTCTTTCCTCATGGTTTTTCTGCACCAAAGCATGAATGACAGGTATTTACAGGTTAAATTAATTGTAAATTTTGTAATTCACAAAGTAAATTACATGTATAGCCTACACATACACATATACACACACACATGAGAAACATACAAACTGATTGGAAACTCAGGACTTAGTTGTTGACCACACTAAATCAGGCATGTGCTTTCTTCAAGTCCTATACATTTGACTTTGTATGTAAGTCAGTATCATCCTTTCAGTATTAGTCAGACTAAGCATGCTTTTCTTACATAAAAACAGGCATCTTCCAAAGTGTGTGTTGTTTTTATAAGATAATTAATATAGTCTTTGTGATTGACTATTTCCTTTTCATATTATATATGTGGGCATGATTTTTTCTTTGTAAATCATAGAAGAGTCCAAATGAGAAGAAACACAATATTTTACTATAATGCATAAGGAATCTTTTCTTTTGTACCTTAATCTATGGAATCTTCAAAAACATTATGGTACTAATCTGAGATTCTTTAAAGACTAATGTTGTTCTTAGGAAATAGTGTTTTAGACATATGAAGACTCCTAACCATATGTGTGATGAGAAGTTTCTAAGAGTTCCTGACCCCAGCACACTTATGATTTACTAAGTAAATTAGATTCTAGGATTCTTCTAAAAGTTTAGTAAAGTACATGTATTAAGAACTTAATATATAAGATCATTTCACACAAATTGGAAATAAGTGCACCAATAATGTCTATGGCAAATGCCTTCAAAATCTTGATTTCTTTATTAAAAGCAATAAACATAATTGCAAAAACTAAAAATTCTGATTTGTACAGAAATATTCAACAGCTCTTCCTCATGACTGTTACATTTGATTTTTATTATTAAAATAAAAGTACTTACTCTTGGATGTATATTTCCCTGTAAGAGAAGGGGGAAAAAGTAAATTCATGTAAATCCACATATTTGAGGTAATATGCAAGCATTATACAAATTTTTAAGTTTTGTTACATAAAAGAAAGTTATAAGTCATTGTTTTCATGAATGTTTTATAGAATTTGTCTCATTATTTTATAATCATATCCCTAAATTTTATTTCAGTATATATGTACCATTTTTGTTTTCTACTATAAAGTATAAAATTAAAAACTATTGATTCATATCATAGTAAATTTTCATCAGTTGAAAATACATTTAAAGGTCAATTTTCAGTTATATTATAAAAAAGATTCTATTAAACATAACAGGAGAACTGAGATTACAAGATTACAAAGGAAAGTGTGACTGACTTGCAGAAAATGACTGTGCTCTGTAATGTCTTTGTATATAGTGTGATGCAGATTATAAACAATTTACCTATTTAATGAGAAAATTCCACAGAAACTTGCGCAAGGTATTGCTAGCTTTGTGGCTTTCATTTGCTCAAGTAAAACTCAAGTCCTTTCAAGGCCGTTGCTCTGCATCCCCTTCCAACTCCTCTCTACCTCCTTTGGTGTTGATCACCTTCTCTCCCTCCTGTGGTGACACACAGGCCTTGCTCTGCAAAGCCGGAAGCCAGGCTCCTGCCTGGAGGTCTTTGCACATGCTGTCCTGACTGGTTGCTCTTCTTCTAGAGAAGGCTCCCTCATCTCCTTTACTTCTTTGCTCAAAAGTTCCTTCCCAGTGAAGCCTTTCCTGACCAACCCTGAAAAAATTGTATCCTGCCTCCCATTGTACTCTTTACCCTCACTCCCTGTTTTATCCCTCCTCATTATGTTTTGCCACTTTCCAATAAACCCTATACCGCTTCAGTCTGTTGTCTCCTGCTCTACTCCCCCATCCCAGTGAGGGCAAGGATCTACATGTGTTTTGTTCTCTGCTGTAGCCCCAGTACCTGAAAACGTGACTGGCATATGGCAGGAGGCCAAAACATACTTGTCAAATTAATTAATAAAAAAATGGGACTCATTCCAGTTAAATTTCAGAAATAAGGGTAATGAGGGTTTTCTAGGAGTCTCATGTGGTTATAGAGAAGTAAAGTGATAACTGGTGTCAATAATGTGATCACCTTGAGCTCTGGTTTCCAGTCTTTTGGAATACAGTAAATGTTTTCAATATAGAAAAAATGTTTAACCAAATCTCATAATAGTAGATGGTATTTTCATATTCAATGACTGAGAAAAATTCAGTGATAGATCTCTATGCTGAATGTTAATGAACTTAAGAGAACTCTTCTACTCCAATGGAAGAAATTGCACCACAACTACCCTCTTGCCCAATATGTCCTTCCATTCATTTCCTTTAAGTTCACATTCTTTCCCCAATTTCTAGTCCCTTCTAATGAGGAATTTTATTTTTCCAGTATGCGCTGTGGATCATGCATCAGAAAATTTGGGAGAAAAGTTGACTAAAAATAAAAATGCAATTTTCAGTGGAAACAAACAAGTGAACAATGTGATCATTTCAGAACCAAAACACATACTTTGAAGTTAAAAGACTGTTCTTTTCACTCCTAGAGAAGAAATGGAAAATCTTTCTCCTTCTAGTTCACTTTTTTCCCAAATAAAATAAAACCTAAATATTATAAGTTAAAGGCTGTGTTTAATGCAAGTACAACGTTTTTTGAAAAAGGACCTGAGAGATCTTCAACAGGTTTACGTTGTGAGCATAATGAAATAGTGGCAGTATATTATAACATCCCCTTTTTATTTGCTTATTATTTTAAAAAAAAATCTCCTTTAGGATAAAAGTTTTCCAGAAGTTAACCCCAGCCAAGGACAGCTTAGGAGGAAGTTAAATTGTGTTCATTTATCCTTTTAAGGGATAAACTAAATCAACATATCCACTGCTACAACTCCTACACTCGTGGGCTCATTATAATTTGACTCACAATTAACACACTTTTTTTGTAGCTATCCCTTAAAGATTTGTGTTTATTCAAATATAATGCCATATAACAAAGAACTGAAAGAATTTACAAAAGTAATTTTTCATGCGGGACACTCCATTACAATAATATTAAGAAATACAAAATGTGGTAAACAAATTGAAATCTATTCTTTTAGAGTTTGTGTTGGGTGAACTTTTAGCTTCCTCTCTGAATGGAGAAGCTTTGGCAGAAATATGAGCAACCAAAGCACCCAGATGACTGTAATTAGGTTTTCCTTCTATGGATGATGAACTTAGTTAGGAAATAAAATGTAGATAAATTTATAACTAGACATGAAGCTAGAAATGTGTCTTCCAGCTACCAAAAAGTTTGGAAAAGCCCCTTCATTTTTTTCTCTATTACAAAAATAAACAGATCTCTAGGGCTCTGAAAGGCAGCTGAGATTTGGTGGTATTTATAACTAGAGAAAAAAAAAAAAAAAACAGAAAAAGAAGGAAGCAGACAGGCTATTCTTATTATAGCTACACTGGCATTAATAGCTATTCTATTTTTCACTTTTCTTGTACAGATGAGAAACCTTAAATAACCCCAAAGAGGCTGAGTAACTAGATCTTTAGCAAATAACTTCCATAAATTTAGAGATTGTATAAATACAGTATTTCCTGTAATCATAAGGGTCCCTAATGCAATGCATAAACACTCCCTGTTGACTAAGTAAAAACATGCAGATTTCCAATGTGTATGCCACAGGTGCAGACACAGTACTGTGCTTCCAGACAGCTTTAGTCTTTTCTTTCTTAAGGTCTCCAAACCCTGAAATTACTGCCTAGATTATATCTATTGCCATGGGGTGGGGAGGAACTCATGCGCTTCAGGAAAACAGCTAGAAAGAACTGTGGGCAATTCTCCTTCTAAAGTAGTTCTTGAGTGTGTACCCACAATCACCTGAAGGTGCTTCTTAATGTGCTGATTCCTGAATTGGACCCTCAGCCATCTTTTTTTGGTTTGGAGCAGAGTTTAGGAATCTGTATACTTATAATATGTATCCTTGGTTGATTTGACGCCAGGAAACACACACACCAAGAAACACTGTCCTAATATTTCAAAGGGATTCAAAATCATTTTCTGGATACAAATGTTATTTTCTCTCTTGAAAGATAGTGGGCTTCAAAGAATAGCCAAAGGTTATGAGCTCATGTCTGTTACAGAAGCAGACAATCTCTCTACTATCTTCTTGGAAATTAGTGATAGCTTCCGGTGTGTTATTTAAATTAACTCTGGTACTGTTATTAAACTTTCCAGATGGTTTAGTTTATCTACCCAACTAGAAGATGTGCTCCTAGGAGGCAAGAACTATGATTTACATACACTTTAAAAATGTTTTCAATATTATCTAGCATTCTTAATAAATATTTATTAAGCCCTCAATAAACTTATTTTAATTTTGGTTAAAATGTAACCTAGGTTGCTTTAAATTCCTCTTTAACTTCTGAAGCATGAATCCACTTCTCTCGTGGATATCCTAATATCTCTCCCACCGTGGAAGATTAGAGGCCACACCTAATGTTCATTAGAAACTGGCAATTGTGCACTTGGCTCTGTTATTTAGCCACAAGGAGAAGGCAGAGCCACAGTAATAGCTGTGACTGATTACTTGGCAAGCCTTTGGGTGCTCCAGACTCTCTTTGACCTATAAACCTGTTAGAAAGCCTGTTTCTCAGAATTTAAAGCTTAGCTTAATTGAGGTCAGTACTATAGTAATGTCAATAATTCTACTGCTCTCAGCTTTCAGGCAGTCCAGTCCAGTTTGTCATTAACTTTATGTTCATGAAAAGGCAACTTTGGGGAGAAGAGTGCTAATTTAAGCTATTTTATTTTTATTTTCTTTCCCTTAAAAAATAGTTCTGCCAATGCAACTTCCTTTGGATTCGTGCTTTCTAAACCTTAGCAACTTCCAGTACCTGAAATTATTCCCTAAAATCAGACTGGTGCTGAATACACAAGATTTGGGACATCACCAGGGCAATACTTTGAGGCTTTCAGAAAAAGATCAAATAAACCATTGGATGTGAAAGTAATTTTCAGTGATTCGGACTTCATGAAGTTGAACATTGCCTCTGTCTTTAGCTGCTTTTTAAGGGTTATGATATGGAGCTCTACTGCATAGTTAAATATTCTGACAGGGTCAATTTCTTTCTCTTAGGAGTCAAGGTCTAGTGAATAATAAACTAATGTTCATCCCCTCTGAAGAGACAGTTCCACTTCTGGTCAGCCACTAAGAGCACATGCTGAATGAAGTAATGGACTACATCCTCCTCCCGTGTGGAATGCCATTCCTGGGCTTGGAGTTGGACTGATGATCCAGGTGTTAGATGTTCCCTTACTATAGGGTTTCTCGCTTTCATTCTAGAAACTGAGGGAGGAAAGTGGCTCAAACATAGACATTTATTGGATTAGATGTTGCCACTAGTTTAAGGCGGAAAAGGTGTTCATTCACACCCAGGATAACACCATTATTTCTCCCAAGGGGGCGGGGTGGTGGTGTACCTTTATATTTAGAAGAGTTTGCTCCTAATATATAATATATGAATATAAGTACAACTTCAAACTTTAAGGTTTCTCTGACTTGATTTGTTAACACTGAACTAAACTTCAAATAGTGAGGAAATATGACCTGGAGCTACATGTCACATATTATCTTTATGAGTTAGTTACCTGGCCATACTGAGCTCCTATAGGCAGGGTTTAAGACTTACTTATTTTTGTATTTTCAGCACCCAGAATGATGCTTGCTGCAGCACAAGCACTAAATAAATTCTTGTGAATTAGGGACTTAAACATATTTTCTTTCTCACAGCAAGGGCATGAAACGGTTAAAGAACTGTCATAACTTAATGACCAGTAGAGGGCAATAAAGTCAGTCTTTAACATTTCTCGGGGCTTCGTTTAAACCCACTTTCAGTCCCGTTCTCTCCTGGGAAGGCTTCCTCTGGAGTAGTCTCACTTAGTCTACTGATTCCACTTTAATTCAGCTACCAGCCTCTTGTATTCCATCAAGACCCCCTTTGGCCCCTACAATATCATATATAAGGGGGATGTACCAGAAGGTCCGACTGGTTTGTGTGCATTGATTTATACAACATAGTTCTTTCTGTTTGGTTAATTCTTGGCCTAATCAAAACCATTTGACAATAGGTAATCCTGAGAAATGAAAGACCACAACAGAACCAGTGGGTAAGATATGTACGAGGGCAGACACTTTGGCTTTAAGCTTCGTAAGGTAGAAGATGATATACACAGTGAGATACCAATTCCATTTAAAAGAATCACCCCCCCCAAAATATGCCCATATATATGCATACAGATAAGATCAAAATAAAATGCAAACTATGGTTATTATTCATGGTTTAGTGAGAAATCAATACATGGAATAGCAAGCCTTTTTTATTGTATTCATGTTTTCTTACATTTTCCAGATTTTTATAGTGCATAGGAATTTCTTCTAGATAAAAATATATATATTAGGTAGCACCACCCACAAACAATTTAGGAGGGCATGACTAACCTTCCCACAACAGACTATTTAGCAGGGCCTGACCTGTGTTCACCACTCTCTGCTCTGGGGGAAGGTGAGGGTCAACCACAGGGTCACGGGCATTGCACTGACTTCATTATTCCCTGTTCTGCATGGGTCTTGGTGCCAGGAGGTGTCTCCCCTCTCCCTTGCCCTATGTGGCGCAGGCAGGTAACAACAGATTTAAGGAGGGGCTTTCTTCTGCATTTCACTTTTTGATATTACATTTTTCTATGTCTACAGAGCCTTGCATTTGTTCCCATGTTATTTTTAGTCATCTTCCTGGGAGGAAAAAAAAAAGTCAATCAGGGTGCCTGGTGCATCAGCTTTTCATAAAGAGAATGAACACAAAGTAGAGATTTCTGCCAGTCTCATAAAACCTAGGATTTACATGAGACCTTTCATCTAAAGCCAGTTAAAATGTCCCCTGTTAGGCAACTGAGAACGGACAGAAATCATCCTTTGAAAGGCCTTACTTTAAGGACTGAATGCAGAGGCTCAAATGTTGCTTCAGCTCCTCCTCCTTTTCATAGGACTCCAGTACACTGTGCGCTTCATCGTGGTGATAGCAGTAGGTTTTATAAATATCTTCCAGTGGTCCTTTAATCTGCAGGAAGACTTCTCCTGACAAACGTAGAACAAAGGCAAAATGACATCAAGTCAGACTCAGTGGGGCTTTCTCATATTTATTCAGCAATGTTGACTAGTGTGGTTAAAAGTTATATGGATCCCACTTTATCCCTGGGGTTATTCAGAAGGGGTGGAAGATATTCAGTGACCTTCCCCCTTTTCCTTTCCCCAAGTTCCTTCCTCTTTTCTCTCTCCTTCCTTTTTTTCTCCCTCCCTCCCTTTCTTTTACAAAACAAAGGATAAAGGGAGATAGGCAAGGGAGATAGGCAGCAAACGGAAGCTCGGTTTCTCAAGGGTGACTTTGCCCTTGGCTGGTGTGCAGAGTCTGGCCAAGAGCAGCATTTTAGAATCAGTCCATATGAGTTTAGATTGGGTAGACTTGGACAGGTTATGACTTGGACAATTTATTTATACCCTCTGAATCTGTTTTCTCACCTATAAAATGGGAGCAATAATAGATCCATTTTCATAGGGTCATTATTAAAACTAAACATAGTGTGTGTGAAGTTCAGAGTACAGTATGTACATAGTAAATACTCAAAATGAAACAGTCTTTGTTAATTTATTAAAAATATGGGAAGTGAAATTTGAGGACCTAGGTAAATTATCTTTCACTAACATTTCCTGAGGTTCTCTGAAAGGCAAGCAATGGAGTTTTAATAAATAAAATATTTCCTTCTATGTGATAACAAAATGAATTGGACATTATTTCTGTTAAAATAATGGATATAATAAATAATGTTAATTGGATAACACTATGAACAGAGGTTATGACTGTATTTTCATAAAACAACTTCCGTTAATTGTGTCCAAGCATTTAAGAAATTATTTTGATAGGATGATAAAATTGTATCTCTAACTGATGGCTCAAGTAGACAATGAACAATGGTTTGATTTAGTCACCTACTCTTTCACTTAAAAATGTGTATTGAGCTATTGAGCATCCACTACCCAACCCTGCACCATGTTAAAATAATTTACAATACACACACACACACACACACACAAATATGTGATAGAGTCTGCTCTCTAAAGCATTGCAGACTTCGATTTAATAATGATTTGAGCAGAGTTTATTGGGAGTGATATGAACATACTAATCTGGACCGACAACTCATTCTTCCTTTAGAAACAGAAGTACTCTGTATTTTTGACATGTTTTGCACACATTAACTGCTCAACTCCCTATATACATGGGGAGAGAAGTTATTCTTATTAAATAAGAATAGACAAATCTGAGTTTAAAAGAAATAAATGATTTTTCCAAAGTCTTAGCAACAAGAACCTAAATATATAGTCTACTGCTGTTATGATTGCTGTTAATGGAAGAATTAGTGTAAATATTATGATTATAAATGGCAGGCAATTATTCATTTTGTGTTCTCAAGTTGTCATTTGATCTTCATGTCATTTGTTTTTGGCAAAGCCAGGATTACAGAATACGTTTCACCCATTTTTTTTTGTTAGGCTTTAGCCCTCACACATCAGAGGTTTGCAAAGTGGTGGAGCTGGAAAGAATCAGAAATCGCTGTCATGTAGGGTTTGGGTGGTGACTTTGTGAATGGTTTTTAAAAAATTCTGGGAGGGAGAGAAGAGGAGTAAGAAGGAGAAGGGTCTAGTCAAGGAACTAGTATAAATGGCCCATGGACGTGGACAACGGGGTGGGGATTGACTGTAGGAGAAGCGGGGGTGGGGGTGGGGGAGCAATGGGGGAAAAAGTGGGACAACTGTAATAAAAAAAACAATAAAATAAATTCTTTGACTCTCAATGATATCATTTATAAAATGGGGATAAGTAATAGTAATTCTCAAGATGAATTTGAGAATTAAATGGGATATGGATGTAAAATGTTTCTGGCACTGACAAATTGCTCAATTAATGCCACTTGTGTCTTAATGTTGCTTTACTATCTCTAGAATTTAAACACCAGTGCTTTTATAACTTATATCCAACCAATAAATAAAAAGCTTTTTCTTTTCTTTTCACTACATGGGATTTCGCTATGATTATAGTTAGACTCTGTTTATGTGTGTGTGTGTGTGTGTGTTTTATCAGCATTATTTTGGACTTGCTAGGAAACTCAGCAACTGTGAGACTCTTCAGAACTGAAGGGATGAGGAACTCCTGTTTTGTTCCTGAGATTGTACTGAGTTGAGCTCTCTAGCATTTTAAGTCTTATAGATTTTCTCTTCAAAATAGTTAGCCACACAAACAGTAAGAAATAGAGGAGTAACAAAAAGATAAAATAAAATAAAATAGTGACTAAATTTAGGGTTGGGCATAAGATGAAGAGAGCCTCCCAGGGACAGAGCCAGGTGGCAAATGGGAGAGAGGACTTTGACTGGGTGAGGTAATTAAGGCCCAGTTTGGGTTTGAGTGCCAGGCTCAGAGGATGCTCAGGAGCAAGGCAAGGAGAGGGAATCTGAATTCTCACAGCCCAGCACAAGATGAAGGTGTAAATATGTATGTTCCCTACAAAGCTGCTTAGAGACAAAGAAAGAAAGAGGTAAAGACACTCTCATAAATCCACCATAGGATCAAGTCAGAAAGTCAAAAAACAAAGGACATTTATTTTACACACGATGAAACCATTAATTGTAAACTCTCTTGTATTTTCTTTAACAAAAGTGGTCTAGTTTGAAAGAATTTATACTTCCCTTAACAGCAGAGTCAAAATTTTTACTCTTTTCCAGGTAAAATTCTTTTGGGGCTCTCATAATAATTATTAAAGTTAAAAGATATTTAAGTACTCTAATTGAAAGTCATTTATTCACCCAAAGGCCAAGTACAACACTGGCGGGAAGAATATTTGATTTTCCTCCCAGCCCTACCAATGTATTCTGCTTCATAATAGTGCAGATGAAGTGATGTATCTTGCGGCAAAAAAAAAAAAAAAAAAAAAAAAAGATTCTGTTTCCACGGTAACATAACTCTCAGCTGCGTTTCTTCAGTGCTGAAGGACAGCTGCTCTATCTTATGTATGTGGGTTTGAAGGGATGATTAGAGGTAGTGAAGGGACCAGTGAAGGTAATTTCGTTCTCGCTGCCTGTCACAAAGACCCCAGAATCCTATAAAATAAATATAACTATCATGTGCTTCTTAAAAAAAAATCTACAACCTGACTTTCTGCACTAGCTGACATACAAAAGGATAAAGAAAAAGAATGCACCCTTTTGAATTTCCTTAGTTATCTCCTTTAAAAACAAGTCCCAAGGATATTGAACACATTTTAGTTCCTGGTGTCATTATTCCTGTGTTGCACATTGTTCCCCTCACTAATGTAAATATATTCATGTTCCTCTTGTTGGCTCACCTCTTCTTCACTTCCAGACTTTCATGTCCATGCCCAGCATGTTCCATACCTTACTTATAATGAGGCCTCCGAAGTATTCTGACCCAACTTCACAACCTCACTGTACTAGTCAGTGGGGGCGATAGATGCCGTTGAGTGAGCATGTGTACTGTGTGGTCACCGCATTCAAAATGACTGAGCAAGTAGAGCAACAAATCTGCATCAAATTTTGCATCAAGCTTGAACATTCCTCTGCAGAGTCTATTTGAATGACTCAGAAGGCCACAGCTCAGGCAACTGGTGATTGGCATCTTCATCAAGATAACACGCCCACTCATGCATCATGTCTCGTGCAGAGTTTTTTGCCAAACATCATATCACCCAGTGATTCAGCCCCTGTACAGCCCAGATATAGCACCTTGTGACCTCTGGCTTTTCCCAAAACTAAAATCACCTTTGAAAGGGAAGAGATTTCAGACCATTGACAAGATTCAGAAAAACATGATGGGGCAGCTGATGGCGATTGGGAGAACTGTGTGAGGTCCCAAGGTGCCTACTCTGAAGGGGACTGAGGCGTCACTGTCCTACGTACAATGTGTCTTTACCTTATAGCTTCTTCTGTAAATGTCTCTATGTTTCCTATTATATGGCTGGATGTCTCCTGGACAGACCTTGTATGTGTACAAAACTAAATAATGTGGGTGAAATGAAATCATGAGATATCGGTAGAAGTCACTGGGAAGGGCTTGTATTCCCCCACCCCACCCCCACGATGTAAAAACATTGGGGAGAGGTTTTGCTCTTATTTCCTGCAGGAGGTGTACTTGGCAGTAAAGTAGCCATCTTGAGGCCATGAAGCCAAATGCCCCACGTCAAATACTATGAAGGAAAAAGCTGCAAGGAGACAGCAGGCAGCTGCTCCAGTCATGAACTATTGAATCATAGATTTCTTGTTTTTTGAGGGGAAAAAAGTCCGTTTTCATTAAGTTCTTTTGGTGAGATTCCTGTTGCAAGCCGGAAAGTGCAGTCCTCACTGACCCAACTGATTTGACCTCAGCCACAGAGCTGGAGTGACAGAGCCAGAGTTAAAGGCAGATCTATCTCCATGTAAAGGCCATGCTCTTTCTGGGCTATTGTGAACTTTCAAGTCTGCACCGCTGCCAGTGTGCTTCTCATTTTCACTTTCTGGTGGTTGGGAATGGACTCAGGGAACTCTTACACCATAGAATTAAGATTTCATTTCCATGTGTTTTCTCTGAAACATTTGACTTTTCACAGCTCCGTTCACATGTGACTGCACAGCAAACCCACTGACCTCCACAAGCCAACTCCACCAGCAGAAAATCCTAGAACTTATTGTTCTCCTCAGAGAGAAGAACTGTAGAACTTATTGCTAAGCCACCCTAGTATTATTTTTATTATAAGAAATAAGTCCTAATAATCCTGGGACCCGTGTTGACCTCACTCAGGAGCTTGGAGGGCCAACCTCCACATTGTGTCCTGGTGCCTGCCTTCTGATGATGTTCTCTTTCCTGTGTGGATGGACATGTACTTGACCCTGAAGCCTTGCCCCTCTTTTTTCTGTCCTAGTCTCTCAAGCTGACAGTTAGCATGTTACTGCCATCATTTGGAATAAGATGCCCTGACCTTTGAGCTGCTGCATCTGGGTCTGTCTCTGAGAGCCCCGCATGTTCCAGTATGCAGGACACTCCAAACCTGTCTGAGCTGGGCAGAAGGCCCTAGGTCAAGCCCATCTGTGTTCTAAGTAAAACACACACAATATAACAGTAATAATACTAGAAAAATTATTGAGGTGAGCTCATTTGTGGCATCTCGCACACAGCCTCACAGCACGAATAGTCAGCAACCGATGCTCTTCTCACAATATCTGCTGAAGGCAGAGATTCCTGTTTCAGGGACACACGAGAGGCACTGCCGTAGGAGGACGAAGAACTGCCATAGAACTGCAGTCCAGCAGTTCACACCTTCAAAGAACAGAAAGCTCTAAATCATCTTTCCCTCCAAGGATAAACTCACCCTCGGGAAAGGCCTATCACAAATTACACTCTCTTTCCCACAGGCTTCTTTCAGCTCTGTTTCCAGAACCATGGGCATGAGGCAGGCACATAAAGTAGACTTTTAAATATTCATAAGTTAGCCTTTTCTTTAATATTTTGAAACATGACAACATTGTTGCAAATGCTTAAGTGGGCACAAGCCTTGCTTTGCTGATATATTGCTGTGTAACAAAGAACCCTAAAACTTAGTACCTTGAAACAACTGTTTTGATTTTCTCTCAGGATCCTGTGGCTTGGTGAAGAGCAGCTGAGTGGTTCATCTGCTCCCCTTGGTGTCTGCTGGGCTCTAGTCATCTCAGGGCTTCACTGGATAGAAGGTCCAAGGCGGCTGTCTGGTGCCTCACCAGGGGCAGCTGGGCCACGTTCTCACTCTACCTAGTGTCAGGTCTAATCTCTCTTCATGTGACCTCTCTGTGTAATATTCCAGCAGGGCAGCTGGACTTCTTAAGTGGCAGGCTCCCCAAATTACAGAAGTAGAAAATGCCATCCTTTCTTCAGGCTTAGGCCCAGCTGCTGGCACGGTAAGTTTCAGGTCCAGTCCAAAGTCAGTATGGGACTAGACCACATAGTAGTGTGACTACCAAGAGGCTTGGTCCATGGGGGGCCATCTTTGGAAAGTGGCTACTGCAATTACTATACATTCTATCAAATGTGAAAATGATATTCTAGATATTAAATCACCCTTTATAGAAAAATATGTGTTGCCTTATTAGATATATGAATCATCAAGATGCATAGATATTGGGAGCATTTAAAAAAACCACACACACCTACTGAATAGGATTTGTTTGAAAAACACAATCAGGATCCCTGGGGAGACATTCACATTTTATTCAATTGTTATACACATTGAAAAATCAATTAAAACCACAATGAGATACCACTTCACACGTGTCAGAATGGCCATCCTTAACAAATCAACAAACAGTAAGTGCTGGTGAGGATGTGGAGAGAAGGGGACACTAGTGCACTGTTGGTGGGAATGCAGACTGGTGCAGCCGCTGTGGAAAACATATGGAATTTCCTCAAAAATCTAAAAATGGAACTGCCTTTTGATCCAGCAATT
This sequence comes from Furipterus horrens, assembly GCF_987537825.1. Classification (NCBI taxonomy): domain Eukaryota; kingdom Metazoa; phylum Chordata; class Mammalia; order Chiroptera; family Furipteridae; genus Furipterus; species Furipterus horrens. Next base: position 121,747,461 of record NW_028327172.1, on the reverse strand, counting down.
CCACTGCTCGGATTATACCCAAAGAATCCTGAAACACCAATTCAAAAGAACTTATACACCCCTATGTTCATAGCAATACTTTACAATAGCCAAGTGCTGGAAACAACCTAAGTGCCCATCAGTGAATGAGTGGATCAAGAAACTGTGGTACATTTACACAATGGAGTACTATGCAGCAGAAAGAAAGAAGGAACTCCTACCATTTGAGTGTATTATTCTTAATGAAATAAGCCAGGAGGCGAAAAACAAATACCAAGTGTTCTTACCTAGTACAGAAAACTAATAAACAAAACAAACAAATGAGCCCAATAGAACCAGAGGCATGTAAACAAGGAACAGAGTGACAGTGAGCAGATGGGAGGGGAGAGGAAGAAAGCGGGGGATAGAAGGGGAAGGGTCTAGTCAAGGAACTAATATGAATGACCCATGGACATGGACAACAGGGTGGGGATTGATTGTGGGAGAGGGGGGAGGTAGGTGGGGCAGGGGAGTGCAATGGGGGGAAAATGGGACAACCATAATAGAAAAACAATTTTAAGAAATTAAGCTTTGCAAATAGATAAACTTAACGTTCTCAGGATAACAACATGCAAGGAACATCATGTACCAAATATTTATTAAGCATAAAACTGGGCTATCATTACTCATAAACGGTTTTATTTAACCTCCACAAGCAGTCAGTGGGGTAGGTGTTATTGTCTCAGATGTCAAAAAAAGAAATTGAAGTTCAATGAGATTTTGCAATTTGCCTAAGATTGCATGTCTAGTGAGCCAAGATGTAAACCTAAGTCAACTTGACCCTTGCATTCTTAAAATCTATACTATCATCCTACTTGTCTTGTTCTTGCTCATGATTTTCTTATATTGTTAAATTGACTGGTTGTCAGTTTAAGTGAAAACAAGAGCCACATCTCATACCCCCATCTCTAAAGATTTACAACCCATTTCCTATTTAGACAGCCTGCTTCAGTCAAGATTCTAAAATCCAGTTTCTACCCTGGCATGATAGTCCAGACAGTTCCCCAGAGTTCTCATATCTATAAACATATGCCTCATCCAAACCCCAAGGTTATTATTGAATAAAATCCTCCTCCTGGTTTGTTTAGGTATCAGGGGAGTCTCCTCTTTAATACTAGAGCTATGGCTTACAAATTGTCATTTGTATCATCTAAGGACAGAGAAATGGGACACCTTGTCTTTCATTTTGTGGATAATGATGTTGGAATACCTCACCAAGAATCAGTTTATATTATGAAATGTAAGAGCTTTGGCAGAAAGTGTTTAGTGCAAGATGTTTGGTGATTGAAATTGCCACTGAATTCTGCATTGACATGGCTACTATGCATAGGTCATGGAGCTCTCCTTGGCTCTGCGCTCCAGCCATATTGGATTGCTGTGTTTTATAAGAATTTCCCATACTCTCCTCCCTTTATGCCATTTGTCATTTAGAAAGTCATTAGTTACAGTGTCCACCTTTCTAAATCCTTCAAGTCCCAGCACAAAACACATCTTCCAAACCAAGTTTTTTTCCTCATCATCTGGGTTAAATTAATTAATCTCTTCACAGTGAAACTGTATTACTTAGCTATTGCTGCAGACCCTCCAAAAATCACCCCCAAATTGAAAGACTTAAAACAACATTGTTTGCTCATAATTCTCAAGGCTGACAATTTGAGAAGGGCTCAGCTGGTATGAGGTGTCCCAATGTGTGTTGATGGGGTTTATTCATATGCTTGCAGTCTGTGGCTAGTGGCCAGCTGGCTGAGGAGGGCTTTACTCACATGTCCAAGGCTTGATTGTATTGATTAGAACGAATGGCTAATTTGAGCCTTCTTTCTCCCTGTGCAGAGAGTGGATGTCGCAATGCTGTTGTAGAACATCATTTTTGCCACATTTTATTGGCCAAAGCAAACCACAAGGCTAGTCTACATACAAAATGTCAGGGGATGAAAATATGACTCCAATTCCTTATTTTTCAAATATGGCCTTACTGTTTTAATTTTTAAAATAACCTTCCTATTTTTTATAATCTTCAAAGTTCCAACTCATGGTTAGTAACTTTGAAATTGTGGACATCTCTGTTTCATTTGTAAATCATATTTTTAACTTTATTTTGAACTATTTTTATACTTAAAGAAAAATTGCAAAAATAGTACAAATAGGTTCCAAATATTCCTCACTGAGCTTCCCCTATGTTAACATCTTACATAACCATAGTACGTTGTCAGAAAAAGGAAATGAAGTTTCCTTCAATACTATTAACTACACGCCTCATTTGAACTTCAACATTAGTGTTCCTTTACTGTTGTAGAACCTATCCGGGCTCCCACTTGTATTTATGTTACTCCTCCTTAGTCTCCTGCAGCCATTAACAAACTGCACCTTCTCAGTCTTATCTTGTCTTTAATGACCTTGACTTTTTAGAAGAGTACTAATCAGTTATTTTGTTGAATGAGTCTCATGTGAGTTTGCTGATGTCTAATGTTTTCTCATAATTGTACACATTTTGAACAAAGGTACCAAGACATGATATCATATCCCCCTAAGGGCATTGTATCACTAGTTTCATTATGTGACTGTGTGTCATTTCCTGGGATTTTTTTTATTGTTGACCTTGATCACTTGATTAAGGTGTTCTCTGACTGGCTTCTTACTGTAAAGTCACCACCTGCTTTTCCCTTTGAGATTAATCATTACTTAGGAGATACTTGGAAACTATGAAAACTGTATTTCTCCTCAAACTTCCAGCCACTAAATCTAGCATTGATCAGTAGATTTTTGTCTGCAATAATTAGGACTAAAGTGTTTGCTTAATGGTAGCTTTCTACTTCCCTCTTTCCTCTTACATTCCTTCACTGAAATCTACTGTTTTCCTTTCTTTTCATTTATTTATATAAGTATGGACTCAAAATTTATTTTATCCTATGAGTTAAAATCTAATACTAGCATTATGTATTTTGCTGCTCAAATATGTAAATCATAATATTTTTAATTAGGAGAATTCTACCCTGTGAATTAATACAAGACTATTAATAAGCTCAGAGAAAATTCTACTAAATGGAAGATATTAAAATTATGATTATAAACCTCCATGTTGAAATGTATAAATAGTTGGGTGCAAATATCCTCACAGGTAATATCTTTGCCTCCATTTGTATACTTTTATTATTTTTGTTTTCGCAAAATAAAGCTCAGCAAAAAGCTGTTCTTATTTATGGTTCGTGCAATATTGATATTGCAAAATCTGTTACAGGATATAACTTTATATTATTAAAAATGAGCTCCATCAAAAGCTTCTTTCCATAAATCAGGTTTTCCAAAATATAATTACAGAATTTAAAAATTAAATATTTTATACAATATGAACTCTTATTGTTTAACTTTTGAGTTAATTCTGTTTTTATAAAGATAAATTTCTGTGTCTTTCCACTTGCAATTTTTTAAAAATAAGCTTTATTGATTATGCTGTTACAATTGTCCCAATTTCTTTTCCCTTTGTTCCCTTCCACCCAGTGACTCCCCCTCCTTCTAGTTGTCCCCACCCCTAGTCCATGCCCATTGGTTGTGCATATAGTTCTTCTCAATATCTACCTGTCTAATCCACTCCCTCCTACCATGCTTCTCAATTCCTGTACCATCTCCCTCCTTTCCCCCACTTCCCCTTCCCTGCTGATCTTCCCCCAATATGTTCCCCATATCTATAATTCCCTTCCCACTCTCATTGCCAACTTAGTTTGCCTTTGTTTTGGTTCCCTTGCTTCTGTTGTTCGTTGTTGTGATACAGTTTTCATTTTAATGTTCATAATTTTGATCCTCTTTCTTCAAAACAAGTCCCTTTAACATTTCATATAACAGTGGTTTGGATCTAATGAACTCCTTCGGTTTTACTTTGTCCTGGAAACACTTTCTCTGCCCTTCTATTCTGAATGACAGCTTTGCTGGATAGAGTATTTGTGGTTGTAGGTTTTTGCTTTTCATTACTTTGCCAGTCCCTTCTTGCCTGCAGTTTCTTTTGAGAAATCAGCCAACAGTCCCATTGGGAACCCCCTATATGTAATTCTCCTCTTCTCTGTCACTGCTTTTAAGATTCTTTCCCCATCCTTAATTCTTGACACCTTGATTATAATGTATCCTGGTGTGGCCCTCCTTGGGTCCGGTTTTTTTGGAACTCTCTGTGCTTCCTGGAACTGTGAGTCCACTTCCTTCCCCAAGTTAGGGAAGTCCTGCTTCATTATTTTTTCACATAATTATTCAATTTCCAGCTCCTCCTCCTCACCCTCTGGCAACCTACGACTTAGATATTGGCCTGCTTATAGCTGTCCCATAGGTTTCTGAGCCTCCCCTCACTTTCCTCACTTTTCGTTTCCTCTTTCTGCACTGGTTGACTGTTTGTTCCTTCCCTATGTTCCGATTTGTTGATCTGGCCCCTGGTTTTCTTTCATTCACCACTAGCTTTGTATGTGTTTTTGTTCATTTCAGCAGGACTAGCCTTCATTCCTTCCCCGTCTTGTTTAAGATCTGCTGTTAGGTCTGTAAGCATTTTTATAACCAAAGCTCTGAACTGTGTCTCAGAAAGATTTCCTATCTGCTGGTCTGTTAGATTAGATATTTGCTGTCTGGTCAGCCTCATCACTGGGATCTCTATCATGATCTGTGCCATCCTGACAGTTTTGTGTTTACCTTTCCTTCTGGACAGAGCTGTCACACCTCCTACGCTATAGGGGGCGGAGCCCCGTGCACTCATCACAACCAGGCAATCCTTTTTACCACACTGTGGCATTTTCTGTAGGGGTGGGGGTCCAAGATGGATTCCTGCTGTTTACTCTCTGCTGAGAGACCGGGAGCCTCCTCCTCCATCCCAACCCCCTCCAGGCCTCACAATCCAAGGCAATAGGGGTCTGCCTTCCCTGGTGTTGGAATCGCAAGCTGACAGTCCTGGTCTGCAGCCGAGGGTGCTCCCCAGGAGCTTCTCACCTCCCCTTAAATACGGGTGTCTATGCTTACCACTGTCCCACTGCCATCGCTGCTGCTGCCACCACCAGCACAGCTTGATCTCTCCGCCCTGGCTTCACCCCTCCTACCCGTCCAGACGAGTACTACTTCTTTATAACTTCATATGATGGACTTCCATTTATTTTCTGGAACTTCTGGTTATTTCTGGTTTTGTGGTAGTTGTATTTCTTCTTAGTTGTGGAGGGAGATGGAGCGTGTCAGTCTAGGCCTCCATCTTGGCTGGAAGTCTCCCCATTTGCAATTTTGTTTTCAATAATTGCAATTATAAAAATTAAAAAGCTGAAATTACTCCTTTTTCACTGTGCATTGAATATTTTAACCAAAACCCTTCAAATGGTTTTGAATAAAATGCAGTTTCTAAAAGCCAATTAGTGACCAGCAGGAAAGAAAATGTGTGCTGTCATGCATAAGATTATTTTTTAAATGAACATCAACTTTACCTTCCAAATATTGTGTGTAGTTCAATCTATCTTTGTATATCTAAAACTATGCATGAATTTTGAGTAGTTACCATTTCTGCTTTATTACATATGCACCATCATCAATCCCAATACATTTCTGCTCCACAGATTTCTTTTAATAGTAAAAACATTATTTCACTGTGATGCTGAGCTCCATCAAAATATATATTTGTATTATCATTTGATTCACAGGTTTAATTTTTAAAGTTATAGTAGCATTTACAATAAGGTCAGAAAATTCAACTTTGACACAGTCAACTTTCAGAAGCTTTTCTTTCATTCTGTAAATTGAATTAAACACTTCTAAACTGTTATTTGAATTAATTGATTTTCTATTTAATTCATTGGCTCACACTGTTATAAAACTGTCATAATTGAACTGTTTGAAAACTCTTCTACTTATGATGTCAACTCATTAATAGCCATTGCTTTATATTGTTCATAGGCCCAAGGAAACTTGGATTTTAAAATGAGAGAAATTAATTTAAGGTAACTGCCATTTGACCTAAATGAAATCAAGCTGCATGCATTAAATCATGTGCACTTGGGCTTAAAGGTAGGTCAGATTTCAACAAGAGGGGCCCAGGTTGAGAAGAAGATTCTAAGTGGAAGTAGCAACATGAACAAAAAGCATTAAGAGCAAATGCAAAATGCCAAGGATGTTTTAAAATAATGGGCAGTTTTTAAAATAGTGACTAGTTTTTGTTGTTGCTGCTTCTTCAGCAGATTTCTGTCTTCTGATTGTCTTATGGTCAGTGATAGTATTAAGGACCCCACAGTGGATGATATTTTGTGTGTTGTATGTTTATCATCAACTTTTCTTGAGAAACACAAAAATTGATACTTAATTTTTATTAAACACGTATGCATTAAACCCATGTTTCTGAATTGGTTTATTGAAAAGTAATATAATTATAGATTTTATGGACAATAAAAAGTGATAGATTTATGTCATACATAACCTACTATAGCAGCAGCATCCAGATGCTCTATAGCAGGACAGCTCAGCCTCTGCCTCCCACACGTGGTGCACTTATGTCTAATCTTTAATTCCCTACATGTCTCACTAAACCTATTGACTTTTATCCTGGTGGTTTCATGCCTCTCACAGGTCATGGCATGTGCCACCCAGCACGGGCCATGACATACCAAGTGGACGGCAGGATCTGTAGCATTAAATATATCTCCTTTCCCCAGCAGAACAGGTTGCAGTTAGCTGCTGCTAGCTGCTCGTGTTCAAAGGTCATCATTTTATCAGCCTGTGCCCTGCATGCTATACTTCAAAGGAAGATGTAAGTTTCCTTGGAACTAGAAAAAGATGGAAAAGCAGGGATGGGCTGTCTTTCAGCATTTACCACATGTTGCAGTGAGAACTCTGGCAAATGCACCTGCCTCTTATCCTGTACTAGGAGACACTGTGTATCAGAAATTAAAGTACAATGTAGAGGTTTTATCAAATCTCTTGAAACACAACTATTAATGATGATCCTTCTTTGAAAAGAAGAAAATCCAGGACAAATGTTAAACTGGAGTGGATGATTGAACAATAGGCTAAAACTAGGATGTCCTAGGCAAATCAGGATACGTGTCTCCTTAAACCTGGAATTGTCTTTGTCTCAGCACATGCAGCCAACCCCGGAACATTCTGTATGCTTTTGCCCACATTTCCCTTGAAGCTGGCCCTTATTTTTAATCCTTACTGTATCCAAATTAGCCTACATGCCTGTCACCACATACTGCATTATTTATAACTACCTATCCATTGGTCTAGGACTCATTTTCTCCTTCTATCCATTTTCTTTATACTTACCATAGTTTTATTTTTCCAGAAACTTTTGGGTCTCATCACACTCTTGCTGAAAAAACTTTTAATGTCTCCTTACTACCTGTAGAGTAAATTCCAAACTTTGATTTCTCATATGGTCTGTTCCTATTCTGTACTTACAGATTCAGTTGTCATTCTTCCTTTGCATAAATCCTTCACTCCAGCTTCACTGATCACCCCCCATTTCCTAAACACCCTTGGCATTTGGCACTTGATGTCCATGCTTTTGTTCACACTGTTCTCCTACTTGTCTTCCCAGCCTGGAACTCACTTGATGAAATCTGACCTATACCTTCAAGCCTGAGTAATATCTTCAAGAATCTTCTTCTGATTCCCCATCTGGAAATATTCTCTTTATATTCTGAAGGTCTTCAGTTATGTGGAAATTACTTTGATGGTGTATTATGCAAATGCCTTTGAGTCAAGGAACTGTTTTATTGCAGACTTTTGAAGAATGGAGATGAACTCTGTCATCTTTTGATACGTGATACTGCCATACAGCATCTGAGTCTGTGAATATGCTGCTGCCTAATAACTATCTATCGAGTGAATTAATAAGTGATTGGCTAATAAATCCAAACTAAAGATATACTGAGTAGAGTTTTCCCTCTAGAAAATATTTTTACAATATAGTGGAAACTATATTAATCAACAACCAGGCTGTCATAGCAAAATAACGAAGACTGGGTGGCCTACATGATAGACATTTATTTCTCACAGTTCTAGAGGCTGGGAAGCCCAAGCTCAAAGTGCCAGTGAATTCAATTTCTGGTGAGGACCTCCTTCCTGCCTTGCAGAGGGTCATCTTCTCATTGTGTCCTCGCATGGTGGAGAGGGACAGAGAGAGGGAACTCTGTTTTCTCTTCTTCTCATTAGTAGGACACTAATCCTACCATGAGGAAACACCCTTTATAACCTCCTCTAACCCTGAATTACCTCTCAGAGGCCCCACCTATAAACGCCATCACATTGGGGGTTAGGGTTTCAACAAATACATTTTAGGGGACCACAAACTCAGTACATAATGAAGACATTTAATCACAAGAAATAATTGAATTTTAAACCTTTCGGTGGGAGAATCTTTTTGAGTGAATTGGCATTTTGATCTGTAAAAAAATAGCCAGGTTGATTCATCTTTTGTATAAGATCAGCCTGGTTTATTAATCTTTGGGTCATCCATAAGTACTTAACAAGATCAATATCATATCATTTTTATAACTGATTTCCATTAACTGATAAAAACATAATGAATAAATATATAAAGTGTGAGTGTGTATTTGTGTCTCTGTGCCTGTCCCAAACAGAAAGACCCACATCAAACATATAGCAATGGCTTTTTAAGGGGAAGAGAGTTGCATTGTATGGGTACATTACCCTGTGTGCTCCTAATATTTTAATATTTTTGTAATGAGCATATTTTGCATATTATGTGTGAAACAGAAAAATAATAAAGTTTTTAAAAAAATTCTTGGCCTATCTGGCACTATGTGGATGAGATCTTGATGTGGCAACTGTCTTCAAAAAGTTCACACACAGTATTCCCTTTGCAACCCCTAAGAGAATAAAAATTGGCTTAACATATTTCTAATGATATCTCTATGTTTTTCAAAAATTGTACCAGAGTAAGAAAATAATCTGTGGTTGTTTGAGACTGAAAACATATTTAAGAAGAAAATAATATAGAGAACAAAAGCAAAAGCATGAAAAAAGTTGAGCTTGTTGTCTTATAAATCTTATAAATTTTTTACACAAAAAAATTTACAATCCAAAAGTCAATGGATTTGTAGGTATAGATCTGAAACACAATGTGACTAAAATCAATAAAGAGTCTAAAGTATTTAAATATTTAATTCTTTTAAAGATCAAGTAAGTGTCAGTCATAAAACAAAATGAGAACATCTGGAAGGCAAAGAGGTTGAAAGATTGAAAATTAAAAGGCAAATGGTGTGCTTATGCTACTGTGAGACTTTAGCAAATGGCTATAAACCCATTTCAAAACAAATACAGAGTTTGTGTAATTACAATGAGCCTAAAGATGGGTTTAGCATTTATATATCTCCTGGGAAGTTTGGTGAGTCAGAACTATAAAACCAAAGCAAAGGGAAGTTATTGAAATATTATTTCCTGTTGTATTGTAGAGGGAGAGGAGAATAAACATACCAATTACTTGCATGGCCGGTTCCACGTCTGTTGTAGCCTCTTCCAACAATGACAGCAGCTTGGCTGATATCTGATGTACGGATTCAATATTGCTAAATAAGCTATCCACATCCAGCCGATCAATCTAAAAAAAACATACACAAATACTTAGCCGCAGCTGATGGAAGGACACTGTATTCAGGATGTTTTCTCTTGGTAAACAGTAAGTGTTTTATATGCCAGCCCAAGGGGCTTTCACCAGCCACTTCTGTAAACACCCTTATTTAGGATTTGTAGAGGAAATGTTTAGTTTCTCATGCAAGAAATTGGGATGGTGCATGTGTTACCTCTGTCTTTTTCTGTATTTTAACTGTTTCTTGTGTGTGTGTGTGTGTGTGTGTGTGTGTGGAGTTTACATCTACATATTTCTGTAAGAACCATAGTGCGAAGAAGATGTGAGCCAGTTAACTGGTATTTCTATGAACTGCCCTCTCTGAGGGTATGTACCTGTGTATATGAATTTAGAATACTTTACTGCTTACATAGCAGACATCAGGCCTTACTCTAGGCAAGTAACTGTTTTCAAAGCTGTTTTAAAACCACAGATGTTCTCAAACTGATGACAAGTAGATGTGCTAAGTTGCCTCCTGATTTCTTTAAAAAGAAATGTGAATAGGAATCTTCACAAAACATGTTATGCTAATTAAAGATTCATCATATTTTGCAACTTCATGCACACCCTCAAAAACCAGTGTAATCATTCCTAGATCTTATAGCTGGTATTTATAATAATTTACTTATTCATTCATCCACCCTTTTATTAAATATTTCCTGAGGCCCTTCTATGTACCAAGAATTGTAATAGAAGCCAATCTGTCAGAGGCATTGGATGATTAGAGGAAGGATGGCCAACTACCCTACATAATCTAAGTGGAGTGTGGTGATACATGGGCCTTGATTTTGCCAGATCTTACTAAAAAGCTTTCTCTTGAGTTTATGTCAGACCTTTCATAATCAAACAGGGTCCAGTTGGGTCATAAACAGATTGGTACAGGCCCCACTGTGCTACCACAGGGAATAAGAGTAGATGCCTCTTACCCATGATGTATTGTGCATGAGGTCATAGGTAAAACAAAACAAAACAAAACAAAAAAAAAACAAAACAAAAAACAAGGTGCTTCAAAGGAGAAAAGCAGAATTCAAAAACCCAAGTCAGCAAAATTAGGGATCAGAAAGAGACAGAAAGTTGAGCTACGGATCAGAAAAAAAGAGGCTGAGAAATGAAGGGAAATTGGCAACAAAGAATATAGAATAAGAGAGGAACTTAGAAAAGTTCTGAAAATGATGGTCCAACAATTGCAACATCTTCCTCATGTTCTCAGCATCAGTTTCATTAGGTGTGCTAGGTCTATTTGGAGGGGAGAAAGGACGAAGACACTCATCTTTCTATCCTATCCTTTTTGGCATTGGCCCACCCATTGTTCCCCATATTGGACATGGACATTATTGTGATAAGAATATTCTGTTACTGAGCATACAAGCATTACTTCATATTGCACCTTCTTTAAAATTTGGTGACAAGGTCAGTTTTTTCTTATGCAATATGGTCTGGCTATACACATTTCTTTCAGCCATTTTAGGAAATTCCTCACCTTTCTATTACCAGCCTTGTTCTCAGAAAAACATCCAGCCTCATTTGTAATCAAATTCCATGTGATTGTATGTAATGGGTTTATTTCAGTATAGTACAATACTATACAACTTTTTTCTACTTTCATGTATTCTGAAATTATCTCCACAGTACATTATTACATTGTAATCATTATTGGCTCTTAGGGTTTTAAACCCGGTATTCACAAAATCTTCCTTTGTTAAGCAGTCACTTTAACAGGTGAGGATGTATGCGGCTCTTCTGCTCGAAGTCTGTGGTATTTAATATTATACAAAATATCTAAAAAGTAGATAATGGTTGTATGGCTCTTTTGTTAATATTTTTAAATGGCTCAAATGTCACATATATCTAAGTACCACTGATTGAACAAATTATTCTAAGGAATTGCTTTATGCATTGGTTATTAACTAAATCACAAAGGTGTACCTTTGCTTAGTGCAAAATGTTTTCCAAAAGTTGAGTATGAATCAAATTTTTGAAGATTGAGTTATTTAGATCTACAAGCTAAATATTTCTTAAAATCATCTTTTGAAAGGAATCCTTCTAAAGTGTAAAATTTCAGCCCTAATTTACTTGCTTTATAAGATAAAAGATTAGATGTAATTCACACAGAGGATTTTTTCATTTTGTTGTGGAAATTTTATTCTGAGAAACTTAAAGTGCTTCATATTTATTATTTCATATATCATTCCAACTTCTCTGTAAAATATGAACCAGTATGAAGATATGGAAGCTCATGCAGAGTGAAGTAACGTGCCATGCTTAAAATTAAGAGTTCAGAAAGGAGCTAGAACTGGGAGTTGACCTTTTAATGCTATGCCTTAGTACATTACCAGCGAATACTATTAATATAATGCTTTGCCATCTCTATTTGAATTTTTTTTGTTTGTTCCTGAGTTTTTACTAAGTTGTCACTCCTACAATTTATTTCCTAAGGAGAGAATCTTGCATATTTGTCTAATTTAGAATTTAAATTCATTTAGCAAAGAACAAATTCAATATCTATCTATAATCCTAGCTCAATGCAACAAATACTAACAAAAACATAGCTTTTAATTTCATTTCTATCTGAAAGACAGAAGAGATTAAAACATCATCTGGCTTACTTTCAACTTCCTGTATCACCACAGGCCTATGGGGATTTTGTGCCTCATGAAATGAATTCACATTCAGTCACTGCTATGCCAAGGAACAAACAAAGGTCTGATCCAAATAAGCTTTTAAAACTGGTAGATGATTTTATAATTATTGATGTAAATACTAAGAATCATTTATGTACATTTATTAAACATTTACTAGGAAGAGGCAATGCTCTAAAAGCTCAAGTTGAGTTATGTTTTAAATTAATTAAAAATTCACTTTTTGAAAGGAAATTTAGTCTAGGGATACATTATTCTAAGCAAAATCAGTATATAATAATTCAACTGTATAAAACAGAAAATTAAAGGTCAGTGTTTTGGTGACAATTTAATTCTTGGCTTTACACAATTATTCATCACAACATCTATTTCAAATAGCAAGTTCCCATTTACGGTTAAATAATTGCTAAACTTATAGTTGCATGCATGTAAAACTTCCCAGGTAAAAATGTCTAAGTAAAGGAAAACATCTATAAAACTTTGTCAATTCAGAGACTGTAATCATTGGTACAGAATTACTTTGTACCCAATAAGCACTGTACACTCACTGTTTTCAAAATATTCCTTGCACTTCCCTGCATTCACATCCTAGCCCAAGCTCTTCCCTTTTCTCACGAATGCTTTGCCCTCATATTACTTTACAACATTCTACCCATCTGAAATGGAATATGGCAACAACAGTGTTTGTCTATTAGTTTCGTGCATGTCTCTGCCCTGTCTTTTGCATTCTGAGGGAAAGTTACACTCCCTTCCAGCTCTCTCTGATGTGGTAAAACCATCAGTCATGATGCCTACCTTCTATCCCACTCCCTACAGTGACGGGCATGTATGTGATGCAGCTGCTGACCACAGAGATTAGCTTAGAATGGACACGTTCCCAAGCAGAGCCAATGATGCTCTTCACTGATCTTTAATAAATGGTCGTTTGGAAATAGAAAGGCCTGGACTGTTAGCCCTAGTTATGTAATTTATGTCTTCAGCAGTCATGTTTGTGGAGAGCTTGAATGGGACAAAATCAACATCGAGAAGGGAGCTAAGCCTGACAACACCATCTTAGTTTCTGGATTTATCTTAACTACAGCAAGATATCCTTATCACAGAAGGTGAAAATACCTTTTTATTTAATCTAGCTTAAATTTTATTACCTACAAACAATAAAGGGCTGTTACCCTTTTCTTTATTTCTAGACAAAATCTCACCTCCTCTCAGAAATCTTTCCTGCTCCCTTGGTTAGACTTAACCTCCCTCTTCTGAGCTACCATGACTTTGCCTTATATTACTCATTGCTTATATTGAAAAAACATATATCTTCAATATATATCTCATATATGTTTGATATATATATCAGAGATATATTAATTAATCTCTTTGTCAAAATTCTGAGATCCTCCAGGACATTCGTTTTTGCATGTTATTTAAATATCCCACTGTGTCTAATACAGTGCTGGTCCCACATCTAGTTACTCAATAAAATTTTGACAATTTGAATTGAATTGAATTGAATTACTACAATTTATATGGTCTCTGAAGAACAGGTATGCTGCGATCAAAAGTAGTTTAAAGAAACCGAAATCACCTAACTTGGTTGTTCAAAATATCACATTAAGAGAATATTTTATAATTTTCCACTTAATTTTATCTACAAAGACAAACTGTTGTGCTCTGTTTGACCATTAATGTACGTAGAAAATTTGCTGACAGGCCAAATTCCCCCTGTAGTTCACATGTGGGAAATCCCTGTCTATTGTTTTATTTGATGAGCTTTAGGGCATTCAGCCTGAGTCACAGGGAGGAATAATCAAACATTCTTAGGTGTGTTGTGTAGACCTCCAACTGAAAACACTTTTAAATGTGAAAATTGCAAAGAGGTCTAGGAACAATATTTTTTAAATAAATTATTATCATAAAAGTCACTTAGGTTTATTGTAGAAAATTAAAGACTGATAAATAAGCAAAAGAAAGAAAACACAATGCTTAGAATTCTACCACACAGCAATAATCACTGATATTTTGAGGTATGTCCAGACAAATTGTTTTTCTCTCTCCATGTGTGTACATCAAAAGATTTATGTGCTTCAAACAATGTTTCAAAATTTGAGTGTTTTTTTAAATAGCATAAAACGTGGACATCTTTTCACGTCACTAGTTTTCTTCAGCTACACATTTTTAAGGTCAACATTATGTAGAAATACTCTAGTTTACTTAAATACATTTTAGAAATCTAGATAAATTGCCATTTCACTATAATAAGCATCTTTTCTGGCTAAAACCTTGTTCACACCCTTGACTATTTCCTCACAATACATTTCATAAGGATAATCACTATTAGTATTTCTTAAGGCTTTTAAAACGTCTGGCAAATTATAGCAGCAAGTAAAAACATTGTTTTTCTTCTGGTAAACAATGAATTAAAAACCCTCAGTTGGATATTACTGCTCTGACCTTAATTTGGAAATATATTTTTAGGCTTCCAATCTGACAATCAAAATCACACACCTTTCAAGTTCCAGGTATAGACACAGGACATACATATGACTGTAGAAAACAGAAGAAAATAAGTAGCATCAGTTTTGGTGCAATGATGATTTTCACCAACCAAATGCTTCCAAAAAAGACTTCAATGTTTCTATTTGGTGTGGTTTGGCAATAAACCTAGGTTCAATATAGGGTCCTGTTCTGGACTCAGTATTAGAATTGATATAAAGGAAGTCCACCTTGGATATCAGCTGACTCAGTCTAACAGAACCTTGGCCCATTTACCCTTTCCAGAAGCCAGTTCCATTACGGCGGGAGGGAATTCACAGTTCCATAGCGGACCTGCTCTCTAGAAGGGGTCAACTCCACAGCATCATGAGGTCTGGCTGTATTCCCTAAGTTAGTGTGCTCCATTATTCATGTTGCAGTTGTGGAAGCCCAGTGATATCAAGATTGTAACTAGGACATGTAAGGTGAGAGTGGTGGGAAGTTGAAAACTGTATTTTAAAAAATTACAAGAAGGGTGGACCCAGTGGAAATATTCTGAGAGGGAAGAACCAGGTCTTTGTCTCGGAAGGGAAATGTTTATGAGACCAAAATTGTAGCAAGTGGAAAAACATGTTGGCAGAAGGTCCTGGCAACCACAGGCTAGAATAATTATCTAATTACTATGGTATTTACTCAGCTGGCTTCTAGATTACAAAGCTTTTCAGAGTAAACTAGGCATTATTTTATCAGGTTTCACAAAACTACTGATTGTATGTGTGACAATTCCCAGTGTGAAAGTAGATTCTAAACTGGCTAGTTGAGTCAGACTACAAGTTGAATCAATCTCACTTCTAGACAGCAAGTCTTTTAATTAATCTTGTGGCTAAATGTACAAGTTGCCTGGTAACTGCCTGGAAATGTTCCAGGCCAGGAGACGTTAATGAGGACAGAGCTGTATCATGGCAGAGATGTGAATCCCTTTAGAAAGCAACGTTGGGATTCTGGGACAGACATCTCGGCATGTGTGAGAGGAAGGGCAGAGCCAACAGAGGTGAATAAAGGCTAGATCAGAAACTGTGTTCAAATTTGAGGAACCCCTGGGGCCTCTGAGAAAGAGAATTGGGAAATATATCCCCAACCTTATTTGATTAATAATAAAAAAGTAAAGTGCTTATATTGATATCCTTGAATTAAATGTAGATAGTTGAGCAGGGTCCTTGCCTTTGTTTCTCTTACCTGCTTTGACACAAGGACAGGAAGAAGTTACTTGGTGGGGGTTGGAGGTGGTGTGCAGGTTTGCTAGCCTTTCCTCCTTAGAATATTACATGAAATACTCAGAAGACAAATAATACTGCTAGGAATAGTCCTGTGAACTGACACTCCAGTAATTTTATGATCCTTTAGGAACTTAAAAAAAAAAAAAAAAGTAGAAAATAAGCAAGTAATTTGAAAACTGGAACACCAAGTGAGACTGTAAGAAAAAAAATACATAAATTTTTTATGCATTCAAGTCAACCAAAAATCATATTTAAGGCCTCTAGGCTGAGCACAATGAATAAAATAAACATTTCTGTGCTTTGATCACTTGAGTACTTACTGTCTGTGTGAGCATGTATGTACATATGTGTGTTTATTCTTTTTCCTGCATGCTTAAACTCAGATCTTATTAGGTATGAAAACCAACCAGTTGAAAACCAACCATCTAAATAAATAAAACTCTTAACCTTTAAACTCTTTCATTTAGCCAGATATCTGAAAAAAACAAGATATTAGAAAATGTTTGCTCAACATGTACCAATTATTTTCCCACTTAGTAACACAATTTACAAAGTCCTAATTTTTGATGATACAACCAAAGACTAGGGAAGTCCTAGACTCACTAAAAATAATTCTGGAAAGGTAGGAGGGACTTTCGAAAGAAACAAAATAACACACACACAACATTTACTTGAGATAATAAATACAGGAAGAAAAGAGGAGTGAGGCAAAAGTGTGAAAAAAAAAAATTGTTCTGGCCAGATATGCAACGGTGGCCTGGCATAAAGCAGGAACTAGGGACACGACTGTATGACATAGAACGAACACCCATGAAGTCTGTCTGCGTAATAAATGGTGGAGTTTCCCAGGTTTAGTTATTCTGATACAGGGGGATCTGGCGAGATTGCTGGGGAGAGGGGAGGGACCCAAAGGCGGTGCAGGAGAGCCCGGGCACCAGAGAAGGAAGGGGTCAGGAAATGCCAGAGGCACCGGGGCTGAAACCGCAGCGCGGCGCTGATAATTCCCATACCTCCGGGTAAAGGGTAAATGAAACAGCCCGGGCGCGGGACACCGCAGGAGGCAGCTTCCACAGAGCTCGTGCAGGCTGGAGAGGTCTCCGCGAAACGTGTACCACGGAGTTAACATGGCAGCGCCAGGAAGGGCCAGCCTTCCACTTATCCCGCGGGATTGGCTAGAAAGCACGACGCTTCTGGAGCGCACGGAGCTTTGGGCCCAGACATTTAAACAAAGGGCAGGCAGAGTCGGTGGCACCCCCCTCGGCTGCCCCCCGGTGGCCTGGTCAGGGGCTGGCTCAGCCAAAGCCCAGTCCCACACAACGGGCCGCACCGAGGACACGTGCCCCGGCGGCAGTTCACATGGCGCTGCGGCTCCACACTGTGCGGATGGTCCGGACTCTACACCCCTCGCTTCCTCCGAGATCAGGAAGGTGGGGGTAGGGGGTCGGCGAACTGCCTCAGGCGCTGGGCCGCGCCTAGTGGAGCCCCTGCATGGGCTGCTGCTGTGGGCTGCCGCCGTCCCAGGCCCCCCCCCAGGAAGCTTCTGTGAAGAAGTGGCAGTGTTGGCCCAACAAGTGCGCACTCCAGGGAGGGAGCCTGGCGCTGGAGAGCTGTCGGCGGGTAGCAGGCTGGGGCTCCAGACAGATAAGAATGGAGTTGGTTTTATGCACGCTGCCTCTGGTTCTGGATGCAGCTGGGTTCTTTCTGTGTTTTGCGGAAGAGATTGCCCTAGAGTCGAGAAGTCCCCAGTGCCCCCAAATTGAGCAACATTTTAATAAAGACCTTTTTTCTTCCCCACCAGTCTTTGTTTTATGCCTGTCTTCGGTGGTGAGCAGCCGAATCCCATTCTGCTCGGTAAGAATTCCACCACTGGCATCCCCACACCGTCTTCCTCAGGAAATCTCACTTATTTTTAGCAGTCTGATGACCATATCTAGACTAATCATGATGCTGCTTAAAATTTTCACTGGTTTTCCACCCCAAATAGATGAAGTTGGTACTTCCAGCAGGGGCCGGGCGGTTCTCTATGGCCTTACCTCTCACTCTGATCTTGCAGTATCTCCAGCAGCTTGGATAGACTACCATGCTTCCTTCCTCAGGCTATCTCCTTGGAATCCAATAATGAGAGTAAAAATACAACAGAACGTTCAAATCAAACACTTCCTGCCTCAATATCACCTGGAGTGTCAATTTCTTAAGATATAAAATTCCAAAGTGAGTATGAGATGGTTTGCCATATGCAGAACCTAAAAAAGCAAATCTCAGTGAACTGTTCCAGTCACCAATGTGGACCTCATGCTCGGGAAACCTAGAGGAAACTGGCAGCAGGGAAGTCATGGCCAACTTGGGACCAACTTACACTCCCTCAGGCTTTTGGGGCAAATGATGCATGAATGTTTCCCATGGATCAGATGTGGTCCCTATGAAGGAGTGAGCTTTTGTGAGCTCACCTCTGATTTTTTCCTTCTGTACTGAGGGGCAGAATGTGAAGACAAGCCCTGATGCCTAGGAGCCGAGGAGAGTTGCAAGCCACCATCTGGAACAGAGGTACAGTGTGGGTCAAGTAACCTTCAGGAGAGAATGCCCCACCAGCCCCTCCTCTTACCCCCCAACACTACTGTCATGGAAATTTACATACACACTCCAGGGGAGCACCCATAAGGGAGTTACATCATTACATTTGGAAGATCCACAGAATGCAAAGCCACTCTGTAATGGCACCAGCCCAAGCAGACCTATCCTCTCTATCAACTCGCCTCCCATCCATCCTTCCGAGGGTCAGAAGCGGGGTAGTGACCTGGTGTTTGGGAATGAGGAGGAGCAGCATCAGGGGGAGAAACTGGAAGAAGCCACACGCACTCCCTCCCCCACTGCAACTTTCCCAGTGAATCAGGCCTGACCTGAGGGAGAGTTGATGCTGAAGTCAGAGTACAAATTAATATCTGGGACTGATAGTCTAATTTCTAAAATGAGACTGTTTGTCTTAAGGTCTGTCATGTAAGAGAAAAAAAGTCATGGCCTGCCAGTTTTCATCCAGAGGCAGGACAGTATTTCCCACCATTAAGTTTATTTATGCTCCTCATAACATTGTGTAGCACTCCGAGTCCTGAGAACCACACAGAAAAAGGAAGGAAGCAATGTGAGCGTTGATTTTCAAAAGCAGAGCCAGTCCTCACAACATTTTTAAATTGTTAGTCATTTCTCACTTTACTGCCTTTTGAGAAACTACCCTCTTGTTAGGAACCAAAGGTGCCCTGCTCAGTGTCATTCAGCTACCTGAGTTCCAGAACAGACACAAAATGCAGCAGTTTGGATTTCACAGGGTATGTCTGGAATGATGGAAACAAGTATGAGCCCCGGAGAAGGGGCAGGTCATTGTTTCCCTGTATTAACAGAGTCCCCGAATTTCAGACTCCAAATCTCAGGGTCACTCAAGGTTACTCTTCTCTCACTCTGACCTCAGAGACTGATAATTTAACCACACAATTTCCAACACTTAGTGAGCCATTTTTGTTACTTCATGAAACACTGTCCTGTTGCACTTTGTGCCTCTGGAAAACTTTTAAAACTCATCTTCATTCCCCATCCCCAAATTAGCTTATGTAGTACTTTCGGTTTTCCAAAAAGCTAAGTTCAATGGGATTTACAACACAATTATAACCTCTCCTTTAAAATATTCAGTCCCTCCCAGTTGCCTACAGAAATAATCCCAAATTCCTCACACTCTCAGTTTTCTCTGGTCAAGACCTTGTCTTACTCCATTCATTTTTATTCTTTGAAGAGCTATCTGCCCCAACCAAAAGCAATGGCTTGTTCTCAGATTTGCCACACACCAGCTCACTTAACCACATCGGCTCCTGTGGTCCTCCGCTCTTGGGCTCTTGCCCTGCTGTCCTGATTGGGCTATTGCCTAACCGGCACTGACCAGGGGCAGAGTGTATCCCTCTCCCGGCCTTCCCAGACCACTTACCCACCTGAGTCATTCATAAACAACCAGTAAGTTATTTCTGCTCATGTCCCAGACACTGGGGATACAGAAGTGAAAAAATAAGACAAAAATCTGTGTCTCATAAAGGAGCCAAGTAACTAAAATAAATAAGATACACAGTATGTAAATATAGGGTGAAATATGATAGGGATAAAATCCAGCAGGGAAGAGCGATAGGGAATATGGGGGAAGCTGCAGCACTGAGGATGCTTCACCCACATCCCCTTGGTACTACATGTTCTTGTGCACATTGAAGGCCTTCCGCTGCAAGCAGAGTTGATTCTCCACTTAAAGGCATTCTGTGACCACAGATGCCTGCTCTGTCTACACGCAGGGCAGTCTAGAGTGCCAGGAATGACATTCCTGGGAGCACCCCTCAACCAATGTACAATGGGAATTGCTGGATGAATACTTCTCAAGTGAGACAACTCTGGGGTGTATTTTGTACAGTGTCCTGGGGATCCCAGTGGGATGTCAGCTTTAGTGGGTCACAGGAGTAAACTACTCACAAATGTAACCTATTCTGTCTTCCTTTCCTTCTCTGCCTCATTTCCCCATTTCTTTACTAATGTTCCAGGGGATTATCTCCCAAATAAATGACTTTCTCTTAAGTGCTTTTATCTGGATCTGTTTACAACTCAGTATAAGATAGAGGTAGTTGAGGAATGTTTAACTGAGTAAAGATTTGAAGGAGGTGAAGGAGCAAGCTGTGAAGTTATCTTGGGGAAGAACAGTCAAGGCAAAGAAAACATCAAGAGCAAAGTTCTTGAAACACTAGTGTTCCTGGCTTGTTCACAGAACACTGAGAGGCCAGAATGCAGAAATAGGTGAGCTCAGAGAGGATGAGGGACCAGCTCATGCTGGACCTCACAGATCATCATAAGACTGCTAGGTTTTAATCAGAGTGAGATGAGAAGCCATTGGAAGGTATTGAGTAGAAGAGGGACATGATCTGACTGATATATTTTTAAAAATCACTGGCTTTTTGGTTGAGACAAGGGTGGGAGAAAAGAGATGGGTCATGAGACAGGCGCAATAAGCCAGGTCGTTACTGATGGGTTTCGAATCACAGTAGAAGTAATGAAGGAGGCTAGCAGTGGTCTCATTCTGTATCAGTTGTGAGAGCAGAGCTAATAGAATGTGCTGAAGTGAGAAAGACTGCAAGGGGAGCAAATTTTAAAGGGAAAATTAGGAGTTCAGTTTAGGACACGTTAAAGTTGAGAGGTCTTGTAGGCAACCAAGTAGAGATTTGAGTGGCAAATTGGATATAAGTAAAGCAGGACTTTAGGGAAATTGTCTAGGCTGGAGATTAAAAAAATTTTTAACCATGAGCACATAGATAGAACTTAAAGGCATGAAAGCAGAACAGATTCTCAGCAGAGTGAATGTAGACAAAAGAGAGAAGAGGGTCACAGACTGATCCCTGACCTACCTGAGTGTTTAGAGATAAGGGTCAACCTGCAAAGGAGATTGAGAAGGAGCAGTTGGAGTAGTAGGATGGAAACCACGTGTATACGGAGTCATGAAAGATGGAGAAGAAAGTTACTCTTTCAAATGCAGTTAACAGGTCAGAAAAATGAGTGCCTCCTTCTGCTAATGTTTGAAGTAATTGTTTGCTGCATAACTAATCATGAACTGCCTTCTGTCACCATCATTTCTAGCATCACCTTGAAATATATCTTTGATTGATATTTGGCTTTTTATGTGTTTATGTGTCATTTTCTTGACCAGAGTATAAACTTTTCTAGGGGAAGACTATCACATAAATTTCCTTGATTCCCAAACAGAACTCAGCAGAGGCATTCACTGTATGTAATAGACACATGATGAACATTTAGTATTTTAATTTGCATATTCAACTGAAATATCACATGAAATATTGCCTTGTCAATCTGTATGGAAGTGATTTGTTTGTTTTGTGAACTCTAGTTGTACTTATTTTCTGCACTTAACAATATTGCTTTGCATTGCAAGTTATCTTTTCATAGTTACGAGTCATATCACCTTTAACAAGGGATTCAGAATACTTTGATGGCAAGGAATCAGTTTCAAAAATTTTTATGTACTCTAAATGGCCAAGAATTCATTCATTCATGAAATCTTCAATCTTGTCTGTATCAGAAGTGCCTTAAATAAGTGCTTATTAATAAATACTTGTTTCCCCAGTATGTTCTTCCTTTCTGACCCAGTACACATTCTTTAGAGTCTCAGATTTCTGACCCTGCATTGATATGCAAAGCTATGTTGCTCTACACCTGAGGAAAGTTGGGTTATGGCATTATTATAATAATCACAATCACTGAAATTTGTTTACTTTCACAAACAAAAACACATTAAAATAGTGGTTTATGCATCTCAGTTCTGAGAAGGAGGTGATGAGCAAAGGATTGTGTGACCCAAGCTACAAGGATGACTTTCTTGGATATTAAAATAGATCTGTATATCACATTTTTCTTTTTCAATTCTGGGCACACCCACCCCTGTAACTGACCTGGAAAATGCATTAACTTATCTCCTCATTTGGCCCAGCAGGTTTTGATCTGGACTACAGGTTATAAAAATTAGAGAAAACTGAAGTTGCCCAAAAATGGAGCCTATGAGGTTCTTATAAATGGAACAACATGGAGGAAAGTTTCCATTAGGAAACTTCAATAAGTAAAGATAAAAAAAAAAAAATCACTTAATTTTTCAGCTGAGGCTATCTAAACAAGCAAAACTAAGAGATTCCTACTCATAAATAGAAATTTCATATGCTAGAATAGTGATGAATCATTTTCTTACTCAACTAAATATGAATCCAATATGACTGCAAACTTCATGCCTTCCAAGATGACAAAACAGAAATGTCCTCCCAGGGACAGTGGGAAAGCAAGTGAAGAGCAATATTTAGTGTCAGCACTTAATACAGAGATTAGTTAGAAAATTATATATTGTGATTGACAGCACCACTACTTTTGTGATTTTCACTTTTAAATTTCACATTTTACAACTATAATTTCCAACACATAAAAATTGCCCTTATTAATAAATTCTAAAAAGTAAAGGAAACTTCACTGAGATTTTTTTCTGACATTTCTAATGTGGCACCGAGTATCTGACCTTATCATGGAGGAATAATAACCCAGATTATGTAATATATCCTGGAATTACACACAGAAGTTGAAGACTAAGACTTTAATTTATAAAGAAAAGAAACATGGAGTTCTAACCTGGCCATATGATCATGGGATTCTTCATTGTGATGTGATCTTACTAGCCATGAAACTTAAATGTTTTAAAGGATTAAAGAATATATATATATATATATATATATATATATATATATATATATATATCTCAATATTTAAATCAGACTTCCAGCAAAAACTGCCCAAAAAGTCAGAAAGCATAGCAAAAACAGGAATTTTTTGTCACTATATTAAATAAAAATCCGAGGAATCAAAGCAATTCCTGCCCACTATAACTGAGATATGGAGAACAAAAATTACTCGGAAGAAATATAGTAGGACAGAGGTGTTAGCTAGTGCTATGGTGGTGATTGTATGGTTTATGTTTTCATATTATTGTCCTGGCTTTGATCTCTGCACTCATGAAGTTTGTGAAGTCCCATGACTAAGGAGTTTGATCTCAGGAACTGCTGGTCACTACAGGGGAAGGGACTAGATAAGTAGAAGGTGGAAGTGGAAACAAGAACTTAGTTGGCTTTTCCCTGGTTTGTTTTAGAATCTAGAAAGGTTTCTGGTATTCTATGGATAACATGAAAAAGAGCCAAACTACACAGGAGATTATTATTCACTACAAAGTTTCTTCCAAACAACCTATACTAAAAATATAATATTTACCTCTCTGAAATCACAATAAGAAGAGAATTAATTAGAAAGTTTGGGAGAGAAAACAAGGTAAAAAAGTCAAAGGAGAAGTTTTTATCATTATACTTAAATTTTTTTGTTTATTTAAAAGTATAATTTAGTTAAAGAAAAGGAGATAGAGAAAATAGGGCATTATATTTTTAATTAAACTTTTTATTTTGAAATAATTGTAGATGGCATGCACTTTTTGCCCAGTTTCCCTTAGTTGCAATATTCTGCAAAACTATAGCAAGTGTGCATTGGATTTTAATGTGGTAGGGTAGAGCATATCTTGAATGGAGTATGGTAACTGTTTGCATTAAAAAAATTTAAAAAAAAACATGTCTATGAGATGCATCTGGATTCCACATAGGTCAGGGCAATTTCATAAAGACACAGGGCTGTAGAAAGTAGTTAACTTTAAGAAAGTTATGATCAGTGAACCAAAGTGGAACATATTTGAGGTCCAGAATACAATCTGAAAATTTTGCAAGTTAACAAAGACATGAAAATAGCTGAAGCCAGAATTACCCTCATACGAAAACTAGACAAAAACATTAAAAAGAAAGAAAACTATAGACCAATCTCTCTCATGAACATAGATGTAAAATTCGCAATAAATATTAGAAAATCGAAAACAACAATGTGTAAAAGTAATTATACACCATCACCAACTGTAGTTTATCTGAGGTATGCAAGGCTGTTCAATACTCAAAAATCGATAATGTAATTTATTACATCGGCAGACTAAAATGGAAAAGTCACATGGTCATATCAATAGATGCAGAAAAAACATTTACCAAAATTCAACACCCATTTATGATAAAAACTCAATAAACTAGGAATAGAGAAGAACTCTCTCATCTTGAGAAAGAATAGCTATGGAAAACTACTGCTAACATAATACTTAATAGTGGGAAACTTGAAGTTTCTCATAAGATCAAGTACAAGAATGTCCTCTCTCCCTACCTCTTTTCAACGCTGTACTGCAAGTTCTTTACAGTAAGGCAAGAAAAGGAAGTAAAGCTATAGAGATTGCAAATAAAACTGTCTTTGCAGGTGACATGATTGTTGATCTAAAAAATCGAATCAGCCCTGGCCAAGTGGCTCAGTTAGTTTGAGCATCATGTCGTGCACCCCCCCCCCCCCCCCCCCGCCAAAAGGCCACAAGTTTGATTCCTGGTCAGAGCATGTACCTAGGTTGTGGGTTCGATCCCTAGTTTGGGCATATATAGGAGACAATTGATCAAAGTTTCCTTCTTTCTCTCCCCCCCCCCTTCCTGTCTCTAAAACTAATAAACATATCCTTGGGTGAGGATTAAAAAAACAGAATCAACCAAAAACCCTCCTAGAACTAACAAGTAATTATGCAAAGGTTGTAGGATACAAGGTTAATATACAAAATTCAATCTTTTAAAAATATACTAGCAATGAACAGGTGGAATTTGCAATTAAAAACAATGTCATTTGCATTAATACACCCCCCCAAAATGAAAGACTTAGGTATAAATTTAACAAAATATGTACAATACCTATTGAGGGAAACTGCAAAACTCTGATGAAAGAAATCAAAGAGGAACTAAAGAAATAGAGAGGTATTCCATCTTCATGGACAGGAAGATTCAATATTGTTAAGATGTCAGTTCTTCACAACTTGAGCCATGATTCAGTAAAAATCCCAGCAAATTATTTTGTGAATTCCAACAAGTTTATTCTAAAGTTTATATGGAGAGGCAAAAGATCCAGAAGAGCTAATACAATATTGAAAAAGTGAAACAAAGTTGGGAAATTGTCAATACCTAAATTCAAGATTTGCTATAAGGCTACAGTAATCACAACAACGTGGTATTGGTAAAAAAATATATACACACAGAAGACTTCTGGCCAAGATGGAGGCTTAGACTGACACGCTTGGTCTCCCTCTACAACTAAGTAGGAATACAACTACCTCAAAAGAAAAGATAACCAGAAATTCCAGAAAATAAAACTACATAGAATCCCAACGTATGAAGTTATAAACCAGCGGTGCTGGTCCAGACGGGTAGGAGGGACAAGAAACTGCAGTCTTGTCTGTGGTAGCAGCAGGGTTAGCGGTGGGACTGCGAGAAATGCCAAGGGAGCAATCCCGGCTGCAGTCGAGACCAGACAGCTCATGATTCCAATGCTGGGAAAGGCAGCCCCCCCATTGCCTCGGACAGTGAGGCCCAGAGGGTGGGGGGACAGATCCCAGTCTCTCAGCAAAGAGTAACGGCAGGAATTCCATCTTAGACCCCTGCCCCCCCACAAAGTGCCACAGTGCAGCGAAAAAGGTCACTGAACGCTGCCGGTCACCAGGTAGTGACGAGTGCATGGGGCTCCACCCCCTATAGCCTGCCCAGGAAGCACAGCTAAACACAAGACTGTCAGATGAAGCAGACAATGATTGAAATCCCGGTGATGCAGCTCACCAGGTAGCAAATGCTGGACCTGACAGACGAACAAATAGGAAACCTTTCTGAGGCTCAGTTCAGAGCTATAGTCATAAGGTGGCTTACAGAATTAACAAAAGATTTGGAACAAGACAGGGAAGGAATGAAAGCTACTCATACTGAAACAAACAAAAACACATACGAGACAAGTGGTGAGGAAATAAAATCCAGAGATCAAATCAACAAATCGGAACACAGGGAAGGAACAAACAGTCAACCGGTGCAGAAGGAGGAAACAAAAAGTAAGGAAAGTGAGGAGAGGCTCAGAAACCTCTGGGACAGCTATAAGCGAATGAACATTTGAATAATAGGACTGCCAGAGGGCAAAGAAGAAGAACTGGAAATTTAAAAATCATGTGAAAAAATAATGAAGCAGAACTTCCCTAACTTGGGGAAGGAAATAGACTTACAGGTCCAGGAAGCACAGAGAGTTCCAGAAAAACTGGACCCAGGGAGAACCACTCCAAGACACATTATGATCAAAATGTCAAAAATTAAAGATAAAGAGAGAATCTTAAAAGCAGCAAGAGAGAAGAAAAGAATCATGTAAAGGGGGTCCCAATTAGACTATCAGCTGATTTCTCAAGGGAGACCCTGCAGGCAAGAAGGGACTGGCAAGAAATATTCAAAGTAATGAAAATCAAAAACTTACAGCCATGAATACTCTATCCAGTGAAACTGTCATTCAGGATAGAAGGGCAGAGAAACTGCTTCCAGGACCAAGTAAAACTGAAGGAGTTCATTAGATCCAAACCCCTATTATATGAAATGTTAAAGGGACTGGTTTAGAAGAAGAAGAATCAAAACTATGAACATTAAAATGAAAACTGCATCACAACAATAGAAGCTAGGGAATTGAAACAAAGGCAAACTAAGTAGGCAATGAGAGTGGAAAAAGAACTATAGGTATGGGGAACATATTGGGGGGAGGTCAGCAGGAGTGGGAAGCGGGTAAGGGAGGGAGATGGTACAGGAATTAAGAAGCGTAGTAGGAGGGAATGGAGTAGACAGGAAGAGGTTGAGAAGAACTATATGCACAACCAATGGAAATGGACTAAAAGGGGGGGACAACTGGAGGGAGGGGGTCACAGGGTGGAGGGGAGCAGAGGGAAAAGAAATTAGGACAACTATAACAGCACAATCAATAAAACATAATTAAATTTAAAAAAGATACGTACACCAATAGAAGAGAACAAAGAGTCCAAAATAGACCTATATATTCAACTAATAAAGGAGCAAAGACAATAAATGAAGCAAAGATAGTCTTCACAATAAATGGTTTCAGAACAACTGGACATCCACCTGCAAAAAATAAATCTAGATACAGATTTAACATCTTTCACAAAAATTAACTCAAAATAAATCACAGACCTAAATGTAAAATGAAAACCTGTAAAACATTCTAGAAGGTTGCATAGAGGAAGACCTAGATGACCTTGGATATGTCAATGATTTTCTTGGTACAATGTCAAAGGCATGATCCTTTAATAAATGATTAATAACTTGGGCTTTATTTAAAGTAAAAACTTCTCCATGAAAGACAATGTCAAGAGAATGAGAATACAAAGCACGGACTGGGAGAAAATATTTGCAAAATATACATCTGATAAACGACTGTTATCCAAAGAACTCATAAAACTCTACAATAAGAACACAAGCAAATAGGCCAAGGAATTTAACAGGTACCTCACTAAATAATTTATACAGATGGCAAATAAACATGAAAAGATGCCCCATACCCAATTTCATGAGAGAAATGCAAATTAAAACAACTACAAAATACCAATATATCTAGAATGTCCAAAATCCAGAACACTGGCTATACCAAATGCTGGCAAGGTTGTGGAGTAGCAAGAACTCTCACTCATGGCTTGTGGGAATAAAAAATGATACAGCCAATTTGGAAGACAGTTTGATAGCTTCTTAAAAACTAAACATACTCTTACTATATGATCCAGCAAATGTGTTTCTTGGCTTTTATCTTAAAGAACTGAATACTTATGTCTACAAAAACCTGCAAGTGGATGTTGATAGCAGCTTTATCTGTAATTGCCAAAACTTAGAAGCAACTATGGTGTCCTTCAGTAGGTGAATGGATAAATAAATTATGGTACATCCAGACAATGGAATATTTTTCAGTGCTAAAAAGAAATGAGCTATGGACTTTGGATGATAATAATGAGGCAATGTAGGTTCATCAGTTGTTAACAAACTTAACACTCAAGTGGGAATATTGGTAATGGGGGAGGCTATGCACATGTAGGGCCAAGAAGTATATAGGAAGTCTCTGACCTTCCCTCTCAAATTTTTTGTGAACCTAAAAGTACTTTAAAAAAGTAAAATCTTAAAAAAAAAATGTGTAGCTGGGCGATAGAAAAAAAGAGAGAGAAATTGCATAGTTATCTTTTAAGCAAAAATGAATGTCTACTATTTCTGACAACAGGAAAAGTCTTTTAGTGAAGGTGACAGCTAGAGAAGACAATTTTGACAAGAGGTTTTCCGTGACACTTAAAAATTCATGATAGAAGGGAGTTGATCACCCATGTTTTTCTCTATTTGTTATGCAGGCAAATTTTTAGTAAATAGCTTTGAGAAGCTGAATTTATCTATCAATCCATTTATGTATCTGTTTATAAATGAAAGCTGGGTGTATTTTAATAATTACTAGATGTAATATTTCTGTCTTGGTTCTTTTATCTTGTATTTCAATGAACTTTTATAACTGTGATTCTGTCCTTTGTTCAGTGAAAGTAGCAAAATTTCATTACATTTTATTGTCTGAATTTCTCTTATAGAGAAGTGAGAGTCTGGGAACTGGGCTGGGAAGGGGGATTCAAACAGAACTGAGAGTAATTCAGAGAGTGCATCCAAGAAGAAAACTCAACTCAAGAGCCAAGCCGTCAATCCAGCTGCTGAACAGCTGCTGGGCACTAACTGCTAAGAGCACCCTTCACACAGGAGAGAAGCCAGGGGAGAGATACTGACAGAGAACCCAGCTTTGAGGTTCAGTGCAAACAAGGAAACTCCCAACCAGAAGCCTTGGAAGGGAGGGCAGGAAATGAAAGACTGTGAGATTCCCTGAAGGTGTGCTGAAGCTACAGTCACTTTATATAGGACAGCCATGGGCTCACTCTCATGAGGAGGGTGACAAAGAAAATTCCAAAGGGATATAGAAATCATTCACTGGAACATTACTCAGTCATAAGAAAAGGTGGCATACTGCCATCATGAATGGGTCCCGCAAATACCATGCTAAGCAAAATAAGTAAGAAAAAGACAAGAACCATATGATTTCACTCATATTTCAGATTGTTACAGTGGGAATTTTAACTGTGGGGAATTGTAACCCATCCCATCAGTCTCAGACTAATATGCAGCTTGTAGATAAACAGCATGTTCGTATAAGAATTCTAGAAACTAACTTAAAAAAACAACAACAAAAAAAAAACAAAACAGACTCTGACCTTCAAGCATCCCAGCTCCAGATTTGCTGACCATCATGCATGGAGCCAGGGTGATGTGAAGCCAGGATGACTAAACTAGAGTGATGCACACTGAGATATTGAAATGAACTGTGTTATCTTTATGTAGAGAACTGTTCAACCCCCTCCCTTGATCTCTTCATTCTGTTCCTCCCCCCCTCCTTCTAAAAATCTCTGCCTCCACTCAGATGCTAAGATGAGTCCACCATCTTCCAGAGGACCGGCGTCTGAATAAACCACTTTGCTTTACACCAGCACCTGCCTCTTAAGTGTTGGCTTTCATAACACCAGGCAGCCAGACCTGCACTCGATTACAGGATATAAAACTGAAAGCAAAAATAAACAAACAAGAAAAACAAGCAAACAGTCATAGACACAAACAACAGTATAATGATTACCAGAAAGAAGAAGGGTGGGTGTAGTAGTAATAGTAAAGGGGTCAATTATATGATGACTGAAGAAGATTTGACTTTGGGTGGTGGGCACACAAACGCAATACAAATGATGTATCATAGAAATGCACACCTGAAACATATAATTTTATTAACCCATTTCATTCCTATCAATTTAATTTAAAAAATAAAATATTGTTCTTGATCTGTGGTTGGATTTGCAGATGTTAAACCCAAGGATATGTAGGTCTGAATGTATATTTATAGAAAAAATCCACATATAAGTGGGGCATGGCGATCTTTGTATTACAGGCAGATTTTCATGGTATTACAGTAGCTGAACACTGGTTTCATTATTATAATGCGTTTACATTCCTCTGCTCTCTGTCTCCTTTCACAGATGCCTTAATCTGCTCTGTGCTGTCAGGTCTCACTGAGTCCTCCTCCAGCTTCTCTATCCAGGTTGATAGGACAGTGACTCCACTCGAGTTGGGGGCAGAAGCAAGAAGCTGAATGCCCTGGGCTCTGCGGTTCCCTTTTCTCCCTTGCCCCTTTGAAAAAAGGGCTTGTCCCCCTAATTCTCTCTCCTCAAGTTCCCCTATTCCTAGGCTTGAGCCACACATTTTGGACCCTGAGGGAGAAGTTTGGTAGGAGGTCAGTACAGTGTGCTATATGTCACATATGTCAGAATAATTGCTAGATATTGTGCCTGCCATCATGACACTGCTAACGTAGACTTGCATGATAACACTGTTGGGCACCATTTTCCATATGAGGGTTTTGGATTCAGAGAGAGCAGTAATACTCTTCTCTTCAAATTCATGGTCTCTCAATAAATAAAAGAAAATATTTTTCTGCCTGGCTAGTGTGGCTCAGGTGGTTGGAGCATCATCCCATAACCAAAAGGTTGCAGGTTTCATCCCCAGTGAGGGCACATGTCTAGATTGCGGGTTTGATCCCCCATCTGGGCAAGTACAATACCCGGTCTTCGCACACACAGAAGGCAAACAATTGATGTTTCTTTCTCTCTCTCTCTCTCTCTCTCAAATCAATGAAAAAAATGTTGTCAGGGGAGAGGATAAAAATAAAAAAAAGTATTTTGCCATTTAAATTAATATTTGTTCGGCAGCCGTCCATCTCAAGAGACGATGGTGTAGCTTCTTAAGAGTCTATCTGCACCGCCGAGAATGGCTGTGCAGTCCGACTCGGGAGTGACACGGTATCTGTCTCCTCCCATGTTAAATCGACATCTTGCGATGACGCTGGAGTGTCCTCTCCAGTGAAGCTGAAGCTACAGAGCCTGGGCAGGGTGATATGAGGGTCTGCTGTTGCCCATGCAGCAGACCCCCCCCTCTCTTCGCAGCTGAAGGGTCCAAGGGAAAGACGGAGTCAATACAGCTTGGCTTCAGGTGCGCCGCAGGAGTTGCCGGTGTTGACTACAATGTCAAACCGCCTTAGGGACTCCGGCTCCGGATTTTCTGTCGGGGTTTACTCCCTTAGCCTTTCCCCTGAAGAGGTATGCTGCAAGGCAGCGGAGGTTTTTTGGAGTCAGAGTTTTCCTTCTCTGATGTGCCCTGACTGGAAGATCGAACCAGCGACACTTAGCTCGCAGGCCGACGCTCAATCCACTGAGCCAAACCAGCCAGGACAAATATTTGTTATTTATGGTTAAAAGTGAAACATGTAAATATATTTTTCATAGAAAAAATGTTTTATAATGGTATACTTGGTATGGCTCCAATTTCACAAAATATTTGGATAAGTGTGTACATGCCTAGTCAAAAAAACAAAATATTTACAGTGCTTATTTCTGAGCTGTAGAGCTAGTGATTAGTTTCTTCTATAGATTTTCCTAATAAAAATTAGTTACAAAATTGTTGCCTTATAACTTATCTAAATTTTAAGAACAAATTTTTGTTGAGCTCTTGCCAGTACAAAGTCACAGCTAATTTTTGCCCTTTTTATTGGAAAACAAAAAAAACTAACTGTAATGCAGAGATCAAACATGTGCAAATACAAAATAAGTACATATAATTTTATTATATAAATAAAAATCTACCAAATGTGCATTCAAACATATAAACTTATAACCAGAACACAGCTGGAAGGCAAAAAGGAGCTGGTAATGGTGTTCACCAGTGGAGAAGGAGATCAGGCAGCCATAAGATACTATGGTCTCCTTAGATCTTTGGTACTTTCATACCATGTGAATTTTATAAATTAAAAAGAAATAATTTTTAAAATGAAAAAAAGCATGTATTTAAATTCCTCTATTTTTTTCATTCAGGCTTTTATCCTTTCCTTAAACATAAATCCTTTTCCATTGTTAGAATAGATTGATATGGTTTTTATTTACTTTGACTTACTGCCAAAAACGTAGGGTCTCCTATTGCCCTGTTTGGATAATAAATAACTAAAACCCATTTTCCCATTAAATGTTTCAACACTGAATGTTGTGGAAAACTTTTGCTTTCTTTGCAAAACGTCTCACAGTGCTGCTATTAAAGATGATGTAACTGCTGCGTTTGGCTCTGCTTTCAGATAGGTGAAGGTTTCTTTATAGGAAAGTCTTGAAATTAAGATCAAGGCTTGTAACCGCACAGTTATCAGTCAAATGCTGGGGCCTGACATTTACTTGTACACTGATTCATTCATGCAGGCTCACTCAGATGAGCCCAGAGCTTTTCTCAGTTTTCAACTTCCTTCTTCTAATTTTCACTTTTATGAACTGACTTGTTTTTTCTGGGAGTGAAAAGACTTGGAGGCAACACAATGGAGCAAGCTAGTCTTCTCAACAACAGAAAGGCATGCACAGAGAAAAGGCATGGATCAGATGACTTCCCAAAGTCTCTGGCAGCCTAACCTATATTTGGAAAATATTTACTTAGGTTGTCTCGGGTTTATCTAAGCATGATTTGTAGTTTGTTCCCACGGTTACATGAAAACTGTATGTGTTAACTCATATATTTTGACACTAACTGATGACAGATGACTTGTGTGCAAAGACCACTGTATTTAAATAGTTAGGAGGGAAATGAGGACATGAAGGAGCTAATGAACATTTTAAAGGTGGTAAAGTTAATGTTCTGGTGGCATCAATTAACTACCTTGGCACTCATATAAATGTTTATAACAGTTATATGAGTTCCTGAGCATTTATTTACCTAGTCAAAGGTTAAGAGCATTAAGAAGTGGGAAAAAAATGGATCTGAGATGAGAAACCTGAGAAATCTTAAGATAATTGCTATTTCAGCAGTGGTGGAGACTAATAGACTACTGGCCTGAAACCAACTCTGCAATGAGGAAGATGGAGTATTGAAAGATAACCAGACAAAAGTAAGTGCCAGATATGAAAACTAAACAAGTTATAAACAATCTTAATATGATAACAAAGGGGATGTGGGTTAGAATTCTGAGAACTGTAATTCAAAGCATTGAGAACAAAAATTGAACTACCTGTCATCATAATGGAAACATTTCATCTTACATGGTCTGTAACCCTAGTTCTGAGGATTGCTTATAAGAGTTACATAGGAAGCAAAAATTAAGAAAAACAACAAAAACAAAAATTAGAGAGCATATTTAAGACTACAGCTCAGCAGTGGCATTTATATTGATGAGGCCAGTATAACTCACCTGTGTAGTAGGTGGTTTAAAATTGAAAACCCTTTTATACTGAATGAACTTATTTTATTTGATACAAAAATGGATTATGAATTCAAAGGAAAACGCTTTCTTATATACTTAGTCTTTTTTATACTGATCATGAACTCATCATGGGAATAGATGTTTGGTAAAATGTGATTACTTTGAAACATGTCTTAGTCACATGTGCTTTTATATATAGTAAGTATTTTATATTCAAATTAAAAAGAAAGAGAAATAGAGAATATAGACAATTACTTCTGTTTTTGGTTTTTTAAGATAGCAGATAATGAAGATAAAAATGATCCAATAAGAAGGGTAAAATCAATTATACAGGAGAGAAAGGACTTTGGCAGGAATGGAAAGCCTTGAGTCAGACTGGGGCTAAATCCACTGCATGTGTTAGGAAAGAGGTACTAGGAGCAGGAACCTACAGCCAGGTTGCGTGGGTAGAGATTCAGGTAGGTTGGTAGATTTGGTGTTGAGGATGTGTGCATTTTCTTATTTTTCTCTGTAAAAGGATGGGAAAAGATGTTAGCTGAGAGTTAGGAAATATGAGAGAGTGAAGTATGAGGAGAAAGAAGATGTGAGAGAATCCCTTCGGAGGCATTACTGGAGGTCCCACTTGAAGAAAATGGCCATTAATTTCAGAAGAGATTGCTTCAGACACATGGGTAATGGTGCAAAGTGGGCAGAAAACTGGATTTCATCAGGGTAGACTTTTTCAGGCAAATAAATGGAAAGAGAGGGAGGAAAGGGCATTGGGTTCATCTTCCAGGAGTGAGTATAATTAAAGACTCAAAGAAATTAAACCAGATGTGGGCTTGATGGACAGTGAAAAGGTAGGGGAGAGGATAATAGCTTAGAGGTCCTGGTGGCATCAAACAATTTTCAGAGAGAGGGTTCCAGTGAGAGTGGGCTGAAAGTGAGGTTACGGGGGTTGGAGAACAGTAAGCCTGAAATTCTGATTTTTAGAAGGTGAAGTTATTGGTAATGGCAGTTCTAGAGGATGGACCTGGAGTGACTGACTGAGATGGGTTTGAGGAAAGATGACCAGATATGAGCAAGACAAGGAGCTGACCGAGAGACTCGGAGGCTGTGGGACCATTTGCCTAAATATTGAAATCAACTAAAATTCATGTCTGAATTTAGAAAGAGAGAGAGAAGAAGGAGGAGGAGGAGAAGGAGGAGGAGAAGGAGGAGAACGAGAACAAGAATGAGAACGAGAACAAGGACAAGGACAAGGACAAGAACAAGAACAAGAACAAAGGAGGAGGAGGAGGAGGAGAAGAGATGGAAACAGTGGGCTAGGTTCTAAATTTTCCAAAGAATAGGAGTGACTGATGGGAATGTACCACAGGGAAGGTAGATAGTGATAGTCTGATGCCATGTACATTTAAAATTAGCATTTTAAGAGATGTAAGTGAAAACATTATTAATAACCATTAATATTTGTCAGAAAAGAAGTCACATCAGATGCAGCTAGTTTATATTAAATAAAAGAAAACACACCAAAATGATTTTATGTACCTAATAATGAAACTAGAGGGCAAATATTTATCATGACTATAACTGTTATTCTTACTCTTACAGAATTAATAAGAAATTTCAAATTCAGGATGTTGCCAG
Source organism: Furipterus horrens (assembly GCF_987537825.1). Taxonomy (NCBI): domain Eukaryota; kingdom Metazoa; phylum Chordata; class Mammalia; order Chiroptera; family Furipteridae; genus Furipterus; species Furipterus horrens. The sequence continues at coordinate 121,712,023 of NW_028327172.1, read as the reverse complement.
TTAACTTCTAACTTGAGAATTGTGACAGAGTTAAGTGAGAACACTAATGGAATGTTTGGAAGGGGACCTGACCAATAGTAAGCACCTAATAAAAGGTTATGATGGAGTAAAACTAAAGATGACTTTCTATGAAGAAGAAATTCCAAATTGGTTTTCCCACTTTTTAAAAATACATTGTCTTAAACCAAAGTACAAATTTTATATCAAAGGTCACCTTGATCTATACTGGTTTTCCCTAACTTGTACTCCCTAAGTTTTCTAAAATTTCTGAGAAAATTTTGTTAAGAAATATAAACCGTGCTTCTGGATATTATAAGTACTGGAGGAAATATTTAATAATGGATGTTGGGACAAGTGGCTAGCAGTATTTTTATAATTATGGGTGCATATTAATATGCCAAACCCAGAATCCATATAGCTGGATATATTTGATTACCTAAATATGGCAAGAACAAATGAATAAACCTTAAACAAGGATCTCACTTTTTAATCTTAAGAAAGGTTAGAAGGCAGAAAAATAGAAAATTAGTTGCAGCATGTGGGGTGAAAAAGAATATTCTTAATAAAAAAAGAGGTTTTGTAAAACAATAGGAAAAACCAAGCCCTGATTTCTTTAAAGCACAAAAGACATGAGTATGAATAAGAATTGAATATAGAAGTGGCTAATGGATATATAAGAAGGTATTTTTCAGAAGGGATCAAAAGAACCTAGTCTCCATTGTTTATAAAATCAATAATGCCCAGCTTTAAGGAGGGGACAGAGAAGCAGCCCTCTCAATTACTGTTAATGGGAATGAAAATTAAAACAGTATCAACTTTTTGAATGTCAGTTGGCAATTTTTATCAAAACCCTAACTGTGCATCTCTTTGCTAGCAATTCCACTTTTAGGAATTTATTCTAAGGAGATAAGGTGATAACACCCAAAACATAGTTTCAGCATCAGCAACAATAGAAAAACATTTAAAAGTGTTAGTAGTCATAAAAATATGCATCCAACAGATTGCTAAATGAAATGAATATAGTATAAAATAGCATGTGTGCTTTAGTTTACATTTATGTACAAATATATCTAAAAGAATGGTGATTATCTCAGAGCAGTGAAATTTCTGATCACATTTTTACTTTCTAGTTTATGTTTTTATATATTGAATTGTGTATGAGGACCCCTTCCAACCCTGTGATTAGAAAGATTATCACTCCGCCTTATCTTTGCTCCCATTCTCCCCACTGCCTGGGACACCCTTTACCTCTTTCAGTTCTTTGCTCAAATGTCCCTCATTAAAAAGGTCTGCATTCACCACTCTATTTGGAATAGAGCACCACCCCTCTGTTCTAATGCTCCATCCCTCATCTCTGTGTTAGTTTTCTCTAATGTACTTAACATCATTTAATATGTTTTTAAAATTTTTGTTATTGATTATTGTCCAACTCTTTCCCTTCCCCCACTAGAAACTAAACCCATAAGGGCAGGACTTGGTTTTGTACTAAACTATAACCAAGTGCTGGAAACAGTGCCAATCAAGACTCTATAAATATGTGATGAGTGAATGAAAATACCCCTATATATATGTATGCATGAGTGTGTGTGTGCTTGAGTGTATATATATGCAGATATATGAATTGAGCATCCTTTACCTTTACTGTAATTCTCTACAAGAAATTCCTTGAAAAGGCCTAGATTTAAAAAGGTGGTGAATGATTAACTTTTAGGTACTTCAAATTTCGCCTGGGGCCAGCCCTACCAAAGAGAAAATTTTTACCTTGCATTCAGGTTAATTTTCATGTTGAATTGTACAGTACTTCAACATTGATAGTCATGCGTTTGAGATAAATAGCGATAACTTTAATTGAGCGATCAACATAAGGGAAATAAACCCCACATATTTTTCTCACCTGAATCCTTGATCATCTCTTTATCAAATTAAATGCTTTGTACCTAAACTGCTGAAAACCTGATGTTCACATGTTGTTAGCAGTTCCACAAAAATTCAAGAAAGAACACATAGAAATTTCCAAGGGTCAAAAACTGTTAATGTCTTTTCCCCCACATTGTACAACGCAGTTTCCTTGGCCAGAAGGAGGAACTCTGGGTGTCCCTCTGAGGACACCAGAAGTCTGAGTCTGATGACGCTTTTTGCCTGTGGAGACCCGGGCCGGGCAAAAGGCCCCTGACCACAACCCCACTGCCGCAGATGCCACCACTGGTACACTTGGGTGCTTGGATATCATGAAGCTGGTGATCTTGTTCAGGATGGGGGTGGGGCTCAAAGTGCCATTTACCTGTTTATTTCTCAAGGGCTGAACCACTTCCTTAATGCACAGCTCTAGGTCGTTGAGATAGTCCTTTTCCGTTTGTATCAGCTCCCCGATGATTTTCGAACGCTTCACCATCATTCTCCGAATCTGATGCTCCTCCTCCTGAGTTGGTGTCTCAGCCTCAGGACACCCGGCCTGGGGAGCCATCTTTTCTGTGGAGTGAGAACATGTACACGTGAGGCCTTCTGCTGAGGTTTGTTCTTTCATTACGCACAAGCCACACGGCAGGGTTACTGTGAGCAAGGGAAAATGCTCAGGCGTCGTCTAGGTGTGTTCTTAGGAAATGGTGACATGTGGTAGTTCCCCCTGAGTCAGAATCCCGTGAAAATATGAGCATGAAGTGATGTGAGATCGAACTACTCTGGACAAGTCAGTTAAATGATATCGGACTGTCATGGTTTGTCTTTATCTCATTGCTACTGTTTTAGAGTATAAGCTGATCTTCAAGCTAGAGATAAAATGTTTTAAAAAGAGTTCATAACTTCTGGATACAATTGCTTTTAAAAATTAAAAAAGTATTGCTGACATACAATATTATATTAGTTTCAAGTGTACAACATAGTGATTAGATGCTAATATACCTTTTGAAATGATAGCCACAATAAGTCTAGTAGCCATATTACCATACAATTACTACAATATTATTATCTATATTACTTATGCTGTACATTACACCTCTGTGACTTATTTTATAATTGGTAGCTATTCTTAATACCCTTCACTTTTTGCCCATCCCTAAACCCCCCCTATCTTTAAACCAATGTTTTTTTTCTCTGTATCTATGAGTTTGTTTCTTTTTTTGCTGGTTGTTTTTTAGATTCCATGTATAAGTGAAGTCATACAGTATTTGCCTTTCTCTGTCTATTTTACGTAGCATAATACCCTCTAGGTCCATCCATATTAACACAAATGGCAAGATTTCATTCTTTTTATGGCTGAATAATAGTTTATATATATATAATATAATATATATATAATATATGTGTGTGTGTGTGTGTGTGTGTGTGTATCTCACATAATTTTTACCCATTCATCTATCAAAGGACATCTAGATTGCTTCCATAGCTTGGCTGTGTTAAATAATGCTTCAGTGAACCTGGGGGTGCATATATCTTTTTAAATTAGTGTTTTGGATTTCTTTGGATAAAGAGAAAGAAGTGGGATTGCTGGATCATATGGTAGTTCTATTTTTAATTGTTCAAGTGACCTCCATACTGTTTCCATAGTGGCTGCACCAGTTTAAAATGCCACCAACAGTGCACTGGGGCTCTCTTTTCTCCACATCCTCACCAACACATAGTCTTTGTTTTTTTGTTGTTGTTGTTTTGTTTTATTTTGATAATAGCAATTCTGACAGGTGTGAGGCCATATCTCTTTGTGATTTTGATTTACATTTCCCTCAATGACCTTGAGCATCTTTTCATGTGTCCGTTGACCATTTGTATGTCCTCTTTGAAGAAATGTCTATTAAGGTCCTTGGCCCATTTTTAAATCAACTGTTTGCATTTTTTATATTGAGTTGTATGCGTTCTTAATATATTTTGGATTTTAACCCCTTATGGGATATATCATTTGCAAATATCATCTACCATTCAGTAGGTTGCCTTGTTATTTTGCTGATGGTTTCCATCATGGCGCAAAAGCTGTTGAGTGTGACTTAGTCTCACTTGTTTATTTTTGCTTTCATTGCCTTTGCTCTAGGAGATATATCAAAAATATTGGAAGACTAATGTAAAGAGTTTACTGCCTGTGTTTTCTCCCAGAAGTTTTATTGTTTCAGGTCTTACATTTAAGCTTTAACTCATTTTGAGTTTATTTTAGTATGTCGTGTAAGAAAATGGTCTAGTGTCTTTTTTTTTTCATATATCTTGAATACATTTTCTTTTAAATCAAGGGAGGATTTTTAATTAGTAAATGGTACACCTTCCACTTTTGTTTGTGCCCGTTATTAAAACTAATTGCCCCTCACTAAAATATGCAAACCTCACTAAAATGGAAAACAATTGCAAATGATTGGGATTTTTATTTCAATTAACAGTCAGAATCCATGGAAAGTGAGGTAGTGGTGGATTAAATAAATATCGGCTAAGACTGTTTTGTATGGCTTATCTTTAATACTATGCATATCTTGTTATCTCAAAATTCTTGAACTGCCAAAGAGAAAATTTTAATTAAAAAAAATGACAGTGCTAAATAGATGCTGAGATAAATGAGAAGCCTCACATGTGGCCAAGGTTTTATATAAAGTATAACATAAGGAAGCTAAATATTTTCAAGGATGAGCTTCCCACAGCAATGTAAAATGTTGGAGGCCACAAACTAGGTCACAAATGAAATCAGAGCAGTGATAGAGAGCAGGGCAATATATGTGTGTAAATAAATTTGCTTTAAACTCAAGGTCATCACAAACCTAATTTTTATCTTAGGCTCTGCAGTTGCAGAAGTAATTTCATTTCCTTTAAAGCTAATGCGATTTCAGTAACTGATATGTTTGACATCTTCAATGCTGACACCACTTCCTGAGAATGTAGAGCTTTACAAAAGGGTTTATAAAGACTGTTCAGAAAAAAAAAAAAATGCACAGGTCACAATGTATGGGAAGAAAGGATATTCTCTTAAATGTCTCCAGAAACAAAGCTAAAATAACTGGAGAAACTTTATAGTACAGAAGTTACTGTTTCCATGTGAAAGGACTGTGCCAAGAATGTGAAGAGACATTCCAAAAGTAGTGAGTGTTCCTCTCTTTCTGCCCCACTAATTTCAGGAGTTCTGGCAGAGGCTCAGTAATCAAACACCTGTGGAGAATACCATGAAGGTCATTCCAGTGTTAGGTGGAAAGTGCACTAACACTAATTGATCTTTGGACAAATTTGACTTGTAGGTGAGTACGTTTTTGGACCATTTGCCCAGTAGCTATGCTTTCATCAGGAAAAAAAATGGACTTGACAGATGTTATCTGAGGGCATATAGTTTTATAAGACTTGGGCTATTCAGTACCAGAGAAATAATCCACCTGAGTTATAAAAGAAAAGATATATACAAAGAGAGTATGAATGCATGAAATATTCTGGAGAATGCATACCTTAAATTATGTTATGAGTGCTTTTGGATGCTTGATAATTTTTAGTATTTTTATTGGAGAATAGAAAAAGCCTGCCTATTAGCACCCCACATTCAAAAGGAGAAGTTACAATCAGGTGTTATTATTATGAATTATTTTGTATATAAAAAAGGAAGGCAGGTCTCTGGTGAGGGAACATGAAGTGAGCAGACTATATATACCACATGACCTCCTCCATGAGCCTCCTTTTGGCCATTTCTTCTAAAAGGGTGAGGGTTGAGGACAGAAGGCAGAGGAGAAGGGGCTTTTTTAATTTATTTTTTCTCCTGGAATATATGAAGAGGCGCGCGCGCGCACACACACACACACACACACACACACACATACCTCACTAGTACAGAGTTGACAAACCAGTGTGGATACTATCCAATTATTAGTTAACATTACCTTGAAAATAAAAGAAACACTGTTGAGTTACTGTTCTGACCAATGCCTGCTTTTCCAAGTTCTAAACTTGAGCCTTAGAAAATGTACCTATCAATTATGTGGGGGCCTATCAAGGAGAAAGGCATCTTCCCTGATCTTTGGGAAAGAAATATCCCTAAAATACATTTTCAGGTTCCTTTAGTTCTAAATATAGGACTCAATTACTATTTTAATTTAATCTAGTTCACAGATTTCCCCTTGCTACACTTTAAAATGTATTACATCAAATTTTATCAATTAAAATTTGCTTAGATTTTCTAATACAGTTCAAGAACTTGTTCAGATACAATTGGGGGCAATGGCAGCTGAAATAAAGTGTTGGTCATGGTATTCAACTTCAGAAGCTTTTCCCCTCAGACACAAAAATATTTTCAGAGAATTTACAGTTGAGCAAACAAAATATCTATGTTTTTTTGACTCCAGTTTATTGCAGGAACAAAGACTTGACTTGCATCGTTTTATGGTCAGGTCTCTAAATATTTCCTATGTTGGCACTTTGTAACCAAAAAATTCTGACATGCATTGTGGGGAAAAGTTTTGGTTTTATAATATCCTCTCTACCTTTAAAAATTTTATCTTTTAGTTATACTATGATTTTACTTAACACATGAATATTACCAACCTGTGGGCATGGGCAACAGCAGACCCTCCATATCACCCTGCCCAGGCTCTGTAGCTTCAGCTTCACTGGAGAGGACACTCCAGCGTCATCGCAAGATGTCGATTCAACACGGGAGGAGACAGATACCGTGTCACTCCCGAGTCGGACTGCACAGCCATTCTCGGCGGTGCAGATAGACTCTTAAGAAGCTACACCATTGTCTCTCGAGACGGACGGCTGCCGACGACGATTACCAACCTGTATCACCCAACTCTGTCGCTAGGTTGAATCCTCCTCCCATGTAGCCATGTTGTCATTTTTTTGTGTTGAGCTCTCCCCTCACCGAGCCAAATCTGAAGCTGCATTAGCCTGAAATCTCTCTTAGCTCCACCTTGATGACAACCTGAGGCCCACTTCTCGCAGTGCACCCATGACTTGAGGCTCTTTCTGTGGCAACCAGCATGGACCCCCACATTACAGGTTTTCTTAAAAACTCCAGTCAGGCTCAGTGAGTGCCAGAGACATACAGGAATAAACTAAATTCTGTGGCTTCAGGGTGAGAGCTGAAGAGATAGCTGCCATTTTCTATGTTCAGTCCTCCTCTGACACAGCCAAACCTGATTCTGCATTAGTCTGGTATACTCCATTATCTCCACCCAGGTGATTCCCTCAGACCTTGCCTCACCCAACTCACATTCTGCCCAAGACTATTTCAGTGACTGAGCCTTGTTGACAGCTGGTAGGTAGCACAAAGTCTCAGAGTGTCTTGGGTCTTTTGCTTATGTGCCCCAGGCTTGGAACTGGTGGCAGCTGACCTCGGTTCATAGCATGGCCCATCCCATGAGCATCTGGGCCCAGAACAGGGACTACCAACTGCAGATCACTTTGTTGCTCCTAACAGGTAGCCCTGAGCCAATCTCAGGCAGTTTCTGACATTGATCTGCAACTAACTCTGTCCTAAGAGGTCTCAGGACCAACACATCTGATGGCAAGAATCAATAGAACACTACCCAGCTACTTCTATAAGAAGCATACCTAAATAGAGGTCTTAGGAGGAGCCAGATCTTACTTGGGCTAATCCCACTCCATGGGGTCAGTCCCCACATTGCAACTTCTATGATGTGGTCATGGCAAATCTTCAGAGCAAGTAAGCCTGAGAATTAATCCCACCCAGTCACATGCAACAGCAATCAAGGCACAGTTACAACAGTAGGACACACACAACTCACACAAAGAACATTCCTGGAGCACCTGGCTCAGGTGATCAGGGAGACTGTGCCACTGGGCCCCATAGGACACTTACTATGTAAGGTCAACCTGCCAAGGCTTGTAAACAGCAGATCAACCTAATACATAGAAACAAACACAGAGAGGCAGCCAAAATGAGAAGGCAAAGAAACATGTCTCAAATGAAATCTCCAGGAAAGGAACTAAATGAAACTGTGGCAAAGAGTCTACCAGATACAGAGTCCAAAACACTGGTTATAAAGATGCCCAAGGAACTTAGTGAGAATTTCAACAAAGAGATAGTAGGTAAAAAAGGGACACAAAAACCATGAAGAGAACTAGTAAAAGTGAAGAATACAATAACTGAAATGAAGAGTTCAGCATATTAGATGAAGCAGGGGATTGAATCAGTCATTTATAATACAAGGTAGCAGAAAACACCTTTTCAGAACAGCAAACAGAGAAAGTAATTAAAAAAACTGAGGATAGTGTAAGGGACTTGTGGGACAATATCAGGCATAACAACAACCACATCATAGGGGTACCAGAAAGAGAAGAGAGTGAACAAGGGGTTATGAATTTATTTAAAAAAATAATGACTGAAAAATTCCCTAACCTGTTGAAGAAAAAAGACACTTAAGTGCCGGAAGCACATATACTCCCAAACAAGGTGCACCTAAAAGGGCCACACCAAGAAACATCATAATTAAAATGTCAAATGTTAAAAGACAAAGAGAGAATCTTTAAAGCAGCAAGAGAAAAACCTAGAAGGGACCGCTCATAAGAATGTCAGCCCCCTTTCCCAAAAGAAACTGCACGCCAGAGAGATTAGCACAAATTATTCAAAATGATGTAAAGCAAGGACCTGCAACAAAGACCCTCTACCTAGCAGAGCTATCATTTTTAAATTGAAAGAAATATAAGTCTTCCCAGACAAGAAAAAGCTAAATTAAATGAGTTCATCACCGCTAAACCAGTATTACAAGAAATCTTAAAGGGACCTTGTTTTTGTTTTTTTGTTTTTATTTTTAAGAAAAAAGAACATAAATATAAAGAATAAAATGCCAATAACTATGTATTTATCAATAATCATTGTAAAGGTAAATGGAATAAATGTTTTAATTAAAAGCATAGGGTGACTGAATAGATTTCAAAAACCTCATATATTCATACATATGTTGCTTACAAGAGATCCACTTCAGAGTGTAAGACACACACAGACTGAAAGTAAAGGGATGGTGAAAGAAATTTCATGCAAATGGAAATGACAAAAAAAGAAAAAAAAACACCAAAAACCTGGTTTAGTGATACTATCTCAGACAAAACAGAGTTTAAAACAAAGACTATAGTAAGAGAAAATAAAAGATATTTTGTAGTGAAAAAAGGGATCAATCCAAGAAAAGAGTATAACTCTTGTAAACATTTATGTACCCAACATAAGAGGATTCAAATAAATAAACCAAATCTTGATGAACATAAAAGGAGAGATCAGTAGCACTACTGTCATATTACAGAACTTCAATAGATATCAATGGATAGATTGTCTAGACAGAAAATCAACAAGGAAACAGTGGCCTTAAGTGACAATAAGACCAGATAGATTCAATTGATAATTTTAGAGCATTTCACCCAAAGAAGCAGAATATAGGTATATTCTTTTCAAGTGTATGTGAAATATTTTCCAAGGTAGGGCATGTTAGGCCATAAAACAAGTTTCATTAAATTTAAAAAGTTTGAAATTATATGAAGTATCTTCTCCAACTACTGTTGTATAAAACTAGAACTCAATTACAAGAAGAAAATGGAAAAGCACACAAACACATGGAGGCTAAATAACATGCTATTAAACAATGAATGGGTTAACAATGAGATCAAGAAAAATCAAAAGCTACATTGAGACAAATGAAAACAAACACACAACAATCCAAAATCAACGGGACACAGCAAAAGCAGTCTTAAGGGGGAAAATTCTTAGCAATAGAGGCTGACCTCAAGAAACAAGAAAAATTTTATATAAATAATCTAATATCAGACTTAAATAAACTAGAAAAAAACAGTAAACAAAGCCCACAGTGGGTAGAAGGAAGGAAATAATAAAGATTAGAGTGGGGATAAATGAAATAGACTCAAAAAATACAAAAGATCAATGAAACCAAGAGCTGATTCTTTGAAAAGATAAACAAAATCGACAGACCATTAACCAGACTCGTTAAGAAGAGAAGAGAGAGGATCCAGTAAATAAAATCAGAAAGGAAAGAGGGAAACTGACAACTAACACCATAGAAATAAAAAAGATTTTAAGAAAATACTACAAACAGCAATATACCAACAAATTGGATAACTAAGAAGAAATGATAAATTCCTAGAAACACAATATTCTAAGATGGAATCAATAAGAAACAGAAAATCTGAACATACTAATTACTACCAATAAAATAGAAAGGGTAATGAAAAAAACGTCCCAACTAACAAAATGGCTTCACAGGTGAATTTTACCAAACATTTAAAGAAGAATTAACAGCTATCTTTCTCAAACTATTCCAAAACATTCAAGAGGAGGCAAGGCTCCCAAGCTCATGTTTACAAAGCCAGATTATTCTGATTCCAAAACCAGGCAAAGATATTACAAAAAAACAATTACAGGCCAATGTTTGTGATGAACATTGATGCAAAAATCCTCAAATAACCATTAGCACACTGAATTCAATAATACATTAAAAAGATCATACACCATGATCAAGTGGGATTTATTCCTGAGATGCGAGGTTGGTTCAATATCCACAAGCCACATAAAGAAAATGGAAGATAGAAATCGTATAATCATATAAATGGATGTTGAAAAAACCTTTGACAAAATCCAGCATCCGTAATTATAAAAACTACCAGCAAAGTGGGAATAGAGAGAAAAGACCACAATAATAGTAAAGACTGTGTAAGACAAACCCACAGCTAACATCATCCTCAATTAGGAAAAGATAAAAATGTTTTCCTTAAGGAACAAGAAAAGGTTATCTACTTTCATCACTTTTATCAATATAGTATTGAAAGTCCTAGCCACAGCAATTAGTGAAGAAAAACGAATAGAAAGTATCTAAATTGGAAAGGAAGAAGTACAGTTGTCATTATTTGCACATGACATGATCCTGTATATAGAGAACCCTAAGAACTGTTAAATAAATTAAGTAGGATATAAATCGTCGGCAGCCGTCCGTCTCAAGAGACGATGGTGTAGCTTCTTAAGAGTTTATCTGCACCGCCGAGAATGGCTGTGCAGTCCGACTCGGGAGTGACACGGTATCTGTCTCCTCCCATGTTAAATCGACATCTTGCGATGACGCTGGAGTGTCCTCTCCAGTGAAGCTGAAGCTACAGAGCCTGGGCAGGGTGATATGGAGGGTCTGCTGTTGCCCATGCAGCAGACCCCCCCTCTCTTCGCAGCTGAAGGGTCCAAGGGAAAGACGGAGTCGATACAGCTTGGCTTCAGGTGCGCCGCAGGAGTTGCCGGTGTTGACTACAACGTCAAACCGCCTTAGGGACTCCGGCTCCGGATTTTCTGTCGGGGTTTACTCCCTTAGCCTTTCCCCTGAAGAGGTATGCCACAAGGCAGCGGAGGTTTTTTGGAGTCAGAGTTTTCCTTCTCTGATGTGCCCTGACTGGAAGATCGAACCAGCGACACTTAGCTCGCAGGCCGACGCTCAATCCACTGAGCCAAACCAGCCAGGGACAGGATATAAATAAACATTTAGAAATTGGTTCATTTTTATACACCAATAATAAACTAACAGAAAGAGCAATTAAGAGAATAATCTCACTTAAAATGCATCAAAATAAAATGCTTCAGAATAAATTTAATCAGAGTTAAAGATCAGTACTCAGAAAATTATGACACTGAAGAAAGAAATTAAAGAAGGTACAAATAAATGAAAGCATATGTTATGCCCATAGATATGAAAAATTAACATTGTTAAAATGTCCATATTACCCAAGCCATCTATAGATTCAATGACCAATGACCATCTATAGATCCAAATGCCAATGATATTTTCCAGCAACAAGAACAAATAATCCAAAAATTCATATGAAGCCACAAAAGATTCTCAATAGTCACACAAATTGAGAAAGATCAACATTGGAAGTATTACCCTACCTGATATCAAACTACACTACAAGGCTATAGTAATAAAATAGCATTGCATTGTCATAAAACACACACACAGATCAATGGGGCAAAATAGCTCAAAAATAAGCCCATGTCTATAAATTAATTAATTTAAATAAAATCAATTAATATAAAACAAAGAGGCAAGAATACACAATGGGCTGAGAAAATCTATTCACTAAATGATATTGGGAAAATTGAACAGATACATAAAAAAAATGAAAGGACCACCTTCTTACACTGTATACAAGAATAAACTCAAAATTAAATAAAGAATAAATGTAAGACCTGAAACTATAAAACTCCTAGAAGAAACATAGGCAATAAATTCTCTGACATTGCTCTTACTAGTACTTTTTTTTCTGATATATGTATCTCCTTGGGCAAGGGAAACAGAAAAACAAACAAATGGGCCATATCAAACTAAAAAGTTTTTGCACAGCAAAGGAAACCATCAATGAAATGAAATGACTACTTAATAAATGGAAGAAGATATATTAAAAATGTATTAAAAAGTCATATAACTCAACACCCCTCCCCAAACAATCCTATTAATAAATGAGCAGGAGACTTCAATAGACACTTCTTCAAAGAGGACATACAGATGGACAGCAGACATATGAAAAGATGTCAATATCACTACGTATCAAAGAAATGCAAGTTAAAACCATAATGATATATCACCTCACACCTGTCAGAATGACTGTTGTCAATAAATAAACAAACAAATGCTGCAGAGGATGTGGAAAAAATAGGAATCCTGTACACTGCTGGTGAGATTGCAAATTGGTGCCCCCACTACTGTAAACAGTGTGGTGATTACTCAAAAAATGAAAAACAGAACTATAATACCTTATGAACCAGCAATTCTACTTCTGGGAATACAGGGGAAGGGTAGGCAAAAGTAAGTTAAATTACCAGCCATTATTACCTAAAAAGTAAATCATAAGTAGGGATACAAAATAACACTAATAAGAAGATGACAAATAATAGAAATAAATAATACAATTAATAAACAATAATGCAAGAATAAACTCTGAGTTTTGTGTACTCACAACTCTAAGCCTACTTTTGCCCACCCCTGTATATCTGAAGAAATCCAAAACACTAATTCAAAAAGTTATATAGACCCTGATGTCCATTGCTGTGCTCTTTATAATGGCCAAGATATGGGAACCATCCCAGTGCCCTTCAGTAGATGGTTGGATTAAGAAAAGGTGGTGCATATATACAATGGACTATTACTTGGCTGTAAAAATGAATAAAACCCTACCATTTGCAACAGTATGAATGAACCTAAAGGGTAGTATGCTAAGTGAATTAAGTCAGAAAAAGACAAATACCATGTGATTTCACTTATATGTGGAATTTAAAGAACAAAATAAATGAACAAAACAGAAACAGAGTCATAGATATAGTGAACAAACTGATGAGTGAAAAGAGGAAGGGAGTAAGAAGTTACAATACAGTCACAAGATTGTAAAATACAGTATAGGATATTTACAGTATATATGGTCAATAATACTGTAATAACTATGTATGGTGCCACGTGAGTACTAGAATTTTCAGGGGTATCACTTTGCAAATTATCTGTCTAACCACTATGCTGTATACCATAGTGGTTTCTATAATCTGGATTATTGACCACTGTGGTGGCCAGGATAATGGACCCCCTGAAGATATCCACACTCTGAGCCTCAGACCTGTCACTATGTTACCTTACATGGCAACACAGACTTTGCTGGTGTGATTAAGATTATAAACTTTGAGATGGAGACATTATCCTGGATTGTCCAAGTGGGCCCAGTCTGATAACATTAACCCTTAAAAGAGGAAGGAGAAAATAGAGCACAGGAAAGATAAAAAGTGAGAGGGACTGAACTGCCATTGTTTGTAAAGGCAGAGGAAGGAGGCTAAGAGCCATGAAATACCAGAAGCCTTTGGAAGCTGAGAACAGCCTTTGGCTGATAGCCAGCAAGGAGATAGATTCCAACAACCAGAAAGAGTGAGGAATAGATTCTCCTCCTTGAACTCCCAGAAAGGAGCACAACTACAGTTTGATTCAACCTATACTTTGCTTTCTGTCTGTGAGACTCTAAACAGAGACCTATGGAAACCGTGAGGTAATATATTTGTGTTGTTTTAAACACTAAATTGTGGCAATCTCTTACAGTAGTAATAGGAAGCTAATATCCCCACACATGCTAACACCTAAAAGATCGCAGTCACTTTGTGTAGACTTCCTTTAAGAACATTGAACTACATTGTTGCAAGATTCCTTCCATCTTTCAGTGTTTCTCAATGAATCTCCCTGAACTACCAGCCCGAGATTGCCTGCTCACAATAGCTTGAGCTTCAGTTATGGAACAAACATTGAAGAGATTGAGTTAGACTTTTCCCCTCAACATAGTTTTTTTGCCTTTGTTCAATGTTTTGGTTTCCTGTACAGGCAAAAAAAAAAAAAAAAAAATTCACACTTGGAATATCAGCGTAGGGTCAGACAAAAGTTTTCAATTAGATAAACAATATACCAGGTACTCCTTGCGGTCTGATGCATTAGAATCTTGAATTTAGTTTATTAGTTTCCCAAGCAACCACACAACAGCCCCAGTGACAGTTCCAGTTGTGGGAGTGTCTCCAACAGCCATGGCAGTGACAACAGGGAAGAGAAATAAACTGCTGTGAAAGAAGGCAGGCTACTCAAGGTATACTTCACAAATCATGAGAAAGTAATCTCAACCTAATAGAGACCCAGAGACATATAAAAATGCCAGATAAAGCATTATTAAAAAATTTTAAAGGGATGACAAGTCTTCAAAAATGTTTAAGAAATCCTTTGAGGGCAGGTAGCTCACTTTGAATGTTGCCCATGGAATTAAGTGAAGCTGAAACCACCAAATATTCCAGCAGCATTTGCAGACGCTGGTACACTAGGAGGATGGGAACTTTGTGTGCCTGCAATGGGGAGACAGGGCATGGTGGAGACAGAATATGGTAGTGGCAGGACCTCAGCAAGGTCTCTAAGTGTCAAGGAGCATGATTAGGAAAAAAGCCTAAAGCCAGGAGCAGGAAAGAAAACACATCCAGGAAAAGATGAACTAGTAAAAATGTTCCAACGGGAGAGACATAAAAACATTGTCCCAGCCATACCTCTGGGTGGTAATAGAAAAAAGGGCAGGAGAAACAAGATGGCGGAGGAGTAAGTGGAAGCTACATTAACTTCCTCCCAGAACTAGTCTGGATTTACAACGTAATTTTGGAGAAATCATCTGGAATAACCAACCGAACACCAGCTGGAGAGAAGTCTTATAACCACGGAGAGACAAAAAAGGCTGCTACATCACAACGTGACCGGTAGGGAGTGCAGAGACACGGAAGGGCTGGCTGGGCTCCCACGGGTGGCAGCTGAAGGGACTGAGAAACAGCTCAGCAGCCGGGGATTCCCCCTGAGAACGGCAGGGTCTAAACCCCCAGCTGGGCTTCCCAGCCTACAGCGACAGAGTGGAAAGTAAAATAGTATCCAGCTGAGAAAAGTGAAAAGCCACAGGGTTTCTTGCTAGCCGGAGAGAAACAGCAGGAGAAAAAGAGCTCTTAAGCGGATCACATACAAAAATATTTTGGCCCCCACTTACCCTGGGCTCAAGCGGAGGAAAGGCAGAGAGGACTGGAGATGCTTGGGGAGAGTTTGGTGTGGTGGCTTTGAGGGGAGAGCTGGGGAAGCGGCCCGCTGGGTCCCAGTGCTAACTCATCCCCACACTGCAGGCAGACCATTCCCGGCCAAGTGGCGTCAGCCTGAGGGGAAGCAAAGGCCCTGCCTACAGGAATTAAGCTGCCACACCCACGGTCCTTAAGCCTGACGGCTAATCACAGATTGAATAGATTAACAACTAAGAAGCCAGACAAAGGCAGTAGATCCCTGGAAGTCTCCAACAGGCTGCCTAGGCCCAGACTGGTACAGGATCTGACGCCACCAGGGGCAGATCCAGGAAGTGCAGATCATTCTAAGAAGCACCAACAAACAATAGAAGTCACAAAAATGGGGAGACCGAGAAACAACCCCCCATCGAAAGGAAAGGTAGAATCCCCAGAAAGAGTGCTCAATGAAATAGAGGGGAGCCAACTATCAAATATGGAATTGAAAGCACGGATTATGGAGAAGCTCAATGAGCTCAGCGGAAACTACAAAGAACTCCAGAAAAACTACAGTGAACTCCAGAAGAACTATAAGGAACTTACTGAGAATTATACCAGCATCAAAAAGGACATGGAAGCTATCAATAAGAGCCAGGAGGAAATGAAGAATACGATCTCTGAATTGAAGAACACAGTAGAAGGAATTAAAAGCAGGCTAGAGGAAGCAGAAAATCGGATCAGCGAGCTGAAGGACAACGTAGACAAAACCTCCCAGACAGTGCAACAAAATGAAAAAAGGCTGAACAAGACTGAAGAGGCTCTAAGACAGCTGCAGGACAACATGAAACGTAATAATATCCGTATCATAGGAATTCCAGAAGGAGAAGAAGAAGAGCAAGGGATAGAAAGCCTCTTTGAAAAACTAATGACAGAAAACTTCCCTAACATGAAGAGAGAAAGAATCATGCAAGTCCAGGAAGCACAGAGGGTCCCAATGAAGATGAACCCCAACAGGCCCACTTCAAGACACATCATAATTAAAATGGCAACATTGAAAGACAAAGAGAGAATCCTAAAAGCAGCAAGAGAGAAACAACTAATAACATACAAGGGAGCTCCAATAAGGCTATCATCAGATTTCTCAGCAGAAACACTACAAGCCAGAAGGGAATGGCAAAATATATTCCAAGTAATGAAAAACAAAGGCCTACAACCAAGAATACTCTACCCAGCAAGGCTCTCATTCAAAATGGAAGGTGAAATAAGGAGTTTCCAAGACAAAAGAAGGTTAAAAGAATACATCTCCACCAAACCAGTATTGCAAGAGATGCTAAAGGGTCTGCTTTAAGAAGATGAAGAAACAGAGAGAGACAGAGAGGAACACGAGTACAAAGGGGGAAAATGACAATGAATAAGTACTGAAAGAAAGAAGGAACTTCTACCATTTGCAACAACATGACTGAAACTAGAGAGAATTATGCTTAGCGAAATAAGCCAGGCAACAAAAGAAAATTACCTTATGCTATCACCTGTTACAGGAAACTAATGAACAACACAAACAAATGAGCAAAATAGAACCAGAAGTATGTAAATGAGGAATAAACTAACAGTAACAAAGGGGGAGATGGGAGGGAGAGAAGTGGTAAGAAGGGGAAGGGTCTAGTCAAAGAGCATGTATAAATGACCCATGGACATGGACAACTGGGTGGGGACTGAATGTGGGAGAAGGGAGGGACAGGGTGCAGAGAAGCAAGAGGGGGAAAAAAGTGAGACAACTGTAATGGAAAAACAAACAAACAGAAAAATTTTTAGTGGGGGGAAAAATAAAAATATAAAGAATAGAAATGCAAGTTCAGTGAATATTAGAAGGACAAGGTTTTTCCTTCACACTGTATATATTTTCTCCCTATCTGATCCCTCCAAAATTTGGCATTCTAAAGAAGTAAGTAATGACCTAACTTTCTTTGCATAAAACTAATAAGACCAGTTGTTAATAACGATTTTTTTGACTAAGACTTTGACTGGAATGTCATGCCTAAAGGAGACATGCTTGGGCTTTGGTTGTTACCAAAAAGCCCTGAGCAACTGGGACTGACTTTCAAAGGTAATAAAAGTCCACGAGATAAAAGGCCTGGTACCTTGGATGGATGAGCGGTCCATAGCAATCTTTCCAGGGAAGGAGCGAAGGTTGTTTTCCTGAAAGATGGCTAGAAGGGACCTTAAGGCACAATGGAAAACCAGGAGGACCTGGAAAAGAAAGGTGTTTACAGGCAAGGCTGAATGCCAGGTATGTGGATCTGTTTCTGTGCCCTGAAGGGCAGACTGAAGGTCACCCTAAATGTTCCTTGCGTAAGTTCCAGCAAAGCAGAACTAAAGATCATAAGTGATCATTTTCTGCTCTTGTTGTGTTTATGCAAATGAACAGGATAAATTAAAAATGAACTTAATGCAGTCCCTTTAATGACAAGGAGGGTAATCTTAGGGAGAAAAATCAAGATTCAAGGAAGATCACAATGCCCAGTGGTAAACTATAAAGTAGTGCAGCTAACTGTCTTTAAAGTTTCTTTTCATTTAAAATTTGTTTTCATTTGAAAGTTAAACTATGTCTGTGGCATTATCAAAGATGTTTAATTTACAGGCAAGAAGAATGTCAAATGCCTTGCAACTGGATGCCTTTCCTATAAGACAGTCCTACAGATCTATAAACTTGTGTGTGGGTTATGTTACATAAATTAACATGTGTTTTCTGTTTTCAAAGGGCATAAGCCTACAATCTCATTACCTGAGTGATTGTCTGTACGTATAGACCTCACTTAATCCTGTCTGCATTGCTGCCTCCTGAGACTCACTGGTTTGGCTAAACTAAGTGGCTGGGTTGGTGAAGAACAGGGTGGTCTGTGGGCTTCACTTTAAAACTGGTTTCTCTTTTCTATCCTAATGGCTTGGACAGAAAGAGCCCAGAGGCCTGAGAGGGGGGAAACCTAAAATATTTCCCTCAGTCCAAACTAAGTATAATGGGCAAAAGGGTTTTGGACAGGTGAGATGTAACTGGCATACCTTCCTCCAAAGAAGCCCTTCTTTTCCCTAATGTGGGACATTGAAAAATTAATACCTGTCTTTTGTCATCTAGTGGTTACGGATTGAATGATGTCCTTTAACTCTGTTGCCCCCAGAATACAACAAGGATGCCAGCCTGTTAAACCAAGCATGCCGTTGTCCAGAGACAGCCAACCAACCTGGAGTCTGCACGATCCTTCCCCTTGTAGAAAGGCCACCCTCCCCTCCACATCCCCACTCTTATTAGGGATTTCTTGACCCAAGGGTAGGTAGGATGACGACCATGTCCAGCTTGAAGCAGCTAGAGGAGCTCGAGACCTTCGTCCATTGTCCTTTATAAGATTGTAAAGGGTCTTAAGTCTGAGAGGGAGGGATTGTTATTTTTTTATTGTTAAAATATTTAACTAATTAATTAATTATTTAAAAAAAAAAGAAGAAGAATATATGAAAGGGTGAGCCATGGGCATGGACTTAGGGAGGGGATTGTCGGGGAAGGGGGTTGCTGGGCAGAGGGGAGCAAAGGGGAAAAAATTGGAACTATTGTAACAACATAATCAATAAAATATACTTAAAAAAAAGAAAAAGAAAAAAGGGCAGGGAAAGCTACTAATGCAGGAACACTAATTGGCTCTTAGGTGGGAATGGGAACTGAATTCACTGAACATTTAACAAATAACTATTAAGGGCCTCCTATGAGCCTGAAAGTATTGTAGGAGCTGGGAATACAGCAGTTTAAAAAACATGAATAACAATGGGAGAAAGATGGGACAACTGTAATAGAACAAAAACAACAAGAAAAGGAAAAAAAACACGAATAACAAATATCTTTCCCCATGGAACTTAACTTTTAGTGGGGGGATAAGTACATAAATAAAATAAATGTGATAAGTAGTATGGAGAAAAATAAAGCTGTGACAGTTACTAGGAAGTGCTCAAAAGGTAACAGGGAAGTCCTCAGATTAAAAGACTTGCAATGTGAGGGAAGGCCTTGCAGAAGAACCAGCTGGCAGAACGCTTTCCGGTGAGCGTGTGCATGGCCTGTTCAGGGATCAGGAAGGAGGCCAGAGTGGCTGAGGCGTGAGGCACAGGGGGAAGGGGAGGAGAGGAGCCGAGCAGATTGGAGGAATGGACAGTCTGGAAGAGCTTGTGGAGATGTGTATGTGTAAATATTTTAAACATTTAAGCATCTTTGTAGTATTGCAGAAAATGTAAAGACATTGATGAAATTTAGATATTTTACATTAAGAATGCATGTTAAAATTTCAAGGCCAACCATAAAAATTATAGAAATAGTATGTAAATTTTCAAAACTGATAGAGGCAAATATATAATGAAAAGAGAAAAAGCAAGTTAAAAGAATAAAAGAGAAAACAGAAAGAGAGGAAGAAATACTAGATAGTAGATCCAAATATATTGCGTAATCATAATAAATTAATGACTAGATTACCAAATAAATTAAATGAAAGCTATATGCTATTTACAAGAGAGTGAATATAAACATAGAAAGTTTGAAAGTAAAATATTAAAAAGTTATACTAAGCAAATACTAACTTTGAAAAAGGTGGGGAAGCCTTTTATATCAGACAAAATAAACTTTAAGACAAAAGTAAAAATGGACAGCATATAATAACATGTCAATCCAGGAAAGAGAAAAATTTTGTCTGCTGAATAACATTTTTTCAAACAAGTGAGACAAAAAAGTGAGATTTGTAAGAAGAATCTGACAAATCATCTGTAATATGGAATTGTAAAAATAACATACTGGTTAAGATATAAAAATTGGCACTCAATAGTTAGAGATTTCAAATTCTTTTTAACGATACACATAACCTTTATGAAAATACACCATATTTTAGGCCATAAAATTTCAAAAGATCAGGGATCCAAGATGATGGAAGGCTGGTGGAAGCTACACTAACCTCCTCCCATGACAAAACTGGAATTACAACTAAATTATAGCAAAATCATCCTGAGTAACTAACTGAAGATTAGCTGGAGAGAAGCCTTATAACCAAGGACTTAGAGAAGAAATACTACCACCACATCATGACCGTTAGGAAGTGCAGAGGTGCAGGAGGGCTGGTGGGGCTCCCACTGATGGTAGCTGAAGTCCCAGAGGGATCTTTCAGTGACTGAGAGGTTCCCCCTGAGAAGTGTGGGGTCTAAACTCCAAGCCGGACTTTTTAGCCTAGAGACTTAGACAAAGGAAGGGGTCCACATAACATCTGAAGTGAAACGCAGTGAAATTTCTGTCTTCCAGGGAGTGATGGCTAGAGATGCAGAGAGACTTTTAAAGGGCCAGTGCACAAAATTTTGTTTGCAGCCACTCACCCTGGGCTTCACTGGAGGGAGGGCAGAGCATACTAGAGCTGTATGAGGAGAGTCTGGGGTTGGTGGCTCTGGGGAGAGAGCTGAATATTCAGTCACCAGGATCCTGTGTTGAGTTATTCCCCATTCTGTAGAAGCCATCCTTCTCGGGCAGAGCACTCCTCCCCATGTGGCATCAGCCTTGGGAGAAACAATAGCATCATCTACAAGAATCAATCTCACCCCACACTCTGGAACTTAAGCCCTGCTGAGAAGTATAGCCAGATGATCTTTCAGTGATTAAGCCTAACATACAGTCTGTGAACAGGGTAGGATCTCTGGGTGCTTTGAGACTGTAGTTGATGCTACCCAAGATCTGGTGCTGGTGAAAGATGACCTTGGTGAACAGCTTGATCATTTCCTCTATGTGTCCAGGCTCAGAAGATGGAGCCATAAGCTGTGGATTGCTAATACCTCCAAGCAGGTTGCCGAGGCCAGTCATAGGCAGCGCCTGACATAGGTGTGCACCAGAGTCTTTGTAGATCTACGTAATATATAGAAACAAACACAAAGAGGCAGCCCAAAAATGGAAAGACAAGGAAATAGGCCCCAAAATGAGAGAACAAGAGAATTCTCAAGAATAAGAGCTAAATGAAAAGGAGGTAAGCAATTTATCAGATATAGATTTCAAAGTAATGATTATAAGGATGCCGTACAGAAAAAAAAGGCATAAAAAAGGACAAGTGAGAAATAAAAATGCAATATCTGTAGTAAATAATACACTGGAAGGAAGGTAAGATGTAGGGTAGATGAAGCAGAGGATCAAATTAGCAATTTGGATGACAAAGTCAAAAAAACATCCCATCAGAGCAACAAAAAGAAAAAAGAATTTTTAAAAATGAGGTTAATTTAAGGGACCTTTGAGACAACATGAAGTGTAACAACACCTCATTATGGGGATGCCAGAAGGAGAAGAAAGAGAACAAGGGATCAAGAATATTTGAGGAAATAATGACTGAAAAATTCTGTAACCTGGTGAAGAAAAAAGACACACAAGTCCAGGAAGCACAGAGAATATCAAATACTATGGGCCCCAAAAGGCTAAAAGACACTTCATAATTAAAATGGCAAAGCTTAAATACACGGAGGAAATCTTAAAAGCTACAGAGAAAAGCAGGTAGTTACCTGCCAGGGAGCTCCCATAATACTGTATTTGATTTCTCAGCAGAAACATTTCAGGCCAGAGGGAATGGCATGAAATATTTGAAGTGATGAAAAGCAAGCACCTACAACGAAGGCAACTTTACCCAGCAGAGCCATTATTTAAAATTGAAGGAGAGATAAGAGCTACCCAGACAAGAAAAAGCTAAATGAGTTTGTTACCACAGTTTTGAAATAAGTGTTAAAGGGCTTACTTTAAGAAACATACAACCTTCCAAAACTAAACCAGAAAGAATCAGACAACTTGAATAAGTACATTACAACTAGTGAAATTGAAGCAATAAAAAAACAAAAAACAAAAACAAAAAACCTGCAAATAGAGGCCCTGAACCAGAGGGCTTCACAAATGATTTTTACCATACATTCCAAGAAGAACTAAGACCTATCCTCAAACTATTTCAAAAAGTTCAAGAGGAAGGAAGACTCTCAAGCTCATTTTATGAAGCCAACATGATCCTAATACCAAAACCAGACAAAGAAACTACGAAGAAAGAAATTATGGCCAATATCCTTGATGAACATAGATGCTTAAATCCTCAACAAAATATTAGCAAACCAAATACAGCAATGCATCATAAAGATCATACACCATGATATCGTGGGATTTATTCTGGGGACACAAGGTTTATACAATATTTGTGAATCAATAAATGTGATACACCACATAAACAATATGAAGGATGCAAACCACACGATCATATCTGTAGATGCAGAAAAAGTGTCTGAAAAAAATCCAGCACCTATTTATGATAAAAACTCTCAGCAAAGTGTGAACAGAAGGAAGATTTCTCAACATAATAAAGGTCATATATGACAAACCCACTGCCAGCCTCAGAGTCAATGATCAAAAACTACAAGCATTCTCCTTAAGATTGGTAACAAGATAGGGATGCCCACTTTCACCTCTCATTCAACATAATACTGGACATCCTAGACACAACAATCATAAAAGAAGAAGAAATAAAAGACATACAAATTGGAAAGGAAGAGGTAAAGCCTGTCATTATTTGCAGATGACATGATATTGTACACAGAGAACTCTAAAGATTTCACCATGAAACTACAGTAACTGATAAATGAGTTCAGTAAAGTAGCAGGATACAAAATTAATATCCAGAAATGAATTGCATTTTTATATGCCAATAATAAATTATCAGAAAGGGAAATTAAGAAAACAATCCTATTCTCAATTGCTTCAAAAAGAATAAAATACCTAGGAATAAAATTAAACAAGAATTTAAAAGACCTGTACTTTGAAAATACATGATGTGGAAGAAAGAAATTGAAAAAGATACAAATTAGTGGAAGCATATGCCCTTTTCACAGATAAGAAGAATTAACATAATTAATATGTCCATACTACCCAAAACAATCTATAGATTCAATGTAATCTCTATCAAGATACCAATAACCTATTTCACAGAGCTAGCATGAATATTTCAAAAATTTATATGAAACCACTGAAGACCTCAAATAGCAATAGTAATCTTGAAAAAGAATAAATTTGGAAGAATCATGCTACCTGAATCAAACTATACTAAAAGGCCATAGTAATTAAAACAGCATGATATGGCATGAAAACTGACACATAGACCAATGTAACAGAATAGATAGCTGAGAAATAAACCCACAACCTTATAGTCAATTAGTATTTGACAGAGGAGACAAGAATATGCAATGGGCTAAAGATATTTTATTCAATTAATGGTGTTGGGAAAATTGGACAGATATGTGCAGAAAAATGAAACTAGACTACCTTTTTATGCCACACACAAGAATAAATTCAAAATGGATTAAAGACTTAGTGTAAAACTGGAAACCATACAAGTCCTAGAAGAAAGCATAGGAGGTAAAATCTCAGAGATTGCTCATAGCAATATTTTTTTCTGATATATTTCTTCAGGCAAGCAAAACAAAAGAAAAAAATAAACAAATGGGGCTACATCAAACTAAAAAGTTTTGCACAGCAAAGGAAACCCTCAACAAAATGAAAAAACAACCCACTGAATGGGAGGACATATTTGCCAATAACATATCTGATAAGGGGTTAATATCTAAAATTTATAAAGAAGTTAAACAACACCTAAACAACAAACAATGTAAGTAAAAAATGGGCAAAAAACCTGAATAAATACTTCTCTAAAGAGGACATAAAAAAGGGCAATAGACAGATTAAAAGATGCTCAAAGTCATTAATCTTTAGAGAAATGCAAATGATATATCACTTCACACTGATCAGAATGGCCACCATCAATAAATCAACAAACAACAAGTGCTGGCCAGGGTGTGGAGAAAGGGGAACCTTTCTGCACTGCTGGTGGGAATGCAAATTGGGGCAACCACTGTGAAAAGCAGTATGGAATTACCTCAGAAAATCAACAATGGGTCTGCTTATGACCCAGCAATTACACTTATGAGAATTTATCCAAAGGAGAAACTTGAAACACTAATTCAGAAGAATATATGCACTCCTGTGTTAATTGTAGTGTTGTTTATAATAGCCAAGATATGGCATCATCCCAAGTGTCCATCAGTAGATGACTAGATTAGACAGCCATGGTACATTTGTTTACACAATGGAATACTACTTGGCCATAAACAAGGAGAAAATTATACCCTTTGCAACAGCATGGGTGAACCTGGAGAACACTATGCTAAGTAAAATTAATCAGTCAGAGAAAGATAAGTACCATGTTTTCACTTATATATGAAATCTAATGAACAAACTGAACTAATGAGTAAGAGAGAGAGAGACTCATAAAGAGCAGGCTGACAGCTTAGGGGATGTTGGGAGGTAGAGGGATCAAGCCAAAAAGAAAAAGGACTCATGGACATGGACGACAGTGTGGTCATTGTGGGCAGTGGTGGGTGAGATGGAAAAGAGTCTATGGGGGATAAATAATATGCAAAAATACAATAAAAATAAACTATTAAAAAAATTTCAAAGCATCAGTACATGAGAACCACAACTAAATGCCATTACATTAGAAATAAGTAACAAAAATAAAATTTAAAAGCTCATTTGTTTTAGAATTAAAAAACAAAACAAAAACACTTCTAAATAACTAATGGGCCATAGAAGAAATCACAAAAGTATACAGAAAGTATTTAGCCTGAAGAAAAATATTACACACATATGGAACATAGCTAAAGCATTTCTTACAGATAATTTATAGCCTTAATTTTATATATAAGAAAAGAAGCCAGACTGAAAATTAATAATTTAATACTCTAACTAAAGAAGTAAAATAGAAAAGTAGGAAAATGCAATAAGCCAAAAGGAAATTAAGAACAAAACTTAACAAAATTCAATAGAACTTCAACTCAGGCTTCAAATAATGCCCACAGATAGATTGTAAGCAACATGAGATCATATACACACATAATATCTTAAAACACCCAAAGAGAAGACATAGGAAAAAACAGCATAATTATACCCATGAAGTCTTAAGATATTGGAATTATTAGACAGATATTAAAAAGTGCACTTAATACATCTACAGAAACAAAGAATGGTTTGAAATTAAAAGCAATATATAAGAGGCCATAAAAATGACAAAGTAAATTTTAAAAATAAATAAAATATAACTTTGAAAAATAAAACTCATAATTAAAATTTTAAACTCAGTGGAATAAAAAAACTCAATGAAAAGGTAAAATAATAAATTATACAAAGCTGAAGGAATTAATGAATTGAGTCAAAGAAATTATACAGAATGCAATAAAAAGAAGTGAAGATGTAAATATGCAACACAGGTTAGGAGACAGAGAATGAATGAAAAAATCTAACAAGTGTTTAATTGGAGCTCTACAGGGTACAATAGTGTAAGGAAGAGGCAATACCGGATTCCCTCACTTATCGCGGGTATTACATTCTAGACTCCCCCCGCCACCCCCCCCCCCCGCCCCGTGAAGTAGGAACCTTACATTTATTTTAGTACTTATATATACTTTAAGGCTTTATAAACCCTTCCCACACACTTATAAACTGTTCCCAGTCCCTTATTAATCTTTCCCACTCCCTTATTAACCTTTTCCACACTTTTATAAACACTACTTATGTTCTTAAACATATTCTACACTCTTAAGCCTACGTAACTTTAGCAACATACGTATACAGTACTGCAAAAATCCTGTGATATAGCGAAAAATCGCCAGTAAATAATTAAATATAATATTTTAAAAAATCCTGCGATACAGTGAGGCCGCAATAAGTGAACCACAATATAGAGGGGACTACTGTATTTTGAAATGTGAATAGCTTGGGATTTTTCAGAATTTTTGAAAGACACTAATCCTCAGAATCAGAAATTATAATGAAGTCCAAACAAGATAGAAAAAAATTAGAAAACCACACCAAGACCTAGACATAACATTTAAAATTTTTAATACAATAAAAATAAATAGAAGATTTTAAGAGTAGACAGTAAAAAAGACAAGTTACCCGCACAGAGGTAATTATTAGATTCACGCCTGCCTTCCCGACAGCATCCATAGAAGCCAGTGGAGAGTTGAATGAATAAATACTTTCAAAGGTCTGAGAGAAAATAACTGCCAGCCTAGAACTGCATGCCTAGAAAATCTTTCTCAAAAATGATGGTAAAATAAACACATTTTTAGAAAAATAAGAATCTTAGTTTACTACCAAAAGATCCTCATTAAAAGTACAGTCCACCCTTGAACAATGTGGGGGTTAGAGGTGCCAACTACCCTTGCAGTCGGAAATCTGTGTATAAGTTTTGACTCCCCCAAAACTTAGTTGTCACTAGATTCCAGGACCCCTGCAAGTACTAAATCCCTTAGATGCTAAAGTTCCTGTATAAAATGTTGCAGATTGCAGATCAATGTATACAGTCAACCCTCCCAACAGCAGTCAAAAATAACACAGGTTTTGGCCCTGCCTGGGTAGCTCAGATGGTTAGAGGGTCAAGCTGATATGCCAAGGTTGTGGGTTAAAGCCCCGGTCAGGGCACTTACAAGAATCAACCAAAAATCGCATAAATATGTCAAACAACATCTCTTTCTCTCTCTCTCATACATCAATAAATAAAAAATAATGCAGGTTTTTATTGAAAAAATTCACTTATAAGTGAACCTGCACAATTCACACCTGTTGTTCAAGGATAATCTGTAACTCCAAAGGATGTACATTCCCTAGAGGGCAAATGACACCAAAAGGAGATTGATTGAAATGCAAAAAAGAAATAAAATAGAAATGAAAAGGGAAAGATAAGTTATATGGAAGATTAATCCAAGAAGAAAGACCCCTGAACAGGTGAAAAGAAATAAAAAAGTGTAAAGTAATAATTGATGAAACTGACATTTCTAGTCCTGAAATATTCAGTTATTTTTCACATAAAAAGGGCAACATGATGTGAAAAGGAGCACACCTAAGCAGATTCTGGAGAAATTTCTAAATTCCATGAATAAAGAGAAACTCTAACTAGCTTCCTGAAAGAAAATATCAGGGCAAGGCTAGGGCTTCCATTAAATTTCTTATGTGTAACATTGGATTCTAGGAGACACTGGAAAAATATATTAAAAATTCTGAAAGAAACAGATTGTTATTATTCTTTACATTTTAGGACAAAAGACTACCACTTTCAAATATAAGAGAAAGTAGCCCTTGTACTCTTTCTGAAAACATTACCTAGTAAGAATTCTAGTTATTATATAGGATCCAAACATCTCAGAATAGTGGAAGACCAGATGCAAGAAGCAGTGGCAGAGACTCCCTCTCTTCAAACTCCTGATGAAAGCATTCAATAAATAACAGGATCCTGCTCAAAAGTTTAGAAATCTGAGAGCTTTGAGGGTAAAAGCTTCTGCAGAGAGAGGTGAAGGGCAAATATTCACCACCACAGTGCCTAAAGAAAAACACAGGGGCTTGGAGTAGCTTAGACCAAAGACCAGAGACCAGCTTCCTTTTTCTGCCCAAGGGGGTCTGATGGAACTCACGGGAGGGAGATGAACGTGAATAATTAGCGCTGCTACTTTACAGAGGTAGAACTAATGCCAGAGATAAAAGAGAACTTCAATCAGTATGAACGTAATGACACTGTGAAACAGATGCAAATAGAACAGAAATACACAAGGCCTTCTGAGTATATTAAATATTGTTCCCCAAATTTTAACATTTATTACAGTAGCTGAAAAAAGAGAGAGAAAAGAAGTTTCAATGTCAGAAGCAAGTCATGCTTTAAAATTCAGAATGGTTTTGAATTGGGCTTGGAGGGCAAGGCAATTCAAACAAAACAGACCTTCTCTTCTTTAAAAAACAACAAAAAAAAAAAAAGTCTTATGGGAGTTTTAAAAATCACATCGGCAGGAAAAGTTAAAATTGAGGAGTTGAAGTATAAATAGAGTAAACAGCATAACTGAATACATCTTTGTTACCAATTTTATCCTGGTGATGGAATGACCTTCCTAGTTAATTACATCCTTGTGTCTCACAGGCTGTTGGCTATAGATCATGTGCTGCACACATGACTAATGTACTTTTGCAGGACTCCTTTCTATCATGCACCACATGTCTGCCGCATCTAATTTCCTGGGAAAAATGTTATTTCAAGGTAATGTGTATAATAAAAATGTTCCCTTGGTGTCACAACAATATTATTTCTCTTCTGACAGCATTGTTAGAATAATATGCACATTGATTAATACTCAACTGCCAACTCAAATAGGGACGTATGTTGTGGATAAGAATAGCCACACATGCTTTCTCACTCTCATAAAACATAAAGACTAAAGTGACTTCTTTGTGGAATCTGACATAAAAGATCAAAAATATGGCTAAGGAAGCAGGAGCTGATCTTAAGACTATGATTCTCAATTCAATAATTTTAGTAATAATGTTTTCCTCTTACAGAAAGATATGCCCCCCCCTATTTTTTATTGTGGTAAAATATACCTAACATAAAATTTATCGTGTTGGCTATTTTTAAGTGTACATACAGTTCAGCAGTATTTAGTATATTCACATTGTTGTACAACCATCACAACTAT
Organism: Furipterus horrens; assembly: GCF_987537825.1. Classification (NCBI taxonomy): domain Eukaryota; kingdom Metazoa; phylum Chordata; class Mammalia; order Chiroptera; family Furipteridae; genus Furipterus; species Furipterus horrens. The sequence goes on along the minus strand of NW_028327172.1, from coordinate 121,682,946 downwards.
CCATTTCCAGATTTTTTCATCTTTGTAAACTCAAATTTTATACCTGTTAAACACTAACTCTGTTTCTGCCTCTCCCCAGCCTCTGGTAACCACCATTCCACTCTTTGTCTCTATGAATTTGGCTACTCTAGGGACTTCATCTAAGTGGAATCAGGATATATGTCCTTCTGTGACTGGCTTATTTCACACCAGGTTCATCCTTATTGTGCATGTGATAGAATTTCCTTCCTTTTAAAGGCTGAATAATATTTCATAGTATGGACATACCACATTTTGCTTATAGAAGCATATATTCTTAAAAATTATTTTTTATATTAAAGCATTATACACTATAACTGCAGTTATACCGATTACAATACATTGTGATAAACTATAGTAAGAGCAACCTTATCAGGTATCTATTATGTACATTAAAAAAATAATACATTGTCTATAGCAGTGACCTTCATTTGGTGTGCCACAAAAAATTTTTAAACATGCAATACCTGACTATGTAGTCAAGGGCACTGACCTCTTTTCTCTTAGATTGTCAAATTAAAAAATGGCAACAGCCAGCACAACAATAGCCATCTGGTGTGAATGAATCAAAGTTATACCTATTTTTTGTCAGTTCAGCAAAAAATATATTTTTTGGTGTGCTGCAGAATTTTAGTAATTAGCTTATGTGTGCCATGAGATGAAAACAGTTGAAAATTGCTGATCTGTAGTCTTTGTCAGAACACTAAGAATGATATATGACTCTAATTTTAGAGATGAGGAAACTGAACACAGTGAATATAAAACTTAACCAGTGACTCACAGAGTATCTAGTAGCTGAGATTAAAGCTAGGTGTGCTTAGCTCTGAGCCCTGGGCTCCCTTCTCTCCACCACCTGACTGCTAACGCTGTGATCAGGGTACATTGTGTTATGTGTGGTGGAATTGTGCTGGACAGGCAGATGTACAGTTTAATTCTGCCTCTGCCACTCACTAGCTGTGTGACCATGATCACATCACCTGGCTTCACTAAGTTGCTTCATTTGTAGAAGGGGACTAAGAACAACAGTGATGATGATGAATAAGAGTTGTCATTTTTTAGTACTCACTTTGTGCTAACAATTGAGCTTGTCTTACATTAGTTCTTCGATCCTTATGAAAACACTCTAACGTAGATATTTCATTCACACACAAAGAAACTGAAACACACAGAGGTTAAAGCCCAAGGTCACACCACAGTAAATGGATTCAAACTGAAGCCAGTCTGGCCCCTAAACTTGCATTTTAATCTGTACTTAGTGCTAGGAGGTTGTGAGAACGGAAAGAGCATGTAAATTGCTTAACTCAGTGTCTGCTGCCCAGAAACCTCTCAAAAGATGTCAGTCCTTATTTTTAAGACCATGATTTTCTTTCCATTTTTCTATATCTGGTCTGAATGGCTGCACCTGCTTTTCCTCTTTTTTCCTTGGAAATGTTCCAAGGATGGGAGGAGAGACTGAGCAGCCATCACAAAATTGCCCTCTTGGCTCTGGACCTGCTCTAAGGAAAAGGAGAAAACAGCAAGGATTTCTACAAAATCATTTCAATACCAGGCCTAATACGCACTCTTATTACTCAGGCTGAATTAAAATGAGGTGGGGATATTGCTTTTGCATGCTGTTTGGCATAATATAAACCCCTGAATTTTAAAAATCTGATTCTCTCCCATTTACCCTGAAGCTAAATCACCAATGCAAATAACTTTCTGAGAAATTCACTGAAAATGTTGTGCTTCTCAAAACAGCTGAAAGAGTAAGAGGATAACTTTAATATTATGTATGTCCTGCTAACGTACACAGCTTATTAATATGTATTTTTAAAATTCTAGATTCTTATTTACTTAAAGTTCCCTAGATATTATATATCAATGACTACCAATAAATACTTATAGATTTTGATTTCTATAATTGTATTAAAATCTCAGTTATATCTTAATAAACAAGAGTTAGAACTAATGTTTTCATATACCAAGCTTAAGGCTTTGCTTAATGCTTTGCCCCCCACCGCCCCATTACCCTCAAGACTAGGCAGACAGCACATACACCATTCAACACTTTTTATTGAGCAACCTAAAAAATCACCTGACTGTGGAGAACACAAGCATAATATAATATAAAAATATTATATATTTTTTGCTGATCTGTCCTTGAACTAATTCATAATTTCATTACAACCACAAATATGTTTATAATTAAATAAGAATTGAAAATATCAGAATTTGAAGTTTATAAATTCCATAGTTTTTAGAGTTAAAGAAACCTTGTATCTAATTTAACATCAACTTTTAAAGGTTTGTATTGGGTTTCAGCTGGTGCTATGGTTTATGTTGGGCACATGGTAGTAAACAAAATAACAGTCCTTATAGTTAAGAAAGGTATACACTAGAAGTAAAGACACGTTACTAAAGTTATAAGATAAATCGTACTTTCATTCCCTCCCTGAGACATTCCAACTGATATCTATGTACTTATCCGCTTAATGATTAAATTGCACGTTTTCCACGAATTAGTTGTGTTCAACAACAAACATGATTATGTCAGTGGCACTTCTTATTGCAACTACATCAGCTTAATTAAACTTACACAAATCAATATGTCCATGAAAACTGCTTTAGTGTTTTGAAATGAGTTGATAAAGTCAAGTTGCCAAAATATTGCTGCTCTATGAGGAGTTGAATGAGAGAACTATAAAAGATTGAAAAGAAAATTATTCTAGAAAGATCTCTAATCAAATCGCTTTATAGTTTAAAATATCAGTCAATATTTAAAACTGGTGTGCAAATACAGTTACAATAAACGGTGACCTACGTGGAGCACAGCACAGCACAGCCTCGAGGTCAGGCTCACTGGAGAAGTGACACATAAATGAAATCTGAGAGTAGCACCCACCAAGGAGAAGTTCGAGGAAGCAGCATGGCCCAAGGCCTGGTGGCAAAAAGGACTGAAAAAAGTGTAGCGCGATTGAAGTACAAATGTGAGAGCATGTGGTGAGGGGGAGAGTCTAGGGAAATGATGAGGATTCAGATCACGAATGTATAATTTAGAAATACAGACTTTTTTAAACAACAGGAAATCAACGAGGAAAGTTTAAACAAGAGTAACATGGTCACATTTTCATCCTAAAATCACTTAGGCCTCAGGAGAACCAGATTTCACTGGAGAGGGTGGAGAGCAAGCCTGAAGGCAAGGAGGCAGTGAAGTGGCCATGATCCTGGGCAGTCTTGTCACTCGGGAAAGTTAAGCTTAGTCTGGTTGCCAAGAAGATAGAGGGAACTAATCAGATTAAGAGAAATTTAGAAGACAAAATTAGCACGAACAATCAGTGTAGGTGGTAAAGGACATAGAAAGTCAAAGCTGACTCTCAGATTTCTGACTTGTAACAGAGTAGTGGTGCCCTTTAAAGAAACAGGGAACAATGGGGAAAGAATAGGCAGAGGAGATTAGGTGATAAGGCCTACCTGGTCCTGTGTCATTATATAAAAGAGGAAGCTAATTTCTAGAGAAGGTCAAGTCTTTGAGTTTAAGTAAAAGAGTCAGAAATTGAGTTTGGATTTTCTGACCATCACCCCCTGCCTACTCTGCCTGTCCTCCTTTCTTTTCCCTACCTGTCCCTTTATAACCATATAATATAAACTCTACCCATTAATCTATTTAGGGTTTTATTCCAGACAGATTGTTACCAAATACCCAGATATGATTATAAATATTCTTTCATCCCTTTCCTTGCCATATTTCACATCCGCTCCCAACAAGCCTAAAAACCTTGGCTTAGCACTGCACTGAACCCTAGTGACTTAGGTTTCACACGGTAAAATCTTTCATCCGTTTCAGTAGAAAGCCGACCCACAGAGAGATGAATGGAACAGGCCTTCTGTGAAATAGGTTGAAAATAATTGCATGTCAGACAGGTTTTGGAGAGGAGCCAGTAAAGTATTAAGTGAAAATATGAAGGAGCAGACCCTCCAGTGCTCTGAATTTGAAAGCTCAAACACTGGGGCAGGGAAATATTTTATCTTTGTTCAAAGGGCATGTGATTTATTTCCTCTGACTGTTAATTGCTGCAGAAAGTAGAGAAGTGTATTTCGGAAAGGAATTCAACAAAGCTTACCTGGCCTGAAAAATACTTCACTTTTTTTTTTAATTGGTTTGAAATTACAGGTCCCTGACTGGTTTGGCTCAGTGGATTGAGCGTCGGCCTGCAAGCTAAGTGTTGCTGGTTCGATCTTCCAGTCAGGGCACATCAGAGAAGGAAAACTCTGACTCCAAAAAAAAAAAACCTCCGCTGCCTTGCGGCATACCTCTTCAGGGGAAAGGCTAAGGGAGTAAACCCCGACAGAAAATCCGGAGCCAGAGTCCCTAAGGCGGTTTGACGTTGTAGTCAACACCGGCAATTCCTGCGGCGCACCTGAAGCCAAGCTGTATTGACTTCGTCTTTCCCTTGGACCCTTCAGCTGCGAAGAGAGGGTGGGGGGGGTCTGCTGCATGGGCAACAGCAGACCCTCCATATCACCCTGCCCAGGCTCTGTAGCTTCAGCTTCACTGGAGAGGACACTCCAGCGTCATCACAAGATGTCGATTCAACACGGGAGGAGACAGATACCGTGTCACTCCCGAGTTGGACTGCACAGCCATTCTCGGCGGTGCAGATAGACTCTTAAGAAGCTACACCATCGTCTCTCGAGACGGACGGCTGCCGCCGCCGACGACAGTGACTGGCATAGCACATCCAAAACAAGCAGGAGCTAAATAAATGGCACTTTCTAGAATGCCTTTATTTAAAATCTTTAGCAGAAGATGAGTGAAAGAGGATAATTTTTAAACCCTGATTAGAAAGGGAACTTTACTTGGTAATGTCCTCTTTGCATTTAATTTTTCTATTATAATTACTCTATTGTTGAGAAGGCAAAATTTTTGACTGGATAAGAAATCAAAATCTCTGCACTGATTTTATCCATTTGTTCACTCACTCAACAAATATTTTGTGGCAGGCATTGTTCTAAATCACTGGTTCTCAACCAGCACTTTTGCTCCCTGCATTGCTCCATGCAAGGATGTTTGGCAATGTCTGGAGTAATTTTGGGTTGTCACAACTAGGGGGCTGCTGCTGGTATTCTGCAGGTAAGAGCGAAGGGTGTACATTGACGTGTGACAATGTACAGGGCAATATCTTCAACAAGGGATTATCTAGCCTGAAATATCTGCAGTGCAATGTTGAGAAATCCTCTTCTGAATACTAGCAACACAGCAATGAAAAGAATGAAGAAAAACTTTAGCTTCCATAAAACTTATATTTTAGTGACAGAAGAGAAACAAGAAACTGATTAACAAGGAAATATACAGCATGCCAGACAGTGATAAAGCACTGTGCAAAAAAAATAAAGCAGGTGGTGGGTAGGGTTGCTACCATGTATAGAGAAGTCAGGGAAGGCTTCATTAACAAGGGGACTTTTGAGCAGAACCTAGAGAGAGCCAAATCCTGGTTATGGGAGTAAGGACTGAACCTATGATTGCCTTCATTAATATGGCAGTTGCCAATCATGCATGAAGTTAGTATAAAAATAAATGTAAGAAAATTTATGAACAAATTATCTGAGAGTCATTGTTCTTTTCCCTCTTTTTTTTTTTTTCACCAAAAGCTTAATGCTGATTTAGATATAGGCATAGAACATTCTCCAATTTTTATGTATTTTAGACAAATGCAAAACAGGGTTGGCTTTCCTCACAAACAATTAAAACAGACTCTTTTAATTTAACTTAATCAGCCACTGCAGGACACAGGTTCCAAACAGCACAAACAATGAGCCATGCACCGTGTATTCAGTATACATGAATATAGTTTAGAAGTTTGTAGTATATGTGCACAAGGTATACATAGTGAATATATGAATAGGATCTTATTACACATGAGTAATCTGAGGATAGTAAAAGTGATTAGGGTTTAAACACAAACAAAGACATGGAAAATGATGTTTTAAAAATAAGATCAAATTGTAGTTTGAATGTTTGGTATGATTATTTTGGTTGTTTTTAATTTGTACATTCTTGTAGGAATACACAACAAAAAGAGTTGCAGGACCTAAGGTTTTCTGATAGATTTGTTTCAATTTAAAATCTTATTTGATTAATGATTCATTAAAAGAAAAATTTAACTACAGTTATATGTTGATTATATGCTACATATGAAAAATCAAATACATAAAAAATTTCACTTGCAACTGCAATGTAATGAAAAACATACAAAGACATGGAGGCTAAATAACATGTTATTGAACAATGACTGGGTTAACAATGAAATTTCAAAAGATACCTTGAATCAAATCAAAATGAGAAAACAACAACCCCCAAATCTGTGGAACAAAGGGAAAGCACTTCAAGCATCACAAGCCTATCTCAAGACACAAGAAAAAGTTCAAATAAACAACCTAACTTTACACTTAAAGGAACTTGAGAACAACAAACAAACCCAAAATGAGTAGAAGGGAGGAAATAATCAAGATCAGAGTGGAAATTAAAAAAAAAAAAAAAGTTGAAAAACGTACAAAAGATCAATGAAACCAAGAACTGGTTCTTTGAAAATATACACAAGATAGACAAACCATTAACCCAACTCCTCAAGAAGAAAAGAGAGAGGATCCAAATAAATGAAATCCAAAATGAAAGAAGAGAATGACAATTCAGTCCACGGAAATATAAAGGATTTTCAGAAAATCCTACAAACAACTATTTGCTAACAAATTGTACAGTCTGGGCAAAATGGATAAATTTCTACAAACATACAATGTTCCAAGGCTGAATCAAAGAGAAACAAAAAGTCTGAATAAACCAATTATTACCAATGAAATTGAAAGTGTAATAATAATAATAATAATAAACTCTCAACAAACAAACTCCTGAACTGGATGGCCTCATATGTGAATTTTACCAAACATTCAAAGAAGAATTAGCTTTCATTCTTCTCAAAATATTCTAAAAAATTGAAGAGGAAGGCAGCCTCCAAGTTTATTTTACAAAGAAAATTACTCTGATTCCAAAACCAGACAAAAACTTTACAAAAAATGAAAAGTATAGGCCAATATCCATGATGAACATAGATGCAATAATCCTAAAAACAAACAAACAAAAAATAAAAAAAGAGCAAATCATATTCGGTGACAGATTAAAAATATCGTGTACCATGATCAAATAAAATTTATTTCTGGGATGCAATTTTGGTTCAATAGTCATAAGTCAATTAATGTGACAGACCACATAAACAAAATGAAGAATAAAAATCATACAAGCATATAAATACATGCAGAATAAAACATTTGACAAAATCCAGAATCCATTTGTGATAAAAACTATCAGCAAAGTGGGAATAGAGGGAACAGATCACAACATGTTAAAGGCCATATATGGCAAACCCACAGCAAACATCATACTCAATAGGCAAAAACTAGAACTCAAGACCTAGCCACAGCAATCAGACAAGAAGAAGAAATACAACGCATCCAAATTGGAAAGAAAGAATTAAAACTGTCATTATTTGCAAATGACATAGTAGTGCATACAGCAAACCCTAAAGATGTCACTAAAAAACTACTAGAACTGATACATGAATTTAGTAAAGTAGCAGGATACAAAATAAATACCCAGAAATCAGTTGCATTTTTTTAATACATCAAATAATATATCAGAATGGGAAACTAAGAAAACAATCCCATTGACAATTGCTTCAAAATGAATAAAATACCTAGGAATACATTTAATCAAGAATGTAAAAAACTTGTACTTGGAGAATTATGAGATACTGACAAAAGAAACTGAAGGTGATACAAATAAGTGGAAACATATACCGTGTTCATGGATAGGAAGAAATAACATCATTAAAATGTCCACACTACCCAAAGCAATGTATAGATCCAACACAATTTCTGTAAAGATACCAATGGCAGATTTCATAAAACTAGAAAAAATATTCCAAAAATTTATATGATATCAGAAAACACACAAAATAGCCACAGCAAGATTTAGAAAGAAGGACAGAGTTGGAGGAATCATGCTACCTGATATCGGACTATACTACAAGGCCACAGTAATCAAAACAGAATGTTACTGGCATAAAAACAGACATATAGATCAAAGGAACAGAATAGAGAGCCCAGAACTAAACCCACACCTTTATTGTCAATTAATATTTGACAGAGGAGACAAATCCTACAATGGAGTTAAGACAGTCCATTTGATAAATGGTGTTGGGAAAACTGAGCAGATAAATACAAAAAATGAAACTAGACCACCTTCTTACACCATACACAAGAAAAACCTCAAGATAGAATGAAGACTTAATTTAAGACTTAAAACCATAAAAATTCTCAAAGAAAGCATAGGCAGTAAAATCTCAAACATTTCTCATAGAAGTATTTTTTCTGATATATTTCCTTGAGCAAGAGAAACCAAAGAAAAATAAATAAATGGGACTACATCAAAGTAAAAAAATATTGCACAGCAAAAGAAACCATCAACAAAATGAAAAAACAACCCACTGAATGGGAGGACATATTTGCCAATGACACATCTGATAATATCCAAAACTTATAAAGAATTTGTACAATTCAACATCAAAACAACAAACAATCCAAATTAAAAAAAATGAGCAAAGGATCTGAATAGATACTTCTCCAAAGAGGACACACAGATGGTGAATAGACATATGAAAAGATGCTCAAAGTCACTAATCATCAGAGAAATGCAAATTAAAACTACAATGAGGTATCACCTCACACCTGTAAGAATTGCTATCATCAATAAATAAAACAACAACAAATGTTGGCAGGGAAGTGGAGAAGAGGAAACCCTCATGTACTGTCAGTGGGAATGCAGACTGGAGCAGCCACTGTGGGAAGCAGTATGCAGTTTCCTCAAAAAAATTAAAAATGAGACTAACAGTGACCGGAGGGGAGGAGAGAGGGGGAGAAGGAGGGGAAGAAGGGGAAGGGTCTAATCGAGGAACTAGTATAAATGATCCATGGATGTTAACAACAGGGTGGGGATAGACTGCGGGATGGGGGTGGGGGACTGGAAAGGGGAGAGCAACAGGGGAAACTTTGGGACAACTGTAGTAGAACAATGATAAGAAAATTAAAAATAGAATTGCCTTCAGATCCAGCAATCCCACTTCTGAGACTATATCTGAAAAAAACCCAAAACACTAATTTGAAAGAACATCAACACCTCTATGTTCATTGCCGTGATTTTTAATCGCCAAGATATGAAGACAGTCTAAGTGTCCCTCAGTAGGTGTGCAGATAAAAAAACTGTGGGGCATTTGCACAAAGGAATACCACTCAGACATAAAAAAGAGCAAAATCTTACAGTTGTGACAGCATTGGTTGGACCTGGGGAATATTATGCTAAGTGAAATAAGCCAGTCATAGAAAGACAAATACCATATGATTTCACTTATATGTGGAATCTAATGAACAAAAGTTAAACTAACAAAATAGAAACAGACTCATAGATAGAGGAAAGAGACTAATAGCTGTTAGAGAGGAGGAGGTTTTGGGGCTCTGTGAAAAAGATAAGGAATTAAGCAAACAAACAAATGAACAAAAAACTTCATACACACAGACAACAGTATGGTGATTACCAAAGAGAAGAGTGGCGGGAGGAGGTAGATGAAGGTAAAGGGAGAATAAATGGTGCTGGAGGAGACTTGACTTTGGGTTGTGAACACACAACACAATACAGATGATGCATTATAGAACTATACATTTGAAAGCTGTGTAGTTTCATTAACCAATGTCACCCCAATAAATTCATGATTTTTTAAACTGGATTTCAAGATTCAGATTTCAGGTGTCTTGCTATTTTACAGCTACAATTAAGCTCTTTCTCACCACAATTCTTATATTGTTTTTCGTCTCTAATATAATAATAACCACTAATATGCGGTGGCTACTGTGACAAGCTGATCAGTTCCCCTTCAAGAATAAAGAACTTACTGTCCCAGGTTCTAGAAACAGCACCAGCAGACAGGCCTCAGATACAAGAATCTCTGAAGTCATATCCTCTTCCCAAGATGAGTCCATCCAGTAACTTGAGGGGTGATATGAGGGCCCAAGTCCTTCAGATCATTGAGGACAACTCTAAAGGATCATCTTATCTTCAGAAATCACATTCAAGATGGCTAAATCTTTCCCCAAGGCCACATCACAGTGCAACCTCTCCCTCTGCCCCCCAATCTTGTGCCCTTCCTTTCTGTTCCCCAGTCATAAGAACATTCCTTAATAAACCTCCCGCACTCTCATCTCCTTCTCAGAATCTGCAACACATAAACTCAACCTATATCTTTACCTTAGGCACCTACAACATGTCTAAAATTATTGGTTCACTGTCTGTCTCATTCAATTGGCTGGGTTTCCTTCCAATTTATTTTTATATTCTCAAGTTCCAGTCAGTAAATGGCACATAGGAACACCTAGCAAATGTTTATTAAATAAATTCATTAAAACTGAGATGTCATGTTTGGCCAATAAATTCTTTCTGTTTTTTTTTGTTTAATTGAATTCATTTACTTATAATAGTCTCTCCCTCTTTACAGAAAAATAATTTAAAGCAGTTAACCCCAGAGTTGGTTATCATTAAATAGTGGGGAAATGAGAATGACAGAGTGTAAAGGCAAATATATCAGTCATAAGGATACATTTAGTTGTAATTTTTCAGTGAGTGTCTTTTCATCATTGAGTAAGTAGTCATTGACCTGAGAACCTACTATAAACCAGGCATTGTGTAAATGCAGAAATAAGTCTTTATTCCCTTCCCAAGGAGAATTACACTAAAAGAAACAAGAGAGGCAAAAATAGAATAAAATAGCACAACTTCAGAGAATAATCGTGGTATGAAGACCCCTGAAGGGGATCAGAACATAACATCCCAAAATATGCTTCTGTAGCCTAATGACTCAGCGCAGAGGGTTGGGGCATACGTGCTAAGAATGCTGACTGGGCCTAAAGTTGTTGACAATCGGAGGGTAAGTAATCTCTCTGTGCCTCCTGTGGGTGGCTCTATGGAGTTAACAAGCGTGTTCTTCACAGCGAACCCAACACCGTGCTGTCTTGGTTGGTCCGGAGACTTCCCTTGCCAGTAGAAGGTGTAGTTGGTTTCTCTGATAGTTCCGTTGTTGGCCAACCGGGTCTCCTGTAGAGCCGCAATGTCGATGTTTAGTCGTGCCAGTTCCCTGTCGATGACGGCAGTTTTCCTGGCACCATTGATCCACGGAAGGTCTGCAGTAAGTCCAGGACACATGGTCCTGATGTTCCAGCTAGCGAGGCGAAGAGCTGGAGGCTTCTTTCTTATTCTTTGCTTGGAATTAACTGGTGCGGGTGTTTTGTGGCCCACTTTTCGAGAGGCGCCTCTCTGATCCCCACGCACCCAGTGGGGCAGGCGAGCCATGGCGAGACAGCACCTAATTGGTTGGGGCTGCCCAGCTTGAGGCGGGCGGTAGCTGTCCAGTGAGGTGCGATGACCTCTCCCATCATCAGAGGAGACCCCTGGCGCTCGTTTCCTTCGCCAATCGGATGAGCTTATAACCGGTATCTGTCTCCTCCCGTGTTGAGTCGACATCTTGCGATGACGCTGGAGTGTCCTCTCCAGTGAAGCTACAAAGCCTGAGCAGGGTGATATGGAGGGCCAGCTGTTGCCCATGCAGCAGACCCCCCCTCTCTTCACAGCTGAAGGATCCAAGGGGAAAGACAGAGTCAATACAGCTTGGCTTCAGGTGCGCCGCAGGAGTTGCCGGTGTTGACTACAACGTCGAACCGCCTTAGGGACTCCGGCTCCGAATTTTCTGTCGGGGTTTACTCCCTTAGCCTTTCCCCTGAAGAGGTATGCCGCAAGGCAGTGGAGGTTTTTTGGAGTCAGAGTTTTCCTTCTCTGATGTGCCCTGACTGGAAGATCGAACCAGCGACACTTAGCTCGCAGGTCGATGCTCAATCCACTGAGCCAAACCAGCCAGGAAAGGCCCCCAGTAGGCCCTCAATAAATATTCATCCTCACCATCTCTTCCTCCCCCTGGGTAAGGATACAGTGGGGGCAGGGGGACTTGAGAAAAAGACCAAGTCTTGCTTCCTCTGTCCCCCAACCTATGGTACTGCCTCCTTGAGTCTTCTTCTCACTCTCTTCCCCCTCACCTGCCCCCAACTCCCACCCACCACACTCACAAAATTTTCTCCGTGAGCTTTAAGTTGCTGGTGTAAAGTTCAATGCCTTACCTCCTTCTGGAGTATCCATGTGGTAACAGAAAATTCAGCTTTAAGACAAAGGTATGAAGTTCCAACTGTGGAATTAAAACCCTAGGAGAGAGACTTTTACCCAGGAAGGGTGGGTGGGGTCAAGACCGTAACTGCCTTGTGAAGGCTGTGAAGGCTGCCCCCACTCCTGGAATGTTTCCAGAGAGCCACCTCTCAGGTTACCTAGGCTCCCCCAAGCCCAGGCCAGTGTTACAGTCTTTGTGAGGTCGACATGATGACACAGGAGTTCCCAGCCAATGGGGCCCTTGCTCATGCCAACGCACCAGTGAAAAGCAGTTAAGTATTCTTCTGACACAGGCTTGTAGACCAGGACAAGTGGAACAGGCACCACCGAAGAGAAAGAACAGTTCTACCATGCACTGGACGAAGCGTTATCCAAGATCCCCAGAAGTAACGCTCTTTATCTCCTTGGAGACTTCAATGCAAGAGTAGGAGCTGACCACATGGCCTGGCCCACCTGCCTCGGAAACTTTGGGAGAGGAAAGATCAATGAGAATGGTCAGCGACTGCTTGAGCTTTTGTGTCACCATGGCCTGTGCGTGACAAACACATTCTTCAAGTGCAAAGAGATCCACCAGGTGTCATGGAGGCACCCCCGCTCCCGCCACTGGCACCAGCTTGACCTCGTCATCACCAGAAGAACGGATATTGGCAGCACCCTCCTCACCCGCAGCTACCACAGTGCAGACTGCGACACGGACCATGCCCTCGTGGTAAGCAAGGTGCGCATAACGCCGAAGAGGTTGCACCACTCCAAGAAGAAGGGTCGCCCACGCATCAACACCAGTTGTGCCAGCAACCCAGTTAAGACCCAGCAATTCATCAACAGGATGGAAGATGCACTCGGCGAGGGAATGGCGGCAGATGACATTATCAAATCTAATTGGCCACATCTTCGCGACGCCATATACAACTCCGCCATTATTGCTTATGGGAAGAAAGAGCAGAAGAACGCTGACTGGTACGAGGCTCACTGGGAAGAAATGGAACCCGTGATCGAGGCTAAGAGGAAGGCCCTACTGGCTTACAAGGCCACACCCACTCCCAGTACACTTCAAGCTCTACGGGCTGCCAGGAGCAAAGTCCAGAAGACCACCCGCCACTGTGCCAACACCTATTGGCTAAACCTGTGCAGAAGCATCCAGGAAGCCGCCGATATAGGCAACGCACGAGGAATGTATGAGGGTATCAAGAAGGCAACAGGCCCAATCCCCTCCAAGATCGCCCCCCTTAAGTCCAAGACAGGTGAGGTCATCACTGACCAGGAACAGCAAATGCGGCGGTGGACCAAGCACTACCTCGAGCTGTACGCGACGAGGAACGCCGTAACAGACACTGCTCTTAACGCCATCCCAGACCTACCAGTCATGGAGGAGCTAGACACCCCACCTACTGCGGCAGAGCTCAGCAAAGCCATCGACCGCCTCGCTTGCGGGAAAGCACCAGGAAGCGACGGAATCCCTCCAGAAATCCTAAAGAGCGGGAAACCAGTCCTGCTACAGCCGCTCTACCATCTACTCTGTCTCTGCTGGAAGGAGGGTTACATCCCCCAGGATATGAGAGACGCCAACATTATCACCATGTACAAGAACAAAGGAGACTGCAGCGACTGCAACAACTACCGGGGCATCTCTCTCCTCAGCGTCGTTGGCAAAGTATTCACCCGGGTCGCTCTTGCCCGCCTGCAGACCCTTGCTTCCCGCGTCTACCCAGAGTCCCAGTGTGGCTTCAGAGCTGGCCGATCAACAGTGGACATGATCTTCTCCCTACGCCAGTTGCAGGAGAAGTGTCACGAGCAGCATAAACCACTCTACCTAGCCTTTATCGACCTCACGAAGGCGTTTGATCTGGTCAGTCGAAGCGGACTCTTCAGCTTGCTACGGAAGATTGGCTGTCCACCACATCTGCTTGCTGTGGTCATGTCCTTTCACGACAACATGCACAGCACGGTGTCCTACAACAGCGCAACCTCTGAGGCCTTCCCAGTCAGCAGCGGAGTAAAGCAGGGCTGCGTCCTCGCGCCTACGCTGTTCAGAATCTTCTTCTCCATGCTCCTCCAATACGCCTTTAAGGACTGCAGCGAGGGTGTCTTCATTCACACCAGATCCGATGGCAAGCTCTACAACCTGGCCCGTCTACGAGCCAAGACCAAAGTCAAAGAGGTGCTCATCCGTGAGATGCTCTTCACCGACGACGCAGCCTTGACATCACACTCCGAAGAGGGACTCCAGCAGCTAGTCACTTGCCTTTCCCACGCATGCAAGGAGTTCGGACTAGCCATCAGCCTGACGAAGACGAACGTTATGGCTCAAGGCACGGGGACTCCCCCATGCATCACCATCGACGGATACACCCTGGAGGTTGTCAACGACTTCACGTACCTCGGGTCCACCATCTCGAGCTCTCTGTCAGTCGACTTGGAGGTCAACCGGAGAATCGCCAGGGCAGTCACAGTTATGGCCAAACTGAACCGGCGAGTGTGGAACAATTCCAGCCTCACTGAGAAAACCAGACTGCGCATCTACCAAGCCTGCGTACTCAGCACTCTCCTCTATGGCAGCGAGACGTGGACCACTTACGCAAGGCATGAAAGGAAACTCAACAGCTTCCACATGAGGTGCCTGCGACGCGTCCTGCATGTCGCCTGGCAGTATAAGGTCCCCAACACCGAGGTGCTGAAGCGAGCCAACATGAGCAGTTTGCATGCAGTTCTTAGTGAGAGACGCCTCAGGTGGCTCGGCCATGTCAAAAGAATGGATGCAGGCCGTATTCCCAAAGACCTCCTCTACGGCGAGCTAGCAGAAGGCCAGAGGATGACAGGGCGCCCAAAACTGCGGTTCAAAGACATCTGCAAAAAGGACATGACACAATGCTCCATCAATCTCAACACATGGGAAGTTCAAGCAGACAACCGCCTAGCCTGGAGGCTCGCGGTCAGGCAAGGTACGACACGCGCAGAGGCTGCGCGCAATGAGGAGGCGGTCCAGAAAAGATCGAGGCGGAAGCAGCGTCAACAGCAGCAACAACAGCCATCTGCCTTCACCTGTAACAAGTGCGGCAGGGATTGTCACTCCCGAGTCGGACTGCACAGCCATTCTCGGTGGTGCAGATAGACTCTCAAGAAGCTACGCCATCGTCTCTCGAGACAGACGGCTGCCGACGACGACGAGCCTAATGACTGTTTTGAGAGGAAGGCTACTGAGAAACAGCAGATTAAGGAAGGGCTCTCTGCTCTCCCACTTCTATCTAAAAACAGGATAAAAACTTCCTGTGAGAAAGATGTCATCCCTGTATCAGAAAGAGGAGAATATTCTTATCACCAGACGCAAGGAGTTGACATCAAGATGACTGTACAAGCAAACCTCACTAAGATAGCCCTTATCTCCCATGAGTCCCCCACCTCAAATTTCTTATTCACTTTTCTATAATTTAACTTTTTTGTCTTGTCATATCTCCACAATTTATCACTCACTCTGGTTAAAATGGTATAAAAGCCCCTGGGTCTAATGGTTTCTTTAGGATTTTTACTTTTTTGCATCAAGTCTTCTATGCCATGTGAAAATATTAATATTAAATACTATGTATATGCTTTTTTTCCCCTTGTTTCCCCTGGCTGGTTTGGCTCAGTGGATTGAGCGTCGGCCTGCGAGCTAAGTGTCGCTGGTTCGATCTTCCAGTCAGGGCACATCAGAGAAGGAAAACTCTGATTCCAAAAAACCTCCGCTGCCTTGCGGCATACCTCTTCAGGGGAAAGGCTAAGGGAGTAAACCCCGACAGAAAATCCGGAGCCGGAGACCCTAAGGCGGTTTGACGTTGTAGTCAACACCGGCAACTCCTGCGGCGCACCTGAAGCCAAGTTGTATTGACTCCGTCTTTCCCTTGGACCCTTCAGCTGCGAAGAGAGAGGGGGTCTGCTGCATGGGCAACAGCAGACCCTCCATATCACCCTGCCCAGGCTCTGTAGCTTCAGCTTCACTGGAGAGGACACTCCAGCATTATCGCAAGATGTCGATTCAACACGGGAGGAGACAGATACTGTGTCACTCCCGAGTTGGACTGCACAGCCATTCTCGGTGGTGCAGATAGACTCTTATGAAGCTACACCATCGTCTCTCGAGATGGACGGCTGCCGACGACGATATGCTTTTTTTCCCCTTGTTAATCTTTCTTCTGTCAGTTCAACTCACAGGCCCCAGCCATAGAACCCTAGAGGATAAAGGAAAAGTTTCTTCCCCTAGCCACTCTAGATAGGACAGGCAGGAAAGCCCTCACCAAGAAGGTAAATGAGCAGAAACTTCAGAGATGAGAATTCATACTCCCTGAAATTTGGGGGAAGAAACTTGAAGGCAGGGAAAACAGCTACTATATAGTCCAGGCATTAGGTAAAAATTTGACTCTAAGCAACAAACAGCTAAATACAGTAAATTGCTTGTTTTTATCCAGAAGGGGAATGTGTTCTAATTCTTAGGAGAAAATGATAGGGGAACTCAAGAGTTAAAGATTTTAGCCTTAGTTGATAGACTTAAGTTATTAATGCTTGTGGAAAGCTGTTATTCCAGGGACTGGAATGCATGACCAATGTGACTCTAGGAGGTGACAAGCAATTTAACCTTTGTGCCCCAGGGACATCTGCAAGTGATGGAGATGATATCTGAGACATTTTGTTCCAGGAAGGGAACATCTGTGACTCAGGTAAAGAAGTGGTTGATCAACAGATAAAGAAGTACTAGGAAAATCTCAATTGGGCTGCAACTCTTATCCAATTAACTTTTCTTCCAAACCTCTTACCTACCCTTTCTTCTCCTTTTAAAAAGGTCAGCTTGAAATAAGATATTCAGACAATTTTTGAGGGTACATAACCCACCGTCTTTTCATCGTGGCCATCTGAACAAAGCACCAATAAAGAGTCAATCCTTGTCTTTACTTATTAGTTCTGGTAGTGACAGGCAGCATGAACACAGACTTTTCCAGTTTCAAAACCAAAGTTTTTTCCTTGAATAAAACTGGATAACACTGGGAGAGGTAAACAATGTCTTCAACAACTTCACAACAAAGACAGAAGCAGAAACCTATGACAGCTTTTGGTAGTGACACTGGAGACCTAACATTAAGAAGCATTCGAGAGAGACAATTTCTGTGAGGGCTGCAGTGACTCAGTGCACTTAAAGCAGTAGCTGGATGACAGGACCTTTAAGTTTTCTTCCTTAAGTAAGAGTAGGCTGTCAGACAGTCAAGATTACATTCTCCATCAAAGGCCTCAGTACAGGTATTTTAGAGTATTCATTTATTCTGCCATTCATTAATCAAGAAAGAAATTGTTCAAAACAACCTGGGACAAAGGCTTCTAATCATAACACTCTTTTTCTTGCTGCATTTAAGACTCACAATTTAGGTCGACTTCACAGAAGCCTATTGAAATATCCCCTACTCGATAAAGAGCTGCTTGTTCCCAGCATATAATTCCACCCTTTTCATTCATGGATGCATATACCACCACCACCACCTCTTCCTACCTCCATCCCACTCCCACTGCTACAGAATGAGGCTTTCAGATTTTTGGGTATATATTAAGTTTTACAGAGATGCAATTAAATACATAACAAACATAAAATTAAAGGGATAGTATCAAGATATTCAAACAAAATGGGAAATAGACATCATTAAGTCATTACTATAGGAGCAGGTTTATTTAACTTTTTATTTTCTGACAATTAAACACATACACACAAGAAATTTTTTAAACAACAATGCTCTGGAAGGGGAATGTTACAATAATTTAAAAAATGTGTATTCCAAAGTAAAAAATTAGGCTGGTCAAACTTTATTATAATAGTAGAGTAATGCCATCAGATTATAAAACATGCTGCAACCATTACATTGCTTCCACTTCTTACTACTTATAAACCACACAGATAAAACACCTACTATGTCAATGAATTAGATGCATTTTATTTTGCAAATATCTAAAGCAACTGAGTTCAAATCCAGGTTTTACTGCCTGAGGAATTCAGGACATGCTACCCTCAAATATGCCACTTTGATATACTGATTATTTTGAGCTGAGGACACTTGGAAAAGCAGCAGGTGCATGGAGAGGCTTTCTCTGTACTCCTCTCTCAGTTTAAAAACAAATCTTCTAAAAGGAACTTCATTGTCATGAATCTCCTTCTCTGTATTCTCATCAGCCAAGAAGGATTGACAGGAAGTTGTCACAGGAAAGGATACTAGAAGTCAACACCAGAACAACTTTGTCACCAACTATGATATCTCCCATCAATTCTGCTAAAGGTTTATTCATCTTTCCTAAAATTCTGTACTTTCCCCTAGGTGTCCTACATTCCCCTTCCCCTTCCCTTGTTAAGATGGTATATAAACTCTCATATCTCAAAGCTTTGAGATACTTACTTTGTTGTTCTCTGATGCCCCAAGCACATGGTATTAAAAATTAATACACTTGTGTACCTTTTCTCCTGTTCAGCTGCATAGACCCAGCTATCAATCCTAGGAGGGTACAAGGAAAGTCTTTTCTCCACTACATACCTCTTTTTTCAACTATAAAACCAGAATTGATAAGGTGTTGGGATTAAATAACAATGTGTCAAAGCCCCAGGGCCAGCCCAGTGACAGTCACTCAGTCTCTCCCTTCTCTTCCCTTCCCTACGCTTTCTACAACCTAGTGTAAAAAGGCAATATCCTGAACACAGCATACAGCCAAAACCATTCATATGCAGCCTCCCTTGAGTGTACAAAGGGAGACCAGCATACCATGTCTACATAACTGAAAGTTATAAATAAAGCTGGCAAAGTGTCAAATAAAATGTTACTACCTTCTATATTCATACATACACCTTCAAACAACCTGGAAAGCCAAGTTCAAATTTAGATTTCTCAAGTCCCCCAGAGTTCCATGCCCAAATCCGGCAGGAGGCCCTGGGGCACACGCCCCCCCTGCCCACTCCTAAGGCCTGTATCCTGATTCTTCCCTCCATAGGTGCTGTCCACCCATGGGGGCCTGGTAGGCAGAGTGACAGAACAGCATGATCAAGATCCAAACATACATCTATAATCAACTGCTGTTTGCCTGGGAAAAATAGGATTGGGAAGAGGTCTTAGAGGCCTTGGAGCCAGTATCAGGGCCCGTTGGACCAAAAATGCCATCATACTGTGAGAAACGCTCACAATAAAAACTGGGACACAGGACTTGAGCAGTAAAACGAGGCCTTTATTCATGAGTCTGCAGAGCCGGGCGCACCCTCACAGCCAGGAGAATGTGCGCGCCAAGTAGACAAAGGAAACTGGTTTTATAGTCTTAGCTTCCCTACCCTGAAATTGACACCCTACAGTGATTATCTTCTCCACCCTAAAATTGCCACCCTAAAGTGATTATCTTCTCCACCCTAAAATTGCCACCCTAAAGTGATTATCTTCTTTGCCCTAAAGTGAGAGCGATTAGCTTCCCCGCCCTAACGCAATTAGCTCCCCCTCCCCTCTCCTTCTTCCCAGTTTCTCCATTACTGGTTACTCCAGAGTTACAATCTAACAGGGGTATCTAAATGCCGCTTCTGTGGTTTGTAGATATGCCAGTGCTGTCAGCTCCCTTCTCAGAGACTCTCTAATTACATTTGCCCTTTGTTACTAATGACTTTTTACTGGTTTGGGAGTCACTATGTCCTTGTTTCTAACAATACTAGGTACCCTGAACTTAGTCTGGAAATGAGGGTATGGGTCCCAGGTCATCTGTAACCTCAAGGACTCCCCACCTACTTGGTGGAGAGGAAGCTGCAGAGGGATGCTCTAAAGCACAACCTCAAGACAAATTTTGCCTGGTTTTAATAGCGATCTTCCTTACAATTCTAGCAATTCCTGCAATAACTCCACCTTCACCAGGAAATCAATAGCCACCAAAATACTGAAATTATTATGATTATGGCATCAAGTAAAAGTAATTCTGGCCTTGCCCAGTGTATCTCAGTTGGTTGGAGTATCATCCCATAGAACAAAAGTTTGTGGGTTTGTTTCCCAGTCAGGGCACACGCCTAGGTTGTGGGTTCGACCTCCAGTTGGGGCACATGCAAGAGGCAACCGATCAATGTTTTTCTCTCACATAGATATTCCTCATCCTCTCTCTCTCTCTTCATTCCCCTGTCTCTGAAATCAATAAACATGTCCTCAGGTGAGGATTTATAAAAAAAGAAAGAAAAAGTAATTCTATAAAACAAAGTTTTTTTTTCCTTTCCTCTTTCAACAGAAACAAAGATGAATGTACCCCGAGTGCTTTTCTCTCATCCATCTTTCTCCCAACTATGTTGCTATTTTAGGGTACATTTCTAATCATGCTTGTAGGAAAAAAATTTTTTCCTATCACAATCTGGTCATAGAGAAATAACTCAAACTTAATTTCTGGGACTCACACTTTATTTGATTCATGTGGCTCTTTTAAAAACTGCAAAATACCTTTACTGAAAAAGAAGGAAAGTAAAATATCATGCTTCTTTTTTATTTCTAGGCATGTGACAAGACAGTAATACTTAGTTTTAAAATTCCCTTGCTGTTTATAAAGATTTGCCCTTCAAACTATGAAATACACCTCATTTGTACTGGTGTCACATTATTGACCCAAGTCCTTCCCATTTCACTGAAAGATGCATGGAGGCATGAAAAGGAGAAGGAGTGACTTAATGCTGAAAGAACAGACAGGAACAAAGAGGGCTTGTAGCACTGGGATAAAAACATGCAGACAGCTGGACAACTCATTTTATCCCACCCTTCGTTGGGCCTGAACAAAACTCACCAAATCCCCTGGTGTTAACTCTTCCTGCTCACTTACTGATTGATATGTTTTCTTATAAACCATTGCAATGTAAGTGATCCCATAATCTTACAAGTCTAACTTTTTATTTGAGTCATTTAATCTTACACTTCAAAATATATTATTCTGTGTAAAATGCCTGTGGTCCTGTGGTTTCTTTTGATCATCATGTAAGAAAACTTCAGTTTTCACAAAACAAGCATTCAATCATTTCTTAATGAGAAATAAATAAATAAAGCATCACGGACCTATTATGTATTGGAGATGTGATTTTTTGACTTGTATTATCAGCAGCAATAATGACATTTTACCCATTCACTCTTGGTCTTTCATCTGATACTTAACAAGCAAAAATAGGCATTGGCCAAAAATATTAACCAGAGGCTTAGTGTGGCCGCTGTCTTAGTTTGGGTTGCTATAACAAATATAGCATAGACTGGGTGTCTTAAACAACAAACATTTATTTCTCACAGTACTAGAAGTTGAGATATCCAAGGTCAAGGTGCCAGCAGATCCAGTGTCTGGTAAGGGCCCCTCACATGGCGGAAGGAAAGGATGCAAGATCTCTCATGTCTCTTCTTATAAGCACACTAATGCCATTCATGAGGTCTCCATCATCATGACCTAATTACCTCCCAAAGACCTCACTTCCTAAAACCATCACACTCAGGATTAGGCTTCCATTATGAATTGGAGGGGAACATAAGCATTAATCCCATAGCATCTATACTGTCAGTAATATCAATTGTATAAGGTTTTCAGAAAAGGCTGCTGATAATTAATCAATAAACTGTTTATATAAGTTTTAATTATTATAGAAATATGCCTGAAATACACATATAACTACATCTATATCTACATACATAGATCAGATCATCTGCATACACACACTTGTGCATAACTGTTTAAATCAGGTAAATTTTAAATGTAGAATTCACACGTATACTCATACACAAAATTATTTCCCCCCAAAAACAGTTTTAACAACTCAGCCACTAAATTCCCTTGCTTCGATCACTTCCTTTGGCTCCCATTAAAATGGCAATTAGGAGATGAGCTAGCTAGAGGCTAAAATAATGTACTCACATTCTGAATGGAAGAAGAATGAACTGATGTATAGTCTGGTATGCTCTAAAAGGTAGTCATGAATTAGATAGGCTTCCACTTAGATTTATCTGTTATACAGGCAATTCTATACATTTAAATATCTGCTATGTTGCTTTCTTTTTACTGAAGAGTCATCTTTATTAATGGATATCTCTATCCTCACATAGGAAAACACAGGGATTCTTATTCAGGGTTTGATGCCTTTCCTTGCACTGATTTCTGGCCTAAACCAGATCATCCTAATCATTCATTCTATTTGAAAGTTACTGAGTACTCACTGCATGTTGCGGGTGATTCTAAGTGCAGAAATGGAACAGTTAACAAGACAGATAGGGCATCTTTTACAGAACGGGGAGATGAGAGGTGGGAGAACAAAATGAAAGTCAGTAATAGGCAATAAACAAGGAAACAGCAACATAATTTCAAACAAAGATAAGTACAACAAAGAGTTTAAAACATGCTTCTCTCCCCATTCTGCCCCTTCTTCCTTATCTTCACCTTATCATCTGTTAATGTTTACTCACAACTTTTTCCACTCAGTCCTGAATAAACCGTTTTCTCCTTTGTGGACTTACTGATCTCACCTCCACTTGTATCCTGTCACTTTATTACATTTGTTTACCTGTCTTATCTTTCTTAATGAGAGTTTAAGTCCCTGTAGAGTGATGGTCAGACTTTTTTTTCATAATGATTTTGTAGTAGTAATTCCTGGCATATATTTTGGTTTTGCTTACCATATAACATTTTCAATAAATTAACTGAACTTATTTGTTGGAGAAATAAAGAAGCTACTAATGATGGAGGAAGTCAAGAGTTGAAAATTTTTTAACTTTAGATATATAGTTAACAGACTTGGTAATTAATCATATAGAAAGTTATTGTTCCAGGAACTGGAATGTATAACTGGACATACCCAGACTCCAGGAGACCCACAGCAATTCTACCTTTGTGCCTCAGGATGGCTACAGAGATCAGGATGGTATCTGAGCCATTGTGCTCCAGGGAGGGAATGTCTGCTGACCAGGACACAGATGAAGAATCACCATCAACAGATGAAGGGATGCTAGGAAAATCACATGACTGCAGCATTTATCTGATTAACCATTTTCCTCCAGTTCCAAACCCCTTAACTACCCTCTTTTCTCTTTATAAAAAAGTTCAGCTTGAGATGAGATGTAAGACAGTCTTTTAGGGTACATAATCCACTGTGTTCTCAGATTGCTGACCATCCGAATAAAGTGCCCATAAAGATTCAATCCTTGTCTCTATTTATTGGTTCTGGTAGTGACAGGCAGCACTAATGCAGACTTGTCCAGTTTCACGAGCAGTAGGCTAGCATTGTACAACTTGAGGCTTAGTAGGAACGACTGTGTTGATGTGATCACAATCTTCTATAAAGATTTTATGATATTCTCATTACAACCATGTTCTATTATTTAATCTAGTAGCTTTCATCCAGTGTATCACTTTTTAAAAAAATAGAATTTAGGATTTACACTACTAAAGTGATGTCTGTCAGAAATTTAATTGAACAGGTGTATAGTAAGACTTAAGAGGCGAGCCCAGGGACACCAGAGAAAGATGTTATATTTCCCAGAACCCAAAGAACTTGCTTCCAGAGAGAGTTAGAGCAGCTAATTGTAATACTCAGAGTGTAACATAGTACTGACAACTGACTAAATAATTTGAGGCTGCCTTGCAGTATTGAAAAGCACAAGCATGCTGTGACCTCACAATGGCTTCGGGCCATCTCTTTGAGGGCTATAGCCAGCTCAGTCTTTATTCAGTGCCTCCCAGGGAACTACTAGTTCTAAAATGGGCAGAGGAAAAACTCTTGACATTGCAACAATAAAGAGCTTCTTAAGGTGATTAAAACTCATCTGCATGATAATGGATATAGTAGGACCAGAGTGCAGAACCACAGAATGGATTACTTTGAGTGTTAAGCAGTTAGTGAAGAATCATAGTAAATGCTCTATTACTCATTAGATACCACACTTGGATGTTATTAAGAGTTACACCTAAAAAATGTTACTTATCAGGAGGCCAGTCTATCTTGACAGTTCTGATGTGCTCCTATACAATCCCTGATGATTTTTCTCCAGTATAGGCAGTTCTAGGAACATGGCTTCACTCCTGAGTCTTTTCTTCCACCTTCAAAGATAGGATCCATCAAAGCACAGGACAATCACAAATCCAAAGGTGTGTGCAAGAAGCCTGAGGTTTCTTGCAGAGTAATAGACAAACATCATCTGTATTTTATGGCCCCAGACTTATTTTTTTACTTAGGTTTAGGAAGTGAATAGTAGAAAGTAGTTTCTATTTTTATTTTGCTAATGGAATATCTGAACCAAGAAGATGCTGAATCAGTGAATCTCAGACAGAAGAAACATGTTATTATGGATAAAACAATGGGGCTTTTCCTGAGTTGTTGTATATGCTCACTTCATCTAAGGACAGAAAATAGTTGAAATAGATTAGTAGAAGAGGAAATTTAGATTAATAGAGGGCAAACCATGTTCTATCAGGTACATTGTTCCTAAAATTAAAAATAATTACTGTTTATTGAGCACATATCATGTGTCTGCAAATGTACTAGGTGTTTTAGGTGATTATCTAATTTCATTCTCGCAACAATACTATGTGGCATCATTATTCCATTCTCACAGATAGAGAGGATGAAGCTCAGAAATTTTAAATAATTAGCTCAAAGTTGTATAGGGAGTAAATGAAGAGACAGGATTAGAAAGCAATTCGGATGACTTTAAAATTTGCAGTCTTCTTGATGTGTCAAATGACACCCCTTCCTTATTTTTTAAAATATTGTTTAAGAATAAGACTTAACTCTGCATTTTAATTCTGAGGTATCAGAATTTTAAAAAAGCATTAACTGAGAGTAAGAATCTTTAAAGATTTAATAAAAAATGCCCTAAATGTATTTAATTAACTTGCATAACTAAGTGCATACATATTTTTGATGAAAGACACCAGCTAAGTACACGCTTGTCCCATTGATTGTTCTAGCCTTGTTATAGTTTTTCAGCCCAGAATGATGTCTGTGGTGGGATTATAACAGTTCAGACACACAATGTGGTCAAGGAGGAAGAGACAGGTTCTGGGGGATCATATAACAGGTACAACAGTGGATATTTAAAACATGGCACAATTTCAACATCAAAACAAAGTTTTCTAGGACAAGTGACCTTCAAGAGAAAGGGAGAAAAAAGAGAGAGGGTAGGTGGGAATGGTTAAAGAAATTCAAGACCTGAAACAGAGGACACGTTGTAGTAACTGTGTCATATTATATCATGGCCGTGACAAAATAAACTGAAGTTATTTCTTCCGAAGTCATTCAATCTAAGCATGCTAAACATCTCTTACCATATTTGGATGTTATTTGATTCACTCTAAAGGAATGAACACCTAAGTGATTTTCAACAAATCCTGTTATACCATCCTGCTGACAACAGTTTTTTATTTTTTACAGACATGATTGTAGTTTCATGCCCCTATTTAATCACAGTTCAGTGCAATTACCTATATAGATCTCATGGTGTGACATCTAACACCTATCTATTGAGATAAACTCTCTTCTGTATATTTTGAAATCATTTGCTTTCTAGTGCTTCCCGTTTCTTAAGTTGGGTGGAGGAGGGGGAAAGAAGGGGGGAAGGTAGCAGAAAAAATTTTACTCCCATCGGGAATAAAAACAGTATTAAGAATAATTCAGAAGTCGCTCTTTAACTATTGAAGCATGTAATAATGACTTGTTCCAATAATTTGTGAATTATATTTACTTTCATTTTATTTTTTCTTATTTTCCTCTTAGAGAGGAGGTAACATTCGATTTCCTCCTTGGGCTTAAGTGTTTTCTTTGCAAGTGGAAGAGTAGGAGAAAAACACCTGGGAAGCAGTAACCTGGGACAGTTGATTTCTCTTGGGTTACCTTGTAGTTTCTGGTTGTATTCGGTCCTGTCAGACTGGCTCCTCCTCAGGGTGCCAGAGTGGTCCCCAGAAACACTGCTGTCAACCACAGTGTCAGTCTTCCTTCTCTCCAGCATGTAGAGTCGGGGCCTCAAGAAGGCCAGGTTCTTCTTCCTGGTGCCCACGTTATCTTTCCCAGTGGCTTCTTCGGGCTCCATCTGAGGCAAAGCTAAGCTTCAGAGGCTTTGCAGGCAAGGGCCGATTGTTGCTAAAGTGCCTCAGTGAGGGATAAAGCCACCAGAATGACAAATTTAACTGCCCTCTTCTAACTAAACGGCTTCACTCCAGGATTACCTGGCTGTGACTGCCACCTGTACGGAGTCCCAGAGCCCCACCCCTATGAGGTCATTCCTTTTTTATACCTGCAATCCAACAGGGGAAGTTGCCACCTGTTACCTGAGAGACCTGCAGCACAGAGCTAGGCAAAGCAGGGACTGCGCTGTCACATGCTACTGAGGCAAACAAAAATCCCATTGTGTGGGGCAGGGCTGGGGGGTGGGGGAAAAGGAAAGAGAACAAGGTGAGGCGGGGAGGAAGGGACGGGCGCAGGAGTGTAACCTGTAGCTGATGGGTTTAATATGTGCCGGATCGGGCGGGGTGTGCGGGTGCGCTCAGGGCACAGCATCGGGATCTGTTGCCTGGAGGCAGACGTGGGCTTGTGTGTGACCTTTATTCACTCACATGTGACCACGGAGTTAGTGTGAGGCTAAGAAAATTTACATTTATATCACAAGAGTGGATACAGAATCATTTTTAAGGATCACTGTGCACATTTAGTTATGATCACCCAAACACTACTTACTAAAAATTATACTTGCCAACCCTCCTGTCCGCATTTCTGAGGAAGTGAGGGTACAAATTTAAGAGCAGTCTGTCTGCAGGCACAGGAAGAAAAGAGAATGTCCAAAGAGGCTGCAGGAAGCCTTTTCGATTTCTCTTCTCCTGGTGTTGCCCCTGCCTGAACAAATCCATTATGGTCCCAGCCCTGTCCTTCTCAGTCCTGGTCCTCAGGAAAACAAGCACCTTGTCAGGATGCGATTTCTGTACCAGCTTTCCCCCATCCGTTTTGCAAAAGGAGTGACAAAAAAGCAGCTCACCTTGGGAAAATAAGAGGAAAAGTGTTTGAAACTGGGAAGAGACATGTAGAAAGTAGAAAAGATGGAGGGCAAGGACTGGGGAGAGAAAGGCAAATAATGATGTGCCTTTCGTTAATTTTTTTAGAGTTGTTTTTCCTTGTATTCAGTGAGATTTCTCAGGGGGGAGGCTCTAAGAAGCTCTGGGGATGTGCTGAGGAGTTTGTATGTCCTCTTTAGATAAAAGAAAAACCCTGAGGAGGAAAACGGGTTCTTTTTTCTTATAAAGGGACAGCCGGAAGTCAGCTTTGTGCTGCCCATTTTGAATCGCAGTTAACTCTTGTTAGATGAGGTTTATGCATGAGAAAAAAAAAGAGGTAAAAGCCACCTTTCCAACACAGGATACAATTTGCATAACTATCTTAAAAGATAACTGACAAATTTTCATACACTATTAAAACATCTATATATAGCTTGGCATATTGAATGGCTTTTATTTACTACAATTGGTAGTCTTTTTAAAACAAGCCCTTCCAAGTACATGTAATAAATGCTTTTAAAGACACATTCATCACTAGGATGAAAAAATGAGCTTTTTGATTCATGTTTAAAATGTCTCAATTGTAATTTAATATTATATATACATATTTGTATGTAACATGTTTGCAGGTATTCACCTGGTAACTAACAGACATACTATTAGACATAATACTACTACAAAGTTGTACAATTAAAACTACAGGATTCATAAAAAATATGGAATTAGAGACACAGCACTCAAAAACTTTGTGGGTGACCCATAAAAAAGCAGAGAGACCCCTGGCCAGGTGGCTCAGTTTGTTGGAGCATCATCCTGAACACCAAAAGGTGGCAGATTTGATTCCTGGTCAGGGCACATGCCTAGGTTGTGGGTTTGGCGCATGTACAGGAGGCAATCGATGGATGTTTTCCTCTCTGTCTCTTTCTGTCCCTCCCATGACCCCCTCTCTAAAAATCAATAAACATACCCCCAGGTAAGGATTTTAAAATGTATACATATATATAAAAACAGGTAGAAAAATATGGTAGCCCAGCTTTATGTGCGATACATGGTTAAGAAATACATAAATATTATAATAAACATGAAACTACATTGAAAATGAACGGAAGTTCAAAAAACATAAAATTAAAAAGCTAAAAGTTAAAAAAATAACAGAAGGTATCCTATAGAAGTCACAGGGTCCTACTTTATGAGTGAAGTGACGGAAGAGAGATTGGAAATCAGATGATGGAAGTGTACACTGCCAGAAGCAGACAGGTATGGCGAGGACCGCAGGTGGTACACTGAAGCTGCTGGTCACTGTGAGGGGTGGACATGCCTGAGTTCTGTGTGCTCCTCTGTGGCTCAGGGCATCTGGATACAGCTTTCTGCATTTACTGAGTGTTTCAAGGGGATGAAATCATGTGTGAGCAAATGTGAAACTGTGTTATGCTCAGTTTCTCTCTGTTGGAATAAATTTGTGTTTTCAAAATAAGTATTATAGTGGAACTGACTGCAGTAGCTTTATTATATTTTTGAATTTCATTATTTAAGAAGATATATAGCACAGCTACTATGAATTCAGTAGTACATCTAAATTTTATTTATTCACAGTAATTTCTAGATCAACTTAAAAAACAATAGATCAATTCTTTTAATCAATCAATAAATGGGGTGGTCACTGTTAGTTGTTTGCTGCCACTTCTTACCCTCATGCCACTCCTTGCCAACAGAATCCTATTTTGTTCAAGGTAACATTAAGCTTACCCAATCATAATGACAACTTTACTTTTAATTTTTCCAGTCTCTCTTGTCACTAGGGTGTCCATCTAATCTCAGTCCTGGCAATTGGGACCCTATGATAGTCTGTTATAATGGGGAGTGGGGTATTGATTCTGGGAAAACTTTGCTTCTCTAATAAAAGGTGTTGTAACAGCTGGCTTCAACCTTCCCCTGTTGTCCAGACTTGATCACAAGTATAATACATAGAGTAGTTACAGCCAGTCTGGGTCCATAAGAAAAAAACCCAGAAAAGCATGAGCTCTGATACCACTGAACCACTGAACCAATACCAGCAACCACCCACCTGTAGACTTCTTGATATGAGGGTAAAATAAGCCTCTCCTCCTAAAGCCATTTTTGTCAATACATTTCTGAAAGATTCAGTAGACAGTTTCACACACACACACACACACACACTCACAGTTCTTTTGCTTATCTCTTTAATAACTTTTAAGATAATGTGTTTCAAATCACCAGCATAAAATAAGAACAGCCAGGTTAGAGAGACTATGTGTTTTGTTACTGCAGCACCTTGCTAGAACATGAGTGGCAATGGGAGAACAAGGCCTCTAACTTATCTGTTTTATATTTTATTGCCAAGGTACAAAGGCCTTTCAATACAAGGATTTGATATTACCTAAATAAATAATTAATATTAAGACATTTAAATTAATTCTATTGTGAGTAGAGCCCAAGCAATTCCTGGTTCATTATTTTTAAAAAGCACTAGACATTGAATCCAAGACCCAGTTTTAGTCTTGGCCGTGATATAAATCAGCTTCATGACATGAGACATAATCTCTAGGTTCCAATTTCTTCCTCTGTAAAATATAAGAACGAATTAGTCATTAGTAGTCACTGAATATTTTCAGTTCTCCATTTAGGCACACAGGAAGATTGCATCGCCCTGCACCATTTCAATTTATTTGTCATCATGTAACTTGCTTTGTCCAAAGAAACTGATTAAACATGATATATGTCACTTCTGAGAAAGTTTTGAGGATCAGTGTGCACTCAGCTATAGCTTTCTTTCCCTCATTCGTGGTGAATGGCACAAGTGCATAGTGGCTTCTTCATCAAGATGAGTCACAGAAAGTGGATGACTCAGATTAGAGCCCCAGACACCCCACAGTGATTGTACAGTTTGAGGAGAAAGAATTCTTTGCTGCCTTAAGCCTGTAAGATTTGGGACTTAAAAAAAAAATTTCTTCAGTATAACCTAGACTGTCCTTATTAATGTGGGATGTAGATTAAATAATACATAAGTCTTGTTCAAGTCTAACATTATATGATTTCAGGATTCTAAGACCCAGGGTGCTATTGGGTTGTAAAAATCTTAATTCCAAAAGAAAAATGACATCTGATTCGTCATGAATAAACTGATAGGGGAAGGAAAAGAACTCATTATAAGTTAGGAGCAAACAGGAGTCTAGACAAGAAATACTTGGACTAGTGTAGTGTGGTATGGATGGAGAAAAGTTGATAAATTCAAATCATTTAAAAAGTTGAAACAAAACTTTTGTATGGTTTGTTGGAGACGAATGAGTAAAAGAGGAAGCAAGGATAAATTGCAGGTTTTAAGACTGAATAAATGGGAGGATATGTGTCTTGTATGCTAACAGAGGAAGAAAGAACAAGAAGAACAGTAACTCTGGAGGGTTGGTCAAGATTCCATTTTAGGACACATTAAGGTTAAGATGCCTGTAGGCTATTCAAGGAAAATGTCAAGCAGCCATTGAATTGATACATTTTGAGTGGCTATTTAGAGTTTAGATAAAAAATTGGGAGTCATCAGAATACACATAATATTTAAAGCCATGGATTAATGAGACCATTTAGGAATATGATATATCCAGAAGAGGACCAAAGTCAAACCTGAAGAACTGTTAAGTTTAGAGGTGGCATTGGAGCAAAACCCAGCCAAGAAGGCAGAAGAGAGAGCGGCCCTCGAAGTGGAAAATCAGGATAACGTGGTGCACAGAAGTCTGGAAGCAAGTGTTTCCAAAAATGAAGGTGTAGTCAGTCTGCTGAGATGCCAAACAAAATTGAAATTAGAAAATAATTATTGTAATTTGGCACAATGTTGGTCATTTATAAACTTTTCTAAAGGCGTTTTAGTAAAGTTGTAGAGGTAGATACCAGAATGGGAGGGATTTCATTAAAGGAGATAAAACATTGAAACGTGGGAATAACACTTCTGAGAACATTTGCAATAATGTTATTGTTGAGCCATTACTGTATGCAAGGATTAAACCTAGGTAAAGTAGCGAGGAAGGCAGAATTATACCCATATTTTACAGGTATGGAAACAGGTTCCAAGAAGTTGAGTAATTTTCCCAATACCACACAACTTGGAAATGATGGAATGAAGACTCAAAATCACGCCCATCTTGTAGCACAGCCTGTGGTCTCAGCCACTTTGCTGGTGACAAGTGCCCAGCAAACTGCCTGGCATACGGCAAGGGCACCACTAATATACTTTTCTTTTCTCTGCCGAAGTCTTCTGGAACAATTCTGCATTCATTACCTGTCCTTTACTCTTGGGGATAAATCTGAGGGATTTAAAATTTTATCTGGCATCTCAAGTGATTTTTATGCACGGTTAAACTTGGAGAATTCCTGTAAGCATTCTTCTTGTCTTCAATGACTCTCTACTCCAGTTTATCTTGCCTAATGTCTTTTGAATTTCCTTTCTAAACCATAAATCAGATCACATCATTCTTTAGATTAAATACCTTGATGGATTGTTTCCCACTTCAGGTAGAGGGGAATCCAAATATTTTTTAGGCCTCAATCAGATTGTCTTTTTTTCATTGTATTAATAGATTACTTACTATTCTAGTTAATTTCTAAATAACAAATCACCCCAAAACATAGTTGCTTAGAGCAATGATGGTCATTGCTTTAGCTGTCACAGATTCTATGGGTCAGGAATTCGGGAAAGGCTCAGCTAAGCACTTCTGACTCAGGTCTCTCATGCACAATAGTTGTAGGCAGATATTGGCTGGAGCTGAAATAGCAGGCAGCTGGAGCAGCTGTTGTGAGTTGACTAGACACCTTCCTCTATTGATAGCTTTAGGGCCTCTCTGAGCTCTCCATATGAACCAGCTCGGGCTTCCTCCACAATGCAGAATCCTGAGGGAAATCAGACTGCTTACCTGGCTGGGTTCAGGGCTCCGAAAGGGCGTGTCCCAAGAGAACCAGACAGAAGCCATGTCAGCTTTTATGCCCTGTCCTACAGTGTCACTTACACCAGACTCGAGGCAAGGGAACATCGACCCACATCTTCTCAATGGGAGGATCACCAAAGCCGTGTTATAAAAGAGCTTCCATAATAGGAGAAATTGCCATGGCTGTATTTGGAAAATGCAATCTGACTCATACACGCACTGCAAACTCCATATTCTATTTTCTTTTAGGACTGATTTTTTTTTCAATCTGTTTCTTTCATTTGGAATAGCCCTCCTCATCCATGAAAGCCTAATGATCCTTCAAGACCCAGCTCAAATGTCCCCTCTATGATGTGTCACTCACTCTCTCCTCTGAAATCACAAAGCAGCAACCCTCTATCATAGCAGAGAGACACTTTAATTATGAGTGCTCAAAGCTGTTTGCTTTTGAAATCCTGGTGACTAGCAATAGGAGATCAATAAATGTTTGTCGTTGTGGGGGTCAGGCACAGCAGCTTATGGTCTTGTGCTGCCTACCAATGTACGGGAAGAGACTTAGCTGTTAGCTGCAGTATTTTTTTTCTCTCTCTCTCTGATTAGAGAGAGAAATGACCTTCTTTTCCTGGAAAAAAGAGACTATAGATATGGAAACAAAAAAGAAAATCGGAAATATTACTTCCTCAAAGGTGAGGTCATTAATGCATTTGTGAGACGACCATAAAGCCAGCTTTGAGAGCTCCCTATTCAACCATAAATTGTTCACAGTGGCCCTGCTATCTCGTAGCTGTGTTTTTATATCCACTGCTATGCTTCCTGAAAGCAACAATTTCGGTTAATGCACTGACCAAGCAGCAGCATAATAATCCTGTCAGCAAACAATGGATGGGAGCTGAGGTTTGGAAGGAGGTAAACCTTCTAATGTTTTTATCCTTTTGACTGAAGTAATTTTAGCAATGACTTATGATTATATTTGGGCCTTTGCCTCAGCTATAATGAATCATCCATTACAAGATTTTCAAGGTTGTTGGGGGGAAATTTATCTTGGGAAGGAGAAGAACCTTTGTAAGCGCTTGGAATATAATCAAAACCAGCTACATAAGCAAGAAGAAGTGCCATTTGAATCTTTGAAAACCATCAATTCAATGATGCCAGCATCTAAGTCAGAACATTGGATTCAATTTCTGATAGTTCATGATCTTCCACAATTCATTTAACAGTTATTCCAGCAGAACGGCAACAGGGTTACAGCTGGTACTGGAGGTGAACTATTCTCATTTTTCAGGGAGAATCTAGATTTTTGGTTTTGCCTCCTCTCTCCAATTTCTCCCATTGTCATGTCCTAAAATCTGGACCTAATTGTTGTTAACCAGCTTCTAAGTCTGAGATGGAACTATAAGTACCTTTTATTTTATTGTATGCATCCTGCTTCCTGTTTCTTTTATTGTAATTATGAATAATTCAGAATCACTTATTAAAAAATAAAAATTTAATATTATGGCTGAATATTTAAATTTATATAATACCATGTTTTATGTGTAGGACTCTGTGCTGCTGACTCATAATATATGGCCATTAAATAATCCTAGAGTGTTAAATTAAAAGAAATGGTCCTCATCAACAAATCAACAAACAACAAGTGCTGGCGAGGATGTGGAGAAATGGGAACCCTACTGCACTGTTGGTGGGAATGCAGACTGGTGCAGCCACTATGGAAAACAGTATGGAATTACCTCAAAAAAATAAAAATGGAACTGCCTTCTGAACCAGTGATTCCACTGTTAGGATTATACCCGAAAAATCCTAAAACCCTAATTCAAAAGAACCTATGCACCCCTATGTTCATAGCAGCACTGTTTACAATAGCTAAGTGCTGGAAACAGCCTAAGTGCCCATCTGTAGATGAGTGGATCAAAAAACGGTGGTACATTTACACAATGGAATACTATGCAGCAGAAAGAAAGAAGGAACTCCTGCCGTTTGTGACAACATGGATGGAACTAGAAAGAATTATGCTTAGTGAAATAAGTGAGGCAAAGAAAGAAAAATACCATATGATATCACCTAATACAGGAAACTAAAGAACAACACAAGCAAAAGAACTAAATAGGACAAGGAGCAGAATAACTGTCAATAGGGGGGAGAGGGGCGGGAGAGAAGGGGAATAAGTAAGGGAAGGGTTTAGTCAAGGAACGTGTATAAGTGAGTCACGGACATGGACAATGGGGAGGGATATGATTGTGGGAGAAGGGGTGGGCTGGGTGGGGGGGAGCACTGGGGGAAAAATAGGACAACTGTAATTAAAAAACCAAAAAATAAAATTTAAAAAAAAAAAAGAAAGAAAAGAATTGTTCATGGTAGGTAAATAAAAAAATAAAAAAATAAAAAGAAATGGTCCTTTGTTCTTCTCTCTTTGTGGCATGTTCTTTTTTATTTCACTTGGTTTTCATTTTGCTGAAACCTGTTTGTTTTGAAAACTCAATATATTGACTCCAGATAGACGCTTTGTGCTTTTTTAGTTTGGAGGTGAAAGGCAGTAGTTGTAGATGACTAGGAGAAAGAGTGTATATATATATATATATATTTGACAAAAATTAATTTTTTTTCAATTACAGTTGCCCCATTTTCCCCCATTGCTCCCCCCCAGCCCGCCCGTTCTCCCACAGTCATATCCCCCCATTGTTTATGTCCCTGAATCATTTATACATGTTCTTTAACTAAACCCTTCCCTTACTTATCCCTTCTCCCCCTCCCCCCACCCCCCTGATAACTGTTATTCTGTTCCTTGTTCTATTTAGTTCATTTGCTTGTGTTGTTCCTTAGTCTCCTGTATTAGGTGAGATCATATGGTATTTTTCTCTCTTTGCCTGGCTTATTTCACTAAGCATAATTCTCTCTAGTTCCATCCATGTTGTAGCAAATGGTAGGAGTTTCTTCTTTCTCTCTGCTGCATAGTACTCCATTGTGTAAATGTACCACAGTTTTTTAATCCACTCATCTACAGAGAGGCACTTAGAAAACATGAAATTACCTCAAAAGACTAAAAATGGAAATGCCTTTTGAACCAGCGATTCCACTGCTAGGATTATACCTGAAAAATCCTAAAACCCTAATTCAAAAGAACTTATGCACCCCTATGTTCATAGCAGCACTGAAAGAGTATATTTTTGATAAATGCAATAAAAGCTCATTCATGGGAATCATTTAAACTAAGAAGCATTTTTTATGAAGCGAGTGGCTTTAAAAAGCACATGGGAGACAACTCATCAGAGACATTAGTCTCATGAATTCTGAGATTTCTCTATGAATTTTCTGAGTTCTCTTAGCGTGGGATAAACCACTGAGTCTCTCTGACTCAGTTTCTTCACCTTTCAAGGCTGAGATTCAGATGGGTCTCACCACTTTTGTGGAGCTGTTTTGCTACCCCTTCAGAGAATATTATTAAATTCAAAATTATGGTATCCATAGCAACCCTAACTAGGTCAGTTTGTACTTGGTGTAACAAATAACAGCAGAGAATCTATATCCTCTCCCAACCATCCTCGGTGTTTGCAAAACTTTGTTACTGGAAGTAAGCGCAGCAGGGAAAGGGCTAAGGCATCTGAGAGAGTTATTTTCTTATTCATCTGTGATCCACACACTCAAAAGCTTCATGTAGTTTAGGCAATGTGTATATGATTTTACCTCACCCAACCAGCATGAATATTTGAATAATGATTTCAGTAGTGAAGTTTTAATTATTTATTTTAAAATATCATAATTAATATCTAGTAAAACAACACCTAAATTATTCTTATTAAAAAACTAGTGTGACATAAAATTACCTCTTTCCACGTTGTTCACCACTAAAATTTTCCTCAAAGATACTGTTTTCTTATTAAACAAAGAAATATTTAAAATATATTTAAAAAAAAAAAAAGAAATATTCATTGTTCCTTCCCACTTACTATTCAAATATTTTATCTAAAAGTATATATAACATGATTTTTATGAAAGCAATTATATTTATGCACCTAGAATTTCACATTTAGAAATAATCTGAACAGGTACATATGTGGACAGTAGCGCTGGAGGGCGAACAAGGAGAATATTGCTTTTTTACTTTAAACATTTAGTCCTAAACATTTTCAAACAATCTACCAGTTACTAAGTTATTTTTAGCACTAAATTCTTCCAGTCAAAATATGGTCTCCTCTTCAAATCAATAAGTAGAATAGCAGCATTAAGAATAACTCCCATTATAGAGCATCTACTACGTGCCTGTCATTTGCCTACAGTGCATTTTATGCAACCCTCAGAACACCCCTGTGAGGCACATCTTATCATTATGTCATGTAGACGTAGGACCAATATGGAAAAAAGGTATGTGACTTCATTCTGGATCATGTGATAGAGGGCAGAAATGAGATTCCAGCCCAGGTGTGTCAAGGTCTTGAACCTGTGTCCCCTCATCAAAGTATACTTTTTCCATAAAAACAGTAGTCTCTGCTTTTCCTACAGTTTCTGAATGGGTGGCTACAGAAGAAAAACATTCCTGATTGTAAGAGCCAGTGGATATTGAACTAGATTTTCAGCCTTAACTTACAGATTTCACATTGTAGGAAACTGAGATCAAAAAAAGCTTAAGTGGAGGGGGGACCAAGATGGCCGCAGAGTAGGAACAGTGTTCTCAGCTCGCTCCTGTTAAGGAGACAATCCAGGAGGAACAAACTCGGGGAGGAATGACTGAGTGAGTGGGAATATCTGATAACGTGAACGGGGAGGAGATCGTGGGAGCAGCGTGGAGGGGGGTGGAGGGGTTTATCACAAACTGCAGGCTGAGTCATTCTGAGACTCCGTGCGTTTGCAGTATCAAGCCGGAGAGCTCACTAGCCGGGAGTGAATTCTTGTAGGGAGCTAGGGAGAGGATTTGGCCAAAAAAGCCAGAGGAGGGAGAAAACAGTGAACAACCAGGACTGGGAGAAACTGTGTGACCTGAGTCTAGAGAGAAACATCCTCAGCTGCAACCTCCGACGCAAAGCTCGGCATCCCGGGAGCGCCCAGCACTTGCGCTAGGGCCCTACAGAACAAAGGAGCAGTTTTGGGGCTAGGAGATGGGCCGCACAGAAAAGCCGCAGCGGAACTCCGACCGGGGGAGAACTGTGTTCTTGAAATCAGTGTTTGCTCTTTAGTCGCGCTAGAATCCCACAGAACAAAAGGCAGGTTTGGGGCTAAGAGAGAAATAGGACGTGCAGGGTGTGTAAGTAGGGAAGAGAGCGGAGGCGGAGGTTCTGGAGGGGAGACAGTTTTAGGGCAAGAAGGGCCCGCAGGGAAGGGCTGCTGTGGAGCTCCAGACGGCAGAGAGCTCCGGGGAAGGAGAGTGCTGCGCTGACCGACCACACTAGAGTCCCACAGAACAAAGGGACGGTGCTGTGGCGGGAAGAAAGATAGAGCGCGCAGGCCGATAGACAGGGAAGCCAGCGGAAGCGGTAGCTCGGAATAGAGAAAGTTTTGGGACAAGGAGAAGAGCACAGGCAGGAAAGCCACTGCAAAGCTCCAGACTAGGGGAGAGGCCCTGGGCAGGAAAGGGCCACTGGGCCCGGCACTTTGACCGACTGTGCCAGAGTCCTGCAGAACAAAAGGACGATATTGAGACAGGGAGAGAGGTAGGGTGCACAGGCACATAGACAGGAAAGAGAGCAGAAGCTGTAGCCTGGGAATAGAGACAGGACTGGAGGCAGGGCGGGGATTGCTGGCAGGCACAGGGTGGACCAACAGAGGGAAGGAGTAGCTGGACAAGCCTGAGGAGGGCTGAGGCTGCCTCAGGAGGGAACAACTAAAGGCAGCTCACAGCAGAGCGGTGGTAGGCCCACGAAAAAAAGACTAGCAACCCCAGAATCAAGCAGAACCCTCCCACAGCCAGCCAACCAACCAGAAAAGATTTGAAACTCATGGAATTTTGAATAGGAGCAGACTCAGGAAGGAAGCAAGGAAAAACCAAAAAACAAACAAACCAAAAATACCCAGAGACTGTGCATAAAAGTTGAATTGAGTTAAAATCCTCATTCTTTTATCTCTCACTCTCTCTCTAACTACCCCTACCGTGAGTCCCTTCTTATTCTCGCTCCTTTTCTCCCCTCCCCTTCCCTCCCTTCTCTCCCCTTAGCATTCTCCCCTGCATCCTATTCTCAGTTAATTTTATAATTTTAAGTTCTCTCCCTTTCTCACCCTCTCCTTTCTCTGCGCTACGCACCTTCAACTTTATTAAATTTCTTTCTTTATTTTGTCCCCCTTCAGTCTACATTCATTTTTCTTTCATCTCTTGTCCTTATTTTCCTTCTCTCCCTATACATAATCTCTCTCTCTCCCTATTACACTTTATATTCTAATCTCTTAATATTCAAATTATAATTCTAATCTATCCCCCTCTCCCTTTACTCTCCCATTCTTACCCCTTCTCTTTTTCTACCCCATCCCCCCACTTCTTTCCTTACCTCTTGTATTTCTCTCCTTCATCCTATCTTTTGCCAACTCTTCAATTTCAATCCTCCCCTCCCTAATATCTCCTCTTCCTCCTGATTTCCTTCCCTCCTCTGAGCTCTTTTCCTCCCAAATCCTCTTGCTTTCCTATCTCCTATTCCTCTCTCTCTATATTCACCTTTTCTCTCTATCTTGCAACTTTATATCATGTTTTAATCTCCTAATCTTTTTTATAACATATAATTTAAAAAAGAATTTTAATCCAGTCCCCTCTCTTCTACCTCCCCTTCTTCTTTTGTTCTCTCTCCTACCCTTCTCTTCTCTACTTTCTCTCTCTCTTTCCTCTCTCCCTTCCTGTCTTGCTATTTTCTACTCTGTATTTTTATCCTTAAAAAATTCTCTCTCAATCTATTTTCTACCTTCTAACCTCCCCAGCCCTCTCTTTCAATTTCTGTCTGTCTGTCTACCTGGATGTCTGTTGTGTCTACCCTACCTCCCACGCTAATCATATAGTATATACCGATTATATAATCCTAATACTATACACTTCAACTTTCACACTCCACACTGTAACCCTCCCCTCCTTTTCAAACAGACAGTGTAAGTGTTAATTGCTCTCTTACATAACCTTGATCCCAATTGCTAATATTAATACTCTATCAACTTCCAGCTCAAAAATTACCCTTCCTTCATTTAAAACAACTCCTTTCTGTTTCTCCGACGAAATAAGAGTCCCAGTATCTCCACAAGTATATTAACACGGGCTCATTTGCAGTCTATAGTGGGATTGTATTTGGGGGAGACATTGGAGGGTGTGGGTTTCTTGCCTGGGTTGTGTAATTATGTTTTAGCAGCACCTTCACAAAAGATCTCAAGACAAGGTGGGCAGAGTGACTCTCAATCAACTAACCAGAGAAAAAGATCCACCAAAAAGTAGCTGAAATACAACCAGACAGATTAAAGAAATATCATCAAGGACAACACAGACGGAGATCCAGGAGGGCGGAGGAGTAAGTGGAAGCTACACTAACCCCCTCCCAGGACCAGCCAGTGCTGACTCAGCCCCAGTACAGCAGACAGACCATCCCCCTCCAAGTGGCGTCAGCCTGAGGGGAAGCAAAGGCCCTGCCTACAGGAATTAAGTTGCCACACCCACGGTCCTTAAGCCTGATGGCTGATCACAGATTGAATAGATTAACAACTAAAGAAGAGAGACAAAGGCAGTAGATCCCTGGAAGTCTCCAACAGGCTGCCTAGGGCCAGTCTGGTACATGATATGACGCTACCAGAGGCAGATCCAGGAAGAACTGATCATTCCAAGAAGCACCAACAAACAAAAGGAATCACAAAAATGGGGAGACAGAGAAACAACCCCCCATCAAAAGGAAAGGTAGAATCCCCAGAAAGAGTGCTAAATGAAATAGAGGGGAGCAAAATATCAGATACAGAATTTAAAACATGGATTATGGAGAAGCTAAATGAGCTCAGCGGAAACTACAAAGAACTCCAGAAAAACTACAGTGAACTCCAGAAGAACTATAAGGAACTTACTGAGAATTATACCAGCATCAAAAAGGACATGGAAGCTATCAATAAGAGCCAGGAGGAAATGAAGAATACAATCTCTGAATTGAAGAACACAGTAGAAGGAATTAAAAGCAGGCTAGAGGAAGCAGAAGATTGGATCAGCGAGCTGGAGGACAACGTACACAAAAACTCCCAGGCAATGCAACAAAATGAAAAAAGACTGAACAAGACTGAAGAGGTTCTAAGACAGCTGCAGGACAACATGAAACGTAACAATATCCGTATCATTGGAATTCCAGAAGGAGAAGAAGAAGAGCAAGGGATAGAAAACTTCTTTGAAAAACTAATGACAGAAAACTTCCCTCACATGAGGAGAGAAAGAGTCACGCAAATCCAGGAGGCACAGAGGGTCCCAATGAAGATGAACCCCAACAGGCCCACCTCAAGACACATCATAATTAAAATGGCAACATCCAAAGACAAAGAGAGAATCCTAAAAGCAGCAAGAGGGAAACAACTAATAACATACAAGGGAGCTCCAATAAGGCTATCATCAGATTTCTCAGCTGAAACACTACAAGCCAGAAGGGAATGGCAAAAAATATTCCAAGCAATGAAAAACAAAGGCCTACAACCAAGAATACTCTACCCAGC
Source organism: Furipterus horrens (assembly GCF_987537825.1). Taxonomy (NCBI): domain Eukaryota; kingdom Metazoa; phylum Chordata; class Mammalia; order Chiroptera; family Furipteridae; genus Furipterus; species Furipterus horrens. The sequence goes on along the minus strand of NW_028327172.1, from coordinate 121,642,062 downwards.
AAGGCTCTCATTCAAAATGGAAGGCGAAATAAGGAGTTTCTCAGACAAAGGAAGACTAAAAGAATACATCTCCACCAAACCAGCAATGCAAGAGATGCTAAAGGGTCTGCTCTAAGAAGATAAAGAAACAGAGAAGAACACGAGTACAAAGGGGGAAAATGACAATGAATAAGTACTTATCAGTAATAACCTTAAACGTAAATGGATTAAACGCTCCAATTAAAACACATAGGGTAGCTGAATGGATTAGAAAGAATGACCCACATATATGCTGTCTACAAGAGACCCACCTTAGAACAAAAGATCTACACAGACTGAAAGTAAAGGGATGGAAAAATGTATTCCAAGCAAATGGACATGAAAAAAAAGCCGGGGTAGCAATACTTATATCAGACAAAACAGATTTCACAGCAAAGTCCATAAAAAGAGACAAAGAAGGGCATTTCATAATACTTAAGGGAAAAATCCATCAAGAAGATATATATGCACCCAACTTAGGAGCACCCAAATATGTAAGGAAAATTTTGAAAGACTCCAAGAAAGATATAGGCAGCAACACACTCATCGTAGGGGACTTTAACACCCCATTGTCAACAATGGACAGATCTTCAAAGCAAAGAAACACCAAAGATATTGAAGCACTGAACAACACTTTAGATCAAATGGACTTAGTCGATATATATAGAAGTTTACACCCCAAAGAAGCAAAATATACATATTTCTCAAGTGCACATGGAACATTTTCAAAGATAGACCACATGGTAGGACACAAAACAAGCCTCAATAAATTCAAGAAAATTGAAATTATATCAAGCATCTTCTCAGATCACAATGCCTTAAAATTGGAAATCAACCTCAAGGAAAAAACTCAAAAACATTCAAACTCATGGAGAATGAATAACATGCTATTAAATAATGAATGGGTTAACAATGACATCAAGGAAGAAATCAAAAAGTTCCTGGAAACCAATGATAATGAACACACAACAACCCAAAACCTATGGGATACAGCGAAAGCAGTCTTAAGAGGAAAGTTCATAGCAATACAAGCCTACCTAAAAAAGCTAGAAGAATCTCTAATAAAAAATTTAACCCTACAGCTACAAGAACTAGAGGAAGAACAACAAGCAAAACCTAGATCAAGTAGAAGGAAGGAAATCATCAAGATCAGAGCAGAATTAAATGACATAGAGTCTAAAGTAACAATTCAAAAGATCAACAAAAGTAGGAGCTGGTTCTTTGAAAAGATAAACAAAATTGACAAGCCTTTAGCCAGGCTCATCAAGAAAAAAAGAGAGAGAACCCAAATAAATAAAATCAGAAATGAAAGAGGAGAAATCACAACTGATACCACAGAAATACAAAGAATTATAAGAAATTATTACGAACAACTGTATGGCAAGAAATTTGACAACCTAGAGGAAATGGACAGATTCCTGGAAAACTATAGCCTGCCCAAACTGAATCAAGAAGAAGCAGAAAGTCTGAATAGACCAATAACAGCTAGTGAAATTGAAGCAGTAATCAAAAAACTCCCAGCACACAAAAGCCCAGGACCAGATGGCTTCACAAGTGAATTCTACAAAACATTTAGGAAAGAACTAACTCCTATCCTCCTCAGACTATTCCAAAAGATACAAGAAGAGGGAAGACTCCCAAACTCGTTCTATGAAGCCAGTATAACCCTAATTCCAAAACCAGGTCAAGACACAACAAAGAAAGAAAACTACAGACCAATATCGCTGATGAACATAGATGCTAAAATCCTCAACAAAATATTGGCAAACCGGATCCAGCAACACATTAGAAAGATCATACACCACGATCAAGTAGGATTCATCCCAGGGATGCAAGGATGGTTTAATATTCGCAAATCAATAAACGTGATACACCACATAAACAAAATGAAAGACAAAAACCACATGATCATATCAATAGATGCGGAAAAAGCATTTGATGAAGTACAACACCCATTTATGATAAAAACTCTCAGCAAAATGGGAATAGAGGGAGCATACCTCAACATAATAAAGGCCATATATGAGAAACCTGAAGCCAACACATACTCAATGGGCAAAAACTGAGAGCATTCCCCCTGAGATCAGGAACAAGACAAGGATGTCCGCTCTCTCCACTCCTATTCAACATAGTCTTGGAAGTTCTAGCCACAGCAATCAGACAAGAAAGAGAAATAAAAGGCATCCAAATTGGAAAAGAGGAAGTAAAACTGTCATTATTTGCAGATGACATGATGGTGTACATAGAAAATCCTTTAGACTCCACAAGAAAACTACTCAATCTAATAAGTGAATTCGGCAAAATAGCAGGATACAAAGTCAATATTAAGAAATCGAAGGCATTTTTATACACCAACAATAAAAACTCAGAGATAGAAACTGAAAGAAAAATCCCATTTACCATAGCAACAAGAAAAATATAATACCTAGGAATAAACTTAACCAAAGAGGTAAAAGACCTGTACACAGAAAACTACATAACACTGAAGAAAGAAATTAAAGAAGATACAAATAAATGGAAGCGTATACCATGCACATGGATGGGAAGAATCAACATCATTAAAATGTCCATACTACCCAAAGCAATTTATAGATTCAATGCAATCCCTATTAAAATACCAGCAACATATTTCACAGACCTCGAACAAATACTTCAAAAATTTATATGGAACCAAAAAAGAGCCCGAATAGCCACAGCAATTTTGAGGCAGAACACAGTAGGAGGAATCACAATACCCGATATCAAACTATACTACAAGGCCACGGTAATCAAAACAGTCTGGTACTGGCATAAAAACAGACATATAGATCAATGGAACAGAATAGAGAGCCCAGAAATAAGCCCAGGTTCATATGGTCAACTAATATTTGACAAAGGGGGAAAGAACATCAAATGGAGTGAAAAGAGCCTCTTCAACAAATGGTGTTGGGAGAACTGGACAGGGACATGCAAAAAAATGAAACTAGACCACCAGCTCACACCATACACCAGAATAAACTCAAAATGGATCAAAGACTTAAATGTAAGCCGTGACACCATAAAAGTCCTAGAGGAAAAAATAGGCAGGAAAATTTCAGATATCCCACGTAGCAACATTTTCACTGATATATCTCCTAAGGCAAGGGAAATAAAGGAAAGAATAAACAAATGGGACTACATCAAACTAAAAAGTTTCTGCTCAGCTAAAGAAAACATCAGCAAGATGCAAAGGAAACCAACCATATGGGAAAATATATTCGCCAATGACATCTCAGACAAGGGATTGATCTCCAAAATATATAAAGAACTCATACGACTCAACACCAAGAAGATAGACAACCCAATTAAAAAATGGGCAAAGGACCTGAACAAACACTTCTCCAAAGAAGACATACAGAGGGCCCATAGACATATGAAAGTATGCTCAACATCACTAGCCATCAGAGAGATGCAAATTAAAACCACAATGAGATACCACCTCACACCAGTCAAAATGGCAATCATCAACAAATCAACAAACAACTTGTGCTGGAGAGGATGCAGAGAAACGGGAACCCTGGTACATTGCTGGTGGGAATGCAGATTGGTGCAGCCACTGTGGAAAACAGTTTGGAATTTCCTTAAAAAACTAAAAATGGAACTGCCTTTTGAACCAGCAATTCCATTGCTAGGATTATATCCAAAAAATCCCGAAACACCAATTCAAAAGAACCTATGCACTCCAATGTTCATAGCAGCACTATTTACAATAGCCAAGTGCTGGAAACAACCTAAATGCCCATCTGTAGATGAGTGGATCAAAAAACTGTGGTACATTTACACAATGGAATTCTATGTAGCAGAAAGAAAGAAGGAACTTCTACCATTTGCAACAACATGGATGGAACTAGAGAAAATTATGCTTAGTGAAATAAGCCAGGCAACAAAAGAAAAATACCTTATGCTGTCACCTATTACAGGAAACTAATGAACAACACAAACAAATGAGCGAAATTGAACCAGAGGTATGTAAACAAGAAGTAGACTAACAGTAACAAGGGGGGCGGGGGGGAGGAAAAGAAAGGTGTAAGGGGATGGGTCAAGTTAAAAAATATATATATATATATGAATGACCCACAGACAGGTGCAACTGAGTGGGGACTAAATGTGGGGGAGGGGAGGGACAGGGTGCAGGGAAACAAGAGGGCTAAAAAAGTGAGACAACTGTAATGGAAAAACAAACCAAAATTTTTTAGTGGGGGAAGAATGAAAATATGAAGAATGGAAATGCCAGTTCAGTGAATATTAGGACAAAGATTTTCCTTCACGTTGTATATTTTTCTCCCTATTTGATCCCTCCAGAGTTTGGCATTCTAAACAAGTAAGTAATGACATAAGTTCCTTTGCATAGAACTAATAAGACCAGTTGTCAACAGAGGTTCTTTTTTTTTTTTTTTTTTTGACCAAGTCTTTGACTGGAATGTCAAGCCTAAAGGAAACATACTTGGGCTCAGATTGTTACCAGAAAGCCCTGAGGAACTGGGAATGACTTTCAAAGGTAATAAAAGCCCGTGAGATAAAAGGCCTGGTACCATGGTTGGTTGTGCGGTCCACAGCAATCTTTCCAGGGAAGGAACGAAGGTTGTTTTCCTGAAAGATGGCTAGAAGGGACCTTAAGGCACAAGGAAAGACCAGAAAGACTTGGAAAAAACAGGTGTGTACAGGCAAGGATGAATGCCAGCTATGTGGCACAGCTTCTGTGCCCTGAAGAACAGACTGAAGGTCACCCCAAATATTCCTTGGGTAAGTTCCAGCAAAGCAGAACTAAAGATCATAAGTGATCATTTGCTGCTCTTGTTATGTTTATGCAAACGAACAGGATAAATTAAAAATGGACTTAATGTAGTCCCTTTAAAGACAAGGAGGGTAACCTTAGGGAGAAAAATTATTATTCAAGGAAAATCACAATGATCAGTAGTAGAGTATAAAACAGGGCAACTAACCGTCTTAAAAGTTTCTTCTCCAGATTTAGAGACTTGTTTGCGGGTTATGTTACATAAATTAACACGTGTTTTTTGTTTTCAAAGGACATAAGCCAATGATCGCATTACCTGAGTGATTATCTGTACGCATAAGCCTCACTTAATCCTCTCTGCAGCGCTGCCTCCTGAGACTCACTGGTTTGGCTGAACTAAGTGGCTGGGTTGGTGAAGAATGGGGTGGTCTGTGGGCTTCACTTTAAAACGGGTTTCTCTTTTCTATCCTAATGGCTTGGACAGAAAGGGCCCAGAGGTCTGAGAGGGGGAAAAACCTAAACTATTTACCCCAGCCCAAACTAAGTATAATGGGCAAAAGGGTTTTGGACAGGCGAGATGTGCCTAGCACACCTTCTTACAAAGAAGCTTTTTTTTTTTTTTTTCCCTAATATGGAACATTGAAAAATTAATCCTTGCCTTTTGTCATCTAGTAGTTATGGATTGAATGATGTCTTTTAACCCTTTTCGCCAAATCTGTTGCCCCCAGAACACAACAAGGACACCAGCCTGTTAAACCAAGCACGCCGTTGACCGGAGACAGCCAACTGACCTGAAGTCTGCACGATCCTTCCCCATGTGGGAAGGCCACCCTCCCCTCCACACCCCCACTCTTATTAGGGTTTTCTGGACCCAAGGGTAGGTAGGACGACGACCATGTCCAGCTTGAAGCAGCCAGAGGAGCTTGAGACCTTCGCCCATTGTCCTTTACAAGATTACAAAGGGTCCTAATATTTGAGGGGGGGGGATAGTTAATTTTTACGAACCAGGGATATGGACTTGGGGGGGATTGCTGGGGGAGGGGGGTGCTGGGTGGAGGGGAACAAGGGGGAGAAAATTGGAACTGTTGTAACAATATAATCAATAAAAAACATTAAAAAAAAAAAAGCTTAAGTGATTGTGAAATGTCCTGCAGCTGGTTAGTTGTGAACCCAGAACTAGAATGAAGTCTCTTCCCCACTTACTAAACCATGTTTTTAATCCAGACATGATTTCTCATCTAATTCACTGTTGCAAGCTGGGGCAGTTTGAATAGATGCTTGTAGGCAAATAAATATCTCATTTTGTGGGCCTTATTCACACAGCAACTTCTCTCTGCCCTTCCTTGAGAACACATTTATGTGGATTAGGAGTAACCCAAAGCAACCAGAGACAAACTAAAAACAATATGCTATTTGCTTTTAAATACACTAAATTCTGTTCTTATATTGGTATAAATATTGTATAAACAAGATATGCAGAGGATTTGGGGGTGGAATTATAAGGTTGAAAATCCAGAATTGTAAAGAAACAAAAAGTGTTTAGGATACAAGTAGGTTGAGAAAATAGAAGGAAATTTTAGGAGGCAATAATAAGAGAAATTCAGTGAGACCATAAAAGATGAGAAAGGAGAAACAATTCAGAGACTTGTAACTGAGATTACATTCAGCCCCAAAGAGGAATTTGTGCAGGGAAATTCAACAAGCAGACTGCAAGAGGATGATATTTAATCCAGTGATAGGCAGACTGGGATAACTGCTTTCACTTATTATCAAGGAAAGAAGCTTGATCTACACAGGAGGAATCTTGACTCCTCTGATTATGAGAGAAACACTTAGCATATAATTATGGCAAGGTGTGCAACTGTGTGTGCTAGAATGATGGGTGTGGCAACACATTCAATGATATAGAAAAAGTCACAGCAAGCTGTATGTAAGTGTAAACTTCTGACAAGGTGTATTAACCAAAATGTATGTATGTATGTATTACTTTATCTTATCACTTTTACTGATACTAATTTTGATTTTAATTTCAAGAAATTATTTATGTCATTTAAATCACTTATTCTGAAGGTAAATCAAGACAGAAGATGAAGTCACTAAGTTAGCCAATGAATAGCTACTGAGTGTCTGCTATCTGCTAGACACAGTATTCCTTTGCTTGCTCCCAGGCAAGCAATGGACTACAATTTCTCACAATTCTGATCTAATTGAAGATTGTCAAAATGAACTCAGGTAGCAATTGTAGGGTGAAATATTCTGTATTTCTTCTGACTTAAGTGACATTTGGAAAGTGTTGTAACCTTGGTGATGTTGATCACACTTTTTTGTAAACACATATATCTGTCAAAACAAATTGGATCTAGACCATAGCAAGACTTTGCTTTTTATCATTAATCATCAACCCAAAAATTAAACTTTGCCTGGGGATTCTAAATCTTTGTATTTTCCTGAAAATTGTGTATTGGAAACATGCAATTTGCTAATATTTTGTCTTATTTAGTCTCTAACTTCATCACTGAAGTGCTTCTTTTCAGCAGACTGCTTCAGTGTTTCCCCATTGATAAGCACCAAATCCCATAAAAACATAACAGAGTGCAGGGTAGTCTCCTTTAAATCATGTAAAGCCTACTACAATTGATTCTTGAACAACATGGGTGTAAGGAGTGCTGATGCCCTACACAGTCAAAAATCCATGAATAACTTTGGCTCTCCCAAACCTTAACTACTAAATAGCCTACTGTTGACCAGAAGCCTTGCTCATGGCATTAACTATCAATTAACACATATTTTATATGTTATGTGTATTATATACTTTATTGTTACAAGAAGTAAGCTAGAGAAAAGGAAATACTATGAAGAAAATCAAGAAAGAAAAAGTACACATTTGTTGAAAAAAAATCTATGTATAGGTGGACCCCTCTAGCAATCATTAGTCTGTTCTCTGTATATATGAGTCTGTTTCTACTTTATTTGTTCAATTATTTTGCTCTTTAGATTCCACATATAAATGAAATCATATGTATTTATTTTTCTCTGTTTGACTTATTTCACTTAGCATCATACCCTCTAGGTCCATCCATGCTGTCAAAAATGATGAGATTTCATTCTCGTTTATGGCTGAGTAATATTACATTGTGTACACACACACACACACACACACACATACATACATACATACTCACACATATATAAAAATATATATATTTCTTTTTTATATATTTTAGTGATTATACTGTTACAGTTCTCCCAACTTCTTTACCTTTGCTCCCCTCCACTCAGCAGCCCCCCCTCCCTTCAGCAGTCCCATCTTCCTTAGTTCATGTCCATGGGTTGTGCATGTAAGTTCTTTGACTTTACCCTGTCTATGATTCTGTTCCCACTCTGGTTGTCTGCTTAGTTTGTTTCTGTTTTTATTTTTTAGATTCAGTTGTTGATAGTTGTGAGTATGTTGTCATTTTACTGTTCATAAGTTTTGATCTTTTTCTTAAATAAGTCCCTTTAACATTTCATGATAATGACTTGATGATGATGAACTCCTTTCGCTTTACCATGTCTGGAAAGCACTTCATCTGCCCTTCCATTCTAAATGATAGCTTTGCTGGATAGAGTAATCTTGGTTGTAGGTCCTTGCTTTTCATCACTTTGAATATTTCATGGCAGTCCCTTCTTTTGAGGAATCAGCTGGTAGTCTTATCCGTACCCCATTTACAGGTAACTTTCTTTTTTTCTCTTGCTGCTTTTAAGATTGTCTCTTTATCTTTGACCTTTGGCATTTTAATTATGATATGTCTTGGTGTGGTCCTCTTTGGGTCTAGCTTGTTTGGGAGTCTCTGTGCTTCCTGGACTTTTATGTCAATTTTCTTCCCCAAATTAGGAAAGTTTTCCTTCATTATTTTTTCACATAATTTTTAAATTTCTTGCTCTTCCTCTTCTCCTTTTGGCACCAGTATAATTCAGATGTTAGCATGTTTTAAGTTGTCTCAGAGGTTCCTACACCTCTCGTTTTTTCTTCAGTTCTTGTTTCCTCATTCTGTACTGGTTGACCGCTTGTTTCTTCCTTATGTTCTAATCCATTGATTTGAACCCTGGTTTTCTTTCCTTCACCACTAGTTTCCTGTGGATTTTTCTTCATTACACTTAGTATAGTCTTCATTTTTCCTTGTCATTCTTAATTTTATCTGTCAAGTCTGTGAGCATCATTATCACCAGTGTTTTGGACTGTACATCTGTTAGGTTGGCTATCTCCTCATCTCTCAGTTCTCTTACTGGAACCTTCATCTGTCCCCCCACCCTTAGGCCATACTTCTCTGTCTCCTCATCTTGACAGCTCTCTGCGTTTGTCTCTGTGTCTTAGATAGAGCTGTCACACCTGTTATGTTGTAAGGGGTGGAACCTTAGGTATTCATCACTGCTGGTGCCATGTTTCACCACCTTGTGATGCTGTATGTGTGGGAGGGGTCTGAGAGGGAACATTGCCACTTGCCCCAGGCTTTCCCCTTTCCAGGCACTGATCCCACTTACAGCACTAAACAAGCTGACTCTGTTGAGAGACCAGCGATTTCTTCCTCCACCCCTACCCCTCAGTGGTTTTCATAGTCAGAAGTAATGTGGCTCTCATTCCCTCAACACTGGAACTGTGAGCTGCTCAGTCTGGTCTGGGGCTGGGATTGCTTCCCAGGTTTAAAATATTTGACTGTGCTTTGTGCCACAGCTACAGCCCCAGTGCCACTGACACTGCTGCCACTGCCAGTCACAGTGGCCAGCCACCACTGCCAACTGCCACAGCTACAGCCACTGTACCACATCTCTCTGCCCTGGCTCTGCCCCTCCTACCTGTCTTGCTGAGTATTTCTTCTTTATTTCTTTGTTTGTTGAACTTCCATATAGTTGGGTTTTCTGTTTGTTTGTTTGTTTTTAGTTTTGAAGTGGTTGTAAATGCCTTCTTAGTTGTGAGGAAGATGCAGCATGTCTACTGATGCCTACATCTTGGCCAGAAGTCCACATCTTCTTTATTTACTGTTCTATTGATGGGAACTTGGGTTGCTTCCATATCTTGGCTATTATAAATAATGCTGCAATGAATGCATATATTCTTTAAAATTCATGTTTTGGTTTTCTTCAAATATATATCCAGAAGTGGAATTGCTGTTTCATAAGGCAATTTTATTTTTAATTTTTTAAGGAATCTTTATACTGTCCTTTGTAATGACTGCAGCAATGTGCATTTCACCAGCATTGCACAGGAGTTTCCTTTTCTCCAAATTCTTGCCAACATTTGTTGATTTATTGATGAGAGCCATTCTTTAGGGATGAGGTAAAAATATCTCATTGCAGTTTGAATGATTAGTGATGTTGAGAACCCTTTCATATGTCTATTGGCCATCTGTATGTTCTCTTTGGAGAAGTATCTATTCAGGTCCTCTAACCTTTTTAAAATTGGAATGTTTATTTTTTTTTGCTGTTGATGTGAATGAATTCTTTATAAATTCTGTATATTGACCCTTTATCATGTATATCATTGGAAAATATCTTCTCCCATTCAGTAGATTATCTTTTTGTTTGTTGATGATTTTCTTTACATTGCAGAAACTTTAGTTTAATGTAGTCTATTTGTTTATTTTTATTTTTGTTTCCCTTACCTGTGGAGATATGTCAAAAAATATTGCTAACAGAAATGTCAGAGATTTTACTGCTCATATTTTCTTCTAGAAGCGCTGTGGTTCCAGATCTTAAGACTTTAATCCATTTTGAATTTATCCTTGTTTATGGTGTAAGAAGGTGGTGTAGTTTTACTTTTATTTTTTTCCATGTATCTGCCCAATTTTCCCTACACCATTTATTGAATAGACTCTCTTTACTCCATTGTATGTTCTTGCCTCCTTTGTTAAATATTAATTGATCACAAAAACATGGGTTTATTTCTGGGCTTCTATTCTGTTCCATTGATTTATATGTCTGTTTATATGCCATTACCATGCTGTTTTGATTGCTATGATTTTGTACTATAGTCTGATACTACATGATTCCTCTAACTTTGTTCTTCTCTCTAAAGCTTGCTGTGGTTATTTGGGGTCTTTTGCGGTTCCATTCATATTTTTGGAATATTTGTTCTAGTTCTATGAAATACGCTATTGGTATCTTGAAAGGAATTATGTTAAATTTATTAATTGCTTTGGGTAGTATGGGAATTTTAATGACGTTAATTCTTCCTATGCATGAATATGGTATATACTTCTACTTATTTGTATCTTTTTCATTTTCTTTTTCTCAATTTCTTTGCTGTCCATTCAGCCCTCTCCCTGAAGCTACAAAATCCAGTCTCTCTCTGTGTAACTCTACTATAGAGGACACCTGGGCTTCCAGAAGTCTCCAGTCTCACCCTGATGGATGGAAGCCCCACTGATTTTTACAACCAGATGTTATTTGAGCTTCTCTTCCCAGCACTTGTGTTTGGTCTGGGGAGCTCAGTGTGGTGTTCAGACGTCTCACTTCTCATGGGGGAACCTTTGCAACTGAGATAGCCCTCAAGATTCTCAACCAATGCACATGGGTCAGTGCCAGCCTTTTTTGCATCTCTGCCCTTCCTATCAGTCTTGACATGGCTTATTCTGTATAGCCTTAGTTATAAGACTTCTCTTCAGCCAGTCTTCAAATGCTTAGCCAGGTTGATTGTTCTATAATTTAGTTTTAATTTTGATATGGTCCTGGGAGGAGGTGGGTGTAACTTCTACCTACTCCACCATCATCTTGGATCCCCTCTATCTATTATCTTCTGTCTATTTCAGATATATTCCAGATAGTTTGTAAAATGGTTTTGCTTCCAGTTCAAAAATTCTCTCTTCAGACATATCTAATTTGCTATTAAACTTATCCATTGAGCTTTGAGTGAACATTTTTTTTCTAAAAAATAATTCTGACTCATCAAAACAGCTGGTCTTTCTTTTAAAAGTAGAGTCTCATTTGTTTGTCAAATTTTAAATCCTTTATTAGTAGTTTTAATAATTTTAAGCTTAGTTATTTTTATCCTATTTTAGCTTTTTTTAGTATCTGAAATTTCTAAGTTTGCTCTCAAGGCTTATTTCCTTGTATGTTTATAATTTTAGATTCTGAACTTATTCTTGGTGGTTTTTTTTGGTTTGTTTTTGCAGAAAATCTTTGTTGAAATGTGTTCTTTTGCTATCTGAAATAAGCCAGTCAGAGAAATCAAGTACCATATGATTTCACTTATGTGTGGGATCTAATAAACAAAATGAACTAATGAGCAACATAAAGACAAACTCATAGATAGTGGGCTTACAGCTCTTGGGTGGTGGGCTGCTGGGTGGAGTTGAGGGCAGTAGAGGGATAGAGTAAAAAAGAAAAAAAGGAAGAAACTCATGGACACTGACAACACTGTGGTGAATGACAGGGAGGAGGTAGGGAAAGGCAGAGAAGGACAAAGCGGGGATAAACGGTGATGGATAGAGACTTGACTCGGGTTGGTGAACAGATGGTGCAGTAGAATTGTGCACCTGAAACCAGTATAATTTTGTTAACCAGTGTCACCCCAATAAATGCAATAAAGTCTGTTCTTAATTTTAGAAAATTCTTCAGGCATTTATGTATGTCATCTTCATGATTTTATTTATGGCTACTTCTATTATTGCTAAAAAATAAATCTTGGTTGATAAAGTGTTCTTTTGCTACTTCTAGGCTCCACACAGGCATCAGTATTTGGGAGCAGTTCTTGTATTAATATCTTATCTTGCAGGTTTGCAAACTTCCCATGTATTTTCAATTAAACTCTAAACCCTAAAATTCATATGAGATCAGGCCAGTGGTTACAAATTCAAAAGGGAGACTTTTTCTTCTTCACTTCAATTCCAGGCAAAGACATTAATTCATTCATTAAGTAAACATTCACTAAGTCCCTGCTTATAGCAGTAAATTAAATAAGCAAAGCTTCTGCTCTCATGAAAATTACATTTTGGTGGAATGTTTTGTGTTGGAGAGGTTATTTTTCTAGTCCCCTACCAGGACTCTCAATTTCAACATTTTGTCTCCACTGGGCCCATGGCTTCATTTCTTATCCCATAGGGTCATTCAAATTCATACCCTTGATTACCAACACTAGTAATATTTCTTTGGCCTTACTTGCTGTGCCCTTTTGTTTTTGGCAAATAGGTACTTTACTTACTTTATTTGTAAGCTCAGATATTCATTTCAAAATAAATATGTAATATTACACTCATCATTTCTATGTTTGGTGGCAGAGAGAATTACAATGTCTGGTCTCCCACATTGCAAGAGACATTTTCCCAGATCACTAATGCTTCAGTCAAACGTCTCCTTTCCCAAACACACCAAACTCGTTTATGCCACAAGTAGAAATTTATTTGCTAGTTTTTTAAATCTTTCAGGCTGTGCTTAAATGTCACCTCTTCATAGAAACTTTCCTGGATGACCTTGAACACTCCCTATCTCATTCACTAATTACTTATTTATAACTTCATTGCTATCTGAAATCATTGCATTTATTTATCTACTTACTTGTTTATCAAACTTCTATACCACCATGAGAGCAGGGATCTTTTCTGTCTTGTCTTGTTTACCACTGTCACTCTAGGGTCAGGCTGTCACCACCTTAACTCAGAACAAAAGTCTTAGTGTCACCTTTGGCAGGATGACCAAATATTTGGTTGTATTTCTGCCTGTTTGCTAATGAATGTTGTTTAATAAAAGTTGTGTGTGTGTATGTGTGTGTGTGTGCATATGTGATAGAATTTGGTGTAAGATGGGATACAAAAAGAAAAACACATCACCAATAATGACTTCTAATGAAGACTTTAGATTTGAATTCTAGATGATAGACTTTGCAGGAGAAGAAACACAAAGTAAATGACACCAGAAAGAGAATTTAAGACAAAATCTGAGAGGTGGGGCATTACTTGCCTCTTAAGCAAGTAAGAGTCTAGTAAATTCTGGAGTTAGTATCTTTAGTGATGGTGCCTGAGGCTTGATCACTCAATGGAAACACATCCAGTCACTGGTTCTTAGTATTCTGTTTGTCTCTGCAGATAATAAGTTAACTGAATCTTGCCACTAGAGTATGTACTTTTGCCTCCAGTAAACCTTTAATACAACATGTGTTTGAAGCACCCAAAGTGGAGATAGAATAGATACGCTCAATTTTATACAAGTTATATTAATTGTTTTTGTCTGCTTTCTGTTAAATATTATTTAATAAAATGTGTGTATGTGATAGAATTTGGTGTAGGACCTGCTTTTATTATAAATTTCCCCATCTCTGGAACTTCTGGCCAAGATGGAGGTGTAGATAGACATGCTGCATCTCCCTCCACAGCTAAGAAGGAATACTGTTACGGAACCCCTGGGCTGCTCCAATTGAAAACAAATCCATGATTTCTTTAGTTAGGAGCCCAATTGCCCACCACCAGAATTATAACTCTAAATACCAGAGTTTAGTGAAAAGAAAAAAAAATTGTTTATTTAACAGTTATATAGATTTTGATTATTTGGGGATTTCTGCTGTTAAGTCTTATGTTCTTTAAAACACCCATAAACACATATCCTTGCCTCCCCCCCTACCAAACCTGGCCAGTCTTAGGAAGGTCAGAAATACTGTTTCCCTACTTTCCAAACACAGTTCAGCTTCACTAACAGCTGCCAATCATTCAATTCTGATTGGGGAGGTCCTTTCTGTGCTGTGTGTGGTGCCCTCCAGCTCTCAATGCAGAACTGCCTGGATTCTCAGCCTCCTTGTAAACTGCCTTCTTCCTGCAAACTGCATGGATCTCCTCTCCTTCTCAAAACCGCATGGCAAGAGCCTCTTAAAGCGGCCTGGAGACACCGTCTCCAAGCCACATGAAGGGAGCACACAAGAGCGAGAGAGAGCTAAAATGTCCGCAGCTGCTTATATATCCCTGACCGCGTCCTCTGACGCAGTGGGTGTTGCAAACAGTTCTGACCATTCACAGAACCTCACGTAGACTCTGTGCACTTTTTCCATACTGTCCCCTGGTTCAAGACCCCTCCCATCTACCTGAGGCCTTGGAAGAATCCAAGCAATTTTGCATAACAAAGACACTAGCCACCAGCCTCAGGCATGTGGAGGCATTCTGAAAGCTGCTTCCTTCTTCCCATCCCCCAGCCACAAACTCTGGGGATTTTTGGGCTCCCCTGTTTCTGTAATAATACAACTATCTCAAAACTAGAAACAACCATAAGTTCCAGAAAGTCAAAGTGCATGGAAGTCCAGCAAACAAGAATATAAAGAAGAAGTACTCATCCAGACAGGTAGGAGGGGCAGAACCCAGGCAGAGAGGTCACAGTGTGGTGGTGGCAGCAGTGGCAATAGCAGCAGGCCAGCAGAAAGTGCAGTTATACATTTTAAAAAGCCAGGAGGGACTCCTGGGGAGTGTTCCCAGCTCCTCACCAGAGCAGTTCACTGTCCCAGCTCTGGGGAAAATCAAGCCTCATTGCTTTTGACTGTGCAAACCAGTGGGGGTTGAGATGGAGGCAGAAACAGCTGGTCTCAGCAGAGTCCGCTTGTTTAAAGGGCCCCCATGGACCTAGAACGTCCACAGACCCACCCACTCTAGGAACAATGGCCAGGGCAGCAGCTAGAGGGGCGCCAGCCCGGTGCGGAGGTGGGAGAAGTGCCTGGAAAAGGGGCGTGTCCTGGGCAAGTGGCATTGTCCCTTTTCAGACCCCTCCCCCACATACAGCGCCACAACATGGTGAAACAGGTCGCCTGATACTGACGAATCCCTAAGGCTTCGCCCATTACAATGTAGTAGGAGCGACAGCTCTCCCTGGGACACGGAAGCAAAAACACACAGGAGACTTCCAGCCAAGATGGAGGCCTAGACTGACACACCCCATCTCCCTCCACAACTAAGAAGGAATACAACTACTGCAAAACCAGCAATAACCAGAAGTTCCAGAAAATAAATGGAAGTCCAACGTATGAAGTTATAAAGAAGTGGTGCTCACTCAGACATGTAGGAGGAGCGAAGCTGGGAGGAGAGGTCAAGCTATGCTGTCTGTGGCAGCAGCAGTGATGGCAGCAGGACAGCAGTAAGCACAGACCCCATATTTAAGGGGAGGCGAGAAGGGCCTGGGGAGCACCCTCGGCTGCAGACCAGACCTGTCAGCTTGTGATTCCAAAGCCGGGGAAGGCAGACCCCCATTGCCATGGACTGTGAGGCCCGGTGGGGGTGGGGATGGAGGAGGCTCCCGATCTCTCAGCGGAGAGTGAACAGCAGGAATCCATCTTGGACCCCCACCCCCGCAGAAAATGCCCAGTTGTGATGAGTGCACAGCCCACGCCCCCCATAGCGTAAGAGGTGTGACAGCCCTGCCCAGGAAGCAAAGGTAAACACAAAACTGTTCAGGATGGCACAGATCATAATACAGATCCTAGTGACGCAGGTGACCAGACAGCAAATTTCTAATCTAACGAAGCAGCAGATAGGAAATCTTTCTGAGGCACAGTTCAGAACTTTGCTTATAAAAGCACTTACATACATAACAGTAGATCTTAAACAAGACAGGGAAGGAATGAAGGCTAGTCCTGCTGAATGAACAAAAACACATACAAAACTAGTGGTGAGGGCAAGAAAACCAGGGATCAAATCAACAAATTGGAACATAGGGAAGGAACAAACAGTCAACCAGTGCAGAAAGAGGAAGTGAGAAGTGAGGAAAATAAGGAGAGGCTCAGAAACCTATGGGGCAGCTATAAGTAGGCCAACATCTGAATCATAGGGTTACCAGAAGGTGAAGAAGAAGAACTAGAAATGGAAAAATTATGTGAAAAAATAATGAAGCAGAACTTCCCTAACTTGGGGAAGGAAATAGACTTACAGGTCCAGGAAACACAGAGAGTTCCAGAAAAACTGGACCCAGGGAGAACCACACCAAGACACATTATAATCAAAATGTCAAAAATTAAGGATAAAGAGAGAATTTTAAAAGCAGCAAGAGAGAAGAAGAGAATTATGTACAAATGGGTCCCAATTAGACTCTCAGCTGATTTCTCAAAAGAAACTCTGCAGGCAAGAAGGGACTGGCAAGAAATATTCAAAGTAATGAAAAGCAAAAACCTACAACCACGAATACTCTATCCAGCAAAGCTGTCATTCAGAATAGAAGGACAGAGAAAGTGCTTCCAGAGCAAAGTAAAACTGAAGGAGTTCATCAGCTCCAAACCACTGTTACATGAAATGTTAAAGGGACTTGTTTAGGAGAAAGGATCAAAACTATGAACATTAAAATGAAAGCTGTATCACAATAACCAACAACGGAAGCTAGGGAACCGAAACAAAGGCAAACTAAGTAGGCAACGAGAGTGGGAAAAGAATTATAGGTGTGGGGAACTTTATAGGGGGAGGTCATAAGGGAGGGGGAAAGGGAAGGAGATGGTACAGGAATTAAGAAGCATAGTAGGAGGGAGTGGAGTAGATAGGAAGATGTTGAGAGGAACGATATGCACAACCAATGGGCATGGACTAAGGTGGGGGTGGACAACTGGAGGGAAGGATTTCACTGGGTGGAGGGGAACAAAGGGAAAAGAAATTAGGACAACTGTAACAGCATAATCAATAAGCATATTAAAAAAATAAATAAATCTCCCATCTCTAGTTATTAGTTACTATGGAAACTATGAGAAAGAGCCTAATAGTTTTAGAATTAGGTGACTAAACTGCCTTAAGGTGTATATTTAAAGTGACATAAAATGTTAGTAAACAAAACTAGGTACATATTACTCTACCAGTGCATATAAACCCTTATAATAGTTAATACTTTTCCAAAAGTATATTATTTATATTAAATCAAAGTCAATACCTTTCTTTTATTTAATGAAAAGCTTATCTTAAACAGAGTTACTGAGTTATTAAATATCATTTCATATTAAAATGTAATTTTTAATTTTAGGAATTCCTTTCTTTGGGATGATGTATTCCCCAGAGCACAGTTCTCAAGCTCCCTTTTCCTTCCATTAATAATGTAGAGGAAAACACTATTTTAAGTGCAAACAGAATGGATAAGAAAATGGGTATCGGACTGGTAACATCTCCCTCTCTTCAATTTGTGACTAAAAGATATATACTCCACATATTCATTCATTCCCAAAAAGAACAAGCAAAGAAATAGATTTGAATATAAATTAAAAAGGAAAAAAAAAGTAAATATTATCTGAAATATCATCTAATTTGAGTCCTGGACAAAGGCAATGATTATCATTGGGACAATTCAAGATAAGATAGAAGTAAAAGCTTATCATTCCTAAAAGTTGGTAGCTCAGCCTTCTGATTTTTTTTCAGAACTCCTATCAGTAAAGAACAAGTTCCAAAGTTCTCCTTTCTGTCAGTTTAAGTAAGCATTGCAAACAAAAGGAAGATGTCTCTACTGTGATTGAAGGACTTCTAGAAAATAATGGTTTCAAATTGACACCAAAACAGCAATTCCTTAGACCACACTATATACTTTATCTCTGTCTATCTATCTAGATATCTACCACCTATCTATCTTTTATCTATCTATCTATCACCTGTCATCTATCTACCTACTTTTGGTGTCAAGTGGAGGTTAGGACAAGGATGTTTTCCCAAATAACAATTCCTGTGTACCCAATGTGTAAAAGAAATATGAGTAAAATGGGTCTCGAAGACAGGCTAAATTTTCATCATTTTTTAATTGGTGGAAAAGATTCCATCATTGCAGCATCCTAGGTACACATCCTCAGAATCCTGTGAATTTGATTCATTACTGTAACACACAATGAGTAAGTCAGTTTGGGTGATTTGAAGACAATGACTCTCTTAACCCAGATTTAGGAACACCTGCTTGAGAAAAATCGCAAGAGCTTTTAATGCTTGTCATAGAAAGTTAACATCTTACCTTTTCTATTTCATATATTGCATCCCCCAAAATAAGAATAGTTGTCACATAACTAAATAATTGAATAAAAGAGAATCAAAACATAAACAGAGGTTTTTATGCTTCTTTTTGTCCTAGATGACAAAAATTCTATGGAAATGCATTACCAGTTAAGACATATTCAGCACTTATTATGTGCAAGGCACTCTGAACACTTTTCATGAACCATGACACTTAATTCGCATAAGAACCTCAAGAGACAGTTAAAGCAACTCTTCTGTCTTATAGAGAGGGACACTGAGGTTGAGGAGTCATTTCCCAACATTATCAACAGTAAATGATGAAGTCAAAATTCAAAGTGAGGTATAAGTTCCTAGTTATTATGCTACATGCACCCAACATTATTGAAAAAAACACTTGTCTTTTTAAAGAAATTGTGTTCTAGTTGTTTTGGCCTAATTAACTTCTAATAATTAGGCCACCTCCTTCACTAACTGTGTGACACTGGCACATAGTCAATGACAAGTAAATATAGTTATTACTATAATTTTCAACAGATGAGAAAGTCATATGCTCTCTGATCATATATTTCTCATAGATGAAAGAAGAGAATTACTTTTAAAATGCTAGAATTTTACTTTAAAAATCAGAACAAGTACTGATACTAACAGAGACAAATTTTACTAGCCTATTTCTATGCAACATTATTGACACAGCAAAGGCCACTTTGATTGATAAATGCTAATCTGTATCTGGAGGCTAAACTATGGTAAAAAACAGTATGCCACAAAAAAACAATCCTGAAACTAATAATAATCCAGTCTCAATTATCCATCACAGAAATCTCTTAGGGTTCATCCACAATATTTTAAATACATAACATGTGCTATTTTTAAAAGTTGTTTACTTAAAGATAAGGGCAGAACAAAATATTTGAAATTTTGATTCCAAGCTGAAGTATTCAAATCTGTATTAAAAGTTCACTTATTTATCTAATCAATTAAAATCCAAAGGTATAGTTCTTTATAGGACAAACAGGCAACATTTCTTGTATTTAGCTTCAGCTTTTAACTTAGAAATCTAACTGAAGGCGAAATACTCTAAGTCCATTAAACTGGTAATACTCCTGCTGAAATTAATTATGATTTTTCTTAGGATAAGAAAATGAAACATGTTCATTATAGATAATATTGAAAAATATAGGAAAAAGTAATAAAAGAAAAATTATGTATAATTACAAACCTAGAAAAAAACATTTTTTCATAAAAAGCATACCCTTCTTATGATTTCTCTATCTATACATAAACATTTCTATACAAATATAAGACCATACTTTATAAATGTTTTGACTACTGAGAATATGTAATGACATGTGTCACATTAATATGTATAATTTGTATAACTAGTTGTCTCAAGTTAGAATTTAGGTATTTCTATATTTTTTATTGTAAATAATATATCATTAAACATCCTCCCACATAAATGTTTGTGTTTGCTCTTTCTCACCTTTCTCTAAACTAGAGTGGTCTTTCAGAAAAATAAAATATTCCAGATACACTAGTCTGTTAACCCAGAGACATTTGATAAATTACTTGTTTATACTTAGAGTTACAGGGCATCCTTCCTTTAAACATTTTGAGTGGTTTTACATGCATTAAAACTTACTACCTATTGTTTGATGGGTCAAATTTTTTTATAATTAAAGAAATGAAAGAAAGTGGCAGGGAACAGTTTATTGAGAGGAAAAAGAAAGAATAAAAAAGGGAAAAATTATTTTATGCCTGATCCTTTCCCTTTTGCTGTCTGCTTTTCTTAGAACACTCATCCATGTCTTGTCTACACAAATAAACCTTATTCAGCCTCCTAAATTTATAGTCAGCCATAAATGACCTCCCCGGGAAGCTTTCCATCATCTCCCCATGTGTATGCAGTGATTCTATGTGTGTGCTCTCTTAGCCACTTTTTACAAATTATGGCTCTTTCCTTTACATATATTATAATACGTTTGACATCAATGTAATAATATTTTGTAGCTCTGACTTGTCCTCTGGAAAGGACTCAAAGGCAAGTCTTGTATTCTATTCATCTCTGATCTCTGGTGACTAAAAGAGAGGTAGCATATAAAAATTACTCTATAAATGTTTATAGAATAAACGAATAAGTGAATGGCAAAGTCTACCATTTCTATAAACATATTTACTGTTCTGATAGTTAGAGGCTAATGGAAAAGGTTAGGAGAATTTATTGCCTGAAGGGACAGAACTGTGAAAAATAAAGAAAAAAAAAAAAAGAAAAAGAGGGAGTTCTATACCTACAATCATAAACTGGCTCCACAATGGCTGTCATTGTCTGTAACTGGGGAAGCTGGCATACAACCTGCTCAATTAAACAGACAAAATGCAAATTTTAATAATGCAAATAAAATCCATCAAATTGTCAAATGTATGGAGGTTTTAAATGTAGGTAAAAAGTTGTTTATCTGGGTACTTTGGACAAATTTGTTTTTTCCTTTCAGAAAGAAAGCAAAGACCAGCAAGTACTAGCAACCTAAAACTGCCCTGAATCTCTCTGACTTTATGTGCCTGCCAAGCTTCAGAGTGCTCCCTTGATTGCACCGAACAAAGCATTGAATAGGACTGCAGGTACTGGGAGGAACAGGCCCATGACTGCTTTTCTGGGGAAACAATGCACTGTGGTTTTGTGTTTGTGGGAGAGCTGTATCATTAAAGCTATGTTAACATAGCTCTCCCTAATACTTTTTAATGATTTTTCTATTTGTTTTTAAAGATGACTGAACAGATCATGGTTGAAACAAAGGGTCAGTTCATACTATTTCTTCAGTCACCAAAAATTTTGCCGTACCCGCCATGAAAGTTCTAGGAAAATGTGACTGATCAGTAAGATTTCTTCTCCAAATGTGGGGTAGAAAGTGGAGTGAGGATTCAAGGGAGGCAAAAAGCATAGTTTCTCTTCTTTAAATCCAAATACCACACTGTCTTAAAGAGATTAAAATCTCCATTGAAAACACACATATACACATACACAGTCTAACACAATGCTATTTAAAAACCTGAGGAGGCATGGAAAGGGGGTTTACATGCAAGATGGTTTTTATACCATGTTATTCTCCCCTTTGCTTTGTACTTTATACATGTCTGTATTATTTTAACTTTTTGCAAGGAATATAGATGTTACATTCATAATGAAAAAAAGACCCAAAGATGTAAAAATAAAATAAGATGACAGATGATAAACTAGGAGAAAATTAATTCGTCGGCAGCCGTCCGTCTCGAGAGACGATGGTGTAGCTTCTTAAGAGTCTATCTGCACCGCCGAGAATGGTTGTGCAGTCCGACTCGGGAGTGACACGGTATCTGTCTCCTCCCGTGTGAATCGACATCTTGCGATGACGCTGGAGTGTCCTCTCCAGTGAAGCTGAAGCTACAGAGCCTGGGCAGGGTGATATGGAGGGTCTGCTGTTGCCCATGCAGCAGACCCCCCCTCTCTTCGCAGCTGAAGGGTCCAAGGGAAAGACGGAGTCGATACAGCTTGGGTTCAGGTGCGCCGCAGGAGTTGCCGGTGTTGACTACAACGTCAAACCGCCTTAGGGACTCCGGCTCCGGATTTTCTGTCGGGGTTTACTCCCTTAGCCTTTCCCCTGAAGAGGTATGCCGCAAGGCAGCGGAGGTTTTTTGGAGTCAGAGTTTTCCTTCTCTGAGAAAATTAATTACAACTGTGAAAATGAATTTGTCTCCCATGAATCTTATTGGGGTTTGTCTCATTAGAGAAAAGCCATTCATTGACACAATCATTTTAAGACAAGCTTCTGCTAAGGCTGCCTAGTAAATACTATATGTTTTTAAAAATCCTGTTATTTGACAGACATTCTCTCAGAGTTTTCTGTGGTTTTACTAAAGGACTTTACAGTTACACCCTCAACTTTACCTCTTGAACATGTTTTACTGAAAATGATCAAATTTAATGTTTACCTGAAAGCTTTTTCTTAATTCTGACATTAATTTGATCACAGTGTATCATTATACATCTATTATCTTTACGTATTCATTGATACTATAACATATACACATTTTATATAAGTATATGTATATGTAAAATAATAATGCTACAGCATATTTGGTTTCCCATGTCATCAGATATTTTACAAACAAGATTTTGAATGGCTGCTTTTATACTAAGTGCTGTCAGTCATTGACTCAGTCTCCAGATATATTTATTGGGGTCATTGTTTCCAAGTTTTTATTTTTAAGCCACATATTAAACAACCTGAGCATGATAATTTTTTAAATTTTAGACTTTTTTTCTTAGGGTAGCTTCTTAAATGTAGAATAACTAGATCAAAATGTCGTTGGCAGCCGTCCGTCTCGAGAGACGATGGTGTAGCTTCTTAAGAGTCTATCTGCACCGCCGAGAATGGCTGTGCAGTCCGACTCGGGAGTGACACGGTATCTGTCTCCTCCCGTGTTGAATCGACATCTTGCGATGATGCTGGAGTGTCCTCTCCAGTGAAGCTGAAGCTACAGAGCCTGGGCAGGGTGATATGGAGGGTCTGCTGTTGCCCATGCAGCAGACCCCACCTCTCTTCGCAGCTGAAGGGTCCAAGGGAAAGACGGAGTCGATACAGCTTGGCTTCAGGTGCGCCGCAGGAGTTGCCGGTGTTGACTACAACGTCAAACCGCCTTAGGGACTCCGGCTCCGGATTTTCTGTCGGGGTTTACTCCCTTAGCCTTTCCCCTGAAGAGGTATGCCGCAAGGCAGCGGAGGTTTTTTTGGAGTCAGAGTTTTCCTTCTCTGATGTGCCCTGACTGGAAGATCGAACCAGCGACACTTAGCTCGCAGGCCGACGCTCAATCCACTGAGCTAAACCAGCCAGGGCCAAGATCAAAATGTAATAATACTTTTATTACTTGTTAAATATTTCAATGGTACGTCCCAATGAGCTTGAATTATTTTTCACTTTTGCTTTCTTTCTTACTTTAGGCTTATTACTTATGTCATCTCTCTCCCTTTTTTTTTTTTTTTTTCAGACTCTTTCTACTCTCATCCATTCTCTGAGTTTTTTACTTTGATTTTTCTGGTACGTTATATTTCAAATTTGATAAGAACACTGTTTCTCTGGTTCTTCATGTTCTCTGTGTTCTTCTTTCCAACTAAAAGATCAGTCACCATTTTATTTATCACAATAAATATTTATCATGAGGAAACCAATATCATACCTTGGTCTTTTCTATTTCCTCCAACATAGGAAATAGAATAGTTATTTTAGAGAATTTTATTTTTTTAAATCATTTTAATTTATTAGTGTTGTAAATTTAGTATGAAGCCATTTTTTGATGGAGTGGGATTATTTTTTAATCTGCCATAATATATGCCCACATAGCTTCACCTTGAAAATGTAACATTTTCAGCTTTAATAGAGATACAGTATTCATTTTTTACATTCACTATTTTTACACTACACCCAAAAGCTTTCTCAGCATTTGCTTTGACCTGAGTCTTCAGTGAACTTCTGATTGCTTTCACAGAGATCTGAGTTTTAGGTGTAGCCAAACCCAGTCCGTTACCTATTCATCCACTGTGATGTCACAAGGGCACTGGTATTTTGGCCCAAATCATGAAGATATATTGAATAATGGGTTCAGGCATCAGTGGAACCAGTATGTTGGAAGGTCAGGAGCTGGAAAAAAGCAATGATAACAAACCCAACTCTCCTTTTTGTTGAGGCTAATAGAATGGTAAATTATAAATACCTCGGTGAAATTTGATAAAATAGCTGGTTTGTATATGAGTATCCTTCGAATGTTAAAATCTGCTAATGAAAAGACATACTAGGTTTAGGCATTGCACATCAATAACTTCAAAAATCACAAAACACAAACAGGAATTATGTCTTCCTGATGGAAAATAACAATTTGCCAAAAACACAGAAGTTTTAACATATATCTGGTTCAATTTATAGGAAATACCAATGACGTAGAAACATTAAATTACATGAGCAATCAGGAAAATAAGGACTTGTCTTATTTTTAAAAAATTATAAGAAAACACAACTTGAAGGGAAAAACATGAACACATAGACTTAGAATATATATTAACTAACACAATATGATAATCATATTTATATCCTGATTCAAAAAAGCTGTTAAAAATTATGATGTATATATATATATGTAATAAGTGAAAACTTGAACAGTAACTATCAATATATTTGATTATATTAAAGAATTATTGTTAGTTTTGTTTTGCTCTGTTAATAGTATTGTTGTTGTGTTAAAAAATAGTCCTTAACTTTTAGAGATGCATACTAACATATTTATAGATAAAATATACAATGTTAGGCATTTGCTTTAAAATAATATGGAGGGAGAAAATGAATAGGGAGGGGTATAGATGAAACAAGATTGATAATGAATTGCTTAGTAATGGGAATGTGGGAAATTGCTCAGAAGAATTAGGTGAATAAGATTGAAAAAAGTCTGACTATTGAAACTCAAACAGAATTTACATTTCTCCTGAGAAAAAGATAACATCTTTGAAGTTTATTGGAGAAATAAATCAAGTATAAATGTATCAGTTTCAACTGTGTTTCAAGTGAGGGTAAAATAAAGACATTTTTAGGTGCATGACAATTACTACAGGAAGTTCTTCAAACAGAAGACATAACCTGGAAAAAATGAGAGGCATAAAACAAAAATTGTCAGAATAAAAATAAAAAGAATTTTATAAATATTATGAAAAATTAATTATAAAAATGATAATTATTTTGTTCAATGGCAGAATGATACAATTATAACAAAGAAGTTAGGAGGAGTGTTGAGTGGGCAATTAAAGCATGTTAAAGTCCTCCTTTTC
The DNA here is from genome assembly GCF_987537825.1 of Furipterus horrens. NCBI lineage: Eukaryota > Metazoa > Chordata > Mammalia > Chiroptera > Furipteridae > Furipterus > Furipterus horrens. The sequence continues at coordinate 121,616,537 of NW_028327172.1, read as the reverse complement.
TGAAGGAAAATGGAAATATTGAATAACTTTAGAATTCATTGGAAAAACAGCTATTTGAGTTTGCTATTTAAAAGTGTAAGGGTAATTACCATAAGCACATAATTGAGTCTATATATTTGGAACCAAGAGAGGAAAAATATAAAAGGCTATAAAAGTTATTAATATAACAGAAGGCAAGGGAATTTTAAAAATGAAACAAAGAATAACTGTAGTAAACAGATCAATAAGATAATAAATAAAATTAGTATATCAGTACTTAAAAGGTATGAAAATATAAATTTACCTATTAAGAGATAGAAATTATTATCTAGTTACTATAAAGAAAATTGCTACAAGTTCCCTGTGGAATCATACTTGGGAAAAAAAATACCAACAACAAACAGTGATTAATTACAGAGAGATGCAAAACTATGTACATCAACTAAATTCTAATCAAAAGAGAGATGATGAACATTTGTTTCCTGCAATTTTTAGTTTAGATAACTTGTAAACCATTCTGCTACAAAATATCTGGTAATGCTTAATAAACTATTAAAGACATTTTTTAAATTTATAGCTCAGTTTACAAGAAAGAAAAAGAAATACTCAGAAGCATAAAAAAAGAAATAAGGAATAAAATGCCCATGGACAAATCACCAATCTCAGTAGCTAGTAACTGAGAGTCCTAGGATTCAATCAGGTGAAAAAATTCAAGAAAGGAGGCATGGTATGAACATTGGAAACTCCCTCTCCTCCCCACCACCCTACCTAGTGCTGGAATCCAGAAGAGCCATGTCCATTGGCACATGGAGACAACCACATTTTCCCATTCTTGTCTTTCCCAATCACTCTTTCTATTCTGTATTGGGAACTTTTATCTATATGTGACCACATCTTCTTAAATCTCCAGATTTTTTATAAAACAACTTGTTTGCCTTAAGTGCTCCTGGATATATTTCACAGCTACTATTGTCCTATATAGCTTTGTCAAATTGAAAGCTCTTCATTCCACCTCTTGCCACATGCCTCATAGCTTTCTGGAGTTTGAGCAGTTTGCATTCCCCCCTTTGCAATTGTTCACCATTATAACTTCACTGTCCATAAGTAGCCATTTGCCACATATGTCTGCTGAGCACTTGAAATGTGGCTAGTCTGAATTGAACACTTGAAATAAGCATAAAATACACTCCAAATTTGGAAAATATTACAAAAATGTAAAACATATAATGAATAATTTTGTTGATTATTTACTTAATAATGATTTAGATATATTGGGTTAAATCAAATATATGATTAAAATTAATTTCAGATACTTCCTTCTACTGTTTAAAAAGTATCAATTAGAAAAATTAAAATTACACACGTATCTCACATTATATTTCTATTAGAAGGCTATGGGAGTTACACAACTTTTAAAAAGAATTAAAATCTTATGTTACTTATTTCATTTACTCTACAGTTGCCATGTACTAAGTAAGCATTGATGTTGGTACTAGTGAGGTAGCAGTGAGTAAATCCTTGCCATGGAGCTTGCATTATTGTGAGGGGGGACAGATAATACATAAACTAAAAAGTATATACAGAATGAGTGGGATGTGGATAAGCACTATGGTTGAAAGTAGAGAATGCTGGCTGTGAGAGGAGGCGTTTCTATTTTATGTAGAATAATCGGGAGTGGGCTCACTGGAACAGAGAACTTGCACAATGCAGAGAATAAACCAGGTGGTTAGCATGGGAAGGGGTTAAGTCAAAGCAAGTGCAAAAGGCAGGAGAAAGACATAGGCTTGATGGTTCTAATATAGCAAGGGGAAAATTATCATTAGAATGGAGTAGATGAGACAGGAGTTATGAAGAAAGACGTAATGTGGTGAGTGAGGTAGTGTGCATGTGTATGCATGTGGTGAAGAGGGATAGTACCATACAGATAGGTATCACACATTTTAGATTTTTCTTTATAGTAGTGCTCTGGTTAACCATTGCTGTGGATTAGGAACTCCAAAAAGGCTCACCTGGATGGTCTGGCTCATTGAGTTTCTCACAGAGTTGCAGTCAGACTATGGCCAGGTTGGAACAGAGGGAGTGCTGAAGCAGAGGGGGCTGGCTAGGTATCTTGCTTTCATAGCCTTACCAAGTGGTCTTTCTATCTAGGTTAGTTTGGATTTCCTCATGGCATGGTGGCCATAGAGCACATGGATTGCTTACTTTAAGTGAAAGGTGTTAAGAGCAAGTATTCTAGCTCATGGAATCAAAGCTAGCCTTGGAAATCATGTTACTTCACTTCTGCCACTGTATTCGACCAGTTACAGTTCTAAGAGAGGAGAATTAGACTTCAGTTCTTTCTTTTTATTTTATTTGATGATTTTTACAAATATTTTGTTTATTTAAATGAAGCTGGTACAGACAATGTCCATTTAAAACCTATATCCCAGGATAAAAAGTACAAATAAAATAAAAAAGAGCAGTGTTCTTTTGTACACATTTCTGCTTTAATAACTTTATTAACTGCTAGTGAAAATTAGAATTTTTCTGGGATCTTCTCACAAGATTTTTCTTTACTCTTAAAATGCTTGCTCTTCAATGAAGCCATTTTTGGAGTTCGTCTTTACTCTCACCTTTTCTGTCATCTCGACTCCAACCTGATATTCCTCTTCTTTTGGTCCAGACCTTCAAATTTTAGAAGTAGCTTCAAGTTAAGGAAAGGTCATTTCTCCATGGTTCAGTTCTCTGCAAAACTTCCATCTCCCACTGAAAATTATAATCCAGGAGGGAAGCAATCACATTCTAGAACTTCAGGGACAATTAGAAATGTCATTATGAACACTTGCATTGGTTGACCTCATTTATCACAAGCCTGAAAATGCAGAGTCCTGAAAAAAGTGGCCTCCCTGTGCACACATGTGATACTTAAAAAGGAGAGGGCAATATGGAAGGGGGGGGGGGGGTTGATCACCAAAAATCAGCACACTGAAAACAAAACAATAATGAAACTACACTAAAATTCAAATTACCAGATGTTTTAAAGATATGGGGGTTTCAGTTTTCAATTCAATTTGAACACCACATTACAAAAGAACTATTTTTAAAAATAAAAAAGGACTAAGGGAAAATAAAATAAAAAGAATATCTAAACCATTGAATGACCCCCTGTTTGTTCCTGATAAACTTCAATCACATCTTCTTCCTCCATTTCCAGTTCTTTTGGAGTGTGATCATTAGCAATTCTCTGACCTTCAAAGAGAAACCTGAGTGAATTCATTGGAACTCCCTGTCTTTGACAATATGATTCTTTGAGTTTCTTGAGATGTGTTGTCGTTTTCACTTTGAAGTGAATCTCACTGCTATCCTGTCCAATGACTTTGAGTTTAATGTATTTTCCTTCCTTCTTATCCCCCAAGTCCTCAGCTGAAGGTTTTGCCTCCTGGTCAGACATGATGATGGCTTCACCTGGGGTCTCCGCACAGCAGTGGCCTCAGGTAGGCAGAAACTTGCTCCGGGGTTTACAAATCCGTCTCTCTTCCCCACAGCACAATACCGCCTCTCCACACTTCATTTCTTGAAAGGAGAGTGACAAGTTTCTAGAGCACGTGGAATGAGAAATATTAGTGATGATTTTTATATTTTAGAATATATAATCTGCCACTGACAGTATGATAGAGCAAAAAAATGAATCTGTGTTCTAGTTCTGGTTTGCCTGTTATAGCCATGTAACTTTAAACATACTTATCTGATCTGCCAATGTTGTCCTATAGTAGGCATCGCATAAACATCAAATTAGGAAATGAGTGACAGAAAGACTTCTTCAGCCTTCAGTTTCCTTCCCTGTATGTACTTAATAATACCCAAGGAAAGTCATGAGCAATAAATGAGATGAGAGACATAAAGATGATTTGAAAGGGCAACCATCTGTGAGTATTCTTACCCACCTTACCCTCCAGAGCCTATGGTATTCTTTTGGGAATATTCTCAGTGATGTCAAATGCTTGTCCTCTGAGTAATTTTTTTTAAACTAAAGGTCATTTGGAGCAGGTAAAGGACCTGTAATTTCACTCAGTAATAACATGTTGGGGTCTTAAATGGTATGATGAGACTAATATATTTTTTTTCTACATAACCCACAAACCAGTCTCTAGATCTGTGAGAATGTCTTATTGGGAAGACATCCAGTTACAAGGCATTTGACATTCTTCTTGCCTGTAAATTAAGCATCTTTGATGATGTCACAGATCTTGTTTAACGTTCAAATGAAAACAAACTTTAAATGAAAATAAACTTTAAAGACAGCTGCACTAGTTTATAGTCTACCACTGAGCATTGTGATTTTCCTTGAATCGCGATTTTTCTCCTTAAGATTACTCTCCTTGTCATTAAAGGGACTGCATTAAGTCCAGTTTTAATTTATACTGTTCATTTGCATAAACATAACAGGAGCAGAAAATGATCACATATGATCTTTAAGTCTGCTTTGCTGGAACTTACACAAGGAACCTTTAGGGCGACCTTCAGTTTGCCCTTCAGGGCACAGAAGCTGAGCCACATACCTGGCATTCAGCCTTGCCTGTAAACACCTGTCTTTTCCAAGTCCTTCAGGTTTTCCATTGTGCCTTAAGGTCCCTTCTAATCATCTTTCAGGAAAGCAACTTTCGTTCCTTCCCTGGAGAGATTGCCATGGACCGCACAACCAGCCAAGGTACCAGGCCTTTTTTCTTGTGGGCTTTTATTACCTTTGAAAGTCAATCCCTCTGGGTTTTTTTGTAACAACCAGAGCCCAAGCATGTCTCCTTTAGGCATAACATTCCAGTCAAAGTCTTGGTCAGCAAAACCTCTATTAACAACTGGTATTATTAGTTTTATGCAAAGAACCTTATATCATTGCTTACTTCTTCAGAATGCCAAATTCTGGAAGGATCAGGTAGGGAGAAAAATATACAGTGTGAAGGAAAATCCTTGTCCTTCTAATATTCACTAAAATTGCATTTCTATACTTTACATTTTCTTTTGTTCACTTTCCTACATGTGAAGTTTCTTTGGCGGGTGGGGAGGGGGGATTTGCTGGCTCATTTATTTATTTTACTTTAATTTTTTTCGGCTAAAAATTTTGATTTGTTTTTATGTTACAGTTGTACTACCTTTTCCCCCATTGCTATCCCCACCCTGCCCACCCCTTCTCCCACAGTCAATTTCCACCCCATTGTCCATGACAATGGGTCATTTATACGTTTTTTTTGACTAGACCTTTCCCCTTCTTACCCCTTTTTCTCCTCCCCCACCCCCTCTTGTCACTGTTAGTCTGCTCCTTGTTTACTTGCCTCTGGTTCAGTTTTGCTCATTTGTTTGTGTTGTTCCTTAGTCTTCTGTATTAGGTGACATCATATGGTATTTGTGTTTTATTTTCTGGCTTATTTCACTAAGCATAATTTTCTCTAGTTCCATCCATGTTGTCGCAAATGGTAGGAGTTCCTTCTTTCTTTCTGCTACATAGTACTCCATTGCGTAAAGGTACCACAGTTTTTTGATCCCCTCATCTACAGATGGGCCCTTAGGTTGTTTCTAGCACTTGGGTATTGTAAATAGCGCTGCTATGAACACAGGGGTGCATAAATTCTTTTGTTATTATAGGTACTTATTCATTTTCATTTCCCCCCTTTGTACTCGTGTTCCTCTCTGTCTCTCTCTGTTTCTTCATCTTCTTAAAGCAGAGCCTTTAGCATCTCTTGCAATGCTGGTTTGGTGGAGATGTATTCTTTTAGCCTTCTTTTGTCTGGGAAACTCCTTATTTCACCTTCCATTTCGAATGAGAGTCTTGCTAGATAGAGTATTCTTGGTTGTAGACCTTTGTTTTTCATTACTTGGAATATTTTTTGCCATTCCCTTCTGGTTTGTAGTGTTTCTGTTGAGAAATCTGATGATAGCCTTATTGGAGCTCCCTTGTATGTTATTAGCAGTATCTCTCTTACTGCTCTTAGGATTCTCTTTTTGTCTTTCAATGTTGCCATTTTAATTATGATGTGTCTTGGTGTGGGCCTTTTTGGATTCCTCCTCTGTGCTTCCTGGACTTGCATGACTTTTCCCTCATCAAGTTAGGGAAGTTTTCTGTCATTAGTTTTTCAAACAGGTTTTCTATCCATTGCTCCTCTTCTTCTCCTTCTGGTATTCCTATGATATGAATATTATTATGTTTTTTGTTGTCCTGCAGCTCTCTTGAAACCTTTTCATTGTTTTTCAGTCTTTTTTTGTTTTGTTGTACTGTGGGAATTTTTTTCTACATTGTTCTCCTGCTTGCTGATCCAATTTTCCGCTTCCTCTAGCCTGCTTTTAATTCCTTCTACTGTGTTCTTCAATTCAGAAATTGCATTCTTCATTTCCTCCTTGTTCTTATCAATAGCTTCTATGTCCTTTTTCATGCTGGTGTAATTCTCAGTAAGTTCCTTGTAGTTTTCCTGGAGTTCTTTGTAGTTTTCTTTGAGCTCGCTGATCTCATTGAACTTCCCTATGATCCATGTTTTGAATTACCTGTCTGATAGTTTGCTTTCCTCCATTTCATTAGCACTCTAAATGGGGATTTCTCCTTTACTTTCAATGGGAGGTTGTTTCTCTGTCTCCCCATTTTTGTGACTCTTCTTGTTTGTTGCTGTTTCTTAGATTGATCTGCACTTCCTTGAGACTAATATTTTTTAGGTGGCTGGTGACCTGATCTGGGGGACATGTCCCCAAAATATTACTAAAATGTTTTGAGTGAAGGCAGGGAAATCGAAATAACTGCATGCCAGCTACAAATAAGAGATAAATGCTCATTTGAATTTTTGTCAAAATAGGATTAAATACTTTATCATCATTTCTCTTGTCTAATGTCTGAGAAAAGACTCAATTTTTATTTCCAGGATGGAAAATTTAAATTTTACTGGTAATTAGATAAAAGAAAAGCTAACAGAAATTAAACAAAATATTATATTTACAGATAAGACTCAACTGTAGGTTTCCAAAAGTTATAAGAAAAGCACTTTAATTCAGTCACCTCTGTATGCATCTTCTTAAGGCTGAGTTACTTGATGTAATTTTTACTTATACTGTATATATATTTTCTTTTTGGAATCTCTGAGGTGATAAATGTGAAGTTTTTTAGGTATTATTTCTGAAGTTTTACTTAAAAAAATAGATGATTTCTTAGTCATTGAAGAAAGAAAGAAAGAAAGAAAAAGATTTCAGAAAATGAGGCTAATCATTTGCTAGCATTTTCTTAATGGGGTGTGATAGCAGTTAGGTTTCTCTAAGGAAATATCATGTATCTGTGATAAAGTAGATGGCACTGTGACATCAAAGCCAGCCAGGAAGAGTAGAGCAGACTAGTTAGGTAATTTAGATATTATTTTCACTTAGAAGTAAGCTTAAGAAAAAAAGTATTTTAAAAGAGAGAAAATATAAAGGAAAAAGATAAAAAAATAAAATTACATATAATAAATAATATTGCACATAAATTATATGTATGTTATAATAGGATAGATATACTTTATTAGTATACATGCTAGAATTAGGTCAGAGCTTTTGTAAGTATATATACAAAAATTATGCATTCTAGTTGATCATTTACTGTCCTAAAAAGATTATTAAAGACCGTTGTATATCTATCCATTTCTTCTCAAACCCGAAGGGCAGTTTCAGGTTTATAATCTGGTGGCTCATAATTTTCCTGATTTTGTGGCCTCAATCTATTTTCAGTTGCCCTCTCCATCTCCCCTTTGCCCTTCTTCAGATGAGGCCAAACTTAGTCCTGGATGACTCAAGAAAGCCCACATTCCATTGCTGTTTGAGCTACTGGCTCATCCTGCAGACAAGGAGGATCTGCTGTTGGTATTAGCCTGTAGGCAGTTATGAACCCAGATCGGACTTATATAAGGTCTGTTGAACACAGAACCCAGGAATCACTCTGATAAATGAAGCTGGTATCCATAACATGGGTAGGATGTACAATTGCTGCTCTTTGTTCCAGGTCCTTAAACAATACAGACTCTAATTTCTAGACTTCTCCTTGTGTTGCTTTGAAGCTGAGACCCAGATAAGGCTGAGGAGAGTCATTTATTACATAAAATTTATAACTCCAATTATGGCTACTACCAAAGTATGTTAATTAAGGTATACTTCTTTGTGTTATGGATATTACTATTTATTTCATTTGTGATAGAAAAGTTCTTTATTTTAAAAACTACAATAGCGTCTCTAAAAAGTTATATTTTAGATTAAGTAAGTTAGAAGGTAAGTCAAAAAAAGCACAATAAGCTAGCTTCACAAATGTTGTCCTCAACTGAAGTTTGTTCATATGTGCTGCATCACACCAGGTACCACTGAGCACATGACTCATGTAATTTTGATATTTTATAATTAAAGAGAAACTCTTCAATAACATGGAAGTAAATAAAACATGCTTCAACACAGTGGCAGATATTGAGTTTTTAATAAAAATTTTAAAATGGATATAATATTTAATTTTATTAGTGTATGAACATTTAAATTTTTCCTTAGTCAGTGCCCAAATCACTAGGGATTTATGGCCTCCAAATTACAGCCCCACCCAGCTTTCTAACTTTCTTCCCTTGTATCGTAAACTCATTCTTCCCCAGCTTCACAGTTCTGCTTAATTCCTTTTCTTTTCCAAATCCAGTTTTCTTTGTCCTTCTTCTTTCTCTTAGACTCTCACATCTACCTGTGTGCTAAATTTGTTCTTTCCTCCACCCTGGAAATCTGTTTCTATCTCAGCTTCTCTACCTTTTCTATTTTTCCACCATTCTTTCTGCCACTCCCAATGCCATTCTATCTTGTTTGGATTCTTCTAGTGGCCTCCTAACCAGATCCCTAGATGCTATACTACAGTTGCACCCCTCTAGTTTATTGGCCACACACCAACAAGGTGGTAGTTATGAAACAGAATTTGAATCATAGCACATGCTGCTTAAAACACTTTATTGGTTTCCCACTATATATAGGATAAATTCTAAAATCCTCAAAATGTCTCATAAAGCTCTCCATGCTCTCCCTACTACTGTCCTGTCACTCACTGTGATTCACTCGATGTGGACTGTTTTTTGTCCTATCTTCCTCCCTTGCTTTACTTCTGTCTACATTTGTTTTGGAGGGGGAGGGGGTCAGAACTGTGGTTTAATGAGCCTCATAGGGTCATGTAAAAAGAGACTGTCCCTATGGGGTTTAGATGAAGCTCTAAAATGGTGAGCAATTGGAGGACATCACTTTTGCTTGGAAAATCATTTGAAGCCTTTTTTTAATACTAAAGTAATACTTGCTTACTGTAACGACAATTAAAAAACACAGAAATAAGCTTCAGGGATGTCCTTCCAGATTTTTCTCGATATTTATTAGCAAATATGTAAACACAGGTATGTTCTTTTTCAGATAAACAAACAAACAAAATTTTAATTCCTCCCCCAGGAACAGCTGAGCCACAGAAAGGAACACTAGAAAATGGGATGTATTTAGGATGAACTTCTGTAGAAATTTTTGTTTGCTTTTCCCATGGACTATGAAGACATTCAGTTGAATCAATCCATTTAATAGTTTAATTTTGCCACCACCACCCCCACACCCAGTGTGGACATTCACCTTTGTTACTGCAAACCCTGATGCACCATCTAACAGGGCTGCTCCTGCACTGAGGAAGCTGACCCCACATTGTGAGGGACTGCTGTCCAGACACCCTGGGATGAGCAGCAGTGTAACTACACTTTCACGTACTATGGGTGGTATGAGTTATTCAACCAAAAAGACATCTCATTCTAGAATGTTTGCATTTTCCTTATTGCTAATGGTTGCACATATTTGTTTATATATTTATTGATAATGTAATTTTTCTGTGAATTGCCTGTTTTTTGTCTTCTACTCATTTTATCAATGGGTTATTGTTCTTTTCATGAATTTGTAAGTTTTTTAAATAAAATTGAATGCTGTGATGGACACAAAGCTATGTCACACAGATCCCCCTTCAAGGAGGCGCTTGTTGCCTGCGCTACAGGGAGTGCTGTTAGCGCAGAGCCTTCGACTGGCAGTCCCTTCAGGGATGGCATCAGCTGCAGGGTTATCTTGCCCAAGCTCACACCCTTACCCGAAGGGCTTATATCAGTGACAAATGTGATGGAAAGAAGGTTATAAAGTCCAGCCATTCTGGCCCATTAGGGGACAATTCTAACAGGCCCTTTCATCCTTAGATCTCGCTGTGTGGTCAGCCAAGGCTATTACTTGGGTCTGCACTACAATTGAATTTCTCCCTTGGCCAAATCCGGAATCCTTCCTTTGCCTTCCACAGGGATTGATCCTAAGGAAATTTCTTTATAAATATTCTGTTCCAGGTTCTGCTTCCTGGAGAATCCATACTGTGGAAAATATTTATGTCATACATTGTGGCAAATATTTTCTCAGAAAATATGTTTCAGGCAACTGTTGCATCAGGACATTTGCACATTCTCTTCTTCTGCCTTTTTCCCTTGGCTGCCTCCTACTTCTCCTTTAGGTATCAGCTAAAATGCTATATCCTTACTGAGGCCTTCCCTGATCTTCAGGCTAAATCAAGTCTCCCTGTTGTTTTCTGTCATAACTTCCTACATTTTCATCACAGCACTTATCCCATCAATAAATTTTAATCCTATCAATAAATCTAAGTACTTATTTAACACCTGAGTTCTTCACCAGACACTAAACACCATGAGAGCCAATAATTGTCCTATTTTTTCATCATTCTATACCCAGTTCCTGATACATAGTTCCTGATACATAGCATATCTCTAGTAAATATTAGTTAAGTGAATGAAGGGATGAATAAAGGAGAGAAGGAAAGGATGAGTTCTCTTTCTAAAAGTATGATTTCCAAACAAGGGAAACTCATCAGCTATTGAGTTTGTAACACAGGCATCGTCAACGGAAATTATAAAACCATCCTCCATTCTTTTGTGTTGTGGGCATAAGGATTGATATAAAGTAATCCTGTCTCTTATTTCTTTCAATGGATTACTTGAAACTTATTTCAGGGAATTGCCTTTGGAACCCAGGATTCTTTAGAATCCAATTTGAAAATCATCATTCCATATGATTAGCATGGTATAAAAGAGAGAGAGAGAGAGAGAAAAAAAGAAGTTCTATGGTAAAGCCATTTAAAGAGAAAATTAATTTCCACTGCTTATGGCCTAAAGGGAAAATCTAGAAAGTGGGCAGAGAAAATGGGTTGCCTCATTACATTTTGTTCAGGGCCTATTATTACCAATTTATAGCTCACCCTTGAATTGGATTAGAGTATTACCATGATTACTATATTTATAATATGTATTACAAGGGATTTATAATGTGTCATTTGGTGCTGAAATTTCTCATGATTATTTTAGCCTACAAGCAGTAATAATACTTAATCAAGCAAACTTTTTATTTTTTTCATGCCATTTAACAATGTGTAGTTAAATCACATGTGATTCTTGTATGATGGATAAATTTTATTACATCCAATTTAGTGACAGGAAGACTAAAAGCTTAATACCAAATGTATAATGCATATCATTGGAACTTGGCTAAAAACAGCTTGATTATCTTCTATTTTTAAGAGGTACATGGGCCCCAGGACACAGGATTATTTTCACATATATACAATCATTCAGAAAAGAACTGCTACGTGCTAACAACATTTTTCTCCAGACAAAGGTGAAATAAAACTAATTTCTCATCTTTCCAGCAATTATGTCTCTGTTTGGTGGGTGAGTTTGATTTTTGGACCATTTGTTTCTTCAAAACTTGGATCAACATCTCTTTTAAAACAGGGAAGAAAAGCATTTTAAAAAATAAGGAGATTAATCTCTTATCTGCTCTTCAATCATAACAGTCTTAAAGAAGACTCCAAAGACAAAGGAGAAAGACTAAATGCCTCTTCCTTTACTAGGTCTTTCCCACCAGGGGTTCTGAGGTAGAATTTAGGGGGTCATTGAATTTGGATTTTTATAAGATTACATCTTTATTTTCATTACTTCTAACTAAAATTTATCATTTATGAATGTAAGCAACAAACTCGACAGTAATGTTAATAGTATTTATGATTTTTGTCTCCAGTATAAATGATATATAATTGTTATATCATTTTCCTGATGCAACAGATGCCTCTAAATAATTTTTACACTCATCACTACTTCAAAATTATGGTAGTTTATAAGGTCTGCTGCTAGGTCTAGTAACTTAATGCTTCAGTGAAGAAGCATTATGTTATTAGGTCACAATGTCTTTAAAAAAATATTGAGTTGGCCAAAAAGTCTATTATGTTTTTTTCTGTACAATGGTTCTAGTAGTGCTTAGTTGTCTTTAACTTCATTAGAAACAATTTTGTTAGATTATAATGTGGTAGCTGTCATATCAGCGTGCATTTTTAAAAACTTATCAAAATTGGTGAATTTTTGTGCAGCCATTTAAATATTGAAGATGGAAGAAGATACACACATTTTCAGTGTATTATGCTTTATTATTTCAAGAAATGTGAAAACGTAACTGAAATACACACAAAAAAGATTCTTGCAGTGTATGGAGAAGTTGCTGTGACTGATTAAACATGTCAAAAGTGGTTCGCAAAGTTTCTTGGTACTATTGATATTTTAGCCAAATAATTCCTTGCTGTGGGGCTGTCTTATGCATTGGAAGATGTTTAGCAGCACCCCTGGCCTCTACCCACTAGACGTCAATAGTGAGAGATAGCTGGCATACTCAAAATATATAAATCAAGAATTGTTGGTGAAAATAAAGAAAAATGTGTCTTATTTTACAGAAGAAATGCAATTAACTTTATAGCCAACTCAATATTTTTGCAAATATAGGTCAATATAATTGGTTTACTCTTTAATGCTATATTTTATTATATACATTTATAAATATTATTTTGAGATTAATTCACAGGCCTCATATGGCTGTTAATGGGGTTAATGGAATAAAAATGGGTTGGAACCCCTGAGCAGTTATTTTCAACCTCATTAGACCTACCTTTTTCCTTTTAAAAAATTGTGGCGAAATTCCTATAAAATACAATTCACCATTTCAGAGTATACAATCCAGTGTCATCTAGCACAGTCACAATAATGTGTCACCTCCACCTCTCTGATTTCAAAACATTTTCATCACCCCAGAAGAACACCCCATACCTTTTAAGTAATCACTCCCATTTTTCCCTCCCCCTATCCCATGACAACACTTTTCTTTCTTCTGTCTCTGTGGATTTGCGCATTCCGAATATATTGTGTAAAAAAAATCACACAACATGTGGCCTTCTGTGTCTGGCATCTCTTACTTAGCATAATGCTTTTGATGTCCATCAAATTATAGAATGTATAGGAACTTCATTTCTCTTTATGGCTGAATAATATTCCATTGTTTGTATACACTAAAATTTGTTTACCCAACTCAATGACAAAAAGACCAACAACCCAATTAAACAATTGTCAATGAACTAGAATAGATATTTTTTCCCCAGAGGTTTGCACAGCTTTTCCTAAATCTTTTACCTTAACTCATTCCACCAAACAACAATGATGATGCAATAAAATCTGGTGACCAATTTTCTGCCTCTGCCCCAACCCCTACTCCCACCCCCACCCCTAGACAAACACAGACTCTTGAAGGAGTTATCTTGGTATTTGCTGTCACTTTATGACAGAACAAGTTGTTTTACACCTGGGATTTTATATTTAAGGCTTCTGAGCTTTAAGAACAGACTTACTGAAACACGTGGACCTTTGAATCTGTGCTCTACAGCCCTGCACCACCCCCTCCTAAGCCCTCTCTTCTGATTGCTCAAGTGGTTGTGTTGACACCCCATGGTGCCTTCCTCTAAGTAACTGCCGAGAAACTGCTTTAAAACAAATTGACTTCTCTTCTTAAGGGAAGGGTCTAGTCAAGGAACGTGTATAAATGACTCATGGACATGGACAACGGGGAGGGATATGATTGTGGGAGAAGGGGTGGGCTGGGTGGGGGGGAGCACTGGGGAAATAAATGGGACAACTGTAATTGAAAAACCAAAAAATAAAAGAAAAAGCATAAAAAACAAAAAAAATTGACTTGTTCTCAGGGACCCTTCTGATAGTGAAAAGATAGGAAAAGAACTTTGATACGATGTCGTTTCAAGAAATAAAACACAATCCATAGTTTGCTGATAGGCATCCCAAAGGCTGAGCCACCAAGGTCGAGGTTGCAGAGACTCACCATCGGCTTTGCATCAGATGGCTAGAGGCATCAGACCCCCTGGAAATCTCTTTTTACTTGGGCCGAATGTATAACATACTTCCTCCATTCAGAATACTGTGAGTTATGCCCTTGTATTTGAGTTGAAGAATCTTTTCAAGAATTTTCAGAAAACATCCTGCTGAATTACCATGCAGATATGTATCCCTCAGGTATATATGAGATTTGTGATATGTAAAGTGAAAAATGATCACAGTTGAACTACTGCCTCATTTAGAAACTTATCCTATATTACATTAAGAAGCCTTCAAAGTGAGAGCTAAAACTAGTTGCCATTTAATAGCTGCATATGTAGGAAATTTAAAAAATATATTTTATTTATTTATTTTTAGATAGAGCAGGAGGGAGGGAGAAAAAGAGGGAGAGAAACATCAATGTGAGAGAGAAACATGAATTGGTTGTCCCTCGTACTCACCCTGACTGGGGACTGAACCAGCAACCCAGGGATGTGTCCTGCCCAAGAATTGAACCGGCAACCTCCTGCTTTGTGGGATGATGCCCAACCCACTGACCCACACCAGTCAGGGTGGGAAATTTTTTTTTTTAATATTTCATATTATGCATTGAATAGCTTGTCAAAAAGCACCTCTGAGAATTTGAGCTCTTTCTTCAAGTTTAGTGGACTTGGGAGTGATGGAGGAAGTGAGTAAAACTTTATAAAATAATAATTAGATAGGATATTTGCTTAAAAATAAAATGATGCAAAATATTTTCAATAATAATAAAGAATATTATGCTAGAATGTAAAAAAGAGTGAAACTGAGCATGGAATGCCCATAGGGGAACCTACTTCTACTTAACATAAAACGATGAATGATTTTGCACACCAGGCTGCAAAACTAGTGCGGTACACCTATGCTAAAGCAACAGCAATGCAAGTTAAGAGCAAATGTGTGCTATGAATACAGCATCTAAAGGTACCAATGACACTCTTATAGGCACTATTAGAAAGTTTAAAAAAACATGGTTTCATTAGATGATAAAGGAAAATACAGGTAATACAAGAGAAATAAATGAAATATTTCCTAAATTTAAATTACAATACTAGATATTGTTTCAAAAGTTTTTGAGGTGTTAAGTTTCTTGGAATCACTTTTATTTTATTGACTTTATTTTTGTGAGCAGTTTTAGGTTCACAGACAAACTGAGCAGAAGGTACAGAGGCTTACTTTATACCCTCCACCCCTGACACATGCGGTCTCCCCCCACTGTCAATATCCCTCATCAGAGTCATACATCTGTTACAATTAAACTTACATTGATACATCATATAACTTAAATACATTAAATAAGTAGCATTGATACATCATGCTACTTAAATTCCTTAGTGTATATTACAGTTCACGCTTGGTGTTGTATATTGTATGGGTCTTGAAAAATGTATAATGACATGTGTCCATCTTTATGGTGTCATATTTCACTGCTTTAAAAACCTGTGTTCTGCCTAGTTACTTCTTCAATCCTTGACAATCACTGAACTTTTTACTGTCTCCATAGTTTTATCTTCTCCAGAATTCATACAGTTGGAATTATGTAGTATATTGCCTTATCTGATTGTTTTCTTGCACTTAGTAATATGTATTTAAAGTTTCTGCATGTCTTTTCATAGCTTGCTAGCTCATTTCTTTTATAGAACTGAGTCATATTTTATTGTCTGGATGAACCACCATTTATTTACCCATTCACCTACTGAAGGACATCTTGGTTGCTTTCCAGTTTTGGCACTAATGAGTAAAGCTGATATAAACATCCATGTGCAGGTTTTTGTGTAGACAAAAGTTTTTCTTACCTTTTGGTAAATACCAAGAAGCATGATTGCTGGATCATTTGGTTAAGAGTACGTTTATTTTTGCAAAAAATGCAAAACTTTCTTCCAAAGTGACTGTAGCATTCTTCATACCCATCAGCAATTAATGAAAGTTCCTGTTGCCTCACATCTTCAAAGCATTTGGTGTTGTCAGTGCTTTGGACTTGGGATAGTCTAATAGGTGTAATGGTAGCTCATTGTCTCAATTTGCAATTCCCTAATGACATATGATGTGGAGCATCTTTTCATATGCTGATTTGCCATCTATATGTTTTCTTTGGTTAGGTGTCTGTTCAGATCTTTTCTCCATTTTTTAATTGGGTTGTTTTCTTATTATTGAGGTTCTTTGTACATTTTGGAAACCAATCCTTTATTAGATATGTGTTTTGCAAAGATGTTTCTGCCTGTTGGCTTAATATTTCAACTAAAATTTCTCTTTCAATACCATCTTAGTTGGCTTTTAGAGTTGAACTTAATACATATTTTCCCTTCTCATAGAAGTAATTTCTTACTTTAAAAATTTCATATGTAATAATTCATGCAATATTTTTACAGCATTTTTGAGTGAAAATACACAGGTAGTAAAAAGGGGACCTTTAATTAGGTAGAATTTTTCCTAAAATATTTTCTTAGGCAAGAAGAAAAAAAAATCAGAAGTAAGTTCAAGTGGGAGAACCAGAAAACAAAAACAAAAACAAAAAATATTTTTTATGGCTTACATAAACTAGATATTTTTTCTCTCTCATGAAAAAGTCCAAAGGTAAATCTATGACAGCTCTGCTCCACAGAATCCTCTGGGATCCAAACCTCTTTCAGCTCAGAGCTCCATTCACCAGGGGGCAGCCCTTATCTTCATGGACAAGGTAGCATCCACGCTACAGGAAGTGGAATGCAGAGGGTGAAGAAGAAGAGGTAAAGTGTAAACTAACTTCTGCCCTGCCCCCCACTTTATTGAGATATAATTGACAAACAATGTTGTATAAGTTTAAGGTATACAATGTGATGCTTTGGTACATATATAAATACATAGCAACATTATTGCCATAAGGTTTGTCAACACCTCCATCACCTGACATAATTAGTTTTTATTTGTGTGTGTGTGTGTGTGTGTGTGTCGTGTGTGTGTGATGAAAACTTTAAAGGACTATTCTCTGCAGTTTTCAAGTATGCGGTACAGTATTGCTTAATTCTAGTCACTACGCTGTGTTTTTCATTCCTAGAAGTTATTTCTCTTATAACTGAAAATTTGTGCCTCTTGAGCAGGATCTCCCCCATATCAACAATTCTTTTGTTTTAAATGAAGGGGAACACTGATATTGGGACACAAGAAACTTATTCCATCCCTTTGCAATATTTCTCAGTATTTTATTCTTTCTTTCATTTATCCATTTTTTAAAATAGGGTTGCTTGTTTTTTATTTTAAAGAGATCTTTGTATATTTTGATTATAGTCTTTTATGAAATATGTCTGTATCATACTGGTGTCAGACTATGGATAACCAATATTGTGATTGGACCAGCCCTTGCAGTTCTTATCATGATTGCAAGGCACCCTTTAGTAATACCATCAGGAAACCTTGAAATGGTACAGGTTCACCACTTACAAGACCTAGAAGTTACACAGTATATCTGGGGCCACACAGAGAGGTGGTGGAGATAGAGAGAGAGAGAGAGAGAGAGAGAGAGAGAGAGAGAGAGAGAGAGAGAGAGAGAGAGAGCATGAGCATGGGCTTGGAGTTCTGCTTTCATTAGGGTCGAGGATGGGGGCCTAGGATTTCTTGGGCTCACTGTTGATTAATTTAAAACATAAGGATGGAAATTTAAAGCATGGGGAGACAAAACAAGTGGCCCAAATGGTCAGTTATTAAAATCAATGAAGATCTCTAAAACAAAGGAGCCTCAGTGCCAGGGGGCGGCCTCGCTCTTAATCTAGTGGTGTGGCTGGCGATGTGTTTATCTGAGATAGCTGGCGTGGAAGTGAATGCCTCTTTGAAGTGGACGCCTTGCCTGGCAGTTAAAGCTTAAGTTAGGCTCTTGCATTATGAAAAAGAAAAAAAATCTTTTGCAATTATTTCCTCCCAGTTTATGGCTTATTTTCTTGAGGTTTTATTGCTCTTACTAATAAAAATAAATTTATTACAGCATAATATAATATTTCAAGATCTAAAGTTAGCAGACAAAGCTTCTTTTGTTTATGATGATGATAACTTTGTTTCTCAATAAAACAA
Source organism: Furipterus horrens (assembly GCF_987537825.1). NCBI lineage: Eukaryota > Metazoa > Chordata > Mammalia > Chiroptera > Furipteridae > Furipterus > Furipterus horrens. Next base: position 121,598,265 of record NW_028327172.1, on the reverse strand, counting down.
TAGTTAATTTTTAAATGAGAAATGATATAGAACTTTGATAGGTATTTAGAAGGGAAAATGTGGCTGAGGAATAATGGGTAAACATGACCCCTAGACAACATTTAGAAATATTTTTGGAACATTTATTTGATAATATAACAAATATTTTAAATGTTTGGTAACATGAACATAGTTTTAAAATTCCCCTTTTTGATAAAGTATTACAGTCCACATGTCCCTAAACAGGTAAATTAGAAAGTGTTCAAAATAGGTTTAAAATTCTCATTACTTTTACTAAATACTTCTTTTATTTCACAATTCTAAAATTCTTTTATTTCTTATTAGGAGCATCCAGCATTTCAGAAAATGACAACTATAACCATGGTAGATTTTGTGTTATGCTTTCCATTTAGATTCACTAATTATCTAATTTTTCTTCAGCTACAACTCCGGTCCCCACTGCAGTTTCTTAGTTGTGGGAGTCACTGGAATATGGCACTTAATAAGGGACTTCTTGAGGTAGCTGTCAGCCTCTTCGCAGATGGCCTTAGCTGCTTGTCGGTGTCAGGGCTCTCTCCAGGGAAGCCCACATCCAGTCATGGGGTTTATGGACACCCAGCGATTTGTGCCCTACACTGGACAATTCTACTGCCCATTCAAACTCCAGCATGTTCTGCAGGGTCGCTAAGGCTAGTTGTTACCCAATTTTGCTTTTTACCTTTACCTCCACATACCGGTCCCAAGGGAACAACCTAATAAACATAGCACATACTAAACTTGACCTTGGACTTGGCTTCTTGGAGAATCCAGCAAATGAGATACTTCTTTCTACATTGGGAGCTCTCTGCACTGTTTCCAACTCAATGTGTTCCAAGGCAACTTTATCACCTGTCTCAAAAGTTTCTTACATCTTCCATTGTCAATTCATTTCTTCCAATTAGGCATACTATTTTGTAATATTTTTCAAATGTAACATTTTTTTTCTGTTTCCATTGCTAGGATTCATATCTGTGTCCTTATAACCTGATATCTGAATTACTACCAATACCTGGAAACCTTGTCTCTTATTTCCTATTCTGGTCCTTCTCACATATTATTTATAAATCAGTTTTCCTTAGTCATTAGTTTATAAAATCAATTCCCTATTCAAGAAATCTGGTGGTTTTGTATTTTGTAAACTCTGGAAATGTTATTTATGGGTACCTGTCTTTACTTTCCAACACATTTGTGATATAATTAAATATTATGTAATACCTATTACCCTCTGAAATTCATATTTAAACATTTTAAAGACTATAATCTGGTTTACCTAGTATTACATCTTATCATTGATGTTACATACTCTTAATTTTGATTCTCAAATATTTTAGTAAATTGTAGAAAATGAAAGATGCAAATATAAGCGTTTAACAATAAATTCAAACTTAATAAAATCTATTGTATCCTTTACTGAGTGTCTAATAAACTTGGTAACATTTAAAGATGTAATTTATAAAGTAACAGGTAAGTGTTATTTTTTAAGCAAATATTTCATATTCTAAGATTTTTTTTTAATTTTATTTTTTGGTATTTTAATTACAGTTGTCCCATTTTTTTCCCCATTGCTCCTCCCCACCCAGTCCACCCCTTCTCCCACAATCATATCCCTCCCCGTTGTCCATGTCCATGAGTCATTTATACACGTTCCTTGACTAAACCCTTCCCTTACTTATTCCCCTTCTCTCCCACCCCTCTCCCCCCTATTGACAGTTATTCTGCTCCTTGTCCTATTTAGTTCATTTGTTTATGTTGTTCTTTAATTTCCTGTATCAGGTGATATCATATGGTATTTTTCTTTCTTTGCCTTGCTTATTTCACTAAGTATAATTCTCTCTAGTTCCATCCATGTTGTGCAAATGGCAGGAGTTTTTTCTTTCTCTCTGCTGCATAGTACTCCATTGTGTAAATGTACCACCGTTTTTTGATCCACTCATCTACAGATGGGCACTTAGGCTGTTTCCAGCACTTGGCTATTGTAAACAGTGCTTTTATGAACATAGGGGTGCATAAGTTCTTTTGAATTACGGTTTTAGGATTTTTCAGGTATAATCCTAGCAGTGGAATCGCTGGTTCAAAAGGCAGTTCCATTTTTATTTTTTTGAGGTAATTCCATACTGTTTTCCATAGTGGCTGCACCAGTCTGCATTCCCACCAGCAGTGCAGTAGGGTTCCCATTTCTCCACATCCTCGCCAGCAGAAGTTGTTTGTTGATTTGTTGATGATGGCCATTCTGACAGGTATAAAGTGGTATCTCATTGTGGTTTTTATTTGCATCTCTCTGATGGCTAGTGATGTTGAGCATTTTTTCATGTGTCTATGGACCTTATATATGTCCTCTTCGGAGAAGTGTTTGTTCAGTTCCTTTGTCCATTTTTTTTTTTTTTTAATTAGGTTGTCTGTTTTCTTGATGTTGAGTCGTATAAGCTCTTTATATATTCTGGAGATCAGTCCCTTGTCTGAGATATCATTGGCAAATATGTATTCCCATATGGTTGGTTTCCTTTTCATCTTGCTGATGTTTTCTTTTGCTGAGCAGAAGCTCTTTAGTTTGATGTAGTCTCATTTGTTTATTTTTTCCTTTATTTCTCTTGCCTTAGGAGATGTATCCGAGAAGATATTGTTACGTGGGATATCTGAAATTTTCCTGCCTATGTTTTCCTCTAGGACTTTTATGGTGTCACATCTTACATTTAAGTCTTTGATCCATCTTGAGTTTATTCTCGTGTGTGGTGTAAGTTGGTGGTCTAGTTTCATTTTTTTGCACATCCCTGTCCAGTTCTCCCAGCACAATTTGTTGAAGAGGCTTCTAAAACTTTTAAATATTATCATTGGGTTCTTCAAATCAGGATGTGCATAACATACTGGCATTTACCAATAAGATATTTTGCCAGAATTAAGAAAGCTATTGGCAAGAGGGTCCTCAGAACTATATGTTAGATCCTCCCAATGGATAAGTGCAAGTGTTAGGAAATAGAGAAAGATATTAATATGAAGACTACTCTGGGAAAAATTCTTCTCTTCACCATTTCCTAAAGAAGCTATTTTTCAAAACTATTGTTTTTAATGCCATGAAGCAATAACATGTCTAAAAATCAAACACCTGGAATATTTTATTTTATCCTAAGACTATGTTTCTAAGATCATTAGAATTAACCCACAACTTTGTCTCATTAGGATTTTGTCTTGTTGAAACATCTGAAGTTCAAAGGTTACTAGAACAATTAGGCTTTTTTTTTGTTTCAAAAGAGTTGTAGCAGTTATTTTGAATTATAAGGATTACCTTAGCAGTGGAGATAAAACACATCAGAGCAACAAGACAGAAATAACTTGGCTCTCTCACATTTATCCTGAAAGCTCTGGGACCCAAGCATGGTAGGAACCCCATTGTTTAGAGGGCAAGACTGAGGAGCCAAACTGGACCCACAAGCAGTTCTGACACCAAGTGTCCCCTTTCCCTTCTTCTCTTCAGTAAGGGTGCTCACACAATACCTTCCTGTGAAGGTCTAGAATGGCATCCAGTCCCTTCCAGTGTCAGCTCTGGGTGGCTGCCTCAGCTCCAGGATCCTTGTTATACCAGGCCAAGAGGGCAGGAGAATGCAGGGGTCCATAAAAAATAAAGAAAGAAGTAAATAAAAATAAAATTAGGCTGAGGTCCTGCAGCTGATAAACGGAAGCACCACTATTAGGATGCACGTCTGTCTGCCTCCAAAGCTGGACTCACTGCTGACCAGTCTCCTGCAAACTCTTCCCAATACAAAGGAAAAAATGTTTTCCCATCCCTGATCCTCAGCCACAGGGTTAAAGAGAGAAGGGCAGAAGGGAAGAACTTGAACCTGATACCACCCAGATCATCAGCTTTTGGATCAGGAAGCTTGAAGCAGAAGGGAGACACACCTGCAGGTCCTTGCTCGTCCTGATGATCAAGGTCACTCCACGACATTCGTGCAGGACCTCCCTCACAAACTCCTGCTCCTGGGTCTCACGCAGACAGTATAACAGGTGCAGGACCCCCATGATGCACAGTGGGCGGGCCACATTCCTGCCACCGAGCCCTGCATCACCTACCTCCAGCATTTATGCTGATCAAAATTCTGACCAGTGCCTAGACAAAAGTACTATTCTCTCTGTAAAGTTACATAATGGCTAAGAGCAACCTTAGTAAGATTTTTTTGCTTTCAGATTATTGTGACTAAAGCTCTAAACCAATTTTTAAAATTGTTTGTTGTATTAACATTACTAACCCATGGAACAGAGAGAGGTTAACTAGCTTATATTAGGATCAGATGTGCAATCATGATTTAATTACTAAAAATTAGTTAATATAATCTACATGTTTGTCTTGTAAGAGCCAGGATATTAAGAATCATATTTTTCATGAATTTATGTATTTATTGTGCTTATTAACATTTTATTTTTATTGCAGTATTTTAAGAAATTATTTAAAACATGCCTTTCTCTCTTTTTAAATCCTCAACCAAGGATATATTTATTGATTTTAGAGAGAAAGGGAGAGAGAGAAACATTGATGTGAAAAACATCAATTGGTGGTCTCTTGCATGCATACCTACCTGGGGGGATCAACCTGCAACCTAGGTATGTGCCCTGACTGGGCATGGACCCCACAGTCTTTTGGTGTATGGGATGACCAAACCCAATCAACTGAGCCACCAGTCTAGGGCAAAATTTTTTTTTTTTTTTTAAATCTTCACCCAAAGATGTGTTTTTGTTGATTTTGAGAAAAAGAGAGAGAGAAACACTGATCAGTTGACTCCCATATTCACCTAGACTGGGGACAGAATCCACTACCTAGGTTATGTGTCCTGACTCGGAATTGAATCAGCAACCTTCTAGTGTAAATAACACTCCAACCAACTGAACCACTCAGCCAGAGCCAAAAATGCCTTCTTTTAATTAAAACCGTTTCACTTAGGTGTTACAAAGACCACAGTACATTTTCTTTTTCTTTTTCTTTTTTTGCCTTTCTGTAGAATTGCTACTCTTCTTGCTTTTATTTTGTAAAATCATAACTAAAATATTTTTCTTTAAAGTTTTAATTCCTAATTTAAAAAATCTTATATACTGCTTTCTTCAGGATTCTCTCATTCCAATTTATTGAAAATTGACCTTCATGTTGGACAACAAGGTTATTTGATGACCTTGAGAAAGTGGTGGAAACCCTTTGGACTGGGAATCAGGGAATACGAGGAATTGGAGATCACATCTATGTACAATTGTTTCCATAAGTTGGTAACTGGAATTTCATATGCTAATGAGAAAGATTTGGTGAGAAGGAGTTCCAGGAGCAATTTAACTCAACAATGGTTCCCTTATTAGATGCAAGGCATGGAGCCAGATCCTGAGAGGGTACTAAATCTTGAGTCCTATATGCTTGGCACATTAACAATCCAGGGTGAAATAGGAAACATGATAGGTTCACAAATGTATAGGTACAGTACCAAATGCCATTAGGGAAGTGAAAATGTAAGAAAAAGGAAGTATAAATCACCTTTATTTGGGTTAAATAAGAATTTCATGGAGGGAACAGAAGTTACTTAAGCGTTTATGCTTTATAAGTCAGTGTCAAGGTTAAATCTTCAAAACGAGGCCTAACCATTATGTCTCATAATGTTGTATGTGTGTGTGTGTGTATGCTTGTCGCCCACATTGGGCAGGATCTAGGACTGCGCCTAGCACAGAGTAGTCACTCGATATTATATCATCATAATAAAATATTATGATAGTAAATATTGACTGGCTGAGTGAAGAAATTAATGCATGTACGCATTAATACATGGCAGTGAGCTCCTCAAGGGCGATGGGCACTGTCTCGCTCATCTTTGAACGCCGGACTCCCTGGGGTGCAGCGTGCACTACTGGCAATTCGCTAAGCGCTCTGACCTCTCGGATCAGATTCTCCAGGGCCACCCTTGGCCCTGGCGTGGGATCTAGACCTCAGCCCCGGGCCAGAGTGACGACTCCGGGAGGTAGGGGGCGCCGGCGCGCGGCCGGGCCTGGCCCGGGCCCCACCCCGCCAGGAGCCGTACCGCTCGCGACGCCATGCGAGCGCTGCTGCCTCTGCTGCGCACCGGCTGGGGCTGTCGCGCGGGCGCCGTCGTCGTCTCCCGCCTGCCAAGGGTTGGGAGCGCAGGGCTCGGGCCGTGCCGCACCATGGCCATGTACCGCACGGAGGAGCGAGGCCAGCCCCACTCGCCCGGTTACCGCCTCTTCTTCAGTAAGTAGCTCGCGGGGCCCAGACGCGCGGCGTGGTGGGGGAGGCTCGAGTCTAACCTGTGCCACCCGCACGGCCTCCCTTCCTCCTTTGGGCCCACCGCTGTGGCCTCGCGGTCCAGACCACCTGCCTGCAAGGGGGGGTGGGGACGCGCCGAGCCACCGGAGCCGCCTGCGAGGTGAGCAGCGGTCTAAGTCCCTAAAGGCGGGGCGCAGAGACGCAGGGCGGCGAGTGGCTCTCTGTTGCCCTGGGCGCGACCGACGGCCCTTCCCGAGGTGGCGCAGTGGCCCAGCAGTCATTAGCCGAGCCCCGGCCGCCGTCTTGCGTTCACGCAACTGAGTTTCGAAAGGAAAGGCGCAGAGCCCGCCTTCTCGGTGCGCGTCACAAAGCTCCGCCTCCTGAGGGCTGCCTGCAATTGGAGACGCTGGCAGAACTTCGGAGATGCCTAGTCCCGCGGTTCTTTGTCGGGGGAACTCTGATGAGGTTCTCCCAGAATCATGAATTTACACCCAGAAGTTTACACCTTGAATGAAATCCACTCTCAACAGCCTGTTTGGCTCCAGGGTAGCCCTTCTCTCCTTCCCAAATTGAGCAGGCCCATAAGGGACTGTCAGGGCACTGAACTGGCCGACTAAGACGGGGTAGGACCCGGGTCTCCGTTATTCTCGTTTTTATTTGCATCCAGATATTTCACTGTGGAGTTAGCTATAATCTGAAAATAGCGAGGTTGGTGGAGTTGCCGTCACGCTTCATTGACTAAAGAGCTCCGGTTATTGGGGGTGGGGACTGGTTCCTTTTTTCTGTAAAGTCAGTCTTGCTTTATCCGCCACGTGTTAGAATTACTAGTTCTGGAGTTTCAGACCTGAACTCTAATCCTGAATTCCTCAGCTCTTAGCTTTGACCTGGGACAAGTTTCTTAACTTGCGAGGCCTTGGTTTTTCTCATGTGTGGACTAGGGCTGTAAGAATTACATGGTACACTATATATAAAGTGATTAGTCACAGGGTCTAGAATATAAATTACTATTATTTATAATACCTGTAATTACTATTGGTGTACCTGGCTGGTTTGGCTCAGTGGATTGAGCGTCGGCCTGCGAGCTAAGTGTCGCTGGTTCGATCTTCCAGTCAGGGCACATCAGAGAAGGAAAACTCTTGACTCCAAAAAAACCTCCGCTGCCTTGCAGCATACCTCTTCAGGGGAAAGGCTAAGGGAGTAAACCCCGACAGAAAATCCGGAGCCGGAGTCCCTAAGGCGGTTCGACGTTGTAGTCAACACCGGCAACTCCTGCGGCGCACCTGAAGCCAAGCTGTATCGACTCCGTCTTTCCCTTGGACCCTTCAGCTGCGAAGAGAGGGGGGGTCTGCTGCATGGGCAACAGCAGACCCTCCATATCACCCTGCCCAGGCTCTGTAGCTTCAGCTTCACTGGAGAGGACACTCCAGCGTCATCGCAAGATGTCGATTCAACACGGGAGGAGACAGATACCGTGTCACTCCCGAGTCGGACTGCACAGCCATTCTCGGCGGTGCAGATAGACTCTTAAGAAGCTACACCATCGTCTCTCGAGACGGACGGCTGCCGACGAATTACTATTGGTATCTGCAGTTTATAAAATGTTTGCGCATATTCTATCGGAGGTTAGGGTTGAGAAGTATTTTATGGCAGACAAAACTGAGCTTGCTTAAAGTCTGTACTGCAACTGGTACTAAAATTCCCATTGTCTTGAAAATTGATTGCTTTTTCCCTCCATGCTACATACATAGTCTTTTTCATCTTTGCTCAAGACTGATTAGGTGGACAGGAACCCCTAACAAGAAGTCCCAAATTTCTGAATGGATTGTGTTCCAAAAGGTTACAATGTGATGATTACAGGGAACAGTTTTCATAGAAACAATATTATAAAATGGCAGTTAGGTTTTTAAACAGATAAAAGCATCTCTAATGCCTGATATGGTGAAAATATTCTAGCTTTGCAATAAGTACAGTAATTAATAATAGACAAAAAAGGACTCCCAGCCAAGTTGGAGGTTTAGACAGACATGCTGTGTCTCCCTCCACAACTAAGAAGGAAATCAATTACCTCAAAACTAGAAACAACCAGAAGTTCCAGAAAATCAAACTGCATGGAAGTCCAGCAAACAAAGATATAAAGAAGAAATACTCCAGACAGGTGTGACAGCTCTACCTGGGACGTGGAGGCAAACAAACACAGGAGCCTGTCAGAATGAGGAGACAGAGAAGTATGACCCAAAAGGCGGAATGGATCAAGGTTCCAGTGGGAGAACTAAGTGATGAGGAGATAGCCAACCTAACAGATGAGGAGATAGACATCTAACAGATGTAGAATTCAAAACACTGGTGATAAAGATGCTCATAGGCTTGACAGATATGCCTGAGTATGGCAAATGCATAAGAGAAGAAGTGAAGGCTATGCTAAGTGAAACAAAGGAAAATCCACACAAAACCAATGGTGAAGGGAAGGAAACTGGGGTTCAAATCAATGATCTGGAACATAAAGAAGAAAAAGAAACAGTCAACCAGTGCAGAATGAGGAAGCAAGAATTGAAAAAAATGAGGAAAACGTCCCAGATTTTGCAAAGGAGATGGACATACAGGTCTGGGAAGCATGGAGGGTCCTGGGTGAGCCAGACCCAGAGGGGACCACACCAGGATGCATCTTGATTGAGATTCCAAAGGTGAAAGATAAAGAGAGTCCTGGGGGCAGCCAGAGAGAGGCGGAGAGTTTCCTACAGGGGGTTGCCTATAGGACTATCAGTTGATTTCTCAGAGGACACTTTGCAGGCAGGAAGGGATTGGCAAGCAGTATTCAATGTGATGAAAGGCAACCAGCAACCAGGATTGCTCTATCCAGCAAGGCTATCATTTGGAATGGAAGGTCAGATGAAGTGCTTCCCAGACAAGGTAAAGCTAAAGGAGTTCATCACCAAGCCATTATTATATGAAATGTCAAAGAGACTTAAGAAAAAGAAGATCAAAACTGTGAACACTAAAATGACAACAGACTCACAACTATCAACAACTGAATCTAAAAAATAAAAACAAAATCCAACTAAGCAAACCAGAATAGGAACAGAATCATAGGTATGGGGATCATATGGAGGTTTATCAGCTGGGAGTGGGGAGGGGGAGAAATGGGGATATGGTGCAGGGGTTAAGAAGCATAATGGGATGTTAAGAATAATATAGGAAAGGGTGAAGCCGAAGAACTTATATGCACAACTCATAGACATGAACTAAGGAGGGGTGGGATTACTGGAGGGAAGGAGGGTACTGGGCAGAGGGGAGCAAAGGGGAAAAAATATTGGAACTACTGTAACAACATAATCAACGAAATATACTTAAAAATAATAGACAATAAATATTTAGGAAGTATGCTCAGCACTGTTAGGAGTGGCATTGAGTGGATTTAATTATTAGTCCTGCTCTCAAGATTCATAACATTAGTACAATTAGTTAAGGAGAATATAATATTTTGTTTGAATGTTAGTTGAGGAAAAACAATCCTGAGGAGCCTGGAGCATATGGCATAGGTGTCAAGCACTGCCTTTGGAATGGGGAGTCCCAGGCCTTAATCCTGGCTCTGCGGTGAACTCTCACTGTGTGCTGTTGGGTGGATGTTTTCTTCATTTCCTTCTCACAGGACCAGTTCCTTTAGCTGTAAAATGAAGCAGTTTAGTCTAACAGTGATCTTCAAAGTCATTCTCAGCACTGATATTCTTAGTAGGCATTGGATGAATAATAGGTATTCCAACCTCTGTTGAGGCAGGCGTCTATTAGGGCATTTCTCAGGCTGTATTGTGTATTGGCCGCTCACTGTGGCTTTTCCTTTAGCTACAGGTGTATTTCAGACTCATGATTTTTCTGTAACTAGAATGCCACAAATGTTATTTTCACTTAGTTGGGATAAACAGCAGAAAAGAATAAAACAATTTTACTGAGGTAAATGGGCGAGCATTGGAAGAAAGGGGGTGTGGTTTTGCAAAGGGGCCCTGTGGTGAGAATTGCAAGATATGTTGGTTTATACAGTTCCTGAACTAAACGCCAGAGGGCATCCTTGGCTCAGGACTTCTGCTGCTCGCTGGAAGGGGTAGGACAAAGTGAAGAGAAGCGATTTTAGGGTAAAGGGCTTAGAGGAAAGCAATAAAAAAATTGCTCTTTATAAAGTTGGTCACAAATAGGGTATTTTTAATTCTGGCAGTGTCTGTATGCAGCACTAGGGTGCAGTTCTATTTGACTTCAAAGAGAAACATGAGTATAGCACTACTTGGCTGGAAAGGGTTGTTCAGTATTATTAAAGTGGAATAACTTTCCACATTTCCAAATATATCTGGAATACTAGTGCACCAGGAGGTATACCACTTTTGAGCTTAATGTCTGTAAATGTTTTCTCTGCTGCCATTCAGAAGAATCAGAATGATTGATGCAATAACTCCCTGCCCCCCACCCATTTAATTGGTGTTGAACTTTATAGATACAGTATTGAAGTGAGAAGACAAGGTGACATAGGAGCAAGAGCATCCTGGTGGAATCATCAGACCTCCTTGGTGCCAGCCCTGCCCTCCCTGTTAGTAACTTTCTGTGTGGCCTGTGTGGGTCATTTAACTTTCCTCTACCTCATTTTATTAAACCATGAAAAGAGGAGATTGGACTAGAGATGATCTTTTTCCAAACTGTACTTAGTTGAGCACAAACATCCCAGGGGATGTTATTTGGTGTTCTTTAAAAAAGGTCTTCGTGGTTTAATAAATTAGCGGAACACTCCCCGTGTTATCGACTTCTTGGAGAGTCATTAATGTGTCTATAAAGTTCTGGGAAATACTGATGTAAATTGTCCCAAACTTTTGAACCCCAGAGCCCTTGTTTCTCAGAACATTTGTTAACATCTTAGTGACTCCTTGAGTTTCATGGAATTTATTTGGAAAGTGCTGAATGAGATGATTTCTGAAACTTCCAGAAGCAAGTGTGTTGTGGAAACACAGTTCTAGACTAAAAGTCAAAACATTTAAGTTTTAGGCCTGGCTTGACTCTGAAAAACGGAAATAGCATTCACTACTTTACAGAATTGTTGTGGCAATTAATGAGACTGTATGCAAAGATTATCAGTGTCTCACACATGGCAAATATGTAATATGTGTTCTTTTCTCACTTGACTTGAAGACATAAGACCAAAATTTTTATTGTTACATTCTGTCAAAGGTGAAGAAAATGGAATGTAGGGAAAATTGAATATTTGGATCTATTCTAATTTATTAATTCATAGGTCTCAGAGCTTTTTGATTTGTACTGCCCTGCAGTCTTGAATTAATTGTGAAATCATAATGCAGTTATTCATGTTGACATGAGACCAAAGGCTGCATGTCAATATTTCCCTTTGATAGCCTGCATATTATTGCTTGTTTTTTCATTAATAACCTGAAAATTTACTATTTTAAGCTTTTCTCAAAGACTGGGGAGAAGCTATTTTTTTTTATTTTTTTATTTTTTTATTACTATGGATCAGGCAGCTGGCTCACTTACTGAAATAGTGCTATGGATAATCGTATTTATTTAGCATGAGGATGAATCATGCAGTTCTTTAACAGTGAGTTTGTTTTATCATTTATAGTAAGCATACGCTAATGTTGAAATTACTATAGGTTTTATGTTTTAAGTACATCTCTTGAGTAGTAGGTGTAATCTGCCATTGAATGTACCATACATTTGGACCTAATAAATTTTCCTGTGAATAATCTACAGAATATGCATTTCAGTCTTAAATAGATGAGTTTGTGTAACCTTATTGTTTTTAAAAAGCTGGCTTATGTCATGGAAGTTGAATTGACACAATGGAACAAAATTGTTATTGTGCAAATATAGAAAATTATATTTATTTAGTTTTTGTTATTACTAAAGTTTCCAGTAAGAATCTCTATAAATGGTTTCAATAATAGTATGTTATAGTATGTTGGTACTTGGCATACATGAGACCTTTGGTATATATAAATAAAATGAGATACAGGTTTCTCATTCTATTCAATTTTCTCACTTGCTAATACAAATGATAAACTTTTCATCAACTTGCTATTATGAAAGAAAATATATAGATACCTTAAAATGATAGAATAAAATTTTACTTCAGTCCAGTTGAGGAGAGAGTTTTGACACTTTTATATTTGTAAGTAAAGTTTTGTGGAACACAGCCATAGTCATACTTTTACTACCTTTGGTTGCTTTGCACCACAATAGCAGAGTTATATGGTGATTGGACTGATAGAATTCATTAGGCTAAGCCTAGGGCTGTAGCCTGGTTTTTGACAAGAGGGAATACCTAAACCAGATGCCAGGGTGACTATAACTGTTTATCTTATCTCCCTTCTAATAAATACCCTATCAAAGTGATAATAAGTAGTAAAAAAGATACCCCTAAAACAACAAATAAGAAGGAGCCATCAGATGAAAAACAAATGGAGGTTTGGTTATTGATGAAGCAGTGGAGGAAGGCCGAGCTGGAGTGTGTGTGCTGAGGGGCCGTAGTGTAGGAAGAAGCTGGACTGATGTGCAGAGCTTCAGGTCGTGGACATGTTGATGTCACAGGAGAGAAGGTGAGAGTGATGTGGAATAGCACAGGGATCTTTACCATGCTAACTGGGGACTGAGGGAAAATACTAGTTCTACAGAAAATGAAGCAAGTGTTTGGAGGGCAGTCAACTGACCTGGACCTGATGATGTTCCTGCCCAGCAGAGCGCTCTGCATTCTGGCACTTAGGAAATCCCCCAGGAACAGCTCCTTTCTACCTGCGTGTGTCCACGGGAAGCTGGCCCTGCAAAAGGCCTCTCCCATGAATGTATACACCATTTTTTTCAGTCACGGTTTCAGTCTCTTATTCTTAAATACCAACCAAATAGTCAAGGATCACCTTCAGTCAGGCTTTCATCACTGCTGCTCTACCAAACTGCTCTTATCAAGGCCACATGTTACCTCCATGTGACAAATTTAATGATCAGTTTTAAGTTCTTATCTTACATGACCTCAACAGTACTACTTTTCACAGTCAATCATTTTCTTGTCCTCATTTTTTTGCCTCTGTAATAACACTTTCTTACTCTGCTTTGATGGCATCCTTCAGCATTGTCTCCTGCTGGATCCTTCTGTGCTTTTGAACTTTAACCTTTGAAATGCTCCAGGGCTCAGTCCTTATCATACTCCTCTATCTGTTCTCTCTGGGGCAGGGGTTGGCAAACCTTTTCCCTGAAGAGTCAGATAGTAGATAGACTGTGAGCCAGCAATACAGTCTCTGTTGTAACTAGTCAACTCTACTATTGTAGAGTTGTGATACAAAGCAACTGGAGTATTAAAAGTATGGGTATGCCTGTGTTCCAACAAAACTTTACCTACAAATATAAAATAGGCCATGGACTGTATCTGGTCCAGCATCCTGACTTCTGCCATTAATCTAGATGGTCCCATCCAGTCCCATAGCTTTAAATACCCTCTATGCTTCCCAGAGTTATAACATTAAGCCCCAGTCTCTTCTTGAATACAACACTTACACATCTAATTTCCACTTGATACTCCCACTTAAAGGTTTACAAAGCATCTCACGGTTAACGTGTACAATCCAGAAATCCTGACTCCCCCCCAACCTTTGCCAAACTTGTTTTCATATCTATAACCAATAACCTAGGAAACATTCTTATTGCCTGTAACTCTGATCCCACATCTAGTTCATTAGTCTCTTCCTTTAGCTCTGCTTTTAAATGTGTCCAGAAATCAGTTGTCTCTCCACGTCCACCCTGCCACGTTATCCATGTCACCATCATTGTCCACTTGGCCAGTACCTCCTGCTACCACTCTTTCCCCCTGTAGTCTGCTTTCTACACAGAAGTCACCTTGACTCTTTTGAAATGTAAGTCAGGTCATGCCCAGACTGCTCAAAACCCCGGTGGCTTTCCATTTCACTCTAAATAAATTTTAAATATTTACTGTAGTATACAAGGTCCTGTATGACATAACATTGGGCTTCCTCTCTGAATTCATCACTCAGCAGTTTTCCCCTTTATCCTGTGTTCCAGTCCTCCTTGCCTCCTCTCTGGTTCTCGAACGTGCTGTGCCTGTTCTTGCCCCAGTACCTCTGTGCTTATTGAGGCCTGCATCAATCCTTCCTAGATGTCCGCTTGCCCTAGTTCCTCATTCATCCAGCTCTGTGCTGAGTGTTACCCATCTTCTGAGGCCTTTCAATATAAAATAGTATCCCCTTCCGTTATTCACTCTTTTCTTGCCCTGATTAGTTTTCCTTTATGGTGCTTACAGTACCTGATACAGTAAAAACATACTCATGTTCCTTGCTTCTGTATATCCTTCCCCTGTGAACATACGTTCCTTAAGAGCAGGGAATTTGTATACTTGGTACCTAGGACAGTGCTTGGTGTAGTATATGTGTTCTGTGAATATTTACTGCATGAACAAATTTATAAAGACCTTATAACTTAAATGGGAAAAAGGAAAGTAGGAAGAGAACTTGAATTTGAAAAAGTCAAATGGGTATTCTCTGAGATTTTAGAAGCTTTTGCATCCATTGAAAAGAGGAGGCTATGAAGAGAAGGCAGTCAAAGAACAAGAAAGCTTGGAAATTAAAGAATGGTTGTTAAGACAAAGAACTTAATAGAAGTTGTAGTGAGTTGAATGGTGAGTTGTTGGTTTGAAGCCACCAAGTTTGTGGTAATTTGTTATGGTAGCTGAGGAAATTAATATAGAAAAGTTAGAATATAAAGTAAAGAAATCTACCAGAAGTTCAAATAAAATGTCAGGGAAAAAAAAAGAAGAGACACCGAGATTCAATCTGGGAAGTCCAACATTTGACTGATATGAGTTCCAGAAAGAAGGAGCAAACAAAATGCAGAAGGAATTATCAATATAAAAGAGACCTAAGAATTTAAGGACCCAAGTGTTCTAAGTCCCGGATACATACTTGGGAAATCTCAGAAAACTGAGACTATAAGAAGATCCTAAAAGTCCTGGGCAGAGAGGGAGGGAGGGAGAATAGGCCACTTGAAAAGGAATGAGCGCTAAACTGGTGTCTGACTTATCAGCAACGCTGAATGCTTGATGACTGGAAAAATGCCTTCAAATGTAAGAGAAAATAATATTCCTCCAAGAATTCTCTACCCAGACAATCATTAACTTAGGGTGAAGATTGAAGACTTTGGGCATTTACCTCACATGCAGCCTTTCTTACAGAACACAAGTTAGGGATATGCTTCTGTAAAACAAGTAAGCAAATCAAAGAGGAACGCATGGGATCCAGAAACGGTGGATCTTAGCAGGAGACCAAAGGAGCAAAGTCTTAGGATGCCAAGCAAGCATTCAGTCCAAAGTGCAGCAGGACGGCAGCTTTCCAAAGGGAGCTATCCAGGCAAAGAGAGAATTCCATAGTTTTAATGGTGGCTATGAAGCATTAAAACAGTTTATAGATATGGTTATGACTCACAGTGGAAGAAAGATAATTAGAAGCACAAGTCAAAATAGAAGCTGAACAAGAAAAGAAACTTAATTTGAACATTCTACTTGGCTAAAAATCAACACATCGACAGTGCTTCTCAAACTTTTCTGAGTGTAAGAATTGTTTGGGTGTGCTAAAAATAGAGATATCCAGATTTTTCTCCCTAAGTTTCTGATTCACTAGTATGAATGAAGTCAGGGTCCAGACAGAGATCTGCTTAACGAGCACATCAGGTTTTTCTTACCCTTAAAAAAATTTTGGAACTACAACTGACCCTTGAACAACATGGGGGTTAGGGGTGCCAACCCTCTGCACAATCAGAAATCCACATGTAACTATTGACTCACCCCAAACTTTACTGATAGCCTTACCAATAACATAAACCGTAGATTAACACCTGTTTGTATGCTATATGTATTATGTATTGTATCCTTATAATCAAGTGAGCTAGAGAAAAGAAAATGGCACTAAGAAAATCATAAGGAAAATACATTTACAGTATTTCTTGAAAAAAATTGGCATGTAAGTGGACCTGCTCAGTTCAAACCCATGTTGTTCAACGGTTAACTGTGTACTAAAAAGCATAGAAAATTCAATGTTAGGTTATAGAACATTGTATCGGCCTTGAAATGAAAGTATAAAAGTGTAGGAGTCAAAAATTAGGAATAAGAAGAATGAGGAAAGGGGTAAAAAACTGACTAGTAGAGCCAATAAATATTATGTATGTTTGGTGGAATAAAGAACAAAGAGCTATAAAGTATACAGATTAGCCAATAGAGAATTTAGGAGGAATAGTTGGGGTCAAGTGAATTGAACTTGTCTCCCAGAATTGGAATCAGTAGATAATTTCTAAAATGGGTAAAACTAATCATAAATATATTATTTAGAGAAATGAAGATAATTGCTAAACTTAAGATAATTAAAGAGGTGAAGTGCACTGCTCAGCTAGAACTGTATTGGAGAGAGGTGGGTACTTTTTCTTTTTTTAACCATGCACATGCATTGTTTTGTTTAAACAACAACAAAATAGATATTTGAAAAAGTAAATTGACAACGATTTGGATTCAACTCTTAAGAAACAACTAGTGAGGGCTTCATATAATGATGTTCTAACCTAAGATTTATCACTGATTTATTCTGAGCCTCTGAGAAGGGCTACCTGTTTCTTTTTATTCTTTTTAATTTTATTTTTTGGTTTTTCAATTACAGTTGCCCCATTGCTCCCCCCCACCCAGCCCACCCCTTCTCCCACAGTCATATCCCTCCCCGTTGTCCATGTCCATGAGTCATTTATACACGTTCCTTGACTAAACCCTTCCCTTACTTATCCCCCTTCTCTCCCTCCCCCCTCCCTCCTATTCACTGTTATTCTGCTCCTTGTTCTATTTAGTTCATTTGTTTATGTTGTTCTTTAGTTTCCTGTATTAGGTGATGTGCCCATCTGTAGATGAGTGGATCAAAAAACTGTGGTACATTTACACAATGGAATACTATGCAGCAGAAAGAAAGAAGGAACTCCTGCTATTTGCGACAACATGGATGGAACTAGAGAGAAGGGCTACCTGTTTCTAATGTGTGCTTCAGTTCTATTGCCTTAAAAGAGTGACATACACTGTTGCATAGTCCATTTCTGTCTCTGTTGGCTCACATGTATAAAATGGATTACCCCTTCATTTTATAGAGGATCAAGATAGGTAGTGCCCATCTTTAAATCTACCTTTAGAGAATCTTAATACTTTACATGGAGCATAATAGCATACTAATAGCACAGACCCCATAAAATGTTTACTGGAAGATTCTCATTCTTGTTTTGTGTATTAGGTCATTGATTAGCTCTCTAATTGTGCCAAGAGGATTCTTTTAGTTCTCTCTTTTTTAAAAAAATCCTCATCTGAGGATATGCTTATTGATTTTAGAAAGAGGGGAAGGGAAGGAAAATTAGAAGAAGAGAAACATCGATGCAAGAGAGAAACACCATCAGTTGCCTTTCTTATGTGCCCGGACTGGGGACCATTCTCATAAATGCCTGGACTGAGAATGAACCCACAAACTTGGCATGTGCCCTGACTGGGAATTGAACCCCCAACCTTTCCATTTACAGGATGACGCGCCAACCAATTAAGCCACACCTACCGGGGCTAGGACGACTCCTTTAAGCTTGCTGGATGAAGTGCTCCCTCTGGTGGAGTACATGCCCTGTCCTAACTGTGGGCACAGCTCAGTTTTCTCAGTTTTGTATCCCAACATCTAGTACATTTTCTTTTACTTGACAAAATTGTACATTAGTTAATTGAAGAAAATAGGAAAAAATTAAGTTTCCAAGAAATTGATTGGTTCTATCAAGCTTAGGAACTAAAACTCAGGCTCCTGGCCGCTGTATTCATTGCTCCTGTGTGAATTTATTGGCATTATTATCTGAGCCCTAAGGCTAATTTTAACTTTATTTTTCCAGAAATAATTTTTTATGACTATATTTTTATTTATACTATTTGATGATCCAAATATATGGTTACCTGAGTGAGACTATTCACTCATTTGTACTCGTTTTACCTTCTAATAGGCAGTTAGAAAACAATTTAAACATATATTGTCATTACCTTCGTGTTTAAATAGAATACTATTTAGATCCCAATTTAAAGAGCACCTCTCATAGACCTTCAGCTTTTACTGATCACAGCTTTTCTAGTCCCATGTTTTCCTCTACCTTGAGTAAGATGCACTCATCTTACACCTTAATAAATTTGTTGGGGCTTGTCCCCAGTTAACGGGGACAATGGAGCTTTAGGGAAATATAACACCAAATCCGTGTACTAGAGGTATCATTTACTCTTAATTACAAAGGCAGCTTAGCTATTCTGTCAGGTTTCCTGTCCTGCCTTAATTTTAATGATGAATTTATCTGGTTTGTGCAGCTTCCTGAGTTCTTATAGCTAAGAATATTATTAATTTCCATCACAGTGTAGGTCCCAAATATAACAACTAAAGTAATCTGCTAAAGCATCTACGTATGGTCAACCTTTTTCATCCCAGGGCACACATAAACTAAGTACTAAAATTCTGCAGTGCACCAAAAAAAAAGAAAATTATGTTATTTTGCTGATCTGACCCACTCCCCCAATAAGTAATAATTTTGATTCGCACCTGATAGCTATTGTTGTGTTGGCTGTCGTCATTTTTTCATTTGACATCTAAGGGAAAGGAGGTCAGTGATCCTGACTAAATTGTCAGATATTGCATGTTTTAAAAATTATTGCAGCACACTGGTTGAAAATTGCTGTGCTAAAGGACTGTATTTTTTATTATATTCAAAATTCTACCTTATCTTTGAGACTTAAAGCAGAGAAAAGAATTACAGATTAATGATTGTCCTTTGGAACAAGAGCTTCCACTTGCACATTCATATATATATTTACTTGGCTCCTTTTTACTTTTCACTCCATATTTATTTTTTAAATTACATACAGTAAAATTCATTCTTTTTTGTGAAGAGCTCTGAGTTTTGATAGAAATATATTCATTTAAATACCATCACAGTCAAGGTACAGAAAAATGCATCACTCCAAAAATTTTCCTTGTGGTCCCTCTAAACTTAGAGTCAATTCCACCCTCTGACCTTAACCTCTGGCAACTACTGATCTGCTCTTTAATCCTTTAGTTTTTCATTTTCCAGGATGTCCTCTAAATGTAATTGAGTCTAGCTTCTTTCACTTGAAGTAATGCATTTTCAGATGTATCCATTTTGTTGTATTTCATTCTTTTATTTTATTTTTTATTTCTTAATATGCTTTATTGATTATGCTATTACAGTTGTCTCTATTTCTTTTCTCTTTGTTCCCTTCCACCCAGTGACTCCTTTCCCTCCAGATGCCCCCCCATTAAGTCCATGCCCATTGGTTTTGCATATAGTTCTTCTCAACATCTTCCTATCTACTCTGCTCCCTCCTACTATGCTCCTTAATTCCTGTACCATCTCCCTCCCTCTCCCCCTTCCCCCTCCCTGCTGACCTCCCCCCAGTATGTTTCCCATACCTATAGTTCTTTTCCCACTCTCGTTGCCTACTTAGTTTGCCTTTGTTTCAGTTCCCTAGCTTCTGTTGTTGGTTATTGTGATATAGTTTTCATTTCAATGTTCATAGTTTTGATCCTCTTTCTCTTAAACAAGTCCTTTTAACATTTCATATAACAGTGGTTTGGATCTGATGAACTCCTTCAGTTTTACTTCGTCCTGGAAGCACTTTCTCTGCCCTTCTATTCTGAATGACAGCTTCGCTGGATAGAGTAATCGTGGTTGTAGGTTTTTGCTTTTCATTACTTTGAATATTTCTTGCCAGTCCCTTCTTGCCTGCAGTTTCTTTTGAGAAATCAGCTGATAGTCTTATTGGGACCCCTTCGTATGTAATTCTCTTCTCTCTTGTTGCTTTTAAGATTCTCTCTTTATCCTTCATTTTTAACATATTGATTAAAATGTGTCTTGGTGTGGTTCTACCTAGGCCCAGTTGTTTTGGAACTCTCTGTGCTTCCTGGACCTGTAAGTCTTATTTTCTTCCCCAAGTTAGGGAAGTTCTGCTTCATTGTTTTTTCACATAATTTTTCTATTTCTAGTTCTTCTTCACTTTCTGGCAACCCTGTGATTCGGCTGTTGACCCGCTTATAGGTGTCCGATAAGTTTCTGAGCCTCTCCTCATTTTCCTCATTTCTCGTTTCCTCTTTCTGCACTGGTTGACTATTTGTTCCTTCCCTATGTTCTGATTTGTTTATTTGATCCCGGGTTTTCTTGCCCTCACCACTAGTTTCGTATGTGTTTTTGTTCATTTCAGCAGGACTAGCCTTCATTCCTTCCCTGTCTTGTCTAAGATCTGCTGTTAGGTCTGTAAGCTTTCTTTTTTCTTTTTTTTAATATTTGATTGCAGTGGCTATTTTATTTTATTTTATTTTTTAAGTAATTTGTTTGTTTATTTTATTTTTAGAGAGAGGGGGAGGGAAAAAGGGAGAGAAACATCACTGTGTGGTTGCCTCTCACTTGCGCCCCCAACTGGGGGGCTGACGTGCAACCTAGTCATGTGCCCTGACTGGGAATGGAACCAGCGACACTTAGTTCACAGTCCAACACTCAATCCACTGAGCCACAGCAGCCAGGTGTAAGCTTTCTTATAACCAAAGCTCTGAACTGAGCCTCAGAAAGATTTCCTATCTGCTGCTTTGTTAGATTAGATATTTGCTGTCTGGTCAGCGGCGTCACCGGGATCTCTATCATGATCTGTGCCATCTTGATAATTTTGTGTTTACCTTTGCTTCCTTGGCAGGGCTGTCACACCTCCTACACTATAGGCGGAGCCCCATGCACTGGTCACTACCGGGCAACCCATCTCACCACGCTGTGTCATTTTGTGTGTGGGGGAGTGCGTCCAAAATGGATTCCTGCTATTCACTCTCTGCTGAGAGACTTGGAGCCTCCTCCTCCCTCCCCACCCCGTCGGGCCCTCAGAGTCTGAGGCAATGGGGGTATGCCTTCCCCTGCATTGGACTTGAGAGCTGACGGGTTTGGTCTGCAGCCGGGGGTGCTCCCCAAGTGCTTCTTGCCTCCACTTAAATATGGGTGTCTGTGCTTACCGCTGTCCCACTGCCGTCGCCACAGCTGCCACTGCCAGCACAGCTTGACCTCTTCGCCCCGTCTTCACCCCTCCTATCATGCGGATGAGCACCACTTGTTTATAACTTCATACATTGGACTTCCATGTAGCTTTATTTTCGGGAACTTCTGGTTATTTCTGGTTTTGCGGTAGTTGTATTCTTTCTTAGTTGTGGAGGGAGACAGCACATGCCAGTCTAGGCCTCCATCTTGGCTGGAAGTCATTCTTCTATTTTTAAAGATTTTACTTATTTATTTTTAGATAGAGGAGAAGGGAGGAAGAAAGAGAGGGAGATCAACATCAATGTGCGGTTGCTCTGGTGTGCCCCCAACCCAGGACCGGGCCCTCCAACCAGGCGTGTGCCCTGACTGGGAATCGAACTGGTGATCTTTGGTTCACAGGCCGGCGCTCAATCCACTGAGCCATACTAGCCAGGGCTATTTCATTCTTTTTTTATCAAGCACTAATTTATTATTGAGTAGAACACCATTGTATGGGTGTAACTGAGTTTATTTATTTACCAGTTGGGTATTTGGGTTGTTTTCAGTTTTTGGTAATTGTGAATAAAGCTGCTGTAAAGATTCACTTACAGGTTTTTGTGTGAAAACAGTTTCATTTCTCTTGGTTAAGTACTTAATAATAGGATTTCTGGGTCATATGTTTAACTTTATAAGGAATTACCAAACTGTTTTCCAAAGTGGCTGTGCCATTTTCAGTTCCCACCACTTTATTTTAATGGGAAGTATGTAAATGTGACCTCTTTATGAATCTTGCTTATTTATGGAAAAGTAAATAATCATGCAACAAACTGATAATTTTGTTTCTTTTATTCTTGTGTTGCTCACTCATAGGTGACTTTAAAATCAGGCAAAAATAATTTTTTTTTCTTTTTTTGTTGTTGTTAGATGCATCCTTTTTAATTGATGAAGAGCTTTATAGATCATAGCAAGAGTTTGATAGAGTTTGACACTTGTGCGCTTCTCATCTTTTTCCTGCTTCGTGTTTAGGTGCTTAGGTCCTCCTTCAGGGGTTACCTTGTTGCTAGGGTGTAAAAAGAAACATTGTATTTTTGGAGGGGAAAATAAAACAGTAATAGATTAAGTTGTGAGTACGTGAACCACAGAGTTTATTATTGTATTATTATTTATTCTTGTATTATATTTTTCCATACGAAAAACTGTAAACCTACTTTTGCCCACCCTGTATTTATCGCTACCTACTAATTGCTGGCTACTTTTCTGGATGTCAAGGATCCAGCAGAGAGCTAACAAAACAACAAAACCTCCTTCCTTTAGGAACTTAGTCTAGTGATAAGTGCTAAGGCAATGACACAGCAGGAGAGGACGAAATAAAATTTTGGTGGAGTGGGGGCCATCAAGTTTTATGCTTCTGATTTCATTGGGCTAAAGCCAGGGCTGTTTGTTTGTTTGTTTAAACAACCATTATTTTAGAATAATTTTAGATTTGGCAAAGTTCAAAGATAGCACAGAATTCCAGTATATTGCTTACCAAGTTTCCCCTAATGTAGCATCTTTCATTGCTACTGTACATTTGTCAAAACTAAGAATGTGGGCACATACTGTTAGCTAAAGTCTAGGTTTGTTTGGTGTTACATACTAGCTTTTGCTTTGATGGCATTTTTCTGTTCCAAGATCCAATTCAGGATTCCACATTGTATTTACTCATAATTTCTTAGTTTCCTCTAGTCTGATAATTTGTCAGTCTTTCCTTGTTTTTTTTTAATTTTAATTTTTTATAATGACCTTGAGATTTATAAAAGAGTATGGGGTAGGTATTTTGTAGAATGTCTCTCGGTTTGCATTTTTCTGATGAATTTCTCACGATGACACTGGCGTTACGGGTTTTTGGGAAGATTACAACAGAAGTGAGTGCACTTCTCATCCCAGCATATCAGGAGGCACATGCTATCAACAACTTATCACTGGTGATGTTAACGTTGGTCACTTGGTTAAGGTTACTGTCTGTCAGGTTTCTCCACTGTAATGCTTTTTCCCTTTCTGCATTCTATTCTTTGGATGCCAGTTACTAAGTCCAGTCGCACTGGGGCCCTGGGGGAGGGGGGGGGCGAGAGGGTTGGGGGAGAGGAACAGGGTTAGCTTTACTTTTTGGAGAGGGGGAGCATCTGCATATATTATTTGGAGTTTTTTCTGTAAAGAAGATTTATCTGTTCTCATTTATTTAGATAAATTTATTTGTATTAAAGTGGATTTATGTATATTTCTTTTATCCAATACGCCATTATTTATTTTGTTGCTCAGATTGTTCAACTTTGGCCTTTGGGAGCTCTTTCAGGTGGGCTTCCATTTATCTTTGGCATACCTCCAACCTTTTGTATTTTGAGCACTTTGTTGATTTCTGGTACTTCAGGCTCATCTTGTGTATTCTCTGCCCCAGCCTTAGAATCAGCCCCCTCTTCAGGAAACCCAGTTCTTTTTTTATCATAGAATAGTACTTAGAAACCAAGATTTGGTTACTGAATGTACTCATTGATATTGGGGTGTCAGCCAGTCCTTGTTCTATTTTGTCAAAATATTTTTAGAGTCTGAATTTGAAAATTATGGCAAAAAGGTAGCTGGAAATTATAAAGTGAAAAATTTCTATGGCTGTATTAAGCCCAGCTTTTGGAAACAAATACATTTCAATAAAAATGCCTGTTGTGTTATTGTATTTTATTTAAATAATATATACTTTTAAAAGTATTTAAAATATACATTTCAGTATGTAATGAAGATAATTTCTGTTATTAAAGCTTTTTTCCTCTTAAACTTACCTTAACATTAACATTGTTATCACTTTGAGTGGAAACAAGTTATTTGTTTCTTTTATTTGGGTAGGACCTTTAGACCCCTGTTCATATTGGCTTGGAGGCAGAAATTGGGAATTTTGCTGTTCAGTTTCTCATGGGAAAATTGACATCAATTTTAATACAAGTCACTTAGTAAAGACTTTTCAAAATGAGAGTTTTCATATTTGGGGTTTTAGTCTATTTTAGACATTTTCTGCTTTGAATGTTTAAGCCACAGGGATAAGTAATGATTTCAGCAACCTAAAATTGGTTTATTTGGTGGTTTTTTTTTGTGTGTGTGTGTGTGTGTGTGCGTGTGTGTGTATGTGTGTGATTATATTGGAGCAAGTTTTAAAAGCTGAATTAAATTTTAAATTGGGAGTTAAAGTTAATTTTGAAAATACATTTAAAACCTTTTTTAAATTGGATAAAGGTATACTTGCTCTAAAGAATGGGATATTACATCACTTTGACTGTTTGTTTTTTCTTTTCAGAGAATGAAGTTGGTCACTATATCTCCCCATTTCATGATATTCCTCTGAAGGTGGACTCTGCAGAGGTATGGTTTTAACTTGATTTGCGGAGGAAAATACATACTTCTGGTGTCACCTTAAAATGCTTTTGGGAAGCATCTTGAAAGTTAAGAATGTGGTCACACATCAGGAAGGATGAGTTACTCCAACAGGATTGTAACCCTCCTTCTTTAATTAGAATCTGTGTGAGAACAGGATTCTGTCTGGAAGACTTGGGGAGGAAGGGGTGTTAGTGGACCATAAAGCTTAGAATCTGGTTGGAAATAAAGATTTCAGGTTAAGCATTTAAGAGGTTAACAACAGGCTTATTTTTAATAATAATAATAAGATAGTTAACATTTGTGGATTGTTTTTTTCTGTTTGCCAGCCACCATGTGAACATACGACATTTTGTTCAATCCTTATGAGTTACTATTATCTCTGATGACACTGAAGCTTTAGGTGTTTTTTTGACTTTCTAAGATCAAACAGCTGGTAATTTTCAGAGCCAGGTTTTAAACAAGCATATCTGATCGCAGAGCTCGTGGTCTTTAACCACTGTACGGAGCAGGTGCTGGAAAAATAAAGTTGGAAAAATGGTGGTCTTTGAATAGTTGTTGTCTTAGAACCTAGTTACTTGGCAGATATGAGTGAGGGAAGAATATAAGTCCCGCAGGAGTGGGAGACCTGCTGCTGAAAGTGGACTGGAGAGGGGCTCAGAGTCCTGGGAGCCTTTGTTCAGCTGGCGGAGATTGGAGGTGGATGTTAATATTGTCACTAAGTTGGCAATTCTTTCCTTAAAATTCAAGGGGTTAATTGGTTTATTTTATTACCAAATTTACTAAAGGGCACAGCTCTTAAGTAAATAAATAGGACTACATTCCAGGTTGAGATCATATGGGGCTGGTTAATGGGTTGGATTTCCTAGATCAGTGTAGGGCAGAGGCCAATGAAGAAGTGGGAAGCTGCTTCAGATGCAAGACTGTTTGACCTTGCTGTTACCTTGGAGGCTGAATAGAAGGCATCATAGTAAGGTTGTGGAAGCTGAAGTAGGATTTGTGCTGTGTGTTAGCCCGTTAGAGGACTGGACTGTCAATGATGGCAATAAGGAGAATAATAGCAAAGATTTATTGAGTACTTATAGCGCTTAGCAAAGCACTGTGCTCAGTGCTTGCCTTGCATTACCTCTGTAAGACGAGGGCTGCTATTACCTTTATATTGTTAATGAGGTTAAGTGCCTTGCTCATGGTCACAAATCTGGTCTGTTGCTGAGGTGAGGTTTGAACTTAGGACCTCTGACTCCATAGCTTGTACTCTTAACTGCTCTTGTGTAATCCTTCCAGCTCACTACTTCTAAGAAGTGTTAGGCTACAGAATAAAGGGTCATATAATCTGGAGAGAGAAAGAAGCCAAAGAGAGAGGGCAGAAAGAGCTTCATTTTACTGTGTATGTGTCTCTGTAAGTGAATGTGGGTGTGTGTGTGTGTGTCCATCCCTAAGCTCTTGTATTGATGTGTTTCATTTTGTTTGGGACATCGAACTATCCAACCTAAATATCTCATGTTTACCAATGCCTTTCCTTGCTTCTGGACAAAAATGCATGCGTTCACTTATTCATTTATTCATTAATTTAATAATTCAGTAATCATTGCATACCTACCATGAGCTCTAGAGAGTGTTCTAGGCACTATGATTGCAGTGGTGAATAAGATAAGACTTAGTTCCCTCCATTGGAGGAGACAGAACCAGAAAGCAAATGAGTCAAAATGTTACACAACCAGAACAGGATAATGAAAGAAGAGGGAACTGGTGGGGTGCTGCTTCATATGGGGTGTGCCATGACAACAGCTGTGTACCTAATAACAAAAATAATTAAAAAATCATATTATTGGGAAACGTGGTAGGTAGGGGTGGAGGTGTGGAACAAAGAGTGGGCTGGAAATGAGCAGGTCTAGAAATTAGTGGGCCTAATATTCTGCCTGAGGAGGATGGGTTTTGGGGAATATGAAATTTAGGGTTAGGCAAAATTGGAGATAGGGAAGGGCAGAATGTAATAGGACATGACAGTGAATTCTGGGCTTGTGGAGATTTATACACAGTGATTGTATGAATAGGCTTTCCTGGCTCTCAGCTGTAATAATTAGTTAAAACTATTGCATCTTGTACTTTGGGGTGTGGTATTTTAGGAACGACAATAGTTTTCACAGCAAACTTGTAATAATCATTTTTCTGTTTGTTTTGTTTTCTTCATTAGTCATTTTGGTGTGTAAAAATTACATATAATATGTGAGCATTTCTGAATGGTGTGTTTTTTCTTCCCAACCCAGCACATACTCTGTTTTAATTTACACGTGCATGATGCAGACACAGTAATCATACCTTGGTGAGATCCACAGGCAGGGGGTGCTGCCAAGTACCTTCATGGCTTGTTAGTCATGCTCCCCGAAGCTTCATTTCAATAATGAAATGACTGTTTTAAGTGCAGTCACTGGAAACTGCCAGTCTTTCCTTAAAGACTGAACAGAGCCTTTGCTTATTTTATAAAAACTAGGGGAATACACTGGAAAGAGACTTAGCTTTTCTGATAGTTTATTTTATGAAACATTTTGATGCTCATGTACTTGGGTGTGCTGCATATACTGGGAGAACACAGACTGTGCCTTTGGTAGGTTTTCTGTTGCATCAGGTTTTTGACAGGCTGTGTAGTGGGAGGTTTGTGCAATAGGCTTATTTTCATGGCTTTACGGTGCAGCTATTTTTCATGAAATATTGCAATCATAAATACCATCTTTTCTTTTATAGGAAAATGGCATTCCTACAAAGAGAGCACGAAATGATGAATCTGAGGTATATCTAAAGGTGTTTTTTTTTTTTTTTTTTGTGAATCACTTATATTGTCTGTTAAAGACCTTGATGATAGTTTGCAATTGTAAAGCGCATCTAAATTTTCCCCTTAAGACTTTTTTGTACATTCTGATGCTGTTCTTCTAGTATCACTTTAAGGCACTTGTGATGATATTACCATTTCACTATTTTTTCTTGTGGTAAACAAAATATACATTACAACAATTACCATTTTATTTTTTGCACACTTTTTTAAAGTGCACAGTTCAGAGGCATTAAGTACTTTTAGGCTACCATCACCACCATCCGTCTCCAGAATTTTTTCATAATCCCAGCCTGAAACACACAGGAAGCAGTACAGCTCCTGGTAACTACTATTCTATTTTTTGTTTATTAATCTGACTATTCTAGGTGCCATTTCATTTCATTGGGTTGGCCAAAAAGTTTATTTAGTTTTTTCTTTAAAAATAAAAGACACATTTTTTTATTTTCACCAATAACTTTATTGATTTGGATATTTGAATATGTTGGCCATCTCCCGCTACTGGTTTCTAGTGGGTAGAGGCCAGGGGTGCTGCTAAACATCTTCCAATGCATAAGACAATCCCACAGCAAAGAATTATTTAGCAAAATTTCCATAGTACCATAAACTTCACAAACCACTTTTGATACATTTGATTAGTCACAGCACCTTCTCCGCACACTGCACAAATCTTTTTTTGCATTTCAGTTGCATGTTTACATTTTTTTGAATAATAAAGTGTAATACATGAAAAATGTTGCATATTTTCTTCCATCTTTAATATTTAAATGATTGCACAAAAATTTACCAATTTTGGTAAGTTTTTAGAAAATGCCCACTGGTAAACAGCTGTCACAGTAGAACCTAACAAAATTGTTAGACAACTAAGCCATTGTACCAGAAAAACTAAACCAACTTTTTGGCCAACCCAATATAAGTGAAAAACCAGAGTGAATCAGGAAATGAACCCAGATTTTAGTAGCACGTTCTTTATCATGCTAGACAGTTTAAAGTAAAAGCACTTAGGAAAATTGATCAGTTTGCCATCTTTTTATTGCACGGGAAAAGATGTTTTGAAGGCTGTTTTAGAATTCAGGAGCAAGTCTTCTGGAGATAAAGAAAAAAATAGTTATGCCAACTATATGCTAAAATACATATATTTTAAATAGATCTTTTAAACATGTGACTGACAAACCTTTAATATTTCTTGACTTAGGACCAGAATATTTGATTGACATCTCTCATCCCACCCTTTGCTGTTGATCATTGCCTTTTCCTCTTGCTGATTCCAGGCAGCTTCTCTGCTGCGTTCCTCGGTCTTCTTTTCCTGTCTCAGCCTGACTTCCATCCATTCTCTTCTCCAGGGGAAACTGAGGAGCCCAGTCTTCTCATCCACTTCCAGACATAGTTGTTGGGGCTGTTTACTTTCTTCCACCCTTGCCTGCCGTCCCTTTTGCACAATATATTCCTAAACTGGAAAATGGTCCTTAAACCATCTAAAGTGGAACCACTTAAGGAACTTGTGAAAATTTTAGATTCTTGGTGCCATTCTGTATCTACTAAATTAGAATCTCTGTTGGGTGGGGGCTGCTTAATCTGCATGTCTACGTTAGAGTCCCAGGGCATCTGGTCACTTGGAAGTTTGAGAACCACTGCCCTCCATGTTGGGTGAATAGTCATTCAGGCACTTACGACTTTATAGGCTCCAGAGACTTTGTGTATTAACATGGAGACAGTTGTTTCAGTGGGAAAAATGTATTATTCTGAGTTCATACAGCTAACTTAAAATTTAATTTTTAGAATATAGTTTATATGTCAGAGACTGTGTGACTTGAGTTTTTGAGTTTTCAAAGTTCTCTTTCATTTCCCCCACTTCTAGCCCCTGGCAATCACTTTTTTACTCAATGTCTCTATGAATTTGGCTCTTTAAAAAAAGTTTCCACATATAGTGATAACATGCAGTATTTGCTTTTCTCTGTCTGGCCAAAGGTCCATCCATGTTGTTGTAAATGGCAGAATTTCCTTCTCTCTCCCGCATTGTGTATTGTACCACATCTTCTTTATCCATTCATCTGCTGGTGGACACTTAGGTTGTTTCTGTATATTGACTATTGTAAATAATGCTGCAGTGAACACGTAGGTGAATATATCTTCCCAAGTAGCGTTTTTATTTTCTTTGTATAAATACACAGAAGTGGAATTGCTTGATCATATTGGAATTCTGTTTTTAATTTATTGGGGAACCTCCATACTGTTTTCCATAGTGGCTGCACCTATTTACATTCCCATCAACAGTGCGCAAGGGGGTTCCCTATTCTGCACATTATTGTGGTTTTGATTTGCATTTCCTTGATGGTTAGTGATGGTGAGCATCTTTGCATGTACCCTGTTGGCCTCTGTATGTCTCCTTCAGAAAACTCTATGCAGTTCCTCTGTCCATTTGTTAGTCAGGATTCTTTGCTTTGTTGTTGTTGTTGTGTGAGTTTTCTATGTCTTTTGGATATTAACCTCTTATTAGATTTATGATTTGCAAATATCTTCTCCCATTCCATAGATTGCCTTCTCATTTTGTTTATTGTTTCCTTTGCTATACAGATGTTTTTTAGTTTGATGTAGTCTTATTGTTCATTTTTACTTTTGTTGCCTTTCTTTTTAGTGTCAGATGCAAAGTTTATTTGATATTTTAAGTTAGTAGAAGGAAAAAGGTGAGTTCCTCTCATTTTTTTCCCTGAAGTACATAAAAATAATTGACTGCTTTTTCATATCTTATTAGTTTTTTTCTGATTTCTACAATAAAAATAGGAGGAGCAATGGAGAGATAGGAAAGAACTAAAGGAGAAGGTAAAGGTCCCTAGCTCATACCCAGCTTTCTGAATTGAAACATGTCTGCCACCTTATATCTTTGTGATTGTCTGATAAAATTCAGCAGACCATTACTGCTTTATAATGAACACTAATGTTAGGATGACCAGAATAACATGGGCTTTATAAAATTACAGGTCAGACACATTTTAGCTGAAGAGAAGAAAAGAAGGCTGGTAATATGCTCTTAGTGGGAACAAATGGGGCGGGTGAGTGTGGTTTGCAGGCTAAAAATTAAAACCTTATTTATTGTTCTTTTGGCCAAATTCAAGTCTCTCTGTGAGGGCTTTTGGTAGGTGTCACTGTGTAAATAATTGTTACTAGGTTGGTCTTCTCTATCACCTCTGAGTATGCTTCTGCATGCATCTGTTCTCTTAGAGCCAGGCTTTCAGGGATGAATACATTATGTGAACATCTGCCATTTTTTAAAACAGCTACTTCAGACATATTTAAACAGGTGCTGGAGTACCTCAGGAAAGAGCATAGGAAATGAAACATAACAGCAGGACTGTGTATAAGGTTGCTAGGGTAGGTAAGAGACATGCTCCTCAGGAGCAGTTGTTGAGAACTCATTTTTGGCTTTGTTCTTTACTTATTAAGTGTATGTGGTTTTGTCATAGGTCAAGTTTAGTCTTATCAAGAAAAATGTAAAAACTATCAGTAGTTTTGTGGGTCAGTTTATACCTACATTTAACTGTGTAAATGACATTCTTTGAATTAATAGCATTTATGTTTCACTAAGAAAGCCCCAGATTATTGTTTACCAGTGCTTTAAACCAGAGGTTCTCAACTCTGTCTGCATATTAAAATTGCTTGGAGAGCTTTTAAAAATAAAGAATGACCTGGCTCTCCCCTCCATGCCCGCCCCCCCCGCACCCCCGTCCAAAAAAAAAAAAAACCAAAAAACCCACTACAAAAACCAGTTGAATTAAAATATGTGAGCGTTGGGTCTCTAGGAATCCTTTCTTTTCTTTGTAATTGGTCAAAGCTCTCCAGGTAATTTTCATGTGTGGCATGATTGGGAATAGGTATATTTAATCACTGCTTCTCAAATGATCTTGAAGGACTAGACTTTTTTGTTTGTTTAATTCTGATCTGTTGTGGACTGATAACTTTAAAAAATACAATCAAAGTGAATTCCTAGAAAAGTGTGATTTATGTTCCAAAATAAAAATTACTCCATCAAAGTGCGATACGTTTCTCAATGAACTTGCAGATGAAATCTGGTCCATGACCACACTTGGGTAGCACTGTTTTAAACCATTGCTTTGCCATGATAAGTTGTTAGTTACTGATATCAAAATGACATGCAAGTCAACTTTAACCTTAAGACTTCCTCTTTGTAAGTCCAAAACTGTAGGAAAATATGCACTATAGGAAATTATTTTTACTCACCATTGACCCAGAGTCTCCTTTGTTTTAAGCACTCTGCAAAGTTCAGAAATTATAAAAGGAAGAACTGGTCCTTTTGTAACTTAAGGGAACCAGCGATAACAAGATAGAAAGGTGTGTCTAACTCTGTGTAAGCTTTATAACTACCTACCTATACCAATATCCTTAATTTTACATTATGAACATAGCTTAGATTTAAGCATTATTTTATAACTTTCAGAATATTTTCCTTTATAATTTGCTGTGTATTTTTATTTAAATTATATGATTGATCTTCATAACAACCTTGTGTGGTGAGTAGGATGGTGATTATCACACATACTTTACAGATTGGAAAATGAGACTTTCAGCTTACACGGTGGACCTTGTCTCTCCTATTCTAGTTTGAAAATAAAAAATTGGAACAAGTTTTCTGACTCTATTTTAAGTCTGTCTCTATATACTGCAAAGATATTTCCAGAAATGTAGCAACTTTCAACATTGTGTACTCGTGATCACCTGACATGAGAGCTTAAATTCTGCTGTGCTTTATAGACAACTTATCAAATTGTTCAGAAGAAATTTTAGGCATAGGCAGACATTTGATGCAGACTCTAAACAATTTTGTGTGTGTGTGTGGGGGGGGAACTAAAGTGTTCTTGTATAGGAGAAAAGTAAAAAATAAATAATAGGTAAAAAAATTAAATTTTCTCTCTCTTTTTTAATTACAGAAATTGTTTAATATGGTCGTCGAAGTACCTCGATGGACAAATGCTAAAATGGAGGTATGGATATGTTCTATTAATATCAAATGGAAATGATGATAATGATATATAGACTTTGTTTCAAGTTGTGTGCCATAATGTTTTGAATTTGACAAACTTGTTTATAATGAAAATAGTTGAAAACATTCTTGTGAATTTATTTTGCATTTAATTTCAAAAAGCAAAATATTATTCAAAGCTGAATTTATACTTTTAAGAGAATGTTTCCCGAGCCTGCCAGGCTGGGAAGCGAAGACGGAATGGCCCGGGGCCACGGACAGGGCCTTGATGGAAGGGCCGCTCTTCTTGCAGAGTCAGCGTTTCGGTACCAAGAGGTGGAGCAAGACCTGGGCCGTGCTCTACCCGGCCAGCCCCCTCGGCGTAGCGCGCCTGGAGTTCTTTGACCACAAGGGGTCGAGCTCTGGAGGGGGCCGAGTGGCCTCGCGCCGCCTGGACTGCAAGGTGATCCATCTCGCTGAGTGTGTGAGCGGTGCCCGTGGCTCTGGAGAGTGCCCCTGCGCCTGGAGCCGCCGCCTTCCGCCTGGACACCGCACAGCGCTCCCACCTGCTGGCGGCCGACGCGCCGTCCAGCGCCGCCTGGGTGCAAATGCTGTGCCTAAACGCCTTTCCGAAAGGCAGCTGGGCTCTGGCACCTGCTGAGAACCCACCCAAGCGTTTTGCCCTGGAGATGCTGGAGAACTCGCTGTAGAGCCCCACCTGGGAAGGATCGCAGTTCTGGGTAACTGTGCAGAGGACTGAAGCGGCTGAGCGCTGTGGCCTGCATGGCTCCTATGTGCGGAGGGTGGAGGCCGAGAGGCTGACTTTCCTCACTGTGGAAACTCAGAGTCAGATACTGGAGCCACTCCTTTCTTGGCCCTACACTCTGTTGCGTCGCTATGGCCGAGACTAGGTAATGTTCTCATTTGAGGCCGGCCGACGCTGCCCCTCCGGCCCTGGAACATTCACTTTCCAGACAGCACAGGGAAATGACATCTTTCAGGCTGTTGAGACTGCTATCCACCAGCAGAAGACCCAGGGCAAGGCTAGTCAGGGGCAGGTTGTTGTTAGAACTGATTCCCGA
The DNA here is from genome assembly GCF_987537825.1 of Furipterus horrens. Lineage (NCBI taxonomy): Eukaryota > Metazoa > Chordata > Mammalia > Chiroptera > Furipteridae > Furipterus > Furipterus horrens. The sequence goes on along the minus strand of NW_028327172.1, from coordinate 121,564,624 downwards.
GAAGAACTGGCAGAGCAGAAGCTGGCTTCCCACCCTGGCATCCAGGAGCTCCCAGGCAGCCCTCCGGCCCTGTATGCTGAACCCTTAGACTCCCTGCGCATTCCTCAGGGTCCTTCCCAGGATTCCCTATACTCAGACCCTTTGGACAGCACCCCTGCGCTGGCAGGGGATCGGGTACAGTTAAGACTCTCTGTTGGAACTTGTATGAGCATGTGCAGCAGCAGTTGATGAAGGCCAAGCTGAAGGACCCCAAAGAGGACCCCATCTATGATGAACCTGAGGGCCTGGCCCCAGCTGCTCTCCGGGGCCTTTATGATTTGCCTCAGGAGTCCAAGGATGCCTGGTGGTGCCAGGTTCCAGTGAAGGAGGAGGGCTGCGAGCTCCCCTACAACCCTGCCACTGATGACGATGCTGTGCTTCCCCCTTCTCAGATCACAAAGCCCCTCCCAGCTCCCAAGCCCCAGGGCCTGGCCTTCCCTGAACCTGGTGCTGCAGCTGGCAGTGGCAGGAAAGGCCACAGCTCAGACACTGCCCTGTACAGCCGGGTCCAGAAGAGCGGGGCCTCATGGAGCTGAGACTGCGGGGCTCTCTAGAGCAGGGGCTGACAGGACTGGGGTCAAGTGAGAGGGCTCCACATGAGAAGCAGGGCAAGGCTGGGATTGCTGATAGGACCATGGAGAGGTGGCATTGGGGATCAAAGAAACCTGTTAGAACCAGTGGGAACCAGGGGCTGGAGGGCCTGTGTGAGACTAGGGAAACCAGACAGATCAGGAGAGTCAAGGGAAGAATGATTAATCTCTGGAAGTCCTGGAAATGGGACAGATGGCAGGGTCTTGGGGATGGGACCTGGTGAGGCCAGCATCCCTAAGTCATCCCTGCAAAAGGAACAGACAGCTGCTGGAGCAGGTCTGTGGAAAGGGTGCTTGATCAGAGTAGGTACAGTGGGAGGGGCCTGCATGGAGGCTATAGGGAGATGCTGGACTATGCCTGGATCCTTTGCTCTGCATTGTGTTTTGCCAGAGATTTATTTTTTAAAGTTTTATTCTCATTAAAGTCAGTTTGAGTTTAAAAAAAAAAAAAAAGAATATTTTCCATTTTTGCCTCTCTAGTTAGTTATATACATATTTAATTTTTCTTGACTCCTCTATCTTTGAAAATGACAGATATTTTCAAGGTTTACTTAAATAGATTCTGAGGTGTACAAGGGGGGAACCCCCAAAAACTGGAATTATTTTCTGGTGGGCTTCCCCTACCAGGTGAGTGTTCTAGGAACCTACCTGTATCAGAGTACCAGCTGGCATTGTTGTGAGAGGCTGCGTTTGGCTTCAGTGAATTTTCTTGAAGACTCTCAGTGTGTTTGCCCATTTCATGATGGGCAATTTACCAGTGCACCTGCCTACACTGTGCTGAGTGTTCAGTAGTTTTTAACCAAAAACAACATGACCTCCGTGCCCTACGTTCCTTATTCACCCGATCTCACCACAAGAGACTTTTTTTTTTTCCCCCTGGACAAAAAAGTCCTCAAAGGAAAACATTTTGCCAATGTGAAAGAAGTGAAACAAAAAACAGTAGAAGCACTGAAAGACATCAAAATCGAGACATTCAAAACCTGTTTTAAGCAGTGGAAAAATGTCTTGATAGGTGTATTGCATCAAATGGAGAGTACTTTGAAGGGAACTGAAGTTTAAACATGTAAGAGTAAATACACAACTTTTTATAAATAAATTCCGGGTTTTTGGGTTCCCGCCTCATATTTTGTTCATAGACACCACTGAAACTTATTTATTTGGAGCTTATGGCAATTTCAGTTTCTAAGGACTTGATTCTTCTTTAGATTTTGCTCTACCAGGACTGAAAGAATTTTCCTGGCCAACTCTTGATATATGAGCACTGTCTAAGAGCATCTCCTGTTCCCCTGGTTAGCTTTTCTCAAAAAGTCTTTTCCATGAGACACGAACCTATCAAAAACTTCTCTGTTGTTTTTCAGAATTTTATTGTTCCATCTTTAGTTAGGCAAGATCCCTTGTAGTTCTGGGTGAAATTTAATTTATGACACTTATTTTGTTTAGTTAATTAAGCCTTCTTCTGCAACTTTGGATTTGATGGCAAGTATTTAAATTAAGGACTGTTACATACATGTATATTTTTCAGAGTTTCTGTTTGGAGAATTGTCAGTAATTTCACCAGGTCCCGATAGCATTTTTTTTGTTAACATTTTAATAGAAAAAAGTTGGTCTTGCTACAACTATAATGTTTTATCATTCTGGCTACTCTTTACCTTAGTTAGCAATAGAATCAAGGATCTGTGAGATTCTGCTTAATAAAAGCAGTGTTTATTCAAACATAAAAGCATCAGTTATTTTTGTTCACTTTATACAATAGTTTTCTTTTCCTTTTTGCATGGCAATTTGAGTACGTTTGGTAGAAAGGTAACTTGGATATGAAATCACTTGCTGAAAATCTTTATTAACTTTATTTGTAAGACTGATGGTAAAAAGCCCAAGATTAGTAACAAAAAAGCAAGTTGATTAATCTTTATTCTCTTGCCATTTCAATTATTTCATTTGTGTTAGAAATAATGAGTGAATAAATAATAGAGTGCCTAAATATATAATCTGATATTTCCTTTTCAGATGGTTGTTCTTATACAGTGCTCTAAATTAGAAATAAGAGCTGGTTTAATTTATTTTAAAGTATCTTTGATCAGTAAGTTGGAATATGACTTTTTAGTCTGAAAATAGCAGATCTTAAAAATACTATTTAAAGATAGGATATATCATTTCTCATTTCCTACCCCCTTTTTTCCATGACCTGCTTAGATTGCCACGAAGGAGCCATTGAATCCCATTAAACAAGACGGAAAGGATGGCAAGCTACGCTATGTGGCGAATATCTTTCCTCACAAGGGTTACATATGGAATTATGGTGCCCTCCCTCAGGTATCATTTTTGTTGTAATGGTAAAACTTTTCTGTCTTCTGAAAAAAATTGCCTCGTAAATCCTGTGAGCTACTTGAATTTAAATTGGTTCTGAAGACATCAGTTTGAGAGATTTGTACATTTAAATATTTTTAATGTGGAGTTTCATTGTATCAATAAATTTTTTTAAAACTGTATTTATGTTCATACTCTAGTTCTTAGAGTTAGGCATATAGAACACTCACATTGGGCATTTCGAACACATTTCTTTTTCTGGGCTTGGCTGTTAACATTCAGTGAAAAATGGTGTTTCTCCTCTATCTGCAGTCATTTCTTTGCATATGACAAGTAATGCTTTTATATATTCATATATAGTAGCATGAATTTCTTAAACTTCTAACAGATGAATTTTTCTAATTATTAACTTTTCAAAACTCATCATGAATTGCATTAGGTGACAATTATTCACTATTATGAATTTATAATTTTCGGTGGGACCAGTGGAAGCAAGGACTAAATAATGGTAAAGCAGCATTCGTATTAGAGAATGACACTATTTACTTTTTCTACTTTCTTGTCCCTTTTTGTTTTCTTCTGTTTCTCACTTCTGGGAAGTGGTAACTATTTCCAGATTATTTAGTGAGTAAAATTCAGGATATGCAGAATCAAATGGTTAAGTTTGGGGCCATAGAGAATCATCTTCCTTTATGTTTATAAAAGCTATTAGGCCATTCATCTATCTGGATATTTAATTTTTGTATTTTTATTTCGATTAATTAAATTATTGGGGTGGCATTAGTTAATAGGGTCATATAGGTTTCAAGTGTTCATTTCTGTGACGCATGATCTATATTTTGCATTGTGTGTCCACCACCCACAGTCAGATCATCTTCTGTGTGAAGTTCCAGGATGCTTTTGGGGAAGTATCTGAGGAAAGGGGTTTTGTTTTATCCAACTCAGAAACACAGCTGCCTATGCACGTAGAATAAACATTCACAGGAAAAGAAAAAAGAAAATTGTTTTGTGAATAGCCAGGCTGCCTTTGATGCAGTTAGACCACCCACATGGATATATTCTTTGTTAAATAAGCACTTTTAAAGTGACCTGCTAAGAATGAGAATGTCTGTTAAACTATGAAGGCAGGTTTTCTGCACCCAAGATGCCTAAGTAGACATTCTGTTTGATGTGGTGAAAGGGTAAAATAAAATTGTTAAGTTTAGGGGATACATTCTGCATATTAAGTGACTATGAATATGGGTTTTTAACTTTGGGCAAGTTACTTTGTCTTTTTTTGCCTCACTTTCTTCATCTGTAAAATAGAGATGATAAAGTACCTTCTGCATATGGATGTGTGAGGTTAAATGAGTTATTGCAGCTTCATCTTAGAATAGTGCCTAATGGGTGGTAAACACATTATTATTACTACTTGTACTTTTATTATTATATGGTCTTTCTTTCTAAAGGGACTTAGTCTCATACAGCTGATTATCTGCTAAACCAGTGGTTACAGTGGAGCATAATAGGTGCTACTCACTCATCTACTAAATCTAAGCTTCTGTAGTTTATCTATTTAAAGTCCTGATGAATTTTTGTACTTCTTTTGGTGTGTCTGAAGTTTCAAGATGCCTTTATTTGCTGTTATATTAGTCTTTTAGGTATAGTAGTTCCTACTTAATTGCAATAGAATTGGACTGAAGTAGTCTCTTAATGCTCCCTGTATTCACTGTGGCCTACCAAAATTCACACTCCATGCAGTGTCCAAAATAACATTTTAGAAACATAAATTTGCTAATGTTATGCTTATATGAGAACATTTTAGTGGTTTCTTATTGCTAAAAGTGCTAAAAGGATAAACTAAAACATTCTTAACATGACCCCCCAATCCTGCATAATCTGGCCTCTGCTCCTCCAGCCTCATTTCGAAACATTTATTCCTCACTTCCATTTCACCACGATGACTTCACCGTTTCTCATTTCCCTTGTCATTTCCCCACCAAGCTTTCACAGAGCTGTGCATTCATTCAGTACATTTCCTTTGAGTGACTGATGTTTACCAGGCAATGATGCTCTGAGACTTTTATCCTGCCCAGAGACAGACCAACACACACACACACACACACACACACACACACACTCTACATCAGATGGTGGAGTATTGGAGAAAAATAAAGTAGGAAATGGGGCTAGGGGTGTTGGGATGGTTGCAGTTTAGGCAGGGAGAAGGCCTCAGCGAGGTGTTATTTGAGTGAAGACCTAAAGGAAGTGAGGGAACAACTGCTATGGACATCTAGAGGCATTCTGCAAGAAATAGCAAGTGAAAGGTCCTAGGGCAAAAGTAGGCTGAGCTGGTTTGAGAGATGGAAAGGAGGCCAGTGTGGCAAGAATGGAAGTGAGGAAGATGAAATAGACCTGTATTCTCACTACCCTTTTTTTTTCTTTTTTAATACTGGTGATTTATTTTATTTTTTTATTGAGGTAGTATCGGTTAGTACCATTATAAAAGTTTTAGGTGTACAACATTGTAATTCAATATCTATCTGCACTGTAGTGTGCTCACTGCCAAAGGCTAGTTTCCATCCATCAACATACATTTGACCCTATTTTTACCCATTTCACCCTCCCTTTACCCCATTCTTGTCTGGTAAGCACAAGAAGATATTACCTCATTCCTGTTAGATAGGCTATTATCAAAATGGCAAGAAAGGGAACCCTTGTATACTGTCAGTGGGAATGTAAATTGGAGTAGCCTCTGTGGAAAACACTATGAAGATTCCTCAGAAAACTAAGACTAAAACAACTCTATGATCCAGTCATTCCTCTTCTGGGTGGTATGCCAAGAACATGAAAATACTAATTCAAAAAGATACATGCATCCCTATATTCATTGTAACATTATTTACAGTAGTCAAGATATGGAAGCCACCTAAGTGTTCATTGGTGTATGAATGGATTAAAAAAGTGGTATGCATATACACAATTGAATACTATTTAGTCATAAAAAGATGAAATATTGCCATTAATGACAAAATCTTGAAAGTATGCTAAATTAAATATCTCAAGACAGAAAAGGATAATGTATGATTTCACTCATGTGGAATATAATAGAAGAAAGAAATAACCAAACAAAACAAAAACTCTGCCATTTTTAACCAAATATCTTTACTATTTTTTAAAACCCAAACTGATCTTGTAGTGTGCATGTGAATGCGTGTGTTAGTTTTCAGCAAATGAACACATTACAGATTGCTTAGAAGTTATTTACCAAACAAGACAAAACTAAACTAAATTGATTCATGTTTATAAAAAGTTGAAATTAGTTCAGTTGTTGATGTGCAAGAATAATTCACTTCATTGTCCGTATTAAGATAGACTGAGCCTGTTAAAATGGAAGCAAGCTGCTGGTCCCATTTATGTCTTCCATCGCATCTCCAACTTCCCCTTCTGCTCCTCCTTCTGCGCCCTCACTGCCAACAGTGGCCATCTCATGGTTCCCCTGATTCTCCAGGCACGCCCTGGCCTCGGGCCTCCACATTCGCGGTGTCCTCCGGCATGGAACACTTTCCCGGGTCTGAATGTGCGCTCCTCCGTACGTTCGCTCAGGAGTCATCTTCTTCACTATGTCTGCCCTGAACCTGCCTTACAATTTTAACCCTGCCTGCTGTACTCCCATTCCGCCTTCCATTTTTTCCTTTTCATAACACCTACCAGCTTCTAACATGCTATGTAATTTAGTTATTTATATTTATTGTTCATCCTTCCAGCCAGAATGCAGACTTCATGAGGGCAGGGATTCTGTCTGGTTTGTTCATTGATGTCTTCCAACTGCCCAGCTTAGTGCCTGGCACAGAGTAGGTAGTCATTAAATATTTGTGGAATGAATAAATTAATGAATGCATTGTGAGAGTTAACATTTGTTTCATAGATGTGTTTGGGTTTTGCTGTTCTCTTCGGATTTGTGTTGTATCAGCATGAATTTGTTCAGAGCAGTTACCAAGCCAACCATCTTTGCAAGCACATTTAAGAAGCAGAATACTGTTTAAGGAGCAGTCTCTCCATTTAGCTTGTGAGATTCATCACTGTGCCATCATTATTTCAGATCTTCAGCTGTCTAGATTATTTAATGTTAATAACTTCTCCCACACTAGCAATAATGCCTTCCTCAGAGTTTGAGTTTGGCTGGGGCAAAAATCATTTTTTTCTTCCCTCAGTCTTTCTGAGTGACTATTTAGAAGAAATGTCTGGATAATGTTAAAGGACTAGAATCACTAAATTCAGTCCTAATGTAATATTGTTGCATTTGTTATTTAGAATTTTATTGCAAATTTGGTTTTTTGACCCTAACTATCATTTAGTACCACTTAGTATAGTAGCTTTCTGTATACCCTGCTGGGGACCAGTGACTGAAGCTCTCTAGATTTTTTGTTCACCTGTGTCATCATACCAGCCACCCGCCCAGGTTATTGTGAATCTTGAATGAGATGATCGAAGCCAAGTGTTCAGCCCCATAGTGAGTTCTCAATTTTATTATCTTGATGATGACACTTGCTATTGATATTAGCTGCTAATAGTGACACCACTGGTAGAATCTTTTGCTCCAAATTGAAGCTGATAAAGTACAGATAGTGACTGAAGAGATCTTACTTCCTTTGACTTGGTGACAGGAATCCTGATCAGTCAGGAAGTCGTTTTCAAGAAGCACCAATGGGTACAGCTCTGTAGAGGTCACTGATGTTTTAAGGAGACCTAAGGACCAAAGCATGGTGATTGGTTGATGTTTATGTACTGGTTGATATTTATAGATCATAAGGTAATATTCTCAGACACCTGTGTGAGAATGAGTGAGATTTGTTTTAGGCTTGATCAATATCCTATGAACTGATTTATTTATTTTTATAGCTTTATTGCCATTCTTTGTATGATTTTAACAATATTTATATTCCTGTTGATAGATTGCTTTTATTTTTTTTATGCTTATGCCCATTCTAAAATTTTTCTATATCATACTATATATAGGTATGTACTCCTCAGTGTATACCTGTTAGCCAAATTGCTAAATTGTGAGTTATATATCTATTTTGCTTTATTAGGTATTCCCAAATTATTTACAAAAGAAGCTGTAATAATGTATACTCCTGCCTGTTTTAGGAAAGAGGGACTTCTCTGATATTTTTGGATTCTGCTTCTAGGTTTTTTTATTCCAATTATCCTCAATCCTACCTTGGTTTCTCCAGCACATTAAGATTAATTTTATAGCATTTGTAACAAATGCTATACCATTTATTAACATGACATTCTTCAGGGTATTACCTGTGTCCTTTTTATCTCTGTTCCTAACTCCTGGCCCCGAGTAGGCACTCAGTGACTATTTACTGCATGAATGGATGCCTGGCAATAGGTCAGAGAGAACAAGAACCAGTAAGGGCAACAGTAGGGAAGAAGACAACTCCACAGTAAATATACTTAGGAGGTTCTGAGAGGAAGAACAGATATTTAACAGAAGAGACCATGAAATATAGAGTAAGGTTATATTTGAAAGTATTGTCATTCAATTGTTACCAAAATTTGGGCATCATGACATAATGGTTAATATAATAGCATGAGTTCTAAACCCTTTGCCACCATTCAGAAACTGTGAGCTTGGGCACGTTTAAACTGTGCTTTAGTTTACGTATTTGTAAAATGGGCTTAATAATGATACATTACCCATGGGGTATACATTTGTATGTGTGTATATATGGGTGTGAGAGTGTGTGTGTGTCACTTAGAAAGTGTCTCTCACCTATAACCTGTGGGTAAGGTTAACAATTAGTTTTATTCTTATATTTTATTAGTAATATTAGTATTTGGAGTGGTGAAGTGTTAGATTTGGTTTAGTGATTTTTGTTGTTGTTTTTTCTTTTTGTATGAGTGGGTTAGTTTTTTGTTGCATATGCTATAATTAGGGCTAGAAGAAAAATATGGGGGGGGCAAAAGTGTTTACAGTTGTTCATATGGAGATAATAAAATAATTAATCAATACTAATGCAAGACTAAACTGTGTTTTGTGTACTCACAACTGTAAACCTGCTTTTGTCCCACCCTGTGTTGGACTTTATCTAGAGTTAAGCTTTAAATGAGAGTTTACATTTCATTATTTATATAAAATTAGAGGAACCAAGCTTAGCTCATCCGAAATTCTAGATATAACAATCTTGAGGTGACACAGTCTCTGCATATCTTATAACATAATCCTGAGGAAAATAATTTTAGTGAATTTCTACAGTTCCATTTAGATTCAGGTAATTATGAAGCTTTTTGAGAAGGGTAGTATATGGGGGATGTTTAAACTGGATAACAAATTTCTGTCATACTACCTATTCACTTATAAAAGTACCTGTGTATATGTATATTTTGTAGCCAACAGGGTATAACCTTTCAGTAAGCTAAAGAGTTGATCTCTTCATGTTTTTGTCAAAATCTTAAGATTTGATGGAAAACGTAGAGACTTTTTTAATGGAATGAAATGAGACAAAAATAGCTTTTTATTTTCTTTGGAAGTCACTATCTTGTTCTTTAGTTTAAAGGGAAAACTAGGTTTCTTTTGGTAGAGGTCACTTAAAGAACAGGGAGTTTATTTTCAAACCCGGGAAGCCAGACCCAGGGTTGTTACCTGGTCAAAGGAAGTGGCGAATGAAGGAAGCAGTATTTGAGGCAATCATTGGAAACAGAGCGTAGATAGCAGGACCATCCAAATTGAAACGCTAAACATGAACATGAATTTAAACATTGACTAAACTTGGAAGAGTATATTTGGAAATACCACCCACTTTCAGATGTGATTATACAAACAAATAAGAGACAGAGAGGAGGAAATAGTATAAATATCCTTTAACTATTATTATGCTTACGGGTGTACTGGTGTGTTTGTCTTGAGTCTATACAATATCTGAGAATTTTTCTTGGATTATGGCTATCTATAAGACTTCATGATCATATGCAAAAGTTAAAATACATTATAGTGAGTATTAACCTATATTTCTGCTCCCCTCCCCCCTTTTAGACTTGGGAAGATCCCCATCGAAAAGATAAGAGCACAGACTGCTGTGGAGATGATGATCCTATTGATGTTTGTGAAATAGGCTCAAAGGTTTGTTTTATAAACTGTGTTATTCTGACGTGTTCTAGTTATTCACGCCATAAAATTTCAGTTCTCTTTAGAAAGCACCAGTTCTTCAACTCTTCAAAGTTCTAGCCTGTAGATCTCTCTGGTATCAGTAGCTTTTTGTGTCTTTACTTCCTTCTCTTAAACTAGGGGTTGGTAAACTTAGCCCAATGGCAGGTCAGATCTGGCTCACCACCTGTTTTTATAAATAACCCAGCTACACCCATTCATTTACGTATTGTCTGAGGAGTGGTGGCAGAGACCGTAAGTCTATAAGGTATTTACTGCCTGAGGTTTTACAGAAAAAAGTTTGCTGAGTTCTCTCTTCAGTTTCTTGCCCATTATCCAGGCAGGAAATGCAGAACTGATGAAAGCCAATGGGATTTTTTTTGTCCTTGCTTCCAGGCTGCCAAGTCCTACTAGGGAAAGCAGAACCCCCAGTTTCATAAGTTGCTGCAACCCATAGAATTCTTTTGAGTCTTCGGTCAATTTTTTTTCTGCTGCATTTATTGCTAATATATGCTGTTTTCTATAGATATTCAACTCCTTGCACTTTGTTCTCACCCCCAGCAGAATGTCTTATCTTTAATTTTGTTGAGCCCAGAGAAACCAGCAGATGAGCACTCCCTCACCTTTTCCCCTCACACTGACAAACTACCTGTGCTTTCGAACATTGTTTCTCCCCTTCCTTCTGTGACTGTGAGGGTTGTCTTTTTTTTGTACCTATGCTGTAGACCTGTCTCTTTCTGCCTCTGAGTCACAGAATTTTCCTGTCTTTATTCTGTCCTGTATTTATAATGTCTCTTTCTTTATTATCTTTCTTCCATATGTCTCCTCTTCTTCCCCTTCCCGTGAAGGCTTGTAAACAGTTTTCCACTTAATATTCACCCTATTTCAAAATTGTTTTCATCCTGCCATTATTTTAATAAAACTGCTCTCATGAAGGTCCTTGGTAACATCTTTTTTAGCCAAATCCAACAGGCCCGTTTCATAGGTTTTGTCTGTCGATGTAACAAATGTCCAAACCTGTAAGAATTTTTATGTGTTTGAGTCAAACTGATGACAATTACCAGGAAGCAACATCTCAACAGAGTGAGAAAATGCTCCAGAGAATGGCAGTTTTTCACTTTATTTTGTACATTAGGATCAAAGGAGGAGACGTAAGGAGGGGTACATGGAATCTTTTGGTGGTAGAGTAGGGAGGCGGGAGAAAGCAAAGCGGGGGTATCTCTGAGATTGGATAAAATGTAAAACAGAGAGACACATCTCTTTTACACTGGTGTGTATAATATACTTAACACACGATGGCCATAACAATGAGGGGTTTTGTGGTTTCTGCTCTGGTGCAGTGAGGGGTCTGGGAAAAGTAAATTACCTTGACATTCCAAAGGTGTATTACTGTAATGCAAAAAGACAACTAACAGTCTGAGTTAAGGTAAAGACTGACCTTTGTCAAGGAAGAGACCAGCCTAGGATGAGACTGCTCCCCATGACTATTTTAGTTAGGAAGTTTTAATTTCAGACTATTCGGTGTGGTTACTTTTAGTTGCCTGTGAGTCTGTAAGGCCCACCATGCTGAACTAGTCAGGTTTAATATGTGGCCCCTTTTTCATTCACATGTTTAACTTAAATTTACATTATCATTTTTTACTGTTAGCCTTGTCTTTTTTTCTGAGACAGTCTCTTCACTTGACTTTGTGTTATAATATCTTGGCTATTCTCTAATTCTGGTTCCTTCTTGGTTTCTATTGCAAGATCCTTTTCTTCCACCTATTCCTTAAGGATTGGTTCACTTGAGGATTGTCCTTGTCCAGCTCCTTCCCCTCATTTAGGAGGTCCCTTGGTAATCCAATCCCAAGCGCTCCTAGTTTTGCTATTGAATTAATATCCCCAGCCTCCAGCTCAGACCTACTTCAGTGCTTGGATGTCTCCATGCATCTCAAACTCATGCCCAAAACCGAGTTCATACTTTTCTCCTCTCCTAGTAACTCCTCTCAGTATTTTTAGTCCCAGAAACTGAGGGGTCCTTCTTGATCATTCTATGCTTTTCTTCATCCTGTTAATCTTGAAATACTGATTCTATATTCTTAACAGCCTTTAAATCTCTATATTTTTTTCTCCGTGTAGCTTGCTTTGTCTAGCTCCCTGTTTATCTCACTTGAATTATTCCTGCTACTGACCAGTCCTTGCTGAGGCTTATTTTCCCTACCATCATTTATTCCACACTCTTTTCTGCTTTGCTCTTTTTTTGTGTGTGCCTGGTCCCTGTGTCTTTTTCTGGCTTCCTCTCTTAGCACTTCGTGTTGCACACCTGCCTCCAGCTGCGCTGATCTTTCAGTTCCTATAATGCATCTGCTCTCCTTGGTGTCCAGGCCTTTGCACAAGCCAGTCCCTCTGTGTAGAATGAAATCTGCCTCCTCCATTTTATGTTACTTCCCCTTTTTTTCTTTCTCTTCATCTCCTCCTGCTCATCCTTCAGACCTCAGCTAAAATATATCACTTCCTCTTAGAAGTCCTCCTTTATGCCTCCCCTCAAATAAAATACTTGCTCTTTGTTATGTGCTTTCTTGGTACTAACTGTGCTCTGTTGTTTGTTCCATTGTCCTCTCCGTGCGATGTGAGTTCGCTCCGTGGGGGTGGAACTCACCATTGCGGTTTGTAGCTCAGTGCGTGGTACATAGCATGTGCTCAATTTAAGAAATACCACACTGAATTATTACTTGAGTCATATTCTTATAGTTAAGATTAAAGCAATTTTAGGCTTCTAAATAGTTCAGGAGATAGTTTACGCTGATTCTTTGTCACTTTATTTACCGTAATTATTTTGTTACTCTTTTTTCTTTCTCTTTCTTCATTCTCCTTTTCATTCTGTTCTTCATCATCTTCTTAGATTTTCTCTTCCTTCTTTTGCTTCTCCTGTTCTTCTAGTTCTTTTTTTCCATCCTTCTACTCTTCTCCCCATCCTCTCCCCCCTCCCCTTTTATTTACCTTCTCTCTCTCTCTTACTGCTTTCATGCAGGGGGATTCCCATCCAGCTTATATTTCTGGCTTTACACACAGATAAGGATGAGCAGGGGTTAGAGTCTTTGTGTTTGTGAGACTCCGTATTTCCTGTATCTCTCCAGCAGAAATATATCACATTGTTAGCGTTCTTTCAAATGTAAGCTGTAGTTTAGGAACTTATCTTTCAGACATTTTCTCCCCAGAGGGGTAGTAAAGTGTGTCTAAAGTTAATAGAGGGAAGGAAGCATATAAATATTTTAATTAGTACCTCCTGTATTTTAGACCCTATGTTACATACTTGAGTCACTTTCACCTGTTCTATTTCATGATAAGTAAAAGTCATTAGATTAAATAACATTACATGGATGGAAAGGTTTATATTTTGAAAACTCTTATTCTGAGGACATAATCCCTGGGGCCATTCAGTTCATATTAAGTGCAAATTGTTATGTTAATTTAAATTCTTGTGCAGATATTAAGTGTGAGTGAAAAGATTAAATAGAAATATCTTATTTTCATTTAAAATTTTTAAATTTTATGTAAAAATTTGTCAGTGAGTATGTAATTAATGAAATTGGTAACTGGAAGAATGCATATGAAAATGTATGTACCCAACAAATTGATTTGGCTGAGTAACACTTTCTTATTGACAAAGGAATCACTCTAAGAAAAATTGTTATAAAGATTTTTAAATAAACCTGTCAAAGTCGTTAAATACACAGAATACAATTAAAGGTTTCAAATGTAAGTGATTCTTAATAAGATATATATAATTAATCTTGAAAGTATACTTTTATATTTTACATAGACAGCTTGGTAAAGAGTAGGTGTTTGGCATATTATTACTGAAAAACATTGACTCATTGTTATTTTTTGTAGAAGTGTAGTGTTGATTATAAATGGTCAAATGATCAAATGACTGTACTTCTGGTTTAATTTTGATCATACAATGTAAGGTATAGGAGAAAATCCTATGGACCAAGAGCTGCCAAGAGAAGGGAAGACACCCTAGAATAGTGAAATAATAAATAATTTAAAAGGAAAAATGAATTTATAGGTACTATAATTTTTAGTAAGTAAAATATTGACTGTTTATTTTAGAACTTAATATTTTTCAGGTCTGGCAAATATTTAAACCCAATAATCAGTAATTTTTTTCTGATTTCTTATTTTTATCTGGTTTTGTTTTTATATTTGATTCCAATTCCTTCTATTTTTAGGATTTTTCTTCAACAATATTTACTTTTAAAGAAAATTTCATTTATATTAATGAAAACAAAATCAAACATCAACCTTCCCTCACAATCCTGCTATCTCAATTGTCATATTGTTTTTTATCTGTGTTTTCTTCCTCCTTGGATAAATACATAAACATTTTTATTTTGTTGGGCATTTTTCCAGTTTATTTTCCATTATAGAGTTGGTGTAGTTAAAAGTTTCCCTGAATATAGCATTTACATTTTAATTTCTTTAGGGACAACTGCATATGGTAGGCAAAGTTCTGAAATGGCCCTTCCAAGATGGCTGCCCTGATCCGTGGAATCTGTGAATATATTGCTCCCTTGATATATCACAATTTACTTGAAAGTAGGAAGGTTATTCTGCATGTCCCATGCATGAGCCCTAACAGTCAGTGTGTGTGTGTGGGGGGGGGGTGGGGGGGTCGGAGGTTCCAAGTGTGAGGAACAGTGACACACCATTGCTGTTTGAAGATGGAAGAGGGGGTACAATTGGATAGTGGTGGCAGAGAGTAGTCCCTTCTTGACATCTAGTGAGTTAATGGGGACCTCAGTCCAGCACCTGCAAAGAACTGAATTTAAGTTGAATCTTCCTTTGAACCTTCAGATCAAAGCCTAGCCTGGCCAGCCCCTTGATTTTGGCCTTATAGGGCTCCAAGCAGAGAATCTAGCTATGTTGTGCCTGAAATCCTGACTGATGGAAGCTGTGAGATAATAAATGTGCACTATTTTAAGCCTTTAGGTTTTCAATACATGATTTGTTACACTACAATAGAAATCTTATGCACAGGCTAACAGGCCTTAACAGTTTTGCTTTCCATGGTTTTCTTATATTAATGGACCCAGTTGAAGTTTTACCCCATCCTTCAAGTTCTAATCAGCATAGAACTTTTATTGTAGGCCACTTAGTAGTTGACAAGTGTGAGCTAAGTACATGTAGAGCCCAGAGAGGAAAAATGCTAATATTTGTGGAGGACCTCTTATGTTCTAGTTCATGTATGTGTTATTTCTGTTGCTCTATCCTTGAAGGAAAAACTGCTATGAAATGCCATTATTTCCATTTTACTATTGAGAAGCCAAGTCCTAAAATATTGAGTATATCAATTTGTCTAAGGTCACCTTTGGGAATGGTGGATGAAGAATTCAACCCCACATATTTGTGACTTAAAAATCCTATCTTTTGAGGGAACTTCTGGTTAAGATGAAAGCATAGGTAGACACACTTCGCCTCCATGAACAACCATAGAAAGAATTACAACCAGGTCTCACAAACAAATAACTAGAACCATCACAAAACTGAGCAATATGGAAGTCAGACAATCAAGGATTTAAAGAAGCCACATTTACCCAGACAAGTAGGAGGGGCGATATGGCTCAGACAGGTGGTAGCAGTGGCGGTGGAACAGATAGTTCCATATTTACATGTGGTGGATAAAAATTGGGAGGGATAACCTGGGAGCAAGCAATCCCAGCCCCAGGCCAGATAGCACAGCCCAGAGTTCCAGCACCAGGTAGATAAACCCCCATTACCTCTGACTATAAAAACAGTGGGAGTTGGGGTGGTGGAAGAAACTGCTGGATTTTTGCCACTTAAAGGGCCTACATAATCTCAGAAGGTATGCAAACCCCAGGGCAGCAACTGGAAGGGCACCAATCACATATGGGAAATGGGTGAAGTGACTGCAACCTGGGTGAGAGCTGGGCAAATCGCCAGAAGCCAGGCAGCAGTATTATCCCCTCTTTGAGCTCCCCACCACAAACAGAGCCACAAAGTAGTGAAATGGGTAGCCTCATCCTGGCAATTACCTAAGGCTCCACCCCACACAATTCATAGGTGCCTTTGCTATGTAGGCCACACTACTAAGACAGTAAAAGTGGCTCTACCTAAAATACAGAAACAAACACAGAGAGGCTGCCAAATTGAGGTGGCAAAGAAATATACCCCAACTAAAAGAACAGAACCCCAGAAAAAGAACTAAATGAAATGGAAATAGCCAACTTATCGGAAGCAGAGTTCAAAACACTGATGGTAAGGGTGCTCAGAGAACTCATAAAGTATAGCAGAAGCATAAAGGAAGAAATGAAGGTTGCACAGAGTGAAATAAAGAAAAATATACAGGGAACCAACAGGGAAGGGAAGGAAGCTGAGATTCAAATCAACAATTTGGAAAAAATGAAGAAATAAACTTTCAACCAAAACAAAAATAAGGAACAAGAATGCAAAAAAAAAAAAAAAAAAAAGAAAAGAAAAAAGAAAAAGAAAAAAGAAACCAAAAAAAACAAAACAACAACAACAACAAAAAAAAAAAAAAAAAGGAGAGGCTTAGGAAACTCTGGGACAACTTTAAACGTACCAACCAACATCCAAATCACAGGAGAGCCAGAAGGAGAAAAGGAAGAGCAAGAAATTGAAAAACTTATTTGAAAAAATAATGAAAGAAAACTTCCCTAATTTGGTGCAGGAAATAGACATAAAAGTCCAGGAAGCACAGAGAGTCCCAAACAAGCTAGACCCAAAGAGACCCACACCAAGACATATCATAATTAAAATGCAAAGGTTCAAGATAAAGAGAGAATCTTAAAAGCAGCAAGAGAACAGCAGAGAGTTACCTACAAAGGGGTGCCTATTATACTATCAGCTGATTTCTCAAAAGAAACTTTGCAGGCAAGAAGGAACTGGCAAGAAGTATTCAAGGTGATGAAAAGCAAGGACCTACAGCCAGGATTACTCTATCCAGCAAAGCTATCATTTAGAATGAAAGGGCAGATAAAGTGCTTCCCAGACGAGGTAAAGCTAAAGGAGTTCATCATCACCAAGCCACTATTATATGAAATGTTAAAGGCAGTTATTTAAGAAAAGAGGATCAAAACTATGAACATTAAAGTGACTACTAACTGACAATTATCAACATCTGAATCTAAAAAATAAAAACAAAAACAAACTAAGGAAACAACCAGAGTAGGAACAGAATCATAGGTATGGGGATCATTTGGAGGGCTTATCAGCTGGGAGGGGGAAAGGGGAGAAGTGGGGAAATGGTGTAGGGACTAAGAAGCATAATTGGTTGGTACAAAATAAACAGGGGGAAGTTACAAATAATCTAGAATAGGGTGAAGCCAAAGAACTTACATGCACGACCCATGGATATGAACTAAGAAGCGGGGGGTTGCTAGAGGGAAGGGGGATACTGGGTATAGGGGTACAAATGGGGAAACGTTGGGACAACTGTAATAGCATAGTCAATAAAATATACTTAAAAATAAGTTACTTATAAACGCTAACAAAACTAAAAATATATCTTTTGAAATCTTTTCATACTAGCTAGAAAAAATCAATAGTGACTCTTTTCTGAGTCTTCCTAAAACCTTTGTGGCCTATCTGTGTTCTTCTTTCAGAATCTCAGCTCATTTTTCAAACATGATGAGCTATATGGTTTCCAAAGATTTAGTAATAGAATCTGGTGTGTACATTAGTTTTCTTGGAAGGTTAGACTGAAAGTAATCAGAAGCTACAGTTTGTCAACAACTTTCGGCCCAGTCAGCATTCTTAGCGCGTATGCCCCAACCCTCTGCGCCACCACTGAAGAGAAAGAACAGTTCTACCATGCACTGGACGAAGCGTTATCCAAGATCCCCAGAAGTAACGCTCTCTATCTCCTTGGAGACTTCAACGCAAGAGTAGGAGCCGACCACATGGCCTGGCCCACCTGCCTTGGAAACTGGGAGAGGAAAGATCAATGAGAATGGTCAGCGACTGCTTGAGCTTTCGTGTCACCACGGCCTGTGCGTGACAAACACATTCTTCAAGTGCAAAGAGATCCACCAGGTGTCATGGAGGCACCCCCGCTCCCGCCATTGGCACCAGCTTGACCTCGTCATCACCAGAAGAACGGATATTGGCAGCACCCTCCTCACCCGCAGCTACCACAGTGCAGACTGCGACACGGACCATGCCCTCGTGGTAAGCAAGGTGCGCATAATGCCGAAGAGGTTGCACCACTCCAAGATGAAGGGTCGCCCACGCATCAACACCAGTTGTGCCAGCAACCCAGTTAAGACCCAGCAATTCATCAACAAGATGGAAGATGCACTCGGCGAGGGAGTGGCGGCAGATGACTTTATCGAATCCAATTGGCCACGTCTCCGCGACGCCATATACAACTCCGCCATTATTGCTTACGGGAAGAAAGAGCGGAAGAACGTTGACTGGTACGAGGCTCACTGGGAAGAAATGGAACCCGTGATCGAGGCTAAGAGGAAGGCCCTACTGGCTTACAAGGCCATGCCCACTCCCAGTACACTTCAAGCTCTACGGGCTGCCAGGAGCAAAGTCCAGAAGACCGCCCGCCACTGTGCCAACACCTATTGGCTAAACCTGTGCAGAAGCATCCAGGAAGCCGCCGATATAGGCAACGCACGAGGAACGTATGAGGGTATCAAGAAGGCAACAGGCCCAATCCCCTCCAAGATCGCCCCCCTTAAGTCCAAGACAGGTGAGGTCATCACTGACCAGGAACAGCAAATGCGGCGGTGGACCGAGCACTGCCTCGAGCTGTACACAACGAGGAACACCGTAACAGACACTGCTCTTAACGCCATCCCAGACCTACCAGTCATGGAGGAGCTAGACACCCCACCTACTGCGGCAGAGCTCAGCAAAGCCATCGACCGCCTCGCTTGCGGGAAAGCACCAGGAAGCGACGGAATCCCTCCAGAAATCCTAAAGAGCAGGAAACCAGTCCTGCTACAGCCGCTCCACCATCTACTCTGTCGCTGCTGGAAGGAGGGTTACATCCACCAGGATATGAGAGATGCCAACATTATCACCATGTACAAGAACAAAGGAGACCGCAGCGACTGCAACAACTCCCGGGGCATCTCTCTCCTCAGCGTCGTCGGCAAAGTATTCGCCCGGGTCGCTCTTGCCCGCCTGCAGACCCTTGCTTCCCGCGTCTACCCAGAGTCCCAGTGTGGCTTCAGAGCTGGCCGTTCAACAGTGGACATGATCTTCTCCCTACGCCAGCTGCAGGAGAAGTGTCACGAGCAGCATAAACCACTCTACCTCGCCTTTATCGACCTTACGAAGGCGTTTGATCTGGTCAGTCGAAGCGGTCTCTTCAGCTTGCTACAGAAGATTGGCTGTCCACCACATCTGCTTGCTGTGGTCATGTCCTTTCACGACAACATGCACAGCACGGTGTCCTACAACGGCGCAACCTCTGAGGCCTTCCGAGTCAGCAGCAGAGTAAAGCAGGGCTGCGTCCTCGCGCCTACGCTGTTCGGAATCTTCTTCTCCATGCTCCTCCAATACGCCTTTAAGGACTGCAGCGAGGGTGTCTCCATTCACACCAGATCCGATGGCAAGCTCTACAACCTGGCCCGTCTACGAGCCAAGACCAAAGTCAAAGAGGTGCTCATCGTGAGATGCTCTTCGCCGACGACGCAGCTTTGACATCACACTCCGAAGAAGGACTCCAGCAGCTAGTCACTTGCCTTTCCCACGCATGCAAGGAGTTCGGACTAGCCATCAGCCTGACGAAGACGAATGTTATGGCTCAAGGCACGGGGACTCCCCCATGCATCACCATCGACGGGTACACCCTGGAGGTTGTCAACGACTTCACTTACCTCGGGTCCACCATCTCGAGCTCTCTGTCAGTCGACTTGGAGGTCAACCGGAGAATCGCCAGGGCAGCCACAGTTATGGCCAGACTGAACCGGCGAGCGTGGAACAATTCCAGCCTCACTGAGAAAACCAGACTGCGCATCTACCAAGCCTGCGTACTCAGCACTCTCCTCTATGGCAGCGAGACGTGGACCACCTACGCAAGGCACGAAAGGAAACTCAACAGCTTCCACATGAGGTGCCTGCGACGCGTCCTGCATGTCGCCTGGCAGGATAAGGTCCCCAACACCGAAGTGCTGAAGCGAGCCAACATGAGCAGTTTGCATGCAGTTCTTAGCGAGAGACGCCTCAGGTGCCTCGGCCATGTCAAAAGAATGGATGCAGGCCGTATCCCCAAAGACCTCCTCTACGGCGAGCTAGCAGAAGGCCAGAGGATGACAGGGCGCCCAAAACTGCGGTTCAAAGACATCTGCAAAAAGGACATGACACAATGCTCCATCAATCTCAACACATGGGAAGTTCAAGCAGACGACCGCCTAGCCGGAGGCTCGCGGTCAGGCAAGGTACGTCATGTGCAGAGGCTGTGCGCAACGAGGAGGCGGTCCAGAAAAGATCGAGGCGGAAGTAGCGTCAACAGCAGCAACAACGGCCATCTGCCTTCACCTGTAACAAGTGTGGCAGGGATTGTCACTCCCGAGTCGGACTGCACAACCATTCTCGGCGGTGCAGATAGACTCTCAAGAAGCTACGCCATCGTCTCTCGAGACGGACGGCTGCCGACGACGACGAGACTGAAAGTTTTATAATGAAACTGGGAAAAAAGGTTTCATGTTATAGCCAGATCAGTTTATTCCTTTAGAGGTCTGAAATAACATTTAGTAGTTATGAACTGAGTACTTAATTGCTATGTAAAGAAAGATGGAGGCCTAGACAGACACACTGCATCTCCCTCCACAACTAAGAAGGAATACAACTAGCTTAAAACTAGAGAAAACCAGAAGTTCCAGAAAATTGAGCTGCATGGAAGTCCCACAAACAAAGATATAAAGAAGAAATACTCATCCAGACAGGTAGGAGGGGCGGAGCCGGGGTGAAGAGGACGTGGTGTGGCAGCAGCGGCAGCGGTGGCAGTGGCAGGTCAGTGGAAAGTGCAGTCACACGTTTTAAGAAGTCAGGAAGGACACCTGGGAGCACTCCCAGCACCAGACCAGACTGCACAGCTCACGGTTCCAGCACCAGGGAAAATAAAGCCATATTGCTTCTGACTGTGCAGACTAGTAGGGGTTAGAGTGGAGGAAGAAACTGCCAGTCTCTCAGCAGAGTCAGCTTGTTTAAAATGGGCCCCTACGGTCCTAGAACGTCTTCAGACCCACCCACTCGGGGAATGCCAGCCAGGGCAACATCTAGAAAAGCACCAGTCCCATATGGAAGTGGGAGAAGTGCCTGCCTGGAAAAGGGGCAGGTGCTAAGAAAGTGGCATTGTTCCCTTTCAGACCCCTCACCCACATACAGCGCCACAACATGGTGAAACTGGTCGCCTGCACTGACGAATACCTAAGGTTCCACCCCTTACAATGTAACAGGTGCTACAGCTCTACCTATGACCAGAGGCAAACACAGGAGCCTGTCAAGATGAGGAGACAGAGAAGTATGGCCCAAAAGAGGGAACAGATCAAGGTTCCAGTGGGAGAACTAAGCAATGAGGAGGTAGCCAACCTAACAGATGCAGAATTCAAAACACTGGTGATAAAGATGCTCACAGGCTTGACAGATATGTTTAAGTACAGCAGATGCATAAGGAAAGAAGTGAAGGCTATGCTAAATGAAACAAAGGGAAATCCACACAAAACTAATGGTGAAGGGAAGGATACTAGGGTTGAAATCAATGATTTGGAACATAAGAAAGAATAAAGCAGTCAACCAGTATAGAATGTGGAAATAAGAATTGAAAAAAATGAGGAGAGGCTTAGGAACCTCTGAGACAACTTTAAATGTGCCAACATCCGAATCATAGGGGTGTCAGAAGGACAAGAGGAAGAGCAAGAAATTGAAAGCTAATGTGAAAAAATAATGAAGGAAAACTCTCCAAATTTGGTGAAGGAAATAGACATACAAGTCCAGGAAACACAGAGAGTCCCAAACAAGCTAGACCCAAAGAGACCCACACCAAGACATATCATAATTAAAATGCAAAGGTTCAAGATAAAGAGAGAATCTTAAAAGCAGCAAGAGAAAAGCTGAGAGTTACCTACAAAGGGGTGCCTATTATACTATCAGCTGATTTCTCAAAAGAAACTTTGCAGGCAAGAAGGAACTGGCAAGAAGTATTCAAGGTGATGAAAAGCAAGGACCTACAAGCAAGACTACTCTATCCACAAAGCTATTATTTAGAATAGAAGGGCAAATGAAGTGCTTCCCAGATAAGGTAAAGCTAAAGGAGTTCATCATCACTGAGCCATTTTTATATGAAATATTAAAGTGACTTATTTAAGAAAAAGAAGATCAAAACTATGAACATTAAAATGACAACAAACTCACAACTCTCAACAACTGAATCTAAAAAATAAAAACAAAATCCAACTAATCAAACCGGAATAGGAACGGAATCATAAGTATGAGGATCATTTGGAGGGTTATCAGCTGGGAGAGGGAAGGGGGAGAAATGGGGAAATGGTACAGGGATTATTAAGAAGCATAATTGGTAGGTACAAAATAGGGGGATGTTAAGAATAATATAGGAAAGGATGAAACCAAAGAACTTATATGCACGACCCATGGACATGAACTAAGGGGGGTGGAATTGCTGGAGGGAAGGGGGTACTGGGCAGAGGGGAGCAAAGGGGAAAATATTGGGACTGCTGTAACAACATAATGAATAATTATACTTAAAAAAAAAGAAGATTTTTGTTGGAACTATTCTCCTTTCTTTTGTCCTTAGATATGCAAGAGTCCTTAAGTAATTTGAAAGGAACGTGATGGTAGAAAGTATCCTGGAAGTTGATAATAGACTGAAAACCACGGATAATAGACATTTTTAACATCAAGTTCCTTGAGAGTTTATGTATCATTCATTTGGTGTCTACATTATCCTTTTGCTATAAATTTGTTGAATTGATTTGAAATGAATTGAATTGTGGGGGGTTCATAAAAATTTTAATTTGTTCCTAAGCATCTAATCCTGAGTTTTTGGTTTCACTGAGAGTTGCCTTTCCAGTTTGTTAAGGCAATAAAACAAGGCAGTGGTTTGTCTAATCCCTCTCTGTTGCTTATGAGAGCAAAAACATTATCGTTCTGATGAAACTTGATAATCCCCAGACATACTTCCTGCTTGCCCTGGTAACCAAAACAATCCAAAAGCTTCTCTTGCTCTTATGATGTCTGATATTTCAAAGTAAATTAATTGTTATGAATAAAAATAAAACAAGTTAGAATGTGCTTTTTAAAATTATACACGTATGATTCCCAGTAATTATGATGGACACGCTTGCCACCAGAATCTACTGCAGGCTCCTTGGCTTTGGCACTGTTGACATTTTGGATGGATAATTAATTTTATTACAGGGAACTGTCCTGTTCAGCATCGCTGGCCTCTTTCCACTGGGTGCTACTAATACCTCCCTAGTTTGACAACCAAAAAATATCTCCAGACATTGCCAGATGTCCTCTAGAGGGCAAAATTGTCTGTAGTTGAGAACCAGCAACCTAGTTTATCACTACATTAAATGATGTAGCCAGCCTTTCATTGGTAATTATGCGATAGGATAGCTTTAAACACTTCTGTTTTGTAAAGGATCCTCTGGCATGTGCTGTGTAGGCCTCCCAACAAGATTTTAAGCCTTTGAGAACAGGGATCCTTTCTTTTTATATACATAGTGTCCGATATGGTGCTAAACATGTAAGAGTCTGGTTCATATATTTGTGTATATTCCCCTAAAACTGAGATTTCAGTTTAGTTTATGCAATCTCACTAATCCGTTGTGTAAACTAATTACAGCTTCATACAGACTTATATTAACATTTTAGATTTATTTTGCATATGTTCTAAAAGGATATATTTTGACTTTTTGTTTAAGGTTAGGTATATTTCTCAAATAATTTTAAGACACAAAAGTGGCTTTCTTTGCATACCTTGCTTTCCAAATGTAAAACTGCATTTAAAATTTTTTAATTTATTTAGTTTTAGAGAGAGGGAAGGGAAGGAAAAAGAGAGAGAGAGGGAGAGTGAGAGAAACATTATTGGCTGCCTCCCGTATGCTTCCTGACTGGGGACCTGGCCCATAGCCCAGGCATGTACCCTGACTAGGAATCGAACTGGCAATCTTTTGCTTTGTTGTGATGACACTTAACCAACTGAGGCATGCCAGTCAGGGCTAAAGCTTCATTTTGAAACATGAAGGAATATATTCTGAAATGTGTATTCAAATTTTAACTTGCAGTGAAATTATATAGCTAAGTCTTTAAAAAAAAATAAAAGGCTATAGAAGTAATGCATGCATTTAAACTTGTCACAGACATCTTAAAGGAACCACTGAAATTATTTTAGCTCATGAAACATCTGCTTGAACATCATGTTATTTCTTGATTTTTCTTAAAATCTTTAAAAAATATTTTATGAAGACTGTTTTGTCTGTATCCTTAACATACTAATAATTTTTTCATTGTCATTCATTAGCTCCTTAAGGCTATATTCTAATATGTTAAAATTTTACTTTTCACTGTACCTGAAAAATGTGTTTTGCAAATATGGTATTATGAAGCAATATAAAAGGAATCTTGGGTCTTCTTTAACCCCAAGCACCAAAGCCAGGGTTATATTATGTAATGCTATACATGGGTTTATTTTCTGTGTACTGTGTATTTCTAGGCCTAGTACATTAAATTTCAAGATTTATAAATAACTTTAATTTCTAAAAAGGGATCAAGATACTTAATTTTAAGAGGCATTTCTTGAAAGTCTTTATGACTTTTTACATTATTTTAAATTACTAAACCTTTATTAAATTTCAGTCTATAGTGCAAAAGCACATGGATTTTTATGAGATATGAGTAAACTTCTCCAAAGCTTTGCAAATACTGAATTTCTTTTCTCTTTAAAGGTTCTTTCTCGTGGAGAGGTTATTCGTGTGAAGATCCTTGGAATTTTGGCTCTTATTGATCAGGGTGAAACAGATTGGAAATTAATTGCTATTAATGTGAATGATCCTGAAGCCTCGAAGTTTCATGGTAAGTCTATAACTGCCCAGAAACAGAAATAAATCAGTGTGTCATTGGAATTCTTAGAATTTAAAAAGTGATTATGTAAAACACACTGTATATATTTGGGAGTTAAATTTATGTTTTGTTTTTTATTCTCTCTCTATGGAGTTTGAAGGGCATTCCACGCTGGCTGAGTCTAATTGTGTCATATTGCTAAAGAGGAACTAGAGAGAAAAGAGGATGTAGACAGACTAAAAGCACATTCTGTGGGTTCGCTTCCCCCTCTCCTTCCCTCCCTTCCTTCTTTTCTTTCTTAAAACTCTCTTGTTCATTTGAGTAATGGGAAAAACACTAAGGAAGGAGTACTTATCAAGGCCATAAGCTGTTTCTCCACTTAGTTTTTGTTCTGTCCTGTAGAAATGAAGGGAAAGATAACTGCCCTCTGACAAAATTTTAATTTTCCAGAAATGTTAAGTTCCAGAAATTGCTTGGTGTGATGCAGAACGGACTTTCTTTGGAGTCAGACAGGCTTCAGTTTAAGGTCCAGCTGTGCGGCTTTCTTCTACCTGAGCGACTCCGGCTAGATCATTTAACCTTGCTGAATTTCCATTTGCTCATCTGTAAATGGAGATAATTATACCTATTTGTGAGGTTGTTAACAGGATAAGAGCTAATTTACTTAAAGCATTTGGCTGTCTTGTACAAATGTTGACTGTGTGGCCACTATTACTGTTCTTTGACTGCTTTTTTACCCCTATTTCTCTAGCCTTTTTTTTTTTTCCCAGCTTCACCCTTATCAAGATCCTGGTTTTATCTAGATTTCAGCTGTTATCACAACTGGAACCTATATCATTTCTGAATTGACTGAAACTCATTAACAATTATGTGTTAATCTTTCTTAATTCATATGCATTTAAAACCTTTTCTTGCACATGGAATAGCAAAGAAGGATTTCTGTTATTTTTGCATGTACTTGAGAAAAGGAAAGGTCTGATGGGGCGATTACATACAACCCCATGGTCAAAATTGAAACATGACACTCCAATTAAAATAGGAAACTTCAGTTTGTAATCCATATATATCTTGTCTGTCTCATTATTTTACCCTGGGTTTCTTTATTATCATATTTCTTAAACACACATATATAAGAAGAGTAAATAAATACCCAGTTTAAAAAATTATAATACATTAACTGCTTTTCCAATGAGAACTGATAATAAATGGTTCAGCATTCCCCCAAAACAAATCATTTGCGAAGTGGCATACTAAAGTCATGCCAGTCTACTAAAGGATACCCCCTTTAACTGGATATCTGAGAGCTGGAATCAAACTAGTGTTTAGGTGGAATGAACTTGTCATTAGCTTTGTACAGCTGGAGATGTGATTTAACATTTTAAACTCCCCTAGCATATGTCAAAAGTACTGGTGCCTGTTCTTGTACATATTATTATTATTTTTTTAAATTGAATTTGTTGGGGTGACATTCATTAATAACATTATGTAGGTTTCAAGTGTACAATTCTATGCTGCATCATCTGTATATTGTACTGTGTGCCCACCATCCAAAGTCAGGTCTTCTCTGTCACCATATATTTGACTCCCTCTACCCTTTGGGCTCAAAAGATTTAAATAACTTGTCCAAGTTGTATATCTAGTAAATAGATGAACCATGAATTGAATTCATTTCTGTTTGATTATGAAGTCCATTGTCCATCTATAGTACTATACAGAGCAATTCATACTGGATTGTAGTCAGTTGTAGTATTTGTAACTAGTGATATTGAAACCAGATTACAAAGCTAAGTACCTTACTCCCTGAGTGTCTGAAGGCTTAGAATGGAAAATTTTAGCTCTCTTTCACTTTACTGCTGTTTGTACCCAGATGGAGATGACTTCACATTTAGTTATCTTTTAAACTCTTTTTGTGTGTGCTTGTACAAAAAGTATGCAGAAATACTGAAACCATGACATGCAGAAATACTGAAGATTTAGGTTGAGATGAAAACTGGAATAGAAAAACAAATCATTGTTTTGAAAGGAAAAAACTTTTTTTCATTCTACTAAAAGGTTACACATACATTATCTTCATCATGAAAAATATAACAATTCTTCTTCCTAAGTTTTTAAAATCCTAAAATTAAAAGACAACTATTATTCACATATTTTACTCTCAAATGGTATGCTGACATTATGTTTGGTTGTATTTACAGAATGGGTAAGATATAGGGGACGACGTGGAAATTATTTCCTTTAAGGATATTTGCATATTGCTTGCACTGCATAGTACCTTAAGTACTCGTATATATCTAAATATTATAAAGTAAATTGTGTTGTTTTAAGTTATAAACATTTTCTTTTACCTCTCGTGTTTTTACCTTCACATGATTGTAATACATTCCACACACCTTGATTGAATTTTCTTCTGTCTTCGCTCTTATTTTAGTGACCCAAGGAAGAAATAGATGTAGGCACAAATTGAAAGGCTGAAGGAATTATAGTATAAGTTTTATTTTTTAAATCATAAATCATGGAATACGAGGTAATCCTATGTAGCAGCTTTTATTTTGATTTTAAACACATTTAGATTTATAGTTATCATATCTCTCAAAACATCATATAGCTGTTGTCTTAACTCTTACAGACAACAGAGTTTCCATTGACCTGCTGCTTAAGGAAGTATTAATGCACAGAAATAATTTCTAATGTTAGTCTTTTTTCTTTACTCCTTAGCCTGCTGTGTTGTCTGTGTTTTCATTAGCACCTGCCAAAGAGGGGAACTGGAGAGGATGAGAACTGAGTGATGCTCAGTAATTATAGGGGTTGGAAGCTTCCTAAATTGTGAAGGAGTTTTTTTAAAGTTTCCTTAAGAAAAAAGTTATGATTTGATTACAATATTTGATAGCTTTTTTTATATCATACTAATTAAACTTTAAAGGTATCTATTTTATAATTCATGAGGAGCTCAACTATCATGAGCACATGGCTTATTTTATATGTTACAGGTTTAAAACAGAAACTTAGTGATGAGACTTCTGAACTAAAGGAACCAATTTTATGATTATGCCTCTTAGGACAACTTATGATTTTATTATAAAAGAAAAGTATATATTAGGACCCATATGATTAAATAAGTGTTAGCTAATAGTAAAAGTCTGGGGCTGTTCTCTACTATATATCTCTGAAAATTAATCAACTATATTTAATATTAAGTTAAGCAACTTTAAAATTTTTTCTTCTGTGTCCCGCCAACATTTACTTTCTAAAATCGCAAACACAGGATTTTGGATGGCATTTTTTTAAATCATAAAAATAATCATAATAGTTGGAAATAGAAACTCAGAAGTATAAAAAATGCATATAAAATGAAAACTAAAGTTCTTCCTACTTGTCACCACCCTCAGTCTTCTCATAACTTCTTTGTCACATGTTTTTAGTTCTCTTAAGTGGTTGCTTCTCTTCTGTGAACCATGTGCTTACACCTCTATTTCTTAATTCATGTCTTTTCCCTCTTGACTCAAGTTGCTACTTTGAAAGATTAGGAAATTAACTTCTTATACACTTCTCAATTTTGTTATGATATTTCTTCTACTATCTTAATAATTTTAGTATTACACTTTGAGCCATATTTCTTACTTCATTAATTTTAAACAGTAATGGGTGACTGCCTAGGATAGAACTAGACCATTTTCCTGTACTTCTGTCTTTCTCTGCCCCTTACTACCCAGCTTCACTCAGCTACACTATTAGTTCTACAGCGTCAAAACATATAATGTTTAAAGTTATGTTCTTTACCTCTGTTTTTCATATTTTGACTTGATCTGAAACTTGGGAACTAATGAATAACATTTATAGTATTTGTGTGAATGTTTTTCACACAGTTTATCATCCATTTATAAAATGATCAGTTTTTGAGAGGCTATTCTCTTAAGTCCTCTGCATAGCTATTATTATGGGTTTCTTTTCATTGCTCCCCTCCCCCCTAGCTTATTAGTGCTACTCTTTCTTAGATTCTTTGACGTCCTCTTTTTTGTTTTTCATTTTTATTGCCAACTGGTACATTTCCCAAAAATTATTACAAAAAATGCATGAGAGATTGATTTTCTGAGTGGGTTGGTACCTATTAGAATTCGTGTGTGTGTGTGTGTGTATTTGCTATATTAATCTAGACACATTTAAGATATGATTCTGCTGGGAAGTTTTAGGGTTGTTTTATTTGCTATGAAATAACTTCTTTGATCCCAATGAACATATGTGCAAACTTTGGGAGACTCTAATATCCTATTATAATAGTTACAGTTTTTAACTCTTACATGACTGAACTAATATTAGCATTTGCATTAGAGAATGTATTCTTGTTAGAAAGAAACTGGTTACTAGCTGTATTTCTGTAATTTCATATTATTATTTAAATCTTTATGTTTTATCTTCTGAAGCGGGAGTAGCCAATGTGAAAATCTGAAAAAAAAGTCTAAATATCATTTGAAAACAAATTCCTTATACTCCCTGATAGAAAATTGGTCACATTGTCTGGCTTATTAATACTCAGAGAGCACTAAGACCGTTAATGCACTGTGATTAGGTTCTAGGCTCTAATGTCCTTAATGGTGCTGTAATGGCCAGAACAAGTGACTTAGACTCCCAGGACACCTAAATTGTGACTAGAGAATGCTTGGGCCATTAGGAATAATAGTGCTTAGTTATGAAATAACCAAATTCAGAGCTTTTTGAGAAGATTGAAATACGGGAGTTGTATAATTTCACTCTTGGTTAAATTAACCACCTCTATAATGTAGAGCTTCAGATATTCATCAAATAGATGTTTGAGCCTCTTCAGAACTGCCCTTGAGGCCTGCGAACCTTGTGTCTGGGGAAGCAGTGTCATGAGAAGGTAATTTTGGCCTAGAAGCTACTTCAACTTGCAGAGCAATAAAGATTTCTTTTGTTTGGTCTCTTTAAACAAATGAAAACTATTGTCTGTTGTCCTGTAATAACTTGCTGTTGTAGTGATTTCATAGTTTAAAATATGAAAAATTAAAAATCAAAATTTGAAATCAGAAACCATCATATTGATGTAGATACGTTCTGGGATGAATAAATTACATTAATAATAAGAAAATTATTTTAGGTGAGGTAGTTGAGACTTTTTTCAAAGGCCAGCATTGCACTTGTTCTAATATTATCAGAATTTATATGTATTTTATATACAGTAGCCCACCTTATCTATGGGGGATACCCTTAAGACCCCCAGTGGATGCCTAATGCCTCAGATAGTGCCAAACCCTATGTATACTATTTTTTCCTGTACAAATATACTATATAAACTAACTTACAAATTAGGCTCAGTAAGATTAACAATAATAATAGAACCATTATAACAATACATTGTAATAAAAGTTCTGTGAATGTGATCACATGTTTCAGAGGATCCTTGCTGAGTCTTCATGTAGGCTCAATGCTTTCTGGCTTAACCCATTGCCATCAGTTGGAGCGTTTTCTGCTCATGTCTTCCACCCACAAATTTAATGCCTTTTCCATCTGAACCAAGCACTTATCAAACACTGGTTGTAACTTTTGCAGTGTGAGGTACAGTAGCAAAAATAGCATGGCTTTTATTTTCCTTCATAATTTTACAGGTAGAAGGTTCATTATTACTGTAGATGTTTCAATTGAAGCATACATTTTTTTTTCTTTCTTATTGAGTTGAGAATTTTTACCTTTACACTCAAAGAAAGCACTTTATAGCGTCTTTTGGCATATGTGAATTGCCAACATCACTACCTGCGTGCTTTGGGGCCATGATTAGGTAAAGTGAAGGCTACTTGAGCACAAGCACTGCAGTGCCGCAGCAGTCGATCTGATAACTGAGATGGGTACTAAGAGATAACAGGCAGGGAGCATCTACAGTGTAGATAACTCTAGACCCAGGTGTGATTCACGTCCTGGGTGAGATAGCATGAGATGGCAGGAGATTTTACCACACAACTCAGAGTGGTGTGCAATTTAGAAAGTATGAATTGTTTATTTCTGGGATTTCCATTTAATGTTTGGACCATGGTTGATCGTGGGTAACTGAAACTCCAGAAAGTGAAACCGTGTTTAAGAGGGCCTATTGGTATATTGTTTTTCAAGGCAGGAATATACATGTGGAAACAATCTCTTTGGCTTAAGTTTTCATTTGCTAAATTAACAATTTTTGTGTCCCTGCAATTATTAGTTTTAAAAAATAAGCAAATTAACAGGTGTTTGATTCCCTTACTTCCTAAAACATAATTTAGTGCTGTCATTTAAAGAAAAAAGGAATAGCATAGAAATCTTAAGGAAAAATATTCATATATGTGTTAACCTTTGTAACCAGAAAGAATGGAGTTCCGTTTGCTTTCCCGGGCATGTATTCTGGCACAGAAAGGGGCTGACGTGTCATCATTGTCATTCTAAAAGCTCTGACGTTTCTGGAAGAGTTACTGCCTGCCAAGGAACTCTGCTGAATGCTTCCTTTGGAATAGATGTTTAATGTGTACACAAGCTCAAGCAAGATTTCATCACGCTACTCAGAATGGTGCACAATTTAAAACTTATGAATTGTTTATTTCCCTTCTTTTCTTTCAGGTTGAGAAACTGATGAACCAGTGGTGGGGAGGATTGGTTAATAACTTGTGTAAAGTCATGCAGAGAGCCTTTGGAATCCAGTTGGCGTAGCTGGATATATTTGTGGTCTTGGGACAGTGTTGCCTTCTGGGAGTGCTGGCCATTTGCTCTTCAGTAATGTAGGCATCCGTGGGATGATTATGGTTATAGGTCCCAGTAAAAAGAAGACTCTTTTGCTCTTTATTCCTTTGATTCATTAATGGTTGTACCTTAGTAGGTGTGGGTGTGTAGGGACGGGTGTGGGAGGAGGTAGTTGAGGAATGGGGACAAATTGAGTAAAATGTACTATAATTAAGAACAGAATTAAACTTCTGGGAATCTTTTGCTTCTGTTTTAAAACTTGATATCTTTCAATGTCTTTTAGGTTTCTATCATATTTCTATGATGTGGTGAAGAGTAGGGGAGATCTAAATTCTAAAATCCTCTCTGTGTTTGTTAGTTATCTGACCTTGGAAAAGTCATATGACCTCTCAGAGCTTCTGTTTTCTTCTCTCAAGTTGATTCCCTAATCAGTAAATGTTCCCAAGGGCTTTTCCCATCTCTGAATTTTGGTTGTTCTAGGAAAAGGAAATATTTTTAATCCCTTATTTTTAGCCCATCTTCTTCTGAAGCAGAAAGACCTAAATTATTTTCAAAGTTAATGATGAAGGAAAAAATTTAAATTAAAGGATCACGAAATAGACTTCTTGGGAACATTGTCACATTTTTAAGTTCTTTGGCGTAGCTGCTAAGTGATATAGTTGGAGCCTCTGTGGGGCTGTCTCTGACCCACAGTGTGAGCTTTAGCCACTTTGTTATATGTTTCCTATTAAAACTAGATTAGAAGAATGTTTGAATTTATATTATGCACAAGACATCTGGATGGTTTTCATTTTATTGTTCATGTCAAATTTCTCATGAAATGGTAATGAACATGTATGTATGTTTCAGGAAAAAAATGAGCTAACCTTATTGAGAGGTTTTTCTTATACAATACAAATAGGCCTCAATGTAGAATTACCTTATTTGATATTACTTTTTTTTGAAATGTGTTAAGTTCCGTTATTTTTCATGATGTTAACACAGATTTTCAGTACAGGTGTTGATAAGAGTAGAACTTTGGGAAAGGAGAATGAGAAGGAAAGGACAAATGAAATGGCGGATGCCGTTCATTGGTCTGTGTACTCTTAAACACAGACATGCGGAACAGGGTGGGAAACATGGAAATCTTCTAGAGATCCCGAGTAAACACACACTATTAAAACAAATCTCTGACTTGGAACCTCTAATTGTGATAGAGAAAATACAGTGTGTTCTGGAAAAGAACTGTTGTTTCCTGTGAATGTTTATAAAATGTCATTAGAAACATATGTGCTTGCTCCCGCTATTTTGTGTAGAGGCTGGTGTGACCCGATTAGTTCTGTGAGAGCAGCATCTGTAGTGTTGAAACAAAAGTGTTGTGCATTCGCGTCACTTCCTTTGGTAAAATCCATAGAATTGGAGACTATTTATTTATTTATTTGCACTCTTTGGACAAGATTTCAGGCATGAAGCCATTTCCTAGTGTCTTTTTTTCTTTGGACTTTAGATTTACTGTATTATGCTAAATATGTTGTCATAATTTTCTCATGTTTCTAATTTCTTACTGTTTTCTTTGTTTTTAGTACATAATCATTTTTAGAGTTCATTAGTTCTTTAATACATCTATAGATTTAAAAGATCTCATGCTTTAGATATTTCTCTCAGATTGTTCGTAGGCTGTATGTGTAAAATGAACCTTATCAACTCAGTTTTCACCTCATTTACATAATTACTGTTTGCTTATCTGGCTTAAAGAGAGTATTGTCTTAAAGTAGTTTAATTCTGAAATCTGGGTAAAATTAAGTTTCGGCAAACACATGTGACTAGAAATTCGCCCTGGTGTGAGAGAGTGTATTTTTTTTTTGTATAAAAGAGAGTAGAATGAAACTTTTAATTCACAAGTCACTTTTTTCCCTAGTAAATCACAATTTGTGACATTCTGTTGGGTGTTAGAGATAAATGAATTGGTTTATACTGAAAAGAAACTTCATTACATACAAGGTGTACAATATCCCTGATGAACGAAAAAGATAAGTCATAAAGATTGCTTTTAAAAATTAGGAAGTGTTATGATCCTCTCATGTATACAGAGATAGAATTGTAGGGTTTGACTTAAGATAGTTTAGATCAATTTCTTTACTTTCATAACTTCCTAAATCAAAAGTAGTTAGTAAAATCTAAATTAAGATGGAAGAGCTCTGGACTTTGTAAAACCAAATTAAACTTTAAAATTTGTTATTTTATTTCATCATTATTTTGTTTTGCATTTTTTAGCTAGCATTTAATAAAGAAATTATAAAATTTCCAATGGATGTGTTTAGAACTCTGATTATTTTTATAAATCATATCTTTAGTTTTAATAAAAAATATCCTCTTAAGGAAACTATAATTTTTGTTAATTAAAATTTCAAATTTGAAAACAGTCCTGTAATAAAGTACCTTATGTCTACACATGATTTGTCAGAAATTAAGATACCTTATGAAGCTTTAAAAAAAAAACTAGGGTAATACATATTTAGGTAACTGTTTTAACTTAATTTTACAGACTAGTCCTTTTTAGCTCTTTCATACTTTAAGTTCTATTTAAATCTGATCTTTACTGTTTTTTGTTGTTTTAACTTTCTTTTCCTCTTGGTAAGTCCTCTCAGTTGTGCTTTTTATAGATAATCCAAAATTGACCATTTGTCACCACGTCCACACAACTACAGGTATACCCTTAGTAGACGTTTATTGGATTTCCTGCTTCCACTTCTCTCTCCACACAGTCTTTTCCCTGCACTGCAGACATATCTTCTTAGAAACTTGTGCTCCTCTGCCCAGAACCCTCTACTGGTTTCCAGTTTCAAAGTAAAAAGCCAAGTCCTTGGTGTGGCCCTTAGAGTCCTATGTGACTGCCTGTGGCTGCTTCTCTAATCTCATCCCCTCACGTGCTCTTTCTTCACTCCGTTCTAAATACAGGGCTTCCTTACTGTCTTTCTCAAACGTTTTACGTACACTCATACCTCAGAATATTTGCACTTACCATCTTCCTCCCAGGATGACTCTTTCAGATATTTGAATGAGTTGCTCCCATACTTCATTTACTAAAATATTTATCAGAGACTGTCCCTGACCTCTCATATGTAAAATCTATGTGCATAATTGTAGATTTCTATGTCTTTTTCTCATCTTTAACTATTTTCTTAAGCAGGCCTAATTTGATAGTTCTTTTTAGCAACCTGTTTTATTGAATTGTTTCAAAACTTTCACATTAATTTATAGAATCAAAGTCTCTATTTTGTACTGGAAATCACTGCCTGATCTAATATTTTAATAAATCTCATAATATAACTAAGACACAGTTGGCATAAATGTTCTGGGAACTAACACAACTGGTGCTGCTAAAGCTGAAACAACTGGAGGAAGCAGAGTGTGGGCTTTATTTAGAGTTGTCTATTCAACTCAGCATGCAGACGACAAGACATCAGGCAGAGTATTTTATTTTATTTTTTTATTTTTTTGGTTTTTCAATTACAGTTGTCCCATTTTCCCCCATTGCTCCCCCCCGCCCAGCCCACCCCTTCTCCCACAATCATATCCCTCCCCATTGTCCATGTCCATGAGTCATTTATACACGTTCCTTGACTAGACGTTTCCCTTACTTATTCCCCTTCTCTCCCTCCCCCCTGCCCCTTATTGACTGCTATTCTGATCTTTGTTCTATTTAGTTCTTTTGTTTGTGTTGTTCTTTAGTTTCCTGTATTGGGTGATATCATATGGTATTTTTCTTTCTTTGCCTGGCTTATTTCACTAAGCATAGTTCTCTCTAGTTCCATCCATGTTGTCGCAAATGGCAGGAGTTCCTTCTTTCTTTCTGCTACATAGTACTCCATGGTGTAAATGTACCACAGCAGGCAGAGTATTTTAAACAAGTCTTTCTTAATCGTCCAGGAGGTTGATCAAGTTGATCTTAATTAAAAGTGTTCTCATTTGTGCCCTGACTGGTGTGGCTCTGTTGGTTGAGTGTCCTCCTGTGCACCAAAAGGTCACAGGTTCAATTCCTGGTCAGGGCACATGCCTCAGTCGCTGGTTCATTCCCTGGTCAGTGAGCGTATGAGAGGCAACCAATGCATGTTTCTCATATCACTGTTTTTCTCACTCCCTTTCCCTCTCCATAAATTAATAAAATTTAAAAAATAAAAAGTTCCATTTGGAATTTAAAACAGGAACTGAAATAAACTTAGCTTGATTATGTATAAAAAAGCTCTTCTAGATTATTTGTATTGTTGGGTTAGTTCATCTTGAAAATAAACTATATACTGGTAATTATCCATAGTAGAAACTTTAATATGAAGTTATGTATGTTTTACCACAATAAAGAAAAACTAAAATAAAAATATACCTAGCACTTATATTTTAATGTAAATAAAATCTGACAATATTGTTTAGCGTGGAAGAAAAAAAATTATGGAATTAGAAGACTTGTATTTATGTAATATAGTAGTCTCCTCTGGTCCCCCCTTATCTGTAGTTTCAGTTTCGCGAGGTCAACTGCATCCAAACCTATGAAATGAAAAATTCCAGCATTCAACAATTTATAAATATTTAGTTGCACGCCATTCTGAATAGCATAATGAAATCTCATGTCATCCAATTCTGTTCTACCCAGGATGTGAAACATCCATTTGTTCAGCATATACATACTTTATGTATGCTACCTGCTCTCAGTTGTCAGATTGGTTACCAGATATTGTGAGAGAGAGACCACATACATATAATTGTTATTACAGTATGTTGTAATAATTATTCATTTTAATGTGCTATTGTTAACCTCTTATTGTGCCAAATTTATAAAGTTAACTTTATGAAAGGTATGTATGTATAGGAAAAAGCATAGTATATATAGGATTCAGTACTATTTGTGGTTTTAGGCATCCACTAGGGGTCATGGAACAAACATATTGGACACAGATAAGGGGGGACTGCTGTACTAGTTCCTCCATGAATTATTTAATACATTTAGGCAAATCATTTACATTTTCTTAGTTGTAGTTTTCTTTTCAAGTCTGTTGTATTGATTATGCTGTTACAGTTGTACCAATTTTTTTTATTTTTGCCCCATGCACCTGGTACCCCTCTTCCTTCCAGTAATCCTTCCCCCCTTAGTTCATGCTCATGGCTAGTGCATGTAAGTTCTTTGGATTCTCCCTTTCCTATACTATTCTTAATATCCTCCTGTCCATTTTGTACCTACCAATTATGCTTCTTGATCCCTGTACCTTTATC
The DNA here is from genome assembly GCF_987537825.1 of Furipterus horrens. Taxonomy (NCBI): domain Eukaryota; kingdom Metazoa; phylum Chordata; class Mammalia; order Chiroptera; family Furipteridae; genus Furipterus; species Furipterus horrens. The sequence goes on along the minus strand of NW_028327172.1, from coordinate 121,527,532 downwards.
CCCCTTCTTTCCCCCCACCACCCCTGCTTATAATCCTCCAAATAATGTCCATACCTATGATTCTGTTCCTGTTCTGGTTGTTTGCTTAGTTTGTTTTTGCTTTTATTTTTTAGATTCAGTTGTTGATAGTGGTGAGTTTGTTGTCATTTTAATGTTCATAGTTTTGATCTCCTTTTTCTTAAATAAGTCCCTTTAACATTTTATATAATATGGAATGGAGATGATGAACTCCTTTAGCTTTACCTTGTCTGGGAAGCCCTTCATCTGCCCTTCCATTCTAAATGATAGCTTTGCTGGACAGAGTAATCTTGGTTGTAGGTCCTTGTTTTTCATCACTTTGAATACTTCTTGCCAGTCCCTTCTTGCCTGCAAAATTTCTTTGAAAAATCAGCTGATAGTTCTATGGTAACTCTTTTGCAGGTAACTCTCTTCTTTTCTCTTGTTTCTTTTAAGATTCTCTATTTATATTTAACCTTTGGTATTTTAATTACGGTGTATCTTGGTGTGGTCCTCTTTGGGTTCAGCTTGTTTGGGACTCTCTGTGCTTCCTGGATTTGTATGTCTATTTCCTTTGCCAAATTAGGGAAATCTTCTTTGATTAGATTTCATATAAGTTTTCAATTTCTTGCTCTTCCTCTTTGCCTTCTGGCACCCCTATGATCCAGATGTTGGTATGTTTAAAGTTGTCCAAGAGGCTCTGAAGCCTCTCATTTTTTTAAAATTCCTGTGTCTTCTTTTTGTTCTGGTTGAATGTTTATTTCTCCTTTTTGTTCCAAATCTTTGATTTGAATCCTGGCTTCCTTCCCTACACTGTTGTTTCCCTGTATATTTTTCTTTAGTTCACTTTGTGTAACCTTCACGTCTTCCTTTATTTTTTGGCTGTACTCAATCATTTTTCTAAGCATTCTGATCACAGTGTTTTGAACTTTGTATTTGATAGGTTGGCTATTTCCATTTTGTTTAGTTCTTTTTCTGGGATTTTGTACTGTTCTTTTATTTTGGCCATATTTCTTTGGCTCCTCAATTTGACAGCCTCCCTGTGTTTTTTTTTCTGTTTATTAGGCAGAACTGCTTTGACTCTGTTTCTTGGTAATGTGGCCTAATGTAGTAGTTGTCCTATAGGGTCCAGTAGCACAGCCTCCCTTATCAACCAAGTTGGGTTCTCAAGGTCCGCCCTTCATGCGGGCTGAGTAAACCCTCCTCTTGTAGTTGAGCCTTGGTTGCTGTTGGCAGGTCAATGGGAAGGGATTTAGCCAGGCCAGTCAGTTGCAAGGACTGGCTGTGCACACTGACCACCAGCCTCCTCCCTCTGTGGAGGATCACCTGTGCAGGGGCAGGGTGGTGGTGCTCCAACATGGCCTGTAGCTATCCATTGGGTGTGCTGGACCTGGGTTTCCTGGGTGGTGCAGGCCAAGGTCAGCCCGACCTGTGTTTTGCCTGGGCCACCCTCCATGAACTATAATGCAATCTGTAATGGCTTCTGCTTGTGCTGGGTGAAGCCAAGCTGTGAATCTAGGCTGGCTGCTGCAAGTGCCAGGCCTGGAGCTCACTGAGGCCAGCTGTTGCTTGTTTGATAGGATTTAGGAAGTTGTGAAACAGGAACCAAGACCAGCCATTCATATAGAAAAGCAGCTTGGGTGGGCCAGTAAGTTGGGTGGGGTGGAGTCTCTGGGTATCTCCAAGGTGGGTCACACAGTGTTAGCCAGGTTGATGGAGTCTCAGATATAGCACCAGCCTGCTGGCTCTATGGCTCTGTGGAGAGAGGGTTTAGAAAAGAGACAATGGTCTCTGCTGGCCTTGATGCCAGACACTTCAGTTTCTCCCTGTATGCCGCTGGTGTCTTTCAAGCTGCTACCCTGGTGCTAGAGCTCAGAGGCAGTGAGTCTGAGTAGGTGAGTCTGCGTATGGGTTCTTTAAGAGGGACTGCTTGGGGCTCCAGCAGTTTCTTCCACTGACTCACTCCCCACTGGTTTTTGCAGCCGGAAGTTGTGGGGATGTGTCTTCCAAGCACTGGAACCCTGGGCTGGGGGGCCTGGTGTGGGACTGGGAAACTTCACTCCTGAGATGTCCCTCCCAAATTTTTATCCACCACATGTGGGTGCGAGACCAGCCCATTCCATGCCTGTGCCCCCTTTTAACCATCTCGATGGAGGTCACTTCTTTAAATCCATAGTTGTCTGACTTGAATTCAACTTGATTTCTGATGGTCTAGCTGATGGTTGTTCTATATTTTACTTATAATTTTGATGTGGTTGTGTGAAGAGGCGAGTCACGTCTGCCTACGCTGCCATCGTGACAGGATCTCTCTTAGCTGTAGTTTTCTAATGTTCTGCATGAATGTGCTTATTCTTCTTAACTCTCACAAGTTTTGTGAGGAGCAAATAAGGTTATTTATATAAAAGTCTTTTATAAGCTGTAAATCAGTTTATAGGTTTTAGGTGGAATTTTTCATATTTTCAGAAGAGTAAATCACTGAACTGACAACTGGTATTGGATTTAAGATTTTGGTTTGAGGCACTTGTATTGAGGTTTTTTAAATGTTTAAATTGCTTATTTTCAATTTTGGAGTTTTTTTTCGGTGAAAATCTAGCTCCCCCCAACCCAGGATATAATTATTTGAGAATGATAAAGTTCAGCTTATATTCGGAGAATTCATTTCTTATTGGTATTATTAAAATTTGCAGGTTTTTATTACTGTATTTGCTTAACAGATCCTCTTCATAATCTTTGAAGAGAAAGCCTCCTAAGCTGAGATAGATATTGAATAACTTAGCTTTTCCTTTCTTATTTGATGTCAGTAAATTAAAAATCAGTTGTTGAAACAAGTTTATACATGGGACAGAGAATGGCAGATTGGGTCAAGTACAATGATGAGGCCATAAGCCAAATTTAAGTTATAGAAACTCATTTATTTAAGTGCCTTTCTGATTGCTCACCTTGAGTGGACTAAAAAAAATTTCTCCTTCGAATAAGAAAACAGTGCATTGGAGGAACTCAGTATTACCTGATTTACAGATATATATATATATATATATATATATATATATATATATATATTGTGTGTGTGTACAAAAACAGAGAAAGGATGTAGGAAAATGAGCAATACAAAGCTCACCTTGGAAGGAACTCTTAAAAAGATGAGCAAAGAAATAATCAGAAATTGAAGAGGAAACAGCATGTATTAGGTGAAATATTTATTAAATGTTCTATTTGTGGCATGACAACGACTTCTATGACTAGGATACGATGTAATACTAAAAAGATTCTACTGTCTTAAACATTTTCCATAATTTAATCAGTAACTACATATTGACCATGATTAATCGAGCAAGTATAGCCTGTGTTAGCTTTCAAGTGATTCTTTTCCCTCTTAGTCGTAATGTTTCTGCTCTTTGCTCCAGAATTACTTTAGGTAGACGTGTGGCCCATTGAGCTAGTGTAAAGTTTTAAATTTGAGAGCCTTTAGACAGCACACTGCCTACTGCTTGCCGTGGTCTCTGCCACCCCTAAGGTGTCTGCCGCGCCATGCTCATTTCACTTCCATGAAACATCTGGCCTCTAGAAGACCTATGTAACTCTTGCTAAACCTTTCCACAGTAGGCAAAAGGCAAGCATAAAAAGCAAAAGGACAATTTCTGTTTGTTTAACCCATGCCTGCAAAATGTGTACCTTTCCTGACTGCCTAGTGAGAGAGGGGTTCCCACAAGGCTTGGGTGAGCAAGTCAGAAACCATGTGCTCTTTAAATTATCCCTGCGCATTTGTTTTCTTCTGATTTTAGTTCTCACTTTCTAATTTTTCAGTGTTTCCAGGTCTGTTTGTCATTTGCTATAATATATTATGCTAAATTAAGCATTCAGCCACAGTCTGGTGGAGAGTAAAGACTTCTAGTTTTATCTAGTTATTTGTCATACTTTCTGAATTGATATTTATTGGAAGGGATACAGTCCTTGGGAACCTTTTATGGAGAGGGATTCTATTATTAATACACTAATATCCAATTATTTAAAAATGAATATCCTCAAAATGTAGTGGGTAAGCTGCTTACATGATAATAAAACTTAAAAATAAATCCCACAAATCATTATAAATTAAAAACTCTATGAACCATCCACATATCACCCTGTTTAAAATTGCCCCATCTGCATTCTTTCTTACTCTGCTGTTCTTCATTGGACTTTTTGCCGCTAGCATACACATATTACGTATTTGTTTCTTTCTTTGTTGTCTGCGTCTGTCTACTCTGTGAGCAGTGAGAGCAGGGACTCGTTTTCCATTACTGTTCTCTTTCACTGCTTCGAACAGCATCTGACACAATGAATGAGGAACTTAGTAAATAGTTGGTAGATACATTCGTGAAACCTTTCTCATCCAACTTTAGTTATGTTTTCTTCTCCGTGCTGCCCTCTCCTTTCTATTTCCAGTGTTCCTTTCGCTTAATGTTTCTAAACCGCTGACCCTGGTGTAACTTTCCCTACTTTAAGCCCTCTGTTGCCCACTGAATGACATCTGCTTTAAGCACATCTCACTTAATCTTCTTACTTCATTGCATTTTGTTGTCTGTTCCTTTAATTAGACCACTGAACTCCTTGAGGAAAAGAACTTTGTTGTTCTCATCTACTGTACCTAACACAGTGTCTGAAAATGCTCAAGAAGTGTTTGTAAAGCAATAATATTTACATTGCAAACTGAAGTCTGGAAGAGATAGGATGTAAGTTGATGATTATGCTGCCAGTTAGCAGAGTCGGACTAGACCCCATGTTTTCTGACTCCCTCAGTTCAATGCTCTACCATGAATAGGAATGAATTTTGATTTTTAACAAAAAGTATTCTTGTGTCTTCACTTACAGATATTGATGATGTTAAGAAGTACAAACCAGGTTATTTGGAAGCTACACTTCATTGGTTTAGATTTTATAAAGTGCCAGAGGGAAAACCAGAAAACCATTTTGCTTTTAATGGAGAATTCAAAAACAAGGTGAAGATGATCATCTTTATTTTAAAATGTACCTCGTGATCCCCGTGCAATACTTTTTCATTCCTGGGGTTTCTTATATGAATATTTGTATATAGCATGAAAACAAATGTTTTTATAACTTTTATACTTACAAACATTATATCATTTTTATTAAAAGATTTTTTTTCAGGCTGATAAGTATCTATATCCATCTATCTATCAGTAGCTCTTTAATTAAGAAAATGAAAGATTTTCATGATGAGTCTAATTCGTCAATTTTCTATGAAGAAGACCCTTCTATTTACTGTTCTGGAGAGGAGACAGTTACTTACTTTTCATGTAAATTGATGAAAGCTTATCTCCCTTGTGCTCATTCTACCATGACCGAATTAAGCTGCTAATTTAAGGAAGCTCGTGAATTATCTTGCTGTTGTAGGATTTTTCTATTAGAGTACCATAAGTGTCCCTAATATGACATAAATGGAGAAAATAGGCCAAAAAACTAAGGTATATGAAACATGGGATAGTTGAATTGTACATTATAAACCAACATTTAAGTGGGTGTGAATAAGTAAATTATGTTTTGTTAATAAGTCATGTTAATGAAAACTAAAATTTACAATTAGTATTTTGCTGGACCCAGTAGTTTTTAAAGGGCATATTAAAAGAATCTTTAAGATTTTGAGGACTTTTTATAGGATTATTAAGTATAAATATGAAACTGTTCAGTAAAATTTATTTACAAAAACAGGTGGCAGACTAGATCTGGCCCATAGGCCTCGTTTGCCGACCCCTGATTCCAAGTGTCTCATTACATTCTGTTTTAAAAATGAAGAAATTAAGATTTAGTGAGATCAAGTAACTTGCCTAAAGTCAAACTGCTGATAATTAAGGATGCCAGAATTTATACGCAGGTTTGCCTGACTCCACAGCATGTTCTTATAGTAAGTATAATGTTATTATATACCTTGTTAGTATAATGATGCGATTGCGATGTCTTCTTTTTCTTTTTTTGGTTTGGAACTAGGCTTTTGCTCTTGAAGTTATAAAATCTGCTCATGAATGTTGGAAAGCATTGCTTATGAAGAAGTGTGATGAAGGGGCTATAAATTGGTAAGAATCTATCTTTTCCACATAATATTATTATTAATTGTCACTAAACAGCCATTACTCAGGTCTGATTGTTTTAAAGAGAATTGCAATTTTTTTCCACTTAAAAACACGTACAGAGCACCTGTTTGGAAGACATTACTAAGTGCTGGGCACCGTGAAACTAGTAACTGACACCATGTCAGTTCTCAAGGGATTCATACTTTGGCAGAGGCGTTTATAATAACGTTATTACACTATATTGTGGAATGTCCAAAGATGGAATAAAAAACATTAACAAAGTTTCAACATGCAAACATATGTTTACATTATTTATCTTATAACTACCACATTATTTCTTGTTAAGAACAGTAAAAGCCTTCTTATCCATTAAGATTTGGATCACTGGCTGATTGATTCAGCAATATCCCACCCTTAATCTGCAGCTTTGCTTTCCATGGTTTCAGTTACCTGGAGTCAACTGCAGTCTGAAATATTAATGGAAAAGTCTAGAAAAAAATTGTAAGTTTTAAATTGACACTGTTCTTAGTGTGATGAAATCTCACATTGTTTTGCTCCATTCAATCCATGATGTGAATCATCCCTTTGTCCAGTGTATCCACACTCTGTACACTCCTCACCCATTAGTCACTTAGTAGCTGCTCAGTTATCAGATTAGTTATCAGAAAGAGAGACCATATTCATATAACTTTATTATTATTTTAGAGTATATATTAGAATATAATGTTATAATTGTTCTATCTTATTATTATTTGTTAATTTATCTTTTTAAAAAATTAATCCTTGCCTGAGGATACATTTATTGATTTTAGAGAGAGAAGAAGGGAAGGAGGGAGGAAGGGAGAGAGAGAGACATCCATGTGAGAGAGTCATATCGGTTGGTTGCCTCCTGTACAGGCTCAGACCAGGGACCGAACCGGAACCTAGGTGTGTATTCTGACCTGGAGTCAGACCCGTGGCCTTTTGGTGCATGGGTTGACACTCCAGCCAACTGAGCCATACCGGCTAGGGCGTTAATTTCTTACTATGTTTAATTTATAAGTTAAACTTTATCATAGTTATGTGTGTATAGAAAAAATGTAGTGTATACAGAGTTGGTTACTATCTGTGGTTTCAGGCATCCACTGGGGTCTTAGAACATGTCCCCTGCAGATAAGGGGGGACTCCTATACTTTATGAATTTGTGTCCTCTAGAAGTTCCTTGAAAGCAATCGAATAAAGCTACCTTAATCATCTCAGTTTCTTACCTGACATGTAATAGCTATTTAGTAAATACCCACTGGGGTAAATTGTTGAATAATATTTTAAAGCCACCAAATATTATTGTGTTTTTAATTCAGTAGCGACTCTTGTGTTTCTAGGAGCACTACATTTATTCAGTTCTTTACTTGATATTTTGAGTAATTATCTTTTTCCCAAGTTTTGTTATTTTTATTCTGTTTTTCCACTGTTTAATGTTTACTCTGAAAGCTACATAAAGAATGTCATTATTTCTATTCTTACCTAAAATAATGTTAAACTCTATTGTAAGACAAATATAGTTTTTGCCATTTGGGACTACTCTTAATTGCCTCTCACCCTGTCTTCAGCCACAGTTTATTTATCTATCTTACTTTTAAAAAATCTAAATTGTATTGTTCATTTTACCAGTTCATTTATTTGCTTATTTATTTTAGAGAAGGGGGAGGGAAGGAGAAAGAGTAGGAGAGAAACATCCATGTGTGGTTGCCTCTCACTCTCCCCAGCCAGGGACCTGGCAACCCAGCCATGTGCCCTGACTGGGAATTGAACTGGCAGCCCTTTGGTTACAGGCTGGTGCTCATTCCACTGAGCCACACCAGCCAGGGCACCAGTTTATTTTACTTTACTAAAAATTGTTTATTGTGATATAAATTTTTCAGGTTTTGATTGATTCTCAAATGCCCTTCTGGTTGTAAAACTGCTTTAATTCAGTTACTTATAAATTGTTTTACATATATTGCAACTACTCTCCTGTTTAATATGTTTTATACAGCACTGTCAAAATTATCTTTGAAAAATGTAAATGCAATTGTCATTTTTATTCTTAAAAACTTCATATGGTTCCCTTCCAGTATAGATCATACCCAGCTCTTCTGTGCATTAAATAATGTGTCCACCCCTGCTTGTGTAGCCCTGTGTTCTGTCCCCTCCTACCTCACTGTCTTTCCTCCATGAACACCTGCTCGTTCTTCAAGAAGCAGCTTAGACATAATCTCTGTGAAGAATTTTTATTTTTTTTCTGGAGAGAATTAACTATACTCTCACCTGGGCACTTATATCACAGCTGTACACACCTCTGGTGAACTTGGGGTGGTTTATTATTATATTTTTATCCTCTAAATTGACTGTACCTCAACACTTAGTGACAGGACTTAACACACATTAGGTAGTTGATACTTACTGAATGAAAATATCTGTGTGTGTGTGTGTGTGTGTATGTTTGCCTCTAAATTATTGAGGTCTTAAGTTGTTTATTTTTACCTTTCTGGAGGAAGGTGGGTTTGATTGTATACAGATAGCTCCAACCCTTTCACCTTTGTGTAGCTTTCCGCCAGTGTCACTTTTCTCCTACATCCTTGGGGGGTGGCAGGGTTAGGGTTATAGTCTAAAACTATTATCATTCTTAGGTCTCTGTCTCTCTCTCTCCTTTTTTCTTCATTACTTTGCTGTAGAATGAAAAGCTTGAGCAAATCTATATCCTGAACCCTGTCTTTGGAATTCTTATGAGCCTGAGCCTTTGTCTGATTTCAAATTGTCATGAAAAAAATAATTTCTCTTTACTAAAGTTCTATATTGTTGGCTGTAAATTTCAACTTTTATGTGTCTGTTTATTATTCACAGGTAATTTTATATTTGTTTTTATTTAATCAATTATTTTTGCACTATCATGTATCTATAATATGCTTTATTATTTTAAAATGCAGTTAGGGTTTGTTGTGCACCACACTTTTGGTATTGCTCATCTGTTGCTCAGATGTCATCTCTGCTTATTTTGGTGAGTAAGATTGTATACGGACTATATAGTGAAATTTACAACAAAATATTTGGGATTTTATTATAGAAAGGAAAGCAGTACATTCCTTTCAGTCACATTTAATATCATTTGAAGCAGACACCATCAGCTTAATCATCTTTCCTTTCAGGGACTTCCCTGCCTCTTCTCTTGTGGGCCTTGGTCAAGTATGAGCTAATGGGAACCCTAAACACTGTGCACTCCAGGGAGGCCCTGGGGCTCAATATCGGATCCCCAGCATCTAGATATGGTTTAGTTTTCATGTTAAAAACAGTGCATTTACAGTAATGTATTTGCTATACACTCTGCTTTCTTTTTGCCTTATTCTTTTTAAATTTTGTTTTGACTTTCTTTAGGGAAACATCTGAGTTATAAGACTTTACTTTTTTCAGTTTTTAGTTAAACATAGGATGTAGAAAAGAGATTAAAAAGTAGTTTAGTCTTAAAGATGATAATGCCAACTTTCATCAATTTTATTCATGTCAAGAATGGAAATAAATTCTACATTTTGAGTCTGGGTAGAAAGCAAACTGACCAGTTATGATAATTGTTAAATACCCAATGTCTACTTAGAGATAGATGTAGTTAAAAATATAATAAATAGATCTTCTTATCATACACATTCCAACATATTTCACAAATCATTGCAAAAATAAATTTGATAATGTATCTCTCATAGACCCACTTCTGTTAAAAATTAATTGTGCTTAACCCTCTTCTTACCACCTCTTTCTGTATCTATATTAATGTGCTGATTTCTTGGATGAAATTTATGTTTGAAAGAGTGATGCCTTTGCTTTCACCTAGGAAGGAGTGTGTAGCATGCTTGTGTAGAGAGCACGCTGTTCCACATTGGGTGGAAAGGCTTTTGCCTTTACAATAGTCTGTCTCTATAGCGTGGTTCACTTATTGCGGCCTCACTGTATTGCGGGATTTTTAAAAATGTTACATTTAATTATTTATCGCGGATTTTTCGCTATATTGCGGGATTTTGTGGTACTGTAAACGTATATTGTTAAAGTTATGTAGGTTTAAGAGTGTAGAATATGTTTAAGAACATAAGTAGTATGTTCTAATTTACTGATTAGAGGCATGGCACTTGGAGGACATTTAAGAGATGTTTATTGTTGGGTGAGTATACCCAAGCAGGGTATTGGTAGTATCTGCTTAGAAGGTTACACTGCCAGTTTTCTATTTTAGCCTGTAAATGCTGCCCTCAAGACTGTAAAGGAGGAAAGAGGAAGGACATCTCTAAAATCAGAGAAGGAAAACTCTGACTCCAAAAAACCTCCGCTGCCTTGCGGCATACCTCTTCAGGGGAAAGGCTAAGGGAGTAAACCCCGACAGAAAATCCGGAGCCGGAGTCCCTAAGGCGGTTTGACATTGTAGTCAACACCGGCAACTCCTGCGGCGCACCTGAAGCCAAGCTGTATTGACTTTGTCTTTCCCTTGGACCCTTCAGCTGGGAAGAGAGGGGGGGTCTGCTGCATGGGCAACAGCAGACCCTCCATATCACCCTGCCCAGGCTCTGTAGCTTCAGTTTCACTTGAGAGGACACTCCAGCGTCATCACAAGATGTCGACTCATCACGGGAGGAGACAGATACCGGTTATAAGCTCATCCGATTGGCAAAGGAAACGAGCGCCAGGGGTCTCCTCTGACGGTGGGAGAGGTCATCGCACCTCACTGGACAGCTACTGTCTCGCCATGGCTCGCCTGCCCCACTGGGTGCGTGGGGATCAGAGAGGCGCCTCTCGAAAAGTGGGCCACAAAACACCCGCACCAGTTAATTCCAAGCAAACAACAAGAAAGAAGCCTCCGGCTCTTCGCCTCGCTAGCTGGAACATCAGGACCATGTGCCCCGGACTTACTACAGACCTTCCGTGGATCAAGGGTGCCAGGAAAACCGCTGTCATCGATAGGGAACTGGCACGACTAAACATCGACATTGCGGCTCTACAGGAGACCCGGTTGGCCGACAACGGAACTATCAGAGAAACCAACTACACCTTCTACTGGCAAGGGAAGTCTCCGGACCAACCAAGACAGCACGGTGTTGGGTTCGCTGTGATGAACACGCTTGTTAACTCCATAGAGCCACCCACAGGAGGCACAGAGAGATTACTTACCCTCCGATTGTCAACAACTTTCGGCCCAGTCAGCATTCTTAGCGCGTATGCCCCAACCCTCTGCGCCACCACCGAAGAGAAAGAACAGTTCTACCATGCACTGGACGAAGCGTTATCCAAGATTCCCAGAAGTAACGCTCTCTATCTCCTTGGAGACTTCAACGCAAGAGTAGGAGCCGACCACATGGCCTGGCCCACCTGCCTTGGAAACTTTGGGAGAGGAAAGATCAATGAGAATGGTCAGCGACTGCTTGAGCTCTTGTGTCACCACGGCCTGTGCGTGACAAACACATTCTTCAAGTGCAAAGAGATCCACCAGGTGTCATGGAGGCACCCCCGCTCCCGCCATTGGCACCAGCTTGACCTCGTCATCACCAGAAGAACGGATATTGGCAGCACCCTCCTCACCCGCAGCTACCACAGTGCAGACTGCGACACGGACCATGCCCTCGTGGTAAGCAAGGTGCGCATAACGCCAAAGAGGTTGCACCACTCCAAGATGAAGGGTCGCCCACGCATCAACACCAGTTGTGCCAGCAACCCAGTTAAGACCCAGCAATTCATCAACAAGATGGAAGATGCACTCGGCGAGGGAGTGGCGGCAGATGACATTATCGAATCCAATTGGCCACGTCTCCGCGAGGCCATATACAACTCCGCCATTATTGCTTACGGGAAGAAAGAGCGGAAGAACGCTGACTGGTACGAGGCTCACTGGGAAGAAATGGAACCCGTGATCGAGGCTAAGAGGAAGGCCCTACTGGCTTACAAGGTCACGCCCACTCCCAGTACACTTCAAGCTCTACAGGCTGCCAGGAGCAAAGTCCAGAAGACCGCCCGCCACTGTGCCAACACCTATTGGCTAAACCTGTGCAGAAGCATCCAGGAAGCCGCCGATATAGGCAACGCACGAGGAATGTATGAGGGTATCAAGAAGGCAACAGGCCCAATCCCCTCCAAGATCGCCCCCCTTAAGTCCAAGACAGGTGAGGTCATCACTGACCAGGAACAGCAAATGCGGCAGTGGACCGAGCACTACCTCGAGCTGTACGCAACGAAGAACACCATAACAGACACTGCTCTTAAAGCCATCCCAGACCTACCAGTCATGGAGGAGCTAGACACCCCACCTACTGCGGCAGAGCTCGGCAAAGCCATCGACCGCATCGCTTGCGGGAAAGCACCAGGAAGCGACGGAATCCCTCCAGAAATCCTAAAGAGCGGGAAACCAGTCCTGCTACAGCCGCTCCACCATCTACTCTGTCTCTGCTGGAAGGAGGGTTACATCCCCCAGGATATGAGAGACGCCAACATTATCACCATGTACAAGAACAAAGGAGACCGCAGCGACTGCAACAACTACCGGGGCATCTCTCTCCTCAGCGTCGTCGGCAAAGTATTCGCCCGGGTCGCTCTTGCCCGCCTGCAGACCCTTGCTTCCCGCGTCTACCCAGAGTCCCAGTGTGGCTTCAGAGCTGGCCGATCAACAGTGGACATGATCTTCTCCCTACGCCAGCTGCAGGAGAAGTGTCACGAGCAGCATAAACCACTCTACCTCGCCTTTATTGACCTCACGAAGGCGTTTGATCTGGTCAGTCGAAGCGGACTCTTCAGCTTGCTACGGAAGATTGGCTGTCCACCACATCTGCTTGCTGTGGTCATGTCCTTTCACGACAACATGCACAGCACGGTGTCCTACAACGGCGAAACCTCTGAGGCCTTCCCAGTCAGCAGCGGAGTAAAGCAGGGCTGCGTCCTCGCGCCTACGCTGTTCGGAATCTTCTTCTCCATGCTCCTCCAATACGCCTTTAAGGACTGCAGCGAGGGTGTCTTCATTCAAACCAGATCCGATGGCAAGCTCTACAGCCTGGCCCGTCTACGAGCCAAGACCAAAGTCAAAGAGGTGCTCATCCGTGAGATGCTCTTCGCCGACGACGCAGCTTTGACATCACACTCCGAAGAGGGACTCCAGCAGCTAGTCACTTGCCTTTCCCACGCATGCAAGGAGTTCGGACTAGCCATCAGCCTGACGAAGACGAATGTTATGGCTCAAGGCACAGGGACTCCCCCATGCATCACCATCGACGGATACACCCTGGAGGTTGTCAACGACTTCACTTACCTCGGGTCCACCATCTCGAGCTCTCTGTCAGTCGACTTGGAGGTCAACCGGAGAATCGCCAGGGCAGCCACAGTTATGGCCAGACTGAACCGGCGAGCGTGGAACAATTCCAGCCTCACTGAGAAAACCAGACTGCGCATCTACCAAGCCTGCGTACTCAGCACTCTCCTCTATGGCAGCGAGACGTGGACCACCTACGCAAGGCACGAAAGGAAACTCAACAGCTTCCACATGAGGTGCCTGCGACGCGTCCTGCATGTCGCCTGGCAGGATAAGGTCCCCAACACCGAGGTGCTGAAGCGAGCCAATATGAGCAGTTTGCATGCAGTTCTTAGCGAGAGACGCCTCAGGTGGCTTGGCCATGTCAAAAGAATGGATGCAGGCCGTATCCCCAAAGACCTCTACGGCGAGCTAGCAGAAGGCAAGAGGATGACAGGGCGCCCAAAACTGCGGTTCAAAGACATCTGCAAAAAGGACATGACACAATGCTCCATCAATCTCAACACATGGGAAGTTCAAGCAGATGACCGCCTAGCCTGGAGGCTCGCGGTCAGGCAAGGTACGTCACGTGCAGAGGCTGCACGCAACGAGGAGGCGGTCCAGAAAAGATCGAGGCGGAAGCAGCGTCAACAGCAGCAACAACGGCCATCTGCCTTCACCTGTACCAAGTGCGGCAGGGATTGTCACTCCCGAGTCGGACTGCACAGCCATTCTCGGCGGTGCAGATAGACTCTCAAGAAGCTACGCCATCGTCTCTCGAGACGGACGGCTGCCACGACGACGACGACGACGACGATAAGTAGTATTTATAAAAGTGTGGAAAAGGTTTATAAGGGAGTGGGAAAGGATAATAAGAGACTGGGAATGGTTTATAATCTGTGAGAAGGGTTTATAAAGCCTTAAAATCTATATAAATACTAAAATAAAGGTAAGGTTCCTTCTTCGCGGATGTTCGCCTATCGCAGGGGGGTCTAGAACGTAATACCCGCGATAAGTGAGGGAGTGCTGTATAGAGCCTTTATTCATCGTGGACGGAGCTGCTCTTACGCCTTACTGAACTTCCTTACTTGTAAAAAAACTGAGTTTTCATGTCCATATGCTTTTCTATTGCCACTCTTAGCTCAATTACCATACCTTTCTGAGAAAGAGATTCCACAGTGTCTTTCAGTGCTAGTTACAATGCTAATCGCTTCACTTAGAGGAAAGTCTTCCTTGTCATTGTCATTCTATGGGTCACATTTATTTTTCGCTTCTTCAGTGCAGGTGAAATGTTGTTTTAGCCTTTTCTATGTACCAGGAAATTATTTAGATTTGTATATTATTATTTAAATTTTTTTTAAATTTGGGAGAGTGCAGTGCTAGGGAACATTTGTTTAACCTTGCCTGAAAGAAAATACAAAAATCTCAAGTTTTCCTAATTTATATTCACTCAGGTCCTTTTCACTAGTTAGAATCATACTGTTGGTGTGGAGCATTTCGAGTTGCCTTTGTTTTTGGTAATTGTTCCTTTTTTATCCTGTGTAATAATAACATTCTCTTTTCATTTGTAGCACAAATGTGCAGGTGTGCGATAGTCCTTTCCGTTGCACTCAGGAGGAAGCAAGAGCATTGGTTGAATCGGTAAGGGGAAAATGTCCTTTACTCTTATAAACGTCATGAGAAAAATCTTGCAGAATTTCTGAAAAGTCTAGCACTGACATGTATCAAGTCTTTGGGGAAGCATAAAGTGAAAAAACAACATTAAAATCTATTTTTTTTAATCCAGGGAATTTAAATGAAGAACCTTTCGGTTGAATAATTAAATTTTCTTTTCTAAAGTATATTAACCATTTAATTAATTTCACATGATGCCGTTTTTCTTAATGCTACCAACTTATTGTTTATGCACGTGTTCTCTTCTGTGCCGCACGGTTCTCAGGAGTCCCCGCCGTTCAGCGCTGCCGTGCAGAAGCCTGCTGGTACAGGCGCATTTGGGCAAGAGAAATGCAACAAGGAGGACTCCCTTTTCTTTCATTTCATTGGACTATCTCCAGGCAGTCCATATCCTAGCTAAGAAGAGATCCTTGGATTTTTACATGTCCTACTGATTTTGCTGCCTGGTAACAAGTGAATTTATTAGTAAATTAGTACTTTATTTGATACCACTAAATAAGAAAATTCATATTAGAAAAATCAAGTAATATTGCTATATAAAGTGTTTTTACAAATGAGCTTAGGCCAGGAATACCATTTGTAAATTAAATGAAAAAATAATAATTATGAGGTAGGAAACTGGTGAATTTAGATGTTTACTTCAGGAACAACAAGCATGTTTCCTCACTATGGCTGCTTTGATTTTTTTTCCCCCACTAATTCAGCAACTATTTAATTAGTGCCTCCTATGTGTGGAGAGATTCTAGGTACTGGGGATGTAACATTAACAAAAAGATATAAAACCCTTGCCCTTGTATAGCTAGTTGGGAAGATGGATAATAATTAAATACACAAGTAAAATGTACAGTGTCTCAGAGGGTGATAAATGCTATGATGAAAATCGAGTAGGGAAGAGTGCCGGGAGGGGGAAGGGAATTGTAGTTATTAAAAAAAAAAAAAAAAAACGGTAATCAGGGACAGCTGCCGCGAGGAGAGGACTGCCCTGAGTCAAGATTCTTAGAAGGTGTGGGAATGAGCCAAGTGTCTAGCGGAAGGAAGAGCATTCCAGGCCACAGTCCCAAAGGCCATGAGGCAAGAGGATGCCGGAAACGTTCTAGAAATACTCGAGGAACCACAGTGACTGGTAGAGAGAGTCTAGGGGACAAAAGAGGAGATAAGATTATAAATGTTTGGCTCCAGGGGTTGGAAATGAAGGCAAAGTGCAATATTATGAAAGACCTTGTAATATAGTCTGTGAAGATTCTTTTAAGAATTTTGTTTCTCATTCTGAATGAGATTGGGAACCATTGGAGGGTTTTGAGCAAAATGAGAGATATGATATGACTTAGACTTTAACAAGACACTCTGTGTTGCTGAGAAGGGACTGGAGAGAGGTAAGGGAAGATGCATAGAAGCCATTTAGTAATGAAGCCACCATATATTTATTTTCTTCACATTTTCAATTTTGTATCCAGATTACATTCTGAATTTAGTCCTCATCAATATGTACTATTAGTTCTTTAAGGGAATAAAAACAAAAAAATTTTAATCTTTGCCCAAGTAGTCTCAGCAATTCAGATTAAGAATATTCCATCTATTTTGGTTTTGGATCTATATATAATACATATAATAGATACTTGTCTTAAAATTAGCTTTAAAATTAAAGTTTCTATCTTACATTCTGTTTTTTTCAATTGTTTTCTATCATATTACTAGGGAAACGGTCCTCTTTGGGAAAAAAATTGGAGCACACGGATCTGATCTAGCTGAATTTGGGGAAGAAGATTAGAATTCAGAAATAATAACATTGAGCTTTAATTACATGGTGTGGTAACTTTGTTGTGCTTTCTGGAATAATGAAGAAAGTGCTATGCTGATTTTTCGCTGAGAATACTACAGTAGAAAAACAAAATGCAGAGAAAGCAGTCCTTCACCAGTTCTGATGGAACTTACCATAAATGGGATTTCACCATTAAAGAGTTGTAAGTCAAACAATTACACTATTAACAGCCTCCTGAGTGAGGAGGCCAGATTAGGTAACATAATCTTCTAAAGATTTATCAGTTTGTAATAATGAAATTCTTTATAATCAAAGCATTTTGACTTGGCACTTTATCTCTTTAAACCACATTGAGATGTTTGCATCAGAATTATTTAAGGGTACGTTCCCAGGTCTTTCTGTTTTGCAGTGTACTGAACGGTGCACTGGTGTCCAAGTACTGTCAGCTGGTTTGTCCTTTGGTCACTCAGAATAAACTGAAGATGCTGAAGTCATCCATAAACTTGATCATATTCAGTCCATATCAATTCTGGGCTTGTATAGAAACAAATGAAAACACCAGGGTTTATTCATAGTCTCAGAATGAATAAACTCATTCTTACAAATTAACAAGTAATATTATCTTGAGACTGATGTATACATGTTAAATGAATCTGAAGTATGGTTAAAACAAGGCCAGATAGTAATAGAAGTTTTCACTTTCTAGATGGATATTGATAGAATACTCATGATGAGTTGATTAAAGTGAAAGTTTCTCAGATAAAGTAACTGCTTTGATGAACAGATACTTTAAAGGTACATGAAGAAAATAAATGGGACTAAACTTTTGAGTGATTAACAGAACTGTTGCAGGAAGCATATATTACTGAGTATATCTTGATCAAAACAAAATTAAGTGTAGCAGTAAGACCAAAAAATAATTTAAATAGTCACTCAACAATATTGTCACTATAGCGAAGAAAAGAAAATAAATGACAACAGCCTGATGATTATTATATGGAAACATTTTAGAAACAAAATAGAAACTATCTATAATAATTGTTGTACTTAGGGTAGAAAACATAAGAAGAATAATAGATTTGAAAAAGATAAGGAGAATTTAAATGACCCAAAGGGTTTTTGGATTTTGTTTATTAGTATAGATCTTGAATTTATATACAATTATGAAAGGCATGGCTATGTCAAAAACAGTTTGCTACATAGATCTGAAAACACTAGGGACCCCTGAGAGGCAGAGGACTACACTGCCTGGTTACTCTGGGTGTCTGGGCAGCAGCATGTGGCCACTATCAACAGAAGTCACTCTCTAGTAGTTCAACCACAGGGCCACCCGATTACATTTTGTGGATATTGTGTCATTTTCTAACCTTCACCTAAGTTTACAGGCAAAAAATATGGACTCTTTCTCAATGTTTTAGGACTATGTGACTAGTAATTGGAGCTTTATTTCAGGGAGCAAGGTTCAGAGCATGTATAAGGAACAAAGAATATATGTGTATGTATGTGTGTGCACACATGAGTATGCATGTGTACATACATATTATGTGATTTGCCTTTCAGATCTAATATTAGTAGATATTTAAATGACAATTGAGTCGACTATTGGGGTTTAAGATGCCATTATAGGATTCTTCACTGTATGTAAATGTTATTTTGAAGTGTGTTGATAAGATAGAAACAAAATTTGTAAGCTAATCTAGTAGATATAATTAGAGAATAAATGCATAATTTGATTCTGGTACACATGGACACATCCAAAAATTGAGTACATATTAGGCCACAAAGAGAGTCGCAAAAAACTGCCAGAGTTGTTGTCATGTAGACCACATTAGGTAATATAATAAATTTACTAATCAGTTATGAAAATATTAAAAGGAAAAAAACTCAAAATCTGTGTGTTTGGAAACTTAAAAACACTTCTAAATAAGTCGTGCATCAAAAAATGAATTGAAATGAGTTACAGAGTATTTAAATTGAATGACAAACAAATCACTGTATGTCGAACCTTGTGCAATGCAGCAAAAATATAGTTTTTGAGAGAAAGTAAGTGTACACAACAGAAATGAAGGAAGAAAATAAAGGCTAAACATTAAACTCAACAGTTAATTTTTCAAGTATTTTTACATTATAAAAGAGAAAATTACAAAGAGCAGAGCAAATACTTGATGAAATAGAAAACAAAGAAATGATGGCAAGGATCAATGAAAACAAATAAGACAGGTAATAGACAAACTTATTAAGGAAAAGATGATGAAGTAGAGGAGGCACAAATTAAAATATCAAGAATTCAAATGGAAACACAATTATGGACATAATCAGAGGGAGATAGTATGAGATTTTTTTTTTGGCAATACCTTTCTAAATATAGATAAAGTAAATTTTTTTTAAAAAATATATAAATTAACCAATATTAAGTCAAGAATAGATAGAAAACACAATAGACTTTATATAACAGCTTAAAAGGATACTTAATCATGAAGATGGCAATTTCTCCCATGTTAATTAATGAAGTCAATTCTGACTCTCTTAGAAACCCAAGAGAGTTTTCACCAAACTTGAAGGATGATCCTAAAGTTTATACAGAATAGTAAAGAGCCAGGAATAACCAAGAAAAAACTGATAAATTTAAAGTTTTTTAAAAAGCTGTCAACTACCAAAGATACCTTAGAGTAAATTAAAAGATAAGCTATTGATTGGGAGAAGAGTTTTGCACATAAACAACAAACTTTATAAGTGATTAAAAACTTAT
The DNA here is from genome assembly GCF_987537825.1 of Furipterus horrens. Taxonomy (NCBI): domain Eukaryota; kingdom Metazoa; phylum Chordata; class Mammalia; order Chiroptera; family Furipteridae; genus Furipterus; species Furipterus horrens. Next base: position 121,508,021 of record NW_028327172.1, on the reverse strand, counting down.
CCATATCTACAAAAGAAAGGTAACCCAGTAGGAGAAGAAATGGGCAAACAGTATGAATGGACAGCTCACCAGAGAGAATACTGAAATGGCCAGTAAATATCCAAAAATTTGCTCTATCTCACTAGTAATCAATGAGATCAATCTAAGACACCATTTCCTAGTTATCAGTTGGCAGACAGTTAGAAGTCACACATACCAAGTGGCAAAAGAAGACCTCTCATACTTGCTGATATATTTGATGCCATTATAAATTGGTACAACTACTTTGAAGAACAATTAGTAATTTCTAATAAAGTTGAAGATGCTTTAACCCACTAAGGAATTACCCTTCTAGATTCTATAGTTTTTAATATATCTGTTTATATGATCAGACATGGAAAATTGGAAACCAAATGAATTACTATAAATTAAAAAAAAAAAACTGGATAAGTAAACTGTAGTATATTATACAGTAGAATAGTGTGACACAGGTAAAATATGTGAATTAGAACCGCATGAGTCTACATTGTGTTTGCAAATTTTAAAACACCCAAAGCAGTAGTGCCGTATATTTCTAATGAATGCAAAGAGATATGGTGTTCACATTTCAGCAACAAATAACAATAAATACCAGTGTCAGCATAGTGGTCAGGGGAAGTTACTTCTGACAGGAAAGGGAAGTAAGATTTTAATCTTGGTGAATAGCTAGAAAAAAAAGACTAGTTGTAAAGTTTCTGAAATGACAATGTTAACTCTTAAAAATCTAGGGAGTAGATATGCGCTATAATAGTCTAAGAATTTTCTGTATGTTTGAAGTATTTCATAATTCTAAAAATTTGTATGCCCAGAAAACCAATAGAGAAAATTAATGAAACCAAAAGCTAGTTCTTTGAGAAGACCAATAAAATTGATAAGCCTTTATTCAGAAAGATCAGGAAAGGAAAGAAAGAAGACATACCTTCCGTGTCAGGAATGAAATAAATGACATCACTGCTGATTCTACAGATATGAGGAGAATTGAGAAATATTGTGGAAAACTTTATACCAATAAATTTGACAACTGGGATTAAATGGACACATTCCTTGAAACACGTAAAGTCCCAAAGCTTACTGAAGAAGAAATAGGCATATACAAATTAAACTTGTGTTTTAAAACCTTTTCATAAACACAGCTCTTAAGCCTCGTTGTCTCCTACTGCTTTTATTCAGCATGTTTGTTGAAAGTTCTAGCCAGTGCAATAAGGCATTAAAAAGAAGGGAAAGGCTTCCAGATTGTAAAAAGGGAGAGCATGATTTCCTGTGTAGAATGTCCAATAAAATCTGTCTAGAAGTTACTATAGTCAGTCATGTAAGTAAGCTTGCAGGATACAAGATCGATATATAATAAATGTATTTTTTATACAGCAAACAATTGGAAGCTAAAAATACTTAATTTATGATGGCATCAAAGTATGAAACACTTAGGGATAAATCTGGAAAATAAATATGTGAAGAACCTATACCCTGAAAATATATAGCATTGCCAACAGAAATCAGAGAGCTAAATAAATTGGAAGATATGTTCATGGGTTGGAAGACTCAGTTTTGTTATATCAGTTCTCAAGTTGATGTATTGATTCGATGCAGTGTCAATCAAATTCTAACACTTTTTTTTGTAGAAATTAACAAACATATGTAAATGCTAAGGTTCTATGATGTATTAAACAACTTTGTAAAAAACAAAGTTGGAATAGTAACTATTTCTGATTTCAACATAGTTTATAAAGCTACAATAGTCAAGAAAGTGTAGTAATGGTATAAAACTAAACAAAGAGATTAATGAATCAAAATCCATACCACATGGGGAAAAAACACTATTTCATACCTTGCACTATATACGATAATAAAGTGTATCTTAGACCAGAGTTTAAAGCATAAAACTATAAGTCTATTTGGACCTTGGGTTAGTTAGGCAGGCTTTCTTAGATATGTTATTAACAGCACAATCAATTTTTAAAAATGATAAGTTGAACATCATTAAAATTAAAATTTCTGTAAAATACACTTTTAAGAAACTAGAAAGAAGCCACATACTGCAAGAAAATATTTGGAAGTCATACACCTGAGAAAGTGAGTTATATCCAGAATATATTTTAAAAATTCTCACAATTGAATAATAAGGAAATAAATCATCCCCCACCCCCCAAAGTGCAAAATATTTGAACAGTTACTTTGTCAAAAGAGATATATTGGAAACACATGAAATGAAGCTCAGCTTTACTAGTCATTTGGCAAATGCAAATTGAAAACCACAATGACATACCTATACACACTTTTAAAAATAGCTGACAATTAAAAGATTGGCCATACCAACTATTGGCAAGAACGTGGAGGAACTAGTATTCCTGTACCCTGCTGAATGGAATGCAAAATGGTACAACCATTTGGGAAAATAATTTGGCATTTTCTTCAAAAGCTAAACCTATACCTATCATATGATCCAGCCATTCCACTCTTAGATATATCCCCAAGGGAAATGGAAGTGTATGTCCATGCAATGGCTTATACACAGGTGTTAAAGCAGCTTTATTTGTAATAGAATATTCATACAAAGGAATACTACTCAGGAAAAGAAAGAGAAAGAAAGAGAGAGAGAGAGAGAAGGGAGGGAGGGAGGGAGGGAGGGAGGGAGAGAGAGAGAGAGAGAGAGAGAGAGAAGAGAGGGAGAGAGAGAGAGAGAAGAGAGAGAGAGAGGAGAGAGAGAGAAAGAAAAAAAGAAAGAAAGAAAAAGGAAGAAAGAAAAAGGAAGAAAGAAAGAAAGAAAAGAAAGAAAAAGAAAAAGAAAGAGAAAGAAAGAAAAAGAAAGAAAGAAAGAAAGAGGAAGGAAGGAAGGAAGGAAGGAAGGAAGGAAGGAAGGAGGGAGGGAGGGAGGGAGGGAGGGAGGGAGGGAATTTGATACATGTTAGACATGGCCGAATGTTTTTAAAAATTATGTTGAGTGGAAAATAGATACACATATTATATCATACCATGTGCTATATAAAATTTTAGGTTATGCAAATGTTTATATATACTGACACAAAACAGATCATTGGTTGGAGGGTTTGTGGGAGAGCTGGGAAGGAGGAATTTACAGCCATTTTTACAAGGTCTTGGGAAACTTTTGAATATCTTTATTATCTTGATATATCTTGATAGTGGTTTCACCAGTGTATATAAAAACTTATGTGCAGTTTGTTTCATGTCAGTGTTAGTCCTTTATTGGAAGAAAGGAAAGGTTTGTTCTGGAGTCAGGCTCTAGGTCCAAATCTTAGCTCTTTAGTTCTTAATTTGAAACAAATTATTTAACTCACTTATATGCTTTGGTTTTCTTATTTATAAAGTGGAGCTAAAAATAATATCTTTCTTATTAAGGCTGTTGTGGAGAACTGAATGAAATATTCCAGGTAAAATGTGGACTAGCGAGAAGGTATTCAATAAATGTCAGGGTTTATTGTCACTATTGTTAGTGTTGTTGAGTTCAATGGACCGCAGAGAGAAGCCCTGTCAGTTCCAGCCTCTTTTTGAAAACTTCAGTGATGAGATTGTCACTCCCTCATGTGATGGCCCATTGCATTGTTGGATAGTGAAAAAGTCAACCTAATTTAAATTATTCTATGTGAATGAGTCCTATTTTCAGACATTAAGCAGGAAGAATGGGAGGGAGAAAGGGAATATATTAGTTTCTACAACATAACTTATTTTAATTCTTAATCATTTTCCCATCTGGGAATTTTTTCCTCAAAATTCTCCCACATGCTGCTGTTTAAGCACTTTCCTTCTGTGCTGCCCTCTGAGGAATCAGAAATCCTCTAAGCATCGTGTGAAGTTGGGGAAAGTTTGAATTAGGAAATCTGTAAGGTTCTCTATTATCTAGTGACTTAGTCATTTTATGAAGTATATATATATTTTGTGAGGTTCCACACAAAAACCCAGTGCATAAAGGACTGAGAAAGAACCACATTCATTGCTAATGGAATTCCCAGACCTGCCTCTGACCTTGCACAGCCTGGTAGCCTTGGGGATTTAAAAATCTTAGAATCTGGGGCCATGCCAGGGAGAGTAAGTTACCACACTCCTACTTAGTCGCAGAGATCTGGTCCCGTGATACCATGAACCTTTAACTTACATTAGTCATTGAAAACGTTTCAAAAGGTTAAAGGCATCTATAACTGGATAGATAGAATGCCTCCCAGAGAGCTCTCGGCAGCCTCGGTCTGGCTCTCTTCTTGTCTTCTCATGGCCAGATCTGTACTAAAAGCATCCCAGCCAAACCTGGCATAGACAGCCTGGAGAGGACACTGATAACGGTGCACAAACGCACAGTAAGCAAGGAGGACATTTCAACTTGAATTAAAGATGTGTTATTCTGATTGCATTTGGAAGATTTTTTTTTTTTCAGTACTAAGATCTGTAATATAATCTGAGTTTGGGATGGCCATTTTATATTTTATGCCAAGACTTCTGAGCTGAAGTTTGAAGAGCATTGTATTCAGGAGTCCAGGGCACAGAATGAATCGTAGTGACAGTTGATATCAATATATAGTGTGGCCATCTATTTTATCCCTAAACTGGACCAGCAATCTTATAAGTGCACATTGGTATGTACATAGAGATTCAAAGATGAATCCATGTGAAGAACTTTATGTGCATCCATCAACACAAGCCTCTCATATTAGTCTGAGGCATTGTTATCATTTAAGAATAGCACTTTTAAAAATGCATACCAAAGCCCTGGCCGGTGTGGCTCAGTGCATTGAGTGCCCGTGGTTCCCAATCAGGGCACATGCCTGGGTTGCAGGCCAGGTCCCCATTGGGGGGCATGCAAGAGGCCCACAACAAAGATGAATCAATAAAGCAGCAGGCTTGGACTTGCACACTTAGGGGTTCTGTGCTCTAGTAGAAAAATGCCAACTTATCAGTGTTAAAGAATAGTTTCAAATTCAGAAAGTGATGACCAGAAGAGTTATATTTCATTAGTTGTTGGATAGGAATTTTAATAGCATGCTTCTCAAATGGTTTTCCTGTGAGCATATACTTTATCTCTACTGAAAGCTATTGATGACATGACAGTAACGGGTATCTTGCATATCCCAGAAAGCGGTGACAATTCTAGCTTCTGGTTATTGAAATCAAGCCAACTCAGAGCTAGCTCTGAAGTCAGTCTGGCTGAGACTCCCTTTTATCACCAGGGTTACTTGCACCCCTTGGAATGCCTGGCAATAGACTTCCTCTGTGGGCACTCACTTCAATCAAAGCTGCGCCTCCATCAAAGACGGCTGTTTCCCTTTAGGGCAGAACCGTTCTGTGGATGTAATTTTCTAATGATGTCACGCTACAATATTTATGCCATGAGGATGTGTTTTGTTTGTGACGTCTTTATGGCAATTCATTATACAAACTTTTAAAGTAATGTCTTTCTTGATAAATCAGGATCTGATTCTAGTGAACTTATATCTCCCTCCTCCTTTCCCTTTTTGCCTCTTAAAAGCTTCACTGTGCATTAGCACTCAAAGAGGGGCAAAAGAAATGAAAATAAAGTCAATCATGGGGTTAGCTACTATCCAATTATATACATTCTTGAAGAAGTAGATTAAACTTACATGACCTTAAAATACTTTCATGTTTTGTTTATGGAACTAAGAAAATGCTTGTAGGAAGCTGGTGGGACTATTTGAAGAAGATACGCTAAGTACAGAGCAGTTGTATTAATATTTTATTAATTTAAAATACAGGTTGTTCTTGAATAGGGTTAGAATAAGGACAGAATAAACTTTCTTTGATCGATAAAAGAAAGAGGGATACTTTGGTCATGAAAACACTAGATTTGTTTGAAAGAAATTAAAGAGAAGTATTTTTGGAGCGGGAAGAGCAGAGGAGATAGCATTTTTAGAATGGGGGTATGAATGAGTAGGGGGTGCCTACACTTTTCCTTACTGAGAAATAGAGGTAACTCAAAAGCATTTTTGTTTATTTGTTACTTACAAGGAAAATATAATGGTGGCGACTCCTGTTGACTGAGAATGATTTGGGGTTAGTGCTGCTCTGTGTGCTGCTTTGTTCTTACAGTTCCTCTAAGCAAGTGTTATGTATGTTGTTACATTTAAAGGTCAGGAAGTCATTATAGTTAAATAGCTGATGTGTATCATGAACCCATGTAGTTGTTTTTAAATATAACTTCCAGTCTCTCCTTTGGTATATTAAAGTTAATATGGAAAAATGCATAAAAAATAAGTTACCTTGAAACTTTAATGGTTTATTATATGAGGGTTAAATTTGCCTGTGATATTTGTTTTCTTTTATATAAGACTTTGTACATTCTGCATATGTTCTATCAACCAAGAAATACATTTTCAGAATGAAAAATTAAAAGTCTGGAAATTATTGCTGTTTTTTAATTTATTGATTTTAGAGAGAGAGAGACAGAAGTCGATTTGTTGTTCTACTTTTTTATGCATTCATTGTTTGATTCTTGTATGTGCCCTGACTGGGGATCATACCCCCAACCTTGGCATATTGGTATGACACTCTAATCTGAACTACCCGGCCAGGGCCTGGTGCTGAATCCCAGAGTGGGTGGATCTGCGTATGTTTTAAGTTCGTGCTGGACCATTAAGTGGAGTCTCCTGAAAATCTGGCAGTTTCTTCTGCTGCCCCAACCTGCACTGGTTTTTACAGCCAGAGGTAATGGGAATTTGTTTTCTGATGCTGGAATGCTGGACTCTTAGGTCTAGCCTGAGGCTGGGATCTCTGGCTCCCAAGGTATCCCTCCCGATTTTTATCCACCACTTGTAAATGTAGAGCTACCTCCTCTCTATACCACACCATGTCTCTGCCTCTCTCCACCCATCTCATCATCTCCACCCCTCCTACCCATCTGGATGAATGTGGCTTCTTTAAATCTTTGTTTGTTGGACTTCCATATAGCTCAGTTTTTTGATGGTTCTGGGTGTTGTTTTGAGGTCCAACTGTAATTCTTTCTGAGGTTGTACTAGGAGGCAAAGTATGTTTACCTACGCCTCTGTCCTGACTAGAAGTCTTGATTAGCATTTTTTTAAAGAGTTGAAGGAAGAATAACTTTAAATCATTAATAACTTGGGAGGATGTATTAGGCTTCTCCAGACAGACAGTCGGGGTGTGTGTGTGTGTGTGTGTGTGTGTGTGTGTGTGTGTAGAGAGGTGGGGTGGGGGGAGAGTGAGAGAATGAAGGCTTTGTGAGTGCGAAGTCTGCACATTGGGCTAGCAGGCTGGAAACCCAGAAGAGCTGATGATGCAGATGAAGTCCAAAGGCATTTTGCTGGAGAACTGAGTTCTCCGCAAGAGCTTGGGGAGGTTTGTCTTTTTGTTCTATTCAGGACTTCAACTAATTGGGTGAGGCCCACCCATCCAGTGAAGAGCAACCAGTTTTACTCAGAGTTCACCAATTTAATTGCTAATCTCAGCCAAAAACACAGTCCTAGGACACACATCACCTATTATAGAGAATATTTTAATATTTCTGAAGTCTAAATTTTTTTTCCTTCTGAGTTGTTCTTATTCAGTACTGCCCTTAGACGTAGAGGGTCCTACTTTGAGTCTACTTTTTAGAGGATCCCACTTTGGCCCTCATCCAGTCATGTCCCTCTCCGCGGGGCAATACCAAGGCACCAACGTTATGCCTTCGCCAGGAGCCCAAGCCCTTTATTCCTGACCACTTTCTGCTACTTAAACCCCTGGAATTCTTTGCCTTGACAGCTGCAGGCCCATTTTCAGAGCCTGCCTGGGCATCTGCCCAAATTCACATTCATTTACTATGGGACTTGGTGTTCACTGTTAGTTCTGCAGGGGCTGGGGGTAACCATTTGCAGTTAGAGGTTGCACAGACATGTGGGCTGGAATTTCCACCTTTGTGCAGATGAGGCCTCCCAAAGCAGAATGGAGCCAGGGCAGGAGGTGACATGGGGCAGGGCGACTGCCATGTGCCTCTGCTCACCTGTCATCCTCAGGGAGTCTCTGAGGCATCCAGAATGCTAAACAAGAGCTTTAAGTAATGACAAAGGTATGTTTACAAGATAGTAGAATGAAACATGCTTTATATTCTAGTCACCACTTTGTTAGCTTGATTTATAACTTTTAAATATTCAGATGTATGATAGATGGTCTTTCATTTCTACCTTTGCCCTAGACCTCAAATGTTAAAGGCAGATCTTCCCTATTGAGAGTGAGAAAATTCAGAGAATTGAAGTCAATTATTAAATTTGAAATCTGAACAGTGTGTTATAAAATCAGGTAGGGTTATCCCTTGGGGAAATGAGGTTAGGACTGGGCAAGAGCCTGTCATGTTCCAGTTCTCGAGTTCAGTAGTGATTACAGAGATGTTTATTCAAAGTACTCTTGGGCTTTGTGCATTTCTATCTATGGAAAATGATCTTCAAAGAAATATTTTTTTAATCTTTTAAAAATGTATTCTTAGTTAGAAAATATTTCATATCTCAAGAAAACCTTTCTTTCAAACTTGTCCACCACAGATTATATTACGTTTGCCCTAAGAATCTTGGACTAGTCATCGAAATAAAAGTTATCTTAAAATTTCTAGAAAGCAGCTAAGTAAATTACATAATTTCCATGTGTGTCTCTGTGTACACGCATGCACATACTTATGAATGTGAGTGTTTTTTTTTTTGTTCTCAGGACCTCAGCCAAAGAAAAGAAACAGCTGAAAGAAAACCTCTCTCTTCATTCTCAATAGTTCCCATGGGTTAACAAGAGAAGATATTTTCAAGCATGCTTTTTAAAATTTGACTCCTAAGTCTGTGGTTTGTTTATCTGAAAGACTGAGCAATGATAATAAAGGCACAGGAATATTTACTTTTTTCAGGTTAGAGAATACTATGTGTGAACTTGGTTCTATAGGCTCATGAAAAAAACTTGGATTCAGTTTCTATACATCAAAAGATTAATTGTAACAGAGACTGTTCTTATCTTTCAGGTGTCACCTTCAATAGATAAAGAAAGTAATGAAGAAGGTATGATATATTTTGGTTTTTGAGGAGCTAAATGTGTAAATTTATTCATTTACAGTTAGGGGAAACAAATAAAAAAAAAAGATGATGACGAAGAAATAGAGGTTAATTTAAAAGTTATATAAATAATTGCTCTGGCCAGGTAGCTCAGTTGGTTGGAGCGTCATCCCGATACACCAAGGTTGTAGGTTTGATTCCCGGTCAGGGCACATACAGGAATCAATCAGTGAATGCATAAATAAGTGGAACAACAAGTCATTGTTTCTCTCTCTCTCTCTCAAATCAATAAATAATCATTTTTAAAGTTATATATAAACTAAGTGAAATACTTTTAAAAAATAGTCATTAAAATTTTCACGTGAAATACCCATTTCCTAATTTCAGAAAATGAGAAAGAGTACATTTATTACTTTTAGGCTACAAAATGGTTTGATTATGTAGTGACTTTTTGGTGAAGTTCTTATAAACTTAAAAAGAGTCGAAATATCTGATCTGGGAGATTGTCTTTATTATCTTTTATCAGTTTAATCTTTCATTTTAACTGGAGAATTTAAAAATCAAATTTTGTAGTAGGATTAAAAATACTGTACTTTTTATTACTATTATTTGAAGCTCTTTTGAGAAACAAGTAAAAATGTTCTGTGGTATAAACTTCAGAATACAAGCACATACACATATCATTTGTCTTTCAATATTTGGCAAGACCTGTGTTCTTTTGCTTTAATAGAAAACATTAGAAGAGTATTGAACTTGTAAATTTGGAGGAAAAATAAGAACTATTTACTGTGAGTCCAGTTCTAGGATGTATAGAAAGGAGCAAATTCATAGACATGATTTCATGAGGAAGCATGAAATCATTCCCATTCCTTATATGGAAAACCAACCTATTGTTTCTTTGTGATAATGTCCCATTTGAGATATTTGACAGGTAGTCAAATTTTATAGTTTAAGGTTTTTCTAGACCTTTCATACTGTACATAGTGCATTAACTTCTATGGCATTCAATAGAAACTAAAATGACCCAGAAAAAAGTAGGAAACAAAGTGGAAAGGCTCTAGAATTTTTAGTGTGGTTTTATGTGAGGCTTGTTCCAAATGACAGAACTTAAGAGTTTAAATGGAAGTGCCTTTAAATAGAGAAGTGTGTCATACTAAGCTTCTTGGTTGTTTTTATCTGCCTAGACACTTCCTAAATGTGTAAATTAATTTCTCTTATTCTTCTTTGCTCCCTCCCTTGTCACCCTTCCCTAACACCTTTCTCCCTCCATGTTAAACACAGAGCAAGTGTGGCATTTCCTTGGCAAGTGATGAGCACCTGTGAAGTTCTGCCATCAAGACTTCGTTTCTAAGGACCTCCAGACTCCAAGTCTATCTCAAGTGCTAGAGATAGCCTGATCTGTGAGGATTTGATGACTTTCTGTTGAAACTTTATTTTCTTTTCAAGCTTTCTGAGACATGCATTATGTAAATAAACACTGGAATTTTTGAATTAGTCTCTTCCAAATATTTATTGATATGAAAAAGATCTAATGTTATAGCAGAAAGTTAGAAGCATTGAGTTTCCACTGGTTCAAATTTCTATGCCTGAAGGGGCCAAAGATTTTATTGGCATTTATTTGTATAGGTTAATGTAAAAATTACAAATTTAGTACATTAATAAGATTTCTGTAGATACTATTGTTTTATTTTCATACCTTATTATCTCTTTTCAGGTCCATTGCTAGTGAAGACTTCATTTAGCCAACCCCTCTCCACTTATTAGTCCTGTGTAAATGTCTTTACATTTTAAGTCTCTTCCTTATAATTTATTGTTTTAAACCTACTAAACTCTGAGCCTCATCCAGTTTTCTTAGTTTCAATTCTTGTCTCTATGATCATGACTCCAAATCTACCTTAGAAGCCTGTGTCTTTCTCCTGGGGTCTGCCTGTTGGACATCTCTTTTTTTTCTTTTCTTTCTTAAATCAGGCTATTTATTCTCTTTTTTTTTAAATTATTTATTTATTTATTTGTTTATTTATTTATTTTTAGAGAGAGGGGATAGGAGAAAGAGAGGGAGAGAAACATCTCCGTGTGGTTGCCTCTCACTTGCGCCCCCAACTGGGGACCTGACGTGCAACCTAGTAATGTGCCCTGACTGGGAATCGAACCAGCGATGGACATCTCTTTAAATGCCTTTGACCCCTCTGATCCAAAACTGACCTCATGTTAATTCCTTTGTTCTTGTTAATTCTTTTGTTCTTTAACAATGGAATTAACATTCTCCTAGTCCCCCACTCAAACCCTTGAAATCATTTGAACATGTCTTTTATGGTCTTTACTCATAAAGATCATCTAAATGTTTCTTTGTCTCTCCCACCCTTCACACCCATTCTTAGCTACTTCCCCTTATTTCACCAGTACCGTCACCACAGCCTCTTCTTTGTGCTCTTCTGATCCCGCCCCTCCTCCTCTTCCCCAGTTGTTCCAGCTCAATTTCATACCCTCTCACCTCCAAACTAAGTTCTGCCTCTGGCTTTTCTCCCTCCAGTCCATCTTCCACATTTCTAAACAGTTGTTTTCCTAAAGCACAGGTCTTGCCTTGTTATGTTTTTCTCAAAATGCCTTCAGTGGTGTTCCATATTCTTGAGAGAAAAACAAAACAAAACAGACTGATTTCCTCAGGAAGTCCTCCAGCCACGCCACGCTGCTCACTCCTCTCCTCGCACACCTTGTACGCTCACATTCCCAGTGTTGTGCTTCTTTTCTCTTGCCACATCTTTTTCTTCTCTTTTTGTTCTGTTATCATCGTCAACACATGACATTGGCAGAATATGCTTTGTGGCTTACAAAACACTGTTATGGTAATAGTTACCACTTATTGAGTATCTATGCTATATTAGGCACTGTTTTAGATGCTTATGTGCACATACATATAAGGTACAATAGATATTGCCCACTTCATAGTGAGACTGAGAAATTCTATAACTTGCCTGAGGTCACATAGCTAGTAAGTTTAAGAGGCAGAATTTGAACTCATGACTATATGGCTCTAAATCCATTGGTCTTTCCACTTCTTTGTGCATGCTGCTTGCCCCCATACAGCTCCTTCTGAGCTCAGAGCATGCATGTTTTATAGAACAGGAAACAGGCACACAGGGTGTGATGAACCCAAGTGAAAGGCAAGGTTCACCTGAAAAGTCTTTGGGAATGCGTGACCCTCTTTGAGGGACATCGAAGAATGTAAGGGAAGAATTGATTGGTTTTAATTTTATTGATATATCAACTTTTTAATCATGAAAATAAAACCTCTAGAAATATAGAAAGTGGCAAACAACTGTTATTTTAATAGCTGTAAACAAGCAGAATTACCGAAGGACATACAAGTGAACTTGTGGCATGTGGCATGTCAGGCTCCTGGAAGTTGGAAGAGAGAAGCCATGTCTGGTGGGCCTCTTTGTATCAGGTGCAACACTGCCTCTGTCAACCACATCCCAGATGCCACAACTTAAAGGGCTCTTTGGGCACCTTGAGAGGGAAGCTGTCCATGCTTCCTCTTCTCTGTTTAGAACACACAATGTATAGGGCTCTTTGCCCCCCTTTTAAGTGCCTTATTGCAAAGAGTTGACTCACAGAAATATTAGGGGGATTTGATTACATCAGCCTGCAATACATTTCATTATAATGATTTTAATTAGCCAACTCTGTTTAGACATGCTTTCTCATTAATGCTATTTTAAAATGCATTCATTCAACAATTATGTACTGTCCATATATACACTAGTCCTCACTTAATGTCATCAGTAGGTTCTGCAACTTCAAGTGAAATGATGTACTGTATTGGGTTGGCCAAAAAGTCTATTTAGTTTTTCCTGTAAAATAAAAAATATATTTTTTATTTTTGCCAATAACTTTATTGATTTGGATATTTTGAGTGTGTCAGCTATCTTCTGTGTGGTATGACGTTTATTGTTTTCAGTTAATGTTTTGATTTGATCGCTATCAACTTCAGCTGGTCTACCCAACGGTAGAGCATCATCCAGCAAGAAGTCTCCAGCATGAGACTTCACAAACCACTTTTGACATGCTTTGTCAGTCGCAGCACCTTCATCCGCTGCACAAATTGTCTTCTTGCATTTCAGTGGCGTTTTTACATTTCTTGAAATAAAGCATAGTCTGCCAAAAATGTTGCTTGTTCCATCTTCAATATTAAAATGGCTGCACAAAATTCACCAGTTTTGATGTTTCTTTTTTTAAATGTACACTGCTATGACAATGGTCACAATACAATCTATAACAAAATTGTTTTGAATGAAGTTAAAGACAACTAAGTGCTTCTAGAGCCATCTTATGGAAGAAACCAAACTATTTTTTGGCCAACCCAATATAACAAAACCAGTTTTCCATAGGCTAATTAATATAAACAAGAGTTCCTGCAGCATCTCATCAACGTTATAACAAAACAACAAGGAAAAAAATGTTAGTGAGGACCTGTGTGTACCAGGTACCATTCCAAGTTTTTAGGATACATCACAGCAAAGCAAATCTCTCTGCCTGTATGGACCTTGCATTTTGTTTGGTGAAGACAAATCATAAATATAGTAATTTATGTGTAGTATGTAGAAGAGAAAGAACAGGTTAAGGAGGGTCAGCAATCCAGCTTGTGTTCCAGGGTAGAACCGTGACTTTAAGTGTTAAATTGAGCAGGTCAGGGCAGGCCTAGCTGGGAAGATGACAGCCGAAGAAAGGTTGAAGAGAAGCAGGAGTGGGCTGAGGTGGGTCTGGGAAAGAGAACTGAGGCAAAGGCAACTCCAGGAACAAAGGCCCTAAGACAGAAGTGTGACCCACTTAGAAGAAGAGTAAGGGGGCCCCCTGGCTGGAGGGAAAGGAGTGGGGGAGCAGTCACAGATGGGATCCCAGAGGTAGCAGGGAGATCACCTAAGGGCCACGTAGGCCTTTTACCCTGATAAAATGAGCCATCAGGGGATCCTGAGCAGAAGAGTGTGGGTCACTTCAACTACTGTGTTAAAAGTAGATTGTGCTGCCCAGGCTGGGTGGTTCAGTTGGTTGGAGTGTCCTCCTGTGCGCCAAAAGGTTGCGGGTCCAACCCCTGGTCAGGGCACGTGCAGGAGACAACCAATTGATGTTCCTCGCATTCTCCCTCCCTCCCTCCCTCCCTCTCTTCCTTCCTTTCTAAAACCAATGAGTATATCCTCCAGTGAGGATTTTTTTTTTTTTAAATATATTTTATTGATTATGCTGTTACAGTAGTTCCAATTTTTTCCCCTTTACTCCCCTCCACCCAGTATCTCCCTCCCCCAGCATCCCCCCCCCAAGTCCATACCCATGGTTCGTAAAAAATAACTATCCCTCCCTCTCAGATATTAAGACCCTTTGTAATCTTGTAAAGGACAATGGGCGAAGGTCTCAAGCTCCTCTAGCTGCTTCAAGCTGGACATGGTCGTCGTCCTACCTACCCTTGGGTCCAGAAATCCCTAATAAGAGTGGGGGTGTGGAGGGGAGGGTGGCCTTCCCACATGGGGAAGGATCATGCAGACTCCAGGTCAGTTGGCTGTCTCCGGACAACGGCGTGCTTGGTTTAGCAGGCTGGCATCCTTGTTGTGTTCTGGGGGCAACAGATTTGGCAAAAAGGGTTAAAAAGCATCATTCAATCCATAACTACTAGGTGGCAAAAGGCAGGGATTAATTTTTCAATGTTCCACATTAGGAGAAAAAAAAAAAAAAAAAAAGGGCTTCTTTGGAGGAAGGTGTGCTAGGCACATCTCTCCTGTCCAAAACCCTTTTGCCCATTTTATTTAGTTTGGGCTGAGGGAAATAGTTTATGTTTCCCCCCTCTCAGACCTCTGGGCCCTTTCTGTCCAAGCCATTAGGATAGAAAAGAGAATTCAGTTTTAAAGTGAAGCCCACAGACCACCCCATTCTTCACCAACTCAGCCATTTAGTTCAGCCAAACTGTTGAGTCTCCAGAGGCAGCGCTGCAGAGAGGATTAAGTGAGGCTTATGCGTACAGACAATCACTCAGGTAATGCGGTCATAGGCTTATGCCCTTTGAAAACAGAAAACACATGTTAATTTATGTAACATAACCAACAAAAAAGTCTCTAAATCTGTAAGACTGTCTTATTGGGAAGACATACAGTTGCAAGGCACTTGACATTCTACTTGCCTGCAACCTGAGATATCACAGGTATGGTTTAATTTTCAAGTGAAACCATTTTTTAAATGAGAAGAAACTTTTAAGACGGTTAGCTGCCCTACTTTACAGTCTGCCACTGATCATTGTGATTTTCCTTGAATACTGATTTTTCTCCCTAAGATTACTCTCCTTGTCTTTAAAGGGACTACATTAAGTCCATTTTTAATTTATCCTGTTCATTTGCATAAGCATAACAAGAGCAGCAAATGATCACTTATGATCTTTAGTTCTGTTTTGCTGGAACTTACCCAAGGAACATTTAGGGTGGCCCTCAGTCTGCTCTTCAGTGCACAGAAGCTGGGCCACATACCTGGCATTCATCCTTGCCTGTACACACCTGTCCTTTCCAAGTCTTTCTGGTTTTCCATTGTGCCTTAAGGTCCCTTCTAGCCATCTTTCAGGAAAACAACCTTCGTTCCTTCCCTGGAGAGATTGCTGTGGACCTCACAACCAACCATGGCAGCAGGCCTTTTATTTCGCGGGCTTTTATTACCTTTGAAAGTCATTCCCAGTTCCTTAGGGCTTTTTGGTAACAACATGAGCCCAAGCATGTCTCCTTTAGGCTTGACATTCCAGTCAAAGGCTTGTTCAGAAAAAGGAACCTCTATTAACAACTGGTCTTATTAGGTCTATGCAAAGAAACTTAAGTCATTACTTACTTGTTTAGAATGCCAAACTCTGGAGAGATCAAATAGGGAGAAAAATATACAACGTGAAGGAAAATCTTTGTCCTAATATTCACTGAACTGGCATTTCCATTCTTCATATTTTCATTTTCCCCCACTAAAAAAAATTTTTTTGTTTGTTTTTCCATTACAGTTGTCTCTCTTTTTTTTTTTTTTTTCCCCTCTTGCTTCCCTGTATCCTGCCCCTCCCTTCCCCCACATTCAGTCCCCACTCAGTTGCCCATGTCTGTGGGTCATTTATACATGTTCTTTGATTTTACACTTCCCCTTCTTACCCCCTTTTCTCCCTCCCCCCTCCCCCCTTGTTACTGTTAGTCTACTCCTTGTTTACATACCTCTGGTTCAATTTTGCTCATTTGTTTGTGTTGTTCATTAGTTTCCTGTAATAGGTGACAGCATAACGTATTTTTCTTTCGTTGCCTGGCTTATTTCGCTAAGCATAATTCTCTCTAGTTCCATCCATGTTGTTGCAAATGGTAGAAGTTCCTTCTTTCTTTCTGCTACATAGAACTCCATTGTGTAAATGTACCACAGTTTTTTGATCCACTCATCTACAGATGGGCATTTAGGTTGTTTCCAGCACTTGGCTATTGTAAATAGTGCTGCTATGAACATTGGAGTG
Source organism: Furipterus horrens (assembly GCF_987537825.1). Classification (NCBI taxonomy): domain Eukaryota; kingdom Metazoa; phylum Chordata; class Mammalia; order Chiroptera; family Furipteridae; genus Furipterus; species Furipterus horrens. The sequence goes on along the minus strand of NW_028327172.1, from coordinate 121,491,521 downwards.
CATAGGTTCTTTTGAATTGGTGTTTCAGGATTTTTCGGATATAATCCCAGTAATGGAATTGCTGGTTCAAAAGGCAGTTCCATTTTTAGTTTTTTGAGGAAATTCCAAACTGTTTTCCATAGTGGCTGCACCAGTCTGCATTCCCACCAGCAATGCACCAGGGTTCCCGTTTCTCCGCATCCTCTCCAGCACAAGTTGTTTGTTGATTTGTTGATTATGGCCATTCTGACTGGTGTGAGGTGGTATCTCATTGTGGTTTTTATTTGCATCTCTCTGATGGCTAGTGATGTTGAGCATATTTTCATATGTCTATGGGCCCTCTGTATGTCTTCTTTGGAGAAGTGTTTGTTCAGGTCCTTTGCCCATTTTTTAATTGGGTTGTCTGTCTTCTTGGTGTTGAGTCGTATGAGTTCTTTATATATTTTGGAGATCAATCCCTTGTCTGAGATGTCATTGGCGAATATATTTTCCCATATGGTTGGTTTCCTTTTCATCTTGCTGATGTTTTCTTTAGCTGAGCAGAAACTTTTTAGTTTGATGTAGTCCCATTTGTTTATTCTTTCCTTTATTTCCCTTGCCTTAGGAGATATATCAGTGAAAATGTTGCTACGTGGGATATCTGAAATTTTCCTGCCTATTTTTTCCTCTAGGACTTTTATGGTATCACGGCTTACATTTAAGTCTTTGATCCATTTTGAGTTTATTCTGGTGTATGGTGTAAGTTGGTGGTCTAGTTTCATTTTTTTGCATGTCCCTGTCCAGTTCTCCCAACACCATTTGTTGAAGAGGCTCTTTTCACTCCATTTGATGTTCTTTCCCCCTTTGTCAAATATTAGTTGACCGTATGAACCTGGGTTTATTTCTGGGCTCTCTATTCTGTTCCATTGATCTATATGTCTGTTTTTATGCCAGTACCAGACTGTTTTGATTACCGTGGCCTTGTAGTATAGTTTGATATCAGGTATTGTGATTCCTCCTACTGTGTTCTTCTTCCTCAAAATTGCTGTGGCTATTCGGGCTCTTTTTTGGTTCCATATAAATTTTTGAAGTATTTGTTCTAGGTCTGTGAAATATGTTGCTGGTATTTTAATAGGGATTGCATTGAATCTATAAATTGCTTTGGGTAGTATGGACATTTTAATGATGTTGATTCTTCCCATCCATGAGCATGGTATATGCTTCCATTTATTTGTATCTTCTTTAATTTCTTTCTTCAATGTTATGTAGTTTTCTGAGTACAGGTCTTTTACCTCTTTGGTTAAGTTTATTCCTAGGTATTTTATTTTTCTTGTTGCTATGGTAAATTGAATTTTTCTTTCAGTTTCTATCTCTGAGTTTTTATTTTTGGTGTATAAAAATGCCTTTGATTTCTTAATATTGACTTTGTATCCTGCTATTTTGCCGAATTCACTTATTAGGTCGAGTAGTTTTTTTGTGGAGTCTATAGGGTTTTCTATGTACACTATCATGTCATCTGCAAATAATGACAGTTTTACTTCCTCTTTTCCAATTTGGATGCCTTTTATTTCTCTTTCTTGTCTGATTGCGGTGGCTAGAACTTCCAAGACTATGTTGAATAGGAGTGGGGAGAGCGGACATCCTTGTCTTGTTCCTGATCTCAGGGGGAATGCTCTCAGTTTTTGCCTATTGAGTATGATGTTGGCTTCAGGTTTCTCATATATGGCCTTTATTATGTTGAGGTATGCTCCCTCTATTCCCATTTTGCTGAGAGTTTTTATCATAAATGGGTGTTGTACTTTATCAAATGCTTTTTCTGCATCTATTGATATTATCATGTGGTTTTTGTCTTTCATTTTGTTTATGTGGTGTATTACGTTTATTGATTTACGAATGTTAAACCATCCATGCATCCCTGGGATGAATCCTACTTGATCGTGGTGTATGATCTTTCTAATGTGTTGCTGGATCCGGTTTGCCAATATTTTGTTGAGGATTTTAGCATCTATGTTCATCAGCGATATTGGCCTGTAGTTTTCTTTCTTTGTTGTGTCTTGACCTGGTTTTGGAATTAGGGTTATACTGGCTTCATAGAATGAGTTTGGCAGTCTTCCCTCTTCTTGTATATTTTGGAATAGTCTGAGAAGGATAGGAGTTAGTTCTTTCCTAAATGTTTTGTAGAATTCACTTGTGAAGCCATCCGGTCCAGGGCTTTTGTGTGCTGGGAGTTTTTTGATTACTGCTTCAATTTCACTAGCTGTTATTGGTCTATTCAGACTTTCTGCTTCTTCTTGATTCAGTTTGGGAAGACTATAGGTTTCCAGGAATCTGTCCATTTCCTCTAGGTTGTCAAATTTCTTGCCATACAGTTGTTCATAATAATTTCTTATAATCCTTTGTATTTCTGTGGTATCAGTTGTGATTTCTCCTCTTTCATTTCTGATTTTATTTATTTGGGTCCTCTCTCTTTTTTTCTTGATGAGCCTGCTTAAAGGCTTGTCAATTTTGTTTATTTTTTCAAAGAACCAGCTCCTACTTTTGTTGATCTTTTGAATTGTTAGTTTAGACTCTATGTCATTTAATTCTGCTCTGATCTTGATGATTTCCTTCCTTCTACTTGATCTGGGCTTTGCTTGTTGTTCTTCCTCTAGATCTTGTAGCTGTAGGGTTAAATTTTTTATTAGATATTCCTCTAGCTTTTTTAGGTAGGCCTGTATTGCTATGAACTTTCCTCTTAGGACTGCTTTCGCTGTATCCCATAGGTTTTGGGTTGTTGTGTGTTCATTATCATTAGTTTCCAGAAACTTTTTGATTTCTTCCTTGATGTCATTGTTAACCCATTCATTATTTAATAGCATGTTATTCATTCTCCATGAGTTTGAATGTTTTTGAGTTTTTTCCTTGAGGTTGATTTCCAATTTTAAGCCATTGTGATCTGAGAAGATGCTTGATATAATTTCAATTTTCTTGAATTTGTTAAGGCTTGTTTTGTGTCCTACCATGTGGTCTATCTTTGAAAATGTTCCATGTGCACTTGAGAAGTATGTATATTTTGCTTCTTTGGGGTGAAAACTTCTATATATATCGACTAAGTCCATTTGATCTAGAGTGTTGTTCAGTGCCTCCATATCTTTGGTGTTTCTTTGCTTCGAAGATCTGTCCATTGTTGACAATGGGGTGTTAAAGTCCCCTACTATGAGTGTGTTGTTGTCTATATCTTTCTTGGAGTCTTTCAAAAGTTTCCTTACATATTTGGGTGCTCCTAAGTTTGGTGCATATATATTTATAAGGGTTATATCTTCTTGATGGATTTTTCCCTTAAGTATTATGAAATGCCCTTCTTTGTCTCTTTTTATGGACTTTGCTGTGAAATCTGTTTTGTCTGATATAAGTATTGCTACCCCGGCTTTTTTTTCATGTCCATTTGCTTGGAATACATTTTTCCATCCCTTTACTTTCAGTCTGTGTAGATCTTTTGTTCTAAGGTGGGTCTCTTGTAGACAGCATATATGTGGGTCATTCTTTCTAATCCATTCAGCTACCCTATGTCTTTTAATTGGAGCCTTTAATCCATTTACATTTAAGGTTATTACCGATAAGTACTTATTCATTGTCATTTTTCCCCTTTGTACTCGTGTTCTTCTCTGTCTCTCTCTGTTTCTTTATCTTCTTAGAGCAGACCTTTTAGCATCTCTTGCATTGCTGGTTTGGTGGAGATGTATTCTTTTAGCCTTCTTTTGTCTTGGAAGCTCCTTATTTCACCCTCCATTTTGAATGAGAGCTTTGCTGGGTATAGTATTCTAGGTTGTAGGCCTTTGTTTTTCATTGCTTGGAATACTTTTTGCCATTCCCTTCTGGCTTGTAGTGTTTCTGCTGAGAAATCTGATGATAGCCTTATTGGAGTACCCTTGTATGTTATTAGTTGTTTTTCTCTTGCTGCTTTTAGGATCCTCTCTTTGTCTTTGAATGTTGCCATTTTAATTATGATGTGTCTTGAGGTGGGCCTGTTGGGGTTCATCTTCATTGGGACCCTCTGTGCTTCCTGGACTTGCGTGACTCTTTCTCTCGTCATGTTAGGAAAGTTTTCTGTCATTAGTTTTTCAAAGAGGTTTTCTATCCCTTGCTCTTCTTCTTCTCCTTCTGGAATTCCTATGATACGGATATTATTACGTTTCATGTTGTCCTGCAGCTGTCTTAGAACCTCTTCAGTCTTGTTCAGTCTTTTTTCATTTTGTTGCATTGTCTGGGAGTTTTTGTGTACGTTGTCCTCCAGCTCGCTGATCCGATCTTCTGCTTCCTCTAGCCTGCTTTTAATTCCTTCTACTGTGTTCTTCAATTCAGAGATCGTATTTTTCATTTCCTCCTGGCTCTTATTGATAGCTTCTATGTCCTTTTTCATGCTCACGTAATTTTCTGTGAGTTCCTTGTAGTTTTTCTGGAGTTCTTTGAAGTTTCCGCTGAGCTCATTCAGCTTCTCCATAATCCATGTTTTGAATTCCATATCTGATAGTTCGCTCCCCTCTATTTCATTTAGCACTCTTTCTGGGGATTCTACCTTTCCTTTTGATGGGAGGTTGTTTCTCTGTCTCCCCATTTTTTTGACTCCTATTGTTTGTTGGTGCTTCTTGGAATGATCTGCACTTCCTGGATCTGCCTCTGGTGGCGTCAGATCATGTACCAGTCTGGCCCTAGGCAGCCTGTTGGAGACTTCCAGGGATCTACTGCTGTTGTCTGTCTTCTTTGATTGTTAATCTATTCAATCTGTGATTAGCTGTCAGGCTTAAGAACTGTGGGTGTGGCAGCTTAATTCCTGTAGGCAGGGCTTTTGCTTCCCCTCAGGCTGACGCCACTTGGAGGGGAATGGTCTACCCGCAGTACTGGGGATGAGTCAGCACTGGGACCCAGTCAGCTGCTCCTCCAGTTCTCCCCTCAAAGCCACCGTGCCAAATTCTCCCCTAGTGTCTCCAGTCCTCTCTGCCTTCCCTCTGCTTGAGCCCAGGGTAAGTGGTGGCCAAAATATTTTCGTATGTGATCCACTTAAGAGCTCTTTTTCTCCTGCTGTTTCTCTCCGGCTAGCAAGAAAGCCTGTGGCTTTTCGCTTTTCACAGCTGATACTATTTTACTTTCCACTCTGTCGCTGTAGGCTGGGAAGCGCAGCTGGGGGTTTAGACCCTGCCCTTCTCAGGGGGAATCCCCGGCTGCTGAGCTGTTTCTCAGTCCCTTCAGCAGCCACCCGTGTGAGCCCAGCCAGCCCTTCCGCGTCTCCGCACTCCCTACCGGTCACGTTGTGATGTAGCGGCCTTTTCTGTCTCTCCGTGGTTATAAGACTTCTTTCCAGCTAGTGTTCCGTTGGTTATTCCAGATGATTTCTCCAAAATTAAGTTGTAAATCCAGACTGGTCCTGGGAGGAGGTTAGTGTAGCTTCCACTTACTTCTCCGCCATCTTGGATCTGTCCTCCAGTGAGGATTTTTAAAAAAAAGGTTGCACTGGGGTGGGGGATGGGGACAGTATAGGTCAAATGTGAAAACAGGAAGATCACTTATGAGGTTTCTACAGTAATCCAGTAAATTTGATGTTTTTCCTTTTTGGGGGTAATTTCCTAAGGTAGAATCAAAGAATAAAATTTTATGGCCAAATACATTTTTATAAGGGCTATTCCAAGTTTTATTGCCACCAGCAATAGATGAGATTTCTAGTTTCTTCTTTCCTATCCTTCAGAGGATAAGGATATTTTATTGTTGCCGCTGTCATTATTATTATTAATAAGTTTAAATTTTTTCCTATGTATTTACTAATTATATTGTCTTCTATGGATGTTCTATTTAATTGCCTGTTTTTCTACAGAATCTTAATGTTTTTTAAAAAATTTATATGATGTCCTTAGTTTTAGGTGCAAAATTTGGATTGTAAATAGAGAAGCCAAATTTAAAGATATTGTCCACATTCAAATAAAAAATTTAAACATGGGCCTTGGAAATATTTATACTGAGTTTACTGGGAATCAGGGGGTGAAACATAGTTATTTTCCTTTACACAGGACTAGCGTTAGGGATATACTTATTATGTTAAACTGCTTCCTGTTCTCTGTTAAAAGTTAGGGAAGAAAGTAATTTTTAATGCTAATACTCTAAATTTAAAATGGATAATATGCTAAAAACAGTACAGTTTTAAAAGAAATCATGAAAGAATGTCAAACAATGAGTCTTATCCAATTAAAGCAGCTGAAACGGGGTAGATGTGCATCTGTGGTCCTCAACCAGAAGAACCTGGCAGTTGGTAGGACCAGGGAGTAGCACCCTAAACCGAGGTTGGGGAGTAGAATATGACTACTTGGATTCAGACCAGAATCTAAATAAAAAGAGCTGAACTCACAGTGAACTGGGCAAGTAGACGTCACTATTCCTTCCTGTCTAAGCCAACAGCAACATAGGCGAGGATGCAAACCCAAGACCTGCACACGTCCTGTGAGTGGTGCAGACAAAAGTAGAACAGAGCTTGCGCTGTTAACTCCGAGACCACGTGTTGCCCTTTTCATATATTGCTTCTTGAGCTTTTTCTTATCCTCAAAGCCCACCTCAAATGCTGCCTTTTCTGCAAAACCTTCCCCAATCCTTTGTATTGGAATCAACCATTTTCCTGTGTGAGAGAACAGCTCTATTGATTTTTAGCACTATTGCAATATCTAGCCCATCCTGGTTTATATTGTATTAGACTTGTTCAGTGTGTCTCTACTACTGGATTATAAACTCACTGAATTCAGTGACTGTCATAAAACTTTGTTATTGTTTTGCACATTAACAATTTGTTGTATGAAATTGATGCAACGTCCTGTGAGGAAGACAGATATTCTATTTCACTTATATTAAATTTAGAGAGGTTAAATAGATTCCCAGAAATCATGGGCCTTCTGCATCTGAAGTTCTATCACTGCAGTTGAATGCATTTTGATGGATATTGCTCTAGTCTGTTCTAAAAGGCTGTGTAAGATCTTTGAAATATATGAATCTATTCCTTTTAGGAATCTACAGGAAGAGGGGATTTAGTATCTAATCTAAATACTTGTGACTTTAATTTTATTTTGTTTTTAATGTATACTCAGAGAACTCATAAATCTCAAGTAAAAATACGAGTCATTTTTCTAAGTTGAATAATTCTTGCCTCCTAAAACTCTACCCATCATTGAGATTTTTCCTAAAGTCCTTTCTAAATTATTTTATTGTCATCTTTGCCATGGAGTCCTCAAATGAATAAACATTTGCCTAATGAAAAAAAAACTTCAATTTTTTTATGTATTCCATACTCCTAGAATTTTTCTGATTTCTGAAACAATTAGTATTACCCAATCCCCAGCCCCAACAAGTGAATAAATGATATCTGGAAAGTAAGATTCTCTGAAAAGGATCTTATTTATTACTAGTATTTAAGCCTTTTTGAGAGTTCTTACACAAGAATCTTCTGATGCCCCAGGAAAAAAGTTTTACTTATGTAAAGACAATACCTAATTGTGAAAAACTAAGACTGAGCGACACATATTTACTATTGCTCTTTTGTGAAATATGAGGCAAAAATAAACATGAAAAACTTAAAAATAGGCTCAGGGCTCAAAAGTCAAAGTTATTATTATTTTTATGTACGTTGGTATCACTTTCTTTTTCCATACCTTTGCACAGTATGAGCACCCATCATGTGATTAATATTGTCCTATATTTAGGAAATATATTCCTTGAAAACAGTGACAGCTGTGGGGTTTAGATAATGGATTTCTGTGTGAAAAAATGCATGTCACATAGAGCTGGTTTTGCAGTTTTTAAACATTTCATATCGCAATGAATCTTTTATACATATTTAGAAAATGAAGAGGATGAAATGAAATTTACATGGTTGAGCTCTAAAGGAAATAGTCTTAGAGTACAAAGTCACATGTCCAACATTATGTAATGCTCACTAAGTACTAATTTCTTTTTTATTTTTAAAATTTTATTCCCACCCCTACCCACCCCACTCTTCCTTGGCAACCATCAGCTCATTCTCTGTATCTGTGGATCTGTTTTTGTATAATTTTGCTTAATGGTTTATTTTGTTTTTTAAGGTTCCATATATTAGATAAATCATACAGTGTTTGTCTTTGTCTGACTTAATACCCTCTAGATCCATCCATGTTGCCACAAATGGCAAGATGTTATTTTTTTATTTCTGAATAATATTATATATGCCACATCTTCTTTTGTGTTATGCATCTATCGATGACATGTAGGCTCCTTTCATAGCTTGGCTATTGTAAATAATGCTGCATATATAGGGGAGCATATATCTTTTTGAGTTAGCGTTTTTGTTTTTTTCAAGTAAATACCCAGGAGTATCTCAATTGTTTGAGAGATCTCCATACTGTTTTTCAGAGTGGCTGCACCAATATACATCCCCACCAATAGTGCACAAGCATTTTCTCTTCTCCACATCCTCACCAACATTTGTTGTTTGTTGAGAAGTATTAATGATAGGCATTCTGGCAAGTGTGAGGTGATATCCCGTAGTTTTAATTTGCATTTCCTTGATGACATTGAGCATATTTTCATATGTCTTTTGGCCATCCGTATGTCTTATTTGGAGAAGTGTCTGTTCAGGTCCTCTGCCCATTTTTTAACTAAAAAACAAAACAAAACAAAAAGAAACATGAAATACTTAAAAATCAAATAGGGTCAAGGACCAAAGGCCAAAAATTTTTTTTCTGTATTTTGAAAAAAATTGAATACAGCTTTAGATTGTCTCCAAGATTAACTGTAAAATTTTTACTTCCTTTTTGTTTTGAACAGTTAACACTTATGAAAGCTATTAGCTTGTCACTGTTACTGGAATAACTTAGTTGTCTTAGCCCTATGTGTGCTGCTAATATAATGAATATGAAACATTAATGAGAACCTAGATTATATAGCTCTTGAGACTGCCCTTCTTCTAAGGGTGTGTGGGTGTCCAGAGTGGCTTTTTACATGAGTTTTGGTGTAATTATTGATAATAATTTTCATGTTTGAAACTTGACCTCCCAAATTTGAAAGTAAAATAACATGTTTTGATTTTCATATTAGAAATATCATGAGAAGCACTGTGATAGATCTGAATTATCTTATGAGAGTGCTAAGACAAATAAGAATATATTTATAATGAGGAAAAGGTAATCCATGTGAATCTAATATAAATAGTTCAGTTAATAAACTCTCATGAAAAATAGTTTTAAAGGCCATCTGTTGTACTTAAAACTCTCTAAACTACTATATTTATGGGATTTTTTATTTTTTACAAAAATGTTAGTTTTTCCTTTTCTTCCCACAATATCAAATGTCGCTCTTCTCCTTTTCTTACATTTTTAAGAATAATTTAAGACTAAATTATTCATGGAAATTTTAGATGTTCTTAGTAGGCTCTTTCTCTCAAACCATAAGTTGATTTTCACCAATATCCAGCTCAGTCTCTTCTCCTGCTCTCAAAACAAGCACTATAAATGTCACTTACAGTAGTATTAGTATTATCTCCAGAATACACTTACCCACTTACAAACAGATTTTATGTAATTTGGGAGCTGCTAAAAGCATAGTAGTACAGACCATAGGTTGCTTTTCTGAATCTGAAGAAGGATTTCGAACATGGAACATTTTGAACTGTAAAGAATCTTGCACAAAAGATGAAGCAAGTATATTCTAGAGAGGTGAATTGCCTGAAGCCACAAGCTAACAACTACGGGACACTGACCTAAAACTAGGTCTTTTGAATCCAAGCCTGCTGTTTTGTTTTTGCTTTTTTAAAAAAATCGTGCCTTTCTGTGTACTTTGCCACCTTAAAGTAGAAAGGTACTCATATGCCCCTTTGTGGGATATGTGTTTAAAAGTAATTGTGTTGTCATGGCTGTGGGAATGAAGATACACATGATTTTGCCATTCTTTGCTGTAAAATTTCCCCCACTAATAGGTATTTAAAATATTTATGGTTTTACTACAAAACAGTATTCTTTATTGAGAGATTTCTTTTTTTAAAAGATAAGAACGTTATGCTCTAAAAACATTTGACTTTTGCCACTACCCAACCTCATCATATTTCTTGTAAGTGTGGCTACGAATAAAGATCACATGAAAGTCAAGAAATACAATGTATGGCTTAACATTTTAAATCGTAAAGTAGTGTTTGGTTGAATTACAGCAATGTCTTTTGCAAAATTATGTTTAATTTTCGTGCATGATTCCAACAATAAGCTTTTCGTTTATCTCTGACATGTTTCCAGTCTGTGGCTCCCTGTATCCCATGCTGGGAACAGGAGGGAAATGAATGTGATCTGTCTGCTTGCCCCTTAACACTTACCAATAGTGAAAGTGTGGATCAATCTTAAGTTTTGTATGATATGGCAGTACTTTGAGCAAATGAGATGGACATAAGCCAACTATATTATTAAAAATACTCCCTTAATCTAGCATCTTTGGGGGCATGTTTTCCCATGGTCTGAAACAAAAACTGCAACAAATCAGGTTTGCCACTCCTTAGTGCTTTGAATGAAAGATTTAAAAGGGAGACCGAATTCCAGAGAAAACAGGTGGCGTGGGAGCTGGAACTGACATTGGCAGTTTCATCCCCTGTAACCAATTGTCCGTTCCATGAAAGCTTTTTGCAATGGATCATAAGAAACATATGTGAGAAATATTGAGTTGGCCTCAGGGTTGGACACTTGGAGGTACGGTGACAAAGAATTATTGCTGGTACCTACATGCACTAGAAAAAATATACTTTTTAAGTGCAATTTCAACTTAAATTAGTACTTATTTCTTGGAGAGAGGAGGTACATTTTTTTTTTTTTTTTCAAGCAGATGGCACTTGGTTTCTTATCCCCATTCGCTCCCATGGGAAGGATCATCTCTGTGGCAATTATACTTGACTGTTTTAGCGCAGACACCCATATGTATACGTTCAAGGTGATGGGTGCCTCTTGGAGAAAAAAGAGAAAAACACTGAGTCTTTATGTTCTCCACAAACAGAAAATTGGCACTTGCTTTAGCAGTATGTAAACCACTGAGGACAGGATCAGTGTAAAAATTTTGTTCCCAAGGAAATAACTCAAAAAAATAATTATCTGACTTTAATTTGTGAAATTCACAGTAAAACTTCACAGAGAATACGGTCTTAATGCCAAAGTTGTGACAACATCATCAGAAGGGGTTGATAATTTTAATTTCTTCACTACAACTGATAATTATCTACCAGCCTGATTTGCATTCACTTTGGGATTAATGTTGGAGACATTTTAGATCATAAAGAGATTTTCTCTACTATTCTCATTATCTTCTAATGTGCTCTATCTTTACCTTTTGAAATTTAAATTGTTATTGTGAAGTATTTTAGCAAAGGATATTATGTAAGGAAATTGGTGGTAGAAAGAACGTTAGCTGAGTGACCTTGGCAAGAAGTCACGTTGAAAGACTGACATGAGGTAATGATCATGAAGTGATCATTAAACTGAGGACTCCATAATCACGTTAGGAATGTGCTTGTTCTCACTTCTGAACTGTTCGCATGGTAAACGAAAAACAGCCTCAGACCTGCATTTGTTTCTTTCTCTGTTCCTAGCATAGTATACTGGGAGCCATTGACAAGGAACACTCCAAATATGAACGAAAATAGCCTATTGTCTACCTCACATAAAAGTTAAACAATTATTAAGATGATTTCATCCAGAAAATCAAATACATGATTACATTAGTATGATAAGAGAAAAATTGACTTTTAGGTATTACTTTATTAATCTATTTCTGAATAACAAATTATCACAAACTGAGGGAGGGGAGTATAAGGGGACTAAATGGTAATGGAAAAAATACAATAAAGATTAAATTTAAAAAAGAGAGAGATTAAAAGACCATATTTTTACATTCCTGATCCCAGGTGTCCCTGAAGTTCAGCTTCATTGTTGCCTTGAATCCTTAAAGTAAATTAATTTTTATGCTGGTTCAAGCTATATTTTTGTTATTTGCAGCTCCCAACTAATACCAACAAGCCACATGTAGGTGATAATTGCAGGTGTGAGGAGTGAGCAAACCCTCTGAGGAAATAGGAAGAAACCATCAAAGGAACAGCAAAGGTACAGTACAAGGAATGAGGACAGAACTAACCCAGTATTGTGGGTGACACGGAGGGCAGATTGACAATGTGTCAAGTGCTGCATTATGGTCAAGGAGAATGAGGTTGGAGGAAAGCCCACTGAACTTAGTTTTTCATTTTAATTAAACTATTGCATTAAAATTTCATTTTTGGGAGTGACCCTTGGTAACTTGAACACTCAACAGACTACCTATAATAAAATTTCTTAATAAAAAATTTTAAGCCTGGCAAATAGTGTTCCCCCCTTTATACATCTTAGCACACATGTGGAGTATGTCTTTTCATTTAGAACTGTTGGTTAAATAGACTGCATTAAATCTACGTTGATTATGGTTCAAAATAGACTGACCTTTTAATGTCAAGGATACTTATTCGGGCTGAGTCTGCTACTCCTGAGCTTAGGAGCCAGCTCCGAAACAGCTGAGAGTGACATTGTGGCCGCTATAAAAGGCAGAAGAGGGGTGTCTCGTGTTGCTTCAGGAAAATGAGAACGAGGGGAGCGCTGAGAGGAGCAGCCGCAGATCAGTATGACGCGCGACACAGAACAGCGGAGTGGATCAGAGACAGGTTTCTCTGAGAATCGAGAACGATTCGGAACAGGTGAATTGAGTACATTGTAGCTTTTGGCAACTGAGTAAAAAAACTAGGAAACTGTTTAGCTTGTTAAACACTGGGACTTGACTTAAGATACGTCTTATTTGTCCCCCTTTGGTTTTTCTTGTTACTGTGTGGCCATGTATTTGTGTTTGATAAGGAATGCACTGATTGCTTTTGAAATGTGTGTCGTAGGATAAACAGTCGGTTTTAGTTTGACCAGCTTTACACGTCTGTAGCCTATGTCACTGTGACCTTGTCGCTAACCAGAAGAGGCAGGCAGGTCTTCTAGAAACAATGACGGAGGGATGAGATAAAAAAAAAAAAAAAAAAAAAATCAGAGATGTCCATTAACAGTACCAAGGCATTTTGAGTCCCTCTGAGTCTCAGCTGCAGTCATAAGGGAGAAAACGCCATTCTAGGTTTCTCTGAGACACATTCGGGCAGAAGACAGAGGCAAACAACTTTAAATGCTTGAGGAAAACACAAGTTTTGATTGGTACTGCCTGTTGCTACTTACCAGTACTGCTCCCAGGAAAGAAGGTATCATTGCCGTGATCCCCAGCTTCTTTTTCTGGTGCTTTTGGACCCTAAGCTGAGTGTGAAGAAATATGTACAGTATTCCAAAATCTTCTGCCTGGATCACTGGGTAGGAAATAATGGTTACATATTACTCCCCACCAGGCAAATGAAAAAGCAATAAAACCACTTTGGTTTTTGTTCACATGTGGCCAATACTTGTCAACACTCAAGGTGAGGGGGATGAGGGTGAACTTGTCCCCTAAAAGGCTAGGTAGTGACCAGATTCAGAATTGTTTAAAGAAGTAATTTAAACAATTGGAAGTTTAACATCAGACATGGGTGGATGTAGCCACTCAAATGATAACTTTAAAAAATGCTTCCTGAAAAGTTAGGTGAAGGGAAGCTAAATACAGAATAGCATGTGTTATGATTAGAACTAGGTAAAAAGTATACATGTGTATAAATAGAATGCAAAAGACTAAGGACAAACTAAAGAGGGTGATTTATTAGAACTGTGGGCATCTGGATGATTTTTTTAAATTCTTGTTGATGTTATAATGTTATGAGTGTAGCAAACTTAAAGTAACCAAAATCGATGTACTTTTAGCAAGTGATAGTTTTTTGGTTGAACTACAATAAAAACATCTTAACCTAAACCATGCACATGACCATTGAATCAAACAGTGGCCCAAGTCCAGGTTCTTGTGATCCAAGCAGTTACAGGGGGTGATAGAGGGGTGAGGCCTCACATCCCAGGACGAGCGCCAGGAGAGAGCAGAAGGGGTAATAGGATCTCTTAAGTGAGTTTCTTTCTCTGTGGAGGATGGATAATAGCTAAACTCTAAAGCTGGACTGTTCAGAAGTTATATGAGTAACTCTGGGTTCATGGCTAGTTAGAAAGAGAGAAAATATATGTCAATTTGTTTTGGGAAATTGTCCGTGAAGATAAACAATAAGGATGGTCTAGTGACAATAAATTGTACATAGAAAATTGACCAGAAGAAAATGTAATTTTTCCTTGGGAGGAGATCTAACCTACTGGAGATATATGTGTTCTGCAAAAGCAATTAGATTTGGCTCCTCGAAAGAAGACCAGTTCAGCTAGAAAGCAGGAAGTTTCACTTCCTTCGACTTAATGATGTGGATGAAAATATGGACACTTTATGCCTGTCTGTTTCCAGTGAGCATTTGTTTTTGCATGTTAAACTTGGAGAAGACACAGCAATAACTTCTGAAAATCACAAAGGCTCTAGCTCAGTGGATTTAGATGTCTCTAGCAGTTTGCAATGTGTGTTGAAGTTTTTTGATCTGAGTTAATCTAGTGGTCAAAACACAGACTTTGGAGTCATATGGACTTGGGCTAGAACTCTACTTTTTACTGTCTGCATGATCTTGAGCAACTTAACTTAAACTGTCTGAGTCTATTTCCTCATCAACAGGGTGGGGATAAGAATACTTTCTTAGAGACCAGTGTGTTCTACTGAATAAAGTGTACTCCAAGTAACTTAAGAAAAGAAAAATGTTTGTAAGGAGACAGAGTATCTAATGAACTCCCTGAGACAAGAAGTGTGTAATGCTTCATACGCAGGTGAATCTAGGAACTGAAATATAGTTGGGTACCAATGTGACTTCTGATTCAGTCAGTCTCTCTTAAGGCTGAATGGGCTATGTAACATTCTTTATTCTTTCCAAAGACCTGCAAATGGATCCAACATTGCTTTTTCATTAGAACATTTATTAGTTCTAATCTTCAACAAAGACCAACTTGATTTCTCTATATCCAACTGTGAATTCCTACAAATTAGGGATTGATTGAAGTAGTTTACCTGGTGTCAGGTGTCCATCTATGGTCTAGTCAACAGTGACCTGGTGGGTCGTGCACTTGTCATATGAAGGTCAACCTCTTCCTGAAATGTGATAAGGATGTGGGAGTGAAGAGCAAGTGATAGCCATCTCTTTAACGGAAACTTGACAATATGAGGATCAAATGAGATAATGGAGTGAAGTATCTAGAATAGTGCTTGACATGTAGCTCAATAAATGGAGTCTGTGAAATAACACAGCTGATAGGCAAGGGCCATAACAATTCATTTGCTTAATCTTTGAAACCATATTTTGCCACACATGTCATCAGAGGAGGAAGCTCACAAAAACATTTGTCATGTGATATCTATGACAAATTTCTTTCTTAACCAGAGTGATCACTCTGAGAAGGAGCTGCCTCAGCAACTGATGTTAATTGTGTTCACGTTCCTTCAAACTGGTCAATGTTCACACCCCAACTTCAGTCTCTGTGGTCTTATTTGAGTTTCCCATGTGCATTTACTGACTATGGGTAAATAAGTAGATGACTACCTGAGAAGTTACCTAGCAGAAAGGCTGAATTATTCAGATATTTTCCTTGAGTTTATGTAAAAGACAAGTGGCTATTGACCAACTTTTTTGCTAAGTTGCTTTCTCCTCCTGCATTGATTTTGATGAGATGATAGACTACCAGAGTCAAGACATTGGGCCCTAATGAATGCTCCTTGTTTGAACATTGAAGTAATAATTATTCTTCCCAAGCACCTCTTCTCTGGCTATCAGAAGGTAACCCCCAAGCAGAAAGAAGCAATCATTCCCCTGAATAGCCAAGGTCAGCTGAAACACAAGCTACTTCCCAAGATATGCTGTTTCATTCCTGCTTAAATCAGGTTGTCTATTTTTAGAATTCAATCATCCCCTTCAATGAAAGAAACATTATGAAGTAGATATGAGTGCGATTTTTCTTCTGCACCTGAAGCAGTTATGGGGTCTAGAGGTACTGTTATCTAGAAAGGAAAATAATATCCCAATAAACTTGAGTTCTGTAGTTGTTATTGTAAACTAGGTAAGTTTTTGAAAAATTCAAAACCCCAAATACAATGTACAGCTTCTCTTTGAGATTATCTGAACTCATTATTATACTGAATTAATGAAATGCCTTTACTTGATAGACTATGAGGTCAAACAATATATAAATAAAGGCAAAAAGTTAATTTCTGTCTGAAAGATTTTTCAGGGACTTCATGCTCACGGGAGGCATTACCTAATACATTTCCTTCATTTCTTACTTGCAGCTTTCTAGGCCTTACCCTCCAGGGCTAAGTTCTGCTCTAGTCTAAGGTCAGTATTTATTTTAGAAGCAAAGGTACTGGTGCAGTTGCCATTGCAGGGTACCAATGCAGGAAATGTCTCATAGAAAATCATGATGCACAAGTTATGAGGAGAAACATACATTTTGTAGATGTCAGTAGATTGGCTCTCGCATCCTCTAGTTTTAGGCTGGAGAATTTGGGGGAGAAGTTCAGTCTTCAGTCTGGCTTAGGTTAACATCAGGAACCTATATCTGTCCTGCGTTGGTCCAGCCACCCTGGTGCAGTCTTCCTGAAATTGCCCCAGATGGCCTTGATAAAATGGACCTCAAGGGCCCTTCACTACTGGGGAGTAAAGACAAAATGATTTTATGGTGGATTCATCATGTCTAGCTGACATGTTGAAGAGTGCACAGACGATGTGGAGGACATCAGAGCTACCCTGGTTGTTAAATGGCTGAAGTTAGACAGAGATAGAGTGAAGGTACCAGACCTTGATCCTGATGCTGGAGGAGCTTTGCATAAGTGACCGACTCTATCTTACCAAGTCAAACTTCTCCTCTGAGCCTGAGCTATATATCCAGCTAGAAAATCCACAGGCATCAGCCTGGTCAAACATTGAACTCATGGTTTTTCCTTCCAAAATCACACATCTTCCTCTGGTGAATCGGTTCCAGCTTCCATTCACTTGCCTAAGCCAGAAACCCAGGAGCAACTCTTAATTCCTCTTCCGTGTGCCTCCATATCCAGTTTCCCTCAGTCATGTCAATTCTGTCTCTTAGTAAATCTTTGACTTTGAAGTTTGCACTATTCTTGGACTACTTTTGAAGTGCTGCACTTAAGAGTAGTTTTCTCTTTCAGTTTAAATGATGGTTAATTTCCTAAAAATGGGCCATTAAAAAAATACAAACGGATTTTCCATAAGAAAAACAGCAGCATTTAAGATATATATTTAAGTAGTGAAAATAGAATAACCATATTATAGTAATGTGAATAATAAAAAGTTTATAGAAAAATGAATATATAGTTTTTTTTAAGAAAAAAAAAAATTGTAATGACAGTGTCCAAACAAGCCACTGATTTAAAGCTCAGTCTTCCTCAAACTTTAATGTGCTTACAGATCACCTGGTGATCTTGTTAAAATGCAGACTCTGGTTCAGGTGGTATGGGATGGAGCCTGAGACTCTGGATTTCTGCTGCTGGTGCTGGTTAGAGACTACACCTTAAGCAGCAAGACCTTACTTACCCTTACATCTCTCAGCTACATTCATTCATATCTTAGAGAATTCTTGTCCCCAGATTGTCTCTGTCTTACTGGGTGGGGTGGCATCTCAAACTTGGGATTAATTATTGGCAACATTGTTCTGATGTTTTCCCTCTGGTAAAGGAGCCCATCAGAGAGATGACCCATTCACATTTTTTCATTTGTAGGTGATACTATAAAATATAGAAATAGAAGTATTTTTATACCAGAGGTAAACACATCAATGTGCACGAATCCCAGTGGCATTAAATGACATTTTACAGACATGAACACTCTTTAAAGATTAAAAATAAAAATAAAAACAACACTCTGGGAGTACCCATATTTATGGAGTATGAACTTTAAAGCACTTCAACAGTAACTGAGAAATGCCATAAGATCCTTAGCCAGGCTCAGCATGAGAACCTCCGCGGCCAGCAAAGGATACCAAAAATGTTGTCAGGCCATATGAACCATGTTATACTGGAGGTGACACAGGCATATTTTCCCTAAAACAGTGGTGAAAATTTTCATCATTTTATTCTGAAAATACGAGATAACTTTGAGTTGTAAAGTTTGATATTTTCCTGAAACAAAAATTTTAATTCTTTTTTACACAAATGAGATCATGCTACCTATACTTCTTCAACTTGCTCTATTTCCACTGGACAATGACATTGGGCATCTTATGTACTAGTATATATAGTTTTTAGCATATGCTTTTGCTACCTGTGTAGCCCATTTTTTGGTATATTTGTATCTATTCTAAGTGTATTTAAAATCCTTTTGGCCTGAGGTAGAAGGTTCATATTTATTCACTGAAAAAAAAAGTTACATGACTTTAAATTACATTGTATTGCTAACATCTTCTGAATGCTTCCTCTATACCAGATACTGTACCAATTGCTTTACAAACATAATTTCATTACATCCTGGGGAAAAATTTAATGTGGGGTGTTGTAGGATAATATGCAGAAGTGAATTACTGCACCTACCTATCTCCAAAACCCATCCAGCTTGGTGGTTCCTTAATTAGCCTAGCATTTGCAATGACAAAAATAAAACTTCATATCTAATGAAATATGGTTCAGTAAAGAACTTAGTACTTACTATTTTTTGCTAATGGCAGAGATGAAGAGAAAGAAAACAGTCTAAGAAAATCATTTGGCTCAAGAGCGGAGGATCACATTTGTCAGTGGTTTGGATCAGCATTGATTCCAACTAGATTATTGTGAAAAGGATTTCAATGGGCATTCCAGTTTGAGTGCAAACACTGCTCCAGTGGAAGAGGAAGATTTAATGGAAAGTTAAAATTATTTAACTTGTGGTATTTAGACAGGCACGGGATAGGAATCTCTAAATGGAAATGAAAAGTTATGTGGGAGAAAGCCAGGCACTTCCGTAAACATTACCATATTCATCAGATTGGGGAACCGTAGGACAAATCCCTTGTGAATGTCAAAGGCCTGCTGTACCAGGTCTTTTGAATTGGTCTTCTTCTCTGTTTCCCCTCTGCCACTAACCCAGTTCAAGCTTTTGTGATTTCTCAACTGGACTATTGCAGTAGACTCCCACCTGGTCTCACTGTCTTTAATCTTGCTGCCCATCCTGCCCCAAGCCATTTTCTACGCTGGTGACAGAATCGCCTTTGCAAAATGAAGACCTGACTCTGTCATTTCTCTACACATCCTCAGTGATGCCATCAAGTACAGGGTGAAGTCTCAGCGTATGCGTTCCCCACAGCTTGGCATCGTGAATGCAGAAACAATCTGCCTTGCTTACATCTCAGAGTCTAGCACACTTACGAAAGGTGTGGAATGAATGCCCCTTTATTTCTTCTTATATGTCCTCCGTTACTGCTGTACCTAGCATATATCTAAGATGATGTGGTTTTTGAAATCATATTGCAATTATTTATGTCTCTGCCTTCCTCAACTACATAGAGAAGGGGTCGAGTATCGTACCTGACGACAATTTCTTATTCATGTTTGAGGCCTGACAGGGCTTTTGTTTGTTTGTTTGTTTGTTTTTACACAATTTTCAGTATAAAACTTATTCTTCTATTCATTTATTTTCAGATAAATTACTTGAGGTGGGATTCCTCATTCAAAAGGCAAATACATACTTTTGGTTCTTAATACATATTTTACCAGATTGCTCTTAGGATTTCACCCATTAACTGTTTCATTACTTCAGAATGCCAATGGCATTCAATTTTACCACAACTTCATTCATATTGGTTTAATATGTACTATTATTTTTTAAATAATCCAGTAGGATTATGTATTTGGCAGGTGATTTTTAGATATATCTCTTCAGCTTTTCTAAGCTGCTTGCTTTGAAAAGAGGAAGGAAGAATGTGGATGAGCATAGAGAGGCAGGAACCTCTGGGGTCCGCTGGGACTGTGTCCAATCCACTCTCTTCACTCTTCTCCACCTTTGTTGTATTGACTTATTCTCTCTGTTAAAAATCAGGCCATACTCATGCATAGAACAGGTCTCTATTCCAAAGGAGCTGAAGATTTGCTCTATATGAGATTAATTTAGAGAATAAGCTATTCTTTATTAAGATGAGCAATAGAGGCAAAAACTCTTATTGACTTTTCTGGATCTCACCAAGGAACTTTCCAGTCTTTTCTCGTGTTCATGGATGATGTCTGACCTTAAGATGTTTTAGGTTGCTTAGGTGATATTTATTTAGTAATATTTAAGTTCCTCATTGTCGCCTTGTGCTTTGTGAGCAAGCCATTTGGGGTAGGAAATATAACTGAGTGACTTCATCAGACACATGCCTAAAACATACATTGTGAGTAACTGATTGAGGTTTGAGTCTTTATGTGCAGAACCTGCAGTGGGGCCTCTTGCTGTTTATATCTGTATGAATCCTGTGATAGTGATAAAGCGGATGGGAGCTGGGCAGAAAGAGAAGCTCAGAGGAGGGGAAAAGGAAGCGCATGTGTCAGCTATTTCAGTTCTCATCATACTTTCTATTTGGATAGCACATCACATTTGGCTGCAGCTGAAAAGCAAAATCCTATATTTAATGAGCCAATAAAATGCCTGGAGCACCAGTGCGCTCAGGGAGGCTTGACTTTCCACTAAGCTAAAAGCCGATAATTGAGCCTGTGTGCCAGCTGAGACCGGAGATTTCTACTGAAAGAGCTGTGGCTTTAACTTTTTTTTTTTTTTTTATTCCCGTGTCATGTGCAGCCAGCTTCTGATGAGGACTCGAATCCTCCCAAGAATTAACTGCTATCACCTACATTATTTTGATTAACCTTAACTCTGAGATTCTCAATTTATTGACATGCCACATTAATGCAATACCCCTGTGTAAATGCCTGTGGGAGAAGTGATAAACCAGGTCTAATGCCAGGGGGACGAGGTTGAGGCTTTTTTCTTTTTACTGTTTTTTTAAAGCTTGAAATAGAATTGTAACTCTTTCTGCTTCAGAGACACACAGGGAGAGGAAAAGGTTAGCAGGAAAGACCGTTTTATGTAATTTTTGGCTAATCTCCCCTTTTAAAGTGACAAGTTTAGCTGTGAGCTTGTTTTAGTGGGAATTTTTTTTTTTTTTTTTTTTTTTTTAAGTTGAAGGGAGCCAGCTCTATCATATGTTTAAACAATTTTCCTAATATATCTGGCCCTTGGTTTCTATAGTTTTCACTGTGCACATTCCGAGAGTTGATTCTGCTGGGAGTTTTACACACACTTTCTCGAGCTTTTTGGGCTGATGGAGAGTTGTTTTTGGATGTTTAAGAAATTCAAACAACTACACAACAAAACATTATAGGAATATCTTGTTTTATTGTGCTTTGCTTTACTGCAATTCACAGATGTTGCTTTTTTTATTTTTTATTTTTATTTTTACAAACTAAAGGCAAGACCCACTACAGTGGTCTGGAACCAAACCTGCAGTACCTGCCAGGTGCGCCTGTCTTGTTTTAGCTCACTCAGGCTGCCATAACAAAACCCCACAGACCGGGTGGCACACAAGCAAGACATTGATTTTAGAGTTCTGCAGGCTGGGAAGGCAAAGATCAACGCACCAGCAGAGTCAGTGTCTAATGAGAGCTCTATTCCTGGTTCATAGATGACTGTCCCTTGATCCCCTCACATTTGGAACTTCTTTTATAGGGCACTAATCCCATTCATGAAGGCTTCACCCTCATGACCTAATCACTTGCAAAGGCCTCACCTCCTGCTTTCATCATGTAACCAAGCAGCCTGGGGTTCCACCACCTGCCACCCTGCACAAGCATAACATGAGGATTGGTGGTGAAGAAAAAATGTCTTTATTAACAGGGTACCCAATTTGGAGGAGGGGAACAAGGTACCCTGCTTCAAGTCAACCTCTTTGGCAAAACACAGAAATTCCCTTTTTCCCAGAAGGACGGAAATCCAAACGCATGCCCGGAAGTTCCCTGTCATGCTTATCTGTCCTTTTGGAGCCCAAGGCGGCCACACGAAAGAGTCTCCATCTGTCTAGCTTTCAGGATGTCTCTCTGGGGTGCACACTTGTGGGTTTCAGAGTCACCATTGCCTCACACAGCGTCCTCTCTCTCCTGGGGTCTGCAGCGCGCTGCCAGATTCCTCCGGCCAGCCCTGCAGGGGAAGCTCCATCCATGAGCCCCAGCGCCACACGGTTCCTCTAGCCCCCACGGCAGTGAGTGCTCCCAACCCACACCTCCCTGTCCTGACCTCAGCACAAGAGCTGGACGCAGCCCCAGACCCGTGTGGCGAAGCGGCCCAGCCCGGCCGTGCTGTGCAGTGGAGAGCAGCAGCGTCTCAGGGCCCGGTGCCAGGCACGACGTGTCCCAGCGAGGGACTCCGGCTCTGTGAGCTGGTTCTCCACCATGGGGGGCGAAAAGCTCCCAGTGGGTCCAGCGTCTGCCGGTGCCCCACCCCAGTTGGGGGCAGGAGGCAAGAAGAGAGAGCTGCACTTCTGTGTACGCTCTGTTTTAAAGTCCTGGCCCACAAACGCACGTGCAACAAAGCATCCAGCTTTTCCATCAATGCGCACTAAAGTCTGCCATGTTTGGCAGCCTCCACCCCTGTGTCTTTGCCCCTTTTCTGGCCACTATTTTCTGGAAGCAGGCCGTGTTTAGCACGGGGCTGGTTTGTAGCGCACTGGCTTTGTTTGGTGTTGCCTTAGGCAGCCTTCTCCGTGGCAGCCCCGCCCTTCTCTGGGAGGGCCAGGTTTTCATGCCACCTTAGGGTTTCTCCCCTGCTCCCCAGTGATCTGACCAGACCCTCCCTGTTACAATTATGTTGGGCATTAGGGATTAATATAGTTTCCTTTGGCGGGGCGTGGGGGGTCAGGGAGACACAAAACTCTGGTCTCTAGCAATTATGGTTGATATATTTTTTCAACTATATTTGAGGACCTAGACTCTAGTAATGTGATGGCTTTTAGGTTGATCCAGAACCTGGCTCCTACAGTGTAAGATATGACAAAAGAAATAAATTATATGCCTGAGTCCCCTGAGGTTTTGGTAGAAGTTTCAATGTGTATAAATTGAGATTCAAGGAAGCATTCTATAATTAGGCATATGTCAAGATTAATCTAGCTATGATTGCACACCCCCAAATTTTATAGACAGTAGGCAAATTTAAGTGAAGATAGGTCATCACAATTTAGGTAAGTGCCTTATTATATTTTAGGCTAGGGTAACTATGCCAATCTTTTGCCATTTAATTTGCAAAAAGGTTTTATGCCACATTATTCTTTTATTTAAAAATGTCTTTAGAGCATTGACTATAGGATAAAATGATTTCTTTAGCATGTGTTGGTAAGAAAATAATTCCCTTCTGGCCTACATTTGCAAACTTCATATACACACAATCTAGCCAATTTGGAAGCCAACTGGAAGACTCATTTTCTAGAGGCAGATTTTGGCTTTTCTCCTCCTCTTTCCCCTTGCACCCAATTTCTTCTGCATCAATCTGATTTCATTTGAAAGTTGTAATTGAGACTTCAGGAGAAGTCAGAAAAAATGAGGAAAAAGTTTTCAAATTAAGGAGGTACCTGAAAAGTTCATCTCAATTCTCCTAACTATCCAGAGACAGAGGGGTTTCTAGTCTCCTGTATGGAGTTCTTCATGCATTCTTACTTATACATTATCCTCCACAACTAGGAACTTTTCCCCTTAAACCTGACTCTTTTTCAAAAAGTTATATACAAAAACCTCTTTTGTTTAGGGAAACAAAAATTTCATTTGTATGCATTAAAACTTAAATTGCGATCCATCACATTGAATAAAACTGAAATCAATAAGATTGATATAATGTAAGTAACATAGTCATGTATTATTGAAAAAGAATTTATTTAAGTAAGTTCCTTCCAGAAAATCACTTTAAAATTGAGAACAGATGTTCTTGGCTTAACTTTTAAGTTTTGAAATCAAACCATATGTTTTAACCCTTCCAGTTATCTCGGTTGTTCTCAAAGCTTAAGGGCTTGTTAAACCACAGATTGCTGGACCTTCCTCTGAGAGTCTTGTAAATCTGGGATGGGGCCTGAGAATTTAAATTTCTAAAATTTCTCAGGTGTGATAGGCAGAGTTCTAAAGATATTCCACCAGGATTTCTATCCCAAGGTTTTCAATCAAACACCAGTCTAAGAATTCAGGTTACTAATCGCTGACTTGTAAAAGAGTAGATGGCCCTGGATTACCTGGGTGGGCCCAATGCAATCACCTGAGCTCTAGAAAGTGGAAGGAGAGGTCAGAGAGAGGTGAAGCTTGTTGGAGGTAGGGACTATAATCCAAGGCTGTGATTGGCCTCCAGAAACAGAAGAGTCCCAAACAGCTCAAATAAACAGGGACCTCAATTCCACAGGAACTAAATTCTGACAACAACCTGAATGAGCTTGAAAATGGATTCACTTCCAGAGCTTCTAGAAAGAAGTTCAGCCCTGATGACACCTTAATTCTGGCCTGTGAAACTCTCTATGCTGAAAACCTTGGGAGCCATGCTGTGTCCAGCCATCGAACCTACAGAAACTGTGAGATAACAATTTGTGTTATTTTAATAATTAAATTTGTGGTAATTTGTTATAGCAACAGTAGAAAATTAATACACATGATAATACTGATGCTGCTCATCCCAGAAACACAATTTAAGAATCACTGGTTTATCTTTTGTAAATCTTCTCTTATTACTAATTTTACAGACTTTTGAAAAAAGTTCAATCATTTAACTTTGTTTTTCTTAATAGATACTAAGATGAAGGTTGTGCCTTTTATTATTTAAAATAGAATAATGTATATAAGCTGTTTAGAAGAGTGCTTAGGCCCTTGCTATAATAATAATTTCTATTAGTAGATAATATTTATTAAAATGCTCAATGCCTGGCTCATGCTAATTATTTACTGTGATCTTTGCCTGGTTTATCCTCATATTAACTCTATGAGGTAGCTACTATCATTGTTCTCATTTTACAGATATGTAAACTGAGACTCAGAGGAAACGTACCCCAAATCAGGCAGTCAGTAAAAAGTAGAGGTGAGATATGAGACTGGGCAGTATAACTCTGGAACCAAGATTCTTAATTACCATAGCTTAGGTTATTTCCCATATGGTGAGGCACTCACGTCTTGTTTGCCATGTGCGTTAAACATCTCAACATAGTTTCACAAAATAATTAAACTTAAGCTATATAGTTTTGTCTTTATTAAAGGATGCTAACTTAATAAAGAGTATCTATTATTTACTTAGCTGAAATCTATTGAACATATGCTGTATGCCAAGCACTGTCCTAGGATTGAGAATACATATTTGTGAGTGGTTCCTACCCCTGTTAAATTGATAATCCTGAAATCAACAGTCTTTAAAGTACTTAGAGAGACACTGCACAGTCACTCCGAGTGAAATCAAGAATAATACAGTAATGTTCTAAGCACTACTGTTGGAATGATTCTTGTAATTCAAGCAATGCAAGTAGATGCTCTAGATTTAGCAAATAAAAACATAGAACACCCAGTTAAATAAATGTGAATTAAAAAATATTTTTAGTATTAATATATCTAAAATATTGCATAGGAAATGCTTGCATTACCTGTTGTTTATTTGAACACATAATTTTTGACCCTTTATTTTATCTATCTAAATGCTGTTAAATAGAAAAACTAAAGATATATATATATATATATATGATTATTACTTGTAACTAATCAACTGAAAATCTAGTAGTACTAGTAAAAGATATATTAAAAGGATTAAAAGGCTGGGTATAAAATATACAAGAAACAATGACTTTTGCATATACTGACTATAATTAGAAAACATAATGGACAATGATACTTTTTAAACTTATTTTAAAATTGAGACATAATTGACATATAACAGTGCATTAGTTTTAGGTGTAAAAAATGATTATATAGATAGATAGATAGATAGATAGATATGATTACCACAATAAATTTAATTAACATCCATTATCACAGTTACCTTTTTTTTTCTTGTGATGAGAACTGTTAATATCTATTCTCTTGGTAACTTTCTGTTAGCTACAGTCACCATGCTGTATATTACATCCCTAGTACTTTTAATCTTATAATTTTATGTTTGTACCTTTTGACTATCTTCACCCATTTTCCTGCCCCCAACCTCTGCCTCTGGCAACTACTTATTTATTCTGTATCTGTGAGTATGGTGTTTAAGTGAAATCATACAATATTTGTCTTTCTTTGTCTGACTTCTTTCACTTAGTATAATGTCCTTAAAGCCCATCCATGTTTTCACAAATAGCAGGATTTCCTTCTTTTATGGCTGAATAATATTCACATATACAGTTCTCTCTCTCTCTGTCTCTCTCTCTGTCTCTCTCTCTCTCTCTCTCTCTCTCTCTCTCTCTATATATATATATATATATAGCTTTCCATATATATACACACAAATACATGTAGCTATCTAGTTTATATATATATATATACACACACACACATGCATGTAGCTATCTAGCATACACACACACATGCACATACATGTAGCTGTCCAGTATATGTGTGTGTGTGTGTGTGTATGTGTGTGTGTATATCTGTCTGTCTGGAAAAAGTCCAGCCATTGTTAATATAACAAGAACAGTTTATGTGACATCAATGTAACCTGACAGCCAAGGAGAGTGGACTGGAATGTGCATGCTGGAACAATGATGAGTTCACTGTACTAGTCAATGGGGGCAGTAGACACTATTGAGTGAGCATTTGTACTGGGTGGCCATCACATTCAAAATGACTGAGAGAATAGAGCAATGAATCTGCTCTACTTAATGCATCAGATTTTGCATTAAGCTTGAACATTCCTCCATGGAAACTATTCATATGATTCAGAAGGCTTTTGGGGATGATGAAATGAGTGCAAAACAAATAAAAGTGTGGTACAAATGATTCAAAGATGGTTGAGAGTCTGTTGAAAATGATCCACATTTTGAAAAGCCTGCAACAAGCAGAACACCTGAGAATGTTGAATGTGTATGGCCTGCAATCAATGAAGATTGGCAACTGACAGTGTGAGAACTAGAAGCTGATCTGGGGATTCCAAAAACTACTATGTCCATGATTTTGATGCAGGATCTTGGCATGACATATGTTGTGGCAAAATTGGTTCCATGGCTTCTGCTACCAGAGCAGAAGGAACATCATGCTACAGTTGTTAATGATTTGATTCAAACCACTTACAATGAACCAGATTTCCTCAAGAAGGTCATATAGCCAGCTCTGAATCGTGGGTTTACAGCTATGATCTGGAAATGAAGGCCCAGTCATCCCAATGGGAGTCGCCTGGTTCTCCATGCCCAAAGAAAGCACTGGGAGAACTGTGTGAGATCCTAAGGTGCCTACTTGGAAGGTTACTGAGGAGTCATTGTCCTATGTACAATGTTTCTTGTATCTTGTGTTTTATTCAGTAAATATCTCTTTTTTTCATATTACATGGCTGAAGACTTTCTGGACAGACCAAATATATATGTATTTATCCAAGATGACATACCAGTATATATATCACATCTTTATCCATTCATCCATCAATGGATTCTTTGGTTGTTTTCATGTCCTGGCTACTGTAAATAATGTTGCAGTGAGCATGGGAATGCATATATCTCTTCAATGTAGTGATTTTATTTTCTTCAGATAAATTCCAGAGGTAGGATTGCTAGATCATAAGGTAACAGTATTTAAAAAAATTTTTTGAGGAAACTTCACACTGGTTTTTATAGTGTCTGAACATGCCTTGCCTCCACATTCTGGCCAACACTTATTACTTTTTTGTCTTTTTATAATAGCTATGCTAACAAATGTGAGATGTTATCTCATTGTCATTTTGATTTGCACTTCCCTGATGGTTAGTGATGTAAAACATTTTCTCATGTAACACTTGGCCATTTGTATGTCTTCTTTGAAAAATATCTTCAGAACCTCTTCTATTTTTTAATTGAATTTTTTTTTGCTATCAAATTTTATGAGATCTTTATATATTTTAGGTATTATATAATTTGAAAATATTTTTTTCTCATTTAGTATATTGCCTTGTCATTTTGTTGATTTTGTTTTTTCTGTGCAGAAACTTTTTAGTTTGATGTAGCCCCATTTCATTACTTGTATCTATTGCCTTTGTTTTTGGTAGCAAAAAGAAAAAAAAATCATTACCAAAACTGATGTAAAAGAGTTTAGCATGTATGTTTTCTTCTAGAGGTTTTATGGTCTTGGAACTTATGTTCAAGTCTTTAACTCATTTTCAGGTGAGTTTCATGTATGGTGTAAGATAGTGGCCCAGTTTTTTTCTTTTGCATGTAGCTGTCCACTTTTCCCAACACCATTATTGAAAAAATTAACTGTTACCCATTGAATAATCTTGGCCCCTTTGTTATAAATTAATTGGCTGTATACTCATATTTGTGGGTTTATTTGTGGGCTCTCAATTCTGTTCCATTGATCTATATGTCTGTTTTTATGTTAATACCATACTGTTGTGGTTACTATTGCTTTGTTGTATAGTTCGAAATCAAGAAGTATGATGTTTCTGGCTTTGTACTTTTTCCTTGACAGAGCTTTGGCTATTTGGGATATTTTGTGGTTTTATACAAATTTTAGAATTGTTTTGAGAAAAATGCCTTTGGAATTTTGATTGGGATTGTATCAAATCTGCAGACTGCTTTGGGTAATATAGGCATTTTAACAAAATTGTTCCAATCGATGAGCATGGAATATCATTCCATTTATTTGTGTCTTCTTTAATTTATTTTATCCATGTTATAGTTTTAAGTGTAGGGGTCTTTCATCTCCTTGGTTAAATTTATTCCTAGGTATTTTATTTCTTTGATGCAATTTTATTGCAATTGAATGCCACACACAGAAGTAATTGGTCTGTTTATACTTTCTATTTCTTCATGATTCAGTCTGGTAGGTTGTATGTTTCTAAGATTTGTTTATTTCTTCTAGGTAGTACAATTTGGTGGCATATGCCCTTTTAAAATATTTCTATTCCTCAAAATAATGCTGACCTATTTTAGGTGCTTTCCTCTTACCGACAGCTTTGATTTAGATATTATTGGTATGGTAAATTTTTAAAAGGCAGAGACCAGTAATCATTTTTTTATTTTACTTAATATTTTGGGTACATATAAAAGCAAATGCAGTCTCACGTAAGCTAAGGGAAGTTAATTTTTAGTCACTACATAGAGGAGGCTTGTTCTCATGGGCTGTGTCACTAGGAATTCTGCCTGTTCAAAGGAAATGTTTTCATTATGATTGGAGCTGTGCTAATTACAACATCCTGACATTTGTATGTCGTTTTAAAGCATTAACTCCTTGCAATTCATCACATTTACTTTACAGTAGACCAGTGATGCATTGGTGGGCTGCTATGTACAAAGACTTGAATGTGTAACCCAGATGTCAGCTGGAGCTTCTGTTTCCTGAAGGGTCAGATGAATTGGGTTCAAATCCTCAATATCTTAGTTTTTATGCATACAGAATTCTCCATAGAATTTTTGTGACTTCCCACATTTATTTTCTAACGGTCACTCCTACCCATCTTCAATCCTAGCATATCCCTAACATTATATCCAACCTATACCACCCAATGTGAAGGCTTTCACCATTTCACTTTATTTTTCTATGAGAAAATCCAGTTATGATTCTGTGGATTTAGTGTTGCTGTTGAAAACTTGAAGGGTTGTGAGGAGCAATCACATCCTATAGTCCTCCAGTTTGCTTGCCTCATTCTAATGCCTGTGCCTCTGAAAAAAGACCCTTCTCATGATTTTCAGACTCCTGAAGATTATAGTCTAATTCTATCAGTTTGACTCCTTTTATGGCGAATGTTGTTTTCAGCTTATTTTGCCTACCTCTGATGCCTGGAGAATATACATTTTCCCATTTTGCTACATTGATATATGGAAATGTAATGTTACCAACACTCATGCCACAAGTCTGTGGCAGGGGAGACACCCCCATTCAACAGACAGATGTCTATTAGGCACCCTCCAACAACCCCAAATTGTGCGAAGTACTGAGGATACAAAGACTTAATAATGGAATGTTTTTAGAGCCTGTTCCATTAGAAAAAACTTATGAAGTTACAGAACTTTACAACTAGAAAAGCTCTTGGAGGCCATGTGTTTGAACTCTATCATTATAGAAATGAGAAAACCAAGGAATAAGATTTGTACAGTTGATGGTGGCAAAACTTGAACTGGTACCTGTGTCTTCAATCTCATTGTCTAGTTCTTTTTTCTGGACATCTTGGAGGGAATTGATCAAGTCAGGATTCATGTGTGAGATGTGATGAAGGAATACGAAGGGGAAAGATGTAGGAGGTGTACAAGGAAGGAAGAGATGAAATGAGCAGGGCCTCATGGTGAGAAAAAGTGAAAGAGGATATGCCGAGCCACAAGGCAGAGGAGGCTCGTTCAGGTCAGAGTAGTTCCCCCGCAAACAGAGGTGTGTTGCAGAGAAAATGAACATAGATGTATGCACGAGTAGGTGGGAAAAGGAGAGTAAAATGTAAAACCAGTGCTTCCT
The DNA here is from genome assembly GCF_987537825.1 of Furipterus horrens. Classification (NCBI taxonomy): domain Eukaryota; kingdom Metazoa; phylum Chordata; class Mammalia; order Chiroptera; family Furipteridae; genus Furipterus; species Furipterus horrens. The sequence goes on along the minus strand of NW_028327172.1, from coordinate 121,460,936 downwards.
GAAGCTTGATAATGTTTTATCTTGTTTATTTCAAACTGATTGCCCCTAAAATTTCCTCTGATGTCACTTTTCTTACTGTGGGCTATGAGAGTAGGAGTGGGTAGATTTTTGAGAAATCAGGCTATGTTTATGGGATTCCCAAGGGTTGAGAAAATGAACTGAACATTGTAAAAGAAAAGAAAAACTTTTCTTTCTCTCAAAGGATTTGTTGGAATCATTGGAATAGACTAAAACTCCGTATAGTATGAGTGTTAACCTAAGGACCATCCCAAAGACACAATATGTGATTTCTATGGTCCGCAGGCTCTACAACATCTGATTGCTTGAAAGTGGTGATAGTGGGAGGATGGAAATACACTGAAGATGTTTGTTCCTTACTACTTTCCAAACAGAAGCATCCATTTTGCTAAGGAACACTTTTCCTTTACCTCTGTTGTATAGTATTTTCGTTGTCAATTAGTACATGTGAGTTGGTAGCCTGGGTCAGTTATAACAATATCTTTTAAAGTTTTATTGCTTTTAAGGAATAAATACACACTGCTAGACTAGAACATGAATGTAGCAGAATAGAAAGCACAATAGAGCAATGCCAGGCAGAAACTAGGGCTGGGAAATAAGCAAGGTGCTGCCTGTCATTTGAGCCTGCATGCTCTTTTCATTCCTGATTTTTGAAACTCTCTTCCCAAACTTAAATGGTTTTATCAACAGATAGCCCAGTATGGTGGCTCCAGCATAATTCTACATGATCCTTCTCATAATTCATGTACACATGACCCTATTATTGATTCAGTTCTTGTAGCTCAGAGCTCAAATTCTTGAGAGGTAATATGGCTCATTGTGCTCAACATACACCTTGGCTCCCTTTGGAAAGATGTCCACTGTTGATGAGCTCAGTTGTGGCTAGAGAGGAAGGAAGGCGTGATTAAGGCCACTCTCTCCAAGGGAATATGCTTTGCTGCTTCCAGGGAAGTCCATATGCTTGAATCTATGATCTAAATTATTTTTTCAAGCGCATAGTTTTAAGGAACAAATAAATCACCCTTTCCAACTCATTAAGCATTTCTCAGTGGTCTTTTGGTCTGGGATTTGAGTTTTCTTCATGAGAACTTAAGAAATTTAGAATTAGAATTTGAGATCTCATCAGAGAAGGTGAGAAAAAGTTAAAAACAGGGAGATGTGGGCTTTTATTTGTCTCCTTAACTATAAATGTCAATAGCCACAATTTAGTTAAATTTTCTTTATGTTCCCGATTCTCTCAGAAGGCCTAAATTTAAAAAAAAAAAAAAAATCAGAGTAGGTTTTTAAAGGAATATGTATTTGACATGGTGGGACAACATGCCTCCAAAAATAAAAGCCAATTTGAGAGATTAAACAAAATCAGACTATAATGTGAGGATATGCTGATTGGGTAGGGGGGATTGGGTTTTTTCCTTTTTCTTTCTTTTGTCTGTAGATTTTGATAAATGGTGAATTCAGTCAATTCCATTTGCCCTTTTGTGGAGATGTAAGAACCTAATGCGAAGCACAGTCCATAGCTCCTAGTAATGTCTGCAGGATTCAGTGAGTCATAATGATGCATTTGTTGATTACATGATGAGAAATCAATTCAAAAGTCACCCAGACCCTTACTCCAGGATGCCTTCTGTACATGCAGTGGCAGGGTGGCTGTTCACTACTGTGGCTAAGACTGAGTACCACGGGTGCCCAATTACAGCCCTGGTGAGAGGATCTTTAGGAAAGCAATTTTGGTTTCCTTCATTGCTGTCATGTGACCTCTGAGTGAGGAGCCTCACGGTTGGCTCCTTCCCTTTGGGGGGCAGCGAGAGCACTAACAGAGCGCTCTGTAATTCTGACTTCCCCACCCACTGGATTGAGTCAGTGCTTCCCTACTCCTCCAATAAAACTCTTTCCCACAGATGCTGAGCAGCTGTCCTTCTTTGAAGATGCTCCAGGAAAGATAAGCAGGGGCTAAAAATACGCCCTTCTTTTGTTCATAGTGAGCAGACTTGTTCATTGAAAACAAAATGTCCCCCGAGAAAGGAGGCGAGCAGAAAAATACTGGGTTAAGGAGGAAGCCAGAGAGGTGAAGGGGTGTCATGGAGGAGCTTTGTCAGGAGCCCTCCTACAAAGGCTACATTCTGGTGGGCATCTGGCTCTCTTGTGCTAGAATGGAAATGGTTAATAAAGTGCTTTGGATCAAATATGTTTCTTAAAATGAATATAGAATGTAGGTATCAAGGCTGTTGAGAGAATTTAACCCACATGCCAAAAAAGAAAACAAATTATCAGAGCTCTCCGGCCAGATTCTAATGTCTCCTAATCATTGTGTAATGACTTATTTTGATCTTCTAATATTCTGGTTTCATTGTAGAGTCTCATGTTGAGAGAATGAGGTGGAAAGAGCATGACTGTATGTTAAAAGGGAATGGTGTTATTCTTTATATTAAGAAAGGGATTTAATTCTCCCCATGTTCCTGAAGTCTTTCCATTTGTCTGGGAATGAGGCACAGCAAAAGGAGAACAATGGGCACTAAAGGCACTGAATTAGGCTCAGGTGGGGATGATTGTCGATGCAGTCAACATGCGCAGCTCAGAGTTTCAGTCTCCTGGACTAGAGGACTGTTGGTCTGTGACTCTGGAAATTTGAGAGGCAAAATCTAATATAGACGTACCTCAGAGATACTGTGGGTTTGCTTACAGGCCATTGCAATGACATAAGCATCGCAGTAAAGCAGGCCATAATCCTTTTGCTGATGGAGAGTCTTGCATTCAATCTGTTTTTTTTTTTTTTTCTTACTGCATCTGTAAAGCACAATAAAGTGAAGCGCAATAAATGAGGTATGCCTGTAGTGTACATGATTGGATTTCTATTACATTTTTTCCAGTTGTGACTAATCTTCTAGATTTTGAGTTTTCACAGCAAAAGAAATAACCTCAATATCGAAGCTTTAACTGTTTTTATCCCACTCGAAAGAAATAGATTAGACTTTCCTGGGGATTCTGTTATAATATATGGGACTCAGTCCTATAATGCAATCAATCACCATGTATTTTGCAGTAAAATAAACCACCATCCTTGTAGGTTCTTTAGCGCGGGAATAGGGGACAGATGATGAATGCAAGGTGGTGTTCACAAGCAAGCTGTGAAGAAATATTGGTTTCTGTTTTCAAAAGCAAACTTTTCTTGTCTCATTTTTCTTTGATTGAAATATAGCAAAATATAAAGTTTGGGAGAAAAGACTGCTATCTGAAACGTAGGAAAATATTTAAGCTACATTAAGTTAGCTGCGATGAGTTTTGGTGGTTACTGGGTACAGTACTGGCAGTTTTGTATCTTCAGGGACAAATTGTCAGTCTAAACTGTGGAAGACAAAATTGTCAGCTATGTTTCTGGGTAAGCAAAATTATTGATTGAATCTCAAGAAGGTAATGTCCTTAGGAGTGAAAGAAAATTGTCAGATGCATAGTTTTGAGACAGACTCATTGGCCATGTCAGTTAAATAACAGGTTACTATTATTTTACTGCTGAACTGTGAAATTTCGCATTTTTATCCCCTTTGCCATTTGAATTGATGGAGTGAACTCCGCCCAAATTGTCATGTGCATTGGTACTTTGCAAGGACAGATGTGCCACATGTGTTTCTGTATTATGACTGGAAAGATAGATACATATGGGCAACCAACCAGACAGTGTATGATAAAATGCTGCATGTGTTAACAGAAAAATTGCCATTCTAGGTTCCTTGAATGGTGCTTCAATTGAAAATGAAAGGCAGTTAGGTCAGTGGGAGGTGGGACAAAGGCACAGGGAGAGGAGCAGTCATTACTAGAGCACTATATTTAATAACATGGCTGGTGACAGGTTTTTGCTAAGTCAGTAATTCCCTCTGAGTCACATTGTTTGGCTCCTGAGTGTGTCTCTGTGTGTGTGTGTGTGGGAGAAAGAGAGAGAGAGAGAGAGAGAGAAAGAGAGAGAGAAAGACAGACAGGGAGAGAGAGAGTGAGAGAGACAGACACTGATTGGCAAGAAGTGTTTGTAACAGAGGAAGTTATCCTTAAGAATAAGGAGCAAATAGATAGGAATGTGTTGTGTTCACCTATATGACAAGAGTTTTCAAATTCATATTTGAGAAACTGGCCTGAATAACACTGCCAAAGTGAGGTAGAGTTTCCATTAGTGAAAGGATTTGAATTCCCTTCCCCATTACTAAGAAGTTAACACTTTTTGAAACCAAGATGGTATGCTTCAACTTCCCAGGAGCCTCTGGGTCATTCCCAGAAATTAGTTGTCTATTTGTGGGAGAAATCTTTTCATGAAGCTCCTGTATTTAACTGGGTAAATTTCTATTCCATATGCCAGAATAGAAGGAAATGGAGAAAGCTTATAATTTTCAGCATCTAAATTTGGTGAAACATTTAAAAGAATCATAAATAGTGACAAGTTTTTGGACACCTTTATTTTGTAAAAATTTGTACCAAAGGACGACACTCTGAAGAGTGGCAAAAATATAGTATCTGCGAAAATATTTAAGCTGAAATGCTTCCAATTTCAACATGCAAAATTTGATTTTGGCCTAAGCTTATCAGGAACCATAATGATACTTTCTCAGTAAGAAATACTATAAGCTACAGAGAAGAGCTGATTAAAGGTGTAAAAACTTCATAATATGCAACTTTAAAGATTTCATATAATTTTATGAAAACAATAATTATTCAGAAAATAATAGTTATAGGATTAAAGTAATATAGCTGAGAAAGAAATATAACAAATATGTATCAAGAATATTCTACTACTGTGATTTTTAGTTTCAGATAATCCACGTAAATGATTTTTTGCTTTAATATATACATAAATATGTTATTTTTTAGAAAGAATTTTATTTAATGTGGTAAGAAATAAAAATATTTGCCATTTTAACTTTTAAATTTAGTGACATTAATTACATTAACAATGCTATGTAATTGTAGTCACTATGTATATACAAAACATTTTGACAGCTGAAAGAGAAACTCTGAACCCAAAACAATAACCCCTACGCCCCTGGTCCCAGCTCCTGGTAACCTCTTATCTACTTTCTGTGTATATCAATTTCTCTTTCTGTAGTTTTATATAAATGGAATCCTACAATATTTGTCCTTTTGTGTCTGACTAGTTTCACTTAGCATAATGTCTTAGAGGTTCATACATCTTATCTCATAGATGGCTGAAGAATATTCCATTGTATGTATATACCGCATTTGTTTATCCATTCCTCTGTTGATGAACAACTTCTGGCTATTGTGAGTAATGTCACAATGAATACTGATATATTAATATTTGAGTCTCTGTTTTCATCTCTTCTAGGTATATACTTAAGAGTAAGATTGCTAAGGTATATGATAAGTCCATGTTTAGTTTTTATTTTTTCAAGGAAAGAGCTTTTCTTTTTTAAAAAATATTTTATTTATTTATTCTTAGAGAGAGAGGGAGGGAGGGAGAAAGAGGAGAGAAACATCAATGTGTGGTTGCCTCCCACATGCCCCCAACAGGGAACCTGGCCCACAGCCCAGGCATGTGCCCTGACTGGGAATCGAACTGGTGACACTTTGGTTTGCAGACTGGTGCTTAGTCCACTGAGCCACACCAGCCAGGGCCGTGTTTAGTTTTCTGAGGAACTGCCAAACTGTTTTCCATAGTGGCTGTGCCATTTTACATTCCTACCAGAAATGCACAAGGGTTTCAGTTCCTCCAAATCCTCACAATTTTTTGTTTTTTAAATTTGTTCTTTTATTTTTATAACCCTCCTAGTAGGTATGGAGTAAAATCTCATGGAAGTTTTGAGGGATTTTACTTATCAAAAAGAATTCTTGAATAGAACTCTTTTAGAAGTTCACCAATATATTGAAATCAACTTGTCACTCAAGATAGCAAATATGGGAAGGGTAAAAAATAAAAGTAGGGGGACTGAATGGCAATTGTTATAGTCCAGGCAGTAGATGATGATGTCATGAACATGGGGAGTGGTAATGTGAAGGAAATAAAGAGATTTAAGAAGTAAATATCCAGAGGTATTTAGCAGGTAAAGTGAATGGACTTAAAGACTGACTGTTATGGGGGGTAGGAAGAGGAAAGAGTAAATTACATTTCTGACTTGAGTAACAGGGTGGATGGTGGAGCCATTTTCTAAGCTATAAGCCCCAGCAGGAGAAAGAGAAGGCATTGACATGAAAGTGGATGAGGGTGATAAGCTGGGCATGTTGAATTTGAGATATCCATGGAGCATCAGAATGGCGATGTTCGCCCAGCAAGCGGGTGGAGCTATGGGACTGATGCTCAAGAGAGAAACCTGGGCTGGTCATGGAAAGTTTGAAACCATTTTTTTTCTGTGTTCTTATCTTCCCAACAAGATGATAAACTTCTTGGGGGCACTTCAAATATTTCCCTGTATCTCTGTTTTCTAGCCATACAGCAGATTTTAACTGAGCGACTTTCATGCTTGAAGCATTGTACTAGATTTTAGAAAAATTAAGTAAAAGATGAAGATAGTTCAGTTCTTGTCCTTAGATAATTTACAATCTAGTAAGGACAAGTAACATTTTAAACGTATAAGTAAATACAAAGATTAAGTGAGGTACTTGGAGGCATGGAGAAATGTATCATTTATTCTGATTTAGGAGATATTAGAATCAATGATACACTTAAAAGGACTTAGTACTTCTTTATTGATTGAATGATCTAATTATGATGGCTACATCATTTGCAGGACCCAGTGTAACATTAAAATATGGGGTCCTTTGTTCAAAAAGCAGGAAATACTACTCATTTATATGTACGTATGAACTTTTATGACTTAACAAATTGTTTGCTATTTGCTATTTAATGGTGGTCTCAGTTAAGAAAAGTTAAAATCTTGAATTATTAGCATAAATTTTACCATTTACATTTACATTGTGCAAAACTAGTTTAAAATGCAAATATTAATATGCAGAATCACTAAAATTATACAGTTTGAATTTTGTGGCTCATCTCCAATCAGAGTGCTTAAAAGTGGCTAGAATATGTAAGCACAACAAAGGAAGAGAGGATCCCCGCTGAGCAACTCCTTCTTAAGGACCTGCATGCCAACCAATAACACTTAGGAGAATCCCCGAGGATCTTTATGCCTCTGAACCTGAATAGGTTCAACTCCTGAATCAGGGATGAATGTGTGAGGGACTTCCCTGCTAAGATGTCAACTCTGGCTAGCTGTACACATGACACACCGTGGTGCTGCCAGCCTGGAGTGGGACCAGCTGCCACCATGTTTGTCCCATAGAGGCTCCAAACTGAAAAGGAATGCGCCTTCTTTGCCTGACCTCAGCCCTCTGCCACACCCTGCAGGGGGGAGACTGGGCAGGGCCAGTGCACCAGAATCATCCTTGACAGGCAGTGTGAGGCAGCCTGCAGGTTCCCAGAACATTTTCCATGGTCCATGAGACTTCATTAACACACACACACACACACACACACACACACACACACACACACATTTAAAGTGTCTTAAAAACTTCAAAACAATGACAGCACCAGCATTAAACCCTAATGATGGGGCCCTCTGAGCACTGCGGCGCGTGTGGCTGGGCTGGTTGTATGTCCATGGAGCTGGCCTGGATGGAATCAGCTCTTCAGAAGAAGGAAACAAATTAGTGGGTTTCTGGATCTGGGCATGCCAGGCCCTTGACTCCATGCTCCTTTTTCAGAGAAGCAGGAACATGATCTTCCTCACCTTGGGAGTGAGCATAAAGATGCCCCTTTGAGAAAAGTCAGGTTCAAGTGGGAAGGCGTGACCCCAAATTGCCCTACCTACTTACTGAGAGGACAGTTCTGGCAAACCCTGAGGCTGCACGCGGAGCGCCCCAGAAGAATTGAGCCTGCATAGCGGAGCCGTGTGTTCACTGCTCTCTTCTTCTCTTTATGACTTCTTTCCTAGAGGGAAAAAATAGAAACAAATCAGAAATACAGAAAATGTGAATGCATTCAGTCTAGATTAAGCCTTTTATTTGGTTTTGATTGGCCTTTGGTGGGGCGGGGTGCAGGGCAGGGGAAGGAAGGCAAAGGAGGCTTCATCTGGCCTTGGAAAAAAACTTCTCAAACAAGAATTACTTTTATTATGGGTTGCATTTCACATACATCATCTTGTTGAATTCTGTTAACTCTGCAAGGTAGCCATCATTAGCCCTGTTTTTCCAGCTGAGGACAATAAGGCTCAGAAAGTGAAGTAGCTTGTTCCTCTCCAGACATTCAGAACCAGATTCTGAGCCCAGCTGTTCAAATGAAAAGCTATGGCTTTCTTTTGAGACTAGGTTCTTGTCCTCAGGCAGCAGACTAGTCGCTCCCCTGGGTCTCAAGAAGACCTAAGTGACACATTTTCAGGGGACCTAATTAGTACCAAAGAGGTGGTTTGTTCAACAACTTTTTACCAGCCCAGGCAGACTCTGAAAAATTTTCTAACAGATTAGCACCTATGAGATTGTGCCATAAGTATGAGAGAGGAAGAAGAATTGGGAAATAGCTCCCTTTCCCCACTATGAAGTTTTTAACTTCTTGGCTTTCTACTGGGGAAAGAGCCATTAACCTTCCCTCCTCCCCCACTTCTCCCCTCCCCAGTCCCCTCATGAAGTCTGTAGCCATAACTGGTAAACCTAGTCCATGTGTACGAGATAAAAGAGAAAGTAGGGAGAGGATTTTTCTTGCCTAGCTCAGTTAACCTTTCTGTCTCTGTGATTTTCCAATGTATAGGCTGTGCACACTGGGTTGTGAGGTCAAGTTCTTCCATTTGTGGATTCAGTCTCTCTGAAACTGAGGTAGATGGACTCTGCCACTTCTGAGTCTCCGCCTTCTGAGAGTGTCATCACTAAATACTTGAGAAGAGCACCAACCCCGAGGAAATGCTTCTGAGTCTCTTCTGCCCTCCCTCAGCCTTACCACCCCCACCCCCGCACCCCTCCTCTCTCTGACCCCATTTCCAGGACAGGTAGTGCTCTCTTGAGTCATTCTTTCTGTTTCCAGATGGCTCACATTAATAGTGACTCAGAAGTGGAACAGCATCTTTTCTCTGAAAAATCTCCTGGGTAGATTTAGTGAGTGGTTTCTGGGTGTCTTTCTATCCTTGGGTTGTGGAGTGTCATTCTGTGCAGCCCTGGGGTTTTCCCTCTTCAGCTCTCGTTATGAATGGCTACCATGAGAGTGAATGAGTCACCACTGTTTAACATGCCAAGGAATAGGCGAGGCTCTGTGACATCAGCTGCTGGCCTGCGCTTGTGCCAGACACACGCCCACTTATACCCACACTGCTTTACTTTTGTCATTCGGAGCCGGAAACCCCGAATACAGCAGGGTCTCGGGTATTTGTAACATCATGTGTGGTGTCATGTTTTCCACTGACGCTCTTCAGAGAGAGAAGAGGGCGGCCCAGTTACGGGGGTTACAATGTGTGCATGCTAGATACTCACCATCCTGAGCCACGTTGTTAAATCTGAGGCCATTTTTGTCTTTCCCTTTCACTCGCCCTTTTCGCACTGATGCAGACCCCTTTGCCAGGGAGTAAAGAACTAACAAGCAGTGCATCTTAGCCAGTTCCTTAATAGGGCCAGACACGATCCACAGGGCTCAGCTGATGGCCTCGATCAGACTAACAGACATGTGGTCCCCTGGGAGCTTGAATAAAAATTGGACACCTGGCCAAAAGGCTGATCTACTGAGCCTCTGACTGTTTGAATTGGTCAGCCAAAGATCCTATCGCTCAGATAAAACAGACTTTCTCACACCCGCCTTACCTTCTGCTGGGATCTAGAGGCTCTTACTAGTTCTGTGATCCTGAGAAAATTATTTCAATTCCATAACTCACTTTTTTTGATGATAAAATGGAGGTAACAGCAGGACTTCCCTTAAACGGTGATCAATGAGGATTGAGAGTTAATCCATGTAAGGCACTTAGATCAATGCTTTGACCATGGTAAAATTTTAAATAAATATTAATGATTATTAATATCCTTACTAAACTTCTAGTTTGGGAATTTCCTAAGTTGCAAATATATAAGTAATATCACAGCCTACCTGGGAGATGGAAGCATAGTTTTTGCATGGTTCTGTGCCCTGACATGCAAATACTATGACGACAGATCCATAAGCACTTGAATACTCTTCAATGTGATGCTCTTTACCTGCAGCGGTATTTAAAAGGAAACCTGGAGGGGCTGGAACCAAGTCTAATTGCTCTATATTCAGACCTTTTTGTGGTTCTTCCATGAAGCCTGGCATGTTGAGATGTTCGTTTGAATTGCCATCGAAGGCCATGATTTTCAATGTTTACTATGAAAATGCTCCTTATGCGTGGCTGTGCAGAGATGTCTGCTCCATAGCACCGTGGAGGATGATTTCAGGCACTAGCGGCTCCACAACTCCTGTCTACTATGATGTAAATGCCCCAAAGACACAGAGGTTTTTTTAATTATTGTATTTCCATTGTCTAGAACAGTGCCCGGCCCATGGTCAGTGGTCAATAAATATCTACTAAAGATATATTAAAAGAAAAACATTGACTTTGGGAGGTAATGTGTTTGGGAAAGGCACAAAGAGACTATGTGAAGTCTGTGATTGCATAACATAAAATTTACTATTTTAACAATTTTTAGTTGTATAGTTCATAGGTATTAAGTAAATTCACACTATCATGTAACTATCTCCATCATTCATCTCCAGAAAATTTTCAACTTCCCAAATTGAAATTTTGTACCCTTAAGACTAACTTCCTTTTACCCCTACTCCCAACCCTGGCAACTATTGTACGTTCTTTCTCTGTGAATCTTACTTCTCTGAGTATCTCATACAAGTGAAATCATACAATATTTGTTATTTTGTGTCTGGCTTGTTTCACTTAGCACAGTCTCCTCAAGGTTCATCTATGCTGTGGCATGAATCAGAATTTCATTTGTTTTTGTGGCTGAATAGTACTCAATTGCATGTATATATTTCACATTTTGTTTATCCATTTTTTAGTCAATTTGCACTGTTGTAATAAATCACCAGAGACTAGGCGGCTAAACAGTAAACATTTTTCTCATACTTCATGAGTCTGGGGAGTCAAAGATCAAGTTGTCAGCAAATGGTCATCCTCTCATTGTATCCTCATTTAGTGGAGTGCAGAGAGAGGGGCAAGCTTTGGTGTCTCTTCCTTTAAGGACACTAATATCATTCATGAGGACTCTCACATTTTGACCTAATCATCTCCCATGGTCCTACCTCCTAATACTATCACATTTGGAGGTTAAGATTGCAATGTGTGAATTTGGTAATAGACACAAATATTCTGTCTAGAATACCATTTATCTGTCAATGGACACATGGGTTGGTTTCATCTATTGTGAATAATACTGCTATGAACTTTGGTATACATATATTTGTTTGAGTCTCTGCTTTCGATTATTTTGAGTATGTATCCATAACTGGAATTGTTAGATCATATGGTGATTTTGTGCTTGATAGGTTTTGTTTGTTTGTTTGTTTTGAGGACCCACCATACTGCTTTCCACAGTGATTACACCATTTTACATTCTCACTAGCAATGCACAAGAATTCCAACTTCTCCACTTCTTCTCCAGCACTCGTTGTTGCTATCCTGATGGGTGTCAAGTGATACCTCATTGTGGTTTGATTTGCATTGCTATAGTGATGAGTGAGGTGAGCATCTTTTCATATACTTATAGACATTTGTACATCTTCTTTGGAAAAATGTCTATTCAAATCCTTTACACATTTTTAAGTCAGGTTGTATGCTGGTTTCTTGTTGAGTAAAACAGTTGTTCTAAATTCTTTGTCTGATTTCTTTAAATTCTTTGTCTGATGTCTGTGCTTTTTTAGGGATGCTTTCTGCCAGTTTTTCTTCGTCCTTGCAATGGGTATGTTTTCCTGTTTCTTTGTCTAGTTTGTGATTTTGTTGTTGAAAATTGGGCACTTGAAAAAGCAGCAACATCTTCTAGTCTTTGTAGACTGTCTATGGGCTGAGCTTGTACTTCACCAATTAACTGGGTGTGTTTCGGGCTTTGAGGTCAGCCTGATTCGAAAATTTAAGATTTTAGGGGGTCTCTTCTGAGCATGAGTTCTGTCTGGACCCTGTGTGTCTTTTTCAATCCCCTCCACCTTCATACAAGACTGTCTTTGAACATTTTACTTCTTCAGAGTGTCTCACTCCAGCTTCTTCTCAGAGCCTTGGATGGCCTCTTATATGTCTTCACCAGTAATCTCTTGCCCTGGACTGGTCTTAGTCTCCTTGCAGCTTCCAAGAGCAGCTCCCACTCCTCCCCACCTGAGTTATAAGTCAGATGAGGAGAGACAGATGTTCAAGACCCCATGCAGATTAGAATGTAGACTGTAGCAAATAAGGTTTGTTTTAACCCACTGGTTTATGGGAAGGAATTGGAAACTGGGATGCACTACCTTTCCTGATCGAGACACTGCCAGGAGGTGGTGGGGCCAGAGTGAGTAAAAACACTGCAAAATTCTCTACCATTTTGAATGTGGCTTTTTCCTGACTGGATGTACTCTTGGTTGCTGGTAGACATTTGACTTTTTTCCATTCCTATACCATGATTTTAGCTAGTATATATATGTGTGTGTGTAATGTTTCTGTGGGGAAGGGAAAGCTTAGAGATAAGAAGTCTGACATTTTGTTGACATCACTCCTCAATTAATTAATTTTATTTTACTTTTTGTTTTTCTTTTTAAATGCAATCTTTATTGTATTTTTATTACCATTTATGTCCCTTATATCACCTTCCCCCAGCAGTCACCACACTGCTGTCCATGTCCATAAACCCTTTTTCATTTTTGCTCAATACCTCCACCCCTTACCCACCCCCCATAAGCTGTCATCATTCCTTAATTTAGATTTTATGACTTCTTTTTATGATAGGTTTGGGGGGAGTATTGATGAAAATTGATACTCTTTGAATTCCCTCTCCACTGAAGTTACTGTTAGGCACTATCCAAGACTACTGGATTTTGAAACCATGAATATAACTAGAATCTCTCATTAGAATGCAAAAAAAACCTCCCAGCCAAGATGGAGGTGTAGGTAGACATGCTTTGCCTCCTTGCAAAACCATAAGGATTACAACTATCGCAAAACAAAACAAACAAACAAATGCAAAACTGCCAGAAAGTCAAACTGTATGGAAATCTGCCAACCAAAGATTTAAAAAATAAATATACATCCAGATGGGTAGGAGGGGTAGAGCCAGGGAGCCGGGGCAGAGAGGACATAGTGTGGTGGAGGCAAGGTGGCGGCGGCAAGGCAACAACTGTGGCCAGTGGAACGAGCAGTCACACATTCCTGGTCTAGCCCCAGGCTAGATCATGCAGCTCATGGTTCCAGTGCTGGAAAATAAAGCCTCATAGCTTCTGGCTATGAAAACAAGTGGGGGTTGAGGTAGCAGGAGAAACTGCCAATCTCTCAGGAGAGTTCATGTAGAGGGCCCTCACAGTCCTAAAATGTATACAAACCCACCCAATCTGGAAACCATCACCCAGACAATAGCTAAAGGGGTACCAGTTACATATGGGAAGTGGGTGAAGTGACTGGAAAAGGGGCAAGTGCTGATCAAGTAGCATTGTTCCCTCTCTGACACCTCCCCCACATACAGCATCATAACACAGTGAAATAGGTCATCCCTTACAAATACCTAAGGTTTCTTCCTTTACAACATAGTAGGTAGGTGTCACAGCTCTACCTAGTGCACATAGGCAAACACAGGGAGGCTGACAAGTTGAAGAGACAGAGAAATATGGCCCAGGCAAGGGGGTAGAACAAAACTAAGCAAAAAGGAGATAAGCAACTTATCAGATTAAGAGTTCAAAACAATGGTGATAATGATGCTCAGAGAAATGAGTGAGTATGGCTAACACATAAGGAAAGAGTGAAGGCTACACTAAGTGAAATAAAGAAAAATACAGAACCAATTGTGAAGGGAAGGAATCCAGGGTTTAAATCACTGAATTGGAACATAAGGAAGAAATAAATAGTCAACCAGTACAGAATGAAGAAACAAGAATTAAAAAAAAAAAAAAAAAAAAACAAGGAGAGAAGAAGACTCTGGGACATCTCCTAAAGTGCCAACATCCTAATCATAGGCATGTCAGAAGTAAAAGGAGAAGAGCAAGAAATTGAAAACTTATTTGAAAAAATAATGAAATAAAATGTTCCTAACTTGGCAAAGGAAATAGACATACAAGTCCAAGACCCAAAGAGGATCATACCAAGACACATCATAATGAAAATGCCAAAGGCTAAAGATAAAGAGAGAATCTTAAAAGCAGCAAGAGAAAAGCAGAGAATTAACTTACAAGGAGTTCCCAGAAGACTATCAGCTGACTTCTCAAAAGAAACTTTTCAGGCAAGAAGTGACTAGCAAGATGTATGCAAAGTGATAAGAAGCAAGGGCCTACAACCAAGATTACTCTATCCAGCAAAGCAATCATTTAGAATGGGAAGGCAGATAAAGTGCTTCACAGTTAAGGTAAAGGTAAAGGAGTACATTATCACCAAGCCATTATTATATGAAATTTAAGAAAAAGAAGATCAAAACCATGAACAGTAAAATGACAATAAATTCACAACTATCAACAAATGGATCTAACAAACAAAAACAGAGCCTTGGCTGGTGTGGCTCAGTGGACCGAGTGCCAGCCTGCGAACCAAAGGGTCGCCAGTTCAATTCCCAGTCATGGCACATGGCTGGGTTGCGGGCCAGGTTCTCAGTTGGGGGTGTGGAAGAGGCGACCCACACATTAATGTTTTTCTCCTTCTCTTTCTCCCTCTATTCTCCTCTCTCTAAAAATATATAAAATCTTAAAAAACAAACAAACAAACAAAAAACAACTAACTAAGCAAACAACTAGAACAGGAACAGAATCATAGATATTGAGATCATATGGAGGGTAATCAGCAGGAAGGGGGAAGGGGGAAAAGGGGAAAGGGTACAGGGCTTAAGAAACGTAATTGGTAGGTACTAAATAGACAGGGGAATATAAGGAATAGTAAAGGAAATGGAGAAGCCAAAGAACTTACACACAAGACCCATGGGCATGGGTAGCAGAGGTGAGGGTGATTGCTGGAGGGGTACCAGGGAAAGGTGGGCAAAATGGGGGGAAATTGGGACACCTGTAATAACATAATCAATAAAATATACTTTAAAAAAAAAGATGGCAAAGGAAAGAGTCTATGGAGAGCCATATTTGGAGTTGGGAGAAAGCCCTCCTCTGATGTTCTACATGTGTTATTTATGAGATTCCAAAAGAGAAGTTATTCTCTTTACTTGGTAAGATTTAAAGTGCATAAGTATTCTTTGAAAAGTAGGCAAGACATTTATAATGCCCATTTGCCTTATGAGGAAACTGAAAATTATTACAAGTTTTAGTTAGATTCTTCTTCCCACTGTACTGTGCTGTCCCTCCTGCCTTCCTTGAGTATAGAAGATATATTTGTAGCTAACAGTATCTTTGTCTTGTTTGCTGATGTATCTCATGCATCTAGAATGATTCCTGGCACAGAATAAGTGTTCAATAAATGTCTGTGGCATGAATAAATAAATGGGAGGAGCTAGTTTTCTACAGTATACAAAAGTAAAAATGAGGACTTTCTTATCTTTTTAAAATTTTGGTGAACTTTATAAAGAAGTAGAATGTGCATTACAGAAAAGGGCACCTGTCCTAAGTATATAGGTCAGTGATTTTCTATGTGAACACATCTGTATAACACTATACCCTCTGTCAATCAATACCACCACCAGCCCCCATCTTCTCTCTGAAGAGTAAAACCTACCCTGACTTCCCATCTGCATAGATTTGTCTTGCCTGTTTTTGAACTTTCTATAGATTAAATAATGTAAACTGTACTCTTTTCTCTTTTGTATTTTGCTTTTTTTGTTTTTGTTGTTCAACATGTCGTGAGATCATCCATGTTGCTAAGTGAAGGTGTCATTGAACTTTGACCTTTTGAATCTTTAAAAACATTATTTTGAAATTAATCAATGCTAGGGGAAACCCCAGATTTATAGAATAATAGCCTTCAATAACCACCACTTTTTAAGTACAGAGTGACAAACTCTATGCTGAAAAGTGATATTCATGAATGATCTTAACGCTCTCAACAGTGTTCTGAAGTGTAGCTACCATTTTCTCTACTTTCTTGATGGAGAAATTCAAATATAGGGAAGTTGACTAGCTTGCTAGTAAAAAACAAAACACAACAAACCAAAAAACAGGCTTGTAAATGATGAAACCCTCAGTTGAACGCAGCCCTCCCCCCACCCCCAGTCAACCGTGCCCATGATTTTGTTAACCGCTACTATCATTTGCATCTGCACTGTGTGACAGGACAGTTTCCCAGGGCCCCTTCACTGACCCTTCAGGTCCTTTGCCCTCTGATCACCATGGCTGATGCAGGGACCCAGAGCCCAGGAGAAGAGGAAGAGCGGGCCTGGCCCCCAGACTGTATATCCCATATTTGGGTCTCAGGATCAAGTCAGGAAAGACAGTCTCCTGCCATGTCCTTTCCTTTAGGCCCCAGAAGTCATGGGTCACAAACCAGCCAGAGAGGTCAGCCTCATACCAGCTGTTCTCAATTTCTGGGTGGGAGGTGGTGACCTTGGTTGAATCAGCCCGGGCTGAGAACTGGATTCCTCTGTCAAGTGGTGAGCATCTGTGGGGCGCTTCTCCAGAGGCAACTGCCAGCCTCGGATTACTGTGCTTACTTCCCAGCTGTTTTTGAGCCACCATTCAGAAGCCTGCAAGATTTTCTCTTGGATTTTCCTTGGGCCCACATTTGGCCTTCTCCATTTTTGTTGGCCTTCAATATGGCAGGCTCACTTGACTCTCAATTTTGCATTCATTTGTAGGAGACATCCTACAAGCGAGTGAGGACAGACATCCATTTGGCACCAGCAGTGGCTGTCCTTGCATTGTGTTGTCTTGCCAATTGGCCTGTCTTTGTGAAGCAGGACACTCCCTACCGTTCTATTCTCCTTGAACCTTCAGCTTTTTGTTAAAAAATGAAAAAGGTTTTATTTGCTGAGTTGACAGATTCAGCCAGCATTTAACTTTTAGTGTAGATTTCTCACTTCCCCAGTTTTGGGGAAATGCATGACTCTGTTTCTTAGTCCCTTTCCCTAATTCTCTTATTTCAGGCCTTCACTGTTTGGGGTAAGCTCTCTTGTTGGTATCAGCCTCCTTTGTCAGTGTAACATTTTCTTTTATGTCTCTCTTGCTTTTAAAGATATATAGTCTCTGTGCTGTTATGATTGTGGCCTTTGCTAATTTCTTCTGCTGACCTAACTCTCTTTAAAATACATCTTGCTCCTGGCTCTCCCTTTCCTGTTCTATTTCCTCTTATGTCAGACAATGATGTTAAGTACAAATTTCCACTCTCCACAGCCTCTCTGAATTGCCTGGAAGAGCCCAGCTTATTTTGCACCAGACTTGTTGGACATGTTCCCATGCTTAGTGCATGAGTCCTTGCTGATACCTTTGTGAGGGAGATGCCACTATTGCCAGTTAATAAAGATGAAGAAATCATGCTAAAGCACAAGGAGCTGGGAGTCAGACTTGGGTTATTAAAACTGAAATTTTGTCTTTTTTTACCCCATTGCCTCCATGCTTTTTTTTCTTTCTTACCTTCAGTAATTATACAAGAATGCTGTCCAGAGGAGAAGGATCTCATCCTATAATTTGCAGAGGGAGTTCCCTAAAATGGAGGGTCCTCGGGCAGTGCTTCTCTAACCAAAGCCTGCCCTTCAAAGCTCAGCTCAGACCTCACCTCTTCCACAGGCCCTGCCTGGGAACTGCCCTGCCAGTGCTGTTGCGCCTCTGGAAGCCCCAGGCCTGTTTGGTCGCGCATTTGACACCTACTTATTCACACTTTCCTTTCATTCTTTATAATGTGACACATCCCCACCTCCCATCATCAGTGTTGTAAGGATGGAAGTACTTTCCGTGCCTTCTCTTCCAGACCTCCCTGAGCGTGGTTTGCGCCCCAAGAACATATTTTGATGAACTGAGTAGAACACATCTCTTGATTATTTTGTAGATTCTGGCTATTCTCTTTCACCCTAGATTTTTGTCTCTCTCTTTTTTAAATTTCTCAAGTCCAGGGATATACTCTTGAGTTTCTCTCCTTCCTTTCTATTCAAAAGCCATGAGACGTTTCCAGGTTGCTTAAATGTCACCCTTCCTGGGCTCCTGCTGGGGGTGTCTCCGTCCTTTGAGCTCCCGCTAAGAGCAACAGCTTTCACGGAGCTCCAATCCTATGTAAACTTGCATTAATATACTTTCATAATAAATTCCTTAGGGAGCAATTAGTCCATCTCGTTTGAATTCTTCTTACATTCCGGACACTAGATTAAGTGGGGGATCAGGAATGGGGAGTAGAATGAGGGCCCATGGGGATCCCAGTCCCTGAGTTCGAGGGGCTGTGCTAGCTGTGGCAGCCTGGTGAGAGGAGGCCGAGGGCAGACAGATCTGCTGCGAAAGGGGGATACTGATCTCAACTGGAGGAGTTGGGGACTGTTCCTGTGAAGTATTGTTTCTGTGGGCGAACTAACACATGTTCAGTGTGACGATAGTATAAAATGGACTAAAGATAGAGGCACAGGAGTGGCAAGAGATGTCATAATAGCGAATATCTGGAAACAGCCCAAGTGTCCATCAGTACAGGAGTAGATAAAAAAGCTGTGGTACATCTATATGATGGAATACTACTCAGCCATAAAAAAAAAAAGAAAAAGGAAATCTTACCCTTTGGGAAACATGGATGGACCTGGAGAACTTTATGCTAAGTGAAATAAGCCAGTTAAAGACAAATACCACATGATTTCACTAATATGTGGAATCTAATGAGAAAAATAAACTCATGAACAAAATAGAGGCAGAGGGATAGATACGGAACAGACTGACAGCTGTCAGAGGGGAGGGGGTTGGGGTGATTGGATGAAAGAAGGTGAAGGGATTAACCAAAGAACATACATGAATGATCCATAGACACAGACAACAGTGTGGTGATGGCCAGAGGGAAGGAGTGGGGGGCTAGCTGGAGGTGAGCAAAGGAGGAAAACATGGGGACCATGGAGACCATTACAGAATGGTCTCAACAATAAAAATAAAGAAAAAAAATGTGACCAGAACCAAAAGTGGGGGCCCATCTTGAAGGACCTGGTAAGTCGTGCTTAGGAAATTGATACTGAGAGCGATGAGAAGTGTGAAGGTCATTCTGAAAGTCTGTCACCCTGACTTGGTGCTAAAGTCTTTGAAGGCAGAAGCTTGTGTGGCTTTTCGGTAACCCTATGGTACTTTGCACATAATTGCTGCCTCTATTGGTAATGACATAATATAGGGCCAGACTTCTGGCTTTACTCTTCTCAGCCCATTGCCTGAAAGGACGTGAACAAGGACAGTGAGGTCATGCTGCATTGGAGCACTTCCTCTGTGTTGGGGAATTGGGAAAATAAGGAGCTACTGGTCAAAGGATGTAAACTTGCAGTTACAAGGTTTACAAGTTTAGGAATCTAATGTACAACAGGGTTTTTTGTTGTTGTTTTGGTTTGGTTTTGGTTTTATTTATTTATGTAGGAAATCTTTACTGAGCACCTAGTTGATACCAGAAACTCTACCAACAGTGAATGAAAGCACGTATAAATACTGAGGAAGATATATAAGCTTAGTCTTTAAAAAACAATGTAGAAAATACGTAGTGATTTCAGCTAATAATACTGTACCAGACACTTGAATGTTGCTAAGAGAGAAGTCTTAAGGATTCTCACCACACACACACAAATGATAACTATATGATGGCAGGGGCTATCTAATGCTATGGTGGCAATCATTTTGCAATATATAAATGTATCAAATCAACACATTTACACCTTAGACTTATAAAGTGTTATATGTCAATTATGTCTTTTAAAAAGTGGGTTTAAAATGAAAGTTTTAAAAAGCAAAGATATTATCAAGAAAGCTAGATAGGAGGTCACTGTAATAGGCCAAGTAGGACCAGGATGATAGAGGTGATGAGAGGTGGTTGAACTGAGGATGTGAGTGTGAAAGAAAGTCAGAACGACTTTGAAGTTCTTGGCTTGAGCAACTGGAAGACTGGAATTGCTATTTACTCAGGAAGAAAAAGTGAAATTCGAATAGGAAGACTAAAAAGAGAAGGCTGGGGGCTAGGGTGGAAAGAGTTAAGTGTTTAGTTTCAGAGAGTTTGACTTTTTTAGATTCCATGTATATGCGTGATCATAGAATATTTGTCTTTCTGGCTGACTTATTTCACTTAGCATAAGGACCTCGGGTATCATTTGAGTTGTTGCAAATAGCAGGATTTCCTTATTTTCTATGACTAAATAATATTCATTTTATATAGTCCTTATATATGATTTCACTTTCCATGGTTTCAGTCATCTAGAGGCAACCACAGTGTGAAAATACTAAGTGGAAAATTCCAGAAATATAAAAATTCCTAAGTTTTAAATTGCATGCCATTTTAAGTAGGAAGGTGAAATCTAACACTGTCCATGCTCAGTCCTCTCTGGGATGTGAATTATCCTTTTGTCCAGAATCTTATATTGACCTGTCTGGGTTTTTTTTTTTTTTTGCCAACACCATACTGTTTTGATTACTGTAGCTTTGTTGTATATTTTGAAATCAATGCCTCTTGCTTTGTTCTTCTTTCTCAAGATGATTTTGGCTATTCAGGGTCTTTTGTGATGTCATACAATTTTTTTCTGTTTCTGAGAAAAATACCTTTGGAATTTTGATAAAGATTGCATTGAATTTGTAGAATGATTTTGGAAGTTTGGAAATTTTTACATTTTTTTCAGTCCGTGAGCATGTATCTTTTTATTTTATGTGTCTTCTTTAATTTCTTTCATTAATGTTTTATAGTTTTTAGAGTACAGGTCTTTCACCTCCTTGATTTAAATTATTCCTAGTTATTTTATTCTTCCTGATGCAATTGTAAGTGGGATTGTTTTTATAATTTTTCTTTTAAATTTTATTACTGAGTATAGCAGTACAACTTCTTTTTCTATATTGATAGTTTTATATCTTTCAACTTTATTAAAGTTATTAGTTCCAAACTTTTTTTCATGTAGTCTTGAGAGTTTTCTACCAATAATATCATGACACCTGCAAACAGTGAGTTTAGATGCCTTTTATTTATTTTTCTTCCCTAATTGCTCTGGTTAAGACTTGCAATACCATGTTGAATAAAAGTGGTGAGAATGAGCTTTGAGCTTTTCCCCACTGAATATGATGTTAGCTGTGAGCATGTCATATATGGTATTTATTATGTTGATTTACATCTCCCCCGAACCATTTTGAGAGTTTTTATTATAAATTAATGTGAATTGTGTCAAATGCTTTTTCTGCATCTACTGAGATCGTATGATCTTTGCCCTTCGTTTTGTTAAAATAGTATAACACATTTTTGGTTAGCAAATGTTGAACCATGCTTGCATCCCTGGAATAAATCCACTTGATCATGGTGAATGATCCTTTTATTTTATTGTTGATTTCAGTTTCCTATTATTTGTTGAGGATTTTTGAAGGTTTGTTTAGCCTGGATATTGGCCAGTGATTTTCTTTTCTTGTAGTGTTCTTACCTTGTTTGGTATCAGGGCATTGGTGGTCTTGTAAAATAAAATTGAGAGTGTTTTTTCTTCATTGTTTTTGGAATAGTCTGTGACAGTTTCTTGATAATTCCTCTTTAAATATTTGGTTGAATTCATTAGTGATGCTGTTTCATCCTGGACTTTTGTTCATTGGGGAGTTTTTGTTACTGATTTAATTTCCCTCTTTGTTATTGGTCAGTTCAACTCTTCTGTTTATGAATTATCTTGGTAGGTTATATGTTTCTAAGAATTTATCCATTTCTTCTAGACTACCCATGTTTTTTTTTGGGGGGGGGTGTGTACTTGTTTTTACTAGTAATTTCATGATACTCTGTATTTCTGTGGTATCAGTTGGAATGTCTTTATTTTAGATTTTGAGTTGTCGGTTCTCTTTTTCCGAGCAGTCTAGCTAATTGTTTGTCAACCTTATCTTTCTTTATTTTTTTATTTTTTTTTATGTTTTTTATTGATTATATTGTTACAACAGTTCCAATTTTCTCCCCCTTGTTCCCCTCCACCCAGCACCCCCCTCCCCCAGCAATCCCCCGCAAGTCCATACCCCTGGTTCGTAAAAATTAACTATCCCCCCCCCTCTCAAATATTAGGACCCTTTGTAATCTTGTAAAGGACAATGGGCGAAGGTCTCAAGCTCCTCTACCTGCTTCAAGCTGGACATGGTCGTCGTCCTACCTACCCTTGGGTCCAGAAAACCCTAATAAGAGTGGGGGTGTGGAGGGGAGGGTGGCCTTCCCACATGGGGAAGGATCGTGCAGACTCCAGGTCAGTTGGCTGCCTCCGGTCAACGGCGTGCTTGGTTCAACAGGCTGGTGTCCTTGTTGTGTTCTGAGGGCAACAGATTTGGCGAAAAGGGTTAAAAGACATCATTCAATCCATAACTACTAGATGACAAAAGGCAGGGATTAATTTTTCAATGTTCCATATTAGGGAAAAAAAAAGTTTCTTTGTAAGAAGGTGTGCTAGGCACATCTCGCCTGTCCAAAACCCTTTTGCCCATTATACTTAGTTTGGGCTGAGGTAAATAGTTTAGGTTTTTCCCCCTCTCAGACCTCTGGGCCTTTTCTGTCCAAGCCATTAGGATAGAAAAGAGAAACCCGTTTTAAAGTGAAGCCCACAGACCACCCCATTCTTCCCCAACCCAGCCATTTAGTTGAGCCAAACCGTTGAGTCTCAGGAGGCAGCGCTGCAGAGAGGATTAAGTGAGGCTTATGCGTACAGATAATCACTCAGGTAATGCGATCATAGGCTTATGTCCTTTGAAAACAAAAAACATGTGTTAATTTATGTAACATAACCCGCAAACAAGTCTCTAAATCTGGAGAAGAAACTTTTAAGACGGTTAGTTGCCCTGTTTTATACTCTACTACTGATCATTGTGATTTTCCTTGAATAATAATTTTTCTCCCTAAGGTTACCCTCCTTGTCTTTAAAGGGACTACATTAAGTCCATTTTTAATTTATCCTGTTCGTTTGCATAAACATAACAAGAGCAGCAAATGATCACTTATGATCTTTAGTTCTGCTTTGCTGGAACTTACCCAAGGAATATTTGGGGTGACCTTCAGTCTGTTCTTCAGGGCACAGAAGCTGTGCCACATATCTGGCATTCATCCTTGCCTGTACACACCTGTTTTTTCCAAGTCTTTCTGGTCTTTCCTTGTGCCTTAAGGTCCCTTCTAGCCATCTTTCAGGAAAACAACCTTCGTTCCTTCCCTGGAAAGATTGCCGTGGACCGCGCATCCAACCAAGGTACCAGGCCTTTTATCTCACGGGCTTTTATTACCTTTGAAAGTCAATCCCAGTTCCTCGGGGCTTTCTGGTAACAATCTGAGCCCAAGTATGTTTCCTTTAGGCTTGACATTCCAGTCAAAGACTTGGTCAAAAAAAAAAAAAAAAAAAAAAGAACCTCTGTTGACAACTGGTCTTATTAGTTCTATGCAAAGGAACTTATGTCATTATTTACTTGTTTAGAATGCCAAACTCTGGAGGGATCAAATAGGGAGAAAAATATACAACGTGAAGGAAAATCTTTGTCCTAATATTCACTGAACTGGCATTTCCATTCTTCATATTTTCATTCTTCCCCCACTAAAAAATTTTGGTTTGTTTTTCCATTACAGTTGTCTCACTTTTTTAGCCCTCTTGTTTCCCTGCACCCTGTCCCTCCCCTCCCCCACATTTAGTCCCCACTCAGTTGCACCTGTCTGTGGGTCATTCATATATATATATATATTTTTTAACTTGACCCATCCCCTTACACCTTTCTTTTCCTCCCCCCCGCCCCCCTTGTTACTGTTAGTCTACTTCTTGTTTACATACCTCTGGTTCAATTTTGCTCATTTGTTTGTGTTTTTCATTAGTTTCCTGTAATAGGTGACAGCATAACGTATTTTTCTTTTGTTGCCTGGGTTATTTCACTAAACATAATTTTCTCTAGTTCCATCCATGTTGTTGCAAATGGTAGAAGTTCCTTCTTTCTTTCTGCTACATAGAATTCCATTGTGTAAATGTACCACAGTTTTTTGATCCACTCATCTACA
This sequence comes from Furipterus horrens, assembly GCF_987537825.1. Lineage (NCBI taxonomy): Eukaryota > Metazoa > Chordata > Mammalia > Chiroptera > Furipteridae > Furipterus > Furipterus horrens. Next base: position 121,436,706 of record NW_028327172.1, on the reverse strand, counting down.
GATGGGCACTTAGGTTGTTTCCAGCACTTGGCTATTGTAAATAGTGCTGCTATGAACATTGGAGTGCATAGGTTCTTTTGAATTGGTGTTTCGGGATTTTTTGGATATAATCCTAGCAATGGAATTGCTGGTTCAAAAGGCAGTTCCATTTTTAGTTTTTTAAGGAAATTCCAAACTGTTTTCCACAGTGGCTGCACCAATCTGCATTCCCACCAGCAATGCACCAGGGTTCCCGTTTCTCCGCATCCTCTCCAGCACAAGTTGTTTGTTGATTTGTTGATGATTGCCATTTTGACTGGTGTGAGGTGGTATCTTATTGTGGTTTTAATTTGCATCTCTCTGATGGCTAGTGATGTTGAGCATACTTTCATATGTCTATGGGCCCTCTGTATGTCTTCTTTGGAGAAGTGTTTGTTCAGGTCCTTTGCCCATTTTTTAATTGGGTTGTCTGTCTTCTTGGTGTTGAGTCGTATGAGTTCTTTATATATTTTGGAGATCAATCCCTTGTCTGAGATGTCATTGGCGAGTATATTTTCCCATATGGTTGGTTTCCTTTGCATCTTGCTGATGTTTTCTTTAGCTGAGCAGAAACTTTTTAGTTTGATGTAGTCCCATTTGTTTATTCTTTCCTTTATTTCCCTTGCCTTAGGAGATATATCAGTGAAAATGTTGCTACGTGGGATATCTGAAATTTTCCTGCCTATTTTTTCCTCTAGGACTTTTATGGTGTCACGGGTTACATTTAAGTCTTTGATCCATTTTGAGTTTATTCTGGTGTATGGTGTGAGCTGGTGGTCTAGTTTCATTTTTTTGCATGTCCCTGTCCAGTTCTCCCAACACTATTTGTTGAAGAGGCTCTTTTCATTCCATTTGATGTTCTTTCCCCCTTTGTCAAATATTAGTTGACCATATGAACCTGGGCTTATTTCTGGGCTCTCTATTCTGTTCCATTGATCTATATGTCTGTTTTTATGCCAGTACCAGACTGTTTTGATTACCGTGGCCTTGTAGTATAGTTTGATATCGGGTATTGTGATTCCTCCTACTGTGTTCTGCCTCAAAATCGCTGTGGCTATTCGGGCTCTTTTTTGGTTCCATATAAATTTTTGAAGTATTTGTTCTAGGTCTGTGAGATATGTTGCTGGTATTTTAATAGGGATTGCATTGAATCTATAAATTGCTTTGGGTAGTATGGACATTTTAATGATGTTGATTCTTCCCATCCATGAGCATGGTATACGCTTCCATTTATTTGTATCTTCTTTAATTTCTTTCTTCAGTGTTATGTAGTTTTCTGTGTACAGGTCTTTTACCTCTTTGGTTAAGTTTATTCCTAGGTATTATATTTTTCTTGTTGCTATGGTAAATGGGATTTTTCTTTCAGTTTCTATCTCTGAGTTTTTATTGTTGGTGTATAAAAATGCCTTCGATTTCTTAATATTGACTTTGTATCCTGCTATTTTGCCGAATTCACTTATTAGATTGAGTAGTTTTTTTGTGGAGTCTAAAGGATTTTCTATGTACACTATCATGTCATCTGCAAATAATGACAGTTTTACTTCCTCTTTTCCAATTTGGATGCCTTTTATTTCTCTTTCTTGTCTGATTGCTGTGGCTAGAACTTCCAAGACTATGTTGAATAGGAGTGGAGAGAGCGGACATCCTTGTCTTGTTCCTGATCTCAGGGGGAATGCTCTCAGTTTTTGCCCATTGAGTATGATGTTGGCTTCAGGTTTCTCATATATGGCCTTTATTATGTTGAGGTATGCTCCCTCTATTCCCATTTTGCTGAGAGTTTTTATCATAAATGGGTGTTGTACTTCATCAAATGCTTTTTCCGCATCTATTGATATGATCATGTGGTTTTTGTCTTTCATTTTGTTTATGTGGTGTATCACGTTTATTGATTTGCGAATATTAAACCATCCTTGCATCCCTGGGATGAATCCTACTTGATCGTGGTGTATGATCTTTCTAATGTGTTGCTGGATCCGGTTTGCCAATATTTTGTTGAGGATTTTAGCATCTATGTTTATCAGCGATATTGGTCTGTAGTTTTCTTTCTTTGTTGTGTCTTGACCTGGTTTTGGAATTAGGGTTATACTGGCTTCATAGAACGAGTTTGGGAGTCTTCCCTCTTCTTGTATCTTTTGGAATAGTCTGAGGAGGATAGGAGTTAGTTCTTTCCTAAATGTTTTGTAGAATTCACTTGTGAAGCCATCTGGTCCTGGGCTTTTGTGTGCTGGGAGTTTTTTGATTACTGCTTCAATTTCGCTAGCTGTTTTTGGTCTATTCAGACTTTCTGCTTCTTCTTGATTCAGTTTGGGCAGACTATAGTTTTCCAGGAATCTGTCCATTTCCTCTAGGTTGTCAAATTTCTTGCCATACAGCTGTTCGTAATAATTTCTTATAATTCTTTGTATTTCTGTGGTATCAGTTGTGATTTCTCCTCTTTCATTTCTGATTTTATTTATTTGGGTTCTCTCTCTTTTTTTCTTGATGAGCCTGGCTAAAGGCTTGTCAATTTTGTTTAGCTTTTCAAAGAACCAGCTCCTACTCTTGTTGATCTTTTGAATTGTTACTTTAGACTCTATGTCATTTAATTCTGCTCTGATCTTGATGATTTCCTTCCTTCTACTTGATCTAGGTTTTGCTTGTTGTTCTTCCTCTAGTTCTTGTAGCTGTAGGGTTAAATTTTTTATTAGAGATTCTTCTAGCTTTTTTAGGTAGGCTTGTATTGCTATGAACTTTCCTCTTAAGACTGCTTTCGCTGTATCCCATAGGTTTTGGGTTGTTGTGTGTTCATTATCATTGGTTTCCAGGAACTTTTTGATTTCTTCCTTGATGTCATTGTTAACCCATTCATTATTTAATAACATGTTATTCATTCTCCATGAGTTTGAATGTTTTTGAGTTTTTTCCTTGAGGTTGATTTCCAATTTTAAGGCATTGTGATCTGAGAAGATGCTTGATATAATTTCAATTTTCTTGAATTTATTGAGGCTTGTTTTGTGTCCTACCATGTGGTCTATCTTTGAAAATGTTCCATGTGCACTTGAGAAATATGTATATTTTGCTTCTTTGGGGTGTAAACTTCTATATATATCGACTAAGTCCATTTGATCTAAAGTGTTGTTCAGTGCCTCAATATCTTTGGTGTTTCTTTGCTTTGAAGATCTGTCCATTGTTGACAATGGGGTGTTAAAGTCCCCTACGATGAGTGTGTTGCTGCCTATATCTTTCTTGGAGTCTTTCAAAATTTTCCTTACATATTTGGGTGCTCCTAAGTTGGGTGCATATATATCTTCTTGATGGATTTTTCCCTTAAGTATTATGAAATGCCCTTCTTTGTCTCTTTTTATGGACTTTGCTGTGAAATCTGTTTTGTCTGATATAAGTACTGCTACCCCGGCTTTTTTTTCATGTCCATTTGCTTGGAATACATTTTTCCATCCCTTTACTTTCAGTCTGTGTAGATCTTTTGTTCTAAGGTGGGTCTCTTGTAGACAGCATATATGTGGGTCATTCTTTCTAATCCATTCAGCTACCCTATGTCTTTTAATTGGAGCGTTTAATCCATTTACGTTTAAGGTTATTACTGATAAGTACTTATTCATTGTCATTTTCCCCCTTTGTACTCGTGTTCTCTGTTTCTCTCTGTTTCTTTATCTTTTTAGAGCAGACCCTTTAGCATCTCTTGCATTGCTGGTTTGGTGGAGATGTATTCTTTTAGTCTTCCTTTGTCTGAGAAACTCCTTATTTCGCCTTCCATTTTGAATGAGAGCCTTGCTGGGTAGAGTATTCTTGGTTGTAGGCCTTTGTTTTTCATTGCTTGGAATATTTTTTGCCATTCCCTTCTTGCTTGTAGTGTTTCTGCTGAGAAATCTGAGGATAGCCTTATTGGAGCTCCCTTGTATGTTATTAGTTGTTTCCCTCTTGCTGCTTTTAGGATTCTCTCTTTGTCTTTGGATGTTGCCATTTTAATTATGATGTGTCTTGAGGTGGGCCTGTTGGGGTTCATCTTCATTGGGACCCTCTGTGCCTCCTGGATTTGTGTGACTCTTTCTCTCCTCATGTGAGGGAAGTTTTCTGCCATTAGTTTTTCAAAGAGGTTTTCTATCCCTTGCTCTTCTTCTTCTCCTTCTGGAATTCCAATGATACGGATATTGTTACGTTTCATGTTGTTCTGCAGCTGTCTTAGAACCTCTTCAGTCTTGTTCAGTCTTTTTTCATTTTGTTGCATTGTCTGGGAGTTTTTGTGTACGTTGTCCTCCAGCTCGCTGATCCGATCTTCTGCTTCCTCTAGCCTGCTTTTAATTCCTTCTACTGTGTTCTTCAATTCAGAGATCGTATTCTTCATTTCCTCCTGGCTCTTATTGATAGCTTCCATGTCCTTTTTGATGCTGGTATAATTCTCAGTAAGTTCCTTATAGTTCTTCTGGAGTTCACTGTAGTTTTTCTGGAGTTCTTTGTAGTTTCCGCTGAGCTCATTTAGCTTCTCCATAATCCATATTTTAAACTCTGTATCTGATATGTTGCTCCCCTCTATTTCATTTAGCACTCTTTCTGGGGATTCTACCTTTCCTTTTGATGGGGAGTTGTTTCTCTGTCTCCCCATTTTTGTGATTCCTTTTGTTTGTTGGTGCTTCTTAGAATGATCAGTTCTTCCTGGATCTGCCTCTGGTAGCGTCAGATCATGTACCAGACTGGCCCTAGGCAGCCTGTTGGAGACTTCCAGGGATCTACTGCCTTTGTCTCTCTTCTTTAGTTGTTACTATACTCAATCTGTGATCAGCTGTCAGGCTTAAGGACCGTGGGTGTGGCAACTTAATTCCTGTAGGCAGGGCTTTTATTTCCCCTTAGTATGACACCACTTGGAGGGGGATGGTCTGTCTGCTGTAAAAATAGGGAACGCTTCACGAATTTGCGTGTCATCCTTGCACAGGGGCCATGCTAATCTTCTCTGTATCGTTCCAATTTTAGTATATGTGCTGCCGAAGCGAGCACTCAACCTTATCTTTCAAAAACCAACTTAATTCCATTGATCCTTTAATTGTTTTTCTGGTCTTCATTTATTTTTGCTCTGATCTTTGTAATTATCTTCCTTCCACTAACTTTACACATAGTTTGTTCTTGTTTTCTAGTTTCTTAAGGTATAAAATTAGACTGTTTCTTTAAGATCCTTCTATTTCCTTAATTTTTGCATTTATGTACAAGCTGCCCCTTTAGAAGTGCTCTTGCTTTATCCCATAGGTTTTATGTTAGTATCTCCATTTTTATTATGTTACAAGATATTTCTCGATTTCCCTCTTGATTTTTTCTTCCATTCTTTGTATGTTCAAGAGCATTTTGTTTAATTTGCACATATTTGTGTATTTTCCAGCCTTCCTCTTGTTAACTGATTTCTAGTTTCATACCATTGTGTCTGGAAAATATATTTGCTATGATTTCAGTCTTCTTACATTTGCTAAGACTTGTTTTGTGACCTGTCATATGATCTATCCTGAAGAAACTTCAGCATGCATTTAAGTGAAATGTGTATTCTGTTGCTGTTGAACCAATGTACTGCATATGTTTATTATCTTTATTTAACGTTTGGTTCAAGTCTGATGTTTCCTTGTTGATCTCCTGTCTGGATGAGTTATCCATTGTTGAAAATGAGTGTTGAAGTTGCCTACTATTACTGTATTGTTATCTTTTACTTCCTTCAAATATGTTAGTATTTGCTTAAGATATTTAGATGCTCTGACATTGGGTGCATGTACACTTATGTTTATTCTATTTTTTTTCAATGAATTTATCCTTTTATTATAATATTTGTCTTTTTTTCTGGTTATCATTATTGGCTGCAAGTTTATTTTTTCTGATATAAGTAGGCTACCCCTACTCTCTTTTGGTTTCCACTTGCACAGAATATTCTTTTTCCCTTTATTTGAGTCTCTTCAAGGCAGCATGTAGTTTGGTCTTTTTTTTTTTTAATTATTTTTATATTTTATCTATTCAATCATTCGTTGGGAATTTAATTCATTCGGATTTAAAGTGCTTATTGATAAGAAAAAGTTTACTGATGCCATCTTATTTATTGTTTACTGACTGGTTTTACTTTTCTTCCTTTCTTGCTGGCCTTCCTTTGTAATTTGATTGTTTTCCCTAGTGAAATGCTTTGATTCTTTTCTCTTTAGCTTTATGTTAACTGTTGTGGATTTTGGCTTTGTTATCATGAGATTTACATAAAACATATGTTTGTACATATATTTATATATTACAGTCTATTACGACTTTAATTACATGCAAAAACTTTATACTTTTACATCTATGTTTCTGAGGTCATCATTTACCATCTTTTTTATTGTGTGTTCATTAACAATTGTTGAAGCTATAGCAATTTTTATGCTCTTGTGCTTTAGCCTTTATTGTAGAATTAAGTAGGTAGTACATCACCATATTACAATATTAGTGTATCTAACTATATGCTCACTTCTACCTATGTGTTATATATTTTTATGTTTTCATGTTACTAATTGGCATCCTTTTGTTTCAACTCATTTCAGCATTTCTTGTAACTTTGGTTTAATGGTGGTAAATTTCTTTAGTTTTCTTTATTAGAAAAAGTCTTTATTTTACTTTCAGTTCTGAAAACAACTTTACTGGGTAAAGTATTCTTTGTTGACAGTTCCTTTCTTTTAGCACTTTGACTATGTTATTCCTATCACCTAGCCTGTAAGGTCATTGCTGAGAAATCCACTAAAAGACTTGTTGGCTTCCTTTGTATGAAAGTTTTATTTTTCTCTTGATTTTTTTTCCAAATTAGCGCCTTGTCTTTGGTTTTAGTTTTATTATTATGTCTTAGAAAAGAGCAGTTTGAATTAAAATTTTGAAGTGACCTTTTAAAATCCTTTCTTAACATAATTATTCTTTAAAACACAAATCAGCTCATGTTTCTCCTTTTTCTGAGAACCTGTTACTAACATCATCATCTTACTTAAAGACTGAACAACTTAAAATGCTCTATAACGGGCCCTCGACCATCTGACCTTATCACCCACCCCCCATTTCCACCCCTCATTCTGTCCACCCTCAGCCTTGCTGGGTTCATGAGCACACCTCAGTGTTTTTCACTTGAAGTTTTCCTACTTAATATAGTCTTTCTTAAATATCCATACGGCTTGCATCTTTACTGCTTTCAAATGTTAACTTATCAGTGAGACTTCCCTGGCAAACCTATATTTAAAAAACCCTCCATTCCTCTCAATGGCCAACACTCCCTTCCCGCATTCCCTTGACTTACTTTTTCCCACGACACTTATCTCCAGTTTTACTTTATTCCGTGTCTATTTCTCTCAACTGGAATTGAAACTCCAGGAGGATAGGGGCTTATTGGTTTTGTTCATGGCTGGATGCCTAATTCCTAGAAATGGACCTGACACCATTTTCACCTGACACCATTTTTAAGAGTGGGTGCTTAAACACATTTGTGAATGAATGACTGATGGAATGATTATATAAAACCAGGGTGTTAAGAAACATGATCCCTAAGGTCTCACTCAAATCTACTTATCCATGATTTTGTCCAGTTGATAAGTACTTTCTCTTTTGCACTTACGACTTGAAAATGCACACAAAACCACCCGATGGTAAGAAAAACAGCCTCGACTGAGTTAATAAACATAATTGTAATAGCTTTTTAAATAAATTTGATGTGCTTTAAATGAACTCACTTATTCCTCACAACAGCCTTGTAAGATAGGTATTATTATTTGCATTTTCTAGATGCAGAATTTGAGGAGAAAGAAGGGTTAGTACCTAGCCTAAGGTTACACAACTAGTAACTGGCAGAGCCAGTACTTGAACCCAGAGCTATAGTTCTTCATTGTATATCATATCCTGTGGAAAACAAAAATAAAAAATTTTAAAGTTAATGATACGTAACCTTTAAAACATAACTAGTGTCTGCCTTCCATTGTAACACACTCTGCCTTAAAATATTTCATTGAAATGCAGATATTTGAAACACAGATATTATAAACATTTATTTCATAAAATATATCTACTAATAGGTGACATCATATTAATAGAAATACAAATATTACAATTTCCTCAATTTTTTTTTTTCTCTTTGGTTGATTTTTTTTTTTTCCCTGTTGCTTTTAACTCTTAAATTGTTTGAGCTTTTCATTAGTCTTTGTGTATTTGCTATGTTAGGGACTGGGACATCATTCCAACTATTGCAATTTTCACATAATCACAAGGGAATTATTAACTCATCTGAAAATCAGTCTGAGGCTTTATGAGATTACAGGACAGGGGATTATTTCCCTTTTTTGTCACTGTCTTATCTTTAGCTTTGAGGTGCTCATGGAGCTTTGCTGTTATGTAAACCTGTTTTGTCAGGTGAGGGATCCAGGGGTCCTGCCCATAGGGAGAAGGGCAGGGGACTGCAGGTGTCAGCCAGACAAGCACTAGGTATGATCAATGGAACGAACCTCCTAGCAGGAAGCAAAGAGAGATAAAAACCTTTGTAAGAATAACAGTTTGTTCTAGTTTGTGTGTAAGGCTTTACATTCCTATCAATCTTTAGCATATCCCTGTGAGAAATACACTGTTTTACTGAGTTTTAGGGATGAGGTTTCACAGCACATAACTAGTATACTGTGAGGCCGAATTGAAAGCCAGGAGTTTCCATCACACTGTTACTTGTACGTCCATCATCCTGCTCTTCAGAGCTGAACCAACAGTGGCCAATGAGAGAAGGATGAAGGGCACCATGAGCATCTCAGGTTTCAAGCAACACTCACTTTTCTATTCACATGACTATTCTCTGCAAGGAATAAAAGCAAGTGGTCAGTGAATATGCCTGTAAATCTTGAATTCTATGCATTTAAATGATCTGAATTCATTCTTGCGGGGGTGGGAAAGTGGAGTATCTTTATGTGACTACCATTTTACTCAACACCTGAGTAGGAATCTCATTTCAGTTTGAATTAAGAATTGATTAGAGAGTAAAATGTCAAACTGAGTGGAGAAATTCCTTTTGAAACAGCATAAAAGAAAGCCCCCAAAGAAAGCATATTTGTCAAGCGCATATTCAAGGAAAAGACTGGCCCCTTTCAAGAATGAATGTTGGCTAGACAAGCAAAACAATTTGTGAGAAATTGCCTGGTGAGAGAGGGAAATGTAGGCAGGTGGCCTCGAATATATGGGAACAAAAGTATCTTTGTTCTTTGAAACTGAAGAGTGCTGGTAAAACTGAAATAATCTATAATTGCAGCTAATTCTCATCTCAGTATCTTTTATGAAAGTTTTCTCACCATGCCAACAGCTGGAGAGTGTGTTTCTGGGGTGAGGGGGCAGGGAGAAAAGTCCCAACTCCTTACTGGTAAGCCAGGTGCTGAAGTTAATGATCAAGTGTTTTCATGCGACAGGCATTCTCCCCTCACATTGATTTTGGAGGAGAAAAGATGCTTCCCCAGCCTTCATTTTCTGTGATACTCACCTCCACCTGGCTTTTCAGCCAACAAAACCAAGGTCTTTACTCACTGACTCTGGTCCTCACACAGCTGACCAAGTACAAAGCGGTAGAACCAGACAGGAAGTCAACACTAAGCTAGAATTACTCAAAGCAGGAGGATTTTTGTGATAAATCAACTGGTTTTTCCTGAGAGACTGAAGAAGGAGCAGTGGTAGCATATGTGACAAGGCGGCTGTGTGCCCTCCTGTCTACGTGAAAAGGTTCATCTTGGCAATTATTTCCAGAAAAGGTAAGGAGCCAGTAAAGCTTTGTGAATGCTGGCTCCTCTGTCACTTCCAGTTGCCTCCCTGGTTCAAGTCCACCTGCAGACAAGAGCAGCAGGCCTGCCCACACCTTTATTTACAGTGCGCTAGCCTCAGCCAGCTGGGATCCAGAGGGGGCCCTGACAGGGGAAGCTTTTGAGCTCATGGAATCTTAAGTTCCCTTTGCTCTGGGCATGAGAGACTAACAAATGAGACTGTGGGAGGTTCCAAAGATTCAGCCAAGGATGGATGGTGAAATAAGGGTTGACAATGTCCCTGAAGGGCTGAAATTAAAAAAACAAAAAACCATTAGATCACTGCTTTTAAGGGACACTGCTGCTGCATTCACTGGGCTGGCTTTGAGTAGTGCTTGAGGAGTCACCCAGTCAAGCTCAAAGGTGACTAAATTGCAGTCATTTCCTGGGCTCAGAAATGACTATTTAAGTCAAATTTGCCCAGACTGAACAGAGAGAAGAAAATGGGAAAGGGATTCCCTGAATGCATGATGAGAATAATTTCTTTGTCAATCTGGGAAGGGATGGAGGTTGGGTTGGAAAGGGGAAGGGCTGAGAGACTCCTAAGTATAACTAGTTACCGTGTTTACTACCTTGCTTCTAGGAAGTGTTTCATCAGGGGTACACTGATGCTGCGTGAGGGGTGATTCACATAGAAGGGGCGCAGATGGGGACAAGCTGGCCCCTGATCCCTGAAGCCATGTGAGATGTATGAGGACATACATGCATGTCTCTCTGGTGCCTCCTAGACCACTTCTGCCCTCTCCTCCTGCCTAACATGACCTGCTTTTGAATGGGCAGGAAGAGGAATTTTTCTTGAGAAAAGTGGATGTGAAGAGGAAGATGTGAATCAAAAATCAGGGCTGGCCTTAGATCAGAGCAATGTGAAGTCAGCCCCAATGTATCTGTGCTCACTGATAGCCCTCATAGACTACACACCAAAGGGAGGGTCAGTCTGAGGTCAGCAAAGGTACTTCTGCTCTGTTCCTGACTTGCACTGGCTACACATGTAAGTTCATGAAGAGACTAAATAGAAAACTGGAGAAAAAAAGTTGAATATCTAGACTATTCAACCAGAGAAATATTTTGGCCTTAATTATATGGATATTACTTTAGATGTAATTTACCATTAAGAATAACCATCTAAAATTATTTTTAAAAAACAAATTCTTTTCATTCCTTTTGCCTCATTGAGATGGCAGTAATTTAGGCAGTAAACAGAAACTTCCACAAGACAGTACTTAGAGTGCATTAAATAAATATAAATTTTATTAAAAACACTCACATAGCGTTATCAGGAATGATATAATAATAAACACTTTGAAATAACTTGCATTCATAACATTACAATACTTACAATATTTATAACCATCCTCAGATTTTATAGACAAACCGACATCTCATGAAAATGAAATGGAACTAAGTTTTAAAAAAGCATAGAGAAATGCACACAGAGCTCATTATCTTAGTGTCAAACTGCAAAAGTTTCCTACACAAGTTGACCACTAGCTTTAGAAGTGAACTGTACATCACTGTGCGTCAATCAAGATGAAAAATTCATTCAAGTAAAGTTGACATCACTCAGAAGCATTTTCAAGTATGGCTACACAGTCAACCTGATATTCCTATATAAGCAAATTGGAGATCTGCTTTCCATTCATTCTGAGGCAGGTTTTATATTTACAATTATAGATCTGATATTTACAATATGCCACTCAACTTCCTCTTCTCCTCCCTACCTAACCTCTCCGAAGCCCCACAAACTATACTTCCTGCTCGTGCTGGCCAGCAGTTTGACAAGTGACAGCGGGTAATATAGAAGTAAAATATTTGTATAGGGATGGCTTACTCAAAACCAACAAATGAGCATGTAGTAACCAAATGTTTGGAGTTCGACATATAGTATATGCAAAATATTAAAATCATGTGGTTTGACATATGCAAAGCAAATGTTTTTGAAATGATTATAAATTGGTCACAGACAGAAACTGGAGAAAATCTTTTAAAAGACAAAAGCCATGTTATAAAGAAAGATTTGACCAATAAAACTCAAAGGCTCCCTTTGATCAAGAATTTATTTGAAATATTAATAAGCAAAAAATGTACTTAGACTAAAATGTAATTGTACAGTTGATGGCACACCATACCCCCAAGTGTTTTGCCTGTTTGGGGAAGTCCTTATGGATCTGTACCTATCCTGATTACAGGATCAAAACATCTTTATTTAGAGAGTTGAAAGACTCTAACCAGCTGCCACTTGCCAAACTCCTGCCTTACAATTTTCCCTTTATCAACTCAGTGCATTCTATTTTCATGTAATTTTCTTTTTCTGCTTGACACAGTCAAAATATCCCCCAAACTTTTAAAATGCTTTTCTTTACAATAAAAAGTCAACAGATTTATAAAATTAGTTTTAGTTACTTCAGGACATATACAAGCAAAATAGGAGGGATTCAAAATAAAAAGGTTAAATCCCTGAAAAAAGAATATATTTATTAACCTACAGCAATTTTACATAAACACAGGTGACGTGTTGGCAGAAGGAGAACATGAGCTGAAATATCCCTGATTTTTAGAACAAAAAGGCTGACGTTCAAGTTACACTTGCTAAGAAATCAAGTATTGAAAAAAAGGTATGTTTTTTTAACAATAAAAAAGAAAGTCTTGGAAAAAATAATGATGGTACACAATGCTCTAAGCTTTCACTCAGTTCAATATCCTATTGCCAACTAGTGTTGAGGTATATGACAAGTAGGAACATCACTCAAACCTTTAATGAATTCTTAGCTCACATTATAATATATTTGTAGCAGGCTGAGTAGCACCATCATGATGTGAATTCTGCTTCAAATCCATATATTTATATCTATATGTATATATTTAATTTTTTACAGTACTAAAATACTAAAGCATTGTGTTAAAAAAGTTTTGTTTACAATTAATTTACTTACTATACATCTCTTTGACTTCTTCTTTATACAAATCAATGATTTTAAAACCACCACAGCAAACTAGCTGCCTGTTTTTCTTTTTCCTTTTAATTAACAGATTCACATGGAACTAACCCTGTTTATTCATCTTATGCAGGCATCAGTCTGCTCCGTCTTCCTGGTAAAGAGGACACTTAAGCTAAGAAATGACAAAGTCACAATGTACAACTATCAACACAAACGCAGACCAACAGTCGGCTTGCTGAAGAGCATACAGAGCCATAGAATCGCTTTGCGTCACTGAACAGCTTGGTTGAGTCTGTGGCATGCAGTTAATTATTACTGCAGTTGATAGAAAATTCTTAAAACTACATACTTGAGCAATGAACTTGTCATATAATGTTGTATAAAACGTTTACAGTACAACATGTGAGATGAGCACCAGAAAACATGTTTTATGGACTAACGTATTCCCTTAAATCCAGTAAGCCCCCTTTTGGATCGAACTGGCTGTATGAAAAATAGACACATTGCTCATCAGCAGAGGCATGGCTAAAAGCAAAAATATTTTAAAAGCTTTCCTTTCCTTAAAAAGATCAACTTTGCATTCTAAAATGAAAGTAAACTTTTTAAAAAACATCTCAGTACCTTAGCATTGTTCAAGTTGTCAAAGCTTAGGTAGGCAAAGTGCTTCTAAGACACCATTTAAAATATTTATATATACATGTGTGCACATATACATATGTGTGTGTATATATGTACATATATATGTTTATTGTCCTACAAGGACTTCGCTGGAACAAAATCCAGGGGCCTTTAAAATGTCCACATTTTAAAAACAGCTTGTGTAAGAATAGGTAATTATGATAAAAACTTGAATGAAAAGGTACCCCTATTATTGAAGGGCATTGGAGTACACTGATAGCATCTTGATGATGTAAAGGCATTAAATTTTCAACTATTAAAGACACCATTTTCTTTAGCACCATTTCTTAGAACACCCAAACAAATTCAGTGTTTTACTGTCTGTTCATTTGTTTCCTGGAACTATTTTGATAAATAAAAGTTAATATTAAGATTACAGTAAAAACTGCATGTTAAAAAGCCATAATTCCAGTATTTCAGTACATCGTGTTCAGCACCAGATGGTATTTAAAAGTCCTGCCACTGTAATACTACAGTACTTGTTTGATTTGTGTCATGACCATGCAAACTGGCATTATTAAAAGTGGTCACAGATGTGTCGAGTTGTAAGGGGGGAAGAAAGTTACATTTACATATCATCTCATCCAATAATAGAACCAGTGTTTAAAAATGTAAATTGTGGAACACTTTCTTCCCCACCTTCTGTTTGCATAGAATGCTTTGGTCTTTTGCCTAGATGCCAGATGTGACCACTTAGGAGTCAGTGGAAATTAAGTGCTATGGTAAGACGACCTCTTTTTTTTGCTGGTGCGCTGAGGTTCTTCCCAATTTGTCATGAATACTGTATCCTTTCCCCACTGCCCGTGTCATGAAAACTACACTACAGACAGGTTGGTTGTGGTCTTGTCAAATGAGGTAACCACCGCATGGGGGGGATATCATATGTATCTGTTGTAAGGCCCTGTGACCCGAGTGAAGGCGTAGGGAGATGTAGTCACTGTGGAGTCTGTGGTCACGGACATGGTCCTTTCCGCAAGGGACTTGAAGAAGCGCAGGTAAGTGGGCTCGGAAGGTTCATGCGGCTCAGCAGGCTCCCGTTTCACTTTTTTGCCATGTGTCTTCTGAGGCACATAGTCCGGGCCGTACTTTTCACACTCTTCTTCTTTCTCGCGGGCTTTTTCGGCCATTTTGGCTTCCCAGAGCGCCAAGCCATGTTTTGGCTCATTCATGCTCTTGTGCTGGTAAAAGACGAGAGAGATCCTGGTGGGGTGATTCCTGTTGGGATTCTTTAACGGGGTTGTGGCATGAAGCTCACGCTTTGCACACTCAATGAGGATTGACCCATGAGTTGGAGCCACAGCCACTCCGCCAATGTCAGGGTCCAGGAAGCTCTGCTCGCTGTCTGACCAGACCTCATCGGTTTCTTCGGCGGCAGAAGGCTGCTTCTCCTGACTGCCCGCATCGTGGAATCTGTATAAGCCTTCTGGGACAGAAGCGGTTCTATTATGGTTAAGACCGGGAAGCATCTTAGGCAGCCCATTGGCTGTGTGGGAGAGCAGGTCATTCTCCTTGTTTTGGAGATGCAGGGCATGGAGAGCGCTGTTGAACATGCCTGGGGCTGCGCTGTAGTTCTGCATGATGTGAGAAGGCGGGTGATGTTCACCATTTTTAAAGTCTGTGTTTGGATTGCTCATATTGGGTGGTAATCTAGAGGAGGTTCCCATGAAGTGACCATTCATCTCATGTGTGGAATAAGGAGGAAATGTCCCTACGTGGTGTACATTCGGCCTAATAGTACAACTGCTGAAGGCATCTCCCTGCATATTTTGGTTTCCGTAACCCAAGTACTTAGAAGTATAACTCTGGCTATTTCCAAACCTTGGCTGGTAAAGTGTATGGATGGGTTGTAGATTTAGCTTAGAGAGAGGGTCTTGGTTTGGATACCTATACAGATCCATGGGCTGAGACTGCGGAGAATAAGAACTCAGATACCGGGAGCAGTTGTCCACGGATACATTTCCATTGCACTGATATGATGGATATTGATTATTCTGATTTAAAAGCCCAGGATAAGGGTTCATGGGATTAGATGGATTCAAATAGGAACCTGCAGTTTGGGATGAGGTGGAATAGAAGTTCATACAGTTGGCACCTCCATATATATTTGAAGTATGTGAAGAGCTTGGATAAGGACTAACTGGATTGGGCCGTCTCATATAGACATTGGTGGGTCCAGAAGAAGAGTAAGAGCTGACGGCCTCTGACTGAGGGTTCACAGTCAAGGGCTGATGTGGCGGAGGAGGCGGCGGCAGCGGTGGTGGCTGGGGTGGCGGCGGCTGCTGGGGTTGCTGCGGCTGCGGCTGCGGCTGCGGCTGTGGTGGCTGTTTCTGTAGCTGTGGAGGCTGCTTCTGCAGTTGTTGGGGTTGTGGCTGGGGCTGCTGGGGCTGCTGGGGCTGCTGCATGACTGGTCCTGAAAGTCCTAAAAGTTTTGTGGAGAAGATAAGGAAAAGAAGAGACAAGTATGCTTGATGATTATTTTGTAAAAGCTAGTGAGGATGCTTAAATGCATTCAAGAACCACCACCAGGACTATGCAACACCCATCAAACAAAGATAAGAGCAAAGTCAGGATTCTGATCACTGGTCTAATTTTTAAAAATAAAATGGCAGACCTCTTAACAGTACAATTGGGTAAGTGAAGACAAAGGTAATAAGCACCCAAAGGCCATGGCATTGAGAGCATCCCGTTCCCTGGAGCTCTGTGCTGACCGTGCCGCACTCTCTACATGGCCTGCCCTCCTCCCGCCAGTCCCTCTCCCCGCCCTTCCCTGGCACGATCGTCCCTCCTTGAAGGAGCCTCTATCACCTTATCTTCCAGTGCTTTTGCAGTACTCACTGCAAACACAGTCCTGTGAAGCAACAGTCACAATGTATTGTAATTATGAATTTTTAGTCCCATTTTTACCCCCCTGAAAAGGATTTCCTTGAGGGGAGGAACCAAGACTTATTTTACTTTATTTCTCCATTGCCTGGCATGCAATACAATTGGATAGATAGTTAAAATAAAGTAGCATAAAATTTGTTATGAAAGATTCAGGAATGCTATGAGAAAAAGAATGACACTCATTTATCCAAAAGCATGCTAATGAAATGGGTTCATGTATTATAGAAAATGCTTTCAAGAAAGGAAATTTACACAGTTGTAGATAAAACTTTAATGAAACTTTAAGCTTTGCAAGTAACATTTAAAGAAGTCATACTTCCGTTTCATGACCCCACTTAAGGAAGCGATCTGAGATAAGGGCATATGGAGCTGTAATGGCAGCCCTGGCAATTGAAACAACTACTACAGACACTAGTTAGAAGGAACAGGAGGCCATGTTCCATGTGCTTATACTTTACAGCTAACTTACAAGAGGTATCAGGGACTGAAGATGCTTAACTTCTCTTAGTGTGAGTCAACCAATAAACCAATATTTATTAAGCATCTTCTACATATTCCTCTAAATTACTTAGTTTCTTTGAGCTTCAAAATCATCAGGGAAATTTGACTTTGTGATGCAAAGATGGTTGGTGGTAAGCAATCTGTACACTAGATTTAAAAAATATATGTTTTTCTTTTGCCAATATCATGTCTAAAATTTGGATATGGACATTATATTGTTGTATGATTTTTTACATGATTAACTGCAGACATAAAGCAAGGAGCTTTGGAAAGAAAATATTACTATTAATAAATCATGAACTACTGTGATGGGTAAAAGCTTTATAAGAACTACTAAACCACTACTAGTGGATTCACCTACTAAACCTCAGATTCAATATGTTGAAGGAAAGGTATCTTATTCTCTTGCCACTACCTCCACTAATGTGTTTCCAAACTTATTCCCATAAATAGTACTGTTTTAATTGTCTAGGCTTAAAATTTCAGAGTCATCCTTAAATTTTTCTTCTCATTCCATTGTTTTGTCACCAATGTACTGATATTCATTTTGGCAGAATTCACTTTCATCATTTTTGCTACAGCTTCAATGCTACTGCTAAGATTTATTAAGCTCTTATTACCTCACTCCTGGTTTATTTTATCCGTCTCCAAACTATTTGCTCCTTTACCTCTAATGTGGCCTACCTGCCACTGCTAGATTAACACGAATTTCACCATATCCCTTACCTATCAGAAAACTTTGCCATTTATTATAGAATAAAACCCAAAATTTCCCAACAAGTACAGGTGGATGGTGCAATATCTCAGCAGTACCATCTCCAAGAGCAAGGCCGGCCCTCACTACTTTACAGAAGATCCTGGTACAGACCTAAGACCATAATTAAATGTAACCTTCCAAAATTGACAGTGTTCATTTTTAAGTATGATATAATACATATTTCTACAATGCTTCACATTAAATTTACCTGCCAATTGTTTAGCCTGGGTAGCACTTTCGGTCTGTTTTGTACGAGATGGGACTAACTTGTCCTTTTCATTCTTATTTGTGCTGTTCTCCAGAGAGAGAAGCTTTTCAGCTGCAGCTTTCTTGGCTTCTAGTTTCCTTTGTCGGCACGTCTTCACCGGCTCTGCTAACATCCTGACTTTCCGCCGAAAAGAGCTCAGTACCTGAATGGCACCACTTCGTTTTTTATTCTCCTGAGCTTCTACACTCCCAAACTCATCCACATCGGATATTTTGTACAGTGGCAGAACATGGAGCTGCTCATCCTCGGGTTTTCCTCCAATTTCTCGATTGTCTTCTCTAGTGAGGGTGCAGACCTGGTAGGAAAATAAGACAGTACAGCCTCAGTTTCAGTCCAAAAGAAAAGTGTGTGTGTGTGTGTGTCTTTTTTCCTTGCTCTCAGAACTTAGATTTGTGGTGTTGACCTACTGGACCAGAGCAGTGACCATGAAACTGTGTCTGTCTGTTATTAATGAACATTGGCTCAAAATGGTTCAAGGAGAGAGACTAGCTCCTATTGACCTTCTTTTGTGTGTGTGCCTATCAGGAACTATTATCTCTGGTGATTCTGTTCTTCACATATATTTCTGACTCTAAGGGAAGAAGCAACAATCCTACAAAATGAAGCAATCTCCTACTTTTCACACTTCAAAAAGAGTTGTGATAAAGGTACAGCCTTTTCAGAAGAAGCCTCAAAGTTTGTTCTACCAAATGACTTTCTCTGTTTTTGGTCATATTACATTAGCCTCATTTCATATTTCTGTGCACAAAGAAATTTCACATCTTTCCTCACACCTGACTCTTAACTCTCCTTCAATGTGTTTTAGAAATTTCCATAAGATACCAAAGTGAAATCTAAATAACATAAAATTGAAGATTTGTTTGGTATAGCTAAGATGTAACTTAACACTGTATCTATCTTCCCTTTCTCTCCTCTGTCCTCTGTTAAATCTAACTCATTGTTTCTCTTCTCATTTCTTTTCTGAGACATCACTACATAGAAGGAGGAACTCTGAAAAGGGAGGAAAAAATGCTACTTTTGTTGCCTTAATAGTACTTTTTCCTTTCGTTAGCCACAATCACTGTTTTTGATGAAGCATTATGGTTGGTTTTAAAATACTAGCTTTTAGTATTTAGTGTTGTTTGATTGGTGGAAACGATGTAACCATGGTTATTTAAAACCTAAGGAAATATAAAATCGTTGGAAAATACTCTTGAAAGAGATGTGACTGTTATCATAGTAGACTTTTATAAAAAAAGTTTATCAAGAGATTGCATTAAAATGAATTTTTCACTTCCTATACATAAGTCTTCCAAATCCACATCTCTGAGTACTTGTCCCTTTTCCCACACGCATTTATCTTGTCCAGGTCACCTCACAGAACCTGTGACCTGGCAGAGGCAAATTTCCCTTCATTCAAAATACCTTCCCCATTTTCTTCTGGAATGAAACATGTTATCTTTAGGACCCACTACAACTCCAGCTATCATTTACTTCTTCTCTTCCCAGAAACTTGCACGTCCTCCTCATAAAGAGCAGGTGCTCAGTACGTGACTAGTGATGACTTTAGATACTGTGGGTAGTAAGCCTTGTATTTGTTCTCTTGGGTCAGACATCAGCACGCAGGGCCTGTGGGCAATCTGCGTCACACCCGTTTTTATATGACCAGGGACACTAAGCTGGTTTTTGCATTTTTATAGGACTTTTAAATTAAAAAGCCCCAAAGTACTCTATGGTAATCCTATGCAGCCCACAAAACCTAAACTATTTACTATGTTGCCTTTAATAGAAAAGTTTTCTAACCCCTGCTCTAAAGCAGTGATTTTCAACCTTTTTCATTTCATGGTACACATAAGCTAATTACTAAAATTCTATGACACACCAAAAAAATGTTCTTTATTTTTTTCTGATCTGACAGTGTAGAAAAAGGTATAATTTGTTTCATTCACATCAGGTGGCTATTACTGTGTTGACTGTTATCATTTTTTTATTTGACAGTCTAAGGGAAAAGAGAGCAGTTTCCCTGACTAAATAGTCAGGTATTGCATTTAAAAAATCGTTTATTTTCCACGGACATGAGCTTTATTTGCAGACTGCTGGGGAAGAGAGGGAGGAGCTATGACTGGTGGATATATGGGGTGAGGGGCTTAACTTGCTTTTTAATTTAGTGCTTGTTGCCTGAAGGTTAGGATGAGTGAGAACAGCTGTAGAAGTGAGAGGAGAGGAAAAGGGGAGGTCATAGAATGGACGCTTTCTTTAGGGAGGGAAGCCAGGGCCAGGATAAGGGACTAGGGGCAGGGAGGGAAGGCACCCTTCATATACTGAGACTCAACCAAGGTCATTTTTAAAGCCAGCTTCCCCAGCCAGCCAACTCCTGGCCCAGATGCCTGCCCTACTCGTTCCCTCAACTTCCTGTAGAAAGGAGGGACATGAAGATGAATGGTGGCACCCTGTGTCTCCAGGTCCCTTGCCTAGGAGAACTGCTCACTCAGTCTGTCCGGAAGTCCCAGCCAGAGTCCGGAGGTCAGGAAGCCAGGGCGCAGGCAGGGCAACCATGTGCCCTTCTCCATCTCTCCTGACACTCTGCCCTTCCCCACCCCCTCACATGAGGTTACAATGCTTGATTCAATCCTTGTATAATCTATCTCGCTTTTGTTCCTGTTTCCCCAGTTTGGCCATCCTGCTAGCTAAGTGGATCACTGCAGTCCCCAGTGAGAGTCAGTGTGGTGCAGTTACCTATGGCCACAAACAAGGGAGGCCACTGTGGCCTCGTGGAAGACATCCCTGATGCTGCACTTGGAGTGAGTGGGAGGAGAACTTCACGTAGGACACAGCCCCCCCCTGCCTGGCCAGCACAGTGCCCTGCTCACGTGTAAGAGGGATAGGCTACTGCTTGGACAGCTCCCTCAGTGTGGCCAGGTCAGCCGGCATGTCCAGTTTATAGCCAACCAGCACAACCTTGGCACGGGCAGAAACTCCTGAGTCTCTGCAGGCCACTTCTTGAGGACACTGCCCAGTGTTTACCTGCAGCAGTGCCGTCTTGTCTTGCTGCACTCTGAGGCCCCTACCGCTGTGATCTTGCAAGAGTCATTCTGCCCATCCCTGGCCTTGGCCACGCACCATCTCCCTCCTGGGCCTTGCTGCTGGATACCAGCATCTGGCAGGTGCCCCAAGCTCCCACCTGGGGCCCCCAGTATACCCTGCCCTGCCCCCATCCCCTTAAAAATATTTGTGGCACACTGGTGGAAAATTGCTGCTCTAGACCATTAAATAAACTCTCTCTGCTTCTCAAGAAAAATGTTGCACTAGCTTCCTCAGATTCCACTATTGTCTACTACCTCCCTGAATTCATTTCTTTCTAGTGTATAACTATAGTGTCTATCTTCTGTTTTTCATTTTAAGTCTCACTGGTCATCTTCCTTAACTATAACTGTGTCCATGCCGGTGACTCTTTAGGTTGATTATTGTGTAGTTTCTTCACCAGAACTTTCTCATTCTTTGTCTCTACTCTGGATCCTCTCTCTAGAAGCAAGGCCCCACCTGGACTTTGTCAGTATGGAATGCTGCCCTACTTTAAGGCTGTATCCATCTTCTACCCTGGCCATAGCCTCCAGTAAGTCCCAATGCATTTCACCCATTGGAGTATGCAGTTCTCGTGGGCTCTTTTCACTTTGAATCTCCTATAGTAGTTTCTGTGACGATGATGATGCGTTTTTCATTTGTACTTCTCTGCAAGATGAACTGGTACCTTGGCTTGTTGATGGCTTTTTGCTTAACTGATTATAACCTAGCAGATACCTGACACTTAACTTTTAAAGATTTGTTGGCAGCCAACTGTAGCTGGCAATGCATACTCACTGGTTTAAATTAGCACCAGGAATTTCCGTGATTTTCATGTGCTTGTCAACACAGTTTTCCACCAGTGTGCCAACCTGTTATGAGAGTACTAGTTATGCCAAACAATTATGCAACAGCAGGCCACTCATGAAAACACTGCTGTGCAGAGTGACCCTTGCAGGGGACATGTTTCGCTAACCAGTGCTGGTAACTCCCAGCCCTCTGGTCTTCAACAGGGCGTACTGCTTGCTGGTCCTCAGCCTCACTTACCAATGTGCTGCCATTCTGCATATTGTGCAGGTCTCTATGGGCATGAGCACAGAAGTCCAAACATGCAGTGACCCCTGAGAACGGGCGGCCTTCCTTCAGACCCAGGCGGCACTCTGGTGCTCTATGTTCATATTCAATCTGAAAATAAAAATGTGCGTGTGAGTGAGAGGCATTTGGGCATACATTTACAAAAAAGCACAAGACCTGTGCACTAAAGAGGCCAAAAAGGCACATAACTATTTAGAATTTTTAGAAATGTTGCATGCTTTATATCCAAAAACACAATAGAATTACACAAAATAAAGCAAATACCTTGACATTGTAAAGTTATTTGACAGTGTTACTGAGGTTTAGCTGATAAACATTAAATAGGACACATTTAAAGTGTAGTATTTGACAAAGAAACATGGCCCAAATGAAAGAACAGATCAAAACTCCTGAAAAAGTGAAACATAATGGAGATAAGCAATCTCTCACGCAGAGTTCAAAATACTGGTTATAAAGATGCTCAAGGAACTTAGTGAGGACGTCAGCAGCATAAAAATGATCCAATCAGACACAATGGATACACTAATTGAAATAAAAAACAATATACCAAGAAACAACAGTAAAGTGGATGAAGCCAAGCACCAAATTGATGATCTGGAACATAAGGAAGCAAAAAACAACCAGTCAGAACAACAAGAAGAAACAAGAAGTGCTGGCAAGGAACCCTAGTGCACTGCTGGTGGGGATGCAGACAGGTGCATCCACTGTGAAAAACAGTTTGGAATTTCCTTAAAAAACTAAAAATGGAACTGCCTTTTGATCCAGTGATTCCACTGCTAGGATTATACCCAAAGAATCCTGAAACACCAATTCAAAGGAGCCTATGTACCACTATGTTAATAGCAGCACTATTTACAATAGCCAAGTGCTGGAAACATCCTAAGTGCCCATCAGTGGATTGTTGGATCAAAAAACTGTGGTACATTTACATGATGGAGTACGATGCAGCAGAAAGAAAGAAGGAACTCCTACCTTTTGTGATAGCATGGATGGAACTGGACAGTATTATGCTTAGTGAAATAAGACAGACAGTGAAAGACAAATACCATATGATCTCATCTAATATAGAAACCTAATGAACAAAACAAAGAAACAAGCAAAACAGAACCAGAGGCATGGAAACAAGAAACAGACTGACAGTGACCAGAAGGGCAAGGTTTTAGTCAAGGAACTAGTATAAATGACCCATGGACATGGACAATGGGGTAGGAATTGACTGTGGAAGAGGGGATGGGGGTGGCGCAGGGGAGAGCGATGGGGGAAAAATGGGACAATTGTAATAGCACAACAGTAAATTAAAAAATAACTTAAAAAAAAGAACAACAAGAAGAAAAAAGAATCCCCCCCAAATGAGGATAGCATAAGCAGCCTCTGGGACAACTTCAAATGTTCCAACATTCACATCATAGGGTTGCCAGAAGGAGAAGAAAAATAGTAAGAAATGGGAAATATATTTGAAAAAATAATGAAAGAAAACATCCCTAATTTGGTGAAGGAAATAAACATGCAAGTCCAGGAGCACAGAGTCCCAAACAAGATGGATTCAAAGAGACCCACTGGAAGACATATCATAATTAAAATGCCAAAGTTTAAAGATAAAGAGAGAATCTTAAAAGCAGCTAGAGCAAAGCAGTTAAGTTACCTACAGGGGAGTTCCCATAAGACTGTCAGCTGATTTCTCAAAAGAAACTTTGCAGGCTAGAAGGTATTGGCAAGAAATATTCAAAATCATGAAAAGCAGGGACCTACAGCCAAGACTGCTCTACCCAGCAAAGATATCATTTAGAATTGAAGGGCAGATAAAGTGCTTCCCAGACAAGGTAAAGCTGAAGGAGTTCATCATCACCAAACCATTATTATATGAAGTATTAAAGGGACTTATTTAAGAAAAAGATCAAAACTATGAACATTAAAATGGAAAAACTATATAGCTATCAACAACTGAATCTAGAAAACTAGGCAAATAAGAACAGAAACAGAATAATGAATAGGGAGAGCAATTTAGTGGTCACCAGATGAAAGAGGGTGTAGGGGAATGGGTGAAGAGGTGAGGGGACTAAGAAGTGCAAATATGTAGTTAAAGAATAGCCATGGGGATGTAAAGTACAGTATAGGAAATGGAGCAGCCAAAGAACTTATACACAGGACCCATGGACATGAACAATGGTGGGGGAATTGCCTGAGGTAGTGGGGGGTGCTGGGTGGAGGGGGCAAGGAGGAAAAACCAGGACAACTGTAATAGCATCATCAATAAAATATAATTTAAAAAATAAAGTGTATTATGTGATATGTTTTGACATATTTATATATGAAACCATTATTTCATATTTATATATGAAACCATTGCCACAATCAGAATAATATACATAGCCATCACTCCCAAAAGTTTCCTCATAACCCTTTATAATTCATGCCTCCTCTTCTTTGTTCCCAGGCAACTACTGATCTGCTTTCTGTCATTATTGATTCATTTGCATTTTCTAGACTTTTATATAAATAGATCCATTCTGAGTTAATTTTTATATATGGTATAAGGTTAAGAGTCAAGAGTAATTTTTTTCCATATGGCTATCCAACTGTTCAAACACCACAGGATAAAAAGATTATTTCTTTCCCACTGAATCTTTTTTCAGTTGAAAATCGACCCTATATGTCAGATCTTTTTCTGGACTCTGATCTTTTGGTATATAATGGTGTGTGTGTGTGTGTGTGTGTATGTGTACCAATATTAACTGTCTTGATTACTAATAAATGTAGATGTTTAGTAAATCTTGAAATCACAGTACAAATC
Source organism: Furipterus horrens (assembly GCF_987537825.1). Taxonomy (NCBI): domain Eukaryota; kingdom Metazoa; phylum Chordata; class Mammalia; order Chiroptera; family Furipteridae; genus Furipterus; species Furipterus horrens. Next base: position 121,411,952 of record NW_028327172.1, on the reverse strand, counting down.
TTCAAATTCTGCTCTTTTTGAAAAAACAGGGGGATTAGTCAAAAAACATATATATAACCCATAGACACAGAAAAGTGTGGTGATGGCCAGAGGGAAGGGGGAGTGGAGGCTGGGTGGAGGTCGGCAATGGCAGAGGGAAAATGGGGACATCTGTAATAGTGTCAACAATAAAAAGTTTAAAAATGTAGATTTTTAAGTTAATCTTAAAATCAGTATAAATCTTAAAATGCTGTTCTTATTTATAAAAATTTGTTTGACCATTCCAGGTCCTTTACTTTTCTATTTTAGAATCATCTTGTCAATATCCCAAAACACCTGGTGAGATTCTGATAGGTGATGTAATTGAACTCATTTGCATTGATTAGTCTGGGGACAACTGACATCTTAACAATATTATCTTTGTGGTCATGAACATGGTATATCTCTCCAGATATTTAGGCATTCTATAATTTCTCTCAGCAATGTTTTGTAGTTTCAGTGTAGAGGCCTTATACACTTTTGTAAAATGTATACCTTTGATGCTCTTTTGATTGCTATTGTTTTTCATTTCAATTCTTAACTGTTTATTGCTAGTATTAAAAATACAATTGATCTTCATGTTTTGCAACTTTGCTAATTCATTTATTAGTTCTAGGAGGGTTTTTTTTTTTTTTTTTTAATAGATGCTTTGGGGCTTTCTGTGTAGACAAGCTGCTGTCTGCAAAAAAGAAGAGCTGTATTTCTGCCTATCCAATCTGCATTATTTTAATTTCTTTTCACTGTCTGAAATTTTCAGTTAGATGTTAAGTATAAGTGGTGAGAATGAAGAATAAAATCCTTGTCTTGTTCCTAATCTTACAGGTAAAGTGTTCAGTCTTTCACCATTAGATATGATGTTAGCTTTAGGTTTTTGATTTATGCCTTTTATAAGGCTGAGAAAGTTCCCCTCTATGGATGCTGAATTTTGTGAATTTTTTTTTTTTTAATCTATTGAGACATTCATGTTTTTCCATTTATGTTGGTTAATAGGGTGAGCCATATTGATTGATTTTTTAAATGTTAAATGAGCTAATAAAAACTCCTTTCAGTCATGATGTATTATTCCTTTACACACTGTCAAATCTAATTTGCTATAATTTAGTTAAGAATTTTCACATCAGTATTTATGAAGAATATTTGACTATAGTTTTCTTTTTCTTTAATACCTTTGTCTTGTTCTAGTATCAGAATATTTTCAGCCTCATAGAGCTGGGAAATATTTACTCCTTTTCTATTTTCTAGAAGTATTTCCATTGAATTACTATTCTTCCTTAAGTAATGGGTCAAATTTGGATAGAAAATCATGTGGACCTGGAGTTTTCAAAAAGTTTTTAACTACAAATTCAATTTCTTAATAGACATAAGACTATTCATGAGTTTTAATTTTTCATTAGTGAGCTTTGGTAATTTGTGTTTTTCAAGGACTTTGCCAATTTCATCTAAGTTATTGAATTTATCGGCATAGATTTAATAATGTCTTTATTATTAGTTTAGTTGCTTTAGGATATGTAGTGATGTCTCATTTCTAATTCTCGATACTGGCAATTTTTACCTTCTCTTTTTTTCCTGATCTAACTGACTTAAGCTTTTTGTTTCCCTGACTTATTATTCTCTTGTTCTCTATATTTTATTTAATTGATTTTAGTCCTTTCTTTAGCTTTTCCTTCCTTTTGCTGTTTAGGGCTAAATTGCACTCAGTTCTTAGGGTAGAAGCATAAAGCATAGCTCATTAATTTAAAACTTCATATTCTCCTAACATTAAGTGTTCAGTGCTATAACTGTCTCTCTAAGCAAGTCTTTATAGCTGCATCCCACAAATTTCAATGCCATATCTTAAGTTTCATTTAGTTTGAAATACTTTCTATTTGCCTTGTAATTTATTCTTTGGCCTATATGTCACTTAGATATATATTGCTCCGTTTACAAATATTTAGGGATTTTGTTGGTATCTGTCTGGCACAGTTTTAATTTAATTTAACTGGCTTTAATTTTGTGGCTGATTTCTTTATGGTTTACAGTGTACTCTTTAGCTTACCACAGTCTACATTCAAGTGTTATTATACTATTCCATATATAATGTAAGAACCTTACAACAGTATACAGAAGTCTCCTCTTATGTGCAGTTTTGCTCTCCACAGCTTCAATTACCCATGGTCAACCATGGTCAGAGAAAATGAAATAAAAAGTTCCAGAAATAAACTACAAGTTTTAAATTGCACACCATTCTGAGTAGTGTGATGAAATCTTGCACCAACCTGCTCAGTCCCACTTGAGTTGTGAATCATCCCTTGGTCCAAAATCTCCAGCTGTATGTGCCACCCTACCCACCCATGAGTAACTTAGTCATCTTGCTATCAGATCACCTGTCATGGTATCCCAGTGCTTGTGTTTAAGTAACCCTTAGTTAATAATGCTCCCCAAACACATAAGTAGTGATGCTTGTAATTCAGATATGCCAAATGGAAGCCATAAACTGCTCCTGTCAACTGAAAAGGTGAGTACAGTACAGTAAGATCTTGACAGGGTACTTTTTTACAAAATATTGTTATAATTGTTCTATTTTATTATTATTGTTACTCTCTGTGTCTAATTTGTAAATTAAATTTCACTGTAGGTATGTATGTACAGGAAAAAAAAACATGGCATATGTAGGGTTCGGTACTATCCAGTTTCAGGTATCCTCTGGAGTTATTAGAATGGATTCCCTGTAGATGAGGTGGGGCAGGGGGTGGGGAACTACTGTAGTTTCAATTCTCAAGCCTCTGTGCTACTTCTACATATTATAAATCTCAAAGTACATTGTTATATTCTTAATTAGCAATTTATCTTTTTAAAAAATTTATTGTTTTTCTATTACAGTTGTCTCATTTTCCTCCCATTACTCTCCCTGACCCCACCCACCCCATCAATTTTCCCAGTCAATCCCCACCCTGTTGTCCACATCCATGGGTCATTTATACATGTTCCTTGGTTAATCCCTTCCCCTTTTTTCCATCTTTCCCTCCCACCACCCTCCCCTTTGGTTACTGTCAGTCTGTTCCCTGTTTCCATGACTTTGGTTCTATTTTGCTTGTTTCTTTGTTTTGTTCATTAGATTCATGTATTAGGTGAAATCACATGGTATTTGACTTTTGCTGTCTGGCTTAAAGAAAATTTTAAAATAAGGAAAATCTTTTCACACACTTATATACAATTTGTGATATTTTTCATTCCTTTTTGTCAATCCATATTTCTATCTGGTATCATTTTCTTTTTACCAGAGGGCTTCTGTTAACATTTTTGAAGTGTTAGTCAGACGGTAGTGAATTATTTCAGCTTTTGTCTGAAAAAAAAAAATATTTTGCCTTTAAGAGTTGTTTTTACTGGTTTTCTAAGTTTTTCAGTACTTTAAATATTTCTTCTCTATCTTCTTTCATGCATTTCTTTTCTGACATGAAGTCTCTGTGTTTATCGTTTTCCTTATTAGATGTAATATGTCTTTTTTTCCCCATCTGCTTTTCACATTTTTCTCTTGATCTCTGACTTAAGCAAATTGATTCTCAGGTACCTTTTATGTAGTTTACCTCATGTCCTTTTTCCACCTCTATTGGGGCTTGCTGAGCTTCCGGAATCAATGGGCTTATAGTTTTGAACAGATTTGAAAAAAAAAAAAAGCTATTATTTCTTAAATATTTTTCTGTACCCTACTTCATTCTGGGATTCTAATTACATATATATTAGTGTAATAATTAGTTTAATCACTAATAGGTCACTGACCTATTTCATTTTTTCCAGTTTTGTTTTTTCTGTTTATTTCACATTGGAATTTTCCCAGTACTGTGTATTCCAGTTCATTAATCTGCTTTTGATTCCATCTAGTGTATTTTTTAAAATCCAGACATCATATATTTTTTTATTTCTAAAAGTTTAATGTGGGTCTTTTTGATATCTTCTTAGCTTTCTTTATTGTGCTCATAATTACCACTGTTGTCTTAAACAAATGGAATACATATATGATTAGTATTTTAATATCCTTGTGTACACATTTTTATCATGTAATTTCTGTAACTATTTTTGTTGATTGCTTTTCCCCATCCTCGTTATGGGTCATATTTTCTTGTTTGTTTTTGTGACTAGTAATTTTTGATGGGATGCTAGATACTATAAATTTTACCTTGTCTTGGGATGCTTTTATTTGGAATCAGTTTGATGCTTTCAAGTCTTGGTTTTAACCATCTTTAGACGGGACCAGAATAGCCTAATCTACTTCTACTACCAAGATCATAAGATTCTTTGCAATCTCATCTGTTAATAGGTCTTTTCCTTTTGAATGTTATTAACAAAAAACTTCCTAGGTCCTGCATGAAACGAAGGGATTGTTTTGTCTGCTTCTATAGCATTGGTCTTCTCTTCACAGGCATGTGATGCTCAGTCCTCAGCTGAAGACTCAAGCAGAACTGTGGGCAGATGTTGGGAGCTCTTCTCAACGATGCTCTGTCTTCCCTGGTACTCTGCATTGTGTATTCTATGCTTTGTTTCCTTAATGCATAGATAACCCTGGGGTCTGTTCAGGATCCTCCTTCTGGCCCTGGAGCCTAAAGTGCTCTTCAGGAAATAGGTTACAGTAATCATAGGTTCACCTTTTTAATTTCCTCCTTTTTTCCCCTGGCATAACTATCCGTGCTTTTCTATTTTCCTATGTCTAAAAAAACTGTGTCATATTTTTTGTTTTGCTTTTTTACTTTGTAAAAGCACATCCAGTTCTTGTTAATTCCTCATGACTAGATACTGAATTCACAAGATGATGTTTTTGATGGCTTGAATATTATTTACTACTGGGTTCATATAACATAATTGTGTATCGAAACTCATGACTATGGCCAAAGGAAAGTGAAGGCGTTTAGCACTTTATTTCATAGTTGTGTAGTTTGTGACTGTTTATTCCATGCTGTGTTATGGTCAACATCATTCTGTTCTTATATAAAAGTGTATAGAAAATCTAGTTGGTCATTAGACAGGCTTATGCCATCTTACAAGAAATACCATGCTGGGGTTTGTGCAGGAATTACTGAAAATTCATCTCCATGTCTGGAAGACAATTCTAAGTGTATGGCTTTCTAATAATGTAAAGCTATATTATTCAATATGGTAGCCACTAGCTAAATGTGGCTAAATTTAGTTTCATTAAAATTAAAATTAAAATTCATTAACGCCATTGCACTAGACACATATCAAGCATTCAGTAACCACATGTGGCTAGCAGCTATCATACTGAACACCTAAACAAAATATTTCCATTGTCACAAAGTTTGGATAGCTCAGATCTAAAATGTTATTTCTACATATGAAAGCACATGATTTTGAGATTTGAACCTGCTAATTCAGGTCTAAAATTTAATGTTAAGACAACCATGGAAAAGACTGATAATAGCACCTATAAAAAATTCATTCAATTGAAAGTGGTTGAACTTAAAATTTAGCAACACAGATTCAATTCATGTTCTTCTTTTTCACCTGATGTACTGTGTTTCTCATCCAGAATTATTTTTCATCAGCACCAAAGCATCACTTATACTTTTCTGTTATACTGACTAAAATAGGTGAGGTTATAAAATAATAATTTTAATCCCACTATTATAAATAGCATTTAAAATAATTTTCACAGACATTCATATACATTTCTAAAATGCTAAAATTGTGACATAAAAAACTTATAAATAGCCCATTATTATTAAATTTGCTTTCTTTGCTTCCACTAAAAAGAGAGTTGAGGTTTAGGGAAAGTATTAAGATTACAATGGAAATGAATAGCTAAATTATTTATTAGGATTGTTTTGTCTCCTATTAAACTAGTCTAATCCCATTAGTCTTTAATGTTAGGTAAATGGTTGCCAATGTACTACTGCCCTTCGTACTTCCCCGTATCCCTTTCTGCTGTGTACTCCACTCCATACCTTCTCATCACCGCCAGCTTCCCTAGATCTATTAGTCTGCCTCTTGCCCTTAAATCTTTAACCTCTCCTACTTCATTGCTCTCACCCCTAGCATGCACTTCACTGGCTTCTCTTCCTCCACTTACCCATACAATGTTGATGTGCTCCAGAATCCCATCATTACCATTAGCCCTCTTTCCTCTTTATAATCTCCACTCTAAAAAATAGACATTCCCACCTATGTACTCAGCTTTAACTATTTCCTGCATTTTTGGCAACTCCCAAATCTACAGTGGGAGCCAGGGTTTTCCGTCAGATTTTCCAGATAATTATCCCAAAAGTATATAAAACCTAGCATCTCCAAAATGAAATTTATCCTTTTCCCTTTCTCTCCCCCAAATTTACTTTTCCTCTCTGATTCCTGATACTAGTTAATAGAACTACCTGTTCAAGTCAGAAATTTAATGGAACCTCAAAGTCTCTTGATCAGCCTCAAATCCAATTGATCAGTAAATCCTGTAAGTTTCACCTCAAATGCTTCACATCCTTATTTACTTTTCTCTATCACTGCCATTTCTTTTGACCAAAGATTGCAACAGCATACTGCTTTTACAATTTAATCTTATACTAATCTAAATTATATTTCATTTATTTGGGTAGTTGAGTGACCTTTTAAAATTAAATCAGTTTACCCTCCCCAACCAGCCCTGGCTGGTTTGGCTCAGTGGATTGAGCATCGGCCTGCGAGCTAAGTGTCGCTGGTTCGATCTTCCAGTCAGGGCACATCAGAGAAGGAAAACTCTGATTCCAAAAAACCTCCGCTGCCTTGCGGCATACCTCTTCAGGGGAAAGGCTAAGGGAGTAAACCCCGACAGAAAATCCGGAGCCGGAGTCCCTAAGGCGGTTTGACGTTGTAGTCAACACCGGCAACTCCTGCGGCGCACCTGAAGCCAAGCTGTATTGACTCCGTCTTTCCCTTGGACCCTTCAGCTGCGAAGAGAGGGGGGGTCTGCTGCATGGGCAACAGCAGACCCTCCATATCACCCTGCCCAGGCTCTGTAGCTTCAGCTTCACTGGAGAGGACACTCCAGCGTCATCGCAAGATGTCGATTCAACACGGGAGGAGACAGATACCGTGTCACTCCCGAGTCGGACTGCACAGCCATTCTCGGCGGTGCAGATAGACTCTTAAGAAGCTACACCATCGTCTCTCAAGACGGACGGCTGCCGATGACCCTCCCCAACCTCAACACACACTTAACATACCCAAATGGTAACTTTCTTACCTACATGATGAAGTTCAAAGATCTTTTTGTGGCCTTCAAGGACCTGTGACCTTACGTACACCTGTGCTCTACTTTCAGGGAGAACATTTTTGTGTCTTCAGAAATGTGTGCTTATTTCTATCCTGGCTGTTATTGTATTGTTCTGTATTGCTATTTTACATATTTCTTATCTCTTCTAGGGAAAAAAAATTCCTTAAAGACAGAAAAATTACATTGCTTATATGTATGTTCACAATGACTAAATAGTGTCTAGTTTGTAACAGGTTTTCATTAATGCTTTTATTGTTGTATTATTGAAACAGGAAAGACTTTTATAGTCTTTTGTCTCTTTCCTATTTCTGAACAAGTATTTTAGAAAATCTAGCTTTCTAAATAGGTACAGTGTAGAACATACTTATAAAATAGAAATTTCTTTTTTGCTTGGTTCATGGAACCAAGGTCAAAATAAAGAAGATCTAGCAAAAGCTGGCACATCTGGACACTTATACAGCAGTATACCCATATCCATACACACACACACACACACAAACACACTTTCTGTGAAAACAGTTAAGTGGTTAGAGCCTATAGTATGGGCCATATAATTTTAATTAATCACCAAAGTCTGCTTACAGAGACAAAATTACTCATATGAGAACAAGGTTAGTCGATATTGTGAGACTCAGAAACTCATATTTACAGATTAAGACCAAAATGGCGTCATTTTTGTTTAGCAGAAACAGAATATTGCAGGAACTTCAATGAATAGGTAAAGAAAAAGTTAGAATAATAAAGAAATATTATTGTTTCAAAAATATTTTTGGTAGGTCATCAACAATAAATAAATGGTTCCAATGATTGTCAATTATTTAAACTTACCTGATTATTATATGCATCAGGTGCAAGTTTCTTGTATGTGGGTGCCATGAGAGTGGACAGGTTTTGTAAATGCGACTCCAGTTTCTCCTCCTGTTTAAAGTGAATAATTCTACATTAAATTCTAAATCCATTTTGTCTATATACAGGAGAGAATATCAGTTAGATTCTCCTGTATATCTTATATCCAAATTACTATATACTGTTCTTACTAAATAACTAAAGCATTTTAACATGACTATTTCTAGGTGAAAGGATAGGCCATATATTACCAGTTTTGTATGTGCTATTAAATATCTAGTTCTTCAGTATTTTCATAAGATTAACTTTCCACTTTGCATGCAGATAGTTGGCATTTTATAATTAGAAGCCTATGCTAGTAGTAGGGTAGAAGAATGAAACATGGTCTTAAAGAGGTCACATTCTCTACTCCCTCTCCAATTGGCTGCCAAGGATGACAAGCTATTGAAAGGACTGGTTTGGTTTAATTTGTCAATTTCTAATCTTTATACTTCGATATGTCTTAATTTGAAATGATCTTTTCATATAACTAAAAATTACTAGATGCTTCAAATATGAATAAAACTTTGAGAACTAGAATGTGGTTTTTATGAAGAACTTTGTAGAGTGTACTTGAAAGGAGAAATGTTCAGTCCCCCAACAAAGAACAGATTTTTTCAAAGTAATATACTTTTTTAAAACTGTGGGTGATAATGCTCAGTTGTCTATTCATACTTGGAAATTCTCATTTCATATTGGTATCTCTCTAAAAATTTTGGGAGATGTAACTACCAGGTAGACACGTACTTACTCGCATTTTTGGAAGATGAGGAGGTTTCTGAGTGGAGCTCTCCTACCTAACTGAGGATGTTACTAGCCACTTCCTGGGTTTGGTTTACATGAAACCTGGCTGGAGTGATAAACATTTATGAAATGGTGTTGAAAATGCTCTTCAGTGTGAAAATTAAAGTGGGTGACAGCATGCAAAATTCCTACTCTTCATTAGGTTTATTAAATATTGATTTTTTTCTTATAAAAAAAGACATCTAGCACATTTAAGTAATTTATTTAAAATATCTTATGAAAATGTTATATCATAATTTCAAGTTTTTGCAGTTCTATTATAGTCATAAATAAAAGTTAACAATTTTTTCTTTTAGAAGGACATATCAGTATTATAATATCCATAGCATAACTTTATATTTTTCAATTGCATTTATAATTTGAAAGATAATTATAAGGTACACAGAATAACTAAAAATTTGGTCATATATAAATGATAAATATGATTAGGTTTTCTGATCATTCAATTAGCACACTCTAGAATGCATGCTACTCAAATGTTGAATTTGATACAAACCTGCAAGTTATATTTTGAGAAATATATATTCTTGAGAAAAGAAAAAACCAGTAAGTTAATAAGAAATCAGTGTTCAGTGATTTCAATTATTCTTCTATATTAAAATCTAAATATATTTTAGGTACTTAAATGCATTCATTATAGTTTCCAAACTACCAAATCTCATGGTGTGTAAATGTGACTAGAAATGATTTTTTCCGAATGTGGCAGTCATGAATGTGACTTCTATTATTCAGGTTCAAAAGATGAGTTTTTAACATCAAAGTGTTAATGTTTAGTTTTAATACTGAAATGACAGCTGCTTAAAAGTCTGGAATTAACAAATGATAAAGAATAAATATAAAAAACAACAGGTATGAAGAGTTTATATTGCTTAAGTTTTATTTGTTACTTTGGTATAACATGGTTATTATGATAACTTAATAAATTGTAATGTATCTACATACAGTTTAGCAAAAATCTTGTTGATTTCTCTCTGAGATGAAAGTCTTAGGGTTTAATGGCGTGTATCATATTGTTCATCTGTGCTCACCAGTTCTCCATGAAAAATAAAGATATTTCAGGAAGTAAACAAACCTCTTTTGGGTCATCCCCAAGCAGCTTAAATTTTCTTGGTATCTTGCTTCTGGCAAACTTACATCCATTGTAGTACATGCTCCATGAACAACCAAAAGAAAAGGAGGCACCACAGGTCTCTGGGTCCAGCCCTTGACAGGCACAGGTTCTCCTGAGAAATCAAAGGATCAAGTTCATGGCTATGGATAGCATTATCTAGACTACCAATCTCATATTCTGGGTATCTGCATGCAAATATGGGTGAAAATTAGTTTTAATGACCTCTTATCTAATTCTATATTAAGCTGTGACATACCCATATCAGAAGAAAACTATTTCAATTGACTTTAAAACATAATTTAAAATGAACTTTTTATTGTATTATAACACACACACAGAAAAATACACTTCATTTTATAGCTTGCAAATGCTCACAAATGAAATACTCAAGAGAGTAGCACCTAAATGAAGAAACAAAACATATTCTTGCACCACAGAATCTCCTCTTAATTCTTCCTTCCAGGCATTGTTCCCCTAACAATAACTTCTATCAGAAGAGATTAGTTTTGCCTATTTTTATAATTTGTATAATATGTAGACACACACACTATATACAGTAGGTGTATAGTATCCTACATGTAGTATAAAATAAGCAATACTATGTGTTTGTATATAATAATTCATTTTATAATTGAAATGTTGTATTCTTTTATAAACCTCTTCCTATTTTCCCTGCTCCTGAGCCTCTTACACTTTTCTACTCTGCTTCTATGAGTTCAACTTTCTTTAGCATTTGTATACATATATATAACATATATACACATAGTATTGCCTATTTTATACTGCATGTAGGATATTAGATACCTACTGTATATAGTGAGGATCTACATGTACACATATGTATCTACATATACACATATGTGTGATGTATAGTTTTGCCTATTAGTATAAAATACTATATTAAAATACTAGTATTAAATAAATAATTGTATATATATTATAAAATAGGCAAAACTATATATACATACACACACATATATATGGAATTATATAGTATACGCTTATTTGTGTCTTGCTTTTGTTTATTATGTTCAGAATATACATCCATGTTGTTGCATGTGTTGTACTTTATTCATGTATTTATTCACTGAGTTCAGTTTTTCATCAGATGCCACCAATTAACCATTCTACTACTGATGGACATTTGAGTGCATTCTAGTTTTGGCTAAAACACACTATTGTGCCTTTACAGCCCAAGTCAAATATATCCTAAGGGCAATAAAAAACAAGCTAAGAAGCCAAAAAACAAAACATGATGAAACAACCTAGTAAGAAGACTATATTCAGTAGGTCTTCTTTCAGCTTTACTGAGGTATAACTGACAAGTAAAATTGTTAAGATATTTAAAGTATACAGCGTGATAGTTTGATATATGTATGCATTGTGAAAGGATTCCTCCATCAAGTTAGTTCAAATATCCATCACCTCACATATTCATATACACATACATATATACATATATATGAATATGTGAGGTGGAAAGAACATTTTTTTGGGGGGGGGTGTGGAAAGAACACCAAAAAGTTCTACTTTCTTAGCAAATTTCAAATATGTGTTAACTATAGTCACCATGTTATACATTAGGTCCTCAGATATTACTCATTTTATAATTGAAATATTGTATTCTTTTATAAACCTCTTCCTATTTCCCCTGCTCCCAAGCCTCTTACACTTTTCTAGTCTGCTCCTATGAGTCTGACTTTCTTTTGCATTTGTGCTTGATTCCACATATAAGTGATACCATGTAGTATTTGTCTGGCTTTTATTTCACTTAACATAATGCCCTTCAGGTTTATCCAGATTGTTGCAAATGTCAAGGCTTCCTTTTTTAAGGCTGAATAGTATTCCTCTGTGTGTGTGTGTGTGTGTGTGTGTGTGTGTGCATGTAACACATCTTCTTTGCCCATCATCTGTTGATGGATGCTTAGGTTATAATCCTGCAATAAACACTGGAGTGCAGATAGCTCTTTGAGATAATAATTTCATATTCTTTGGATATATACCCAGAAGTGATATTCCTGGATCATATGGTAGTTGTTTTTAGTTTTTTGAGGAATATCTATACTGTTTTCCATAGTGGCTGTACCATTTTGTTTCCAACAACAGTGTATAGAGTTCTCTTCTCTACACATACTTGCAAGCATTTGTTCTATCTTGTTTTTTGATAATAGCATCCTAACAACTGCGAAGTGATAACTCATTGTGGTTCTGATTGGCATTTCCCTGATGATTAGCGATGAGAAACACCTTTCACATACCTGTAGGCCATTTGTATTTTTTTTATATAAAAACGTCTATTCAGGTCCTTGCCCAAATTATAATTTTCCTTCCCTTCCTTTCTCTTCCCTCCCTTCCCCCCTCCCTCCCTTTCTACATTCCTTCCTTTTTTTGCTATTGAGTTCTATGAGTTCCTTTCATATTTCAGATATTAACATCTTATTGGAAATATGGTTTGCAAATATTTTCTCCCATTCCATAGGTTGCTTTTCATTTTGTTGATGGTTTCCTTTGCTGTGCAAAAGCTTTTTAATTTGATGTGGTCACATTTAATTTATTTTGCTTTCTGTTGCCTTAGTTTTTGGATTTTGTGTCAAATCCAAAAATCATTGTCAAAAACAATGTCAAGAAGCTTACCCCTGAAGGGGTTCAAGTCAGGCCTCCCCAGGATGTGCCACTTTGGTATGTGAATTATTTTGAAGGCAATAGAGACCCTGTAGACTCACAAGACACTTTATCTCTCCTTTAAGTAATTTAATTTAGGGGACTTGCCTATAATAAGAGTTATTAGAAATAATTTTTATGACTTATCTACAAGGTGGGGCAAACATTTAATTACTGAACATCTGCTCTTCCTTGCATCCATCCTGCAAATGACTTTCCTTCTGAAGCCCCAAGGTGCCCTAACTCAGAATATTATATATACATCACTTTCCCTTCCTGTCTCTGAACCTCTCATGTATGTGAGGTCTCTGACTCTCTCATGTATGTGGTTTTCCCCTATGTATACATGTGATTAAACTTGGTTATTTTCTCTTGTTAATCTGTTTCATGTTGGTTAAATTATTAGACCAGCTGGAAGAACCAGAACAGTAAAGGAAAGTTTCTTCCCCATACCTCCTATGCTTTCTCCTACAAGTTTTATAGTTTCAGGTCATATATTCAAGATTATAATCCATTTTGATTTTTGTGCATGATGTGAGAGAGGAGTTCAGTTTCATTCTCTTGCATGTGATAATCAGTTTTCCCATCACCATTTATTGAAGAGACTACTTTACTCCCATTGTACAGCCTTGGCTCCTTGGTCAAAATTAAATGACCATATTTTCATGGGTTTATTTCTGGGCTCTGTATTCTGTTTCATTGATCTATGTGTGTTTTGATGTTAGTACCATACTGTTTTGATTGCTATAGCTTTGTAATATAGTTTGAATTCAAGAAGTATGATGACTTTGGCTTTGTTTTACATCTTAAGATTGCTTGAATATTGGGGAGCTTTTGTGGTTCTATACAAACCTAAGGATTATTATCATTTTATTTAAGTAAAAAATTGCCATTGAAATTTTGATGGAAATTTCACAGAATCTATAGATTTCTTTAAATAGTACAGGCATTTTTAACAATATTATTTTTCCAATCCATTAGCTCAGAATATCTTTCTAGTTATTTATCTTTTTCTATATCTTTTCATCAATAGCTGATAGTTTTCAGTGTTCAGAGCTTCCTCCTCCTTGGTTAAATTTATTCTTTTTTCTGCTATCATGAACAGTATTGCTTTCTTAAATATTCTTTCAGTTAGTTCATTGTTAGTGTATAGAAACGCAATGGGTTTTTGTATATTGATGTTGTATCCTGACATTTTACTAAATAAGTTCCTTATGAGTTTTTTGGTATAATTTTAAGAATTTTCTATATGATATTTTTCTACATATATGTTATCTGCCAATATTGATGATTTTACTTCTTTCTTTCTAATTTTGATGTCTCTTATTTCCTTTCTTGCCTGACAGGTTTGGCTATGATTGTCAGTAGTATATTAAATACAATTGGGGAAAGTGAACATTTGTGTCTTGTTTCTGATCTCATAGGAAAAGTTTTCAACTTTTGAACACTGAATATGACATTAGCTATGATCCCCTCATATACAGTTTTTATTATGTTGAGATACATTCTTTTTATAATCAGTTTATTGAGTTTTTATCTTGAAGGGATGATGAATTTTGTTAAATGCTTTTCCTATACCATTTAGATAATCATTTGATTTTTATCCTTCATTTTGTTAATGTGGAGTATTGCATTGATTGGGTAATGTGAAACATTCTTACATCCTGGAATGTAGCCCCCTTGATCATGGTGTATGGTCCTTTAAATGTATTAAAACCTTGGTTTGCTAATATTTTGTTGAGGAATTTTACATTTTATGTTCATCAGGGATAATGGCTGTTGATTTTCTTTTCTTGTAGTGTCCGCTGTTTTGGTATCAGGGTAATAATGGCCTTGTAAAATAAATTTAGAAGTGATTTCTTCCAATTTTTGGGAAGTTTGAGGTGAATTTAAATTCAGATAAATTGAAGACAGCCTTACTAGTGAGGTCTTGTAGCAAATTACAAAACAGGTAACATGACAACTCTTCTCTGAGAATGGGGCTTTGGATGATATCCAATCTAATTCTGCTGCATTCAGTGGCTGCCAGGATGATTTTTACCATAAAAGAAGCCTCTTGGTTTCCAAAGCTATCCTGGAGTTCAGGGTACAATGGGAATAAGGCAAGTTAAAACACCACAAAACTCATTCTTCTCATCAAAATTCCATTGCTTTTCTCGAATAAATGTTCCCCAAAAGCTGCAAGCCTTTTGTTAATTCCTAGAGTTCTCAGGAAAATCCTGATAATATTTACCAGTATTCTCACTCCTTTTATGGTAGAGAGAATTTTCAGAGATTCTTATTCTGCCATTTTTGTTGACATCTGTAAAATGGTAACTTCTAATTGTAACATTTCTTCTGCATTTATTAGCTTAAATTCTTTAAATTTTCTTTATCAGCTGTTTGGTTACCATTAAATATAGTTTGTAAACAAATGACAGAATAAATTCATGGTAAGCTGTGAAATTTCTGAATAATTTAGTGCCTTAGAAATCATCCAAAAATGATCAATTATTTTGTTCATTAGGTTCCACTTATAGGTGAGATGATATAGTATTTGTCTTTCATCATCTGGATTATTTCACTTAGCATAATACACTCCATTTCCATCACTGCTGTTGCAAAGGGTAGGAGTTCCTTCTTTCTTTCTGCTGCATAGTACTCCATCATGTAAATGTACCACAGTTTTTTGATCCAACAATCCACTGATGGGCACTTAGGATGTTTCCAGCACTTGGCTATTGTAAATGCTGCTGCTATGAACATCTGGGTGCATAGGTTCTTTTGAATTGGTGTTTCAGGATTCTTCAGGTGTAATCCCAGCAGTGGGATAACTGGATCAAAAGGCAGTTCCATTTTTAGTTTTTTGAGGAAATTCCATACTGTTTTCCACAGTGGCTGCACCAGTCTGCATTCCCACCAGCAGTGCACTAGGGTTCCCTTTTCTCCACATCCTTACCAGCACTTGTTTGTTGATTTATTAATGATGGCCATTCTGACTGATGTAAAGTGATATCTCATTGTGGTTTTAATTTGCATATCTCTGGTGGCTAGTGATGTTGAACAACCTTTCATATGTCTATGGGCCCTTGGTATGTCCTCCCTGGAGAAGTGTCTGTTCAGGTCCTTTGCCCATTTTTTAATTGGATTTTTGTCTTCCTGGTGTTGAGTCATATGAGTTCTTTATATATTTTGGAGATCAAACCCTTGTCTGGATATTATTGGCAAATATGTTTTCTCCTATGGTTGGTTCCCTTTTTATATTGCTGATGTTTTCTTTAGCCATGCAGAAGTGAGCAAAATAGAACCAGAGACATGGAAATAAGGAAAAAACTGACAGCAACCAGAGGGGAGGGAAGAGGGAGTTAACAGGGGAAAGAAGGGGAAAGGTCTAGTCAAAGAACATGTATAAAGAACCCATGGACACGGACAACAGAGTGGGAATTGACTGTGGGAGCAGGGAATGGGTGGGAGGGGCAGGGGAAAGCAACTGGGTAAAAAGTGGGACAATTGTAATTGAAGAATAAAATAATATATATTAAAAAAATAAAAATGATTTGACTTCATTACTGTAAGCATCAAGCTTGCAGGAACATTTATTACTTAAACTAGCTGTGAACAAATGCTATTGTAATTTCTTTATTTAAAAAAAATGTGATACATGGCTTTCAACAAGCAAGATATTTTATGTGCAATAAATATTTTAATTGAAAAATTATTTAAAAAAAACAAAAATGATCCATTAGTTCTTTCTTTTAGTATCATCATTAACTCATGGATTTTAACCTATATTAATAACAAGATTTCTTCATGTCACAATATAGAGAAGTAATTTCCAAATAATATCATTACTACTAATAAACTACTGATGTGCAATGAGGTCAAAATGACAATGCACAAACAAAATGAGAATTTTAGCAGAGACAGAAAATATTAAAAAGCACCAAACAGAAATCACAAAGCTGAAAAATACATAACTCAATTGAAAATTTCACTGAAGGGGTTCGACAATAGACTACATCAAAGGTAAAAGGATCAATGACATCAAAGACAGGGGAAAGAGCAGTAAAATTAATCTAATTAGAGTAGCAAATATGATTGTGGGAGAAGGGATGGGCTGGGTGGGGAGGAGCAATGGGGGAAAATGGGACAACTGTAATTGAAAAACCAAAAAAAAAAAAAAAAGAAAAAAAAAGAAAAGGAATAGGAGTGAACATAGCTTAAGGATTTATAGGATACCATGAGGACTAATATATATATTATAGGGGTCCTAGAGAAGAAGAGATCACTTCCAAATTTATTTTATAAGGCCATTATTACCCTGATACCAAAACAATGGACACTACAAGAAAATTGCCAGCGAATATCCCTGATGAACATAAATGTAAAATTTCTCAACAAAATATTAGCAAACCAAGTTTTATAGTACATAGGATTGCACACAGTGATCAAGGGGGCTATATCCTAGGGATGTAAGAATAGTTCACCATACCAAATCAATGAATACTCCACATTAACAAAATGAAGGCACTGGGATAGCAATATTAAAGTGCTGTAAGAAAAAGTTGGTCAACTATGAAATTCTATATCTAGCAAAAATATCCTTCAATAATAAATTAAGGTATTCCCTGATAAATAATCTGAGAGCATCTATTGCTATTAGGCCAGCTCTAAAAGAAATATTAAATGGAGTCCTTCAGGCTTAAAGGAAAGGACACTAGACATTAACTTGAGTGTACATGGAAACAGAGAACCAGTAAAAATATATATTTTTTGTTTTAAACTTTTTTCTATTTGATTTAAAGGCAACTATATGAAGCAATAATTATAAATCTATGTTAATGAATACACAATGTATAACATATAACTTGTAGGAATAAAAAACAGTAAAAAGGAAAAAGAGGGAATGGAGCTATATAGAAACAAAACTTCTGTATACTATGGTAATTACACTGATATTTCTCCAAATTATGTTGTTACAATTTAAGATGTCAGTTAAAATCTCCTGGGTGCAACCAACAAAAATATAACCTCAAATAATATAATAAAGCAAATGATAAGGGAATTATAATGGTACACAGAAAATATCTATTAAACATAAAATAAGGTAGTAATCAACAGAGAAATAAAAAACAGACATGCAGAAATCAATAGGAAATTGGCAGACATAAATCCAACTTCATTAGTAATAACATTTGATTATATGGATTAAATAATACAATTAAAGGCAAAGACTGAAAAATGGATTAAAAACACAGTCCAAATATGTGTTGCCTACAAAAGAGATGTTTCAGTTTCAAAGATGCAAATCGGCTAAAAGTAAAAGGATGGAAAAAGATGTTATGCAAAGAATGATCAAAAGCTAAGTGAAATGGTACACTAATATTAAAATAGAATTGAAGACAACATTATTGTCTTATTAAGTAATTAATAACAAGAAGTAGACTTTATAATAATAAAAGGGACAATTTGTTAAGAAGATGTAAAACACATACAAACCTAAGAACAGAGCACCGAAATACATGACATAAAAAATGACAGAATTAAAGGATAAAATAGATAATTTCATACTCTACTTTTAATAATGGATGGAACAACTATACAGAAAATCAAGGAGAAAATAAAGAAATGAAAAACACTATAAATCAACTAAAGGTAGCAGAGAACCAAACAGCAGAGCACACCTTCTTCACACGTGCACATGAGAAAATTTTTCCAGAATAGATTATGTCAGATTATAAGACAAGTCTAATTAAATTTAAAATAATCAAAATAATACAAGGTATATTCTCTGTTATCAATGGAATGAAATTATGAATGAATAAGAAGCAGAGTTGGGTAATTAATAAACTGTAGGAATAAAACAATATACTCCTGAATCCAGTCAAGATGGTGATGCAGGCAGACAGCTCGCCTCTTTGCATAATCACATTAAAATTACAAAGATTTCTGGCCAAGATGGAGGTCTAGACAGACACACTGTGTCTCCCTCCACAACTAAGAAGGAATACAACTACCTCAAAACTAGAGACAACCAGAAGTTCCAGAACATCGAGCTGCATGGAAGTCCAACAAAGAAATAAAGAAGAAATACTCATCCAGACAGGTAGGAGGGGCGAAGTTGGGGCAGAGAGGATGTGGTGTGGTGGTAGCAGCGGCAGCGGTGACAGTGGCAGGCCAGTGGAAAGCACAACCACACATTTTAAAAAGTAGGAAGGGAAACCTGAGGAGTACTCCCAGCACCAGACCAGACTGAGCAGCTCATGATCCCAGCGGCAGAGAAAATAAAGCCTCACTGCCTTTGACTGTGCAAACCAGTAGGGTTTGGGGCAGAGGAAGAAACTGCTGGTCTCTCAACAGAGACCACGTGTTTAAAGGGACCCCATGGTCCTAGAATGTCCACAGACCCACCCACTCTGGGAACGACCAGGGTAGCAGCTTGAAATGCACCAGTGGTAAACAGGGAGAAACTGAAGTGTCTGGCATCAAGGCCAGCAGAGACCATTGTCCCTTTTCTAAACCTTCCCCTCACAGAGTCAGCAAACGTGCCATATCTGAGACTCCATTAACATGGCTAATACTGTTTGACCCACTCTGCCCCACTTAACTTACAGGCTCACCCAAGCTGCTTTTCCATATCAATGGCTGGTCTTGGCTCATGCTTCATAAATCCTTTCAGACAAGCAACAGCTGGCCTCAGTGAGCTCTAGACCCAGCAGTACCAGCAGCCAGTTTGGATTCACAGCTTTGCTTTGCCTGGAAATCTCCAAGCCCAGCACAAGTAGCAGCCATCTCAGATTGCTTTATAGCTCAGGCAGGGTGCCCCAGGCAAAACACGGGGGGTGGGGGGGGGAGGCTGACCTTGGCTTGTACCACCTGGGAAAATCCAGGGCCAGCACACCCAGTGGACAGCTACAGACCACGCTGGAGCACCACAACCCTGCCCCTGCACAACTGACCCTCCATGGAGGGCAGAGGTTGGCAGTCAGTGGTCACAGCCAGTCTTTGCAGCTGACTGGCCTCGGTAAATCCCTCCCATTGATCTGCCAATAGCAATCAAGGCCCAACTACAAGAGGAGGGTGTACTCAGCTCACATGAAGGGCATACCTCGAGTACCCAGCTTGGGTGATAGAGGAGGCTGTGCCACTGGACCCTACAGGACACCTACTACATTAGGCCATTACTACCCAGAGACATGGAGTCAAACAAGCTCTACCCAATACACAGAAACAAACACAGGGAGGATGCTAAATTGAGGAGGCAAAGAAATATGTCCCAAATGAAAGAACAGAACAAAACCCCAGAAAAAGAACTAAATGAAATGGAGACAGCCAACCTATCAGATGTAGAGTTCAAAACACTGATGTTAAGGATGGATGCTCGGAGAACTCCTTCAGTATGGCAAAAAACAAACAAACAAACAAAAACAAATGGAGAAATGAAGGTTATATTAAGTGAAATAAAGAATAATTCACCACAGGAAACTAACAGAGAAGGGAAGGAAGCCAGGATACAAGCCAACAATTTGGAACGTAACGAAGAGATAAACGTTCAACCAGAACAAAGAGAAGAAAAAAGAGTGGGGAAAAAAAAAAAGAGAAAGAGAGAGAGAGAGGCTTAGGAACCCCTGGGTCTCCAAACATGCCAACATCTGAATCATAAGGATTCCAGAAGGAGAAGAGGAAGAGCAAGGAACTGAAAACTTACTTGAAAAAATAATGAAAGAAAACTTCCCTAATTTGGCAAAGGAAATAGGCATACAAATCCAGGAACCACAGAATCCCAAACAAGTTGGACCCAAAGAAGAATACAGCAAAACACACCATAAGTAAAATGTCAAAGACTAAGGATAAAGAGAGAATCTTAAAAGCAGCAAAAGAAAAGCAGAGTTACCTACAAGGAGTTCCCATAAGACTATCAGAGGATTTCTAAAAGAAACATTGCAGGCAGGAAGGGACTGGCAAGCAGTATTCAATGTGATGAAAGGCAACCTGCAACCAGGACTACTCTATCCAGCAAAGCTATCATTTGGAATGGAAGGGCAGATGAAGTGCTTCCCAGACAAGGTGAAGCTAAAGGAGTTCATCATCACGAAGCCATTATTACAGTAAGTGTTTAAGGGGCTCATTTATGAAAAAGAAGATCAAAACTATGAGCACTAAAAAGGCAACTTATTCTCACCTATCAGCAAGTGAATCTAAAAACAAACAAACAAACAAAAACTAAAGCAACCAAAACAGGTACTGAATAATAGGTATGGAGATTATTTTGAAGTTTACAGCTGGGAAGGGGAAGAGGGAGAATGAGGAAAAGGTGCAGGGATTAAGCAAATTGGTAGGAACAAAATAGGGGGGGGTGTTAAGAATAGTATAGGAAAGGGAGAAGCGCAAGCATATATGCACAACCCATGGACATTAACTAAGGGGGAGACTGCTGGAGAGAAGCGGGGTACCTGGTTAAGGAGGACTAAGGGGGAAAACTTGGGACAACTGTAATTGTATAATCAATAAAATATACCTAAAAAAAGAATAAAAGTACAAAAAATTCACTCAAAATAAATTTGATTAAACTAAAAAAAACGTTTGTGCTTCAAGGACATTATTAAGAAAGTGAAGATGAAATCTACAGAATAAAATATCTGCAAACCGTATATCTGATAAAATTCTAGTATCCAGAATATATAACTGCTACATCTGAAAAGCAATTTAAAAATGAGCAAAGATTTACATAGGCATTTCTCCAGAAAAGATACATGAATGGCAAAAAGCACAGGAAATTATGCGTGGTGCCATGGCTGGTGTGGCTCAGTGGATTGAGTGCCAGTCTGTGAACCAAAGGGTTGCTGGTTTGATTCCCAGTCAGGACACATGCCTGGGCTGTGAGCCAGGTCCCCAGTTAGGGGCATGCGAGAGGCAACCACACATTGATATTTCCCTTTCTCTCTTCCTCCCTTCCTTCTTCTCTAAAAATAAATGAAATATTTTTTAAAAGAAACAATGCCTGGCATTATTAGTCATGAGAAAATGCAAATCCAAACCTTGAGATACACTTCACACCCACTGGCAGGGCTATAATGAAAAAGGCAGACAATAACTGGTTTGGTGAGGATGTGGAGACATTGGAACCACCATATGTTGCTGGCAGGAATAAAAAATGGTGCAGCTGCTTTGGAAAACAGTTCGACAGTTCCTCAAAATTTAAACATTATAATTACCAATATGACCAACAATGTCACTCTTAAGCCTATACCTATGAGAACTGAAAACATATTTCCATAAAAATACTTATACACAGATTTTCATAGCAGCATTATTCATAATAGTGAAAGCGAAAACAACCCAAATGTCCATTAACTGAAGAACAGATAAAGAAAATGTGGTATATATTCACAGTGGACTATTATTCAGCCGTAAAAAGAAATAAAGTACTGATTAATGTTATATGGATAAACTTTTAAAACATTATGCAAAGTAAAAAATACCACATAGGAAGGCCAAGTATTGTATGATTCCACTGATGCCCAGTATAGGTGAATCTATAGGGATAAAAACTGATTAGTGGCTGACATTTAGGGGAGAAGAGAATGGGAAGTAACTGCTTAATGGCTCTGAGGTTTCCTTTTGGGAGTGATGAAAATGTACAATTTTGTGAATATACTAAACCACTGAATTGTACTTTTAAAGGGTGAATTTTATGTTATGTGAATTATATCTCAAAAAGATCCCCATATAATAAGTTAGAGTGATTTTAAGGTGATTTTCTATGTGAAGAGGCTACTAAAGGCATCTTATTTCTATAGGGGCCTTTCAAATATTGTTAGAATTAGCACAAAGCCTCATTTTAATATGACACAGTATTTGACCCATCGCTAAATGATAAATCAGTAGAACAATTATAACAAAAATAATTCATCTTTATAACAGATCTTTTAAAAATTCTCAACCTTTGAGTTACCATTTGGAATTCAAATTGAAAAAAATTAATAATTAGTTCAGATATTCAAACTTACGCAAGTATAGAAAAGCTAGCAAAATAAATTAATTTAAGTGTATCTAACAATTAAATTTACACATCAAAAAATAAGAAAATTATCAAATTTCAAACTCTTAACAAAATACTGGAAACAGGCAATAATCAAGAGATGTGCGAAATCATTAGGTGCAAGTCTTCTGGGAAACTTCATAATGGATGGATCAGGCTGACAACTCCTGAACTAACTGAACACTCTTAATATCACTATAAAGGAATTAAAAATAGAGGTACATCCCTCCTAATAGATAAGAACTAAGACTGATTCATCACCAGTTATGAAGCATTTCTGCATATAACTTATTTAAGTCTCTAACTACCAGTGTACAGAAGAAACGGGACAGAGTAACCAGTTAAATGAAACAAGTGTGCAATTAGCCAATCAGAACATGGGAAATTTTATAGAGCAAATCATACAGTTTCTCTAACAAATAAATTCATTAAAAAGAGAGGGAGGCTATTTTAAATAAAAAGGGGTCTGTGAATTATATAACTTTTTTTCCAGAATGGGACACTTCTGAGAATGCAAGAAATTCTATTAACAAGTATGCTAGATAATAGACATGAACTGGGAGCACTCTACTCAAAAACATCAATCAAATGCAAGGTGCAGACGTTGTCTGAACATTAAATGATATTTACAAATTATAATCAATTTTATCGTGAATGATAAAGACACCGTAATCTTTGTAAAAAAAGTCATCTGTTAGATATACATACTGCAATGTACATAAGGGAGATGAATTAGTATCTATGTTTTGCTTTAAAACACTAGTGGGGGTGGGGGAAATATATAAAATGGTATTGATAAAATGATAATAAATATTTAAGCTACATGATGGGCCCATAGGGATTGTTATACTACATATCTCCATTTAATGTACATTTGAAAACTTCTATAAAATAAAACTTCTTTAATGGTTTAACATCACCCACTATGGCAGAAAGCATTTCTGGCTTTGCCTTTCTTATAATGACAGATACAGACCCACAACATTTACTTGCCAAAAAGTTATTGGTTAGGCTTAGTCATAAAATGGAAATCTCAAAGGGAAATCTTTAAAGGAGAAACAGCTGGTTTGGCTCAGAGGAAATGTATAAATCTATTCTTGACTGTCCCCCTAAAAGCTGCTCTCAGGGTTCTTTCCTGGACTCACAGAGGGTGGTTACGGTGCATGTGGGCAGTGGGATTTTAAGAACTCAGCAATGATTCTAACACAACCTTGAACATTAAACTGAGTCAGCAGCTCTAATTTGATATCATCTTATTTTCTTGGCAAAAAGTCAGAATTCTAACTTCTGTCAGAAATAAAATTTATTTTATGGGGTACAAGAAACTTCAAAAGTATATCAAGTGAAGTCTGTTGCCACTGGTTAAGAGTCTATTTTATTCATGTTTCTCAAGTACATTTTTTGAAGAATTGCTATTTGGAGAATAGCCCACAGTTAAAATTTCATCTAAATAATTACCCATCTTCACCTTGAAATTCTAGACAAAGATAAGCAAAAGTTTACAGATTAAATAGTGAGACATGTTAAAGGTCAAGGTACATCTTTTAATTATACTTCTTTTTAGATCCTGGCTCAATTATTGTTCTTACACAGAATTTCCTTCTATATGTCAGATCCATTTCAGGCAATGACTTTTATAGGAATAAAAGAAAAACCTTAAGAGGAGAAATACCAGAGATGTATAATACTCATGAAAATTAAATCAATTACAAAGAATATGAAATATAGTTTGCATAAAACTTAAAGAAATTTAAATAAAACTGTCATTTTTCACTAGTTCCTCAGTGCTTCAGGAAGTTTAATGAACTCAAGGTGCCTTGACTTTCATTTGTGTGTGTGTGTGTGTGTGTGTGTGTGTGTGTGTGTGTTGAGGCACTAAGTGCATTTTTAAATAAGAAACAAGGAAAGTTAGGGTAAACTGAAGAGTACTTTACACCTAAAGCAGTCCATTGTAAGCCTGAGTTGTGTTATGAATCAGCAACTTCTACATACCACCTTATCATTCATAACATGAATTTATGGCAGTGAGGTACACACCATGGCATTTTTGCATTATAACTACCATAAAAAGCCAAGTAACAATTCCATGTAGAAAAAAGAACTTTACTAAACAGATTATTTATATTTGATTTGCACTCCTTCATGACCCAGAGAGAGAACCTATTTTAAGATATAGTAAAACGATACCAGTGAGAGTAAGAGCAGAAGAACAAATTTGGTTAGCAATGGGTTGTTGCAGAGAGCAGCAGAGTATTTCTATAAGCTTAGTAAACTATTCTGCAGTTTGGTGGATACAGAGGAAAGAAGACTAAAGAAAGAAGTGCAAAATTAAAGTTATTTCAGGAACAATTGTAAGATAACTACTGCAGGATTTCAGTATAGCATGGTGAATTATCCTATAATCTTTGAACATTATGTATACAGGAATAGCATAGCAGGGGACTAAGAAAAAATGGGGAAGTTAACAACAAACAACAAACAGAAGCATACTAATAGTTGGATGCACTAAATATATTTAACTGCAAAACCCTGCTCTTCTATTCCGAATATTTATATTCCTGTAAAAATGCATATCCATAGCCACTAAATTCTCAATTATTTAGTTGTAATATAAACGGAAGCACTTTTGATTTCAACTGTGGAAATAATGAACTAAATTAAATGGAAGTCAAAGTCAATGTGTGTCTCTATAACTTCTACAGGCCTCCTATTTTGTTTGCCACATATACAATTAAGGTTCTTGACCTGGGAATCCTAAAGTTTCTCACCAAATTTACGTTCTGTTTCAAATACTGCCACTTAGAAGGGGTGTCAATACTTGCTGATGTGATGGCCAGGCACACAAAAGAATTGTCATTTGTAGCACATGGACACACAAGTATTTTCAAGGTTATGTCTGATGGGATTCGTGTGGTTAACAGATGTTCAGGCTAGTGGGTCCTAACTAATGGCTATGTTGTCTGAAGGTACAAAATATTAATGAAACCACCAAAAGCTGTCCATGTTAGCAAACAACAACCGCCTATTGCATGACTGTGAAGAAGCACTTTGACCCCTATTTTATAAATGTAAAAATGCAGGTTCAACTCTCTTCCCTCCAACCAAAGATCAGGCTTTCCTATCAGAGGAAAGAAAGGAGAGGCCCTGGCTTCACTTACTCTTCATTGAGGGCACACCGACGGTTGGTGAGCGTGCCATATTTCCTCAGCGTCTCGGTGAGCTCCGAGTAGAGTTTGTCGGCCAGAGACAGTGGGATTCCTTCCCACACCAGGATGAGAATGACAATCACTGCAGCCTCACAAGTGTGGCCAGCTCGCTCCCGCACCAAGCACAGTAGCTTCTCCTCACTGCAGCTTCTGCGCACCACCTGTGCGGGTCACCATTCCACCCCAACACCCCCCACCCCAACCAAACAAAACAAGGGTCACTTGCAGCAAATGTCAGCATTGATTTATGTATGCATATTTTCTCATGTCTGGGACACAGTTAGGGCAACAGTCACCCCCCCTGCCTGCAGCTTGCCTTTTGCTGCCCATGTACAAAGTGAGGGTTTACCCTGAGGTCAGAACTGCTCAATGTTTTGCAGACTACTGTATGCCCAGGAGAGTGGGAGCAATATCCCCTGCATTAAAGTCAGAGCTAGAGGGAAGCCTTTTCCATAAAGTTCAAGGTTTTCATAAATGACAATATAAAGATTAATTTCTGAAGCTATGTATTTAAAGGAAGAATTATACTTGTAGCAGGTATGTGAATGAACCTCCTCCTTTCAATTAAACATGGTTAATACATAATTATAGAACTATTCTGCCTTTTAAAATATAACACATGATAAAATAAATATAGGCACTATTCCTTTTAACTGTCACAGATGACTCTTTGATCTGGGTAAACTCAATTCTCAGGGTTAGATTCATGAATCAAAATTCCAAGACTGAAGACCAAAAGCCTCATCAAGTCACACTTACCCATTTGGCAATAGGACATCCCTGAGAACTTTTGCCTTCTTTACCAGTATAGATGACTCTTTCAATCCTAATAGCTTTACCCTTCTGTCCAAACCTTAAAGAGATCCACAGAAACACACACACACATAAAATTAGCAAATGGATCTAAGAGGCATCCAAAATATTGAACATCTGAGCATAATCTTATTCTATTACCACATCCTGAGAAATAAATGGTTTATTAAAAAAAAAAAAGACAAAAAACAGGTCTAAGTGAAGCAAAATGGATAACAGACTTTAAGCTTAGTTTTTCTTCAGTATCAAAATATACTGGTAATTGTAATGAACTATTTTGAAATTATATGTTGGGTGAAAATAATGGGAAAGCTTAATTTTACACATAATATCACAAAGCATGAGTTCTTTTTTTTTTAAGTTTGCTAATAAATTCAGTCTTCTAAGATAGGTACTATTTGGTTTTGTTTTTTACTAAATTTAGCTACTTTAAAACTTAAAAGAATCATAATAGATTTTAGTTAAAACTATTTCTCAAAGAATCTCTTGTATTTTTTAAAAAGGAAGTTGGCAAATAACTAGTATCCAGCAATTTTGAAAATATAGGATAATTCTAGAAATAGACTATATTTTCCCTTATGTCCAAGGTAGTACCCACTAAATGATTATTTAGTGTATTTCTACATGCTAACTTAGAAATAATTTGGAAATGGGGTGAGAATGATGTGTAATATGTCCTTGCTGCCCAGAATGTCTCCTACCTCTTAAAGACACCCTAGCATAGTAACAGCCCAAGAGCTGTGGATACCTATATGAAAGTCTCTCTGCATTGATTATCTCACTCTTAAAGAGTCTTCTCCATGCAAGAGTAACTGTGTAGATTCAAATAAATACTTGCACACCTGTGACTGAGTAAAAAAGAAAATGCAGCTATGAATAGAATGGCTATTTCTACTCAGTCTATCACACTTGCCCTTTGCTCACACCAAGGGACAAATCCTTAGAGATAACTACATCTTTACAGCTCCAGGTGAATTGAACTCAATGGTTCCTCTCTTATACCACACTTCCCCCCTCATTCTCTGTGACACTTTATCACCAGTGGGAGAGCCAGAGTGGGCCTCTCTCTGCAGCTTGTGCCAGCACCCTTGTGCCTGGCAGGCAGGCTGGCTGGGTCTTGCTCATGCCTAGGTTTTCCGGCATCCATGTCAAAGTGGGCAGCCTGTGTCAGCTCGCAGACTATTAGTCCTGTCAAATATTGTGGCTCTCTGGTGAACAGCACAGCGTGTTGTGTTGGCAACCCTGGAATAGCTAAGCCTACTAATAATTACTCAATTTACAATGGTTTACTGCTTTGTATGTGAAAGCTGGAAAAATTCTGACATATACAAAAGGATAAACGTTAATCTGCCCTGTGCCTTTGCGTTAATTACCTTTCTTCCATGATTTCTCTAATAGCTGCCACATTAGGACCTGCTCCTAGATGGGTATAAAAAGGACCTTCATCTTTTTCAATAATTTGCTCTGTTGAGATAATAGAAGATTATTATTTTAGACCTCAATTTTACTAAATATAAAGGCTACATCCACAAAACTTATCCCCCAACTGCACATTAAGGGCCCTAAATGTGACTTTACACATTTTTTCCTTTCGAATGAGTAAATTGATGGAATAATCTATTAGAAAATGTGCAAAATAATTAAGTATATGTACATGTTGGCTGTTGGATAAAAATATATTAAATTATACTTCACATATGGGATCAGAAATTATTTTATACGAAACATGTGGAATGAAACAAAGCAAACAGTGTGGGAATTATAATATATTATATGTAATATCGACTGCAATCCAATTTTTTAAACTAAAATAATTTTGTTACAACTAACTAGAATCCTATCTGCTACCTGAGTGTTAGAAGATTAAAAATAAAATATCCTTTCTTAACCAGCCCCTCTGGAGATTGATCAGTTTATTGTCAAGATACCTTTTTCTCCTCTTGTCTCCCCACAATATTTAATTGCTCTATTTTGAAAATAAAACATTGAATCCAGACCCATAGTTGTATGTACTTTAGAACAATGTATGAAGAGAAAATATACTGGAGAAAGGGTCAGATAAAAGGAAGAGGCTCCTGCAAACTATCAAAGATGAAAAGTTGGGGGGAAGGGTTAGGGTGATGAAAAGGGAGTGAAGGTGATGATAACTTACCTAATATTATCTATGACGTGAAGCACTCTAGCCCAGTGAAGCAACCTAATACCACAAACAAAGGGCCAGGAGGCATCCTTCCTCCATTCATCTATAAAACGAGGGGTGGCCCGTTGTAAGAGGAATAACACGTGGTGGGCGGGCCATTAGCCACTTTAGTTTTAACATTTGTTTTTTGAACTGTCTTCTACTGTATCCAAGCCGAGTAGCTATAATTAAGATCTCTGTGTATATATGCATAAAATCTGCATTCATAAGCAAAATGTTTCCCTATTCTAACAGACCTGTCACGTATCTTGAATTTTAACAAAAAGGTGTTTGTTTCAAAAAAATTACATATTTTTATCAAAAGATAAAACTTTATAAAGAGAAAGTAGAATCAAAATGAATATAAATCACAATATTTCAAGTGGATAAATGAAGAAAGGGCAACTTCATAAATATTCAGAATTTCAGCACTACAATTTCTCCCAACTCACCAAGACTGAAGATAATTTCTCCCTTATCTAGAAATTAACCTTGTAAAACTACAAATAGATTCAACCCTTAATTGAAAAATATTAAAAGCTTTTACATTAGTTTGCATATGGCAGTTATTTCTCTCATCTTAATATGTTTTTACTGCCTGGCTGTCTCTCCAGAAGATGATATACAAAGAGTTAAAGATTGATTCATATAAAACAGATACCTTTATATTTTAAGAGGCTTGAACACAAGGAAAAAAATGAGCATGCACGATTGTTTTAATATTTTGGAAAAACTGAATGTAAGTGAAGTTCTCTCTTGCACAGCACAAGCATTTGTAATTTCAAGAAATGTAAGCTTCAGATTTTTATGAGCCTTTACGAATTGCTGCCAGACTTAAAAAAAATCCCATATCTAAAGATAAATTTGCTAATTCTGGATAAACACCATGTGTCTCAGGACATTTTTGGCACTTACCTACACATCTGCATGATGGGAAATCATATTGAGTCTTGACAGGTGTATCCAATAAATTTTTTATAGGAGTATCTAGTAATTTGGAAGGTGACTCTAAAAAATTATTGAGAACAGAACCAGCTGTTCTTTTGGTTGGTGTCTTTTCTGAAGAAAGAGTTGCCTGCTGCTCTAAAGCTGGGGTGTGGTTATCCAGTTCTGCAGCGGTGGTTTGTCTAGTTAAAATCGTGACTGGCCCTGACATTTCAACTTTTACTTGCTTCTGTGATTTGAGAGTAAGAGCCTTATGGTCAAATAACGATTTGACCTGAAACTGCTTCAGATGTTGCTCCATGGCCTCAAGAATGCTGCTTTGCTGCACATTATCGCAGCTCGGAGGTGGAATCTCTTGCTTGCTTATCTTTTTCCATGTTTTGTTTTCTGGCTGCGCTGACTTGGGGTGTATACAGGCGTGGGGTTTGGATCCAGGTTCAACCTTAATTGGCCTGTGTGCCTGGTTATGGCAGGGCTCGGTATGGGATTGTTGATTTTGCTGCTGTTCTTGCCTCTGTAAGAGGTGCCACCTTAGAGCAGCATGCTTTTGAATATCCTTCTGGGGAGGGGTCTGAGTGTGACTTCCTCCTTGGTGAGGCACAGGGAAAGCATTCCCTCGGTTGTGCATCAGGTACCTTTGCTGAGCGAGTTGTGCTTGTTGACCAGACATATCCTGGTTTTTACTCTTGTATCCCTGTAGAACTGAAGTTTGTTGAGGCTTCTGTTCCTGTTCTTGAAAGCACCTGTGAAGAGCATCTTGCTTTGGGGTCACATTATTTGGAAAAAATTGCATGTGATGCAAGTTTGGGGTCCTATTTCCTGCAAAAAGTTCAGAATTTACAGTCTGTTCTGTATTCTCTGAAACTATGTGAGTATTGTTTGAACAAGAAATCTGTACTTTGCCTGCATTTGATTTCAAGATGTGACTATAGGGAGAATTTCTACCATTCATGCTTTGTATGTGCTCCAACCCCATTTGGGTATTATGAGCCTGAAACTCACTTGATTTTGAGTACTGATTCTCACCATGAAAGTTTTCTTCCACTTTAATCTGACTAAAGAATGATCCTTCTCTTTGCTGATCATTGTTGCCTTGGGGATGAGAAAAAGTATGAGGCATTTGTTCTTTATTCTTCATGTGTAATTTTTGCTGCTGCTGGTTTTGCGGGAGATGTGAATTCTGGGATGTTTGTATTTGTGCTGCCTGCTTATGAGGTTTATGTTGCAAAAGGTGTGAATTTGAGAACGGCTCCGTCTCTGAAGCCTGTTGATTCAAGTGCTGCTTTAATGATGAGGGCATGAGTTTCTCGGTTTGGGAATCTGGTCTGTGTTGAAAGTGAAATCTAGGGGTGCACAGTGACTGCATGTGAGTTTCGGGTGAGGGGTCCGTCTTGGAGAAGTGCACCTGGAGTGAGGGTTTCTGGAACTGGAGTTGCTGGTCCACCGTACCTTGAGACTGCCCTTGATTCATCTCAACCTGGTACCTTTGTGGCCTCTGCTCTGGTTGCATCATTTTCTGGATGTGAGCTTGCCCTGGGAGCCCCCCAGGCAGGTTGGAACTTCCAGTGTATTGTTTGGAGGTCACCTGATTGGAGGAGTTGGACTGATACTGAAGAATTGACCGCAGTGATGCTTTATTATATTTTAGATGGGATTCCGCTTGATGAAAGTGAGGGGCCTTCAATTCAATCCATCCTGGTTTTAGGTAGGGTTGTGTTGGGAGCACAAGGTCTTGTGTTTGTTCCTTGTCTTGACCCTTCCGAATCTCTTGTTCTTTGTGTCCCATCCACTGCTGGCAGAGGTCCTGTGGTACTCCACTGTGACTGAGAGTTGGTGGGTTATGCTTCAGATGTTCTGATAAGTGCCTCGTTTTCTCAGAACACAAGGGAACAGTTATTGTTCCTGGAATCCGTATGTCCTCCTTATTAACACAGTTATTCTGAAGCCTTTCTGGAAGTGTCAGAGAGGGCTTGGGTACATGTGTAGATGGATTAGGACTCTGGGATGGTGGTGCCTCAGGCTGACCCTCTGTTTTCACTTCCCTTAAAAGAGCTGCATTACTTTGGTTGGGATAGTGATGGCGTTCTTCCAATACGCCATCATTCAGAGTGCTTTTTCCTTCTGAAGGAAGCTGAAGAACCTCTAGAAGAGGAGGAGGGGGAGGAAGAAGCAATTGTGATGGTGGTGGTGTGAGAGCGGCAGAAAAGGAATCCTTAGCGAACACTGAGGTTTGCTTGAAGTAAGCACCATTCGTCTCATTTTGCTTGAAATACCGTTCAGAGCTGCCACCGGGAGCCTGCAAATTGCTGCTGGAACCTGAACAGGATTCTTTACCAGATACTAGCTTTGCAGTTCCTTGGATGTGACTGTTTTCTGCAGGAGATGGGCATATCTCAAAAACTGAGTTTTGTTGTTCTGGTTTCTGAAAGGAACAGGTACCTAGCATTGCAGCTGGCTTACTGACATTATCAGCATCACAGGCCTCAGCCACCGCTGCAGCTGGCTCTGGAGGCAGCTCCGAGTTCAAGGTCTGTGGCAAATTGATCTGCCCTGAGGTATGCAACGGGTGAGTGATCTCACAGGACAACTCATTAGTAGCCTGACTGTTAATGGCATGTATGTGAGATGTGGTTTTCTGCACCGCAATGGAAACACAACCTGGATAATATTGAGACAGTGTCTTTTCCAGGAGTTCACCGTGTGTGTTCTCCATGGAAGAGGCAGAAACTGTAGCACCATTAGGCATTAGCACTGACTTGTTTTTAAGAAGTAATACAATGTTCTTGTCATGGTAGTTAGCATTTTTCCCCTCCTGCTCATTTAGAATCTGATGCTCTGGATTTTCAGACCCACTTGAGTTATGTGTTGTAAAACTGGTGAAATCTTTAACTGCGTTTTCTGGGGCCACAGAGCTCACAGATTCTCTCTTGTCATTCGTATTGGAGACATTTGGTTGACTGCTGCCTTTGCCTTGATTTCTTTCTTGGCTTTCCCCGAAGCTCTTTCTTTCTCCATTAGCTTTTTGGTCTTGTTTCAATTTCTTGTTCTGATGGAGCCCAGAGAGAGAAGGTTCACTAACTGTGCGTTTTATTCCTCCATTTTGCAAGTACTTGGAATACCCCCTGCCTTCTTGTATAAAGTCCGGACTCACACGGCTATCCTGGCGTCCCTTCATATGGGGTATTCCATAGTAACTTTTGAAAGACTGCCACTTGGTGTCTCCATTTACTTCTGGGTAAGGTCTCTCTGTTAAAGGGCATCCATTCTGGAGCTTTATAGCCAGAGGTTCTGTCTGGCAAATGGGAGAAGGAGATGGTGTCAGGAAGGGACTTAGTCTGTTGCCCTCAACATGGTTGGTTCTGTTCTGTTCCATCAGGCTTGCTTCGGGGCCATCCATAAGGCTGCCCTCCGAGTGAATTCTAAAGAGCAGGGGAACAAAAATTAAAGTGCATTAATACATATCGAACACTATTCATGCTTATTAGAGAATAATCATGTCATTAATAGTATTGGAATTCTTAGACATAGCAAATTGTGATGTTTTCATGTTTCAGAGTGACAACGGTAGCTACTCAAGTAATTATTATTCTTGTGTTCTCAGCGATTGTCAAATAGTTATGGTCATAGAGAACAAAGATGATAAAAATCACCAGCTAACGTGGGAAGTTCATACTACATTAGTAAATATCATTAACTTCCTTTCAAAATAATTCTTTGTGTCAAAATGCCAAGAACAATGGAGAAAGACTATCTCCTTTCTGTCCTCTCTAGCACCTTACATACCAAATCACTTGCTAGGCTGTCAGTTCCATTTCCTGTATATTCCCTGAATTTTCTTCACTGCCACTTGGTAGCCGGATTTACATTATCTTGCTTCATTACTGATAGCAGTAACTTTTTAAAGGTTCTCCCTAGCCCAGCCTGTCCTCTCCCCAGCCCCCAAGGATCCTTCAAATTCTTATCAAAGGGAAGGTTCTAAAATGCAAATCTGATGTCATACCCTCCTTATGGCTTTATATTGCCTACATTAGTAGTTCTCAAACTCCTATACCCAAACACACCTGAAGGGTAAGGCATGCTCGCTTTAGTGTTAGCATCCCAGGGGAGGGGCCAGAGATGAAAAGCGTAGTTTATAAAATGCCCTTTCTAGATTAATCTATGTGTCCTTCTTCAGCCTGGCAGCCCACTTCTATTAAGAATTCCTAATATAAATGCTTTTTCATATGCAGATTTCTATTGTTCTCTCCTGCTACTTCTTCTCACAGTTTATACTACAACTATAAGAACGGCTTATAAATACATAGCTTAAGCTGGTTCAGACCTCCACGATTTCTGTCGTGTCTGCCCGGAATACCGTCTTAGTCCCCTTATCTGTCCAGTGACTCCTATTTATCCCTCTAAAACTGTCTCAGATATCATATCCCCTAGGATTCCTCCTTTGATTTTCCAAGAGAATTAATTATTTTCATTTCCATGCTCTTTCTGTATCTTTCATATGGTCTACAACTAAATATATCACATTCAATTATATTTTATTCAGTCTCTTTCTGGACTGTAAACCTAAGAATATTCTACTCTGTTCATGTTTGTGTTTAGTATAAGGTAAGCATCCAGTCAATCTACTATATTAATATAAATTTGCTCATCTTATGATATCTTCCTTCATTCATTCAAACATTTTTGAGACCAATACAAATGGAGATTTCAAAGTCCAGATGATAGAAAAAGTAGGAAGAAATGGGCACTAAAAACATAAATAATCCATTATATAAAGTGAATGCTGCCCTATTCATGATATAGACATGCCTTATTTTCCCACGGTTTTCTCTATTACATTTATTTGAAGGATGTAAAAAAAAAAAAAAAAAATCAAGACTATTTTGCCTTTGGGCTATGAAAAGGTCTATTAAAATACCCATTGCTTACTAACCAAGACAAAACAGAGGAAAAATAAGATATTAGCACTGGAAAGCAACACTAAAGTTATCATTATTTGCAGATAATAAGACTGCACACTAGTCAACCAAGAGAATCAACTACAAAACTGTTAAAGCTGATGAAAATTAAGTAAAGTAGAAGAAAAAAAATATCAATAGCCTTGGTATATAAAAGCAACAACCAGCCAGAAACTTAGGTGGAATAAAATCCAGTAATAAAAAATTTATAAAACACTAGGAATATGCTTAAAAAGAAATATGAAAAACCTATTTGAATATAAGTTTAAAACAAGCAGAAAGGATATATTCTTTTATAGTTGTCAAATTCATCACTTCTTTTAAGGTACTCTTGATAAAAATGCTGGCAGAATGTCTTGAGGAATTAAAGAAGCTGACTCTAAATTTCATGGGGACAAATAATTTGGGTGGCCAGGAATAATCTGAAAAAGAACTATAATGGGGCCTGGACAGGGCAGTAACCAATTTAAAAGATACCTAAAAGAAACTAAAACTACCATACTTAAAACAGCTTCTACTTGCACAATGACAGGTAAGAAAGTGTTAATAAGACCAATGGAATTGAACAGAACATCCAGAAAGTTATAAACAGAAGTATGGCTTGAGGTAATGATGACATTTCAAATAAATATGATATTGAAACAATTGGACAGTCTTCTAAAAAATGATACAATTGAACTTACCACTTACATTGTATACCAAAATAAATTTTAGATGGATTTAAAATTTGAATATAAACTCCCCCCAAATTAAAAGCAATCTAAGAAACTTAAAAAAAATATCTGATGACTAGCTGAGTTCTTTGCGACACAACCCTCAAAGGCAGAAAAGAGTAGAAAGTTCAGTAAAATTTATGCATACAAAATTTAACCCGTAAGTAAAGTTAAAAGTCACAAAAAACTTAATATATAAAACTCATACAGATTGACAAGGAAAAGCCCAACTATCCAATAGAAAAATGAGCAAAGGACATGGACAGTTTACAGAAAATGAGATGCAAATAGCTCATAAATATTTTTTTAAATCCAGTATCACTCAAAAATATATGCAAATTAAAACTGCAACAAGATACAGTTTTTCTGAAATTGGGAAAGATCAAAGTTTGATAATGCACAATGTTGGCTAGCATGTAGGGAAACAGACACTCCACTGCATGGTTCTTGGGAGTCAAAATTAATAGCAATGCCGTGAAGACCAATTTAGCAATATCTACAGAATTTCAAAGAAACTTCTAAAATATTTATTTTTATTACATTTACTGGGGTGACATTGTTAATAGGATTATACAGGTTTCATGTGTACACATGTATGATACATGATCTGTATATTGCATTGTGGGTCCACAACCCAAAATCAAATCACCTTCTGTCACCAAATATTTGGCTCCCTTTATACACCTCACCCCACCACCCTTTTCCCTCTGGTAACCACCATACCATTGTCTGTGTCTATGAGTTTCAGTTTTATATTCCACATATGAGTGAAATCATATGGTTCTTAGCTTTTTCTGACTAAGCTTATTTTGCTTAGCATAATATTCTCAAGGTCCACCTATGTTGTGGCAAATGGCAGTACACTTATTGCAGTCTCACTGTATTGCAGGATTTTTAAAAATATTATATTTAATTATTTATCACGGATTTTTTCTATATCGCGGGATTTTGTGGTACTATATACATATGTTGTTAAAGTTACGTAGGTTTAAGAATGTAGAATAAATGTAAGGTTCCTACTTTGTAGGGGGCATCTGGAATGTAATACCCATGATAACTGAGGGAATACTGTATTTCATCTTTTCTTATGGCTGAGTAGTAATCCATTATATATACATCTATCTATCTATCTATCTATCTATCTACCTCACTTCTTCCTTATCTAATCCTCTATCAAAGGACACTTTGATTGTCTCCATGTCTTGGCCACCATGAATAATGCTTCAATGAACATAGGGGTGCATGTATCTTTGAGAATAAATGTTTTTGAGTAGAGAAACTTTTCTGACCCTTTAGTTTTAACAAGTTATGTAACAAATATTCTCATATGTATGTTAAATGATGTATGAATGATCTTTTTCAATAGCAAAAGGAAACAACCTAAGTATTTCCAAGTAATTAAATAAAATAAATCAAGCGACAGGACAGTATGTTTAAGAATGTCACACCTGCACATTTACAAAAATAAATATAAAGTCAGCTCTGGAAGAATATACAGCAAACTGATAGTAATACTTTGCCTCCAGGAAAAGGACTGGGGAGGATGGAGCAGAGCACTGGGGGTGGGGGGTGATTGCTTTGAACTCTCTGCTGTTTCTGTAACTTTTAAGCATGTATATTAATTAGTAAATAAGACAAGTAAAAAATCATAATTCCTATGGAATAGAAGAAGAAAGAAAACAGAGCCAAGTGATGTGTTTATTTCTGTGAGAACTTCTTGCTTTTAAGTATTAAGAGACGGGCTGGATGTACATAGCTACTAGTCACGCTGGCCAGTGAGCCCTTGACATGTGGTCAGTCCAAACTGAGATGTACTGGCAGTGTAAATACACTGTGTTTTAAAGACCTCAGTGAGGACAAAAAGAAAGAAAAGAAAAGAACTCAATTTTAAAAACTATTCATTACATGCTGAAATACAGAATACTCTTTTGAATATATTATTATATAGCATCAAATTAATTTATTTGTTTCTTTTTACTTGTTTTAATGTGAGTACTAGAAGACTTAAAGTTCCATTATGTGGCTTATGTTGTAATTTATCGGACATCTCTAAGCTAGACTAACACTCTTAATCATCAATAACTCTTAATAAACATTCTAGGTTCTGGAGTCATAAAAATTGATTTGTAGGCTTTGATGTAAGAGGATTCTCCAAAATCAAAGCATAGAAATAAATCTAGATTAGATCAATTAGCTTTCCAAATACTATAACAAAAAAATTTGTTTTCTTTTGGCAACTGTAAAATCAATTCACACATTACCAATCAACAGGTATTTATATGTACACACATGTACATTTATGTTATATATTACATAAAACTTACATGCTCTGTAGACATTATGTAATATCCTACTTAATTTTCTAGATATAAAATATTTTTAGTATTTTTATTCTCTTATAAGCTATTCCACATAACTTGGACATTCTTTAAAGTGTCAAGGCAGAGTTGCAATAAATGGAGTTTGCAGATCTTTTATGAGCATAATAATAACTCCCAAGAGAAATGAAAGGGACTTAAAATGAAATTTGTTTTAATATGGACTTTTAAATGCAACAGCCATTTTTAAACAATAATTTAAATCAATTATCAGAATTATTCTGTCTGTGACAGCAGTTCCTTTACTGAGCACACTTATTAGATGTGTAAAGTTTAATGTTTAATTTTTTCAGAGAAGGCAGGAAAATTATATATCTTTCCATTTTAGAATGAAAATAATTTGTTTTTGAGAAGTATTTGTTACTAACTTATGGGTCTGATTCAGAACATTTAAACCAACAGAGTGTCCTTTTAGAGGGAGGAAAAAATATTTTCTTGTCCTAAACCACACTGTATGTATATATCCCAGAATATTACATGGTCCAGTAACCCATTTGCACAGCGTTCTTTCAATCACCTAGTGCTTTCAGGCTGACATTGGCAAGCAATACTTTTAATAAAAAAGAGAAATGAGGCCTGTTTGTTTCACTCAATATAGAAATACTGAGAAAGCTTTTAGGCTGTAATTTTTACAGTGTTATTTATACCAAGTTTTTTCAAACTTACACAAAGTCAATAATTTATGTATAAGACAAAAAAAATCTTCCAAGACAATCCTTGTAGATATCTGCCTATTAACCAGTAAAATAGAGTTGATAGGTTATTTCTACAAATTTAGGGAAATAAGAAAATTTTTCCAAACTTAAACTAAGTTTTTCAAATTAATGTACTTTTTGCTATAAAGATATCTTTGTGTGGCATTGCTTTAGCTTCTCAGAGACCAAGAACTAAGATATAGAATTGTTATTCATTCACATCTGCTCTTATAAAGTGACTGGTATCAGAAATAATTTGAATTCTCACAAATTATTTTTTTTCAAATTGAGATTAAACACCCTTTATTTTTCTATACCAGAGAATGTGTAATACAATATACAGTACCAATCAGGATACTATTCCCTTATGCAATTTAATATTCAAATACCAGCTCTTGGACATTTGTATATGTTAATTTATGCCAAATAAAAATTTATCTATAAAAATCAGGAGAAATAAATTTTATTTTAGAATGAGACTCAGTTTTACAATAGGGACAATGATTCATTCACCTACGAAGACTTTGATCAATCAAAATCACTAATTTTTTTCTTAAAACTATTGTGAAGTGTATATGCAAAACCCTAAGCAGAAGAGTCTTTGGCAAACCTGAAAAGGGTAACTGGTTGTTTTCCAGGAATGTTCTTCATGGTGTCAATACTTCATGATATAGCCTTTAGTTACATTAAAATTAACAATAGAATAAAGAGAGTTGGAAATATTGGACAGGGACAAGCAAAAAAAAAAAAAAAAAAAGAAAAGAAATCAAATCACCAACTTACATGATACACAAGAATACACTCAAAATGATAAAAGACTTAAATGTAAGTTGTGAAACCATAAAAATCCTAGAAGACAACACAGGAAGTAAAATCTCAGACATTTCTTGCAGGAATATTTTTGCCGATATGTCTCCTAGGGCAAGAGAAATAAAGGAAAAAATAAACAGGACTACATCAAACTATAAAACAAAAGAAACAATCAACAAAATGAAAAAGGAACCCGCTGTGTGGGAGAACATGTTCGCCAATGATACATCTGGCAAGGGGTTAATTTCCAAAATATATAAAGAACTCATACAACTCAATGCCAGGAAGACAAATAACCCAATTTAAAAAGGGGCAAAGGACCTGAATAGACACTTCTCCAAAGAGGACATGAAAAAATGTTCAATGTCACTAATCATCAGAAAGGTGTAAATTAAAACCACAATGAGAAGTCACCTCACACCTGCCATAATGGCTATCATTAATAAATCAGCAAACAACAAGTGCTGATGAGAATGTGGGAATGCAGATGGGTGCAGCCACTGTGGAAAGCAGTAAGAAGTTACCTCAAAAACTTAAAAATGGAACTGCCCTTTGATTCAGCAACCCCACTCTTGGGAATATATTGTAAAAATCCCAAAACACCAATTTGAAAGAATACATGCATCCCTATGTTCACAGCAGTGTTATTTACAATCGCCAAGATCTGGAAACAGCCCAAGTGTCCATCAATAGATGAGTGGATAAAAAACTGTGGTACATTTACATAATGGAGTACTATTTGGCTATAAAAAATAAGGAAAAGTTATCTTTTGTGACAGCATGAATGGATATGGAGACTATTATGCAAAGTGAAATTAACCAGTCAGAAAAAGACAGATACCAAATAATCTCACTTATATGTGGAATCTAATTAAAAAATAATAAACTGACAAACAAAATAGAAA
Organism: Furipterus horrens; assembly: GCF_987537825.1. Classification (NCBI taxonomy): domain Eukaryota; kingdom Metazoa; phylum Chordata; class Mammalia; order Chiroptera; family Furipteridae; genus Furipterus; species Furipterus horrens. Next base: position 121,371,625 of record NW_028327172.1, on the reverse strand, counting down.
GAGACATGAACACATGGAACAAACTGACAGCTGTCAGAGGGGAGTGGGGGGGACTGGTTGAAACAAGGTGAAGGGATTAGCCTAAGAACATACATGCATAACCCATGGACACAGACAACAGTGTGGTGATGGCCAGAGGGAAGGAACCACAGGGGCTGGGTGGAGGTGGGCAAAGGTGGGCAGGGGGCTAATGGGGACATCTGTAATAGTGTCAACAATAAAATTTTAAAAAAATAAATAGCCAGCTGTTAACATACTTCTTAAGTGATGCTCTTAGAGGGCATGGCTGACTTCAAGCTAATCAACCTCCAATTCACAAAATTCCTGAAATTTTCATAATCTGCTCTTGCAAAGTGCTATGAGCTGGTTCTGAGCACACTACTGTTAGCGCTACCAAAATATCATATTACTTCTCTTTCCTTTTTTTTTCCAAGAGAATAAAAGTTCCTTGAGATCAAATGCATGCCACATTATTTCAATAGTTTTCCTGAACAGTACTGGACAAAGAGCTCTTGCTCACAGAATTACTAAACAGTGTTTTAAGCTTCTGGAAGGCTAAGAAATTTTAAAATAACATATCCAAAATAAGTGGTAATATGTGATGATGATGAACCTAACAATGTATAAAACATTCACAGTATAAAATATCTAATTCCATTCTCTTATTTTATAGATGTAAAAACTAAGCAATTTGTTTAAGGTTAGGCAACAAAATAACCATTCTCACAGGGGCTTAGACTGGCAATTTCATAGAAGCATTTCCTGCCACAAAATGTTAAGAAAAAAGTACAATTCAGGGATTAGATTTTATTTTGTTAATAAATCAAACAGCCATCATTTGAGTTTTTTTCAAGCTTAGGATGAAAAAAATAAAGTATTCTGGTTATATGTTTGTGGGCCTGTAATAATTATTATGTTTAAGGGTATTTTGCATGTTATTTCATCAACATATCATTTCTTTGCATGGACTAGAATTAAAATGAAAATGTTCCATGTAGTAAATAGAACTTGAAGTAGCCACAAAGTTATCCCAATCTCTTCTTTGCTACTTTTCTAGAGTACTTTTCAATCAATACTGGGTTGCTTATGATTTTTCTCTAAAATATTTGAGGACAGTTTATAAATCTCCACTGATAATATCATTGAGAGTTGGAACTCAATGCCCATTAGTTCATTTGTGAAGTTCATAGTCATAGCTCCTAAGTCAAGCACTAGATGAATCCCCACTGACTGCAAGTGTTACGGCATACAGCTCACACAAAGGCAGGCAGGGCCTGCACCACCCTGGACTGTGAATATGGGAAGGCAACGTGACTGTTCCAAGTGCCACAGGAGCACGGGAGAGGGGAAAGCACTTCCAGATATCAGGGTCTGCGTGCTGTCAACCCAAATCTCTCTCAAGAAATTCATTCCCTACATGTCCACTGAGTCAAAGTTAGTTTTAAAAGGGTGACAATGAATGTACATCAGCCATAGCTATCAACATCACAGAGGCAGAAGACTTAGTGCCCCAAGGCAAATACATATCAGCTGTCATCTAATACAGAGAAGATTATGTAAAAAAACTCAGTGGGATGCCTTTTAAAATTAATAATATTCAACTAATGACATAATTACTGAACTCTTAACCTAGGAAATTAATGGCATATATTTATATGCTTTACTCTAACAGTTGTCTTTGGTAATCAAAATGTAGTAAGTAGCTTATTATTTAAATTGTACACATACACAGGGTTTTTGATTAAATGGTACAGCATGAGGTTCCTTCATAGGTTTATCAAAAAAGGCAACAAAGGGACTTAAACTTTAAGAATGAAAAAAATATATAACACTCAAATTCTAAAACCAGCTTCAGGCTTTTTTAAAGCCTAAAGAGGCAGTTTTAGAAGTTATTTACCTCAGTGACAGGGGTTAATTTAATCACAATTTAAAGTGTCATAATTTAGATTCTATTAAGTCATATTATTCATGTTTATTCTTTTATTCTAAGTCTAATATTTCCATGAAGTATTGCCTTCTAAGGAACCCAAAAGAGTAATTCTAGCAGCAATAAATACCACCGGTATTTTTGAAAATTCCAAAGGCCAAATTATAACCAGGTGATATAATATAAATAGAATTGTGTGTAATAATATAGTATTGTCATTCTATGGTTTCAGCTAATGCTCCAGAACAATTTTTCATAAGCTATGAGAAAGAGAGACTGAGGCAGAGATAGAGAACTTTAAAAATGCCAAGTATGTCAGCCTTCATCCTCCATGTCAGAGGAACACATTCAGGAAGCTTGTTTACCTAAGTTGAAAATACTGGCCCTTTAACATTTAGGTTTCCTAACACCAAAGCAGGTTTTAGCTGTAGCAGTTTTCCTTTGGTATTTGATTTTGCTCCTTCTCCCACCTCTCTGACAGTAGTTTATTATGAATTCAAGTCACATCAGCAGCATCTGTGAAACAATTACTGCATCTAGGACTGACTCTGCAGTCTAATCCATCATAATTATGACAGGCCTCTTTGAAGATGCTATGATGCATGACTTAAAAATAGCACATTAGTGTGCAAATGGATCAGCATCTCATTTCACCAATATGCATTTAGGGTTGTAATTTAGCTTAGAACCATTTGATTCTTTTTGAATCACTCAGGAATGGAGACTGTATCTTTTCCCCACATAAAGCTGTAGATGATGCTCAAAATTTGTGAAGAGGGCTTTTGGTTTTTTGTTTATCGATTTTGTTTTTGGCGTGTCTTTCACTGCTCTAAGAGAAAAAAAATCCACATCATTTAAATCTCATGTCAGCTTTTTCAAGGAGACAAAAGAGTCAATTTATATATCTGTATAGTTGCCATACTGTAAAGCAGTACACTTTTCTCTATAAAAACCTTTGACTTCATGTTCTAATATTAAAAGTACATAAAATACTCTGCCATCATCAAATGAATTATGTTTATTGATATATCCAAATTATTGGGGGAATTCTTAAGACTAATTATTTGCAGGGAATGTATATCCTAAAGACCATGTGTGCAGCATAAACCTTAGGAACTTACTGTATAAGTCTCTATCACGCTGCTGACAAGCATTGCCCCTATCAGTAGCTTGGGTGTTAGGAATGAATTTGTTCTTGACACAGAAAACGTTAAATAAAGCTGACGTATTTGACAACACCTCCTACAAAGATGGCACTATTCTCCAAAACTATTTTTGATTCTTCCTACCAAAATGGGACATAATTTGCATATTACACATTTATTTCAACATATGTGCAGGACAATGGGCCTGAGCACTGGCTATTAAAAGTCCCTCTAGATAGTGCTGCTCTAAAATGTTGGTTTCAATAATCCCTGTCTTCTGCATCTGTCAAATTGCCTTTAGTTTGACTTTCTTTCTTAATTAATATATAATATTAGTATGGTTGTTAAGTCCCACTCTGGTGGTAAGCAAACTGTTTTCTATAGGGCATTATGTATAAAATTAAAAACATATTTATTAATGTAATAGGAAAGCTAAATTTTTAAAGAAACAAAATCACCAATCCAAAACATATATTTTCAACAGTAAAATTAAGGTACCAAAGCTACACATTAGGTATGAAATATAATGCTTCATGTATGCATTAAGTATGGGAAACATGAGGTAAGTTAATTTTTTATGGCAAAATTGACATTTATGTTTCTCATCTGATAAGAAATTTCAATCTCAATATTAAAATTTTGTGAAGATGTATTTTACATCTCTGGAAAAGGTGCCAGTGAATACAAAAGCACATCAGTCTCAAAGGAAGTTCCTTCATTTCCAGAAGTGTGTTAATTGAACAAGAATCCGCACACACATGACAAGCAGCACAAATACGGTGATGCCACAGTGTTGCTGCAGGCATCCTGGGGAGGTCTGGTCAGGCTTCTCATCATCCTCATCATTTAATTCCAACATGTGATGTTTTAAAATTTGTTCTTATCTCAAAATAACGGTGTAGACAAAATTTTAGAATGTACAGATTAGTTGAGGGAGGGGAGTCGGGAGGAATGTCCCTGGAGAGGTCTGTGGACAGAAGTCTGAGTCTAAGATGTGGAGACAACTGACATTTAGAAATAAATCTGCTTACAGTTTGCAACTCTAGTCAACCAGCTTTCCAACTGATGGGCAAGATTTTTTTGTCAGTTCTCAATTATCCACTTATATCTGTTACTCCTGGGATGATTTTTTAAATTTGGGCTTATTCCTGGTCTCTCTTCAAACTAATATGTGCCAAGGAAAAAGATCATCAATTCTAATTAGCAATGTGATTTGATACAAGCAGTATTTGTTTCTCATGAATTATAAAAATTATCTGAATATTTTTCAGTTTCAGTCTACTCCATCATTACAATGGCTAATTATGAGCTGATTAGTCTTACTAGGACATCCTCTAGGTCAAAGGATACACTCTATCAAGTTTGACATTTTCAATTTTTTAAAAATGTACTGCAGAAATTGTAGTTGTTTGGGCTTGATCTCTCTGATACTCTACCTCAGAATCTCTCTAGTGGGCAAGCAGATGCCAGCAGAAAGGTGGACTCTCCATATCAGGGAGCTATGCCATAAGAGACCCTGCAGGCTCCTCTGAAGAACCCACATGTGCCAAGAGAGAGCTAGTATTTGGTTGCCTGCCCCACAAAGGGCACTGGATGACTAGTCAATGTCAGCTATCAAAATAGAAACATCTAAAGTCTGCAGCCTTGTTTAGGCGAATATGGAGCCTTAAGCTTTTATTGTTCTTCCTTAGACCTGCCCAAAATCCTAGGGTCTGTTGCTTAAAAGAAAGGGGTAAAGTTGGGGGGGAGATATTCAGAGTGCGACTCTCCTGCTCTCAAAGCCAAGTGTGGGAGCCAGAGATTAGGACTGTGCTGGGGGAAGAATAGTACTGAATCAGGCTGGACTTGTACATCTATTTCCTTCACCAGATTAGGGAAGTTTTCTTTCATTATTTTTTCAGATAAGTTCTCAATTTCTTGCTCTTCTTTTTTTCCTTCTGGTGTCCCTATGATCGGATGTTGGCACTTTTTGAGATGTCCCAGAGTCCTCTTATTTTCACTCTCTCTCTTTTTTTTCCTGTTTTTGTTTTTTTGAATTAGTTTCTTCATTCTGTACTGGTTGACTGTTTATTTCTTCCTTACATGCCAATTCGCTGATTTGAACACCAGTTTCCTTCCCTTCACTTTACTATTGGTTGCATGTGGATTTTTTATTTCACCTAGTGTAGCCTTCATTTCTCCCTTTATGCATATGCTGTACTCAATGAGTTCTCTGAGCATCCTTATCACCAGTGTTTTAAACTCTGCATCTGAGAGGTTGGCTATTGCCTCCCGGCTTAGCTCTTCTTCTGGAGCCTTGATCTGTTCCCCCTTTTGGCCCATACTTCTCTGTCTCCTCAACTTGACAGCCTCCTGTGTTTGCCTCTGTGCATCATGCAGAACTTCACACCTGTTACGTCGGAGGGGGCGGAGCCTTAGGTATTCATCACTATGGGTGACCTGTTTCACTGATTTCCGGTGCTGCATGTGGGGGAGGGGTCAGAGAGGGAACAATCCACTTGTTTGGCACTTGCCCCATTTCCAATCACTTCCCCCACTTCCTGTATGCAACTGGTGCCCTTCTAGCTATTGCCCTGGTGATTGTTGCCAGAGTGGGTGGGTTTGCATATGTTCTAGGACTGTGGGGGCCTCTAAACAGACTCTCCTGAGAGTCCAGCAGTTTCTTCTGCTGCCCCAAACTCCACTGGTTTTCACAGCCAGAAGCAATGAGGCTTTATTCTTCCTGCACTGGAACCATGAACTGTGCAGTCTGGCCTGGGGCTGGTATTGCTCTCCAGGTGTCCCTCCTGGTTTTTATCCACATGTGAATGTGGGACTGCTAGTTCCACTGGCCACAGCTGCTGCCCCTCTTACCTGTCTGGATGAGTATTTCTTCTTTAAATCTTTGGTTGTTGGACTTCCATACAGTTTAATTTTCTGGCAGTTCTGGTTTGTTTGTTTGTTTTGAGGTAGTTGTAATCTTTACGGTTGTTTGAAGAGGTAAAGCTGTCTACTTATGCCTCTATCTTGGCCAGAAGCCCCCAGAAAAGGTTCTTTTTCTGGGAACAGAACTTATGGGATCCAGAAGTAATTTCAAATATGGTTTTTATCTTTATAGATTTTTAATTATTTAATTGGTGAGATAAGATATATACATATAAGAACAGCTATTCAGAACAAGAAAGCTGGCTTCTAATTCTGGATATGAATTTCTGAGCAAGCCACAACCTCCACAAATCACAATTTAAAAAAATAAAAAGATCTCTGATATCACACAAGGGAAATTAACAATAATACATCTAAGGTCTTTATGGGTAAACACTACAATTCTCTAAATTGGCAATGATAAATATCTACTGAGGTATCACTGAAATGTCATTACAAAGACTACTTTTGGTCTGGGAGGTATAATTTTCACCTCATTTACATATAAGTAATCAGAAGCTAGAAGAGTAAAGTAGCTTGGCACAGCTGACCCGAGGCAGAGGCAGATATGAAATGCAGGCTTGTCCAATTTCTGAGTCAAGTGTGAATAAATTGGGATTGGTCAGCTGAGGGCAGAGAAGGAGATTTGGCACTTTATCAACAGTGTCCTGGGAAGGAAAACACTGGATTGGCCAATGTGAGTACAGTTATTAAGCAAGCAAACTCTTCTGTGTGAAATGGATGACTAAAAAGCTTTCTTCATTGAGGTCTAGATAATAAACTACTAAGACTCTCTGCCTCCAAGAAACATTGGGTACCCTTAATGCAAGTACTACTTTGGACAATGCACATAAATTATATTTTGATCACTGGAAATGTGAGTTTCTGATTATGAATTGAGATACATGTGTGTGTGTGTGTATGTGTGTGTGTGTGTGCAGTTCTTATTAATTTAATTAAAACATCACTTTTTCAGGGGAAGATAAAATTGGGTTTCTGATTTTTCAAATTAAGGAGAACCTGGGCAGTGGCGTCTGCTCCAAAGTGCTATCTTTTTTATATCTCTATCAAGTCTCTTTTTGAGTGTGTTGTTAATCAACTAGAGATGCATATACATGCATAGGTGCATGAACACAAATACACATCCATACTATTGGAACAGAGTTATGTAAATTTGACCCATGAAACACTAGTTCTATTAGATATTAATATGTATTTTTAAAAAGGGCCAGACTGATGTAGAATAAGTAATAAAAACTGGGTTAAAAACAAATTTAAAACTCCTTTTAAATGAAAGGCCTCAAAGCATTTAATATGATAAAGTGATCTCTAAAAAGTCACTGTGATATGTGGCATTTCACACATATAGCTTGGGTTCAGAGTATCCTGAACAACCAACATCCCATGGAATAGCGCACACAGAAAAAGCCCATGTCAAATGCATATGATAATTTTATGCAGTTTTAATATGTACATGGATCTTGAGGCATTAATGAAAACTTGTGGTCTAGGAGAATACAAATTCATTTACCATTCATAAATTAGCTGTAAAGAGCTCTGTGTTTATCATCAAGAGCCAAGGACATGTATATATGCAAGTCTTGCTTTTACCTTAAAATTAAACTTATAAACACTGAAATGTTTTGTCTTATTTCTTCCAATTATGTAACTGTTCTAATTATTCAAACTCTTCCTTAGAAAGGATCTTGCCTTTAGCTCAAAATCTCTTCTGTCCTGATGAAAATATTCAGAAACAGTTACAAAATTTCAAACTGAAATGAAAGTTTTGAAACAGTAACTCAGAATTCTGTAATTAATAGTAACATTTTTCTCAATAACTTCAAAAGTAGCTGTCATTTAATTAATGCCCGAAGTGATTTTCATCAAATACATCCAACAAGATCACATATAATTTTGCTCATTGCAACTTCATTATAACTTTTATGAGATGCTTTAGGGACTTAACTGTTTATATCAATTAGCTCGTAGTAAAATTGGTTTCCTTATATGTCTTTTCCTTTAAAGTTGCAGAACCGATTGACAAGGTTAAGTAAGGACTTACTGTATCTCAAGAGACAAATAAGTACTTACTTTTATTTTATTTAATTGAATTTATTGAGGTAACATTGGTTAATAAAATTATATAGGTTTCAGGTGTATAATTTTATAATACATTGCCTGTATATTGTATTGTGTGTTCAATACCCAAAGTCTAGTTTTCTTCCATCACATTTATCCTCCCTTCACCCTCTTCTACCTTTCCTACCCCCTTTCCTTCTGGTAATCACCATACTGTCTCTGCTTTTTTTTTTTTTTTTTTTTTTTTTTTTTGCTTAATTCCTTCACCTATCTCACCCAGTCTGCCAACAGCCTCTGCTATGAGTGTACTTAGTTTTAAAGTTAAATCTCATAAACTATCCTTTGTGATACCTACATTTCCACCTGCTACATCAACAAAACTACCACTAATTGTCCAATACCAGATCACATAAAAATGTAAAAGAAGCATGAGGATTGGCATAAGGTAAGTTTTAATATATTAAATGATAGAAATAAAATCAGATTAGAGTTAAGAAACTATGGTAATATAAGAATCCAATTAAGGATAACATTAAATAAAATGGGAACAAAACTTAATTTTTTATAATTATTTTCTAAATACCAGAAATGCTATTATATTCATACATCATAAATGTAATTAACTTTGAAGTGAATTAAAGTTTTTGTAACATGACCACAAAAGTCCCTATTTTCTTTTAAATTCTTCCTAATATGTCATGTACTAGAAAGAACCTTCAGCACTAGCATAGAATGCAATATAAAACAACCCTGAAGCATAATTAAAAAAAATACGGTAGTCCCTAGCTATATTGCGGTTCACTTATTGTGGCCTCACTGTATTGCAGGATTTAAAAAATATTATATTTAATTATTTTTCATGGATTTTTAGCTATATTGTAGGATTTTCTGGTACTATATACGTATGTTGTTAAAGTTACGTAGGTTTACAAGTGCAGAATAAATGTAAGGTTCCTACTACGCGGGGGGCTCTGGAATGTAATACCCACGATAAGTGAGAGAATACTGTAAAATAAGACACACAGGAAAATTCAGATTCCCAGAAGACCTTTTATTTATATTAAATTATCCTGTGTAACCCTGTCCTTTTCCCAAATACATAGAAAATCACTAATTTTTTAATAAACCATTTAAGTTATATCTAAATTTAAGAGAAAAGTGTGCTCTCAGGGTATAATATGGGTGATTTTTCCTTTAATATAGCATTGCACTAATGTATATCCTCACAGGGCATTCCAGGAAGGACAAAAAGCAGAAAAAAAAGAAGTTTTTAAAGAAAAGGATTGTAACTCACTAAATCTAACCATTGAAGAAAGCTAAAAATATACTTCCACATATGCCTGAATTAATAATATCATTTGAATTCAAAATAAGATCTAATTACCTGCAAATTAATTTCCATACAACCACTGCCTTATTTAGATATCATACCTTCACATGTCACAGCAAATGGTGCACTTAAAATTAATTTGGCCACTGGTTTGCCCAACACAAATAGCTATTCATCTGTTATCATGACTTTAACTATATCTGTAAAAGATGAATTAGGTTTTTGTTTGAAAATAGCATCAAATTAACAGATCAGTGAATGATCCAAATTTATGACATTTTTTCATATACAACATAACTTTCTAGATTAAAAAACCTAATAGAAAATGTCATAAATTTTCTGCTTAAATTTATCATATAAATTTTCTTGTGTCAAAACATTACTTTTATCCCTGGCCAGGTGGCTCAATTGTTGGAGCACCATCCTGTATACTAAAAGTTTGCGGGTTTGATCCCCAGTCAGGGCACATACCTAATTCCTTGTCTGGGTGCTTAGGTGATTCAACCAATCAATGTTTCTCTCTCACACTGATGTCTCTGTCTCTCTGTCTCTGTCTCTCTTCCTCTCTCTCTAAAATCAAGAAATATATCCTTGGGTGAGGATTAAAAAAAAATTACTCTTACACTTCATTTTATTTTAATATGGTATATACAATATAAATCTGAAACAATGTACACTAAAGATGTCACTAACCCCCTAAAAATAGCGTTCTCTTCTTTCTCTTTTCCATCTTTCAGTGGATATAAGAATTATGATTTTAATTTCTACCTTATAAATGTGGCATCATAAGTCCACCAGTTAACTGCCACATTTATAAGGTTGAAGAAGAAGAGCTTCTCAGATTAACTCTTAAAGGTTACAGAACTGTAATAACTAGAAACACCAACATTTCCTTGAAAGGCCTTTTGTTAAAATTCAAAACAGTTATTTCCTTTGAACTTTCCTCCCCCTCACCTGTTTCAAAGAATTACAGTGAAATAAACACATCTGAACATTCATTTGTTTTAGTCTTTGTCTTTAAAATTATTAATTTTTACTCTACTTGTACTCTTCCATCCCTCTTAGAAGTTCTAAAGAAATTCCAAGTCGACTAACTCTAATATTCACAGTGTAGAAATGTTTTACATTGCCTTCTAAACCCACGATTAGCAATAAAGACCATAAAATACTCTAAAGCTAAATTAATTTTATTTGAGAAAAGAACAAAGGGTTGAAGAAAATGGTGGTTAGTGTCCTAAAGGAAAAATTGCTTAAGCACATATAAAGAAAATAGAGCTCTGAATTGGCAGTTATTTCTATTTGAAGGGACTGATTTACAGTTGAAATATTACTCAGGCCACCTATTTATGGTATTTCATAAAAATTCAACACTACTCTGCTGAAAGAAGTCATGGGTTAGAGTCCCAGAACTGAGTTGGCATTCTAACTGCCTTTCAGTTACATACAATTCAAGGCAAACTCTTTTCCATGTTTAAATGTTCTCTTTGTGGCAACATGAAGCATAAAGAGATAGTGAAATCACTGGAGCCAAACACACACATGCACACACCCACACATACACATGGACACAACTGGCTGATCTCAACTGCAGCTAAAGCATTGAGATGATGTTTAAAATGGCATTATGGAAGCAATGTTGGGAAAAATGTATTTCTTTCTGTTTCTCTATTTGAAATACTTTAAAAACTCTAGATCTCTTCTCAAAACCCACTCTGGCATTTCCAACTTTGGAAGACTACCACAGAGCTACCACTCTTATAAAGATTTAAAGTATCCCCTAGCTAGTTTAAGTTTTACATAATTGAAATTATAATGTGTTGAATAAGAATTCAGGCTTTTTGGTAATAAATATAAGTCAAATGTCACAAAGTTTTAAAAGCCCTTTCACTAATTTTTTTGAATATATATTTCATGCTCTGGTAATTATCATAAGATATTTCTACAGACAAATAACCCATTCTTTTCTGTTTTACTGTTATTTAGTTGAAGAAAATTAAATTTTATAAAAAAAGTCTTATGGAATTTTCTATAAGAATAAGCATTGTACCTTTACCACTATTCATGGTGTACTTTTTGGCACATGTTTTCAAATCTGTAGTTCAGCTCACTTTGTATTAAGCCTGTGAGTTGAGCACCGTGCTAAGTGCCGTGAAAAACCCAATGATGATGGTCATAGTGCTTTAAGGGAGTTTATTCCTAAATTTAGAGGTAAATCATGGAGTTAAAAGAAGGTAAGTGCCACCAGATTTACCCAGAGATGGAACTATGAAAACATACATCTAAATGGAGATGATTTTGGTAGAGAGACTTAAGAATTTTTAGGATTTCTTGAGTTGAAGTGGAAGAAGAGAAATTTAGGTGAAGGGAAATGCTCGAAAAAAACTTATTTTTAAAAAAGTTAAAACACAGAGATTTTAAAATAACAATAAGACCATTTGGTCAAGCACAGGCATATGTAAAACCTTAGAATGAGAAGGGTACAAATGTGATAGTACTTGGGGTGTCATTTTGACTAAGACTATTTCTTTCTTAAAAAAAATAATTTATTTATTTGTTTATTTACTTATTTTTAGAGAGAGGGGAAAGGAGAAAGAGAGGGAGAGAAAAATCACTGTGTGGTTGCCTCTCACTCGTGCCCCCAACTGGGGACCTGACATGCAACCTGATGTGCCCTGACTGGGAATCGAACCAGTGACACTTGGCTCACAGGCCGATGCTCAATCCACTGAGCCACAGCAGCCAGGGCTTGACTAAGACTATTTCTGATGGCCACTACAAGCTTTGATGAATAATCACTCAACTTGATTAAAATTTGCTAAAAAAATTAGTATACTTTTTTTTAGATTTTTACTTCTTCTGGATATATTTGAAAAGCTGAGAATCTTCCTAAGCTCTACCTTTCTGATCTTATAATAATCAAGTAAGTATACTGTCAAATTTTAGCAGGTTATGTCAGTATGCTTATAGATACTGAGTTCCAGACCTAAAAATTGCCACTCTAGGCTATTTCATCCTGCAGATGTACATTTCCATGTCAGAAGAAGGCTTGAGTTGAGTCAAAATTTAAACTCAGGACTTGATGCACTTAAAAAAAAAGATGACTGATGTATTTGTAAAATAAAACATCTGTGGAGTCTCTGGGGGAGGAGAGGTAGTGAATAAATACATCTTCTGTTTAAAATAGAAAATAAGAAAAATAAGGTTAATAACATTAATTCTATTTTTAATGTATTTAGGCTGAAAAAAATGCACTGGAAAATACAAATAGCCTTCACAATTTCAGTTTCTAAAATTTTGAGAATCCTAACTTTGATTTACTGTGCACAAATGAGTAGTTTTACTTTAGTTTAAAATATAGATGTGCAAACTAAAAGTAGAAGGAAGGAATTAATAAAGATTGGAGCAGAAATAAATGAAACAGAAAACAATAGAAAAGATTACTAGAACTAAGAGTTGGTTCATTGAAAAGATAAACAAAATTGACATACTTTTAGCCAGATTGACAAAGAAAAGAAGAGGAAGGACTCAAATCAATACAATTATAAATGAAAGAGGAAACATTATACCTGATACCACAGAAATATAAAGCATCATCAGAGATTACTATGAACAACTATACATGAACAGACTGAACACAGAAGTAAGTCATAGATAATTCTGAGAAACATACAAACTACCAGACTAAATCACAAATAAATAGAAAATCTGGATAGACCAATAATGAATAAAGAGATTTAGTCAGAAATAAAACACCTCCCTACAAAGAAAGGCTCAGATGGTTTCACTGGTGTACTTTACTAAACATGTAAATAATTAACACCAATCCTTCTCAAACTCTTCCAGAAAATTCAAGAGGAGGAAACACTCCCAAACTCATTTTATGAGGCCAGGATTACTCTGATATCAAAGTCAGATAAGGACACCACAAGAAAAGAAAACCATAGGTCAATATCCTTAGTAAATATAGATGCCAATAATCTCAACATAATACTAGCAAACTGAATTCAACAGCACATTAAAAGGATTATACAGCATAATCAAGTGGGATTCATCCCTGGGATGCGAGAATGGTTTAACATACCCAAATCAGTAAATGATACATCTCGCTTCAAGAGAATACAAGATAAAAATCATATGATTATCTCAATATATGCAGAAAAAGCATTTGACAAAATTCAACATCCAGTCATGATTTAAAAAAAAGAACAAAAAACAACCTTCTCAACAAACCAAGTAAAGGGGAAATGTACTTCAACATAATAAAGACCATATATAGCAAGTTCACAGCTAATATAATATTAGTGGTGAAAGGTTAAAAGTTTCCCCTCTACCATAAGAACAAGACAAGCGTTCACATTCTCACCACTCCATAGTACTGGAAGTCCTAGCCAGAGCTATCAGTCAAGGAAAAGAAATAAAAGAAATCTGAATCAAAAAGGAAGAAGTAAAATTGTCTTTATTTGCAATGACATAATTTTATGTACACTAAATCCTAAAGACTCCATCAAAAAACTGTTAGATCCCATCAACAAATATAGTAAAGTTTCAAGATGCAAAATTAACATACAAAAATCAGTAGTGGTCAATAAATTAGCTAAAAAAAAAAAAAAATTAAAGAAAATTATCCCATTTTACAATAGCATCAAGAGCAATAAAATATTTAGAAATAAATTTAACCAAGAAGGTGAAAGATCTTTACACTGAAAATTATAAAATACTGATGAAAGAAATCAAAGAAGAAATAAATGTAAAGCTATCCCATGTTCATGGACTGGAAGAATTAATATTGTTAAAATACCCACACTACCCAAAGTCAGTATTCCAATGGAATTTTTTACAAAAAAAAAAAAAAAATCCTAAAATTTATATGGAACCACAAACGACCCTGAATAGCAAAAGAAGTCCTGAGAAAAAAGAACAAAGTAGAAGACATCACGCTTCCTGATTTCAAGCTATATTATAAAGCAACAGTAATCAAAATTGTATGGGACTGGCACCAAAACAGACACACAAACCAATGGAACAGAATCAACAGCCCATAAATAATGAGATGAATATATGGTCAACTAATATTTGACAAGGGAGCCAAGAATACTCAATGGAGAAAAGACATTTTCTTCAATAAACAAGACTGGGAAAATTGGATATTCATATGCAAAAGAATGAAAGTAGACATCTATCTTACACTGTTCAAAAAATTTAACTCAAAATTGATTTCTACTTCTAGTCTTCAGCAGAGTTCCCAATTTATATTTGAAACTGTTTCCCAGTCATCTGTATATCTAAAATTGAATTCATTATCTCTCATTTGAAACTTGTTTTCTTTTGCTTATTCTCTATTAGATTGAGTGGTAAATATAACCTACCTATTTATTAAAAAAGAAACCTTGGATGCTTTATTCTCTCTTCTCTTTTACAAACATCCCATGAAATACCAGGTATTATTGGTTATACTTCTTATTGTCTCTGGAATCCATAAATTATCTACATCCTCGCTCTTAGTACCATAGTTTTTGCTGTCACTATCTCGTTCCTGTATTACTACAACAATCCATTAAATGGACTTTTTGCCCCTAGTCTTGTTCATCTTCTAACTCTTCTTTATACTAAAGTCCACCGCTGAACACTATTATTCCTCTACTTACTTCCCACCCTTCAGTAGATCCTCTTAGCTTCCCATATCCCTTACTGTGACCCTAAGGCCTTCTTTCTAATCTTTTATCTCATGTCCATTTGCCCCAACCTCTTACTGATATATTTATAACTTATAGTTCCTTTAACACACCACATGTGCCTTTTCACATGTGGTTTCTCTCACTGTGATAAAATCATACCTATCTTTTTTCTCTTTACTATTTCCACTCTGGAAAAATTAATTCTTCCTTATTCTATTCAGGTTTTAGTATACACAATACTTCCTTTAGAAAATCTTGAATGAATTCATTGAAGAGGGTGTTAGATGCTTTCCTAGATGTTCCAAGAACAACACCTTTATTTGCTCACCATAGCACTTACACTATGCGCTACCTGCCTGTGAGCTAATCTGCATCCTCCACAAGGCTTAAACTTCTTGCTCAGTAAGAGCTGTGACTACTGGTTTCACAGTCATGAATATAATTATCGAACTCAATACCCGGCAGAAAATATTTGTTGAATGAATGATTGACAGCATATATACTCTCTCTTTTACTGGTTTATAGGAATCATAAGATCCATATTTAGCAAGTATGCCTTTTAACACAGAAATTTATTTGAGTGATTAAGTGCATTAAAAACTGAAAAAACAAAAAACCTATAAAGAGCAAAAGTATGTATCATACAATCAGGTAGAGCTAGTACATAGGAAAAAATAACTACTTAAAACAAATAACACCTAGTCATTGAATTAGCAATTAAGGAAAAACAAATTTAAAGTCTCTTCTCATACATTCTTATTTTCAACCCAGGTCCTAATACACACACACAAAAAAAATAAACCCTCAAAAAACTACTTTGACTACAATATAAGTGATTGTTTCTTTTTAAAGCATATTGGCTAAAGGTATAAAGACTTTACATAGGAATTTGGAGCCCTAACTCCCTTAGTTGATTCCCCTTGTCATCACTAACAAGGCTTCTCCTTTGACTCAGTTGTTTCTGAACTACCTACAGGCAAATTCTATGTCTTACCTACCTTTCTTCTCCAACTTAATGGCTAGCACAGATATGCAGCAAGCACTAAAAATTTTTCCGTTTATTGAATACAAATAGGGTAGATATGCTTATTCTTGATAGGTTTTACTAAAAACAAATAAAGCTGAAACGTCAGTGAAATACTTAAAACTAAGTATTTTATGCCAACCACAGGGCTATATTTTTAGCATTGGTGTTCCCAGATAAACAGAAATAAACTCTGAGTTTTCTGTTTTTGTTTAAAATTGTTATTTCAATGTTGGCTACAAGTTTAAGATTTCTAAATTTTCTTACGGACGTCTACTAAAAATAAAACATTTTCACTGTGAGAGAATAAAATCATATATTTAATTGCATTAAAAAGTGCGGACACACACACACAAACACACACACAAAAGAAATCTGTGGTCAGATATCTATTTGATTCCCATTGTGACAAACCTACCTGACATATGTACTATTTTAATTAAAAGAAAGTTGTTGGAAGCGCATCATGTCACCCCTGAACCTCAATTAAAGAGCACAAAGTATTTAAATCTCTAACCCTGGAAGTCAATTCAGCTGACTATTTAATGTAAAGACCCAAAGTCAGTGGGTTCAGTGGGTTCCAGGTCCAGGATTATCCAGAGCATCTCAGTTGGGATAAGAACAGAATTTTCAAATTTCATACCAGATAAGGTTGAAGACTCATTTTGATACAGAAATCTGTTATTACACTTGACTCATCCAAGAACAAATTCAAATGTCAAATACTGTCAATCAAATGCAAACCTCGAATTATATTGTTATAAACTTAACCACCCTGGTTGTATAACTCATAACTGGAATGAACACCAAAGGTGAATGTATGAATAATATTCATGTAGACATTCATGCCAGTGTATTCAGTTTGGCTAGATGCAGCCCTCACTCAAACATACACACCATTCATGAGGCATCTATTTGTGTTTCTGCTGTGCTAGTTGTATTTATCAAATTCCAAACTTAATTAAACTGGCATGCATTTTAATCATTTTCCAGCAGATGTTCACATTTAATAGCTTTGTCCCTTTATTCCTGTTTATTTCTAAAACACTTATCACTATTTGAATTTGAGATTACATTTGCTGACAGTTTAATTCTTTGGTGGAAGGAGACTGGTTTTAATTGGTACCAAGTTTCCTGCTGTTTCCTCTTTGTTATGGCAGGTCACCATGTCAAAAAACAGGAAGACATCAAAGAATAGAATTAATACTAAATTAACCCCAAACTTTGAGATTAATTGGAAACACTATATTCTCACTGCTGTGCCTTTCTGCACTCCAATTTTACTCTTCTTTATCCTATAAGCTAGTAAACAAAATTGGACACTCTCAGCAACTCTTCTAGGACTGGAAAAGATTTAAGAAATGTAAAAGGGATAAGTGGTAAAATAAAGATGCCCTAATTAAGTTTTTAAACTTTTTTGCACGTGAAAATAAATACTCTGTGTCCCTTATACTTCAGTTAATGGCAAGAAAAATAATTAGATGATAAAAGTAAGTGAGAGAACCAAAGTTTACCAATTTGGAAAACTGATTCTACAGAGAACTTAAAATGTAATTAGGAGAAATATGTTGGAGAGTCTTGCTCCGTGCTGGGCAGTCAGATTATTCACAAATTGAATAAAATATGTCTTCATATTTCCACCAAAATAAAAGAATGTTTGAAACTATTCTGATACATCTGAAGAGAGAGATTTATTCTGCTAATGCCTAACTATATAACAAAATTATTTATCATGATTTCCATAGCTGACAAAGTTGTGTTAGGGAGCCCAGCTCTTTCTCTCCTCTGAAAATACAGAAGTTCAGAGTTGCCATCATGACCCATCTTTTAAATTCCTTCTTATGTTCCCCACTAAAACTGAAGTCATAGTCAAAGCCTAGTGAAAATGCTTACCACTTTTCTCTTAAAACTCCCTCTTTGTTTCTCCTGCAGCATATCAGAGGAGCTATGCAAGGAAAGATCTTGCTTAAAATCTATTGGTTATTCTGGATAAACTTCAAATCATCACAAATCCAGTTTTCTGCACTATAGCTTAAAATTTTTGTGTTTGTGTTAAAGCAATCTCTTGTGGAATTACGTTTATTATCCTCATTGGTTACTCATAATAAGGTACATTTTTGCTTTAATTTTCTTATAAAGTTACAGCATTATTTCCTTAACTTTGATATCCCGTTGAGAATCTTATGAAGTCACCCAGACCCCTCTTCCTCAAAAAATTTATGTAAAATTTCTTTACTTTTTTTATGGTTGTTCTATTACAGTTGTCCCAATTTTTCCCCATTGCTCTCCACTGCCCCCCACACCCCTGCTCCCACAGTCAATCCCCACCCTGTTGTCCATGTCCATGGGTCATTTACACCTGTTCCTTGACTAGACCCTTCCTCTTCTTTCCCCCTTTACCCTTTCCCCCTCCCCTCTGGTCACTGTTAGTCTGCTCCTTGTTTCCATGCCTCTGTTTCTATTTTGCTCATTTGTCTGTTTGTTCATTAGGTTCCTGTATTAGGAGAGATCATATGGTATTTGTCTTTCACTGCCTGGCTTATTTCACTTAGCATAATACATTCCAGTTCAATCCATGCTTTCTCCAAAGGTATGAGTTCCTTCTTTCTTTCTGCTGCGTAGTATTCCATTGTGTAAATGTCCCACAGTTTTTTGACTCATTTACTGATGGGCACTTAAGCCATTCTAGCACTTGGATAGTGTGAATAGCACTGCTATGAACACAGGGGTGCAGAGGTTCTTCTGAATTGGTCTTTTAGGATTCTTCAGGTATAACCCTAGCAGTGGAATCACTGGGTCAAAAGGCAGTTCCCCTTCTAGCTTTTTTGAGAAAATTCTATAATGTTTTCCAGAGTGGTTGCACCAGTCTGCATTCCCACCAACAGTGCACCAGGGTTCCCTGTTCTCCACATTCTCAACAGCACTTGTTTGTTGATTTGTTAATGATGGCCATTCTGACAGCTGTGAGGTGGTATCTCATTGTGGGATATCTGCAATTTTCCTGCCTATGTTTTCCTCCAGGACTTTTATGGTGTCACAGCTTACATTTAATCTTTTATCCATCTTGTGTTTATTCTGGTGTATGGTGTGAGTTGGTGGTTTAGTTTCTTTCTTTCTTTTTTTTTTTGAATGTACATGTCCAGATCACCCAACATCATTTATCAAAGAGGCTATTTTTACCCCATTTTATGCTCCTGCACCCTTTGTCAAATATTAATTGACCATGAAGACATGGTTTTATTTTTTGGCTCTCTATTCTCTTCAATTGATCTATGTGTCTGTTCTTATGCCAGTACCAGACTGTTTTGATTGCAGTGGCCCTGTAATACAGTTTGATACCAGGTATTGTGATCCTTTGAACTATTTGTTTAGTCTCTATGTCATTTAGTTCTGTTCTGATCTTGATTATTTCCTTTCTTCTACTTGCTCCTGGCCTTGTCTGTTGTTGTTTCTCCAGTTCTTGTAGATGTAGGGGTGGCTGTTTATTTGAAAGTTTTCTATTGTTTTTAGGTAGGCCAGAACTGCTATGAACTTCCCTCTTAGGACAGCCTTTACTCTGTCCCATAGATTTTGGGCTGTTGTGTGTTCATTATCATTTGTTTCTAGAAACTTTTTTATTTTTTCCTTGATCTTATTGTTAACCCTTTCATTATTCAATAGCATGTTATTCAGTGTCCATGAATTTGAATGTTTTTGAGTTTTTTCCTTGCAGTTGGTTTCTAGTTTCAAGCAGTTGAGATCCAAGAAGTAGCTTGATATGATTTCAATATTCTTGAATTTGCTGAGGCTTGTTTTATATCCTACCATGTGGTCTCTTTGAAAATGTTCCATGTACATTTGAAAAGAATGTATATTTTGCTTCTTTGGGGTGAAAGGTTTTGTATATATCAATTAAGTCCATTTGATCTAGAGGGCTGTTCAATGCCACATTATCGTTATTGTTTCTTTGCTTAAAGGATCTATCCATTATCGACAATTGGGTGTTAAAATCCCCTCCTATGAGTGTGCTACTGTCAATATCTTTCTTGAAGTCATCCAAGATTTTCCTTATATATCTGGGTGGTCCTATGTTGGCTGCATATATGTTTAGAAGGGTTATATCTTTTTTTTTTAATTTTTTTTATTTTACTACCATCTCCTTTATGGGTTATATCTTCTTGATGGATTGTTCCCTTAAGTATTATGAAGTGTCCTTCTTTGTCCCTTTTTATGGCCTTTGTTAGAAATATGTTTTGTCTGATACGTTTTTTTTTTTTTAAATGTCCATTTGCTTGGAATATTGTTTTCCCATCCCTTCACTTTCAGTCTGTGTAGGTCTTTTGTTCTGAGGTGGGTCTCTTGTAGACAGCATATATGTGAGTAATGCTTTCTAATCCATTGAGCTACCCTATGTCTTTTGATTGGAACACTCAAATCTATTTACATTTAAGGTTATTATTGATAGTACTTATTCATTGCCATTTTTCCCCTTTGTACCTGTGTTCATCTCTCTCTTTCTCTTCATGTTCTTAAAGCAGTCCCTTTAGCATCTCTTGCAATGCTTGTTTGGTGGAGATGTATTCTTTTAGCCTCTTTGTGTCTGGGAAACTCCTTATTTTGTCTTCCATTTTAAATGAGAGACTTGCTGGGTAGAGTAGTCTTGGTTGCAGATCTTTGCTCTTCATTACTTGGAATGTTTCCTGCCATTTCCTTCTGGCTTGTAGTGTTTTTGTTGTAAATCAGCTGTTAGCCTTATCAGAGATCCCTTATATGTTACTAGTTGTTTCTCTCTTGCTGCCTTTAAGATTCTCTCTTTGTCTTTGAATTTTGCCATTTTAATTTTGATGTGTTTTAGAGTGAGCCTCTTTGGGTTCATCTTAATTGGGACCTTCTGTGCTTCCTGGGCTTGTGTGACTTTTTCACTCATCAACTTAAGGGAGTTCTCTGTCATTACTTTTTCAAACAGATTTTCTATCCCTTGCTCCTCTTCTTCTCTTTCTGACATCCCTATCATATGGAAATTATTGTGCTTCATGTTATCCTGCAACTCCCTTACACTCTGTCTGGGATTTTTTTCTACCTTGTCCTCAAGCTCACTGATTAGGTCCTCTGCTTCATCTAGCCTGCTTTTAATTCCCTCTACTGTGTTCTTCATTTCAGAAATTGTATTCTTCATTACCTCTTGGCTCTTACTGATAGTTTCTGTGTCCTTTTTCATGTTGGTGTTTGTTCCAGCAAGTTTCTTGTAGCTTCCTTGGAGTTCCTTATAGTTCTCACTGAGCTTGTTGAGGATCCTCATAACTGTTATTTTGAACTCAATGCCTGATAGTTTGCTTACCTCTATTTCATTTAACAGTCTTTCTGGGGACTCCTCCTTTCTTTTTGATTGGGATTGTTTCTTGTCTCCTCATTTTAGGTGACTCTTCTTGTTTCTGCTTCCTAGGTTGATCTGCTTTGACTCCTTGTCTTCATGGTGTGATGTTCTGTGGTAGGAGACCTGTGGGATTCAGTGGTGCAGTCTCCTTGATCTCTTGAAATTGATGCTCTTGGGATGCCCATTATGCAGTTTATGTGGGCTCTCTGGTAGTAACTGGGCTTTGGTTGTTGTTGGGTCACTCTTTGGTGGGTCCTTCCCTCCAGCTGGCTGGCTGAGAGTCTCTCTGCCCATCACATCTTGTATGCTGTTGTACGGGTGCTGCCAGAACAAAACCCAACAGCCCAGGAAAGAAATCGACACCTACAAAAATAATCCTCACCCACAATCACACGATCAACAGCAAATGAGCCAGTATTAATAAAGGTGTAAAGAGATTAAGACAATATAAGAAATGAAAAATGGATATGAGATGACTAACTGAAAGAAAAATGTTTTTGAAAGGGTAGAGGGAGGAGGAATAATAAGAGTAGGTAATAGGAGTGAGAAAATGAGAGAAAATAAAATTTATATCATCAATAAATGAGGGAGGGAAGAAAGCAGAATGAAGTAAGGGAACAGAGGCATACAATATATATGTGGGGTGGGGGGGGAGGGAGAACAACAGAAAAGAAGAAAAAGAAACAAATTGGAGAATAAGATCCACCACAGCACTACTGAGAACCAATGAGCAAAGATTAATATAGGTGGAATTGGAATATGATGGAAAAAAGAAAGAAAAGCTTAAGAGATGTCTAGAGGAAAGGGAAATGATTTTGAGATGACAGAAGGAGAAGGAATACTAAGAGTGAGGAATAAAAACCAGGCTAAATGGGGAATATTTGAAATTTAAAATGAAAACAAAAACAAAAGGGCAGGAGGAAGGCAAACTATAATAAACTAGTGACTTAATATGCACAAAATTGAAGGATGACAAATGAATGTTAAAAAGCTATGCAGGAAAGAAAATAATGGAAATCACAAAGAAGACAATGGTGGAATTTGTCTCAGTAGTATCTAGTGTTTACCACTTCTCTTTCTGGATCCGCCCCTGGTGATGTCAGATCACATCCCACTCTGGGCCCAGGAAGCCTGTTTGAGACTACCAGATATCTACAGTCTGTGACTATCTCCTTCACTTGTTAATCTAGTCAATCTGTAATCAGCAGTCAGGCTCTAAAACCACAGGGTGGGGCAGAGTAATTCCTGTAGGCAGGGCTATTGCTTCCCCTCAGGCTGATGCCACTTGGAGGGGAGTGGTCTGCCTGAGAAGATGGCTCCTGCAGTATGGGGGATGACTCAGCATGGAGCTCCCTCACTTCTCTCCCCAAGGCCACCATCCCTAAACTCTCCTCAAGCATCTCTAGTCCACTCTGCCAGAGCAGGGCCCCTTTGACAGAGTCCAGAGTAATTGGCTGCAAATGAAATTTTATGTGTCGGCCTTTTAAAAGGCTCTCTGTGACTCCAGCCATTTGTCTCTGGCAGGCAGAAACCCTCCTGCTTTTCATAGCTGGATGCTATGTGGATTCCTTTCTGGCTCTGATGCTATAGACTGGGGAGCCTATCTTGGGGTTTAGACCCCATATTTCTCAGGGGGTACCCTCTGGCCACTGAAATATCCCTCCAGAACTTCAGCTGCCACCTATGGGAGCCCAGCCAGCCCTCTCACATCTCCAATGCACTCTGTACCAGTCACATTGTGGTGAAGCAGTTTCTTGTCTGTTCATGGTTATAAGGCTTCCCTCTAGCTATTGTTCAGTTAGTTATTCTGGATGATTTATCTCCAATTTAGTTGTCCAGATTGGTCCTGGGAAGAGGTTAGTTTAGATTCTACTTACTCCTCTGCCATCTTGGATCTCCAATTTATGTAAAATTTCCAGTGGGCTTAGAGAGTCCCCAAAATTAATGCTTAGAAGCTTTATCAGGTAAAGACTTTAGCTCTTCAATTTCATTTGAAGGCTTCAACTTGAATTGGAAATGTAAAAAAAGTTTATTCCAAAACCTTTTATAAGGTTTGGCTTATTTTTGTCTTCGTGAGACTGGTTGACAACTTATTCTCTCTTCTTAAAATCTAATTTTCTGTTTTGAATTTCCTTGAAAGCAGCATGCAATATTAAAGCCATTCAAGGAGCTAATTTTCATCATGTTCATGAACAAATTTAGACTTGAGCACTTGTAGAGAAGTGGTAACATAAGAGCAGACACCTGAGCCCTATTTCCAGTAAATAATTGAAATACTTTTTAAAAATTGGAAAATATCCTGCATCAGCACCAAAATACCAGGGAACAGAACCAGCTGAGAGGCAGAAAGTTTGAGGAATATCTGGGTAATGTGTAGATGAATCCGTATCAAAGGACATCACTAGTAGTCTAATCGCAGCCCCTATTCCTAAGTCAGTGTGGAATGCTGCAGGAAACTAAAACAAACAAACAAAAACTCCCAATGTGACTGCCCAATACTCTTTATTTTTGGCATGGATTTGGTAGACAGGGCTAACAGAAGAGGGGGGAACTTTATAACAGAAAGCCCTCTACTACTGTCCCATAGCTGAGAGGAAGCTAGAAACCCAACAGAAGCTCAACAGTGCGGTGGTATTTCTCTCTGAGCTACCTACTTTTTTGCTCAGCTTACCCTGACAAAGGAAAACTGTTTTCCCAACAAAAAGGAACCCTCCTACTGTAGAATAGCAAAAGCTAAATGGGAGGGAGCCTTTGGAGAAAAAAAAATTTTTTTTCTACTTAACTGTGAGGCAGCCAAAGGAAGCAGAGTTGGCAAAATAAAACATGCATGAACTCTCCAAACAGAACACTTCGGTGTGGCAGGACTCTGCTCTAACCTGGCTTCTCATTCCCAGTGGGCTCACCTTGACAAGAGTGTTTAATTTCCTCAACTGGTGGGGCTTACTGTAGGAGGGGGTCGTGAAGGGACTGAGCTCTTCCCCAACTAAGTGGGCTGAAGCAGCAAAAACGAAACAACAACAAAAATCAGACAAAACCAAATTGCAGACCTGGACTCTTATAAGTGAAAGAGAAATGGTGGCAGGTGGGAGGAAAGATGTTGCAGATCTCTGACCTCTTAAGTTTATTTTCAACAAACAGAAAAAAATTTCACAGTGATAATGGTCCAAACATACCATTAAAGGAATGTGTTGAACAATCTAAGACAATGCTATCACATTTTTATGGTAGCAGGTAAGTCAGCCTTCCTTAAAGGGTGTGTGAGCAGGGAACAAATACAGAATGATACTGATGGGTAAGGAAAACAAAACTTCAACTTAAAAAGGAAAATAAACTGTTACTCAACAGTAGAAGAAAAGCATGCTTTCAGAAATGATTTACTTATTGCTCTAGATAGAAACTTTAGGCCTCATGTACTTTATCCTGCCAAAGAAAGTTTTTTATAGGTACTCTTTGGAACAACAGATGAATGATTAAATTAGAAAACAGACTGTAATTAAGAAAGAAATTAAGATGTTAAGGAAAATAAATCCAAGTAACAATTTCCCAATGAAATATAAAACAGATTTAAAAGAAGCAACCCCCACACAGAATTAACAGTACAAATAAGAGATTACAAGTAAAGAATAAGCTGAGGAAAGATTTCTTTCTTTCTCCAAAAAACTTTTTGCTCAAAGAAGAAATTAAAACTTCAAAAGAAAGAATTTCTGACAAATGGTAATAATGAATGCAGCACATCTTGAAATGTATGGACTGTAGCCAAATTATAATCAGAGGTTTAAAATCCTTTTATTGATAACAAAAAATAGAAAATAAATGACATAAGCATTCTAACTCAATAATTTAAGAAAACAAAACACACTTAAAGAAGGGAAAAGTAATAAACAATAATATAATTAATTAATAACAAAAATATATGTAGTAGGCTTAGTAAATGAATCCAGGAATAGATTATTTGGAAAGATTACATGGACAAAATAAAAAATCGCTAAGGCAATTAAAAAATAAAACCAACTCAAACACATAAATTAGTGTAGACAGAGGTGCTATATCTAGAGATATAAAAACTACTAAAAGAATGATGAAATGTTATATACCAAAAGATTAGAAAAACATGACAAATTGAATAGGGTTACAGAGAAATACTGCTAAAATCTGCTCAAAAATGTATAAAGCCTAAATAAACATATACCTTTGACATAGAATCTTTAAACTTTTCAAATTATTATTCTGTAATTAGACCAGAGTTCAAATGTTCCCACAGACAAAGTCTTACAATTTTCCAATAAACATGTAATTCGTGTTACTTAAATTTTATAAAGTGCAGAAAAGGGAACAATTAAAGTTCTCTCTATTAGTAAATTTTTCTGAATAACTGAGCTTTTTTTTTATATTGATGGTATGCCTAAAATGATATGATGTCTACATTTTCAGGCATCAGTAACCCATTATTCATTTGAATAACTAATAAATCCTTAGTATGTACTAAGGATTCAAGATTTTTATCCCTGAAGAAAAGAGATGCTTAAAACATAAGTAAACAATGTTATTAGCTTTCTAATAATTATTATAACATGTTTTGGAAACATAGAAAAGAAGCTAAACTTTCCTCAAGGAGTTGAAGATGACTTTACAAAGGTTGTATATTCCTTATTAAAATTAAAACTCAAATTTTGCCATCATAGTTATTTAAATTGTTAAAATTTCTAAGAACTGACGCACCTTGAGAATGTAGAACTTCAAAAAAAGGAACAACTTTAACACAAATTATGCAGAGAAAACTATTTCTTACCTTTAAAAAAGTATGAAACTGACTAAAGGGAAATATCTTTTTTTATTGTATTTTTTCCATTATCATTTATTCCCCCTTACATCCCCTCAACCATGCAATCGGTTGTACTGTTGTACACGTCCATAACTCCTTTTTCCTTTTTGCTCAACAACCCCCCCCATAATTGTCAACGTGCTGAAATATATGGTTCTATACTTTTAATAAATATATAACAAAAGGTTACATATTTTTGTCCTAATTGCAACACATTAAAAAATGCCCAAGTATTCAATTCTGCATTTTATATGGAGAGTTTATTTACCCTCCTCTAAAGCTACGGGTTTTAATACCCACTTTACTGGTTTGGTTGGGGAACCTGGAGCTCTGCAAGTTTGCATACATTCTCAACAGTGTCCTCCTAACATCACAAAGCACCTGGACAACAAGGCCAGACTATTGTCTCCCACAAGGACTACATTCTCAAGTAACTTGACCATTTTCCTCCTTTTACTTGAGAGTGAAAATGAGAACAAAACAAAAACGGCTGAAAGTTGCAGGTTTGTTATGCAAAAGGTTGATTAATAATTTTTTAAAAAAATGTTTTCTTTTTCAATAAAGAGTTTATTTTTAGGAAAGAAAATCTATCATCAACTAAGTTTTCTGGAAGTTTCAAAACATTTCCTGCATCGATAACTCACTAAACAAGTTCTTAAGTGTGTTTATTCATCAAAACTGTCATCCAATAGACATCAAATATCCACAACAGCTTTCCAATTGCTCTTCCTATAGTGAAACATTTAGGTTCGTCAATAACACTGGATTTAGAATGCTAAATGCATCCCCAAAGGCTCCGAAATAGACAACAACACCACAAATCGCAACTGTTACAAATTTAATTCAGGTAGGATACTTTAGGAAAAAAACTTAGTATCAAATGGTACTTATACAAGTATTGTAACAACAACTGAGGTATAAGCTCTGACATAATGTAACTTTGTATACCAGATTACCGTGCCTAGACACTTGCAGTTCCAACTATTAACCCTCCACAGTTCCCTGTCCCTCACCGCAACTCAATGGGCAGGTGCTACATCAATTTTAAGAAGGGGCCAGAGGAACCAAAATATATATATATATATAAAAGATTATGAAGTTAATTTTGAAGAGTGTGATTAAGTGTCTATGATGTAACTAGACACTGTGCACAATGTTAGGCATAGGAAGGTACGACACAGCCTTTGTCCCAGGTATGTCTGAATTTGTAGAGAAAACAGGCGCAGGGAACTACAATAAGTGTGACACTGAGAAACAACAGTGCCACAAATATGAGGCTTTGCTGATGAGAAACCTGAGCTGGGTTGTTAACCAGGAGAGAAACTATAAATACAAAGGCTTAGATGAGTGAAGTTAAGTTCTGTTCAAGACCTATAGTTACGAATAATTACATCCTATAATCTGAGGGACAATATGATGACAAGGAGGTTGAAGAGTAATCAGGAGCCAGACAAGAATATCAAGCGCGAGTCTGATCTACTTCCTGTAGGCCAGTGGTTTTTAAACTGAGTTTTCTACATGCCATAGGTTCACAGAGCTGTTCAAGGCCATCCTGACTGAAGATGGGTAGGTAGGTGGTCCTAAGTACCCCCACATTGCATTGGCCATCTCTGCAATGACCAGATAAACTCCATTTTAATTGACAAAAATTCTGTAGGGGTGGGAAGAAGGAGCATCTACTGCTTTAACAAAATTTGACGAGTATCCAACAAAGGGTTTTTAAAAAGGGGTGTGCATGGTTAGATTTGTATTAAGAATGAGTGTACTGGGGCACATTAAATTGACCATCCCCCCCTAAAACGAAGTACATAAGTAGAGAGAACAATAAGGATCTGATTAATTAATGGAAAAAGGAAACAAAAGGCGGTATGAAGGAGTATGGTATGGATAAGCTGGATTTGAGGGTATGGGTGGGAAAGAAAGGTAGAAGTTCTTGCCTAACAAGTTCAACTTTCTCAACAAAGAAGGAAACAAGCTGGCTGGGAGGATTGAAGGAAGGATGTTGTGTGCGTGTGTTCACATGTATGAATGTGGAGGGAGATTCAAGATCTTGAGAAAATGACCAGGGCTTTTGGGTTTATTTTAAAGTCCTTCCAAGACTCCCACTAAGATTCAAGAACTGTATGTGCCTTGGTTTGAGAATTAGAAAATTGTTAAAAACACATACAACATTAACTATATGATCACAGATTCTCCTAGAAGTCCATTATTTGTTCTTCCAATCTTCCCAACTTAAAAAAAAAAAAAAAGCCAAAATAACACACTATTTTCACATTTTTAGGAAAAGGTTAGGTCAGAGTTAACATCTGTCAAGACGGATAAACATTTCTAGTACCTTCATTTACATTAAAACTTTCTTTCAGAACACAAAGTTTATTCACCAAGATACTCATTTCTGTTTAAAATATCCTATGAGATCAGTGGAGGCAACTGATACTTCACCTTTTGATGGGGAAACTGAACCATAAGAATGGTAAAAACAACTTCCACAGGGTGCATTCTATTTTAGCAAGGCTTACTTACACGAAACTCAAAGTACATGTCACATGCAGATAGGCATTAATACCAGAAATGCTATAGAGCTATTTGTGATTTTAGGGGTTGCCAGAGTTCTCAGGAGAATCCCATGAGAGTGTCAATAGTCTTCCATAATTCAGTCTTTTGGGACACAGAGACTATGACCAATCTGGGACTGAAAATATACACAAGACACCATCACATATAACGAAGGTTTTATTTTTACACAGTTGAGTCATGCCTTGTATCATAATGTGGCATATGTAATGGAGACAGTAAGGAAATGTATAAAAACTTATAAATAGAAAAAGAAACATTTTCTCTTTTTAACACACTTATCACTTGCTAATTATATTTTATTAAAAACAAGAATTCATTAACAAACAGATGGGTTGCAGAATAGTTTGAAGAGTGCAATTTGAATAGACTGCATTAGATGATTTTTGTTTAAAGTCCTGTCACTCAAAAAATAACTTGATAAGTCTTGTTAGAACAGTGACCATTGATTTCAGTTTATAAGACCGATCTTTGAGAAAGCAGCATTTGATGTCTTAATTTTAAAGTTTAGGTAGTGATTTAAATTTGAGATAACAGAAACTACTTTTCTTCTGAAAGATAAGCAGAAAAACAGTACAATGATGGAAATACTTATTCCATCTCAAACTACTGAAGTAAGATGAGTTATTTTAAATCAGGAGACAGCAACAAAGACTAGACTGGAGACTAAGCATATGAAGCAATGACCATCTGCTAGTCCTACCAATGCTTCTTTGACCCTTTCTAAACAAGTCAGATACGTTTCATGAAAGAGGGTAAAAATGTCCCCATTAATTACAAGAACAGCTAAACACAGTGCTAATGGGCATTTCCAGACCTTCTAACTATTCTCCACAAGCAAGTTGGCAAAACACAAATTACCAACACTCTTTACAGCCAGCATGGAGCATGGTAGGAGGGGGCCCCTCAAAATGGAAACCTGAGGCCAGTGCAGGTTTTGCTATTAGCTCATGACATGACCTTAGGCAAGTCATGTTTCACCTCTGGGTACCCAAACTTCCCTATTTCTTTTAGTGCCAACTCTTCATTGGTCATTTTAAAACTTGAAGAGAAACTTTGACTCTTCTCTTGTATCTCCTGTGTGCAAAAGCTCGATAAAATCATCCTGATGTTTCCTTAAAAGATATCAAATCTATCTGCGTTTTATCAGTCTTACTTTTATTATCATAATCCATGTTCTCAACCTCACTCCTAAATCACTCTAACCATTTCCTCCATCTCCCTACTCTTCTAAACTTGTCAAAATAAGAACATTGTTAAGACTTGAAATAGCTTGTTACTTACTGCTTCAATTGTTCCTTAATATTTGTAGGATCGCATGTAATAACATTAAACCCAGCTGTAGGATTTTACAAAGTAGGGCTTTGCTTGCTTTTCCATCTTCTCTCCCGTTACTTGGCTTCTTTACACAAGACTGCCTGCCTCTGCCTCTCCCCCGTGCCCTCTGTCCAGCAGACCCCTGGCCGCAAAGCCAACATCCTTAATTCACTTCACCTCATGCTGTTTCTCCTTCACTTGTCTCGGGGGGGTGGGGGGGGGGATGTGTGTGTGTGTGTGTTTTGTTTGTAAAAGTAACTTTAATTAGAACTTTTTCCTTGGAGTTTTTTTTTCCAGCATCACAGATATAAATGACAAAGTGTAAGATTAGTATATATAATGTACAATATAATAATTTGATATACATATGTACATTGTGAAAGAAGTTCCCCCCATGAAGTTAATTAACACATTCATCACCTCATATATTTAAACTTCTTTTTTCTTTTGGTGAGAACATATAAGTTCTACTCTCTTAGCAAATTTCAATTATATGATACAGTGTCATAGTCACCACGTTTATACATTAGATCCTCAGACTTTATTCATCTTATAACTGAAAGTTTGTACCCTTTTACCAATTATTCACATTCTTTACATCCTTCAAGATTTAGGCCACAACCTGCCACGTTTTTTTGTGAAGTCTTCTCTCTTTTAGTCTAAACAACCTGTGCCATTCCTAGAACTTCCAAAGTTCTTATCTGTATCACTTGGGTACATGGGTAAATGTTCATTGGTGGAATATAATTAAGATGCATAAGATGCTTTGATTTTCTTTGACTCATCTGGAAAACATTTTACTGGTCTAAGGCTTTGTGGCTTTTCTCTTCTACCTGAAATACTCTTTACCATGTAACTTTTCAGTTATGTCTGTATTCCTTTTTCACATTTTTACTAAAAAATAATCTCATGAGGTCTTTCTTGACTACTCCATCTTCAGTTACTACCTCAACATGCCCCCAATTTTTTTCTACTTTACATTTTTATGCTTAGAATTTCTTGATATTTAACATGTTATACATTTTTATTTATTTATTTACCTTGTTTCAACAAGGGAAAAAAAAAAACAAAAACTTTTACCTGTTTTGCTCATAATGCATTCTAGTTCCTAAAGAGTATCTGGTATTTGATAGATACTGAAAAAATACTTTTTAACTAAATTCATTATTAAAAAACTAAAAACATGAAAGACAAAAACCACATGATCATATCAATAGAGGCAGAAAAAGCATTCAATAAAGTACAACACCCCCCCCAAAAAACTAAAAACAGCATTAATAATAGTAATTAATAACAAATGCTAATATAAAATTGAGAACTTACTATGTGCCCTGTACATATCCATATAATATTATATGATCCCATTAGTATTAACTATGAACTATTTGCCAACTAAATCAAGGCATAAAGAAGTTAATTTTCTAAAGAACATAGAGCTAATAAATGTTACTAAAATATAAGCCCTAGGTTTATTTGCTACTGAAAATTAGTCCTAGACTGAACTTATCCAACTATAAGAAAATAAATGTAAAATAACATATTTTTTGGACCTGAGGGTTACTTGTAAAATCTTTTTTTTTTTTTTAACATACAACTAATCTTTTAGTTTTCTGACCTCATTTCTTGTTGGTAATTTATCTTACACTTCTCCCTAAACTTCTGCACTTTCCTACTTACCTACCCTTCAACTCCAAGAAGAGAAAAATCTTATGACTTCACTAAAATGATTAAAATTTTGTTTAAAAAATTTCTTTCAGTTCTCACGTTAAGGTCAAGTACAGAGTGAGCAGTCAGAGTCCTCACAGTGAGAGGCAAAGCATCCACTAAGGGAGGAGGGGAAAAGCAAAGAATGCTTTATTCATAATTACCTAAGATTTTCCAGCATGAGAGGGGAAAGAGGAAGTCTATTTTCAGTGACAATGATTACTCTAAAAACATTAGCATGCAAGGGAAAATTTTTCATTCTGAGAGTTACTACAGTGCTGAGTTCTCTTTCCCTTACTTAAAATTCCCAGGGCAGAAAGGTAATCTAGGCAGAGGCACTTGCCCTGCGTCTGTGTCTCGAAAATGGCAACATCCAGGAATCATGGGAGTTTAACTGAGGACACCCTGGAAAGGATTTCTCAGCACCAGGTCCGTCTCTAAGAAGTATCAAGTGGCAGACTGCATACTTACATCCTTAGAAGTCTGGAGTGAGGGCACAGATTACAGCTACACGGGCTTTTTAGAAGATTTGTTACGTTGAATGCATAAACAAATTCAGGGAAACAAAAGCTGAATCACCTTCTAAAGGAGTTCCAGAAGGGGAAAAAAAAGCCTCATCCTACCTTTTCTCCATCTAACCTCCATTTTCTCCCCTACAAAGCCTTCATAATTTTAACTGGTTTATAGTAAAGACAAAGCTATATATGGTAGAATTCACTGTAGCCTTCCTCTTAAATATTTTGGAAAAAAATACACCAGTTACCTACTTCTATCCATTCACATAAGTGAAACTGATCCAATAAATAACTCTTATGTTGGGACATTCATTAGCTGGTCAGTGGCATTCAGAACCAACTTTATCTCTATTAAGATCAACTGTAAAAACAAAAAAGTATTTTGTGTCTCCCTCTCTGTCAGCCTTCAATTTGCTTTTTAAAAAACCATTGAAAAAAAAAAGATCATTTGAAATATGAACAAAGTTTTCCTGAATTCTGTCATTTTATACCTTAGTTCTCCACTAGGTCTCTGAAGCCAGATTGTCATGAAGCCCAGCTGCCTAGGCTCAGCAGGTGCTCACTTTTCAGTCCAGCACATGACCACATATGTCACTTTTTTGGTCCTCAACAAGACTGAGACAAAGTGGCCATAGTGAAGTAAAAATGGACAGGAGAAATACTGGGGCAAATGGTTATAGATATCACATTTCTCCATGTTGTTATTTTGAATGGTTATTATCTCTCTTTTTAAAATTCACAGACGCTGAGAATATGATGAAAGTCTTTTCTCCAGAAAAACAAAGTATACAGGTATACACAAAACTCAGCACATAACTTTGGGGAATTCATAGATTTTAAAATCTAAGCCATGCGCCTACAGCATAGATAATAAAGGGAGTTGAGACAGTACAGAGTACCTTAGGAGCTGAGTTTGGAAGAGACATTTACCATTACTTTGGGAATAAACTTCTCTCACACACCAAGCAGCAACTGCCCCCACCATCTTACCGGCAGCTCTGTCCCTCACTGCTCCTCCCGGGTCATGGCCTGCTGGCTGCTGCTGAGCCCATCTCCTGCTTCCAAGCTGGTAACTCAACAGGAACAAGGGCAAGTAAACAATCTCAAGAGGGCCTGCTGCTGAATGTTGGCCAGCCTGGGAAAGATACAAAGTGAGTATTTTTAAGTTAGCAAAAAGGAACAAGGCATGCACATCTGGTATGAAAGCTATTACGTCGTTTAAAAGGTTTAAGATGCCCTTAATTGGATATTTCCACTCCACTGTTGGCTGTTAAAAAAAAAAAATTGGGGTTGGAGGATCTTTCTCAAAGCAGTGAAACTCCCAAATGCACCACAATAACATCGTCTAATATCTGTAGAGTACTTTGCAATGCCCAAAACATCTGCCTGCACCGGCGCTCCTCACATCTTGACTGTGATAATTAACTAGGCTGGAGACCCACTGGCTTATAGTCCTTCATCTGTTTAATCAAGTGGCTCTCAGCCTTGGTTGTAATAGCATCACCTGCATGGGAAGCTGAGGCCTCTGCTCAGAGATTGTGATTTTGGGGGCTAAAATGAAGCCTTGTTCCCCAGGTGATTCTAAGATGCAGCCAGGATTGAGAATCATTAGTTTAAACCCCTGTACTTGCTATGTAGCACTAACTTAACCCAGAAATAGCAAATATTTATTCAGAATATCATTATATCAAGGCAACGTGCTAAGTGCTATGGAGAAGGTAAAGCATAACAACATGTGGCCCCCTTAATTTAGCTGGAACGATTGAACATACTTTTAAAATGTCACCTTATAAAGGACATACTCAATATACAGAACCCAAGTGCACTGGTCAAAGATGTAGTGAAAATCTTGAACGCTACAAAAAGTAACGATTACCATCCATGAAGGAGGAAGTTGAATGCATGGCTTCAGAAAGTCTTCTGAGTTGCAAGGGCAGGGTGAAATTCAGAGAAAGACAGAGAGGAACAGGAAGAGGACACTTTTCAGTCAGACGGAGCTGTAAGAATATGTACAGCACATTGAGGGAAAATAAAAAGCCCGTTCTGTTTAAAAGATTTCTATAAAGGAACATTAAAAGGATTTGGAGAGGCAGATTTGAGTCAGAACATAAAGAGTATTGGTAAAATGGCTAAAGAAGTTGGGCCATTTCTCCAAATATCTGAGAATAGTATGTGGAATAGTACGGGGAGCTGTTGAGAGCTGATGTCCCAAGGGGTCTTAGTAAATTTATTAGGTTCGGAGTAAATGTTAGACACAGTGCTGGATGTATTACATGTGTTACTTCATTTAACACAAACAGCTGGTGAGGTAGCTATTATTATCCCTATTGTACCATGTAAGAAGAGAGGTCACTTAATTTTCTCAAAGTTGCATAGCTGGAAATAAGAGCTGAGACTGGGGCATATTGTTTCTTTAGAAACATGGCATCATGTGGGTCTTTAAAAATTGAGATATAATTCATATACCATAAAATGCATTCCTTTAAAATCTACGATTCGGTATTTTTAATATATTCAAAAAGCTGTGCCATTATTGCCACTATCTAAAATCCAGAACAATTTCATCACTCCTCAAATTAATCCAGTACCCATTAGGAGTTGGTTCTCATTCATCCCTCCTCTAGCTAATTGAATGTCTGTCTGTATAGATTCGCCTATTTTGGGTATTTCAAATGAATGCAATCACGTAAAATTTGGGTCTTTGTGTCTGGTTTCTTTTACTTAGCATGTTCCCAAGGTCCATCTATATTTTAGTGTGTATTACTACTTCATTTCTTTTTATCAGTGAGTAACATTCCACTGTATAGGTATAGCGCACTTTATTCATTATAAATATTTGAGGTATTTCTACTTTTGGCTATTATAAATAACACTGCTATGAACATTTATTTACAAACAAGTATTTTTTATTGTGGTAAGATGTATGTAATATAAAATTTACCATCTTAACCTTATTTTTAAATGTACAGTTCTATGGCATTAAGTTATTTACCACCTATCTGGAGAACTTTTTCATCTTCTAAAATTGAAACTCTATACTCATTAAACACTAACTTCCCATTTTCCCCTCCCCAAAGCCCCTGACAAATGTGATTCTATTTTTTGTCTCTATGAATTTGATTATTCTATGAACCTCATATAAGGAGACATACAATATTTGTCTTTTGTGATTGGCTATGTTATTTAGCACATATTTAACATTCATCCAGATTGTAGCACGTCTCATAATTTCCTTCTCCTTTTTCTATTATTTATTTTATGCTGAATTTGTTCCCAGGCCATAAGCTTTTGTTTCTTCAATTTCTTCTGGGATATCTTTTTCTTCTATGCAGCCTCCTCTTCTGGTTCAGAAACAATCTGCTCTTTTTCAGTAGTATCCTCAGTGTGGCAGGGAGAGCTCCTGTGTGGGTTAATCCACCTATGAGCTCTGTTAAGTTTTGTGTCTTATCTTGGGAACTTTGTTCACCTGGATGTGCTCAATGACAAGAGAATCTATAGCTAAACCCTTAAGTTCAGCATTACTCTCTGCATTTTTAAGCATGTGCAGCAAAAAATCAGCACCTCTTTTTGGGCCACCAACCCTGTGTTCAGCCCCACTGTTTGGCCTGGCACACCTACCAACTCCACCATTGTAGCAATGGGATGGTCCACATTGCTTCTATAAAGTGACATCCTTCAGATACTTGGTGGCTTTACAGAATTGCATACCTTTGATGGCCTGGGCAGTTTCACGAGTGTTGGTAGAGTGAACATGAAGATCTGAACCTCTTGACTTGCATGACTTTGTGGGATTTTCTTGGTCAAGTGAATAGCAAAACATTATCAGAGGTGATCTCTGGCTGCTTATGGGAAGAGCTCCTTCCTTTATTAAGGCTGAATAGTATTCCATTATATGTATACATTACTTCTACCTTTAAGTTATTGTGAATAATGCTGCTTTGAACATGAGAGTTCATTATTGTAAGTTTTTGTGTGGACTTATGTTTTCAATTTTCTTGGAAGTGGGAGTCTTAGGAGTGGAATTGCTGGGTCATATGGTAATTCTATGTTTAATCTCTTCAGGAACTATCAAACTGTTTCAGAGTGGCTATACTATTTTTCATTTCTATCAGCAATGTATGAGTGTTCCAATTTTTCTACATCCTCACCAATACTTGCTATTGTCTGTCTTTTTTTATTATAGCCATCCTAGTGGGTGTGAAGTAGAAGATTTAGGTATTATAGGACAAGCAAGATATTAACTTATTGTAGCAGTTCAGATATAAAATGGTAAGAGAATGAGAGGGTTCCAGAGGAAATGAAACACAATGATCAAGCAGGAAAATATTACCAATTGAGGAATGAGTGGACTTCAGTAACATTCTATGTGTAGAAAGAAAGGGAAAAAAACCCTCAATTATAATAATAAAGCTTTGAGTTTGCTAGCTTGAATGATGGTATTAATCAGAGAAACAGATGATTCTAGAAATAAACCTGAAAAGACAAAATAAATTCCTGACATGATATGGTTGAGGAATCTATAATAGTCCAAATAAATATCAGGCAGCTGAAATTCAGGAGGTCGGGGTTGAATATGATGAAATATGTCTTGCTTTTAGAAAGGATCAAAGCAGCATTGGTACCAATAGAAAATGGTCCTTGTTTGTATGTGCTTAGACTCCTAAGGCTGGGTTTAGCAACTTAAGGACCAAACATTTGAGGAACACAAAGCAACAGAACTATACATTTGCCTCCCTGTTTTCTGTTTAAAATAGTACAACAAAACTTAAATAGTAAAAATAACATATTCTTTATCTCAGAGTTTTATTGGAACTTTAGCTGTAAGTTCCCTGAATTGGTATTAGATTTCTACCTACACACTAGGGCATTCAGGATGGCGGTGCCCTTGGGCAGGATGGTGTGAACAGCTTAGCGGGACTGCCCTCTGAGGATTGGCAAGGGATTGGGAGTCTTAGAGAAAGGAGTGTCACTACAAGCAGCTATCTGGTTGGCTGGGGACCAAGCTGGCAAACTATCAAGGAGAAACGTGAGTTCTAGTTTTATATGCTGCAAACAACCCCTTATAAAAAGAGGCCATCTGAACAAATACAATGGACACCTGTAAGAGACCATAGGTCTCTTGTTAGAATACAGTTCCTCAATGGTCACAATCCTGGCTTTGTTCAGTTTTGGAACATCTCCAATATGATAATATTCAGAAATCAATACAGTGATGACTCGCGAGCTTCAGTACCTGTTTTGAAAGAGAAGTTCAATGATACTATTTAGGGGGCTATGGTAAATATTCTCAAAGAAGCTGCAAAATACTGACAGCTAGTTTATGCACTGAGTTTTCCCTCTGACCTGGAAAACTGAGATTATAAGAAAAAAATCATGTAGAATGCAAAGCAGAATAAACATGAATGGTAACTTGCTGAAGACAGGTTAAGATAAGGGAAAGAGAGAGACAGAGAGAGAGAGAGAGAGATAAAGAGAGAGAGAGATCTAAGAATGAAAGCCTGTAAGTTCATTTAAATGTTCTTACTCCCGCACACGTATCTACATTTTTAATTAAATGAAATGAACCTCACAGTCAAAGTTGCAATCTTACTAAGGCTATGTGGTTCCAAGACAGCTTTTTCTTTGTTCTCCTAAATTGAAACCTATTCTGGTATATTTTATCTTCATCAATCCTTCACACTGTTTTCAAAGGTAGGATGTACTTCCTACAATATTTTTGAGAATGTATGTGAAAAAAAGAGCAAACATAGCTAAGATTTACTGAATGTCTTAGTCATTTAAGCCTCAAAATACTATCGGTCATGTCCCTTAGCACACACTGTGTAGGTGGCAGGTCTCCAGCCCCTGTGGTCTTTTATCCACCAGGCCTCACAGCCTCTTCTGGCTGAGATTCAATGAAGAGAACATTTTATTTTGGTTAAAGGTAAGTGATTCTATATTTCAAACCCTAGAAGCAGATATTCTCTCAAAAAGTAAATATGACTTTTCTTTACAAACCAGTCATCCCACCTATAAACATGTATGTATCAATATAAGCTATACATCTTGTATAGAAATCTTTCTTTAGGGCCTTAAATACAATGTCCTTTCAACACATGGATCCAGCAATGATCAAAAGTCATTAAATTCCTCCGTTACAAACAGGGGACTGTTATCTTGCTAGATATAATCCTTCCTTCCCCCTGTCTCTTCATAGCTTCAAAGCTATAGATGTTTTCTCCCATTGTGATGCTGCAGTCATTGCTTCCGAGCTCAGTGTGATCCTCCTTCAGGTCCAAATGGGGTCACACTAGAGTTCACTGAATAGCAGGTTACTGACCTCAGCAGAATATGCCCACAAACTGGTTTTCTTCCCCTTTCCCCCTCTCTCACCTCACTCATTCTCACACATGCATCCACCCACATACATATCCACACCCTCTTTCTGCAAGTAAATGATCCCAACTGTACAGTGCCGAAAGGAAGTGCTGTTTCAGAATGTGAGCTACTTGGCAGCAATGGCTGTTCTATTAACACATAAAAAAAAAATTTTTTTTAAATCACTACAGTAGTCAAAGCTCTAAGAAGAAAACTAAAGGAAGTAAATTTGCATATTTACTCCCTGCACTTTCTAACACATTTTTCCTTGGTGACTTCAAGGAAAAAGTCAGTAAGTGTTTACAGAACAAATTCCACTAAGAGAAAAAACAAATATACACCAAACAAGATTGTTTCTAATCAACAGCCCTTATAGAACTAAACTTGCCATGAAAGTTCAAATATTAGGCAGCAGTTATAAACTGTTTGGCACAGTATTTTCATTGCACAAAGAAATTCTTTAAGAATCAAACACAAAAATGGAGAGGTACAGGTATGAATTCACTTGGCATTGATGGTAAATGATCAGATCAACTTCTATATCTTCCAGAAATAAACAAAAAATGGGGAAGGGCATGAGGAAATAAATATTTTTAAAAACCAAGATGGAAAACCCACATTAAAAGAAAATATTGAGTAGAAATCAAGCAGAAAAGCATATATAAATACTTGCATCTGGAACACAGACATTTTTATGACACTCTTACACTTGCTGATACGTGACCTCTTTGGTCAGAGACTGGGCTATTATAAACCAATTGAGATGTGCCCAGTTTCTTAACTCTGAAAAGCCAGTACAGGATATGGTTTAGCAACTTATGGACCAAACATTTGAGGAAGGCAAAGCAATAGAATTATACACTTGCCTTCCTGTTTTCTGTTTAAAATAGTAAAACAAAACGTAAATAGTAAAAATAACATATTCTTTACCTCAGAGTTTTATTGGAACTTTAGTTGTAAGTCCCTTGAATTGGTATTAGATTTCTTCCTACACACTGAGGCATTTCATCCACGAAAACAGGAAACATATTTCTCTGCAACAGAACTGCCATCCTTAATGTCCAAGCATTTAGAAGATCCCCTCTAGAAATTACACGTAATGAAGGAGAGGAAAGGAGGAAAGGAGAAAGGCGGTAAAGAAAAGTGTGTGTACTGATTTTAATGGTTTATCTGTCATTTCCTTTTTTCTCCACACAAGGAACTTTAGATATTGGCGATTATATTTATATGGTTGACTGCAGGACAATGATTCTACTTGGAGCTGTTTTGAGCTGCATCTTGGAAGAAACTTCTCTGCCATAGCTCTCATAAACCCATAAGCAAACTAAGAAAGAAAGCAGGTAGAAGAGATAACTAAGACATAAATCCATCTCAGGTTCTAATTCTGACACTACTACTCCCATAACTTCATGAACCTCAGCCATGAAGACCACAGATGTCTCTAAAATGGTGAAGTGCATTATATCTGTTCTAGACCAGGTTTAGGGATTTATGATTCTACGACTTAAGAGATCTAATTTGATGCAGACAGAAAAAATAATATATATGTGTGTATATATATATATAAAGATATTGCACAAACAAGATATAAAAACATAAGCAAAATTATATTCACAGAATTATCCCAATTTAAATTTCATTTAATACTAAAACTTTATAATGAATAAGCCTTAAATTATAATATATAACTGTAACTGATAGTCACAATGCTAATTATTGATTCCAAAGAAATCTTTACAATGTATATTCTATTCCTTTAGATATAGTAATTTTATATTATAAGTGATGTAATGAAATTTTCAGAGTAATGAGGGTACTACCATGGCTCATTTAGACTGAGTTGCTAATTACATACATTCATAACAGTAATAGATTTAGGATCAATAACTTGGCAGACTATAAGAGCTTTTTAAAAAACTGCTTCAAACTATAATATTAACCTAAGTATTTTAAAAACGAATTCTTTTTCCCTACTCTTCAGGAAAATTACTAGGTGTATAATAACCCCACCTTTCTATTTCTTTAAAATAGATTGGAAGTAAAAGAATTCATTTTAAAATCTATTAATTATGACATAAATTTAATAGCCCAGATAATATCTTCACGTAAGGGTGCTTTACATCACATGAGCTATATGAGTGAAGTTTTAAAGCCATTACATTAATAAATCAATACAAACATCAAAAGGCCAATGAGAAAAATTCTGATGCTTGATGAAATGGCAAATGGTATATAAAATGAAGTTTCATACTATATATAAAGCTGCCAACATTTGATTTATTGCTATTTTTAAAAAGGAACATTACTTCAGCTATAATACTGTCTACATTTTGCATTCTAAAAATTTAAACAAATCAAATCTTACTTCCAATAAAAAAGCAAAGGAGAAAGAAAAACTCCAGAAATGTCCCGAAGATTCTAACTTTATCTTGTTCCTTAAAATGGAACATACTCAAAAGATTTCAAAACACGTAGAAAAACTCCAGTGTTATGATTACCTGGATTGTTAAAAATAAATTATGCCTTTTGCAAAACTGAGTCACTGAAATACTTTTATCATAAACCATTCTTAAAAACAATTTAGTAAACATCAAGACAAATGATGATTCTTTTTCAATGCACAAGTGATAATCAAAATATTAATAGCTAGCATGCCAAAACATGGGCTATGGTGCTGCAGGAGGGTCCTAGAGGTCACCTACAGATCTAGATTATTCTAGTTGGTGGGTCATGGAGAGAGGGGGTCAGGGAGTCAGAAGGAGAGAGTCACATGTCTCAGGGAAGCAGAATTCTCCGGTTCCCTTGGCAATGTTTCAGTAACCATCAGCATAGCCATACTCTTGTCCACCTGCTGCCCATCAGTTCTGGCTGTTTATATGATTCTTATAAAGGGTAAAAAAAAAAGGCATTAAGTAAATGTTAAAATTTTTTGCATATCTACCACTTTTTATTGGAGAAAATGTAACTATTAACTTTGGCAATGGCTAGAAAGCAACATCATGGGTAAATCTGACAGAAGGAATGAAAATTAAAGAAGAAAGGTTCTTTTTTATTTTTCAAAATTAACTATGAAAATTATATAAAATATTTTGATAATTTTTAAATTATTTAAATAAAAACCTATGAAGTTAAACCTTTTAAGTAATGACCAGGATGGCAGAATTGAAATATATTTCCAAATAGATATTTTAATAACAAAACTTTGACATATTTTTCATAAAGTTATAATTTTCATATTAAACTGAATTTTCATATATTAATTTCCTGGATATTCTGTACAATTATTGCTACTTAGAAGATACACGATTTCTTATTAACAAGCATATTATAATAAGGAAATTGCAGCATAATTTTAAAATATTTGATGCCATGTTAGAGCTGTAGGAGGTGATCTGTTTAGAAGCATATTATTGAAAAATGTTTTAAATCATTTTTTAAGTAAATCTTCTAGGTGAAATATACAAATCTGAAGGGAACAGGAATTTGTTGTTGTTCTCTTGTTGAAAGGGATTAAAATCACCTAGCAATCTCTGTGTTGTAGAAACCAAAATAAGAGTTGGTTGTCTACTACCAGTTCCTCTAATAGAGAAGAGTATAAGCAAGTAGAGAAGCACTATTAATGCTATGGTACTTTGACACACATTTTTCATGACATGACAAAGTAAAAATCATCAACAAATTTCCCAGGAAAAAGAAAGCCTCTAATAGCATATTAATTATAACCACATTGAAAGTTTACAGATCACTCAGAGACACATACACACTGCAAAAGTGAAAATAACATAAGACTTGACCAAAGAGTATATAGATCATGGCTTAGAGAGGGGGGTTGGTAATATAAATGTTTCAAAAGTCTTTAAAATATTCTAGCTAGAAATATGAATGAGCACAATAATTAATGATAATAATAATATATAGAACCAGAGACTATTTTTGAATTTACCTTTATAGAGGCAAACAAGAAATTAAAATTTGAGATATAAAGAATGATAAAAGGACAATACCAATTAGAATGTGAAATATAGTTTGTGATAGTGGTAAATAATAAAGAATATATTTCAGAAAGTTTTGTGTCATATTTCAGAGTGCAAAAAATAAGCTCTGAAATAAATATAACTTTGCTCCCTAGCAAAACAAACCCACTACATGTTTTAAAACAAGGG
Source organism: Furipterus horrens (assembly GCF_987537825.1). NCBI lineage: Eukaryota > Metazoa > Chordata > Mammalia > Chiroptera > Furipteridae > Furipterus > Furipterus horrens. The sequence goes on along the minus strand of NW_028327172.1, from coordinate 121,328,736 downwards.
CTCAATAAACAGAACATGTGTTCATATATTTTATAACTATGCAAATATGAGACCAGAAAAGAATAGGAATGTGAGAATTTGTTTTTCTCTGTGTATTAATGATAGGGGTCTTGGAATGTGGGACAGTATTTTTAGATAGTGAAAGAATAAAATCACCATTTTTAAATCATTATTGAGCGAAGTGGAGTTTGGAAATAAATTAGCCACTGACTCTGCCTTTAGAGAATGATATCTAAGAAAAGCCCTTTACACCAAGTAACTTGGGTTCACAGGCAATGAAAATCACTATTAAGTATCTTGATTCTTCATTGACTGAGTGGGTGAGAAGCTAAATAAAAACAGGAGTATCTAACTCCTTACACTTGGGAATGTGGAAGTGTCATTTCTAAGAAAGATCAATTGTCAGCTGACCAGAAAGACATACCTGCTCTAACCTCCAAGAATGAACCAGAAAAAGCAGAGAATGGAAACAAACAAATGAACACCATTAGAAGCTGTATGTTATTTTGGCTCAGTAGCCATTAAAAATCAGATACTTTTGCATGCTAGAAAAACCTCTTTCCGTTTAAGAAAAATGAATAAAACTTAACCTAATAGTGAGGCAAACATAATTAGGTTCCACAAGAAATGCAGCTGCTTCAGAGAACCTCACTACAGACAGTCCTATAGTGTGTGGTTGATCATCTCCCCAAGTGCTTGCCAGGCCAGTGTACACAGGTCATCTTCAGAGCCACAAATGAGGTCATGCGTTATTAGAGAGCATGTCAGAGGTGGCATAAATCATCTAAGTATAACAGCTAACTAAAAATAAGTTTCTACTATAAGTTAGCATTTGTAAATGAGAAGAATATATACCCTTCATTTTTTGAGCAGTGATGAGGGGGAAATATATAAAAGCAAGCAAGACTTTTTCATTTTCAACACTCTAGGAAAAGGCATGGTGTTTGTAGATACATGAATTTCACTCATAGCCTTTGAGGTACCGTGGGCACCTTCTGGATATGCCCTATCCCCTCCTCCACTAGATTTTCTATGAATGACTGGTGCTGACAGTTCATTGCAAATAAAGTTGTGGGTCAATAAAGGAGATTAGGTTATTCCTTAACTTTGAGTTGGAAAACTGAGTAACCAAAGAGGACTTGAATTGAAACCTTACAGCTACCCATAAGGAAGAGAAGACATGCTTTTATTGCCTCATTTATTTTATTTCTATACGTTTGAGGCTTTTCTGGTTGTTTTACTTTTCTTTAACTAATAAACTTTATTTCTGAGAACAGATTTAGGTTCACTGTACAATTCAGCAAAGCATAGAGAGTGGTTACATACTTCTGTCCATACACATATGCACACCTCCCCTCCGTCACTGTCTTCTTAGTTTTACCTTTTCTAGAATGTCATGCAATTGGAATCAAGCTGTATGTAGCTTTTACAGAATTGCTTATTTCATGTAGTAATATGCACCTAAGGTACCTCCATGTATTTTCATTGCTTGGTAGCTTATTTCTTTTTAGTACTGAATAATACTCCATTGTCTGAATACTACTGTTTATTTACTCATTCGCCTACTAAAGGACATCTTGGTTGCTACCAAGTTTTGGCAATTATGAAGAAAGTTGCTATACACATCCATGTGCATGTTTTTGTGTAGACATTACTTGTCAACTCTTTTGTGTACTATCAAGGAGCACAACTGCTGGACTGCACGGTTAGAGTAAATTTAATTTTGGAGGAAACTGCCAAACTTTCTTCCAAAGTGGTTTTATCATTTTCCATTTCCAACAGCAACGAATGAAGAGTTTCTGTTACTCCACAGTCTCACTAGCATTTGGTATTGTTAGTTTTGGATTTTGAACATTCTAATAGTTGCATACTGGAATCTCATTGTTATTTAAATTTGCAATTCCTTAGTGACACATGATGTTGAACATCTTTTTAAATGCTTAGTTTTCAGCTGTACACTTTCTTTGGTGAGATGTCTATTCAGGTCTTGCCCATTTTTAGAATCAGGTTGGTGGTTTTTTTTTATTGTTTTAAGAGTTTCAAGAGTTTTTTGTGTATTTTGAATAGTTTTTTTTATCATACCTGTCTTTTGCAAATATTTTCTTTCAGTTTGTAGCTTGTATTCTCATTCTGTCAACATTGACTTTAGCAGAACAGAAGTTTTTCATTTTAATGAACTCCAGCTTAAATTATCACTTTTATGGATCATGTCTTTGGTGTTTCATCTAAACAGTCATTACAATACTTAAGGTCTTCTCAGTTTTCTCCTACGTTATCTTCTAGGAATTTTGTAGTTTTGCATTTTACATTTAAGTTCATGATCCATTTTGCGTTTTTGTGAAAAGTGTAAGATCTGTGTCTAGATTCGCTTTGTTGCATGTGGATGACCAGTTGTTTCAGCTCCATTTGTTGAGGAGATTTTGTTCCTAGTCTGCTTTGTCAAACAAAGATCAGTCCACTATATTTATGTGGGCCTACTTCTGGGCTTTCCGATACACTGATCTATTTACCTATCCTTTCACTGATACCGTAACTCATTGATTGTTGTAGTTTTATAGTAAGACTTGAAGTCAGGTTGTGTCAATCCTCCACCTTGTTCTCCCTCAATATTGTATTTAAATATTGAACTTTCTGCTTCTCCACTGAAAACTTAGAATCCATTTATTGATATACATAAAATAACCTACAGGGATTTTGACTGAAATTGTATCAAATCTATAAATCAAGTTGGGAAGAATTGACATCTTAACATTATTAACACCTCCTGTGCATGAACATGGACTATCACTCCATTTATTTAATTCTTTTTTGTTATCTTATTAGAGTTTTGTATTTTCCTCATAAAGATCTTACACATATATTTATATTTTTTATTTTTTGTATGTTTTATTGATTCCGCTGTTACAATTGCCCCAATTTCTTTTCCCTTTGCTCCACTCTGTCCAGCAACCCCCACCCTCCAGCTATCCCACCCCCCTTAGTTCATGTCCACAGGTTGTGCATTTAAGTTCTCCGATTTTACCCTTTCCTGTACTATTCTTAACTCCCCCCTGTCTATTCTGCACCCTCCTACTTTGCTTCTTAATTCCTACACCATTTATATCCCTCCTTCTCACCTCCTTCCCTTTCCCAGCTGACACCCCTCTGCATGCTCCCCACACCTATGATTGTGTTCCCACTCTGGCTGTCTGCTTAGTTTTTGTTTTTTAGATTCTGCTGTTGATAGTTGTGATTTTGTTGTCATTTCACTGTTCATAGTTTTGATCTTCTTTTTCTTAAATAAGTCCTTTAACATTTCATATAATAATGGCTTGATGATGATGAACTCCTTTAGCTTTACCTTGTCTGAGAAGCACTTTATCTGCCCTTTCATTCTAAATGATAGCTTTGCTGGATAGAGTAGTCCTGGTTGTAGGTCCTTGCCTCTCATCACTTTGAATATTTCCTGCCAGTCCCTTCCTGTCTGCAAAGTTTCTTTTGAGAAATCAGCTGACAGTCTTCTAGGTACCCCTTTATAGGTAACTCTCTTCTTTTCTCTTGCTGTTTTTAAGATTCTCTTTATCTTTGACCTTTAGTATTTTAATTATGATGTGTCTTGGTGTGTTCCTCTTTGGGTCTAGTTTGTTTGGGATTCTGTGCCTCCTGGATGTGTATGTCTATTTCCTTCCTCAAATTAGGAAGTTTTCCTTCATTATTTTTTTCACAAAATTTTTCAATTTCTTGCTCTTCCTCTTCTCCTTCTAGCACCCCTATGATTCGGATGTTGGCATGTTTAAAGCTATCTCAGAGGTTTTAAGTCTCTCCTCATTTTTTTCAATTCTTCTTGTCTCCTTCTGTACTGGTTGACTGTTTATTATCTTCCTTATGTTCCAAATCATTGACTTGTACCCTGGTTTCCTTTCCTTTACCACTAGGTTCATGTGGATTTTCCTTCATTTCACTTAGTATAGCCTTCATTTCTTCCCTGTCATGTTTAATCTTTTCTTTCAAGTCTGTGAGCATCTTTATCACCAGTGCTTTAAACTGTGCATCTGTTAAGTTGGCTATCTCCTTGTCTGTTAGGTTCGCTACCTCCTCATCACTCAGTTCTCCTACTGGAACCTTGTTCTGCCCCCCTTTTGGGCTGTACTTCTCTGTCTCCTCATCTTGACAGCTTTCTGTGTTTGCCTCTGTGATTTAGGTAGAGCTGTTGCACCTATTATATTGTAAGGGGTGGAGCCTTAGGTATTCGTTAATGCTGGTGACCCATTTCACCATGTTGTGGTGCTGTATGTGGCAGAGGGGTCTGAGAGGAAACGGTGATGCTTTCCCCGCTCTTGCCCCTTTTCCAGGCACCACCCCTCATACTGGGCCAGCTGCCAACTTTGAGAGGCTGAAAGTTTCTTCCTCCATCCCAATCCCCCACTGGTTTTCATAGTCAAAAGCAATGTGGCTCTATTTTCCCTGGAACCATGAGCTGCATGGACAGGTCTGGGGCTGCGATTGCTTCCCAGGTCTAAAATGTATGACTGCGCTTTTTGCCATGGCCACAGTCCCTGTGCAGCTGGCACTAGCCACACCATCAGCTGCTGCAGCCCAGCACTGCACCCGCAGCTGCTGCCACAGCACCAAACCTCGTTATCTCAGTCCTGGCTCCACTCCTCCTACCTTTCTGGCTGAATATTTCTTCTTTATTTCTTTGTTTGTTGAACTTTTATGTAGTTTGATTTTCTGGATCTTCTGGGATTTTTAAGTTTTGAAGTGGTTGTAAAGTTCTTCTTAGTTGTGAGGAAGACACAGTGTGTCTACCTATGCCTCCATCTTAGCCAGAAGTCCAATATTTTTAGATATATACCTAGGTATCTCATTTTGGGGACACTAAAGTAAATGGTAATATGTTTTCAATGTCAAATTCCACTTGTTCATTGCTGGTTCATAGGAAAGTAACTGACTTATATATTGGCATTGTACCCTGCAACTTGCTGTAGTTGCTTATTAGTTGCTGGAGTATTTTTGTTGATTATTTCAGATTTTCTATATAGCAGATCATGTCATCTGGGAACAATGAGTTTCATTCCTTCTCCCTCCTCCCCGACCCCCAATCTCTTATTTCCTTTTCATATTGCATTAGCTAGGAGTTCCAGTACTATGTTGAAAAGCAACAATCTTTAAAAACAATATATTCTGCCATGGCTGGTGTGGCTCAGTGGATTGAGTGCCATCATTCAAATTGAACAGTTGCTGGTTCAACTTCCAGTCAAGGCACATGCCTGGGTTGTGGGATAGGTCCCCAGTTGGGGGCGTACAAGAGGCAACCTATTGATGTATCTCCCACACATTGATATTTCTCTCTTTCTCCTTTTCCCTCCCTTTGCCTCGCTCTAAAAAGTAAATAAATAAAATCTTTAAAAAAAAGATTTGTTTAAAAACTATATATACCACACTCATTATATTGAAATTGTTTAGTTTTCTCATTGGAAAAATAAAAGAAACAAACATAAACCTTTATACTATCTCCTAATAGTTCTGCAGCACAATTTTATAAAACATTTTGCTAATAATTGGGCAATTTATATGATGTAGGCAGAGGAATATCAAGAGTGATTATAAAGTGGCCAGTCTTGTAAGTCAAGAGCTATGACTAATGTCTATGGTCTTTTCAAGTCTTTGCTACCTATTATTAAGAAATTATATACTCTGTTTTTATAAGCATCAGCAATATGTTTATATTTCCATGCATCTACCTTCAATCAATATTTTGTTAAATTAAGAAGTCTCAAGATTTTTCCTAACCAGTATTAATCTCTGTTTAATTATAATTCTTTTTATAGGCATCAGTTTGGTAAGAGGAGGTCTTCTAAGGATATCAGTCTGAGTTCAAAGACATTTTCATTAACCATGGAGTTAATATATGAATAAATGGACTTTTGCATTAACTGAGTAACAGAGAAAACATCCCAGCAAATTTATTTGAATTTCTTAGTCTCATCAACTTTTGCATTCTGGTAACAAATCTGTCATTTTCAAAACTAGATTATTTCCTTTACCTACTGATTTTTTTCTTAAGAGATTAATCCAGGAAATTATCACTTTAGCAAATCGCACACAGTAAACAGCAATTTTATGTACATTTTCCTTTAGGAATTAAAAACAGGTAAACGTTTTATCCTTTGTATTGGCATGCAGGAATGAACTTCCTCTTTAAAAAACAATCTATATTCTTAAGAGGATCTGCAAAGCTGGACTCTTAACGTTTGGTTTATGAAACAGGTGTTGGTGAGGATGTGGAGAGAAGGGAACCCTTGTGCATTATTGGTGGAATTGTAAATTGGTATAGCTACTGTAGAAAATACTATGGAGCTTCTTCAAAAAATTAAAAATAGAATTATCACATGTAATCCAATAATTTAACTTCTGTGTATTTATCCAAAGAAATCTAAAACACTAATTCAAAAAGACATGGGCATCCTTAGGTTCATTGCAGCATAATTTACAATAGCGAAGATATGGAAGCAACCTAAGTGTTTATCAATACATAACTGGATAAAGAAGATATGGTACACACATACAATAAAATATTACTTGGACATTTTATTAAAAATGAAATCTTGCCATTTGTGACAACATGGATGGTCCTAGAGGGTATTATGCTAAGTGAAATGTCAGACAAAGACAAATACCATATAACTTCAGTTATTTGTGAAATCTAAAAAACAAAATAAATGAATAAACACAACAGAAACAAACTCATAGCTCCAGAGAGAAAACTGATAGTTGTCAGATGGGAGAGGGTTGGGGGCTGGGTGAAAAAGCATACTTGTTAATTCTGATGAAGTACAAATTGGCAATTACAATATACTCATTGGGATGACTACAGGGAAAATGACAGCACAGAGAACATAGTCAATTTTATTTAAAAACTATGTATGGTGTGGTAGTGGGGTTACTAGACTTATCAGGGGATCAATTTGTATGTTATTTAAATGTCTAATTACTATGTTGTTCAATATTGTATGTCAACTTATTGAAAATTTTAAATGTTTAAAAAATAAAGTTTGGGTTATGGAAAAAGAGACCAAAGTACCTTTTCTCTTTGCACTGTCAGAGAAGCAATATAACTGCATAACAAGATAGTAGTAGCATCATCAGCTTAGAAAAAACCTGTTAATTGTCCCTATCAATTTTGTTACCAAAAATATATCATCATTTACAACACTTTTAATGAATATTTATTTTCCTCACTGAAATATTCTCTTTTTAAGTTGGGGGAAGATTTAGTAAGTTTCACTTCTTAAGGCCACTAATATTCTCATATTATGAGAAGAATTGCAGAAAGTATAAAGACAACCTATAAGAAATGCTAAATTGAAGCTTCATAGTTCTGAAATGTTTATACAGGCATTTGAATGTAATACTATTTTTTTCCCTTGGAAGGAAATAAAAAGGTCACTTACAAATGCAATGAAACAAATGTTTATTTAACATTTGTACTATGCTGGATTTGATGTTTGGTGAAATTTAAGAAATGGTATTTTGTCTAAGTCCTTCATTTAATAGATGAGGAAATACATAATAAGCATCCCGCCCAGCATCAATCACATCAAAAGTCAAAGATTTCATTTAAAGACAACAATTTCTTTTTGTAATACCAAATATGTGCTGATCTGTTTGGCCTGAGAAATGCATGCTATGGACATGCGAAGGGGATAAGCCCTGGAAGAGATTAGAAAACAGACTCCAAAACAGGCAAAGACAAGCATATGAAAATGAATAATGCAATCAGGAGGAAAGAGTCTAGTCTATTTCTGCAGGTCTGTTCCCAGGTATAGATGCTGCTGCCTTACTTTTTTCAAGATCCCAGGTACTACATTGTAGTTTCCACTGTAAATGGGCAGATAAAACTAACACCGGCAACAAGAACAAGCATCTTTTACCAAGAAGCAGCTGCAGTTCAAGAGTTGCACCTTGGTAGTGCCATTATAGAGTTTAAGAATTTCAAAGGATGCCTCCAAAAGTTATCTAAGTTTATTTGAAGAGTTTTTTTTTTTACCTCTGATTTTTTAAAGTCTCACCTTTCTGTCACTTTTTAAAAACAGAAGATCAATGAAGGACTCTGGTTTGTTTTTTTCCCCTCAATCTGGTTATGTAGATACATATCTTTATGTCAATAAACTATATCACACTGCGTAAATCAGTTTTCTGAATTTAGAATGTTCTCTATACAAAAGAACTAATCTATCAATTTGTACTTCATTTTACTAGCATGAAGTAGAGTAATGCCATTATAGAACTCTTTATGCTACTAAAGTTCTGGAATGAGAATTCTCTATAAGAATCAGTCTACTTTCAACAAATATCAATTGTGGACTTTCTATGTTCCAGGCACTGTGCTAGATACTAGGGATAACACTTTGAACAAAACAGAAATAGAACTCCCATCATGGAGCTTACAAATCAAACTCAAATTCTGTTGGATTTTGAGAGTTTAATAATAAAAGCAATAACAGCAATAAGAAAAATACATTCAAAACAAATAAAGAAGGCATTTCAAAACCGGTAGAAACTTACATAGGAAGAATTATCTACCTATAACTATTTGTCACTATGAAATAAAGGCCAAGGATATTCAGACTCACAAATAAGGCACTAGTGAATGATATTATCTCATCATGATAGTAAACACTAGGAGACACTGGGACTGGTGCTACCTGGCCTAGAAGGAAGCAGAAGGAAGAACACAGGCAGTGCCCATGTTTCAGGAGGTCTTAGCTACAAAAGTCTATCTATAAATCACTGTCTAAAAGTTGAAGTAGTTTCTTAAGTCATGTTTAAATTTTGAAGTAGCCACAAAAGTCTATTGAACACAATGTAACTGAGATATTATCCAATTATAATAACATCAGAAAGAGTATAGTTGACTATATATATAACATTTTAGCTACAAATGTTTCTCTGGGGCCCCAGAAGCTCCTGGGACATTGTCTCAGCTATGCCACACAGCTATGAAAGCCAAATTTCACCTATGATGTGAGTGCAATGGATATGGACATTTTATCTTTCCTAAATTTTGATAGGGAGAAATAAGAAGAGAAAGAAAACACAACACTGGTAGCCTTAAAGACAGAAAAGCAATAAAAATAAAATGATATCACTGCCACTTTCTTTTCTTTTCTCTTTTTTTCTTTTCTTACCATTTTCATTCAATTCACTCATACATTCAACAAATATTTACTGACTCCTCCCGTGTGCAGCCACTGCTCTATGTGCCGAGGCTGTATGCCAGCATCCCACACAATGCCCCTGTTCTCAGAGAACTCACACCTACTGGGGATATCAGACAATAAAAGAAATTTTTTTAAAAGCATGAAAAAACAAATACTCTGCCAAGTGTTAAAAAACCTCATAAAAGATAAATCTTATGAAAGAAAAAAAAAACTGATAAGAGAGTGACAGTTCTGTTAGAACGGTTGGGGAATGTGTTCATGGAAATGTAACACTCAAGGAGAGATCAGAGGGTAGGGAAGAAGCAACACACCTGGACACCTGAAGCAAAAGTGTTCCAGGAAGAGAAACAGCAAGTTAGAAAAGTGGGAGAGAACAGTACGCGTTTCCGAATTCTAAAGGATCATTTAATGCTAAAAAAGGATGTATTTAAAAAGTCCTGCAACTAGACACATTTGGATTTAGATTTACCCCTGAGCTTTTAATTTTCTAGTGGAATTACAGAACTGAAAAGAAAAAGATCTTAATAAATACTGAGACTTCCGGTCAAGATGGAGGCGTAGACAGACATGCTGCATCTCCCTTCACAACTAAGAAGGAATACAACTACCTCAAAACTAGAAACAATCACAAGCTCCAGAAAATCAAACTGCATGGAAGTTCAGCAAACAAAGATATAAAGAAGAAACACTCATCCAGACAGGTAGGAGGGGCAGAGCCGGGGCGGAGAAAACACGGTGTGGTGGCGTCAGCAGTGGCGGCAGCGGCAGGCCAGCAGAAAGCACAGTCACACATTTTAAAAAGTTGGGAGGGACACCTGGGGAGTGTTCCCAGCTTCTCACCGAACCTCGCAGCTCAAGGTCACAGCACTGGAGAAAATCAAGCCTCATTGCTTCTGACTGTGCAGACCAGTGAGGGTTGGGGTGGAGGCAGAAACTGCCAGTCTCTCAGCAGAGTCCGCTTATTTAAAGGGTCGCCATGGTCCTAGAACATCCGCAGACCCACCCACTCTGGGAACGAGAGCCAGGGCAACAGCTAGAGAGTCACCAGTCCCATACAGAAGTGGGAGAAGTGCCTATAAAAGGGGCGAGTGCTGGGCAGGCGGCATTGTTCCTTCTCGGACCCCTCCCCCACATACAGAACCACAACATGGTGAAACAGGTTGCCCTGTACTGACGAATTCCTAAGGCTCCGCCCCTTACAATGTAACAGGCGTGACAGCTCTACCTGGGACACGGAGGCAAACAAACACAGGAGCCTGTCAAGATGAGGAGACAGAGAAGTATGGCCCAAAAGGGGAAACGGATCAAGGTTCCAGTGGGAGAACTAAGTGACAAGGAGATAGCCAACCTAACAGACACAGAGTTCCAAACACTAGTGATAAAGAGGCTCATAGGCTTGACACATATGCTTGAGTATGGCAAATGCATAAGAGAAGAAGTGAAGGCTATGCTAAGTGAAACGAAGGAAAATCCACACAAAACCAATGGTGAAGGGGAAAAAAACAGGGTTCAAATCAATGATTTGGAACATAAGGAAGAAAAAAACAGTCAACCAGTGCAGAATGAGGAAGCAAGAGTTGAAAAAAAAAGAGGAAATCTTCCCAAATTTTGCTAAGGAGATGGACATACAGGTTTGGAGGGTCCCCGGTGAGCTGAACCGAGAGGGGACTACACCAGGGCACATCATGATTAAGATGGCAAAGGTGAAAGATAAAGGGAGAGCCCTGGGGGCAGCAAGAGAGAGGCGGAGAGTTGCCTACAGGTGGGTGCCTACAGGACTATCAGCTGATTTCTCAGAGGACACTTTGTAGGCAGGAAGGGACTGGCAAGCAGTATTCAATGTGATGAAAGGCAACCTGCAACAAGGATTACTCTATCAGCAAGGCAATCATTTGGAATGGAAGGGCAGATGAAGTGCTTCCCAGTCAAGGTGAAGCTGAAGGAGTTCATCATTACCGAGCTATTATTATATGAAATGTCAAAGGGACTTAACACGTTGCATACTGGGGAATTTAAATGCCTATTAGAAATGATGAGAATTCTCGCCACCTGTACACAATGTGTTAAGAAAAAGATCAAAACTATGAACACTAAAAATGACAACAAACTCACAACTATCAACAACTAAATCTAAAAAATTAAAACAAAATCCAACTAAGCAAAGCAGAATAGGAACAGAATCATAGGTATGGGGATCATTTTGAGGGTTATCAGCTGGGAGAGGGGAGGGGGTGAAGTGGGGATATGGTGCAGGGATTAAGAAGCATAATCGGTAGGTACAAAATAGACAGGAGGAAGTTAAGAATAATATAGGAAAGGGTGAAGCCAAAGAACGTATATGTACGACCCATGGACATGAACTAAGGGTGGTGGGACTGCTGGAGGGAAGCAGGGTACTGGACAGAGGGGAGCAAAGGGGAAAAAAATTGGAACTACTGTAACAACATAATCAATAAAATATACTTTAAAAATAAAAAAGAAAATAAAAATAAATAAATATAGAACTAAGAAAAAAAGTTATTATAAACAAAAAGAAGTCAAGTTTGTACTGGATACAGGTATCTCCTAAACAAAACTGGATGAAAGAAGGTACAAATGTCTCCAAGGTTCTGAGGGAAAATTACTTTGTACTAGGATCATATACATAATAATTTATCAATTAACTCTGAGAAATAATATAAGGCATTCTGGACATGCAAGGACTCAGTTTCCCTTCTACAGAACATTTCTGGAAAAAATTGAGAATGTTTGCCAATAAAAAGAAAAAAGAAAGAATCAAATACACAGAAAGTCATGGGACTAAAGTAATAGTGGAAATAACGATGAGAATAATGAAAAGAAACTCTAATTCAGAATAGAAAAATCAGTAGCATAATTAAAATATTGAAAAATCATTACAATGTGATGAAAACATGTTTTGTTTATCTATGAGAATAAAGGAGATTAGAATTTTCAAGAAAAATTAAAAGCTTGCATGAAAATTTAAGTCCAAAACTGAAAGAAACTAAAATAGGGCACAATCTTGAGGACCTAAAGAAACAGAAGAAAATGGAATCCATTTTACCTTGAAGCTTAAAATATCCTTGGAACAAACCAAGTTTTAGTGCTAGGGGATCATTTTTTCCTTCTCTACATGTTCAACCATACCACTTGATATTATAGTGCACTCTCTTTATTATAATCCCAACATTGTAAATGCTGTTTGTTTGTTTTTTCAATTAGCATGGGGCAACAAACAAAGCACAGGAGAAATAGCTACTGATGCAGAACAAAATATACATATTAGAAACTTAGCATTATAAAATAATGGTATAGAATCCAGAAGCAGTGAGAAGGCAGAAGAAGAAAAGTAGATAGCAATGAAGAATACTAACTTTTACAACTTCCATGATGGGAAGTCAGAAAGCTATAGTATGACATTGGTAATTTTGAAAGTTAAATTTATGACTATAGGAGAAAATAAAGACATACTTCTGATTGGATTATTTAAAATTGTTTGGTTTTGTTGTCACACATGACAACTAGTGTATCAATAAGCAGGTATGGTATGTGTGGTGAGGGTCTGCTATGCACTTGGTTACACACTGATTATTGTGGGGCATTCAACAAGCATGCAAGATGTGATCTTGGCTCTCATCAAAACTGAAAGTATCTGTTCCTGTCCCTAAGATGGGATATGAAACTCACTTAGTTTACCTAATAAAGACAGTAAAAGATGACTGACTGTGAACAGATGAAACAACAGGCTCATAGTTTCTATCTTGATTGAAACACTAAAAGGAATGAAAATAATCTTTCATCTCTTCCTCCCAGGGGCATTTTTCAGAAATGATGCTCTTAGACTTGTGTAATCTCTGTCAGGCCCCAATGCTGGGAAAGCTATGTCAACGCTAGGACTTAAGGCCATTCAGGCATTTGAGGAATCACATCTTTGAGCAAAGGGCTGGGAGCATCCTAGGAAATCCCTCACTTGACCAGTGTGGGAGTCCTACAATTTTCATATTGTTTGATTTTTTAAAAATCATAGTATTGATTATTTCCTATGAGTTTATATACTCCATCCACAAGGGTAAAGATGGTGGCTCTCTTCTTTCCTCATACATGGATCCTCAACATATGCTTAAGGAATGAACAAATATTTATTCAGTCTCTGCAATTTTGCCAAGTAATATGCTAGATGTTTGATTTATATTAACTCATTTGACTGTCTCAGCAACACATGGGATAAGTTTTACTAGCTGTTCCAACTTTACAGATGGGGGAGCAGATTCAGAGATGTTAAAGCTAACATGTGCAGCAAGAACATACACAGCTCATAAGAAAAGTCAAGGTTTAAAACTAGATCTTCCAGCTGTTTATTTTGATCCTTTAGGAATAAGGAGGCAACATAGGTTCCTTTGGGGGTGGGGGAATATGGTAAAAAGAAGAAACAACTGAAAAGAGGATGGAAAAGAAAGGTCATACAGGTGAGTACACCAAGGAGGAAGAAATTACAGTCACAATAGAATGAAGGAAAAAAAAGAATGGGTGAGGAAAGCAGAAATGGAAAGGGGCAAGGAAAATTAACATAGTAAAAGATTTTATAGAGTTAGTAATAAATTTGCAAGTAGGGAGATGGCAAAGATAATTCAAAATGAACAGGGAAGTTATTTAATCCTGTCCTGGTTTCTTCCTCAGTGATATGGGAATAATAATAGCACCAACAAAAATAAAGGTGATGTGAGAGTTAAATAAGATAATCTAGGGAAAGTAAATGGTGATTAACACAATGTAAAAACTTATTCAAGATTGGCCATTATTAGAGTGATAAGTATCCTACTATGCCTTTTGAGGCAATTGTCTTCACTTCTCAAGCCTCCATTTTTCTCATATGCAAATGCAACAGATAAGTTACAGTCTCTAAAGTCCTTTTCAGTCATTAACAATCTAGGATTTTATTTTTGAAAATGTACTATATTTTTGCAAATCTGATGAACGATTTATTAAAATTTTAAAAGGTGGTGGGAATCCAGATAGCAATATCTTATAAGTAGTTGGAAACATCTCTAATTTACATAGCAAATCTAAGATACAAAAACAAATTCAAACACAAACATACAGACACACAGAATTGAATACATAGTCAAAAAGAAAAAAGAACTGTTAAAAGGTCAAAGGAAGAGGAATGAAAGTTTTTGATAGTTTGCAACATATAGGAAAGGGAACTTGAACATGTATTCATATATATATATATATATATATATATATATATATATATATATATATATATAAATAAAATTTTTTACACATTTTCCCCTTACTGTTTCAGGCACTTTTCCATGTTAAACATAGTTGCTGGTATAGTTGAATGAATACCAACATTTTATTATTACATATTTCCAAAATTATTACTTACCTTTTCTTTCCCTTTCTCATGAGCCTACCAGATAAAAAAGGGGTTCCCCTCCCCCATGTTATTGTAGATATAGGCTCTAAAACAAATTATAATGTTAAGCAAAGTAGTTCTATACAAACATTCAGTGATTCTGGAAATCATTTCTTTATGCAGTAGGAATGACATACTTTCAAAAATAAAATAATATGTGAGAAACAATTTTAAAACAAGAGAAAATGGTAGCTTTAACTCCAATTGCCTGTTTCCATGTAGGTATGTAGTAATATTATTAGAGATGGTTCAGTTGCCATAACTTCTAAAAGAGTCTGAGTCAGCTTGGTTATGAAAGAGAGTGATACTCTTGAGAGCTTCATCATCTCCAGTCCCTGGATACTAAAGCACTTACTCACTCGTCCCAGTTAAATGCTACTATTTTAAGTTCAAAGTAGAAAGCTTCTTTCGGGTGGTAATGTTAGTTTAAAATAAACAATGTGGGGTGTTGGGGGAAAGCCTCTTTTAAGTCTGCCCCATTATTTCCCCCTTACATCCCCAGTCAAGTTTTACTGCAATCAGTGCTTCCTTATTCTGCATCTGTATTCATGATCTAGGTCATTAAACAGTTTATGAGCTACAGACCTCTCCCTTCCCCACCTCCCTCCATTTTTACATCACTGGTGTTCAGAATCCTGGAACAGTGTGTATAAATATTAAAGTGTGCTTGACCACATGCAGAGACATCAGGATGGTCTGGAACTCCCATATAAGAGGGAACACCCTAGCGCCAATCTTAACGTCACCAAGCCAGCTGTTTTGTTTTTATGTATGAGTTCCCATTTGATTTCTCAGCTATCTCCTAAAAGAACCATATATATAAATGCAATTTATACAAAAGGCCCAGAGTTTTTTGTGCAACTTCATGATAGTTAAAAAATGCATGACATCAGTATCTTTTCCATTTTATATTCACAGACACTTTAAAGATAGTTTGTTTAATTAACCATTTCTACCATGAGGACTTCATTAATGTACCAAAAGTCCAAAACACACATGTACACTCACAAATAACTGCAAAGGGATAAACAGCGTAAAATTTCCATATTGCTTCTTATATGTATATTTCACACTCAATCTACACTTTAGATATTTTATAACAGAGAGAACTGCCACTAAATCTCATCTTTATGAAGATAGTCCATCCATTAAATAAATCAATTTTTATTGCATGCTTGCCAGTTCAAGTGAAACTACAGTCAAATGAAAGTTATATTTAAATCCATTTCTTAGCAGAAATGCATTCATAGCCTTTACAAAATTCTGACTACTTTCAGCACATAACCACACATGATTTACTATCCAACAAAGGTATAAGAAGAAGGGAAAAAATTAATGTACCAATAATAGGATAAGATGATTCTTGTGAAAGCCTAACAGTGCTGAGACATGGCACTGCTCTTAGTAGGAAAGTATACTCAAAAGTAATTTCACTCAAACTTTGACTATCTAAGCCTAGGGTGATTAAGATAAATATGTCATCTTCAGACCAAAACAATGACAAGCAAGCAAATATAACAGGCAAATGAAAAGAATCTTTTTAAACCTATAATCTATTTCCACCATATCTTAATTCAATGTTTTAGAAATGTACAGTATCTTATAACTGATAAACATTAAATAAGTTATATCTTTACAAATCCAGAAGGAACTTTTACTCAGCAACGGAGATTTAAAGAAACACCCATTCTTAGATTTTATTGTGTTAGTTAAATGAGTTTCTCTCTTGGTAATTTCTTCTAAATGAGAACAAATTCAGATGTAAAAACAGCTAAATTTATTTAAATAAATTTCATAATTAAAATTGATTTCTAAGCCTTATATGTAAATAATAGATTTGGACAGATAATCTCTATAAATTGTTCCAGATCTAAATTTCTGACAATTCCGAGGAGGGGCGGGGGGGTCAAGCAAAAAAGAAAAAAAGAGAGAAAGAACTCATCGACATGGACAACAGGGTTCTGATTGTGGGTGGGGGGGGAGGGAGTGGATGAAGGTGGAAGAGTATACTGGAGAAATAAATGGTAATGGAAAAAATACATTTTTTTTAAAATGAGAAAAACAAAAAGAAAACAAAGTAAATTTGTTGCGTGGTTAATCTCTTGGAAAAATAACTTATTTTTAAAAGTTAAATAAATTCATTTGCTTTATAGTATCACTTTTCAAAGATTCTGATCTTTCCTCTTTTTAGAAAAGTATAATTAATATATTATGTATATTAATTATACTAACTATAATAATTAGCATAATTATATTAATTATACTATATATGTTCTATGAAAGCAGAATTCAAATAAGCCAACTTTTTAATTAACTACAAGTTTATTTTTCAACGATCTAATTTCAAGTCTTTATTAGGCAAGAAGGGTTCTATTTTTGAATAATCAATTATGATACCTATCTAAAATGCAATATAGAAAAACTCAAAATTTACTCATATTTTAAATACTCCAACCAGTCAGCTCACAATTTACAACGAAAAGCACCAGGTAAAATAAACCAGATACACAGAATTAGACATTTAAATTCTTGGTGCTTTATTTTTTTAACTCTAGCTTCCTTTTTATTAATGAATATAAATGAAAAATTCTTAAAATCAGTTTGGGAAAGGAAAAACAACTCCCTAAGTATAAAGACCTAAAAAAAATTTAACCCTGAGTCTCGATGTGAAATTAAAAATGGAGGAGGGCTGAGGGAGGTGTGGGGATGGGGCACTGGAAGAGGAGGGGGGAGGGAGGGAAAAAAAGAGGTGGGAAGCAGAGGGTGATCAAATAATCGTTTTCTTGAGTGTTCTGTGGTCTGAGTGTCTAGCTCAGCAAGTCAGATTATGCATTTTCTTGCATCTGAAGACGCTTACAGACATGAAAAGACACTTTTTAAAAAGGCGTTTGTCAGACTGGGCAATGGGAATGTGCCCTGCAGTCACAGTGGCACTGTAATTACAACCAGAACTGAGGCACAATCTGCCCACATTTTCCAAAATCACAGAAAAGTTCGGCACAGCTGGCTGCAGGAGTTTAAAAAAGATCAACCCTATATTAAGGCACAGCCTTTGAGGTTTTGGTTGAAAAAATATGCTCATTGGGTGGGTGAATCCTGACCTAGACACCTTGATCTTTGGTTCATGACCCTGTCAGAGCCAGACAACGGCTCGCGGACTATGAATTAAACTGTTTGATTTCTCCGCCCACAGACACACAAAGCCCTGTACTCTCTCAGCTGTTACATAAGAGTCTCCGGAATCCCAGGATGGTGTTTGTAAATAGCACTGCCATGCTCAGGGCACCCACGTGTCAAATGTTGATGTGACCGCGTGTAATCGGAAGGCGAGAAACTAACAGCAAGCTCCAGAGAGAAACCTTCTATTTCTTTGGCCCCAAAAAGAAACATATGCGTGTCAAGAAATTATTTCTAAGGGTGATTTATTTATTTTTATTTTTCTTTCTTTCCCTCCTCTATCCACACCCCCCGACCCCCCCAAAAAAAATTAGCGGGAGGAAAAAACTGGACGAAGTGACCAATCTCCATTGCATTTCTTTCCTTATTTAAGTAGTTCCCGACCTGAGGAAAGCATTAAAATTAACTTCCCTACCTAATTACGTTTAGGGTAAATTTTTGTAATCTCATTAATGCATTCTGATTGAACTTTGTACCTCCTTGTATCCCAAGACTTCTTGTTTTCATTTGCTCATTGACTTTACTGTGGACTGAAATATGACAAGAGAAAGGATTACACACCACTAGAGACACACTAAGTAAGTAAGCAAAAGGTTTGCAAAGTGACAACTGACAGCCAAATAAAATCACACGACCTTTTCAGCAGTAAGTATCCATTGGTTTTGTTTGGGTGAAGAGAAACACAATTTAGTATTTTACTTGTCTTCATATTTTAAATTGCACCCTCATCTAAATTTATGGACATGGACAACGGGGAGGGATATGACTGTGGGAGAAGGGGTGGGCTGGGTTGGGGGGAGCAATGGGGGAAAAAAGGGACAACTGTAATCGAAAAACCAAATAATAAAAGAAAAAAAATAAAAATAAATAAAAAAGTAATAATAAATTTATTTTATATTTTACAATGGGTTTCTGAACAGGAAACAGACTCATTCCTTCTTACCAATAATAGAGAAAAATAACAATGTGAACAACTAAGGTTTTCTTACCCCTACACATGAAAATTTTCCCATAACCTTCAGAATTATTTAAAGCATGACAAATTATAACTGAAAAAAATAAATTAAAGCAAAACTGTCAGTAGTAAATTAAACTTGTGTTTCTAAAAATACTCAGAATGCAACAAAACCTCAAGCCTGGGTTTTAAGTCATTTAAAAAAGTTCCTTGTCCTATATCTCTCATACACTTAATAAAATTGTTTTTAAATTGTATATTAACCATTTGTCTATAAAAATGTCTATAAAATGTCCTACTTGAACTAAGAATCATATTGAAATGTAAACATGTTAAATTTCAAAATACTGAAACTTAGTTACCAAAGTTAATAACCAAATGTTCTTACCAATTTTGATTTTCAGTAGAAACACATAATCAAGTATAGCCATCAAAGGAAAGTCATTAGAAAAATGTCTGCTAGCTTTGTTTTCTGACAATATGTTTTTCTCCAAGCAACAATATGGTAGACATTGCAAAATTGAATACAACTTTCTCATAATGTCAATTGTAGATATTACCCCTCCTTAGGAGAAAACATAACCTTTTAGGTGGCTGGATTCATATAAAGATAGATTAAATTTAGAGTACAAAGTTTAAATTATGTGTTTTCCTGCTAAAATGTACCTGTTTCTCTTTTCACTAAGACAAATCAATTTACATGGTATTTTTAGTTTGGAAGATGTGTTCTTATCTCATATTTGAAAAGTATCAATTTATGATATTTCTCCTTTCACCAGTTATGTTTAAAACATTAAAAAATGAATGTAAATGAATTAATGTTTTAATAAATTCACTTTCCAGAATGCTAACTCTAATTTTATGAACTATATCAGACACTTTATTTGCAGAAGTGACTTCTTGTTCTGTTATGAAGTATGCAGTATAACAAACAAAAAGCTAATAATTATCCAAACTAATTAGAGAGTACCTAAAAGCAATCCTTTTAATGCAAAAATCATGAAAGATTATAAAAGAGCTGAGTTTTATAGCCAATGGCAAATATAAAAATTATATAACTTCAAAGTAAGAGACTTCAAACAAAAGTGGAAAAAGTGCTGAAAGAACAAACAGATTAAAAAATAAATTAATAGGAACAAGAGAGTATATTAGGAATGGAATCTGGGTGTGATATCATTGCATTATTTTCAGATCTGGTGCTTTACTTTGGAAGCCACACAACTAATAATTAAGGTAATTTTAATGGGTGCCCTTGTTTCTTAATGCAGACAGGGAAGAAAAACATGAGGAATAACTCAGAGATAGATCATGTTATATGCTCTGGGTTTCACTATCATTATTTAAGCCTGTTTCCTTCTATATTACAAGACAAAATATATCAATTTGTGGAAACTATAATAAAAACCCATCTTGATGGTTGGGTGTATAGTTTCCATTAAAGTATAATCTGGACATGGAAACTAGATTTAATACTCTATCAAGAAAATAAGTGACTTGATAAGGCAGGTTATAGCAACAGCTCATGAGACATGACAATAGCAATTAAAATTATCATTACTTTGAACCATCCCCAGAACTGTGAAATTCTCTAAATAATAAAAGTAACAAATAAAAAATATCAGTACTAGCTATGGTATACCTTTATGGGAGATCTCTTATGTTTATGCCTGATCATACATGATTCTGTTCTCTGATGAGAGTAGTCCATAAGCAAAAATTCACAGCCTTTGCTTTTCTTTTGAATATAGTGTATCTTCTATAGTTTTTATTTATAAAAAGCAAGGCTAAAAATATAAACAAATCAAAATATCGCATTGTCTTTATATCTAATTTGTTTGAAAGGATTATAATTTTTAGAAGTGCATTAAAAAATCAAAGATAAAGTACTACACTCAAAATCAGTAAATGCCTATTTCAGTATTGTGGAGATATTTGTATAAAAATCTATTGTCAACTGAGATTGTTAAGTGTTAAGAGAAACAAAAAGGGGTAAATACAAGTGAGCTACTTGTTTATCCCATAAGGAGGACCAGACCTATATTCTACCTATGGCTTTCCATAATAATCAGTATGTAACTTCCTCATGGGTTCAAGGTTCTAAACATGTGTGTGTAACTTATGCCTGTCACAAATATACAACAAACCTATATTTAAGTGCCATATTCATAAAAAGCCAAATTCTGTGTCATTTCCACAGCTCTTCCTTGAAAAAGTAATGATCACAGCAATTGTATGAAGCCAAGACATTTTCTTATTGAGTAGAGTAACGTGTATACATTATTAAAACTGAATGGTTCCATATCACTGAACCTCTCCCATCCCAGTCACCAGTCATGGCCCCAAGCTATGGGATCCAATTGGCAGCAACCCAACATTCTCATCAGAATAAGAAGGGAGATAAAGCATTGCTCAAGAAGAATGTCTGATATCTAGAATTACACAAGGTTAGAAATTCAAATAAACCAACCCCAAGTAATTTACCCTGTATGTCTAAAATTGTATGTCCTAGTTTCATAGGGACTAGTCCTAAAAATCTGTACTGATTTTACCATTAATAAGTTTGTAAAAATTCTGTTGGTGTTTGTGAAGATTGGCTGTGTCTAGCAAACACAGAGAGCCATCAGCAACTCTGACCCCAACTTTTTCTTTGTCTTAGCATCACAAAGACTGCTGCAGAGCAATTTCTTTCTTAACTCTATTTCACATCTATAGTGTACTACCACAGCAGTACATAGAAACAGAATTCTTTGCTTAAGCCCAATGAAATGTTTTGTCATTTTAATTCTGAAAAGGATAGATAATAAGTGAAGATATAAACAGTGAAAATCAAAATTTGAAAGGCTACTCTATGTATCCTCCAGTGCCCTTCTGTTTACATACAGAAATGTTAATGCAAAAAACATCATCTAGAATTTTTCCTTGTTTCTAGATTAAACTACACACTTGTCAACAGTTTAATAAAAATTGGTAAATTTTATAAGCATTCCTTTTAACACTTGAGTAACACCTTCTGAATTAATTGCAGAATGGCTATGTAATTAAATATATTTAAGAAAATTTCTTGCAATTATACATTAAGCTCTGTTCACAAAGTCACCTAACCCATCAGCTGTCAAATAAATAATCTCAGAGAAGTCCTAAAGGCTCTTATTCGCCATTGAATACATAGCAAACTTTTGTGTAATTAGGTCTCCTTCTCATCTATATGAGAAAATGTAACTACACAGAACTCACTGGCATCATATTTCTACAAAAATATAATTAAATTCAAACAGTACCTACATGTCTTAGCATGAGACATAAGATACTTTCTGAAAGTCACACATATTGTTAGTGGTATGCATTTTTATAACAATTTTAAGCATATTTTATTGATTATGTTGTTACAGTTGTCCCAATTTCTTTTCCCTTTGCTCCCCTCTTCCCAGTACCTCACTTCCCTCCAGCAATCCCATGCCCCTTAGTTCATGTCCATGGGTCGTGTATATAAGTTCTTTGGCTTCACCCTTTCCTATATTATTAACTTCCCACTATTTTGTACCAACCATATAACAATTTTATTGATATCATTAGCATAAAATAAAATTCACTCTTTTAAAGGACACAGTTCAGTGATTTTTAGAGTTGTGCAGTCATTACTACTTATAGAACATTTTCACCACCCCTAAAAGAGATCCCATATTGATAAGCAGTCAATGCCCTTTTCCCCTATCCTAAGCCCCAAGTAATGACTAATCTACCTTTGGTCTTATTAAATTTGCCTATTTTGGACATTTCTTATCAGTGAAATCCTACTATATACGTGGCCTTTTCTTACTTCTTTCAAGGTTCACCTATATTGTAGCATGTAGCAGCAATTCATTCCTTTTCATTGCTGAATAATATTCCTTTGTATGACTATTCCACAGTTTATGTACTTGTGAGCTGGTGGACATTTGGGTCATTCCAATTTTTGATGATTATTAATAATGCTATTATGAATATTCAAATACAAGTTTTTACATAGACAAGTGTATGCATTTTAAGTTTTATGATTTCCTCTATGTAGCCTACATATAGCTACACTTTTACTATTAATAGTAATGAGGTGGTACCAAATAATGGCTTAAAGACTGATAAGCTGCCTAAATTGAAATTTTAGCTAAGCCACTTCCTGGTTGTATGCACTTGAGCAAGTTATTTAGCCTCATGGTGCTTCAATTTTCTGACCTGAGCTGGGGATAATAATAATAACATCTATCTCTAGACTTATGGTGAGAATTAAATGATGTAACTTACAATATCATAAATCATCAACACAACTTAGAATATTTTGAACACAAAGGCATTTTAGGCAAAAAAAGCATTTAAGCAAACAAAAACATATTCTGAGGCACATTTTGATAAGGCATGGTAGCACAATCACATGACCGATTAAGTAGAACTGTGTTAAACTTTTCTCTTTTCAGGAAAAGTTTTAAAGTACCTGATCATGTGATAAAATGGTATAAAACTAATATACACATACACACATGTACAAGTCAAACTGGGGAAACTGAGTAAGACTGGGAGACTATATCGATGTCTGTATCTTGGTTGTGATATATATTTTTTAAATTCATTTTGTTTTGAAAGGAGGGGAAGGGAGGGAGATAGGAAGAGAAACATGGATTGGTTGCTTCTTGCAAGCCCTCAACCATGGATTTGGCCCCCAACCCAGGCATGTGCCCTGACAGGGAATCGAACCAGTGACCTTTCAGGTCACAGGCTGTCACTCAATCCACTGAGCCACATCAGCCTGGAAGTGGTTGTGATATTATACTACAGTTATGCAAAATGTTACCACTGGGAGAAATGAGGCAGAATGTTGTGCATGCCCAATTAGTATTATTTTATATAATTCCATATGCATCTACAACTATCTCAATAAAAAGAAAAACTCAAGTAAGACTATGTAATCCCAGTATTTACTAAAAGTCATTAAACTGTATGTGGACAACGGATAACTTTTTAAAAAATCCTCCCTCAAGGATGTTTATTGATTTTAGATAGAGAGGAAGTTGGGGTGGGGGAGGCAGAGAAAACATTGATGTGAGAAAGAAACATTAATTGGTTGACTCCTGTACACTATCCTACCAGGAACTGAATCCATAACCCAGGTATGGGCCCTGACAGGGAATCAAACCCACAACCATTTGGTGTATGGTATGATGCTTCAATCAACTGACCCACCTGGCCAGGACTACAACAAATGACTTTTATGAGCTAATCACAGTAGCCTTTAGAAGGTACATATAAGGAAAAGCACTATTATCATCACCACCACCAAGACTTTTTACATTAATTGTCTCTTATGATTGAGAATATATTACACATTTTCTAATTAAATATTATTTTTGTTCTATGTTATTCATTAAATATTTTTTCTAGTTTTCACTGAGATGAAACTGATGATAAACCTTGTGTAACCTTAAGGTATACAATGTAATGATTTGATGTATGTATATATACTGGGAAATGATTACCACAATAGTTAGTAAATAAATCTATCACTTCACATAGTTATAATTTTTGTGCATATGTGTGTAGTGGGAACTTTAAAATCTACTCTCTTAGTGTTTTAAATATACAATACCATATTGTTAATTATAGTGACCATGATATACATTACATCCCAAAATTATTCATCTTACAAATGAAAGTCTGTACACTCTGACCACATTGACATCACCCCCACTCCCCAGTCATTCATGAAATCTTGACTGAGTAGGATACCACCAGGTTCTATTAAGGAATAAAATGACATAGAAATCAGATTTAAAACTCTATCAATAGACATAAAACTAATTTAAAAGAAACAGTATTTTCAGTGAAGCAACCAGTCCATTTTATGTTCCAAACTGTATTTCAAAAACACTTCATACTAATTTATTCATCTTTTAATTTAATTCTCTGATTATTTGGAGCTTGATTCCAAGTTAGTTTGAGTAACAACCCTTATCAAGTATAAAATAGTGAGTTCTAAATTCTTAAGACTACAGATAGGTTGACATTATCACTGAATTTATTTTTAAGTAAAATATTATAAATCCACCTACTATCTATTTCTCCTTATTGAAGCCTGGTACACTTAACTGCATTTCATGACAAGTGGAGAAAGCAAAAATCAAAGCTGATCAAATTTTCTATTTTGGAATAGACAACCACAATTCATTTTATTGAGAAAACATTATATATATATATATATATATCTTAAGTCAGCAATTTTCTGCAGTGTACAATGTAGGATCAGAATAATGCTGGAAATAGGTAGATAAAATTATTCCAGGGTTGCAGTTGCAGTGCTTCCAGTGCTCACTTAATCCTCTCCCCTTCTGGAACTCTTCTCTCCTACTGTAACCAAACTAACAGACGTACTTGATTACCGCCTAAAATCATGTCACAGTATTTGCTGAGCTTCTGCAGTGAGTCAAAATAGAAATTGGAGATCTAGACCAAGTAAATACTGTATATTTGGGAAAATCATTTGTGGTTGTGTTCTTCAACACAGTTTCCAAGATAACCACCAGCTCTACTTAGCAACCCAAGTCTCCCACAGTTAAGGCTCCAATTGTGAAGTTGACTTGTGAGATATTCCCCTGCTTCTGGCTTTGGAGCCATTACTATTCCTAAGAACTACTGTGTAATGGTGGCATAATAGTTGAGAAAAATGTTATTTTGATGAAACAACCCTGTCTACTGGTCCAGAGTTTTAACCTGTCCTCACAATAGGAAACAATTATAGTACAACAGTCAATACGGTTATTTATCAAAGAAAACTCCCTCTAGTAATTTGAGATGGTAGGTAAGACTACTAAATTCTATTAAGCATCAACAGTTGAACTTGCAGTAGAAGCAATTAGAGCTTAAAAAAGCAGAACTAATATTTCTAAGTATTAGACATTCTGAAATGTCACATATCCATAGCTTTTGAAAATATTTTATTTCAAGGTAATTTCATAAGTACTCATAAGAATTTACCAATTTGGATTTGGGGCAGGGAGCAAAACAGAGTTTCTGCTTAGGTGTGTCTGCGAATGAATCATAAGAAGGGCTTTGTAATGAGGTCAGCAAGTAAGGAAATGCATTTCAATGGTGACATTTGGCTCACAACATTGTGTATGGGTGGAGTCTTGGAGAGATTGATAGAGAAATTCTAACTTCAGCAAGTGAAACCACAACATTAACTCCAGTTTTTATTACCTAATACAAGTCCAGTGCCCAAACAGGACTCTAAAAGTCTGTCACAACAAGTCCTCTGCAGGTGCATTACACTTGTTCTGGAGGTGATGTTGACATGCCAGTGTCTAGGCCCATGTGTCACTGCATCAAAGTCATACCAGTCCCTCTGGCTCCTGGCATGGATCAGCACAATGTCAGATCTAATTAAACCACTGAGAAAAGAAGAGTTTGGTAAATGTGTGAATTTAAACAAGGCAAGGGACTACCCTCATTTTGAGTTCATTCCTCATTAACCATTAGTTCAATAAGAGAATAAGTGAAACAAATTGTAGTTTAAGAAAAAACTATCTTGTGGTTCTCTGCTATCACTCTCCTAAAATTCAATTACTCAAGACCATTCTATCTATGAAACTTTTGGATCATCCACATGGTGCTAACCCTCACAAATATGGTAAATGAAGAGCTGATGTTATGTTTTTTTAATTATTCAAGTAATTTGGTTTTTTTTCTGATAAAAGAAAAAGTGGTACTTTTGTTCAGATTGGTGAATAATATGTACATCTCTTTACAATCATCTATGCTCTCATAAAACATCAAAGAGCAGCTATTTTCAGTATGCAAATAGGATGCACGAAATAACAACAGAGTCTAAATTTGACAATAGGAAACAACAAGCCTTCATGGCCACAATCAAAAGTATTAACCAATATAGGTAGTCTTATTTAACAATGTGAGTAGAACATACTATATCTATCATTTGGATAGCTTGAAGACAAGTATGTACCATATTTAAAAAGTCCCTCCAAAGTAGTGAGATACTAATCTGTTAGCAAAGAAATTGTTTATTTTTACTTCAGAATTGCTGGAATAATTAACCATAGTTTTCTCAGCAAATAGTAGCATTTATGCTAAATTCTTGTTTTTTCTTTAATGTTTTATGAGAAATAACTAACCAAATGAGCTGTTCCTATTTCACAGAAATGAGTAATACAGTACTTCTCCCTTGTTCGTGTGAAATAACCTCTAGTATCAATGATTAAAGTAAACTTAACTGCTTTTTCAGAGCTCAAAATAGAAAGAGTTACAAAGTGAACTACTGAAGACAAATGGCTTCAAAAATCTTATTTATGGAGTAATTTCTATTATTGTGTTTTTTTCTTCTGTCCATTTTTAATCATATACATGTCTTACAAACTTAAGCCTGACTTTCCAATCATTTACTAAGACTTCTCTGCTTAATAACATTTAAAAACCAGTATCTACTGTGTTGAAATTTATATTCTATTTCAAGCCTATTATGAAACACACATGTAAACATGTAAAAGAATATAACTGCCCTCCAGTATTTCAACTTCCCATTAAAATGCAAATATAATTATTTCATTAGCGAGGCAACAATATTCACAACCGTCAACCACACAAAATCAATATCTTTTCCTTGTACATCTCAACTTCCCCTAAGATACAATCTTACTCTTATGATAGATCATTTGTGGATGATTATTTTTGGATTTGGACTTGCCATTATTAACCATGATTGAAAGGGGAAAATTACAATATGTAACATGATTTGAGATTTTAAATTCATATATGTATCCAACTCCCTAGAGGAGCAAATATAAAAATATTTCACTAAATTTTAAGCAAACAACTGGAAAATAACACTTCTGTCAGTCCCTAAACATTAGACGAACAGGGGGTATATCGCTCAATGCAACTAAAAGTATGTCATGAAGGCAACAGACAGCAAATAATGTCTTTCATAGTAGACAGTCCCAGGAGTCTATCCAGGCCACACTTTATTTTGCCATAGATAGAAAACTCTCCACAGAAACTCTGTTAGCTTAATAACACTAGATAAGCGGCCCCAGTGAAAAGATTCGTAAAGATTCGAGTGAGTGTGTGTGTGTGGAGCAGGAGGAGGAGGGGGAAGAAAAGAAAAGACAGAGAAAGGCAGACAGATAAAAGAACCAAGAAAAAAGAGCAGCCAAGAAAGAGAAATTTGGACGGGACTGCTAGAAATCTGCCTCTCCACTTCTCTTTTTCTTTGCTGGGATTGGGTTTCATTTCTTTGGGCGCCCCTGACCTTGCAGTCTTCCAACTCTCCACGCTCCCCCTCCTGTCTGCCCCCTCCCCGAGCCTGCGCCTGCCTTTGTGTCTGCCTGTCACTTACCGGGGAGCCAACGGAGCGGATTCGGGAGAAGCACAAAGCCAGGACACAGATTTGCCTACAAATTCTCTTACACACATTCCCCAGGCTGCAGGGCACAGCCCGTCTCAGAGCTGATGTACCTTGAGAAAGTGGGCTCTGGTCTTGTTTGGGGGACCAGAGAAACTATTCTTTCCTCTCTCACTCGGCGCCACTCACAAAACGCACGGACTTAAGGAAAAAAACAAATCCCCCTTAGTGTACTCCAGTTTCGCTCCCCGTGACATTCCCTCTTACGTCCCCCAAAAGGGGACACGGGGGTAGAAGAGGCGAATGCAAACCCAGACACAGAGCGACAGCAGATAAAAGGGTCGAAAACCCCCATCAGTGTTCTTTCTGGGGTGGGTTAGGGCACACCAGGGACTCGTCTGACTTACACGGAGGAACGGGGAGTGGGAGGGTTAGAGGAAAATGTAGTGACCCCCAAACCTTAACTATTTTAGAAAGGAAAGCAAAGAAAAATCACTTTCCTGAGGATAAAAGGCCGGGAAACCGACTGGTCGGAGTCACAAAGGTAACTTTTCCGGGTTCGGAGTAGACGAGCAAAATAGCAGGAGAGGGAAGAAAACACAGAACTATAGGTTTAAAGGGGGGGGGGGTGTTAAAACTATATTTGTCAGCCATGTTGAAGAGGCTCCAGTAATTTGTGAAGCTTCCCTGTTCCCTCTTGGTATTTGTGGGTGACACTGCAGGGTTTGCTCCCCCGTCCCTTGAAGCCCGAGAGAAAGCGAAGGAGAGAGGAAAAGGAGAGTTTCGCGGGAAAAGAGAAGCGCTCTGACCTCGTTCTCGTCCCGCAGCCTTGCAGCAATGCAGCAGTTGCAGTCGGGTCTCCTTTCTAACAAATCCTAAAGGGCAGCCATCTTGCTTCCTTCTGCTTCTCTACGAAAGCAGCCTAGCCTCCGCATCAATATTCATAAGGCAGTTTGACGTCTGTTCTCATCACTCGGCGGGGCCGGCGTCTCGGGGCGGCAGCGCCGAGGGGGCGGACGTGACTCGCATGCCAGCCGGGCCTGGGCGCACGGCGCTCGCGGAGGCGGCTGTCGCCCGAGCTCTTCTCCTCAGCTTCCTGGCCAACGCCGCCGCCCGGCCGCCTCCTCCTCCTCCTCCTCCTCCTCCTCCTCCTCCTCCTCCTCCTTCTCCTCCTCCTCCTCCTCCTCCTCCACCTCCTATGGTCGGATTTCGCCTCCTCCGCCGGGCCTTCGTCGCCGCCCTGGGGCTCTCTGCCCCCGCTCCCAGGGAGTCACCCCCCAGCCGGGGCGTCCTGCACCAGGGCCGCGGCACTCGGGGGCTGACACTGGGGCGCGCGGTCTTGGCCCGATTGCCCTCGCGTAGTGCGGCCGGGGGGAGCGGCGCGCCCGCCTGAGCGCGGGGGAAGATCCAGCCCCCGGGCGCCGCGGCCAGACCCGGGACTCCCAGGGACCCTCGGACGCGTCTCCACCCCGGGTAAAGGCAAGGGGCAGGCGCGCAGGGGTAGGTGTCGTGGGTGCCTGGCACAAGGATACAAGACCCCAGCTAACCTTTTAAACTTTTTGTTGGTACCTCACTCCACCACTCCTTTAGAGGTATCTGAACACCCCACGCCCCCGCGCGCGCGCGCCCACCGCCGCCTCGAACCCTTCCACTATCCCTTCCGCCCACCTCCTTTCAGGCATCCCAGCACGCGCTCCGCACGCACCCACCTCCTCCCGCAGGGGCCCGCACCTCCATCCCCTGATGGGTCCTCCGTCCACCACCTCTCCCGGGTTTTGACATCGTCTTGTGACTGTCACTTCAATCATGCCGGACAGAAGCACTCCCCAATTTTCCTGAGGGCATGCCCTTAGTGCAGTCAAGGCCTGCACTTGCAAAGACTCTAACAAGTTAGGAAACTGACCGAGTCCCGCTACTCCCGGCCCAGCCCACCTTCTGTTTACTTTGCCACGTGGGTTGGGAAGTAGAGGGATTCTCACAGATCCAAGAGGAATTTCACAGTGACTACTCGTTCGATTTGGTCGTAAGAAAAAAGCCTGTACCTTCAAATGCATAAGTTTTCTCCCGCCAGAGTCTCTGTTGTAAAGCTTATTCCACCCGTAAGTAACAACGAATTCGACCCATAAAGGACAAAATTCCGAATGACGGACGCTCGGTTTTTCCTGATGTTCCGGACTCAGACTGGACAACTACGCCTGTCCATTGACAGTTTTTCTTTTCCATTGCCGAGCAGTTTTACTTCTCTTTTTAATGCTCCTTTTCCTAATCATAACTTTTTATTTTAAAAATGAGATAAAGAACAATGTGAATCATTATATCTAACAGTAGTTTCTGAGATTTGTCGTCTAGCTTTAAGTTGTCGTGTTACTGACATTCAAGTTTCAAATACATATTTTGCGCACATCTTTGATAGGATCACTGCATTGTGATCCTTTTAAGCCAACACAAATTTTTTTGTGTATACTACGTTTGTGTGTGTGTGTGTGTGTGTGTGTGTGTGTGTGTGTAAGTTCTTTACAGGTAAAGCCTTCCACTAGCTTTATGAAATCGGAATATTTCCTCTTTGAAAAAAAGTTTTAAAAGGGAGCTCTTTCTATGTGTCACATTGTTACTAAGAAGAATAGTTAAAATGTATTTTAATGAAACAATGTTTGTTCCATTTTGAAACAAAGTTGACTCGGATTTCTGGTTTTGCATAGGCTAAGAAAAATCATTTATTTTTTCTAAGCATTTCATTGTGTGAAAATGAATTTCCATCTTTTCTAGCTGTACAGTAATGTGCCGTCAAAGTCTTGGCAATTGCTAATGGACTTTAAGCTGTTTGGAGGGTTTCTTGGATTTGTTTCTCAAGTACAAAAAGTAAAGTTTTCCAAACACTGACATACACTGATGTAGTGCACAGTACAGCAGAATTGTAAAAAGCATGGGTTTAAGGTGTCTGAAAGACCTAAGTGAATCTTGACTCTACTCTTTACTAAATGTGTGACCTTGAGCATGGTCCTTACCTCTGTGTGTCCGTTTTCTCATCTACTACATACCCTCTAAAACAACAGGGTTGTTGTGAGGATTAAATAAAACACTAGGTAAGTGCCCAGGTAGTTATTCCTATTACCGATCATAAACCATCTACTTTTAGTTTTGCTTGATTGACTAGATATATATAATGTCTTCTTACCTTGAATAACATGTGGCAAATACTGTATTCACATGTGTCTCAAATAAACATCTGCACATTTCCTTAGTTGTGTGATAATTGGGGGAAAATTATCTTTAAGGTCACTTCTTTCTCATTTCATCTTTTAAATCTTTCCCTCTGTGTATGGTAACAGGTGGTTCTTGTCTATCTGGAATCATACTTCGTTTGCAGTTGGTTTTCCAACAGGCCCTAAATCTTTTCTTGCCAACTTCTTTCTCTGCACCACCACCCTACCCTTAAACACATGGCTTTCTTTTTTTTTTTAAGTTTAAAAGAAAATACATCACTCCTCTTGGCTATTGTGAAGATCTCCAAGTGTAAAATATTTTAGTGAGATTATTGTTGATTAAAAAACAAACCTCAGTTCTATATCTGGGAAAGAAAAACAGTGTACATAATCAGTTACCTGCTGGACATTAATGAACATTTGTATGGGTAATTCAAAGCCAGCTTTTATTGTTTGTTTTCTTGAGATTCCTTTTAGAAGTGTAGATAAACTATTTTTAAAAGATATTTTGCTGTTTTAACAAGTCAATTGTTATCAAATTCCTCCCCATTTTATTTTTCTCTCAGACTAGAAATAGTGGCACTGCTTCCATATAGGGAAATCATTGCTTCTCTACCAGAAGAAAACGACTAATAGAACAAGTTCCATGACAGGCCAGTCTGTGCTAGAAAATTGACTTGATTGGCCTGGGCACCTGCTGTCTAACTCAGTTGCTCCGTCTCTAAGCTTCTCAGGGTGGAGGCAGCTTCCTGTCTGCTCTGTCCATTAAAGAGCTGACAACAGCAGCTTGCTTTACAATGCAAATTTCTTGTATTGTACTAACAAAAACATACTAATAGGTGATTCTTAATCTCCTCCCCACTTGCAGAATAGGAAATTTTCTTTAAGGAGTTGGATTTTCTCTTTAACAAAGAGAAATAGTTGTGATACATACTGCTTTGAAAGAATTATAGTGGGTTAACAAAAGCATTAAATCATTGCCTGTTGTTTCCCATCTCTGAAAACATATTTCTGAAGTATGACATGATAAAGATTCTCTGCATGCTTAAAAGACCATTGACCTTCAAACAGCACAGCAGTCATTGCTGCGAAGGGGCTCCCTTGTTTTCTTTTGCCTGGTGACATTACTGCACACCATACCAAGGTACATATTTAACATAGGTAGAATGCTAATTAAAACACATCTCTGATAGATGAAACATTTAGCTGTAACATTTTAACTTATTGATATAAATTATCATTAATAAACCATTGTTATCTAAAGCCAAGAATCATAATATGACAAAGGTCTTGATAGATTCTCTTTTATTCATGATTTCTACTTACTTTTTCTTTGATCTTTTTTCATACGTTAATCTTTCATTCTATAATGTGGAGATTTTAAAGGAATAGACACAAATTATATAATCCTAACTTATTTAAATTAGGCACTATCAGTTACATGTACTGATTTAACGGGAACAGAATAAAATGTCAAGTGAGATTCAAATGTTTAATCTGGTTAAAAAATATCACCAAAAGCATTATAAAAAAATATTAGGATCATTCATGGAACAAATGTCATGAAAATGCCTCCAGAAGTACTGTAAACATGTTGCTAATATCAATCGTTTTCCTCTCACAAATTCTGACTTCACAATCCAGTAGCTTCTTATTCTCATCCAAGTTTGATAACTCACTTAATATTTCACTTTCTTTTGAGAGAATAATTTTTCAACTTTAATGATGAATTTTGATAAAGAATAAATTTTAACTATTACCAGTTACCTAGCACCATTTTACATTTATTTAGGGTTTTACAGTTTTTAAAACATTTTAGACACTATTATGTTTTCATGGTAAAGTGTACAGTACCATATATATTTAATATTCAATATCATATGAATTTTCAAAATCGCATTTAATCCCCATCTTGTAAATATGAAAAGTGAGGTTCAGTGACCTTCTCAAGGTCATGCAGCCTGTGGTGAGGGAACAACCCTCAGACCCAAGTTCCATAAGTTGAAGATCAGGCCTTTTCATTATAACAAAATGATCCTCATGTCTTTTCCTGCTCATATTCCTCTAAGTTTTTCTATTGTTAGTACTGACAGATATAGGAATCTTCTCTTCAAAACTCAGAATGATTTTCTATTATTCTTTGTTACAAAAACAACCTAAAAAACACCTAACTCAGCATCTACATTTCCTTATTTTTAGTACTCCTAAGCTAATCTAATACTATTAATTAAATACTGGCTATGCCCCGAAGCATTGGGAAAATCATTTTACACTTTTTTATTTGAATTTAATGCTTATTACAACCAAACCAGGTCAGTGATATCTTGTTGAGAATTAAGGGTTGAGTAACTTGGTTGGAACTAAAGAGCTTGAACCAATGTCTAAACCTAGGTTTGTCTGATGCTAAAGCTCATGTCCTTGCAAGCTATGCTGTGCTATCTCCCTATTTGAACAGACATCGTTATGTATAGGCCATGATAAGTTTTTCAAACAATTATTATTATTATTTTTAAAGCAGTAACATCAGTGTTCCCCATCTCTTCCTCATATAAAATAAAACAAAACAGAACAATCCTATTCTGTCTAAATATCTATTTGTTTTTTTTCTTATGATCTTCTTTCTACCCATATTTTTTGTTTTGTTTTCAATTTTATGGTAAAAACTTGGCATGCAGGAACTGTTTGGAACAATGATTACATTTGTGTAATAAATGTGATAGCTCTGCTCTGCCCGTCCCCCACCCCCACCACTTTACCCCACTAACATGCTGTTTATGAAGATAAGTTCTGCCATCTGTTTTCAGTGTGGGTGTGGTGAAAGGGAACTGTAGCACCCTTGATCTGCTCCTGACTTCCTCCAAAGACCTAGGATTCATTCCAGTCAAACAGGGAAACTGGCAGGTGGAATGAGCGCCACCTACTGAAAGTGTTAATAGCACATGGGGCTTTGGGGATAAAATCCTCAGAATGGGATAGTAGGAAATCTTTCCATTGGGAAAACAAATCAGAATCACCTGTGGAGCTTTTGAAACATATACATAACTAGGTTCCGCTCCTCTGCTCCTTCCAGCCTCTTGGAGATTTGGATTAATGAGCTCTGGAATGGCGCTGGAGTAACAATGTTTTTCAAAATATTCAGGGACAATCAGATGTGTAAATCTGCTTAAAAACATTGGTCTAGCTACATGTGTAAAAATACAATGAAAAGAATTAATTTTTATACTTAATGGTACGAGGCATGCAATGTTGTCATTCATGGAGCAAATGTATATCCCTGTGGTCTGGTGGAACCCTCATACCACTACAGAGATCTAGCAAAGCCGCCTGTGACTCCCTTTCTGTATTTCAGGTTGATTAAATCCTTTAAAATTCTTTTGTGATGAATAAAAAAATAAATTTTTTGGAGGAGGAGGTAATTAGCTGCCACAGGATTACCCAGATTAACAATAGTGAAAGGAAAGATTAGAGGAGAAAATGTAACTGATGCATTGGGGAGAAAGAAGTCTTAAAAGTTGCCTAAGTTCAATTTGTGAAGAATATTTTGGGATTTTTGTTCTCAAGGGAAAATTCTGTTGGTTGAGTTTTGTCATATTTTTCTAAAAATTTTTAAACCATTCTTTAGACAATTAGACAAATTGGTTCTCTTATCTCCACCAACCCCCCCAAAATGATG
This sequence comes from Furipterus horrens, assembly GCF_987537825.1. Lineage (NCBI taxonomy): Eukaryota > Metazoa > Chordata > Mammalia > Chiroptera > Furipteridae > Furipterus > Furipterus horrens. Next base: position 121,293,721 of record NW_028327172.1, on the reverse strand, counting down.
ACCATGCAATGGTTTATGAGTATGTTTTATAGCATCATGTGAAATATTAGTGCAAGAGCTATAGAGAATAAACTAATTTTAGACACTCCATGAGTTAAATCAATTCCTTTCATATAGGTATGCTACTTGGAAAAACATTTTTTTAAGTAATAAGGTAGTTATTTGACCTCCAGAGTTCTTCATATATTTTAAAGTATGTTTTCATAGTGTCTAGATATATGTGAGGAAAAACTAATGAGACCTGACTCAGTGTCAACTCAGAGTCTGTAGGAGCACCAGAGGCCGAGCAGTTTCCTGCAAAGCTCTGCACTACCAACCTCTGCTTAATTCGTTTTCTTAATTTATATCTTAGAGCACAATATTATTACTATTTGGCAGAAAACCTCCTTGATCTGTCAATAATTAGGCATGCATCAAAGTTGAACATAGGTGATTGCCAAACAATTGTTCTGCACTTCACAATGAATTTTATCCTCAAGAGAATAAATTATATCTAAGCAATGACCATAAAATAGGGGCTTCTGAAAGAAGGGTTGGAATAGCAGGTGAAAAGAAATATACAAACACGTACATATATTATATCAGAACATAAAAAAAAAAAAACCATATCCTAAAGAAGTATTTTATTGGGGACTACTAACTTATTTCTCTGAAATCTTGTGATAACTGATCCTAGTTAGACTGGCTATGAAGGGGTAATGAAGGAAGAAATATTAAACAAGGGTATGTTTAGCTTAGCATGGTGGGGGAGGGTTGAGTTGTCAGGTGGGTGTTATCCTAGTGGTGATACTAACATATTTTAATAAAGAAAACTTTCCTGAATCTCCTTAAATCATAAAACATCAATAGCCACTCTTTTCTGTTGAACGAGAACTAAAAGATTCTCTCTCTAAATTTAAAACCCAAGAAAGGGTAAAGTCATAATTTTGATGGATGAGAACTGCTGTTAAAAGTAAAAATAGATATTCAAAAAATTAGAAAGAGAAACTCAGTCTGATGTAAATAAATAACACAGTCCAGAATTGTAGTCTAGACTTTGCTACTGAAAACTTGCCCAAAATAATAACTTTAATATACATTTTCTCATTTAGTACATACAATAATCTTGAAAATAGTAAAACAGTTATGACTCAACTTATTTTATTTTTAAACATGAGAGAGCATGTGTTTAACACATGAGGGGACATGTCAGAGAGATTAAGTAACTTGCCCAGGGTCACACAGCAGGTGATCCATTCTCAGATTTAAGCCTTCCCCAATAGTCTTTCCACAAACTCAAACTAAAAGGAAACAAATAAGGCAACTTTAATTCCTTCTTGAAGGCAGAAAAGAAGCTCTATCAATTTGTGCCATTGTATCTTAGGATGATCACATTTTCATTTCTTTTTGTTGCTACAGTAACAGAAACATTTAGAAAAGGTGTGTTTAAGATATTCTTTTTTATTTTTTAAGGCCATCCACTGTGGTAGGAATTCTGTTCATTCCAAACGTGAAGTGAAAATTAATCTATTCCCTAAAAAACATTTCTCAGGGAAAGAATAACAAGCTACTCAAAGTCCTAAAAGATAAAATAGTGAGTTTTTTCTTGATTTCTCTCAAGCCACAGAGAAAGGGGTGTGTGTGTGTGTGTGTGTGTGTGTGTGTGTGTGTGTGTTTAAAGAAGCAAAATCATGGAACAAGATGACACAGACTCATGTTTTGATAAAAAATAAATTTTTAAAGATATCTGTAGTTAATTGAAATATTTTTTATTTTATTGAGTAGGACTGGAGAGGGTGAGCTTTGAGAGATTTAGGTCAGATTTTCACACTCACAAATTTTCTAATGAAACCAAAACTCAGAATAAAACTATGTGGAATAAGTAAAATGTTTTTCCCTATGCCATTTCAACAAAAAGACAAGGTTCGTATAGTTTTGGCAAACAACAATGCTTTCCAACAGAGCTGCTTGACAAGCAGTAACACTTTGTCACATATCCTATCTCTTTAGAAAGAAGCTAACATAGAATAAATTTATTATAGAGTTGTTAATTCTTGGTGACCATAATTGTTTTACTTTGTATTTTTACCTAGATGTCATTTTTACTTTTAAATTTTGAGACCTCGTGAATCAGCCTCTGTGGAGGATATGGATTGTGGTAGTAATGCATTAAAGTCCAAAGCATAATTTGGTGACAAGAGAAAGAACTATAGGTCCCACTCTTTAGTTGGGACTTTTTGAATTGCTTTGCTCATAAAAAGGTTGTACTATAAATTCAGAGGTTGATAAGAAGCCACCCAAAGGATTTGAGATAAATGAAAACCGACCTAGTCAGGACACCTTCTCAGAAATGTTTTCAAAGAACTTAAAAAAAAACACGTCAATCTTCTTTCCATTGCATACATGGTTGGTCAGGTCTGAATTTCTAACTCATAATAGTTTATGGTAGCGCTTGAGAGACAGAAATGTGTCATTTGTGGCTCACTTTTCACATTCTTGAGAGGCATTTTAGTCAGTGCATGACCTTAACCAAACCAAGTCAACCCGTGTGATGATGGGGGCCTGCTTAGAAATCCTTAAAACACAGAAGGATCAGGACTGGATGGAAATACTGTCATAGAACATCCCTCAAGGAGTGTTATAATAACATTTCTGTTTATTCCTGTTTCCCATCAGTGGTGACATTTCCATGCTCTGCTTTCTCAGCCTTATTCTGTATTAAAATTAAACTTATGCTGTGATGGCTCACTGCTCTATTCTCATGTCAATTCTCTTATTAAGTGATACGATTGTGAACAAGATGTGCCCCCTGCCCTCACAGAGCTTATAGTCAAGTTGAAAACAGACATGTAAATGGGCAATTATCAGTCATTGTAAGATGTGTGAAGAAAAGTGTGTCGGGTGCAGTAGTAAGGATGCTAAGCTTGTATCTGCAGCTTTTGAAAAAATATCTCATGAAAGGAACATTTAAGCTGCAATCTTAAGGATGAGCAAGAATTATTCATGTCAAGTAGAAAGTCAGAGAAGCATACTTGGTGGAGATAAAAGAGTACATGAAGCACAGGGGCAGGGCAGTGCACATGCTTGAAGAAATAAAACACGTCCCAAGTGAGCTGTATAAAAAGTCAAGAGTGACAGTATGAATGCTCAGGCTGCAGCAGTGTGCAGGGACCGGATCTTGAGGGTGAGTGTAAATCATGGTGAGAGGTTTGACTAGTGGCCTAAGGGCACTGAAACATCAAAATGGTTTCAAAAGAGAAGAAAATGATCAGATTTGGACTTTGGAAATATCTCTGTAGTTATAGTAGCGAGACTGGATGGAGAGAATATAACAGCAGAGGCTAGCACATCAGTGAGGAGGCAGGGCAAGTTGTTTAGGAAAAACTTGGAGTGTCTGCATTAGAGATGAAGCCATGGGCAGGAGAGGCTGGAGAAGGCTGTAGTTTCGCAGGGGTGGGCACGAAGCATAGGCATTACTTGGAGGCAAGAGTGGAGCAGGGTGAGGGCTTTAGGATGCTACCCACCTTTCTGGGCTGGCCAATGAGATGGTTGGTGGTGACTTTCACTGGAGATGCAAGTAACAGCTTGGGAGCTCTGGGAGAAAAAAAAAAAATCAGTGATGAAAAAATTAAGTATGAGGCACCTGAGGGCCAACCATATGGAGGTATGCAGCAAGCAGTTGGATATCTGAGCTTAAAACCTGGAAGAGATATTTAGAATGGAATTACACAAGTGTGAATCATCTGCATTTAGATGGGAGCTGAGGAAGATAACCTTAGGCTCTAGGTGGGAAGAGAAGCAGAGCTCCAGGAAAGAAACAGAGGAAACCCACCCTTGAAGTCTGAGAGCAAGAAGAATAGTCCCAAGAGGAGGACACCGGAGGCAATGTGGTATTGTGGGAGGCAACTGAGGACAAGCTTCACAAAGGAGGTCTGACCTGGTCAGTAGGGTCGCATGCTATGGAAGTGTCACCTGAGACAAGTAATGAGAAGTGTCTCTTGGATCTACCACTGGTGCATGTATTGCAGTCCTTGGCAAAGTGAGTTTCAGTGCAAGAGTAGTGGTGACCGATGCCAGATTGCCTGAGGCTGAAGAATCAGCGGAGTGGGGATGTGAAGATAGGGAGTACAGATGACTGTTTAAAGAAGGTTAGCTGAAGAGAGGAGGAAGGAGATAGCCAAGGAGCCACCTGGGACTGTGGAAATAACTTTTTAAGTTGGGAGACACTTGAGCATGTTTTCTGATGGGAGACTGAAAATTGAGATGGGTGATTAAAGATACAGAAAAGAAAATTTATGGAACACGGTCCCTGAAAGGTGGGTTTTTTAAAAAGATTGTTCTGCTGACAAGCTGAGGTAGAGGATAAAGCTTATAAAGGAGCATGGCCAACTTGTTCAGTGTAAACTTATTTTTCAACTTTTTGTGGTTCAAGTAGGATATAGTCCACAGTGAGTGACAGAGGCTGAAAGAAGTCATTTCATTGTGCCCTCTCTCCATCTCTCCCTCTCTAGCAGGCCCTGTGGACTTTCTTCACTAGTTTTATCATTGCTTTGGAGAGAGAAAAGTGGGTTCTGTGAAATGCATTATGAATTAAGTGCTGATGGTTTGGATGAGGTGAAGTGATGTTTGTAACATAATATACAGTTCTAGAAGTGAGAGCTTCCTTTATAACACAAGGGTGTATTATAAAACACCACAAGTGACAAATAAAATAAAAGTTTTCTGTGGTGGCAGACTCCCCTTCTGGGTGATGGGCAGTGATGGTATAGTTTCTAGTCCATGCTTCTTACTCTAGTGGCATCTCTGTGAACCAAGAATAGATTAAGAATACATGCCAACTACTGATTGCCTAAGGAGTGCTGGACACAAACTAAATATTATTCTTATATTCTTACAAGAATTCTATAAGTTAGGCATTATTATTTTCAAACACAGATCAGTAAAGGCTCAGAGAGAATAAATTTCTACAGTCAAAGAGCTAGTAAGTGGCTAAATTAACACTAGAACTCAGGTTTGTCTGTTTCAGAATGTGAACACTTTGTGTTGAGCAACATGATCTATCTTTCAGAAACACCTAATTTAAAATTAGTTTTGTTCCCTATTTTACTCATAGTCATGTGTTGTTATGCAACTAAAATATCTTCTCTTTAAGACAACAGTGCATGCAACAAAGGGAAAAATTAGTGAATACGGGAAGAGTGTTGCAGGAAAAGTGGATCCAAAAATACAGAAATCAATGGGGGAAGAAAAAAAGTACCTCCAGCTCCACATATTTCTATAGTTTGCCCAGTTGTTCAAGCTCCTCATTTCTTCATTTAATAAATACTATTTTTAAATTCACAGAGTTTTGTCACCATAGAGCTGAAAGTAATTACACAATTAAGTACCTAATTCCAATTATGACAAGCTCTACAAAGGAGAAGTTTGGAGACTGGGGAGGGGAGAAGATAACAGGAAGGATAAAACTCAGTTTAGAAGTCAACTTCAGCTTTTTTTTGGAAAAGCCTTTGGAAGATGAGTAGAAATGAACCAGTCTCCTATGGCATGAGGAGTCTTGTTCCAGGCAGAAGGCAATGCAGTGAAGGGCAGGTTCAGAAGCAGAGGGAAGTGGCTTAAGGCCAGTGTGGCTGGAGGAGGCAATCAGATGAGACAGGTGAGGCAGGCAGGGGCCGAAACATACATGGCCTTTTGTCACATTAAGTATGGAGTCATTTTCTGTCATTATCTATTGATTTCACTTGCTCAGGATCCATTTTCCCTTTTGTCAGGTAATAACACTATGATTTATCCTTGGGGAACCAAGCTTGTTACCCTGAGGCCCAGGGGAGATCTAGCTAGTCTACCTTCAGCTTAAGAGTGGGCACACATGAAACATTGTCCAATCAGAGAATAACCTCCACCTCCCCACACAGGAATAATTAAGTGGAAATGTACAACCCAAGTCAGGCCAATCAGAACCAGTAAGACTAACTTTCCGCCTTTTGCTGGTGATTCTGGGGGAAATTTATTCTCTTTCTGCTGGGACTGCGGGTACTATGGGATGTAAAACTAAAGCTATGGCAACCAGGAGGGAAAAGCTCAGTTCTTTCAAAGGAAATGTTTCTCCTACAGTGTAGCCAACATGGAGTGAAGAGAAGCAGAGAGGTGAAGAGGTAGTCCAGTTGACAGCATTGAACACATCTATTCCATAACTTCAGTTTTGTGAACCAGTAAATTTCTCTTACCAAGGCAAGCCTGATTGAGATATATTTTATTCATTTAGACCTGGAAGGGCCATGAATTATTCTTTTCTTAAAATGGTACAAGAAATGAAGTATGGAAATTAAGAGACTCTAAAATGTGGAATTAGCTGAATCCAGGTAGGAAAGAGGCAACAAGGAACCCTCTTTCTTGAGCTGAGACATTTACAACAGTTGATAAACTTGCTATTTGTGGTATCTTGGGCCTCAGAACACAGGCCTACTGACACAGCAGATTAGAGGATATGTTTGGGAAAACTAATCAGCAATGTATCGGTTTCTTCTTGTGAGGTTTGTTGAAGTCCTTTATGAAACAGACAAACTGGAGTTAGAGCCAGTTTGTCAGAAGAGTGAAAACACTCAGAATAGCCCTGATCTGGACATCCAAAACAGCTGAGAGGCAGAAGCATCTTAACTCTTTGGAGTTTGAAAACTCAAGCCTCTGCTCCAATGTAAATTTAATGCTAGCAAAGGTGGGGAGGGTAGAATGAAATTGGAAAATAAGATGGAAACTGGGAACCTTACTCATCCCTGTTGACAGAACACCGAGGTCAAAACCCCTTTGGCATCTAGATTCAAGGATTAGGCATCAGCACTAAATCTGGCTTTTGTTGCTAACTCACCGAGTTTACTGGAAACAAATAGATCGCAGAGTTTACTAAACTTTTAAGGAACTTGGGTTTCCAGAGAGACTCAAGCACCCATAGCCTCAGGGCTGTGATTGCTCAACCCCCAAGGCCATCCTCAGTCAGGATCTTAAAGCCACACTAACAGAAACAGCACCATTAGTGGGGTAGGATAATTAGAAAGTCAATACTCCCCAAGGCCTTTCTCAGCTGTGGTCCTATAGGACAAATGACAAGGGCAGTCACTTCAGAAGACAGTTCCAAGAACAGACAGAAGGGCTCCCCAAGAAATTCACTCTGAAGCCAGGAAAAGGAACCCCTCTGTTCCTGTTCAGCAGGATAATGTATATGCAGATAGTATATTGCACGTCACTCGCCTCCCATTTCCCCTTTTTAAGTAGAAGTTTTTATGGTAGTTATTTTGTTTCCTTCTCATAAATGTGTATATTATGTTTGTTGGAGACAGTTAAATGTATCATTTTTCAATAGATTTCTGAACCATGAGGAATGCACATTAACAAGAGAGTCAGAACTCATGCTGGATGCAGTAACTATAAAACTTGAGTGGTGCTGGTACATATGTTTTTGATTCCATTTGATATTATTGCTGAATGTAACCTTGGGGAATTTTGAATTTTGGGGTGTAAAAAAAAAGATATATTCATGTTGTGTGGCCAAGAGATGAACTGTAATAAATATGCGTGTTTTTGTTTATCCAGAATCCATTTTTCCTAGGTCCACTCCCTGACTTTCCCTGACCCCTACTTTTATTAGAGGTGATTAAGTGAATCTAATTTCACTTTCAGCTTCAGAAGGTCAACATCCACACAGACTTGTACATTGCAAATGCCTGATTTTAATGATTGATTCTGGACATCTGAACTACATGTTTGTATTATGGCAAGTCAAATCAAAAGCAATCGGTTCTGGGGCTGAGGAAGAGGCATTTTCTTTCTGTTGGGATGGCTGTAAATATAGAATATAAGCCTAAAGTTTCTAGCACCTATGATAAATGAAGCATCCATCTGACAAAAGAACTAAAATAGGCAACAGGAGAGTAGAAAGATATAGAAAGTAAGGTTCAGTCTTGGTGATACCATTTGAACCACTTCATCTAGCTGAACCTAAAGATAATCTGTCTTTGAAATTTTTCATTATGTGAGTCAATACCCTCCTCCACTTTGCCCCTGTTTTTTGGGGTGGGGTGGGGTGGGGGGGCACTCAATCTAGTTTATGTTGAGTTTATTTCCTTCCCAGTTGAAAAGTCTTTAACCCCAGAACAATGGGAAGTCATGAAATGGATTTAATTGGGAAGAATACGATCACATTTGAGATTTTTGAAGATCAAGATTTGACTGAGTATCTCTTCTTGAACAGCTCTAAAACCTTTCCCATTTAATTCCCAAGATGGAATAAAGAGTCAGTCAGGTGACTTGTACCTATATTTGTACCCAGTGTTTGTAGTGAGACTAAATGTGACTGTGGTTAGAGGTCATCACTGGGGACAAAGTAGAGAAATATTGTGTACACTTCATTTTATTAACTCTTATTTAATGTCTAAATGAAATTGAATTTCCCTTTACTTTAGAAATTTTATCCATGTGTATGTTTATAAATTTACTGAACCAGTTAGTATTTCAAAGAAGAAATGACTATATTTCTGGCTTGTTCTCTAGCTATGAGTTGAAAATTTGAGAAGACAGTTGGTAGAATTACTTTTTCTTTTCCAAGACAGGAATATATTAAGTATTTTTCATGAAAAGATAGAAGAGAATAGGCCCACCAATTGCTATAATTGTCTATATTAAAATTAAAAAGAATTTATTAGCATTGGGTAACATATGCACACATTAATTAAGATTAAGAAGAAATGTTGGGAATTTTCTACTGACATTAGAAGTGTTCTGGCTGTCTTCTGGTATATCATATAAACTAAGCTGCTTTTTTGTAATTTTTTAAAATTTTAGCCATTGGGTGAAAGTAAAGTGTACAACTGTTAATCACATTTTTAAAGGAATTTTGTTGCCATCCATTTCACGTCTTTCCCCACTGTGGGTTGGATTGTGGCCCTGACGCTATGAGCCAGTGTTGACCATGGTCCATACAGATGAGGCTAACACTGTAGAGGCGACAGAACAATGAGGTAGAGATAACATGAATCCCTAAATAACCTCCTGGATTGGAGTCACATACCTACCTTGGACCACACATGAGAAATAAATAAACTCTGTATTATCTAAAGAATTGTATGAGTATTTTGGTAGTTTTACATTACATCAGTTTAGCATGTAACTTAACTACATATCCATCAAATACAATGGATTATTATTTCCAAATAATCAGCCAGGTGTGTGTGTGTGTGTGTGTGTGTAGCAGATGAAGTGACCAAAAACTAAATGAAATTCAACTTTTCTTTTAGTCTTATAATATGGAGAGAGCACCCTCTACGGCAGTGGTTTGCAGATGTTAGGATGCATCAGAATTTTCTGGGTAGCTTATTTAAAAAGACAATTCTATCTAAATACATACAGAACTTGAAACATTTAATTCTGCATGTTCTAAAAATGTTTTTGAATTATGCTAACATTATAAATAATGATTAAATTATAGGGAGTGACTGAGAATCTGTAATTAATACCAGAAAGATATGAAGCAGGAGAAAGAATTTTAGCTGCAACATTCAGTTCCACGTGAAAGAAGTAGAAGTTGTAAACTTCAAATTAAGCAAGCATCAGTTTAAGGATAGAGTAACAATCTTAGTACTTGTTTCTTGGTGTTTCCACTACTTTCTGAAGCATCAAGAGGTAAGAAAACAGATATGAAAAAGGAAAGGAAATACTAAACTTGACCTCCTCTCAGTTCAAATCTTTACGTCTTCAAAAGATTTAAGAAAAAATTTTATCTGATAATGCCTTGGGGGAAAACAAGAGCTAACCAACCTGAGGGGAAGAAACCCTAAGCTGTACACATTTAAATTCTTTCCTTCATTTTTGTTATTGTTGTTGTTGAATTACATGTCTTCTACCTCTAATATATATTTGCTTTGAAGAAAAGATGGCCTGTTTTTAAACTGAGGACTTATTCCTCTACCTCAGAATGCAAGTAAAATGCAAAATGAGGAAAATTAGCACCAATTTTCCTTCCAGGTAACTATGTTTCCTGGCAGAAAGGTGACTCAGCTAGGCCTAAGCTGCCACAGAGAAGCATATTCCAGAAAAGTGACTTTAAATGCTTTTCTCACTCAAAGGAGGAAACAAGTTGGGCAAGTCAAAAATAAAGAGGTGAAATTTTTCATGCACTGATTTTTTTTTTTAGGGATTTTTCATATAGTTAAACAGTTTGCTTCAATGAAGATTGTACAATGCTCTCCCTTGATGTTTTCATTCAGAGGAAAGAATGCACTTTGTTCTCTGATATTAACATTAGTACTAACTATAAACCTGTCTCTCCAAGAGACTCAGGAATTACTTCGTAGAAACACATATTTAGAACCTGAAATTTTATTTGGTATAAATTCAAAAAACTAACTACCAATTAACAATATAAAATTTCTTGACAACCTGTTCTGTATCTGGATTTGAGTAAAATACTATTCTGTATTTCCTATTGCAAAGCAAACATTAAAAATTAAGTATTTACACTAATATACTTATGGTTTCACACCACTATGAGGAATACTCAGGTGACCTAATGTCAATAATAGATTATGTCTCTTATTGAAAACTTTTAGGAAAGATAATTTTGAGAAAAGTGAGCCAGGCTTTTTTAGTGGCTATTTGTATGCTTTTAAAATAAGTGCTATTGATATAATTTTTTACTTTCAAAGTAAGTAGCATATTTTCCCATTAAATGTTGCCACCACATTACTACCTTCTAGTTGTTAAATCTCATTATCCTTACAAAAAATTTAAAATTTTTGATGGTATAATGTCTTCCTGGCTTTTTATTGTAGTTTTCCTCTGTCAAGACACTAACCTATACATATATTTTGGCTTGTTACTTACCGTTTATCCCGCAATGCTTCTGAGTCTTAAGATTTCCCTCTTTATGACAATGTTGGTTTTTCCCCCCCCTCTATAATTCTCCACATATTTGACTGAGGAAGAGTAACCTAAAATTCTAGATTACTAAATTTTGTGGGTGAAATTTTGCTTAATGATTGATTAAGAGATATTTTTATTAACAATTCTGATACTATCTTGGGTAATTCAGTGGACCTATCCCCAGAAAAGAAAATACTATTCTTGGGACTATTTATTCAACAAGTTCATCTTCTTACCATTTTAAACAAATGCTCTCTTTTGATCAGAAGCAGAAGATGGTAAGCATGAAGCCCAATTTACTGATTAGACAGTTATTCAAAACCAGGCTTCTGAGACCAATTCTAAGCGGCCAATGTTTGGAGTAGCCCTCCTGTGGTTTTACAAATGATTGCCCTTAAAATATAAGTTTCTTCAGATGAATCCACATATACCTCAATGAGGTCACAGTTAAAGAGTAACCTTCCAACTCCCCATTCTATTTTAACCAATATCTAAGTGTAAGTTTAGCCACAAAATTAGCTGCACACATAATGTCATGGTGCTGCCAGCTATTTGAAAACATAGAGGGCATTGGCTGGTATCAGTGTGACCAATGGAATTTAGCTTTTAAAACTGATTTTGTGTTTCTGTTTTTACTATGCCTCTTGAAATCTCATTCAAATACATTTTACAATAGCATGGTTGCTACCATATTGTTCTCTACACAATAAGATAAGTACTTCACTTTTTAGAGGAGAGGAGAAAATGTTTTCCTCATATTGATTAAGGTCAATTACTGAAGATCAAGTACTTTTTATTTCAGCATAGATTGTTCCATCTGTCCCATGAACAACATCTTTGGCGAAGAACATCTACAGAAACAAACATTTTGTCGAAATGCCTGAATTTCTCTAGAGAAGAATACATAATTGAATTTTCTCTGTTTCATAAATATTTGAAATTATGATCACAGTTGTGATAAAAGAGATACTCACTTCAATAGGTCCAAATGAGTGTTCGGAAACTCCCCTAACAGCTCACAGGAGAGATTACACTGCACACTTGGATAAACTTTTCTTCCATAAAGGAGTGCAGAGTAAGTTTTCTTATTAAAAATTCGTGCCGAAGATTTTTTTCTTTAAATCTATATATTCTGTACTACTTTAAAAAAAGATATTTATGTATAATTTCTTATTGGAACTTGTTAACAGTCCTCAATCAAGATAAGCATTAGAAATCAATAATATAAAGCTAGTCAAGTTAATATCTATGTTACACAAGTGGATCATTTTATTGTTTCCCACATTTTTCTGTAAAAGGTTATTCTAATCTGTAAAATGTAAGACCTGTCAGGACTTCCAGAATTTTAATTCTTGCTAGACTACTGTGAACAGAAGTCTCAGAACATGGGGAAATATTGACATTTAAAGCTTTATGATTCTTTCAACTTTTAAAAAACAACTTTTCTATCATGCTAATTTTTTTATTGAACAACAGTTTCTGAATACAGAAGATATACTCCCATTAGGCACTTTTATAATTAACTTTAAGTAATTTTTACCTTATTAGATTCCAATTAATTCTTCTGCTTATTAGTATAGTTTTTAGGTATACCACCCAATGTTTGAAAGGTACATATTCAGAATTGATTATTCCCAAAATAATACTTCCAGAGCATGGTCCTCAAACCTTTTAGAAGAATCCCAGTAAAAGAGCTATGAGTCAGAAAGGGTCCCAAACAGGAAACAGAGGACATACTAAAATAAAGATAATTTGAGAAGGGTTTAGCAAGAGATATTATAGATGTTTGGAAAGGTTTATGGAAATCACAAAGAACACTAATATCAGACATGAGATTAAAGGGCCAACGTGAGGGAATGGTTACCAAAACAAGGGAACAATGCATAGTGTAGGCTACCTTGAGAGGAGTTATAACTATAGGAAAAAGGACAAAACAAGTGTGAGGTGATGCCACAGAGAAGCGGTCAGGAAATAAATATCTCAAACTTACTCTTTGCCTGGCCTTCCAATCTGCTAAACTGCACTTCTAAATATGGTAGCCTAGTCACACATGACTTTTGAGCACTTGAAATGTGGTTGTAAGTATAAAACATACAACAGATTTTGCAAATTTAGTATTAAAAATATGTAAAATATTACATTAACAATTTTACATTAATTAAAAATAAACATACTATTTTGGACATATGTGTTGAAGGCACATATTATTAAATATTAACACATTAAACATTTATCAATATATATAAATGTTATATTTAAATAATATATGATATATTATTAATTCTAATTTCACCTATTCTTAATTTTTAAAATGTGCTACTAGAAAATTTAAAATGTTTATGTAATTATTAACATTTAAAAATATATTCATACAATATTTTATCTGATATATAATTTCTCTTGGAAAACACTGAAATAAACCCACCAGAAGGTATAGAATATAGATGTCTGGTGATGTAGTTAATTACAGGACAACCTGTAGGAAGGAGAGTGGATTTGGAGCAACCAACAAAGATATCTGGCTTAGGTTATTAATAACAAAAATTGGCATTAAAAATTATCCTAAGTAAGAGGATTTTTTCTTGGTAATTTCTATTGTAGAATTATTTGTTAGCAAACTTGTAGGGCCGTTCCACATCAGTGAAGACTGGCATCTTTTAAAAATAGCATTGGAGTGAACCAGATAATCAGAAGAGTTGTTTAGAATTGCAAGTTTTAGTTTTTATGCATGTTCCATCTTGCTAAACTCTAACTATAAATTGAAATCTGTATTATGGAAGTATCTTTAGGTCTTTAAGGGACAGCAACAGCAGTCCTGACAAGTATAAACCATAATTAAAATGTTTTTTCAAGATGGTGTTTTGATAAAAACACCTGATACAAAATTTGACTTAACATTTTTTGATAAAAATTATTTGACAAGATATTTGATAAAAAGATCTTGTTGAAAAAATTTTATTTGATTTTAGACTTTTATCTATTTATTAAACAAATATTAAATTTGAGCAACTTTTTATATTCACCCACTGAGCTTATAGTCTAATATTAGGAGAGAGATATTTAGCAAGTAAGTCGGCAGCCGTCCGTCTTGAGAGACGATGGTGTAGCTTCTTAAGAGTCTATCTGCACCGCCGAGAATGGCTGTGCAGTCCGACTCGGGAGTGACACGGTATCTGTCTCCTCCCGTGTTAAATCGACATCCTGCGATGACGCCGGAGTGTCCCCTCCAGTGAAGCTGAAGCTACAGAGCCAGGGCAGGGTGATATGGAGGGTCTGCTGTTGCCCATGCAACAGACCCCCCCTCTCTTCGCAGCTGAAGGATCCAAGGGAAAGACGGAGTCAATACAGCTTGGCTTCAGGTGCGCCGCAGGAGTTGCCGGTGTTGACTACAACGTCAAACCGCCTTAGGGACTCCGGCTCCGGATTTTCTGTCAGGGTTTACTCCCCTAGCCTTTCCCCTGAAGAGGTATGCCGCAAGGCAGCGGAGGTTTTTTGGAGTCAGAGTTTTCCTTCTCTGTAGCAAGTAAGTAAGTAAATAAATAATATTAATTCCATAAAGTTTCATATAATATGAAGGAAGAAAAACAGGCTGTGTATAAACAATGACTGCAGTGTGATATTTTTATATTACTTTTTAAATTAGGATGGTGAATTAATTTTTTCTTGCTGTGTAACAAATTACCATAAATTTAGCAGTATAAACATCACTAGTTCATTATCTTATGGCCCTGTTGGTCAGAAGTCTGGCACCGTGGTTCTCTGCTCAGGGACTCAAAGGCTAAAATCAAGGTGTTGGCTGGGATTCATTTTCGCCTGAAGGCTCTGTGAGAAAATATGCTTTTGTCAGAGAAAAAACATCCAAATCTACAGAGAAATTTTATGAGTTTATTTCAGCCAAAAACTAAGGACATGCCTAGAAGCAAGATCTCAAAGATTTGAAAATGCTCAAGAGAATGGCAGTTTCACAGTTCTTTTTATACACTTAGAATCAAAGGAGGAAAACTTAAGGAAGGTTATAGAAATCCATTGGTGGTAGAGTAAGAAGGTGGGAGAAAGCAAAGTGGGGAAATGGCTAGGACTGGACAAAAAGCAAAATGGAGAGCCTTATACTCCTTTCAAATCGGTGGATATAGGACAGTTACTATTTAACATTAACAGTAAATAAAAATGATATGAGGGCAACAAGATAACAATGAGTTTGGTGGTGTCATGCTTTGGTGCCTCCGGTTGGGCCTTCAGTGGGCCTGGAAAAGAAAATTACTCTGACATTTGAAAGGTATGTTATCCTAGATGCATAAGAACAATGGATAGAGCTGCTTTAAGGTCAAGACTGACCTTTGATAAGGAAGCAATAGGCTTGGGACGTGACTACCCACCATGGCCTGCCTGGTTAGGAATTCATAATCAGATCGTCCTGTGTGGTTCTAATCAGTCACTGAGCTTGTCAGGCTTGCTTTGTGGCCCGCTTCTTGTTCACACTTCCAAACTCATTGCTGCTATTAGCAGAATTCAGTTCCTGGGAGTTGTAGGACTGAGACCCTCTGTTTCATCTCAGGCTGTCAGCTGGGACTACTGTCACCTCACACAGTTTTGCCCGCAGTCTTTGACTTCCTCCATCTTCAAGTCAGCAATAGCATGTGAAATCTTTTTCATGTTTTGAATCTAACTTCTGCTTATCAGCTAGAGAAAATCACTTATTTTGAAAAGGCTCATATGTTTAGGTCAGATCAATCCTGTTAATATCTCTATTTTAAGGTCAACATATTTGGGATTTTGAGTCTATCTCCAAAATCACTTTACAGTAGGAGCTAGATTAAGGTTTGGTTATGTAACTGAAGGAAGGCACATGTGTACACCAGAGCTGGGCGTCGTGAGGGGTTATCTTAGAGTTCTGTCTCCCACAGACTGTCAGAAAGGAAAAAGCCTCTCTGGGAACTATGGCCTGAATGATGAGAAAGAGCCGGCCATAAAAAGGTCTGGGGGAAATCATTATAGCCACAGAGATTGCAAGAGCCAAGATCTGGAGACCAGGAAGAGATTTACTTATTCGAAAAACTAAAAGAGGCCAAAAGGAGAAGGGATTAAGAAATACAAATTGGTAGTTATAGAAGAGTCATGGGGATGTAAAGTACATTATAGGGAATACAGTCAGTAATATTGTAATAACTACAGATGGTGTCAGATGGGTACTAGATTTATTGGGGTGAGTCCATCATAAGTTATATAAATGTCTAATCATGGGGTTGTACACCTGAGACTAATGTAATTTTACATATAGACTATAATTGAAAAATTAAAAATACATATTAAAAAAAAAAACTGAAAGAGGCCAGTAGTACTAGCTTGCAGTATAGGAAAGCATATAGAAATGAGGTCAGAAAAATAAACAGACTTGAGACCAAGAGAAAGAATTTAGAATTCATTCTAATTACAATGGAAATCTATGAAAAGGTTCAAGAGAATGATAGACATTTTCACATGACTAAATATCTCTCCTGTAGCACCTTCACCAAAATATGCACTTGGCAAAATTCTAGTATATGTATTCTTTCCTGGTGTCCACATCATTTTTCCTGATGATTTCTCATACAGAAATCAGATTCTTGTGTTCTTGTCTTAATAAGTGCAAGACATATTGAAATCAATTTCATTGAATTGGTTTTCATAGTTTTGAGTGCTATGATACACTGCTGATTATAGTTTTACAAACGGGTAAAAATAAACAAATGTAGAGAAAAACAGTAGAAATTAATATTTTTTATTTCCTGATTGTATAGTCTTCAGTTAAAATGAAGTTTAGTTCAATTAATACTAGGCAAATTGTTCCTTAAAATCTTTTATATTATATAAGCTTGAGTGAACAAATACAATTTTCTCTTGCGTGAGAAATGCATAAGCTTTATCTAGACTTTGAAAGTCACTGATGCATGAGACTCCTTTATTTGACTTTTGGATAATTACTTGGGTAATTTTCTCTTTTTTTTCTGCACTCAACATGTTGAATCATCTGCATAATATAGTAAGAGCCCGATATTTGAAACAATGTACATTTCAAGTTGGGAATTCCTCAAAAACTGTAAAGGAAAGACACCATTTCAAAACTCTGAGAGGCCCTGAAAGCACAGAGACCATCAAATTCTAGAAGTCTGCAATGGCTATATACATATTTCTATTGTGCAAATGCTGATTTTAAGTACTAAAGTTTACCAGAGAGGCATATAAGGCCTCTTTAGGGCCTCATACTTTCTATGCTTCCCAAATTTCTATGCTCATCCTATATTTCTAGGCTCCAACCTCTTGTTTATATTCCTTGTGTATCTTATTGTTCCATCTTCCTCTTCATTTACTGTCATATGGTTTTAATTACTACATTATCCCCTTTGTAGCATCTTTTAAGCAATCCAACCTATCTAGAAAAAATCCTATCTTGTCAACATTGTACCACTAAGCCAAGCTCTAAACAAAACTGGGAAAAATTATGTTTCACAGTCCTTTAACTTTTCCTTTAAGTCTTGTTGACTTCATTTCAGCACCTTTACTCTATCAAATATCTATAAGTCTTAGGCCTTCTCTTTCTTTTCCAACATTAAAGCTCAGATTAAGCTAGATCATACTGGAAACTTCTCATGTGTATTAAAATTCAAGCAATCAATGAACAGTTTCACATGTACAGGGAGTGTCAGTTTTTTTTCAAAGGACTAAGGGTTTAATCATGAAATGTTCAGAACAATCCTGTTAGGTGCCAATCATGCCCACTGTCCCTTGGAACTGCCCTGCTCAGGATAGGAGCACCAGGTTCTTTGTGATTCTTTGTGCAGATCCAGATACTTATTTGACTAGAGTGGACTGTTGGCTAACTAAGGCCCACCCACAAAAATACCAATTACCTATAAGATTGATAGGTACAAAAAGTTCTGCCCAACTTGGTGAGATAATTCATTAAGCCAATTAGCCTAGCTCCTTCCAGTTTTGTCTGGAGATTTCAGGAAAAATTTCTCAGTGAAAGTGCAAAAGCAGAAAAGTCAGGCCAGTCAGGAAAAAACGGAGCTAGAGGGAAGACCACAAGGTAATGAAAGAAAAAATAACTAGTCTCTAGTACTTTGGTTATCTATTGCTGTATAACAAGTCATATAGAAAATTAGTGCTCTCAATAACAATTTTCTTTTCTTTTTCTTTTTTTTTTCTTCACCCCAATTTTATTTTCTTATGATTCTGAGAGTCAGGAATTAAGGCAGAAATTGCTTGAATAATTTTTTCTGCTCTACTAGGTATTATCTGTCTCATTCATTCATTTACAGTCACCTGGTGGTTGAGCAGAGCTGGAAGTTCTACGCAAGGTTTACTAGAAAATATGGCACTTTGGTACTCTTCCGTGTGAACTCTCCCTCCACGTGGCTGGCTTGAAGTTCTGCAGCATAGTGGTCTCTGGGTAGATGTACTTCTTACATGGTGGCTAGCTTCTAAGAGAGAGCATTCCAACAGGGGAAAAGTAGAGTATATAGATCTCTGGACATGTAGCCATGAAAGTAAGACAGCCATTTTTGTCACACTGTTTGTCAAATTATGTGACAAGCTTAGTCTGAATTCAAGAGGAAGGGAAATAGACTTCATCTCTTTATGAGAGAAGTGTGGCATGAATTTGATTATATCTTTAAGTCACCTATCAGGTTTTTCTTAGAGCCACGTGGCTTTCTACTGAGTTTTTGTACTATGCAAACAGAATGTCCCAATTGACAGAGTTGGGTGGTGATTGGGAGACTGTGGTGTTGTTCATTGCTGCTTAAGTCATGATTTGCTGATACTCACTATGCTTATTAGTAATGTTATGCTTAAATCATGTCCCATATACAGTATCTCTATAGTCTAGGAGTATAAGTAAGGACTTTAGCTTTCTTTAAAGCTCTGCTAGCAATTATTTTCTATGGAATTCCCTTTAAATGTGCTAAAAACTCTTATTAAGTTAATAGAACAATTGAAATGTAAAACTAAAAAAAAATACAAAACAGATCTTTATAAATGGTTTCCTTAAAAATGTGGGCCGAGGATAAAAACATATATCTGGCCTGAGAGTATGAGGTGTAAGAGGATTGAATATGTGTTGCAAAGCAGATATGACAGGGATTAGACATTTATTTGATTGTGCTGCATTAATCAAGTGAGTATACATCTAATACATATGAATAAATTGTTTTCTGATCAATCTGAAATGACAATGGTTTCTCACAGTAAATGCTATTTTGACATTTCATGGCCAGACATACCCTTGGAATGCATATAGCATAAAGCATGTCTCAAGCAATAGTCAGAGTAGAGGTGAATGGAAGGGGGACAAGAGGTACATGGAGTGGCCAAACGAAATGACTTAAGGTGAAAGAGATGCTCCTATTAATTTGTAGGAAATAAAACCCAAGGTACTTGAAGACAAGAGGAAAGTCACAGTAGGGCTAGAAGACCTCTATCTTGGCTTGCTTTATTATTTATTTATTTATTTAAATAACTCTAAGACAGGTTAAGAAACTTACCCAAACTTTTATAATTACTTGGGTACAGCCTTTTGACTTCATGTACCTACCATACTATACATGCAAGTAATAGTTCAGACCTTCCAAACCTCACCTCTGTTTTTGTCACCATTTATAAGATTTACTTTCCTGTGTTTCCTTTTAAGGAACACTTTGTTAATCTTAGACCTATTTGACCTATTTTATGTCAGGTTTTGTCAAACTTTAATCAAGATTATGACTTATTAGTTCTGAGGTTTTATAGTTCACACAAGCTTGTAGGTGATGATGATGCTTGTCTGTGGACCACACTTTGAAAACCGAGGAATTAAGTTATTAGGGTATCAAAATGTGTCCCTAAAATACCAATGGAAATCACCAGGAAATTAATGCTAGGTATAAATACCAAGTGAGTTCTACTTTCCCAGGACAGCCAAATATTTATTTATTCAAGAAATACCCATCTAGAACTTCTAATATGCTAGGTATTGTTCTAGAAAAAGAAAGATAAAATTTTTACTGTCATTTCTGTTATTATAGTAAGACAAATCATCAAATTTGTGCTTACTTTGAAGTCACTTTTGATATGCCCAAGCCAGTTGCTGTCTAATGTACTTTGAACATAGATTTTACATATGTTCAAAGACTCTTTGAAGTAGTTGGAGTAGACTCTTTCACTGTGTCAATGTATTGATCAAGTTCCCAGAATTTAGAAATATTTTTGGAGACTACATTCAGTAAAATGTTGCTCCAAAATAAAATGCTTTACCAATTAAGTGAAAAAACATGTTTTACTTTTAGTCCACAGAGGAAACACAGCTTATATTGTATGGTACTTGAACTTGTTAAATGTGCACAGAATGCTTTGTGTGACCCATGTGGTCTTTTGTGACATAAGCCAGGTCAGGTTGATTTGCCAAATAACAGCTATTGTTGAATGTCAACCAGAAAGACCGAGGTGAATTATTCAGCACTGTCTTTCCTCTTTGCAAGGGCAACAACCACAGCATTTGTTAATCCAATGAAATGCTCACTTGATAATTAACTTGGGAGTTATAGCAAATGTCTAATTGTATCCCTGACAGCAAAAAAGGTGAAGTTTGTTGAGCCTTGAAACTCTCAAGACATCCTTAGTAGGTGTGGCTTTTTAGCTATTGATTGATGTCTGTGATAATAAAAAACAGAGAAAGAAAAGAAAAAGAAAGAAAAAAAAGCAGTCATTCTATTGCAACAGTGATTGCCTCAGCCTCTTCTTCAGTTAATGAAATGTCGAAAGTTCAAGACCTAAGTTATTGGTAAAACTAACAAGATCCAAAAGAATACCACTTGCTGTTATAAAGACTTTAGGATTTAAAGGTTACTCACAATCATGCCATCAGGATTTTGTATGCTTTTACTAGTTCACTATAATTTATTTATTTATGAATATCTTTTTATCACATAAAGTGTAAGCTACTTGTGAGCAAAAACAGTGCCACCTGTTCTCCAGTGTGCCCATATACAATCTTGTTCATTGTCAGTGCTCAGAGCTGCTGGGTAGATAATAATAGGATTCAATCTTCACAATTATTTTCTTTATTAACATTACATTTTCTCTGCTTATGCCAAAAAGGTTTTCTTGGCCCCCTTCTTGGCTTCCTGATAGTGGCTGGATTAGGAAATTAGGCACTCAAAAAACTTTGTATAAATTCCCATTATACACAATTGACTTTTTTAGAAAGACAAAGAAGTGTAGATTACAAAAACTGTCTGAATATCTTCTGAGTAGTCCAAACCCTAACTGTTGGTATTAAAAGTTCAAAAGGAGGCATTAGATTAGAGAATTGAACTCCATCAATATAGGTTTCAGGAGGATCAAAATTTACTCTTCAATTTCCCCTCAATTGCTTATATTCCATGAGACTGAAGAAGTAATATATCTGGATATAACTTTTCAGAGTTTTTTAAAAAAAATTTCTCACATCCCTATGATTATATTATTATATTACTTAATATAATTACCTTATATGGTAATAGGTCTAGGGCATCAAAGGTGCCTTTAAGAAATATTACCCCTGAATATTCTGGCTATAATTAAAATGGTCCTAAATACAGAACCAGGTCTTACAATATTAAAAGATACACCTTATTCTGACCACCTCTGGACCTAACTGCTTGTTGTGTGAAAGTTACAGATTAAGGAGCACCAAGAGCAATCTCTGATGTTCACTGAGCATCACTGCACTCCAGGCATTGCGCTAAGAACTTTACGTGCATCAACTCCTTTAATCTTCATGATAACCCTATGTAGTATATATAATTTTGTACCAGTTTACACATGGGGAGATAGATGTACAGATACATGATAAGAAATTTGTCCAAGGGAACTCAACTAGTACACACAAAGGGGATTCAAACCCAGATTTATCTAACTCTAGAGTCTTTATTCTAACCATTACTATACTGTGTGGCTCCTCCAAATAGCAAATAGAAATAGAAGCATTGCCAGGTCTAAAATCACAGTGTAAAGGCACAAACGTAAAATAAATGTGGTCATAAAATTAGCATAAACCATTTTTCTAATCTTGTAAATATTGTTTTCATGTCTTGAAAAAATTTTTTATAGCAGAGTAGGCTGAGAAGCATTGGGGATTTAATATGGTTCTATATGGACAATCTGCAGCAGAGGTAAAGATAGAATTTATATTTATGGACACCTCAAAAGATATATTTAATATAGTATATTTTCGCAGTATGCAAACCCTATCCTATTGAGAGAGCAATTAACCTAAACCTACTTTCATAACAATAGCAGTGGGGATTTTGAAAAGGAAAACACTACTTCCCATTCTGATTTGAGTCCAACAGATTAGCTTCTGCTTCATGACTTTACATATTTAAATCATAACATAGATGCAATATTTAATTCTATTCTTCACTTGGCTTTCTGTGGTAGCATTTTTCCTTCTTCTGTAGTCTTACAGTTTGCAAAAGTTTTATCTACTTAATGTTGATGTGCATTATACAAACATTTCAATATGGAATTTTCTTTCCTCCTCTATTCTCCCTCTCTCCCTTCCTTCCTCCCTCTCTTTCTCCCTTCCTTCCTTCCTCCCTTTCTTCCTCCCCTTCTTCCTTCCTCCATCCTTCTTCTCCTGTCTCCTTTACTCCTCCTCCTTCTCCTCCTCTCTCATTGTCTTTCTTTCCTTAGGATAAATTATGAGACGTGATAAAAGAAAAATAATGTTTTTGTAACTCTTGAAACTTCTTGTCAAATTATTTACCAAAAATGTTGTACCAGTTTATGCTAAAATCAGCAATGTATAAACCATGTTTTCATCCTTACAAGAATTGCTTATTATAATTTTAAATAGAATGCTTGAACATTAGCAAAAAATCAGCCTTTTGGGGAGGGTTCCTTTCAGAGCTTTTTATCTTTTAAATTGTTAGAGAATAATCTTTTGATAATTAAAAAGTGCTCAATATACTTAAAAAAAAAAAAAAAGATGGACTACCAAAACCAGTTTATATTCCACCAACCATGTCTACTCAAGAGCTATGAGACATGTGGCTATATTGGTGAAAATATCCCTTTTCATTTGTCCACTGAAGAATTTACACTGCTGCCTAAGTTTAGGAAAAGAAATTCCCCAGGGCTAGCTTTTTTTTTTTTTTTTTTTTTTTTTTTAACCACAAGCTGAATTTGCATTTAGAGGTTCCCATTTTCTTGCTCTCGATGTTACCCAATAGATACCACAAAATAACTGGCAGCAGAAAAACTCTTGTGGTTCTAATTATGAGAAGAGCACTAACCTCTAAAGAACATGGTGTGTTCTTACATGCAGAATAATCAGCAACTAGTACTGATTAGGTTTCACACATTTCACCTTTGATGAAGTTCTAGGTGAAAAGGATGATTGATGAGGGTTGAGCACAGTGGAAAACTCAGTTTTTGTAAACAGCATCACCAGTTTTCTAGTCAAAAGTTATCTGTGAATAATGTTTTTCTTTTTTTTTTTTTAATTTGGAGAAACTTTTCTGTCTTGAAAAACTTAGAACCTACAGTTAAATTGTGAGAAAAAGACAATGAACACGAGCAGGGTCTTTATATATATTCACTAATTGTCAATATCTTGTCATATTTGCTCATCTCCTTTTCTATTACATTTTTTTTCTTGCACCAGTTGAGAGTAAGTTGCATCTTATCACTTTACTTACCCCTAAATACTTTAGCATGTATCTCCTAATAATAAGACATTCTGCTACACAACCACGGTATACTTATCACTCTCAGAAAATTTATTATTGATTCAGCACTATTGTCTAACTTATGGTTCATATTCCAATTTCCTTGATTGTCCCAATGACTCCATAACTTTTCCTTTTTTTTAAAATCTAGGGGTCTATCAAGAATCATGTATTTTCTTTAGTCTGCTTTAACCTAGAACAGTTTCTCAGTCTTTTAAACAAACCTCTCATGACATTGACATATTTGCAGATTGCAGACTTCTTCTTACTCAATATTTCAGAATACGACGGTCATAGCAATCTACTTTTGACATCATTTCTCTCTATGTGTCTTTCTTTTAAGTCTTTTTCCCCCATGACTCTGAACTATCCATTATTGATCTAGAAAGCCCCCTTTCTTCTCTTTCATCAGTTTTTGGGATATTTTGTTTTACATTTATGTTTTCCCTTTTCTTTCCTGAACCAACTTTCTTATTCCTTGTATGTACTCATCTGTTTCCTTCAGATAATGCTATTTTTAAACATTGTAATTGGCTTGGTATTACATCTTCTTTCAGACTCTTTAGCACCTCCCATGAAAACTATGTGTGCTCTGCAAAAAAAATTTTTACATATATTTTCTAAAGTGTAATTTAAGTTTTTTTTTAGAGTTATACTTGCTTTTTTCATCTTACCAGCCATCTTTCCTTTATGTAGGTCTCAACTGAAGTTTTTATTTTCTAAGTTGCCCTAACCTAAAAGTTTACTTTTATTAAAACTGTTCATTTAGAGTACATTATGATATTCTTGACTCTTTGGTAGAAAAATACCTTATGTTATACTTCTGGTTCAACATATATGATATTCTATCTATTTTGGTCAACACAAACCTTAGATTTAAAGTTTATAAAAAGGAAAAAAAGATTAACATACCTAAACAAACATACCTGTTGAAAAATGGCATTTGTGTTTTTTTGATTCTTTGAAGATAATGGCATTCTGATTATTTGAAGATAATACTATCAAATACAGTCTCATTGGAGAAAATGTAAGAAAGACCTGGAGTGACTTTACAGATAATTACTCTACTTAGTTTTCAAATGAGGAGTTCAAGAGCCCAAATAATATATATTCCTTGCATTAATATTTTTTAGTAAATATTTTATTTTTCAACTATAGTTGTCCCAATTTTTTCTCCTTTGCTCTCCTCTGCCCAGCCCTCTCCCTACTCCCACAGTCAATCCCCACCCTGTTTTCCATGTCCATGGGTCATTCATACATGTTCCTTGACTAGTCCCTTCTCCTTCTTTTCCTCCTTATCCTCCACTCCCCTCTGCTCTGGTCACTATCAGTCTGTTCCCTGTTTCTATGCCTCTGGTTCTATTTTGTTCATTTGTTGTTTTGTTCATTAGATTCCTGTTATAGGTGAGATCATGTGGTATTTGTCTTCTGCAACCTGGCTTATTTCACTTAGCATAAAGTTCTCCATTTCCATCCATGCTGTAATGAAAAGTAGGATTCCCTTCTTTCTTTCTGCTGCGTAGCATTCCAGTGTGTAAATGTACCACATTTTTTTGATCCACTGATTCACTGATGGACACTTAGGCTGTTTCCAGCACTTGGCTATTGTAAATAGGGATGCTATGTACATAGGGGTGCATAAGTTCTTTGGAACTGGTGATAGGGCTAAGTTCTTCTTTAAATGTTTGGTAAAATTTGCATGTGAAGCTGTCAGGTTCAGGAAGAGCCCAAATAATTAAAGGTTACAATTGGTTGGTGACAGAGGCAGCTTAACCATATTCTGATTCTGAGTTCAGATTTATTTCTTTTGCTCTCATTGTGTTTCAGTTTAATATTTTCTTAGAAATAATATTCAGATATATAGTGGAAATCATTGCAAAGCACTTGGAAATGAGATGCAAGGAAATGTTAAGAGGGCCAGTCACAGCCTCATCAAATGTATCTTCTGATTACTTAAAAAATAGTCTTGCTTTGTTAGCTATAGCTACAAACATAACATTTACTGACTTATTGCTTTGGACTGGGCACTTTTCTTGGTATTTTTCATTTACTCATTTAATCTTTACAATATTCCTAAAAGTTGGTATATTTTATCATCCCCATTTTACAAATGCAAAAACTGAGCCACAGAAAGCCTGAGTAACTTATCTTAGATTACCTATGGATTGTGTCAAAATGAACTGCAAACTCACTCAGGTTCCAAACTTTGTGACATACTGCCTCTCTTGGTCTTCAAACACAACTGCCAATCATTCTCCTTCACAGAAGTATCAATAGAAACTGAGGCATTGTTATGTTTGGGTGATTAATTTATTGTTACCCAGTCATTGAGATGACAATAGCTATCCCAAACTACCTTTGCCTCAAATTGGGCTTTTTCCCAGTATCACAAATGTGCTACAATCTCCATTTTAAAAAGTTTGTTAGAACTCCAACAGGAATTTTACTTAGTTACATTAATTTATCACATTGTTTCATTTGTGAATGTGAATTGGCAAGATGGCTGTCTAGTTTATGTTCTGTCATCTCTGATTTTGGAATTTTCTTTTATCTACAGAGAACTGAGTCACTTGTGTCAGCTACATACAAGATATTAATAACTAATTAACAATCTCATTTCAGAAATGTAAAGCACTAAACTAAACTGTACATTAATGATTAATCATTTTTATTAAGTGCTAAAAGTGTTATTATAGCTACTACTACAAAGTAATTCTTAAAAAGATAATTAAAATTTGAAATAACTTAATTATGGTCAATAACAAAGGGGATAATATAAAACAGAATATTGGCCAAGAGTATAGGTTATGAACTAAATTGTCAGTTAGAATTGAGCTGATAGTGAGATAGATTTTGGGCTGATGACCTTAGTCCTGAGTATTTCAGACACCTCTGGAAAGACAAACTGTAGTTTAATGTACTTGATGAATAATGTATGACACCATAGTAACCCTCCATTGAATTTTAGGCAAGTAGGAAATAATTCTCAAAACATTGGAAAAATTGGTCAGAATTTCATGAAGCTGTGCTTCTGCATGTCTCCTTCTCAGCTATCTGTTGGCTAACAGAAGAGTACCTTAAGATGAGACGAGGCTGAGGGGCTCTTGAGACTCTCTCAAGACTGAAGACTTGAAGTAGCTTTGACATCAACACATACTTTTCCCTGACAAGATGAGAATTGTCACTAATATCTTGGAATGACTACTTATACAAAGACCACTGGTGTCTTTAATAAGATACCCTCTGCTGTTTTTTGGTGGGGGGAAGGGTATAGCTTACACAGCACATAATTATAGTTAGGCCACAATGTAGGTTGGTTAAGACCTTATTTCAATAGCATGCCTTGCTTGAAATATGAAGTACTAGAATCTAACATAGGGAGTGTGCACAGCTGAGCATCTTTCTGTGGAAGAAAACTTGAATGGAGCAAGGAAGAGAGAGTAGTAGTAGGAGAGATAAATGCCAAATACACCATATTTTGATCTTCTGAATGCTACATAAAATTCCAGCATCTTATATCCCATGTCTACCATAAAACAAATTCTGTAGGGAATCTATGCATGAGTCTAAACATGTAAGATGATGTCACAATTTTGTTAAGAAGATTTATTGTTGGAGAGCATCATGATATGTTTGTTATTTGTGGCAGAGTCTGGGGCTATACCCTCACACAAGCATTAAGCAGTTTACTAAATTTGAATAAGTGGTACTTTCAAGCTGGCAGGTACTGTTTCTTAAGAGAAAGGTTATAAAGAAGACAACAGTAAGAACCTGTGTCAAGAAAAGATCAGCAAAGGTTAATGGTTTCTGATAGCAGCATGTTATATTACAGGTCTTAGCAGTGGGGGCCCTGGAACCCTGGGGAAAACTACTACTAGATTAAAAGTTTTATGTTTTAGTTTCAGAAAGGAAAATAGGGTTGAGGAAGGACAAGTGAATGAAAACTCTGAATGTCAATCAGTTTTATTTAAAATAACATTTTTTTTTCATTTATAAATGGAATTGCATAAACTTAGGTTGATATTGCTAACTTGGGATTTGGAGAGCTTCTGCTGTACATCTTCACGATTCCTATGAATGGCATATTTATACATATTTTTGTTGTCCTGAAACTATCTTCTTAGGCAACTGTAAAAGTTGCTCTTTCTTTGGGCCCCACCTTTAGAGCTCACAGTGGCTTAGGACTCAAAGACCTTGGGATGTAGTACTCAACATTTATGGTCCAGATTTTCAACTGCATTATTTTAAGTAGAATTTCTCTGATCCACCTGGGAACCTGAACTATGGATTTACTGTTAAAAAAAAAAAAGAAAAAAGGAAAAAAATTTCAATTCCAATCAACTAATTTACAAATGTATTTTGGAACACATTCCGTTTTTTATTTTAAGTTTTCTTTAGTTTTTATTTATTGATTTTAGAGAGAGAAAGGGAGGTGAGAGAGAGAGAGGGAGAGAAAGAGCGAGACATCAATTTATTGTTCCACTTATTCTTGTATGTGTGTTCCATTTATTTATTTTTGTATGTGCCCTGACTAGAGATTGAACCCACAACCTTGGCGTATGGGGATGACACTCTAACCAACTGAGCCACCAGCCAGGGCGAACATATTCTATTTTTAATCTGAGTGTTTGTAAAATTCTCCTCTGTGTGTTTATGAAAGACAAGTAATATGCTGTTCTCTATCATGTACAGCTATTTTGGGGGACTGTAGATGCTGTTCTTGTTTGGGCCTGTGGAAGGGTGTTTGTTTAAAAACAAGGCTTTCTCTCCTTACTCCTGGCTAACACTGAAGTAATTATATACCTCACTCCTACCATTTGACTTAATCTCTCCCTTTGGATCAAATGAGACAATTTTCATTTTTATGAATTTTCTAAAAGCAAATATTCAAACTACTTATAATTGAATGAAGAGATTTATTACTTTAATTAACCAAAAATGCCCAGAGAAAATTCCAAAAGCTCTCTTAGTCATTCAGATCTCCGCAGACACGCCTTCGCCTGTCACTACTGCTCCACCCTACAGAGCTACAGAGGCCAGCACTGATTCCTCAGTGTGCCCCCAGGGATGGGAGTCAATGCTCCATTGGCACCCTGATGGTGAAATGGCATTTGTGATGTCAATGAATTTCCTGGTATACTTCAATTCTCTTAGATTTTACAAGTTTATGTCTTTATCTCTCTTTCCTTCTATCCGTTAGTTACTTACAACCAGGTAGTTTTTCTTTTTCTCAGTGGCCATCAGATGAAGAGAAGGAAGTGGAGTCAGCCTCTGGCTCTTTCAGGCAACATCAAGAAGTTCATATGCAGTATCAGTCATTATTACCTCATTTGGTTTCTTACGTGGGAAAAAGGGATTAAGAAACACAGATTACATACATTAGCCAGTAGAACAGTGACCTAAGAGAAAATAAATCCCTGTTTCTTATATTCTGTAAGAAGCATTTACAAAGTTTCTGAAGCAACAACTAGTACCAATTCCCTGATTACATGAGCTCAACCCCTAGGGCAAATGAAGGAAAGATGTGCTGATCTAGGTAGTAAGAAAAGAAATTTGAGCTCATACTTGCTTCTTGGACAACTGCATATGATATTCAGATGGCTGTAGTCATGAGAACCATCTTCCTGGACTACTAAAAAAGCTGCATCCCCTCTGGTTTTCTATCTTCAGTTTTCAGTAACTTGAGATTCAGACATACCTGGCACTTAAACTCAGGTCTTTTCCATCTTACATGTGCTTTTGTGGTATATTCTTGCTACTCATCCATTAAGAGGTGGAGTCTTATTTCTCTTCCCCTTAAATCTTGGTTGGCCTGTGACAGTTAATTATGTCCAACAATTAGTAGGTTTTTAGCTACATCATGGGATAATTAGAATTTCTTTGAATCACAGAACCTAACCATACATATTGTGAAGATATATATGCCAAGTTCCAAATAGTTTTATGTACAGTTTGGCCATAGGAATTGGGCCTGAATTAGTGGATTCAGGGCAAATGATGGTTCATGTAGTTGCTAATCCTTCTGATTCAAAGACATTGGGAACAGAGTGTTTCTTATTGTGATTAAGTGTTGGTTTATGAGTTAGAACTAGGCAAACAAAAAGAATGGAAGCTAGAGTAGGAGGGGAGAGTAGGCAAAAATGCAAGCAGGGTGATTTATAAAGATACACAGGAAATAACAGTGACAAGGCCTTGGAATGCTCAAGTCAGAAAAGGAGTTAGAACAAATTCCAATAAATAAGAAAAGAAGAGAGAGGAATAAGAGGAACAGTACTGAAAAGGACACACCATAAAGATGTGTACCCAGGAAATGAGTAATTAAAACAAAAGCCCTCTGACTGAGGCCATCTGTTCTTAAAATAAATTCATTGGATAGAAGGGACTTGTGGGGACTTTAACAATGTTTACAAGTCCTTAAAAATTAAGTGTTTTTACTTTGTGTCTGTTTTATTGTACATGAAAAAATACAATGCCCATCTATGTTAATAGACATTTCAGTATTCTTTATAGAGTTCTGTAGCATAGACTTGGAAGCAGGGTAATAAACCCTTTACTGAGCTCAAGAATCTGGCTATCAGCTAAATTATCATCTTCACATTTATTACATATTTTTGTACTGAGCAATATTTAAAGTGATAAAACTAGACATAGGCCTTGAAACTCAGAATTTTGAAATTTGAGTCAGAATATTAAAGCATTATAGGACTGTTGAAAATATAGAGCAAGCAAACACGCACACACCAAATGCAGTCTTGAAACATAGGCTTAAAAGAAGGACTGTTTTTCCTAACAAGATAATATTAGAGAGAAATTATATGAAACAATCTAAGTGCTGATCCTGTTTGTTTAAAGTTTCTATGGCTCTTATTAAAAGAAAAGGTGAGTACTTAAATAAGGGGACATAGTGACAGCATGAGACCCTAAATAGAAAGGTGGTAGAATGGCAGGAGTGACAGGAATAAAAGGTGACAATTGTTTATTTATTCATTTTCTCATTTATTCCTTCACTCAGAAATTATTGAGTGCTGAAGTTCTATGTCTCATTTTGTTTTCAAATTGGCTGCAACAACATTTCCCATTTCACGTGCTTTTTTGCAATATAATCTTCCTACTCATCCATCAAGAGGTGCAGTCTGTTTTCCTTTTCCTTGAATTGTGGCTGGCCTGTGTCACTTTTTCCAACATATTAGCAGAAGTGATGCTGTGTAACTTCTGAGGCTAGGCTTTAAAATGACCTTCAGCATCCGACTTTGTTTCTTGGAACCCAGCCATTATGCTATAAGGAAGCCCGAGTAACTTCCAAGAGAGACCCATATAAAGAAGAACCAAGTCCCTCAAGTCTCCTGGTTGACAACCCCAGCTGAGCTCCTTGCCTGTCAACTGACAGTCATCTGAGAGAAGCCACCGTATATCTTCTAATTGACCTGGTCTCCCAGATGACACTACATGAAACAAGAATTATCCAATAAGACCACAGGGTCAAGAGAAATTACAAGTCTTTGTTGCTTTAAGCTACTGAGGTCAGGAAAGGTTTGTTAAGCAGCAATACTTAACTGCAAGTGCTTACTATGTACCTGTCATTGGGATAGTTGCAAAAAGACCTACATTCTCTTTCAAGAAAGAAAAATAATTAATAGTCTAGTGGAAGAAACCTATATATTAACTATGCATATTATATGCTAAAAAATTCAATAGCAGCATATCATGTACATAGAGAACACAATGAATTAGGTGATGAATACATTCTCGGTAGTTAGAGAAGACAACTCTAAGAGGAGATAACATTTCCCCAAGGTATTTAAATAAGGTATTTTAGAATGAGAGAATTGCATGTCCAAATATATGGAGGCATGAAGCATTATATATGTATCAGTTAGGACACACTTGATGGACAATATAAGAAAATATTAATCAAACTAGAGTAAGCTAAAAATGGAAGATCTTGGCTTATACACATAAATGGCCTGGGGGAGACTTGACATCTGGTTTGGCTGCACACAGGTTCTCTGATGAAATAATCAGTATCCAAGTCCTTTCCCTCCATCATTTATTTTGCTTTCTCTGTGTGGTTCCAGATGGCTATCAGTAGATTTAGAGGTTAAATAAGTTTTTGGTTTGTGTCTAATATAAAGCTTTAGAGTTTCTTTCCCAAGATTCCTGAAAAAGTAAATAACATAATCACTGGCTCTGGTTGGTTAGTGTTCATTCCTGGAACAAGCACTTGGCCCACTTGCAGGCACTTAGTCTGGGCAGGGGAGAGGGTGTTCTTCCAGAGATAACTTAGAATATGGTTTCCAGGATGTAGAGTGGATATTAAATGCCTACTATAGGATATTTGATACTTGAAACTACTTGAAACTTCTAAAGAGTGAAATGGCTTAAGGATGAAAAAATGACATGAAATGAGGCTTGGAGATATAGGCAGAGAAAGACAATCCAGAGCCTTGTATCTTATGCTAGGAAATTTAATCCTTAACCCGTAGGTGATATGGAGCCATTGAAAGGTTTAAGAAAGAGGAGAGACAAAGCTTGCTTTAAAAAATTGCATCTTTGCATTAGAGAAGATGGTTTGGAAGGAGTAAGGTTGCATTCAGGGCGACTGAATAAGAGACAGTTCAAACAATAGATACAACAGATTCTTGGGAAGTGGAGTCAACTGGATATAGGAATTGATACATGACTGGAGGTGAAGAAAGCTCCAGAACAGTGAACTTCCCTGCAGTTCTACATACATGAGAACTTCTGTTGTATTAGAGAAGACCTGGGATAGAAGGCAGCAAGATGCCCAAGCTAGTTTCTGCTATTTCAACTGGTCCTCAGACTGTAATTGGTTTTTATCTTCTCCCTCTTCCACCACTAATGCTAGATTTTTAAAACCCTTAGCCAACACTTCAGCTGATCTAGGTTGCATGACTAGTTGAGTTGAGGGATCTGAGGCTTAGGCTATTTGCCCTGTGAGGCTGGGATTGCTCCAATTGCCAGTTAGCTGTTATCGCCAGGCGTGCAAGCACCACAACGAACTGTGGTGAATGCTCCAAGTTGCAGATACAGTTCTCTTTGTCTCTATTTTGTAGAAATTCTAACTTCTAAAGAGAATCGGGTTTAAATGTTGCCATTAGTGGAATATCCCCTTTCTTTGCCAGCTGGTCCATTGGCATGAGGAATTTATAGCTTCAGGTTCCATAGAACACTTGCAATATTTCCTTGTGGAAGAATTCCCTCTTATCACCACCCCTCTCAGGGTTAGGACCTCAAATTCAACAAAGCCTGAAACTGCAGGGAAAGAGAACACAAATTTTTCAAGTGCTTTATTGCCGGCAAAGGGCCAATCCCACTATTACCTTTTGGTTATAGTAATCCACTGCACAAGAGTCTCTGTAAACCCCTACCTCAGACCACTTCTCCCCTCATAAAATGTGAGCAGTGAAGTGTGCTGATCAAAGCTCTACCAAACAGCATTTTCCCTCTTTATTTTCCCATAGGGACAACCATGTGTGGAGCTGTAGTACAGAGGCAGGGCTTTTCATCTCACATAAACATATTGAGCTGACTGTGAATAGGCCCAAGATTTCTTTTCCTTTGTGAGGAGGAGTATTCAGGATGTAGCTGTGTGCTGAGGGAGGGTCATTGGTACACAGGTACAATATAGGTAATTGCTGGAGGGATCATGGCCACATATTCATATAACTTATCTGTGTCCTCTAGATCTGTTGAGATCTGACTCCCAGCACACTATTTTCATTATACCATTGATTGGAACCATGTAATCGACAGCCAGCTCACAAAATTTGGTGGCTTTCACAATATCCAGCTCATGTTGGGAAGTTCTGGGTGCATGAGCACATGTGCCCTGGTGAGTGACTCAGTCTCTACTGAAGAAGGTAGTGCCTTGCTTAAAAACCAGAGGGCTCTGTGCTGAGAGTTGCCTATTGAGGCTTGCCAGAGACCTCACAAAGCATCTTTTTCTACCATGATATGTAGCTTTATCATCATTGGCCCATCTGGGACTTTTCTTTAAGCCCACTCAAAATTTTCAGCCTTCTTAGGTATTCCAATGTAAGTCAGAGTAGTAATCTCGTGTGGTATATACTGCCTCCAAAATGTAAGGATTCATGTGCAAGTTGTTTGTTTGATAGATGATCCCAAGAAATAATGCAAAGAGGATGATAAAATGAGATGAGGGACAGAAACCAATAAAGTGTTTATTTTTTAATTAAAAACTTTTATTGAGGTATAATTTTCTTAAGCAAAAAATTCACCATTTAAGTGTATAACTTGATGGTTTTTTAGTGTATTTATAGAGTTGTACTAACATCCCTATAATTTTAGAACATTTTCATCACTCCCAAAAGAAACTTGATTCCAATTAACAGTCATTCCGCATTCCTTACACCTCTCTTTCCACTGCTCAAACCAGTCCTAGGTAACCATCGTCCACTTTCTCTGCCTATGGATTTGACTATTATGGACATTTCAAATAAATGGTATCCTGCACTGTTTGGTCTATTTTTACTGGCTTCATTCATTCAGCACACTGTTTTTAGAGGTTATCCAAGTTATAGCATGTGCCAGAATTGTATTCCTTTTCATTGGTAAACAATATTCTATTGTATGAATATACCACATATTATTTGTCCATTTGTTAGTGGATGGACATTTATTTTCCACTTTTTGATTAATATAATATTCTGCTATGGACATTTTAGTAGAAGTTTTTATGAACATGTTTTCATTTCTTATGTGTCTATACCTAGGAATGGAATTGCTGGGTTACACAATAACTCCATGTTTAACATTAAACATTCAACTGTCAAATTGTTTTTAAGTGCTTGCATCATTTTACATGGCCGCCAACAATGTATGAGGGTTACAACCTATCTGCACTTTTGTCAACACTTGTTATTGTCTGACTTCTTGATTTTAGTCATCCTAGTGACTGTAAATGGTGTCTTATGGTGGTTTTAGTTTGTATTTTCCTAATGACTAATGATAATGTGTATTTTTATGCCCTTAGTGCCCATTCATGTATATTCTATTGAGAAATGTCTATTTAAATGTCTATTGAAAGATTTTGCTCATTTTAAAATTAAGTTATTTGTCTTTTAATGACTGAATTGTAAGTGATTTAAAAATACATTTTAGATAAGATTAGTCTGGAATTACCTCAAAAAACTGAATATGTAACTGCCTTTTGAACCAGCGATTCCACTGCTAGGATTACACCCGAAAAAAACCTAAAACCCTAATTCAAAAAAACTTATGCACCCCTATGTTCATAGCAGCCCTGTTTACAATAACTAAGTACTGGAAACAGCCTAAGTGCCTATCTGTAGATGAGTGAATCAAAAAACTGTGGTACATTTACACAATGGAATACTATGTAGCAGAGAGAAAGAAAGAACTCCTGCCATTAGCAACAACATGGATGGAACTAGAGAGAATTATGCTTAGTGAAATAAGCAGGGCAAAGAAAGCAAAATACCATATGATATCACCTAATACAGGAAACTAAAAAACAACACAAACAAATGAACTAAACAGGACAACGAGTAGAATAGTAGTCAATGGGGTGTGGAAGGGGAGAGAAGAGGGATAAGTAAGGGAAGGGTCTAGTCAAGGAACATGTGTAAATAACTCATGGACATGGACAACGGGGAGGGATATGATTGCGGGAGAAGGAGTGGGCTGGGTGGGGGGGAGCAATGGGGAAAAAATTGGACAACTGTAATTGAAAAACCAAAAAATAAAATAAAAAAAAAAAAAGATTAGCCTCATCAGATAAATGAGGTGAAAGTATTTTCTTCCAATCTGTAGGTTGTTGTATTAGTTAGGATTTTCTAGAGAGATAGTCAAGGTTTTCCAGAGAGAGGGAGAGAGAGAGAAAGAGAGAGGGAATGAGAGAGAGAGAAATTTTCTATGTATATCCACTAAGTAGGGGGTGGACGTGTAGCATAAATAGAAGTATGGAATATCCAAACAGAACTAAAATTGAGATTCCTGAAACAAAGCTGTTGGTTATGCAATTGGCCACTTCCTTCCTCACTGACACAGGGGTTTGCCAGGGAAAATGAGAGGATAAATCCTGTGATAGGGCTGGGAATGATTTCCCCAGAGCTTTCAAATTCAGGCTGTGAGCTCTGGGTCGAGACTTTATAACAGATGCAACCAGACCTACCAAGATGGTTGTGACTGTGAAGCCCTGGATGGTGCACATCATGAGCTGGGAACACTGGCTCTGACCCAGGTTGAAGCAGTAGAGGTTGTGGTGAGGGTGTCTGGAGGGCCCAGGCAGCCTAAGGGAATGGGTCAGTAGGGCAGGTTGCTGGGGTGAATGTTACAGTCTTCACTCTGAAGGCAGTCTGGACACAAAATTCCTTCTTTTCCTAGAAAACTCAGTCTTTTCTCGTAGGGCCTTAAACTGATTGCATAAAGCTCATCCACATTGTGGAGGGCAATATGCTTTACTCAGAGTCTACTGACTTAAGTATTAATTACATCTAAAATATAGCCTCATAGCAACATCTGGATCAGTCTTTTGACCAAACAACACATAAAGTTAACCATCACAATTGTCTTTTCATTCTTTTAGTGGTGACATTAAAAAAACAAAAGCTTTAAAAAAATAAGTTTATCATTTTTTTATCACTTGTATTTTTGGTGTCATATCTAACAAATCATTTCCTAACCTAAGGTCATGAAGATCTACTCACGTTTGCATTTAAGAGTTTTCTAGTTTAGCTTTTTATTTCTATGATCCATTTTGAGTTAATTTTTATGTATGGTATAAAGCAAGAGTCCAATCTCATTTTTTTTTTTTTGCATGTGTATATTCAGTTTTCCCAGCACTGTTTGTTGAAAAGACTGCTTTTTTTCCCATGGAATTTTCTTGGCACCCTTGATAAAAATCAGTTGAGTATATATGTGAGGGTTTGTTGCTGGAATCTCTATTTTAGTCCATTGGTCCTTATATCTATCCTTATTCCAGGACCACACTATCCTGATTATTGTAGCTTTACAGTATGTTTTGAATTAGGAAGTGTGAATCTTTTAATTCGTCGTTACTTTTTCCAGATTATTTTCCCTATTCTAGGTTTCATACATTTCTATACATATTTTAGTATTGTCCTGTCAACTTTTGAAAAAAAAAAAACTGGTTAAGATTTTAAAAGGCTTGTTTTAAATATGTAGAGAAATTTGGGGAGTATTGCTATTTTAACAATAACAAGGCTTCTGATCTATAAATATGAGATATCTTGCTCTTACTTAATCTTCTTTAATTTCTCTCAACTTTTTAAAAGTTTTCAGTGTATACATCTTGCACTTCTATAAATTTATTCCTATTTTATTCATTTTGGTGCTTCTGTAAATTGAATTTTTAAAAAATTATTTTCAGATTGTTTCTTGATAGTAAGTTATAATAGATTTTTTTGTATATTGATCTTGTGTCATACAACCTTCAACTTTGTTATTTCAAATAGTTTTTTTGGGGGGGTGGATTCCTTAGAATTTTTAATATACAAAATCATGTCATTTGCAGTTACAGATATTTTTAATTCTTCTGCTTAATCTGGATTTATTTTCTTTCTTTGACTTGCCTGTTTGTCCCAGCTAGAAACCTCCAATAGAATATTGAATAAAAGTGCCAAACGTAGGCATCATTGTCTTGTTTCTGATATGAAGGATAGAAAACAGTAGGTCTTTTTATTATTAAGTATGATGTCAGCCGTAGTTTTTTTCATACTTTTTACCAGGTGGAGGAAGTGCCCTTATGTTTCTTTTGTCTTTTATTTTTATTAATGTTGTTTATTATATTAATTTACTTTTAGATGTTAAAACAACCTCACATTCCTGGGTAAATGTCACTTGTTCATGGTGTAGAATGTCTTTTAATATTGCCATGTATGGTTTACTAGTATTTTGTTGATGGAAAGTGTTTTTTTATTTTTATGTTTTTGGAAAAATTTATGGATGATCGATATAAATTATGTAAATACTTGGTAGAATTCACCAGTGAAGCCATCTGGGTCTGGGGTTTTCTTTGTGGAGTTTTAAAGTTACTAATGCAATCTCAACCTGTTACAGGTCTGTTCAATCTATTCCCAGTTGAGTAATTATTGAGTCATTATTTTCAGTAATTTGTGTCCTTCTAGGAATTTGTAGATTTCACTTAAGTAATTAAATCACTTGATTTATATTTGTTTATAGTATTATTTTAATATCGTTTTTATTTCTCTAAGATTAGAAGTTTTGTCTTCTCTTTTATTCTCAATTTTAGTAATTCATTATTCTTAGCTAAGGATTTGCCAATTTTATTCATCTTTCAAAGAATCAACTTTTGATTTTGTTGATTTTCTCTGTTGTGCTTGTATTCTTTATTTTATTTATTTTCACTCTAATTTTTATTATTTCCTTTTTTCACTTGCTTTGGATTTAGTTTACTCCTTTTTTTTAGTTCATTTTAAAAAATTATATGTTATTGATTATGCCAACTTTTTCCCTTTGCTCCCCTCTGCCCAGTGCCATCCTTCTCTCCAGCAGTCCCACCCCTCCTTAGTTCATGTCCACGGGTCACGCCTGAATATTCTTTGGCTTCTCCCTCTCTTATACTATTCTTAACATCCCCCCTGTCTATTTTGTACCTAGCAATTATGCTTCTTCATCCCTACACCTTTTCCCCATTTCTCCCCCTTCCCTTCCCAGCTAATAACCCTTCAAATGATCCCCATACCTACAATTCTGTTCTCATTCTGATTGTTTGCTTAATTTGTTTTTGTTTTTGTTTTTATTTTTTGGATTCTGTTATTTATAGTTGTGAGTTTGTTGTCATTTTAACGTTCATAGTTTTGATCTTCTTTCTCTTAAATAAGTCCCTTTAACATTTCATACAATAATAGCTCTGTGGTGATGAACTCCTTTAGCTTTACCTTGTCTGGGAAGCACTTTATCTGTCCTTGCATTCTAAACAGCTTGGTTAGATAGAGTAATCTTGGTTATAGGTCCTTGCCTCTCATCACTTTGAATACTTCCTGCCACTCCCTTCCTGCCTGTAAAGTTTCTTTTGAGAAATCAGCTGATACACTTATAGGCACCCCTTTGCAGTGAACTCTCTGCTTTTTTCTTGCTGCTGTTAAGATTCTCTCTTTATCTTGGACCTTTGACATGATAATTATAATGTGTCTTGGTGGGGTCCTCTTTGGGTCTAGCTTGTTTGAGACTCTTTGTGCTTCCTGAACTTGCATGTCTATTTCCTTCACCAAATTTGGGAAGTTTTCCTTCATTATTTTTTCACATAAGTTTTCAATTTCTTGCTCTTTCCCTTCTCCTCTGGCACTCCTATAATTAGGATGTTGGCATGTTTAAAGTCTCAGAGGTTC
Source organism: Furipterus horrens (assembly GCF_987537825.1). Lineage (NCBI taxonomy): Eukaryota > Metazoa > Chordata > Mammalia > Chiroptera > Furipteridae > Furipterus > Furipterus horrens. The sequence continues at coordinate 121,254,732 of NW_028327172.1, read as the reverse complement.
CTAAGCCTCTCCTTATTTTTTTCAATTCTTGTTTCCTCATTCTGTACTGGTTGACTATTTATTTCTTCCTTATGTTTCAAATTGTTGATTTGAGCCCCAGCTTCTTTCCCTTCACAATTGGTTTTGTGTGAATTTTCCTTTATTTCACTTAGCTTAGCCTTCATTTCTTCCATTATGCGTTTGTTGTACTTAATTTTATCTCTCAAATCTGTGAACATCATTATCACCAATGTGTTGAACTCTACATCTGTTGGGTTGGCTATATCCTTGTCATTTAGTTCTCCCACTGGAACCTTGATCTGCTCCCTCTTTTGTGCCATACTTCTCTGCCTCCTCAACTTGACCTCCTGTGTTTTCTTGTGTTTAAGTAGGGCTGTCACACCTGTTATGTTGTAAGGGGTGGAACCTTAAAAATTTGTCAGTGCGAGGTGACCCATTTCACCACATTGTGGTGCTTTTTGTGAGGGAGGGGTCTGAGAGGGAACAATGCCACTTGCTCAGCACTCACCCATTTTCCAGGCACTTCTCCTGCCTCCAGTATGGGGCTGGTACCCCTCTAGCTATTGCCCTGGTTGTGGTTCCCAGAGTGGGTGGGTTTGTGGACATTCTAGGACTGTGGGGGCCTCTAAACAAATGGACTCTGCTGAGAGACCAGCAGGTTCTTTCTCTGCCTCAACCCCCACTGGTTTCACAGTAAGAAGCAATGAGGCTTTATTTTCCCTGATGCTGGAGCTGTAAGCTACACAGCCTGGTCTAAGGCTGGGATCGCTCCCCAGGTGTCCCTCCCTACTTTTATGCATGACTGTGCTTTCAGCTGGCTGACCACAGCCGTTGCCTTGCTGCTGCCTTTCTTCTGTTGCCACCACCATCACTACCACCACTGCCACACTGCATCCTCTCCGCCCTTCCTACCTGTCTGGTTGAGTAATGCCTCTTTATATTTTTGTTTGTTAGACTTCCATGCAGTTCAGTTTTCTGGTAGTTCTGGTTGTTTTTAGTTTTGAGGTAGTCATATTTCTTCTTATTGTTGTAGAGGCTAGAAAAGCATGTCTACCTATGCCTCCATCTTGACTAGAAGTCTTTTTCTAATTTTCTTACACTGGGGTTTAAGTTCTTGATTTGAGATCTTTCTTCTTTTTAAGAATAGGTGTTTACAGCTATATATTTCTCTACAAGAACTGTTTTAGTTACATCTCATAAAAGTTTAATTCTCAAGCAAATTATCACCAATGGTAAGTGGACCTTAATCCATGGGGGACTCTTGGAGACTTTCTGAAACACACTGTTTAGAATTTATCCCACTTAAGGACTGAGGGAATGTTTACCAGTTCTCACCAGTTACTAGTTGATGGTTGCTCTGGGAAGACATTAATTACCTGGTACTTCTGGCTTTTCCCACACTCTAGTGACTATAATGAGAGCCTTCAAGCAGACACTGCAATAGTGGCAGTTAAAAGACAGGTCTATATGCACATAAATGGAAAATGATAAGGTACCCCGTGTAAGGTACCAAGAGCATCTGCATTACACATCAAGTGTTGTGACTTTATTAATGGCAGAGTTGCAAGGCACAGTGGCTTGTCCTTTACCTTAGAGTGCACAAGGACATTTCCCAACATATGTTATATCATTGGTTCCCTAAAAATTTTCAAAATATGTGGCAGGTCCTAAATCTTTGTGGCTTTTATTTCTTATTCTGGCATGAAAGATCTTAACTGTGGCAACTGGGCTACTTAGTACTTCCTGTTCATCATAATGTCATTAATATAGTAGACCAGCATAATGTTCTGCAGAATGTCAAGATGATCCACTCCCTTTGTACTACATTTTGAAAGAAAACAGGAAAAATAATATAACCCTGGGACAAGGCAGTGAGTGTGTATAATTGTCTCTCCTGCATGTAAGTGAATTTTTTTTGATCCTCATTATTGATGGAGACTGCAAAGAACATCTTCACCAGATTAATAATAGCTGCATACCAAGTGACACCATTTGATCAACAAGGAGTGTCAGGAAGTCCCAGTAAAGATACCATATTTCATACAGACACACATTGTGGTTCTTATTTACTAATTTCATGATAATCAACCATCATCTAAAATGATGTTAACTAGACAGCGATATGAGGACCATTATACCTGTGTCTTTATGTCTTGATTACAGTATTCACTTTGCATTTTCATATGAATTGTGGTATTGCTTCGGATTTTCTATCTTGATTGGGCAGGGTAGTTTCAAAGCCTTATCCTTGCCCTTTCATACAATAATGGCTCTTCTTACATAATTCAGTGAACCATGTGAACTTCTGTGAGCTGCTGAATATATGCATCCCAATTATACACTCAGGGACAGAGGAAATAACAACAGGATGAGTCTATGAACCATTGTGTGATAATGTTTGGTCAGAATTCATCTGACCTTCAAAAGCTTCATTCTAACAAGAGTAGCAGGGCATGAGGGCATTTCATGTCTCCTTATATCTGTGTCATCCCAGAAGTATATCTAAAAGTCCTTGAAATGTTAGAGTGCTTCTCTTTTTCCAGTGCACAATTTATTCTGGTAAATGGCCACAGGTCTTTTTGGTAGTAAGTTGGGGAATGCTTATTGCATATGCTTATTGTGGCAGTATATACCATATACTTTTATTAAGTAGATCTTTAAGGATCTTTCTTTTTAAATTTCATGTTTTTTAAGTATATTTTATTGATTATGTTGTTACACTAGTCACAAATTTTTTCCTTTTGCTCCTCTCTGCCCAGTACCCTCCTTCCCTCCAGCAATCTCACCCCTCCTCCTTAGTTCATGTCCATGGGTCATGCATATAGGTTCTTTGGCTTCACCCTTTCCTATACTATTCTTAACCTCCCCCTGTCTATTTTGTACCAACCAAATATGCTTCTTAATCTCTGTACCATTTCCCCATTTCTCTCCCTTCCCCCTCCCAGCTGATAACCCTCCAAATGATCCCCATACTTATGATTCTGTTCCTATTCTGGATTTCTTAGTTGGATTTTGTTTTTATTTTTTAGATTCAGTTGTTGATAGTTGTGAGTTTGTCATTTTAGTGTTCACAGTTTTGATCTTCTTTTTCTTAAATAATTCCCTTTAACATTTCATATAATAATGATTTGGTGATGGTGAACTCCTTTAGCTTTACTTTGTCTGGGAAGCCCTTTCTCTGCCCTCCCATTCTAAATGATAGCTTTTCTGGATAGAGTGATCTTGGTTGTAGGTCCTTGGTTTTCATCACATTGAATACTTCTTGCCAGTCCCTTCTGGCCTGCAAAGCTTCTTTTGAGAAATCAGCTGATACTTTTATAGGGACCCCTTTGTAGGTAACTCTCTGCTTTTCTCTTGCTGCTTTTAATATTCTCTCTTTATCTCAAAGCTTTGGCATTTCAATTATGATGCATCTTGGTGTGGTCCTCTTTGAGTCTAACTTGTTTGGGACTCTCTGTGCTTCCTGGATTTATATGTCTATTTCCTTCACCAAATTTGGAAAGTTTTCCTTCATTATTCTTTCACATAAGCTTTAAATTTCTTGCTCTTCCTTTTCTCCTTCTGACACCTCTATGATTTGAATGTGGCACATTTAATGCTGTTCCAGAGGTTCCTAAGCCTCTCCTTATTTTTTTCAATTTTTGTTTCCTCATTTTGTTCTGGTTCACTGTTTATGTCTTCCTTATGTTCCAAATCATTGATTTGTATCCCAGTTTCCTTCCCTTCACCATTGGTTTTGTGTGGATTTTCCTTCATTTCATTAGCATAGCCTTCACTTCTTTCTTTATGCGTTTGCTGTACTTAAGCATATCTGTCAAGCCTGTGAACATCTCTATCACCAGTGTTTTGAACTCTACATCTGTTAGGTTGGCTATCTCCTCGTCGCTTAGTTCTCCCACTGGAACCTTGATCCGTTCTCTCTTTTGGGTCATACTTCTCTGTCTCCTCATCTTGACAGGCTCCTGTGTTTGTTTGCCTTTGTGTCTAAGGTAGAGCTGTTGTACCTGTCTGGATGAGTATTTCTTCTTTATATCTTTGTTTGTTGGACTTGCATGCAGCTCGATTTTCTGGAACTTTTGGTTGTCTCTAGTTTTAAGAATGTTGTATTCCTTCTTATTTGTGGAGGGAGATGCAGCATGTCTGTCTAGGCCTCCATCTTGGCCAGACTAGGGATCTTTCTTTAGGGAAGGCTATTCTCTTCTTAAATGATTGGCTCTTTGAGAATAGGATTCCATCTTAGAGCTGGTTGAATAATTGTGTTTTTCCACCTTGGAGGTTGATATCAGCCTCTGCTTGCCATCCCTTGATTTTTGTCTGTATTCAACTGCCCATCTATCTTACTCTTAGGGACTCCACTGTCAAGGTTCTCTGATTGCCATTTTGGACTTGATGCTCATTATGCATAATCACTTCCACCTTGCTTATGACTATTAAATGCTACCACCTGGTACCTGATTTTTTTGAATTCTATTACCTCCATTGACACAAAGGAAACAAGTCCCACTGTGGCATCATTTTCTACTATATCTCCTGACCTACAGAGAGGAACTACCATAAAAATTCTCAGAGATATACTCGAATTTCATTAAAAGTTTATTCCTTATTGTCTTATTAAAAGGGGTATCCTTTGGGACCCCCTGGAAAACATGGTTAGGATGAGTTTTCTCTCCCACTATTCTGAGCCTTCCAAATCCTTTCCCAATATTCTGCCAAGGGAACTCTGGTAGCTCCATATTTTTTACTCTAGGTCATAGTTGTGACTAGTTTCAAGGAAACATCCCAGCTCCGACTTAGGACTCGTGGCAGGTATTCTTACTGAGAAATTAAATCCTGAGTCATGGAAAAGTTCTTCGATTTCAATGACTCTCCCCTATTGAGGTATATATACTGCCTTCCCATCTGAATTCTCAAAATCCACTCACACATTCTTCTAATTCCTGACAGTACATATAAGCCAGTATTACATTTTCTGTAAAAAAGCTATTTCCTTCTGGAACAAGAACTGCTGTTCCCAACTCAGTGAATGTGGAATCATTGGTTTGTATACTATAAGGGAAGGTGACAGTGGGTCTTAAGGAGGCAATATCCTATTGCCAGAAATCTGCCTCAGGTGAAGTCTTCACAAGATCTTCAGGTAAGGACAATATAATGTTAATTACCCCATATCATGCAGTCCAATGATTTTCCTTTCCCTTATACTTCATCAAATCTACTGTGGGTGAGAGTCTTAGTAATTGAATATGGTATAGCATGCTAGATTTTTAAAATCACATCCTGCTTACCTCTCATAATTGAATTATTGGTATCCTCTGAATAAAGGTAACGCAGCTATAGAATCTCATTATGAGGGTTCGCTCTACAGGATCATTTCTGGCATGAAATGCCTTTGGGTTGCCTTATGAACAGTTTCTGAGACAACTTGGATTCAGGTAGTTTATTTAGTTTATTTGGAATGTGATCCCACAAAGCATGAATGGCCAAGTAAGGAGAGTGAGAAAACAAAAGAGGAAGATCCAACATAATAGAACTTTATTGAGGTCAGTGCCCTGGACAACAGAGGACCTTTGATAAGAACAAAGAATGCCTCCAGGAATTAGCCATCTAAAAGATGGAAGTCTGGAGTATTTATCTACTGACTTTCCCACTGTGGGCTGGTCTTGTTTAAGTGAGCAAGCCAACTCCTATGACATTATAGAAGGCCCTGGGGATAGGACATGGAAAGACATGAAGTAGCTGGTAGGCAAGGTGGGAGTTTGACGGCAGGAGCTGAATTGAAATTGTCCATAATGACCATGGCAGACTACAACCAAGATATGCAGGTGAAGATGTAGGACTTAGGAAGGAGGTTGAGGCTGGAAATACAGATGTGCAAATATTGTAGAGGTGATATTGAAAACATAAGAACAAATGAGATAATCATTTGTGTGGAACACAAAAGAACACCTATTTTTAAGAGGACAAGGGAAAATATTTCAGGAAAGAAGACTAGGAATGGATCTGTGATATATGAGAATCAAGAGAGAATGGTATCATGGAAAGGAGAAGAGAAATTTCTCAAAGGAGAAAGTGGCCATCATCTTGAAATACCATAGAGGAATCTAAAAAAATAAGTATTAGGACACATTCTCTGTTAACTATCAGTAAATTGATCATCTTGACCATTGTCTTTGTAGATTCCAGTAAGGTGGCAAAGATAGAAGCCAGATTACAGCGGGTTAATAAATAAGATGAGGGGGAGTTCAGACACTGAATATGGCAACATTTTCAAGGCGATTCACAGAGAAGCAAAGTAGAGGTACCGTATTCAGGATTAACAGTAAAGAGGGATATTCCTGAGTTGGTGTTTAGGTTTCAAAGCTACAAATGACTCACCTCAAAGATTACTTTTCTTTCTTAAACTCACTCAGTTGACTAATTCTTTATGGAGGAGTTCATAAGCCAGTTAATAGGAGCCTGAGTTGCTTTAGGAAATGCCATTCTTTTATTTATCCCACCACATCCTCCTACAAAAGGAGAGACTTAGGTTACAACTTGGTTGTGTTCTTCTCTAACCACCAGAGTTTGAGTGAGGACTGGGCTTCTCTAGAGCCTGGAAACAGGATGAAAAAGTGATTAAAATAAACACAAACTTGTTTACCTCTTCACAGGAAATTTCCCACAACATATTAAAATGCAAACAAAGAGCTCAAATTCAAGAAAGGGGTACAAATGTTGAATTTCTCCTAATCCATGAAAGCCAACTTTTCTCTCTCTCTCTCTCTCTCTCTCTCTCTCTCTTTTTTTTACAGTAAAAAGCTCTGAAAAAAGAAAATTAGCCAAATGCACCACTGTTTACTGTGGCTGCCAGCTTTTCAGCATCTGGTCACATTGTTCTGCTGATTTACCCCCATATTATAGGCAGGCAGGAGCTTGAAATTCCTTGCTGAAGCGGAAGGCGTCTGTGCAGATGCATATCATATCATATCATAGGCAGTGTGACTCACACCATGAGGCTGGGAATCTTGGGAGTTGAATTGAGGACAAAATGGGAGGGAGTTCCCTTCCCTAGGCTGGTCTCCAAGAACTCACTCTTCACACACTCCATTTTAATGTAAACTTGCTGCTTGGCTAGAGTGCCTGATGGAGAGAGATTAGGAGACCTATGGGAAAAGTTAGCACTTGTTGCTTTCTTTCTTTCTTGACTAGCTTTCTTGACTTTGTGCTTTTTTTGTGCTTTTATTGTTGTTTTCTCACAAGTTCCACATTTATATAAATTTCATAGCTAAGATTGATGATGTTGATAATACTACTTAGAATGTGTAGGGCAATATTATTTGGGTGTCCAAAGAACTATGTGGCTCTTAATCCTTGGAACAGTTGTTAGGAGACATTAGTAGATAACTTGGGAACTGTGACTGATATATCTGGGTAGGTAGCTTTCCCTCCTCCATTTCTCCCTCTACTCTTCCCCTCCTCTCCTTTCTTCTTCTCTCCCTTTCCATTCTTTCTTTCCTTCTTCCTTCTAAATGGTCGTGTCTTCACTGACAGCCTGCTTTTATCACAGGGTTATTATGAGATTAAATAACATATAAGAAAATATTTTAAAATTTATAAAGCCCTATGGTGTTATTTGTGCTATTTTGGAATAAGGATCAAAGATGATATCACTAATAGAAACAAAGCAGTTGGCTCTCATAAATATTTCTTTCTTTTCTCCAGTGTTTGACACTGTACTAGAAGTAATAGTGGACTTGTATAATTTTTTTAACTAATTGATTGACAACAGTAGTCATATTTTTGTCTCAATTTTACCTGTATCAGACCTTGTGTGTGTATATGTATCTATATCTATCACAGAATTTTAGGATTAATAGCCATAAATTATATCAGTTTCCTCAAACTCTTCACCCATTTGCTGATGCCACAATGATTTGCAAAGTTTGGCTATAACCTCTCTTCTTGGTGTCATCTTCCTTACTTAGCAGATTTCAGATCTGCATCTGTTTTTGTTTCTGACCAAATGGGCTAGTCTATTTCCCTGAAGTCCAGAACTAGTGGAGCAGCCTTTAAGCTTCCCTGGGATCATAGTAGCTGCTTTTCATATGTTGCTGAACATTCAATGAGTAAAATATTAGTGCTTCCTATACACCCACTGGTCTTGACCTAAAATCAAATCATAAATGGAGTATTATTTAAAGGATGATAATCTTCATGCAACATCACTCCAGCAATAAAGCTCAAAACCCCTTGAACAAAATTCTGCTATATAGCCAGGAATGCCATGGTTAGGTTCCAGCTTAAATGTCTAGCATTTGTAACTTTAAGCAGAGAAGTTGCTTCTTATTTGATATTAAAGAGGAAAAGAGAAAAAAGAGTCTTTCTCCCTCTCCCCCAATTTAAGCAGGACCATGGGACTCTATCACCACCACCCTGCAATCAGTTTAAGGTTTTATTGTTTAATTACTTCATGGTCAATGTTGTATATGATGCAATATACTTTTCGGATATTAGGTACTATCAGTGATTAGATATAAAATGAAGCATAGAGCTAAGTCTTTATTTCTAAGAGGATGGCTGCAGATGCTAATTTAAATGTACAGAGATAAAAACACCGGCCCATGGAAAGCTAAGCAGAGCACCAGGGAGGCCATTGCAAGTTAGGGGGACACTTTATATTACGCTGTACACCTCCCTTTCCAGCTCTCAAGACCTAGCAGTGGTTGTTTATGACAGATAACTTATAATTTGTTATTGTTTTCATTTTCCTTTGTCAAGTTTTTGGATTTTTATTTCTGCTAGCAAATTTTTAAAAATTACCTAAATTACTGGACAGCTCTTCCTCTAAGGGAAGCAAAAACTTGAATTAAAAATTAGCTGTTGCTTCTGAGACTTAGAATTGTAGAAGTTTTATGTCCTTTTGTGGAGATATGGCAGCAGATCCTTGTCATAATTTTCCTTTTGTGCACTGGCCCAGATTACTCTCAGAGTTAAACTGAGAATTGTTAAGGAAGAAAGGAGGAGTGGCCAACAGAGGTGCTGTATTTCATTTCAATGGAAGCCTCTTAATATAATGCATACTTAATTCTTACAGAACTCACTCATCCTAGGTGCCATTCTAATTTCTCCCTTCCTTCCTTCCTTCCTTCCTTCCTCCCTCCCACCCCCCCTTTCTTTCTTTCTTTCTTTCTTTCTTTCTTTCTTTCTTTCTTTCTTTCTTTCTTTCTTTCTTTCTTTCTTTCTTTCTTTCTTTCCTTCTCTCTCTCTCTCTCTCTCTCTCTCTCTCTCTCTCTCTCTCTCTCTCTCTCTCTCTCTTTCTTTTTTTGTCTCTCTCTCTCTCTTTTATTGCACCATTTTCCCCATTTCATTAGCACTGGAATGTTTTTTTGAACTTGTCCAAGGTCATATTTTATATCTGATTGTCTGGGTTTAAGAAATATCTATTTATTGATGGCTAAGGCTCTTTGATCATAAATAAGCAGAGATTCTCAAGAAGGTAAAGTGATTTAACTATATTTATGGAGAGGGCAAGAATTATGGAGAACATGGCAGGTAGAAGTATATGCTGCCAATTTTTTTTCCAGAAGCTCCTATGGTACAGGGAAGGTAATGTGATTATTTTCTAAGTCTTCTGTTATTGCAGTTGTATGTATTATAGTCAAGTCTTTTCTTACTTTTTGCAATCTCATGTTTTTCTTTCCCCTTCCTCTGCTCAAACATAGGTTTCCTGCTGATGAAACAACACACAATACTATATTAGGAGACCAAAAGTGAGCATTCTGTCTTTTAAAAGTCTGGCTTAAGACTAGTGATGTGCTAGGGAATGTTTAATGACTGGCTCTCTGGGTAAAAAGTCCTGATTTGTAATATTTGCTGATTTTCACTCTGTAAAACTCTCACCAAGTCTGATTTCAAGCTACCAATGTGATGTCACTGAATGCAGAGTTGGGAAGGACTATACATAATCAGCTTTTGTGATCTGGTGCTAGCTGGCTCTAGCACACTGCTGAAAATATATTAAGTCCTAAGAACACGGCTTGGAACATAGTGTATTCTAAATGTATGTGTCTTTTTATCAAACATTATTAATTACTTGTGTGATTATTATTGCCCTCTCTCTCTCTCTCTGCCTCTTCTTTTATGTATGTAAGTATGCATGCATCAGTAATGTGCTTAAAAACTCGAAAATAAATTCTTGATTTGCATCATTTTCCCCAGTTTCCATGTAAGTACGTGTACATGTTAAGTATGTGATTTAAAGCTACCAGTGAATATACACTGGTTTGCAACATTCCTGATTTAAGTCTGTCCATTCGAGACAGGAGTAAGCTGCTCCAGCACACAAGTATTTTCAGAGTTGGTTTTGAAGTATGTCTGTATTGTCACCAGGATTTTGTTCACAAACATTGAAAGAACATGTTGAAATTTTTAGGTTCTGTGCAAATAAACATTTTTTCTTCTGAATAATAGCTGATAAATGACTATTTTCTGTTTCTTTTACCCACCTCTTCCATTTTTCTTTATTTGCATGATTTTAAATCTCAATTTACCAAACATTTTTTCCTTTAAAACTTTTATTTATCTTTTATTAAAGTATAGCTGACATAAAATATTAATTAGTTTCAGGTGTACAACATAGTGATTTGACATTTATATACCTTATGATGTAATCACTTTCATAAGTCTAGTAACTATCCATAACCATACAAAGTTATTACATTATTATTGACTATATTCCCTGTGTTATATATTATATCCCCATAATTTATTTATTTTATTATTGGAAGTTTGTACCTCTCATTCCCCCTTCACCTTTTTTTACCCATACACTCACCCTCTCCTCTCTGTCAATTATTCTTTTGTTCCCTGTATTTGCTATGAGTCTCTTCATGTCTTATTTTGTTTGTTCATTTGTTTTTTTGTGTTTTTTTTTCTTTTTTAGATTCCACATATAAGTGAAATCATATGGTATTTGTTGTTCTCTGACTTAGTTCACTTTGCACAGTACTCTCTAGGTGCATACATATTGTCACGATTGACAAGACTTCATTCTTTTTTATGACTGAATAATACATTATATATTATAGCTTCTTTATTTATTCATCTATCAGTGGGCACCTAGATTACTTCCATATCTTGGGTATTATAAATAATGCTTCAACAAACATAGGGGTCCTTATATTCTTTTGAATTAGTGGTTTTGTTTCTTTGGATAAAGACTCAGTAGTGAGATTGCTGGGTTGTATGGTAGGTCTATTTTTAACTTTTTTGAGAAATTTTCCATAGTTACTGCACCAACTTACATTCATAGCAAATATGTACAAGGGTTTTCTTTTCTCCATATCCTCGCCAACATTTGTTGTTCATTGAGTTTTTGATAAGTCATTTTTAACAGGTGTGAGGTGATATCTCATTGTGATTTTTATTTACATTTTCCTAATTATTAATGATGCTGACTATCTTTCAGATATCTGTTGACTACAAGTAGATTTTAGAACAAAATCTTATATTACATAACTCATCTGACACTTCTTAGAAAGCCATATAAACTTAGAACCTTGGATTTAAACTTATGTATTTAGAAATTAGATTGATGTTCTGGATCTTAATAGTTACTAGTCTTGTAATTGTGAACAAATCCCAAGTCAAAGATAATGAGAAATATCTGAAAGAGTAGCTGTGAGAAATGAAGAAGGATGTCACAAATTGTGCATATTTAAATATATGGCATGTTTTTACTGTCTCAAGGATGAATATTATGTCTAATTTCATATTTATTTATACATGAGGGTAGTGGATGGATGGATGGTATAGATTTTTAGTGCCATGAATACAAATGAAGGAAGAAATCATTAAGCTTAGGATAGTTTGAAGAGAAACTAATACTATAGAAAATAGTTAGAACAGATAGAAAAGATTTGAGAGGGCATCCTACATAGAAGGAGTACATAAATAAAGTGACAGAGTGGAAATAAAGTCAGTAATATTCAGGGGGAACATTCATTCAACACATACTCTATGCTTGCTATACAACGGGGGGACCTAAAGAAACTGAAATTATCTTCTAGAGGGTGGGCTCCTTGTAGTACAGGCTTACCCTGCTAGGCGAGTATTCTAGGAAACCATCTGTATCAGTGTACCAGCTGGTGTTGTTGTGAGAGGCTGCCTTTGGCTTCAATGAATTTTTTGAAGACTCTTTCAACACATTGCCCATTTCATGATGGGTGACTTACAAGCCCACCTGCCCACACCATGCTGAGTGTTCAGCAATTTTTGACCAAAAACTGCATGACCCTTATGATCTACCCTATCTATTCACCTGAGCAACTTTTTTTGTTTTTGTTTTCCTGGATGAAAAAAATCCTCAAAGGGAAACATTTTGCCAATGGGGAAGAGGTAAAACAAACAAACAAACAAAAATGGCAGAAGCACTAAAAGGCATCAAAACTGAAAAGTTCAAAAACTGTTTTGAGCAGAGGAAAAAAATCTTAATAGGTGTATTGCATCAAATGGAAAGTACTTTGAAGTCGACTAAAGTTTAAACATGTAATAATAAATATACAACTTGTCATAAATAAATTCCAGACACTGCACTTGATGCTATAACTGTAAAGCACAAGACAGAATTCCTATGTTCACAGGCTCTGAATCAAGAAAGAGAAGACACATTAGATTGAAGATGATTTGAAAAAAGTACAATTAAATTTTGTTGGGTAAATCGAAGTAATTTGGTGGAAGAATGCAGTGTTCGTAATTATCAGATACATAAGTCACTTGAGAATTGTTAGTAGGTGAATGACAACTAAAATAGTATTTGGTAACAATCACTTTAGTTGAGATATGCAGAATAGATTAAGAGGTTGAAGAGAGGGAGAGATAAGAGAATATTGAAATACTTAGAAATGAAGAGGTTGATTTGAGATGGACAACACTTGGTCCCTGATTGTACATTAAGAAGAAAAAGAATGAATCAAAGTTTTAGAAAATTGGTTGGTGAATTTTTCTTTAAAAAACCAGATAGTAAATATTTTAACTTTATAGGTTATATTCTCTGTTCTGCCACTGTAGACAGAAAGCAGCCATAGACAGTATAAAAACAAATGAGCACCCCCAAGTTCCAATAAAACTGGCTGTAGTTATTCAATCCCTGGTTTAAAGTATAGAGAAAATGATAAGGGTCATTGTTTGGGAGAGAGGATTACAATTTGTTATGAATATGCCAGGTGTAGGTGATGAAAGGGAAATCTAGGGGGAAATATGGAAATTCAGGATTGGATTTTGGCTGAGAGCTCAAGTTTGCATTCAGATTTCAGTTATTCAGTGTTAAAGAAAGAAGGTAACTGTGCTTTTAGGGTCAAGTCAAGATCACAGAAACTGGAAGAAATCTAGTGCAAAGAATTGAAGGAGCTAAGGACACAAACAGGGGACAACCAGAGATTAGGAGTAGCATTTGACTAGGATTCTAAACAGTGGCTAGGATGCTGGTGGTGTTTCTGGAGTTCAGGGGTGGGTGAAGTTACAATAATGGTCCTTAGTGAATGGCATTTCTCTGTGTCTAAACCCTTTGCAATCTAATATTTCTGTTCTCATCAAGAAGCAAAGTTGATTTTTTCTATCCACATGAATAAGGACTAGGTTTTTAAGTTGCTTTGGCCAATAGAATGTGGTGGATATACATTGTGTGAATTCTGGAACCAATGTCTTAAGAGGTCTTACAGTTCCAGCCCTTTTGATACCTTCAGATCACCATGCTGTAGGGAAGCCCAGCCAAGCTAATAGCCAAAGGCAAATTGCTAGACCTGTGAATGAAAACATCTTGAACCTCCAGCTCCAGTCAAGACATCAAACATGGCATCCAAGCCAGACAGAGGAAGGGAGAGAGATCTTAGATCCTTCTATTTTTCTCACTGCTTCCTGCCAATGTCTCCTTTCTCTCCCTGGCACCCACGTTTGATCTAACTAAATGAAGTCAGCTGATAGGAGACCCCAGTAAATGCATCTGCAAATGGAGTAGAACTGGGGATGCAAGCCCAGGATCAATCAGCACAGTAGATTAAGCAAAGGAAAGCAAGCATGAAGTTGGGGAGAAAAGCAGAGGATTTGGTCCTGTTATGGTTATGGAGGCAGGAGAGGAACTCATAAAGGAGCAGGGATGGATCAGCTATTTAGGTCGGAGAAGTAAGAATGCAATGTTGACTTGAAATAAAAAAATGATAGAAGTATAAAGAAAAAAGAGGTCTCATAAATGGTATAAACTTATCCAGAGACTTCAGGAACGATGATTGGAAAAGAGACAATTTTATCTGGTGACATGCAGGAATTAGTGACCATGAATGGCCTGTTAATGTTGATCAATTTTTTTCCCCACAAAAGGTGGCTTTAAAATCCTCAAAGACTTATAAAATGTCATAGGGGATTCATCATTAAAAATAGTAAAAATGGCATCTGTTTTGGTTCTAGTATGTCTAAAATTTTTTATTTAGATGGTCAACTTACACAAAATCTTAAAATGTAGATCTCCATTAAAAAATAAAATGATAGATTTTTATTTGCATCTCTCTGATGGCTAATGATGTTTAGCATTTTTTCATGTGTCTATGGACCTTCTGTATGTCCTCTTCGGAGAAGTGTTTGTTCAGGTCCTTTGTCCATTTTTTAATTGGGTTGTTTGTTTTCTTGATGTTGAGTTTTATAAGCTCTTTATATATTTTGGAGATCAGTCCCCTGTCTGTGATATCATTGGCAAATATGTTTTCCCATGTGGTTGGTTTCCTTTTCACCTTGTTGATGTTTTCTTTTGCTGAGCAGAAACTCTTTAGTTTGGTGAAGTCCCATTTGTTTGTTTTTTCCTTTATTTCTCTTGCCTTAGGAGATAAAAACCACAATGAGATACCATTTTACACCAGTCAGAATGGCCATCATCAACAAATCAACAAACAACAAGTGCTGGCGAGGATGCGGAGAAACAGGAACCCTACTGCACTGTTGGTGGGAATGCAGACTGGTGCAGCCACTATGGAGAACAGTATGGAATTACCTCAAAAAACTAAAAATGGAACTGCCTTTTGAACCAGTGATTCCACTGTTAGGATTATACCCGAAAAATCCTAAAACACTAATTCAAAAGAACTTATGCACCCCTATGTTCATAGAAGCACTGTTTACAATAGCTAAGTGCTGGAAACAGCCTAAGTGCCCATCTGTAGATGAGTGGATCAAAAAACTGTGGTACATTTACACAATGGAATACTATGTAGCAGAAAGAAAGAAGGAACTCCTGCCATTTGCAAGAACATGCATGGAACTAGAGAGAATTATGCTTAGTGAAATAAGCCAGACAAAGAGAGCAAAATACCATATGATATCACCTAATACAGGAAACTAAAGAACAACATAAACAAACGAACTAAATAGGACAAAGAGCAGAATAGCAGTGAATAGGGGGAGGGGGGAGGGAGAGAAGGGGGATAAGTAAGGGAAGGGCTTAGTCAAGGAACATGTATAAATGACTCATGGACATGGACAACGGGGAGGGATGTGATTGTGGGAGAAGGGGTGGGCTGGGTGGGGGGGGGAGCAATGGGGGAAAAATAGGACAACTGTAATTGAAAAACCAAAAACAATAAAAAATAAATAAAATGATAGAAATGTATTAAAACTAACTTGACCTCTAGTTCATATATTTTTAAATGTCTGAATTAAATAATAATAAGATTATTTTTTTCTTTCTAAACTGAACTCTTTAAGAACGTGATAGAGTGCATGGAGTGACCATGTGCACCAATCATTGGATAGAAGATGATTTTATTTGTGATGTGGTCCCCCCTTTGAGTACCTCTAGCAACTATGTCGATTCTTTTTAATTTTTACAATATTTTATTATATTTTTCATTACCATTTAGCCCTCTTATACTCCCTTGCTCTCCCAAATCACCACGCTGTTGTCCATGTCCGTGAGTCCTTTTCCTTTTTGCTCGATCCCTCCACTCCCTCACCTCTCCCCATCATTAGCTGTCAGCTGCTCTCCATCTTTGAGTCTGTCTTTATTTTGCTTGTTAGTTCAGTTTATTCATTAGATTCCACATATGAATGAAATCATATGGAATTTGTCTTTCTCTGAGTGGCTCATTTCATTTAGCATAATGTTCTCAGGGCCATCCATGTTGTCACAAAGAGTAAAATTTTCTTCTTTTTTATGGCTCAGTAGTATTCATTGTGTAAATGTCCCATAGTTGTTTTATCCACTCATCTGCTCATGGACGCTTGAGCTGCTTCCATATCTTGGCGATTGTAAATAACACTGCAATGAACATAGGGGCGCTTATGTTCTTTTGAATTAGTGTTTTGGGTTTCTTTGGATATGTTCCCAGGAATGGGAACACTGGGTCAAAAGACAGATCCATTTTTAATTTTTTAAAGATATCTCTATACTGTTTTCCACAGTGGCTGTGCCAGTCTGCATTCCCATCAATAGTGCAAAAGAGTTCCCTTTTTTCTACATCCTTGCCAGCACTTGTTTGATGGTTTATTGATGATAGTCATTCTGATGAGTGCGAAGTAATATCTCATTGTGGTTTAATTTACATTTCACTGGTGATTTGTGACATTAAGCATCTTTTCATATGTCTATTGGTTATCTATATGTTTTATTTTTTAAGTATATTTTATTGATTATATTGTTACAATAATTCCAATTTTTCTCCTTTGTTCCCCCCTGCCCAGCACCACCCCTCCCCCAGCAATTCCCCTACCCCCCAAGTCTATGCCCATGGATCATACATACAAGTTCTCTGGCTTCACCCTTTTATATATTCTTCTTCTTTTTAAAAATAATTAATTATTTAATTAATTATTTCAACAACAAAAAATAACAATCTCTCCTTCTCAGACTCAAGACCCTCCACAATCTTACAAAGGACAATTGGCAAAGGTCTCGAGCTCCTCCACCTACCCCAAGCTGGACATGGTCATCGTCCCACCTACCCTTGGGTCCAGAAATCCCCAATAAGAGTGGGGTTGTGGAGGGGAGGGCGGCTCCCCCACATGGGGTAGGATCATGTGACTACAGGTCAGTTGGTCGTTATATGTTTTCTTCAGAGAAGTGTCAATTCGGGTCCTTTGCCCATGTTTTAATTGGATTTTTTGGTGTTGAGTTTTGTAAGTTCTTTATAAATTTTGGATATTAACCCCTTATCAGATGTATTGGTGAATATGTTCTCCTATGCCATGGGTTGTCTTTTTATTTTGTTGATGATCTCCTTGCTGTGCAAAAACTTTTACTTTGATGTAATCCCATTTGTTTATTTTTATTTTTTCTTTTGTTTCCCTTGCCTGGGTAAGTATATCAGATAAAATATCACTAAAAGCAATGTCCAAGATTTTACTGCCTATGTTTTATTTTAGGATTTTTATGGTTTCAGGTCTAATACTTAAGTCTTTGATCCATTTTGTATTTATTCTCATGTGTGGTGTAAGAAGGTGGTCTAATTTATTTTTCTGCATGTATCTGTCCAATTTTCCCAACACTATTTATTGAATAACCTATCTTTAGCCCATTATATGTGCTTGCTTCCTCTGTTGATTATCAATTGACTATGAAGGTGAGGGCTTATTTCTGCGCTCCTATTCTGTTCCATTGATCTATGTGTCTGTTTTAATGTCAGGACCATGCTGTTTTGATTACTATGGCCTTAAAATATAGTTGATATTAAGTAGAGTGATTCCTCCAACTTTATTCTTTTTTTACAGGATTGCTGTTGTGATGCAGGTCCTTTTGTGATTCTATATAAATTTTTGAAATATTTGTTCTAGTTCTGTGAAATATGACATTTGAATCTTGATAGGAATTGTGTTGAATTTATAGATTGTTCTGAGTAACATAAACATTTTAATGATGTTCATTTTTTCTATCCATGAACACAGTATGTGCTTCCACTTATTTGTATGTTCTTCAATTTCTTTCTTCAGTGTGTTATAATTTTCTGAGTATAGGTCTTTTACATTGTTGGTTAAATTTATTTCTAGGTATTTATTCTTTTTATAGCAATTGTAAATGGGATTGTTTTCTCAATTTCCCTTTCTGTTAGTTCATTATTGGAATATAAAAATGCAACTGATTTCTGGATATTAATTTTATATCCTGCTACTTGGCTGAATTCATTTATCAGTTTCAGTAATTTCTTTTTTTTTAAGTATATTTTATTGATTATGTTGTTAAAGTAGTTCAAATTTTTTCCCCTTTTCTCCTCTCTGCCCAGTACCCACCTTTCCTCCAGCAATCCCACCCCCCCTTAGTTCATGTCCTTGGGTCATGCATATAAGTTTTGGCTTCACCCTTTCCTGTGTTATTCTTAACTTCTCTCTGTCTATTTTGTACCAACCGATTATGCTCCTTACTCTCTACACCATTTCCCCATTTCTCCCCTTTCCCCCTCCCAGCTGATAACCTTCCAAATGATCCCCATACCTATGATTCTGTTCCTATTCTGGTTTGCTTATTGGATTTTGTTTTTATTTTTTAGATTCAGTTGTTGATAGTTGTGAGTTTGTTGTCATTTTAATGTTCATAGTTTTGATCTTCTTTTTATTAAGTAAGTCTCTTTGACATTTCATATAATAATGACTTGGTGATGATGGACTCCTTTAGCTTTACCTTGTCTGGGAAGCACTTCATCTTCCCTTCCATTCCAAATGATAGTTTTGCTGGATAGAGTAATCCTGGCTGCAGGTTGCCTTTCATCACATTGAATACTGCTTGCCAGTCCCTTCCTGCCTGCAAAGTGTCCTCTGAGAAGTCAGCTGGTAGTCCTATAGGCACCCACCTATAGGTAACTCTCCGCCTCTCTCTTGCTGCCCCCAGGACTGTCTCTTTATCTTTCACCTTTGGCATCTCAATCATGATGCATCCTGGTGTGGTCCTCTCTGGGTCCAGCTCACCTGGGACCCTCCGGACCTGTATATCCATCTCCTTCACAAAATTTGGAAAGTTTTCCTTATTTTTTTCAATTCTTACTTCCTTCAGTAGTTTCTTTTCTTTTTCTTTTTCTGTTTATAAAATGTAATTTTATTTTGTTACTCTGCTGTTACATAGGGCATAACATTTTCACAAGGTTTTTTTGGGACTACAATTAATGATTAGCAACACACAACAGTGGTCCAACTCTCTAAATAACAATCACCAGACAAACCAGACACCCTCTCACATGTGCACACATCTGCATGGAGAAGTACTAAAGATTTAGGCTTGGACTTGTGTACTTCAACTTAGTTCCCCATTCTGCTGTACTAAGAAATGACATGCACTTTTTTTTGCCAAAGGCAACGCATGTATTCTGGCAGCAACATGCTACTTCTACTACATAGTAAAGTGAATACCAGAACTACAGAGGCAGGAGGTATAAGTGAATTTTTATTAGGAAGAGCAGTTGTCAACTGAAACAGCAGCAAATGAAGAGTAAAGAAGGAAACTCCCTGTTGTCACAGATACACAATACCCCACTGTATATGACACAGGAAGCATTTCAATTTGTGACCACCAGCCCAGAAATGGCAAATGCTTTTCATTCAATCTAATACTTCCATATTCCTACCCAAAAGGAATACAGGAACATGGAAAAGGCATACTGAAGGGAAACCCCCAAAGAAGAGCAAGGGAGGGAATGTAGAAATTAAGAAATTATGTAAAACACTCTTTAAATTGTAATTAACTACATTTTCATATCTTCACAGTAATACAAAACATAGGCACTTGCAGAACTGGTTCGGATTACTTAAATACCAGATACATTTTTAGTCTTCTACATAAGTGTTTGGAAGTTACTTATGCTGATGTGAAATGAAGCTACTAATACTTTTCTACAGCAGTAACTGCACACCAGGAAGGCCAAGACAGACACAAATCAAGGAATGGAGTTTTCCCAAAACTGTCGTGTGAAAAGACTATAATAAACAGTTGATTCCATACACATGAATGGGTTTCTTTGCTCTAGGAAATCCAAATGGAATAAGGAATGGAGATGTGTACAAAGGTTTCTGAGGGAAGAAGGATGACACCCTGCATGTAGTTAGTTTTCTGCCCCTTCGGCAGCATCACATTCTTCTCTTGCATTGTCTGATGTCCATAATGTGAGATTGTCCCTAAGCAGCTGCATGATGAGGGTGCTTGCTGTCTCTGTGAGTCTTCGTTCAGTGTGTCGAGCTCCGTGGTGGCCTCATCAAAAGCCGTCTTAGCCAGTGTGCAGGCAAGCTCTGGGTTATTCAGGATCTCATAGTAGAACACGGAAAAGTTGAGAGTCAGCCCCAGACAAATGGGGTGAGTGGGCTATATCTCCTTCTTGCTTATCAAAAGCCTCTTGGTAAGCTCCTTGGGAATTATCTACCATTTGTTTTCCATCATTACCACATGTAACCTCAGCAAGGTACCAAAAGTAATCTCCCTTCATTTTCAGATAGAAGACCTTACTCTCTGGATTAGTTGCGTTGGCTATTAAATACTTATCCAACAATTCCAGGACCGTGGTGCAGATGGACCTCAACTCGGACTCCAGTTTCTACTGATAGTCCTTAATCAGCTGCAACTTCTTGTCCGAGGTGTCGGTTTTCTGCACGATGCTGGAGATGACCCTCCAGAAGGACCGGCGGCCGCCGACCACGTTCTTGTAGGCCACCGAGAGCAGGTTGTGCTCCTCATTGGAAAGCTCGGCGCCCTGCTCCGTCACGGCCTTCATGCAGGTAGCCATGTCGTTGTAGCGCTCGGCCTGCTCAGCCAGCTTTGCCTTCTGGATCAGCTCCGTCTTATCCATGGGCAGCGGGAGGGCAGCGAGAGTGAGCACCAAGCGGATCGGAGGAAGCGTGGAAGGCTTCACGTCTCCGCGGTCGCGGCGCAAGTCCCCCTTCAGTAGTTTCTTGATGGAATCTTTGGGGTTCTCTATGTACATATCATGTCATCTGCAAGTAAAGACATTTTTACTTGTAGCCACTATGTTGATTTTAATTACTGCATGTAGAGCTAAAACTTTGTTTTATTGTTAAGCACCTTTTAAGTGTAATTCATATCCATGGTATCTCTGATGAAGATAAAAACCGAAGTGAATACTGAAGTTAGTATAAGTTAATTAAGAATGTACAAATGATAAGTCTCTAATTTGCTTCAAGATGTCCTGTGCAAGATTCTCAGTTTTATTAATTTAATAACAATTTTTATATTTCACACCAAAATCTCTGTAGTACTTTCAAAATGAGCCTAGAGGGGGGAAATCAGAGGCAAGTATATCCAATTTAGCTTTTGCACTTATTTCAAATAAAGATAATCCATATCTGTAATGTGACATTTTATTTATTTATTTATTTTTTAAATGTGTTTTATTGATTATAATGTTACATTTGTCCCAGTTTCCCTTCTCTCTTCTCCCCTCCACCCGGTGGCCCCCCTCCCTCCAGTTGTCCCCCCGTTTTAGACCATGTCCATTAGTTGTGCATATAGTTCTTCTCAACCTCTGTCTACTCCATTCCCTCCTACCATGCTCCTTAATTCCTATATCATCTCCCTCCCTCTCTCCCTTCCCTCTCCCTGCTGACCTCCCCCCAATATGCTCCCCATACCTATAGTTCTTTTTCCACTCTCGTTGCCTGTTTAGTTTGCCTTTGTTTCAATTCCCTAGCTTCTGTTGTTGTTTCTTGTGATGCAGTTTTCATTTTAGATTTCATAGTTTTGATCCTCCTTTTTCTAAACCAGTCCCTTTAACATCTCATATAACAGTGGTTTGGATCTAATGAACTCTTTCAGTTTTGTTTTGTCCTGGAAACACTTTCTCTGCCCTTCTATTCTGAATGACAGTTTTGCTGGATAGAGTATTTGTGGTTGTAGGTTTTGGATTTTCATTACTTTGAATATTTCTTGCCAGTCCCTTCTTGCCTGCGGGGTCTCCCTTGAGAAGTCAGCTGATAGTCTAATTGGGACCCCTTTGTACATGATTCTTTTCTTCTCTCTTGCTGCTTTTAAGATTCTCTCTTTATCTTTAACTTTTGACATTCTGATTATAATGTGTCTTGGAGTGGTTCTCCCTGGGTCCAGTTGTTTTGGAACTCTCTGTGCTTCCTGGACCTGTAAGTCTATTTCCTTCCCCAAGTTTGGGAAGTTCTGCTTTATTATATTTTCACTTAATTTTTCATGTAATGTGACATTTTAAAAGAAATGCTGCCATAGATACTTTTCTCATCTTATAATTAAAAAAACAAAATGTAAATAGTGTACGATTCCATGTATATTTTGTAAAGAAAACAAATCTAAACTATAATGTCAGAAAGCAGAGCAGTGGTTGTGTAGGACCTGGGGTGGGTATTGAAAACAGCAAAGGGAAATTTTGGGGATGATGGAAATGTCTGAACCATGACTGTGAAAGTAGTTACATAATAAAATTCATTGAACTATGCATTTACAAAGGGGGTTGTAAACTGAATGTAAATTAAATCACAACATAGTAGATTTTTAAAAAAGTATACATAAATTTCATAAAAGTAATTCAGTTCAGCTCTCTTTTTTTTTTTTTCAATTAGATAATGCCAAATATTAGGTCACAAAAACAGGTATTTGTCTGGGGTGAGGCAAGGAGGCGCCCAAGGCACAAAACTAAAGGAGGTGCTTGCTCATGGCTGGGTCAGGCCTGCACTTGCAAGTCCTTAAACTTTCCCACCTTAAATTTGCGCCCTGAGCACCTCACTTGCCTCACCCTTTTTGATGACTTAATAGAAGTTAAAATTTCATTCCATCTTTTAGTATACATTTGATACTTAATGTTGCCATTAAATCTTGTTGCCAAATAAATTCTTAAAAAAATAAAAACCCTGGTATAATTTGTTGGGCTTCTTGAGTATGAGGGTTGCAGCCTTTCACTTCTGAAAAGCTCAGCCATTATCTCTTGGAATATTGACTCTCTCTCCCTCACATTTTCCTTCTGAAAAACTAAATGAGTATATTAGACCTTCGGTATCCTTTTTTAATGTTCTGTAATTTCTTGTTCATATTCTCCTTTATTTCTTTGTGCTGTATTCTGGATAAAAGCTTGAGTCCTCTCTTTGGTTATTTTTAACCTGTGGCATATCCTGTCCTTGAGTTTCTAATTTCCATGATTATTATGTTTTATTTCTTCAAGTTTTATTTGTCTATCACCAAATGGCAATAATTCAGTTTTGCTTAAATGTGCCTGATTCCAGACCAAATATAGTTTGGTACAAAGTAGGAAATCTATAAATATTTGTTTTTAAATTTATTATTTACATTTTTCATGGGTCAAATTCTATTATTTATTGTTTCTGCTGACTCTTGCTAAAGGCAACATGTTTCCTTGGGTGTTTTGTGATTTTTTTTTTTTTTTTTTCTTATTGTGAGCTCATGTTTCTTGGTGCTTTGTTTGGTAAACTTTGTGTCCTGGGTTTAAGGTGCTTTCCTTTGGGAAGTTCTATATTTTCTCTTCCCAGATGCCTCAGAGGTCACTTTAAATTCTCAGCTTGGAATTTTCATGGCTCACACAGAGTGTATTTATCCCAACTCTACATGAAGACTAGCTTATGATTAAGAATTAGCATGGCAGAACCTACGTTTCTTCACATATGAGTACCATGGCAGGATGTCTTATATTTCTCCTGAAGGCAGAAGTGAAGCCTTAAGAAAATTAAGGTCATACTCATGTAGCTACAAAAAGAACAATTTAGCATGTGTACATAGATTTGCAAGACTTAGAAACTCATGCTTTTCTCTGATAATAAATGTCATCAAATGACTTTATTGTGTTGATTTATGAACCTATCTTAAACTAGTGGGTAAACAAATCAGAGCTTTCAGGAAGCCAATCATGTCCAGTTGTTAGAGTAGAACTGGAAATGGGGCACCTCTATGAATTCACCATGAAGGGTTTGGTGGTAGCCTTGTGTTGCTATTAGTTAGACACAGTACACAACCACCAAAGGAGGAGGGACATCCAAATATATGGCAATATGCATATGCTAGTTGCATCTTTTTCCTATCCCTAAGTAGAGAAACTGTTGTGTGTATAGATAGACTCTTCATAAGTGACCTTAGCTTCTCACCACAAAACTTACCACCTGAAGAGTGAGTGTGGGAAATTGTATGTATGATGTTAAAAGTGTATTTATTTTTCTGGGATGTTGGCTTTGGAAGCAAAACTCTATGGTAGCTTTCAATCCATATTCCTGCAACATTTTTAGAATACTATTTAAACATCTTTAGATTCTGTAGCAATGGAAAACTGAGTTTTGGAGCAGAGATGTGATAAAAAATGCTTGCCATTGACTGCTGACTTCATCTAAGACTACACAAACATGTCGGCAATCGATCTATTAAGAAAGAAACAAAACCTTAGTAAGTGAAGGTGACAACTCTGTTTTGTGGGCAAAGGTCATCTGAAACCCTGCAAGCTCTTTGAAGAACAGAATCCTCTATCAGCCTACCCTTTGCTTTAGAAAAAGGGTCTCAGAAAGATGTGACTCTAATTCAAGGTCTGTGGAGTTTCTCTCAAAGAATATGTGTTAATGTGTTTGGAGTTCACTTCAGCCAGTATAGACTTGACTTTTTAATATACAAGTATAGCACCTGTGTGCCTCCTTTTCCTCCAGTCCAGAACATAAGAACAACACAGTGTGAGCTGCACCACCTACCAATTTTATCACTTCTTGGCAAAATTTACTATTTTCAATAACAATAATAATAATTATCACTGTTATACTTAATATTATGATTGTTTTATAATTGTTATCATTGTTACTATTATCATTTTTCTTACCCCCTTTCTTCCTGATACTCTTAAAATGGTTTAACATTTGTAAAGCTGTTTACACTTTCCCATTTCCTGCTCACAACAACCCTATAGGGAAGCATTTGACCATTTCCAAGTTATAGATGGGGAAGCGGAAGCTCAGAGGCATTAACTGACTTGACTGGGCTCTCCAATCCATGTTAGAGCTGGACAAAACTTAGGTTATTGTTCTACTCCTTCAAATTTTTATCATTCTTTCTATTTTCAACAAAGCTAGTTATTCCTATTTCTGATGTCTGGTCATGTGCACAATGCAAGCTTTTTTTCCAATAAGAATTATAGAAAAGATACCAATTACTCAACATTACCTGTTTAAACAATGAATATAACGACAATGACTTCTTGGACAAATGATGACTTTGTCTCATGTGTTCATCCTCCCTTAAATGTGATGTTTCAGGATCAATCTAGGTAAATTACATATTCTCAAGAAACTGATTAAACATGGTAATAGTTTCACTTCTTAATGTGGCCAGCCCCCAGAGATGGGTAGGGGGTATCTCCTTTTGCCCACATGGGACAGAATAAAAATGATTCGTCATGCACTGATAATTATGGTACACAGAAAAATGTGACTATTTTTAAGGCAACATTTTTCTCTCTGAGATCCAAAGCTTTCCAACTTCTTATAAAAATCCATTTACCTGATATTAAAAGCTCCATTCCCTGCACCAAACCTCAATCTCTGACCTGAAACATAATGGCAAGTTCCAAGGAAATGATGCAGCCGCCGCTGCCACAGTCGGAGCCTTTATTGTTTGCACTCATCCTTGCACGCAGACAGCTCTGAATGGAGAGGCAGGTGCTGTGTGATAAAAAACTGGTCCCCACAGTGAATGTGAACAGCAGTCAGAGCACATTTACATTTTTTTATTTCTGAAGGAAATGTTAGATGAGTTTGGAGTCTTGCAATATCCTTCAGCAGTTTAGCATCCACCTCCCTTCAACATTGACCAATTCCAATATTTCAAAGCTCTGTTTAGTTATAAATGCATACAAAGTGTTCAGATGCAGGCATCCCAGTAGATGACAAAACAATGACAAAAAAAAGTCATTGTCTATTACAACTAATACCCATATTTAGAATTAAAGACTATGCTTGTACGATATATTCCTATTTCTTATTATTTAGAAAGGTTCTTTGGAGTTGCTCTTTAAAAACACAGCAAATTTATTAACGGGAATTTTAAAAATTGGAGCTGGATTTCAGATGAGAATGTTGCTGTCTGCATATCAATGCCAGCAACAAATCAGCACAAACAATTGTTCCGTCATTAGCAAAAGCCTGTGCACAGGAGCAGTCCTGATATTAAGCCTTCTGGCGCTCTCATTGGGTTTGTTTGACTTGATTGCATCTCGTTACATTTACAATCTGTTTTGTGTTATCAGCACATAGACTGTCAGACTTTTAAATTCACATTTAGAAAATTTGAGAGCAGTTTTCAAAAAACAAACACCCCCGAAAGAGTAATATATCAACGGCATTGACTTACACTGCCAATAAATAATATTTAGCACTGAAAACAAATGATGTGATCCAATTAAAGAGGAATCCTAGAAAATGAGAAATCTAGTTTCTGCTAAGGGTTTGCTTGTTTTTCCTTTGTGTATGTGGAGTTAGCTCTCCAGCCTACAGTTCTTTTCAATAACTAGGCCATTACATGTGCTCCTGCCTTTAACTGGTATAAATAAAAGAGCCAAGAATTAGTATTTTTCAAGGCTTTGTTCCTCTGTGATGGAAGGCACTGTGGACATGCAAAGATCTCAGTTGTGAGTTCCAAACATGGTTATCATTGAGCTCAGACACATGAAGCAGCTAGCTGCATGCATAGTAAAAGTAATAATGAGTATAAATTGCTATTTAATGAGTACTTATCATGTGCTGGCTATGATCTAAGGGCTTTACATTTGCTCTTCCTTTTCATCCTCACAACAACACTGTTATTATCTCTGTTTACATACAAGGAAACTGTGGTTACAGAGGTTCAGCAACTTGTCCAAGATCACACAGCCTGATGTCACAAACAGGACTCAGACTAAGGCTGGTCTGTCTCCAAAGCCTGGGTTCCTCACCACAATAGGAATTCTGAAAGCCACTGCCAAGGCCCTGTATTCTAAAGTTCCCTTCCATGAACTATTCCACAAATCACATGTTTTTTACCTTTATGCTTGTCATTGGTCATCTCTGTGCACAGTGGGGACTCCCAGGGGATGAGTTTCTGGGAGAGGGACCCTTGCTGATTCTCATAACACATGTCTATCTTTTAGCCAAGAAAAAAAGTGAGTTAAATAACTTTGGCTTCTCAACAAATAGAAGAGGTGTTAGGCTTTGGGCCCTTCTATTATGATGTGGGTTCCATAGATTAAAGAAGAGAATGTGTTTTTTTCCCCCCTAATATTCTAATTTGTTATATCAGAATAACTGGAGAATTAACAGAAAAAATAACTGAGTTGTTTAAGATTTCCTACTTAGCTGAACATACATAAACTGAGTACATATGATATTCAGCCTGTTCTAGTTGGTTAGGGTTGAGATAAACATGATTGCTGTCCTCAAGGAATTTAAAATTTAAGTGAGAGAAATAGATCCATAAACAACTATTTAAAAACAATGTAATGTTTACAGAGGCAGAGACAAAAATAATCACATGACAGAATATATAGTATAGAATAATTTTTTATATTGGAGTTTAAATTAAACTAAAAATGTTTCTATAATTCTTGCATAAGGTCCATTTTACAGACAAAGTTTTTAAAAAACAAAATATATACATTTCTGAAGTCAATGAATGATTTTTCTGATAATTAACTGGGTTACTATGGACAAGTTGCTTAACCTCTACAAACCTCAATTTTCATAGAAGATGTGAATAACAATTTCAGCTCCAGGGTGCTGCTGTAAGGAAGAAGTAAAACATTGTAAAGTCTCTAAAGTAGAACGAGGCATAAACAAGCATTCAGTATGGGTTTGCCTTATCCAACCTCTTGCCACCAGCCCTGTTTTTCTTCTTTCTGATGAAAAATAGGAGAGATGCATTTGAATTAGTAATTATGGTTATAAAACAATACACCTTTTGAGGTCATGTCTGTGATAGAGAGTACATCCGATTTAATTTCTTGTGCTATTTAATATATAAAGTGCTTAACACTGACACAAGTGAGAAATAGGGCTTGCAAATGAGAGAGTGGCAGCCTCTGTGTCTGCCTGCTCACACGTGGAATTAGGGGCACTGTATTTATTTGAAGGACCCTGGCTGGTTTGGCTCAGTGGATTGAGCGTCGGCCTGCGAGCTAAGTGTCGCTGGTTTGATCTTCCAGTCAGGGCACATCAGAGAAGGAAAACTCTGATTCCAAAAAAAAACCTCCGCTGCCTTGCGGCATACCTCTTCAGGGGAAAGGCTAAGGGAGTAAACCCCGACAGAAAATCCGGAGCCGGAGTCCCTAAGGCGGTTTGACGTTGTAGTCAACACTGGCAACTCCTGCGGCGCACCTGAAGCCAAGCTGTATTGACTCGGTCTTTCCCTTGGACCCTTCAGCTGCGAAGAGAGGGGGGGTCTGCTGCATGGGCAACAGCAGACCCTCCATATCACCCTGCCCAGGCTCTGTAGCTTCAGCTTCACTGGAGAGGACACTCCAGCGTCATCCTAAGATGTCGATTCAACACGGGAGGAGACAGATACCGTGTCACTCCCGAGTCGGACTGCACAGCCATTCTCGGCGGTGCAGATAGACTCTTAAGAAGCTACACCATCGTCTCTCGAGGCTCTGTAGCTTCAGCTTCACTGGAGAGGACACTCCAGCGTCATCGCAAGATGTCGATTCAACACGGGAGGAGACAGATACCGTGTCACTCCCGAGTCGGACTGCACAACCATTCTCCGCGGTGCAGATAGACTCTTAAGAAGCTACACCATCGTCTCTTGAGACGGATGGCTGCCGACGATTTATTTGAAGGATACATAGGGGCTCTGCTGATCACTCCTCTGCTTTGTTTCCTTCAATGTCATTAGTTATTGGAGAAATGCAACTTAAAAAAATTTTAAATTACTGTTTACGTTCACTATTATTTTGTATTAGATTGAGGTGTACAGCATAGTGGTTAGGCAATCATATACTTTACAAAGTGTTCCCCTGATATTTCTGGTACCCACCTGGCACTGTGCATAGTTATTACAATGTTATCAACTATATTTTCTATGCAGTGAACATATAAATTAAAAGTTCTTAAAGATCTTCTCTGTCTGAACTCTGAGCTAGGCCTTTCCATATATATTTACTTTCAGTTCTTCTAACAACTTTGTGAGCAAAAGATGCAGAAATGGGAAAGTTACAGAGATAAAGATTGTCTGAGCCAGGATTACAAACTATGTTTCTCTTTTTACAGGTGTCAATTCCTCATTGTGGTTTAAAGGCTCTCCCTACTCCTCCTTCCTCTCTTTATCATTCACAGGAGTTTCACCCAATAAATTTCTTGCATATGTAATCCTGTCTTGGCACCTGCCTCTGGGCTGGCCTGACTTGATATAGCTGATACCAAAAATGTTCTGATGAATCAGGCGGTAAGATGGGTTTGGGGCCTGGCTCACTCACTGCCCAGCAAGCAAGCAGTGCCCCAGCCTGAAAGGAGTGTAGTACACAGACAGTCCTGGCACAATTGGCGAACATTTCAACCTGCGGAAACATCCCAATGAAGAACATCCTTGCAGGGTGATGATTCAGGCATTTTAAAGATGTACGAATGGGGTGTGCAGGGACAGCAGAGCTGGCTGGTTGTTACTAAGCTATATCGATGCTCTGCAGGGGGATGATGAGAAATGGGGGCCATTAACAAACAAATGCATTCAGGCATACCTTTGGAGATGTTGTGGGTTTGGTTCTAGATCTCTGCAATAACGTGAGCATAACAATGAAACTAATTCTAATCTTTTTGTTGGTGGAGGGTTTTTCCTTCAATGTGTAAAAAATACAACATCTGTGAAGCACCATAAAGTGAGGCTCAATACAATGAGGTATGCCTGTACTAAAAGTGAAAGCCAGAGAGACTCTTTGGTAGCTCATTATGAGGTCCTTATCTCCTGCAGTGCAATTGTGAATGGCTGAAGAAATGCTCAAAACTCAATAGAGTTCTGGAAGCTCCAGAGCTATTCAGATGCCTAGCCAAAGCAGGTCTTGAATGAGCCCTTATTGGGAAAATTTGGGCTCTTTAACCATGGGATGGAGATATCTAGATAGATGCCTCTAGTGGATTTTGGCTTTATAGACCTTCCTGAATGTTCAAAGTGTACAGAGCTAGTCCACTCCTCTACAATAAGAGTCTGCAATCCCTCAGTGTGGTATATGAAGCTTCAGAGAGATGTCCCATGGTCAGGGACATGGTGAAATATACCCTCCAGTGTAAAAGTCAAATTGCTTGCATCCCCGACACAGAGAAGGATGTGCTGCTGCTGGTTGGTCTCCTCAGGTTCAAAAGACAACACCTTCTACAACTAGGAATGTTGCGTAGCCCATTTCTAGTAACACTTGGTTACTCAGAAGGCGGTCAGCTTTGAGTGGGCACTGGATTTGGAAAGGGCTCTGCATCAGGTCTAGGTTGCAGTGGGTCTAGGTCCTTGGGCTTTCAGGTCCACAAGACCCTATGGTGTTGGAGGTGTTGGTGGTGGGAAAAGATGTGGTTTGGAGATTAGGACCACTTCTAGGGGGAGACACTCCAGGCAGGCCTTTGGAAGTCTGGAGCAAAACTGTGTCATCTGTAGTGGAAAATCACATGCTTTTTGATTGGTATTGGGTCCTACTAGAAATGGTACTCTTGACCATAGGATGCCCATTGATTTGTCAGTTAAGAGTTAATTTCTGTTAGACTGGCCAAGGATGGGCCAAGCAGCATTCAGTCATTAGACAGAAATGTATATCCAGAAATGTCACAAGCAGTGAGAGAGCACAAGTAAGCTGCATGGGCAGGTTGCCCAGATTCCCATGTCACTCACCACAGTCACACCAGTGATATCCCCTTAGCTTACACCTCTGTCTAAGGGGAGCAGGGTGTATATTGTACAATCAAGTAAAGAAAAGTGTATACAGCTTGGTTTATAGATGAGATGAGTTGGCTCAGTATGAAAAAATGGAAATAACTGTATATTCAGCATAGCTACAGCTTATAGATAAAAATTTGACCTGAAAGTTGACACTTACTTTTATTTAAATATATGTCAAAATTTATAAATATATACATTTTTGAAATTTTTTTCTTCTGAAAAATTTTTAAAAATTCAGGAAAATTACAAATGATTTGGGTCACAGTTATATTTTCATTCCTTCTCTATCTGACTGTCTAATTTAGGATAACACAGTTTTTAGTCTTTCACTTAAAAATTTCCATTTGCCCAGCAACTGGTGTCCATCTGGAATAAAGTATTTTTATCAAATTTTATGGGTAACTCAAACCAGGATCATTTATCTGAAGAGAAAATCGTTGTTATTTCATAGGTTTCACACATGAGAAAATTGATCTATAGCTGTGAAATGAATAACAGTGTCATTTGACTATACAGTTAAATGAAAGTCTTGGAAATTATATAGCTGAATATTTTGTGTATTATTGCTAGTTTCTCTGGATTTCTCCTTAGGATCGTCTGTATACTTAGAACTTATTTTCACTTTTTGTCTTTTGATTAAACAATAAAAGGAATTAGTTTGTTAATCTAGGTTGGTGAGCAACTCTGGAATGCTTCATGAATGTGATAGAACTATGCCAAATGTAATACCTTTTAAGGCAGATTCATGACTTTAAAGTCAGTGCAGTGCTTTTCCAATTAGTGATTGATTCTGTCCCCAGATGGAAGCATTTCACAATATGGGATAGGGAATAACTGGTTAATTCTAGAATGCTGACACCTCCCTGTCAGCTCAGAGATGTAACAACCCCTGGTATGTAGGTGACCTGGATGTGGCTTGGCTTCTTCCCTGTATAAATGCTGTGATCTCTTGAAGTCATTTAATTTGTTCTTGCCTCGGTTTCCTTATCTGTAGGAAGAGAAGTTTAGAGTAGATTTATTTTCTTTCAGCTTTGATTTTAAATCTCTAGAAACCAGTTTTTTAAAAGATAATTAAGCCTGACTGAAATGAATATCCAACTTCCCTCAAAGTATCTCTTTCTTACATAGTCTCTTAAAATGGTGTATGAAGGTTAAACAGGTTAACAAATGCATTGTGGCTTAATCTTCTAACTAACAATCAATTGTGCTAAGTCCTCATTATTAATTCTTTATTCTCTCCAACAAGATGACATTACAATATCCTATGGTGATATTTTAAATTATTTTCTTGCAGAGTTAGACCTTGAAAGATATTTATCATACCTTTAAAGTTAGTTATCTGAATAGATGGCACATACATAGTTTATATAGCACATTTTATATAAAAATTGTTGAAAGATGGATGAACAATATTTACCGTATATATGGTGCATTCTCTGTCCTTCCCCATACTACTGCCAACAGTGTTAATGCTTCAAAATTTACCCAAGTATTTTTTTCAAAGGTTTTTATTTATTTGTAGAGAGAGGGGAAGGGAGGGAGAAAAAGGGAGAGAAACATCAATGTGTGAGACAGACGTTGATCAGCTGCTTCTCACACACACTGAGACTGGCCTGCACCTGACCAGGAGTCAAATCCCCGACCTTTCTCTCTGTAGGACAATGCCCAACCCACTGAGCCACACTAGTCAGGGCTATCCCAGTATGTTTAAAATATATTTACATTCCTAAAATTTTAAAAGTAAGAATTCCTTAACTCATTACATACTAGTAAAGTAGTAATTCTGGTATATTTGTCTAATATTGGCTCTTTCATTCATTCATTCATTCTAATATGTGCCTGTGTTCTTTACATCCACTGATTTGAGGGTTTTTTAAATTCTTTATGCTGGTTATAACCTTTGTTTTGAGATTTTCCATAGCATAATAACATTACAGGAGGACTGACGCTTGGCAACCTTGAGGTATTACAAAACAATCTTGGTTTAAGGGGTTATAAGCAAGAAGAAAATATGCTATGACTGTCACAACCCTGCCTTAGAGTAAGCACTAAATAGGTATTTACCCAATAAAGTGATTAAATAAGAACAGCAAATTTTATTTCTTAAAGTTCAATATGAATGGTGATTCTCAAACAAAAAGTACTATCACAAATATTTCTGAGCTAGCAAATGTCATCACACCTCTCTCCTATTTTTGAAGGTTTTATTATGTCTAGCAACAATATTGTGGATTAAGATTTATAACCCATTTTGTGGGTTATATGTCACTGAAAATATAATAATTAGAACATTCTGGCTGCACACTATTCCTGTTGGAATTTTATTGATATTATCATTTAAATTTCTTTTTGTTCGTTAATTTATTATAACAGATTTCCCATCTTGGCACTTAAGCAGAAAGCTTTGCTTATTATGGTTGTTTCATAGTTGATTCCATCCTTTGACATCCTGTTTTCACAATTTGCCAGCCAATCGAAGCTATCTGTGGTTTTAAAGCCTGTGTCAACTGAACAGATATCAAGAATAAAATGCACATATACATACCAAAAGACTTGTGTCAAAATCAGTAAGATTGCACAAGGCAGGAACCTCGAATATAATTTTAACAGAAGAAAATGGTCAAAAATTAGTTCATTCAGTATAATATGTGAACTTGAATAAACCATCTTATCTCCTTTGGCCAGTGGACAGTTTCTAATTGGTAAGGATCCAAGGTAAGGCAAACAATTGCAAGGAAACCTGTCTGCCTGGCTTTATACATCAGCAAGATAGCCCTATCATACATCAACGGACAGACTTCAAGTTGACAACAGGAAAAATGTGACTCAGCTTATGCAAAAGGGGAAGTCCCAGCATTGGGCTCAAACAATGGGCCTGTCATTTTATTGCTTTTTTGGTCTGCCTTACCTTTTTTGATGATATGCAGGGGCAGAGGACTCACTATTCTTCTCTGGGTCTTAGGCTGAGACACTGAATTAGTATGGAGGGAGAGGCAGTGTTTAAAGGGAGAGCAGAACAGAGGGAAAATGTGGTACCTGTGGTCAGGCTGGTAAAATGACACCTTAAATTCCAGTAATACTCCATTTGAGTATAGAAACAGGATGGGCCCAGAAACAGAACAAAAGCAGCATAAAATCCTCCTTAGAATAATGAGTCTCATGGGTGAATAAAACAGAGAAAGATGTCTGTGAAGGATATAATTATATTCTCTTCCCATTCTCACATATCTGCAATTCCCACTGCAGAAGAGAAACCCCATTACAAGTCAGTAACTACTTGCTCAAACACCAAACACCATGTACATATGGTTTATATGTTGTGCTATTTAAATGATAGGAGATTCTATTTTTTTAATTAAAAAAAATTTAAATTACAGTATACATCCAATGTTATTTTGTATGAGTTTCAGGTGTATAGCATGGTGGTTAGATAGAATGATCCCCCTGATATTTCCAGTATCCACCTGGCACAATACATAGTTATTACAGTATTATTGACTATATTTCCTCTGCTATACTTTATATCCTCATGACTACTTTGAAACTACTAATCTGTACTTCTCAGTCCCTTCACCTTTTCACCCAATCTCCCAACCCCTCTCCGCTCTGGCAACTATCAGTTTCTGCATTGGTTAGTCTGTCTATATTGTGTTTGTTCATTTATATTTTTCTTTACATTCCACAGTTAAGTGAAATCATAGGGTATTTGTCTTTCTCTGACTGACTTATTTCACTTAGCATAATACCCTCTAGGTCTATCCATGCTGTTGCAAAGGGTAAGATTTCATTCATTTTCATGGTCAAGTAATATTCCATTGTCTCTAGTACCACAGCTGTTTTATCCACTTGTTTATTGACAAGCACTTGGGTTGCTTCCATGTCTTGGTTATTGTAAATAATGTTGCAATGAACAGAGAGGTGGATCTATTCTTTCGAATTACAGTGAACTCGCTGGTTCATAAGGCAGTTCCATTTTTAACTTTTAGAGGAACATTTGGGATATTATTTAGTTAAGATCAATAATGCTGTAGAAAACTTACCTCTCAGACAACTGAGCTCTGTCATACATAAATCACACCACCAGCACCAATGGGTAGACCTGACTGGAGTCACTAGCAGAAATAGCCTGCTTTCCAAATGAGCCACTTCAAGAAGTCTGTGGTCTTTGACAACCTAACAACATTCCCCTGTGTTTTTATTGGTTGTCCTGAGGCCCTGCCTCAAGGCTTCACTAACTTTGCTGTCTCCAGTTCCTGTTGATCCATTTTTATAAAGCTTCCATCTTCTTCCTTTTTTTGTGCTGTAGTGATAATATGGTAAGTGTGGGGGATTAAAGCTTTTCAGAGAAACACAGACTTACTAATAGGAACCAGGAGAAGTGGCTAGATAAATGTTACTGGGGTTTCAGAATATTATGTGAAAGACAATGACAGCTATAAAATCATTATTGGGAAGAACATGAGTTTTCCTAAGTTTCACCTCTTTAGAGTACATTGAAAAGTATCTTTATTATTTTTGATTGAATCATTTCTAGTGTATGACAAACATATATTATTGTTTTCTTGTCACTTGTAGTCATTATGTTCTGGCCTGTGGCACAGCAACACGCCAATTCACCACTGTTTGAATCACATCTTTTCTCATTTTTGTGTCATAGGCACACAGGACCTGGAATCTGTCAATCACTTATTACACATGTTTAATTGAATGAATAAATGTTTAACTATATTTTTATTGGCTATGTTGAAAGAGCCCCAAAGAAAGGAGAGATACAATGTGATAAGACTGATAGAGAGCAAGGATTAACATAATAGAACTGAAATTTCTTCTCCTGGGCCAGAAATTGTGTTTTTGATTGCTCTCCTTTGGCTGCCAAAAAATATATAGAATGAAGGAAATAAAACCAGTTAAAAGAAGGCTTTGGTGTCAGCAAAGGACACTGAGTTTTAGATGTCAGATTTAGATAAATTAAACTTATTACAGGGAAGAGCATTTAGGAAATAGGAAAGATTCAACTTCATACTACCCCCAAGATTTCCAGAACCTCCCCTGATCTCAGATTAGAATGGAACTCCCTCTCCTCTCCTCCCCACCCCCACCCTGTTCTTGAGTCCTGAACTTCTTCTTTCTCTGTTCCTGTTCAGTCTCCCACGTCACACAACAGTAACAAAATGACTAAAACCTAAGCAGCTTGGCAAACTTACCACATCTTCTGAGTCCCGAGAAAGCCAGCACTGGCTGAAAGTCCTCTACTGAGCTGGGGGAAGAAAGTATGATGCATCTTTTCCCAAATATCCACTTGGCTGACTCCATCACCTCCTTCAAGTCTGGTCAAGTCTCACATTCTCAATGAGGCCACTCTGACTCTTCTACTTATTGCCGCAACTGCCGACCTCCAACCCTGTTTCCTTCTACTCCTGATCTTTCTTATTTTATGTTTTCTTCTTTCTATGGCATTTAGCATCTTCTAACATACTAGTAAATCTACTTATCATATTTATTTTCTGCTCCTGGCTCCCACTTAAATGTAATTT
Source organism: Furipterus horrens (assembly GCF_987537825.1). Classification (NCBI taxonomy): domain Eukaryota; kingdom Metazoa; phylum Chordata; class Mammalia; order Chiroptera; family Furipteridae; genus Furipterus; species Furipterus horrens. Next base: position 121,218,360 of record NW_028327172.1, on the reverse strand, counting down.
CTGCAAGGGCAGGGATCTTTGTTTACTGATGTATCCCAAGCATTAAGAATTGTATGTAGCCCATAGGAGACGCTAAATAAAGATATGTAGAATGAATGAATATCAACCCACTGTCCCTCTTTTAGCTAGCTTCTCGAGTGGAGAAGCTAGAATCTCAATGGAATTTCATAGAGTTCTATAGGAGGGTGGTACCTAGTCCTTATACAGGATGGCAGGCCACAAATGAAATATCAAGGGGAAGTTCAGTTAAATTCAATTTCTTAATATTTTTAGAATGCCTGTTCTGGTCTAGGAACTTTGTTGGTTGCTGGAGAGACAGAGATTAATAAACTATTGCTTCTGCTCTCAAAGACTTTCCCATCTGTTAGAAAAATAGATGTGCAAACAATACCTCACAATACAGTGTGCTTGGTGCTAAAATAGCAGTATAACCAAGAGCAATAGAATGAAAAGTTCCACTGAGCATAGAACAATTTCATAGAATAGTTCTCTGTCCTAGGTAGCCAAAGGGGATCACAAGGGAGGATGGAAAGGTTAAGGAGGCATCAAGAAGAGATCTGATATGCACTATCAGGTTCTCTTCCCTCATTGGAATGTGTCTTTTCATGAATTTGGTGGGGCAAGTTGAGTCAGCAAATGAAGTTGGAAGAATAAATTGGTTAACTGGAACTCACCTATTGAGTATTTTGATTTCTAATTCACTGGTTGACTAAAGTATAGGCCTCCTTCCCTTTTTCATACCAGTTACTTCAGGTTTTAGGTTTCACAAAACCTGTATCTTCCAAGCCTGGTCAGCGAGGTTCTACATCCATTTGTCTCCTTGTGGTAGCTTCTCATATAGTCATCTTTTCTATTGTTATTCTAGGAAAACAATCCCATTTTACATTTTTTGGTATTGCTTTACTCTTTGTTATCTATACCTTGATTTATCATTTCTTAATGAGAACCAGATGGCAGATGACTAATCAGTACAATCATTATGACTTTCTTTGCTGCCCATAATTTCAGATTCCTGGCCTAAATGTTTCTTACCACTTTGGCTTCAAATGAGTCATATGAACTCAGGTGGTGGATTAGTATCACTGCTTTTTCTGTCCTGACTGGTTCCAAGTATTTTCTCTTTAAGTCTAATAACTGTTTAGAAGTTATGTTACTGAGCGGATACCCTTTTTAGTGAGAGAATGAGGAGATGTTTTATTATTGTGATCTCTTATTTCTGTTGATTGGCAAAAGTTTATTGTATTGATCATTAATTACCCTGAACATTTAAAACCACTCAAAGACCTCATGAGTAAAGACAATGTATATCTTAGGCATCTTCCCCTGTTTACTGTGTTCTCTGTGGCTTCGGAAAGTGAGAAACAAGTGAGTTACATTTCTTCTTTGTGAAGTTTTACTGATTTCTTAAGACAGAGGCTGGGAAACACAAGGGAAAGTACCTAACCATCTGCCTACAATGTGCTGGTAAGTTAAATTTGTTTTTGCCTACCCAGCTCCTACACAGGGCTGCACATATAGCAGGTATCTAATAGATGTGAATCAGTGAATAGAAAGCATGAATTGGCCTGCTTAATGGTGTGAGGATCAGCATGGAACCTGGCAATCCAGTTTCTATATGTGTAGGAAGGAAAATGTCAGTCAATTTTCTGCTAATGATAAATATTGTAGGGTAAAGTGAAGAGCTGAGGTTTTGTTTAAAGTTCAACTGAAGTATCTTTGTAGCACATATTGATTAGAGTGTATAAAGAGTAGAGAATTTTCTCAAGCCTTCTCCTATTATAGGTCTTTTCCCCCTTGACAAGCACATGAGTATAAATCTAAGGCTGAATTTCTTAAATTATATCCTGTGGATTCCTATGCCAACATACTCCAGGCTCATTGTCATTGTTCGTCTCTATACCCTACATAACTTTTCTTCATACTGTTTATTATTAGTACTTGAAGTCAAATATTATTTTAATCTTTACTATCTGCGTTCATCACTAAGAGTATAAAACTCCTAGAGGGCAGGAACTGGGTTGCACCTTTTTAGATATAAAAATAGTATTTGGCATATACTAGATACTCCATAAATACCCGAATAAGTTAAGGAGTTTCATGATGTGAAAAAAGACTTCTGTAGACAAATTCATTTTGAAAGCGATAGATAAACAAATAAACAGATTTATCTATTACAAGACTCATTGGTATTTCAATGAATTACCATGTATTATAAACCTCAAAGGGGGACATGCGCTGTGTTCCTCCAACTTTTTTGATCACAGAAGTTTATTTTTTTCCAGCAGTCATGTCCTCATGTAATGTGATAAATACATTTCAGTGAAGAGACCAAATAGGGGAGACATTAGAGAGGCCTACTTCAGTTGGAGACAAGCATACGGGAGTGCTGGTGGGAGTCTCTAGAAGACAGGTTCCGGAAAGCTGGCCTTGAGTACTGAAGACTGGGGATGATGGGACCTTGGAGGAAGAATGGCAAAAAACGGGAGGATTTGCAAAGACAGATTTTGCCTACCCTGTGATGCTCCCCTTGAATTTACTGAAAAGATACCACAGAATATGTGTAGAATTTTAGTTTGGCAGTAATTTCTTTCAAAACTTTGAAAATATTATTGCATTGTTTCTTGGTTTCCATAGTTTCTGTTGAGAATTTACCTAGCATCTTATTGTTTTAAAGACATTTTTCTTTATCCTTGGCTTTTTGCTTTTTTTTTACTCTGATTTATCAGGCATGATTATACTTGTATTTATCCTGCTTAGTTCATAGAATTTTCTTAATCCATGTATTGATATCTTTCATTAGTTTTTAAAAAATTTTTCACCATTATCTCTTAAAATATTGCTTCTATTATATTCTTCTTCTTCCTCTTCTCATGGGACTCCAATGTGTTCCATATGTCACCTCTGCCATTTTCCCATCTTCTTTGCTCTCCATATTTGATTTTTTTTTTATTTCTAAAATATCAATTTGATTCTTTTCCTGGATTTCAATTCTCTTATAAATTTTTAAAACCTCAATCTATTTTCATATATGTATATATCACAATTATTTTAAAGGGTTTTATCATTTTAATCTCTGTGTGATTTCTGGTTTTGTTTCCACAATCTTTTTTCCCTGTAGGCCTTGTTTCTTGGAATGCTAGTAATTTTATAATTAAATTATGGGATTATATATGAGGAATTATGTAAACTCTTTTGATCACATCCATGTAGAAAGGATTATTCTTATCCTCTTACAGGCAGCTAGTGATGCTGGATTGACGTTTGAGTAGGGCTTGGGTTACCTCATGTTTAGCACCACTGCTAAGGTAGAGGTCTCTAGCATTCTCATTTTAAAGCCCCAAGTACTTCTTCCTAGGAACCCTCCTTCTTGATTAGCCCTAAACTCCAATACTTGGCTTCCCAGCACCATGAGATTGCCATTGTGTTTGCTATTCATTTAAGTAAATTTCTGCTTTTTCCTTTGTTTGTGTGTGGGGGGGATATCCTTTGTATATTGGGTATGTCAAACTTTAATTTTTGTTTTTTCAAACTTTAGATTCCTATAAGCACTGCTGTTTTCTTTGCCTTTTAGCAACAGTCCTGCTACTATCCACCCCTCCATTCTTGCCCAGTACCAGGCTCTGATAGTATAGAGGTAGATGCAGAATGTCAGATCACTTCTCTGTAGTCCTCTTTTTTTGATCCTGTCCCCTTAAGTGTTGGCTGCTTTGGTATCTCCTTAATATCATCAGATAATCTCTGGGGCTTTGTTTGAGCTAAAGGGTGAATCTGCTAAAGTTATTCCATTATACCTGAAGTATGGGTGCTACCAAATTAAATTTTGTTTACCATAATTTATTGGACATTTAATTGACAGAAAGTATGAAAACTGGTTTATATATTTATTCATTTATTTAAGAAATATATTTCTTAAACACCTACTAAGTGTTCAATGCTTGATACACATATGAGCTACATCAGTGAACAACAACATCAAAATGGTTATCCTCATAAACCTTAAATTCTGATGAGTAATATTAAAGATAAACAATAAATATTACCCATCTTCACTTACAGATGATAAACCAAGACACAGAAAAATTTTTAAACTTGCCCAGATCCAAATGGTTAATGAGTGATAAAGTTAGAGTTTGTATTCAGCTCTCTCCAAAGCCCTGTGTTATTACATGCAAAGAATATTTATACTTACTTGACCTCTCCCAAGAGTCAGAACTTGGCTACATATTTTGAAAATTTTGGGATAACTGCCTATATAGACTTATGGTATTATTCATGAAATAGAAACTCTTTTTCATAAATAAATAAATAAATACACACACACACACACACACACACACACACACACATTGTAGATGAGTGATTGTTCTGTGATGATCACTTTAAATAGATCTATTCTGCTTTCAAAACCAGAAAGGGAGATGGACAAAGGTTCTTGCAGAGGAGTTGGCCTCAGTGTGCAGTCCTCATCCCCATTGCTTTTTTGATGCCTGAGCCAACTCATTTATTCTGGCTCTTGTTTTCACTAATTCTCAAGCTATACCATGGTCCCCTATAATCACTGATGAGTGGTTTGGTTGTGCTTCTCTGCTTGACTCTTAATATACTGCTCAGGACATAATTTTGCTTTTTGCCATTGAGCTCTACATACCACAGGTGAAGGTAAGAAGCCCATCTGGATGCAGCTTTCCCACCATTATGACTGAATAGCATTAGGTTGATACAGTATTTAAATATTTCAGCTTCTCACTTAGGCCATAAGTCAAATTCTTTGCACTTGAGTTCCCTTTGGCTCTCCAGACACACAGAGTAAATTGTTTTTTAATCTGGCACTTAATTTCACTTGACTCACTTTTAGAGTCTTCTTCATTTTTTTTTTCCTTTTCATTTATAACTCTATTAGCTTGGGGACACCATTCATTTTGTAAGCAGTGGTTTAAACACATTTCATCTATCAGGATTCATTTTGCTGAATGCACCACCAAATAAATAGATTAAACACAACTGTAACACTTCATTAATCAAAGTGTCAACTTCCACAGACGTAAACTGTCTCCCACCTTAAAATTCTCTTCCTTTGCCTGTGAATGCTTGTCGGTTTGACTAAAATATAAAAAGTGATAAAAATGCTGTCACTCTATTAGAATATGCATGCAGGATTTGAAGGTGCAATCCATTATAATTAAGGCTAATTAATTATTATATGGTCAAATGAGCAACAAATGCACATGCAAAATCTAAAAAGTTAATTATTTGAAAATTGGTTAATCAATTGTGCATTCAGATGCACATTTGTTCTAGCATGCAGGCACTTTTCACTTATATAAGAGATTAGTTTAGACAAAAAAGCATTAAAGTAAAATATTTTTGAAATTGCTCTATTGGGAAAGAAAATACATTAAGATCAAATGGAACTAATTGTTCAAAATCAAACCTGTTTTTCAGTAAACAATCTTCAAAAGAAAAAAATATTAGTGTGAACATTCATGTACAATGAAAAGAAGAAATCAGTCCATATTGCTACTTTGTGGGAGGTATCAACCTGAACAAAATTAGAAGGGAATTGCCACCATGTTAAGTGGCCTGCCACCTGTATAAATCGCTCCACCCCCCACAAAGGCCAATATCCAGATGGAATTGCTCTCTTTTAAAAACAAAACTAGTATTGTGTGAGGATGTGCAAATCCCCAGTCAGCTAAGTGGTTTCAAGCAACCTCTTTTCATCTTCAAGATCATAAAATGCAGAACTTAAAAAAAGGTGGGGAGTTGGCACAAGAGAAAGTTACAATGGCAGGATCAATGAAAACCCAGATAAAGTAGTGTAGTAAAAACATGAGAAGAATCATTGCTATAAAGAACCTATAGTACGTTTTATTTATTCTTTTGTACATTCTTTAGGGAATGAAATCTACTGAAAGTAGAGAAAATGTTTTATTGGCTCCCAAATATCAGAAATAAAATTCTATTTCTCATTCAAACTGATTTCCAGAGTAGCAGGAGCAAAGCCACTAAATTGGGAAAGGGTGTGTGGAGGTATGGCAGAGTAGACACAGATGTGAAATAAACTTATTCTATTATAACTATTATTCATTTGGGGGGAACAGACAATTAACTTGGATACATCACGGGCATCAGTTCAGAGTTGGCTCTGGAAGGCAGTTTCATGAATCTGGACGTCCTGTGATAGGTAGTGGAGAGCCAGTGAAGGTTTCTGGCTCAGAATTATGACTTCATTTAGGCTAAATTAAAAAATATATATTAATCTCTTTAGGAAATCTTGGAGAGATAAGGCATTTGCGACATGGAAAACTGTTTGAGATTATTTAGTTAATTATGGTAAATATGTTTGAACTTTGAAGAAGAAGGAAAAATGAAGCAATACATTTAAGAGTCATTTTAAAGATTTATTCACCATGACAGGAACGGGTAGAAATACCTCAATTTAGTTTCCTAAGGTTATAAAAGTGATAGCTTCACAGGAATAAATTAAAAAATTGGAATAAATACTATTTTTGGACTTCAGACAGTAAGTTTAATATTGGAAACTTTGAGCTTGAAATGATGGCAACAAGGGCAGATAAAGACATTAGCAGAACTGCTCTCATTGCTTTAGGAAGTCATCTTGGTCAGAACGGGTCTGCTCAAAGAAAAGGGTTCAGAAGGAAAAGTGGTCTAAATATGAACTCTCAGGAGACAGAGAGTAAAAGGATAAGAGGAATAAGGTGAAAAGAGGAACCAGCAAAAGTGGTGGGGAAAAAATGGAAATAGAAAGATAACTAGAATAGCATAGAATCAAGTGAGCCAATGGTGGAGATAGTAACCTACAACAGATCATCAGGAAAAACAGAATTTCTATGTGAGTAGTTAGAGTTTAAAAACATAGAGAAATAAAATTAAGGTATAAAATAGGGTCATGAGAGTAGAGTTTAGAATAAGTGTCAAAGAAGTGATGTCATTAAACAGGAGTTATGGAGAACATAAGTAATGAGGCAGTCAATTTGTTCTTTATTAAACAATTAACTTACTGACTGAGCATATAGTGTATTCAAGGTATGAGGCTGAGTGACATGAGTCATGAGTCATATTCTTAAGGAACTTAAACTCTGAATTGGGAGATTGAAAGAATATCATGCTGCAAGTGATTATACTCGGAAGAAAGCTGCACTCTATACTAGCTGTTTACCAGTTGCTACATGGTAAGACAGCAAGCTCCATGGACAGAGGACTAAGCCAAAGGCCTTAATAAAAGGTAGCCCTAAGGTTGAATGTAAAGAACATGAAGACATGCAAACAGGTAAAGGGAGTAGAGAAGGCACTCTAGGTAGGAAGTGCTGTGTACTGAGAAAGTATCAGGCAGACATAATTTAATGCCTATTAATTTTAATTCTCCCACTCTATTGTCTGCTCACAGAACCCATATTTATTCAAGTAGCAATGGAGAACAGATTTCAAGTGGAGTAGGGTCTTATTTGAGCTTCACAGAATGGGTTGTGATTGGTTTAAATTAGAAATGGTATTCTCGTGTACTTTTGTCTTTGATTGGTGCAAGATAGCTGTGTAATTTAGTTCTGCCAATGAGAAATAAGTGAAAGTTTAGCTTATTTATTTTTAAGATTTTATTTATTTATTTATAAGAAAGAGGGAAAGAGAGGGAGAAGAGAGGAGAAAGAGAGGGAGAGAAACATCAATGTGTGGCTGTCTCTTGCATGCCCCCAACCAGGGATTTGGTCCACAACCCAGACACATTCCCTGACTGGGAATCAAACTGGTCACCCTTTGGTTTGCAGGCCAACATTTAATCCATTGAGTGACACCAGCCAGTGTTACTTTATTTCTTAATAAAAAATGGCAAACTTCATTGGCCCAGCCTTCTTTTTCTTGGGCTTTTCCCCTTCGTTGTGCTGGTAAAATATAATTCTTTAAGGATCAGTAGCTAACTTGTAACCATGTTGACAAAAAATAAAGATAAAAGTCAAAACACTAAATTTGGCTGAGCAGAGAGTTAGAAAAAGCCTGCGTCTTCGTCACTGTCATTGAGCAACTACACTGGCCTGAAATACATTCCTCCAGACTTTTTTTTGCTTCATGCAAAAAAAACCCAAAAACCAAAAACAAAAAACCCAACTATTTGTAGCAATTATTTAACTATTTTTGTTATTTTCAGCTAAATAATTCATAACAGACATAGATTTGGGGCAGTTATGACACTAAGATACTAACAGGATATATGGAAAAGGTCAAAAGAAATTTTGGATAAAATATAAAAATATACTCTTTAATTGCATTTTTAATGGCAAGAAATAAAAAATATGCAGGCCAGAGACAGTGATGTACCTGAATACCCCCGTTAGTGCATGGTGAACACTCAAAACAGGCTTTTTTTTTTTTTTGAGGGCATTAACCACAGCATGAGAACTTGAGCATTGATTTTTGTGAGATTGTGAAATTCAAAGAAGGATAAAATTACTCTGGAAGCCACCTAACCTAAAAGCTTAATAAGAAATCCCTTGCAAAAAGCTGGGGGCACAAAGGATTCTGTGTTCACAGTATGTATTGATGGGAAATAAATCTATATCTTCTTTCTTTCTAGGAAAGTATAAAAAAAATTGCCAGTCTTAAAACTCAGTAGTTAGAAAAATAAAATAATTATTTTGATATTTAAAACCATAATTCAGTTTTGTGACCTGAATTTATGCTACCTGGCTAGCCAAAAATCCAAGTTGAGTATTCAGTTTAAAGTGCTCCAAGACACCTTAAAAGAATAATCTACCTTCAAATTGGGCATTAACACATTTCCACAGATAAAGTTCCACAGCATATAAACAATGTATAATAAAATATATTATTAAATACAAGGAAACAAGCTATCCTATCTGATAATGGAAACAGAAATATTCAAACTACATACTTTAGAATTATAGGACACAGAATACAAAAATGTGAAATATATTTCAATAAATAAAATCTGAGCAAATCTGAATAAGCACAAAACAGAACACCTAGGACTAAAAATTATAATTATTAAAATGAAAAACTGAATGGACTAGTTGAATAATAGATTATTCACATCTAAGAAAAAAAGTTAATAGAAAAAAGAAAACTGAAGAGATGCTCTTAATAGCACAGAGGTACAAAGAGGTTAAAAAAAAAAAAAAGGTCGAAATATACAATCTAAACATATATGTGTGTAAATATATTTAGTTAAAATTTATTTTTGATGAAAGAGAATGAAGCAGAGGAAATACAGGAAGACATAGTAGCAAAAATGATGAAAGATAGAAATATAATCCAACAAGTTCCAAAGAAGAAAATTTAAAAAACTTATCCCTAAGTGCATCATAGTAGAACCGAAGAACATCAAAATCATCCACTTCTGTTGGGGACCTTGGCCCACTCCCCATCAAGGTACTGGAGTGTTTCTTTCTTTGCTGTCTGCCTGCCATGGGTTGGGTTGGGAGGCCTGTGGGAAGGAGAGATTAATGTCCTTTCCCCAAATGGGCTGCATTTTTCATTTTGCACTGGGCCCTGCAAATTATGAAGCTTGCTGTGCTTGTCAGAACTGACAGGAGTTGGCTCCCTCACACCACTGAGAGGGAGTAAGGTAAGAGTACAGTTATGTGTCGCTAAACAGAGAGGATACATTCTGAGAATTGCATTATTTAGGCAATTTCATCATTGTGCGAACATCACAGAACGTACTTACATAAGTCTAGATGATACAACCTGCTACACATCTAGGGTCCATGGTGTACAGCCTGTTGTTCCTAAGCTGCAAACCTGTGTAGCCTGTTACTGTACTGAGTGCTGTAGGCAATTGAACACAGTGATATCTGTATATCTAAACATAGAAGAGGTACAGTAAAAATACAGTATAATTGATAAAAAAAAAGTTCACTGGTATTGGATACTTACCATAAATAGAGCTTGCAGGAATGAAAGTTGCTCTGTGTGAGTCAGTGAGTGAGTGAATGTGAAAGCCTAGGACATTACTGTACACCACTGTAGACTTTATAAATACTGTACACTTAGGCTACACCAAATTAATAAAAATATTTTTATTTCTTTAATTAATTAACCTTAGCTTACTATAACTTTTTAACTTTTTAAAACTTTTCAACTCTTCTAACAACACATGTTAAAACACAAGCACATTGTTTATCAGTACAAAAATATTATCTTTATGTCCTTACACTGTAAGATTTTTTCCATATTTAAAATTGTTTGGTTTTTATTTTTCCACTTTTTAAACTGTTTTGTTAAAATCTAAGACACAAACACACATTAGCCTAGACCTACATGGGATCAGAATCATCAATATCACTGCCGTCCACCTCCACATCATGGCTCACTGGAAGTCTTCAGGGCCAACAGCACACACAGAACTGCTGTCTCCTACAATAACAATGCCGTCTTCTGGGATCCTGCTGAAGGACTTGCCTGAGGATCTTCTTTAGGAGGTGTCACTCTTTTCACAAATATGTCCATGGTGGTTGGCTTGATTTGCTTTTTTTTTCATCATAGATTTGCTTGTAAGCAGATAATGGAACATTTCTCTCTATTAATAAAATCTTTTGGTGTTGGGGTTCATGTTTTCAAACTTTTAAGAAGCTTTTGAGGTCTGAAAAATCTTCAGCTAAACTTTGACTCTGAATTTTCCTGGTTCTCCTTTTGCTTCTCCTGCAGTTTCCTTTTATCCCGTCTCCCCTTCAGCCATGCATTCCCATTCCAGCTGCAACAACACCTTATTAGTTCCTCAGGAACCATCATGAGGAGCTCCTCAATGTCATCGTCATCCATACCCAGGTAAAAGTTGTTTGTCACCTCAAACACAACCTTGTTAACTTTTGCAATCTTATCATCTTTGGTTAATCCTTTGAAGTCACAGACAAACCTCCCGAGTATCTTCTTCCACGTGCCATTCATACAATTCCTGCTGACATCATCCCAGGCCCAAGCAAGGTTCTGGAGGCAGTCATAGATGCTGTAATCCTTCCAGAATTGCATTCAGTGTATTCTCAATGTCTTCCTCAGATGGATCAATAGCTGGGAAAGGTCCTCATCAGGCAGTAGACCTTAAAAGCTGATAGAGCTCTTTGATCCATTGGTTCAAAGAGGTTGTGTTTGGAGGGAGAAAAAATACTTTGATATTGGGATAAAGATCACCTATAAAAGGAAGATGTCTGAGAGCATTATCAACCATGAGCAAAATCTTGAAAGGTATGTTATTATCTTTTGTACTTCATCATTTTGCTGGCATAGCAATTCAGGAGGGCATCTTGGGAAAAGAGCTTCACCATCTATGACTTCTTATTCTTCCTGTAGTACATTGGCAGTGTGTGTTTATTGATATGCCTGAAGGTCCTGGGGTTCTCATGGTGCCAGATCACAGAGGGTTTCCATTTGTAGCCTGAAGCATTGTCCTCATACAAGACTGTTGACCTGTCCTTAAAAGCCTTGAAACCTGGCAGTGACTTGGCCTTTTTATGGATGACAGTCCTTTCAAGCATCAGTTTCCAGAACAGGGAGACTTCATCCATATTGAATATTTGCTCTGGCAAGTAATTTTTTCAAGGATCAGCCTATCTAGAATTTCCAAAAATTCTTCGGCTGCCTTCATATCAGCACTTGCAAATTAACCACTCACTTTTACATCATGAAATAAATAATGATTCTTGAACTGTTTAAACCACTGAGTGCTAGCAGTAAACTCAACATCATAGTCAGACCCAGCTCTTTCTTTCAACATCACAAACAAACCTTTGGTTTTACATTTTATAAATGTAAATGTTGGTTTGTAGTATTGTGTAACTTTTATATATTCTTACTTTTTAAAATATATTTTAAAGCACATTTATTTATTTATTTATTTATTTATTTTTATAAGTATATTTTATTGATTATATTGTTACAATAGTTCCAATTTTTCCCCTTTGCTCCCCTCCGCCCAGCACCCCCCCTCCCCCAACAATCCTCCCTCCCCAAGTCCATGCCCATGGGTCATACATACAAGCTCTCCTGCCTCACCCTTTCATATATTCTTCTTCTTCTTTTCTTTTAAATAAATAAATAATTAATTATTTTAACAATAAAAAATAACAATCCCTCCCTCTCAGACTTAAGACCCTCTATAATCTTATAAAGGACAATGGACGAAGATCTCGAGCTCCTCTAGCTGCTTCAAGCTGGACATGGTCATCGTCCTGCCTACCCTTGGGTCCAAAAGTCCCTAATAAGAGTGGGATTGTGGAGGTGAGGGTGGCCTTCCCACATGGGGAAGGATCATGCAGACTCCAGGTCAGTTGGCTGTCCCCGGACAATGGCATGCTTGATTTAACAGGCTGGCATCCTTGTTGTATTCTGGAGGCAACAGATTTGGCAACAGGGTTAAAGGACATCATTCAATCCATAACCACTAGATGACAAAACAAAGGTATTAATTTTTCAATGTCCCTCATTAGGGAAAAGAAGGGCTTCTTTGAAGGAAGGCATGCCAGGTATATCTCACCTGTCCAAAACCCTTTTGCCCATTATACTTAGTTTGGGCTGAGGGAAATAATTTAGATTTCCCCCTTCTCAGACCTCTGGGCTCTTTCTGTCCAAGCCATTAGGACAGAAAAGAGAACCCAGTTTTAAAGTGAAGCCCACAGACCACCCCATTCTTCACCAACCCAGTCACTTAGTTCAGCCAAACCATTGAGTCTCAGGAGGCAGCGATGCAGACAGGATTAAGTAAGTCCTATACATACAGACAATCACTCAGGTAATGAGATCGTAGGCTTATGCCCTTTGAAAACAGAAAACACATGTTAATTTATGTAACATAACCCACATACAAGTCTCTAAATCTGTAGAACTGTCTTATCAGAAAGACATCCAGTTGCAAGGCATTTGACATTCTTCTTGCCTGTAAATTAAACATCTTTGATAATACCACAGACATAGTTCAATTTTCAATTCAAAACAAACTTTAAATGAAAAGAAACTTTAAAGATGGTTAGCTGCACTATTTTCTAGTCTACCACTGAGCATTGTGATTTTTCTTGAATTGCGATCTTTCTCCCTAAGATTACCCTCTTTGTCATTAAAGGGACTGCATTAAGTCCATTTTTGATTTATCCTGTTCATTTGCATAAACACAACAAGAGCAGCAAGTGATCACTTATGATCTTTAGTTCTGCTTTGCTGGAACTTACGCAAGGAACATTTAGGGTGACCTTCAGTCTGCCCTTCAAGGCACAGAAGCTGAGCCACATACCTGGCACTCAGCCTTGTTTGTAAACACCTGTCTTTTCCAAGTCCTTCTGGTTTTCCATTGTGCCTTAAGGTCCCTTCTAGCCGTCTTTCAGGAAGACAACCTTCATTCCTTCCCTGGAAAGATTGCCATGGACCGCACATCCAACCAAGGTACCAGGCCTTTTTATCTCATGGGCTTTTATTACCATCGAAAGTCAATCCCAGTTCCTCAGGGCTTTTTGGTAACAACCAGAGCCCAAGCATGTTTCCTTTTGTCATGGCATTCCAGTCAAAGTCTTAGTCAAAAAAAATCTATTAACAACTGGACTGATTATTTTTATGAAAAGAAATTTATGTCATTACTTACTTGTTTAGAATGCCAAACTCTGGAGGGACTGGATAGGGAGAAAAATATACAGTGTGAAGGAAAATCCTTGTCCTTCTAATAGTCACTGAACTTGCATTTCCATTCTTTATATTTTCATTTTTTCCCCCACTAAAATTTTTTGTTTGTTTGTTTTTCCATTACAGTTGTCCCACTTTTTTCCCCTTCTTGCTTCTCTGCACCCTGCCCCCCGTTCTCCCACATTCAGTCCCCACCCAGTTGTCCAAGTCCATGGGTCATTTATACATGTTCTTTGACTAGACCCTTTCTCTTCTTACCCCCTTCTCTCCCTCTCATCTCCCCATTTGTTACTGTTAGTTTATTCCTTGTTTACATACCTCTGGTTCAATTTTGCTCATTTGTTTGTGTTGTTCATTAGTTTCCCATAATATGTGATAGCATAAGGTATTTTTCTTTCATTGCCTGGCTTATTTTGCTAAGTATAATTCTCTCTAGTTCCATCCATGTTGTTGCAAATGGTAGAAGTTCCTTCTTTCTTTCAGTACTTATTCATTGTCATTTTCCCCCTTTGTACTCGTGTTCCTCTCTGTCTCTCTCTGTTTCTTCATCTTCTTAAAGCAGACCCTTCAGCATCTCTTGCAACACTGGTTTGGTGGAGATGTATTCTTTTAGCCTTCTTTTGTTATGGAAACTCCTTATTTCACCTTCCATTTTGAATGAGAGTCTTGCTGGGTACAGTATTCTTGGTTGTAGGCCTTTGTTTTTCATTGCTTGGAATATTTTTTGCCATTCCCTTCTGGCTTGTAGTGTTTCTGCTGAGAAATCTAGTGATAGCCTTATTGGAGCTCCTTTGTATGTTATTAGTTGTTTCTCTCTTGCTGCTTTTAGGATTCTCTCTTTGTCTTTCAATGTTGCCATTTAATTATGATGTGTCTTGAAGTGGGCCTGTTGGGGTTCATCTTCATTGGGACCCTTTGTTTTTCCTGGACTTGCGTGACTCTTTCCTCATGTTAGGGAAGTTTTCTGTCATTAGTTTTTCAAAGAGGTTTTCTATCCCTTGCTCTTCTTCTTCTCCTTCTGGAATCCCTATGATACAGATATTATTACGTTTCATGTCCTGCAGCTGTCTTAGAGCCTCTTCAGTCTTGTTCAGTCTTTTTTCATTTTGTTGTACTGTCTGAGAGTTTTTGCTACATTGTCTTCCAGCTTGCTGATCCGATCTTCTGCTTCCTCTTGCCTGTTTTTAATTCCTTCTATTGTGTTCTTCAATTCAGAGATCATATTCTTCATTTCCTCCTGGCTCTTATTGATAGCTTCCATGTCCTTTTTGATGCTGGTATAATTCTCAGTAAGTTCCTTGTAGTATTTCTGGAGTTCCTTGTAGTTTCCCTGGAGATTTTTGTAGTTTCCGCTGAGCTCATTGAGCTTCTCCATAAACCATGCTTTCAATTCCATATCTGATAGCTTGCTTTCCTCTATTTCATTTAGCACTCTTTCTGGGGACTCTACCTTTCCTTTCGATGGGGGGGTTGTTTCTCTGTCTCCCCATTTTTGTGACTTCTATTGTGAATGATCTGCACTTCCTGGATCTGCCCCTGGTGGCATCAGATCCTGTACCAGTCTGGGCCTAGGCAGCCTGTTGGAGACTTCCAGGGATCTACTGCCTTTGTCTGACTTCTTTAGTTGTTAATCTATTCAATCTGTGATTAGCTGTCAGGCTTAAGGACCGTGGGTGTGGCAGCTTAATTCCTGTAGGCTGGGTTTTTGCTTCCCCTCAGGCTGATGCCACTTGGAGCGGGGGAATGGTCTGCCTGCAGTGTGAGGATGAGTCAGCACTGGGACCCGGCCGGCCTCTTCCCCAGTTCTCCCCTCAAAGCCACCACACCAAACTCTCCCCAAGATTCTCCAGTCCTCTCTGCCTTCCTTCTGCTTGAGCCCAGGGTAAATGGGGGCCAAAATATTTTTGCATGTGATCCGCTTAAGAGCTCTTTTTCTCCAGCTGTTTCTCTCCAGCTAGTAAGAAACCCTGTGTCTTTTCGCTTTTCTCAGCTGGATACTATTTTACTTTCCACTCTGTTGTTGTAGGCTGGGAAGCTCAGCTGGGGGTTTAGACCCTGCCCTTCTCAGGGGGAACCCCTGGCTGCTGAGCTGTTTCTCAGTCCCTTCAGCTGCTACCCGTATGAGTCCCAGCAGCCCTTCCGCATCTCCGCACTTCTTACCGGTGACGTTGTGATGTAGCGGCCTTTCCTGTCTCTCCGTGGTTATAAGACTTCTCTCCAGCTGGTGTTCGGTTGGTTATTCCAGATGATTTCTCCAAAATTAAGTTGTAAATCCAGACTAGTTCTGGGAGGATGTTAGTGTAACTTTCACTTACTCTTCTGCCATCTTGTTTCTCCTATTCTTACTTTTAAAAAAATTAATCTATCAATCACTGAATGGGTCATATTAAGATCTCCAACTATTTTTGCAGGACTGTCTATTTATTTTGAATTCAAGTAGATTTTTGCTTCATAAGTTTTGAAACTCTGTTGTTAGGTACATACATATAAATACTCATTTAGATATTTAAGATGAATCAACTTTTGAGTTTAATATTTGATTTTATCTTTTTATATTATATTTTCACCCTTATACCCCTCTCCCCACAACAATCACCACACTGTTATCCTGTCCATGAGTCCTTTTTCCTCTTATCTCAACTTCTTCATGCCCTAACCACTCCCCCAGCTGTCAGCCTGCTCTCTGTATATGAGTCTCTCTCTATTTTGCTTGTTAGTTCAGTTTGTGCATTAAATTCCACATATGCATGAAATCATATGATATTTGTCCTTCTCTGACTGGCTTATTTCACTTAACATAATGTCCTTCAGGTCCATCCATATTGTCACAAAGGGTAAAATCTTCTTCTTTTTATAGCTGGGTAGTATTCCATTGTGTAACTGTCCCATAGTTGTTTTATCCACTCACTTACTGATGGACACTTGAGCTGCTTCCATATCTTGGCGATTGTAAATAATGCTGCAATGAACATAGGGATGCTTATGTTCTACCGAATTAGTGTTTTGGGTTTATTTGGACATATATTCCCAGAAGTGGGATCACTAGGTCAAAAGGCAGATCCATTTTTAATTTTTTGAGGTTTCTCCATACTGCTTTCCACAATAGCTGTACCAGTCTGCATTCCCATCAACAATGCAAAAGGGATCCATCCCCTTTGTTCACATCCTCGCTATGAATTGACTTTTTGCCATTATGATTGAAAATTTGTCTCATACTGATTTTATTTATTTATTTATTTTGACTTTATTGGGGTAACATTGGTTAATAAAATTATATAGGATTCAGGTGTACAAGTCTGTAATACATCATCTGTATATTGTATCATGTGTTCACCACCCCAAGTCAAGTCTCCTTTTGTCACCACTTATCCATCTTTTACCCTCTTATACTTCCCACCATCCCCCTTTCCTCTGATAATCACCATGCTGTTGTCTTTGTCTATGAGTAGTTTGTTTGCTTTTTTTTTTTTTTTTTGTTTAATCTCTTCACCTTTTCCACCCAGTCCCCAGCCTTCTCCCCTCTAAAAAGTCAGTGTCTTGATTGTGCATGATGGTATTGCACTGCCAAAGGAATGTTTGAAAACAGAAATGAGGCAAGGGTAACAATTGGACAGGTGCAAAGGACTGAATAACTGAAGAGATGAAAAGTGCATGAGGACAGAGTTATTGATAATGAGATCATTATGGTATAACTGAAAGCAACAGAATGTTTCCAAAAATTTAACATAAAATGATGATCGAAGCAAAGAGGTTCCTTTATACACAAGGCAACATTCACAAGTGCAAGTTCTGCAAGTGAAAAATTTCTCCTCTCCAGTTACAGAGTTCCCTTCTTTCTCTAGGCTAGGCTGCAGCCAGAAAGAGAATGAAGAACAAGTAAGCTCATGATCTTTTCATGTTAAAACCTTGAAATACATTGTTTTAGTTCCCAGCACAGTACTCAGGTTCTGTTTTAATATATGTGGTAGCTGAAATATTCTTGGAAGAAGAAGCAGGGTTGCTGGAGATGGTAGGAGAGGCAGGAATGGTAGGGAGAGAGAGAAGGTAAGAGGGAAGGGGACAGAAGGGTGGAGGAAGCTGTGAACAAAGAGGAGGCAGAGGGAAGTGAGGAGAGTCTCACAGGCAGTGAAGACAGATCAACTCAAGAAAAAATAATAAATTTAGCTAATTCTAGTTACTGGATAGTTTAAATGGGAATTGTGGTCAGTTGGAGGTCTAAACACCCATTATAGCAATTGTCCTGATCATTCTTAAGTGTTTTTTGAATTAAAGTAATTTAAATAAACTTTTGGATTATAAAGAGGGAGACACTGCTGGGAATTAAAAAGAGCTGCTGCAAGAAGAGGTGATGGAGATGATAAAATGTTATTGGCCTAAAATAATGAAGCAAATCATTTATAACAGATGAAGTGAAACCGGGAAATACGGACGCATGTGAAGGCTCAGGAAGCTACACTGCCTGTTTGTCTGTTGCACTCACTACGCTTCTCTGTAGAAGGCACAACTGCACAACACCTCTGCCTCTGCTGTGATTTTAGTGCTTTTTAATGCTGTAGACTTGACATGAGTAATTATTTGGGTGTTGTTTACTTTTGTATCTTGTTATGAGATTTAAAACTAATATTTAACTATATCTTGGTTTAGTAAGATCATAGTTGGCCATGGTCTCAAAATATATACAGGTACATTTCTGAAAGGATACACACAAATTTGTTAACAGTGGCAACTTGTGGAAGTGGGGTTGGTGATGAACAATTCTTTTACCTTTCACTTCACAAAGTTTTGTAGTTTATGGTAAAGTTAATTTTCATTTTAAACATTTTTTCTCTTCCCTCCTTTCCCCTTCTATACTTGAAGTTTTGCTTGAAATTACAAAATGGATACATGCTCATTGTAATAAATTATGGTAATTTATATAATCAATTTCTATTTTTAAGTTGTTTCTAACTTTTTGCAATGACAAACGCTGTTAAGATGATATATTTGAATGGTCACATGTCTCTGTATTAATGTAGGGTAAAATATTAGAAGTAGATTTACTGTGTCAAAGCAATTGTGCACTTTAAGAAATACTACTAAAGAGCTTGCTGAAATATTGTGGTAATTTATACTTCCACAAAAGTGCCTGATTGTGCTAATTTTTCCTTACATTCACCAACACTGGGTATTATTATTCTTTTAAATCTTGGCTGTATTATAAGTAAAATTAATTTCTTATTTAAATTGGAACTGAACATTAGTAATGGGAATAGTTTCATATACTTACTGGTGGCCATATTATTTAAAAAATAATTTGTAAGAGCTTTATATATAAAATGATATTTACCCACTATCATACATGTTGTAAGTATTTTCCTCCAGTTTGTAGTGTCTTTTACCTTTGTTTATAGTATCTTTTCACATAAAAATGTAGTGGTTTTATGTAGTCAAATGTGTCAATTTTTTTCTTTAGGGTCTCTGGGTTTCATCATTATTAGAAAGAATTATAGAAATATTCTCATCTACATCACTGACATCTTCTTAGTGAGGAGTGGGACTCAAAATCTTGTTCTAAAATTTATAGGACTATTTTACAGAGCTTTAGGCCATCAAATTGACAGAGCATATAAGCCACTTTAAAATTATTTTATAAATTATAAAGTTATTTTAATAAAAACCTACCTTTTGTGTGCATAATTTCTTCTTTATCATTCCTTCTTTATCTTTCTAACATTAGAACCTTCAGCAACAATCACATGCTACTTAGAAGGCTAAGTGAAGGTTAAAAGACATTTCTATAACAACAACAAAAAAAGGATAAATTCTCATTTTGCAATTCCTGTTGTGAATAGAATACAAGGTGCACTCTATTTTTAGAGAATAGGTCACATTGTGCAGACTGTTTACTGGCACAATTTGTTCCCATGGAACCAGTCAGTGAAGATGGAGATGTGCGTCTGTGTCAATACTGCTGTGAGTAACAGCTCTTGATAGTGCATTCCTGTATCTACCATCAGTATAAAGGCATTGCTCGATATCACACTCAGTATTGAATAAGCCACACCATGCTTTTCTAAATGAGTATCAGATCGCCAAAACTTGAAGAGAAAAAAAATCATATAAGTTGCTCTCAGTTACTAAATTTGGTCAGTTTATACAGCTATGTCTGGCCATTTTCCTATCCTAGCATGTATAATCCCTACCTATCTTTTAAGGCTCGGCTCTTTTCCTATAATGCCTCTCTCTATATGTCTACTTCAATCTCCCTGTCTAGGATTCATATATCAGTTTTCTGAATTTTAAATGGCCTTTTATGTACACAACTCTTCCCTAGGTATCTATATCTATCTTACTTTCTAGTTATTTAAATAGCCATGACTTATTCCTTTTAGAAATGTAAACTCAGTGTGGGAAAGATGTTTGTCTACATGAACTTGACATGTCCTCACAGTGTTTTCTATCATGGTATTACTCTTCTGAATAGGTAAAAACTATTAAACTACACTAGAGAGAAATACAAGTTCTGTGCAGATGGTACCCAGCCATATACTATGAAAAATAGAGACACTTATTGAAGAAGATAGAAGATATAAGAAACACTGTACACAGGACAATGACGCCTCCATCTCCTTCAAAGTGGGCACCTGGGGACCTCACACAGTTCTCCCAATCACCATCAGCTGCCCTGTCATATTTTCCTGAATCTCATCGATGGTGTGAAATCTCTGCCCTTTCAAAGGTGATTTTACTTTTTTGGAAAAGCCAGAAGTCATAGGGCATCAAATCTGGGCTCTTTGAGTGCTGAGTCACCTGGATGATTTGTTGTTTTGCCAGAAGCTCTGCACAAGACATGATGCATGAGCAGGCACATTGTTGTGATGAAGCTGCCAATCACCAGTTGCCCATAGCTGCGGCCTTCTGAATCATCCAAATAATTTTTGCAGATGAATGTTCAAGCTTAACGCAAAATTTGATGCAGATTCATTGTTCTACTCACTAGTCATTTTGAATGTAATGGCCACACGGTACACATGTTCACTCAATGACATCTACCACCCCCACTGACTAGTACAGTGAAGTCACCATCATTCACACATGCTCATTCCAGTCTACTCTCCTTGGCTTCCAGGTTACATGAGTGTTGCACACATCATTCTCATTATATTAACAATGGCTGGACTTTTTCCATAAAGACCTCATACAAAAATTCAAAATTAGAACTTGGGAAAACAAGGGCCAGTAAAATTATTCAAAAGCTGATAGCTAACCTAGGTAATTTGGTTGGAATGACTAACAAACAGGAAAAAGAAAGCCTGAGCTTTGGTTTTCTTACTTTTTCTGAGAGAATATCTGAAAAAAACAACAACAAACCTCAAACTATATGACTTATAGTGATCTATTTTACTCTAAGGTGTTATTCAATAACCAATATAATATCATTTTATTTTACAAATTAAATTTTAAATCACAGGAAATGGCACAAAAATAGTTCATTGAATTAGGAAGAAGAGAAAATTAACATGTCTAACAACTGAGTTGTGTTTTAAATTTATGATTAGTCTTTCCATCTGGATGATATTTGGTCATTTATGTTGCTGATTCAGGCAAGTCCACGCTTCACAGAAATATAACTAATCTTTTTTTAAATTTTATTTTTGATTGTATTTTTTATTACAATTTACTCCTCCTATATCCTCTTCTACCTCCACCCATTCCTCCCCTCACCATCACCACATTGTTTTCTGTGTCCATGAGTTCTTTCTCTTTTTTTTCCTTTTTACTTGATCCCTCCACCCCCAAAATTGCAACCCCCTGATAAAGCTGTCATCCTGCTCTCTATGAGTCTGTCTCAAAAAAGCTTGTTAGTTCTGATTTTCTTTGACATAAACTTTCAGCTTAATATAGTAGCTGTAGAGAAAAAAAAAGTTTTGTATTAAAACAGGAGCAAAAATGGTATTCTATATGAACCACAGGGGTTGGTTTGGAATTCTTTAAAATCTACATTGCAGCCACATACACCTCCTGGGTGTGTTTGAATCTGAGCAAGGTGAGTATCTTCAATGAAAAAATAGCTAATTAAAGTTGCTGTCATTTCTCAATCATCAACAGAGAATAGCCAATAATTTATTTGAGAAGGGAAGGAGAATCTTATATAAGCTGGCACTGATATTTTTTAAAAATTTATTTTATTGAGTCTGTCTCCTGATGATTAAAATAGAAATTCCTGTAGCAATTACGGACTCTCTTATAAATGACTGTTTCATAATTTACAGCATGCCAGGAGCATTTCAACTCAAACATATATGTAATTCACTCTTCTGGCTCATTTTCATTTCATCCTCTCTCCCTCTATCACATATGTGAAGTGCTCCATGTTGAGAATATTTGTTCCCCTTTGACAGAGAAACTGACTTACCATACAGAGATTATGCAAAGGAATTCCATAGGTCAGGTTTCATGTTTCATTACTAATCACTAATTTCAGCATCCTGCCTCTTCTGCTGGTTTTTTTATCTACATCTGTATTTTTCTAATCTATCAGAGTTATGGATAAACAACAATAAATAAATTTGAATTTTAGCTCCTTTTATATCTATTTTTCTCCTCCTCCAGTATGGATACCAATGATCTCTAAAATATCCAAAATGTGAGTATTGAGAGATAAGAGAAAAAAAAATAATTTGGACACCATAACAGCCCCAAATCCCACCCCGAACAATAAATGTTTAAACATAGGACAATTTTAAAATGTCCCCATTCTGTAAAACATATGTAATCTGGGTGCAATGTAGCTTTTATCTTTATTAGTAGTAACATTTACATTATTATTAGGTAGGCATATTTGTTTTCTATTGTGCATGGTAATGGGGGCGGGGGGGCTGAGGAAAAGCATATAGTCATATTAATAGCTCTGGGCCTATCTGGTGGTGGGTTACATTTCCAGGAAGATAACTTGTTCACTAAAAATGTGTTGCCAGCTCCTACTTTTCCATGCACTGTACTTTGCCAGCCTTCCCAACCTGCACTTGGGGACAGAGCAAGGAATGAAGGCGGGGAAAGTGTATGATCAGTTGACAAAACTGCAGAAGATGCTGTATCACAAAGGGCTAGCCTGAGAGCCATAAACATGGAGTGACTGAAGAGACATGATGGTAAGGCAGCATTCGGGGCACACTTGGTGGTTAGTCATCATGAATTTAAAGTGTAACCAGTCAAGGTCAGCTTCATTGTGGGTCTGGAGTAGGCATTGAGTTGGATTTAATTACATTGTGATTGGGCAAGTGAGACCTTCAAAGAGAACTAGATGCGGGGGTATAGGAGGTTATAAAAGGGAATAGTTACAGTAACTGGCTATGGCATTTAGCCTTATCAGGGGAAATATGAGGTTGTGGTTGGGGGTGAAAGAAAATGAAGAGATGATAAGTGTAGGACCCCAGTTTTGTAAATGAGTGGCTAAGGTAGGACAGAGAGGACAAGATCCCTGGAAGCAAGAAAGTGAATGAACAGATTTCACATTATATTAAAATTGTCTGCTTATGTGTCTGTTTCTACCACTAGATCACAATTTCTCAACCTTGGTTTTATTGACATGTTGCACTGCATAATTCTTTATTGTGTGTGAGTGGGCGGGAGCCAGGGGCTGTTCTGTTTACACTGTAGGACATTTAGCGATGTTTTGGACTTCTATCCACTTGATGTCAGTAGCACTTTTCCAGTGATGACAAATCAAAACTATCCCCAAACATTGCTTAATTGCCCCTGGAAGATAAAATCAGCCTTAAATGAGAACCATACCACTGAACTACGGGTTTCTTAATAGGGTCGTACCTTTTTCATTAGTATGCAGTAATTCCTCTCTATATTGTGGTTCACTTATTGTGGCCTCACTGTATCGCAGGATTTTTTAAAATATTATATTTATTTATCATGGATTTTTCACTATACACTATTCCCTCACTTATCACGGGCATTATGTTCTAGGCCCACCCACAATAGGTGAAAATCCATGAAGTAGGAACCCTACATTTATTTTAGTATTTATATATATTTAAGGCTTTATAAACCCTTCCCACACACTTATAAACCATTCCCAGTCCCTTATTAACCTTTCTCACTCCCTTGTTAACCTTTTCCACACTTTTTTTTTTTTTTTTAGAGAGCACTCTTTTTTTTTTTTTTCAGATTTAATGTGTTTTATTGATTAAAATATTACATTTGTGCCAATTTCCCTTCCCTCTGCTCCCCTCCACCCGGTGGCCCCCCTCCCTCCAGTTGTCCCCCCCTTTTAGATTATGTCCATTAGTTGTGCATACAGTTCCTCCCAACCTCTCTCCGTCTATTCCATTCCCTCCTACCTTGATCCCCAATTCCTATATCATCTCCCTCCCTTTCCCCATTCCCCCTCCCTGTTGACCTCCCCCCAATATGCTTCCCATACCCACAGTTCCTTTTCCACTCTCGTTGCCTATTTAGTTTGCCTTTGTTTCATCTCCCTAGCTTCTGTTTTTTTTTAAACCAGTCCCTTTAACATCTCATATAACAGTGGTTTGGATCTAATGAACTCTTTCAGTTTTATTTTGTCCTGGAAACACTTTCTCTGTCCTTCTATTCTGAATGACAATTTCGCTGGGTAGAGTATTCGTGGTTGTAGGTTTTGGATTTTCATTACTTTGAATATTTCTTGCCAGTCTCTTCTTGCCTGTAGGGTTTCCCTTGAGAAGTCAGCTGATAGTCTAATTGGGACCCCTTTGTACATAATTCTTTTCTTCTCTCTTGCTGCTTTTAAGATTCTCTCTTTATCTTTAATTTTTGACATTTTGATTATAATGTGTCTTGGAGTGGTTCTCCCTGGGTCCAGTCTCTTGGGAACTCTCCTTGCTTCCTGGACCTGCAAGTCTATTCCCTTCCCCAAGTCTGGGACGTTCTCCTTTATTATATTTTCACTCAATTTTTCAAGTTCTAGTTCATCTTCCTCATTCTCTGGCAAACCAATGATTCTTATGTTGGGCCTTTTATAGCTGTCCCAGAGGTTTCTGATCCTCTCATTGTTGCTTCCCATTTCCTCTCGCTGCATTGGTTGACTGCTTGTTCCTTCTCCATATTCCAGTTTGTTGAAATGAACTCTGGATTTTTTTTTCTCACCCTCTATCTCGTATGCGGTTTTGTTCCTTTCGTTATGAAAGTTTTTCGCTTCTTTCTTATCTTTTTCCTGCTCTTTTGTGAATTCTGTAAGCCACATGATAACAATGGCCCAGAACTGAGCCTCTGACAGGTTTCTTATCTGTTCATCTGTCAGGTTCTCTATCTGCCGTCTGGTGAGTTGTGTCACTGGGATTTCTATAGTTGCCTGCCTCATTTTGACAGATGCGTTTTGTTTTCTTGGGCCGGCTGTCCGGGGCAGTGCCTGTGTACGCGTCACAAATCAGCGACCGGCGCCTGCCTGTCCACGACCTATTTCGCAGCCCTGTGGTGCTTTCTGTGGGGGCGGGGGTCCAAGATGGATTCACACAGTTATTCAGCTAGGAGACCGGGATCCGTCCTCCCGCCCCCCTGGGCCTCACTGTTCAAGGCGATGCGGCGGCCGCTCTCCCCAGCGCGGGGGTCGCGCACTGCCAGGGGCTTGACGGATCTGGGATTCCTCGCCGCCCCGCCGCTCCGGGTGCGACCGCAAACAGCGCTGCCCTCTTTAACTCTTACCTGCCCAAATGGCACCGCTGGTTTATAACTTCATATGTTGGACTTCCGTGTAGTTTTATTTTCTGGAATTTCTAGTTATCCTTTGTTTTGAAGTAGTTGTATTCCTCTATAGTTGTAGAGGGAGACCTAGCGTGTCCGTCTAAGCCTCCATCTTGGCCGGAAGTCTCCACACTTTTATAAACACTACTTATGTTCTTAAACATATTCTACACTCTTAAACCTATGTAACTTTAACAACATATGTATACAGTACTGCAAAACCCCGCGACATAGCGAAAAATCCGTGATAAATAAATAAATATAACATTTTTTAAAATCCTGCAATACAGTTAGGCCACAATAAGTGAACTGCGATATAGAGAGGGACTACTGTATACTCGATTTCTTTAGAAAGCAGTTCAGAGATCATTTATTTTGTATAAGGAATAATGCCAGTCATCAAAGACTCTCTACCCTCGCTCTAATCTGCCAAGAAAACAAAATATTCCTTATGTTAGTTCCCACAAGAAGAAAATAGGATATATGGGATTTTTATTTGCATACCCTATAATAGCTGCCTTAGGCTTAAAGCAAAATATACTTAATAGAATAAACTTATTCTTGAAAGTAGGGTTTACTGAAGTGAAAATATTAACATTAATTACTTGATCTGTTGGCCAGATAAAAAATATTGTCCAATTACTTAAAGGCCTGTCTCAAAAAAAAAAAAAAAATCATAGATAATTAACAATTCTCATAACGATGAAGAATTTATAATAAATGTTACTCTCCGCAGGCCACAGCAGAGAACAGGGAAGCTGCAGGATTGAGAAGTGCTGAGTTGTTTTCTGTGAGTCTACCTCTTGCTCAATTAATGTCCTCTTAGAAGCTCAAATAACAATAAAAATGCAGTACTTCAACAAACTGAAAAGCTACTTTACAGCAAACGAAATCATCAACAAAGTAAAAAGGCAACTCACCAAATGAGAGAAAATATTTGCAAATTGTGTATCTGATAAGGGGTTACTATCCAAAATATATAAAGCTCTCATACAATTCATTAACAAAAAACTGATGAAAAATGGGCAGAGGATCTGAATAGAATTTTTTTCCCTAAAGAATATGTACAGATGGTCAAATGGTAAATGAAAAATATGCTCCAAATCACTACTAATCAGGGAAATGAAAATCAAAACCACAATAATGTATCACCTCAGAGAGTGGATATTATCAAAAAGACAAAAAATAACAAGTATTGATGAGGATGTGAAGGAAAGGGAACCTCTGTGAGCTGTTGGTAGGAATGTAAACTTGTGCAGCCACAATGAAAACAGTAGGGAGGTTTCTCAAAAAATTAAAAGTAGAATTGCCATATGTTTCAATAATTCCTCTTCTGAATATTTATCTCAAGAAAGTGAAAAGACTAATTCAAAAAGATGTCTGTACCTCCATGATCATTGTAGCATTACTCACAATATCCAAGACATCAAAACAACCTAAGTTCCTTTGATGAATGAATGAATAAAGAAAGAGTTCACAATAAAATGTTATTCAGCCATAAAAAGTAGGAAATCCTGCTATTTGCAGCAATATGGATGGGTTTTGAGGGAACTCTGCTAAGTCAGAGAAAGACCAATAATGTATGATTCCACTAGGTAAAATCTAAAAAAAAAAGCAAACCTCCCCTTCCATCACAAAATCCCAAGCTCACAGATACAGAGAACAGATTGCTATTGGTGGTTGATGAAGGCAGGCAATAGGGGGTGGGTGAAATGGGTGAATAGGGTCAAAAAGTACAAACTTCCAGTTATAAAATAAGTCACAGGAATGTAATGTATAGCATGGTGACTATAGTTAATAATACTGTATTGAATATTTGAAAGTTGATGGCACTAAATCTTAAAAGTTCTCAACACAAGAAAAAATTGTAACTAGACATGGTGATGAATGTTAACAAGACTTGTTATCCTTTCACAACATATACAAATATTAAATCACTATATATAAACTAATATAATGTTATATGTCAATTATACCTCAATAAAATAAAAAGTGAAGACTATAAAAAGTATGCTCTAATAAAATGCAAGTGAGTAACAAAGTGTATTTTGGAAAAATTTTGAAATATTCTCAGATTTTTATAAAGGTAATTCATTTGTTAGTTCCATGGTCATTAAGAGCATGGGATTAATTAGACCTCAATTAAAGTCCTGAATCCTTCACTTAGTAGTCACAACAATTTTTAGCAAGTAACAGTTGCTCTAAGCTTCAATTTCTCTATAAAATGGAGTTATATTAATACTACCTGCTTCCTAGGTATTGAGTAGTAAAAGGGATAATACACAGAGGGACATAGTCTGTCCTCATAGCACTGTCCCATAGTACATTCTCAAATTTAAGCTCTTGTTTTAGTGGCACATTATATGTTATTGCTATTAACTATCCATACACTCATTCAAAAAAACTTCTACTACCTGCTCTAGGTAATAGAAACATATCAGTGGACAAGGTTGCAGTGTGAGGATAGAGGCCATGACTAAGAATCTAACAGGCAAATAAGTATGTAATTAAACAAGTGATCACTATGACAAATAAAAGTAAAAAGATAATCAAAACAACCCACAAATTACTGAGATACAACAGTTTGTTAGATGCTGGCTTTAGGATCCTGTAAATTAGCATATAGGGCATATGGATCTATTCCACTTTATAAAAAGAAACATCAGTAAAAAATCATCTTATAAATGACTAATTATGTATGTTGTTGACATGTGAAATATAGATAACAGTTTATTCACTTTGCATTGACAGAGGGAAGAAGCGGTACTTTCTACATCTTTCCCTAGATTCACAGATCGGGGTTAAGGTGTTACTTTTGACATTTTTGAGAAAATTTTAGTTTTAAAAAAGTTTTAAAAAATGTATTTTTATATAAGGAGATTATTTCAAAAGTCCTTATAAGAAATGATGCATGTCTGACCAAGATATCAGAGGAAGAGAAGAAACAGTAAGGATTCTAAGTTATTATTGCTTGTAACTGGTAAGATGTAGACAGCAAGAAAGAGAAGGAGTCAAGGACAACCAGATTTCTGGCTGACATAAACAGGTACTCTTAGCTAACTGGAGAACACAAGAGAGCAGTGGGGTGCTCACAACTGAGGGATTATGACTTGGCCTTTGAGTATGTTGACATTAGGCACCCACAGGGCATAAGAGAGGAGAAAGCTTTTTGACAAGAGGGTCTCCATTTCAGGAGAGATATCAAGATTGCAGATAATATTGACTGTCAAGTCAGTCAGTTTATTATTTACTTATTGGGTACCTGCTCTGTGGCAGGCACTTGCTAGGCTACCATCTCTCCTCTACTGATCTTGCTCTCTATTCAGTCTTCCACTTAACCCCTAATTCTGTGCCCCTACCTTATGCCTTGTGATTACGAATAACTTCAAGTAATTCCACAATCTCAATTTCAAGCTACCTACTAAGCTCACCATTTCCTATCATCCCTGTTTCCTCCATCTGGTACTTCAGACTCCAAACATTCCTTTGCCTCACTGGAACCTACAGTTGTACAACCTTTCCATTGCCAAGCCTTAACCCTCTCATGTTCTCACTTTGCCTCTTATATAGTTTAAATTCCAACCGCTCTTCCTTGATGACTCCTGCAGAGCCTTACTTTCGGTTAGCTCCCCTGCAGCTCGGGGCTTTCATGTGACTCATTTCTGGCCCATAAACTGTAGTAGAAACCTGGTGGGTTTGTATGCATATGTGTGTGTGTGGGGGTGGAGGGTCATTTTGAGAAAGCTTTGGTGTGTTTTCCTTCTTTCCCACTTTGTCCCGCTTTAAATGAGGCATAATGGCTAAATCCTTGGAAAACTCGTAGCGACCATGAGAACTGCCAGGATGTTGGCTATGGCCTTGACACACTGGAGCAGCTGAGCCGTAGGCAGCAGCTGCATTCTTCTGGGTATCTTCTTATGCAAAATGCAACCTCTGTTTGAGTCAGAAAGCATTCCTAAGTAATTTTCCCAACAAAATATATTTTGCTGAATCTGTGTTCTTTAGAGTGTTCTGTGTTAGGATGAATGGTTTTCACCAATATTCTGCTACAAGCAATGGGGAAAGCTTAACAAAAGAAAAGCCAGATTCAGATCTATGTTTTAGAAAAAGCTCTCAGTTGGATGTATGGAAGATTACAAAAGACATCCTCTTCTTTCCTTTAGATATCTCTTTATTCCATGCTCCATTTGGTCTTGGTGGGGTTGAAACACATTCCTGACTCTATGGTTCTATCAGTAACTCCAGGGAATGATATGTTTATCAAGTAGGGCCAGTCAGAAGCCATCCTTAGGATTGTTCTAATCAGAGCTAGAGGGGAAGGCTGAGTCCTGATTCTGGCACATGGAGCTACGGTTCCGTGAAGCCCCATCACTTAGGCCACGTCACCCACAATTTATGATGGGTTTTCTGGAGGTGAACAGAGATAGAGTTTGGGGTACAGGTGTTTATTGGGGATCAAGACCTGTAAAAGAAAGGGAACAGATACATAGTGGATTGCAGTACAGGTTTGGGAAAGCATCAACCAACCTGTCAGGTAGCTCTGGAGTGAATAAAGCCCATTGGGGTTGTGCATGGATCCCTAGAGGCTAGCCAGCTTCAACCAGTTCACCAAGTACATGCTACTGTAGGAAAGATGTGACCTAAAGTGAGGTGGTACTCTGCAGTTAAGGCTTCAGACAGCTGGGGACTGTGGGTTCACTGTCTTCCCTGATGCTGACCAGAGGTCCTTTCTGGAAAAGGGGTTTGGCTGGTGCATCCCTGTATTTGCTATATCTACCATGTGGAGAAAGTCTGCCTGCAATAGGTGAGAATGTGTCTAATATATTGACAAACCCAGAGCTGAGGGGTGGAGAAGGAAACCTAAAAATAAGCTTGAGTCTATAGATCCAACTGCAACTGAGGCTGGAACTACTCTTACCATTCTTTGTTACTTGAGCCAATACATTCCCTTTTTTGGTATAGCTATTTTGGTCACATCAGTCAGAATTTTAAAACTTCTGCTGAAGGCAATAATTGATTTGAAAGGATAATAAATGGTAAGAGAACTTAATAGTGTTTGAGGAGAACTGATGAGGAATTAAGATAGTAGCAATGGTGTTGAAAACTGTTGCATGGACAATAGACAGGCCACAATGACCAGTTTAATGCAAGGATCAGGAGAGTAAGAGTTATCAGATCAGTTCCCAGCATTTGGTGTAGGTGATCTGAGAGGATAGTGAAGCTGTTTATATTGATAGGAGATAAATGAGCAGGTGGGAAAGTGGGAGGAATTTATGGGTTTAGA
The DNA here is from genome assembly GCF_987537825.1 of Furipterus horrens. Taxonomy (NCBI): domain Eukaryota; kingdom Metazoa; phylum Chordata; class Mammalia; order Chiroptera; family Furipteridae; genus Furipterus; species Furipterus horrens. The sequence goes on along the minus strand of NW_028327172.1, from coordinate 121,187,726 downwards.
TTTATAATATACTATACTTCAATTGCATGCAATGGACTTAATTTAAAATCTAGAATGTTAGATAATAAATTTTCAATGGAAAAGATGACTATCAACTGACAGAAAAACCTAAAACAGCTGTTCAGTTGAAGAATCCTTTTGGTTAGAAGGGCCTATTTGTAAAGCTAAATTTAAATCAGAAATTTGCTTGTGTCAGGATATATTAAGTTAAATGATGCTGTTTAATCATTGTGAAGCTGTGCTACCCATCTTTGCTAAGAGGATAGATCTACTGAGAATGCTCAAATATTTTGTCACTTGGCTGGGATACTTGTGCCTTTGAATTAATAGCAAAAACCTGGAAAATATTTAAATCTTGTTTACAAAAATCTCCATTTATAGAAAATGGCATCCAGTAACCTTTTCCCTACATTGCAGTATACATCTTTCTCTAGTCTCAATTACCCTAATTTTACCATCCATACAGGTATGTAAGTAGTGGAGATGAGAAGAAGGCAAACATCAGAAAGGAGGGTGGTATAGTGCTTGCTTTATTAGATATTAAAACCTAGAAATGAAGTTATCATATGCTATAGGTAATTTTTGACATCCTCATTTTATCTCACATACAGAAATGGCATCTATCTATTTTGGAAGAGTTAGTGATATACACAACCCTGGTATTGAAAATAGGTAGTCATTTTATAATTGACATTATCATGAGTTAGCTGCTGCCCAAACTTTATACCTGTCCAGAAAAATGTATAATCCAAATGTATAGACAAAGAAAAAGTGTGGTGGATAACTGTGGGCACTAATCATAATTCTTCATACCTTATATCAGATCTTTATTATAGTACATCTACCTCCTATTTTTCAACTTACACCTTTCCCTCTTAACTTATAGCCCCTTATTTACCATGGCCTCAGACTGTCTAAATTTACATTCTACCTCTCTAGGACCTCTAATCACCTACCACTTCCCAATACACCTAAAACATGAATTCTCAGTGGGAGCAACATCACCCCCAGGAAGGCAAGCTATTAAATGCAGGCTGGGCAAGAACATCTTAGAATATTAAAATGTTTTGTGGTGCTCCAGTGGGCAGACATCACAAATAGAAGATGGCATTCTTTCCCATTGAGCTCAAGTGCAGCCTCAGAATACTTTTATAGGTTATTTCAACTAATATAACTTCTTTTAAGACAGTGTTTTAGTTAGTCACAATAAACTAATTGGAATTTCCATAAAAGTTGAAAGCATTCAGCCATCCTTTTCTTGATTCATCCCACCATCTTCCTTTTTGGAACATACTTTAAGAGAATAATGGGTTTAGACTAGGATGTAAGATGATTTATGAGCATTAGAAGACAAGAACCCACAGCATACAGGTAAAGAGCAAATCCCCTGTGGTAAACAGATGTGGTATTTAATCTGCTTTTACTACTTATCATCTGTACAGCCTTTGACAACTCACCTACCTTCCCCGAGTCTTATTACCCCTACTCCCTTTCTTTGTTTCTTTTTTCTTTTGTATTAATTGAAATGATAATACCAGCTTTTCAGGGTAATTATAATAATTAAAAAATATATGACATGTCATGCATTTGGCTCAGAGCCTGGCACATAGTAAGCATTCCAATTAAATCAGTATCTATCATCTTGAGATAATTATATTATATTATTAGCTTAATGTTCAGTGTTTATATTATTTGGCTTCCCAACTGGCCTAACTTCCTGGAACAAAGAATTATGTGCCATTTGTCATTTTCATCCTTTCCAGAAGTTAGCAAAATTCTAAGCATAGGGATGACCTTCAGTGACAACTGACTGAATGAATCAATGTACCTGTAAACTTATAATTGCTCTCATGATATTTAAAGATAAATTTGCCTATTCAGGTCAAAATAGCTATTAAATACAGGTTTAGCAAATTTCTATGATATCAGACCTGTCTATGGACTGCAGGTCAGGGCACGGTCAAAATTCTAAGATCTATGTCAATGCATCTTAGAGTTCATGCTACTGCCAGTGTTTTAATTGGAGTTCAGGTCATGGGGAGAGTAAGGTAAAATGATAAGGAATTGGAGACCAAACAGTTTCACAGAGGAATGACAGCAAATTTAAAGGTCTGAGTATTAGAAAAAACAGGAGTTATTTAGGAAAAGGTCTGAAATAGGCAAGAAACACAAGCCCCAATGATGAAGAGAGCATGCCATTTTTGGAAACACTTGGTTAAAGCAATCAGCAGAGGGACAGCCTGACAATCGATTACTTTCAAGTATACTTGGTATCATACAGTAGAAATTCAACTATTGAGACTAATTTGGAGTAGGACTTTAATGTTGAGAAGGGACTATGAGGGGTAAGTCAGGAACCCAATTCTAAAGGAAACTCAATAGGAGTCAGTAAATCTAGAGAAAGATTCACTGATATAGATTAAACTAGCATAATTTTTTAGTTGAATTATAGCAATAGTCTTCTACATGGCTCCTCCTCCTCCTATTTTCCTCTTTTTCTTTTCCATTCATCACATGGCAGTCAACATGAAACTTCCAAAATGTAAAAACTTTTCTACCATTTTCATAATTTATACCCTTCAATGGCTCTGAATTTCTGTTAAAGTACAAACTCTCTAACATGGCCTACCAGGTCCTACAAAATTTACTCTTTCTTAATTCTTTGACTTCATATATTACATTGCTCAATGCTGTCATTTAAAATCTAGCCACACTGAACTCTTCCCAGTTTATCCAACAGGACACCTGCCGTGGTTTTTCTTACCTCTGGGTTTCTCAAGGTTGTTTCTTCTGCCAGAGAATTTTACCTCTTTTCTGTGGCAGAATAACTCTTATAGCATCCTTTCAATCTTAGTTAGAAGGCTTTTTTTTTTTTTTTTCCTGGGAAATTCAAATTTGTCAAGTTTGGATTAGTTGCCTCTCCCCCCTCCCAGTCTCTACCAGGTAGGGATCAAATATGTCCTCTCCAGTTATATCTCTAGGGCATGACACACATACAGCATTCCATCAGTATTGGTTGAATAGGTAACTATATTCTGGAAGCTTGCTTGTTCATAAAGAACAGGGCTGGTCTCTGGTTCTGTGCAATAACATTCTAGGGCAGGTAGCTAGACTGGTCACATGCTGAGTTTTGAACTACTGAACAGAGATTACAAGAAATGGCCTTGATTATATTCAGAGGTTGGGAACAGGTAAATTAAGAGACCTATCCCTGAAGGTTGAAGACATATAAAGAGCCGAGCAGACTTCTATAAACATTTTATATGTTCTAGTTGTGGTTAATATGAAATCCAGTGGTTGCTCATTCACAATTTTTTCCCAAGCTAATAGTAGAATATTAATTATTTATTGTGAACTATGTTAAGATTAGCAATAATACTGAAAAAGGGGGCTGATGATAATTATATATTAGAATTTTCATACAATCAATACACATTCCATTAGTAAATGTTGATGGTCTTTCCATAATCTAGAATATTTTTTTTAATGTTTTTTATTGATTATATTGTTACAACAGTTCCAATTTTCTCCCCCTTGCTCCCCTCCCCCCAGCACCCCCCTCCCCCAGCAATCCCCCCCAAGTCCATACCCCTCGTTCGTAAAAATTAACTATCCCCCCCCCTCAAATATTAGGACCCTTTGTAATCTTGTAAAGGACAATCTAGAATATTTATACACATTAAATGAATAAATATTTTAGTCATTGACTGACAAATGAAATTAACGTGTGAAAAAATATAAGCATCATCTTTCTTTTCTTTTCTTTTTTAATCCTCAGAGGATATGTTTATTGATTTTGCAGAGATGAAGAAGGAGGCAGGGAGAGAGAGATAGAGACAGAGAGACATCAATGTAAGAGAGAAACAATGATTTTTTGCCTCCTGTATGTGCCCTCCTGCCCTGATTAGGGATTGAACTGGTAATCTTTTGGTGTATGGGAACAATGCTCCAACCAACTGAGCCATGACCCGACCAGGACAGCACCATCTTTTTTTGACCAGAACTACCCAGAGCAATTATCTACTCAACTTTACTTGATCCTGCTTCTAAAATTCCAATATTTACTTATATTAAAATTATATTTAGGACTTCTGGCTAAGATGGAGGCCTAGACTGACATGCTCTGTCTCCCTCCACAGCTAAGGAGGAATACAACTACTGCAAAACCAGAAATAACCAGTAGTTCCAGAAAATAAATGGAAGTCCAATGTATGAAGTTATAAAGAAGCGGTGCTCATCTGGATGGGTAGGAGGGGTGAAACCAGGGTGGAGAGGTCAAGCTGTGCTGTTGGCAGCAGCAGTGGCAATGGCTGAAGGACAGCAGAAGCACAGACAACTGTATTTAAGAGGAGGCGAGAAGCACCTTCGGATCACCCCCAGCTGCAGTCCAGACCCATCAGCTTGTGATTCCAAAGCAGGGGAAAGAAGACCCTCATTGCCTTGGACTGTGAGGCCTGGAGAGGGTGGGAATGGAGGAGGCTCCTGGTCTCTCAGCAGAGAGTGAATGGCAGAAACCCATCTTGGACCCCCACCCCCACAGAAAATGCCACCACGTGGTGAAAAGGGTTGCCTGGTTGTGACAAGTGCATGGGGTTCTGCCCCCTATAGCCTAGGAAGTGTGACAGCCCTGCCCAGGAAGCAAAGGTAAACACAAAACTGTCAGGATGGAACAGACCATGATACAGATCCCAGTGACACAGCTGACCAGACAGCAAATATCTAATCTAATGGACCAGCAGATAGATAATCTTTCTGAGGCTTGGTTCAGAGCTTTGGTTATAAAAATGCTTACAGACCTAACAACAGATCTTAAACAAGTCGGGGAAGGAATGAAGGCTAGTCCTGCTGAAATGAACAAAAATACATATAAAACTAGTGGTGAGGGCAAGAAAACCAGGAATCAAATCAACAAATTGGAATATAGGGAAGGAATAAACAGTCAACCAGTGCAGAAAAAGGAAACAAAAAGTGAGAAAAATGAAGAGAGGCTCAGAAACTTATCAGACAGCTATAAGTGGGCCAACATCCAAATCATAGGGTTGCCAGAAGGTGAAGAAGAAGAACTAGAAATTGAAAAATTATGTGAAAAAATAATGAAGCAGAACTTTCCTAACTTGGGGAAGGAAATAGACTTACAGGTCCAGGAAGCACAGAGAGTTCCAAAAAAAATGACCCAGGGAGAATCACACCAAGACACATTACAATCAAAATGTCAAAAATTAAGGATAAAGAGAGAATCCTAAAAGCAGCAAGAGAGAAGAAGAGAATTACATACAAAGGGGTCCCAATAAGACTATCAGCTGATTTCTCAAAAGAAACTCTGCAGTCAAGAAGGGACTGGTATGAAATATTCAAAGTAATGAAAAGCAAATTCCTACAACCATGAAAAGCAAAATCCTACAACCACTATTACTCTATCCAGTGAAGCTGTCATTCAGAATAGAAGGGCAGAGAAAGTGCTTCCAGGACAAAGTAAAACTGAAGGAGTTCATCAGATCCAAACCACTATAATATGAAATGTTAAAGGGAGTTGTTTAGGAGAAAAAAGATCAACACTATGAACATTAAAATGAAAACTGTATCACAACAACCAACAACAGAAGCCAGGGAATTGAAACAAAGGCAAACTAAGTAGGCAACGAGAGTCAGAAAAGAATTATAGGTATGGGGAACATTATGGGGGGAAGCCATCAGGGAGGGGGTAATGGGGAAAGGGAGGGAGATGGTACAGGAATTAAGAAGCATAGTAAGAGGAAGTAGAGTATACGGAAAAATGTCGATAACAACTATATGCACAAGCAATGGGCATGGGTGGGGGGACAACTAGAGGAAGGGGTGTCACTGGGTGGAGGGGAACAAAGGGAAAAGAAATTGGGACAACTGTAACAACATAATCAATAAAGCATATTAAAAATTTAAAAAAATTTTATTTATAGTCAAAATTTTTTTTATTTTACTTATAATCCAAGTCCTTAAATGATATAATAGGAAGTATTTTGTCCTATTACATAAAAACAACATATGGTTTATTATCTCTGGAAGATATTTATTGTGACTTCGATAAATTGTGACCCTTCTTGTGATGTCATTGTATCATTAACATTCATAGACATTAATATTTAATTAGTCATATACTTCCAAGGATTCTGCCAAATTCTTTCTACTAGTAATGTAGCATTGAGTTACTCCTGATTTTCTTTTTCCCTTTCTAACCTGATGGTGATGGTGGGAGTCTACTCATCCCAACTCTTACTTTATCCCTCTTGAAAAAAGTCCTCTTATTGAACAATCTCGTAGCACCCTATCTTTAAAGTTCTTATCAGGATACATGGATTTATTGGTTTATGATATTTTATAACATGTTTTCACTGAGTTTACTACAAAAAAGCACAAGAAAAGCAGAAGTTTATCTATTTGGCATCTCAATTGTGTTTTTTATTATTTATCATAAGACCTGTTATATATCAGGTTTTGTCAGAAAACAGTAATCACTCTGGTATTTTGAGAGGAAGAAAATTAATACAGAGCATTGAAATTATTGAGGGAGAGAAGGCTTGGAAGATTATTTTCCATCAAATTTAAAATTGCAGAATTGCAGGACAGCCATTATCAATACCCCTAGTTACAAGGAGTCCTGAAGTGGGCTCTTCTCAGGAGGATGGCTGGAGTCACTACAAGCTTCAGTTGATGATCTCAGCTGCCTGCCTATAGCAGTGACTCCTGGGAGAAGCACTGAAAGCCAAGAAGTACTGCCAGCAATGACCTCATCTGCCTGCAAGCAGCTGCTGCTGAGAAAAATGGTTTCTCTTCAAATCTTTGTGAATGCCTCATTGGCAGAAGCTAACCTTGATACTGGAACGGGATTGTGGGGCATGTAGTTTCACAATACAGACAGAGATGAAAGTAAAGTTGATAAAAGGCAGTTCAGCCCACTGACTCATTAGGAGAGAACTCTTTATTAGAGTAAAAATGAAGTAAACTGGTAAGCTCCATGATGAGAGGGATATTCATTAAAACAACAACAACTAATCTATCCCCAGCACCTGGGTGCTTACGGCAGTGACGATTAGCTGAGCAACACAGAATCACAACCCTCCTCGCTTCCACAGCGCACGCTTATTTCTGGGAAATGGCTATCTAGCTGCTTTTCCCATCTGCTGTTGCGTCTAAGTGAGACCATTTACTGTAGGGCAGAAGTGATGTGTATCTATCCTAAGCTGAGGCGGTTAGGTGTCAGGCACTCAATTTCCGAGGTCTCTTTCTTTTTGTCTGTTGTCTGGCTGCAGATAGAATATGCAGCAGAGGATTTTGAAGAGATCCTAGGTCATGGCAGAGTCACTAATGGAACTATCTGGGATTTTGGCATTGCTTGAATGAAAGCTGCTGATCGGATTTGAATGTCTGATGGGATTTTGTGTATGAGAACTAAATCATGTAGTGTCAAACCAATGAAATTTCAGCGTTGCTTATTACAGCGGCTGGTCACTCCTAGTGCTTAAGAAATATTCAATGAATAAACTAATAAAATAGAAAGGACTCCATGGCCTTTGCAAAGTCTTTTGAGATTGTTGCTTAAGGATGCATGCCCTGACAGGCAGACTCCATTCTACTCTGCTCTTCTGTGTGCTAGTCCCCTTAACAACTCAAACACTCCCCAAACATTGTTCAGAGATATGACCAGGCTAATTTGATAACTAATTAGAAAGAATCTCCCATTGTTAGAAATTAAAAACTCTTTGTAACACAGATTTCTGATCAAAATGTTTTAGAAAAATAATCATGAAAAGTGGTAAGAGGTGTCATTCCTTAATATAACTAACTTGCTTGATTAAAACCCAGAACTTCTCTAAGTTTAGCAATTCCTACTTATAAACTAAGAATAAGTGAGGACATCATGGGCCTTTGATCTACCTCAAACATCACTCAAATCTTGTGACAGGATCAGAAATCAGGCAGGTTATTATTTACTGATATGTCTTCAAATTCTTCTACTAAATCACTTTAATCCTAGCAGCAGAGAGAAAAATGATGGACAACAACAAAGTGATAGGCACTATATTAAGTGCTTTATGTCTAGCACTAGCTAATAATTCTACACATATAACAATAACCTCACTATTATTACCTTAACTTTAGTGATGAAGAGAATGCTGCTCAGAGAGATGAAGAAAGATTCCTAAGGCCATACAGCTATTTAATACTTTTTTTTGATTTAGAAAATAATTCATGCATTTGCCTGATACACTCACAACCAGAATAAAGTTTTCATACACCTTTTTGCCAGGTTATGTTGGGTCATTATTTTCTTTACTAAATACCCTGCTAAAGAATAGATTATTTCTTCACATATGTGGCAAAAATTTCTCCTGACTGTAAATTTTTACCTTTTAGAATAATTTCTTTATTTCTGCATATTGTATTCATTATAGAATTGATCTCTATATTTTTAATTGCTTTAAAAATCAGAAACCATTTGATTCACCTTTAAGGACTAAAAAAGTTTTGCTTAAACCTTCTCATATTATTCTAGTATCTTAACACCAGAAATTAAAGAGACTCTCTTAAATGAATTTTGTTTATTACTATAAGTTTCAATTCCATACATATGGATATTATTTATGTCAAACTTTCACAAAATAAAGCATAAATTTAATAAAGGGAGAGCTTTCGGATTGGGATATAAGCTAACTATTTCTCTGTTGATATGGTCCAATAACAACAACTACCATTGTTATGAGTACAATGGCAATGATTATTCCTCTTGTTACCAAAATTATCTGAGTGCCCATTATTTCCACTCACCATACTAGGAACTTACATAGAAGAACAGTAACCTTTAAAACAAGTCTGTGAGGTAGGCATTATTATCCCTATTTTACAGGTAAATGGAAGCTAAGGAAGGTTAAAAACTTCCCATGGACATAGATAGGACTAGACAGTGGAAGAGATGAGATTTGAACCCGATTTCAAGTCCTGATATCTTTCATTACAGCATGTCGCCTCTCCTAACTCATTTATAAAGAGACATGTGAAAAAATCCCATTTCTTTATGTGGAATCAAAGAGAAATGCTGAGGTATATATTCAAGTGGTTTCAGTATAATAAATAGCATGGGCTTCCAAACATATGTTAGTTTCCTACCTCTGTGTTTTCTCCTCTATATGAGCTTCCTTCTTAACTCTTTTCTGCTATCCAGGCCCTAGCTAGCTGGTAACACCCATAATATACTTTTATTGAGGTGGTAATAGATAAATGCTAGCCAGGCAAATGCTTTCCTCATGAAGCCTTCCAAGATTATGTCCATGAACACGATCACTTAAGTGAGTCTTGACAGGAGGTCTGAAGGAGTGGAAAGAAGAACCAGTGGATCAGGTGACCAGCTTAGCAGACAGATGAGCAAACAATTTATTGCAGCTCCATGGGTTCACTGGAGACTGTTAAGAAAAGGCATGGCACCACCCCTAATGATGAAGATTATTGATCCCAAAAGCATTATTGCTTCAGCTCTATAATTTTATGAAACAGAAGCAGAGGGGAAAAAAAATCAGGGAGGAAGCAAAACTTGACTTGATAAAATTGAAGACTTTAAAAATTAAGTGGGACTTTATTCCCTACTGGGTGGTTGTTTGATTTCACCTTTTACTGCCCAAGAACTGCCCTCACTCACACACACAGCTGTTTCCCGCCTAGGAAGCTTGTATACCAGCTGATCAGACTTAGAGTCTGGGAAAGGAACTAACTTATGGCTTGTTCGTGCAGTGATTTTACATGCTGGAATCACCTGGGAAACCTTAACCATCCTCCCATTTGAGTTTCCTCTTCAGAAATTCTGATTTAATTGACCTGGGTATGGGGAACTTAAAACCTCCCCAAGCATTTCTAATGAGGAGTCAAGACTGAGACCCAGCGAGCAGCACGGCTAGCCCTAGGAGCCTGGGTCAACTGAGAACCCTCGGTATTCATGAGGCAGTATGACATCGACCAGCCGCTCCTGCTGTTTCCTCTTGTAATTTCTCCTTAATTTCTATATCTTTTCTTCTCTGTCTCTCTGTCTCTCTCTTTGAAGAGTCCAACACCCTTCAGCGAGAAAGCAGGTGGGCCTCAAAAAAGAATTGTCTGAGAAATTGGACATTTTGAGACTGGCTGAACTAGGTAAGAATTTGTTCTTTTCCTTGGTTGATTGGCTGGGAAATGAATAGCTTAGAGATGGTAGAAGATGAATTAGAGCGTGAGAAAATACAGTACAATAGAAAAAATGAACTTGGAATTAAAACACTTAGATTCATTTCTGCCTTTGCTACTTAGTGTATTTGACTGTGGCATTTCTCTTATTAGTAGAGTAAGAAAATTTGACTATTTGATTCCTGAATTGGTTTTTAAACTCTTATCAATAGTAGAGGAGGGAATGTAATTGAAGCTAAGAAAGCAGTGCTTGGGTAAGGCTCTATCCCTTCTTTGACTTATATTAGTTTGCAGAAAGCTGGAGGAAATCTGCTTCTTTCAACACATGTATTTTCAAAAGGCCTCACACAACCTCATGAGGAAAGGTCTCTGCTCCCAGAAAGCAGCTTAGGAGCTTCCCATTAGTCTTCATCTCCCTGACTCTGACTTTGTCTTGACTCATATAGATTTTCTGCTCTGTGGGTATAATCCCTTTACTTCAGAGATAACTTACCCCCACATGTGACCTCCACCCCTGTGTTTACTTGGCATTTCTCTATTTTCTTTTCCAATTCTGGACAGTTATACTTCCCACAGAAGGTACTCACCTAGGTCTACTTTACCCCAACAGGATGCTTCGCTCAGCTCCAGAGAATGGAGAGTTCCGCTGCTTTGTCAGAGTGAAAAAGTGTGCTGGGGTGGACAGGTTTCTAGTGGGCCTGAAACCTGTACAGAAATGCCTGTGAGTCTTCAAAACTATCCAGTTCCATGGACTATTATTTACATTAAATGAGAGTGTATAATGAAGAGAAGACTGAAGGAAGGTCTTCAGGAAAGCAGATCTTATCTGAAGAGACTACCAACAATAATACTAATAACTGACTATGATTACACTCCTCTTATGTGGGCACTGTGTAGAGCACTTTGCATACAGAAGTTAGTAACTTGCTGAGGCCATAGTTTGTAAACTGCAGCAGTAGGACTTGAATCTAGCTGTCTTTGGACCACTCCACAAAATGGCCACCAAGGGGGTGAGCAACTGTTTTATTACTTTCTGAAGGTCTAGAATAAGGAGATGGGCACAGAGAGGAGTTAAAGTGTCCAAAGTCACTTCCTGCCAGTGAAGAAGAAGGGAAACCGAAACCAAAACCAAAACCAGTTCAGGATAGAGCTTGGAGAAGTGTGCCCTCTGCACCAGCACATCACACTACTTGGGAACTTGTTAGGAATGCAAATTCTTAGCCATCACCCCAGACCTGTTGATTAGAAACTCTGGAGGTGGACTTTGCAATCGATTTGATTGAGTCCTCCAGGGGATGCTAAGGGCCACTAATGTCTGAGAACACAATCTTCAAAGTGTCTTAGAAAGAGGTTTAGTTTTATAACCACTCTGAGTTCCTGATGCCCTGTGATTCCCTTCTCCTAGTTTCACTGGGGACGTTCACTTTCCTGGTGTCCACCATACCCTCATGGAGCTCAGTGTGGTGAGAGAGACAGAAGTGGAGACTGAGAAAGCAGGCAGGTGCCTTCTCTGTGTTATGCAGATATGCACCTATCAGACCTGAGACTTTAGGAGGAATGAGAAGGGAGGTGTCCTGCAGGTAAATATTTAAGCCGATTTTGAAGAAGCTCTAGGCCTTGGTGTAAAAGAGGGGATAAAAGTGAGGGTTCTAAGTAGACAGAGCAAGGTTGGACAAATGCGAAGACTCAGATATGAGAAAAAGAAGATGTGCTCTGTGAACCGCAGGCAACTCATAGAGCAGAGTGAGTGTGGTGGGCTAATGAGAAGTCACAGTGGCCAAATTTTTTGAAAAGGGGAGGCAAGGGCTGTGCATTTTACTTACATACCCCAAATAGAAGCCAATGTTCCACACACCCCAGTTTCTTTATGAGCTGAGTCCTGTCACAAAGTCACTAAATAGTTCTGATCTTTATTTGCTTTTTTCAAAAAATGTTAAAATTCTTATTTCCCCCTCCAAATCCTATTTCTATTTTTACTCTTTTCTGACACCTCAAGCTTGACCAATGCATCCCTCGTTCTCCACTGTTTTCTGGCACCCAGCACTTATCTACCTTTTTCTCTCCTGCCCCCTTTCCTTCTATCTCTTTATAAGTTTACTTATTTTGTTTAACACTTTCGCCTTCCCTGGTTCTTTGTCTAACTAACCTGATTCTAAATCCCAAAAGATTCATAGGAGCCTGCTGGAACTTTCTTTAGAGGGCAGGAAAGGGAGAAACAGAGTATGTGGACTTTCAGGAATCCAGTGGCCAATTACACTTAAGAACTTAGACTTCATCCTAAGTTTTAGTCAGGGATTGATACAGGTTTGCATTTTAGAATGCTTACTTTCATAGAACTGTTGGGCCTAAACAATTAGTACAGTTATGTAAACATAGTAAGTGCTTAGCATTTATTTATTAACTTTGTGTATATCCTGATTCTATCCTAACATAGAATATAAGAAAACTTGCAATTATGAATAACTTTAGTCAACTTTGCTAAATGTAAACAGAAAATTAGGAACAAGGGAAAAATCTCTGCACAAATTAATGTTATTATGGTTTCTTAGATTCAGCTTCAAACTTGTCTTAGAATTGCCAAGCTTTCAAAGTAGAAAGAGAAATATAAGGGGAGAAGATATTAGTTTCTCAGGAGAAGAAATATTTCCCAGACTTAAATCATATGGGAACTTTTTATGACTAGAGCACTAGGTAATAAAGCTATCAACTTTAGCATGGTATAGCAACTGTGGTAATGGTTTTCAAAGATGACTTCTTAGCGGTGTTTTTGAGAAGCTGAGGACCAAACAATAAAATGTAATTTAATGTTAGAAGCTCTAAGGACTAACTAGAGTAGTCTTCCCTTATCCACAGGGGATGTGTTCCAAGACCCCCAGTAAATGCCTGAAAACATGGATAATACTGAACTCTATATGTACTGTTTTTTTTCTTCCTATACATATGTATCTATGATTAAGTTTAATTTATAAATTAGGCACTGTAAGAGATTAACAATAATAAAATAGAACAATTATAACAATATATTGTAATAAAAATTCTGTGAATGTGGTCTTTTTCTCTTAAAATGTCTCAGTGTATTGTATTTATCCTTCTTGTGATGTGAAATCATACAATGCCTACATGCTGAGATGAAGTGAGGTGAATGACATAGGTAGGCATTGTGATGTACTGTTAAACTTCTGCTGACCTCGTGATAATATATCAGAAGGATAATCATCTGCTTGGGTGATTCTGGATCGTGGAGCCACGATGATATTGAAGGTTGGATATCAGGAGCAGAAAGTATCAACAGTTGGGGATCCTTGGTAGTTAAAGGTTTTTTGACTAGCTGACAGGTAGTATATAGGAGTGGATACCCTGGAAAAAGGGATGATTCAGGTCCAGAGTGGGACAGAGAAGAATGATGTGAAATTTAATCATGTAACTCAGAAGAAGTGCAATTTAAAACTTATGAATTGTTTATTTATGGAATTTTCTATTTAATATCTTCAGATTGCAGTTTATTACAGGTATCTGAAACTGCAGATAAAGGGGGAGGGGGACTACTGTATACTGCTTTCTAGGGTATAAAATTCAGGCACGTGCATTGGATTCCTACAGCATGAATAGTTCATATAGCCATTAGTTGTCCTGTATCTTTTAATGCTCTCAGATTTTTGATAGGAGCCACTATGGAGTGGGCGGAAATTATTTTGGTCTGGGGGACTTTAAAGCCAATGTTTTTATTCACTTTGACATAGAAAACCAAATCTCTATAGGACAACTGGAAAATCCCGATTCTAAGTACCATGCTGCCGAGCATGCTGATGCCATAATATGCTTTTCTAGTTAACTGCTTCACTATGTGGTATGAACTTATTGTAATCCACTGAATTTTGAGAAAGTTGGCCAGTGGTGATGATTTAGAGTATATTGACCTCTTCTTTCCTGCAGCAGGTCAAGGCATCCTCCTGGTCTGTAGAGGAGTGCTTAGTAAGGCATAGCAGAAAGACAGCCCTTAAGGGAGTGGCATCTAGTGGACAGGTGTGTGGATTAAACGAGATGTGTAGGAAGTACCTACACATTATCAACACGTAATAAGAATGAAGTCTTTTTCCTTCTCAACAAGGTACCAGCTACCATACAATATTTGTGTTGTCATTAAATCTGATTGCCACAAAGAAGTTAAAAGGATAAATATGGCTAACATAACAGTAGAGCTTCTTTCCTACTTTCCTTTCTTGCTGGCCATGGTTTTATCATTCTAGTGAGATAGAGTGGAAAGAAAAGTAAGCCTGAGGGTAAGAAAGTCTTATGGAAGATATGTTACTTGAAGGAAGGACAGTTAGGTTTAGAGAAGTAGGGAATAAACAATCAGGTCAAATAGAGAAACATGAACAAAAGCTGAGAAACATCATAATGGAGTTCCTGTGAGAAGAGGGAGCTCATCCTTGATGGGTAAAAGAAAGTACTCAACCGAAGTAAATTAATCAAACCTGCTCTTTTTTGAAAGGTCTGTGGAGATACACAAGCTACCAACCTATGTAGTGTAAAGTGAAAGATGGACAACTTTGATGGCAAAACTTATGGTTCATAAAACAAATGTGTGTTTCACACATGTATTAGGCTGAAAATTTTTGCTGTTTTTATATCACAAGTCTCTAACAGTTCCCTGTTTATCATACTACAAGGTTGAAACATATTTTTGTTTAACCTGGAGATTAATATTTAGCATCAGCTAATTAGAAAGTCCTTCAGTTTTACACATGGAGGGAATGCTTCACAACTATAAAAATGAGAAATTGAAAGACATATTTTTGATATAAGAAATAAAATGTTTTGTTGTTTTTGTCCTGTTTAAAAGTGGGACTATTCTAAATAAAACTTTATTTGTATCTTAGAATTTCAAATAGAAAATCTTTATTTAGATTTAAATGGTTTAGAAAAAACTTAATATAAATTCTACATCATCAGCTGCATGACAACAAAGGTATGGTTTCCCTGAAAAATTATATTTTTAGCAGGAATATTTTTTATGTAGAGTATCTTATTTTTCTCTGAAAGTCATGCTTTTCCCAGAAACCAGTGATTTCATTTCAGTATTTTAATCAGTAGTTTTCTTTCTCCCCCAATCTGTTGATAGTGGTGGGAAACTTGAGCTTGAGACTGTTTAGCCATGAAGATCTTAAAATTAGTGTGTCTTTCTCAACTGGGACATAATTTGAATAGGGAATCAAAGCGTTGATTTAGTTTAGAAACACTAAAGAAGCATTTCCCCATGACAGCATAAAAATTCAAAATGAAAATTATAAAGAAGTTGCAAGGGAAGGAAGATGTCTTAAAGTTCAAACACTCCAGAAAAGTTCAATAAAACTAGAGAGGTAATTTTACACAGGTCTAGTAGGGATTCCCTGTTGAGTGATGTGTTAAACTGAAAAAACAAAACAAAACATTGTTGTATTGTTTTTAAATTTTCACTTGCAAAGTTAAAAAAATCAACTATAAGAAAAATCAACAGAAAATTAAACTTTTTAAAAAAGTTCTCCAGATGATTCTAACCTGTTGCCAAGATTGAGAAATCATGCTTTCTTTGTGATAGATAACTTCTTTGGCTTACTTAGCCAGAATTCCTGAAAGTAAAGCATTTCTTAATTTTATATTAAACAAATATGAAGCTCGAGAAAAATTCTCCTAAGAGACAGGAGTTCTTACCTACTGTACCCTTGATTGTTCTATTCTACTCTAGCAATTTTCTGTGAATTGTTCCACATCTCTTGTAAATCATCCTCTATTCTTCCTACTTCCAAGCCTTTCCTAACTCTTGCCTTTGTGTCTTTATCATTTTGATAACCATTTTTTTTTCTCACCTCAATTTGCTACTTGCCTTTCTTCTTCATCTCTACTTTTGGTATCTTTTTCAACTTCAGTCATCCTCACTCTCCCCCTTAAGCAACCCTGCTCCATCATAATCTCACAGGTGTTGTTCTGCCCACTCATTCAAACAGTTTGCACTGCTGTTTGAGATTCTAAAGGCTTGGTTCTTGCTAGAAGAAACTTTTATTTTTCTATTCATGCTGCCAAATGCCTGTCTATATGTAAAATGCAGTGTGAATTCTGACTCTCATTGAAAAAGATAAAAATACCAGTTAACACCCACTCCCTATCAAAGGACATATTTCTAGAGAGTATAGCTTGGTTCCATAAATTTTGTGAGGGGACCCTATGATAACTTTAGAAATCCTTTATGGAGACAGAAGAAACATTTAAAAGTATTAAAATAATCTTAGAAACTTTCTGATTTATTTATATAGGATGAACACTGAGGCTTAAGTGTTGGACAACTGTATTATATTTTCTTCAGTGAATTTTGTGTAGAGATTGGTTCCATGTGTTCTTCTCTTGCTGTGTCTAGGAAACTCCGACAATGAGTTAAAACAGACTTGAATGTCCGTGAACCCCTATAAAAAGAAACAAGCAATTTATAAGCATCAGAGTGGGCCATGTGGCTTGGCCTCAGCACCTGTTAGAAAGACTTGAGGTTATTCACAGGGAGCATCAACAATGACTTTGGAATGGGTAAATTTCGATACAAAAAATCCCAATAGGAAATGAACATTAGTAGAGATAGTATTAAAAAAAAAAAAATGAAGCAGGCACTATTCCTCTCCCTCTCAGTGTTGATTGAACTTAACTTGAAATATTAAATTTACTTCTGCAGAGCACTGAGTTCAGAAAAAGATATGAAAATCCTTAGCAGTTCAGGGGAAAGTAACCAGAAGGAGCAGTTCTCTGTAAAGAGCAGATCAATGAATGGGGCTGTTTGGACTGCAAAAAAGAGAGCTCTTAGTGGACCTAATCACTGCTCTCAAATATGTGAAGGGCTCTTGTGTGGAAGATACACACAATTTGTTCCATAGATACTAACAAGTGAGAGGTTATGAGGTTATGAACATAGGGTGTATTTGAAAGGATGTGAAGAAGAAAACAAATTTATGCTATAAAAAATCTTGATATCCAAGAAAAAAAATTTCTGATATTCTAGGATTTACAACACTTTTCCACATGATGATTTTTTAGTAAATTGTCTCCTATTTCATTTAGAACTTACTAATGAGCTATTTATTCCTTTATCTGTACAAGTTATAGAATCTTAGGTTATTTAACTTTTCTTAAACTTAGTTTCCTCGTTTTACCACATATAGTAAATGTTATGTAAAAGTAAGGTATTATTATTGTTGCCTAGCAAAATACATAGAAATATATTGAATCTTTAAAGTGATTCACTGAGTTTTAGAAAAGAATGCTTTTATCTCTCTGGAACAAGTTGTTCTAAAAGATTACAAGTAAATGATGGGATTAATTTTCCAATATCACAGCTTTACCTGCACATGTAATATTTAGAATAAATTTCCTGTACCTATTCAAATTCATATCAGAGAAAATATTTCAGATGAATATCAGATAGCATTGCTCAGGACAATTGGAGGAACAAAGGCAATTATTCATAACCCTTAATAGGCATAGTTGAACTTAGGACGGACAGCTTCTCTTGGAAGTTTATGTATTTTTATTTTTAATCTTAAAAATAAATTTTAAATTAAATTTTATTTTTTCCCCATCACCATTTATTCCTCCATACCCTCTTCCAACTCCACTGATCCCCTCCCCCTTGCAGTCACCACACTGTTGTCTATGTCCATGAGTTCTTTCTTTCTTTTTTTCTTTTTGACTCAAACCTTGCATCTTGTAGCCACCTGCCTCCCAAAGCTGTCAGCCTGCTTTCTATCTATGAGTGTCTCTATTTTGCTTGTTATAATAGTTCATTTTGTTCAATGGATTCCACATATAAGTGGAATTATAGGATACTTGTCTTTCTCTGACTGGTTTATTTCACTTGGTATAATGTTCTCCAGGCCCATCCATGCTGTCACAAAGGATAAAATTTTCTTTTTTTATGGCTGAGTAGTATTCCATTGTATAAATATACCATAGCTGTTTTATCTAATCATCTACTGATGAACACTTGGGCTGCTTCCAAATCTTGGCTACTGTAAATAACTCTGCAATGAATATAGCGGTGCATATTTTTTAAATTAGTGCTTCTGGTTTCTTCAGATAAATTCCCAGAAGTGGGATCTCTAGGTCATAGGCAGATTCATTTTTATTTTTATTTATTTATTTATTTTTTAAGTATATTTTATTGATTATATTGTTACAATAGTTCCAATTTTTTCCCCTTTGCTCCCCTCTGCCCAGCAACCCCCTTCCCCGACAATCCCCTCCCCAAGTCCATGCCCATGGCTCACCCTTTCATATATTCCTCTTCTTTAAAAAAAAAAAAAAATAATTAATTAGTTAAATATTTTAACAATAAAAAATAACAATCCCTCCCTCTCAGACTTGAGACCCTTTACAATCTTATAAAGGACAATGGACGAAGGTCTCGAGCTCCTCTAGCTGCTTCAAGCTGGACATGGTCGTCGTCCTACCTACCCTTGGGTCAAGAAATCCCTAATAAGAGTGGGGATGTGGAGGGGAGGGTGGCCTTCCTACAAGGGGAAGGATCGTGCAGACTCCAGGTTGGTTGGCTGTCTCTGGACAATGGCATGCTTGGTTTAACAGGCTGGCATCCTTGTTGTATTCTGGGGGCAGCAGGGTTAAAGGACATCATTCAATCCATAACCACTAGATGACAAAAGACAGGTATTAATTTTTCAATGTCCCACATTAGGGAAAAGAAGGGCTTCTTTGGAGGAAGGTATGCCAGGTACATCTCACCTGTCCAAAACCCTTTTGCCCATTATACTTAGTTTGGACTGAGGGAAATATTTTAGGTTTCCCCCCTCTCAGGCCTCTGGGCTCTTTCTATCCAAGCCATTAGGATAGAAAAGAGAAACCAGTTTTAAACTGAAGCCCACAGACCACCCCATTCTTCACCAACCCAGCCACTTAGTTCAGCCAAACCATTGAGTCTCAGGAGGCAGCAATGCAGACAGGATTAAGTGAGGCCTATACGTACAGACAATCACTCAGGTAATGAGATTGTAGGCTTATGCCCTTTGAAAACAGAAAACACATGTTAATTTATGTAACATAACCCACACACAAGTTTATAGATCTGTAGGACTGTCTTTTCGGAAAGATATCCAGTTGCAAGGCATTTGACATTCTTCTTGCTTGTCAATTAAACATCTTTGATAATGCCACAGACATAGTTTAACTTTCAAATGAAAACAAATTTTAAATGAAAAGAAACTTTAAAGATGGTTAGCTGCACTACTTTATAGTCTACCACTGGGCATTGTGATCTTCTTTGAATCTTGATTTTTCTCCCTAAGATTACCCTCCTTGTCATTAAAGGGACTGCATTAAGTTCATTTTTAATTTATCCTGTTCATTTGCATAAACACAACAAGAGCAGCAAATGATCACTTATGATCCTTAGTTCTGCTTTGCTGGAACTTACTCAAGGAACATTTAGGGTGACCTTCAGTCTGCCCTTCAGGGCACAGAAGCTGAGCCACATACCTGGCATTCAGCCTTGCCTGTAAACACCTGTCTTTTCCAGGTCCTCCTGGTTTTCCATTGTGCCTTAAGGTCCCTTCTAACCATCTTTCAGGAAAACAACCTTCGTTCCTTCCCTGGAAAGATTGCTATGGACCGCTCATCCATCCAAGTTACCAGGCATTTTATCTCATGGACTTTTATTACCTTTGAAAGTCAGTCCCAGTTGCTCAGGGCTTTTTGGTAACAACCAAAGCCCAAGCATGTCTCCTTTAGGCATGACATTCCAGTCAAAGTCTTAGTCAAAAAAATCGTTATTAACAACTGGTCTTATTAGTTTTATGCAAAGAAACTTAGGTCATTACTTACTTCTTTAGAATGCCAAATTCTGGAGGGATCAGATAGGGAGAAAATATATACAGTGTGAAGGAAAATCCTTGTCCTTCTAATATTCACTGAACTTGCATTTCTATTCTTTATATTTTTATTTTTCCCCCCACTAAAAATTTTTCTGTTTGTTTGTTATTCCATTACAGTTGTCTCACTTTTTTCCCCCTCTTGCTTCTCTGCACCCTGTCCCTCCCTTCTCCCACATTCAGTCCCCACCCAGTTGTCCATGTCCATGGGTCATTTATACATGATCTTTGACTAGACCCTTCCCCTTCTTACCACTTCTCTCCCTCCCATCTCCCCCTTTGTTTCTGTTAGTTTATTCCTCGTTTACATACCTCTGGTTCAATTTTGCTCATTTGTTTGTGTTGTTCATTAGTTTCCTGTAACAGGTGATAGCATAAGGTAATTTTCTTTTGTTGCCTGGCTTATTTCGCTAAGCGTAATTCTCTCTAGTTCCAGTCATGTTGTTGCAAATGGTAGAAGTTCCTTCTTTCTTTCAGTACTTATTCATTGTCATTTTCCCCCTTTGTACTCGTGTTCCTCTCTGTCTCTCTCTGTTTCTTCATCTTCTTAAAGCAGACCCTTTAGCATCTCTTGCAATACTGGTTTGGTGGAGATGTATTCTTTTAACCTTCTTTTGTCTTGGAAACTCCTTATTTCACCTTCCATTTTGAATGAGAGCCTTGCTGGGTAGAGTATTCTTGGTTGTAGGCCTTTGTTTTTCATTACTTGGAATATATTTTGCCATTCCCTTCTGGCTTGTAGTGTTTCTGCTGAGAAATCTGATGATAGCCTTATTGGAGCTCCCTTGTATGTTATTAGTTGTTTCTGTCTTGCTGCTTTTAGGATTCTCTCTTTGTCTTTGAATGTTGGCATTTTAATTATGATGTGTCTTGAAGTGGGCCTCTTGGGGTTCATCTTCATTGGGACCCTCTGTGCTTCCTGGACTTGCATGATTCTTTCTCTCTTCATGTTAGGGAAGTTTTCTGTCATTAGTTTTTCAAAGAGGTTTTCTATCCCTTGCTCTTCTTCTTCTCCTTCTGGAATTCCTATGATACGGATATTATTACGTTTCATGTTGTCCTGCAGCTGTCTTAGAGCCTCTTCAGTCTTGTTCAGCCTTTTTTCATTCTGTTGCACTGTCTGTGAGTTTTTGTCTACGTTGTCCTCCAGCTCGCTGATCCAATTTTCTGCTTCCTCTAGCCTGTTTTTAATTCCTTCTACTGTGTTCTTCAATTCAGAGATCGTATTCTTCATTTCCTCCTGGCTCTTATTGATAGCTTCCATGTCCTTTTTGATGCTGGTATAATTCTCAGTAAGTTCCTTATAGTTCTTCTGGAGTTCACTGTAGTTTTTCTAGAGTTCTTTGTAGTTTCTGCTGAGCTCATTGAGCTTCTCCATAATACATGCTTTGAATTCCATATCTGATAGTTGGCTCCCCTCTATTTCATTTAGCACTCTTTCTGGGGACTCTACCTTTCCTTTCGATGGGGGGTTGTTTCTCTGTCTCCCCATTTTTGTGACTCCTATTGTTTGTTGGTGCTTCTTAGAATGATCTGCACTTCCTGGATCTGCCCCTGGTGGCGTCAGATCCTGTACCAGTCTGGGCCTAGGCAGCCTGTTGGAGACTTCCAGGGATCTACTGCCTTTGTCTGGCTTCTTTAGTTGTTAATCTATTCAATCTGTGATTATCTGTCAGGCTTAAGGACCGTGGGTGTGGCAGCTTAATTCCTGTAGGCAGGGCCTTTGCTTCCCCTCAGGCTGACGCCACTTGGCCGGGAATGGTCTGCCTGCAGTGTGGGGATGAGTCAGCACTGGGACCCGGCCTGCCGCTTCCCCAGCTCTCCCCTCAAAGCCACCACACCAAACTCTCCCCAAGCATTTCCTGTCCTCTCTGTCTTCCCTCCGCTTGAGCCCAGGGTAAGTGGGGGCAGAATATTTTCATATGTGATCCACTTAAGAGCTCTTTTTCTCCTGCTGTTTCTCTCCGGCTAGCAAGAAACCCTGTGGCTTTTCGCTTTTCACAGCTGATACTATTTTACTTTCCACTCTGTTGCTGTAGGCTGGGAAGCTCATCTGGGGTTTTAGACCCTGCCCTTCTCAGGGGGAATCCCCAGCTGCTGATCTGTTTCTTAGTCCCTTCAGCTGCCACCCGTGTGAGCCCAGCCAGCCTTTCCGCGTCTCCACACTCCCTACCGGTCACGCTGTGATGTAGCGGCCTTTTCTGTCTCTCCGTGGTTATAAGACTTCTCTCCAGCTGGTGTTCGGTTGGTTATTCCAGATGATTTCTCCAAAATTACGTTGTAAATCCAGACTAGTTCTGGGAGGAAGTTAGTGTAGCTTCCACTTACTCCTCCGCCATCTTGTTTCTCCAATTGGCAGATTCATTTTTAATATTTTGAGGTGTCTCCATACTGCTTTCCACAGTGGGTACCCCAGTTTGCATTCCCACCAACAATGCACAAAAGTGCCCCTTCTCCACATCCTCATCAACACTTGTTTGTTGATTTATTGAAGTTTATTTCTTTCCTATCCAATGTAAAGTAACCAAAAAATCTTTAAAAAATCTGAAATTGTTTAAATGTTTCTGTTTTTTATCTTTGATTTTTAAAGCTTTGCAAATAATGGGTAAAAACAGGGTGGAACAAAAGTAGGTTTACAGTTATGAGTATGAAAAATAGAGTTAATTCTTATATTATCATTAATTATTGTGTTATTTTCCATACTAACATATGTAAACCTACTTTTGCCCCACCCGATACTAAGATTCCGTAAGAGCATCTCTGAAAGCATTAGTAACGGACAACATCCAAGTAAGTATAAGGAAATATTAAAAAAATGTACAGGATAAAAGGAGAAATCTCATGCTAGGCCCTATAATTCTAGAAGCATTGACAATTGAGAAAAAGAAAACTTGGCAATATGTACATAGATAAACACATTTTCTTATTATAAATGATTGTCCAGAATAAATACCCTGAAAGACCCTCACAAATGAAACAACGAAAATTCTGAATAAAATGAAAAAAAATGTAGAAAATGGATATTTCAGAAAAAAATACCAAAAGTCCTACACAGATAAAATTACTATAATATATTCATGTACATTATTTCATTTATTATCTCTCTGTAGACAATGCTCTAGAAAATTGGGTTGCTTCTTGAAATACAGGGTTAAGAGGCCTGGTTTAAAGTTCATTGTATGTCTCAAATTTTTCATACTTTAATTTGGTAATAATATTAATGCTTCCCGGAGAGGTATATTTAATTGGTCTGGCATTGGGATCCAGATCCTTGTAGTTTTTTTGTCTATTCACTTTCTATTTAAACTTTATTGTAGTTTTTGTCATTACCGTTTAGTCACCCCGTATACATTCTTCTCCCCCCAGCAATCAGCACTCTGTTGTCCATGTCCATCCTGACAATGTTGAGAAACCTGCTCTAGAGCAGATTTTTGTTGTTGATTAATGACCTCTCCTCCATCCTTTCAGCCTGGATTCCTGGACAGAACTATATGTTGCTCTTCTTACTCTGTACCTTGAGATGAATATCCCTTTGTTAAATTTATCTGTCAAATCTCTGCTGCTGACTTTCAAATCGCTGTAGTCTTACCCTCTCATTCAACTCTTAAACCATCCTACTAAATGCTTATTGGACATTTCATTTGGACGTCTGATCTCCTTCCCATGTCATCTGCCATCAGCATTAGGAGTCACTCCTGTGAAAATGGAGATTATTAGGCTAAATGATTAAGCCAGTCAGAGAAAGACAAATACCATATGATTTCACTTATAGGTGGAATCTAATGAGCAAAATAAACTGGCAAGCAAAATAGAACCAAAGACATAGACACATGGAACTGACTGACAGCTGTGGGGGCACTGGATGGGAGAAAGTGAAGGTGTTAGGCAAAGATCATACATGCATAACCCATGGACACATGTGGTGACGGCCTGAGGGAAGAGGGAACAGGGCTGGATGGAGGTGGACAAAGAGGGGGAAATGGGGAAATCTGTAATAATGTCAACGATGAAAATAAAGCTTAAAAAAAAATGCAGTCGTCTTCGATGTTATCTACTTTAGTTTTCTTCTCTGTCTGCAGGTTTTTGTCTGTTTTTCTACCATAATCGAGCTCTTCATCCTTCGCCCTTCTCTTGAGTCCATCAGTGTAGTCCATGCTCTTAGAACCTGGCGTGGCTATGATTTGTAACAGACTTCTGGCCTTCTCAAGTCTAGGCCTTTTGACCTCCAGTGTATCCTGTTTGTGTCTAGCAGATGAATTTTTTTAAGCATTGCTTTAATTTCATGCTTCACCTTTTATCATTTCCTGCTTCCCCCTCCCACATCAAAGTTCTGTATACTTTGCCCTAAGCCTTTCCACCTAACATTATTTAATATTATTTTTTTCCTGGCAAGGCTGTCATGTATGTTTTACAGCATTCTTTAATTTGATTATTGAGTGTTTCTTGAGTCTATACTTTCCGCTGATAATTTTTGGTGCAGTAGGAGTAAACATCAAAAGTGTTCAGTAACATATTTAAATTTAATGTAAACTAGAAAGGTACACCTGTACTTCAAATTTGTGATTTGACAGATTTTTATTTCTTAGACTGAGACTAAAGTAAATATTCAAGTTTTTAGAAGTCAATATAAGTAAAATATTAAGTATGTAACATGGAAGAATTGTGAAGGTGATTCATGAACATCTGACATACACGAAAATAATCATTTATGTTATTTTCACCTCCTAGAATAATGTGGGGCAGATTCTATTCATCCTTTCAGTCCTAATTTAACTTCAAAATTCTCCATAATGTCAACTATGCTGAAGTGACTGGAGAAAGAAGGAAACAGAAGCCGCTGGTTTTGACCGAGAACACATAATGTACGAATGCAAGGTTTTACTGAATGGTGAGAGTGATCACTGATGTGGCAGCTCCAGACATGGGCTGCTTGTTTCAGTGGTAAAGGGAGAAAGTAACCCAGGATCAGTGCTAACGTGGATGTCTCAGGTGAGCACACAGGTTGCTCTCAACTGCCATCCAGGCAGGCAGCTCCATCTGAAATGTGGACAGGTGCAGAGGGAGACACACCAGAACTCTAGTCCTGCCGTCCTTCTGCCTTCTAATGCTACCACCGCTTCTCCCTCTTCTGCCCTGGTCTGTGCTCTCTGAATGGAGACCCGGAGGCAGGAGCTCATCTAGGATGCAGGGGTGCCAGGCACAGATATGGGATGTGAGAAAAAGTACCACGGGCTGTTCTAGCTTGTCCGGGCTCTTCCTGTACACTTGAAAAACAAGTCCTAGGTACTCTGGGGAAGAAGCCCAGAGTGGCAATTAATATTCATCCTCCTCCCACTGCATCAATAGAGGCTTTTCCCATAGATGAATCATAACTAAATCACAGAATTGTTTTCCCTTTACTTTCTCCCTCTGGGATCCCCTGCACTCTCACGTGCCCCATGCACATGCCTGACTCGGTGTTATTCTGGCAATCGAGGCACTTTTGAGGCATCCTTCCCTCTCTCCCCCCCTGGAATTAATTCAGTCAACTATGAAACCAGTTTTTCACAATAATTTTTAGTAGTTTCACTCTTTATCAAAGAAGAAGAAGAACTTCAAGTGAAACTGAGGTGTGTGAGTATAAAGTGAAAAATGAACTAGGGGTTGGGTATCAGGTTTCCTTCAAGCTCTGCCTTCAACAAGCTGGGTGGGTGGTGGGTGCAACTGGGTTTCCTCATCAGTCATGTGAAGGGTGGGGTCAGAACACCTCTAACTCTCTACCAGTTTAATGAAAGTGAAGAAAGCCTTTCTCCTAAGTCTGAGTGTTTCCCAGTACCTCCTTTCACCTTCCACGGACCCGGTGGCAGCAAGTATATCAGCTAATTTGAGTTTCACTTAAAAGAGGCAGGTGGTTAGGTTTAATTTAACTGCTTAAAGTATTCTGAGTATTGAAAGGAAACACATGACCGGTTTTATCAGTTCCTGGTTTGAGTGAAAAATGGTGAATGTTTTGAGGAGGTGGGACTAGAAGGGGGTAAAACGATGTTTTGAAAAGTGAAGGTAGTCTGCTCGTTTACCAAAGTTACTGAATAATAGTCATGCACAGATTGACTTTCAGAAAATCTAAAGACAACCAACTGAACATTTTAAGCTGAGATCTGAAAAAATCTGGAAGTTTATTCTTTTGCTTCAGGACCTTATTTTACCATCTGAAGCCCCACTTTCTGCAGAATCCTTCCATTGTTAGAGATCTCACAGTACTGTATGTCCAGCTCTTCATTTCCAAGAGGTGCTGATATGCTTAGCATGTCTATGCTCTTTTCCAGGGAGTTGTAAAGCACTCTGATTATATACTGTCAGTATGTGCATATGCGTGTGTGCACGTGTGTGTGTGTGATGGGGAAAGTTTGCAACTCTGTTCTCTTTCTCAGGGAAAGCTCAGCATCTAATAAAAGTATATTCTGGATGGTCGCTTGCTTGTTCTTCTGACAGGTTAGAATTATGCTATGACACTTTTATGTGTTGCTATTAATTTTCCCCTAAATTTTCAATCTTGACTTGAGATCCTTTATGACAAATCCTTGTTTTCAGGAACAGGATCATTCTGAGCATATCTCTTTACTGCAAGCTATTCCTGTGCTGATACTCAGACCACACATCATTTTCCAAGAACATGGCTCAAAAGGGCTTAATTCAAAAACAAGCATTATTGTCTAACATTCTGGCTAAAAAAGTGGTTTGATCCTCTCCCATTGTCCTCCATTTTCAAGGAAAACTTTTAAATTAATAATGCTTCTTATCAAATATCCAAGATCATAATTCTTCTTTTCAAGGCTTTTAGTGCTTCCTTAATATGAAAACAGGTGTGCATCACAAGATTCTTATTTTATTCTCTGTTTATAAGAACAGCAGCAATAACAGTAGATGCCATTTATTGGCCAGCCACTGACCCATAGGAGTTTGGCTTATTATCCCATGAGGTCCTCCCCACAAATAGACAGGATTGGGATCCTTGTTTCATCAGCTGATGAAACTGACACTCAGAGAGGTTAAGCATCCTGCCCAGTGTGATATAGCTGGTAGGCGCTTGCCTCCCTCATTACAAAGCTTATATGCACTTTTAATACTACATAATTTTAAAAATACTCATCTTTTTCCATTAATAAAAAAACTTGCAGATGTTTAAAAAATCAAACATATCTGATTTCAAGTTCTGGTTAAAAGTGACTGTTTGTTATTAATTTAGAACACAATCAGAATAAGCTACATATGTGCATCCATGGTTTAAAGAAAACGGTGGATAGGTCGGGAATAATAATTTAGGTTGAAGTATAATCACCTCTTTGATGTTGGAAAGGCATTAGAAATTGTACCAAAACCTCTGGCACAGGGATTCCCTCTTACATTGACCTTGGGGGAACTACTTGAGCTCATTTAGTGATGGGACATACAGAACTTTCCAGGCACAACTGTCCATATTTGGACAGCTTGAATCATTAGGAAAATCCTTCACATTTCTATACTCTTTGCAGTTGACATGGTACTCGGCTCTTTTGCACATTGCATTGCATTTATGAAAACTTGTTCTTATTTTGAGTCTAAGTCTGTTCTTCCATTTACTTCAGTTCATAAGAGCTATAGAAACTTTGTATAGAATGTAAGTGAGGTGGGGGAGAGTGTTGGTATGAATAACTTAATTTAGCATTCACGATGCATTATCTTTTTGCTAAGGTCATTTTGGTGAACATATTCCTTGTAGATTTGACAATGAGTATTTGCTTCCCCTTCCAAAGCTACAAGACCAAGCAAGAGCTTTGCTGATGGAGCCCTGTGCTCTCCCTTCCTTTTTCCTCAGACATGAGAAATCCCCAACACTGAAGGCCAGAATGTTTCTGACCAACAGCAATAACTTGCCACCTTAGCAACAAGGGGTCTGTCTGCAGAGAGAGAATTACAAAGTAAATCTTTGCTGGCTAAAACTTGGCTTTAGTTTTAGAGATTGATGTTTGATTTTGGATTTACTTATTATAGACAATGCTGGTAAAACACACAAAAATAACTTTATATTACAAACCCTTAAGTACACTTTTTTGAATCTTTAAAAAGTGCCTACTGCGAGTTTGAGAATTGGAATAAAACATAAGCCTCATCTTTCCTCTATAATTTGGAAAGATGTCATATATTTTTAACTTGGGTTCTCTGTGTATAATAAGATATATCCTTGTCCCCCACCCCCACCGCACACCTTTCTCATCTTTGTGTGAAAATTTAAGAGTGTAAAAAGGGGTATGGAATGAGGTATACAGTATTCCCCACCCCCCACCGTGATAGGTGAAAATCTGTGAAGTAGGAATCTTACATTTATTTTAGTATTTATATATATATTTTAAGGCTTTATAAACCCTCCCCACACACTTATAAACTGTTCCCAGTCCCTTATTAACCTTTCTCACTCCCTTATTAACCTTTTCCATACTTTTATAAACACTGCTTATGTTCTTAAACATATTCTGCACTCTTAAACCTATGTAACTTTAACAACATACGTATACGGTACTGCAAAATCCCACGTTATAGAGAAAAATCCATGATAAATAATTAAATAAATAATTAAATATAGCATTTAAAAAAATCCTGTGATACAGTGAGGCTGCCGATAAGTGAACCGTGATATAGAGAGGGACTCCTGTAGTTCAGGAAATGCATATGCAAGACACATATGGATAAAATCATGTAAACTTCACTAGGCCAGTTCTAAGTCCTGAATGACCCAAGTCTGTGGGACATAGTTATATGTCCCCCAGGTAAGAAAGAATTAGCCACAATATTGGTTTAGCTTTCCAATCAGGCTTCTATCTCTCTAATTTTTATTTGATAGGTAAATTTTACCTTTTTTTTGTGTGTGTGTGTGGTTAAGTATGCTCCATGGTCAGAATTTAAATGTGTGCTCATCACTAATTTTACCTGATATTTCACTTTGTCAGGGAAGAATAAAATAGGACTTTATTCAACTATGTTGGTTTCTTCTAAGAATCTTCTGAAAGCGATTTTCTTAATTATTTTTCTTGTTTACTATAACAGTTATTTGATACCCATGGATATTTTATTTTTCATTAAAATAGATTAACATTGAATCAAACCTTCTCAGTTTCCCAGCCCTTTCTCTAAAAGTCATCTTCTCTCTAAAATAGTAGCTGATGGCTGGTCTATGGGAGGAATTTTAAGAAATTATACCAGGAATCAAAATACATTGCTTTCTTATTTTTATGTACTGAATTTGTGTGATAACCACCATTTTTTGAGTGTTAAGTATTAGTTACTGGATTTTAATCCTCAAGTTGGAGTAAGTGGCAATGTCCCCATTTCATAGCTGAAAAGACTGAGAGTAGGGGTGCCTGGTGTTATTAGTAAGAAAGCTGCACTGAAGCAGCGAAAGTGTATATTGAAGCAAAAGGGAAGGCTGGTGGGTAGCAGTTAGAGTGAGAAGCAATGAGAAAGAAAAACTGGCCATATTTAATATGAACCATATTGAGTTGAGGATACGTTACTTATCTTTAATTCATTGACAATTGAGGACAAGGCTTATGGTTACTCTTGTATAGTTCCAAAGGGAAGAAAAATGGTGAGGCATATTTTTGCTCAAATATAATGAGATAGAGAAAACATGCTTCTAGGAAGCAGAATTCTACCTTTATCCCCAGCCCACCCACAAAACATACATCCAAGTTTCCTGAAAAGGAATCTATCATTTAGAATTGTTATAAGATGGATAGAATGGTGCCATCTCAAATATTTCCTCTCTAAAAGTGTTCAGATAGACACAAAACCATCTACCAATGATGCTACAGACCTTCTTTGGGTTGAACACTGTGGATACCACAAGCACGGCCCATCCTTTTTCAGAGCTTATACTTAGAGCAATGTTTGGAAAAGCTAGAAAGTAGAAGAGGTAGAAAAGGAGTGTGTTATCAGGGAAGCTGTTCTGAAAAAAAGACAGGGCCAGAGAAGAGATAGGATGCCTCAGAAGTATGGCTGGCAAGTGGCAGTTTTACCCAGGTTGTCCTGGTGCACAGTGGTGAATGATATGCCATCCCCACCCACAAGGACCTTTGAGTCTAGGTGGGTGGCTGACACTTTAGAGGAGAAGAAGGAGCTCTGTTTGGTCCTAGCTGAGACTCATCTGTTAGGGTCTGACTCTTGTTTCTCTGTGGTCCCTTCAGTGCCAACTGTCAGTGCTTTTGGTTGTCCTTGTTAAGTTTGGGGTGCTTGAGCTTGGGATGTGCGCTCACTGTGGCACTTCTTCGGCAGGTCAGCCCTGCATTTTCTGTGAAAGTAATAAACCCTAGTCTTTACATAAATACTTCTCATAGTGAAACAGCTGCATTGGAGGCTCAGTAATTACGTTATTATTCAGTAGAGGCAACAGATGCACGTATGATATATGTGACACTTTTCAGTTCATATATTTGCATTAGAAATGAACCTATTTTAAAAAACTTTAATGCCCCAAATGTAACTTGACCTCTTTTAAACATTTTCTACCTTTTTACTTTTATACTAACTTAATTAAATATTTCCAATTTTAATTTCCAATGCTCCAAGATATGTGACAAATGTCCAGTGGAGCACAAAAGCAGTTAATTTCCCTTTATTACTACTGTTATTTATTGTTGAGACATGCTTTATTAACCAATCCCTGTCTCATTACTGAAACAGCTTAATATGGTTTTGCACAACTAATGGTTATCATCAGCATTCATCATTGAAATTGTCTTCTACCTAAGAAATGGGGTTGTTATTCTAAATATTGTCTATGCTTGAGTGGGGAATCTTATTACCAAAAAGGTACACAGCAAGTTTTAGGAGAAAACTTATTTAAATCAATCTATAAAATGGTCTCTGTAGAGAGTTAAGTGACAATTCTAACAAGTATTATTTATCATTTCATTTAGTAAGTTAAATGTCTACTATTTTCTCTGCTATTGGACAAGCAGAAGGAAATAACATTTAAGTTTTGGCATGCCATGGTTAGAAGGGCGCTTCAGTGTAGGCAAGAAAACTGAGCTGAAACTGGGGGCAGTGTAGTCCGACTGACCTGTGCCACCTCTCTGGCCCTCAGTTGCCTCATGAATGAAATAAAATGGGGCTGGTGTTTTCTTTTCCCTCTAGTTTTGCTTCAAAGTCTAATGTTCTGTGGCTATCACATTATCTGCTTGCCATCATGAAACATATGTTAAGGAAGAAATGAAGACACACTTAAATCAGCTCACCAAAAGAACTCTAGAAGAGAATCTAGTAAAGTGGAAAGAGGTCCCAGCTTGGAATTAGTAGACTGTTCCAGTTTTAGCTCCGCTAACAACCGGTTTTATGACCTTAGGCAAGGTGCTTACTCGATAGTTCATATAATTATTTTTATTTATGAGATTCTATGAATTTAACCATGATGTCAAAAGTCAGAATGAAGGCATACGACTGTACCTGATATTATCAGAAAGTGAATTTGGGACTTATGGAGATCTAGGGAAACTTGGATTTGCTAAGCTTTTTGTTTTATTTTATTTTTCCCTTTGGTATTAATACAAGGTAGGTTTTAAATGGAAAATTTTATAGCTTTTTTTAGATTATGTTTGATGGGATTTTGTTGAGGTTTAAATAGGTGGAGAGTCATTACTTCTATCTCATAAATCATCTGGATATGGAACTAATTGAAGATTAGACAGAGCCAGAGAGATCAGGACCAAATGATAACTATTAAGACTTGGTTTCTTAGATGTTTCCTTAGTAGTAGAAAACTTGGTTGTTTCTGACTGTTTCCCCCTAAGCATATTGATCTATTAGAATTTTGAAAAGAAAACAGTCAGAATTACTGCCTCACCTCTGCTGAACTCATCATTGACACAGAGGAAGAAAGTGCTCCAAGAAGTGCTGGGCCCCAACCCATGTGTACTCACCATGTGAAGATTAGGATCTGGAGGAGGCCAGTGGCAATGAGGCAGCAGGGGATGCGATGGGGGAAACCAGTGCAAATAACTGGGCCTGGTAGTGGAAGAGGAGTGGGGGTTTGAATACTAAGCCCCATAAAGACTTTTGTAAGTTTACCCATTTGGGGAGACCCTAAAAATATTTTTGACCTGGGCCTGAACTGTTCTCTGTTGCCCTAATGAAAGCCCTCTATCTCTGTAGATCTGAATGTGAGTGTAGAAGGAACTCACACAGTTCCTTGTTCTAATCTCCCCAATCATCTGTGTCTTTCCTCCTTATTTGGAAGACCCAGAGGGGCATGTGGGGAAGCTGGAGGAAATGTTACTCTAGAAACTCTTACTTGGAAATATGAGCCTAGGACATTGACATTTTTCTCCAATAGGTTCGTTATCTTTCTACTTGTGGCGGTAGATTTTATTGGAAATATACTTTTTAAATTATTAACACTAAAGCTGGCAAAAATAATTATACATTGATTAGCCTGAAATCCCCCAAAACAAAACAAAACAAAACAAAACACATACACTTTTTATCTTGATCTAGGGCTAATACATGAATTAGTGTCCAGGAATTCCATATAAGTATTCTGGTCTTCTTCCAAAGGATCCCCTGGAGAATGAGTTAATAGAAGGTCTACTAATGGAGGTCAAAGGGTTATACTTACAGGTCTGAGATCATACTGAGATCTGTTCTCTGGGGGAAATTAACCTAATACACTGAGAATCACTTTTTCCCTAGTTTCTGCTCTACCAAAGCTTGAGACTATAATATCTGATTTTATATCAGATCATGCTACATTGGTATATTTGGGTATAGCAGAAATACTGTGAGCTTTGATGATAGTGTGATAGAAATAGTAATTCCCTGATGTAAAGATGACTTAAACATGTTATAGCCTAGGAAAAAAAGCAGCTCTCATCCTCCTAAATGTCTGTTTTTGTGTATATATTTCATAGACAATCCTCCATGACTCTTTCTTCCTCTATATGTATCAGAAATAATGGGACTAGGAGAAACAAGATGGCGGAGGAGTAAGTGGAAGCTACACTAACTTCCTCCCAGAACTAGTTTGGATTTACAACGTAATTTTGGAGAAATCATGTGGAATAACCAATCGAACACCAGCTGGAGAGAAGTCTTATAACCACGGAGAGACAGAAAAGGCCGCTACATCACAACGTGACCAGTAGGGAGTGCAGAGACGCGGAAGGGCTGGCTGGCATCACACGGGTGGCAGCTGAAGGGACTGAGAAACAGATCAGCAGCCGGGGATTCCCCCTGAGAAGGGCAGGGTCTAAAACCCCAGATGAGCTTCCCAACCTACAGCAACAGAGTGGAAAGTAAAATAGTATCAGCTGTGAAAAGCGAAAAGCCACAGGGTTTCTTGCTAGCTGGAGAGAAACAGCAGGAGAAAAAGAGCTCTTAAGCGGATCACATACGAAAATATTCTGCCCCCACTTACCCTGGGCACAAGCAGAGGGAAGAGAGGGAGGACTAAATGCTTGGGGAGAGTTTGGTGTGGTGGCTTTGAGGGGAGAGCTGGGGAGGCGGCTGGCCGGGTCCCAGTGCTGACTCATCCCCACACTGCAGGCAGACCATTCCCGGCCAAGTGGCGTCAGCCTGAGGGGAAGCAAAGGCCCTGCCTACAGGAATTAAGCTGCCACACCCACGGTCCTTAAGCCTGACAGCTAATCACAGATTGAATAGATTAACAACAAGCCAGACAAAGGCACTAGATCCCTGGAAGTCTCCAACAGGCTGCCTAGGCCCAGACTGGTACAGGATCTGACGCCACCAGGGGCAGATCCAGGAAGTGCAGATCATTCTAAGAAGCACCAACAAACAATAGGAGTCACAAAAATGGGGAGACAGAGAAACAACCCCCCATCGAAAGGAAAGGTAGAGTCCCCAGAAAGAATGCTAAATGAAATAGAGGGGAGCCCACTATCAGATATGGAATTGAAAGCATGTATTATGGAGAAGCTCAATGAGCTCTGCGGAAACTACAAAGAACTCCAGAAAAACTACAGTGAACTCCAGAAGAACTATAAGGAACTTACTGAGAATTATACCAGCATCAAAAAGGACATGGAAGCTATCAATAAGAGCCAGGAGGAAATGAAGAATACGATCTCTGAATTGAAGAACACAGTAGAAGGAATTAAAAACAGGCTAGAGGAAGCAGAAAATCGGATCAGCGAGCTGGAGGACAACGTAGACAAAAACTCACAGACAGTGCAACAAAATGAAAAAAGGCTGAACAAGACTGAAGAGGCCCTAAGACAGCTGCAGGACAACATGAAACGTAATAATATCCGTATCATAGGAATTCCAGAAGGAGAAGAAGAAGAGCAAGGGATAGAAAACCTCTTTGAAAAACTAATGACAGAAAACTTCCCTAACATGAAGAGAGAAAGAATCATGCAAGTCCAGGAAGCACAGAGGGTCCCAATGAAGATGAACCCCAAGAGGCCCACTTCAAGACACATCATAATTAAAATGCCAACATTCAAAGACAAAGAGAGAATCCTAAAAGCAGCAAGACAGAAACAACTAATAACATACAAGGGAGCTCCAATAAGGCTATCATCAGATTTCTCAGCAGAAACACTACAAGCCAGAAGGGAATGGCAAAATATATTCCAAGTAATGAAAAATAAAGGCCTACAACCAAGAATACTCTACCCAGCAAGGCTCTCATTCAAAATGGAAGGTGAAATAAGGAGTTTCCAAGGCAAAAGAAGGTTAAAAGAATACATCTCCACCAAACCAGTATTGCAAGAGATGCTAAAGGGTCTGCTTTAAGAAGATGAAGAAACAGAGAGAGACAGAGAGGAACACGAGTACAAAGGGGGAAAATGACAATGAATAAGTACTGAAAGAAAGAAGGAACTTCTACCATTTGCAACAACATGATTGGAACTAGAGAGAATTACGCTTAGCAAAATAAGCCAGGCAACAAAAGAAAAATACCTTATGCTATCACCTATTACAGGGAACTAATGAACAACACAAACAAATGAGCAAAATTGAACCAGAGGTATGTAAACGAGGAATAAACTAGCAGTAACAAAGGGGGAGATGGGAGGGAGAGAAGTGGTAAGAAGGGGAAGGGTCTAGTCAAAGAACATATATAAATGACCCATGGACATGGACAACTGGGTGGGGACTGAATGTGGGAGAAGGGAGGGACAGGGTGCAGAGAAGCAAGAGGGGGAAAAAAGTGAGACAACTGTAATGGAAAAACAAACAAACAGAAAAATTTTTAGTGGGGGGAAAAAATAAAAATATAAAGAATAGAAATGCAAGTTCAGTGAATATTAGAAGGACAAGGATTTTCTTTCACACTGTATATATTTTCTCCCTATCTGATCCCTCCAGAATTTGGCATTCTAAAGAAGTAAGTAATGACCTAAGTTTCTTTGCATAAAACTAATAAGACCAGTTGTTAATAACGATTTTTTTGACTAAGACTTTGACTGGAATGTCATGCCTAAAGGAGACATGCTTGGGCTTTGGTTGTTACCAAAAAGCCCTGAGCAACTGGGACAGACCTTCAAAAGTAATAAAAGTCCACGAGATAAAAGGCCTGGTACCTTGGATGGATGAGCGGTCCATAGCAATCTTTCCAGGGAAGGAACGAAGGTTGTTTTCCTGAAAGATGGCTAGAAGAGACCATAAGGCACAATGGAAAACCAGAAGGACCTGGAAAAGACAGGTGTTTACAGGCAAGGCTGAATGCCAGGTATGTGGCTCAGCTTCTGTGCCCTGAAGGGCAGACTGAAGGTCACCCTAAATGTTCCTTGCGTAAGTTCCAGCAAAGCAGAACTAAAGATCATAAGTGATCATTTGCTGCTCTTGTTGTGTTTATGCAAATGAACAGGATAAATTAAAAATGAACTTAATGCAGTCCCTTTAATGACAAGGAGGGTAATCTTAAGGAGAAAAATCAAGATTCAAGGAAGATCACAATGCCCAGTGGTAGACTATAAAGTAGTGCAGCTAACCATCTTTAAAGTTTCTTTTCATTTAAAATTTGTTTTCATTTGAAAGTTAAACTATGTCTGTGGCATTATCAAAGATGTTTAATTTACAGGCAAGAAGAGTGTCAAATGCCTTGCAACTAGATGTCTTTCCGATAAGACAGTCCTACAGATTTAGAGACTTGTATGTGGATTATGTTACATAAATTAACATGTGTTTTCTGTTTTCAAAGGGCATAAGCCTACGATCTCATTACCTGAGTGATTGTCTGTACGTATAGGCCTCACTTAATCCTGTCTGCATTGCTGCCTCCTGAGACTCAATGGTTTGGCTGAACTAAGTGGCTGGGTTGGTGAAGAACGGGGTGGTCTGTGGGCTTCAGTTTAAAACTGGTTTCTCTTTTCTATCCTAATGGCTTGGACAGAAAGAACCCAGAGGCCTGAGAGGGGGGAAACCTAAAATATTTCCCTCAGTCCAAACTAGGTATAATGGACAAAAGGGTTTTGGACAGGTGCGATGTACCTGGCATACCTTCCTCCAAAGAAGCCCTTCTTTTCCCTAATGTGGGACATTGAAAAATTAATACCTGTCTTTTGTCATCTAGTGGTTATGGATTGAATGATATCCTTTAACCCTGCTGCCCCCAGAATACAACAAGGATGCCAGCCTGTTAAACCAAGCATGCCGTTGTCCAGAGGCAGCCAACCAACCTGGAGTCTGCATGATCCTTCCCCTTGTGGGAAGGCCACCCTCCCCTCCACATCCCCACTCTTATTAGGGATTTCTTGACCCAAGGATAGGTAGGACGACGACCATGTCCAGCTTGAAGCAGCTAGAGGAGCTCGAGACCTTCGTCCATTGTCCTTTATAAGATTGTAAAGGGTCTCAAGTCTGATAGGGAGGGATTGTTATTTTTTATTGTTAAAATATTTAACTAATTAATTAATTTAAAAAAAAAGAAGAAGAATATATGAAAGGGTGAGCCATGGGCATGGACTTGGGGAGGGGATTGTCGGGGAAGGGGGGTGCTGGGCGGAGGGGAGCAAAGGGGAAAAAATTGGAACTATTGTAACAATATAATCAATAAAATATACTTAAAAAAAAAAAGAAATAATGGGACTAGATTTTTGTCCAAGATGGGCAACAATATGGAGGTGTATTTGTGGCCAAAAGACAGTGGGGTAGAAAAATATCTAGAAATATAAAGACTAAAAATGAGAAAACTGAGTAAATTTTAAATAAAACTAAGATTTGTGATAGCAGAGCAGAGCAGAGCAGACTGCAAATTCAAGTACTAAATCTATGCCTACCTGCTTTTTTTAAAAAGTAATTTTATTGATTATGTTGTTACAGTAGTTCCAATTTTTTCTGCCCTTGCTCCCCTCTGCCCAGTACTCCCTTTTCCTCCAGCAATCCCACCCCACTTAGTTCATGTCCATGGGTCGTGCATATAAGTTCTTTGGCTTCACCCTTTCCTATACTATTCTTAACTTCCCCCTGTCTATTTTGTACCAACCGATTATGCTTCTTAGTTCCTTCACCATTTCCCTATATCCTCCCTTTCCCCCTCCCAGCTGATAACCTTCCAAATGATCCCAATACCTATGATTCTGTTCCTATTCTGGTTTGCTTAGATGGATTTTATTTTTATTTTTTAGAGTCAGTTGTTGATAGTTGTGAGTTTGTTGTCATTTTAGTATTCATAGTTTTGATCTTTTTCTTAAGTAAGTCCCTTTGATATTTCATATAATAATGGCTTGGTGATGATGAACTTCTTTAGCTTCACCTTGTCTGGGAAGCACTTCATCTGCCCTTCCATTTCAAATGATAGCTTTGCTGGATAGAGCAATCCTGATTGCAGGTTGCCTTTCATCACATTGAATACTGCTTGCCAGTCCCTTCCTGCCTGCAAAGTGTCCTCTGAGAAATCAGCTGATAGTCCTATAGGCACCCTCCTGTAGGCAACTCTCCGCCTCTCTCTTGCTGCCCTCAGGACTCTCTCTTTATCTTTCATCTTTGGCATCTGAGTCATGATGCATCCTGGTGTGGTCCCCTCTGGGTCCAGCTCACCTGGGACCCTCCGTGCTTCCCGGACCTGTATGTCCATCTCCTTCACAAAATTTGGGAAGTTTTCCTCATTTTTTTCAATTCCTGCTTTCTCATTCTGCACTGGTTGACTGTTTTTTTCTTCCTTATTTTCCAAATCATTGATTTGAACCCAAATTTCCTTCCCTTCACCATTGGTTTTGTATTGATTTTCATTTGTTTTACTTAGCATAGCCTTCAATTCTTCTCTTATGTATTTGCCATACTCAAGCATGTCTGTCATGCCTGTGAGCATCTTTATCACCAGTGTTTTAAATTCTTCATCTGTTAGGTTGTCTATCTCCTCATCTGTTAAGTTGGCTATCTCCTCGTCGCTTAGTTCTCCCATTGGAACCTTGATCTGTTCCCCCTTTTGGGCGATACTTCTTTGTCTCCTCATTCTGATAGGCTCCTGTGTTTGCCTCCGCATCCCAGGTAGAGCTGTTGCTCCTGTTATGTTGTAAGGGGCAGAGCCTTAGGGATTCAGCAATACAGGGCGACCTGTTTCACCACATTGTGGTGCTGTGTGTGTGGGAGGGGTCCGAGAGAGAACAATGCTGCCTGCCCAGCACTCACCCATTTTCCAGGCACCTCTCCCACTTCCACACCGGACTGGCGCCCCTCTAGCTGCTGCCCCTGGCCGTCGTTCTTGGAGTGGGTGGGTCTGCGGATATTCTAGGTCTGTGGGGGCCCTTTAAACAAGCAGACTCTGCTGAGAGACTGGCAGTTTCTGCCTCTACCCCAACCTCCACTGGTCTGCATAGTCAGAAGCAACAAGGCTTGATTTCCCCTGGTTTTGGGACCGTGAGCTGTGAGGGCCAGTGAGGAGCTGGGAATGCTCCCCAGGTGTGGCTCCCGACGTAAAACGTGTGACTGTGCTTTCTGCTGGCCTGCTGCTGCCACCGCTGCCACTGCTGCTTGTGGCACCACCACACCTTGTTTTCTCAGCCCCAGCTCTGCCCCTCCTACCTGTCTGGATGAGTATTTCTTCTTTATATCTTTGTTTGCTGGACTTCCATGTAGTTTGATTTTCTGGAACTTGTGATTGTTTCTAGTTTTGAGGTAGTCGTATTCCTTCTTAGTTGTGGAAGGAGATGCAGTGTGTCTGTCTACACCTCCATCTTGTTTGGAAGTATGCTCAACTGCTTTTTGAGAACACTGTCAAACTACACTAGTGGCTTCATATCACATTAAATGAATGCAGAGAAAAACAATCAAGGCAAGCTCTATTCCAGGGGAAGCAGAAGAGGGAGAAGGACACCAAGAAGAAGACAGAACCCTGACTTACTGCTATCTGGAGCCTGCATGCCCAATTTAGAACCTGGCTCATCATGTTATATTGAGCAAATTATTTCAACACTCTGTGCCTCAATCTCATCATCTCTACAGTGAAGTTTAAAATGATCCTTCTGTTAGGACAACTGTAACAAAATAATCAATAAAATATACTTAATCAAAAATAAAAATAAAATGATCTTTCTGTTCTAAGAATGTACATGTTGGATGTGATCTGATAAAGTTGGTACAACCAAAGGAGGGAGGCATGGAAGAAAAATTTTATCTCTCCACAGGTCCCATAGAGGGGGCAAAAATACCACATAGAGCAGTCATGGAAGTGCCAGGTCTTGGTTAGGTGTCAAAAGCCAGGAGGGAGGGGACAAGTCTAGACCAGAACCTTTATGGGGGATTCAGAAGGAAAAGTAAGGGAGGGCAGGGTAAACAGTTCAAAATTGGTCAGTTTGAATGGCACCCAGGGGCTTTGGGCTATAGAGGTAATTTCTTTTTGCTTGGTGTCTAGCTTTGGGGTGATTTAGGGCAGGGGAAATATTGGTTTGGTGTGTGAGCATTAGATAAGGAGGTGGTTGGGGCTATAGGCTTGTGATTGGTTGGTTTGTGTATTAGAAATATGCTCCTGGCTAAGCCTCTTGCTAGGTCTAAGAATTGGCTCCCTTGGGAGAGGCCTCTCTCCTCAACTATATGAGGCCTTCAAATGCCAAAGCATATAAAAAAAAAAAAAAGTTAATGTCATTGGCCCTATGACTGTTGGATGACAAACAGACACATACAGAATCTGAGAAAAAACAGAACACCAAGGTATTGGGGAAGTGGGTTTAATGATTTCATATGTATGTAATATACCAGCCCAAACCAGTCTCAAGTACCCAGTCTAACTGCATGGAGATTGAGGCCCAGAGGCAAGCACAGCTTCCTCTGTTCTAACAGGACAGAGCCCAGGACAAAAAAGGCCTTGTAGATTATGTAGGAGAGTTTAGCAAGCAACTGGAGAGTTTTAAACAATGCTCCATGGTGGGTGGCATGTTGGGATTTTACAGAATATTTAAGCTGAAACAATTTCTATATGTATATGTTTTACAAGCAGCTAATTTTTACAAATGTAGGTCAAACGTTATTGTGCATCAAATGGCCTAAGACTTATTTACAGAAATTTGAAACATTTTAATTTTATTAATATCCAAGAGGAATAAAAATAGAATATAAAGGGAAATACACTAATAAGGTACATTTTTTAACATAAAGATAGAGATTAGTAGTTGCTTTAGTTGATGCATGTTTGAGGCAGCCACAATGTCTGCACTGAGGGTGACATGAACCTTTATGATGCCGTGGGTGTGACACTGGGAGGGACAGATTTTGCCATCTCCGCCACTATGCATGAGAACCCGACTTAAGTAATGGGAGTGTCGGACTTGGATTTATAAAATCTAGTTGTGTCTCTCTCTTTGCCACTTCCTAGCTATGTGACTTTGAGTCATTCACACCTGCAAATGGGAGCAATGGTAATTTAATAGGATGGTCGTGGAGTTTCAGTGAGAGTGTTTTTGAAAGCATTTCAAGTGAGAGCTCATTTTCACTATCCCAGTTTCTGTAACCAGTCATAATTGCTATTCCACAGACAGCCCCTGAATTCTTGTAGAATTCACTAAGAAGGTGGACCATTTACTCCTGCCAGTAATAGGAACTATTCTTTCACTGTATGTGTGAATAGAGAGTTCAGGCTTTGTTTTCTGACTTTATTTTTCTAAGCCAGTGATTTTCAACCTTTTTCATCTCATGGCACATGTAAACTAATTACTAAATTCTGTGGCACACCAAAAAGTACATTTTGTTGCTGATTTGACAAAAAACAGGTATAATTTTGATTCATTCACACTGCATGGCTATTGTTGTATTGGCTTTTATCATTTCATAAATCTGAAAACCTAAGGGAAAAGAGGTCCGTGCCCCTGGCTAAAATAGTCAGGTATTTTCATGGCTTAAAAATTCTTATGGCACACTAGTTGAAAAAGCACTGCTCTAAGCCTTGGATTTCTCATCATTAAATTGAGAATAATAATACCATTAACCTCATGGGTTATCATGATAATTAAGTGAAATTACACCTGTAGAATACTTAGATTTGTACCTGAAACATAATAATCACTCAGTAAATTGTTTCTTTTATTAGGCTTATTTCAAGTGCACATGAAGGAGTTTGACCTACACTTTTAGGGTTCAGACACAAACTAATCTATGCCTCAGCAGAATCAGCAAGAAAGTAGAGGGAGTTAACAAATGTTACTGAGTGATTATTGGTCAAAAGAGCTGTAATAAAAAGACAAATGAATCTTCTTTAACTTTTAACAAAGCTCTGCTATAGCTCAAGGTGTTTCTTTAAGAAAGTATAACAGTCTAATAAAAACTTATTGACTCTTTGTAATTAAAAAAACCCAAATTTCTTACATTTCTTGATCACCGGTGAACTTCTATTGTTAATACTGGCAACTTAAAGTAATGTTGACAATAAAAATGTTATTGTTTCACTTAAATGGAAATTATTTAAGAAAGAAACACTATGATGACTCTTCAGTCGTGTAAATAACAAACACCTATTATTTACTGGGCACTGGAGTAGGAGGTGTTTTAGGAAATACAAGAGTTCGTAAGCAATAAATCAATAGACAACAAGTGCTGGTGAGAATGTGGAGAAGAGGAAACCCTTGTGCGCTGCTGGTGGGAATGCAGACTGGTGCAGCCACTGTGGAAAGCAGTATGGAATTTCATCAAAAAATTGAAGATGGAATTGCCTTCTGACCCAAGGATTCCACTTCTGAGAATATAACCAAAGAAACTTGAAACACTAATATGAAAGAGTATATGTAGTGCTGGTTATTGCAGTACTATTTATAATAGACAAGTTTTGGAAGCAGCCCAGATGATGAATGGATAAAAAAGCTGTGGTACATTTACACAACAGGATACTATTTGGCCATAAAAAAGATGGAAATCTTACCTTTTGAGATAGCATGGATGGACCTGGAGGGTATTATGCTAAGTGAAATAAGCCAGTAAGAGAAAGACAAATACCACAGGATTTCATTTATATGTGGAATTTAATGAACAAATAAACAGACAAAATAGAAACAGATTCATAGGTAGAGAGAACAGACTGACAGCTATCAGAGGGTAAGGGATTGGGGACCTGGGTGAAAATGGTAATTGGGTTAAGCAAATGAAAAACAACTCACAGACACAGGCAACAGTATGTGGATTACCTGAGGGAAAGGGGTGTGGGAGAGGTAGAGGAGGGTATGGGGGGGCAGTGAATGGTGATGGAAGGAGACTTAACTTGGGGTAGTGAGTGCACAGATGATGTATGATAGAATTATACACCTGAAACCTATATAACTTCCTTAACCAATGCCACCTCAATAAATTCAATAAAAGAAAAAGAAACTGCTGGTTATTCAGCTGACAGATCAGCAGTTGTAAAAAGATACTTTAATAGAGTTTAATCATTATCTAAATGCAAACCACAGAGCCAAGTTTATGTGCATTGTTAATCATGTGTTGTGAACATGGTAGAAGAAAACATAACAAATGTTTTTCCTTTTGTGATTTTTACATTGCAATATTTG
Organism: Furipterus horrens; assembly: GCF_987537825.1. Classification (NCBI taxonomy): domain Eukaryota; kingdom Metazoa; phylum Chordata; class Mammalia; order Chiroptera; family Furipteridae; genus Furipterus; species Furipterus horrens. The sequence goes on along the minus strand of NW_028327172.1, from coordinate 121,144,699 downwards.
ATTTTTGAGAATCACTGAAGAGAGTGGTTTCTTGGAGCAATCTCTGTAAGGAATGTGCTTGTTCTTACTGGAGAAACCAAATGGTGGTGTGGAGGAAGAGCTCTGAAAATAGTGAGTGCTTTACAAAGCTACTGGACTTATTGCTTTTGCTAATACTTAAATTCTAATGAAAGCATGTCATAGTTCAGATAATTTATGTGTGTGTGTGTGTGTGTGTTCGTGTGTGTGTGCATTTTAAACCTGCAGTCACTTTTTTAAATTTTAAGTTACATGAATCACCTGTTTCCTAAAGTACTTTAAATTAGTAGGTCTCCTTGGAAAATATATTGAGAAAAGATGTATCTTACAGACTTATGAAAGTCTTTTCTTATTTTTAAGAAAATAAAGATATTCATTATGGTAAATGGTTATAAAATAAAGAAAGAAAATCAGTAGCTTTCTGATATGCCACATTCTTACAAAGAAAATATAAAGCGAAAATGTTCCATTCATCTTTACAACTAAATAGCATTAATATCTAAAATGTCTTAAGAAATGTGCAGGAACTGGATGAATACCATTACAACATTCTTCAAAACAGCATGACAAAAAGATTTGAGGACATGACAACAGATTAGAATAAATGGAGAGCTATACCTTAGAAAAATTAGACTTGGTTTTTTTTTGAAGGTCAATTTGGTATAAATTTACTCTATACTCAGTGTATTATCAATAAAAACCTGATTTGTTGTGAGGAACTTGAAAAAATGATTCTAAATTTCACTTTGAAGTATAAACATGCAAAGATAGGTAGAATTCTGAAAAACATACCAAGAAGGAACATTTCCTAACCAGATATTAAAATGCACCATAAAATTGCTGAAACTAAAAGAGTGTAGTACTGGCTAAGAAATAGATGGTTAAGAAACAAATTAAAATGTCCATTCTTAGACTCAAATATATGTAAACATTTGGGATTTGAGAAAGTTAGAATCTTAAGCCAGTGAGAAAAATATGCATTAGTAAATAAATGTTTCCCCAGTATGTAACCACTGAAGAAATATTATTCCTACAGTGCTGTTTACATTATTTATACTTGTTAAAAAAGAAACTATAAAGTAACAAGGAAATACAGGCAGATTTTAAGAATAATATTGAATTCAAAGAAAGCCTTTTTAAAGTATTAACACAAAAGCCAGAAATAATAAAAATAATATAAAAATAAGATCGATAAATTTAAGTATGAAAAATTAAATACTTCTCTATGGAATAAACATCCCAGGGGAAACTGAAAGACCAGTAGCCAGTAGGAAAAAATATTTTCCACATAGAAGAGGTCTACTATCTTTAATATACAAAACTGTCTTTCAAATTAATAAGAATGTACACTCCAGTGGAAAAATGGGCAAAATACCCAAACAACAGCATACAACAAAAACACTTTGGTTGTTTACAAAAATTAGTGGGGCACAAAGACCTGTAGGGGAGAACTGATGTTAAACTTAAGAGATAAAGATACAAAACAAAATTCTCATTAGTGGAATGATGTTTTTGTTATAATGCAAAGTTTTTCAAACTTTAGTACACTGCTTGCAGAAATATTGTACCTGTATACTGGATATGCCCCTGGCTGGTTTGGCTCAGTGGATTGAGCGTCGGCCTGCGAACTAAGTGTCGCTGGTTCGATCTTCCAGTCAGGGCACATCAGAGAAGGAAAACTCTGACTCCAAAAAACCTCCGCTGCCTTGCGGCATACCTCTTCAGGGGAAAGGCTAAGGGAGTAAACCCCGACAGAAAATCCGGAGCCGGAGTCCCTAAGGCGGTTTGACGTTGTAGTCAACACCGGCAACTCCTGCGGCGCACCTGAAGCCAAGCTGTATTGACTCCGTCTTTCCCTTGGACCCTTCAGCTGCGAAGAGAGGGGGGGTCTGCTGCATGGGCAACAGCAGACCCTCCATATCACCCTGCCCAGGCTCTGTAGCTTCAGCTTCACTGGAGAGGACACTCCAGCGTCATCGCAAGATGTCGATTCAACACGGGAGGAGACAGATACCGTGTCACTCCCGAGTCGGACTGCACAGCCATTCTCGGCGGTGCAGATAGACTCTTAAGAAGCTACCCCATCGTCTCTCGAGATGGACGGCTGCCGACGACGACGACGACAACGATACTGGATATGTTTCTAATCTGCACTAAAGGTCTTTTAAAATTAAACTTAAAGTTAAGCAAAAAGGATATTTATTAGTTCTCTTAACTGGGAAGTCCAGGAGGTACACTGGCTTCAGGCATGGCTATAATTCAGGGGCAAAGACTTGTTATCAGGACTCAAGTCTCCATCCTTTGGCTCTGCTTTCCTCTGCACTAGTTTCATTCTCTGGTTGGCTCAATGTAATGGGCCCTGTTAGTTCAAGCTTTTTAGCCTACAATACTGAGTAACCTCAGTAAAGAGAGCTTCTTTTCCTCCACAATTCAGTTGAGTATCACTGTACCAGTGTGAATAACATGACCATTCCTGAACTAGGGTTAAAGAGATTGACTATGCTAATTGATCAGGTCTGAATTACATATATACTCACGAAGCCCAAGGTTTCATTCGACCGTCTGAACCACAGGGACTGAAATACGAAGAGGTGGTCCCAAGAAAGGTGGGAGTTTTTATAAGGAGATGATAGGGATGCCGGGCAAAAGTTAAACTTTTTATTTTGAGATAATTGTAGATTCATATGCAGTTGTAAGAAATAATGGACATGGACAATGGGGAGGGATATAATTGTGGGAGAAGGGATGGGCTGGGAGGGGGGAGCAATGGGGGAAAAATGGGACAACTGTAATTGAATAACAAAAAATAAAATAAAAAAAATAACATGTAAATATTCCTTATTCAATGACCCCCCTGTTGGAAATCTTGCAAAACTATAGTACAATATGACAGGTAGTTGTCATTTGGAATAGACAGAATGATTCTGATTAAATGAAAGCTCAAAATTTAAATTAACTGTAGTACTATGCCTTACACATCATGGTCAGTGGATAATTTTTGATTGGTTGATCTAGTCAGGGACCATTCATTTAAACTTAAAATTTGCCAGGAAATTCACATCATTCATTTTATTATATTTAATTAAGCATTTGCCATATGCAAAGCTAAGTGGAGAAAAGATATGAAGGTAGGAAACTGTGTGATGTTTGGGGCAATGATACATTGTGCAGTGGGGCTGCACTGCAGGTGTGAAGCAGATAGGTTGCGTTTGGCTGCAAGTAACAGAACATGTGACTAACAGGGTCTTAAATACATAGGGATTTATTTTTTCTCACATAGCAAGAAGAAGATAGGTGATTGTGGATATTGTATGCATTGCTCCCAATTCTATGAAGAATATTGGCTCTTTCCTAGCTTTGCATGCTGTCTTCTTTTATTTGCTGCTGGCTTTTCCTTGTCTGCTTAAGACACAGTTTGTTTTTTTTTTCCCCTCAGCAGAGTATATATTTTTATTGATTTTATAGAAAGAGGAATAGTGTGTGTGTGTGTGTGTGTGTGTGTGTGTGTGTGTGTGTGTGAGTGTGAGTGAGAGAGAGAGAGAGAGGTGGGGGGGGGAGAAGGGAAGGGAGGGAGAGAGAGAGAAACATGGATTGGTTGTGTCCAGTATGCACCCTGACTGGGGATGGAACCTGCAACCTTTTTGGTATATGGGACAGCACTCCAACCAAGTGAGCCACTTGGTGAGGGCAAGGCCCAGGGGTTTTAATATGACTGTCACAACACCAGGCATCAAATTCATATAGGAAAAAGAGGAAAGAGGAGGTTGCAGCCACATTGGTTTCTTTTATCAGGAAATACAGTCAATTTTGGTTGCATGGAAGGGTGGAAAAAGGCTATCTGGCAAAGGGCAGCAACATTATGATTATTGTGTCAGAATGACCATAATTCACCCTCTGAAGTTGGGCACATGCAGACTGGAGTTCTGACAGCAAAAACAGGGCGAACGGACTGCTGGTGGGAGACTCGCAGTATTCTACAGAGGAGGAAGATAAGAAAGTTGGTGGTAAAATTTTGGAGGCCTTCCGGAAGGTTTAGGAGTTTAGGTTTTACCAACAAAGATGCAGTATGTAATATGTCTCTAATGAATAGATTGGGTGCTTGATCGTCATAAGCCATGGCATACTTCTAGGGTTTTAGGTTGTTCTGTGATAATGAAAATTTTCTTGGTATTTCAGTTTTATGTCCTAGAAAAAATACTTGCCAAGTAGACCTTACAGAGGGAAACTTTTACAATCTGGTTAGCAAAATAACCAGGAAAATATAAGAAAAGATGGGTCTATTATTTATTCACCAAAAGCTTGATTTATGCTAGAGCAGCCTATCTGGCTTCAGAATTCCATGAAGATTTGTGGGAGAGAGATACAAGTGTCCCCTACAACCTGGCAGTGCCAAGTGACCGGCAGGCTGTCTGCTCTCCAACACATGGGCTACCTCCCCTTAACAGGATTTGCAAATTCCCAGTTGGTACATACCTGTTCAGTGCCTAGTGTCTAAATATGACACAAATAACAATGGTATTTTTTTGGAATGCCAACTGTATACACAGAATTTGCCTGGTCTTGTGTCATGATGTCATTTCAAGTGTTCATTGAAATAACTTTCTGAAAATATATTTAACTGTTACCATTAAAATACTGATCACTTTTGATCCAATATGGCAAATACTCTGAGATCTAAAATACCATGATTTATAATATCTTTGGGGAAAAAATCCTTTTAAGAAAAGTGTTATGAAAAAAAATCTCTTTCAAAGTTTCACCAGGCATTTTTCTATTTAGTGAATACACATGGGATGCTATGCATATGGTATTGCAACTACAGATTTGGTGGCGAGGTTGCATCCATCTTTTTCAATATCACTGGATGTTAATATTTAGTGATTATGTAAATTAGCTAAAGCTTTGACCTTTTGGAAGCTTGTTTCCTTTTTGTTGTTGGTTTTAATGAGTTTTCAGTAAGTTTTAAATCTTTTTAAGAAATGGGACCAATATTGGCATCATTTTTTATAAAACTAAAATGAAGGTATATAAGGCTATGTATACAAAGAGAAGAGGCAGAGACTTGTTCAGGTTAGAGGTGGGAAGAGATCATTATGCCTTAATTTTTTCTAATATACCATGCCCCTTTCTTGTGGGAAAGTAAGAAAATGTGATTATTTATTGAAAGGTTAACCAGAAAGTAGAGTCTCTATGTCCATTTCATATCTAGAAATAATATTGTAAAACTGTTGCTAAGACAGATTTAATCAGCAGAAATAAAGATGAGGCAATGACAGATAAATAGATCTAAGTACTGGTGACATTATAATTAAAACCATCTGGAGATTTTTAACTGACTTTAGAGGCCATCTAAAAGCATTTTTATCAGAATTCCTGTATTGTTATTCTCACAGAAGCTATGCTACCATTTCATAAAGTGTTGTTCTGTTATAGCCACTGGAAATTAGGAACTGCAATAGCTGGGGGCTAGCTAATGTAGCATAGGTCCAGAATGTACATTATAGAGCAATCATGATACAAGGATCTGCCTATAAGGATTGTAGTTCTAGATAAATTCTGTAAGTCACCTCAAAACCTTGGTATATCTAAGTTGCATGTATGTTAACTTATTTCTTACTTGAAGATTTTTCTTTTTTTAACCTATTGTTTCTGGTTAAGCAATCTCCGGGTTGTCTACTTAATATTTAGTGAATTGTTTAAAAGTTTAAACACAAAGTGTTTTGGCAAATAACGATAGCTCTAGTTAGGTTGTCAGAGATCCACACAAGGATAAAATTGCAGAGTCTTCCTTTGGTTGTGCAGAGTAGGACCCAAGTGAATTGTCCCTTCCCCGCCCCGTCCTTCCTTCCTTCCTTCCTTCCTTCCTTCCTTCCTTCCTTCCTTCCTTCCTTCCTTCCTTCCTTCCTGATAGCTTGCATTCAATCTTCCTTGGGTGGACATTTTTAGCAACTTCTTATGCTCCTAGAATTATACAATATTTGGCAAAAAATAAAACCAAATACTAGGAAACTCATACTTGTACAGTTAGAAATATCTATTGGGTCTTCTTATTTTTGACTCAGTAAACTTCCCAATATTATGTTCTTCTAGCTACTAGGTGACAAAGTAAAATAATACAGCATTGTTTTACTGACATGTATAGTTTCAGAAAGTATTCAACTGAATTATATAACATAATGTAGGCAATTAAGAATATTTTCTCTACAAAAGAACATTTACATGTGTTCTTTGCCTTGTGAGTGGTTTTAATGTGTCTATGTAGAGAATAGCTTCATTCAATGATAATTCCTATTAAAAAGATATGACTATTTTTGGCTAGGCTAAGTAAGCTGCTCATGTTTTGAAGAGCCCTGGATTGCTCATGAAAGATGTTGGCCCATTAAAAGTAAATAACAAACATAAGAATTTTCAAATCACCTTTGTATTCAAGTAGGTAAATGTGTTAGAGAGAAACTTTGCTTTCTGGAGTCCATGTATTGTGTAAAGCAAAGCAAAGAAAAGAAAGATGTTCTTATTGATGGAAGAGTCTTGTATTTGTATTTCACCATTTGAGAGAGGGGCATTAATGAACCTTGCACCCAGAGAAATAAATAGGAGGTGTACATTCATGGAAAATAAATCACACCAGTTAGGATTTTCTAAGTTGTTTCACATGACAGGTTCTGACTTATACTTTAAGCTTGTCGGCCTTCATATATCTCTTAAAAAGCAAAGATATTTGTTTCAGATGACTGGTTACAGAAGTAATGCATGCTATTTCCCTCATTTTATAAATCTAATTCAGCAGGCTTGAAACAATGTTTTTGTGTGTGGGTGGTAGGATTAATATTTGGAGGCTCTGTGAGTTTTCTGAGAGCAGACATTCTGTAGCTTATAGAACCTGTAGACCTTTCTCCTATCCAAGGGAGTCAGGCTTGATTTACAGTGGTAGGCAGATCCAAAAAGGAAAATAAACATCAGATCTCATTTGCTCTAAGCACAGCCTGCCAGCTAATGTGCTGGAGGACCTTGTAAAGAATGGTGTGTGTGTGCGTGTGTGTAGGGGTAGTTTTGGCTGTCACAGAGGTTGTTTTGTTGGGCTTGTTGAATCTCCCTATAGAAAACAGCTGTGTCCTGTTTATCAGGTTTCTTTAAAATCCTTTGTCAGGGTGCTATCCAAAATGCACTAGTCATCCTTCTCCTGTGTGTCAACGTGCCTTCTTCTTTTTTTTTTTTTTTTCTTATTTTTAATTTTAATTTTTTACTGTTTTTCTATTACAGTTGTCCCATCCCCCCTATCACTCTCCCTTGTCCCGCCCCCCTCCCCCCTCTCCCATGGTCTATACCTGCCCCGTTGTCCTTGTTCATGGGTCATTTATACTAATTCCTTGAGTGGACCCTTCCCCTTCTTTCCTCCTTTTCCCCCTTTCCCTTCCCCTCTGGTCACTGTTAGTCTGCTCGTTGTTTAATTGCCTCTGGTTCTATTTTGCTCATTTGTTTGTGTTGTTCATTAGGTTCCTGTATTAGGTGAGATCATATGGTATTTGTCTTTCTCCACCTGGCTTATTTCACTAAGCATAGAACTCTCCAGTTCCATCTATGTTGTTGCAAAATGTAGGAGTTACTTCTTTCTTTCTGCTGCATAGTATTTCATTGTGTAAATGTACTCATCCACTGACTCAACACCAAGAAGACAGACAACCCAATTAAAAAACAGGCAAAGTGCCCAAACACTTCTCCAAAGAGGACATACAGAGGGTTCATAGACATATGAAAGAATGCTCAACATCACTAGCCATCAGAGAGATGCAAATTAAAACCACAATGAGACACCACCTCACACCAGTCAGAATGGCCATCATCAACAAATCAACAAACAACAAGTGCTGACGAGGATGTGGAGAAACAGGAACCCTAGTGCACTGCTGGTGGGAATGCAGACTGGTGCAGCCACTGTGGAAAACAGTATAGAATGTCCTCAAAAAACTAAAAGCAGAACTACCCTTTGATCCAGTAATTCCACTGCTAGGATTATACTCGAAGAATCCTGAAACACTGATTCAAAAGAACCTATGAACCCCTATGTTCATAGCAGCGTTGTTTACAATAGCTAAGTGCTGGAAACATGCCTTCTTTCTTGAGGAGAGAAAAGAAGGCAGCTTCTCTTCTCTTCAAATGTAATCCAAACCTTACAGGTGAATTTTTTGTCATCATTTATGTGGTTAATTATAGTTTTTAATTACAGGTATTCCTGCTATAGTTTATAAACATATAGGAAGTTCACTTTTTCTTAGTTGTGGGTTTCCATCACATAACATTGTCTGACTAGTTCCAATGCTTCACTCTCAAATCTGATATAAAACATTAATTTTTTACTTTAAATTGCAGTTCTGTTGTTTTCCACCACCACAATGGGAATGGATGGTTAGATGAGGTTTAAACTCAAGAAAGGAATGGGGGTCCTTCAGGTAATTTTGATTTTAATCTATCTGAAGTGTTTTGTTTTGAATGATAGATTTACTTTGCTACCTGACTATCAATTCACCACAGGCCTTAAAAATATGCATTGTGAGAAATAAAGTTTAGGCTATTTAGCTCTATTTCTTCCCTGTGTGTTAGTTTATAAACAGGAAGTTTTAGCCAAACACAATTAAAATATATGTAAAGAAATAAGTGGTAAATTTTAATGACATGCTTTCCAGAAATAAGATTTTCTATAGTCATGTTCACATTATGTTTTCCTTCTCTGGAGTAATTCATGTATTTTATTACCATTCAATAAATTATTGGATGGTTTTAAGAAAGTCTACGTAAAATTGGGTGTACTAGTTGAAACATATTGTAAGTGCAAACTCTGCATGTAGTTTTGTGTTTAAATTTCCCATTGATTATTTTATGTAGGAGTAATCAGAGCCTTTGGCAGTAAATAGTTTGAGTGAAATAAAATATAGTTTCTCTGCAGGGAGAAAAAGTAAAGAGAAACTTATGCAGGTTTCACCTGGATTCCAGCAGGAACAACTAGATAAGAGGATATAGAATAAGGTTGACAAGAACATTATTTTCTTAATTAAATAAGAAAGAACCTCTCTTTGGCACAAATATAAATGAGAAGTATTTCCAAAATGACCCAGGGAAAGAGGAGGGAGGTTTTTGTTGTTATTATTGTTATTATTTTTAACTTTCTCAGGAAGAAATCCTCAGCAATACTTTAAACAGGGTCAGTCATTTAATAAACAGAATCCCTGCCAAGGTTCCTCCTGTGGGAGACAAGGGAATGTGTAACATAATCAGGGCTACCCTTTCCCTGGGTGGGCTAGTAGCACCTCATCTCCTCTAGCACATTGAAGTCATCCTTCCTATATGATGTCTTTGTGGCCTGAAGGTATTAATGTGTTTCTTTTCTTCAAACCAATAGTATATTCTTCACTTACTAATTCATATTATTTGTCATACGAATAATTTTCAGCTAGTAAAGCTGATGGTCGCTCTTTGGATGACCACCACTCTTTGACACTGCAGGAGGGTCTTGCTCTTGCTGCTCTTGCTCCTGGCATGGCCTCATGACATATTTGAATGTTAATTTTAGTGTTAATTTCAATCCAGATTACCTCTCCTTGTAGTCCAAACTGTGCCAGTTCTTTGTGCCCAGTGACTTGACTCCCCCTTCTCAATTTTGTCTGGGGAGGACTCTATTCTTGAAAAGTCCTGGGATAAGGTTGGTTTGCTGCCTACGGCCTGCAGCTACATCTGTCTTTTCAATGTTGGGAGGTCCACTTAGCCATAAGAGGTCTTTCCTTCTTATTCCTTGAAGTACACATTGACTTCCTTGGGTGATTCATCCTCCATGAGTGACTCCCTGGTATTTGTTTCACAAGGAAATAGAAAAGCAAAACATAGATGGAATCCTTATTGTGGCATCTGTATGTTGAACCAAATAAAAACCACCCCGTATCATCCATCCCATTGATGGATAAGCACCATCAGAGTCACTGAGTGAGATAACAGCAGGGACACTCTTCTCGATGAATCTGTGTGACCAGTTCATCCCAGAATTGTGCTGTGTACTACAGCCTTTGTGGTTCTGACCACTACCTAAATGTAATTCTTGCCTTTTAGTCTGTTTCCATGCCCATTAGGAAATATATATATAACCTTGCAACAGGACATTTTTATACAAGTGCCTGTCTTGGGCTCAAGCATCCAAGACAGAGACAGTTGAGTGACACATCTGGCACATCTCTTGGTGCACAGAGCCCAGATTCTGCCAGAGGAAGGTTGGGCAGCCTTTTTACATAGAAATTACATAGAAATAGTAGGGCTTCCTAGGCAGAAACCTCTTCCTTAAGATACTTTTCACTTAAAAGTTATTAAAGCTTGTAGGATGGACTAGGGTGATGCTGACCAACTTTGGATGTCAATCAAGTGCTTCGAAATGCTGATAAACAATATACCAAGAGGGTATGACTATGCGTCTAAATTAAACTAGTGAATAAGAAAATGTATGGAGGTAAGACTGGTTCTGGTCTATAAGGAGTTTGACTCAGAGCCTTTTGGAACCTATTATCATTTTGGAATGGCAGTTGGTATGTGAGTGAATCCAAAGAGTTGCACCTTTGGGGGTTGAAACCAGATTTGACATAGGGTAGTTATGAACATTTTCTGGAGCCAAGGTCTAAGTTGGAAGTTCCGGCAAAGATCAGAGTAGGTATCTCAGCTCAAGCCCACCTCCATGGGCTACCTTGACCCACTGCTATCCATAGTGATGAGAAAGGATGCCAGGGACTCCCAGAGTGTCATTCATTCAGGGGGCACCTTTGGGTTGTATTGGGCATAACTACCATATCTCCAGCATTAAAGACAAAACAACAATACAGAAGGAGATTCTGGAACAACTGGCATCAAGAGAGCAGTCATTACAGAGATCTCCAGCTTAAGAGAACATTTTCCTTTGGATCTAGGGACAAGATGAGAGCAAATAAAAGTGACCCTTTGGATAGAATAAGCATCATGAGACTAGTTGGAGAGACTGAGAAAAGCATTCAAAAATAGACCAGGAGACTTGGACTTGTATTTTGAAGTTTTACTGCAGAGTCACACTGTTGTATTTCAAGCTGGGGAAAAAGATGGTAACAATTACATATTCAAACTCATAGGATATATGCAAAATTTTATATTGTCGGTATTTCCAAAGTCATTAAATCTTTTTCAGAATCATGAGTATAAATGACTTTAAGGTGCTCAATATGAGACAAATGAGAATAATAGCCTCATCATAGGATCAAATCCTAAAGGTATAACTTCAGTGTACACAGTGAACAGAATATAAGCACTTCTCTCTTTCACTGTGTGATTTTCCTCAAACTGTTTAAACTTTCAAAAATTTCAAACTGTTTAAATTGAGTCTCAATTTCTTTATCTGTGTAATGGAGATGATCATATATGCTTTGCAGGGTTGCTCTAAGGGATGAAATAAGATAGTGTTTATTAACCTGAATTGCCCTGGCTGGTTTAGCTCAGTGGATTGAGCGTCGGCCTGCGAGCTAAGTGTCGCTGGTTCGATCTTCCAGTCAGGGTACATCAGAGAAGGAAAACTCTGACTCCAAAAAACCTCCGCTGCCTTGCGGCATACCTCTTCAGGGGAAAGGCTAAGGGAGTAAACCCCGACAGAAAATCCGGAGCCGGAGTCCCTAAGGCGGTTTGACGTTGTAGTCAACACCGGCAACTCCTGCGGCGCACCTGAACCCAAGCTGTATCGACTCCGTCTTTCCCTTGGACCCTTCAGCTGCGAAGAGAGGGGGGGTCTGCTGCATGGGCAACAGCAGACCCTCCATATTACCCTGCCCAGGCTCTGTAGCTTCAGCGTCATCGCAAGATGTCGATTCAACACGGGAGGAGACAGATACCATGTCACTCCCGAGTCGGACTGCACAGCCATTCTTGGCGGTGCAGATAGACTCTGAAGAAGCTACACCATCGTCTCTCGAGACGGACGGCTGCCGACGATTAACCTGAATAATAATACGTAACCAATAGGCTATTGTAATGTTTTCCAAATATTTTATTTATTTACTTTTAGAGAGGGGGGAAGAGAGGGAGAAATAGAGGGAGAGAAACATCAATGGGTGGTTGTCTCTTGTGTGCCCCCCAACCAGGGACCTGGCCCCCAACCCAGGTATATGCCCTGACTGGGAATCGAACCTGTGACCCTTTGGTTTGCAGACCAGTGCTCAATCCACTGAGCCACACTTGCCAGGGCTGTAATGTTTTTTTATGTGGACAAATTAATTCTTCAACTTGTCATTTCAATGGGGTTTAAATTTATACCATTGATGTAGCAGTTAAATAAGGCACTTATTTATTGGTGATATTTAAAAAATCCTTCCTGTTTTATTTAAAAAAAAAAAAAAGCTGCTCAAAGGAAAAAGAAAAACTGAACACGAGCTCCTTCTGTGATACCATTTCTCTCCAAATATCATGGCACCATGGTTGGTTTGGAGCAGTGTGTTGGCTTAAAAGTTAAATAGAGATACAACATGTTAAAGCACATATGCTAAGTAAACAAGTTGCTTTTATAACTCTCAAAAGCCCATGTGGCTAACAGCACAATGGAAAATTTTACAAGACAAATAACACATTTTAATAATTTTGCTTTTTAAAATTTAAGATTAAATTTACACATGAAGTAGCTTTTAAGCTACATTTCCAAATTCAAATGCAGAGAAGAAAATTAAAACAATTATTTGAAAAACAAACCTCTTAGGATAAGGGTATTCATGGTTCTCAGAACTGAGATGACCCTAAAATTGGCATCCATAAACTAGGTCATGGCATGAAGAGGGCTTAGCTTTAGTCTAGGGTTTTTTTTTTTTGTTTGTTTGTTTGTTTGTTTTTTGACAACTGAATTAAGCATTTGAAATACAGAACAGTGTATTTTTATTAATTGAGATATAGTAGTATTTTTCAAACATTTAATTAATGCACTTAAAATTAATTATAAAATTATGTTTCTGATAAAACATCTAAAACATGTAGATAAATAAAAATAAGAAAATAAAATCACCCATAATCCCATCAGTCAGAGATAATTACTTGGATATATTTGAGTCTTAAAAAATGCACTTATACCTACCTTCGTCAGTTTGGGCTATTATAACAAACTATCATTCCTTAAGTGAAGTAGTTATATTTTAAATTATATGAGAAACTGAAAATGTATTTGACTTGGAAGCTCAAATATTAGATCAAATTTGCAAGTTATGCTATTTAGAAAAGGGCTTGCTAGACTTCAAAACTCCATGAACTTACATTATGTCACATTATTCTTGTACTTTTCATCTAGAGATTAGGTAGGATTAAAAAGAATAAATGTAAATATTGTGATTCATTATCAGAGTCCTAGAATGGTGACTAGAAAGGGCCTTTCAAATTCTACTCCAACAGCTAATCAGTTCACACAGAGGAAGATGTTAAAACTTGGTGAGACAGTTTGGGGTAATAGAAAATCTTTAGACTTAGAACCTGGGTTCAAATTCTAATTCTGTCTCTTATCAAATGTAAATAAGATAATGCACTTAATCTCTTGGAGCTTTAGTTTTGCCAGCTCTCATACATGGTTAATATTAACTGGTTTGCTAGACTATTCAGAATTAGTTCCTTTTCTGTCCTTTAATTACTTACCGGAGGTCATTTAACTAGTTAATTAGAGCACTGGAGCCCTTACCCCCTGATTATTCATTATATGCTCTGTTTACTATATCCTGGCTCCTTTTCTAGCTAAGTATTTTGAAACATGGCATATTCAGTTACATCATTTTAATTAAAAATTGACTAGAATGAAGAAAAGATGTAGCAAATACTCAGTTGGCCCAATCTACTCTGTCAATGTTCTCCACCTGAAGACCACCAGGTACACACCTGTGACTGAACAAGTTGGATTTAGTACTGGTTGCAGAGAAGGAGGCCACACACCATGGGAAATGTGGGACATTTCAGTAGAAGGTATCTGAAAAGATTTATAAGATCAAGACTCAGGTGATTTGAGAAGATTTAAAGAAGTGGCTTTGCTCTAGATTGGCTGCTATTACATATAAGGTAGAAAAACTAAAGTGAGACTAAAGCTATAATTGGGAAGGAGTAGCAGGTCCCCATATTATCCAGGATATGGAGATGTTTAGAATTTTTGTGGTTTGCACAACGACCTTGTTTCTGTGCCTAGAGAAGATTATAGAGTTGCTTTGTTTCTCTCACTTCATCATGGTCACTGATGGGGACTCAGAAGTTTGTTTATGGTCAACAGGAGAACACCAAGTCCTCTTGTGAGGCCTGCACTGGCTCCTAGCTGTGTTAGGACAGTTTCTCAATGCCAGAAGCTACTTTTTGTTTTCTTTTCTATCTCCCTTCTCTCTTGCCACCTTTAAGACAACAGAGACCTTGGGACAAAATTCTGGCCAAAGTGACGCAAAGAAGTGTTTTCTGGGAGCTTCCTGATTAAGTCATTTACTTTCAGATATTGGTGACACCCCTTCTCACTGTCTCATCCTTCTTCTTCCCACTGGGAAGGGAGTATAGTTGTAGAAGCTGCAGCAACCTTTTTGTTAATTATTAGGGAACAGTTAATGAAATCTCAGTCTTTGGCATGATTTATCTGCTGAACCAGTCCAACATTGTTAATTCTGGGTTTCTTAGAGTGGGAAAAAATACTCCCCCCATTAAAAACAAAACAAAACAAAACAAAAACGATTCTGGTTAGGCTGTTTGTTACCTGTAGCTGAAAGCATTTCTAAAACATTAATTATTCATGTTCATTATTTACTGAATTAGACACTCTTCTGGCAGCCAAATGTTTTTATGGTGGCTCAGAACATAGTCCATTTGGAAATAGAACTTGGCAATACCCTATTTTTTTAAAAGAAAATTCAGCTTATGTTAGGTGGATAAATTATTGTTCTTTCTGTTTCATAAGGTTTGTTATTATTCCTTCATTCAGATGAAATAGCTTCTGTGGTTTCTGAAACCTGCATAGAAATGAAAGCTTTAGAAACCTTCCAGATTAAGTTCAGCAGAAAGAACTGTGGGCGCATTTTGGTAGACTTGATTATTCAAAGGGTGAATACAGCTGTCAACTTAATTGCTGGATAATTGTGACTTCACCATTGTAATTGCTGTGCTCAGAGAAATGGGTCCCTTTAGCCATTGTGATTTGTTAAACTTAACAATGCATTTGTTGGTTTTAATGCTTATTGAATCAGAAATAGAAAGAACTGTTCTTCTGGAGGATAATTCCCTGATTACCATGTACCACTGTGGTTAGTAGGTTAGGCTCTTTGGTGCAGAATCAATGTCCCTGGAAAACTGATAATATGTTGGGAGGTGAGAATGAGAACTATAGTTAATTACTATTAACATTTAGTGGGCAGAAAGACTAAACCACAGGGCCAGAAGGAATCCAATGTCTGTGAGACGTAGAGTGAAGTTCTTAATGAATGATTACTAAAAACTTCATGGAGTGACAGCTAGTATTTGTATATTGAAAAATATGAGCTTATAATCAGAATAAACTTCATTCTATCTACCAGCTGGTAATTATTCTATAGGTGTTTCTTCTCTCTCCCTTCACCTTATACATAGTAGGTGGAAAATAGTTGTTCAAGAAGTGGTTGAAAATGTATTAAAATATGGCTCTGCAGAATGGTTCTACAATAGTTACAATAAGAATTTACCAAAATATTTTCTTTAAGCAATTAATTACTTAGCAGATCACAATTTGTATATCACAGCTATATTACTGAGTAAAACACATTAATCTTCACTGTGGTGGACACAAAATATCCAGATGCAGGGAAATTTAATAATTGATGAAAGAGAGTCTTGACCATTCAATTAAATAGAATGTGAATCTTGCATGGAGTGCTTGACCATACTAGGAAAATATGTCAGACTGGTGTCTCTTAATTTTCTAGGAAAAACTAAATAGGAAATTACAACAAAATATTTTCATAAAATAAATTTAATGTTCTACACTCAAAATGTTTATAAAAGGACTGATCCTATTCTCCCCCAGGTATTATAGGCAGATGGAATAAATCCATCCAAATGAAATGGTTCCTATAAATGTTGTCTTCTGGGGGAGTTATTTGTTGCAGTTATGTGTTGAACTTATAGGAACTACACACCTTCACAACTTTTTAGTAAACTGCAGAAATATTCAAAAAGAGGAGCATGTAGAATCCTAGTGTTGTAGCATCCGTATTCAGTCTGATTGTCATCATGTGGGATTCGCAGTTTCCCTGCATCCCCTGTTTCTGCAGAAAGAGATGCCCTTTGAATGAATAGGCACTCTATGCTGGGAAAAGTTTGGCAAAAGAAATTCAGACACTCATCTCTTTTTCTGATTTAGGGGTTTTCATAGTAGTGTCAATATTCATGCAGAATTAAGTTCTGATGAAGTACACGTTTTGAAGAACTTATTTTGAGAGAATAAATGAATGCATGAATGAATGAACTCTCAGCCTTTATTTAAAATTAAATTCACTAGGAAGTTCTCTCTGAATCTGTTGAAAGCCATGATGAAAGCAGAGAAAGGGGCAGTTGCAATTCAGTGTTATAAGTACCAGACTGGATGTATAAACATTTCAATAAGAAATGGCGGAGGGAGTCCAGGGGAGTGACCTTATTTTCAGGATTGACATGATGTTACTGTTAAAGAAGAAGCAGGAGTGCTCCAGGTGCACAAGGAATAGGGAGAGTGGAACAGCTTCATACTACATCCAGAGATGTTCCCCAATGGGCCATGGGATACTGTGAAATCTTAGTAGTTCAATGAGTACATTATATTAAGACTCATGGGCTTTTTATTTTCTTTTTCCAGTAGAGTGAAATGTCAAGAAATGAGTCAGGCAGGTTGCTCAGAGTTAGGTCATGCAGGCACTGAATGAAATGCTAAAGAGTTTAGATGATGTCCTCTAGTGATGATACCCCAAGCTTCACTGAAGCAGCAGCCACTCAGTCTGCCTTACTCGGTGGCAATCCTGATGACTGGGAGAGGGCCTCACATATAGGTGCTTAATGCACATTAACTAGGGGAACGAATGAGGAGCCATTAAAATATTTTGAGAAAAGGAGCCCCCAATTAAGATTTAAATTTTGGGAATATCACTGGCAGGGTGAGAACCTGGAAGAGAAGGGTGTATTTATTTTCTATAGATGCTGAAACAAATTACCACAAACTTAGTGGCTTATCACTACAAAGAGTTATCATCTTACAGGTCTTTGGGTCAGAAGTCCAATGTGGGTCTCACTGGATTAAAATCAAGGTGTTGAAAGCGCTGTCTCCTTCATGGAGGCTCTGGAGGAGAATCCATTCCCTTGCCATCCTCAACTTGGAGGCTGCCTGCATTCTTGGCTCATGGGCCCTTCCTCCAGCTTCCTTCAGCCACACTGTATCTTGGACCTTTCTTCCGTCTTCACATCTCTCTTTGACTACGGTCCAGGAAGGTTCTCTTTTAGGGGTTCATGTGATTAGGTTGAGCCCACCTGGATAATTTAAAATAATATCCCCATCAGGTTAACCTTAACCACATGTGAAAAAGTCCCTTTAGCCATGTAAAATAAAATAATCCTAAATTCTAGGGAATAGGAGGCCCTTATTTGGTCTACCGAAAGGGGTGTGAAGGTACTTCACAGTACTCAATATATGAAACTAGTCAGAAAGGCTATTGTTAGACTATGACAGGGATAAAGCTAGTTCACTAAATCACTTTTGCTTTTCCTCTTTGGCAAAAAAGATAGACTATGTTTTGCACCTTCTTTATATGTAGTTGCGATCACTGTGACTAAGTTCTGGCCAACAGGAGTGCTATATGGCTTCTCTAGGCTCTGGCTGCCAGTGGAGGGATTGAGTAGTGAGGCCCTGAGGGAGGGCGACTCTCTCTAGCTAGAAGCAGCTGGATTCCTTTGTGAGCAAACATCCCTACCAAAGCACAGGCACCATGATTTGCATAAGAAATAAAATTTTATTGTGTTAGCCTCTGAAACTTGAGAAATGTTTGCCATAGGAGATAGCCTATCCTGACTAACATTGAAATTTGTACCTAGCAGTGGGGTGCTGCTGTGGGAGCAACAATGAATGTGGCGCTGGCAGTGTTTGGCCAGCGGGTGGGAGGTGAGTAGCCTAACATTAAGGGCTTGCAATAGAGTAACACATGTTATGAAAGGGAAAAGCTGTGGATACGCTTTTGTCTGCAGTAAGTTGGAAGGCAGGACTCATGCCTAAAATTCTTATAGCTTTAGGACAGTGATTCTTAACCCTGGCTACATATTAAGACTCACTTGGAGAATTTTATAAACCGTCTGTGCTCAGATGCCACTCCCAGAGATTCTGAATTAATTGCTCTGTAAGTATGTGGTGCCAATTTTCCAGATGATTCTAATGTGCAGCTAGGCTTAAGAATTAAAGCTCTAGGTCAGAAGCCAGATAACTTTATCTGTAAAGGCCAAAACAGTAAATATTTGGGGCTTTGGGAGCAATATCATCTCTGTATTCAATTCTGCTGTTTTAGCATAAAAGCAGCTATGACAATATTTAAACAAATGGATGTGTCTGTTTTCCAACAACACTTTATTTACAAAACAGGCAAGGAACTAGGTAGTACCTGTGGGCCATAATTAGCTGATCCCTTCACTAGGACAGAGATTCTCAAAACAATTTCTTCTCAGGGCTTCTTTACTCTGTTAAAAAACTTTTAAAGATCACAAAAAAGTTTGTTTATGTGTTATATCTAGCAAGAATGACCACATTAAAATTAAAACAGAAGTTAAAATATTAATGTATTAAAAATAACTATAAATCTATTATGCTAACATAAGTAACATATTTTATAATGGTATTTTCAAAATTAGTAAAAATAATAGTATTATTTTACATTTTTTTGTAAAACTCTAGTGTATTGCTTAATAGAAGACGTCTGGAGTCTCATCTGCTTTTTCATTCACTCTGTTGTGAGACGTTTTGGTGAATGTATATGAAGAAAATCTGGCCTCACACAGATGTGTGGATATTTCTTGTTGGAAGACTAATCTTCTTTTGAAGAAATATTTTAATAGCCTTTTCAGATAGTTGTAGATATTTTTGGTACTACATAATTTTTAAAAAAGTTGGTTGCAGCATCAAATCTGAAACCATGTCAATGAACTTTCCACATGCTATTACATAAAAAATCCATTGGTTTACTTGCACTTAAAAGGATGTGTAACCTATACATGATTTTGTAATATCTTATAAAGTTTACTTTGAAAATATTGTTTCATTGAGTTATATCACTGGCACACTTCATTATATAATATTTTTTAAAAAATAAAATTTGTTAATATAACCACTGAGTTCTTCAGAAAAGTCTTTAAGAATTAAGAAGCTGTCAAGCTCATGGTGCTATATGCAAATTTTCAAAAATTCTAATTTTAATTTGAAAACTAATATTATATCATTGCCAAAGAATACTGTCAGATTGTTTGCCTTCAGACGACAGGCTCACATTCAAAAAGAAAAAACAACAACTGCCAAATACCCAAGTCTGAAATCCATATTTTATTTTTCCTTTTCTTTTTTTAGTTGAATTTATTGGGGTCACATTAGTTAATAAAACCATACAGGTTTCAAGTGTACAACTCAATAAAATATCATCTGCACACTCTACTGTGCATTCATCACCCAAAGTCAAGTCTCTGTTCCCATTTATGTCCTCTTTTGTCCGCCTCCCCTTTTCCCTACCCCTTTTCCCTCTGTGCCCATTACCACACTGTTGACCCAGACAACAGAAAACCATATTTTGTTTATCACTTGTTCTCTCAAGTAAAAATGGCATTCTATAAAAGACAGATGAGTTCAGTTTGCAACTCAAACAATTGCATATTGCTTTTTCTTCAGAGAACCATTGTATTTTGGTAGGCAGCAGAAATGTTTTGTGTTCTTTCCTTTTGGTCACACAGAATATGTAAAAGACATGTACTCAAGAGTTGAGATTTATAAAGTAAATGATTTTTACTGTTTCATCAAGGGCATCCTTAAGCCAAACTGGCTTTTTAAAAAAATGTAAGTACATGGCAGCAAATATGACACAATGTCCAATTATACAATGACATGGTTTAGTAACATTGCCTTGATTTGTGCTGAAGCACCAAGCGCTTTACCCACCTTTGTTTTTGTAGCATCAGTGCAGATGTTACCATGGGGAAAAGGCAAATAACCTCCCAATTATTATGAAACTATTTTTGATCTTGTGGGCCCGCAAAACAGGTCTTTGAGAGTCTCAGGGCTGTGCCAACCACACTTCAAGAACTGCGGCTTTTGGAGAAGTGTTTTAGAAGAATTAGAGTGTTAGCATGTAATAGCTGTCATTGGCTTCCTTTGGTCAGGTGTTTCAAAAAAGAAACACACTCAGAAATACCTGGCCAGTTTTCAAGCTGAATAAAAACAATAAGGAGAGTCCAAAAACTTGGGGTGAAAACTGGATGGAAAGCCATCTGCTTCCAGATTCCCAGTAGATACACAAAGGGTCAGTAAAACTCCTTAGGTAGACAATATAACTTTGTTCTATGGTGAAGATCAGATTATAATGGTGTGGCCTTCTGATAAGAAACAATGATCAACTAACTGTAGCAACTTAGCAGCAGTTATGGACAGAAGAGGGGAGGATGAAGGGAAAGGAAATACCTGAGAATTATAATAGGTGGAAGCAAAAACAACAGACGTCTACCAAGCTTTTGAAGAACTTGTGATGTCAAGAATTCCAAAATAGACTAAAAATACTTTTGGCTGAGCTGTAATATCACTTTTGGGCTTGCAAACTTTTGGTACCATTCATTTCAGCTGTGCCCAAAAGGAATAAATAGTAAGAACTCCTAAGCTGAGGGCCAGGGAGGAAAGGGACAAGAGAATTACTCCCAGAGAGCAGAATTAAAGTTTAATCAAAATAACTCATTCTCTCTCAGGGTAGGGGACTTTTTGAGGCCTTCCAAGCAGGATTTCAGAATTGCAATGGGTTAGTGAACACTCTTTGTCTGTCATTATTAGCTTTTTTTGAATAGTAGTTTTAATTGAATTTATTCCCCCTCTGCTCCCACTGCTCCATCTGCTCCCACAGAGGTCTGTCCGGAAAAAGCTCAGCCATTGTTGATATAATGAGAACAGTTTGTGCAACATCGATGTAACCTGGCAGCCAGAGAGAATGGACTGGAATGTGCATGCATGAACAATGTTGACTTCACTGTACTACTCAGTAAGGGCAGTAGACGCCATTGAGGGAACATGTGTACTGTGTGGCTGTCACATTGAAAATGAGAACAATGAATCTGCATCAAATTTTGCATTAAGCTTGAATATTCCTCAGCAGAAACTATTCAGGTGACTCAGAAAGCCACAGTTGTGGACAACTGGTGACCGGCAACTTCATCACCACAGTGCACCTGCTCATGCATTGTGTCTTGTTCAGAGTTTTTGGCGAAACATCAAATCACCCAGGTGACTCAGCCCCCATAGAGCCCAGATTTGGTGCCTTGTGACTTCTGGCTTTTCCAAAAACTAAAATCACCTCTGAAAGGGATCTATTTTATACCATCAATGAGATTCAGGAAAATACAACAGGGTGGCTGATGGCGATTGGAATTGTGTGAGGTCCCAAGGTGCCTACTTGAAGGGGACTGAGGCATCATTGTCCTCTATATAATGTTTATTGTATCTTGTATTTCATTCAATAAATGTCTCTATTTTTCATATTACATGGCTGGAAACCCTCTGGACAGATCTCGAATAGACTAAGCCCTAAACAAGACTCTACCTTCTCTGTTCTCACCTGCCTGCCAGTTATAAAGGTCTGGTAGAGGAGGTGGTGGCAATAGATAGAAGGATACTGGTTACCTGAAGGGAGCAGATCCTGCCCAACAACTTGCACATGAGCAGGGAAAAAAATATTTATTGTGCTAAACCAGCGAGATTTTTGTTACCACATCTGTTAAAAATGTTTTGTAATGACTTTGCAACTACTCTGAATAGCATAGAAGCTATTTCATTGACCTAAACATAAGGATTTAAACTAAGGCACTATTTAAAAAGAAATAGTTTAAGGGAAAAACCAATAAGCTTTTATAGACTTGGGGAATATGAGAGAAAATAAGGGAGATTGAAGAGTCTGGGGTGAGTTCTAGATTTCTGTCCTGGTTGATGTGGGTAAAAGTTTTGAATGGTACTAATAGAACAATTCAGTGAAGTCCAAAATGTAGTAGCAGTGTGGGAGCTAAGAGCTCAAGAGAGAGATCTGGAAAGGAGGCACATATAGGGCAATTATACACACACACACACACACACACACACACACACACATATATATATATATATATATATATATATATATATATGTTGGTTGAAGCTATGGGAAGGAGTGGTGGTGGATGGAATTTGTTGGGAAGACAGTTTAGAGGGAGAAGAACAAAGAGGCCATTTAATTAACAGCAGAGAGACTAGAGTTTGCAAAAGAGAGTAATAATAACCTCCAGAAAATAAGAAAAATGACAGAGAAGAGTAGGCCACAGAAACCAAGTAAGAAAATAGTTTGAAGAATCATGAAGTGGTAAATAGTCAAATATTGCAAAGAGATAAAACATAATAAGAGCTAACTATTTATTCGATTTTAAAATTAAGAGGGTTATTGGTGACCTTCATGAACATAATTTGATGGAGCATTGATGTAAAATTCAGATCACTGTAGAATAAATGCCTTAAAATTTTATGAATGAAAAAAAGAAAGAAAGAAAGAACAGACTGAAGGTGTTAAATCTTGACCAAGGTCCATGTTGGAGGTTGGCTTTGAAATCTTGCCTATTCAATACTACAACCCAGGCTCCTCCGCAATTCCATACTGAATCTGGAAAGTGCACTTAACTAACACGCTGATTGATGATAGTGTTGATAAAGCAGGATAAAAGAGAAGGCTTATAAAAATCATAAAGATTAATATTTATTTTCAGAGAGAAATGTGTAGAGAGGTTACTAATTTTCTAAAATATTTTCTGAGAGAGGATTCTTGCTTCTTCATTTCTTTCCTCCCCACTTTCTGTTTCTTAAACCAATTCTTCTCATTTTATTGGCAACCAGGAGTTAAATTTTATAATATGAATGGTTGTATCAGTGTTAGATTGTTTCAAGTAACGTACTTTTGGTTTTAGAATACAGGGTGTATCAGTCTGTTAAAATGATGTTTAAGTAATGACTAATATAACTTTTTTTCTCTAAAGTCTTATAAAACTTAATTACTAAAATCAAAGGCTATGAGAGTTTAATAGCCACCTTCACCTTTACCAAATGCCATGGTTGTAATTCAGTTTTAAAATATAAATCCTAAACCAGCCCAAAATAGAGCCAAATGTTTTTAGGAGATTAAACATGATTTTTTCTTTACTAAATATAATGAAAAAACTTAAATGCTGTCCTAGAACACTAGTTCAAAATAAGCTCCTTAGCAAAATAAACAAGACATGAATCAACTTGAAGAAGCACTTATTCTTGAAAGCCAGGGTAACTGTAAGTCTTGTGTAAGAAATCTCACTTTTTTAATTTATAAAAGGAAATTTTGTATGAAATAAAGAAAAGTAATTGACATTACTTGAATCTATTATTCATTAAATTTTACTATTTTTCTACAAAGGAAATTTTCTTGACATGTCCTGATTTCCTAATCTGGGATGCTTGCTAAATAAAATATTTTCATTAAGATGTGTTATTTTTAGTAATAAAGGGTCTTCCAACTCAGAACATTCAGCTTGGAGTATACATAAAGTCAAGAATAAATACCATCAGCATTTCAGCATTATTAAACATAAACCTTGATGTTGCCTCACTTCAGCTGCAATTTTTGCTAGTATGATTCATCATTGTTTATCCCCTTTCCATTTCTATAGCAACTATGTCTATGGAATTTATGCTTTTGAATAAAGTGCTCCAGTAGAAGAGACAAGAAACATTTGTAATTTTTTGAAGGTTATGTTGTAATGATGAGGAATTAAGAAATAATCTGCCTTTATGCAAAACAATAAAAAATGTTTGCATATACACGTTTGATGCATGTCCCACTTTAAAAACATTAAGCCTCATCTGATTACCTACATTCTCTTAAAACAGAGTGGCAGATGATAATCTTCTCTTAAAAATTAGTTAATTAGGAGGAAGAAATTGAAAAAGAAAGAAGAAACACCCCTCTCCAACATAAAAAATCTGTTATTTTTAAATTGTGCATGTGGATTTTTATAAATATAAATATACATAGAAAATGTAGCTATCATATACCAATTACACATGTTACATAGGAGATAGGGAAGTGGGTATGCTCCACATTTTAAGGGGTACTATTTTGCAATGCACATTGCCACATAAGAAATTTAAAACAAACAAAATTTATGAAAAATCAAAACTAAACTAAGTTTATTTTTTTTCCAAACTAAACTTTTTAGCAACATTAAAACATCTTATTTGGTTGTTCTCATCAAGACAAATTCATCTTATTCTAACAATTAGTTCTGAAAATTCCCAAACTTTCTGCTTATGGAATTGAATATCTGACTTTAAGAGGTGTAAAATTCTAGTGAATATTTTTTAGGATCAATTATATACTGGAAGGATAGGATTACAATTTCTGAAACTTTTTATCAGATATCAAGACTGTTCAACACACTTTTTAAAGACAATGGAAGTAGAAAAATTTCATATTGATATTGTTATGCATTTCTGAAATTTTAAAACATAAACATTTTAATTTTGTATGCAGTTAAAACAATAAGGCTAAAACTTTGGTTTCTTAAATTAGAATACTTTTCTTTTATGGTATTAGTTACATGTAATAAAAGCAAGTAAAAAATGTGTGGTAATTTTATAATACTACTTTTTTCACTCATTCATTGAATAGGTATGACTTAATTTACTCTGTGACAAGGTATTATACCTTACCTATATTTTTGGATGTATAACAAAGGTTAACCATCCTATTCCTCCTAGAACATAAGGAGTAATTCTTACTGTCACTCTGAAATAAGACTGCTTAGAGTGCATACTGAGTAAAAGAAAAAAAAAGCAAACAAAACAAAACAAAAAAACAAGAAATTTATGCCAGTGAATTACAAACACTACTATTTAACTGGGCTGGGACCAAAGGTTGTTAGTGCTATTGGCCACAGCTATCTGAAAAAAAAACCCAAAATGTCAAGCTGACCTCTTAATGGTTACCGGTGAATACCAAAGTTCAACAGTTTGTTCTGGATGCAAAACATCAAAACATGGGAACATTTGCCCAATTCTCTTAGTTAGAGCTTTTTCTTCCATTAGCATAGTTTAGAAAAGTGATTAAAGTGGGATTTGCTCTGTACATTCATGGTTCTATTTTTGTCATTATATTAAACAAATGATAGCACTCCATATTTTGAATGTGTTCTCTTAAGTTCATATGGGGCAAGAGCTGCATTATTGTAGTTACTTACGAATCATTGTTGATAGCAAGAATACGAATATTGTAAATTCAGAACGAGAGAGAAAACAAATATGATCATTCTGGGCTGTGATGCGCTTGCTCTGTGAAAGACAGAAATGGGTGATATGAATGATAGCAACCCAGCAGGAGGAGGGTGGGAACAGGGCCCAAAGGACCTCTCTGGGGAAGTAACATATAAATTGTGGTCTAAAGGATGAGGAATTGGGCGAAGAAGCAGGGAAACAGTCCTGCAGGTAGAGAGAATTGGAAGTGTCGTAACTGAAAGTGTAGTAATCTGAGGAGCATGGAGCTTATCGGTTAAGAACAGGGAGGAGGGTAGCTTAAATTTCCTTAGAAAGAACTTTTCTGATTTAAATTATTTCATACCCAAAGTACCCTGTGAATCAAGCAGGACAGCCTCAGTTACACAACACTAACCAACAGTGCCCAGCCTCAGCCCCCGTAAACAACCAGATTTATTTCTCACTCACTCTATATGTCATTGCAGTCTGGCTAGGTGCTCTGCTCTGCGTCCTCTTCACGCCAAGACCCACACTGATGGAGCAGTCTCCAACTGGAACCCAGAGGTCACGGTGGCAGAGTAAAAAGAGAAAGCGTAGCACGTAGCGTGCAGGCTCTTAAACCTTGCACACACATGACTTCCACTCACATTTCATTGGCCAATGTAGTGACTAATCTCAAGTCCGCAAGGAAGTGTAACTCTCACCAGTGCCTGGAAGAGGAGAAACACTGTAAGTATTGATGAGCGGCAGTCATATCTCCTATGAAGGTCAGTGACCAAGAACAACTTGGAATTGCAGGTACAATGTGTGTGTGTGTACGTGTACACCTTTTCTGTGTCTCCAGGGAAAAGGTCCATTGCTTTAATCAGATTCTCACAGGGATCTGTGACACAACAATGATTAAAAACCACTGGACCAGTTGAAAACTGTCATGTAAACAGATAATTGCTCTACAAGGCAATTTGCAGCATGAGTGAGAGGCTGAAATGATTAAAGAATTATCTGTGCATGCATATGTGTGTGCAGGTGCATGTGTGGTGATAAGGAAAACATTGAGCAAATCTGCAGACCAAAGGGTAGAAGCCAGAGGACAGAGCGTGATGGATTAAAGACACATGGGTGAAAAAAGTGACCGATGTAAGGAGATCCCAGAAGATGCCTGAGGAGATGCTGTTCAATAGTCTCTAGAAGTGGTAACTCTGGGGCTAGAAGAGATCATTTTTCTTTGGCAGGAGGAGGGAAGGAAAAAGATAGGTGTCACCCTGGGTCAGGCTGCCGGTCGAGGGGAAGGAGAGGTCCCCTATGTTTTCTGGGATATATGGACAAGGACATCTACTTAAAATGAGGGGATATCAAGCATGTTGATAGTTTGGAACAGCTGTAAGGGAAATCTGAAACAGAGCTGACTGGGGCAAACAGAAAGATTGCCAGTTAGCATGGAGGGTCCAGCTGATGATGAGAGCATAGACTTGTCACAATGCCAGTAAACAGATTTAGGGGCTTTTTCCTTCTCCATGCTCAGCTGCCAGGAAGCGAGGGCCAAGGAAGTTACAGTCGGGCTGCTTCGGGGCTGGATATTGGCAGAATAGGTGCAGCAGCATATTTTGCTGCTAATATAAACTTCAAGAATCTCTGAACAGGGAAAAAGACCCAATTTGGCCTTTTATTAAAAAACAAACAAACAAACGAGTCATCAGTAACAGTGAGAAGCAGCCTTGTACCTTTCTGAGTTGCAGTTCTTGCTCCCTGCACAATTTGGCTTTGTTCTCAGCTCATAAGTAGCATAGCTTATTTCTTTCCTTATTGTTTAAATAAAATTAATCATGCCAAGTCACCTAAAATTTTATGTGTTCTTAATATCCTCTTTCTCTGCTAGTGAAATCTCACAGAACAAAGGTAAAAGGAAAAAAAAAATTAAGGTAAAAAAATATAATTACAACCTCAGAGACAGGATTGCTTAACTAAGCATCTTGCTATTAATTAGTATGTCATAAATTTTGCTGCCTTGAGTGATGCTAAGATACTGTACTTAGAGAAGCCATTAAATGAAGACAAAAGAAAAACATCTGTAGTAGTTTAGCTCAGTGCAGACTGCAGTCTGAAATTGCATTGCATTACATTTCTCTTTTCCCAGTAGCCTGCCAAATCCCTGTGTTTGCCTGATTTCGATGAGGTTACAACATAAGCAGTTGGTAAAAGTGCTGTTGCTGTTCATCAAGGCTGCATATACATACTGAAGGCAAACACAGCCATAATAATAATAATAATTCTGGTTTCCTGAATGACTTTTCTTGAAGTCTGTCATTTTATTTTCCATTTCCTCAGAATGGAGGTTTTATCTCTTAAGTACCTATTGATGACTGACAGGTGAGGTGAGCAAGCCAAGTCTATCATTTAGAATTATGTTTGAGGCTGAAATTAAATGTGACTTTTCACATCCTTCGTCAACAGAAAGAAGTTAGCAGGAGGCATGAGAGTTAAACAGAGATTGTTGCTGCAAATGGCTCATTCCCAGAAGCCCCTCTCAGAATTTCAGTTGCTGATAACTCGCAGGTTTTATCTCCAGGAACTAAGATAAGTTTTTCTTCACTTCTGGCCTGCCAACTTGTAGGCTGTCTCCAGCTGAGGTGATGCTGCCAGAATGAATAACTGGAGAATGCAGTCAACTCTCTATTTATTTGGAAGTATGGTAATTTGAGGGAAAATTAAAATCGTCAGTTTTTCATTGCACCCTACAGCTCTCAATGCTGGTTATCTCATGAGACCGCATGAATATACTTCTGCATAAAATTGTGTAAGCGAACGGAGAAGCCAGGAAGAAAAGGGGGAATTAGTTATCTTGCCAAAGGCCACAAAGCATGTTTGGGACAGGACTGGGCACCTGAATCCCCTGGCTGATCCAACTGACGTCTTCCTGCTCTAGCCCTGGACAGGGAGCATGTGGAAGCTGAGATCACAAAGTTATGCAAGGGGCAAGGGCAATAAAATTTAAGTACACAAACATTGACCTGTGACAGGCTGTTTCAGAGTCCCAGGGACTGTGAGCACTGAGGACCAAGGGTATCAGTTCATCTTTGCATTCCAGGCTCCAAGCTCAGTGCCTGGTACATCAGTAGATACCCAGTCAATGGTGAATAAATTCTGTTGAGTAAATTCAGAGCCTTTAAAAATGTAAACCACATAATCCCATTTCTCTGATTAAAATGCTGCAATGGCTCCTCACTTCCATCAGAGTGAAAATCTAAGCAATCTGGTCTTCACTAACAAATGCATTTCCTACCCTCCCTTCCCCATCCTCTTCTCCACAATCTCCTTTGGCTTCTTCTCCACAGGAAGTGGCTCCCTTTTCACTGGCTGTTCTTTATGCCTGGACCCTGGCTCTGCATACATAAAAGGCCACCTCCCTTACTACACTTAAGACTTTGCCCAAATGTCACTTTTTCTAAAAGCATATTCCCACAGCCCCTTTAAATATTGCAGCCCTTTGCTCAGCCCCTGCCCACTCATATCCTGCTCCATTTTTTTCATTAACATATATCACCTTCTAACTCTAATTTACTATTTTGTTTACTTACTTTTTATGTGGATGTTTTGTTGGCTGTCTTCCTTTTGCTAGAATGTTAACCTACAGGTGTGAGGATTTTTGTCTTTTTTGTTCACTGGTATCACTAGTACTTCAACACACTGAGGATGTTTTGTAAATAACTTGAATGAATAAATTAATAAAACTGGATTAGGAAAACAAGTGGATGTGTGAGGTAGAAAGTACAAGGGATCCATGTTAAAGAGAGGTGTAAAGGTGAATGGACCATAAGTCCTCGTAGGTTTATGGAGGTGAGCACTCGTTTTCATAAGCCAGAAAGCTCTTGTAACTCAAGATAAACTTGGCCAACTATCAGAGTCAAAGCTACTGACATTCAACCCTATTAACTGTCAAGCTCTCCTGTTAACAATGTGTAACAGTTCAATCCTTGATGAATTCAGACAAAGAGCACGTGTGTGAATTGGATTGAGGCCTCTGCATTAGAATTTCTTGGTAAGTATTAAGGCTCCTGAGCCTTATCCAGATTGATGAATAATCTCTAAGGATAAGATCCCCAGGCAATTTGAATGCATGCTAAAATTTGAGAATTACTAGTGTATAGAAAATCTATAGAAAACAATGGGATTATAGCAGAAGAGAATCTCTCTGACTGTAGTATGATTATTCCACAGGATGTTAATAAGATTGTAGTTTTCTAAAAAAATTTTCCTTGAATTAATAGATTAGGATAACACTGAGTTAATTATATATATATATATGTATAAATATATATATACATGTGTGTGTGTATATATATATATATATATATGACAGGAGTTCTCAGAATCTTTGATTAGCTGACATGATTGTGAATTCTCAACAGTAGGATATAGTATGTAGCAACCCAGTTTACTTTGTCATGAGTACGTTTTTTTTTTTTTTTTTTTTTTTTAAGGCTCCTCTTTTTAACTTTTGGAGGAGAGGTTTATCTTTAAAGAGAAAGTCTGGGCATTTCTATTATAGATAATATCTAAGATTTATTCCTAATCCTAACAATTTATAATTTTTTAAATTCTATTTTCTTTCTTGTTACCTCCCCTCAGTTTGTAATCTAACTGGGGCTTTCTACAACCCTGAGAAAGAGGTATGAGAATAGTATATCTGTATTTCATGGTTTCCAGGACTCACCCTTGCAAATGGAAAAGGTCTTTTGTAGTGTGTGTGTGTGTGTGTGTGTGTGTGTGAGACAGAGGGGGGTGGGGAGAGAGAGGAGTTCAGAGAGCGTAGACAGAACAGTGTACCTGAAGAGGTGGGTTTGCTTGTTAAAGTCAAATTTGGTAGATTAGCGAGAGTTCTGTCTTTTGTGTGAGGCATTATGTGTTAGTGGGATGCACACATATAAATATCTCACTGGTTATAAGTACACATAAGGTAGGCTCTCCCGTATTGATTGCCGCTAATCTATTCCTTATGTCACTTTCCATTCCTTTTGCGTGGCCCCTGGAAACAAGATAGGTATGTGCCTGGAATAAATAGCCTTCTCCCTGTTTGAAGGGCATCGAGGTCTACAGCGCATTACATCCTTCTGTGTAATGGAAGAACCCACACATGGGCAATCGCTGTCTACAGACGTAATGAACCAAGTGGGAGGTAACGAGAAGTGACTGTCACGCCATCTCTAGGGCCCCGTTCCTCCCGCCACACATTTACACTGTGACCCTAGAGAAACCGAGAAGACGGTAACATTCTCTCGCTTCCTAATGGTCTTAAAATCAGCCCCAGCTCACCAGGGGGAGCTGAAATGCAGCATGATTCACTTGACAGTCCAGAGGATGTCCAAGGAAATCTATGATAATAATATGGGAGACAGTTCTCTACACAATCATACGCTGTTTCCTCTGTGCTGACTTGGCCTCTTGCCTGAAAGATGCCACGGATTAAGACAGTCCTTTCCCACTTTCCCCTGGCATGAGTTTTGGGGTGAGAACCGTTACTTCTTTCATAACAGGAGAGTTTAGGGAGCAGGCTGGTGGGCAGAGCTACATTTCTGTTAGAGGAAGACATGCAGAAGCTTTACCAAAAAGAATGCTCTTTTGAATAATGATGATAAATTCAGGGATAACCCCTGGATGCTATGTTGTCTCACCAATTTGACTTCCAAGTTCTATTTCACTGAGAGCATAGATGGGGGTGATCACTTCCACGGACTTATTCTTGTGCTGGAAGGGAGACGGCTGGGCTGCAGAAAAGGTAGTGGGTTGCCTGCTGAGCCAACTTGTCGAGAGCATATAGAAAGTGCAGAAAGGTGGAAGCTTTTTAAAATTCTTTTCATTGTCTTCATTTTGCTCTTATAGCTGAGGCTTGCCCATTCTCGGAGGGAAGTCTGCCAACCGCCTGCTGAATAGTGAATGGGAACACGCTGGGCTGCTGTGTTGCTTGGCAAAGAGTCGCAGTGCAGGCTGGCTGCTGGCTGTGCGACAACATCTTCCACTCCTCTGCGCCTTGGCCTGCGGGAAGCCCCCAGGTGGCATTAGGGAGAATTAGCGTGTAAATCACAGGGCTTGCTAATTTCTCACCACTTCATTAGCTGACAGTTCCATGAAAGCCCTTCCTGCCAGTCACCTCACCTCTGTGGCACTGGAACTTCTCCCCAGCAGATGCAGAGTTCAATTGTGTTGTGTTGACATGCTCGTGACTCCTAGTTCCCCCATCAGTGTGTGCCCATTTATTCTCTGACCCAGCTCTTAGCAGTTACTTCCTTGGATGTCCCTGCGACATCTACCTGAAATCCCCTTTTGGTTCAGACTTAGTTTAGTGTCACCAGGAAAAGGGGGAAATTGTTCCTGTTCCTGTCCATGTCTTTTTACAGAATGGCTTCAAAAATATGCCACAAAGAGGAAGAATAAAACAGTACCCTATATTTGAAAGGACCCTCGCTCACAATGTTACTACTAGCTCATATTTTCTCAGTGCTTACTGTGGGCCAGGTATTGAGACTTTATAGGTCATTATATACCCTTATTTCTGTTTTATGCAGGAGGAAACTGAGACACAGAGAGGCTGAGTTTGTTCCCTAGGACACACAGTATTTGAATACAGGAAGTCTAGATCCAGAGCCCACACTGTAAGTACTAGGATATTTTGCTCTAATTAGTCAATTGCTTAGTTATTTCCTGGATTAATTCAATGAAAATTAATGAAACACCAATTATATATCACTTAACATACCAGAGTTTAGCATATAAGAGTTTAGCTGTCAATCCTTTGATTTTCATTTGCATCAGCCAGAAGGTAATTTTTGAGCACCCACTGTGTCTGCAGGATTGTGCTCATGTAGATACAAGAGAAGCACAAAGTATGACCTTGCCATTGAGAAATGTATAGTTAACTAAGTATATTTTTATCAGCATTATTTATGATAACTAAGTATATTTATTGCTTCAAGTCACTCTGAGTTGAATGACAAATGTGTCTTTTAAAATATTCCAAGAAGACTAACTAAAATTCACTTACTTCTAGAAGTTTCCCATTTTTTAGATATTTCAGAAAATTGTGCTAAGTCAGATGAGAATTATTTCTAATAGTTTGTACTTTCTTGGTAAGCTCCTTCTCCACAATTGCTAACTAGAGGGAAAAGAGCATATTACATAAGAGTATTAGCTCATTTTAACTTATTATTAAGTATTATTAACTTAATGTATATGTCTTAAAATATGTATAGAAGGGGTCAATAGTGATTGTGCCAGGTTATTGATTCTCTCTAGGTGTTAGAATTAAGAGTGTATTTTTTTGTTTGGCTTTACTTTTCTGTTATAGAGAAAATATATAAACAGAAAAAAAAATGACACTAACAAAAACCAAACCAAGTTTATGTTTAGGCATGCTTCTTTTCTGGCTGACACTATTTCCTTCTCTTTGTTTTCCCTTTGGTTTTCTAAACTCACCTCTTATCAATTTTCTTTCCCATATTATTGTTTTTGTTTGTTCTGTAAAAACTTGCTCTTTCGGCACATTTTGTTTTAATGTAGCCTGCAGTATGATGTTGTAAGTGTAAAGTACATTCTTGAAGTCTGAGTCACGTTCCTAAGCCCCACCTGCCTTCTTTAATGGCCCCTCACTCATTTAGTAAATGTCGTCACGTGGCTGTTCTGTACCATACCAGCCTCTGTTCTGCATGCGGCAGAATGAGGAGGAATGAGCATGTGGAACTTGGTGCTCTTCTCTCTTTCTCCTCTTTGCTTTGGGCTGCCACACATAACTCATCCCAGAAGACCAATATAAATGCTACCTTCCCCATGAAACCTGAGGTGACCCACTCATCGAGCTATTAACGTACTCTTCTACATTTCCATCTCACTATTGTTCCTACCAGTCTTTGCTTATTTTCGAATCCATAGCATGTTATGTTTATTGGTACACATCCTTGTCTGGGTTGTGAATTCCTTCAGGGCAGCCACTGTGTCATTTTAACCTTCCCTAGCGTCCAGCCCTATGTTGCTTCTTTAAACAATCATACCTTTATCTACAGTAAGGGTGACAGGCCACAGAAATGACATGCTCACTCAGATACAGCTCTTCGTGCAGAAAGTCCTGAACTTGGCCTATTCCTTGTCACATCTCATCCTGTCAGTTTTCCCAGATGCTAATAGACACTAATGCCACCTATTGTTGTCTTCCTGATCTTACCTCTATTCTTCAGGTATGCTTCATCCGTTGTGTCCCCTCTCCAACTTTCTGACTGTGACAAGAAGGCTTGGATCTTGGAGAGAGGCCCCCAGGTGGGCTATAGTTTATACTCAGCAAGCCCTTAATTAATAATGTATTCCATTGATAGGTGGATGAGCAAGTGAATGCTCATAAAAAAAAAAACCATGCATTTAAAAACTTGATGCTTTTAATAGTAAGTATGGAGGAAAAGAAGGTCAGTACACCTTTGGTTGTTGGTGGTATTTACAGATGTGCAAGGAGGCACCCAAATACAGGCCTGAGGCCGCCATTGTGGCAGAGAGGCCTGCATTCTCCCAGCACCCAGGCTCTCTGTACCACATTCTTTTTGGTGCTGTGACCCTCTTTAAATAGGGGGAAAATAAGAAAAATTAAAAAAGAAATAAAACTTTTTTCCAATTCAAGTTAGATAAGGAAATTGTGGCAATATTTGGAATGTCAAGAGTAAAAATAAGAAAGAGGATTAATCCTGTTAGCCCAAAATGGGAAGCTGTCACCACCAAAGCTGTAACTCTCTAAATGAATGTAACACCTCTGAAAACTCTCACAACTGTGCCAAGTATTTACATGTTCTCTGTGAATGTGGCACGGAACAGCAAGACGTTTTGGTCGAGAAGCGCACCATCTGCGTAATTACCCACCCTTTGCTAGAGTACTCTGAACTCAGCAGTTGTACAACAGATGCATCTAAATATACAGTATTCCTCCTCGCATAGTTCAGAATGGGAGTGAGGAACTGAGGGAAAACAACCAGCTTACTTGACACTAAGACTCCATCTGACATCTTTCTAGACACCTTTCATAACCATACTACATGCAATCCTCGAAGATAACCCTATCATAATTGATTTGCAGAGAGTTAAACAGTCAGCTTGACCCAGAACATCAGTAGCTGCCTTCACAATCATTAATGCGTCACTCAGTCTGGAAGGAGAAATCAGATCACTGTTTGGTTTTCATTTAAGTGAAAGTCTGTGTAGTTGTGGGAAAAACAAGTGTATAGGAGTCAGATTGTATGTACTCCAGATAGATGAATAAAAAATGCTTTACTACTGTATTAGATGTGCGTCTTTGGAAAAATAACACTAAATAGTTTTGATGAAAAGACAAACTCAAGAGTGAAAGACTGCATTCCATCCTTTCCTTTACATCTTGTTTATTTAAATATTCCATAGGTATTCACCAAGGTATTTTATTTGGGGAGTAGTTCATCCTAATTGCAGAAATGAGCTCTGAAGTTGCACTTATCGGAATGTACATATTAGTAAATGCTGTTCACCCCTTCTGAATCATGTCCTCACTTGCCTCCAGTTGATGAGGTGACATCATGTTCTTTCAGGCTGGTCATAAGCCATGCTGGGCTGGGGATGAACATTCCTTACCTAAATGGGACAGCTTTTTCACTTTTCACACAGCTCCCTCTCCTGTTTTCCCCAGAGGTATCGGTGTCTGGGAGGCAGAGGCATGGTCAGCATGGAAACAGAGCACACTCTAGGAATGTAATGTATCAACTAAAGAATTTAAGAGAAGAAGTGGGTGGAAGATGTGTTGTTCTACATTTATGTGATAAAATTAAAAACAGTACATTTAGCATGATCAGAAAATGAGTTGTCATTAATATTTTCCTGCAAACTCTGGGTCAGACTTGCACTATAGCCATTGTCATGAAGCACGGTCACAACCTTTGAGATAGTCATTGGAAACTAGTATTCATGGGTGGCTTGATGGCTGAGGAAGTCTTGTTAGTGACATAACTAGCACAATATAAATAATACTGGAAAACTGCAGAGGCAAGAAGATCTATATTATACCAATACAGTTATGCTCCAAAAAGTTTTGACATTATGAACCATGACAGCATTACTAATTTTCTTCCCTCAGTGAGAAAGACAAGAAAAATGTAATTATTTTTACACTCAGATTAGGTCAGAAACTAGCAACAATTTTTGAAATGTTAAGAGTAAAAATAAGAAATGGAGAAATAGTCCTGTTGGCACAAAATAAAGCCCTATTCCCATCAAAAGATAATGACAACATGGTTACCAAACATGATTAGGAAGAGACAGAGCCTGGACACTTTGAGAATTTTTACCTGTCTCAGCTGGATAATAAACAAGTTTATCTTCTCTATTTATGATTTTGAATCTTCATCAATAAATCACTATACCTCACATGGGCCTATGTATTGTTAATACATTTTAAATCAAACTGTTTATATAGAAAGAGGCTCTTCAAGAAAATATTTGCTCAGGACCCCATACACTCAAGAGGTCACCCTGATCCAGAGAGCCAGGTTGGCTCTGAAATGTGTGTGGTAGTCCATAGGTAAATAGTGAAAGGATGTCTAAAAATGTAACAACCAGCTTTTATTTCAGAATTTTAATATGTGAAGAGACCATGTAGGATGATTTAGTGGGTGTGAAAGGAACGATCATAGGTCTGGGAAGGTAGGAGACCAATGCAATTGTTCACTTGAGGGCTAACTCACAGTGCAAGGCGGGGGTGGGGGGGTGGAGGGAGCTGAGGTTTCAGGCTCAGAGCAAATGAGCATAATTATGTCGTTGACAGAATTAGTTACATTTGAAGCAGAAAGTTTTTTTTTTTTATTATTTATTTATTTATTTAGGGAAAAGAAAATGTATTTAAAATGTTATGCTTTGGGACTTTGGTTATTTAACTTGAATTTTAAGAATGATGACACTAGTAGAAAGTCTAAATGATGCCTGCACTGAAATCCAAAGGTCTTTTAGCTGCAATTTTCTCAGAAACATCACTTCAGTCTTTGCTTAATCAGAAAGCATATTTAGACATTCAGCAGAGTTCTCTCAACCTGCCTTTATCTGAGCATTTCCAAATCAGTTAGATCAGTTTTCCAAAACAAGTGGGAGAGAAAGGATCTGGCTTTGTATTTAGAGCTACTTCCATCCTCTTCTATCTACAGCACAACTTTGACATCCAACAGGGGACTCTTGGAAAAAAAAAAAATCCAGGCAGTTTTTATGTTTTTGGCTTGTTTATGCTGAGGGATATAAAATTCAGACCGTATCACCAAATGATTACTCTTGTGCTCCCCCCAAATGGAAACAGTCCCATTCAGTATCCACAGATAAAGGAGCATTGATAAGAATGAAAGAAAGGTATCTTGGCCTCTGTGCATGTATGTGTGCGTGTGTGTGAGCTCATGCGTGCACAATGCCCCAGACTCTCACCAAATGGAAGGTGCTGACACTGGCAAGCAATTCAATAAGAAGCAAGGATGTGTGGGACAAAAATGAATATCAGTGGTTAGCAAAACTTGACTAATAGTTATGTTGTTGTGATAAAGGTCTCAGACAGTCTTCCTGGCTGAAATTCTCATCTAATGCTTGTTTTCTTAACCACCCTGTGGGTTTTCGTATGTGATGACTAATTTGGCAAAAGTCTGCGAAGTACTGCAAGCTGATTAATGGGACTTAGAAAAATGGCAATAAAAGACTTTTACACAAAAAGAGTCCTAATCTATTGGGTTATCTTGGATTTAAAA
This sequence comes from Furipterus horrens, assembly GCF_987537825.1. Taxonomy (NCBI): domain Eukaryota; kingdom Metazoa; phylum Chordata; class Mammalia; order Chiroptera; family Furipteridae; genus Furipterus; species Furipterus horrens. The sequence continues at coordinate 121,107,403 of NW_028327172.1, read as the reverse complement.
AAATTTAGTAATAGACTGGTGTGTTAAAATTTTAATGTTGCTTTGGGAAGAACCCATAATAATAATAAACTGTATAACTATTTTGGAAGTGTACAAAAACTTTGTCCCAGTACCTGTCTCATTATGCATCATATACAATTATTTAATATTAAAGGCAGAAATAATAAGTAAAGCCTCGGAGCCTTTTACTAGATCACACTTTTCCTGTATTCACTTTGATTTTTCAATTACACTTAAAAAATTTATATGTAGTAGGTCATATTTAACAGACAAAAAAAATCAAAATCAATTCTATGTAAATGTAGAAATCCTCAAAATGGTTTATTCATCCTACTGTTTAATTTCTGTAATTTCTAAGAACAAAACTTTTGTGTGTGTTCATTTTCACTGTTGCTCTTTTATGCAAAGGAAAATATTCTTTGAGTAGGTTTAAAATAAAAATAAATAATTTAAAACTTGTTATAATGAACAATTAACTATATTATATAATAGGAAGATATACGTATTGACTACATAGCAGAACTAATTCTAGACCTATTCTCCCCTTATCTAGTTAACTGTTTTAGGAAAGTTGCTTTTCCTTTATTTTCCTTCCTTCTTCCCTGCTTTCTTTCTCTTCTCTCTCCTTCATTTTTGCCTTAAGAATCCCATTGTTTTCATCTGACAAAAGACTGCAGATAATAAGGATTGCCACATAACTGCCTTAAAGAGAGATTGGAACAATCATAGGAGACATGTGAATAGTTTTACCCCTTTCTATCTTAGTAAATAATAGCATCCTTAAGTCAGCTCCTCATGAAAATCTTCAAGCTCTTTTGATTGCTTTTCTTCCTCCCCCCAGCCCTAGACCAACCCAACTGCAAGTACTTCACAGCTTCCTGCATATTTACTCTCTCTGTTCTCTCTTCTTTGCTACCATTTCATTTTGACCCATCCAGACAACAATAATAGCTTCTAACTGGTCTCCCTGCTTTCCTTCTTGTACTCATTCAATGTGTGCTCTGTCTAGTAGCCAAAATGATCTTTAGAAAAACAAAAATTAAATCATGTCATTACCATTTATATATTTTAAAGCTTTCAATGGCTCCCCATTACACTCAGAATAAAATGCAGAATACTTACTGGCCTCTGTGGCAGCTTCGAGATGGTCACAAATTCTTTGACAGTTCCCTTAGAGAGGAGGTGCCTCATTTTCCTCCCTTGGAACCTGGGCTGACTTTAGTGCCTTGTTTGATTAACAAAAATTGCAGACATAATATTCTGAGACTTGCAAGAGAGGCTAACAGGAAGCTTAAATGTTGGGTCAAGGATTGATCTTGGGGAAACCGGTCTTCATGTAAAAGTCTTAAGTACTAGGAGACAACAATTATGCCATCTTGTGAGAAGAGCAAGCTCTGTGAGATGCCAGGTAGAGAAGACAGGCCAGGGAGTACTGAGGTACCAGACATTGAATGAAGGAATCCCTTGGGATGTGGGAGCTCCAGCTTTAGCTGCCCCAGGCAATGCCATAAGGATCAGAGATAAATTGCCTGAACGAAGTGTCCATATTCCTAATCTCCAAATTCAGCACAGAATATTATCATTGTTTTAAGCCACTAAGCTTTGGGAGTCCTTTCACAGAAATAGCCCAACAGCTATTAATGACCTGAAAAAGTGGTTCCTGCCCCCCATATTTGAGTTCATCCCTCCCATTTTTCCTCCTCCTTACTGTGCAACAGCTACAGTGGCTTCTCTGAATGTCAAGATTGTTGACAGGGGGATGTTAAGAATAGTAAAGGAAATGGAGAAGCCAAAGAACTTATATGCATGACTCATGGACATGAACTAAGGGGAAGGGTTGCTAGAGGGAAGGGAGGTACCAGGTACCAGGTGGAGGCGGGCAAAGGGGAAAAAATTGGGACAGCTGTAATAGCATAATCAATAAAATATACTTAAAGCTCCTCCCTCCCAAAAAACCAAACAAACAAACAAACAAAAAACAACAAAGAAGTAAGAATGGGCTTACAATCCACTTCATGTAAATTTCTGTTTTACTTTGCATTTAATGCCCAGCTATCACTTAGGGAGAAGACTTTTTTTTTTTTAATTTTATTTTTTGGTTTTTCAATTACAGTTGTCCCATTTTTCCCCCATTGCTCCCCCCAACCCAGCCCACCCCTTCTCCCACAGTCATATCCCTCCCCATTGTCCATGTCCATGAGTCATTTATACACGTTCCTTGACTAAACCCTTCACGTACTTATCCCCCTTCTCTCCCTCCCCCCTGCCCCCTATTGACTGCTATTCTGCTCCTTGTCCTATTTAGTTCATTTGTTTATGTTGTTCTTTAGTTTCCTGTATTAGGTGATGTCATATGGTATTTTGCTTTCTTTGCCTGGCTTATTTCACTAAGCATAATTCTCTCTAGTTCCATCCATGTTGTCACAAATGGCAGGAGTTCCTTCTTTCTCTCTGCTACATAGTATTCCATTGTGTAAATGTACCACAGTTTTTTGATCCACTCATCTACAGATGGGCACTTAGGCTGTTTCCAGCACTTAGCTATTGTAAACAGTGGTGCTATGAACATAGGGGTACTTAAGTTCTTTTGAATTAGGGTTTTAGGATTTTTCAGGTATAATCCTAGCAGTGGAATGGCTGGTTCAAAAGGAAGTTCCATTTTTAGTTCTTCGAGGTAATTCCATACTGTTTTCCATAGTGGCTGCACCAGTCTGCATTCCCAAGGACTGTTGCTAACTAGTAGTATTTAAGGTAACCAAAGGAGAGAGAACATAGAAAGTTTAACAAATTTGTAGAAAGAACATCTCTACAGAGATTTAAGAAACAAGAAGTTTGATTTTATTTGATTTGATTAAACTTATTGACTTGGTAAACTATGTGATTGTGAGCATGTATCAGCAGAGCAAGTTTAATATATATTACTATATTATACATTTTAATGTAGTGAGCTAGAGAAACTCACTGACTCACAAGGAATTGAAATGTCAAAATGGAAATCTAGGCTTTGAGATTTCTAGAATCTGAAAACATCTTGTACCTTTCTCCCCATCTGCCTGTCAACATGACTTTCTGAAATAACTAATCTCAGAGGAATATCTTAGAAAAAAAATCATGTGGATGTGTTTTTTTCCCCCACTAATAAATGCCAATCTTAGGCAGTGTTTTTGTCAGGAGTCTCTGTTCCAGCTTTAAAGGCCAAAGAAAAAATGAAAATTAGTATATCAAAATGTAATTTAAAATGCAAATGCAGATTCTGCAGAAAAGCAGCAAAAACTAATTGTAGTTTTTTTCCATGCTTGGGTCCATAGACAAAGTGTGTCCTCACTGTCCTCCTGCTGGTAAAGCCCAGACCACAGCTGCACTGCCACATTTTGGCCTCTTAAATAAAATATATTTGACTTAAAAAAAAAAGTGGCAAAAATCAATAGGCACTTAACCCTATCCAGTACTAGGTGAAAAGGCAACAGTATGTGACAGGACAGTGTGCCTCTTAGCTCATGAGAAATCCAGAATAGAGGCAGCGGTTGCATGTTATAATGAAAGAGCAGTGCTCCCTGCATAGTTTTTTTTATTTTTAACTTTTAATTCAGCCCCTGAATTAAGAACACCACTTGCTTGTAACCTATCAAAGTTGCACATACATTTCATGTTAGACTAACTGGGAGTCTTTTTTAAAATGGGCAACTTGAGTTTCTTTTTGCTTTTATTCCTGTCATACCTGGGTACCAGTGGTCTACATACTGAGCTTGTAGCAAAAGTTTGCTCACTCTTAAATCTTAGGACTTGTTTATGAAAAAGTACAACATCATTTGTGATCCCATTGTTTTTACACTGTCCTTTTTCCTTGAATGAATGGTGTTTTAATAAATTTAATCAATATTTTGTCACAAAATGTTAGTGATCTTGCACACATCCTTGGGAGAGCCTGATCAAAGGCATTTGTTAGAGTCCAGAAAAATGAATGAATTAACAAAATCAAATAACTACCAGAAAAAGCTTGAGTGAGTCACACAATTAGAATTTTGAATTTTAAAGAATGACTCTGGGACTCACGTGGGGTCCATTCTCTGTCATGTATGTTAATTAGGACCACAGACTCTGTGGACAAAACAAATGCTTTCTTAATCTTTATCCTCCCCCTATCAAAACTCGGTGGACTCAGTTAATAAATTCTATTGGCTCTCTGTGCCCCTTCCAGGTCTCTACTGAGAGTGCTGCTGTGTTAGCAGATGATCAGAAACAAGAAGGAAGCTGTGAGGAGGAAAGCCTGAATAACTGCTTTAACTGAGCACACCAGGGCAAAACATGGTGGCAGGTGTCCAACCATGTGCCGCAGTCCAGAGGGCGACTATTCATTGGGAGTGTTTCTTAGACAAAACAAGGACTTGGGACCCACAGTGATGGAACTATGTGGCTCTGTCCCTACCTCTAGTTTTCCTGGAAGTGAATGGCTCTTTTTTATCCGTTGTTCACCTCATCAGTTACCTTGCACTTGGAATCATATCTACCTGCTTGCATGTCTGATGTGCTGCATTTGAGGAGGAAAGCACGTAAGAGGAGGGAAAGGAGTTGAAGTTCCCTTCTGAATTTGGTACCAGTTTACATGAAGAACAGATTTTAAAGCAAGTTTTACAGTATAAGTCTTATATGTAGCAATCTTAAAGTTTTACCAAATGAGTCAAAATATGCTAGGATTATTCATGAATAACTGCTTTTATTTTCACTGTAATTTCTTGCTTTTATTTCCAAAGATTTTTAAATTCCATTTTCTCCCCTTTGGTGAATTGGGGTGGGAAGGGAGAGAAGCAAACTCCTCAGAAGTCTTATGCCTGAGTTTCTGTGTGTAAAAATAGAGGAAAGAAAACATTTTTTATAAAATGACTCAGAATATTTTTAAAATTATTTTTTGCATGGATGTTGTATTTTGTTTTACAAAGAGAAGATTGTAGCTGACCTTCACTGCCTGTCATGCTTAGAAGGGGGATACAGTCTAAACTCATTTGTTTAGCTTATTCTCTCTTTATGAAACATTATAAGCATGATACATATGACATCAAATTAAAAAAAGAAATTTTAAATGAAGTGAGAAATAAGGGAAATCCAAATGTAGGAGGATAACAGGAGGTCAATCAGAAGTAGGAAATGCTCAGGAAAAGCCAGCCTCTGGTCAGGCCTCTCCCTCTGGTGTGTAGTTCAGCTCCTCTGGTTCATCCTTCTTGTCTGTGTCGCTCTGCATGAACAGTTTCTGCGTTTCCCAAATGTATGGGTGCACCTCCCCTCTGCACCCCAGCCCACAGGTTTATTCGTCCTTCCTTCTTGCCTCCATGATAATGTCTCTAATGCAGTTTCTAAGGGGAGTCTGGCAGTCTGAGTAAAAAGAAATGATCAATTATTTTGCTAAACTCTACAATATTTGAGTAAAAGAAAGATTAATTTTCTTTTTATTTTCATATGATAAATCTCTTTGTAAAATAAGTAATAAATATGAGATCTTATTTGATTTAGAGTCTATGTAATCCTCAAGTGCATTTCCATTTTCTATGATTCTTTGAATTCCTTCTTCTTTAAGATTCTAATGTATTCCCATTTATAGAAAATTACTCCCTCTACAGAATGACTAGAATAATAATATTAATACTAATAATACAACTAATAATAATGAAAGCAAACACTATGGAATTTCTGTGTGTTTGGCACTATTTTAACTGCTACATGGTTATTGACTTATCCCCTAAAAACCCCATAGTGTAGGTGTTATTATCATCTACATTTTACAGGTGAGGAAACTGGGGCACAGGTTGAATAACTTGGTGAAGATAACATAACTAGTAAGTTTGGTACTGTGATTCAAAATCAAGTGGTGTGAATCCAGAATTAATGTTTGTAACCACAATGCTAGGCTACTTTCCCTATAATAATTGCTAAACTTGCATATTGACCATCAACCATGTAAAACAATACACCTCCATCACTATAACTTGTGGAGTAGTAGTCACTCTACCCAGTGTCCACGTAGCATGCCTTAAAATCAAGGTGCCAAGGAAAACACATTCATCCTTTTGAACCATTAGAAGATCTATAGGACTTCATGGCTATGTAAGGTGTTCATATATCTCTAGGTTTGAAGAAGTGATTATGTGCCAAAAGAGCTTTGTACAGCCACCTGGGTCATTGTGAGGAGACCTGAAGAGGCACAACACCTGTGCTGGTGTCCAGCCCTGGATGCAGTTGCATGACCTCAGGCAGGTTTCTGATCTCTTTATACCTCAGATTCTTTCTCCACAAAAAAAAAAAAAAACAAAAAACAGATAATTCTGATCTGGAAGCTATATTCGAAACTAAAAACTGTCATTGGGTGCTGTATGAACAAAGGTTTTGCTAGAGTTTTAGAAGAGAAAAGTTGTGGTAGAACCAAGTCATCCCTTTGCATATAAGAGTTTAAACAAGTAGAACTTAAAATCACCTGCACTGTGGAGTAATTACATTGTAATTCGCATTGTAAGTAGACATACTACATATAGGAAAAATACTCCTATATATCTCCTTTATTCAAATGAGCAATACTTTTACATCAAATATGTTTTTTTCCCCACCTAAGCAATTCTGAAATACCAGCTGGGTGTCTTACCATTTAATTCAGTTTTGACACTCTCTACCTAGAGTTAACATCATACCCCACAAATTAAGACTCAGTTCCACAAGACTACCCCCACTTCAGACACCAGTCACAAGTCCCATGTCCCTAGTACTTCTGACTAAATGGCTGTAAACAAGGGTTCCATGACTCCTTCCTTGGGTTTGATAGAATGGTTCATAGAACTCAGTGAAACACTTACTTATGTTTACCAGCTTATTTATAAAGGCTGCAGATGAACATCCAGATGAAGAGATTCATAGGATGAGATCCAAAGGGGACCTGAGTTCAGGAGTTTCTATCTCCATGAAGTTACAGTGTGCTGTTCTTAGGCTTGTAAATATGCTCACCACTCCAAAGTTCTCCAAATCCCATACTTTGAGGATTTAAAAAAATATTTTTAAAAAATTACAGTTGACATTCAGTATTATATTAGTTTCAAGTGTATAGCATAGTGGTTATACATTCATATAACTTATGAAATAATTCTGTACTCACCTGTTTTTATAGTTATTATAAAATTATTGTCTATGTTCCATATGCTGTATTCTAATTTGTACTTCTTAATCCCTTCATGAGGATTAGGAACAATCCTTTTTCCCAGCCCCCTAACACCTCTCCCATCTGGCAACCATCAGTTTACTCTCTCTGAGTTTGTTTCTGTTTTATTTGTTCATTTATTTTGTTTTTTAGATTCCACAAATAAGTAAAATCATATGGTATTTGGCTTTCTTTTATTTCACTTACCATAAAATCCTCTGGGTCCATTCATATTGTCATAAATGGTAAGATTTTTTTCTTTTTTGATGGCTTTTTTTTATGGAGTAATATCCCATTATACACAGGGTGAGAAAAAAGTAGGTTTACAGTTGTTGGCATGGAAAACCATACAATTAATAAATAATAATACAAGAATAAACTCTGTGTTTCACATACAACTGTAACCCCAGTTTTGCCCCATGCTGCATGTGTACCATGTCTTCTTTGTCCAATCATTTACTGATGGACATTTAAGTTGCTTCCATGTCTTGGCAATTGATTGTAAATAATGCGGCAATGAACATAAGGGTGCATATATATTTTCAAATCGCTGTTTTATATTTCTTCACATAAGTACCAAAAAGTGTAATTGTTGGGGTATAAGATAGTCCTATTTTTAAATATTTGCAGAACCTCTGAAAGAAACAATTGGGGGGTCATTTCATAAGTGACATAAATATCTAACTACTATGTTTACACCTGAAACTATTATAATATTAAATGTCAACTGTAATTTAAAAAATACTGTTTTCCATAGTGGTTGCACCAGTCTGCATTCTAGTAATAATGAATGATGGTTCCCTTTTCTCCACATTCTCACCAACACTTGCTGTTTCTTGATGGATCAATGATGGCCATTCTGACAGGTATGAAGTGATGTCTTACTGTAGTTTTAATTTGCATTTCCCTGATGATTAGCGATGCTGAGCATCTTTTCATATGTCTACTTGCCATCTGTATGTTCTTTGGAGAAATGTCTATCTAGGTCCTCTGCCCAGTTTTCATTGGGTTAGATTTTTTGTGTGTGTATCTGTTGAGTTATATGACTTCTTTTGGATATAAAACCCTTGTTGGATATATCATTGGTAAATATCTTCTACCATTTAGTAGGTTGCCTTTTAGTTTTGTTGATGGTTTCCTTTGCTGTGCAAAAACTTAAGTTTGATGTAGTCCCATTTGTTTATTTTTTCTTTTGTTTCCCTTACCTGAGGAAATATATCAGCAAAACCACTGCTATGAGAAATGTCCAAGATTTTACAGTCTATGTTTTCTTCTAGGATTTTCATGTTTTCAACTCTTATATTTAAGTCTTTAATCTATTTTGAGTTTGTTCCTGTGTATGATGTAAAAAGTTGGTACAATTTCATTTTTTTCAGGGATCTGTCTAATTTTCTCAATACCATTTATTAAATAGACTGTCTTTACCTCATTGTATGTCTTGCCTCCTTTGTTAAGCACTAATGGACCATACAGCTGTGGGATTATTTCTGAGTTCTCTCTTCTGTTCCAATGATCTATATTTATGTTTTTTATGCCAGTACTGTGTTGTTTTGATTACCATGGATTTGTAATATAGTTTGATATCAGATAGAATAATTCCTCCAACTTTGTTTTTTATTTTTCCTTTAAGATTGCTGTTGAAATTCATATTGTTTTTTGTTCCATATAAATTTTTGGAACATTTTTTCTAATTATGTGAAATACTCCCTTAGTAACTTGATAGGAATTACATTGAATACATAGATTGCTTTGAGTAGTATGGATATTCTAATCATGTTAATTCTTCCTATCCATGGATATTGTACATGCTTCCACTTATTTGTATCTTCTTCAGTTTCTTTCTTCAGCATTTTATAATTTTCTGAGTACAGGTTTTTACCACCTTGGTTAAATATGTTCCTAGGTACTTTATTTTGTTTGTTGTTGTTGTTACAATTGTAAATGTGAATTTTTTTCAGTTTCTCTTTTAACAGTTTATTATTGAAGTATAAAAATGTAACTGATTTCTGGTTATTTGTTTTATATCCTGCTACTATACTGAATTCATTTATCAGTTTTAGTAGTGTTTTGGAGGACTCTTTAGGATGCTTTACAAATAGTATCATGTCATCTGTAAATAATTATAGTTCAATTTCTTCCTTTCCAATTTGCTCTCCCTTTTTCCTTCAATGATTGGAATTCCAGCATGAGCTCCATAGACCACGTCGTCACCTTAAAAATGGTAGACATGACTTAAGACAGTAGGGCTGAAATATAAAAGCCTGGATTTTTGATGACATCATAGCTTCCTGTATCAGTCATGGGCTGCCTACTTCTAGACTTTTTTCATAATGAAAATATTAAAAGGAAATAAAAAACTAGAGAAGGTTAAACCACTTTTTTGTTTTATCTCTATTTCCAAACTAATATTGTGTATCATAATACTAATCTTATCCTCAATTAACCTAGTCATTTTTATAGAGTTATTTACATTGGTATATGAAAATATATTTTTATAGCTTTGATTAAATGTGAGGTCTGATTATCCTGAAGCAGCCAAAAGAAAAAAAAAAACTTTACTAATTCCATTATGTGCTGCATGATTAAGTTAAAAAGAAAATTTTTCTACATTTATATTAACAAAATTTTTTTTTTTAATTTAGACTCAGGTGAAGGTATATCATCCACTGTTTACAACACCAATACTTTGGTTTCAGTAAACTAGCATCTATCATATTAAATTAACTTGATAACTTACTTTGATTATATCCATAACTTTAACTCTATCTAATGTATAGATTATCATATTATTAATTTTATTTTTTCAAGTAAAAGAAGTTTATATTTAAAGTAATATAAAAATTGAGGCTCCATAATTATTGTTTTTCTTTAACAGAGAAGAATAAATTAGTCAAGCTTGAAATATAACACTTTTAAGTACAGTCACACACTGAATAAGGACATTTTGATTTATGATAGACTGCATATATGACAGTGGTCCTGTAAAATTACAATAGAGCTGAAAAATTTCTATTGCTTAGTGACATCGTAGGCATTGTAACATTGTGGTTCAATGCATCACAAGCACATGTGTTTGTGGTGATGCTGGTGTAAACAAAGCTACAGTGCTGTCAGACATATAAAGTATAGCACATACAACCATATGCACCACATAATACTTGACAATGGTGCCCTGGCCGGTCACTCAGTTGGTTGGAGCATCATCCTGTAAACCAAAGATCATGGGTTTGATTCCTGGTCAGGGCACAAGCCTAGGTTGCAGGTTCAGTCCCACTTGGGGAATATACAAAAAGCAACCAATCAATGTTTCTCCCCCCTGCTCTTCCTCACTACCTCCTTTCCTCTCTCTCTAAAATCAATAAATTTGTCCTTGGGTGAGGATAAAAAAATGATGATAATAGATGATTATGTTACTTGTTTATATATTTACTATACTATACTATTTATTGTTACTCTTTCTCCTTATAAAAATGTTTGCCATATAACGGTATTCCCTATTATCCTGATAGCAGTCTCATACCGTGTCTCTTGATTGCATTATTTTCTCTTGTGCTTGATTTAATCTCATGCTGTTTCTTAAATTTAGTGTAGCCTAAGCAGACAGTGTTTATAAGGTTACAGTAATGTAATGTCCTAGGCCTTCACATTTACTCACCGCTCACTCACTCACTCACCCAGAGCAACTTCCAGCCCTGTAGGTTTTACTCATGTATGTGCCCTATAAGGTGTACCATTTTTTATCCTTTATATTGTATTTTAACTAAACTTTTTCTATGTTTAGATATTTTTAGATACACAAATACTTATCTTTGTTTTGAAGTTGTCTACAGCATTCATTCAGTACAGGTTTGTAGCCTAGGAAAAATAGGCTAGACTTATTTCCCTGTGTGGAAGCACCTTCTATGATGTATGCACAGTGACGAAATCCCCTAACAAGGCATTTCTCAGAATATATCCCCATCATTAAGTGATACGTGCCCGTATAAAAGTTTAAATTAATATATTAACTATAAGTTCGTCTGAAGATAATATGTAGAAAGAATAGACAGAATCTAACTCTAAGAGTTTTTCTGTGGTTATCTAAACCTCTGTGGATCTCTTCCTGCCTCAAATTCAGTTTCTTTTTTCTGACTTACTAAGAAATACATATTATCACTTTAGTTTAAGCAACTTTAACTCTTGTATTACCTGATAAATGTTTCACTCATAGTACTAATAACTTTTAAAATTATTCCTTTTATCTTCATCTAACTATCCTTCTTTTCTAATGATGTCTGGGCTCTTCCAGTCTACGTTGTCCTGTATTCCAGAGCCATTTCTCTGGTAAGAACAGAAGATACATCTTGATTAGTCATACATGGTTATTATTATTATTATTATTTTATTAGTATTACATTTGCAAACTTAACCACATTAAAGTAACTAGAATTCAGAGTCAATGGTGGGAAAGAGTTGCTTGTTTCATCAAAGCAAGAGGTAGCAGGAATGAAGGGGACATGCTGACTCTCAGGGAAAGCCTGACAGCCTTTACAAATGTTCTAAAAGGAATAATATGAACCATAGTACAATAAACATGGGCTTTGGACTTAGTTCTGTTTTTGAAGCTGTGCTCTGCTACCTAATATTGTATATCTGTTGGTACATAATCTCCCGTCTCTGAAGCTTAGATTTCTTGCATGTAAAGTGGGACTAATAACACTTAACTTAGAGGATGGTTGTAAAGATTATGTGTTATATGGGTTTATATGAAGATGTTAATACAGTATTTGGCACAAAATAGGTAGATGTTCAGGTCAGGCTGGTATTACTACCAACCTCAATGTGACTCTTTTATATTTTGATGAAGATATACACTGAGGACCTATAGGTCTGAAATGAAGACAAAAAAATTAAGAAACAGGGAGCAAAGTATTACCGCAGGTGCTATAGTTTGAATGTTTGTAGTCTCTCAAAATTTATGTTATTGTATAATGCAATGCTATTAGGAGGTGAAGACTTTGAGAGGTGCTTAGGTCATGTGGGTGAAACCCTCATGAATGGGATTAGTTCTCTTATAAAAGAGGTGCCATAGAGCACCCTAGCCCCTTCTGCCCTGTGAGAACACAGCAAAAAGATGGCAAAAAGATGGCCATCATATCACCTGGCACCTTGATTTTAGACTTCTCAGCTTCCAGAGCTATAAGGAATAAATATCTGTTGTTTATAAGCTTCCTAGTCTATGGTATTTTGTTATAGCATTCCGCATGGATAAAGACAACAGAGAATCAACTTATGTCTTCATTAAGTTCCTGATTCTACTTTTCAAGTGAGGATTCCTGCACTTTTCTCCCCATAATGTATTCTAGCCCATGTCAATGTATTTATTAAAGTAGTTGTTTATAACCATGGGGGAGGAAGATATTTTACTCCAGCTTTTAGGTTCTTCCAGCTGGCCTAATAATTAAATTGACATGAGACAGATTAACAAGGGAAAATAACCAAATTTAATTACATATGTATGTATGGGAATACCACATACATGAGAGATTCAGAGAAAGTTAAAATGAGGTATACATGGCATTCTGAACCAAGGATGAGATCAGGTGCCTTGGGCCTTCAGAGGTGAGGAGGGTCTTTCACATAAGAAGAGCAGATGTTCGGTAATTAAAAATTTGCTGTCCTATAGATAGGTCATAAAAATTATTTCTGGTGATAATTTTTATTATGGGCAAGTTTCCTAATTTAAATTCTTTTAGGAAGAGGTAAAAGTTTTTCATGACTATGTAGGGTCTTGATTGCCTTCAGCTCAAAATAATTCATGTCAGAGTGGCATACTTTGGGGAGGCCTGTTTTGAACCCCTTTATAACACAGCACTATGGTAGGAAGAAAGTTCTACTAACTGACTCTCAATTGATGCTTATAACCTAGGGTTAATGTTAAAAATATTTAATAACCAAATAGCAGGGACACCTGTGTCTCATATTCCAACTGATTGCCCATATCAGCCTCCACCTCCTGCCATGAACAGTCAAAATGGACTCAGTCTGTGACAATGTGTACTTTCTAACTAACTAAACAGATGTTTCTATAAACCAGAAAATGCAGGAATAAGAAGAAAAGTGAATATAATGGTGTGATTTTACTACTCAATGTGAACTGTTTGGAGAAATATACTATGTGTAGTCCATACACTTTGATTGGCTTTCACTTTCTGATATTGGTTTTTCTTCCCCTGTCGACAAGAAAAAAAATCTTAATTCTTTAACAAATGAATTTTAAGTGATGCTTTAATCTTGTACCTCACAGAATAATAGAATAGTAATTGGAGCTTTCTTAGCATATACACCAAATATATTTTAAGGTACTTGGTGACTTTTACTTTCACAAATATTTAATTTAAAAATAATCACAGGAGATAAAGAGTATCCAAATATTCAAATAGCATTTTAATTTAGTTTTAAGATCAGCAGTAATTTAAGTAAATGTGAATTAGACAGCTTTTTCAGATAAGGACTTGTATTTAAAATTTAGGTTGGAGACATGTTAGGTTGGTCTGGAAATTTTCTAAAAGTCCTTTCACCTTTGGGCTGAATGAAGGCTTTTAACCAACTCATATTGTCAGCACAGGAAAGGAAAAAAGTATAGGAAGAAAAAGCTTGTTTGTTGAGTAGCACCCCACTGTTTGCATTCCTGAAGGCAAAATCATTTCTGTCCAAATCCCTTGGCTGACAGGAATGCTCATTGTTGACATTGTGTTCTTTGGAGTATGTTTCTGCATTGAAAACCTTAAGGATACTGGGAACCTGGGTTGTTTATGTATTTTAAACCTTTAAAGGGCCTTCAGATCACAAAAGAACAACCCAAAACTCTACAGAGGGAGACATTTTAGGAAAAGTCAGTGCTTGTATTGATGTTGTCTTGCCATTTCATGTAGATTGGCAAAGGTTTAAGGTATTCAAAATGTCTGGCTGCATCATAACCATAAAGCTCTTGGTAGGCAGAGCTGCTTTGCCTATGGCAGTGCGGTGAATTAATCATGGTGTAATTGGCCGGATTTAGCTCTGGGTCAACCGTCAGCACAATGTCTTTTGTCATGTCTATCAAGGGTTGTATGAACTGCCTATTTGCATGTGTGGTAAATACTCTACATGGACAGCTCTAAGTGATATAAATGGAACTGCACTTGTGCCAAGGAAATAGCTCTACACACTGCAGACATCTTGGCTTTCTTCTGCTTCTTCTCAGGTGGTGTGAGTTCTGGCAGGAGCCAAATTCCAGGGTGGAGATTGGGTTCTTCGGCCCACCCACTTCGTTGGGCAGCTTCACAGGGCATGCAAGGTGGTTCCAGTTGGCAAACAGCCCCCTCCATTTAATAAAGCCATTGGCACCTTAGGGAAGAAACAGAATTGAGAAAAAGCTGGACTTCACTGCATATTGAGGATGTTGAAACTGCTATCTTTATCAAACTATCTTAAGCTGAACTTATCTGAGAATATCAATGTATTGCAGGAAAAAGGTCTGAAGTTTTATCATCATCATCATCATCATCATCATCATCATCATCATTAAAGTGTAGGGCAGAATTAATTAGCACCCTGAGGGCTCCTAGGCTCCCAGAGTAGAACCATTATGACTTGGCACCTGTATTGCTAGAACATCTTGTAAGCAGGTACAATGCCAAATGAGCACATGTGAACAAGAATAATCAGCAAGGAGGAAATGTTTATTTTATTAGTGAGTATCAAATTTAAATAGAAGCAGGAAAGAACTGCTCCATCTGTTCTATGGACAGAGCCATCACGCTGCAAGACAACAGGTCACTACTGGTGTAGAAGTCATGGGGAAAAAGGAAAGCTGTGCATCTGGCCCTTCAGTGAAGCCTGATAAATAAGCATTTTCCAGTGAATAACCACCTTTTACCAGCCTATGAGAAAAATGTAAATCAAATCTCTATGATTTGCTACTCATCAAACATTGATTATTGTTTTTCTTGTTGAGTAGGAAGAGTTGCTAATTGTCTGCCTTTTACATGTATAAACATATTATCCAAGAAGACTACTTACTTTATCTGTTCATAAATTTGCAGATAATATGAGGATGAAAGGAAGTGCAATGTGGACCAAGAGAAGACAACTTGATTTATTTCCACCTATATGGTAGCCTAGCATTGCCTCTGGAGAGTGTTTTCCTTTCTTTTTTCTTCTATTTTTTTAAAAAATATAGCTTTATTGAGATACAAGAGACATATATAAAACTGTACATACATAAAATGTACAACTGATAAATTTGTAAACACATATGTATCCACGAAACTATCACTACAGTTAAGGTAATGAATATTTAGTATCCAAAGAATTTTCTTGTATTCCCTGTATATCTTTTCTACCTGATAACCCTGTTACTCCCCCACCCAATCTCTCTTTCTCCCACTGGTCTGCTTTTTGTAACTATAGATTACTGAGCATTTCCTATAATTTTATATAAATATAATTATATAATATGTGCTATTTTTTGTTTAATTTCTTTCACTCTTTATACTTGAGATTCATCTACATTGTCATATATCAATAGCTCATCATTTTGTATTCTATCATATGGATAAGGAGCCATTTATTTATCCATTCACATGATGATATTTGGATTATTTCCAAGTTTTTAGCTACTGTAAAGCTGTCCACATAGACAGATGTTGTCTACATAGACAGATGCTGTCATCATCATCATCAGTCAACTACAGGGCAGAATTTTGCCTATGTAAGAGTGGAATGGCTGGATCACATGGTAGGTACAGGTTAATTTTAAGAAACTTCCACACTGTTTTCCAAAGTGGCTGTACTTACATTTCCATAAGAAGTGCATCAAAGTTCAAGTTCTTCCACATTCTTGAAGACATTTGATATGTTAAGTATTTAAATTTTATTCAGTTCAATAAGTGTGCAGTGGTAACTCATTATGACTTTAACTCACATTTCCTTAATGACTAATGATCTTAAACATCTTTTCTTCTGTTTATTTGCAATTGGTCTGACTTTCCTGGAACAGTATATATTCATATTTTTTGCCTATCAAAGTTTTTAAAATTGTTATTATTATTATTGTTTTGAGAGTTCTTTATGAATTCTTCAAGCAATTCTTTCATCAAATATATGATTTAAAAATATTCTTCCCAGTATGTGGCTCGCCTTTTCAGTCTCTTAATAGTGTTTTTATTTTTTAATCTTCACCTGAGGGCAGGCTTATTGATTTTAGAGAGAAGGGAAGGGAGGGAGAGAGAGAGGAAGAAAAACACCAATCAGTTGCTTCTTGTACATGCCCTGACAGGGGACTGAACCTGCAACCTAGGCATGTGCCCCAACAGGGAACCAAATCTGTGAACCTTCAGTTTATGGGATGATACTCCAACCAACTGAGTCACACCAGCCAGGGCTTAATAGTATTTTAAAAGAGCACATAATTAATTTCAATAAACTCAAGGTTATCAATTTATTCATTTATGGATCTTGCTTTAGGTGCAATATCTAACTAGTCTTGCCTAATCCAACATCACAAAAATTTTCTCCTGTGGTTTCCTCTTTCTTTTTATTCGTTGGTTCCAGGAGCAGAAGTGGTGGGACTGGTTTCTAGATGTCAGGAGACTGCCGTTTTCTGCATTGAGCAGTTCTGTGCCATCTGGCCACTTGGATTGGGAGCATTAGACACAAGGTGGGAGAGGGAGCCTTGAAAACTTGCTGTGAAACCTCCTATTCCAACTAAGAGAAAGCCACTAATTGCTTTTATAAGACTTATCACAGAGGTTTTAGATGTATGCAGCAGGTTTTTCCAAGAAAAAGTAAAAGCAATTTTATACAGTATTTTGAAATGTTAACCAGTGGCATTTATTATTTAGCAAAGCTGGGAAATGGGAAGAACTTTCTTGGCATTTTAATCTTAAAGTGTAAATAAAATATTATTTCTTTCAATTTGTGCTGTACTCATTAATTTGGATTTTATATTTTTAAACAGTGGGCTTAGCTAATGGCTCAAAATAAATAATGTAGGTGCTAAATGAAGAGTTGAAGACTTCTAAGGACTTCAAATTTAAGTGATAAGAATTCCGGCTTCAATGTTCCATTTGGTGACAATTTTTGAAATTATTTTTATAAACTATAATTTTTGATCTGAGCTCTAATTGCTGAAATTGCCTTTATTCAAGGCAGATTTATATAATATTTTTATATCAAGTGTAGTGTTTTAAGTCAGCAAATATAGAAATTCAATCCCATGCTGAAGTCACCCACTTTAAAATAAACCTCATACCTGCAAGAAAAAACTTATTTGAAAAGTTTCCATTTAATTTTAATTCTTATAGAGCAGCTAATCTAAAAGTTGCTTAATTATTATCATGTGATTATTTTACCGGAAATCTATTCTGATATTACTGATGGGATTATTTGTTCCTTTTGGGAACTTTGAGATCATTTTGTAGAAGATGTGGTTGTTTAGCATTCTGAAGTTTAGATTTAAAACTCTGACTGATTTGAGGAGGGTGTCTATCACTGAAGCTGGTTAAAATAGTTTAAAATGCTATTTAAAATGTTGTTTTGCATTTGGCAGTATAAAAGCTAGCTGAAGGGTTTGAAAATGCTCATATAGGAGACAGGAAGAGGAATTTGAATTTCTTGCCATGGGCCACCACTAGAGCAAATGTTAACAATTTAAACAAGGATTATTTTTTAAAGCAAAACTGCACAAGGATGGTTTCTTTCCTTGAGGCAGGCAAAGGACGTGGCTGGGCTCATACATTTTTCACAGCTGACATATTAATGAGACGATTTCCATTGAAATGAACTAAATACTATTATAATTTGTAGACTTCCCACTGATTTCTAGAGCATTAACTGAACTTCAAAAAGTATTTCCAGAATCAACTAAAATTAATTTTTATATTGAACATATATGCATTCACAAACAGTCAACATTTGTATTTATTTAACTTGGCTCATGTTATATTCAATTTCCTTTAAAGAGTTGGTGTTTTCGTGGCTAAACAATGACAGAAATGTAATTTAGTAGAGGTTCTAATACAGATCAGTGAACTTTTCAAAAGTTTAATTTTTCTGTTTTGGGGAAAAACAATAACTAAAACATCCATTGACCAAAAAGCCATTTGTTAGTAATAGCTTACATTTTTTTTTCATTTTCCAAATTACTTTTATATAAATTATCCTATTGATCTTTCACAACAAATATTACTGTGCACATGAGAGAAACTAGAAACACAGACAAGTTAAGTATTTTGCTCTAGAAATAGTGCCAATTAGAGAAACCAGGATGAGAATACTGGCTTTCTCTAATAGCTTTTCCTCTAGAAGTTGGTGTTACTTTTTTTAAGCACCTCTGTTATTCAATGAGATATCCAATTATATCTAATTCTACTTGTTAATATCTGTCAATAGATGAGAGTGAAAAATGAATGTCAATGAACTTGGTGACAGAAGAATGAAACACTTAGGGAGCCCTATGTGTTGTTCAGATGCCCAGTTCCTTATTTTCAGAAAACAAGGCCGTTCCGCATTCCAAGGTTTAGGTTTGAGATTTTGACATTGCACTGAGGAGTGTGCCTCTCCCTAAAGCTTCTTTCAAGTGCCCTTTTCAAGAGGTTGTCCTGAAAGGAGGCCGATGCTGTGATCACTCTACTGTTTGATGGACATATCTCATGATCTGCTTCTGGCCAATGGGTGACTTTAGTGCTCTATCCCTTTTGTAAATGGGGAACTCAGTTCTGATTAAAAAATAAAAGTAAACACCTAGGACAGGCAGAGAATGGCTGGCACAGGAGCTGAGGGGAAAATAGAGCCTATATCTGCTGAAATGGATTCTGTCCATGCTACAGTGGGCTCTGCCATGTGACTTCTGTGAGGCTTCTGAGAACAGCAAAAGGTAACATAAAGATGCTCATTACTCCTCAGGAAAAGGAGTGCAGCTCTTCACTTATTCTCATGAGACCAGGCCTATAAGTAATGTATTAATTTGACCTAGAAATTTCCTCACCCATGATAAAACTCTTAAGAGGAATATCACGTCTTTTAGAACAAAATGCTAGTTTGAGCTTTCAATCTGTTTTAGATGAAAAAAAAAAAAATGGCCCTGATTTTAGCCAGCAACATATTGTAAGGAAGGGCTAACTTATTAGAGCATTGGTATAATAAAATACCAATTTACCTTGAAGACAAGATAACTCAAAGGCTACCCTGATTTTCTTCTATGGGTTACCACATTTTTAGTGAAAAGTTTATTTCTGATGTCACAAATCCATTGACTCTTAAACTTGGTTCAAGGTTATACTGGATATATATTGTTTTGAACTCTCCCTTTCTTTTGGCAAGTACACCTTGATTTCACTATGGTACATTACCTTCTCCCCATGTATATGATGATGCTAAGGATGTATATCAATATGCCTTTCACCAACTAAGTGATCATCGTGTGACTCAGATTAGGCCAATCATATTCTCTCCTGGGACTTTGAATCCTGAGAGAATGATGAAAAGGTAAAAAGTGGCCTTTGTGTAAATTTGTTCCAGGGTGGCATCCTGATAATAGCTTTAGGAAATTCTGCTATTAGAATCCAGTGCACCTTTAAAAAAAATTTTTTTTTTCTAAGCCTGGTTTCTCAGTCTTTAATCAATTCTGTAACATATTCTGAATACTATTAGTAAATCTCTTTTCTGTATAAGGGTTCATGTTGGAGGAACTCCTGAGTAACTTTTGGAGATGTTAGGGAGAGATTTCTGAAAGAGGTGATATATAAGCTGAGTCTTGAAGGACCAGGACAATCTATCCAGGTGGAAAAGAGGGGAATGTTTTTAAAGGTAGATGGAGCAGGATGTGCAAAAGATAGACTACATGAGAGAACATATAGTGTATTTAGGAAAAGGCAAATTTTTCATGTGACTTAGGAGAGATGTTGAGGCTGGGCACCTGGTCAAGAGTGAGGTAATTCAGGCAATTTTTGCCATGCTCAGGCAGTTATATTTTATCCTGAGAATGCAGGGGTGAGCCACAGTAGGTTTACAGTTATGAGTATGTGAAACAGTTTATTCTTGGATTATTATTTATTTATTAGTATTGTATTATTTGTATACTCTGTCTTCTTATTGTTATTATTTTGCATACTTACTTATGATTTATCTTTTAGGTAATGATGGTTGCCAGTTTAACTTGCTTTTGTCCACTCCTGTACTGGAAGCCATTGGAGGGCTTCCTATAGGGCAATGCCAGAAGTACTATTGCATTTAGAATGGCATACTGGAAACCATGTGGAGAATGAAGTGGGGAGGCTCAGGAATGCATGTGGGAGGCTAATGTTGCTGTCTTGCTGAGAGATGATAATGATCTGGGGAATGGCAGTGGGATGGGAGAAGTAGAGGAATTTCAAAGGCATAAGGAGGTATCTATAGCTGAAATTAAAGAGGTAGCAGAAAGATCATTTTTTTGTGTGTGTGTAATATGGGAGAAGATTCATTTCATTTTGGGCATTCAACTGGAGATGTTCCATAAGCTATTGTAAATGTGGGTATGGACTCAGGAGTGAGATCTGAGACAGTTACATATATCTAGGTAAAGATAGTGTTTCCTTTACAGGTAACTTTTGACCAACTTCTCTCTAAGTGAGTGTTCTTAAAGTCTCTGGCCTTGGGAATCCTTACTTCTCATGCTACCACAAACACTCCCTAGACAATATTTTCCTTACTTATATCTTCAGTTACTACATATAAATTGATTAAAAACAGGGTGAAACTCCCAAATCTATCCTCATATTTTTTTTCTGACATTTTTATCCAGCTGTATTCTAAACATTTCCATCTAGTTGTCCTCGTTGGTGCCTTCACGCTTAAAAAATTCAAATTGAACTCATTTTCCTTTTCTGAATACCTGCCCTGAATAACAAATGACAAAACCCCCTTCCTTTTATTTTTTTCTACCTTGAGCCATGTGACCTCCATTTGTCATTCAAGTGATCATGCAGTGCTGAGCTCTCACTCCCAGTATTAGTTTCCCATTGCCCCTTTAACAAACCACCACAAACTTCATGGCTTAAACAATACAGACTTACTATCTTTCAGTTCTACCACAGGACTTATGTGGCTAAAATCAAAGTGTCTGCAGGGCTGCATTCCTTCCTGGTGGCTCTAGGGGAGAATTCATTTCCTTGCCACATGCTGCTCCTAGAGGCCACCCACATTCATTCATGGCCTTGGCTCCTTCTTCACAATCAGTAGCATCAAGTCTCTTTCAGCCTGCCCTCTCTCGCTCTTTCTTTTTTGAATTTCTGATTTCCTCTTTCACTTTTAAGACCCTTGTGATTATATCAGATTCATCCAGAAAACACAAGGCAATCTCTTTATTTTGCAGTTAGCTATTAGCCTCCTTAACTCATGTACAGACTTAATTCTCCTTTGTTATGTAACGTGGCATATTTTTTACAGGTTCTGGATTTATACTTGGCCATCTATGGGAGACCATTTATTATGCTGCTTACCACCCTCCCCTCCCTTCCCACGTTCCGTGTATCCACACCATCAGCATACGTTACTGTGTTTTATCCTTAACCATTACATTTATTATTGCTAGTTATTATAGATTTACTTGCTTATTTTCTGCTTTCCCTACTGGAATGCATTATAAAGCACCATAAGGCAAAGACTTTGTCTTGTCCATTGCTGCATCTAGAGCCATGCCCAAAGCATAGTAGGTACTCAATAAATATTCTTTGAATGCATAAAACTCTCAATTTGTCACTGAAGACTGTCAATTTGACTTTGATAGCATGTTTCAAGTATTCATTCCTTTTTATTTATACTGACTGTCATTTATGTTATTTCTGTTCATTCTCACTTTTACTCTTGAGAGGTTTTGCTATTCCAGTTAAGTTCCTAACTTATATGTACACCCTCAGTTTCTGTATCCTATTTCTAAACCACAAATTGTTCCTGTTAATCCTCTGCTTAAAACTTTTCAATGGCTCTTTGGCAAAGTTTATGAGATTTTGAATAACTGCTTCTTGCCCATTCATCAGCACATTTCTGTCTGCTCTTCATAGTTTATGTTCTAGAGGTTCTGGAATGCTTGTCCTTGCTGTTTCCTCATCCTAGAACACCTTCCTTTCTTTCACTGCCTAGAGAATCCTCCCTCTCCTCAAAGATCTACATGAAGAAAATCATTCTCCACAAAGCTTTTAATGGGAAAATCTGAACAAAGTAAATTATTTCATCCTCTGAAGCCACTATTGTCAGGAACAACATGGGAGGGAGACTGCTAAGAGGGGCCAATAAGACTCAGATTGTGAACACATACAAGAAATATTTTGGGTATCCTTGATCTTAAAAGAAAGATGTAGAAGCTAGGTTCCCATGAGTCTGCTGGTACAATTTAATCAGATCATTATTATATTATTATTATGATTACAGCATTTTTTTTAACACTACCAGCCTCTCCCAACCCCACCTTCAAACTCATACACATTATACTTGGATATTTCAGGTTTACGAGGCTTATAAGATTTCAGATTATGCTATAAATATTTGTTATTCATCATTTTACTGTACTAGGCATCATTTTACAGATATATAATTTGTAAGTTACATGTACCTTTATATAATATTTTTCATACTTGTGCTCTGGAGTAGGTTTGTCTGAATTCAAATTTTAGCTGTGTCACTTACTAGCTATATAACTTTGCGCAAGTTTCTTAAGCTCTTTTAGTCTTAGTTTTATCATCTGAAAAATGAAAACAATAGTTCTATTTTGTAAACTTATTAGAGTATTAAATTAATTAACATAACACTTAATATGGTGCTAAGCACGTGTGTCTGATAAATGTTAGTTATTATTATTATTACTAATTATTCCAGATGCTGAGTTTTTCTGAGGGAAAGTATTATTTGCCATTGATCTTTGTACCTCCAGAATTAGACACAAGTTTTGTACATAGCCAGTGATTAATAAATATTTTTGAGCAATGAATACATACTAGCTATTCTCAAATGTCAGGACATAATTAATGTGTAGAACACTAATTTAGAAATAAACCTTGCTGTGAGTAGATTTTGAATATTTGGGCACTTTATCTCTTCAACATTTTTATCCCCCTCACTCTGTGAATTAGAATTTTGACATGGCAGATAGAATGCACTCAGTATGTAATTAGATAGTGCTAATTAACATGGAATTTAATAAAAAAGAACTAATTTGCTAAAAATTATTTCATTCACTAAACAAATAATTATGGAGGGTCTAATGTGGGGCTGCCTTCTAGAACTCAAATGTTGTATTCTTCATAATTGGAAACAGGCACAGATTTCTATCTATATTTAAGTAAATAACAGAGGTGGCAGGGGCCTGGTACCAGCCAGTTTCCTCCCCATTACACCTTCAGGAACAGCTTTCCACCAGAGCAATAAAGGAATAACCCAAGTCTGCTCTTTCCTGCCAGAACTCGTGTGGTCCGTGCTGGGACAAATGCTTGTAACCTTGTGGTCTGCTTCATCTGAGCTTCCCGCTCAGCTTTCTGAGCCTTAATTGCTGTAGCACTGGATTCCTTCTTTTTCTCTCCATGTCTTCTGGTTCTTAGCTCTCTTAGACTTCCTTTCCTTCCCCAACAGAAAATCCCCTGTACAGACATGATCCAAAGCAACTCATTTTCAGCCTTTTACATAATGTTTTAAAGAAATTTTCATTCTTGAACCACTATTCCAGAAGGTAGTACAGCTCTTCATTGGCTACGTCTCTCAGTGCATCCGCTTAGAAATATTTGGCATATAACCAGCATTCATAAGTAGAAGCTAGTTTAAATGAATCCACGTTCATCTATAAGTACTGTCTCCTCAGATCGCTAAGATTGACTGTATTGCAATATACCTGTTTTGAAATTGTGTAGTATTCTGTTGTACAGTTGTAATCTAGCCAAAGCTTAGGGTAAGAAATACGATTATATCCTTTTTCCCTGTTGGGAATAATTCATCTTATTACAACATTCTAATTAGCACCCTCTATAATAATTTCTACTATTTGAGTATGGATGGCTAATCTCAGAAATGTCATGTAATGGAACTTTTATTGTTTCAGCAATGCTCTCCCTGATCAGCAATGTTCAGCAGCTCAGCCATCAATCTCAGATGTACCTCTCTTTGCCTCAGTTTCCTCATACGTAAAATGGGGGGTAGTTCTAAGTATTCCTAATGTAGTCCTTTATATAACTGGGATATTACGGATTAAGTAAAAATGTAATTTTAAAATAGTTTTAGATTTACAGAAAAAGGTACAAAATAGTAGAGAGCTCCACAGTCAGTTTCCTCATTGCTAACATCCATCTTACGTTGCTCTGGTCCCTTCATCACAGCTGAAACAACAACACTGAGACATTACTTTTAATTAAACTCCATGCTTTATTCAGATGCATGAGTTTTTCTCTAATGTCTTTTTGTTGTTGTTGTTCTAGGATCTCACCCAGGGTATGACATTACTTTTAATCATCATGTCCCCTTAGTCCCCCCTTGGCTGTGACAATGTCTCCGACTTTCCTTGTTACTGATGACCTTGAGAGTTTTTTTGCACAGCTGGTTGGGTGTTTTGTAAAATGCCCCACATTGGGGATTTGTTTAAGTTTTTCTCATGATGAGACTGAAGTTATGTGCTTTTGGGAGGAAGACCATAGAGGTGAAGTGACCTTCACATCATGGCACATTCAGTGTGCATACTATCAAGGTGACTTATCATTGTTGATGTTGGCCTTGACTACCTGGCATAGATAGTGCTTGTCAGGTTTTTAAACCGTAAAGTTACTTTTTTTCACCTTTTCATAATCTACTTTCAAAAATCAAGTCACTAAGTGTGACCGACAGTCAAGTAATGGGGTAGCTCAGGTCCACTTATTTGTGGGGTAGTATCTATATAAATTATTCAATTTTTCCACACAGGAGATTTAGTTTATCTTTTCTTATTAATTAATTAATAAATATCATTTGACCTCATGGTTATAGTTTGGGTTATAATCTACTATGATATTATTAGTTCCTTGCTTAGGACTGTCCACCATTTCAGCAATTGGGAGCTTTTCCCATTTGGTTCCCCTGTTCCCTTGACATGGCCTCATCTCTGTATTTTATTTTATTTTTTAAGTATATTTTATTGATTATGTTGTTACAGTAGTTTCAATTTTTTCCCCCTTTGCTCCCCTCTGCCCAATACCCCCCTTCCCTCCAGCAATCTCACCCCCCTTAGTTCATGTCCACAGGTTATGCATATACCTTCTTTGGCTTCACCATTTCCTATATTATTTATTTTTCCCTTTTAAGCATATTTTATTGATTATGTTGTTACAGTAGTTCCAATTTTTTCCCCCTTTGCTCTCCTCAGCCCAGTACCCCGCCTTCCCTCCAGCAATCCCATCCCCTTTAATTCATGTCCATGGGTAGAGCATATAAGTTTTTTGGCTTCACCTTTTCCTATATTATTCTTAACATCCCCCTGTCTATTTTGTACCAACTTATTATGCTTCTTAATCCCTGCACCATTTCCCCATTTCTCCCCTTCCCCTCCGAGCTGATAACCCTCCAAATGATCCCCATACCTACGATTCTGTTCCTATTCTGGTTTGCTTAGTTGGGTTTTGTTTTTATTTTTTAGATTCAATTGTTGATAGTTGTGAGTTTGTTGTCATTTTAGTGTTCATAGTTTTGATCTTCTTTTTCTTAAGTAAGTCCCTTTGACATTTCATATAATAATGGCTTGGTGATGATGAAGTCTTTTAGCTTTACCTTGTCTGGGAACACTTCATCTGCCCTTCCATTCCAAATGATAGCTTTGCTGGATAGAGTAATCTTGGTTGTAGGTTGCATTTCATCACATTGAATACTGCTTGCCAGTCCCTTTCGGCCTGCAAAGTGTCCTCTGAGAAATCAGCTGATAGTCCTATAGGCATCCCCCTGTAGGCAACTCTCCACCTCTCTCTTGCTGCTCCCAGGGCTCTCTCTGTATCTTTCACCTTTGGCATCTGAGTCATGATGCATCCTAAAGTGGTCCACTCTGGGTCCAGCTCGCCTGGGATCCTCTGTGTTTCCTGGACCAGTATATCCATCTCCTTTGCAAAATTTGGGAAGTTTTCCTCATTTTTTTCAATTCTTGCTCCCCCATTCTGCACTGGTTGATTGTTTTTTTCTTCCTTATGTTCCAAATCATTGATTTGAACCCTGGTTTCCTTCCCTTCACCATTGGTTTTGTGTGGATTTTTCTTAGTTTCACTTAGCATAGCCTTCACTTCTTCTCTTATGTGTTTGCCATACTCAAGCATGTCTGTCAAGTCTGTGAGCATCTTTATCATCAGTGTTTTAAATTCTGCATCTCTGAGGTTGGCTATCTCCTCGTCGCTTAGTTCTCCCACTGGAACCTTGAACCATTTTCCCTTTTGGGCAATACTTCTCTGTCTCCTCATTCTGACAAGCTCCAGTGTTTGTTTGCCTCCACGTCCCAGGTAGAGCTGTCACTCCTGTTATGTTGTAAGGGGCAGAGCCTTAGGGATTTGTCAGTATAGGGCGACCTGTTTCACCATGTTGTGGCACTGTATGTGTGGGAGGGGTCTGAGAGGGAACAATGTCGCCTGTCCAGCACTCACTCCTTTTCCAGGCACTTCTCCCACTTCTGTTTGGGACTGGTGCCCCTCTAGCTGTTGGCCTGGCCATTATTCCCAGAGTGGGCGGGTCTGTGGATGTTCTAAGACCATGGGGACCCTTTAAACAAGCAGACTCTGCTGAGAGACTGGCAGTTTCTGTTTCCACCCCCACCCCCACTGGTCTGCACAGTCAGAAGCAATGAGGCTTGATTTTCCCCGGTGCTGGGACTGTGGGCTGCAAGGTCTGGTGAGGAGCTGGGAATGCTCTCCAGGTGTCTGTCCCTCCTGACTTTTAAAATGTGTGACTGCACTCTCTGCCAGCCTGCCGCTGCCACCGCTGCTGCCATCACCACACCACGTCCTCTCCACCCCAGCTCCACACCCCCTTCCTGTCTGGATGAGTATTTCTTCTTTATATCTTTGTTTGCTGGACTTCCATGCAGTTTGATTTTCTGGAACTTCTGGTTGATTTTAGTTTTGAGGTAATTGTATTCCTTCTTAGTTGTGGAGGGAGATGAGATGCAGCGTGTCTGTCTATGCCTCCATCTTGGCCAGAAGTCTCTTTATTTTTTGATGCTTCCTTACTTTCTAGCACTGTAAATTGCTCTGGCCTGCCTTATGTATTCCCTTCCCCAGCTCTAGAATCAGTTGTTTCTCCGTGGAACCTTGACTCCTTTTGTTGGAAAGCATATTAGAAAACAAGATCTGGTTTCTGAATGTAGATTAACATTAATAATTTTTTCTTTTCCTTTTTTCCCCCCAGCTAATGGCAGTAGGTCATTAATTTTTTATAGCAGTCTATGGCTTTATCCTCTCTCTTGTGCAAACTGCCAGAAAAATGTTTTATTTTCAACATCTTGCCTCAACACAACTTAATAGACATTTGGTTTATACTGCTTAGAATAGTTCAATTCTATTCTATTTCTTTTTGTTTGGAGCACCCTGATAATTTTATGTAATTCCATGGAATATATCTTCCTTTATCCTCGCACCTCAATTCCACTCTCACAAGAAGTATCAATTATAGTCAATTATTTCACAGCCCGCCTGCAGCATCCCACTGTGCAGTTAAAGTGCACACATCTTTACAAAAGGCCCTGAACTTTTGATGCCTGTCCTAGGAATTTAATGTATAAAATAGAGCCATAATAAAGAGATATATTCTGACATTTAAAAAATCCCCAAATTTTAAGAACCCGTTAACAAGACATACACTGTAAGCAATTACTAGTGGAAAGCAATAAAGCTTACTGAGAGATGATGACTGGCTAAGTGACTTGTTGAAGACTTAGATTCAAAATTCAGAGAAACTATTGTAAAAATTAGCACATACTGTAAACCTTTAACTTATGTGCTAAATTTTAATAATAAGAAAAATTTCCATTACAGTTGCCGTACAATATTATATTAGTTTCAGGTGTACAACCTAGGGATTAGATGTTTATATAATTCATGAAGTAATCACCCCATAAATCTATAGTATCCACCTGACACCACACATACTTACCACAATATTATTTACCATATTCCCTAAGCTGTAATTTACAGCCCCATGACCATTCTGTAAACACCAATTTGTATTTCTTAATCCCTTCCCCTTTTTCATCCAGCCCCAACTCCTATCCCCTCTGGCAACCATCAGTTTGTACTAATTTTTAAAATCTCACATATCAGATCTATAAGTACCAAGGGCTTACTTTAATATAGAAGCAGAGGCTTACATTTCATTTGGAATATATTCCTTGAATCCTATCAGAACCAGCCGTTATGACGAAATGACAGAAAATGGATCACTTCGTTATATTGCCTCCACCTTCATTCTGTCCCCATTTCCCACAGTGGTCCAGAAAGCCAAAGAGAAGGTGAGGCTGGCAGAGGGCAGGGGGAATTAAACAATGGAGAAGATATTGTTTGGGAGATACAAGTGTGTAGGGATATAAATTGTGCGGCTGTCAGTGAAGAAGGAATGACTGAGACAAAGAAAATAGAATGCTGTAAATTAAAGGGACCTGAGCACAAGGCTATGGGTTGAGGCTTGAGTGAACCAAAAGCTATGTAACAGGGGGAACAATATTCCAGGCACAGGAAACAAAAAGTACAAAGGCCTGGAAGCTTTGCTGATGTGTTCTGGGAATGATAAAAATGTATCGTAATTGCTAATGATTTCTAGATATTTTTAAGGAACTGCTAGTTATGGACTATCTGTAAGAAATTTAGCCTAGTAATGAAGTCTGTGGAGTCATGAAGATGATCTTGAACTAGGATGTTGTCATATATTCTTGATTTTGAACAGGTAAACTCACTTCTTACTTTCTTTAAAAATTTTTCAAATAGAAGTCTTTGGAAATACTGAGAGAAAGTACAGCAAAGATTTAATTTCATTGCCTACTCCTGGAAATTATTTAACTCCCCAGAGAAATTTGGGTGATTTTCTTCTAAAATACACAGCTCTCTAAAATGGTTCATCAGTTCCCAGTAGTAGGTTAAATTTTGCCATCCGCATGTCCAGGGGAGTTTGCTTTAAAGTCTGTTTATTTGTAACAGGTGGTAGAATTTGACATTTAGTTTGACTCATCCATATTTTTTGGAGACTGTAAAATATGAAACATCTGAAATATATATGAACTTTTTATGTAGAAAGATACTTACAGATATATGGAAAAAATAAAGAAAAAAGGTTTCATAAAACGCTCCTTTTTACTTTAGGTTTGAAAAGGCTTGATACTTTTCTCATGGTTCTCAGCCAGCTGATTTTAGTCCAAAAGGCTGAGAAGAATATAATAAGAAACCTGTTCTTGTAAAATGTTCAGTCTGTCTGAAACAAGTTTGAGCAGGAAGTGTTTGCGAGAAGCCTGTTCTCTCAGCTTCTTCCTGCTGCTTCTTCATCCCAGGAAGCTTCCTCCACACCCAAATGAGTATCTGAAATTTTAGTGATTTTTCCATTTATTATTAAGTCTATTAAATGGAAAATAAGCAAGTGGGTCCAACGTGTCAATACAGCATAGTGACACAGCATTTCTCATTTGCTTCTGATACTACTAATACGATGATTTCAACATGGCTTTGTCATTCTTCAGAGCTGAGCACTGATCCTTAAAACTTAGGGAAGGGGCAAGTACTCCATGGTCTTCCCACCACTGCAGATCCTCTGCACTACACTATCCTGTGAGCTGTGAGAGCTGGACCACTCTCTTCACTCTCTGCCTTATTCTCTCTGTATCCCCAGAGTCTCCCAAAATGCCTGTCACGTGGAAGGTGTTCAGTGACAAAGCACTAAAAATCTGAATGACCAGCATATAACAAATGTCTGTTCGTGGCATCCAGTTTTGAGAACTCAAAACCAAAACCAGACTCTAGCAACTATTTACCCAGGATTTACCATCTCATTCCTCCAGCATTTATTCAAATTTTATCTTACGAATAACTCGAAGTGATTACTCTTAATAACCTTCAAACTTCAGGAAGCAAATACTTTTATAAGATATTATTTTTCCAGATAAAGATAGTAAAATAGAAGAGAATCAGATGACCTGTTTGCAATCAGACGATTATGTTAGTACTAATTCGATGTTCACAAGAATTATACTGCCAATAACAATATTGATAATAATAACAATAAATAATTTTAGCCCTTATCATTTAAAATAATATATATGACCCATTATATATTAAATGCTGTAATAGATGAGTATGTATGTAAAAATACAGAAGAATCTTAGAAAATAAGTGTCCAGTTTTGAGGTGCTTAATAATAATAACAACAATATTTATTGAGATAGTGTGTGCCAGCTACTCAGCTAAATCTCTACATTGCATAATGTGATCCTAATAACAGGCCAAGGATCTAGGTACTACTGGTTTCTGCAAGTTTTTTCAGGTGATGAGAACTTTTAAGATTTACTCTCTTAGCAACTTTCAGATATATGATGTGGTGTTATTAACTATGGTATTAATTATAGTCATGAGGTTGTATATTACATTCTCCTGTCTTATTTTATAAGTGGAAGTTTATACCTTTTAACCCCCAAACCTTTACTTTTCTAATATATGATTCTAGGCTCCTGGTTAGCTAATAGTAATAACAACAACAAAAAATTCCATCTTATATCTGTATAATATGTAGGTAGTTAAGAAAATGTAATCTGATTTCATTTGTAGATTAATGGTTCTTGTGTGATCAGATCAGCTTTAATACAAATAAAAAGGAAATAGAAGAATCTTCATCATAAAGGCTTGAAAAAGTGCAACATTTGAAAACCTCAACATTAAATATATGTTAAAGTAACAGACATGCCACATTGTTGCCATGAATTACTTTTAAATGTTTTATGAAATTGTTCAAATTTCCATAACCTCTTGCTCACCCCTCCCAATCCCACTTCACCCAACTCCCACCACACACAAAATGCCCTTTGCGTTGAGAAGAAAGCTGTGGCTTCCATAATCATGGGCAGACTGTTCAAAACACTCACCAAGTAACTAACTCCACCTTATGGAAGTGTATCTTACTTTACTTGTTTTGAGTTAGATCTTTGTCAGTGGGGACTCTTACAGTTATTCTCTATTTCTAGCATTGCCAAACATGATACTTCTACTTCTTCATGTTGTTATTGCATCTTTCACATTCAACAATATAAATTTTATATTTCTTTTCGAGGAAGTGAGTATACAAAGTCTGTCCAGAAGGTATCTAGCCATGTAATATGAAAAATAGAGACATTTATTAAAGAAGATACAGGATACAAGAAATGTTGTAAAGATGACAATAACACCTCAGTCCCCTTCAAAGTAAGCACCCTGGGACCTCACACAGTTCTCCCAATTTCCATCAGCTGCGCCATAATATTTACCTGAATCTCAATGATGGTATGAAATCCCTTCCTTTTCAAAGGTGATTTTCATTTTGGAAAAAGGTCAGAAGTCACAGGGCACCTAATTTGGGTTATAGGGGGGCTGAGTACCTGGGTGATTTGATGTTTTGCCAAAAAACTATATACACGACGTGATGCATGAGCAGGCACGTTGTCGTGATGAAGCTGCCAATCACCAGTTGCCCGTAGCTGCAGCCTTCTGAACCACCTGAATACTTTCTGTGAAGGAATGTTGAAGCTTAACACAAAATTTAATGTAGATTCTTTGCTCTACTTACTCAGTCATTTTTACACATGTTCACTTAATGGCGTCTACTGCTCCCACTGATTAGTACAATGAAGTCATCATTGTTCATGCATGTGCATTCCAGTCCTCTCTCCTTGGCTGCCATGAATGTTGCACAAACCATTCTCCTTATATTAATAATGGCTGGAATTTTTCCAGGCAGACCTTTTATTTCTAATAGAGAAGGTGTTAAATTCATGAAGATACCTCTTGCCTATTTTCCCCCTTTTCAGAAAACCATGAGGATGTTTGGACTGAAAAGAAAGTTGAAGAAAAAGCAAGACAGAATATTCTAGGCAAAGAATAAAATGAAGTTCTTTTTTTAAAAGTATGGTGATTAGTTGCAGGCAGAAGTCTAAGAAACAACTGAGCTGTGCATTTACAATCATGTGAAATGCTACCAAAGTTCTGTAATAGTATTCAGGAAGTAACAGATTTGAGTGACAATATAAACTATGAATCATAGGTTTCTGCATTTATCTGTAGTAAGTGAGTATTTTTGTATATTTTACAATATGTAAGGGGAAATAAATCTTTTAAAAGAACTTCTCCTGAATTTACCAAATAACAACAACAACAAAATTTAAAACAAATGTCTAGCAATTTTCTCTGTAGGAGAGAATGAATGAGAAGAGGCTTGTGATGGCACAGAGAAAGCCATCATTGAGAGAGATGAAAAGAGAAAGGAGTAGCTCCAAGCCAGAAGGAGAAAATAGTGAGTGTGAAGTTCATCAAAGGAACAGATCTCTACTAGTATTCTGAATTGATTGGATATTATTTTGTCATATATTTTATTGTTCTTTGTAGGTGTTAAACAATAAGCGTGTGACCTACACACTTGCTGGTGTGTGGTTTCATGTTGGGTTGAGATAGAAATAAACCTAATAATTACATGTCACTTCTGGACTGGTTGTTCCCCAGTATCATAACATTTTATTCTTGATTTTATATACTTACTGGAGTTTACAGAAGTATAAAAATAAAGGCATAGAATCCTTCTTAATGTTAGAATCATTTTTACCTCAGATAGGTAGTGTATTTAATAACTTTAAATCTCAGAGCTGTTCCACCCATTATATGTATTATATTT
Source organism: Furipterus horrens (assembly GCF_987537825.1). NCBI lineage: Eukaryota > Metazoa > Chordata > Mammalia > Chiroptera > Furipteridae > Furipterus > Furipterus horrens. The sequence continues at coordinate 121,074,354 of NW_028327172.1, read as the reverse complement.
CTTTAAATTTAAGCATGCATGGAAAGATGACCCCTTTTATTGTATTAGTAATAGTTATTAATTAGTAAGTAGGTAGATATTTAAAAGTTAATATTGAAGTTGAGTAAAACAGAATGCAAGAATGTATATTGAATACATTCTTGTTCCTCCCCTAAATTAAATTAAAAACAGAGTAACACCAAGCTTTCAGTCATATTTGTGTCAACAATTTCCCCCCCTAAAAATAAACAGTGAAATGGCAAACCTCAACCAAAACTTAAAATATAATCTTTATCTTTGGGAAGATTAAGAACCTGATAGCAAGATTTCTGTGAATTTTAGAGTGTGGCCTTTTTATTCTTAATTGTTAAAAACACTTCATAGTAAGACTTCACAGTGTGGATGGGCAGAGGTTAGATGACCTGAGTTCATTCAAATTCATTCATTCAAAAAACATTCCATGAACATTTTCTAATTCCAGGGCGTTTTGCTAAGCCCTGGTGATGAAATGACAAACAAAGCCAGATTTTACCCCTGCTCTCTTGCAGTTTGCAGTCTAGAAGGAAAGAGAACCTTAGGTTATCAATAAACATGTGAAATGTCAACTGTGAGAAGTGCTCTGGGGTTGAGATCCTGGGAGAGCTCTTATGAAATGATTTGAAATACTTGGGGTTTTAGGGGAAGCTTCTTCAAGGAAGATGCCTAACCGAGATCTGCAAGTTGAGTAAGCAAATAGGTGAGCAGTGGAGAGAGGAGAGAGTGCACAGTGAACTGGAGACCAACATCCCTGGGGGGAGCAGAGGCTGGGAAGGTCAGTAGGAAGCACACTATACAGCTGTACGTAGACCTTGTGAAGAATTTGTTATCTTAAGAACAATTGTAAGCCATTGAAAGGTGGGAAGCAGGTAGGTAACTTGACTGGATTTTCACCTTGCAATTTGAAAGATCTGTATCTGCACCCTTCCTACCCATCTCAATGGATGTTTCTTTAATTCCATAGTTGTCACACTTCCTTTCAACTTGATTTCTGATGGTCCTGGCTGATGGCTGTTCTATATTTTAATTGTAATTTTGATATGGTTGTGCAAAGAAGCGAGCCATGTCTGTCTACACTGCCATCTTGAGATGACATCTTTTTAAAATAGAAAGCTGTTTGCTCTAAAGTAAAAATATGTTGTTTAGTGTAGCCACTTTCATTATCATCATAGCTAGATCTTCTGGATAACTTCCTGCAGCTTCTACATCACTTGTTGCCTCATCTTGTACTTTTATGTTATGGAGATGGCTTCTTTCCTTAAGCGTCATGAACCGACTCTGTTAGCTTCAAACTTTTCTTCTTCAGCTTTATAAACTTGAAAAGAGTTAAGGCCTTGCTCTGGATTAGGCTTTGACTTAAGGGAATGCTGTGGCTGGTTCGGTCTTCTGTCCAGACCACTAAAACTTTTTCCATATCAGCAATAAGACTGTCTTCTTTTTTATCACTTGCATGTTCACTGAAGTAGTACTTTTAATGTCCTTTAAGAACTTTTCCTTTGCATACACAACGTGGCTAACTGTTTGGTGCAAAAGGCATAGCTTTCAGTTTATTTCAGCTTTTGGCATGCCCTCCTTGCTAAGCTTAATTGTTTTAGCTTTTGAGTTGAAGTGAGATACATGGGACTCTTCCTTTCACCTAACACTTAAAGGTCTAATTTCAATATTGTGTCTCAGGAATAGGGAGGCTGGAAGTGAGAGAAAGAGACAGGGGAATGGCTCATCAGTGGAGCAGCCAGAACACGTGCAACATTTATCAATTCAGTTCATCTATATGGGCACGATTTGTGGTGCCCAAAACTATTATAATAATAATACCAAAGATCATTGATTACAGATAACCTTAACAAATATAATAATAATGAAAAAGGTTGGAATATTGCAAGAATTACCAAAATGTGACACAATGACATTAAATAAGTTGGAAAAATTGCACTCATACACTTGCTCAACACAAAGTTACCACAAACATTCAATGTGTAAAAAAATGCAATATCTGCAAGGTGCGTAAAGTCAAATGTAATAAAATGAGTATGCCTGTGTATGTTTGCATATTTCAAAGTTATGCTTACAAAAATCCTAGAGTATAGCAATTTTTATGGTTAATTTCTGAAAACAAATTTTCATTCTTATTTTCCCTACTAGGCATGATTGTCAGGATTTTTATGTAAACAGAAAATATGAGATGGTTAAGTAAAATTGGAAGGACAATTTTTCTCTTTATTGAAATGATTTTGACCATCAGTTTAAGATAATTATAGCAAATGCATGACACTTTTTAAGAACTAAATTATGTCACAATTTCCAAAATCACTAATCAAATAAGTCACTTAAATTATGACTAGATTATAATAATATATTAAAGTTAACATGACAATAAAGGAGAATGAAAGGTGAAGAATGCTGAATAATGCTTAATTGTCATACCTAAGTGAAGCATGAATGACTTAGGGTCAGCCTGGAGAATAACACGGGAAAAGTGACTGGGTTCAAGAATCAATGATCACACCATTGTTTTTTAATTAATTTTGCAACTTTTATGACTCTAACCTGTGGAATAGTTTTTTAAAAGTATATCATAATTAAAATTTCCACATATTTTTCACCCAGCAGTTAAGTGATTCATTTAGCAGTTAAGTGATTATCCTGTAAGCATAACTTCAATGCCCTTGTCACCTGTCTGGTGTCTCCACTGAACATTTTAACTAAGGAAAACATCTAAAGGATTTATATTTCTGCAGTATAGGTTTATTGTTTATTGACTAGTTGGTGTTGGGTTGTATCTATGAGACGCAACCAATAAATGTGAAACATGAACATTTAGACCTTTTGGATTACATTTAGGTATAAATTAAATTCCCTTTTAGAAATAAAGAGCAATGGGAAATACCATATATTTTAAAGAATGAACCAAGTTGCCACAAAGCACTAAGATATGTTAAGATTTTATGGAATTACATTAGGACTTTGACTAAGATGTCCAAATCTTGTCACCAACTCTGCTAAAGATCTCAGCAGTTTTACAGTGCTGTTCCCCCAAATTTGTCACTGAGGTTCCAAGACTAAAATGAAGCCAATGTACTATGCATTACTGCATTATCTCAACCTGCTCAGAGCAGAAGGAACATTTTAAAACACATTACAAGAGCTCTCCCACTCAGTCTTTCATATTTCACATCTTTTTTTCTTTTTAAATTATATGTCTATCATTAGTGATAAGCTACAGAAAATCTCATGGCAACCTAGAGAGGATCTGAGAAATATTTCACTTTGACTTTAAGTCTATACAATATTTCTTATAATACAAATAGGCATTTTAGTTGATGGTTTTTATTCTTTTTTTGAATATTTATTGTTGTTCTATTACAGTTGTCCCAATTTTTCCCAATTGCTCTCCACTGCCCCACCCACCCCCACTCCCACAGTCGATCCCCATCCTGTTGTCCATGTCTAAGAGTCATTCATACATGTTCCTTGACTAGTCCCTTCCCATTTTTCCTCCCTTCTTCCCCTTCCCCACCCTCTCTGGTCACTGTTAGTTTGTTCCCTGTTTCCATGCCTCTGGTTCTATTTTGCTTGTTTGTTTGTTTTGTTCATTAGATTCCTCTTATAGGTGAGATCATATGGTATTTGTCTTTTACTGCCTGGTTTATTTCACTTAGCATCATACACTCCAGTTCCATCTGTGCTTTCACAAAAGGTAGAAATTCCTTCTTTCTTTCTGCTGCATAGTACTCCATTGTGTAAATGTACTGCACTTTTATTGATCCACTCATCCACTTAGGCTGCTTCCAGCACTTGGCTGTTGTAAATAGTGCTGCTATCAACATAGGGGTCCATGGGCTTTTTTGAAGTGGGGTTTCAGGATTCTTAGGGTATAATCCCAGCAGTGGAAACATCAATTTACAAAGCTTCTGCACAAGTAAAGAACATCAGCAAGATGAAAAGGAAACCAACCCTATGGGAAAATATATTTGTCAATGATACCTTGGACAAAGGTTTGATCTCCATTATATATAAAGAACTCATATAACTTAACATCAGGAAGACAAACAATTCAGTTAAAAAATGGGCAAAGGACCTGAATAAATACTTCTCCAAGGAGAACATACAGAGGGCCATAGACATATGAAAGGAGGCTCAACATCACTAGCCATCAGAGAGATGCAAATAAAAACCACAATGAGAAACCACCTCATACCAGTCAGAATGGCCATCATAAAAAATCAACAGACAACAAGTGCTGCTGAGGATGTGGAGAAACGGGAACCCTAGTGCACTTGGGAATGCAGACGGGTGCAACCTCTGTGGAAAACAGTATGGTGTTTCCTCAGAAAACTAAAAATGGGACTGCCTTCTGATCCAGCAATTCCACTGCTGGGATGTTTTTATTCTAAATGATAAATAAAGATTGGAATGTCTTTCCATATGTATACTGTTAAGATGGTTGCCACTGTAACTCACAGTCATTTTAGATTAGGCTTCCTATTTGTGTTATCTTTCTGACAGCAGTATTTCCTTCTGCCTTTCTGACAGTGTTATTTCTGGGAAATGAAGCTAATCACTAGTTTTCTTTCCTTGTTGAAAGGATTACTCATATTCCTTCCCCACTCTGTGTGTCCTTGTCTCTGATTACCACAACCTATATCAATTATCCCTGTGCCTCCTTTGAAATTGTGTTTTTTCAGCAAATGTTATCAACTATTCTTTTTTGTGTTCAACTTCATATATTGATGTTTAGTTCTGATTCTACCACTTTTATGAACCATTTTTTTTCTAATTCTTCCTATTCTTTGGAATTGTTCTTGACTCCATGAAAAGAAACATTTATTTAAGACTTTTCTTCTAATGCAATTTGTATTATATTTTAAAATTCATAATGTATCATTATAAACTTAATTTTATTTTATTTTCTTAAGATAGTAATTGTAATTATCTTCATCTTATAATTGAAGAAATCAGGGTTTAGAGAAAATAAGTAATTTGCCCTTGGTTATATTTTTGGAAAATGAAAATATCAGGGCATAGCTGGGTAATAATATTATTTTAATAATAAATTGTTCGCAAATGTACAAATGCCTGTAATATATAAGGCAATATTCTTGGTGCTGGAGATAGGCAGGGAATAAAAATATACTACTTTCATAGAGCTCACTTTCCATGATTGGGCATTTTGACTCATTCTTTTTTTTTCACGATAAATACAAAACCAAGATGACATTATTTTCATAATCAATGGAGCTCCTTTTATTTATTTATTTAAGTTAAGGGTTGATCATACAATATGACCTTCAAACTGATGGTTGCCAGAGGGGAGTGGGGTTGGGGACTGGGTAAAAAAAGTGAAGAGATTAAGAAGTACAAATTGGTAGTCACAACATAGTCATGGGGTGTAAAGTACAACACAGGGAATAAGTCAATAATATTGTCATAACTATTTACGGTGCCAGGTAGACACTTGAAAAAAAATATTAGTGAAACCACTTTGTAAAGTATATGATTGTCTAACCACTATGATGTACACCTAAAACTAATACAAAATAATACTGAATGCAAACTGTAATTAAAAAAATAAAATTATAAAGAAGTTCTGGCTGACACCTAAATTTGTTTTTACTTTGCTCGTTTTAAAGCAGAATTTCATCATCTATAGATAGCAGACCAATCCTACCTGACACTTGTTTTTGTAAATAAAGTTTTATTGGTAAATAGCCAAAAAATTCTCATATAAAACTGTAAAGGAGCTTGTAATTTTTCCCATTTGACTGATAGTGTGCATTTTTGGAACAGCTGGTTGAGTTGAGGGGTGCTGTGTCAACCATTCAATGGAGCCAGGCTAAATGATCTGAATACAGAATGACTTCCAGGTCTTGGCTAACCATTGAACCTCAGGGGCTGGCCAGCTAACAGAGCTTGCCAAGAAATCACTACTTAGGTGTCGTTGGAGAGTTTGTACTGCTTAATCTGACATTAATATGATTGTTTGATAAATCTGTCTTTTTCTAATCCCCAACACAGAGCAAGAATTTTTTTGATATTTTTCATATATCTCCCTGAATTTATTATTAGTATTGACACTATTATAGATCTGTTACAGATATCCTCATTTCCCCACCCATTTGCCCAGTCCCTGCCCCCTTCCCTGTAGTTACAGAGCAAGAATTATAATATCTATGTCATTTTAATACATTCCACAAAACAGCAAGTCATGTATTCTATGAGTTAACTCTTCCATGTCCAGTAATCATTTACCTCGAAAACAACTTGGTGATCCCAAATATGCTGTTGAGTTCTTTTGCCCTAAACTCTTCTCTAAGAATTCTTAAGAGGCAAAGTTTCCCAGTAATATTCTACAATAACAAAGGTTTATTACCTTTATTCATATGGAAAATAGCTTAGAAGGAAATTGTCATGAAGATTCAAACTCTGGGATAATATTCATAGTGCATACAAGTATTATAATTACTCAAAATTTTAGTGTATTCTTAAATTTTAAAAATTAAAAATATACTATATATTGGGGAAAGTAAGTCTATGGGGGGTATAAGAAATAATATGGAGAACCCAAATTTGATGACAGTTGGCTACTGTTCAAAATTTGAACAAACTGATAGAAACATTATATAAAGTATATAAGGTTATTGGGAGCTTTAATTTTGTTGGATTCATGGAATATTCTGACGTAATCTCTGAAATTAAGAACATTTTAATATTGATATTAGGATATCTAGAGCCCTTTTAAAAGTAAACAAACAAATAAACAAACACTGCCTCTTACGTTTGGCTCATGCAAATAACAAAGGATGCCTTCCTTTCAGGTAAATTTTGGCAATAGGGAAAAGGCTGCAGTTCTATATAGGTCCAGCAGGGGTCAATATATTCTCATCATTACATACCGAATGCTCAGAGCAAGCAGCAAAAGTGTTGATCCTAATTGGAGCAGACACAAGGATCTTCTATAATCCTCTGACATCCTTTTCAAATAATAATTCTTGGGTTGGTCGTGGGCTGGTTACTGCAATGCCCGTGCAGGCTTTCCTACAATGCAGCCTAACCATTGTCAATTATTTTTGATGTATGCTAGCTTAACTGAAGTCTCCTTCTTACTGGCTTTCCCAACCCACAGAAGGGTATTGCGCCTCCTAATTATTGAGATGCAGTGCCCAGGATGGTCAGGACAAGCGTGTTATTTTGTCTTCATGTGCTCTCTAAAACCCATTTCCTTCTTTTTCAGCCACCCTGTGCTCTTCCTACTCAGCACAAAGAGCAGGCATATACCTTCAGTCAAAAATCTTCAGAATATTTTACTTATAACCATAATTACCATAATCATTTGTTTTTAATTCATTAAATGCCAGCACTTGGAGGCAACTAGAGATAGAATAATGAGCATATACAATTATGGTTGCATGTATACAGCTCCAAATAGGTTATAAATAAGACTAAATCTTCCCTCATCCCACTCACTTTCTAATAATTTGTTCAGGGTCTCTGTCAGTGTCATTCAGGGAACACATTGTCATCTTTCATGTGCATTTTTTAAAGAACGTTGGTTGCCTGAGTTTCAGACTGCCACATAGACACTTAAGTTCTCTGAGCCAAAGAACAAAAAGAAAAACACAAGTTCCTGCCCCCATTCGTAAGCTCATTTCTTCCTCTCGTTGGCCCTGACTTCAGTCCTTTCTGTTGAGCAGGAGAGTGAATTGTCTCCATGTAGAGACATTTTCAGAAATCCAGTTCTGGAGAGCTGAGGAATGTTGCAGCAGGAATGTGTTACCGGGACACTTAGAAGGCGGTTAAATGCTTGAGTGCTACTACTGCCTACATTGGAGAGCAGAGAGGAACACACGAGTGCTGAAAATGAAGTCAGAGTTAGTTAAGCCAAAGCAGGGGGACTGGCTGTGGTCTCAGTTCATGGAGGCTGGGATCCTCTTCCACGTATGAATCAGAGCTTGGCAGGTGCCTAAGATTAAATACTTCCCCACAGCCTGAAGCTTCACTATCAGATAGCAAGGGATATATTTATTCATATATGTAGGCACCTTTTAAGTATTCTCTCTAAAAGTGTTTGGAGATTTCTTTTACTTTCCAAGATTTCCAGTACCCTTTAATGCATCAATAATAAAAACAAAGCCAGTTATTTCATTATTTTTGGTAAATCTTTCTTTTAAGTTGGCATATTTAAGCAAAATAGGTGATAAAATTGTTTGATGAGCCTACTCTTCATCTCTCATTTTAATCCCATATTTATTTAGAAAACAAAACTTACCTTCTTCAAACCCAGGAGACGGTATGAAGCATAAATGCTGTAAGTTGATGAAGAGAATAGCGGCGGTTTCAGCTTGGGTCTGACAGCAGCTGACAGATGATTCTCATGTCTCTGAAGGGTAGTCAGGAGAAGCTGGGAAGAATTTTGACTCATCCTTGGCTGTTGCAGCGGACAGATTCCTTTTTCTTTTCTTTCTTTCTTTTTTTTTTTGTGTTAAAGGTCAAGGTTAACATGAATAGGAGACTGGTTTAGATGGAAAGTAACGCATTTCTCAAAAGAAATACATATATATGTATATGTATTCAAATAATGTTTATTGAGTACCTATTAATACCAGACACTAATTTAAGTATTGGGATTATGTTGATGAATAAGATAGGCAAAGGCTGTGTTCTCATGGATCTTGCTTTCTTGTTAAAATATGCATACTTTAGAAGTATATATGTTCTAAAAAACTCAGTATACTTTTATTTTATCACTTCATACATTTGCTTCTTCGTATTTAAAATGTAAGCTGAAACACTCTTTGTATTCTTTGAAGGTGAAAAATAAGTGTATAACTACAAGGTGAACTACAGAATTCAGTGGCTATAGAATTCCTTCAAACCCTAAATTGGGAACAGAGTAAATGTAAAATGGTTTACAAATAATTAGCCAATTAGGATGCTTTTTAGTTAGTGCATTCATTCATAAAAGTGAGCAAAATGCATCTGGAGCAGCTGACACCAGAGTTCAAGGTTGCCCATCTCCCCTGCGGGAGGTTGTGACAACTATACATGAGCATTTCTTGTTCGCACAGCATGGCTTCAGGAAAACCAAATGGTCTCTGCCCTCCAAATGCTGATCTCATGAATTGGGATAAGTAAGAGGAGACGGTTTTCAATTTATGTTTTAAAACTTGCAAGGACTTTTAACTCCCTCCATAGAATTTACCATTAGGCACTGAAGCAACCTTGAGAAAGGATAAATAGGTGTCTGTTTCACTTATTTATTCAAATATAGCTTTATGCTCAAAGAATGCCCCCTTACATCTAGTGATTTGAAAAAATAAGCCATAATTTTGAAAACACAATTAAAACCCATCATTTGAAGCTATACTATATTTTTGCTTATTATTAGGATGGTATATGTTTCAAATTGTCTGGGAAGCAGTGCCTTGGCATCTACTCTAGCCTCTATGTAATGGGCTTGCAGCTCTTCACAAGCTCTGGCTGGAGCCTTTAGTATCCACTCATGCTGACAAAAAAGCTCCAGGACCAAACACGAGACCTAGTGCCTTCCCTTCCCCATTGCCTTGCTTCTGACATTCATCGCTCTTCACTTTCCCCTCCAACATATGTGATGGCCAATGTCTTCTTGTCCTCATTTACCTTGAATTAATGAATAAAAATAAACATCGGGTCTTGCAGTCTTGCTGACTTCCTGGGTACAAGAAATACCCCCAAATTTCTAAAGCAAAAGTTGAAATTTTCTTTTAAAAGGTGTTGAATAATCCAAATACTCTCTTGCTTTTGAGAATTCTCAACTCTTAAGAGGCTACTATTTTCCTAAAGCAGATTTTCTGTTCCAGACTTACTTATAATAATCATGTTAGGTACTACATTCTTCACAATAAATAGAGAGCACACCACTAAAGAAAAAATGTTATTACTTCTCTTGAGAGTCTTCTCTCTCTCTCCTCAAGTTGCCTCGATGTTTGGGTATTTATTATATGTAAGTATTTTTCTGTCTCTTACATGATTGTGATTTTTTTTTTTTTGTTACTGCAAGGGTATTAAAAACTATAAATAGATCATAAAATAAGACAGTTGTGTATGTTAGAGTCTTTCAGAACCTGCCCAGGCTGTTGTTTTTTCCCTCAGGATGCTCATATAGATGGTTAAGGAAATAATTATTGCAGAAAATTATCATGGAAGACAACATTTAAGATTTTTTGTTTAGTCATCAGCTTGGAATAGATGTTTTTTGTTTTTCCTTGTGAGAAAACTTCTTTTTATCATAGTGAATTATTTTCTTTTCCACTCAGTGTGAGTTAAAAATGTCATATGAATTTTGGGTACCCTATTAAAGTCCATTAACCTGAAGCCTTGGGAAGTAACTCAAAAGTTTAGGTTATATCCTAAAAATTCAGTATCTACAAGGTCAAATTCCTCTCATATTAAATTCCTCTTTTGATTATGAAGAAAAAAATTATATTGATTCTTAATACCAGGTGACTTGTTTCCTTTTTTTCGTCATTTGCTAGGAAACTCACCCAAATTTGGGAACTCCCTGTAGCAATTACATGTATTGTTAAGAATGCATTTTGTGTCTTAACTTCAGTAACTCTATCTTACTTTTTAACTTTTTCCCTTTCTGACTATTTTTTCCTGTTGAATTGTGTATGTTTGCATAAGTCATCTCACATAATTTTGGAAGCAAGTTAGATAATAAATAAGTAAATAAAATTATAGCTTACATTTGATGGTTGCTCATCATGTGTTACACCCTCAGCTAAGCATTTTACATACACTGTCCCACATGATGTTCAAAACAACCCATGAAATGCTAGTTATCAGGTAGGAATGCATTCAGCTGCAAATAACCAGACACTAGATGAATAGCGGCCGAAATAAAGAGGGGAGTATTTATCTTAACAAGGAGTCTAAAGAAAGCCGCTGCTGGCATTGGTTTAAGAATGCACGGGTGTGAGAACTGGAGTCCCTGTGACTCCCTTGTTTTTCCCTCATAGACTTAAAATGGCTACAATAGCTCTTAGGATTATGCCTGTATGTAATCAAGCAATGAGATGGGAGGGCCAGACCAGACATGTTTGACACTTTCATGAGGAAGCAGTTTCTCCTGAAACCCTCAGTCAACTTCTTCTCACCCTCCTAGATATATAAGAACTGGATGCTGGCAAAAGGTAAGGTGATGGAGATGGAAATAATAAATTTAAAAATATTTAACATCTGTTTCTGCACAGACACTGATAAATTAGGATGGAAACTCTCTGTAAATAATTGGCAGGACCTTACCAGTGAGTATTTACAAAACATTACCCTTTAGTGCAGAGTTAACCTACATATAAGTAGGTAATTTACTATTTCTATTAGCCCTGGCTGGTTTAGCTCAGTGGATTGAGCGTCGGCCTGCGAGCTAAGTGTCGCTGGTTCGATCTTCCAGTCAGGGTACATCAGAGAAGGAAAACTCTGACTCCAAAAAACCTCCGCTGCCTTGCGGCATACCTCTTCAGGGGAAAGGCTAAGGGAGTAAACCCCGACAGAAAATCCGGAGCCGGAGTCCCTAAGGCGGTTTGACGTTGTAGTCAACACCGGCAACTCCTGCGGCGCACCTGAACCCAAGCTGTATCGACTCCGTCTTTCCCTTGGACCCTTCAGCTGCGAAGAGAGGGGGGATCTGCTGCATGGGCAACAGCAGACCCTCCATATTACCCTGCCCAGGCTCTGTAGCTTCAGCGTCATCACAAGATGTCGATTCAACACGGGAGGAGACAGATACCATGTCACTCCCGAGTCGGACTGCACAGCCATTCTCGGCGGTGCAGATAGACTCTTAAGAAGCTACACCATCGTCTCTCGAGACGGACGGCTGCCGACGACTATTTCTATGTTATAAATAAAGAAACTAAGATTAAAAAAATATTTTTTGCATTTAAAAATTTTATTTTTCAACTAAAGTTTACATTTAATTATTTTGTGTTAGTTTTAGGTGTATAGGACAGTGGTCAGACAATCATACACTTCACAATGTGTTCCTTTCCTCCAATATTTTTTACCCACCTGGCACCTTACATAGTAATTATAATATCACTGGGTGTATTTCCTATGCTGTACTTTACATCCCTATTGACTATTTTGTAACTATCAATTTGTACTCCTCAATCTCTTCAACTTTTTTCACCTAGTGCCCCAACCTCCCTCCACTTAGGAAATCATTGGTCTGTTCTCTGTATAAGACTTAGAAAAAATTAACAGCCCAAGTCATAGAGTGAGTCAATGGTGGGACCTAGATTTTAATCTAGGGTGATTGTATTGGCAGTTTTTAGTTTTAACCAATATGCTATACTCTGTATCCCTAAATAAATATATTTAAAGTGGTACACATGCATGCATGCCAATATTATTGTGATACTAAAAAAATTGGGCTTCTAGGATAAACTCTGGTCTTGCTTGTTGCCCACTGAATTAAGCATACACAATAGTCCCAAAATGCATTAAAGGATTTCAGCTTCTGGTAATAGCAGAGTAGCTTGTATTAATTAAACTAGCCCTCCAATAGATAATAATAATAAACTCTTGACAAAAAACTTACAATAAACAATAACAACAAATATGTGAAGGCCAAAACCAGAGGAAAGTCAGATCATAAAGATAGGATGCTGCATTGGCGGTTATTTCATCTTATATAGCAATTGGTCTGAGATTACTTTCTAGACTGTAGGGTATTAAAAAAATAATAACAACAACAACACCCCCCCCAAAAAAGCAGCAGAAAAACTAGAACTTAAGCAATAAACCACAGTGTTAATGGCTTGAGCAGTCAGACAGTAGAATCAGGGCTGTGAGGACAGGTAAAAAGTGAGAAGGAATTTCTAGAAAGAAGCCACATAAAGGAAAGTTTCTAAATCTACAAAGAACTCCACTCCAATTCTTGCCTAACTCTCAGCTGCACATGAGGAGAAGGGATGAGGGCGTTTTAAAGAGCCTGCCAAGAAAGAATAGATTGAAGGCCGATAAAACTAAGCAAAGACTTTAGCTGCTGCTCACTAGAGTGGAGGCATGTTTTAAATTTGAGTCCAACCAAGTTAAGTACTTCCTAGAGCCAAAAATAAATATGTTTCAGAGGAAGATACTAGAATCTATAGACTCTGCAATGGAATACTAAAAAGACTTATTAGACATGTGAAGAAACAGCAAAATGTAACCCCTGGCAATGAGATAAAGGAGTTCATAGAAATCAACCCCAAGATGACACAAATGACAAAATAAGCAGACAAAAACTTTAATAAGGCAATTAATAATATGTTCAAAAATTTTTTTTAATTTAAAAATATGGACAGATGGGAAAACTCAGCCAATAAATGAAAACTATAGTTGACTGTTGAACAGCATGGTTTTGAACTTCACAAGACCAATTATGTGCATAATTTTTCTTATTTTAAGTTTTTTATGTTTTATTTATTTTTTCCTTTTAATGATTTTTATTTTTATAATAAGTTGACATACATTATTATAATAGTTTCAGGTGTATACCCCAGTGATTAGACATTACATAATAAGTGATAATTCCAATAAATCTCACATCCAATCTGACACTATACATAGTTATTAGACTGTTATTGACTATATTCTCTATGCTGTACTTTACATTCCCATGACTGTTCTATGAAAATCCATCTGTACTTTTTAATCCTTTCACCTTTTTTGTCCATACTCCAAAACCCCGTCCCATATGGCAACCATCAATACATTCTCTGTATCTATAAGTCTGTTTCTGTTCTACTTGTTCATTTACTTTGGTCTCTTTTTTTAGATTCAATTGTTGATATTTATGCATTTATTGCCATTTTATTGTTCATATTTTGATCTTATTTTTTCAAGAATACTCTTTATATTTCATATAAGTTGGTCAGGTGCTGATGAACTTCCTTAGCTTTTTCTTGTCTGGGAAGCTCTTTATCTATCCTTTGATTCTAAATGATAGTTTTGATGGGTAGTGTGTTTTTGGCTATAAGTCCTTGCTTTTCATCACTTTGAATACTTCTTGCCAGTCCCTTCTTGCCTGCAAAGTTTATTTTGAGAAATCAGTTGACAGTCTTATGGGAGATCCCTTGTAGGTAACTAACTGCTTTTCTCTTGTTGCTTTTAAGATTCTCTCTTTGTCTTTAACCTTTGGCATTTTAATCATGATGTGTCTTGGTGTGGGCCTCTTTGGGTTCATCTTTTTTTGGGACTCTCTGTGCTTCCTGGACTTGTACATCTATTTCTTTTACCAAGTTAGGGACCAACTATATGCATTGATCTATAACATTTTATGTAGAGGACTTGAGCATCTGCAGATTTTGATATCTGCAGGGGTCCCAGAACCAATCCTTTGTGGGTCCCAAGGGACAACTAATGTAAAGTCTCTGGAGAGTCAAAAGATATATGTGGCACTTCAACTGCACTGGGGGTCAAACCCCTAACACTTGTGTTGTTCAAGGGACAACTGTATAAATAAAAATGAAATGGACATTCTCAAAACAAAATATTCAATGCCTAAAATAAAATCTTGAACAAAGAGGTTATGAACATATGGGAAATATCAGAAGGGTTCAGCAAAGTATAAAGTAGATTTAAAAATTGTACAATCTGAGGAACTCAGAAAAACATTGAAAATTATGAACAGAGACTTAATCATTTATGGGGCAATAGAAAATATTCTAATATTTGTGCAACTGGAGTCTTAGAAATCGAGGAAAGGGAGGGAGAGAAGAAGGGAGCTAGGAGTATAGGAAGATAGAGAGCAAAGGAATGTATATATGGAGGGGGTGAGGAAATGAGAAAGAAAGAATATGGGCCAGAAATATTCAAAAAATTAATGAGTAAAATAATTTCAAATTTGGAAGAAAATATAATCCTACAAAGTCAAAAAGTTCAGCAAACCCTAAAGTACATGAAAGTCAAAATTCTACAAAGCTGAACTGATAAAAACTAAAACTAAAGATAAAAAGAGAAAATCTAAGCAACCAGAGAAAAATGACACCTTCCATATACAGATTGGTGACATGAAGGATGGCTAACTTCTTATCAGAAACTATAAAATTAAAGATAATGGAGAAACATGTTTAAAATACTAAAAGAAAAGATATAAAAAGAATGAATTTCCTATTTAGAGAAAGTGTTTTTAACAAATCATAGTGAAACAAATAAATGGTCAAGTAAGTGAAAATTGGAGGAATTCATCCTGTCCTATGATAAATGCTAAAGAAAAAAATTTTGGTATTCTTTTTAATTTTATTTATTTTTGCTTGTGAAAGAAATCACAATACACTTTGTAGAATGTCCATCAGTTGGGATTTGTCTGATATGTACATATAAATATAAGTACAGGTTAGTGTGCACACAAATATTTTGTTGCTTTGACAGCTGAGAGGTTCTAGAACCAATGATAACCTTGTAGGAACGAGCACATCTAACACAAAGATTGTGGTTTCTAACACCATTTTGGAAAAAAAAAATAACCCAAGACTCTTTTTAGAAATAGCAGGTTCTAGGACTGGAGCAAGGAATGTAGAAGATGACCTTGAAGAATCTTGTAGTGCCAGGAAACAAGAAAATGTTCAAAAGCAGGTCTAAGTAATGATGAAGGTATGTTACAGGGAAGTAGGAGCCAACTAAAAGAGCTTTCAGTGGTCAAAGCTGGAATAATTTGAACAAGAAAATATAGTAATATTGGGTTATAATTCAAAATATAAAATAAATATTCATAGGTCCATACTAATATAAATAAATAGAACATATAGAAAATTCTCTGTGATGAAAGTTACTATCAACAGTGATAAATCATGTTGATAATATGTACCCATAAAATTATTCTGTAATTTTGAAATTATGACAAAATAAAGTCACAAAATAAGACCTATGGAGAATTTGATCTTTATGTGTGTGGTACTCAAAACTTGGTCCATAAACCAGCAGTATTATCATCACCTGTGAGCTTCTTAGAAATATTGAATCTCATGTCCACCTCTGATCTACTCTATCATATTTGCATTATAACACCATGTCAAGGTGATTTTTAACACACATTAAATACTAAGCAGCCTGCTCTTTAGGACTTTATTTGTGTGAAAGTATTTAGCACCATCTGCAGGTGTTGTAGAGATTCAGGGAGGTTGGTGATTTGTCCTTATTTATCATCAGGCTGGCTTTATACATGTGCCAGGCCCATTCTCATTTTCCTCCTTCACCCATGTTACTCTCCTGTGCATTGTACAGTGATACATTCAATAATATCTGCTTAATGCATCTTTTGCCTTTATTTTACCTATTCTCATTTGAGCCTCACTTTGATTTTCACCTCATTCATGAAGACGTTCTTAAACTCCTCGAACATTTTCAACCACTATAATACTGTTAGTCTTAAAATATATTTTATCTTTTAGTTCTTATTAGATGCTATTTTTTTTTTGTTTGTTTATGAGTTCCAAACAAATTGTATGCTTCTACTGTTACAGACCAAGGATATATAACAGCTAAATATAATGTGAAATCTTAGATAGGATCATGTAACAAAGAATGATCGTTAGTGGAAAATTTGCTAAAATTTGAGTAAGGTCTGTGGTTTAAGAGATAATATTGGACCAATGTTCATTTTGTATTCTTGGTGATTATAGTATAATCATGTAAAATGTTAACATCATGGGATGCATAGTGAGAGATTAAGAAAACATATTTTTGCAACTTTTCTGCATCTAAAATAAGTTCAAAATAAAAAGTTAAAAATATTAAACTAACCTGGCTGCTGTGGCTCAGTGGATTGAGCGTCGGCCTGAGAGCCAAGTGTCGCTGGTTCGATTCCCAGTCAGGGCACATGACTAGGTTGCACGTCAGGTCCCCAGTTGGAGGCACGAGTGAGAGGCAACCACACAGTGAAAAAAAATAAAATTAAACTAAAAAGAGAAAAATACATTGCAGAAGTCTGGAAAGCTTTCCAAGATATATTCTTAAATTGGAGAAAGGATAGTTCACAAATTATGTATGTGTGTGTAAATATGTGTGTTTCTGAATGTATATAATATCTTTGAGAGAACACAATAAAAACTGTCAATACTTGTAAACTCTATAAAAACTTTGGGAAACAGAAAGTGAGAATTAAATTTTATTATATATTCTTTTTCTTTGTTATCATATGTATATGTTACTCATACAAAAAACAAAATAAAAAAATCTAAAGGGCATTATATTGCTGAAGTAAGTGCAACGATTTTCAGGATTAATATAAAATGTGTAGATTATCATTTAAACATGTAATTACATAGTTATCAATACTTTATCTTATTGATGAGAGAAATTTATATGTGTTAATATCAAAAGTTTACTTAAGTTAATTTGTCTCATGTCACTTTAATTTTTTAAACACTTTTTCACTAGCAAGTGAAATAGTTGTCTTCAGTAGGCTGTAGGTCTTGGACTCCACTCCAATGGATTATAATTTTTAAAAAGTGCTTGAAAACCACTGCTGTAAGACTACATTTCTCAATAATTATTTTTTTTTCACATCTGTTCTCATGCCTAGGATGTCTTTCTGATTTTTCCATTAACTGGCTCTCTCCCCATCTTTAAAAATGCACTTTAGATGTTATTTTCTCCAGATAGATTTTTCTGGTTCCTAACCCCCATATTTGGGCTTGATACCTATCCCAAATTCATCCATTATGCACTAGCTGTGTGCTTATCTCTGATAGCATCTTTGTTTTATTATAATTATTTATTTTTTTAGTATTCTTCTTAAATAATATGCTATTTAAGGGAAGAGACTAAGTATTCTCTTTCTACTATTTGTACACCAGAGAATGATAAACATATGTATATTTATTTAAAATAATTCTAAAATCTGAATATAAGAATCTCATGCATCTTACAATGAGCAGATCCACACAGGATTAAATCATCTATATGAAAACAGAGTGAGATAACAGGATTTAAAGTCTGAAAATCATTACACTAAATTTAAAGGAAAAAATCAGTAGCAACACTTGAAGAGACAAACTTCTAGAGACTACATTTTTCCCCCTTCTCTCCATTTCTTTTTTGAATTGGAATATAATTGACATATAACACTATATTTGTCTCATATATATAATATCACAATTCAGTATGTGTATAGATCATGAAATAATCACCACAATAAGTCCAGTTAACATTCATCACCATATATTTTTACAAATTTTCTTTCTTTTGTGAGGGGACCTTTTATGATCTTAGCAATTTTCAAACATATAAATACAGTATTATTAACTGTGGCTGCCACACTGTGCATTACATCCTTAAGACTTGTTTTATAACTGTTAGTTTGTACCTCTTGACCATTTCACCCATTTTGCTCATCGCACTCCAACCTGCCTCTGACAACCACCAATATGTTCTCTATAAGCTTTTTTAAAAAAATTACACATAAAAGTGTGATTAAATGGTATTTGTCTTACTCTGACTTATTTTAGTTAGCATAGTACCCTCAAGTTTTATCCATTTTCTTGCAAATGACAGGATGTCCTTTTTATATGGCTGAATTATATTTCATTATATATTTATCTAATAAAATATAATATATAATGGATTATATTATCTAATATAATAAATATTGCATCTTCTTTCTTCATTTGTCCACAATGTACACATAGGTTGTTTTCATGTCTTGGCTACTTTAAATAATGCTGCAATAAACATGAGAGTGTACAGATCTTTTCAAATTAGTGTACTTACTTCTTTTGCACACAAACCTCGAAGTGGAATTTCTGGATCATGTGGTAATTCTGTTTCTATTTTTTGAGGACTCACCATATTGTTTTTTATATTGGCTGCACCAGTTTGCATTCACCAACAGTACTCAGGGCTTCCTTTTCTCCACATTCTCACCAATATTTGTTATTTCTTACCTCTTGGTTAATAGCCATTCTAACAGGTGTGATGTGATATCTCCTTGTGGGTCTACTTTTCCATACCCATGAGGAAAAGAGAGTAAGTTACTATTTAACGTGGGATCTCTTGACTCCAAAAAGACAGATTCAGTCAGTAGAGGGGGAGAATAATCTCACTTGACTTCGGGTGTTCAAGGCAATGTGTATGAATCCAACATAGGTACGTCTTGGCCCAGGTCTTCCATCTTGGGCTTGACACTTTTATAAAAACACAGCTCTTACAAACATTCACTATGGCCCTAGAAAAGAGACAGAACCTCACAACAATTCCAAAACCTTACACATCTAGGTCAGTTCTGAATCCACTGTAGCTCTGAAATCCTAGTAGAAGAAATTCCTAGCTATCCTTCCTACGGCTTTGCCTACAACATGATTCAATGTCTTCCCCCATTTTTTCTTGCTCATTGTATTTGTCTCTGCTCCCTGTTTCCAGAAGCTCCTTCTACTGAGTGTATATTGAAAACAAACAGAAAACAACAAAAGCATTATTGTAACTTCTCCTAATTATATGATTTACTAAAACTCTGGCTTTTAGGATCCCTTATGGCCTCCACTCAGAGTTTCTCTTTATATATATTTTTCTCAACATTTCATCCTATATTCATTTCCCAGTGTGACTGTCCCTGCTCATTTAGTGTTTTGTGTGTGTGTGTGTGTGTGTGTGTGTGTGTGTGAGAGAGAGAGAGAGAGAGAGAGAGAGAGAGAGAGAGAGATACTGATTTCTATCTGTGTTTTGAAATACTAGCTTCCTTTGGATAGGTTAGGAATCTATACTTGATGGACTCAGGTATGACTAGAGGTGGGGGTTGAAAGGTTGGATGGGGCTCCTTTGGTTTAAAATATGCCCTCTTAAAAGTGAACATCAGAACTCTTGAAAAAAATCAACATTAGAAAATATAATGGACAAAATTAATATTGTAGTTCTTCATAAATTGTTGGTCTGTCAAACAAAACCAAAATATAGATTGGAAATAAGACCAAAATATAACATTAATTCAAAGAAAGTCATTTATATAGATGTTGTTCTTATTTATTCATATACATAGTAAAAAATGCCCTGGCTGGTTTAGCTCAGTGGATTGAGCGTCGGCCTGCGAGCTAAGTGTCGCTGGTTCGATCTTCCAGTCAGGGTACATCAGAGAAGGAAAACTCTGACTCCAAAAAACCTCCGCTGCCTTGCGGCATACCTCTTCAGGGGAAAGGCTAAGGGAGTAAACCCCGACAGAAAATCCGGAGCCGGAGTCCCTAAGGCGGTTTGACGTTGTAGTCAACACCGGCAACTCCTGCGGCGCACCTGAACCCAAGCTGTATTGACTCCGTCTTTCCCTTGGACCCTTCAGCTGCGAAGAGAGGCGGGGTCTGCTGCATGGGCAACAGCAGACCCTCCATATCACCCTGCCCAGGCTCTGTAGCTTCAGCGTCATCGCAAGATGTCGATTCAACACGGGAGGAGACAGATACTACCATGTCACTCCCGAGTCGGACTGCACAGCCATTCTCGGCGGTGCAGATAGACTCTTAAGAAGCTACACCATCGTCTCTCGAGATGGACGGCTGCCGACGACGACATAGTAAAATGAAAATTCTGAGGATCAAGAACTGCTTTGGATATGTTAAGTTTAATACCTTATATACTATGGACATTCCATCAATATTAAACAAGTGTGATAACAGCTGGAGGTATTTCGCAAAATGTATTAAAATTTTTTTTCTAGTTGGTATTTATAAAGATTTGCTCTGCTGAGAATAATTGTTGGAATGAATGTTCCATATAATATTTAAACATCTGGGCCTCATTTCTCTGTGTGGCTTATTTCACTTAGCATAATGTTCTCCAGATCTGTCCATGCTGTCACAAAGGGTAAAATTTTTCTTTTTTATGGCCAAGTAGTATTTCATTGTGTAAATATCCCATTGTTGTTTTATCCACCCATCTAGTGATGGACAGTTGGGTTGCCTCCATATCTTGGCAATTATAAATAATGCTGCAAATACAATATGATTTCACTAATATGTGGAATCTAATGAACAAACTGAGATATGAAGCAAAATAGAAAGAAACTCAGAGAGAATGACAGCTATTGGCAGGGGGAGGGTTAGGGGGTGGAGGGGCTGAGCAGAAAGGAAAAAGGACTCATAGACATGGACAACAGTGTGGTGATTGCAGGGTGGGGTGTTATAAGGACGTTGAATGATAATGGAAAAATACAATAAAAATAAAAATCTATATAGACAAAAGGAAAAATAAATAAAGTACATTTATTTCTCTTCATTTTTATGTCTAACCTTGTTCAACCCAGCAATTGCTTTCATTAAAATGCTGAATTTTTTTTAATGTGTCCTTAACTTTGTGTTTTATCTCTTTCCTCTCTAAAACCAAAATTATTTTTCTAAAATATGAGCCTGGGCATTACTTTTGCCTGCTTGCTTCTTTAGCAGAATCTGTCTCTTCTGTCATCTTCACATTACATTCTAGCCTTCCTGAATTTCTTTTGGTTGGCTGACTACACCACATTCTTATTCTTTGATCTAGGCCTTAGGCCTGTTTTCCTTAGAAACATTTTCTTAATTTCTTTGCCAGGCTACTTCTTACCAATCTTTGGCCCTCTGCTTCAAAGTTCAGTAGAGTAGAATTCCTCAGCCTCACGAGGTTAAATATCTCACCTATGAGTTTCTGAAACACTCTGTGCTTCCTCTATCTTGATATCATTCTGAATTATAATTTCATATTCAATTGACATCTGCCTTGTAAGTTATAAACTTCATAAGAACAGAAACTATGTCTACCTTTTTATTACTAATAACCCCAACATCTACAATAAGGTCTAGACCTATTAGGTATCAATGAATTCATGGTAAATGAATGAGTAATTGAAAGTGCCCCAATTTAACCTATTTAATTTGACAAATTGATTAACCTTATCCCATGCTTAATGATTATCAGATGACTTAAGTCTGCCCCTAATCAGCATCCAGAGAACACTTTTTTTTCACACTTGATGAATCTTTTCATGTGGAGGATGCATTCATGTAACAGTTGTGGTCTGTCTCCTTACCCTCACCTGCTTCTTTCTGAGGGGCAGTGTGTGGATCATGTGACATAAATTTTGGGAGAATAAATTGAGTATTCTAGCTCAGTTATTGTTTTTTAAATCTTTTTCTTTTTGGATCCAAACTAGTTTATGGAAAGTGTGCTTCTCCATGTGTTAGATTTGCAGAATGCAGGCTCCCACCTGAGAAGGCCTGCAGTGCCCTAATGCTGCCTGTGCCTGGGACGGTGTCTGTTAAAATCTGGGTTGGTAATTAGGAAGCATGCTTGCCGAAGATAAAAGCTTCGTTATTTCTTATTAGGTTGTTTAGTATTAAAGGAGATGTTTGTAGTAAGTCTTCTGTCTTAGTATGGTCGCGCTGCTATAATAAAATACCACAGACTGGGTGGCTTAAACAACAGAAAGGCATTTCTTATAGTTCTAGAGGCTGGGAAGTGTAAGATCAAGTACCAGCAGAGCCCTCTTCCTGGTTTGCAGGTGGCTTCCTTCTTCACATGGTGGAGAAAGAGGAAGAGCACTTAATACCATCACAGAAGCACCATCCTGATAACCTTATCTAAATCTAGTTATCTTCCCAAAGCCCCACTTCCAAGTACTATCACATAAGGCTTTAACATGAACTCTGGGGACACACACATTTAGTACATAGCACCTTCCATTTGCTTTTCTATCGTTTTTGTTCTTTAACTGCCTTAAAAGAAAAATAAAATGGAGTATACAATTTACTGGGTCTCGTGAAATCCCAGCATTGTCACTGTAGCATTGTCACATTCTAGGCTGTTTCTTCCATTTATTAATTTAGGCAACAAACACGTATCAAGTGTCTACTATATGCCAGGTAATTCCCAGGAAGATTAATTCTTCCACCTGAGCTTTAAAAACTAAAAATAAGCATCAGAGAATTTATGGTTCTACTACCACTGGATTCTAAACATCATGTTAAAGTTGGGTGGATAGTATTTTGAGTTCATATTATTGTAAATGAATTTCAAAGTGTATACAGTTTAACAATATTCTATATGCATTATTCATTTTAGGAGAATAGTTTTTGCATGCTTCTCTTTTCCATTACTCTCTTTATTTATTCTAGGTAAGTAGAATAAATTATTCTCTGAACTCCTAAATATTTCCAACATTGTATCCTTGCCTTTAATTAATTTAATTTGTACTTAAAGAGTTTCTATAACTACATTTAAATAAAAATAGTTTCCATAGTAACAAAATAGATTTTCTAAATTCAGGCAATGATGTAATCAACTAAAATGATTATCGTACCCAAATTCTTGTTTATTTCATCTGCAGTTTTCCTTATTTAAATCTATTATACCACACACAGATTTTCCTTATTTGAATTTAACTTAGAAGTATAGGACATTTTCCAATTACTTCTATTTTAGAAATTCTTGTTAGATTTCACAGTATTATGGAATTCAAATTTCTGCTAGAGTTAAGGTACTGACTGAATAGGCTGGATTATGTGACATATATCTATATGGTGACCTAGTTTTTATAAAATTATGGAATTTTTCTAGCCATGCTGACAGATTGTAGAGTATCACTGTACTCAAACTATTACAGCGGAAGGAATCTCACACACTGAATTAATTGTTAATGTTATTTATATCTATTAACATTACAGTATAAAATAGTTGAGTATCTTGCCCTTGATTTCCTACAGTACACAATCTTATGAGATTTTTTTTGCACGTATATAAATTTTTGAATTAATGAGTTTTCCTTTAAGTAGTAATTGTGAATGTATTTTATATATTTGTATACAATTGACATTGCTCTCTAAAGGGCTCTAATGGTGGAAAACTCAAGATCTTTGCTTTTAAATGTAGATGAGATATTTGCTTAAATAAATCTAACCTTTTAAGTCTATAAACCCTGGACAAAAATTTTTGTAAATGGATGTTCTGTACTAATATTAAAATTTTTTTTTTGCTCATTTTTCCTTACGTACAGTTTTTGTCAGAATCATAAAAATGTGAAGACTAGAAAATCAAGAGCATCTATTTATGGACACATTTGATTTATATCATAGAGGTTAAAAGAAAAAGGGAGGAAGGAATAGAAGCCATTAAATGTGTTAATAGTAATTAAATAATGTCCAAGATGCCCTGTGTACTGCTTGAAGGTTATGAAAGAGTTCAATATAGTCAAGGAATCTGGCTGCTGTGGCTCAGTGGATTGAGTATCAGCCTGCTGGCCAAGTGTCACTGGTTTGATTCCCAGTCAGGGCACATTACTAGGTTGCACGTCAGGTCCCCAGTTGGGGGCATGAGTGAGAGGCAACCACACAGTGATGTTTCTCTCCCTCTTTTTCTCCTTTCCACTCTCTCTAAAAATAAAATAAACAAACAAACAAATAAAAAAAATATATAGTCAGAGACTTCAGAGGGAATCCTTTATGATAAAATTTCAAGCCAGATCCAGTTGCTTTTTCCTCTTTACATTCATAGAAGTTTGATCCTTTTTACAACACATCTTATTATATATTATATCTGTAAATGTCACTTCTTCTAGTCTCTAAGTTCCATAAGGACACTGAGTTCCAAGAAAGTAGTTGTCACATTGGCAACAGTTTCAGAGGCATTGAATAAAGGTGGGAATATTCTGGGTTTGGGAAATTTGGAGATTATTGGTGATATTTGCTAGTATAGATTGAGGGGGTGTGTTTGGGTGTATTCATCAGCATTCACCCAGGTAATGTATGTCATTGGATGTATTCTGTTCATAGAGGGTTTAATCCAGAACTTGGAGCCATTGAAGGAGTAAAGCTCAGGGAAGCTGCCACTGAGGATAAGAAAGATGTTACCCAAAGGTCAGAGAAATTGATCTCAGCCTAAAACATGAAAGAAAGTCTTTTTCAAAAGCTTGCCAGAAGCTATTACATGTCTCAACAACTTGTATAAAGCCCTTGGAAACTATCTCAGTCTGTGAGGGGAAGCAGGTGGGTCTTAAGAGCTTCCCTAAAAGCCACAGTGACACACTCATGTCTCCACATCTCTCTCCAACGTCAGCTGCCTCCAGGGAATAGCAACTTCCGTTTTACCTCAGCCTGATTCTTACCTGAGTTTTTCGCATTAATAAACTTTAACTTAGAAACAGGTAGAGTAAGGGGTTCTGGGAAGAGCATTTCCAGGTTTAGCTAGAAGTGGCAGTGGTGCTGAGTGGACAACAAACAGTACAGGACTGGAATTTGTGTGGGACTGGTTACCAGGCTAAATAAGGGAAGTGGGCACAAAGCAAAGACTTTTATTTTGTTTTTGTTTTTGTTTTTGTTTGTTTGTTTTGTTTGTTTTAAAGAAATTGATTGAGCTAGAATTAAGAGAGAAAATCGGACAAAAATTTAAATATTTTTTTAAAGGGTGGTAATACTTAGATTTTCAGCAGAAAGAAGCAGCTAACGGAGAACTGATTGTGGTGTAATAAAGGGAGGTGATGGTTAATGAAGCAGGTGTCTGAGAGAGATGGGAGAGGTTGAGAGCAAAACAAAATTCGAGAGGTTAAGAAAGACAAGCCTTCCTCTGAAACTAAAAACAGGAGAGCATGGCACAGTATGGATAGGGTTCAGGCGGTGAAACAAGGGAAATTATGGGTAACTGCTACTATTTTCTTTGTGAAGTAAGAAGTAATGATGCCAGCTGAGATGAGGTCTGGTTGAGGTTCATTTTGAGAAGAGTGCATTGGAGGAGTGATGCTGAGGGTAGTGGGACAAGAGTTAGCCAAGAGCAAGGAAAAGATTGTTAATTCCCTGAGAGCTCAGGGGGGGTGCAGAGCCTGAACCTGTGTAGTGGCACCAGTCGTCTTGGCTGCTAGATTTTTTCAACCTGCACTTAACTGTATTTGATAAGTTTATAGGTCTGTTGAGCTCTTCTTTCCTATTATTTCAATGAGTGTACTGTGTTTATGTTGCTCTGGCACTCACATAGACCCAGTGAAAAAACCCTTATTTGTGCCCAGTTTATGGTAGGCATTCAGTGGAATGTGTGTTAAATGGAACTGAACCAAACTGGCTGTTGTAAGAGAAGTTTGACCCAGGTTCAGTGAGTTGTAGAATCTATGATGTGAAAAGATTTAAAACTAGGAAGATGATGGGGAGTATCTGTTACAATGTTCCTGAGGTGATTGACTGAGGAGTCTAGGCTGGGTAGAAAAGAAAATGAGGAAGGAAGGGGGATTATAAAAAGGGATAAAGATGAAAGTAACAAGGAAATAGCAGTTGAGAGAGGGGAGAAAGAAGGGGAAGGATCTAGTTAAGGACATCTATAAATGACCCACGGACATGGACAACAGGGTGGGGACTGACAGTGGGAGCAGGGGTGGGGGGGCAGGGGAGAGCAATGGGGAATATTGGAGCAACTGTAATAGAACAACAGTACAAAGTAACATTTAAAAATTAGAAAAAAGAAAAATATATAAATCAAAATTTAAAAAAATAACACAGATTTAGTGTCAATAGAGAAATAAGAAAACTAAGAAAAAAAACCTAACAAGAATTGTAGTTAAAGTGTGGATTGTTGGAAATATTTTCAGAGGTGTAGTACTCTACATGACAGAAGAAAAGGTTTCAATTATAGCCATGGATTGGGTGATGGCCACTGAAACTTGGAAAATGAAAGAATAAAGAATACGGTACTGGGTACTTGCTCCAGAAGCACATAAATGTGTACTAAAATTGGAGTGGTAAGAATATGGTACTGGACAGGGCCACTATATACAATTCTATACTACACTATTCTACATAATCATTTATATGGATGATGCCCACTGAATGCATGCATTGCTCACCAATAAGGCCACCCATGGTGTTCTGGACTGGGTGTTCTTTACATGGGCTTTGTGTTCACACACAGCCTTGCCAGGTATTGCCATGCCAGCTGGTTCTTCTAGTTATTTAAGTAAGAAGTCAGGTCACTATGCAATTGGAGGCTCTCTGGAGAGAGCAGAAGGACACATGAATTCCATCTAAGACAGGTTTTACAGTGTATAGGAGTGGTACCTTGAGCTACAAGGAACATTTTGATCCACAGAAAAGAATAATTTTTTTTTTATAAATGAAGACACATGAATTCCATCTAAGACAGGTTTTACAGTGTATAGGAGTGGTACCTTGAGCTACAAGGAACATTTTGATCCACAGAAAAGAATAATTTTTTTTTTTAATAAATGAAGAGACCAACAGCAACAAAGACCTAAAAGCAAAAGTGCTCTGATTGTGTAGACTATGCATTTTGCACTTTTTACAGCTCTTTAGTGGATAGACCTTACCATGATACTTACCATGATGGCAGCCATGGCATTATGATGAAAATAAAAATTCTGAGGAGTCTATTGATACTTGAAGGATATATTTAAGTAATGGAAAGCAATTTTTGATGTAGAAAAGAGATCCAGAGCAGGAAGTTATCTACTTTTAAAGGATGAGCACAAGGTGAAAATAAGAGCAAGAAATTCTCTGCTGCTTTTATAAGAAATGAAACTGGCTGGATTAAAAAAAGAAAAGGATTAGTATTCTTTGTTACTAGAGATAATCATTAGTCTTTTCTAAGTATTTTAGCTTCATAACTATAAAAATGGATAAGAACAAAATGGATAGATTGTACAAAGTGGTTTCTTAATTTGCTCCATGAAATTATTCTGATATATTCACAAACAGTGTTTACTTAGAGAACCAATTGTTTCTGCAAACAGTTGTTTTGTATTTATATTATATAGTATTATTCATTAAAATTATAGTGTATAATAAAATTGGCATCATTATTTTGCTTTATGTGGAGACTTTGCTCCAAGTAATCCTGAGAGATTTATGAAAATATTGCAATAATCCCTATAACATCCTTGTATAAGAAGTAAATTTTATTAAAAACTTATGTTGGTAGTAACTCTTGAAACAATAAACTAGTTACCCACATAAAAACAATATTAGTAGAGAAAGAAGGTGGTTGGCAGTCAACATATAGGGTCTTTAAAATTTTTGTCACTCTATTAGTTAGGAGGAGCTGCTGTAGGTAGTAAACCCTGGTAACTCACTGACTGAGCACAGTAGAAATTTATTTTTTGTTTCTCAGAAGTTCAGTTAATTGTGAGGGGTGAGGCGTGATGTACAAGTGAAGAGGGCAATCATATAGGTACAGTAACTTCAGGAATCTTCACCATTTTGAATATATAGATTCCAAAATTGACCTAGACATGGTCAAATAGATTACAGAAGGTGGAATTGAGAGAGAATCATTCAGAAGACTTTTATGGGTCATCCATATTCCATAGGCCAGAGCATAATCATATAATCACACCTGACTGAAGGGAAACCAAGAAATGTCACTGTGCATCAGGAAGAAAGGAAAATGGATTAGATGAACAATTTGTCAGTTTCTGACATAATCTTCAATCAGCAGTTCACATAAAATATGGCCTGAGTTTCTTTAGCAAGTATTTCACATCTTGATATAGATTAAAGTATAGAAAAATTTTCTAGGAAATAGATTTACACAACAGCACATCTATAGCAGCTCAGCAATATCATTCTCAAGCAAAAATTTCTGGTATAATGCAAGTATTTGAGCCAATGAATATAACAATTTCCAGTTTTGATCATATGGTGGACTGAGTTGTCATGGACCCTTTCTCCATCCACTGCCAACACATATAAAGCATGAGAAAAGATACATATATACAAATGATGATTTTTTTGTGTGTGACCTCTTCTTGTCAAATGATGATTTTTAAAACATCTAGCTATAAGTGTAGTAGTCCCTCTTCATATCGCGGTTCACTTATCGCGGCCTCATTATATTGCGGGATTTTAAAAAATATCGCTATATCACGGGATTTTGCGGTACTGTATATGTATGTTGTTAAAGTTGCATAGGTTTAAGAGTGTAAAATAAATGTAAGGTTCCTATTTTGCAAGGATGTCTAGAATGTAATACTCACAATAAGTGAGAGAATACTGTACTCTCAAAGAAAACAGTGAGATTAAGAACAAAATTTAAAATAACACAAATATCAAGTACTCTTGTGTGTGCTTTTTAGGTAGCTTAAATGCTTGACCCTGGATGCCAAGTTCTATATTTATTTATTACATAAAGCCTTCAGAACTAGCTCCACTTAATTTCAGTTGTCCACATTTCCTTTATAGACTTTAGTTTTCCTCTCCCTGAAAAAGAAAACAATAAATAAATGGTAAATGTATATGTTTATACAGGTATGTAATAAATAGCAAATGATCCAACAGACTAGTTTATATAAAACAAGGAATGGCAGTTAAAACTTAACTTATTAAGGTTCTTTTTTTTTCCTACTAGAAAGTGAAAATTTCTGTTAGATTAAGAAAAACTTTGTGCCTTAATAACAACTGTTGTTGTTTTTTAAGTAAAACTTGAGAGTCAGTCTTTACTACTGAGCAATTCTATAATAGTAAAAAAAAAAAATTCAAGAGCACTAACTCATTCACAAGTGGTAGTAATGTCAATAAACCAAGAAAACCTCAGAAAACTAAGAAGTTGATAAATAAGTATTAAATGACCCTAATAAAACATTTTATAATAGTTTTCCCCCAATTTATTAGCTCATATTTTATTTTCAAAAATATTTTATTAATTTATTTTTAGAGAGAAGGAAAGGGAGGGAGAAAGAGAGGGAGAGAAACATTGATGTGAGAGAGAAACACTGATCGGTTGCCTCTTGCACATGCCTTGGCCAGAGACTGAACCCGCAACTCAGGCCTGTGCTCTGACCAGGAATTGAACTGGTGACCTTTTACTTTGCAGGACCATGCCCAACCAACTGAACCACATGATTAGGGATCATTAGCTCATATTTTAGATGTGAATGTTATATAAGCACTTTGGATATAGGGACTACTATCTTGGAGAAAACTGGGAATACTCATGCCCTTCACTTTGCAACCCTATTAAATAGTATTAATGCCAGTTCATTCTTTCCCCCTCCTAATCTACAACAAATACTCCTAATGGCTTTATTTTGCTTAAAATTCTTTTTCCAATTTAATATTAAATAATAAATATTAAAAATGACAAGTATTCCAAGGTAAAAATAGCATAAATAAAATATTGGCTCTCATTTTTGATATGTTAATATTTTCTAATTTGACACTTTCCAAATTGTCCATCTTATAGGAACATCCTTTCCTGATTGAATCTGTCAGGTTTCCCACTGAATTTCAAATTAAGGGAAAAAACTTATTCAATTATATTTCAAAATTCTGGGAATAAAATATCTCCTACAGGAAATTCTATAGCAATTGCTTCAATCTATTGGGAGAAAATAAAGAAAGCCAGTCATTGTGACAAGTTAGTGTTAGCTATTATTTCTCTCCTGTTTTTGGAAATTTACAGTCTAATAATTATTTTCATTAAAATTTCAAGTACTCCTACAAAACTGTATCTAATTTTAAAAAATATTTAAAACAATGTGAAATTTTAAAAATTCTCAAATTAAGTCAATGCAATTTAACTCAACCAATATTTATTGGAGTCCCAAGATATATGGAATATTTACAAGATGAACAAAAATTAATAAGACAGTTGCTGATCTCAAAGAATTTACAGTCTCACTGGAGCTATTTCTAGTTTTTACTTGCTTTTATGTATATCCTTGTAGTTGTTAATGGTTTTATTATCTTCACACTCTGAAAATATGCCTGCTGCAAAAATTTGTAAATGCTTCCTTTTTGTCCCTGTAGAAGGAGAGTTCTTAAAACAGCCCATAGTTTTTGGATGGAAACAACATAGCTCTATCACTGATGTTATCAGGAATCTTTGTATGCATTTTAAAAAGATCTTTACATGATGTTTACTTCCTGTGTGATATTATCAATTTCTGCACTGCTTGCAGTAGCTAAGGTTAAACACTATTCATATTATTTCGCTGTGGTTGGGCTATTTAATTTTTTCATGCTTTCTTGTGTGTTTACAAAAAATCTACAATATTAAGAAATCTTGAAAATGTTTAGAGGACCTAAAGTTATAATTCAATAAAGATATTTTTATTTGTTCTTGTTTTTTTGTTTTTCCAATTCACTCTTGGGGCCAATCTTTATCAGACATACACTCATACAGATGTCTGCTCTAACTGTGTGACAGGCAAAATCACACAAAAAGTAACAGGAGAAGAGGCAAGGAAGAGAGGGACAGAGGTCCTTAAATAAAGGAGGAAATAACATTCAATCAGATAAAATAACTTGACTGATAATACTATGTATTTACATAAAATTAAAAATGTAATACTACTTTTAAATATTTGAGAACCGCAGACATCTGATCTGGCCATGAAAGAATAATATAATATAAAATTAATCTCCTGCTACAAACAATTAAAGAACTGGATCAAAATACAAGAAACAAGTCTTTCAGGAATTGGGCAACAGGAAGCATAGAACTGAGAAAAGGGAAACATGAATTTTACAACTACTCAGGTTTTATAACTTCAAGTCATTTCTAGACTGTGGAACAGGAAGAAAGAACATGAATATGGTCTGATGATCTCATGAATTGAGAAGACAGAGATTGGTATTCAGGGAGACTGAGTTGGCAGGAATTAATGGGACAAAAAAACTTTAAATTATGTAGCTATGCTGAAAAAGAACCCCAAAGTAACAATTATTTGCCAGAAATTTTAACAAACACACATAGTCCAGTATTCAAAAATGTAAAATTCATAATGTCCAATATCCAATAAAAGTTAGTGGGCATTCAAATAAGGAGAAAATCAAAACTATAGGCAGGAAAAAAAATTATTATGGAGGACATGAAACTGTACTGCTCAGCTATCTTGCAGCAGGAGCAAGCTGTCATTCTGGGATCACGTTTGTTTTCATGCTGAGAGCACACTGTCCTCAGGCTGCTTCTAACCTAAGCCCGAGCATGGTGAGGCTGCCAATGTGGATGGTTCTAGCAAGCTCTGGGACCCTTTCATAGGTGACATTGGCTGAAACTCTCCCCAGGACCTTGTTGAACCTTTTTGAAAATACACTGCATTCCAAGATTTGGCTACCTTCCGTTTATTTCTCCTTCTATAGATGTCAAGTCTGAATTAAGGTCTAAAAGCTCTCCACATCTTCTATTCCTCCCTCCACCATTAAACCTCTTACATACCTAAATCCCATCAAGGCATTTACTTTTTGTTAGACACAAACTAACACAAGGATACTAGGAATTGTGCAAATGAACAGTGGCAATACAGGGACTTGGGACTGGATTATTTACTGAAAGGCAGATAAAATGGAATGAATCCTGAATAATATGTTGGGTATGGATAATCCCTGGCACAAGGTAGTGGCAGGATTGATAAAGATTTTACCATTGTCGAACTAAGAAAAAAATGTATTGGCAGAGAGAAATGCCCTTATAGTTTCAGTGAGCCATTTGAAATACATGGAAAAAAAATCCCTGCAAAGAGAGTGGAGTTGAATGTTCACTCATGAGTTGTATTTATACTACATAGAGGAGCAAGAGAAACTGAAGATATTAATAAGCAGTTAAACACAAGTGTGAGAGCAGGAGGCATCTCTAGCTTTCAAAGAGATCCTTCTATACTACAGTGGAAGAGCAGGCATAGCCGAGTGGGCTAATTGTCTGATACTTATGATTGCAGAGTTCCTTCTCACACTCTCTTACTTCTTATGTGTCGCTCTGACTCTAGTTGGAGAAAGCTCTCTGCTATTAAATGTGCATATGATTGGTTTGGGTCCACCTGGATAAACCGGGCTAATCTCCCTATCCTAAATCCCATACATCTGCACAGTCACGTTTGCCATATAATGAAATATATTCACAGCTTCTAGCTATTAGGGCATGAGTATCTTTGAAGGTCTATTCTGCTTATCACAGAAAACTACCCAGACTTTTGAGGACCTATAAACACAAAGTATAAGTTCATATTGATACAGAAAAGCTTAAAGAATCACCTGTGTTTTTTCTTAGAATGAGGGCTTAAAGAGGTCTGGATAAAAGAAGTCTGGAGCTCTGGATAAAATCAGCTCATGGTAGAACCTTTGGGTCCACAGATTCACCCAAAAGTCACTTCCCATATCTGTCAATGTAGAATTGCTGTAGTTGGTAGTTGGAACAACACTCACATTGCCTGTGGACTACCAGAGTGGGGACACTGGGTGAGAACTTCTGTAATGTCTTTGTTGTTGTTCTTAGATGAATGGATAAAAAGGCTGCGGTACATTTGTTCAATGGAATGCTACTCAGCCATAAAAAAGACAGAAATTTTACCCCTTGCAATGGCATGGATGGACCTGGAGAGCATTATGCTAAGTGAAATAAGCCAGTCAGAGAAAGACAGGTAACATATAATTTCACTCATATGTGGAAGCTAACGGACAAAATGAACTAACAAGCAAAATAAAGACAGACAGGCTGACAGCTATGTGGGCAGGGGGGCTGTGTGTGGTGGGAAGGATTGAACAAAAAAGAAAAAAAGGGAGAAAAAACTTATGGACATAGACAACAGTGTGGTGATAGCCAGGGTGAGGGTTGGGGAGGGGTAGGTGGGAAGGGTATGGGGGTATAAATAGTGATGGATGGAGATTTTATTTGAGGTGGTAAACACACAATACAATATCCAGATGACATATTATAAAATTGTTCACCTTGAGCCTGTGTAGTTTTTATTAACCAGTGTCACCCCAGTAAATTCAATGAAAAGGAAAACAATAGCAAAAAAACAAATAAAAGCAAAAAACAAACAAACAAATGACAGAATGACAGAGATTAGTCAAACTATTAAATACCTAAAAGGATTAGAGCTCCTTATTATATCTATTTAATTTTCTACTCTTGTCCCTGAGGAAGAAATTGAATGATCCTGGCAAATAACTATAGATTAGATCAATGTCAAGCAAATAGTGGACCCTATAACATCTGTAACATCTGTTCTTCCACATTTCTTTTTTTGCTAGAGGAGATTAATAAGGTCCTGGGTACATGTTATGTAGCCACTGATTTTGCAAATTTATTATTTTTTACTCTAAGTTAAAATTAGATCTGAAATAGTTTTGTTAATGTGGGGTACACAAAAATTTTCAT
Organism: Furipterus horrens; assembly: GCF_987537825.1. Taxonomy (NCBI): domain Eukaryota; kingdom Metazoa; phylum Chordata; class Mammalia; order Chiroptera; family Furipteridae; genus Furipterus; species Furipterus horrens. The sequence goes on along the minus strand of NW_028327172.1, from coordinate 121,040,274 downwards.
GTTCAGTTTTGCCTCTAGACTATTTTAATGTTTCTCCCTTCATTATATTATAGTCTGAAGAGATCTGAACTGTTTGACCACCCTACCAGTATCCGTACTGGTTCATTAAATTTGTGGTATCATGCCAATGAGGTAGGACGAGTAAGATGTGGCTAGTGAACTGGAGACCTTGGAAAGACATGTGCAGCGGAGACTGGGGAAAATTTTTTTCCTGTAATTTCAGGGAATTGCTTCTTCAGTGAAAATTTTAAGGATCTTGTGGTCAGGTAAGAGTGAGATCAACACAAAAATAAAAGATAAATTTCTGTATCTTGCATGCTCTTACACCAAAAAGTAAAGCATGATACTTGGTCCACCTCTCTCTGTTTCCTAAGCATCCCAAATATCCTACAGATGTTAAAGGCATAATAACTGAATATTACAAACTATGCTATTTGAAAACTTAGACAAAGTAGAAAAATTCCATAAAAGACACAAATTACCCAATCTGATTAAAAAAGAAACTGAAATTCCAAATAGTTCTATATCACTTAAAGAAAAATTTGTAATTATCTTCCTCCACAAAAATCTTCTAGACCCAAGTGGCTTTACTAGCAGTTGTAATATCTAAAAGACATTATGAAGAATAATGCCATTTCTACATGAAAGGATAACTTCCCTAATTATTTTATGTGACAAACATTACTCTGGCCCCCAAACTACACAAAGACATTTAATTAATTGCCCAGGGCTGCCATTACAAAGTACCACAGATTTATTGGTTTAAAACAACAGAATTTTTCTCTCTCATGGATTAAAAATATTTAATCAAGGGATTGGAGGGGCCATGATGTCTCCAAAGTCTGTAGATAAGAATCCTTCCTTGACTCTTCCAGCTTTTGGTAGCTCCTTGGCTTTCAGCTGGAATACTTCAATTTTGGCCTCTTTTGTTATCACGTGGCATTTCCCTCATGTGCCTGGGTCAAAATTTCCCTCTTCTTATAAGGACGCCAGTCACATTGTATCAGGGCCCTCCCTAATGACCCCAATTTGATTAGTTGTGGTATTGACCTTGGGGAAATTAAAAGCTTCCTTAGATGTGAAACAGAAAGAATGAATTATAAAAACTTTAATAAACTGGACTTCATGAAAATAAAAAACTTCTGAAAAGGCAAATCACAGATTGGGAGAAAATATATGAATATATGCAAAAAACATGGGTACAAATTACTTACATCTATAATATGTAAAGAATACTTAGAGTTCAATAAGAAGAAGAAAAATAATCCTATATATATATGTATGCATTTTACTTTTTATTGAATTTATTGAGGTGACTAGTTAATAAAATAATATAGGCTTATTTGTTAAAGTAAACATATATACTTAAAATATATACTTTAAAAATTTTTGTGAGCAGGCTAAGCTTGTCAATGTTCTTCACATTAGAATTTCAATTTCAATAAAGTGAATGGACTTGTGAAAACAATTTGTCTTTGATGAGATGAGGAGTGTTGCAGAAGGAACAGGGGACTTTGCTTGGGAGGCTGTGGGCCCAGTTAGTGGTATGACCTGGGAACTTCTGTAGGGCCAACAAGTAAGCTTCTGCATATGATGACAAGCAATGTAGAGCCTCTGGACAATGGGTTGAGAGTTTGCATCTTTTTCATGAAGCTCCAAGTCCTGTGAATAAGTTGATCTATATGGTCATATTTCTTTGACATGTCTCCTGGGAACTTTACTTCTTGGACATCACTCTTCCTCTCTTCTTTGTACCTTCTCTCTTTACTTCCATATTCAGGATGCATGGTCCACTTGTATGGGTATCCTAGCAGTTAAGGAAGCAGCACTTCTTTCCTACTAACAACTCTTTCCAGCCTTTTATTCATGTTCAAAAGGTAGCTCATATAGAAGAGGATCTCCCATGGTCATGCACAGGATTTTCAAAGACCCACATCTGGATCTTTTCTATGAGCTTAATATTTTTCTAGCATCAGCTCTCATTTACCTAGTGTGGTTGGCTCCTCTCCTTATATTAAGCAAATTGAGAATTCAGAATGAAACATATTTGAAAAGAATGACTTCAGGCTTTTGTTCTCTCTCCCCTCTGCTTCTCCTTTTTACATGCCTCCACCTTCCAGCTACATATCCATGCCTTCTGTTTTGTTTACAATCCAAAGTAGGTTCCATCAATCTTCTTATTTTTTTAGTACTCCTTGCCCTCAACCTTACCTTGCTGCTCTTGGAACCCTCTGACAACCAGCCATGTAACCTGGTTTCCTGGGAGACAACCCTGTTTATTTCTTGAAAACTTCAGTTACCCATGCCTACCCAGTGACTATCATTCTCACCTCTTATAGATGACATGCCCATTGGCTCCAAAAAAGCAAATAATAAGTCGAAGCAGTTTCTCCTTACTATACTCAACACACTCATAATTATAGTTAAATCATTTAGAAACAGCTATAGCTTTGTCCTGATATTCTTATCTTTTTACTAATAATATAAAAATATCAGAAAAATAGCATTAGCCATCACTTCTTATTCATATTTTTGCAAAGACAGCCAATTTTTCTTCTTTATGTCATTACTCTCTGAGGAACTTTAATTCTACTTGTTTTCCTATTTTAAAAATAAATATGTTTTAATGGATTAGAACTTCTCTTTCATTAATTCCAATTTTATTGTAACGTAGGGTCTGAAGAATTCCTAAGGGTACGACCTTAACAGGATTATTGTGGGTTAGAGTTAATGTTCAATTACATTTTACTCTTCTTGGTTCTATTATATTAGGTTAGTAACCTCATTGCACCTGCTGTTTAGAAAGACCATTGTTATGAAAGTTGAGAGGGTGAAGTTCTTAAGATTAATTAGCTCATATTTTCTGCTATAATATGAAAATTTCTCAATCCACAGCTTGTAGACAGAAAGCAAGATTATAGCACAGTATCTGAGGTATTATAGGAGCTCAGTAACAGCTGTTGAATTGTCATTAGATATTTTCACTATGCTCACTGTGTTATCTTTACTGGTCAGGATAGGAGATGCCTGTTTCTAATTTGAAACATAGATTTGTATCGAATAGCTGTTAAATGAGAAAAATTACATAAAACAAGTGGTCTTTTAATTATGTATTACTGACCAAAAATGCTAAAAGAGTTTCTTGGTCTTGTTTCCAAAAAAGAGCAGAGCCAAAGCAAAGGACTACTGTGCCCTTATTGTATAAGGAGGATGATTCCAGGGAGGGGGAGTGAAGAACAAAAGAAGTAATTCAAAGGTGGAAGTGGAGCCAAAATAGGGCAGTGGTATTGAACTGACTGCAGTACCACACCCTGAAGGTGCCAATAAATTGTATCTCTGGACCACTCCTGGGGAAGGAAGGGAGAAAGTAGAAACAATATATTCATTGGCCCTTGACAAAATAGTTCCCATACTTGCAGGTTGTGCATGCAGTGTATGGGAACTAAACAGAATCCTGCACTACATCAGCATGCAGACCTAGGATGGAAGCCAGAGATACATTGGTGAGTCAGAAAGTGGGGCATCATCCAGTTGCATCAGGTATATTTGGTGAGAACACATGGAGAGCTGGAACAAAGATGCCAAGAGGATCTGAAGAGAATGGTGATTCGTGTCTGATATGAAAGGTCTTTATTTTCTTCTGCAAACATATGCCATCTAAACATATCCTCATGAATGTGAGATCTTGTGAGCATAGCCTCTATGCTGCAGATAATTTCCTTCTTATTGGACTTATCTCCCTGTGGATGTAGCTGATGGGATTTTTGCTAACAAAGACTGATGCTTGAGGGACATTCTAAGATGGATGGAAAGGCTTGTGGTCCATACCTGTAAAGAATGTACAGGCATGCCTGGAAGTACAATTCTTCTCTCCTTGATTGCTTTCTTGGGACTAATCCTTATGGAGAATTTCTGCCTTGTTACAAGGCTCATTCACGAATGTGAGGGCTGTATATTACACACTTGGGAGTGGCCAAGAACAGCTAGTAGTGTAGCTGCCAACATTATACCTGACAGAAATAGGATGCTCTGAATCAGCGCCCCTGTGAGGGTATGCAGAATTGATTGAGGAGGATAAAAATATGATGAAAATAATGCTAAGAAACAAGTGCTAGTTCATGGGTCAGTATTGATTTCAAGTTTCTTTTAAATCACTCAGATATAGATATTACTTCATTTTATTTATTTAAAGTATATTGCTATATGAGTTCCTCATTTTCAAAAGGGAAAATTGAATAACAGAAAATTTCAACATAAGTTAACTTTCTATTTACTTTAGTTTTATCCCTTGACTAGAATCCAGTCAGATTTTTGTTGGGAGGCAGAACTTCATCTCAAAAGCTATTAATCCTTTTTCCAGAAAAGTGCACTCTGCAGATATAATCTTATGTATATGGGTGCATGTATGCAAGACTGCATAAAATTTTAGACCCTTGAACTCTCTCTAATAAAGGGAGAAACAAAAGAATAATCTTACACGGTCCTTTATGAAGCTGAATAAGAACTAACTTTAAGCAAACCTATTTCCTCAAATGAATTTTATACTTATTTTTCTAACAAAATAGGTACATTATCCATAACACTATTTTTTTCTTATTTTCAGGGAATTATTGACTTTTATATGCACTTCTCTTTTTATGGACAAATTAATGCAGTTCAGAGGAAAACCACAAACAATGGGAAACTCAGGAAGGAAAGGACATATGATTAAAGGTTAATAGAGCTGGGAATTTCCCAATCTGGAGAAATGAAAGCTAAAGGAAGACATGACAGTTTCTGAAAATATGTTAAGGAATATTAGCAGGAGGATAGGGACCAATTCTCACCAATCAATGAAAGCAGAGCAGGAAGTAATGAGCTTAAACTGCAGCTGGGATATTTAAGTTAAATATAAGAAAACTTTTTTAACCATGAGAACAATTAAGCAATGGTGCAAATTGTCAAGAGAAATAATGAATTCACCTTTGCTAATAACATTCATAGTAGCACTTGACACTCACCCATCAGGGATAAGTTAGAAATAATAAAAATCAATTCTACCAACATTCTGGGAATAGATTAGGTAATTCAAGAGGGAATACTTCTCAAAATCCCCACCATGTACAAAAATAAACTCAGTGGAAAGAGTAGATTTGAGTATGTTTAAGAGGAATAAAAGATTAATTCTACAAATAGTTATTAGTCTTCTACCACATACAAAACTCAACATTAGAAATAAAAATAAATCCCAAATGGCTCAAACCCTTAAGTTGCTTATTTGCTGGTAAATTAATGCCTCCCATATTTAAAAATTTACATATCCTTATTTGGGAAAATATTTTGACATAGTAAAAGTATAGTAATAGATGTAGTTGTAGAATATACACATTATAAAATAAATGCAATACAATTAAAAGGGATAAGACAAATGTAAAATAAATCTTATTCAAAAAATATTTTTGCTAATTGGATAATTGTGGTACCTTCACCTATTATTTGCTTATTAATTAAAACTGCAATAATTAATTAGGCCAGTTTCATATTTAACAGTGATAATTGTTACCCTTTATATCAGATCATCTGCTTGATAATTTTAAGGTTCTTGGCTGACTTCTTGTCATGTCTGATTAGACTGTCATTATTTTTACCTGTGGCCAAGAAAGCACTCAAATTAGAAACAGGAAAGCTGTCAGCTCTGCTCCTTCAGATTGTTTTCTACGCTACTATTGTTCATGGTACTTTAAATCTGTAATTTTTCTACAGAGACCTTTAAAGGCTCTGGTCCCTTATATGAGGTTTGTTTCATTGAAACTAGATAATACAATCTGGAAAGCTACTTAATTGACTCATGTGATTGTAATATATATTAATACTTTAAACAGCAGATGCCTGCATGGAGGCATCCCCATCAGCTCCTGTCTAAGCCGGGCAGACCCCTCTCTTTCCTCAGGACCTCATGTTCTAAAGATGACTTGTGACCTTAGAATTCATGCAATGAATGGTGGTACATCTGTAAACCTATACATTGAATACTGGCAAAGCTTATAAGCAAAACAATAGGAATAAATTGCTACTTTCAGAATTGTAGCAGACTAGACAATGCAAATCAATTTAGATTTAAAATAAAAGGATAGCTATATAATAGAAAAGAAAAATCTTCCTAGAAAGTCTGAAGTACACCAAATAATGGTGTGCAAAGATCCTGTTAAGCATATCAACAAATATAGATACACATTGTATAAAAAGTAATGAATGACAATATCTCATGTGTGAAGTTAAGATTAAATAGAAGGTAAGAGAGAACTAAAATCCTAGACAATAATATAAACTAATTTCAGATGAAGACAATTAAAGCATTAAAGTAGAAATATTCTAAGATCTTTATATTTTTTTAGCTGGAGAGATAATAAAGGGATTTTAAAAAATATTAAGAATACAAGGTGAATATTTTCAAAGCTAACCAGTGAGAACTTATTACTGCTAAATAAAGCCAAATGGTATAATGGAATAAAATAAATCAATGCATTCAATGCAAAAAAAAAAAAAAGGAAAAAATAGAAGAAGAAACAAGAAAAAAGGTAGCATAAAAAAATGAAACAGATAAAAAACACAAAATAAGAAAGTGGAAAAAGTGTATCAGAAATCACAATAAATGTAAGTGAATCAACTATTAAACTCACCAATTAAAATGCTGATATTTCTAAAATGCATAAAATGCCAACATCCAGCAAATGCTGTTTGCCAAGGATGCACCACCTAAAACATAAAGACAAATATTTTAGTATAAAACATGGGGGAAAAGGCAAATGCTAGCCTAAAAATGTAGATATGAATAATAATTTTAGACTTAGGTCAAAAGTAATGTCCAGAAGGAAGAAACTCACTAGACAATGATAAAATCCCACTTCACTGGGAACAGATAACAATTCTAAATCTGTACATGCCTGATGAAATAACCTCAAACATATAGGGCAAAACTTGACAGAACTGTAAGATGAAATGAACAAATCTACTATTAGAATGGGATATTTAAACATTACTCACATTATTCGATATTACTTAATCTGAATAACACATTCAACAAACCATTTTAGTAAACTTAAAAAGAAGTGCACCCAATAATTGTAGAATACCCATTCTTCTTTAGGTACCATGTAAAATAAAGATTTCAAAAAATACAATCTATGGGTACAAGAAAATGAAATTAAGTTAGGAGTTAAAAAACTTCTCAAAAATATAGTAAAAACTACCTATAGATAGCACATGAGTCAAAGAAGAAATCTTACTAGAAATTTGGAAATGCTTAGACTGGGTAATAATGAAAGTACGTGTGTGAGTTTGTCAGTTTGAGTCACCTAAGAAGTAGACACTAACACAGGATTAGATGTAGAGGAGCTACTTTGGGGAAAAACCCTTGAAGGATAAAGGCGGAGGGAACAGGAGCAGGCCATAGGAGCCTTCACACTGAAATGCAAGGCTGACATCTGTGAAAAGAGAAACAAATGGAGGGAGGATTGTGGAGGAAGAACTTCGACAATTGCACAGTTCCGAGAAGGCCTAAGCCAAGCTGATGGAGTCCCTATGTCAAGGCTGTCTGTCTGAGGAGTTCCACATCCAGCTGAACTGCTCTGCTCCAGCACCCTTGCTGAGCTCAGTCACTGGCTATGAGCAACCTGGGAAAGTGCCAACTATGATCCCAAAGCTCATTCTTTTGGAGGAGATCTGAGTAGTGCACCTCCATGGCCAGCACATACAAAACATGCCAACCAATCCTTCTGCACTAGAGGAACAATATTTTGAAGGAAATGTATGGCAATAAGTACTTATATTAGAATAAAAATTTAAGGTGAATGAACTCTGTGTTCAGCATAAATTAGAAAAAAAGCCAATAGGATTAACCTGAAGAAAATGGAAACAAAGAATACACATTAAATACACATGTTTAAAATAACTTGTTGAAAAAATTAGCAATATATACAAACCATTTGCAAAATGGATCAAGAAAAAAAGAAGTTATAACATATTAAGTATAAAAATGAACTTAAGTGTAGTTACAGTTGACAGTTAAAATCATAAAGGAATAAGATGAACAATATGAATGATAAATATGATAACTTAGATAAAATAGATAAAAATAAGTAGGAAAATATAACACTTAAAGGGACTGTAGATCAGTAATACCAAATAACCCCAACTAGTCTAGAAATTAAATCAATATTTAAAAATATTCCTACCAAGTAAACAATTCCAACCGATTTTTAGGTGAGTTCTGCCAAACATTTAGAGATATAATTATGCCAATAAATAAATTTTTTTTAGAAAATATAAAATGGCAAACACTTTCTATCTCATTCTATATAAGCACATATGAAATTATAAATGTATATTATATGAAAATATTTGTATATACATAGCATAAGATTTAGTACCCAAACCAGGCAAAGAAAGTAGAAAATATAGTGCTACCTCATTCATGAATATATATGCTAAATTCCCATCATAATTATACATCCAAATAGATGAATCTCATAAGCATAAGTAAAAATCCAACTCTGAAATTGTACACACACAGCATGATATAATTTTAGAAAGTTCAAAACACAGACCAGTAACAGTATATGCTTAGAAATAGATACATTTGTCCATGGAAACACTTAACATCAAGGATGCCTCTGTCTGGAAGGGAGGAGAATGCAGTCTATGAAGGCACATTGGAAAGGTTCAGTGTTATTAGTAGCATTCTGTCTCCTAAGTTGAGTGGTGACTATTTGCAATTATTTTTGTAATATCAAGTGCTTTTAGAGATGGGAAGGGCCTTTGAAATAAATAAGCCTGGTTTCTCATTTTACTCATGAACAAACCAGGCTCAGAATTTCTAAGTGCTTTACATATAGTCACACAAAATCACCTGACTCTCCTACTAATGTTCTTCTTATTACAAAATACTGATAGAAGCTGAGTAATTTTCCTGTCTAAGTCTTTGTTTGGCCCATTTGAACTGTTATTAGGCATGAAATCCCCATGCCAAACATTAAATGACAAAACCCAATACTTGGCATTCACATTTTAATATTTGTTTCAAACATTTATTTCAATCATTTATTTTTAATGTGGCATCAAAAATTATTTTTAAACAATGAAATATGAATAGCTATTTTTTATTAAGTGTTCCCTATAAGTTTATCACTGTGATAACTTCTTTACAAATATTAATTTGATGCATGGTTTCATTAAATTCAGAGTCAAAATCTACAAGTTCTTAGGAAGCATTTCCCTAACTTCATCGTTATTAGCTGTAATATAGTGGTTTAATTTGACAAAACACTTGTGGGGTATATAGGAAAGTTTTCCTAGAGGAATACAATGAGAAGCAGCCAGCTAGGTGAGAAGTGAAATTGAGGTGACAGAGAAACAGGTGAGGCAAAGGAGAGGAAGAGAGATGCTCTGTTGGAAATGTGTACCCCGTAAGTGGGAGGACAACAGAATCCTTGTGTCCTAAGTTTAATACAAACAGCATATAAGCTGTGGACTCTGAACATAAAACATAGGCTAGGCATGCAGAGATCTTTTAGAATCCTTTGAGGTTCACCAGTATGGGATGTTCTACTTAGCTCCCCATCACAACCCCAATGCTTGTGACCACATGGATTGCTAGGACTTAAGTTGCCTTCTATTAGTCTACAGAATAATATCTCTGAGACGGAGTTTGAAACGAGTCCTATTTCTTAACTATTTGCATTTGTGAATTGAGTTTCATTCCCACAAAAGAGTGATTAGTATTTAATATGAAATTGAAGCCATAAGAACCAATGAACTTGTGACATAAGAAGCAGTAGGTGCCAATGACAGAAGCCTGGGGAGACCAGTATTTAAAAGAACAAGAGGAGGCAAAGTAGCTGGAAGAGAATCCATTGAGCTAGGTGAAAAAAACCTCAAATGTAGGGTGGTTATATAAACCAAGGTCAGGTAGAGGTTCTCAAGAAGTTGGGGTGAGGTCAGCTAGGTCAAACATTGGTGAGAATTTAATAAAGATAATGGTTGAGAACTGTGCACTGTAATTAGTGACAAAGTAACTGGTTTCTCTGAAGTTGTTGCAATGAATAGATGGCACGTATAAAGGAGTGACAAGTAAGTAAAGAAGAAAAGACAGCTGAAATGCACAACAGTTTCAAGATGTTTGTTTCTGAATAGGTGACAGAGGTAGGAAGGTAGCTGGAAGATGTGGGGAGAAGGACAGGTGTCCTTTGCAATGAGTGAGAATGAACCATGTTAAGTATAGATGGGAACAGACAAAGGGAAAGGATGGGAATAATTGATAAAACCACAGAGAATGTGGGAAGGGGCAGAGCAAGAAAAGAAGTGAAGAGGCTAACCATGGGGAGAAGGAACTCTGTCTATAAAATTGGTGGTGGGATGGAAGGAAAATAAGGGAGTCTTTTCTAATATTCTATCTTCTCTGTGAAGAAGGAAGCAAGGGAGGGGAAGATTAGATGCCTGAGAAACAGTGGCTCTAACTAGTAGGTCTTACCTTGTCTGAACATTGGAATCACCTGGAGATCTGTTAAAACTCCCAGGCTGTACCTCAGCCGAGTTAAATCAGAATAGGTGAAGGCAGAACCCAGAATCAATGCCTGTGATCCTTGAACAATACAAGTATGAACTGCATGGATCCACTTACACATGGCTTTGCTTTTCAATAAATATATTGGATAATTTTTGCAAAATTGCAGTAATTAAAAAAAAACTTGCAAAAAAGAAAAGGAAAGGGAAACTTGCAGATGAACTACATAACCTAAAAATATTAAAAATTTAAGAAAATGTTAGATATGTCATAAATACATAGGATATATGTAGATACTTGTTTATTTTATCACTTACTATCACAAAATATACACAAATCTGTTATAAAAAGTTAGTTTATGAAAACATATGCACATAAACATGGACTTTACATGATGCCATTTGTAGTCAAAAGAAATGTAAACAAAGATATGGTATTGTCATAACTGCATAAAATTAACTGTAGTACATACTGTACCACTGTAATAATTTTGTAGCCATCTCCTGCTATATTACTTACATCAGGCTACCATGAAGCAATCATATTGCTGCTTCTTCATTATCAATGTAAATAAAGATGAATTTTGTTTTCACATTATCTTCTAATTTTTGAGGTCTAGTGTTAGTAATATGCATAACATCTACAGTATGTTGTATCATATAAGACAATATATAAGACAGTAGGTACTGACAGACAATTCATCTTCTAAGCAGACTACATAAACTTATGGAATTGATATTTTCTCTTCCTTATGATTTTCTTAACATCTTCTTTTCTCTGCCTTACTTTTTGTAAGAGTACAGAATCCAATACAAAATATATATTGGCTTTATTTTATCAGCAAGTCTTCCAGCCAACAATAGGCTGTTAGTAGTTAAGTTTTGGGGGAGTCAAAAGTTATATGTGAATTTTTGACTGTATGGGAGTTGGAAGCCCTAATCTCTGTGTTGTTCAAGGATCACCTGTACTTTGAATAACTCTCCAGGTGATTATGTGCTACCAAGGCTGGGAACACTGCCCTGAACCCTGGCTGTGTGCTGGGATTTTGGGGGAGAACTTTGAATATTACTGATGTCTGGACCCCCCCACCAAAGGATTTAATTTTATTAGTCTTAGATGAGGCCCGGGTAACAGAATTTTTAGAAAGCTCCCCAGGATTCTAATGTGTAAGTTAGGCTTGAGAACCCCTGATGTAAATGGTGGTCAGGCAGTGCAGAGGATTCAACAGAGAGATTGGAGACCTCAGGTTTGTAATAACGGCAGCTTGCAGAATTGAGCTACATGCGTGGCACTCATTAGTCCTGGTACAGAGTTGGAAAATATGGATAGTGGGATTCCCCTGAGCCCAGGGTTTTGTCAGTTGTTACTCTCTTGGAAGGAAATAGAAGAAGAGGCTTGCACCTTTTAACAATATGAAGATTTAAATGATGGACTAAGAAGTGTAAGCTTATTAGAAAAGGAGGGTGTCCATAAGGAAGAAGTAAAGGGATGCTGAGGGAGAGTTTCCTGTGAGGTCAAAGAACAAATGTAGAGCAAGCAACTGCACAAAAGAACTGCTAATATTTGTGGAGGATAATTTTAGATTGACTTAATTAAAAAAAATTTTTATTGTATTTTTTCATTACCATTTAGTTCCATTTGACCTCCTCCTGCTGCAATCTCCACGCTGTTGCCCATGTCGATGAGCCCCTTTTCCTTTTGCTCAGTCCCTCCACTCCCTACTTTCCCAGCATGCTCCTCAGCCATCATCCTGCTCTCCATCTATGATTCTGTCCCCATTTTCCTTGTTAGTTCAGTTTGTTCATTAGATTCCACATGAGTGAAATCATATTGTATTTGTCTTTCTCTGACTGGCTTATTTCACTTAATGTAATGTTCTCCAGGTCCATTCATGCTGTCATCAAGGGTAAATTTTTCTTTTTTATGGCTGAGTAGTATTCCATTGTGTAAATGTCGCATAGTTGTTTTATCCACTCATCCACTAATGGACACTTGGGCTGCCTCCATATCTTGGTGATTGTAAATAATGCTGAAATGAACAAGATTAATTTAATTTTTAAATGTTCTCTTTATTATTCTCTGGCATCACTGACATGGGCTAATACCAATGTTAGTATTTATACAAAAATGAATGAAATGAGTATTAGAGATTATTCTTGCATGAAATATTGTGCTATTTTGGGATAATATAGTTGACAAAGAGTCTTACATTTCTGGTGTATTTTTGAAGTGTTGACTCATATTTGGCCTTAGCAGTAAGAAATGACAGTTATGACAGATACCTGATTCTAATGCCATTTTTAAAAGTTGGTCTTCTTTTGGATCCTGCCATTTGCAACACTGTGGATGAAGCTGGAGCACATTATGCAATTGAAATTAGCCAGACAGAAAAACTGCATGATCTCACTTATATGTGAAATCTAAAAACATCGGATACATGGACGCAGAGAGTAAAATAGTTATCAGGATCAGAGAAGTGAGGAAAGTGGGGAGATAGTGGTCAACAGGTCCATTGTGGCAGCTATGTAGGATGAATAAAGCCCAAAGATCTAATGTACAGCATGATAACTATAGTTAATACTATATTGAAAGATGAAAATTTGCCAAAAAAGTAGATTTCAGGTGTTCTTATCACACAAAAATGGTAACTATGTAAACAGTTATATTACTTGTCTTGATTGTAGTGATCACTTTATTGTGTATATTTATGCCAAATACATTATGAAGCCTAAATATACATGATTCTTATTTAAAAATCAAAATCAAAACAAAATGACAACAAAAAAGAGATTGGCATCTTTCATATAAAGTCTCACAGAAATCTCCAAGCCTTAAGATCTCTCTTGAGAGGTCTCTGTATGGCATTACACAAGACATACAGCAGCACCAACCTATCTATCTCTGTATAACCTGAAACTGACCTTCCTTTTGGGGGTGCCTCACCTTGATGCCTTCACTATGCCTGGTTCTTGGGGATACTTTGCTGTCTTATTTACACTGCAGTTCAAATGATGATACAATGTTTTCAAAGGTTAACCAAACAGAACCTTCAAGTAATAAAGGGGATGGGAAAAAAACTTCAGAAAACAGAAAAAGTAAAAAATATTGATGTTTCCAAAGCCTAAATTTCTGATTCTACAATAATTTGATTCTAAAACTTAAAGGCATTTGTTGGTCTTGATTCCCTCCCTGCTCCTTCCAGAGCTTACATGGTTTTCTTAACTTTATTTCCTGCCACATGAAAAAGTTTCTAGGAAACTTGTACTCTATTGAAACAAGTCAAATTAAGTATTTGATGTAACTCTACCATGCTAGATTTCCCTGCTCTGTCTAGGTTTCCATAAAGTCAATGGCAGGGCTATAGTGAGAGGAACACAGTTTTGGAGTAGATCCTACCAGGATGTACATTCATTCATTATAGGCCAACTGAATATATGTATCAAATAACTTTAATTTATACTTATTAATAATAAAAACTAATATTTTTTTAGTGTGATTGTGTATCAGACACAACTCCCTCCTGTCACTCTATGTAATCTTTATAACAACCTTTTATTTTACAGACAAGGACATTGAAGTAAATAAGTTTCTCAAGGTCATATAGATATTACATGTTTGAATTTTATTTTTGATTTTAAATTTAAAGTATCTTCATGATAAGATGGCTAACTAACCCAGGCTGTTGACTCCCTTGTCAAACCCAATATAGCAGGTAGCATAGTAGTATGAGAAGACTGGAATTGCTGAATTAAAAGAGAAACTGTCAAGAAGCTCTTGAGGAGAAATAATGTGGTTTTATTCAAGTATGGGAATAAATATTTGTCTAGAATGAAGGAGGGTCAGGCATCATAAATTGTGACAGTCTGGGGGGATACTTTCTAGATAGGTCTTTTATCATCTTCCCCATGTTTTTCTGAGGAACTTTTCTTCCTATCATCACTGCAAATCAAAATATCTTGGCTAAAGTGTAAGATAGCAAGAGAGAGTGATCTTTGGGATTTAATGCCATTTCTTCTGTTAAATCTACATATTCATGAATTACTGAATAGAAGAGCCAAGTCTCCAGTTAAGAAACTATGCTTCCCAATCTCACATTTCTGGTCTCTAGCTTTCCCAGGAGAAAAAAGATTTATGACAAGGACTTGGTTGGAAGTAGTATGTTTGGGGAAATGACTTCCTGGAGGGTAACATTCTTGCTTTTTCCAGCTGTGCTTGCATTAATACCTAGTGGGTCTCTTTAAACACTGCCTTGGAAGCCTTCTGACCTGCACAGCATGACTTGAGTTGCTAATTGGCTAATCTGAGGTTATCTTTTTTTCCCCAAGCTTCTTAAGACTTTAGCAAATTGATTATTAATGGGACATTAGATCTCTTTCACTTCCAGGCTACAAAGCCAGCAAGCTGGCAGTTCCCCAGAGTTCCCATTCTGCTGAAGAGTCATTGCAGCCCCAGAGCATGAAGCACCTGTTATTTGGAGCAGGTGAGACAAGGTGCTATTAGGATTCATCCTGTGTTTCTGATTACTGCAGCAAAGGCTAAAGTATAAGATAGGCCATGGGAGAGGCCCAAGAGAAGTCCAGTGGATTCTTCTTTCAAATGCTTAAGTAGAGCCCTCCATTATGGATACTGCTGCTACAAGTGCTCCAATATACCTGTTCTGTCATAGGGCATTAGAGCTGAAAAGAATTTGGGGGTTTCCCTTCACCACTGTCAGGATCACCTGGAGTGGGGCTGTAATGCATCAGTGGTCCATATCTGACTAGTACCAACATTCAAGATAATCTATTGGTGAATTGGGTGCACATTATTTTCTCTTCTGCCATTCAGTTTACAGCACTGGCAACACCCCATGAAGCCTTAGGTATTAATTAAGGGAAAGTATTGGCATAACAAAGGCAGGAGAAATGAGATTCTGAGCCACATGTTCATAGAATTTCCTTGTAATTCTTGGACCTACTTGCATATAACCCATCATACATGATCACTGCCTCATTTACCCAAATTTATGACTCAATGGTTGGGATAAGAGTTAGATCAGGATGGACAGCTTTTGTTGATATTCTCTGTGTGCCATGGTCAAGGTATTGGTTCCATACTAAGACTTCCTAGCAAGCCAGGAACTGCTTTTCAAATGGGCAACAGTTCTCTGCAATGACTTTCCTATTGGAACTTGCCAGACATCAGTTCAGCATCAGAACTGCAGACACTTCTAGAACCTTGGGATTGGCTGTGTCCTATGGCCCATCAGTTAGGGCAGCTGGTACTTGAGTTAGGGACTGCTGTAATGCAAAATCCTACTCTGAAATATACTCAAAACTGGCAACTTTCTGGACTTCTGGCCAAGATGGAGGCCTAGACAAACATGCTGCATCTCCCTCCACAACTAAGAAGGAATACAGCTACCTCAAAACTAAAAACAACCAGGAGTTCCAGAAAACCAGGCTGGGTGGAAGTCCAACAAACAAAGATATAAAGAAGAAATACTCATCCAGACAGGTAGGAAGGGTGGACCTGGGCAAAAAGAATGCAGTATGGTAGTGGCAGGAGCTGTGGCAGCAGCAGGCCAGCAGAAAGTGCAGTCATACATTTCACAAACTAGAGAGGCACACCAGGGGAGTGTTCCCAGCACCAGATCAAACTGCACAGCTCATGGTCCCAGCACCAGGGAAAATAAAGCCTCATTGCTTCTGACTGTGCAAACCAGTGGTAGTTGGGGCAGAGGAAGAAACTGCCAGTATCTCAGTAGAGTCTTCTTGTTTAAAGGACCTCCACAGTCCTAGAACATCTACAGACCCACTCACTCAGGGAACAACAGCCAGGGCAACAGCTAGAGAGGCAACAGTCCCATATGGAAGTGGGAGAAGTGCCTGGAAAAGGGGCAAGTGCTGAGCAAGTGTCATTGTTTCCTCTTAGACCTCTCCCCCACATACAGTGCCACATGTGGTGAAACATATTGCCCATACTGATGAATACCTAAGGCTCCACCTCTTACAACATAACAGGTACAACAGCTCTACCTAACACACAGAGGCAAACAAACACAGTAGCCTGTTGAGATGACGAGACAGAGAAGTATAGGGCAAAAGAGGGAATGGATCAAGGTTCTAGTGGTAGAACTAGGTTACGAGCAGATAGTCAACCTAATAGATGTAGAGTTCAAAACACCAGTGATAAAGATGCTCACAGGCTTGACAGATATGCTTAAGTATGGCAAACACATAAGGGAAAAAGTGAAGGCCATGCTAAATGAAATGAAGGAAAATTCACACAAAACCAATGGTAAAGGGAGGGAAACTGGGGTTCAAGTCAATGATTTGGAATATAAGGAAGAAAAAAACAGTCAAACAGTGCAGAATGAGGAAGCAAGAATTGAAAAAAAATGAGGAGAGGCTTAGGAACCTCTGGGACGACTTTAAACATGCCAACGTCTGAATCACAGGGGTGCCAGAAGGAGAGAAGGAAGAGCAAGAAATTGAAAACTTATGTGAAAAAATAATGAAGGAAAATTCCCCAAATTTGGCAAAAAAAATACATACAAGTCCAAGAAGCACAGAGAGTCCCAAAAAAGATAGACCCAAGGAGGACCACACCAAGACACATCATAATTGAAATGCCAAAGTTTCAAGATAAAGAGAGAATCTTAAAAGCAGCAGGAGAAAAGCAGATTTACCTACAAAGGGGTGCTTATGAGTATCAGCTGATTCCTCAAAAGGAACTCGGCAGGCAGGAAGGGACTGGCAAGAAATATTCAATGCGATAAAAAGCAAGAAGCTACAACCAATATTACTCTATCCTGCAAAGCTATCATTTAGAATGGAAGGGCAGATAAAGTGCTTCCCAGACAAGGTAAAGCTAAAGGAGTTTACCATCACCAAGCCATTATTATATGAAATGTTAAAGGGACTTATTTAAGAAAAAGAAGATCAAAACTATGAACATTAAAATAACAAACTCACGGAGGATCCAAGATGGTGGAGAAGTAAGTGGAAGCTACACTAACGTCCTCCCAGGACCAGTCTGGATTTACAACTTAATTTTGGAGAAACCATCTGGAATAACTAACCAAATACTAACTGGAGAGAAGTCATAACCATAAAGAGACAGAAAAGGCTGCTACATCACAACGTGATCAGTAGGGAGTGTGGAGACGCGAAAGGGCTGGCTGGGCTCCCACGGGTGGCAACTGAAGGGACTAAGAAACAGTTCAGCAGCCGGGGGTTCCCCCTGAGAAGGGCAGGGTCTAAACCCCCAGCTGGGTTTCCCAGCCTACAGCAACAGAGTGGAAAGTAAAACAGTATCCAGCCGTGAAAAGTGAAAAGCCACAGGGTTTCTTGCTAGCTGGAGAGAAACAGCTGGAGAAAAAGAGCTCTTAAGTGGATCACATATGAATATATTTTGGCCCCCACTTACCCTGGGCTCAAGCAGAGGGAAGGCAGAGAGGACTAGAGACACTTGGGGAGAGTTTGGCACTGTGGCTTTGAGGGGAGAAGTGGGGAAGCAGCCAAATGGGTCCCAGTGCTGACTAATCCACAGTACTGCAGGCAGACCATTCCCTTCCGAGTGGCATCAGCCTGAGGGGAAGCAAAAGCCCTGCCTACAGGAATTAAGCTGCCACATCCTCATTCCTTAAGCCTGATGGCTAATCACAGATTGAATAGATTAACAACTAAAGGAGACGGACAAAGGCAATAGATCCCTGGAAGTCTACAACAGGCTGCCTAGGGCCAGACTGGTACATGATCTGATGCCACCAGGGGCAGATCCAGGAAGTGCAGATCAATCTAAGAAGCAGCAACAAACAATAAGAGTCACAAAAATGGGGAGACAGAGAAACAACCCCCCCATCAAAAGGAAAGGTAGAATCCCCGGAGAGAGTGCTAAATGAAATAGAGGGGAGCAAAATATCAGATATGGAATTCAAAACATGGATTATGGAGAAGCTCAATGAGCTCAGTGGAAACTACAAAGAACTCCAGGGAAACTACAAGAAACTCCAGAAAAACTACAAGGAACTTACTGAGAAGTAACCAGCATGAAAAAGGACATAGAAGCTATCAATAAGAGCCAGGAGGAAGTGAAGAATACAATCTCTGAATTGAAGAACACAGTAGAAGGAATTAAAAGCAGGCTAGAGGAAGCAGAAGATCAGATCAGCGAGCTGGAAGACAATGTAGACAAAAACTCCCAGACAGAGCAACAAAATGAAAAAAGACTGAACTAGAATGAAAAGTTTCTAAGACAGCTGAAGGACAACATGAAACGTAATACCATCCGTATCATAGGAATTCCAGAAGGAGAAGAAGAGGAGCAAGGGATAGAAAACCTCTTTGAAAAACTAATGACAGAAAAGTTTCCTAACATGTGGAGAGAAAGAGTCACGCAAGTCCAGGAAGCACAGAGGGTCCCAATGAAGAGGAACCCCAACAGGCCCACTTCAAGACACATCACAATTAAAATGGCAACATTGACAGACAAAGAGAGAATCCTAAAAGCAGCAAGAAAGAAACAACTAATAACATACAAGGGAGCTCCAATAAGGCTATCATCAGATTTCTCAGCTGAAACACTAAAAGCCAGAAGGGAATGGCAAAAAATATTCCAAGCAATGAAAAACAAAGGCCTACAACCAAGAATACTCTACCCAGCAAGGCTCTCATTCAAAATGAAAGGTGAAATAAGGAGTTTCAAGACAAAAGAAGGCTAAAAGAATACATCTCCACCAAACCAGCATTGCAAGAGATGCTAAAGGGTCTGCTTTAAGAAGATGAAGAAACAGAGAGGGACAGAGAGGAACACAAGTACAAAGGGGGAAAATGACAATGAATAACTACCTATCAGTAATAAACTTAAATGTAAATGGATTAAATGCTCCAATCAAAAGACATAAGGTAGCTGAATGAATTAGGAAGCATGACTTACATATATGCTGTCCACAAGAGACCCATCTTAGAACAAAAGATCTACAGATACTGAAAGTGAAGGGATGGAAAAAAGTATTTCAAGCAAATGGACATGAAAATAAATCTGGGATAGCAATACTTATATCAGACAAAACAAATTTCACAGCAAAGGCCATAAAAAGCAGCACTATTTACAATAGCTAAGTGCTCATCTGTAGATGAGTGGATCAAAAAACTATGGTACAATTACACAATGGAGTACTATGTAGCAGAAAGAAGGAACATCTACCATTTGCAACAACATGGATAGAACTAGAGAGAATTATGCTTAGTGAATTAAGTCAGACAACGAAATAAAAACAACTTATGCTATCACCTGTTACAGGAAACTAATGAACAACACAAACAAATGAGCAAAATTGAACCAGAGGTATGTAAACAAGGAATAAACTAACAGTAACAAGGGGGGAAGCAGGAAGGAGAGAAGGGGGTAAGAAGGGGAAGGGTCTAGTCAAAGAACATGTATAAATGACCCATGGACATGGACAGCTGGGTGGAGACTGAATGTGGAAGAAGCGGGGGCAGAGTGCAGGGAAGCAAGAGGGGGAAAAAAGTGAGACAACTGTAATGGAAAAACAAACAAACAGAAAATTTTTTAGTGGGGGGAAGAAAATAAAAATATAAAGAATAGAAATGCAAGTTCAGTGAATATTAGAAGGACAAGGATTTTCCTTCACACTGTATATTTTTCTCCCTATCTGATCCCTCCAGAATTTGGCATTCTAAAGAAGTAAGTAATCACCTAACTTTCTTTGCATAAAACTAATAAGACCAGTTGTTAATAGAGGTTTTATTTTTCTTTTTTAACTAAGACCTTGAATGGAATGTCATACCTAAAGGAGACATGCTTGGGCTTTGGTTGTTACCAAAAAGCCCTGAGCAACTGGGACTGACTTTCAAAGGTAATAAAAGTCCACAAGATAAAAGGCCTGGTACCTTGGATGGATGAGTGGTCCATAGCAATCTTTTCAGGGAAGGAATGAAGGTTGTTTCCCTGAAAGATGGCTAGAAGGGACCTTAAGGCACAATGGAAAACCAAGAGGACCTGGAAAAAATAGGTGTTTACAGGCAAGGCTGAATGCCAGGTATGTGGATCTGCCTCTGTGCCTTGAAGGGGAGACTGAAGGTCACCCTAAATGTTCCTTGCATAAGTTCCAGCAAAGCAGAACTAAAGATCATAAGTGATCATTTGCTGCTCTTATTGTGTTTATGCAAATGAATAGGATAAATTAAAAATGGACTTAATGCAGTCCCTTCAATGACAAGGAGGGTAATCTTAGGGAGAAAAATCACGATTCTAAGAAGATCACAATGCCCAGTGGTAGACTATAAAGTAGTGCAACTAACCGTCTTTAAAGTTTCTTTTCATTTAAAATTTGTTTTCATTTGAAAGTTAAACTATGTCTGTGGCATTATCAAAGATGTTTAATTTACAGGCAAGAAGAATGTCAAATGCCTTGCAACTGGATGTCTTTCTGATAAGACAGTCCTACAGATTTAGAGACTTGTATGTGGGTTATGTTACATAAATTAACATGTGTTTTCTGTTTTCAAAGGGCATAAGCCTACGATCTCATTACCTGAGTGATTGTCTGTACGTATAGGCCTCACTTAATCCTGTCTGCATTGCTGCCTCCTGAGACTCAATGGTTTGGCTGAACTAAGTGGCTGGGTTGGTGAAGAACGGGGTGGTCTGTGGGCTTCACTTTAAAACTGGTTTCTCTTTTCTATCCTAATGGCTTGGACAGAAAGAGCCCAGAGGCCTGAGAGGGTGGAAACCTAAAATATTTCCCTCAGTCCAAACTAAGTATAATGGACAAAAGGGTCTGGACAGGTGAGATGTACCTGGCATACCTTCCTCCAAAGAAGCCCTTCTTTTCCCTAATGTGGGACATTGAAAAATTAATACCTGTCTTTTGTCATCTAGTGGTTACTAATTGAATGATGTCCTTTAACCCTGTTGCCCCCAGAATACAACAAGGATGCCAGCCTGTTAAACCAAGCATGCCATTGTCCAGAGACAGCCAACCAACCTGGAGTCTGCACGATCCTTCCCCATGTGGGAAGGCCACCCTCCCCTCCACACCCCCACTCTTATTAGGGATTTCTTGACCCACGGGTAGGTAGGATGACAACCATGTCCAGCTTGAAGCAGCTAGAAGAGCTCGAGACCTTCGTCCATTGTCCTTTATAAGATTGTAAAGGGTCTTAAGTCTGAGAGGGAAGGATTGTTATTTTTTATTCTTAAAATATTTAACTAATTAATTAATTATTTTTAAAAAAGAAGAAGAAGAATATATGAAAGGGTGAGGTAGGAGAGCTTGTATGTACGACCCATGGGCTTGGACTTGGAGAGGGGATTGTTGGGGAAGGGGGGTGCTGGGCGGAGGGGAGCAAAGGGGGAAAAATTGGAACTATTGTAACAATATAATCAATAAAATATACTTAAAAAAAGATAATTATTATGGTTTATTAGAATGTTACATTCAAAAAAGTAAAATGTTAAATATATGTGTTGTTTTATTTGTATGTTGATAAAATTAATTTTAATTCTAAAGTTTAAAATTTAAATATGTCATCTATTTTTGTGCATATATATGCATAAAACTGTGCATGTATATCTGTGTATATTAGTCTACTTGGGCTGCCATAACAAAATACCACAGCCTACATGACTTTAACAATAGAAATTTATTTTCTCACAGTCCTGGAGGCTAAAAATACAAATTGGATGTTCCAGCAGGGTTCAGTCTCTGACTAGAGCTCTGTTCTTATTTTGAAGACAGCTGCCTTCATGGCGGAGAGAGGAAGTGAGAGTTCTGATGTGTCCTCTTCTAAATGTATTAATTCTATTAGACACCTCCCACCCCATTTTAATTTTATTTAACCTTAGTTATTTCCATGTGCCAAGTACAATAACATTGGTGGTTAGGGTTTTGATATATGAATTGAGGGGGCACAGTTCAGTCCACATCAATCTGAATATATACATATAAAATATACTAATAAATGTTGTGTTCTATCTATATAGTTAAATATGTAATATTCAGAGTATAATTAGATTTTTTAATATAATGACAAATTCTTCTATACTTAGATTGAAGAAATACCACACACTATGTTATATTATATTTCTGTACTTTGTCACAGTCTTGAATCATTCTAATAACAACAAAAATCTTTACTTTAAGAAAGTTAAAATTCCTCACGATCATGGTTAATCAATGCTGTATATTTTTTAAAATATTGCCTGTAGCTGTCTCTTGCCTTTGAATACTAGTAGTATTTTCACACTGTATATCCTTTGATAAATTCCAAATTCAGAATAATAAAATGGTTAAAATGTCAAAAAAAAAAAAAAAAGACATTCTTACAGATTTAGAGACTTGTTTGTGGGTTATGTTACATAAATTAAAATGTGTTTTCTGTTTTCAAAGGGCATAAGCCTATGATCTCATCACCTGAGTGATTGTCTGTACATATAGGCCTCACTTAATTTTG
This sequence comes from Furipterus horrens, assembly GCF_987537825.1. Taxonomy (NCBI): domain Eukaryota; kingdom Metazoa; phylum Chordata; class Mammalia; order Chiroptera; family Furipteridae; genus Furipterus; species Furipterus horrens. The sequence goes on along the minus strand of NW_028327172.1, from coordinate 121,017,273 downwards.
TCTGCATCGCTGCCTCCTGAGACTCAAAGGTTTGGCTGAACTAAGTGACTGGGATGGTGAAGTATGGGGTGGTCTGTAGGCTTCACTTTAAAACTGGTTTCTCTTTTCTATCCTAATGTCTTGGGCAGAAATAGCCCAGAGTTCTGAGAGTGGGGAAACCTAAAATATTTCCCTCAGCCCAAACTAAGTATAGTGGACAAAACGGTTTTGGACAGCTGAGATGTGCCTGGCACAACTTTCTCCAAAGAAGCCCTCTTTTTTCCTAATGTGGGACATTGAAAAATTAATCCCTGCCTTATGTCATGTAGTGGTTATGGATTGAATGATGTCTTTTAACCCTTTTCGCCAAATCTTTTGCCCCCAGAATACAAGGATGCAGCCTGTTAAACCAAGCACGCCATTGTGTGGGGACAGCCAACCAACCTGGAGTCTGCAAGATTCTTCCCCATGTGGGAAGGCCACCCTCCCCTCCACACCCCCACTCTTATTAGGGATTTCTGGACCTAAGGGTAGGTAGGAAGACAACCATATCCAGCTTGAAGCAGCTAGAGGAGCTTGAGACCTTCGCCCTTGTTCTTCATAAGATTATAAAGTGTCTTAAGTCTGAAAGGGAGAGATTGATATTTTTTTGGTTAAATTAATTAATAAATTAATTATTTATTAAAAAGAAGAAGAAGAAGAATATATGAAAGGGTGAAGTGGGAGAGCTTGTATGTACGACCCATGGGCATGGACTTAGGGGGGTGATTGCTGGGTGAGGAGGGGTGCTGGTCGGGAGGGAGCAAAGGGGAAAAAATTGAAACTATTGTAACAATATAATCAATAAAATATACTTAAAATAAATAAATAAATAACTCACAACTATCAACAATAGAATCTAAAAAATAAAGACAAAATCCAACTAAGAAAACCAGAATAGGAACAGAATTATAGGTATGGGGATCATTTGGAGGGTTATCAGTTGGGAGGGCAAAGAGGGAGAAATGAGGAAATGGTGCAGAAATCAAGCATAATTGGTTGGTGTGAAATAGAGAAGGGGAAGTTAAGAATAATATAGGAAAGGGTGATGCCAAAGAACTTACATGCATGACCCATGGACATGAACTAAGGGGGTGGGGATTGCTGGAGGGAAGGGCAGTACTGGATAGAGGGGAGCAAAGGGAAAAATAATTGGGACTACTGTTACAACATAATCAATAAAATATATTTAAAACGTTGCCCTGGCTGGTTTAGCTCAGTGGATTGAGCGTCGGCCTGCGAGCTAAGTGTCGCTGGTTCGATCTTCCAGTCAGGGTACATCAGAGAAGGAAAACTCTGACTCCAAAAAACCTCCGCTGCCTTGCGGCATACCTCTTCAGGGGAAAGGCTAAGGGAGTAAACCCCGACAGAAAATCCGGAGCCGGAGTCCCTAAGGCGGTTTGACGTTGTAGTCAACACCGGCAACTCCTGCGGCGCACCTGAAGCCAAGCTGTATCGACTCCGTCTTTCCCTTGGACCCTTCAGCTGCGAAGAGAGGGGGGGTCTGCTGCATGGGCAACAGCAGACCCTCCATATCACCCTGCCCAGGCTCTGTAGCTTCAGCGTCACCGCAAGATGTCGATTCAACACGGGAGGAGACAGATACCATGTCACTCCCGAGTTGGACTGCACAGCCATTCTCGGCGGTGCAGATAGACTCTCAAGAAGCTACACCATCATCTCTCGAGACGGACGGCTGCCGACGATATTTAAAACGTTATATTTATTAGTTTTATAAATATTTGTAAAGTAAGTAGATATGGAAGAATTCCAGGGAAAGAAATGGCAACCTTCTGTGTCATCATATTTCTAAGTGCATGCATACAGTTTCCAAAATCCAGACAGGCTTTACTACATTGTGTACCTCTACCTTAGTAGTGAGAGTGCATAGTCTAACAACCTGTCTTCTACAGTATTATAAGATTTGGGAATATCTACCTTGCTCCAGGCCTTTTGACTCTAGAATTTCATTGATATGGTGGCCTCATAGGTATTGGTTCTCTTGTCTCATATTGGAAACAAAAAGCATCATTTCTTTTTTTCTGAGGATTATGACTCCTTCCTCAATCCTCTGTTAAGGTAGTTCTGACATCTCTATATGATTTATTATAGATCAAACTTCATGGTGTTATCCTAGCAACACATTGAGACTGGTTCTAGGTTTCTTCAATAGAATGTTAAATCTTGAAATATCAGTGCTTTCATGTCAATAGATTTTTCTCTCATGCAGCTTACCGTCTAACCTCCTGGTAAAAAATACCCCCATCTCTGGTCTTCGAATACTATTGATTTTTCTATCAGGTCTTTGACCTTGGTATAGACAAGTTATTTAACCCATGAATTTAGTCATTTTTATAACTCTGTCTTTTCAATGAAGTCCAAGGCTTAAATTTTAGCAAAGTCTACCCTGCAGATGCAGGGAACAAGAGCCTCTCTAAATAATTCTTTAGTATTCCTATTATTTTTATAGCCTCCCAACTAAACTCTGTTGTTAGCCTTAATAATTGTCATGATATAGCTATAATGCCAGAGGATATCTGCTACTACAATAATGGGGTCTTTATCTCAGTGCATTTGGTGAATGATCCAGTTTCAAAACCTCATTCTGAGGGTCTCCTTTCCAAGACCACTTGTTTCTTAGTCTGATCTACCAAAAGCATATAGTTTGAGACAAGTGCTTATGTTCAGGCAGTTTATTTGGGAAGTCATCCCAAGGAACAGGGAACAGTAGATTAGGAAGCATGAAACAGGTGAGAGGAAATGCCAATATATGATGCAATCTTACGTTGGTCATCACAGAGGGCAATCAGGGTTCTCTCTTACCAGGGCTCTCTGAGAAGCCCTGTACAATTGTTTCAGAACAGCCTACCTGAGGGAAAGAAGAGGGATGACTCATCCCTTGGATATTGTCCTCCATTAATGAAAGTTTTCCTCATTGGGCTTTAACTTCCTTGCTTTCCCAAGGCTGCACATGTGTGAATGCCTGATTAGTTTCCTGAGGAGTCCACGTTGAGGGGACAGATCGCAGCTGAGGGAAAGCTGAGGGGCTGCAATAATGACTGCAGTGAAAGCGGGACCAAGAGGCTGTAAGTTGGACAAAAGAAGTGACCAATGTTCTCCCCTTTTTTATCTAAAAAAATAAATAAAAATTTTCTCAAATCCAGTTGTCTCATTAATCTTTTTTGTGTCATTTAACCATGAGCTAGTAAGCAAAATAGAGACAGACTCTTAGATAGCTGTGGGGGCGGAGTGGTCAGGGCACATGGAGGGATTGAGAAAAGAAAAAGAAAAAAACTCATGGACCTGGACTACAGTGTGGTGATTTCCAGTGGGAAGGGGAGGTGGGGAGAGGTAGAGGAGGGTAAAGGAGAGATAACTGGTGATGGACGGAGGTTTGACTTGGATGATGAACACACAATACAGTGTACAGATGATATGTTGTACCTGAAACATAATTTTGTTAACCAATGTTACCCCAATGATAATTTTTAAGTAGAAAAATAAATTAGGTCAGAAAGGAATCTCAGTGAACTTTATGAGGGTGCCATTATACAGATGATGTCACTGAGGCACAGAAAAGACTCAAGAATTCTAGCCAGTTTTGCAGCAACTCAGTATTATGATTAGACTTGGAACCCAGAACTCTTGGTTACTTGCATTTGGTGCCTTGAATCTTCCAATCGCTTGGAGTCCAGAAGGTCATATTGTTGCTAATGTGTGAATGATCTTTACATTCACCCATGTTCTTTGTTCTCTGAGAATAACTTCAGTCATGCTGCTTGTATTTATCCAGTATGTTATATTTTCCCAAGCAATTTCATGCACGTTAGTCCATTTAATTCTCATAGGAACCCTATGAGAGCTGTTTTACTGTGACTTCATAGATTAAGAGAAATTCAGAGATTTATTCTGCCTATTGTATCAGTTAAAAATTAAAATTCTGCCTTTTGAAATAATTAGAATTATGTCTTCTGAATTAAAGCCATGGGAAAATGCTTTTCAAAATTCTGAAGGAGTACACACATACAAAATCTTGTCGTTATTGAGTAATCTTTAATCTTTTGTGAAAATGTACGAAGTTCAAATATTCTCTCTCACTTGCACACACACAGACACACATGTACACACACAAAAATAATTATTTATGTAAAATATGTAAGCTTCACACTGGCTGGTTTGCCCAGTTGACTGGAGCACCATCCCATATACCAAAAGGTTGCAGGTTCAATTCCCAGACAGAACACATACTTAAGTGGTGGATTCAGTTCCTGATCTGGGTATGTATGGGAGGCAATTGATTAATGTTTCTCTCTCACATTGAAAGTATTTTTCTTTTCTCTCTTTCTCTTACCGTTTTTCTCTCTCTAAAGCAGTGGTTCTCAGCCTTCCTAATGCTGCAACCCTTTAATACAGTTCCTCATGTTGTGGTGACCCCCAACCATAACTAAAGCATAGTGATTAATCACAAAAACAATATGTAATTATATATGTGTTTTCCAATGATCTTAGGCAACCCCTGTGAAAGGGTCATTCGACCCCCAAAGGGGTCATGAACCACAGGTTGAGAACCGCTGCTCTAAAGTCAATAGACATGTCTTTGGGTGAGGATTGAAAAAATAAAATAAAATATATAAGCTTCTGTTATCATTCACAAAATAATTGTTATCAATATTCATTCATTTATTCATTCTTTTAAAAATTATCAAGCACTTATTGTATGCCAGATATTGTTATAGCACTGCATATGATATATTATACTTAGAACAGATAAAGTGTTGGTTTTGTGTAGCATATTATTTATATAAAAATCTATATAATTTATTATTTATGCCTATGGCTAGAACTCAAATTGACCTCCTCGGTACTGTGATATTTTTATTGAAACAAATCATAAAAGAAGAAATCATTAGATGCCTATATTATATGAATGAGCTGAAATACATATTCCTTACATTTTAGGTTATTTTCAAAATTGCTCCTCTATGATTGAGGAGACCAACAGAAGGAAACACCATAAAACAAAGAATCTCTGCTTCCAGGTAAGATTTTTGTATTCATTGATACCATTTTTACTGAAGTAATATTGTCATGCCCTCATTTCCATTTCTCTAAGAGCAAGTTCCCAATTCTGCTTAGCCACCAATAAAAGCATTGTCCTCATTTCTAACTTTCAACATGTGTTTACTACTTTTGCCAGCTTGTGGTTACCTATGGAAGGCATTTTATGGACTAAAAAGCCTGGCTTAAGAAACTTTTTTCCCCCCAAATATGCAAAGCAAAACTGATGGTAACATATGGCCCTATATTTCTTCCCTCTTGCCAGTTCACTAAAATAAATTTACTTTCAATTTACATATTCTTGTCTACATTTCAGAGTGTTAAAATATATTTGTAAGGTCTGTCCTGTCTATCTTTTTATGAGATTATGCAACAGCTTTGCATGCTGTTTAGGAAATAACAGGAACTTTTATGATTTTTAGAATCTTTCATTTCCTATGAAATTTAGAAAGTTTATGAGATCAGGAAAAGGAAGTCTAGAGCATCCTCAGAAATGTAAAATTATATAAAAGGTATATCTGTTTCCATAAACTACTTAGTAATATACCAAATTTAAAAACAATTCTACTTTTAATAAAATTATATTAAATGGTTTTGCTATCCTTCTACAATTCTGTTTTGACCCTTTAAACAAAGACCATATTATTAAAAGTTGTAGAAATATGAAGGAACTCATAGTGAGAATTTTTAAATGAAGGAGAAATTTATCATGAACCTTTGAATTTTCTAAAATGGAAATGATATTATTTTCATCCAGAGACAAAAAACTACTTTGCTGTTCTGTGAGGAAAATTGGAGGGCTCTAAGAGAATGTCTCAAAAGACTGGCTTCCTCTTTAGGGTTCCAACCTCAACCATTCTTGAGATTTTCATCAATGGAATGTTAAGTGTAAAAATAAATGGCCCTGTAGGTAAAGAGTATCATGTGCATGTAGTAAGAGTGCTCCAAAGTAAGATGTGGAGACACTTGACCTTCTTTGTTTACTTATGGTATGGATTCTGTTGTGGAGAACAGAGTTGTGACTGTGTCTTTATGAATCCATGATAGAGCTGGACCATCAAACTCCTTTTCTTACCATGTGACTAAATACTATTTAACCATTATGATTAGGTCATGGATGTGAAATGTTTGAACTCAAAAACTGAACTTGAAGGATCCTGAAAAAATCCATAGGAGATGATATTAAGTCAAGAGTAAAGTGAGACATTTTAAGATTTTTAGAGCAGTTATTTTCAAATGGAAGCAGTTTTGCTTTTCCAGCAGGGGACATTTGGCCATGCTTGGAGACTTTTTTGATTGTCACTACTGGGTGAAAGGCTACTGGCATCTGGTAGGTAGAGGCTATGGGTAATGCTCAACATCTTACACTGCACAGGACAGCCATCCATAACAAAGAAACCTTGGTTTAGAGATTTTTTTTTAACTCACATGAGGATATGTTTTTACTGGTTTTAGAGAAAGAGGAAAGGAGGGAGAGAGAGAGAGACAGAGAGAGAAAGAGAGAGAGAGAAAGAGAGAGAGAGACAGAGAGAGATACATTGATGTGAGAGAGAAACATCAATGGGTTGCCTCCTGTACACGGCCCACCCTGTGATAGAACCCACAACCTAGATATGTACCCGAATTGGAAATCGAATCTGTGACCCTCAAACCAACTGAGCCACCCAGCGAGGTCTTGATTTGTTTTGATGCAATTATTTTATTGTCTCAAACAGCCTTATTACAACACAAATATAGCTTATATATAGTGCAAAAACACTCATTATTTTATACCATCCTAGGTTTACCCTATTACTCTCTTCTTTGCTGAGACTCACATCATTTCTTATAATATCCTTAATCTCTCTCCACTCTAGATGTCCATAATATCCCATTTCTGACCCCATCCCTAAGCAGTATCTGATACCTGAATTTTAACTGACAAATTGTATTCAAATATGTTGTAGTTTAAAAAAACAGAAGACAAAGGATTTTTTAAGCTATAAAATAGCCTTATTGAATATGATGTGCAGATGCAGGAGGACTCCTCAACGCATTTTCTCTGCAATACCCAGGTGACTTCTTCCTCCTTTTATTTCATTTTTTTTTGTTTGATGGTTTTTGCATTATAGGGTAAGCATCCTATATACATATTACTATAGAAGAAATACTGCCCCAAATTTGCTGCAAGCTTGCATATCTGTGTAGGCCATAAAAAAGAGATACAAAAATTGATAATAAAAATTATGAGTTATTCTTTTATTTAGAAAGCAAAACAATATGGTAAAGCATGACACTGCATTCTCCTTTTTTGCATAATAGAGTAGATAACTGATAATGTTACCAAAGAAGAGACATAGAGTAGAATTTAATCTTCAAATTTTCTAAAAGGTAGATATTTCTTAAACTAGTTATAATTTTTAGAGGCATGGTCTCCCAAAAAGGTAGGATTCATATAAAATAGTAGAAAAATTATAAGGCTAAATGGTAATTTAAAAAAAATTAAGTTTAAATTAAATTATAGAGACATGGAAAAACAAGATTAAAGATGCAGTGAAGAAGTGGTATTGGGTCCTGTGTGCTGAGTCACAAATGTTTAAAACAATGTAATTAAGCTTTTGGTTTCAAAGACAGTAGCATGTCTGATTGTGGGGAAGAGTTTTATTGTGAAAGACAAAGCAGATGTTCATGCTTGTGAGACACCATGGCAGAGATGTCTGATTTTGAGAGATCAATACTTTCTGATTGTGGCATCTGACATTCCTAATCTGATAAAAAAACAAAACAAAACAAAAACCTCTCACACGGTACAGCATTCTCTTCTCCTCTTGAAAAATAGGCTTCACTGAGAATGTTATTTCTCTCTTATGTAAGGAGACATTAAGTGATGATCATATGAAACTATTACTTTCTAGGCATTTTCACTACAAGACCCCATAAAAATGCAGAATAAAGACAAGAACAATGCGAGCTAAAGGTCCATGTTGCTCTACAAATTCTTTTGAAAGAGTAATCTCACCTTCTGATCTCAATGGTGAATCACACACTTATTTTTTCCATTCCAAATTAGAATCTATTGCCTATGTTAGCTCTTTTTGATTACTCCTATCTCAACTCCAAACATATTCCCCCAGAAGGGAATATGTTTCCCAGAAGGGAAAAACAATACATGCATAGTATACAGTGGAATATCTTTGTTTTTAATTTTACTTTAAAATTTCTCTAAGTCATGTTTTGCAATTGCTTACTTCAAACAAATGAACCCAGCCAATTTGCTCAGAGACAAGAAATGCTTCATGTCCTGAGGACTTTCTGTCTTCCAAAGGAAGCTAAAATTTGGCATTGCACAGTGCCATTACAGTCAAGAAATTAAAAGATTTTCTATTCCAATAGCTAGCTGTATTCAGATATCTTAGCCTAATAGGAATGTGTGTGTACAGTCAGTAGCACCTAAAACTAATAGGAAATGAGACATGTCAGAGAATTCTCTCAAAAATTGCTGCAGCTTCTGGCTTTGTGCTGGAAGGTAAATAAGTTATATTGACATGCAGCTACATTGATCAATGCCATTAGAGGGGCTGCCTGGTCAAGTTTTCAGTTGTATATGACAGTCTAGGTTGATGTCACGACACTGACAATCTTGTTAGTCTAACTTGACAAAGGAGAGCCCAATTCTCCCAAGTCAAATTCTCCAGACCCTCTTCTGACCTGACACTAAAATTATATGCCATTTGGGGAGTGATAGTGAGTACCTCTTCTATATTTTTCATCACTAATATTCCTGACTTGAACCATGAGGGACGCACATGACTCCACTGCCCTCACTCTCCCTCTGTGTTTCTCTAAACAAGCAGTGAAAACACTTTGTGTAAACAAATTCTCAATCATACCTAATCATATGAAAGCTGACAAAAGTATGTTATTTTACACTATGAAAATACTAATCAAAACAGTTCATCAATTGTTAAAGTTAATGATTTAGATTTGCAACACTCTGACTAAATTTTAGTAGGTAATTACATAATTATGCACAGGTGAACACAATAAAAAATAGCAATTGCTTCTTCTGGCTTTCAACTATGTGCAGGTACCACAATCCTACTCTGGAAGTAACTGCTTGTCACACAGTGTTTGAGAACATGAGTATAGCACAACTACTTCACTTAGATAAGGTTTCCATGCATCTGGATTTACCTCCCTAGATATTCAAGATCAGAGGAGATTTGTCTGTTAGGGCTCAAATTTGTTGTTTAAAATACCATATTTATCCATCTTTTCATGGTGTGAGGATGCAATAAGAAGTCTCTAAACCAGGAAGACTCCTTGATCTTGAACTTCCAGTCTACAAAACTAGTTTGGTCTGCAGACCGAGCATCAACTGCACCTGGAAGTCTGTTAGAAATCTTGGCAGAATCTTGGACTGACTCCATACCTCCTGAGTCAGAATCTGCATTTTAACAAGGTCCATAGTCTTGATGATCCAAGAGGAGTAAGTAAAAGCTACACTAACCCCCTCCAAGGGCCAATCTGGAAGTATAACTAAATTGTAGAGAAATCTTCTGGAATAACCAACTAAATAGTAGGTAGAGAGAAGACTTATAACCATGGATAGACAGAAGAAATTACTTCACCACAACGTGACCTCTATGGAGTGTGGAGGAGATTTGAGAGGGCCAGCTGAGTTCCCATGGGTGGCAGCTGAAGTGCCAGAGGGAAATTTCAGTGACTGGGGGTTTCCCCATGAGAACTGTGAGGTCTAAAGCCCAAGCTGGGCTCCACAGCCTATAGCACCAGAGCCATAAAGGAACTCAGATAACAGCTAGCTATGAAAAGTAGCGGGGTTTCTGTCTGCAAGGGAGAGACAGCTGGAGACAGAAAGAGCCTCTTAAAGGGCCAACACATAAAATTTAATTTGCAGTCACTTACCATGGGATCCAGAAAAGGGGGGAAAGGGTGGACAGGGTGGACTAGAGATGCTTGAGGATAGTCTGGGGATGGTGGTTTTGAGGAGAGAACTGAGGGAGCAGCCGCCAGGACCCCTGTGCTGAGCCATTGCTTATATGGCAGGAACCATCTTGCTCAGGCAGAACAATACCTTCCAAGTGGCATCAGCCTGAGGAGAAGCAATAGCCCCACCCATGGGAATTACTTTGCCCAACCCTGCCTGACTGTTGATTACAGATTAGCTAGATTAACAAGTGAAGGAGACAGTCACAGACTGTGGGTCACTGGTAGTCTCAAAACAGGCTGCCTGGGGCCAGACTAGGACACCATATGATATCATCAGTGGTGGATCCAGAAATAGAAAACAGTGGTAAACACTAGATTCTACTGAGATGAATTCTAGCATGGTCTTCTTCATGATTTGCATTATTTTCCCTCCTGCACAGCTTTTTAACATTCATATCTTGTTCTTAAAGGTTGTGTCTATTAGGTCACTAGTTTTTACATTACAGTTTATTTCAAATCTCATATATTGCTTCTCCTTTCTCTTACTTCATTTTGCCTTCTTATTTCCTCTTCTTATTTTCATTTTAAATTCTATTTTCTCTCTTGCTATGACTTTTGTCATTCCACACTCTTACTATGACTCTCCTCTCCAGCCTCTCAAAACAATTTTTCTTCTCATTAGTAAAGAGATAGGAAACTTGTTTGAAAAAGTACTGACAGAAAACTTCCCTAACTTGATGAGAGAAAAAATCATGCAAGCCCAGGAGTCACAGAGGGTCCCAAACAAGATGAATCCAAAGAGGCCCACTCTAAGACACATCATAATTAAAAAGGCAACAATCAAAGACAAAAAAGAAAATCTTAAAAGCCACTAGATATGAACACCCCATTGTCAACAACAGTTAGATCTTCCAAGAAAAATATCAACAAGGATATTATGGCACTAAATAACACTCTAGATGAAATGAATTTTTTTTTATATATATATGCAGAACCTTTCACCACATTCTTTTCAAATGTGCATACGACATTTTCAAAGATAGGCCACATAGTAGGACATAAAACAAAGTTGAAATTACATCAAGCATCTTCTCATATCGCAATGGCTTGAAACTAGAAACCAACCTCAAGAAAAAAACTCAAAAACATTCAAATTCATGGAGACTGAATAACATGCTAAATGAATGGGTTTATAATGAGATCAAGGAAGATATCAAAAAGTACCTGGAAACAAATGAAAATGAACACAAAACACCCTAAGATCTAAGGGAAACAGAGAAGTTATCCCTGAGAGGGAAATTCATAGCAATAGATATAAAAAATATAGAAAAAATTCAAATAAACAAACCTAACCCTACATCTAAAAGAACAAGAAGAACAGCAACAAAGCCCAGAGCAAGTAGAAGAAAGGAAATAAAATCAGAGCAAAATTAAATGACAGAGACTAAAATAACAATTCAAAGGATCAATAAATTCAGGAGCTAGTTTTTTAAAAAGATAAACAAAATCAACAAGTCTTTAACCAGACTCATCAAGAAAAAAAGAGAGAGGACCCAAATATATAAAATCAGAAATGAAAGAGAAGAAATTACAATGGATACCACAGATATGAAGATTGTAAAAATTACTAGGAACACTGTATGCCAAGAAATATGACAACCTGGGAAAAATGGACAAATTTCTAGAAACATATAATCTTCCAAAACTGAATCAAGAAGAAACACAAAGCTTAAATAGACCAATAGCAACTAGTGAAATTGAAGCAGTAATAAAACAAACAAACAAACAAAACAAAAAAAAAAAAAAACAACTCCTGGCATACAAAAGCCCTGGGCCAAGAGGTTTCACAGGAAAATTTTACCACACATTTAGGGAAGAGTTAACTGCTATCCTTCTTAAACTATTCCAAAAAATTCAAGAGAAGGGAAGACTCTCAAACTCTTTTTATGAGGCCAGTATTATCTTAATTCCAAAACCAGGTTAAGACACAACAAAGAAAGAAAACTACAGGCCAATATCATTGATGAATGTAGATTCTAAAATTCTCAACAAAATAATGGCAAACTGGATTCAGCAACACATCACAAATATTATACACCATGATCAAGTGGGATTTATCCTAGAATGCAAGGATAGTATAATATTCACAAATAAATGAATGTAATACACCACATAAACAAAATGAAGGACAAAAATCACATGATCACATCAATAGCTGCTGAAAAAGCATTTGATAAAGTATAGTACCCATTTATGAAAAAAACACTCAGCAAATTGGGAATAGAGGGAACATATCTTAATATAATCAAGGCCATCCAAGAAACCTACAGCCAACATCATACTCAACAGGTGAGAACTAGAAGTTTTTACTCTAAGATCAGGAAAAAGACAATGGTATCCTCTTTCACCACTTCTATTCAACATAGTATTGGAAATTCTAGCCATAGTGATCAAACAAGTAAAAGAAATAAAAGTCATTGGAATTAAAAAGGAGAAAGTGAAACTGTCATTATTTGTAGTTGACATGATAGTGTACATAGAAAAACCTATAGGCTCCACCAAAAATACTACTCAACCTAATAAGTAAATTTGGCAAAATAGCAGGATACAAAGTAAATATTCAGGAATTGAAGGTATTTTTGTACACCAACAATAAAATGTCAGAAACAGAAGCTAGGAAAAAATTCCCATTTACTATAGAAACATGAAAAATAAAGTATTTAGGAAGAAACTTAACCAAGGAAGTAAAAACCTGTACTTGGGAAAGTACAGAACACTGAAGAAAGAAATTAAGGAAGATACAAATTCATGGAAGTGTATACTATATTCATGAATTTGAAGAATTAACGTTATTAAAATGTTCATACTATACAAAGCAATTTATAGATTCAACACAATCGGTATTAAAATGCCAATGGCATATTTCATATATTTAGAACCAACATTTCAAAAATTTATATGGAACCAAAAAAGACCCCGAATAGCTTCAACAATCTTGAGAAACAAGAACAAAGTAGGAGGGATCACAATACCTAATATCAAACTATAGTACAGGGCCACAGTAATCAAAACAGTCTGGTACTGGTATAAGAACACACAGATCAATGAAACAGAATAGAGAGCCCAGAAATAAACCCATGTCTCTATGGTCAAATAATATTTAACAAAGGTGGCAGGAACATAAAATGGAGTAAAAATAGCCTTTTCGACAAATGGTGCTGGGAGAACTGGACAGGGACACTCAAAAAAAATGAAACTAGACCACCAACTTACACCACACACCAGAATAAACTCAAGATGGATAAAAAACTTAAACATAAGCTGGAGACACCATAAAAATCCAAGAGGAAAACATAGATATTAACATTTCAGATATCCCATATATTTTTACCAATATATCCTCCAGGGCAAGGGAAATAAAGGAAAGAATAAACAAATGGAACTACATCAAACTAAAAAACTTCTGCATGACAAAAGAAAACAGCATAAAATTACAAGGGAACCAACTCAATGGGAAAACATATTTGTCAACGATAACTTGGACAAGGGTTTAATCTTCAAAATATACGAAGAACTCATGACTCAATCTAATTAAAAATGGGCAAAGAACCTGAATAGACAATAGGCACTTCTCCAAGGAGGAAATACAGAGGACCCATAAACATATGAAAGGATACTCCACAGCACTAGCCATTAGATAGATGCAAATTAAACCCACAATGAGATACCACCTCACGCTGGTCAGAATGACCATCATCAACAACTCAACAAGCAACAAGTGCTGGCCGGGATGTGGAGAAAAGGGAACAATAGTGCACTGTTGATGGAATTGTAAATTGGTGCAGTCACTATGGAAAACAGTATAGAGGTTCCTGAAAAAACTAAAAATGGAACTGCTTTTTGATCCAGCAACTCCACTGCTGGGATTATATTCTAGGAATTCTGAAACGCCACTTCGAAAGAACCTATGCACTCCTATGTTTATAGCAGCATTATTTATAATAGCCAAGTCCTGGAGACAGCCTAAGTGACCATCAGTGCATGAATGGATCAAAAAACTGATACATTACACAATGCAGCAGAAAGAAAGAAGGAACTCCTACCTTTTGCAACAGCATGGATGGAACTGGAGAATATTATGCTAAGTGAAACAAGCCATGTGGTGAAAAACAAATACCATGTGATCTCACCTAATCCAGGAAACTAATAATCAAAACAAACAAATGATCGAAACACAATAGAATCAGAGGCATGTAAACGAGGAACAGACTGACAATGACCAGAGGGGAGCGAGGAAGTTGATAAGGGGGGAAAGAAGGGGAAGGGTCTAGTCAAGGAACAAGTATAAATGATCCACAGACATGGACAACAGGGCAGTGATTGACTGTGGGTGATAGGGATGAGCAATGCAGGATAGAGCAAGGGGTGGGGGAATTGAGACCACAGTAATAGAACAAAAAAAAAAAAAGACTATATTTACAAGCTATTATCTCTTCATTGGGATGAGCAGGCTTATTATTAGTCACCCAATGATCCATCCTAATTCACAGAGTTCCTTTTCCTCGTATAAAACTTCAGGATTTTAATACAAATGTCTGCCAGTTTATAGATTTAAAGTGTTTCAGGACAATTTCCTTCAAAATAAATTTTTGGAAAGCAAACCTTTTCTTTATTAATTTTTATTGTCTATTATAATCATTTTTCAATAAGAAAAAAGAAAAAGAAATCTCTGGAAGTTTGATTCAAAATGTTTTGTGATATAGAGCATTGCAGTATGGGATGATTTTTTGGATTTTCAAAAATATGTAGCATCATTTTAACTTTGACTTTTTTCTTCAAAACCAAAATTTGAGGAGAAAGGAAGAATGGAAGGAGACGTGATCATATACCTTGTCATGCTCTTCTTTCCTCTCCTCTTTGTCACCTCTTTTCTTTTCCCTTGTTCCTTTTAACTGAGTCCTCTTCATGTCTCTGGAGTCATAAGAGATATTGGGGATATAAATATAAAAGTAAAGAAATACTAAAATTTAGAGAATTCCCTCTATAATTAAAAGAAGGAAGTAGACAGATAGGTGCTGTCTGTGAGCTAGGTGTTGAAATAGAAGTATAAATTGGAGACTATGAAAGTGGAGGCAGGAAAACTGAATATTGCAGTGAGAAGAAGGGACGGTCACTAGAAAAGGTCCTTTAGCTGAATCATGAGTATATATATATGTGTGACACACACACATACATGCACACACAGAGAAAGAAAGAGAGATGGGTGGAGGGGGGAGAGAGAGAGAGAGAGGGCATTCGGGGGGAATTGAATGGCCTGTCAGGACACTGAAGTGTGAGAACTTCTTAGCACTGTGTTTGGAGAACTTTGATATATCCAAAATTTATGTGTAGGAGTATTAAAGGAGACCTCTGGGAATATCTCTTACAGGGCCTAGTACTTCTAGACTACAATGTGATGACTTTTTTTCCCATCTCACATGAATATATCAGATAAACATAGGCAATGGCTATGTTTCTAAATCAAGATAGGTCAAAATATTCTTGTCCTTTCTTAAAGATGAAGTCAGTATAGCATCTGTGACATCTGTAAATCCTCTACTGGAAATCTTATGTTTGTGCTTCTTACTTTATTCTGTTTATATAAAAGATTAGGAATATACTTGTTCTGGAGTGCCTTAAATAGATTACAGACTTTAGGTTGCATATTATCATTGGAAAATAATTTCTGCATGTGATGGCATTTAATTAACAAGCATCCCTTTTAGCCTTAGAACTCAGAATTAATTTGAGGCAAAAATTTATACACTAACGCTTTATTATACAAGGGAGGACCCATCCCACCAAAATGGAATTATCTTCTGGAGGGTGGGCCCTTTGTAGTATAGGCTTCCTCCGTTAGGTGAGTGTTCTAGGAACCCAGCGGTATCAATGTACCAGCTGGCACTGTTGAGAGAGACTGTGTTCAGATTCAGTGAATTTTTTTGAAGATTCTTTCAGTGCTTTTGCCCATTTCATGATGGGTGCCTTACAAGTGCACTTGCCCACACTGTGCTGAGTGTTCGGCAGTTTTTGACCATAAACAGCCTGACCCCTGTGCCTCACCCTCCCTACACACCAGATCTCGCCCCAAGCAACTTTTGTTTGTTAGTTTGTGTCCCTGGATGAAAAAAAGGCTTCAAAGGGAACTGTTTTTGCTGATGTGGAATAGGTGAAACAAAAATGGCAGAAGCACTAAAAGGCATCAAAATCTGTGAGTTCAGAAACTGTTTTGAGTGGTGGAAGAAATGTCCTGATAGGTGTATTGCATCAAATGGAGAGTACTATGAAGGTGACTGAAGTTTAAACTTGTAAGAATAATTACACATTTTAAAATAAGTAAACTCCATTTTGGGGGCCCCCTCCCTCATAGAGTACAGTTGAGGGGCAGCAAGAATGAAGAAAAAAGGAAATGCGAGGAAGGAACAAAGGGAAAGCAAATGTAATGTGATGTGTTCTTGAAGTGGCCACAGCTTCCAAAGCAAACACAGACATTTAGAGTTTTGGGATGACTCTGAAGAACCATATGGGCCATATAGCTTCTTGTACAGACTGCAAAGGGGAAGGAGGATGATACATTTATTTTCTGGATCCTTCTGTTTACTGTTCAAATTGTGCCCCATAGAGTGTTAATTCTCTTACCTTTTTGGATTGTGTGAACAGCATGTGCATTAGGTGGTTGTGCTATAGCCTGTAATAGCAGAAGGAGAGGCACAAAGTCTAGTGCATATGGGAAGAGAGTTTGTGGAGAGAGAGGGGGTAGTTTAACTACTAGAGATTATCCTTTTAGCCAGAAGTAATATGTTACCACGGGCAGAAAGGACTACTCAGTTTGAATGATGTACTTAAGTTACTAACCATATGTGTTCCAAAAGCTTCTAGGTCAAATTTAGTTTGGGGGGAGTAGCTGTAGATTAAGACAGGCTGGAGGGGATGCAATCCCTCTAAACAGAGCTGGTTACCAAAGGACCCTAGGAAGACCTGAACTAAGTCTCGCTGCCTCAGACTGCATGCTATATGGCTGGAGGTCACTTCCAATTGGATAATAAACATTAACGATATCTATCAGAGTGACTTTCTCCTTGTTAGCAGAGGCTCTTCCCACCACCTCATGCTAAAATGACCTCTTTTTAAATCCTTGTATAAAATGTTAAACCTTTCAAAGCCTACTTCTAAGTTTTAAAAATGACAGCAATTTTGTAAATCCCATTACAAAATTAAAGTGTTTCCAATGAAGGCTGATCAATTTCATTTAGGCACCATTTGTGTGATGTAGGTAGCTGATCCTAAGTAAACAGGATTGGCTACCGACTGTGGAACTAAGATTGAATGAGTTATTCTTTTCCGAGAACGATTACTTGAGATGAATGAAAAAAAACTATACTTCCAAACTAGAATATGAATTCTTTACACACACTCACAGATGTATATTTACACGTATATAAAATATATATTTGATGTCACCTTTCACTAATATTATAATTTTCATTTAGATGACAAGAATATAATTTCTAGTTTGCAAATTATATATGAGTTCATATCTTATATTTGTGAGGCAAGACTGCCAATACCTATACACAAATGTCTTTTTAATCTACTTTTAATTTGCTTTAGTCAAATCTGAAATGTTGATCTATTGTCCTTTACATTACATTAAACCTGTTTGCTGCTCTGCTCACAAATGCTAATATTTCTGTGACTTGGAGAGCCTGGCTCCTGCAGCTTTTGCTTCAGGCTTCACCTCATTATTCTTTTCAGCTCCTTATTAGAGAAAAACCACTGACCTCTTACCTGGGTCTCCCTATCCAGTTAGTACTTGTAAAAGGACAACTCATCTCAAGGCTTCTGTGCACCTGCTGTGCTTCTAAATCACCTAATATTCTTATCATTTCCATTTCCATCTCAGAATAGAAATATATAGACCAAGTACCATCTTTCTGCTCTTTCGTCTATAGTTATCAAAAAGATAACTTACTGCTATTTAAAAGATGGCTACCATCACAATGTTATTGCTGATGAAGAGAAAAGTCTTAGTGTTCATTTAAAATCACTTCTCTCACTTCTTTTTATCCTTGTTAATGACTGCTATGTAGTATTACTTAGAGAATATAACTGATATTGTGTTTCCTATGTACTTTTAGGAAAGCCTGGTTTTATTCACCCCACTCCCAGTTTTAAATTTGAGTTCTTTGCACAACCAAAATTTTTTCTTCTTACATTTAGACATATTTTGGACATAACATGTTAGGATTATTTTTAAATGAAGTGTTTGGTCACAGCAACAAATACTGAAGTCGTTCTATTGATGGAAATATTTCCCAGGGTCCATAGCTTCAGGTGCTTAAAAGCTGATAGAAGCAAAACATCATTCTAGAACTTGAATTTAAGAAATTTCCATACAAATTCAAGCCAAACAGACAATTGTCACAGATGACACCAAATTTCACAGTTTCTCTCTTTCTCTTATTTCTGCAAGACTGATTTATGTAAGACTTTTACTTTCATCAATAACACTGAATAAGAATCCTTCTTACCATTTGACATTCATGCTTCTGACTTGGTTTGAAAATAGGGCCAAAGAGCAGTGTACCATGTGAAATGAAAACACCCATGCACACAGATGACAGTTCCACAGCATGTGCTCTATCAGAAGTCAGGCTGCACACTATGAAGGAATAACACTAAGAAATGGGACAGGAGCAGTTTCAGGAAGATGAAAAGTCTTTGAACAAGAACATGGTAAAAGACTTATTATAAGTAATTACAAGAGAATTATTTTTGGATGCTATATGTTTTTCAAATCAACACAATTTCCACTCTCACTGTTGAATAACAGGGTTAGGCAAGCATTAAAAGTGGAGCATGTAAAACCTACTGTCCGCATGGGAAGGACAGTTGTATGTATCAGGGACTCCTTGTCATGTGCCATTTTTTGGAGTATACATTTTTTTGTCCATAGGTTTCTTTCTCATTCTTCAGAACTCTGGGGTTGATGGAGAAGAAACAAAGTTCACAAAGTTTCTGCATAAATGCAAATAAAAGATATGTATATATATATATATATATATATATATGATATTTTAATTTTATTAAATTAAGATCTATGTTTTATTTCCTTCCTTCTGCTTGCTCTAGGCTTTGTTTGTTGTTGTCCCTCTAGTTTTTGTAGATGTAGGGTTAGGTTGTTTATTTGAGATTTCTCTGTCTCTTTTAGGTAGGCCTGTGTTGCTATGAACTTCCCTCTCAGGACTGCCTTCGCCGTGTCCCATAGGTTTTTGGTTGTTGTCTGTTCATTTTCATTTGTTTCCAGGTACTTTCTGATATCTTCCTTGATCTCATTGTTAACCCATTTATTATTTGATATCATGTTATTCAGCCTCCATGTGTTTGAATGTTTTTGAATTTTTTCCTTGAGGTCAGTTTCTAGTTTCAAGCCATTGTGATCCGATAAGATCCATACACAATGGAATACTATGCAGCAGAAAGAAAGAAGGAACTCCTACTCTTTGAGACAGCATGGATGGAACTAGAGACTATTATGCTAAGTGAAATAAGCCAGTCGGTAAGAGACAAATACCATATGACTTCATTTATATAGAGGAATCTAACGAACAAAATAAACTAATGAGCAAAACAGAACCAGAGGCATGGAAACAGAGAACAGACAGACAGATGCCAGAGGAAAGGGGCGGAATGATGGGATAAAAGGGGAAGGGAATAGTCAAAGAACATGTGTGAATGACCCATGGACAGGGACAATGGTGTGGGGATGGACTGTGGGAGTGGGATGGGGGCTGTGAGGGGAGGAAAGAGGGGGAAAATTTGGGACAACTGTAATAGAATAAACAAGAATAAAAAAATACAAAAATAAGCAATGTAAACTGTAAGTGAAAAAGTTTTATTAAAAAAATATGTTTATATAAAAAGTGGGTATGAATACTGAAAAAACATTGATTAACATTTGGGGAGAGGATTATTTTCATTCATGGCACTGATATAACCCTGTTGTGTGTGTTGATAGTAGTCTTCACTGCCCCCAAATTTCCTTGATACCCACTTCAGCCTATTCTCATTCCCATCATGAGCCCCAGGCAAACATTGATCTGCTGCCCATTTCTAGAGTTTTTCTGTTTCTGGAAATTCCACATAAATGGAATCATACCACACATTGTCCTCTGTGTGTAGCTTTTTTCACGTTAGTGTAATGGGTCTGAGGTTTCGTGTTGTCACCTGTTTCATTACATTTCCATCCTTGAGCAGTATTCCATCATGTGCATGTACTGCAGCTGGTTTTACCTGCATTGTCTCCATTGTTTTTGAACATTTTAATTGTTTTCTTTGTTTTTACATTTTGAACAATGCAGCTATGAACATTTACACTAAGTCCTTCTGTGGCCATGATTTTTATTTTGGGGGGACAGTGGCAGATACTTTGGACTAAATTTGCTGGGTCATTTAGTAAATGTATGTTTAACTTGAGAAAACTCCAATCTACTATGAAGTACAAAACCACATCTAACATTTTCTTTCTTTCTTTCTTTCTTTCTTTCTCTTTCTTTCTTTCTTTCTTTCTTTCTTTCTTTCTTTCTTTCTTTCTTTCTTTCTTTCTTTCTTTCTTTCTTTCTTTCTTTCTTTCTTTCTTTCTTTTTCTTTCTTTCTTTCTTTCTTTCTTTCTTTCTTTCTTTCTTTCTTTCTTTTCTTTCTTTCTTTCTTTCTTTCTTTCTCTTTCTTTCTTTCTTTCTTTCTTTCTTTCTTTCTTTCTTTCTTTCTTTCTTTCTTTCTTTCTTTCTTTCTTTCTTTCTCTCTCTCTCTCTCTCTCTCTCTCTCTCTCTCTCTCTCTCTCTCTCTCTCTCTCTCTCTCTCTCTCTCTCTTTCTTTCTTTCTTTCTTTCTTTCCTTCTTTCTTTTTTTTTCCTTTTGGTTGTTGATCATTATTATTAAAGTTGTTTCCTGTTAATATGTATTGGTTAAGCAATTAAACTTAATAAGTAGAGTTAATTGAGTCACTTTTTCTAAACTTGTAACTAAAGATGTGAGTCACTGTTTTTTCTCCAAACAAAGCAAAGCAAAATAAAACCCAAGAGCAAGAATATGAGAAGGCTTCTATAGCTATTCTGTGCAAACTTGAAAACCAGATACTGTTTTTATTTAATAAATCTGATAGCTGTTATGATATGAAAATTACTTTATTTGTATCTTACATATTTTTAAAATTAAATTTCAAATAATTTTATATTATTCACATTGTATATTTAAATTATACCATTGAGAGAGAAAAAGGACACCTAATTATATAATCTGAACTATATTAAATTTTAATTATCTGTGATGGTGAAAAATTATTACTATTAGTTTTTATAGCTAAGTGCTAAATGATAACAGTTTCTTCAATTACAAGTAAATTTACAGGCAATGATAAAAAAAGTAATAGCACTATATAGGTAAAATAAGTTTCAGTTTATGAAATCAGACAATTTTGTCATTCTCACTTAAAAAGTCTTTTTTTCAGTTTAAGTAATTGTAGCATAAAGTTACTTTTGAACATTGAGTGCACAGTTTGGATGAGGGTTTGCAAGAAGTAAAGATGAAAATGTTTAGCTCTAAAAGGCAAAGGCATACTTTTTTGGTCAATTGCACAAAATAGCACGAGTCATTATGAGCACTGCATATATGGTGTACATGAGCATAAATGAACAAGACCATTCATGTTTTTCAGGTTTTGAAATCTCTTAATTATACGAAAGTAAAAGCATCGTCAGAGAAAGGCATGTTAAAAGCTTCCTGAATAAAATGGCATGCTTTTGGTTTGAAAATTTTTTCTCTTTAGTCACTCTGGTTTCAGAGGGTTTGCATTTTATTTCTTATAGTCATAGTCATATGGTACAAGACAAAGGCTGAAGATTTTTAAAAATCAAGTAAAAGAAACTAAGAAAGAAAGAAAGGAAGTGACTTCTTTGTTGGACCTCTCTCTTTAAAGCACACTCTGCAGTGGGAAAGGGAGAGGTGAGTGAGGGTGGAGTGTGAGCCACTCAGGCACATCTGGTGGCCAGGATTAGTGTCCCCTCCTCAGTGCCAGCTTCCATCCAAATGTGTATGAAACTGCAGCATCTCTGCAGGAAGTGAGCTGAAATGCTGGCTCTTGTGTCCCTCAGAATGTCTTGTGTGTGTTCTTTTGTTCTGCTTACCTTCCTTGTTCACTTCCTAATACAAGTAACCCAAATAACATGGTTTTTGAAATCCGTGCTTCCATTGGACACTCATGTTTCTCTTTACAACACGAGAACAAACCTCTCCATCCTCAGAATGCTTTAAGGTGAGTTAGCAACTTAAAGGAATGAAGTCACCACTGTCCAAACTGGAATTCAATTATTTGAAAATATGTATGAACAGACTGGACTATGCATTATGAAAAGCAAGGACTTTGCTATTTTAAAATTAACTGATCTAGAGTTAAGACCAAAATAAATATGACTCAAGGACTTTGACAAGTAACTTTACAAAAAAAGAAAAAGAGGCTTAGAGAGGTTAACAAAGGTACTATTCTGTTCATAACCATAAACATTTTTGAGACTTCTTTGGTAACCCAATATGATGTTAATTTTCCCTTCTCAGTGTTCTCATTATATCTTTGTTTGTACCTATATCTTATTTATAACACTTATAGCTATCATTTTGTTTTTAGTTTTTTTTAATTAATTAATTAATTTTTAATATGGTTTATTGATTATGCTGTTACAGTTGTCCCAATTTCTTTTCTTTTTGTTCCCCTCCACCCCATTTCCCCCCTTCCTCCAGTTGTCCCTCCACCTTAGTCCATGCCCATTGGTTGTGCATATAGATCTTCTCAACATCTTCCTGTCTACTCCACTCCCTCCTACTATGCTTCTTAATTTCTGTTCCATCTCCCTCCCTTTCCCCCCTTCTCCATCCCTGCTGACCTCCCCCCAATATTCCCCATACTTATAATTCCTTTCCCACTCTTGTTGTCTACTTAGTTTGCCTTTGTTTCGGTTCCCTAGCTTCTGTTGTTGGTTGTTGTGATACAGTTTTCATTTTAATGTTCATAGTTTTGATCCTCTTTCTCCTAAACAAGTACCTTTAACATTTTATATAATAGTGGTTTGGATCTGATGAACTCCTTCAGTTTTACATTGTCCTGGAAGCACTTTCTCTGCCCTTCTATTCTGAATGACAGCTTCACTGAATAGAGTAATCGTGGTTGTAGGTTTTCGCTTTTCATTACTTTGAATATTTCTTGCCAGTCCCTTCTTGCCTGCAGAGTTTCTTTTGAGAAATCAGCTGATAGTCTTATTGGGACCTCTTTGTATGTAATTCTCTTCTTCTCTCTTGCTGCTTTTAAGATTCTCTCTTTAGCCTTAATTTTTGACATTTTGATTATAATGTGTCTTGGTGTGGTTCTCCCTGGGTCCAGTTTTTTTTTGAACTCTGTGCTTCCTGGACCTGTAAGTCTATTTCCTTCCCCAAGTTAGGGAAGTTGTGTTTCATTATTTTTTCACATAATGTTTCAATTTCTAGTTCTTCTTCACCTTCTGGCAACTCTATGATATGAATGTTGGCCTACTTACAGCTGTCCCATAGGTTTCTGAGCCTCTTCTCATTTTCCTCACTTCTCGTTTCCTCTTTCTACACTGGTTGACTGTTTGTCCCTTCCCTGTGTTCCGATTTGTTGATTTGATCCCTGGTTTTCTTGCCCTCACCACTAGTTTCATATGTGTTTTTGTTAATTTCAGCAGGACTAGCCTTCATTCCTTCCCTGTCTTGTTTAAGATCTGCTGTTAGGTGTGTAAGCTTTCTTATAACCAAAGTTCTGAACTGTGCCTCAGAAAGATTTCCTATCTGCTGGTTCGTTAGATTAGATATTTGCTGTTTGGTCAGCTGCGTTACTGGGATCTCTATCATGATCTGTGCCATCCTGACAGTCTTGTGTTTACCTTTGCTTCCTGGGCAGGGCTGTCACACCTTCTATGGTATAGAGGGTGAAGCCTCATGCACTCGTCACAAGTTGGCGATCCTTCTCAACATGCTGTGGCATTTTCTGTGGGGTTGGGGGTCCAAGATGGATTCCTGCCATTCACTCTCCTCTGAGAGACCAGGAGCCTCCTCCTTCATCCCCATGCCCTCTGGTCTTTACAGTCTGAGGAAACGGGGGTCTGCCTTCCCTGGCATTGGAATCACAAGCTGATGGGTTTGGTCTGCAGCCGGGGGTGCTCCCCAGGCACTTATTGCCTCCCCTTAAATACAGGTGTCTGTGCTTACTGCTGTCCTGCTGCCATCACTGCTGCTGCCGCTGCCAACACAACTTGACCTCTCTGCCCTGGCTTCTCCCCTCCTACCCGTCTGGACAAGGACCACTTCTTTATAACTTCATACGCTGGACTTCCATTTATTTTCTGGAACTTCTGGTTATTTCTTGTTTTGTGGTAGTTGTATTCCTTCTTAATTGTGGAGGGAGACGGAGTGTGTCAGTGTAGGCCTCCATCTTGGCCAGAAGTCTCATAGCTATCATTTTGAATGGCGCCAACTCCACCATAGTTACAAAAAAGATACAGCTTTTAAAAAATATTTTATTTATTTATTTTTAGAGATTGAGGAGGAAAGGGAGAGAAACATTGATGCATGATTGGTTGCCTCTCATACAGCCTTAACTGGGGACCTGGCCTGCAACCTAGGCATGTGCCCTCACCAGGAATCAAACCAGTAACCTTTCAGTCTGCAGGCCTGTACTCCATTCACTGAGCCATACCAGCTAGAATAAAGATACATTTTTATTATTCCTTGAAGGCCCATCTTCAAATGGTTTTTCTATCTAGTATCATCTCAGGAGAATCCCATGGCAGGCTGGTCACTTTCAGGTATCATAAAAAAGATCAATTCAGTCACATTTAACATTACATATTCAGTGTAACACTCTCTTTTTCTCCAGCCCATGACTGACCAATAATCGGGGTTGGGGGTGGAGCTTATCTGCACTTAACTCCTCCTCTCACCATTTGGTTTTGTGTTGAAAGGGGCAGAAGGGATTTGACATGGGGAGTGTTAGTTATGTTTCCTTAATTCTGTAGACCACTCTCAGTCATTGCTCTTCCCCTGGCAGTGTGCAACTGGTCATAGATAACATCTGTGTGGCAAGGCTTCCAAATAAATGCACTTATTTGGGATTCACACATGGACGCTTCAGGCACCTACTCATTACAGTTTTCTGATGTCGAGATTTACTTTATCTTGACTTCCTCTCTTCATTCCTCATCTCCTTCTCGATGAATCCTCTACTCACAACCTCTAGGTGCATGAGTATCTCTGCCTAGTTTCTAGCCTTCTTATGTGTGGTACCATCATGCTGATTTAAGACCAGTTACCCCTTAGACCGTAAGAAAGGCACCAATCCTTGCTAATCCACTCCTGAGGTAACTGGCATATCACCATGCAATTTTACTTACACATCCTATTTCAATTGCATGATGGCTGACTTCTATCTACCTTACTGAAATAACATTGAGGATAGGGGGAAGGTGTGTGAATCATGGTAATATCTATATTTTCAGAATTTTATTGCCTGATACAAAATTAGGGGTTCAAATTAATGAGTAGATGAATTATCAGATGCCTTTTTAAAATGATGAAAAATCCCAAGATATTAATGATGTTATAAATAAAATAAAATAAATGTAACTATTTAATTGACATATATTAACCATCTCTTTTCCTACTATTTAATATTTTTTAAAATTCTACCCTATGATACTTCAGATAAATTAAGCATTATTTGTGACATATTCATGTTCCATTTATAATACTCATCAAAGTTTGGAAAAAGTTGTGAATTGTGGAGTCTCTGTGACTGACAGATTTTGGGACATCTCATCCAAGCAGTCATTTCATTTAAATGTCTCAAGTTAGATATAAGTAGTCCTGTAGCTTTGGAGAAACACCAATTGTCCCTGGCAAGGGGATGACTAACATTTCTATGGGTCATTCATTCCATAGTCCGCACTCCATTTCACAGCCTTAATTCTTTGGGCACAGAGTTGCTATTCATGAGCATTTGGGACTTTATGTCAGCCTGTGGGTTTTTGTTGTTGTTGTGTGTTTGTTTATTTGTTTTATCTAAGCAGGGCATATAGAAAACATACAGTAGTAGCAATTTCACATTTGACTAGCTACAAAATTTCTTATTACAGTAATCCTTAACTCTGTTGGTTCATTCTGATTTTTAAAATTAAAAATAAAAACAGTAAAGCCACATTTGCTAAATTTGTATTTTTGCTTTACCTTTATGTAAGTTTTCCTTAACCATCCCCAATTTCTACTTTCCACTGTCAAATGCACTTTTTGTTAATAAAAAGTAGTAACAGACAACTGTCCTTGTTAACAAAGCTTTTTAGAAGCCACTCTCAATATCAATGGAAACGAAGACAAAGGCCTCATGGAACTTCATGACAAGGTGATAAAGATCATGTGGATTCAAGTCTCTATCATTTCCTAACTGGGGGTCTTAGGACCATAACCAAATCTTGTTACCTCTCAGTTTTCTCGTCAATAAAGTGCTGAGGAAAATAATGTAGCTTACCAAATGGGTTCATTAAACAGATCCAAGGACTAAATTAGTTCATCAACAGGTCAAGTGCTGGATTATTAACATTTTACCAAAGGTATACATTTGTTTGTTTGTTTTAAGCACTCTGTTCAAAACCTCTTATAACATGAGAAATATCAATTTCAAATTCATTACCCAGGCTGTTTCTAGATTGGAAATATGAGGCCTAAAAAGTGGTTTGCTGACAGATATATGCATTCCCTTTGCTCACTGCAAATACTGCGAATGTTGAAACTACTGGAGGGAAGCCCCTTGGCTGTGGCTCCAGGGCATACTCCTGGAGGGCCTCTGCTCACTGAGTTCCCTGCTGAGGAAAGCTTTTACAGGTGCACAGCAGTTTTCAGTTGAAAAGGTGCTATGAGTTGACTAAAACTCTGAAAATTTGTCAAACCAGGGATTACTGTCCCCATTTTCCAGATAAGGAAAGTGAGGCTCACAGAGGTTAACTGAAGTGCACAAAGTCACATGATATTTAATAGCAAAGTAAGGATTAGAATCCCATTCCTCTGATTTTCAATCCCATGTTCTATCCGCTGTGTTAGCAGAAAGGCAGGAAGGTTATCATCACAACAGAAAGAAAGTTAATTCAGCTGCAGATTGATTAACCTAAAGGGGAATCCAATCAATGTTGGTAGAGAGCCAGGAGAAGCACTTCTCTGTCTACATTGATGTTTTAAACAGCACAGTCTCTCCCATCTGGATGAGAATCAGAATTCCAAATATCAGAACAAGCTAAATTTCTCTTTCCCCTCTGTAGTTGCATCTGTCTACTTTGGGGGTAGTTATAAATGTTGCTAAAATTTCTAACTGGCAGCTTGGAGTAACTCTTTCCATTAGACTGAGTTTTGTGGCCATTCTAGCATCTTTCTGGACTTGTAATTATGGATGATGAATTTAATAAAAGAGTAAATATTCACAGGATTCAAAATGAGAGTATGAAGGCAGTTAAGAATTTCTATTAGGTCAGTTACCATTAAAGAGGATATGTCTGCAGCAAACCTTTCTCATTTGAGTGGAATACTGGCTCACATTCAGGAAATGGCATTTTAAGTGTGGCCTTGCGGACTTGAACTGGTGAGGTTGTTTTGCTTTTCAGTCCCAGGGAATCAGTACCCAGGCAGAACCAGAAGGATGAGATTTTATGATTACAATTGGTATATAAAACATGTATGTTCCTTTTATTTTCATAATGAATAAATAGGTGTAATTTAAAGCCATATACCTGTTGCAATTTTGCTTGGTATTGCTGTGATATCCTTTAAAATTTTTTTTCATGTTTAATTTTTCTTTTTGAAAAGGCTGAGTTTTCATTTTGCATTATTAGAAGATGTGTTCTTCTTTTAGCAGACATATCTATGTTTTCATTTATTATAATAATCAATTTTTTCTCATTAAATCTGAAAACCTTCCCACCTTACTATTCAATATTTCCAAAGCACTTCACAGTCTGTGCTTGCTCATTCATGATCTCATTTGAGGCATAACTTTATAAATGACTTTGTGTGACATTGCAAACTCATATATGAGAATGTGACTTTTTGCTTTTAGGAACACATATTTTGTCTTGAATATTGCATAGTTTGTGAATGTGAAAACAAATGGGATAGTCCTTTTATTCATAACTTCCTTACTTCAGATGGTTTTCCACAAATGTTTACATGGTCCAAGTTTAGATAAAGTCTGTTTTTGAAGAGCAATTAGAAAATGAGTAACAATGACAATATTATTTAAGGAAAAAAAATTGGGCCACTTCATATTTTTGTCAGTTTCTTGGAATATTTCTCATACTTAATTTGAAGAGATTATGCCTTATATTTTCTGTTTATGCAATGTAGGGTCAAGCTCTATTTTGATTTGGAAGTTATTTATTTAATAGCTGCTGCCTTGTTTTTCATGGTCATTTTAGGTAAACATCAATAGAAAAATAATATAATTCTGCATTCTAGCCTGTCTCTTTAAGATGTGCAACAAGGGCTGGGAGCAAAGAATCTGCAATATTCTTTATAATTTCATGGGGTCTTCTGAGGAAATGTGCCAATTTTATGGGGACTCGTAGGGAAAAATTTTGATTTCATGTGGGTTTGAGTGAAAAGGTAAATTTCATGGAATTTCTAAAAATGGCTGGATTTCTCAGGATCCATGAAATCTATGACAGCCATGGAAAAAATGCTCTGCTCCTGTCATGGAGTAAATTTTAGTGCAGTTTGGCAAACTTTATTTCTTATTACCTGCTGTGATGTAATTACACATTTTGAGTGTTTTTTGATCATTATCTTTTTTATAGATGTGTGTGAATAGTAAAGGTATTACTTTGTGTAACAACAGTGTGACTACTTTGTCAGTTGCTTACAGTATATGTTGTGTGAGCACTCACACTCATGTGACTCCTGTGATCACTTATGTCGGAGTCAAGTTCAGGATGGTGGTGCTTCGAGTTTTGGTGGTCCTAAGCAGGAAATGGAGAGACATCTCTTACTCCCATTGCCATAGTCTTCATAGGGTGATAGGATGTTAAGTTTAGAGGAGACTCTAGACATCTTCCAAGGTCTAAACATCTGATCAGAGTACCTTTGGGAACTTGTTAAAAATTCAAACCCCTTGCCTTACCCCAGACTATCTAACCCAGATTCTCAGAGGGTAGAGCTTGAGACTCTGCCTTTAAAATTGAACAGTTTGGCTAATTCTGCTGCTGAGGCATACTCCAGTTGGAGAGCCATCGTTCAAATCCATTCCTCTTCCCAAACTCAGAACTGACTACTCCATTGTCTCATGACTTCTAGATTTTCTCTAAGACCCTTCTCTATAGCAAGGCTGGGGCTTGGAGAGGTGCCATTACCCAACTTGCATCTGGGACTGTGGCAGTGCCACAGGGAAGGCTGGCTGGGGAAGAAAAAACGTCAAAGCTCACACCTGCGGAAGCACAGCGAATACAACAGTGATAATAATTCATTGATTCAAGTGTTCTCTACTGGTGACAAGCAGTATTTCCTTGTTTCAGGATTTTTTTTTTTTCTTTCTGAAATGGTGAGCAACTCTTGACAAAGTGCCAAAGAAAACAAAAATTTATTTTTACCTCATTGATGTGGTACCTGTATTCATGCAAAATTCAGTATATATTAAAACAGTGAAAATACTTAATTTTAATGTGTAAAATAGTTTTAGATTCTAATTCAGATAATTAGGAAAAGAGTTTTCATATACTTGAATGTCCAATAGGACATTAGGAAGTAGTGTTGTGTACAGAAACAATCTTTCTTATTCAGGACTGCAAACACTGCAAGGTATTCAGTGTCTTTGTCTTCTAAATATTCATAATGTCTCCTAATTAGTATGACAACAAAAACTTCCAAGTTTTCCAAAATGCCTTCTGGGTGGTACCATGATTTTGAGAACTATTTTCACTGGTTTTGTAACTTTTCAGCCACAACACACACAAATCTTTCTAAAATGGAAATCTCGTGTAATTTTCTTGCTTAAAGTCTTTTGATGTCTTCCCATTCCTTTCAGAGTAAAGTCCAACAACTTTGTTTAGTATGCAGAAATCATCACGGTCTGGTCACTTGCATTTCTCTAGTTTCATCACCCATGACTCAGGTATATTGAACTGTTTAAACACTATGCTACTTTATGACTCCATAACTTTAGATGTGCCTTTTGCTTTTCCTAGAAGATGATCTCTCTTCCCTTTGATCAAAGCCCAAGGATCACATTTTTGGTAAGGCCTCTTGGACAGCCTACTTTGATTACATTGCCTTTCCTCTAGACATACATTATAATGTAATTATTGGTTTATTCAACCTCTTAAAGTAAGAACTCTTATGTTTCTCTATAAAAATATTTTTATCTCTTAGCATGACCTACAAAAATCTTCAAGATATGCTCCTGCATATATACCTAGTCCCATCACTCATGATTTTCCAGCACTTAATACTTCAGCCATATTTAAAACTTGCCTTGCAATTCCTAGAACTTACCCTGCAGCCTCTACCCTTTGACATCCTGGAAAAGCTATTTCTGTTATCATCACCTGTGTAACTCCTACTCATTCTATAAAATTTATCTGATATTGTCATCAAACTCATTGAGAATCTATTAGTGGCCTCAAGGCTGGATTAAAAGCCTTCCTTCATTCAACCTCTAGCACAGCACTCATCTCACAATACTGAATTTTGGACTGTAAGCTTCTTGAGGAAAGACAATGAGGCATGTTTATTTTTATGTGGTTAGCACCTAGCAGAGCGCTCAACTCATAGTAGACACTCAAAGAGTAGATAAAAAAGATTTTCACAGAGGGAAGGGAAATTGGCACAAATGTAATATTTTAATCAATAAAACACATTAAATCTGAAAAAAAAAAAAGATGTTCACTAATCATCAACAGAGTCACTACAATATTTATTAAAAAGTCCTTGACTGGCAGTTTTAAGGATACTTCCTCTGTATTTTGAGTCATAATCCTTATCAAGTGCAGTATTTTGAAATGGATCTTTACATCGTTTTCTGGTGATTTCTTCTTTTCTTCTTCCTTGTTTCTAAATAGTCTTCCTTCTTGATAACAACCCTGGAGTTCTGACTTGTCACCTTCATATAGCCAGTTACTGAGCATGAATGTGAAAGTTGGACAGAGAAGAAAGCTAATAGGAGAAATATTGATTCATTTGAAATATGGTGTTGGAGGAGAGCTCTATGAATATCCTGGACCACCAGAAAGACAAACAAGTGGGTACTAGGTCAAATTAATCCTGAACCACTGCTGGAGGCAAAAATGACAAAATCGAAGCTGTCCTACTTTGGGAATATCATGAGAAGGTAAGATTCTTTGGAAAAGACAGTAGTGCTGGGAAAAATAAAAGGCACCAGGAAAAGAGGAAGACCAAGTATGAGATGGATTGATTCCATAAAAGAAGCCATGGGCAAGAGTCTATAGAAGCTGAGCAAGGCTATTGAGGACAGAACACTGGCTGTCATTCATTTATAAGGTCACCAGGAGTTGGAACCAACTCATTGCACATAACACACATCCTCATTGCCCATTCGTTTAGACCACTACTCCCAGAGCCAAAAGGAATTGACTTCTGGTCCTGGCTTTACTTTCTTCTAGCCACATTGCTTGGACAAAAAGAACCATTAATTCTCTGAGTCCCAGTTTTCTCATCAATGTAAAACAGAATTTTACTTTACAGGGTTACTGTAATATAGACAAAATGTCCTGTGTGTTCACACAAAATATTGAAAATGTTCAAGTGAGTTGTAAGATACAATATAATAGTAAAATATTATAATTATTTTTGAATGTGTCATTCTTTACTAATATAACCTCTAATCCTAATTATGTAAAAATAAAAATTGCCCAAGTACATTTGATATATAG
This sequence comes from Furipterus horrens, assembly GCF_987537825.1. Classification (NCBI taxonomy): domain Eukaryota; kingdom Metazoa; phylum Chordata; class Mammalia; order Chiroptera; family Furipteridae; genus Furipterus; species Furipterus horrens. The sequence goes on along the minus strand of NW_028327172.1, from coordinate 120,985,247 downwards.
AAATTTACTAAGATTAAAAAAACATCTTTCAGGACATCTTAGTATTCAGTTTTACTGGATACATTCTTAAGACACCTTTGGGTGCTTTGGGTGCTTGCAGAGTAAGTGCTTTTCACAAACCAAGCCCTTAAGTTGCAACAGGTAAGCAGTACAGAGAAATAAATATTTAAAATATAAAATTTTAAATACATTTCTTTAAAATCTTAGCCCATCATTAATTTGGTGGCTTCAAACTTATTCTAAATAAAATAAATTCAACAACAACAACAACAAAAGCTAAACATGTTACCGATACTTAGCTCTATTTCCCTTCTAATAGAGCCATAACATGAATTTTAAGAAATTTATTTCATGTAGTTTCATAGCTTATTGTTGTTCTCCTTTTTATTATAATTACATCCATGTTATTTTTTTCTCTTAGAATCAGAATTTCTATTGTTGCTACTTTTCAGTACAGATTTCACTACTGAATTTTGGGAACATCAACCTTGCCATCAAAGGAGCTCATTCAAGGGCTCCCACTCTCTTGAGACATGATCAGAACACAGAGCTAAATTTGGGGTTCCAATTTCTACCCCCCAAAGAGCAATAAACTGAGAGTACACTTACCCTGTATGCAAGATTCATGACAATCCAGGGACTGGCTAACACTGTATTAGATATGTGAAGATCCAAGCTGCTTCCTACATAACTCAAGGCAGAATAAGAATTGCTTTGTAAGTATCCTGGCTGTTTTAAAGTTTTCTTTTAACCCAATGACTTTGAAATTTCTCAGTATTTTGTGTGTGTGTGTGAGTGAAAAGAGAGTCAGACAGAAGAGAGCTGACATTCCCTAGGGACAAATCGTCTTTTTCAGCTCTCTTTATACCAAAGTTCTTCTTGCATTTTATCTCATATCTCCTCCTACAAGCTAAAGATTGGAGTAGTTCTTCTTTTCTTACCAAATTTAAGGGATGGATACAACAAGGATAACCACCATCTGCTGGTTCTTAAATGCCTTCCTCAACATATAGAAGGTAAATGCGGGAGTTTTCATTACCCCCAACCTTATTATTTGACACTAGGCCTTTTTGTTAGAGTCCCCAGATCCCCAAGTCCCTAGCTATGTCTGGAAAAACATTTGAAATCTTCCTTTCAGAAACAAATGATAGAATAATATTTTAATTATTGGATTCTTTATTAAGAACTAGTTTAAAGTATTTTTTGTTTTTTGTTTTTGTTATGTCAAGGAGAGGAGGATAACAGATTTTTCTGTCACAAGACCACTTGGGTGCTTTACTTACATAATTAAAAATGCAATTTTATTTTATTTCATTTTTTGATCCTCACCCGAGGACATTCTTTCATTGCTTTTGAGAGAGAGAGAAAGGGAGAGAAGGAAACATCAATGTGAGGGAGAAGCATTTATTAGTTGCTTCCCATACATGCCAAAACCAGAGAGCAAATCCACAACCTAGGTGTGTGCCCTGACTAGGAATCAAACCCACGATCCTTAGGTTACAGGAGGATGCTCCAACCAGTGAGCCCAGGCAACAAGTGCAATTTTAGATGGGCAGAAATGGGCTCAGGAAGGTTAGGTTACATAGTAAAGTCAAATAGTTGACCTGTAGTAGATCCAAAAATGAAAACAATTTTTTTTTTTTTTTTGTGATTCCAAAGCCTATGCTTTTCCCATTGATCCTAATGTCTCATAGAAAGGAAAAAAACTGATGTACCTGGTCTAGATAGTGAACAGTGGAGATTTATTTTCCAGTTTACAGGATTCAGAGAAGGAAAACTCTGACTCCAAAAAACCTCCGCTGCCTTGCGGCATACCTCTTCAGGGGAAAGGCTAAGGGAGTAAACCCCAACAGAAAATCCGGAGCCGGAGTCCCTAAGGCGGTTTGACGTTGTAGTCAACACCGGCAACTCCTGCGGCGCACCTGAAGCCAAGCTGTATTGACTCCGTCTTTCCCTTGGACCCTTCAGCTGCGAAGAGAGGGGGGGTCTGCTGCATGGGCAGCAGCAGACCCTCCATATCACCCTGCCCAGGCTCTGTAGCTTCAGCTTCACTGGAGAGGACACTCCAGCGTCATCGCAAGATGTCGATTCAACACGGGAGGAGACAGATACCGTGTCACTCCCGAGTCGGACTGCACAGCCATTCTCGGCGGTGCAGATAGACTCTTAAGAAGCTACACCATCGTCTCTCGAGACGGACGGCTGCCGACGACAGGATTCTGAGCAATTCTTCCATGAAATGGTGATAACACCACCATATTATGCATCAGGGTGTCAAATATAGTAAACACTGGTAAATTTTTAACTAGGACCACTACAAATGGTCTTTCTCTCAAGTGATTTCCTCTCTCCTCCATGCAGGTTGTGTTCTGTGTTAGCATTTTCTTATCAAGACAGCTCTTTTCTCAACTCATTTGCAGTATGGCATTATGAAACAGAGTTTTACAGGAAAAGGAATGGAAATATGAGAGGTCAGTTAGAGCCCTTCTTCTCATGGATTAAAAATGATGGATGAGGCGTTTTGGTAACACAGCGTATTGTAACTCCTAATTAAACAAAAATTCTCATAAACCAGATCATAACCAAAAAAAAAAAAAAATCATTTTGCACCTGCTTCAACTTTATGTCCTGGTCCACAATTGTCTTGAGTCAGGTGAATTTTAATCTCTTATTTGCCACTGAAAATAACATAAGCCGTTATCTGGCTGGAAGCAAAAGGTAGGCACTTCTGTGGGAGAAAGTTTTATAGTTATATATTTATTTGGTCATATTTACTCAGCCTTATAACAGAGGACTGTGTTTGGGACTCCAGAAAGGTTCTAAAGAAATAGAGTCAAACATACGCTATCCAAGATTTTCCTGCCACTCTCAGGTTTTTCCTGAGAAATCTATGAGTATAAGAACGCTCCTTCATCTTTTTTAAAAAATTATTATTATTTTTGTTACCAGATTTTAAGCTCTGCAAAGGCACAGGATTATTTATTCACACAAGTTGTCAGTTTTGAAAAATTTGCTTCATGTCAGGCATTGTTCTGGGTACGAGAGGGTAAAACAAAAACACAACCAAGACCTTCGGTATGTAGCAAGTATTCATGTGTGCATATGTGCGTGTGTGGTGTGTGTGTAGAGGGAAAGTGTTTATGTGCATTTATGTGTATATGATATATGGAAAGAGGGGAAAAGATAATAGAAAAATAAGTATCAGACCTATCAGTTGTCTTAAGTGGATACCAATGATGATGGGAGCCATAAAGGAAAATAAAGCCAGGGTAAGGAGCTAGCCGGAGTGGTTGAGGGAGATGAGGTAGTTCCTGTCTTCTACTGAATTGTCAAAGGGGCCTCTGATAGGTCCCTTTTTTTAAAAAAAGCAGAGACTTGAATGGAGTAAAGGATTGAGGCCTGTCATTATCTGAGTGAGGACATTGTAAGCAGGGAGAGACTATGGTGGACAAAGCAGCTTTCAAACAGGAGCTGGTCTGACATTTTCTGCAACAGCGAGGTCAGTTTGGACAGAAGGACAGAATTGAGGAATGAGGGGAGGAAAGACTCAGCAAAGGTCTAGACTATAGAGGCTCTTATGGGCCATGGGAAATATTTTGGATTTGACTTTGAATGAAATGGGAAGCATTAGTGAGTTTTATTCAAGAAAAGAGGGCTTGCGCTGGTGTCTGTGTTCAGAACAGACCAGAGGAGCAAGCTTGGAATTTCATTCTCTTTATTCGCTGCTTCTGGATAAACATATAGGGTTATAGAGGAAATTGAGTAAGATAATACCCAGAAAGAGTAATTCAGTGACTTAATATACCCTAAGATCCTAGGACATGGAAGTATTCAGTATGTTAGCTTGGAAGCCAGCATAATTAAGTGGTTTAGAGATGAGCTTGGGCATTTCACTGTCTGAGTTCAGTCTTAGCTCCATTTCTTACTTGTCAGGTATTGAAAAAGTTACTTAATTCCTTCATATCTTGAATTTCTCATTTGTAAAGTGTGAAAAGTAGTAATGTCTACTGCATAGAATTATTGTTAGGATTAAAATGAACCCCATCTTGCACACAGTACACACTCCATATAGGCTTTCAATGTCACTGTATAGCATTTACACCTTACAAAGAGGTTTCATGTGCTCTTTCTCACCAGATCCATGTAGCAAAGTGGATGAGTATTGTTATTTCCATTTTGTAGATAAGGGGATTTAGGTTCCGAGAAATAAGTGACTTGCCCAAGATCACTTAGCCAGAAAGCAGTGGGGCTGGGATTGAACCCAGATCTTCTAACTTCAACTTCTCTCTTCAGTATGCTCTGCTGCATTTGAGTATTTACATAAGAGCTCAAGGTAAGGCTTCCTAACTCTAAGATTATTCCTTCTATTTTGTCATAGCTCTTAGTAAAACCTTTGTATAATGCATGTATATATCATTAATAAAAGAAATTACATGAGAAAGGAAGACCTTTTAGAAAGGAGATAACAAATTTAGGTTGCTAGAGCATAAAACATGGATTTAGGGGGCTGGATACCAATCAGTTGTTGACACATTGTACAATTCTGAGAAAATTACCTAACATCTTGAGTCCTTGGTTCTTCATATGCTAAATGAAATCTCAGTATATTCTCATATCTTCTGGCTACATTTGTGGAACTATAAGCCAAGATAAAGATGGAAACATTTAGGGAAAAAATGCTACATATACCACATGTGTTGCTACTATTAAACTTCTTTAAGAAAATTCAGATCCAGACACCTCTAAAATAACTTCTGGGGTTGGTTAGTAAGCATTTGTTCAAAAAGTTAAATTCTTTCAACTTTTTCTAGTGGCTTAAATTCATGGGAATTTTTCAAACTAACTTAGAGAGAGTTGTCCAGTCCCACCTTCTTCACTCTTCATAGAAGAAATCAGGTGGTATTCCTTCCCAACCATTGGTACCATGTGAACTTGAACATTCCCCACCCCCAGGAAACAATAAACTAAATTTTTTATTGATTTTAGTAAACATTTATTGAGTACCTATTATAAACCAGTTACTGTACTAAGGGAAGACAAAAAAGACAAAACATCATTCTTGACCTCTGGGCGCTCATAACCTAAAGGGGAATAGTTCTGTAAACCATGTAGAGACCACATGTGATATCAGCTGTAACAGAGATTTTTACTAAATGCTTTAGGACTATAGTTCAAAGTATACTCTGATTCGTCTTGGATGGGGAGGATCCGGGATGATATGTCAAAATGATACTTAAAATAAACCTTGAAGCATATGGACAGGTTTTCCAGGTAAATAATTGGAGGAGGACCTTTGTAGTGTCACCAAAGCACAAGAGAGTATGTTGCCCTCAAGTATATTAAAATGCTCAGGGAAGACTAGATGGAGCACAGGAAATAATGATAGGGGAAGAGATTGAATATGGAAGAAGAGATTTGTTTCTGGTGGCTGATACGGTAAATGGCCTGATATAAACAGGACAGTAATGTGATCAATTTGATTTATAAAAAACCTTGCTAATGGAGGGCTGGGAGAAGAGCAGAACTCTTTTTCAATAGATTGAGTGGAGTATGATTGAAGTAAAAGCTAAGGCCATGAAACTGAGAAATGGAAACTGACTCTAAAAAAAATTTTTTTTGAGGTAGAATGGAACTGGATGTGGATGTTGAAGAAAGAAGACTTTAAAATTCTTTCTCTATTTATGAGTTGCCATTAATAGAAATAGAATGAGGAAGAATTAGAGACTGGCAGATGGGAAAAAGGCTTGAAGGTCAATGAATTACAGCTATGGATGTGAGGGACAGTCAGACACTGTATGTAGACAGTTTCGTTTGAGGTTTTAGGAACCCAGCAAAGGTTTGGAATGGAAATACACATTTGGGAAGTTTATAACGTGGGTGATAGAAGATACTTAGAGATCATATAAGGGCGCTCAGGGGAAATAGCAAAGCGGAAAGAAGCAGAGTGTTGAGATAATCTTGGAAACACCACCTTGAAGGAGTACTTAGAGCAAGAAGAATCCATGGAAGAAAACAAGACGTCCAGACAGGGATTGACAGAACAATGGGGAGGCAGTGATGTCTGTGAAGCCAAAGGAAGCAGGATTTGAAGCAGATTTAAACTGCTAGAATGCCCCACACTGAAAATGTTCATCAGGTTTGGCTATTAGGTCATTAGTAACCTTTCCCAGAGCAGCTTCCATTTACTGATGAGGCCAGAAGCCAAATCGCAGGTGCTGGGGAGGTAATAGGGGCTGGTGACTGTCATGAGGCAGAACCATGAGTGTGTGCTTTTTTCTTTTTCAGAGAAAATTTTCTTGATTAAAGGATGAGGCATGGTTATAACTAGGAAAGAGGCACTTTGCGGGGAGATATCTGAACATATTCATAGGTTGAAGAAAGGAAGATTAACATTTTAATCGACAGAGATATTTAACAGAACAATGTCTTGTGGGTGCAGGGGTGTCGAGTTAGATTGAGGGGGAAAAAAAGGAGACTTCTTCCTGTGAGACTGGGTTTCCACCCCATGGATGGTCTGCAGTAACTCAAGCATTTATTATTTTCTGAATTTTTATACATTTTAATGTTCAGGGAAAGTGTAGACTCACAGAGAAAAACAAGTATTGGTTTGTCAAAATAGTTCATAACAATAATAGATCAAAATATGGTAAAACTGTGGTAGGTATGGGTGGCTTTTGAATTTCTACCCTCCCTCCAGAAGGTAAGAGCAAGTCAGGTGTTTGGAGAAAGGTCAGAGGCTCTGTAGGACTGACCCTCCGAGATAAACACTCGGTCTTCTCTGATGTTTATCAAGATGGAACCTGAATTCTAGACCTGGAGGTTTGCCCAGCTGCACATCTGATCTGGCTTATGCGTTCTCCAATAGGCAAATAAGTCAGGATCAGACAGTGGCAGATACCACGCCATATGCATATTTATAATATTGCAAACTTGCTATCCAGCTGACTAAGCCAAATTAAGCACATAAGAAATGAAAAGCTTAAATGGAAGCTGATGTCTTCAGGATTCCAGGATGTGGCTATGCCAGATCAGTGTGTTAACTTAATGAGGAAGAGCAGCTCGCATTTCAGGAAGGAAAGCAGCCACATTGTCCTAGCAACTGCATCCATTCTCCTGCAGCTTCTGTGCCTGTAGACAGTACCCCCACCCCCCGCCCCACCACAAAGCAATCACCGGACTCATGTGAAAATACACTCAGGGTATAGATATTGCCTGTCTAATGTGGGAAGCCTTTTCTGCAGACCACAGTCAGTAATTACTCTGTAAGTACATTGCTGCTGAATTCCCTTTAATGCACATCTCTTTGTTTCTTTCTGCTCATGTTCTGTTTTTTTCTTTTGAGCCATTTCCTGTCTCTTCCTTCTCAATACTCATCAGAGTTTTAGACATTTCAAAAATTATCTCTACTAATCTTGTCCTTTCTAATGAACACAAAGCTCATTTTTGTCCCCTCTTTTTGCAGTTATAAATGTTGAAAATACTGATACCGTTGATCATTTTGTTGACATTTTTGTACCTTTCCAAGTCTTTGATATCATTTCTTAAATAATATACTTGTAACCTTGCACAGTAGTTCAGTGGCCTCTCATTCTGTGATTGGGATCCTTTGCTAATTTTTATCGTAGGTCCTGTTTTATGTCTTTTGTTGTCTCGAATGTTTTAGATGACACTGAAGCAATGGTTTCAAATTCTGCTTCCTTTTGTCTCTAGATCTCAGTTCATCTATGCTGCCTTAGTCTGTCCAAGCTGCTATAACAAAAATACCATAGACTGGGTAGCTTAAACAACAAGCATTTAATTCTCTCAGTTCTGGAGGATGAGACATGCAAGAACTAGTCACTGGCTGATTCTGTATCTGGTGAGAGCTCGATTCCTGGTTCATAGTCTTTTCTCTGTGTCCTCACATGGCAGGAATGTGAGAGGGCTCTCTGGGGACCCTTTTATTAGGTCACTTGACCCATTCCTGTGGGCTCCACCCATTCTTAGTCACTTCCCTTAGGCCCCACCTACTAATTCTATCACAATGGAGGTTAAAATTTCAACATACAAACTTTGGGGCCACACAGACATTCAGTCCATAATGCCTGATCAATAGCTTGTGAGTCTTTTAGGCTTTACTCTCTGTAGCTTTTACAGGCATTTACTTTTCTTTCTATAGTAATATGTTCCTAGGTTGGACTCATACCTAAATCACTCATATTCTCATTTTTAGAATTCTTGAGCAGTCAATTGTCCCAGATTCAGTGAAGATCCTATACTGCATGTATCCCATTTGTTTTTTCTTACATAGCCTTCTCTCCATCATGGATCCCAGCCTGAACATAAAAAGAGGATTTCCTTACCAAAGCGTGGAGTGTGAGAAAAAAGGTCAAAGCTCTTCCAAAGAGAATTTATGGTTGGAGTCCATTCTATTAATGTTTTTCAAAGTGAAGTCCTATCTCTTTTAATCCCTTCCTTACCTACTAAGCTTGGAATCCCGAGCTACTCTTGTTACCTCTACCCGCAACTTATCACTGAGCCAACATTGAGCTGCAGAACTAGATGGTGGGACATCTCTGTGCCAAATGCCAACCTAGCATAGTTACGGGTCTCTGAGTTCTTTACTTGCTCTGTCCTCCCATCTCACCAAGCTTGAAATACCCTGAGGGACTTGGACTTGGCCAAAGACTAAAGAATTGCCCTGGCTGGAGCAGAGCTCGCATATTTTCATTTCCTGTACACAACAGTTACCCCCTAAACGGACTTACCTCCTGTTAAAAGTAATGTGTATTACACTTACCTTTCTGCCTGGGAAAGAATGTTTTATGTGTGACTTTCCACTGATGCATTTGGTAAAACCAAGCTCCCTGGGAGACAGTAACATTTTGCCTTTGTCTCATCAGAGTGAGACAGGGAAAGAAAGAGGTCCAACAAAGGAACATTCTGGGAAGAAAGTCTATTCCCTAATAGTTCCAGTTTATATATAGAACCTCAAGAACCTCATAAATTTTAAAAAGGATTTAATTTGGAAGCATGTACATATTTTATCTTTCAGAGACGTAGTGGTGTCTTTATGCAAAAACTCCAATGAGAGGATACTTTTAGGGCAGTTGCTGTAATGATTTGCTCTAATTATATCTCTCACACTGCAGAGCAAGCCTCCACAAACACGAAGGGTCAAAGTCACTGCTGGGGTCCTCTGGTGGAGGTAGCAATCTGTGTTTAACTGGGGACAGTGAAGGGTTGGGACTGTTGACTTGCAAGGTGGAGAAAAGTAGGAGTATTTGAGGGAGGTTTCCCAGTGCTGCCTGCCCAAACTCTGAGAAAGTGATTGTTGTGGGAAGAAAGGAAGAGAGTTCCTATGCCAGTCAGTCCTTTAGGAGTGGAAAGGAGGTGACTTACATGGTACTTTGTCTAGGACACCAAGATCTGGAGAAGGACTCCCATGGGACAAAACCAGGCTGTGGTCCTTTCCATGCATGGTGGGGTGGTGGCTAATCTGGCAGTGCCCACCTAACCTATGAAAGTGGACATCCTTGTTCTAGTCCATTACATTTTCTCTGACTGGAGGCTAGAGAAATATATTACTTATATCATTAGAAAGAGAAACTTAAACTTTTTCAAAACAATTTAACAAACACTTATTTGTCTCCCGCTATGTATCAAACACTTTGTTAGATGCTGGAAATCCAGAGAAGCAACAAATGGGTCTGCCTTCCAGTGGTGTTTTGGGATGTTCTGTGGTGTGAGAAGATCCTTGTTTCTCATTATGTGATGTGTAAGCCCTCACACAAATGGACTCACTAATTAAAACCTCAAGTTTATACAAGTTGCTGGTGAGGTGCCATGTGTTCTATTTTCTGTCTGAACATCACAGATGGTGACTGCATGTAGTAGAATATATTCAACCTGGTCGAACCCTTAGAGAAACTTGAGACCATAAGGCATGAGTATTCTGGTTCTGAACTAGTTACCTCTTTAAAGAATATATAACTGCATGCCATTGTAGTGATGATAACGAAGGTAAGGTTCTTTGACTCAACACCTTCAAATGACTTCCTTATGCCCAGAGAGTTTTCAACTTCAAGGGGTATACAATAAAAGAATTAGAATTACAGCAGCATAAACAAAGACTATGTCAAGTTTGTGACAAAAACTGATAGAAATAAAACAGACAGAACTAAGGTGAAAATCTTGCTTAGATTATATTGAAATATTTGTCATGTTTACTATCACTCTCCCCTTGTTCTACTACAATGAGGTTTGTGTGTGTGTGTGTGTGTGCACGCATGTGTGCTATTTTTTGTTTTTCAGTTTTTAGCATCTTTTCTTTCCCCACAAATAGAAAGGAACATACCCCAGGACAAGAACCCTATATTGGAGCCAAGGTTGCAGCTTAGATAGTTTTGGCTTCTAATTCTCTGCTGAGTCCATTAGACTATGTTTCTTCCTAGTTCTATTATTTGAATATCTGCCCTCTGTGTTGTTACATACTTAAAGTGATAAAATGCATTTTTCTTCTTATGTTACTAATGCAGCAGAAGTATTTTTCAATTTTGTTGAACTGCAACACTCTAAACATGGCAAATAAATGCTTCCAACAACACATTTTTAAGGTCTGTCTTAAATAGGCATTAAAAATAGGAATGCAGACTTTCGGCTAAGATGGAGGCCTAGACAGATATGCTATGTCTCCCTCTACAACTAAGAAGGAGTCTCTCTCAAAGCTAGAGACAACCAGAGAAGTTCCAGAAAACTGAGATGCATGGAAGTCCAACAAACAAAGATATAAAGAAGAAATACTCATCCAGACACGTAGGACGGGAGAAGCCTGGGTGGAAAGGATGCAATGTGGTGGCTGCAGGAGTGGCAGCAGTGGCAGGGTGGTGGAGAGCACAGTCATATGTTTTAAAAAGCAGGAAGAGACACCTGGGGAGCACTCCAAGCACCAGACTAGACCATGCAGCTCACAGTCCCAGTGGCGGGGAAAATAAAGCCTCATTGCTTTTGACTGTGCAAACCAGTGGGGGTTGGGGTGGAGGCAGAAACTGCCAGTCTCTCAGCAGAGGCCGCTTGTTTAAAGGGCTCCCACAATTCTAGAATGCCCTCAGATCCACCCACTCTGGGAACAAAGGCAAGAACAATAGCTAGGGAGGCACCAGTCTCATACGAAGTGGGAGAAGTGCCTAGAAAAGGGGCGAGTGCTGAGAAAGAGGCATTGTTCCCTCTCAGACCCCCCCCCCCCCACACACAGCGCCATAACATGGTGAAACAGGTCTCTCTGTACTGATGAATCCCTAAGGCTCCACCCCTTATAACATAACAGGTGCAACAGCTCTGTCTAAGACACAGAGGCAAACAAACACAGTAGCCTGTCAAGATGAGGAGACAGAGAAGTATTGCCAAAAGAGGGAATGGATCAAGGTTCCAGTGGTAGAACTAAGTGACGAGGAGATAGCCAACCTAACAAATAAGGAGATAGCCAGCCTAACAGATGCAGAGTTCAAAACACTGGTGATAAAGATGTTCACAGGCTTGACAGATATCCTTAAGTATGGCAAATGCATAAGGGAAGAAGTGAAGGCTATGCTAAATGAAACAATGGAAAATCCACACAAAAACAATGATGAAGGGAAGGAAACCAGGGTTCAAATCAATGATTTGGAACATAAGGAAGAAAAAACAGTAAACCAATACAGAATGAGGAAACAAGAATTGATAAAAAATGAGGAGAGGCTTAGGAACCTCTGGGACAACTTTAAACATGCCAACATCCAAAGAATAGGAATGCCAGAAGGAGAAGAGGAAGAGCAAAAAACTGAAAACTTACATGAGAAAATAATGAAGGAAAACTTCCCAAATTTGGCAAAGGAAATAGACATACCAGTCCAGGAAGCACTAAGAGTCCCAAACAAGATAGAGCCAAAAAGGACCACACCAAGACACATCATCATTAAAATGCCAAAGGTTCAAGATAAAGAGAGAATCTTAAAAGCAGCAAGAGAAAAGCAAAGAGTTTCCTACAAAGGGGTGCCTATAATATTCCCAGCTGATTTCTCAAAAGAAACTTTTCAGGCAAGAAGGGACTGGCAAGAAGTATTCAAGGTGATGAAAAGCAGGGACTTACAACCAAGATTAGTCTATCCAGCAAAGCTATTATTTGGAATGGAAGGGCAGTTAAAGTGCTTCCCAGACAAGGTAAAGCTAAAGGAGTTCATTATCACCAAGCCATTATTATATAAAATGTCAAAGGGATTATTTACTTAAGAAAAAGAAAATCAAAATTATGAACATTAAAATGACAACAAACTCACAACTATCAATAACTGAATCTAAAAAATTAAAACAAAATCCAACTAAGCAAAACAGAATAGGAACAGAATGATATGTATGGGGATCATTTGGAGGGTTATTAGCTGGGAAGGGGAAGGGGGAGAAATGGGGAAATGATGCAGGGATTAAGAAGCATAATTGGTTGGTACAAAATAGACAGGAGGAAGTTAAGGATACTATAGGAAAGGGTGAAGCCAAAGAACTTATATGCACCACCCATGGACATGAACTAAGTGGAGATGGGATTGCTGGAGGGAAGGGGGTGTACTGGACAGAGGGGAGTAAAGGGAAAAAAAGTTGTGACTATTGTAATAGCATAATAAAATATACTTTAAAAAATAGAAATGCAAATGTTAATAACAGTATTGATAATAGAAACTCTGGTTTAAAAGTGAAAAATTCAATTAGAAAAAGAAAGTGAAAGTATTTGGGGACAATACAATATATGACAGTACTAATGGAAAATTCAGTCCCATGGCCTTATTACAAATTAGGTAAAGTTTTCTGCAACATACTTACCTGCTTAGGTAATAGGGGTGTGGTTCTGGGACTTTGAATTCTCACTGATTCTGCAGATTACATCATAAAACTTAGACCACTTTGATATTTTGTAAACAATGAAAAATAAGACTGCTAAGTCAAAAGTTTACCGACTAGACCCAGCCAAAGTAGCTTCTTTTTCTTTTGAATTGAATTTATTAGGGTGACATTGGTTCACAAAACCATACACGTTTCAAGTGTACAACTTAACAAAACATTACCTGCACACTGCATTGAGCACCCATCACTCCAGGCAAAGTGTCTTTCCTTTCCCATTACCACAACCTTTGCCCACTTCCACCTACCTCCACCCCTTTCCCTCTGGCTACCCCCACCACACTGTTGCTTAATCCTTTCCCCTTCTTTCCTCCAGCTTCCCCAACCCCCTCCCCTCTGACAGCTGTCAGTCTGCTCCATGTATTCATGCCTCTGTTTCTATTTTGTTCATTAGATTAAACATATAACTGAGATCATATGGTATTTGTATTTCTCTGACTGGTTTATTTTACTTAGCATAATAATCTCCAGGTCCATTCATGTTGTCACAAAAGGTAAGATTTTTTTGTTTATGGCCAAATAATATTTCATTGTGTAAATGAACTACAGTTTTTTCTTTTGTTATCCTCACCTGAGGACATGCTTATTGATTTTTAGAGAAAGAGGAATAAAGGGAGAGAGAAAAGGAAAGAAACATCAATATGAAAGAGAAACATTGATTAGTTGCCTATAGGACTTGCCGCACTGGGGACCAAACCTACAACCTAGGCATTGTGTCCTGACCAGAAATTGAACTCACAACCTTTCATTTCATGAGATGATACTCCAACTAATTGAGCCAAACTGTATGTACCACAGCTTTTTTTTCATCCACTTATCTACTGATGGATACTTGGGCTGTTTCCAGATCTTGGCTTTCGTGAATAATGCTGCAATGAACATAGAGGTGCATATATTCTTTCAAATTAGTGTTTCAAGTCTCTTAGGATATATTCCCAGATGTGAGATTGCTGGGTCAAAAGTTAGTTCTATTTTTAACTTTTTTTAGGGGAATCCATATTGTTTACCACAGTAGCTGCACCAGTCTGCATTCCCACCAGCAGTGCATTTGAGTTCCCTTTTCTCCATATCCTCCTAGACTTGTTGTTGATTTACTGTTGGTAGCAACTTTAACAAGCATGATGTAATATCTCTATGTGGTTTTAATTTGCATGCCTCCGATGATTAGTGACATTGACAGGGATGTCTGTTTTCACCACTCTTATTCAACATAGTACTGGAACTATTAGTCAGAGCAATTAGACAAGAAGAAGAAATAAAAGGCATCCAAGTTGCAAAGGAGGAAGTAAAACTAAACTATCATTATTCACAGATAACGTGATATTGTATATAGAAAACCCTAAAGACTCCACCAAGAAACTACTAGATTTAATAAATTAATCTGGCAAAGCAGCAGGGTACAAAATTAATATTTAGAAATTGGTGGCATTTTTTATACACCAGTAATGAACTATCAGAAAGAGGAATTAAGAAAATCCCATTTACTATTGCAACCAAAAAATAAGGTACCTAGGAATAAATTTAACCAAAGAGATAAAAGAACTATACTCAGAAAATTGTAAGATATTGAAGAAAGAAATTGAAGAAGATGCAATTAAGTGGAAGCATATAGTGTGTTCAGGGACAGAAAAAATTCACATTATTAAAATTTTCATACTATTCAAAATAATCTACAGATTAATGCAATTTCTATTAAAAGGTCAATGGCATATCTCACAGATCTAAAGCAAATACCCCCAATTTATATGTAACCAAAAAATACCCCAAAATAGCCTCGGAAATTCTGAGAAAGGAAAACAAAGTTGGAGGTATCACACTACCTGATATCAAACTATACTACAAGGCCATAGCAATTAAAACAGCATGGTATTGGCACCAGGAGAAGAATATATTACATATCAATAGAATAGAGTATACAAAAAAAAAAAAAGAATAGAGTATACAGCACACACACACATAAAAACAGAAAACAAAACATGTCTTTATGGTCCATTAACATTTGACAAAGGAGGCAAAGAAATACAATGGATTAAGACAGTCTCTTAAAAAATAATGGTGTTGGAAAAATTGAACAGATACATGCAAAAAAATAAAAATAGATCACCAACTTACACCATATACAAGTATAAACTCAAAATGGATTAAAGATTTAATTGTAAGTAATGAAACCATAAAAATCCTAGAAGAAAACATAGGCACTAACATTACAGATATTTGTTGTAGTGACACTTTTGCCAATATGTCTCCCCAGGCAAAGGAAACAAAGGAAAAAACAAACAAATGGGACTACATCAAACTAAAAAAAACCATTTTGCACAGCAAAAGAAATCATCAACAAAATAAAAAGGGAGCCCCCTGATTGGGAGAACATATTTACAATGATACATCTGATAAGGGTTAATTTCCAAAATACACTTATATAAAGAACTTACACAACTTAACACCAAGAGAAACAACCAATTAAAAAATGCACAAGGGACCTGAATAGACATTTCCCCAAGGAAGACATATAGATGACCCATAGACATATAAAAAATGCTCAGTCACTAATCATCAGAGGAATGTAAATTTAAACCAAGTAGCTTCTTAATGTTCAGATACACATGCTGATCATAAACTTTGCATCTCAGTGAGGTCAATGTCTCACTAATTACGTATTTTAAGATCATCTAATATACAAGTGCTAAGTACTTAGAAGACAAAAGTTACCATATGAAAGCACTTTTATTTTTTATATGGTTCTCTCCCAAAGGAGATCAGAGCACTTATCATGCTGCCTGTCATTATATTTACAACACTTTTATGAGGGAGAAAGCAAAAATTACTGTTTATTTTTATTATCAAAATTTAGATAATATACCCTTAAGATACTCTGTAAGACTGAAGAAAGTTTCTGTGTCCATCTGTGTGATCCCTATAACTTAACAAAGCCTGATAAGATCACCTTCACAAGTAACCAGTGTATAACGATGAAGAATTAAATGTCATCCAGAGCCAAAGATTCTGTGTTCTTTCTGCTTAATACATTTCAGTTAATACTGAAATCTTAATATTTTATGTGTTTGATATAAAGCTTCCTACTCTGGATCTTTTCTCAATGGACATGGGGTTCAGTCCATCACCAAGCTTTCTGAAAAAGACATGAACTTTTGTTCCTGAAAACCTTGATTGAGCAGAAAATTTGTGTATCAGATAGTTTTCATATAGTCTAAACAATGGCCCATAGCTGAAGTGGGGATGGTCAGGATGATTGCTAACCTTTTGACTGTATATAGATATTTAGAATAGTTTTATATGTTGTATACAAATAATATATATTTGAAAGAGAGTTGTGTGAGGACTAATTATTGAGCCAGCATTTTCAAAAATCTATATTCTGCAACACTAGTTGCATATATTCTTGAAGTAAAAAGTCAATAAATCTGGTAAACTATTTACTGCTATTCCCTTTCAGATATTAACCATATATGCATACAGTAATATGTATAGTAAAGTCTCAGAGCTGTCTAAAGTAAAATAGAAGAAAAAAAAACATTTTTTAATATTATAAGAACTGACCAAACTTATTTTAATACCAAATCCTTTTTCATGTAGCACCCATAGGACACAGACATTGGGAAAATAACCTTAATTCATTTTTTTGGGTATTTAACATGTTTATTTCATTTCCTCTACACTTGAGAGCTATGTAATCCGTGCTATTTAAGGTCAAAAGATCACAATCTAGAAGAGACATGGTGTTTATGAAATAAAAACATTCAAAAGTTGGTATAAAATAGTAAATGCTGAGTTCCAAACAACTGAGACAGGCAAGAATGTGCCCTATAAATTAAAAGAACGGTGTAGTACAGAAGTAAGATTTTATGGGAGATTTTATGGAAGATGGTACTTGGAAGTGGTGCTTTCAGCAGGTGATTAGGTCATAAAGGCAGAACTCTTATGTATGTTATTAGTAGCCTTATGAAAGGTCCCAAAGAGCCCTTGAACTCTTCTGCCATGTGAGAACACAGAGAAAAGACTGTAAATGAGGAAGCAAGCCCTCATCAGTCACTGAATCTGCTGGTGCATTGGGCTTGGACTTTCTAGTCTCCAGAACCATGAGACATAAAGTTTTGTTGTTTATAAGTTGCCCCTCCCCTGCAGTCTTGGTGGTTTATAAGATACCCATTAGAGCAGCCTGAATGGACTAAGGCTATGAAGAGAGGAGCAAAGAAGTCAGTGTGTGGGGTTTGGCAGGGAGAAGAGAGTAGATAGGGGAAGAAGTCCAATCATGGCATGCCATCTTCCAAGGGTGAGAAAAGAATATCTGATTCACTGTAGGTATGCTTAGTAATGACATGTTAAGGAAAATAGGCTTTATCCCCCAATAATTAGACTAGATATAACAGGAGATCCTTAGACATCATCTTAGAGACTCAAAAGTGGCTGCTGCCACCATTGTTCAGCATCAAAAGTCAGCCTCTGGCTCTGTTCATTTCCTATCAGAGTGCTTGCCTCTCTGTGCAGGCCTATCTGTCATATTTCCAGTGTTGTAGCAGGAATACAGTTGGAGACCTACATAACATATATCTAAACACTTAAAATAGTAAAATTGGAAAACTTAAAAGTAGCCCCTATTATGAGCTGAATTGTTTCCTTCTCAAATTCATTTGTTGAAGTTCTAACCCACAGTACCTTAGAAAGTGACTATATTTGAAGATAGTCTTTAAAGAAATAATTCCTTTGAATTGAGATCATTAGAGTGGGCCCTAATCCAATATGATTGGTATGCTTATCAGAAAAGGAAATTAGGACACAGGCATGTACGAAGAGAAGACAATGTGAAAGCACAGGAAGAGAACAAGTGAAAAAGAGAGGCCTGAAAAGTAGCCCTGCTGACACCTGAACCTTAGACTTCTAGCTTCCAAACTGTGGCACGGTGAGTTTCTGGTGTTGAAACCCTAGTCTGTTGTTCTCTGCTATGGCGGCCATGAAAAAACTAATACAGATCCCAACTATGTCTGGCCCTAATGCCTAGAACCTGTACATACAATGTGATATCATCACTCATTGGGTAGGTTTTTTTATGGCAAGATGACTTTAAAATAGGGCTATTATCCTGAATTTTCTTGATGGGCCAAAGTAATCACATGAACCATTAAAGGTACAGAGCATTCTTTGCCAACTCTAGAGAAAGTCAGAAAGATTAAAAACTCCATGAACTCTTGCTCATCAGAGGATAGAGGGGCTATGTGAGGAGGAATGCAGGTGGCTTTAAGGAGCTGAGAGTAAGGCCCTTGAAGATACTCAGAGGGGAATGCAGACCTCAGTCCTACAACCATGAGGAACTAAATACTACCAAAGCCTGAATGAGCTTGGAACCAGATTCTTCCCCAAATCCTCCATAAGACCCTCACCCAGTCAACACCTAAACTTTGGCCTTATGAGACTTCACGCAGAGATCCCAGCCCATTTGGACTTCTGACCTACAGAACTCTAAGATAATGAACTGGTGTCAAGATGGTAAGTTTGTGGTAATTTATTATGCAGCCAATAGAAAAATAGTGCAACACCCTTAGTTCTAGCTCAGCTCAGGATAATATGAGTAGTAGGCCTATAGCCCATACATCTTCTCTTACTACCCCCAGCTCTTCCCTTACTGTGAAGTTTGAGACACTTGAGCACCTATGTTCCAACTTTATCTACATCCTCTGCAAACAGCTATTCCCTGGATACTCTTTGGACCTAGACATGCACAAATTTTCCTCATGAGTCACTATCAAGAGGACAGATTCAGAGAAGAGCCCCACACAGGCCCTGGGCTATTTGGGAGTAGAATATTAGGAATCCAGGTGTCTGGAGTATAGTCCAGATTAGGGAACAAAAAGTTCTCAAAAGATAATTGGCCTGGCCTACAGATTTTTCTGGGGATAGAGGGTGGAGAGTGGGAGGGAGCTGTGGTCATGTTGCAGGAAATTACCAGTAGCGAGAAACTCAAGCGGCACTCAGAGAGGCAGAGGAACAAACCTCTATTCATGCATGTAGGCCCAAAGGAGTCGTCTCCAAAGGTCTGAGCCCCGAGCTGCACATCTCACAGGTTTTTATGGCATTTTGCCAGCAAATGTGGGAATCAATGCTCATTGGCTGATTGTTTGAGGGCAAACTGTTCATTGGTGAATTGTTCGAGGGCAAACATGATGATCATGCCTTTTTTCTGATGCAACTATACAAGCACAGTTACGGAGACAGAACATGGCGATTATTTTCCCTATCAGTCAGAGGAGGGCCAAGTGGAGCTTCTCAGTGCAGGACTCAGAGTACAGGCTTCTGATAACAAGGTCTAGTTAGTGCTTTTGAAATCTCTAAAATGTAAAACTTAGCTCCTCTTCAAAATAGGTTTAAAAACTTTATTTTTAAGTCAGAAGAATAGATGATGAAAATGAAATTTGAGTTGGATTTGAAGTGGAAGAGATTAAAAGAAAAATTACCAGGTGATAATGCATTGCAGTATTCTGACACAAGATGAAGAACAAAAAAAGAAATGCAGAGAGTAATAATGGAAATCTGTAAAAACAACACCAGTGGAAGTATTTTTAAAATATTGTTGAATTTGAAATCTAATGGTATTTTTAAGTGGAGATGTTGTATCTGCAGTTAATGCTACCTTATAGGGATTCAAGAAAAGATGACATGGAGAGAAAGAAGTAGTTTGCTATAATTAGCATTATGAGGATACCTGAAACTATTGAGAATATGTGATTTGGGGCATCCAAGGGGGTGAGAATTAACCTTAGAGTGTGATAAATAACAGGCACAGAATAAAGAAAATCTGGAGACAGAGAACAGGAAAGGGTGTGCATAGAATGCAGAGCTTTCCCAGAGCATCCCTGCTGAGATGGACATGCTTCAAAGAAAGAGTGAGCTTCTGAGTCAAGCAAATATGAACCTGGAATATTCCCCTTTCATTCTATAATCTGCTTCTCGAATTTCTTGCCTCTGAATCACTGTCTGATTCTTTCTATGATGCTCTCTGACTTTGAGCTAATAACCTTGTCTGGATTTTCTGTCTCTGAGCTTGTTCCTTTTTACTGACTCTGCTCCCTCACAGGCAGGTCCCAGACCCAGTGTTTCTGATCTCGTCTCTACCCTCAGTTCTATCCTATTAGAGCTGATTGAGTTGGAAAGTTTAAGACATTTGGCAATGTGGGGTGGTTCTCAAGGTTAAATGCAGCAATATGGAGAATAAAGATTAGCGAAAGAAGGCAAAGATTAGGTAGTAAGCACTGGCATTAAAAAAAAAAAAAAAAAAACTCTTGCCAGAAAAATTAAAAGAAAATCAATTGATAAATCAATCATTTAACCTTAGTCTTGTCACTTTGTATTATTGATTTTCTAGGGAATTTTAAGAGTGTGCAATCTGAAAATTAATTTGGTGCTCATTATTTGGAGGATGAAGGGAAAGCCAGCATTCAGGGAGTTTTGTAATTACATTTCTCATTTCTGTGCTCTCACAATGTCAGAAATGACCCAATTTTATTGATTTGACAGGGCAGGAAACAAAACACCACATGAATACTTGGCTGAAGATGCTATGTAAATGATGAGAATTCTTGTGATCAGGATGTCAATCATATGCAATGGACAGTCATCGAGTATTTACTGACTTCTTACTCTATACTGTGGACTATGCTATGTGCTTGGTCTAGAGTGGTAAGACTATAAAACCCCTACCCTTTACATTTTAGGGGTGTGGGGTATATAAAATTAACATAAAAATAAATAAAATACTTTTAAATACAGGGGTGGGTAAAAGTAAGTTTATAGTTGTCCATATGGAAAAGACATACAGGTTTTGATTATTATAATAGCTTTATTAACTCCATGTTTTGATTACTCACAACTATAAATCTACTTTTGCCCACCCCTGTACAGAAATCAACTGTCTTGTCATTTTAAATGCAAATTGCTTTTTCATGTGTTCTCCAAATTTATTCTTATGGTGCCATTTTCTACTCTTCACTGTACCAAACTTTCCCATGAGTCTTGAACATCACTTGATAAATGTATCTTCCTTAGATGTTTATTTGCTTTTCAATAACTCTAGAATTAAGTTATAGTATGTATCTGATTTATGCAATAACCAAATCAGAGACCTGGCATTCAGTAAAGACTCCTTTCTTAGCAAGGAAATCTACTGGTCTCCATAGCTTGTTATTTTTACCTTTTGACATATCTAGAATTGTCCTTCTCTAATCCAATTCTATGGTTACTTAACTAAATTACATTATTCATTGCTTTGGGTTATTTAAATAGTCTAATAACTGGTCTTTCTGCCTCAATTTGAATATCTCTAATTTTTTCCTTACCCAGAATGACATTAAAACTCCAATATGATCATGTCATTTCCTCATATAAAAATTTCAAAGCCATCTCATCAAGCGAGAATAAGGTGTAAACAACCTTGCTTGGCTTACACAGCCTTTTGAGACCCAGCCTCTGTTCAGCTCACCAGGCTCAGTTCCACTGTTTTTCTCTCCATCCACTCTAATCTAGCTGTGCTAGGAATCCTAAAACTGTGGAAAGAACTTAGACCTTAGGGAGCCTTTGGATTTGGCATCATATGAGGCATACGGTAGGTGACTCAAAACTTTTAGGCTACATTTGTCTTCTCTAAGATGAATGTAGTATTACCTACTTCATTAGAATGTTGTGATAACCAAATAAGATTATGTATTTTAATTTGATAGTTATATATCTTGTACATTAAATATCTAACACATAGTAAATGCTTTAAATATAGCTATTATTATAATTACTCACCCTTTGTCTGAAACACTCTTTCTCCAGTGTTCACCTGTTCATAAAACAGGCTTTAATTCTTCCTTCAGAATTTAGCATAGACATAACCTTCTTTGAGACACTTTCCTTAAACGTATAAGAATTAAGTTCTGAGTTTCTTGAAACTAGGTTTAATCTTAGTTGCATTATATTCTATTTGTATAACTTTCACCAAGTAACAATTTATCAGATCTTCAGTTTTCTTCTTTGTGTAATAAGGATAAAAATTTCTATCTTGTGAGTTTCTGTGAGTATTAAATTATTTATGAAAAGGATAAATAAATCTACATCTTTTCTCCTAACACAGAAAGGTTTTCTCATCTCCACTTTTTCTCACTACCTCTTTAGTGTTTTTACATTTTCAATGTTACTGGAAAGCTGACCCTATATTCTTAAATTATAGGTTTATTATTTGTCCTTTTAAACTTTCCTTAAGAGCTATACAGACAATGTAACCAAATCATTTAAATTATTTCTTTCTATATTTCTTTCAGAAAAAGGAAGGCCCTTATTTATGTTTGGTAGAATCAGGGAATGAATCAATATGCACTTATTTATTTCTATTTATCAAATATAAACACATGATGCTGTGTAAGACCTGCACCATCAAGTCCACCACCCATGGAAACGTCTGTGTGAGCAGACAGGATCAATTAATGTGGATAATCTGGTTTCATGTTAAAATGAAGCACAGGCTCTGTCTGGGGGAGAGAAACACTTCATTTTCTGTTGAAAAAGAGACAAATTATTTAGTGTAGTAGAAGTTCTCTTAAGGAAAACTGACCAGCAATGTAAAAAACACACAGTCATTAGATGAAAAAAATTTAAAGAAGTACCTTTAAAATTTTTTCACATGGTTATTTTTGTAAAAATGAACAAAATATGCATTGGTCATTACCTTTTAAATAATAATGGACATAATCAAATAATGTAAAATCTGAAGTCTGTGGTGTTTATGCATTTTATTTTTGTTTTTATCATCCTTTAATATTGCAAATACATGCCTTTGAAAAACTCTCCTGACAGGAGTTCAGAATCTCTGCACAACCATGTTATTTGAATAACACTATTTGAATGATCATATCAGAAGAACAGAACTGATAGCAGTGTCTTCCTAGATTTATAATAAGAGCAGAGTGCTTATACTGTCTGGTGCAGGCCTTTTTTTTTTTAACACACAATTGGTCACTAAATGAAATCTACAGTAGGCAACCCACAGTCTCATTTCCATCTGCTTCTCTCTTTCTAAACACAATTGCCTCCAATCAGCTCTTGTCCTGTAAGTTTTTAAAACTGTGTAGAAGTGCTTTCTTTATTGACACAATATGAGCTATCTCATCTTTACCCCCATAAGTTGAGATATACCTGTAATAACCTTGCAAAGTTAGAGATATTATATTGGCAACCAATTGCTCTCTGCTGCTATGTACTGTATAGCTTTAAAAAAGGTTTAGCTTTCTTTCAAAATCTGTGCAAACCATTTGAACTATGCTGAATAATTTCTTGAATGAATTGATTCATCTTTGGCTGTTTCACACACACATACTGAAAGAGATGAGTCACTAAGAAGAGTGAACCTTGAGCACAGACTGAAGCTCTGCCAAGGTAAACATCAAGCCACATAAATCAGCACTGCCTTCAGCTGGGTTGCCTGTGGACTAAGGAAGGATGGGCATCACATACTCGGAAACACTCCGTTCTCACTGAACAGAGAGTAGAGGGAAACTCCCGTGATAGGGAGATCCTGACACAGCCAATCAAATCATTCTGGATTGGAAAGGCTGAGAGAAGCTAGGAGATAGAAAGTGCCGTAAAAATGCATCAAGTTAATTTCACGCTTTTCCACCTTTAACTTTTGCACAAATTAAATTTAATGCTTCTCAGCCTGAGTGGTCTGCATACAAAATGGTACCAGAGTGGTTGGGGCTGATGGAATGTTATTTACAAAATCATAAAAAAATATTTGTTCTGTAATCATGAGAAGCTTCACAGTAATTAAAAATGTCCTCTTTCCACTTTTAAAAGTACGAAAACTCTTGTAATTCACACAGCATGAACATTAAACCATTTACTCTTCTCACTATGAGATACCAAGTTCAGGTAATCTTAACTATTTCAACATTTCTTAGTTTCAATTCCAACATAAAGGTGAAGAATTTTGCTCATTTGATGATTATCTTTGGCACTTTCCAGTTCTAATACTTTAACATCTAAATAGGGCCCATCATTGGTGACTGTCTCAACATAAATGTTGGAATAAAATGCCACAGGACAGGGAAACAGGCACATCTCTAATATTCACTAGAATTTCTGGCTCCAGGCTTCATCTAAGATAAAACAAATTCATCCTAACCATGGCCCACATAAGACGGTCTTCATCAGTAGTGAAAAATTAAGAGTGTCTGACTTATAAATATTTGTGAGAAAATTACACACAAATGTATTCTGCTTTTCCTCTCTTATTTCTGGTTTAGAATATAATATCAGTTTACCAAGGAGCTCTGAAGGATTCAGGGCTTAGAGAAAAGACCTCTTTCTTCCAGATCAGTTCCCTCAGGAAAGAGGAAATGATAGAAACCTGCAGGAAACTTGTAGATTGTAAGACCTGGAAAGAGAATTTACCAACAAGGAAGGAACCTGACAAGAGTCATCAAAAATTAATTTGTCTTGTTTATTTTTCATCTCAGTTAAAGTGCTCCTCCTGCACTTTAACACTACTAGAACATTTTTCTTTACTTTTTCCTAAAATGTTCTCATTCCTAATAACATTTTTTATCTTGCTTTTTACTTATTTATTTTTATTTTTATTTTTTTAAGTGCCCATCAGTAAATGAGTGGATCAAAAACTGTGGTACATTTACACAATAGAATACTACACAGCAGAAAGAATAAGGAAACTCCTACCTTTTGCTACAGTGTGTGGATGGAACTGGAGAACATTATGCTAAGTGAAATAAGCCAGGTGGTGAAAAACAAATACCATATGATCTCACCTATAAGTGGAACCTAATGAAAAAAACAAACATGTAACATGGAAATAAGGAACAAACTGACAGTGACCAGAGGGGCAGGGGGAGGGGAATAACAGGGGAAAGAAGGGGAAGGGTCTAATCAAAGAACAAGTATAAATGACCCACAGACATGAACAACAGTGTGGGGACTGACTGTGGGAGTGGGTGGGTAGGTGGGGCAGGGGAAAGCAGTGGGGCAAAATTGGGACAACTGTAATTGAACAACAATAAAATTTTTTAAATGGTCAAATGAATTTTTTAAAAAACTAATTTTCCAAATTTAAAAATATTTATTTTTAATTATTTTCCCCAATTATAGTTAACATACAATATTATATTAGTTTCAGGTGTACAAAATACTGATTAGTCATTTACATACCTTACAAAGTGATCACCCTGATAGGTTTAGTACTCACCTGACACCATATATGGTTATTACAATATTATTGACATTATTCCCTATACTGTACTTTACATTCTTGTGACTATTTTTATAACTGGCTATTTGTACTTCTTAATTCATTTCCCTTTTTTACTCATTTTCCCCAACACCTTTCCCATCTGGAAACCACGAATTTTGTCTCTGTATCTATTAGGTTGTTTCTGCTTTATGTTGTTCTTTAGATTCCACATATAAGTGGAATAATGTGATATTTATCATTATTTAACTTATTTTACTTAGCATAATACCCTCTAGGTCCCCACATGTTTTTCCAAATGGCAAGATTTTATTTTTTTTTATGGCTGAGTAATAATTCATTATATATACTACATTTTAATTCATTTTACTATCAATGCACAATTAGGTTGCTTCTTTGTAAGTAGTACTGCAAAAAGCATAGGGATGCATATGTCTTTTTGAGTTAGTGTTTTGATGTTCTTTGGATAAATACCCAGAAGTGAAATTGATGGGTCACATGGTAGTTCTAGTTTTAAAATTTTAAGGAAACTCCATACTGTTTTCCACAGTGGCTGCATCAATTTACAATCGCTCCAACAGTGCATGAGGATTCCCTTTTTCCCACATCCTTGCTAACACTTGTGTGTTGATTTATTCTGACAAGTGTGAGGTGATATCTCATTGTGGTTTTAATTTATATTTACCTGATGATTAGTGATATTGAGCATCTTTTTATACATCTTTTGGCCATCTATATGTCCACTTTGGAGACATGTTTATTTTGGTCCACTGACCATTTGTTAGTCAGATTGTTCTTGTTGTTGGTTTGTTTGTTTGTTTTGGGGTGTTATTAAGTTCTTTATATATTTTGGATATTAACCTCTTATCAGATGTATCATTGGCAAATAGCTCTGCCCTTCAGTAGGTTATCTTTTGAGTTTGTTCATGATTTCTTTGCTGCACAAAAATTTAATTTGATGTAGTCCCATTTGTTTATTTTTCTCTTTTGATTGACTTGTGTGATGAGACCGACTCCAAAAATATTGCTGAGTGATGTTAAAGTTTTTACAATCTATGTTTTCTTCTAGAGATTTTATAGTTTCAGGTTTTACATTTAAACCTTTAACCCATTTTGACTTTTTTTTTTTTTTTTGTATTTGGTATTGTTATAGAACCCCTGGGCTGCTCCAATTGAAAACAAACCCACGGGCTCTTTAGTTAGGGGTCCGATTGCCCGCGGCCAGAATTACAACTCTTAATACTTCTGTTGAGTGGAAAGAAAATTGTTTATTTAACAGTTACACATATCCTTGCCTCCCCCCTACCAAACCTAGCCAGTTTTAGGAAGGTCAGAAACACCGTTTCCCTACTTCCCAAACACAGTTCAGCTTTACCAGTGGCTGCCAATCATTCAATCTGATTGGGGAGGTCCTTTCTGTGCTGTGGTGCCCTTCGGCTCTCAATACAAAACCGCTGGGATTCTCAGCCTCCTTCCTGTAAACCGCGTGGATCTCCTCTCCTTCTCCAGAGCACCCCTGCGAACACCCGCCAGCAAGGGAGACAGCCCCAGAGCGCGCCGCACCCCTAAAGTGTTCGCAGCTGCCTATATATCCCTGACTGCGTCATGTTGCCAACAGTTCTGACCATTCACAGAACCCCACATAGGCTCTGTGTGCTTTCCATACTGTCCCCTGGTTCAAGACTCCTCCCATCCACCTGAGGCCTTGGAAGCATCCAGGCAATTTTGCATAATGAAAGACACCAGCCACCAGCCTCAGGCGTGTGGAGGCATTCTGAAAGCTGCTTCCTTCTCCCCATCCCCCAGCTGCAAACTCCGGGGATTTTTGGACTCCCTGTTTCTGTAACAATAGTTCTTATTCATGAGTATGATACATCCTTCCATTTATTTGTGTCTTCTTCAAGTTACCTCTTTAATATCTTATTATTTCATGAGTACAGGTCTTTTGCCTCCTTGGTTAAGTTTATTCCTAGATATTTTTTTTGATGCAAATATAAATGAGATTATTTTCTTGATTTCTGTCTGTCTCTCTCTTTGCTGGCTGCTCATTTTATTTCCCACTTGGTGCAAGGTATGGTTATAGGGTGCCAAGAAGGCTTGCGGGTGGATTGGATAGTAAAGAGTGGGGCTCTCTCAACTTCATTTTTGGTATTTTGTTGTTTTTATGTAAAAGAACCCAACTGCTTCTGCTTGCTGCAGCCTGCATAGTCTATGCTGTAGGGTGAGGAGCAGGAAGGGGGCACAGAAGGAGGGATGAGAAGGGGCTCAAAAGAGCCTGGTACCTTTGGAAGTCTGGTGGCTGGTGGTGGCCCCTTAGGATAGGGGCCCAGCGTTGACTTTTCTGGGCAGGCTGGTAGGCAGATCTTTGTGGCTTCCTGAGCCAGGTCACAGGTGATTATGTGATGGAGGCCTGGGGGAATTTCAGGTACTCTAGAAATTCCAAAGATGTGACCTTGAACGGGAGAGTGGACTTCCCTAAAAAGAAGCTCAACCACCAGTGACTCAGGTCAGTCTTCAGGAGGGATGACTTCCCCAGGGTACTTGGCACTTCTGCAGAAACTGTTACTGGAAATGGAGCCCAGGCAGCACTGGTAGTAGTCATGGGAAGCCACTAGGGGATGACTGCCATGCTCTTGCTGGTCGTCGGCAGCCGTCCGTCTCGAGAGACGATGGTGTAGCTTCTTAAGAGTCTATCTGCACCGCCGAGAATGGCTGTGCAGTCCAACTCGGGAGTGACACGGTGTCTGTCTCCTCCCGTGTTGAATCGACATCTTGTGATGACGCTGAAGCTACAGAGCCTGGGCAGGGTAATATGGAGGGTCTTCTGTTGCCCATGCAGCAGACCCCCCCCTCTCTTCGCAGCTGAAGGGTCCAAGGGAAAGACGGAATCAATACAGCTTGGCTTCAGGTGCGCCGCAGGAGTTGCCGGTGTTGACTACAACGTCAAACAGCCTTAGGGACTCCGGCTCCGGATTTTCTGTCGGGGTTTACTCCCTTAGCCTTTCCCCTGAAGAGGTATGCCACAAGGCAGCGGAGGTTTTTTGGAGTCAGAGTTTTCCTTCTCTGATGTACCCTGACTGGAAGATCGAACCAGCGACACTTAGCTCGCAGGCCGACGCTCAATCCACTGAGCTAAACCAGCCAGGGCATCCGTGTCTTGTAGTATGACTTAATGTAGTAGGTGTCCTCTAAGGTCCAGTGGCACAGCCTCCCCTATCACTCAAGCTGCATACTCAAGTTGTGCCTTTCCTGTGAGCTGAGTACACCATCCTCTTGCAGTTGAGCCTTGGTTGCTATTGACAAATCAATGAGAGAGATTTATCCAGAACCAGTCAGCTGTAAGAATTGGCTATGACCGCTGACCACCAACATCTACTCCCCATGGAGGATCAACTGTGCAGAGGCAGGGTGGTGGTGCTTCGACATGGTCTGTAGCTGTCTTCTGGGTACGTTGGCTCTTGAGTTTCCCTGGTGGTGCAGACCAAGGTCAGCCTCTACCTGTGTTTTGCCTGGGGCACCCTGCCTGAGCTATAAAATAATCTGAGATGGTGCTACTCGTGCTGGGCTTGGAGATTCCCTGGTGAAGCCAAGCTGTGAATCTAGGCTGACTGCTGCTAGTGCCATGTCTGGGACTCACTAAGGCCAGATGTTACTTGTTTGATAGGATTTAGGAAGTTGTGAAGCTTGAGCCAAGACCAAGCCATTCATATGGAAAAGAAGCTTGGGTTGGCCCAATGATAGGGTGGGGCAGAGTCTCTGGGGATCTCCAAGGTGGGTCAAACAGTGTTAACCAGGTTGATGGAGTCTCAGATATGGCACCAGCCCCTAGGCTCTGTGGGGGGAGGATCCAGAAGAGACAAAGGCCTCTGCTCACTAGATGTCAAACACTTTAGTTTCTCCCTGTATACCACTAGTGCCCTTCCAGCTGCTACTCAGGTGCCAGAGCCCAGAGGGAGCAAGTCTGAGCTGGTGAGTCTGTGTGTGGGTTTTTTAAGAGGAACTGCTTGGGGCTCCAGCAGTGTCTTCCACTGACTCAGTTGCCACTGTTTTTTGCAGCCAAAAGTTGTGGGACTCTGGGCTCGGAGGCCTGGTGTGGGGCTGGTACCCCTCGCTCCTGAGATATCCCTCCCGAAATTTATTCACCACATGTGGGTGAGAGACCAGCCTGTTCCATGTCTGCACCTCTCTTACCTGTCTTGATAGATGCGGTTTCTTTAATTCCATAGTTGTCAGGCTTCCATTCAACTCAATTTCAGATGGTTCTTGCCTATGGTTGTTCTATATTTTATTTGTAATTTTGATGTGTTGTGTGAAGAGGTGAGCCACATCTGCCTACACCACCACTTTGGCCAGATCATGAAATGTCTTTTTCCATTTTGTTACTTTCAGTCTGTGTGGCTGTTTTGATTTAAAGTGGGTCTGTTGTAGGCAACATTATGAATGGGTCTTGCTTTCTTTTCCACTCAGCTCCAGAGCAGGCCAATGTTGGCTTACACTTGTGCAAGCTCGGAGCTGTTTGGTAGGAGCTACAAAGTAATTTGTGGTTGGTTGCCACTTGTGCTGGCCTTGGAGTTGCTTGGGCGAGCTATGCTGTGAACTGAGGATGGCTGCCACTTGTGCCAGTCTTGGAACCCTTTCATAGGCACTACGATAGGAACTGAGACCAGTCCAACTTGTGCCAGGCTTATGGTGGATTAGTTGGAAGTACATTACAACCAAGACTGGTCACCACCTTTATAAGTTTTAGGGTGACCTGATGGGAGTTACAATGGTGTTCAGACCAGTTGCTGCTTGTGCTGTGCGTGGGGCCATGTGATAAAAGCTACCGTGCACACTGAGACTGGCTGCTGCTTGTGTGGGATTTGCAAACCTTTGAGAAAGTCAGCAGTGCAAGTCTAGGGCAGCCCCTTCTTCCATGGATTTTGAATACCTTTGAGTGAGTCCACAGGATGTGCTGAGCTAGGCTGCTCCTGTGGAAGTCATTGAAGAGGCTCAGGCCAGGTGAGTGAGTTTGGTGGAGGCAGCTTCTCAGGAAATCAGCAGGGTGGGGCAAATGTTGTTAACCAGATCGATAAAGAGCACAGATGTTGTATTTTTGCTGGTTGCCCTCCCTGGTTTTGGCTGACTTTGCTATAATGTTACTTTCTGTTGAGGCAAAAGAGGTGGTACAAAATTTTTAAAATTATTTTTATTTTTCCCCCAATCTGGTAATGGATCTGATGGCATTGGTGATATGAATGGAGACACGGGGTTGCCACAGTCTTCGTCCTTTCTTCCCAGCACAAGGACGCTTCTGAGGAGAGCAGGTGTGCTGATACCTAGTGAACTACATGAGCCTCATATGTACCACAGGAGAAGGCAGGAAAAAAGTAACAGAAAGTATGCTTACTTCCACCCAAACCACATCGTGTTCCCTAGATAATGTTTAAAGGTTCTTTGATGATTTTTGGTTACCACAGCATCTCTATAAAGTATGACATGAATCTCAAAGATTTCAGCTTTTCAGTAGGAATTACAGTGAACATACATATGCTCTTGCCTAGAGCAATCTTAAACATCTGTGAAATGTTTTTTCTTTAATCCAGTCCAAGTATCTTTCAGAAATATTGTTTTATTTTATCCTAAATCTCATTATTTCCTTTCTTTCTAAGACTCGCCTTAAAATCTTGCAGCTAAGCTGATTTTCATGCCTTTCTCTTCTGGAATCCCTCTCCCTCTTCCAAACCCCTTTGTCTGTAGTGACACCCCTTTTTCCTCTCTTCCTTCCTAAGCCTCACTTGCCATCTGATGGAATGGTGGCCGCTTAAGCATCTTTGTAAAAGTTGCTCAGATACCTCTGAAACCTTCACTCTGTCCCAGAAGAGTTAGTTGCCTCATCACTTGTGTTCCCAAAGTACCGTGAAAACCCTTCCATTGCCACTTCTCTAATGGCACTGTGGTTGTCTGCTCCCATTTGTTTCTCCCACTGGACTGTGATATCCTTCAGGGCATGACTGTGCCTTTGTCAACTTTGTATCCAACTGAGTACCTAGGCACTCTGTAAATGTTTGATAAGTCAATGAGTCAAGAGCAGGATAAAAGAGAGGAAAGCAAAGAGCAGCATAAAAGAATTAGAACACGCATATAAAAGCCAGCATAAAAGGCTGTCTGTTGTCCGACTGGCCCTCCCCACGCCTCCTGGGGCAATGGTGGGCACTGTTGTTGTAGACAACATGAAGCAGCTTTGATGAGAAAGCTGGAACTAGTCAACATGATGCAGTAAAGCAAGTAAAGTCACTGATATGGTAGAAGCTACCTCAGAGGTACAGGTTGTCAAATACCTGTGTGATACAGGACCAGTGATTTTAAAAATACTTAGGCTTGTTTACAACTTGGAGATACAGTGCTGATCTGCAACAAGTGATAATAATGATGATTTATAATTTATGAACTTATTGCAATGTGGAAGATGTTTATGTTAAGACACTTTTCTACATTATTGAGAATTATCTCAGGAATTCTGTGTCATTTTCACAATTTTATATAGCAAGAAAAGAAAAAAGCCAAAAAAGTGTAAGTACT
Organism: Furipterus horrens; assembly: GCF_987537825.1. NCBI lineage: Eukaryota > Metazoa > Chordata > Mammalia > Chiroptera > Furipteridae > Furipterus > Furipterus horrens. The sequence goes on along the minus strand of NW_028327172.1, from coordinate 120,953,530 downwards.
TAAGGCTAGGTCATTGAGGCCAGGATCGACTTTTGCCAGAGATGCACTCCAGGAAAGATTCCCAGAAAGCAATTAATCCATCAGCTATGCAGAAGCGGTAGATGTCCTCTCGTGTGTGACCAAATCACACTCCAGTGGAATGGAGGAGATGCTGGTCTCCTCTGATTTGCTGCTTTTTGCCAAGAGAAGTTCATTAAGTCCTTAATCATTTCCTAACAGTGTTTTATGAGAATGTAGGCCAAAGACTACGTTTTGCCAGAATCAGCTTACGATGTTTTCGAAGCTTTAGCTGGCAGGAGCATAAATACAAATCACCTTCAGTGTTTTATTTAGAACCTTAAGGAGAAAAAATTCCTCATGCCTCACATTCTCTTTTTCTTAACCAGAGTCCACATGAAAGTCATTGCTTTCTATTTCTCTCATATATACTTATTCTAGAACTGTCCTGTGGTTCTTTCCAAATTTATTCTCTCACTTTGTTGCTCCCTTCCAACCATTTTTCTTCCTTCCTCTGGTACATGGTATGTAAATCGTCCCACACACTCAATCTCTTCATGGAAAGCTTCTTCCACCTTCTTATTTACCTAAAGCCAGAATCTCCCTGAAGGACTTATACCTTTCTCCTATACCCAGCTACCAAAGCTGGCAGTTGATTGTTTGCTAGTCTAAAGAGCTACAGATGAGGGCTGCCCTTCCTGTAAGTTCCCCAACTGAGCCAGGACTATTCAGGCTTTGTTTACAAATCTCTGGCGAATCTTCATCTTTCATCATGATTGTAAATCTTCCCTGAAAGATTTTCATATCTTTGACTTCTCTTTAAAAATGATCAATTCTATAGATACTCAGTGTTTTTTTGGTGAATAAAAACAAAAAATAGCTTCCATTCTGGCATACATATTCACAAAAGAGCAGCCAATGGATCTTTTGTCTTATAAAAATAACCTTCATTTTAATTAAATTTTATAATATGCATGTAGAAAAGTACCTTATATGTACAGCTTGATAATTTTCACAAAATGAATATGTCTAGGTTGCATGTTTCTTTTTATTGCTGAGCAATATTCCTTTGTATGGTTGTACCACATTGTTTATCTATTTGCCATTTGAAGGAGCTTTTTAATATTTAGTATTGAAAAAGCTCCTATAAATGTCTATGCACAGGTTTTTATGTAAAACTGTTTCCATTTTTATTAGCAATACCTGGAGGTAGATCGCTGAGTCATATGGTACCTGTATGTTTATCTTTATGAGAAATTGCCAAGCTATCTTCCACATTGACTGTACCATTTTTAATCCCACCAGCACTGTATGAGAGCTCTAGTTTTTCTGCATCTTTGTCAGAACTTGGTAGTGCTTTCCCTCCCTTTTTAATAAGAATGGGTGGTATCCCATAGTTTTAATTTGCACTTCCCTTACTATCTCTTTGTGTGCTTATTTGCCATTCATATATTCTTCATGGTAAGGTGCTTGATCTTTTGCTAATTTGTCTTATTGGGTTGTTTTATTGTTGTGTTTGGAAAATTTGTTTTATAATTTGAATACAATTTTTTTTTTTGTCAGAAATGTGGTTTGTAAATGTTTTCTCCCTCTTTTTTCTTTTCATTGTCTTAACACTGTATTTAGTAGGGCAAAATATTTTTATTTTAATAAAGTATGACTTATCAATATTTTCTTTTACAAAATGCACTTCGGTGGTTTACAGTATTGCCTCATCGCGGGTATTACGTCCTAGACCCCCCCGCAAAGTAGGAACCTTGCATTTATTCTACACTCTTAAACCTACATAACTTTAACAACGTATGTATACAGAACCTCAAAATCCCGCAATATAGTGAAAAGTCTGCGATAAAGAATTAAATATAATATTTTTAAAAATCCAGTGATACAGTGAGGCCACGATAAGTTAACCACGATATAGAGAGGGACTAATATATTTATTTATGTATTTATTTATTTTAATTTTTAATTGTTTTTATTTATTGGCTTTCTTTTATTATTTTTAGGGAGAGAGAGAGAGAGTGAGAAAACACATTTATTTATTGTTCCACTTATATATGTATTCATTGGTTGATTTTTGTATGTGCCCTCACCAGGGATCAAACCCACAACCTTGGTGTATTGGGATGATGTTCTAAGCTACTGAACTACCCTGCCAGGCCCTTGATGGTATATTTAAAAATACATTAACAAACCCAACATTATGTAGATCTTCTCTTATATTTTTTTCTGTAAGTTTTAATTTATATTTACATTTAAGTCAATGATTAGTTTTGCATTATTTATTCATGTAAAGTGTAAGGTATAGATTGCATGTTGATATCCAATTATTCCAGCATGATCTGTTGAAAAGAATAAGCTTTTTAAATTAAAATACCTTTACACATTTGTCACAAAAGAGTTCGTACTTATGAAAGCTTATTTCTGAGCTCTACATTTTGTTCCATTGACATCTGTCTACCATTTACCAATACCATACTTTCTTGCTTAAGGTAACTTTACAGTAAATCTTGAGTTTAGTATTTCTTTTTCAGAACCTTCTAGCTATTCTAGTTCCTTTAGAATCAACTTGTTGCTAGCTACAAAAGCCTGATAGACCTTTTGTTTGTATTGTGGAAAGGCTACAAATTAAATTGGAGAGAATTTAGTTTCTTAGTCTTTTAACACATACAGTATATTTCTCCATTTACTTAGATCAATAATTTCTTTCACTACTGTTTTGTAACTTGTAGCATACAGATCTTGAGATTATGTTTTTAGATTTATATCTAAATACTTCATTTATTTTGGTATTATTGTAAATGGCATTTTGAAAATTTTCAAACTCATTGCAAGCATATAGAAATAAAATTAATTTTTGTATATTGACTTGTATCCTACAACTTTACTAAGCTCATTTGCTAGGAGCCTTTCTATAAATTCTTTGAGAAGTTATTTACAAAGACAGATTTTATTTCATCTCTTCAAGCTGTATGTCTTTTTATTTCCTTTGCCTTATTACACTAGCAAAGACTTCCAATATAATACTGCAGATGAGAGAAGACATCCTTATCTTGTTTCAGATCTCAAAGAGAATACCATGATAGCTAATAATAAAAAAAATGTAACTTTATTTTTTTCAAGATAGCCCTTTCTAAGATAAAGAGTTTTCCTCTATTTCTGGTTTGTTAAGACTTGCATCGCAAGTGGATGTTGAATTTATCAACATCAAAAGATGCTCATATGGTTTTTATAGTTTCTTAATATGGTAAATGATGTTGGTTGATATTTGAATATTGTACCAAGCTTGCATTCTTGGAAAACAACACACATGTATTATCCTTTTTATATGTTATTGGATCATATTTGCTAATAGTATCCTTTTTATATGTTATTGGAGTTGATTTGCTAATATTTTGTTGATGATTTTTGAGTCTATAATTGTAAGGAATGTTGGTCTCTAGTGTTCTTTTCCTATAATGCTTGTCTGGTTTTGGAATTAGGGAATGATTGCTTCATAACATGAGTTGCAAGTTTTGTCTCCTCTTCTATCTTCTGAAAGAGATTGTACAGAATTTTTATTATTTATTTCTTCAATGTGTAGTATAATTCAGCAAAAAAAAATTGTGGGTCTTGCTTTCTTTTTTTAGATTTTTAACTACAAATTAAATTTAAAAGGTATAGGTTATCTATTTCTTCTCAAGTGAGATTTGGTCATTTGTATCTTTAAAGAAATTAACTGGTTTTTTTTTTTCTGTTTTTGTAAGCATGTATGTAGATTGTTATTTAGTATTCCCTTATTATACTTTTATGGCAGTAGATATCACCTCTTTTATTCCTGATATTTATAATTTTCATCTCTTTTTTGTTTTTTTGTTTTTGTTAATCTGGTAAGAAGTTTATCAATGTTACTGATTTTTCAAAGTCTCAACTATTGTTTTCATTGATTTTCCTATTTTTAAATTTTAATTTAATTAGTTTCTGTCATTATTTTTATTATTTACTTCTTTCTGCTCAATTTGTGTTCAGCATACTCTTTTTGTCCCTAGTTCTCTAAAGTGGAAATTTAGATTATTGACAACAATATTCTACTTTCCTAATATAGCATTTAAGAGTATAAAATTCTCAAAAGTATTGCTGTAGCTACAGCCTACAAATTTTGCTATATTTTGTTTTCATTTTCAGTCATTTAAAATATTTTTTAGCCCTGGCTGCTGTGGCTCAGTCGATTGAGCGTCAGCCTGCAAGCCAAGTGTTGCTGGTTCGATTCCCAGTCAGGGCACATGACTAGGTTGCACGTTCAGGTCCCCAGTTGGGGGCATGAGTGAGAGGCAACCGCACAGTGATGTTTCTCTCCCTCTCTTTCTCCTTTCCCCTCTCTCTAAAAATAAAATAAATAAACAATCAAACAAACAACTAAATAAATTATTTAAAATAAATAAAATAAAATAAAATATTTTTAATTTTCCTGAGATTTGTTCTTTGACCCATGATTAATTAAAAGTGTTCTATTTAATTTCAATGTACTTAAGAATTTTCTATATCTCTTTTTATATTGATGGCTTCTTTAATTCTGTTATGATCTGAGAACATAGTTTGTATGAATTTCAATGTGGAATTGAAAAAAAATGTGTGTCTATACACATTTATATCTAATATGGTGTTATTGATGGTAAAGTGTTGTGGATTCTCAAGGTCCCATAACTAGACCATCTTTTAGTCTTACTTTTATTCTTATTCAAACTCCTTGGTACAACTACCATATACATTTTGAAAACTCTAATATCAGTGTCTGTAGCATAAAATCTGTTTTTATGTCCAGGTTTTTGTGTGCACTGAAATACTTATTGCACTTTTTTTTTTTATCATGGACTCTTCAAAATCATTGGGCCCCCAAATAATTTAAAACAAAGCTACTCTTCTTACCCAGTTGCGCATCTCAGAAACATGTGGTTCGTCCTTGACTCCTTGATTACTTATCTCCTCTTCCAATAGGTCATCAAATCTTGCTAATTTTATCTTCATCTGCATTTAAAAATCTTTTTTATTTCTTCCCCAATTTTAGTAGTAGTCTAATTTTCCTTTATCTCCATATTCAAATGTCATCTAATTTAGTCTCTATAAAAGTACCTTTCTATTTTAAACATAAATTTAACAATTGCCACTTGCCTATCCCTTCTTAAAAACAAGCACACAAACACCTTAGCCTCAAACAGAAAGTTGTTCATAGTCCATTTCCCCCCTACTTTATCTTAATTTTCTCACCACTCTTCCATTCTTCCCACATCTAACATTAAAATTTTTTTTTAAATTTATTTTTAGAGAAATGAGAAGGGAGGAAGAAAGAGAGGGAGAGAAACATCAATGTGTGAGGGATATGTTGATTGGTTGCCTCTTACATCCCCCCAAGTGGGGACATGGCCTGCAACTCAGGTATGTGCCCTGACTGGGAATTGAATCAGCAACCTTTTAGCTCATGGGCTGGAACTCAATCCACTGAGCCACACCAGCCAGGGCCGCATCTAACATTTTTACCACAGTGAACTACTAGCAAAACTTCTACCCTAATGTGAAATAATTTCATTTCTTATGAATTCCCTTTGCTTCATAAGTTTATGTGTAATCACTTAATATATTATACAGAGTAGGACAAAAGTAGGTCTACAGTTGTTTGTATGGAAAATAATACAATAATTAATAAAAATACAATATCTGTGTTTTGCATACTTATAACTGTAAACCTGCTTTTGCCCCACCCTATATTGTAATTGTTTGCTATTTTATACATCTCCCTTAGTAGATTATGAGATCTTTCAGGTTAGGGAATGTAATTTTATCATCTAAAAATCCCTTCCTATATCCATCAGAGGGCCTAACTAATAATAAATATGTAATAAATCTAGCTTTAAATGAATGGCTAAATGAATGATTTATTGAATGAAAGAACAGTTTGTTACCAAGAGATCTAATTAAGATCACCAAGGAGAAATAGGAGGGGCCATAGGAGGAGTTTGCTGAAGCAATGGAAAACAGTCTAGGATGAGGTTGGCTGAGAAACTGAATGCCTCCAGAGCCAATGGAAATAAAAAGGGATGGCTCTTGGCTCACAAGCTTTTCTGGCTCCTGGACTGGCTCTCTCTCAGGATCTGGCTCTGGCTCTGGCTCTCAGGCTCTTTTTTTTTTTTAATTAAAAAAAAAATTTTTTTAACAAGGTTATTTTTATTTTGTTATTTGTATTATTATTTTATTTTATTTATCTGTTTTTAGAGAGAGGGGAAAGGAGAAAGAAAGGGAGAGAAACATCAATGTGCGGTTGTCTCTCATGCTCCCCCAACTGGGGACCCGGCGTGCAACCTAGTCATGTGCCCTGACTGGGAATCGAACCAGCGACACTTGGTTCGCAGGCCGACGCTCAATCCACTGAAACACAGCAGCCAGGGTCAGGCTCCTCTTGAGGATGCCTGGATGATTGTGCTGCAGCTGCCTGCATTTCCCAGTGGACAGTTTTTCCATGGGAAGGAACTCTGGGCACAGCCTAGGATTGGGCTGGCCTGGCAGAGGGTGGCAGGTTTATTCTTTGGGTGTTCTAGAGGGAACAGGCTCTGAGGGTGAAGCCTGACATTCTTCCAAGATTGTGTAGGTTTTGTGTATTATGTTGTTTTAGTTTTTAAACTAATCCTATCGAAGCTGACAGGTGAATGACAGGAGAACTCAGTTGTTGGAGTAAAGCTGTCACTTGATAGGCTTAAGTTACTGCTTTTGAATAAAAACTCCTTTCCTTTATCACCAAACTTTTGCCTCTGGAATTTTGCCTAGAGGGTGGTGGGCCATAGGACCCCAACTGCTGTTTGATAACAAGTTGAGCCAGGACTGGAAACTGCTTATTTTACTTCCAGGTAACACACTGACTCAGTGTTTAGTAGAATAGTAGTTAGTTATTGCCTTATATACCATTTCAATAAACGACAGGTCTTACTTTCTATTTGGGTAAAATAATGTCTGTTTGATTTAACTTTTTTAACCTTTTGGCTATGGAAGCAATTGTTCCAATGTCTTGAATAAATATTCTGCAAAGATACTCAAGTCTAGTCTTTTTAAAGGATGTAATTGATAGCTAAATGTCTTGTTTTGCACTTGTTCCCACAGGAGCTTGGCTAACCACTTTTATGTCATTTCACAGTCTCATGTTATATTGCTACAACATATTCCATCAGTTACTTTCTTCACTAGCTAGAAGAGCTTACTGTTATCTGTAACTCATGAGCTCCTTCCAGTTAATTTATAAAAGGTTAAAAAAGTTGTTCCAGTTTAGGTTAAATAACAAAAGTCTTTAATTAATCAATTTCTAGAGTACTTCTAACATTTGGGGAAGAACTTTGTCCAAAATATTTTGAATATTTAATTACATTAAATTCAATGTTTCTTCCATAAATAAGAGCATATTTTCACCATCAAATATATTTAGGCATTTGTCAAAACAAAAATATCCTTACAGACATTGAATTTGTATGGCATGCTGAAGATGTAGAATTTAACATATAGATGCCATGGGTTACTCAGGCAGTACACTGAAGTATGTTACCTGTATATCTTATCAGGGAATTTAGGTGATAATTTTGTGATATAAAAGTTTTGAAATACTGCTTCTTTAGAGGCAGGGCAATCTATTAGGCATAGAGATTAACGCCTAGTAAGCTCTTAATAGATGCTACCTTTTATAATTATTATTTATTATTTAAATTCACTCTTCAGGGCACTGTAAGAATGAATAAATTATTGTCCATAAACTTATTACTAATCTTAGTAAACATAAAAAATGAGTTTTGCTATTGTTTTAGTTCTTGTTGGTGTCATATTTCTTTTGGTTACTGGATTGTTTTCTATAATAATCTAGATTGTGAATATCAAATAATTATTTAGTCTCAAAACTGACTGTTATGGAAGCCCTGTTTGGGATCTCTTATTTATTTTCACCACCAACTTAACATTTTCAGCATGAATTATAAGAAATATTAACTATTATGATTTTTCCTTTCTTCTTGTTTTTTATTGAGAAGAGGACTGTCCATGTTGCCTGCTTTCCTGAATGAGGAGGATAACTGGAGTGATATATTTTCATTCATTGAAATGGCACATTTCCTTGTAGAGATTAAGTTAATTTCCTCTTCAAAATGCCCCTTTGCCTCTGTCTCATGGTTTTTCCTTAATTTCAGATGCTCATTCACTGAATAGGGCAATATTCTTCCTAGAGTAATAAAAATAAAAAGTAACGAAGATGGAAAATCACATATGGCATTTAGGAGACAGTTTTAATAAGCCACAAATTTTCACATCCTAAGACTGCTGCAGTGTTAATAGATTTATTGTATGTCCTGTGGAACCATGGTACAGAAATAATTTGTAGAAAACAAATCAGCTAAAACGTAGTTAAGACACCGCCTTTGTAGCAATTGATTAAAATTTGGTTCATGGAGTATTATTTATGACTAATGCAAAATAAGGAGTCAAACCAATTAAAGTCATGAAAGAGAGCAGAGAACTTTACTCCAAAAATTATGTTTACCATTGCTTTCAACTCAGAATAATTGTTTTCTGTTCATCTGAATTTTCCACATCACTTCCACTGTTCCTCAAATAGAAAACCTCAGAATGCTTTCTCATTATTAACCTTGCTCTTTTTCCCTCCTACCTTGCTTCCCTGTTTTCCTCAGGGCACCCCCACACTCAGTGGATTATTTTGGACAGCATCTTTATTTAATTATCAACTTAACACTTTCTCTTAAAATGATCATCTGCAGAGAAAATTATCATCTCCCCAGCTTTGCTTTCTTTACCTAAAGGAATCACTTTTGCATGTTTACTGCAACCATAGGGTGACAAGTGATAATCCTGGTCAGACCCTTCAAACTGTATCCACCAGCACTTTTCTTCACTGAGCATGTGGTGCATGTGCGTTAGGCTCTGTTGAAGGAAACGCAGTACTCTGGAGGACAGAGCCCCGCTGTCCTTTGCAGGGGACAGGGATGGCCGACATGCTGCCATCAGTGCTGGCACCACTTTTTAAAGGGGACATTGCCAAGCAAGTAGGTAACCAGGAGAAGGTGTCCAGAATATTTAAATGATATAAGAAGATAGTTGGAGGGAAGTAGAGCTCCTCAGTATGGAAAGGAGAGGATCCAGAGAGGTCAAGTGTGCTCCTTTTCAACACCTGAAGGGATTTCAATCTATTTTGCATTTCCTTAGAGGTCCAGACCAAGTCAGTGGGTGAAGATTATGTGGGGATCATTGCAACTTAATATAAGGAAGGAAATCCTATTGACTCTACTTCTGCAACATATTCTGATCTTTCCACTTCCCTTCCCCAGTTCAAGACACCATTAGCATGCCAGCCAACTGTTTCACTAAACTTCCATCTGGTCCCTCTGCTTCTACTCTTCTGCATCTCTAATTCATCCTCTAAAGAGCAGCCAGAGAGTTATTTTGAAAACCTAAATCAGGTTTTGCATTTCCTGCCTACGCCCATTCTAGTGTCCTGTTAGTATAAATTCCTTTCCATTGCCTAACAAGGCCCTAAATGATCAAGTCCCTGTCTGCTGTTTGCCCTCTTCCCTGTTGCTTCATGTATTCCAGCTATCCCGGCCATCTTTCTTCACTAGCAACATGTGAAACTCCTTCCCAGACTTGGACCCTTGCATTGGCTATTGTCCCTGATGGAACACTCAGCCATCCATAGGCTCCCACTGCTGAGTCTTTTTTTGTGATTCAGCATCAACCCAAATGCCCCATATTTTATCTATCACATGGTAGCACAGTAGTTAAAAGTATGATCCTGGAACCTATCAGCTGTGTGAATTTCTAACTAAATTCTGTTGAGTAACATTGAGCCAGTTATTTAGACTATTTAAAAATTTTTAATACAAATTGGGGATAGAAACAGTGCCCCCTAACTGTGTATTTAGCTGAGTTGAGTAGAGGAGAAGATATATGTACAGAACTTAACATAGTGCCTGATATATGATAAGTTTTCAAATATTAGCTATTAGTGATAGTAGCAGTTTTAATGTTTTTACATAACTGTGTGACTGTCAAGGTCCTTTTATATGAGAGTGAGTCAATACCATGGTGAATTGAATAATGGCCAAGAATTTAAGTATGCTTTAAAGTTGTTTAGTCCAGAAAAATAAATTATACCGTTTTTCAATGTTATTCTTTCAAACCTTCATGTTTATTTTGACAAGTGATAAGCTTTCTGGTTACTAAAGAGAAAAAACAGAGAGAGCTTTTATAAGAGAGTTTTTCCATCTTTTAACCCTTATATAACTCAGAAATTTTCTCATTCTAAGAGATCCTACTGCAAAAATTAGTATTTACCACAAGAGTAAACAACTGTATTTATATTGTATAAGAATTCTAAGTGTTTTTACTTGTATGCATTGTTTTAGGATAGGAAAGGAAAAACAATTATATTGATGTTTAATATAAAAGTAAAATCAATAATCAAAAATACCAGTAACTATGTAAGTAACATTATTTAGCAAAAGAAATGAACTCCACATGTTTTTATCTGCACTCCTAAGAGCATATATAAATCAATACAATAGACACATAATTATGCACATCTACTGTTAAAACTCACCTTAAGTATTATTTCTTCTTTATTCATGTGAGTAAATAACTTTATAAGTTTTTAAAAAGTATTTTTGAGAACTAACTAGCATATTTCTAAGGACTACATGTCCTTGATTTATGTTTTTTGAGCATGATTTAGTGAGATTTTTGGTCTACTTTTTTTTGTACAATATATAAAGTAACCATTCTACAGTTTGTATTTCATGACTTCCCCTCAGTCTTGTCAAGGAATACCAAGATTATAGTCCTGTTGAATATATTAACAACTGTGGACAATCTTTGACTAGCTATAGTTTTTGTGCATACTTATATTTGTATTATCAATATAATGCTTGGTGAGAGTTACATTGGTCTGATCATATTAATATTTAGACAAGATCTCTCTTTAAGAATAGGTGATTACTCAATTTACACCATACATTGTATTTTTGTTTGTTTGTTTTTTAGTATGGTAACTATGATTTCTCTAGCAAGGTAAATTTTCTCTAACTTGTGAGAAAAATAAATTGGAAAATGAACTGAATTAATTTGAATAGGAATTTAAGGAAATTCCTACTTGCAGTAATTTCAAGTGCTCAATTGGTTAAGAAAATGATGTGTAAACTGAATATCTAAGTATGCTTCTAATTTTTCTGTACATATTTATAAACCTTGCTACTCATTTTCACAAATGGGTATACATAGTGGTTATTGCTACAGAATCAGGTATTTCATCAAATATACTCCTTTAGCACAAAATAAATACAGTGTGTCTGCCTCTTTCATTCAACTCTTATAGCTCAAGTCAAGCATGTATTTTCCAAAATTTAATAAAACCACCATCAAAATGGAATGCCAAAATGCCAGCTTTTTTTTTTCTGTTTGGCTTTCTGAAGCTTTATTTATTGATTAAGTGGCTTGCATCTCTACAAGGCCACCATTCATTTTTTCTAAGGCCTTGACCACAGAGCATTCAATTGCTTAGCTATTAAATTGTCAGCAGGCAATGGCTGTTTGAACATAATCTTCGAAAAGTCCAATCTCCTGATATGAGCCACAATAAATCAGTGGATAGAGTCTTAACCCTCTCAGACAAAACTCAACATAGGGGAAGCAGTTCTTATGCGTGAAAAGTCATAACAACACCTGAAAAATGCTTCAGGGAAACAGAAGATGCCTACATATGGGTATTTTAAGCTTTGATAAAGTAGGAGTTTATGTTAAAATACTCATAAACCATTCCTTGCTCACAGAATGATCCAATGCTTATCCAATGATATCCTGCTAAAGAAAAATTTCTTAATAGAAGATATTGCATATATGATAATCCAAGCATATCTGGAAGTTTCTTGTGTGTGTGAGGGAGTCCAGCAGTGACACCTTCCACTCTTGATAGACAGGAAGTTCTTGATGACATGACTCTAGGAGAGTGTTCCCTCCTTTTTGGGGTCCATAGGCATTTTTTCTTTTGTCTGTACATTCCCTTTGTGGTATCTACTTTGAACAGTGACAAACATTTGACATACAGTTAACTGGGGTACTTTTAGACTTTTATTATGATTTTAAAATAATATTTACTATTTGCCAACAAGGCAACTTACCTTCGCTGAAATATTGTAAGAAAAAGAGAAATTTGTTTGTTAAGCAATGCAAAGGTATACAAGTGATAAAATAAATGGTCAAATTCATGGAACAAACAGATAAAATGGGAATAAATAGAGGTGGGATGATGACAATGTCATCTATGATGAAGTAAAGTGTTCACTTGTTTTTTATATTGATAAAAACAATAATAATTTTCTACCAAATTTCAAGAAGTGCAACCTATCATGATGATTCAAGGTAAGTCATGGCACATGCTCTAAATTGGGCAAATAGACACAGATGGTATTATACTCTCCTGGCATGTTGCATATTTGAGACATCTGCACCATTAATCAGGATTCTTTTTTTTCTACTAATGCACTATGAAAAAATAAGATTTTTTTTCTAAAAGAATGATATATGGATGAATAGCATAATTACCTGTGTATATTCACATGGAATGTCTGACACACAACAGGAGAAAATTAATGGTATAGTTAACAAACTATAAATCTGAGAGTGGATGTATAAGCATGAATTTTATACCTTAGAAACACCATAACTAAGAGATTCTGGAGAAATAACATAGGTCAGTGTAGGATCGAAGGTAATTGGACTGATGTATTATACACACATAGCTAAAAAGCCGGTAGTGAGCAGTGAGGACTACTGTAGTGGCAGCTGATTTTCAGGACATATACATAATGGTAAGAGAAACAGGTGTCCACAAAGGTTCCATGTTGAAGGACAAAGTCCAGTGTCTAAATCTAAGCTCCATGGTGCTAATATATCCTCTTTCAGGAAGGAATGTATATATATATATATATATATATATATATATATATATATATATATATATTGGTTAGCATCATGAGATATTTTTGTCTTGAAAATCCCTGGAATATTGATACACATACAGAAAAAATGATCATTTTAATGATTAGCATCATCAATTAGCATCATCAAACTGTCACAGACTGCCACAGAAAGAGGAGAATTCTGAATATTCTGTTAAATTGGTTGAATAAATTTGGTATATAATGTATATATATTATATATTTATACACACATACATACATAATATATATGTTACAGTGTTCTTGTCACAGGGCTGGAAGGAACGGGAAGTGGAAGGGGAAGAGGTATGGGGAGGCAACCAATGAAACCAGTGAGAGTCTTTGATTAAGCTGGAACTAAATTGATTACCAAGAGCACAAATAAGGAAACAGAATTGATAGGTATTGAATGTATCTTATGTACTAGACATGTCATTATGCACTTTACATATTGTATTTCATTAAATAATAAAGCCATTTTAATCCTTTATTACTACTTTCAAGACTGTTCTCAAATATCATCTGATGACATGCTCTCTGCTCTTCAAACTGTACAGAAAATCCCTGGAAATTTTTGTCTGTCAGTTTGAGCCCACCAAAAAAAAAAAAAAAAAAAAAGTTATTTTAATGACCATCATCATCATCAATTAGCACTTATCAAATATTTACAAAAAGGATGCTATTCTGAACAATATAGTCTACAGTACTGTAGTCCGTTTTAAGTGATGCTCACTATGCATGTGTAACTGTGTGTATGAACTTGGATGGGTGAAAATATATATAGAAAATTGGCACTTACCAAATAGTCACAAAGAGGATACAATTATGAACAATTTGTTAAATTGGCTGAATAAATCTGGCAATCTAAAAAGTAAGTTTTAATGTTTTGCTCTAATTAAGAAACTAGTATATAATAGTGTAAAAAGGTGGAAAATATTGAAAAGCATAAGGAAAAAAGTCATACAGAAGCCATTGTCCAAACGTGACCACTACAATATTTAACCATGTGTATGTAGGAAGCATTTCTTTTTTTTAAATATGCTTTATTGATTATGCTTTTACAGTTGTCCCAATTTCTTTTCCTTTTGTTCCCCTCCACCCAGTGACATCTCTCCCTCCAGTAGTCCCACCCCTTAGTCCATGCCCATTGGTTGTGCATATAGTTCTTTTCAACATCTTCCTGTCTACTCCACTCCCTCCTACTATGCTTCTTAATTCCTGTACCATCTCCCTTCCTTTCCCCTCATCCCCCTCCCTGCTGACCTCCCTCGATAATGTTCCCCATACCTACAGTTCTTTTCCCACTCCCATTGCCTACTTAGTTTGCCTTTGTTTTGATTCCCTAGCTTCTGTTGTTGGTTGTTGTGATACAGTTTTCATTTCAGTGTTCATAGTTTTAATCCTCTTTCTCCTAAACAAGTACCTTTAACATGTCATATAACAGTGGTTTGGATCTGATGAACTCCTTCAGTTTTACTTAGTCCTGGAAGCATTTTCTCTGCCTTTCTATTCTGAATGACAGCTTCACTGGATAGAATAATCATGGTTGTAGGTTTTTGCTTTTCATTACTTTGAATATTTCTTGCCAGTCCCTTCTTGCCTGCAGAGTTTCTTTTGAGAAATCAGCTGACAGTCTTATTGGGACGCATTTGTATGTAATTCTCTTCTTCTCTCTTGCTCCTTTTAAGATTCTCTCTTTATCCTTAATTTTTGACATTTTGATTATAATGTTTCTTGGTGTGGTTCTCCCTGGGTCCAGTTTTTTTGGAACTCTTTGTGCTTCCTGGACCTGTAAGTCTATTTCCTTCCCCAAGTTAGGGAAGTTCTGCTTTATTATTTTTTCACATAATGTTTCAATTTCTAGTTCTTCTTCACCTTCTGGCAGCCCTATGATTCATATGTTGTCCCGCTTATAGCTGTCTGATAAGTTTCTGAGCCTCTCCTCATTTTCCTCACTTCTCGTTTCCTCTTTCTGCACTGGTTGACTGTTTATCCTTCCCTATGTTCCAATTTGTTGATTTGATCCCTGGTTTTCTTTCCCTCACCACTAGTTTCATATGTGTTTTTGTTCATTTCAGCAGGACTAGCCTTCATTCCTTCCCTGTCTTGTTTACTATCTGCTGTTAGGTCTGCAAGCACTTCTATAACCAAAGCTCTGAACTGTGCATCAGAAAGATTTCCTATCTGCTGCTTCATTAGATTAGAAATTTGCTGTCTGGTCAGCTGCGTCACTGGGGTCTCTATCATGATCTGTGCCATCCTGAACAGTTTTATGAGTACCTTTGCTTCCTGGGCAGGACTGTCACACCTCATATGCTATAGGGGGCAGAGCCCTATGCACTCATCACAACCAGGCGTTTTCTGCAGGGGTGGTGGTCCAAGATGGATTCCTGCCGTTAAATCTTTGCTGAGAGACCGGGAGCCTCCTCCTTCGTCCCTACCCGACTGGGCCTCACAGTCCAAGGCAATGGGGGGTCTGCCTTTTCTGGCTTTGGAATCGCAAGCTGACAGGTTTGGTTTGCATCCAGGGGTGCTCCCCAGGTGCTTCTCACCTCCCCTTAAATGTGGGCACTGTGCTTACCGATATCCTGCTGCCTCAATGCTGCTGCCATGGACAGCACAGCTTAATCTCTCCTTGCCAGCTTCGCCCCTTCTACCTGTCCGTATGAGCACCACTTCTTTATAACGTCATACGTTGGACTTCCATTTATTTTCTGGAGCTTCTGGTTATTTCTGGTTTTTCGGTAGTTGTATTCCTTCTTAGTTGTGGAGGGAGATGGAGCGTGTCAGTGTAGGCCTCCATCTTGGCTGGAAGTCTCCTGTGTTTGTTTGCTTCCATGTCCCAGGGAGAGCTGTTGCTCCTACCATGTTGTAAGGGGTGGAGCCTTAGGTATTCATCAGCAATGGGCAACTTGTTTCACCACATTGTGGTGCTGTATGTGGGGGAGGGGTCTGAGAAGGAACAATGCCGCTTGCCCAGCACTCGCCCCTTTCTCAGGCACTTCTCCCACTTCTGCACTGGACTGGCGCCCCTCTAGCTGCTGTCCTGGCTGTCATTCCCAGGGTGGGTGGGTCTGTGGATGTTCTTGGTCCATTGGGGCCCTTTAAACAAGTGGACTCTGCTGAGATACTGGCAGTTTCTGCCTCCATCTCAACCCCCACTTGTTTACACAGTCAAAAGCAATGAGGCTTGATTTTCCCCAGAGCTGGGACAGTGAGCTGCTCTGGTGAGGAGCTGGGAATGCTCCCCAGGTGTCCCTCCTGACTTTTTAAAATGTGTAACTGCACTTTCTGCTGAGCTGCTGCTGTTGCCACTGCTGCTACCACTACACCGTCTCTTCTCCACCCAGGCTCCGCCCCTCCTACCTGTCTGGATGAGTATTTCTTCTTTAAATCCTTGTTTGCTGGACTTCCTTGTACTTTGATTTTCTGGAACTTCTGGTTGTTTCTAGTTTTGAGATAGTTGTATTCCTTCTTAGTTGTGGAGGGATACACAGCATGTCTGTCTACGCCTCCATCTTGGCTGGAAGTTGGAAGCATTTTTTTTTATCTTCCTGTATACATGCACATCTTAGCACAGTTGGGATCATATGATACATACAATGCTATATTCTGCTTTTTCATTGCCCTTCACTTTTAAGCAATTTCTTATGCTGTTAAGAACCTTATAAAACATGTTAATGCTTGTATGTTATATCCAATTATATATGTAAACCATAATTTATTTAACCACTCAGAGGATTTTTTTGTACAACTTTATTATTTTAAATGATAATGTAGCTAATATCTCTTTCCTTTATTCATTTGTTCACTCAACAAATTTTTATCAAATGTCTTTTATATGTTAGGCACTGTGTGCCAGGTAGTGTGCTGGACTTTGAAGGTCCACAGTGTATAAATGATGAAGATAGCCTATAAAAACAAATAATTACAGTAAAATATGATAAATGCTAATATAACATACATATAAATCTATGTTTACATTTCTTATAATTTATTTACTATATTATATAAAGAAGATTATTAGGTTACTGTGAATAAATATTTTGAAAACTTTAGATACTACTGCCTAACTGCTTTCCAAAATGATTCTATCAATTTACAAATACATTGGCACTGTGTTGACAGTATATTTCTCATCAAACCTATCAAAATATTATTAGCATTTTATATATTTGCTAATTTCATAAGTAAAAATTATATTTTATAATTGACTTATTTCTCATTTCCTTATTAGTAAAGTTAAACATAATTTTACAGCCTAGTCAGTTTTTAAAAATATCTTCTTTTATGAACTATTACCTCATTATCTTTCAGTGTTATACCATTGAAATATTATTATTTATCTTATCAATATGTATTGTACTTTTTACAAAGTAATTATCTTTTTGTGTAAATTTTAATAAATATTTTAGTAAATATTGATTCTCAATTTTAGGGCCTTCAATTTTGTTTTGATAGCTTTTGATAGTTTTGATACACATTAAATTTAAATTTTAAGTGCTTATGTTGATATTTTGTGAATATTTCCACATAGAATTATATATATTTTTCACAAAGATTAAGTTGAAGGTTATATGTGTGTTTCTCAGACACAATTTTGTTCAGTTATAAAAAGTTTCTTATCTAGGTCACTAAAAGAGACAAAGGACTATTGGCTGGTATTGGAATGGGTCAAGGTAGACATCAGGATTAGTGGGAGCTCTGGAAAACCACTGCTTCTAGCATCTCTCTCTAGTAAAATCTCAGTAATCTTTGGGTACAAGTTCCCCCTTAAAACTTGACCTTTTCACAATCCTGCATGACTCTGACTTACTTCAGTCTCACTCTGCTTATACATATTTTTAATATCAGATCCTATTGCTAATTGATTGAGGCTCCTCATGTTTCAAGAGCAGGGCCCAGTTCACCTTTATACACCAGATCTCAATTTAGATTGCTGGTCAATATATTCATTGGCCATTCTTGAGTTGGGGTCCACTCATTGACTAGTCAGTTGAGAGAAATAGGAGAAGAGTGGTGGTACCAGTGAGTCAAGTTGAAAAATATTTGTCTGTGGGCTGGTCAGTATCTATTAGAATGAGTTGTGGGTGTCAGAAATCCTGTGATTGACATCGCTGTCAAAAAACAGTTGCAAGTAAGATGGAAATTGGGCAGTCAGGAGTTTATAGTACTAATCTCAGCTCTGGGTCCTTATACTAATCCCATAACTTACTTACTTACTTACTTTATTTATTTATTTATTTTTGCTTTTGGTTTCTTTTTTCAACATTTTTATTGTATTTTTTTTCTTATAATTTAGTCCTGTTATACTCTCTCCCCCCTGTAATCACCATACTGTTGTCCATGTACATAAATCCTTTCTCCTTTTTGCTCAATCCCTCCACCCCAGCCCTTAGCTGTCAGCCTGCTCTCCATCTATGAGTCTGTCTCGATTTTGCTTGTTAGTTCAGTTTGTTCATTAGATTCCACATGAGTAAATCATATGGTACTTCTTTTTCTCTGACTAGCTTTACTTAGAATAATGTTCTCCAGGTCCATCCATACTTTCACAAAGGGTAAACTTTTCTTCTTTTTTAATGCCAAGTAGTAGTCCATTTTGTAAATGTCCCACAGTTGTTTTATCCACTCATCGACTGATGGGCACTTAAGCTGTTCCCATATCTTGGTAACTGTAAATAATGCTGCAATGAACAAAGGGGTTCAAAATAGATCTGCCTTTTGACCCTGTAATTCCACTTCTGGGAATATATCCAAAGGAATACAAAACATAGTCTGAAAGAACATAAGCATCCTTAACATTTTTAAAGTACACTTTGTATCTGAAAATATGGTAATTGTACAGTCTTTAAATTCCATTCCAATCCCAAAACAGCTATAGCACTTTTATATAGTATTTGACAATCTGAAAAATAATTCTCTGTTTACTCTGAGGAGTAATCAAGTACTATCATCACTTAGCTATGAACTGAATGAAACAATATATTTCAGAACATTTAAGTTATGATATAGTTTAGAGACTAAAATACAGGAGGAACAGATATGCAGACTTGACAGTCCTTGGTTGACTACAAGATAGCTCAGTTAATAACATGGTGTGAGCAACCTCCTTATTATTTTACTTCTTTTGAGCTCAGTAATAAACCTTGCTAAATTCTTGAAGAGATCAGCACAAACTGCTCCTCAAACTACCAAAGCTAACACATAAATACAAAATGTTGACTGTAAAACTCTTAAGGAGAAGTTTATTTGGGAATTATTAATGGTGGTGGCCACAAACCAATCCCAAATCTCAGTAACTTTTTTAAAAAATGTTTATTTCTAGATTATATCACAGTTTGGCTACTTGATGTGTGGCCTTTTGTATGTGATTGAAGGACCCTGGCTCTATCCATCTATGGCTTCGCTGTCTTGTAGACCTTCACATTTCTCCATAGCTTTCTTTGCTTTTAGCTGGGAGCAAGCAAAGTGTGAGTGGCAGGGACACCTGGACAGTTCTAGAAGAGGTATAGAATACTTCCACTCACATTCTTTCAACAGAACCCAGGAACTTGGCCCTGCCCTTACTGTAAGGGAGTCTGGGAAGTTATTGTCTTCCTATGTGTCAGGAAGAGGAAGCAGGTTTGAGACCATCTAGCCAATTTTGGTCACAATGGCTGAAATGTGCTGAAATGAAAAATCAAGTGAGCACAACAAATACTGTTTTTAACTTATAGCTGCACCAATAATAATGAAATTGTCAAAAATAAATTTACTTCCTAAAAACTGAAAACAAATTTTCATATAGAAATAAAAATTTTTTACTAAGATAGTTTTGGGTAATTCTTATTAATCATGAAAAAATGTTAATAAGGTTTTTGCCAAGTGATTACATTTAGCAGCAGATTTTGGTGAGATTTTTTCCCCCTAGTGAATTTTTAAAATAAATTACTTACAACTGAATTCTCTATCTCAGATAAATTGGTATAAGGTGGTAACTGACAACATCATCTATGTCTAGGACGAAGGGTGTTTTGACATTGACAAAGATTCATGTCATAACAAAGGGCTCAACAGGATAACCAGAGTTTTTACATGACACTATTTTGCACACAGATGTCAGTCACCTTTTTATACGTTTTTTCTTAGTTTTACATAAGAAAACCAACAATAAACAGTCTTTTATCATCTAGCTTCATTGGTCTTAGGGTCATGACATATTCCTCAAGATTGATTTTCCCCCTTCTCCTTTCTACTCATCCTTTACTCACACTTCTATACAGAGTAAAATCTTTTTCCTTATGTCTATTTACCTATTCTGCCTTTTTAATGTTTTTCTTAAGGTGTCCAATAGACTCCCTAGTGTCTTTTCCTTAATCAGTTATTTCTCTTCCCAGGACTGTGGGCACTTCTTGACTATCAGTTATACTTACCCAATAATTCAGAGTATATTAAAAAACAAAACTGTAACCAGTGTTAATAAGATGAACTATACACATTCTCTTATGCACAGAAAAATAATATTATTGTGTTTAAAGAAGAGTAATTTCTGACCATATTCAGTTGTGTCGTGCTATGCCATGTTAACTGACAAAGGAAACCACTACTAAAATTCTACTCATTTGAAGTGATTCTGATTTTTTATAGTGTTTTGTCTTCTGACTGATTGACTTATATATGTATTAAAATGTCTTCAGTTTACTAGATTCAATTGTTTGGGGCGTGAGGGTAACTATCTTTTACTTCAATGCTTGACATAATCTTCTTCAAATGGATAGCACAGACACAGTATCCTGCATCTTTTTCCTTTCAGAAAGAACCAGCATCTTGTCAGAAAAGCAGAATATAAAGCTGATTCTCCATCTTGCTTAAAACCAATTTATCAGTTGTCTTTGTTTTGTCATAATAAGTCATCAACATTTCCAAAGAAATTTGAAATTAAAATATTTTTAAACAATCATGGTTGTTATGGATACTACTAAGTACTCTACAAAGTGGAATGCTGCCTTATTGTAAGATAATATTTATCAAACCTAACCCTATTATGACCCTATTAGGGAAAGGTATTGTGAAATTTGCATTTCAGTCTGAGTTCCACAATTCTGAATAAGATCACCAGATAACAGCGTCTAATGGAGTCATGAATTGATCTTTTGTTGAAAGAGAATATCAGTATCGAATTTACAAAATTTTGTGATAATAATGAATAAATTCACCAGTTTAAATGCCTCATATTAAAAATAATTAATGTAACCATTTTTTACAATTGATCTACACTAAGTACCTACCAACTGCAAAACATTGTTTATCTTTCCTATAAGAAGATGACAAGCAATAACACACACATGACCACTGTATTTATATATATAATGTGTATAAGCAAGCATGGACAGTCATATGATGAAAAACAATGAACTATTAGATGATTTTGTATATCGATACTTGCTAATGTGGGAAATATACACCATATGCTTCTAAGGGAAAAACAAGTAGGCTCAAATTAATATGCAAAGAAATTTTAAAAGAAAATATATGATTTAAAGATGTACTAGAAAGACATATCAAATGTTTATAGTAATTATCTCTGGTTGATGGTATTATAAGCAATTATTTCTCTGTGGTTTTCTGTAATTTCATTTCTGTTTTAAGCATGTCACGTGTGTAATAAGAGGAAATGATAAATGTAATTAGAGAACATAATGTAGTCTTAGAAATGGCATGAATATAAATAAGTATAATACTGTAAAAATCTACAAAGCCATTCATTTGTTTATTCAGCAATCTTATTTAATATTTACTGTTTCCGACTTGGGCTAAGTACTTAGTATGCAGCCTCTCCCTCACTGAGCCTGTTGATTTGCAGCAAAGTGTTAGGCAATTTAGGGAAAGGACTGGTTATTTTGGCTGATATCCAGACACCAGGGTCTTATGATACCAATGGCTTGAGAGTCATTATTCACAGGAGAGCTTTATCTCTTTGTAAATGACATCAAAGGAGCATCTAAAATCATCACAGCTGCAAGAAAAAAAAAAATGGAAATTTTTAAAATGATGATTAGAGTAATTGCAAACCCATTTTTCTATTTCATAATGAAACATTTGAAAAGGAAGGGGACTTGAAATAATACTATCTCAAATATTTTGTTGTTAATAATATAAGATTATAGTTTATAAATATCAAATTTCTCCTACACTTTAATATGGTTTAGCCTCTTGGATATAGATTATTTTAGGTCATGCCACCATGTTTCCAGTTTCATGAGGTGCTAAGAGGACGTCCTATGTTACAGGCACTGTTCCAGGTCAAGAAGGCAGCGAGAGCTGGATCGGTGTTAGCTGTCCTGCATTGCCCACTCTTCGGGGTGGTGTGGACCATAAGAACATATCCTTTCCCATGGCCACTAGAGGGCTGGGAATGAGAATGAAGGACTGCCCACTGTAGTCCCTTGGTGCAATATTAAAATACTGATTTGGAATTTCTATGCTTTGAAAGAACGGGTTTTCACAGAAGAATAAGAGCTAAAATTTTGTACATTAGCTCCTCTTTATAATCCAAATCTAGTTCATTATTCTGGGGGTGGGAGTTTATTTGTTTAAAATTAATCCATAATTTTAAATGTTTCTTGCAGATCCAGAAACTTCTTTCTGTACAGGCTTCAACTAAATTTCTGTATGTCTGCTATGGTGAATGAAGGTTTTTGAACAATACAATTAAGACATCAAATAAAATGATTTGAAATTACAAGATGACCTAACTTGAAAATAATAGCCCATTCACTTAAGATGCTAGCTCACACCCAGGTTAGGACCATGGCTTAGATGATTTTGAAGTTCAGTGATTTCTAAAATGAATATCACATATTTGGTAATTTTTTAAATTGCAAATCTGTTTTGATCTGGGTAGACTTCTTTACATCTTGTGTTGCACAGTAACATTTTCTGAATTTACTCTTTTGATTCGTATAACAATCAATTTTGCTTCCAAATGCAAATGGCTTATTTGCCTAACATACAGGTCAGCAAATTTCTGTCAAAGCACATGGGGCTCATATAAACTGCTAAGTGTTACAGTGTGAATAAGGAAGTGATTACTTGATTTTATACGAAACACCCTATAATTGGACTATTTCTCTATATTTTATAAGGTCTACAATTAACTAGTCAATAAGGGTGTGTTAAGAACTTCATAAAGGATGTGATCTTGAAAAGAGATGGTGCAATACGGCTGGATGGAAAAAAAAAAGACTTGCAAAATTATATCATAAGCCACATGTCTACAATAGCAAAACAGAAAATTAAAACAAAGAATAAACTGACACATTGATAATAGTTGGTAAAATTCGTAGAAATCAGACAGAGCTGGTGTGAGGAGCTGTTTTTGGATAACTGGTGTGAGGGGGCATTTTTACCACATAACTGAGCCCCAAATGAGAGGAGCCACAAACCGTAATTCTTAGCATCTTTGCATTTACCTAGAGTGTTCACTCAGACCTGCTACTTTCAGTCTGCTCAAAGTAATGCTGCCCAAATTTCTTCTGGCCTTTATCTGACCTTAGACAAAAATCAAAGTAGGAAAAATACCTGATTGGATGTTTTGTTATCAGCATGATGGGAAACAAATATTTTGACTGAACACTCTTGCAGCCTGATAGAATGATATAGTCTACAGTACTGTAGTCTGTTTTAAGTGATTCTCACTATGCATGTGTGACTGTGTGTGAATTTGTATGGGTGAAAATATATATAGAAAATTGGCACTTACCAAATAGTCACAAAGAGGATACAATTATGAACAATTTGTTAAATTGGCTGAATAAATCTGGCAATTGAAAAAGTAAGTTTCAATGTTTTGCTCTAATTAAGAAACTAGTATATAATAGTGTTAAAAGGTGGAAAATATTGAAAAGCATGAAGAAAAAAAGAAAAGTCATACAGAAGCCATCGTTCAAATTTGACCACTACAATATTTGACCATGTGTATGTAGGAGTGCATTTCTTTTAATCATCATGTATATATGCACATCTTAGAAGCATATGATACATACAATGTTATATTCTGCTTTTTCATTGCCCTTTACTTTTAAGCAATTTCTTATACCATTAACAACCTCATAAAACATTATGTTAATGCTTGTATGTTATATCCCATTATATATGTAAACCATAATTTATTTAACCACTCAGAGGATATTTTTTGTACTACTTTATTGTTTTAAATGTTACTGTAACTAATATCTCTTTTCCTTTATTCATTTGTTCATTCAACAGTTTTTTATCAAGTATCTTTTATGTGTTAGGTACTGCATGCCAGGCAGTGTGCTAGGCTTTGGAGGTAACAAAGTGAATAAAGGATGAAGATAACCTATAAAATCAAACAATTACAATATGGACAGAGGACTAGGATTAGATTTTTATATTTAAATTAGATTTCTATATTTAAGAATTAGCAAAATAACTCTCACGTGTCTGGGTTTCTAGGAAGGTTTTCCTGCGAAGTCAAATGCTATTCCTAATTTTTCAGGTTCTCAAAATTCATATTTTAGGGGTTTATTCCTCAGACCTAATTTTGTCTTTTACCCTAGCAATTTTATACCTCAATATAAAGCAATTTTCTATAACTTTTTCTGCCTTTGCACATTCAGTTATCATGGAATACTTTCCACCTACACTTATCTTTCACAACTACTGGTGCAGGACCTGGTTCAAGTGTCTTTTCCAATTCAAAATCTTCCCTGAATTTTCTAAGTGAACTTTGTAACTTCCTTCTATAAGTCATATTTATACATAATATCTTGCTATCATTATTGTATTCATTACATTGGATTGCATTTATTTTGTATCTTTCTCCTCATTAAGCTATGAGTTAGTAAGTGTATGCTTTATGCCTTATATATTTTAATAATTCTAGCATCTGGCACTTGAGTCTTACAATTCTTCATTGAATGAATACATGATTAAATAAATCTGTGTTGTCAGAGAAGGGGAATGCTTCAAGCAGGGAGGGAGTATTCAGAGGAAGAGAGGTGAAGGAGAAAGATACTGCTGGGCATACTGAGGTGAATTTCACTTACTTCACAATCTCCTTTGGGGCTGAGCCTTTGTGTCAGTTACCACCTGGGCTGAGCTGTGTACCTCAAGTCAGGCCCTTGGTTTGTAACCCAGGCTGCTATTTGCAAAACCCTTTGGAGATTCAGACTCTTAAAGTCTGCTAAAAACCTTTTCTTTAGAGCTTTTCTGCTTGATGCAACCACCCATTACGATCTGTCTTTTGTGGTAATTTCCCAGAAGTCTTCACCAAATTGTTTGTACAATTAATCCTGAAAGAATTTCTTCTTTGGTTGCCAAACAGGTGGCTTCAAAGTATCGAGGAGCTAAAAGAAATAATGCTATATGTAAGGGGCAAAAAAAAAAAAAAAAAAAGAAATCTTATTTTAAACATGTAGAGTCCTGAATGGGAGAGGTAATTTACAACAGTTCTTAAAGTAATGATGGTCAACGTCAACCACTCTGCCATGACATTGGGACTATCAAGGTAAAAGTTTCAAGTTGATTTAAAAATAGGTATTTGTAAACATACAAATAAATCTGATTTAAAGGAGTGTTCTTTCTGCAGAAATCCTTTATCTGTAATTAAAAATCTGCCTGAGAAAAAGAGAAGCAATTTTCAATCTGTTTAAGTACATTTTATAAGGCATTCTGGAGAACTAGAAAACAGTTCAAGGTCAGTGTTAGGGTTGTTTCTCCCTCTCAGAAAAGATACTGCTAAACTGTGGACTGCTTCATAGTGCTGTGTGAAACAAAGATGCTGGAAGGCTCACGATGCTCTGTCTTCCTCACCTACCTGCTCCTATTTATTCACAGGGTGCATTGCTTGAGCCCTTCACCTATTTCTTGGCTATTCGTTGCCTAAATGTGTAATACTGAGGATTTTTATTATATTAAACTTGACTTTTTAACTTTGGGTGTTGACAACTTCATTACTCCTAAGAGATTTATGCAAGTAAATTGTCCTCCCCAGCAAAATAGAAAGTTCTCTTAGAAGTTTGGAATCATGGCACACACTTCTGCCCAATGTGCTGATAAGTATAGAATTCTGTGGCACTGAATTTGTTTGTAATAGAGAACCAAAAAGAGTGCTGAAGAGGAAGATGCAGCAGCAGGGTTGGTTTCTGTAATGGGGTAAAATAAAATAATTGGAAATCCTCTTCCAATTTTTGACAAATTAATGGGCATTGCTGGCTTCTTCCCTTGGATATAATTTTGTAGATTATAATTAGGATTCAGTTCTGTGACAGAAGTGGCAGTATGGTTGATTCCGAGAAGCTAAAATTAAACGACTGAGGATTCTTAAAAGACATAAGCTGATTGGTCTTCATGCGCGGAGAGGAAGAACAATCTAAAAATAAAAAGAGCTGGATATAAGGACAACAAAAGTTTGGGGAGGAACTTTTCACTTGTAGCTTCTGCATTTCCTCAATTGCTCTGTTTGGATTGTTGCCTACAGGAAGGAGAAAAAAACTGCAGCACCAGCCCAGCACAAACAACAGATGGTAGAAAGAGAGCAGAAGGCACTTGTGCCTAGCAGAGGTGAAGGGTGGGTAACAACAGTTTCTCAGACATTTTGGCTGACTCCTGAGAATTCCCTCCTCCTGAAAAACCCCACTAGAACTTCAGAGAACGAAAGGAGAGTCCTCTAAGAGTAGAGTTGCTTCTATCAGGGAGGGGTACACAGAGAGTGGTTTAAACCAGATTGTAATGTTAGAAAAATCTGAAACTTGAGGTGCAATCCTCTACCCTATGTCAGATAAAGAAGAATTCGTGGACTAGAAAGTTATATAAACAAAAGCTTTATTAGGTCAAATCAATATTCTCAAAGAGATATAGGAGAATATTGGAAAAGATAAGCCAAATAATAAGCTCTACAGAAAAAATAAAATAAAGAACAAACTAGATAGACTAAAATATGGAATGACTACAACTGGATAAAAAATTAGTGGGTTCCAAGATGAAGTTGAGAAATTCCAAAAAGTTATCAGGAAGGGTTAAAGAAAGAGGAGAGTAAAATTAGAGTTTAGAGATATTGAGGATGGAAGTGCAAATGTTAACCTCCACATTAAAGTTTTCCCAGAAAAATGGAAGAAAAAAGTGGAAGGAAGGAAATATTTGAAGAAATAATGACCTAGAATCTCTATGAACTAAAGAAAGGTAAACATTAAAAAGTTTCATAATGCCAATTCTTAAAACAATTACATAACAATGTATTAGACTAAATTTTAAAAC
This sequence comes from Furipterus horrens, assembly GCF_987537825.1. Classification (NCBI taxonomy): domain Eukaryota; kingdom Metazoa; phylum Chordata; class Mammalia; order Chiroptera; family Furipteridae; genus Furipterus; species Furipterus horrens. Next base: position 120,926,267 of record NW_028327172.1, on the reverse strand, counting down.
ATCAAAAAACTGTCCTTAAATCTCTCTAATAGAAAAAGCAGATTATTTTAAAAGAACAGAAAAAAGCAACAACATACTTCTCAATGTTAATCTCTTCTTTAAAATACACATAACATTGTATTTTGCATACTAACAGAATAATATTGTTAAAAAGTTGGAATAAAGGAACTTTAAACAGAGAACACTCTCTTCAACAAACATTAATTTAAATACAGAAGAATTATACTTACACATTCTTAGTCAAACAGGGACTCAGAAATTTCATCAAGCAAATGGCTCTTTTGAAAACTCTTTTAGAAGTACACCGTAAGATGTCAAAAAAAAGAGAAAAGCTAAAGAGATCTAAAAATATATATATGGACTGTAAAGGTGAGGAAATAATAAGTTTCTTTGTTATGGTGGTTGCTAAAGCAAGCCAAAATTCCATAAAAGATCCACAAATCTCAGAATTAAAATGTAGAAAAAACAATTGTGGTGGGAGTGAAAGACAAGAGAGTTTAGATGGTATGGATATTGATAAGCATAAGAAACAGGTAGAAAGCAAAAATTAATGCAGACATATATTGTTTTATTGGTAATACCCCAAAAGGAAAAAAAAATACACCATTTACCTTTATGTAGAAGAGGAAACTTGATGTGTCCAATGAAAGGTATGAAAGCAGAATTATGACAATTATAGAAAATACATAAATAGAAAAAAGTCAATCAAATAGGAAGGTAGAAATAAATTCTAACAACGTCTATATGTGAGCAGAGCAAGGGCGGGGCTAGGGACAGAAGTTCAGCAGGTGAAAAGCTGAGGGTGCCTAGCAAGGAAAAAAGTGGGAAAACAATGGCCTCACCCCAGTGTGACCTTTCCTCCCCTAGCATATTTCTGGTCATGTGTTTTAGAACCCCTGAATTTTCATTAGGCTGATCATGCGGTTCGGACCCTCCCCTGACTTTCCCTCCCCTCGCATATTGCTGGCCATGAGGGTTAGACCCCCCCCCCTTTGAGGAGGAACAAGGGGCTGGCTGAAAAGTGGCCCCAAAGGACCCTCAGTAGACCCCTTGCACAGCCAATCCCTTAAGCATTAATCTATAGAGATAACATATAGGCCTTAGTCGTGTTTAAGCTCCAAGCCCAGAAAAGCAGCAAAACCAGACGAATGTCGATGCTACTGACCTCAGGACCAGCTGCATCTGCTAATGACCTGTGCCCTGGCACCAACCAATCAGTGGAGACCATGACCCTGAAAGGGCACAACTGTAAAACTAATGAATATTCTTTTGGGTCCTCCCCTGGAAACTCCCCTAAAATTCCAGCCCTTAAAAGCCCTTAGGATGGAGGACCCAGCTCACTCTCCTTCCAGGAAGCACACCCATGCCTTTCCCCTTCCCCACCCTCAGGTTATGATTACCTTCCTCTCTTCTAAGCTCCAAGGACCCTCCTTTTGCCTCTGTAACTTGTTTCTGGAACCCATCTCTTCTATGGCTCACTTCTTCTACCTCTGTGACTTTCTAAATAAACTTTCTCTTATAGTTTGAGTCTTAGCTCTGAATTCTTTCTTAGCCAAATCTCAAGTACTGACATTGCTGAACCAAGATCCGAACTGACCACAGCAGTCTAACACCTGGTGCTCTTCTCAGCTCCACCAACATTTTAACTAAAATCTGGCAAATTTGAACTATGCTTCTACTTTGGGAACTGTACTTTTTCTATAGAGATTCTTTGTCTGCTTATACAGAAATTTAGAAGTTTCTGGGAAGTTAGTCCCTCTTCTCATAGCCCTTGCTTGATCAATGACAATTTAGTTTCTTTTCTGTGGACAACTGTGACGTGTAACTAACTGCAGAGCTTCCCTGCAGGGTCATGCTCAAGCTATGTTCTGCAGGTTTTTGTCTTAGATCACACTTTTGCTTGCTTTTTTTTCTCTTTTTTCTTTTCTTAATAGGAAAGGCTGACAATAAAAAGTTGATGAGGGTGTGCAGAAGTGAAATCCTCATGCATTACTGGTGGGAAGGTTGGTACAGCTACATTGGATAACAGTTTGGTTATAATATTAAATATAAAGTTACCATATGACCTACTAAATCTCTCAGGTACACAAATGTTCATAACAGTATTATTCATAATAGCCAAAAAGTGGAAACAACCCAAATTCCAACAACTGATGAATAAACAAAATGTGGCATATTCATATAGCTATAGAGTGGAATATTATTATGCAATAAAAGAGAATGGAGTAGTTACACATGCTACAACAGGAATGGACCTCAAAACTATGCTAAGTAGAGGAAGCCAATCACAAAAAACCACATAGTATATAATTTCATTTATACGAAATGTGTAAACTAGGACATTTTGTAAATATAGAAGGTAGATTACTGGTTGTCTTGGGTAGGGGTTAAGGAGGTTAGGTTAGGAAACTGGAAGTAAATACTAATAGTTACAGATTTTTTTGAAGTCATGAAAATGTCTTAAAATTGGATTATATTACCTCTCCTGTACTTTACATCCCTGCAATTATTTTGTAATTACCAATTTGTACTTCTTAATCTCATCACCTTTTGCATCCAGCCTCTTGGTCCTTGCTTCCATCTGGCAACTCAGTTTTTTCTATGACTCTGTTTCTCTTTTGTTTGTTCTTTAGATTTCGTTCTTTAGATTTAAAATATAATGAAATCATATGATGTTTGTCTTTCTCTGTCTGACTTACTTTTCTTAGCATAATGCCCTATAGGTCCATCCATGTTGTCACAAATGATAAGACTTTATTCTTTTTTGTGGCTAATATTTCATTATATACATGTACCACAAATTTTTTATGCACTTGTCTATCTATGGGCACTTTGGTCGCTTCCATATCTTGACTATTGTAAATAATGCTAGAATGAACATAGGGGTATATATATCATTTCAAATTAGTGTTATTGTATTATTTGGATACATATCTAGAAGTGGAAATGATGGGTCACCTGGTAGTTCTACTTTTTTTTAAATCTTCCATATTTTTATTTTTCATGATGTTTATTTTGAGAGATCACTGTTTTGTTTTAAATAATTTTTATTTATTTGTTTGTTTATTTATTTTATTTTTAGAAAGAGGGGAAAGGAGAAAGAGAGAAAGAGAAACATCACTGTGTGGTTGCCTCTCACTCACGCCCCCAACTGGGGACCTGACATGCAACCTAGTCATGTGCCCTGACTGGGAATCGAACCAGTGAAACTTGGCTCACAGGCCGACACTCAATCCACTGAGCCACAGCAGCCAGGGCTTGAGAGATCACTGTTAAATTGAGCATTTCTTCTTTGTTTCCCCCATTATTCTTTTTGTTTGTTTTTTAAATTCAATTTTATTGTTTTTCTATCAAAGTTGTCCCAGTTTTCCCCCATTGCTCCCCCCCAACCCAGCCCACCCCTTCTCCCACAGTCATTCCCCACCCAATTGTCCATGTCCAGGGGTTATTTATACTAATTCCTTTACTAAATCCTTCCCATACTTACCCCCTTCTCTCCTCCCCCATTGCCCCTGATAACCGTTATTCTGTTCCATGTTCGATTGCGTTCATTTGTTTGCGTTGTTCATTAGTCTCCTGTATTAGGTGATGTCATATGGTATTTTTCTTTCACTGTCTGGCTTATTTTGCTAAGCATAATTCTCTCTAGTTCCATCAGTGTTGTCGCAAATGGAAGGAGTTCCTTCTTTCTTTCTGCTGTAGAGTATTCCATTGTGTAAATGTACCACAGTTGTTTTAATCCACTCATTTACAGATGGGCACTTAGGCTGTTTCCAGCACTTGGCTATTGTAAACAGCACTGCTATGAACATAGGGGTGCATAGGTTCTTCAGGGTTTTCAGGATTCTTTGGGTATAATCCTAGCAATGGGATCACTGGTTCAAGAGGCAGTTCCATTTTTAGTTTTTTGAGGAAATTCCATACTGTTTACCATAATGGCTGCACCAGTCTGCATTCCCACCAACACTGCACTAGGGTTCCTATTTCTCCACATCCTCACCAGCACTTGTTGCTTGTTGATTTGTTGATGATGGTCATTCTGACAGGTGTAAAGTGGTATCTCATTGTAGTATTTATTTGCATCTCTCTGATTGCTAGTGATCTTGATAATTTTTTTATATGCCTATAGAACCTCTGTATATTCTCCTTGAAGAAGTGTTTGTTCAGGTCCTTTGCCCATTTTTTAACTGGGCTGTCTGTCTTCTTGATGTTGAGATGTGTAAGTTCTTTTTTTTTTTTAAGTATATTTTATTGATTATGTTGTTACAGTAGTTCCAATTTTTTTCCCTTTGCTCCTCTCTGCCCAGTACCCCCCTTCCCTCCAGCAATCCCACCCCCCTTAGTTAATGTCCATGGGTTGTACATATAAGTTCTTTGACTTCACCCTTTCCTATATTATTCTTAACTTCCCCTTGTCTATTTCATACCAATCAATTACACTTCTTAATCCCTGTACCATATCCCCATTCCTCCCCCTCCCAGCTCCCAGCTGATAACCCTCCAAGTGATCCCCATACCTATGATTCTGTTCCTATTCTGGTTTGCTTAGTTGGATTTTATTTTTATTTTTTAGATTCAGTTGTTGATAGTTGTGAGTTTGTTGTCGTTTTAATGTTCATAGTTTTCATCTTCTTTTTCTTAAGTAAGTGCCTTTGACATTTCATATAATAATGGCTTAGTTATGATGAACTCCTTTGGCTTTATCTTGTCTGGGAAGCACTTCATCTACCCTTCCATTCCAAATGATAGCCTTGCTGGATAGAGTAATCCTGGTTGCAGGTTGCCTTTTATCACATTGAATACTGCTTGCCAGTCCCTTCCTGCCTGCAAAGTGTCCTCTGAGAAATCAGCTGATAGTCCTATAGGCACCCCCCTGTAGGCAACCCTCTGCCTCTCTCTTGCTGCCCCCAGGACTATGTCTATCTTTCACTTTTGGCATCTCAATCATGATGCATCATGGTGTGGTTCCCTCTGGGTCCAGCTCACCCAGGACTCTCTGTGCTTACTGGACCTGTATGTCCATCTCCTTCACAAAATTTGGGAAATTTTCCTCATTTTTTTCATTTCTTGCTTTCTCATTCTGCACTGGTTGACTGTTTCTTTCTTCTTTATGTTCAAAATCATTGATCTGAACCCTGGTTTTCTTCCCTTCACTGTTGGTTTTGTATGAATTTTCCTTTGTTTCACTTAGCATAGCCTTCACTTCTTCTCTTATGTGTTTGCCATACTCAAGCATATCTGTCAAGCCTGTGAGCATCTTTATCATCAGTGTTTTGAGTTCTGCATCTGTTATGTTGTCTATCTCCTCATCTGTGAGGTTGGCTATCTCCTTGTCACTTAGTTCTCCCACTGGAACCTTGATCCATTCCCCCTTTTGGGCCATACTTCTCTGTCTCCTCATTCTGACAGGCTCCTGTGTTTATTTGCCTCCATGTCCCAGGTAGAGTTGTTGCTCCTGTTATGTTGTAAGGGGTGGAGCCTTAGGGATTCGTCAGTACAGGGCAACCTGTTTCACCACGTTGTGGCTCTGTATGTGGGGGAGGGGTCAGAGAGGGAACAATGCCGCTTGCCCAGCGCTCACCCCTTTTCCAGGCACTTCTCCGACTTCTGCACCAGACTTGTGCCCCTCTAGCTGCTGCCCTGGCTGTCGTTCCCAGAGTAGGTGGGTCTGCTGATGTCCTAGGACTGTGGGGGCCCTTTAAACAAGCAGGCTCTGCTGAGACCGGCAGTTTCTGCCTTCTTTCCAACCCCCACTCGTTTGCCCAGTCACAAGCAATGAGGCTTTATTTTCCCTGGTGCTAGGACCGTGAGCTTCGAGGTCTGGTGAGGAGCTGGGAACACTCCCCAGGTGTCCCTCCTGACTTTAAAATGTGTGACTGCACTTTCTGCCAGCCCGCTGCTGCTGCTGTCACCACACCAAGTCCTCTCCACTCTGGCTCTACCCCTCCTACCTGTCTGGATGAGTATTTCTTCTTCATATCCTTGTTTGCTGGACTCCCATGCACTTTGATTTTCTGGAACTTCTGGTTTTTTTTAGTTTTGAGGTAGTTGTATTTCTTCTTCGTTGTGGAGGGAGATCCAGCGTGTCTGTCTACACCTCCATCTTGGCCAGAAGTCTCGAGACGTGTAAGTTCTCTTTATATTTTGGAGATCAATCCCTTGTCTGAGGTATCATTGGCAAATATATTTTCCCATATGGTTGGTTCCCTTTTCATCTTGCTGATGTTTTCTTTCACTAAGCAGAAACTCTTTAGTTTGATGTTTCATTTGTTTATTCTTTCCTTTATTTCCCTTGCCTTAGGATATATATCGGTGAAAATATTGCTACGTGGGATATCTGAAAATTTCCTGCCTATGTTTTCCTCTAGGACTTTTATGGTGTCACGGCTTACATTTAAGTCTTTGATCCATCTTGAGTTTATTCTGGTGTGTGGTGTAAGTTGGTGGTCTGCTTTCATTTTTTTGGATGTCCCTGTTCAGTTCTCCCAGCACCATTTGTTGAAGAGGCTCTTTTCACTTCATTTTATGTTCCTTCCCCCTTTGTCAAATATTAGTTGACCATATAGACCTGGGATTATTTCTAGGCTCTCTATTCTGTCCCACTGATCTGTATGTCTGTTCTTATGCCAGTACCAGGCTGTTTTGATTATAGTGGCTTTGAGATCAGGTACTGTGATTCTTCCTATTGTGTTCTTCTGTCTGAATATTGCTGTTGCTATTTGGGTTATTTTTTGTTGTTGTTGTTCTATATAAACCTTTGATGTATTTGTTCTAGGTCTGTGAAATATGTCATTGGTATTTTAATAGGTATTGCATTGAATCTATAAATTACTTTGGGTAGTATGGACATTTTAATGATGTTGATTCTTTCCATCCATGAACATGGTGTATACTTCCATTTATTTGTATCTTCCTTAATTTCTTTCTTCAATGTTATGTAGTTTTCCAAGTACTGGTCTTTTATCTTTTTGGTTAAGTTTATTCCTAGGTACTTTATTTTTCATGTTGCTTTTGTAAATGAAAAAAAAATTTTTTTAGTTTCTATCTCTCATATTTTATTGTTGTTGTACAGAAATGCCTTCAATTTCTGAATATTGACTTTGTACCTTATTATTTCACCATATTCACTTATTACATCAAGTGAGTTTTTTTTGGTGGAGTCTATAGGGTTTTAAGTACATTATCATATCATCTGTAATAGTGACAGTTTTACTTCTTCTTTTCCAATTTGGATGCCTTTTATTTCTTTTTCTTGTCTGATTCTGTGGCTAGAATTTCCAGTACTATGTTGAATAGGAGTAGAGAGAGTGGGGATCCTTGTCTTGTTCCTGATCTCAGGGGGGATGCTTTCAGTTTTTGCCCATTGAGTATGATGTTGCTTCAGGTTTCTCATATATAGCCTTTATTATGTTGAAGTGTGCTCTCTCTATTTCCATTTTCTGAGTGTTTTCATCATAAATGGGTGTTGTACATTATCAAATGCTTTTTCAACATCTATTGATATGATCATGTGATTTTTGTCTTTCATTTTGTTGAGGTGGCGTATTATATTTATTGATTTGCGAATATTGAACCACCTTTGCATCCCTGGGATGAATTCCACTTGATCGTGGTGTATGATCTTTTTAATGTGTTGCTGGATCTTGTTTGCCAATAATTTGTTGAGGATTTTAGCATTTATGTCCATCAGCGATATTGGCCTGTAGTTTTCTTCCTTTGTTGTGTCTTGACCTGGTTTTGAAATTAGGGTAATACTGGCTTCATAGAAAGAATTTGGGAGTCTTCGCCCTTCTTGGATTTTTTTGAATAGTTTGAGAAGGGTACGCATTAGTTTTTCCCTAAATGTTTTGTAAAATTTGCCTGTGAAGCCATCCAGTCCAGGGCTTTTGTGAGCTGGGAGTTTTTTGATTACAGTTTCAATTTCACTCTTTGTTATCGATCTGTTCAGGCTTTCTACTTCTTGATTCAGTTTTGGAGGATTATATGTTTCTAGAAGTTTATCAATTTCATCTAGGTTGTCAAGTTTCTTGTCATACAGTTATTTGTAGTAATCTCTTACAATCCTTTGTATTTCTGTGATATCGGTCATAATTTCTCCTCTTTTCTTTCTGATTTTGTTTATTTGGGTCCCCCCTTTTTTTCTTGTTGAGCCTGGCTAAAGACTTGTCGACTTTGTTTATCTTTTCAAAGAACTAACTCCTAGTTTTGTTGATCTTTTGATTTGTTTGTTTGGTCTCTATGTCATTTAATTCTGCTCTGATCTTGATGATTACTTCCTTCTACTTGCTCTGGGCTTTGTTTATTGTTGTTCTAGTTCTTGTAGCTGTAGGGTTAGATTTTTTATTTGAGATTATTCTAACCTTTTAGGTAGGATTATATTGCTATGAACTTTTCTCTCAGGCCTGCTTTTGCTTTGTCCCATAGGTTTTGGGTTGTTGTGTGTTCATTATCATTTGTTTCCTGAAACTTCTTGATTTCTTCCTTGCTGTCATTGTTAACCCATTCATTATTTAATATTATGTTATTTATTCTTCATGGGTTTGAATGTCTTTGAGTTTTTTCCTTGAGGTTGATTTTTAGTTTCAAGGCATTGTAATCTGAGAAGATGCTTGATATAATTTTAATTTTTTTGAATTTGTTGAGGCTTGTTTTGTGTCCTGCCATGTGGTCTATCTTTGAAAATAGTCCATGGGAACTTGAAAAGAACATATATTTTGCTTCTTTCGGGTGAAAAGTTCTATATATATCAACTAAGTCCATTTGATCTAAAGTGTTGTTCAATGCTTCAATATCCTTGGTGTTCCTTTGCTTTAGAGATCTGTTCATTGTTGATAATAGGGTGTTACAGTTTTCTGTTATGAGTGTGTTGCTGTTGATATCTTCTTGTAGCCTTCCAATATTTTCCTTATATATTTGGGTTCTCCTATGTTGGGTGCATATATGTTTATCAGGTGTTGACCCTGGCTGGTTTGGGTCAGTGGATTGAGCGTCGGCCTGTGAGCTAAGTGTCGCTGGTTCGATCTTCCAGTCAGGGCACATCAGAGAAGGAAAACTCTGACTCCAAAAAACCTCCGCTGCCTTGCGGCATACCTCTTCAGGGGAAAGGCTAAGGGAGTAAACCCCGACAGAAAATCCGGAGCCGGAGTCCCTAAGGCGGTTTGACGTTGTAGTCAACACCGGCAACTCCTGCGGCGCACCTGAAGCCAAGCTGTATTGACTCCGTCTTTCCCTTGGACCCTTCAGCTGCGAAGAGAGGGGGGGTCTGCTGCATGGGCAACAGCAGACCCTCCATATCACCCTGCCCAGGCTCTGTAGCTTCAGCTTCACTGGAGAGGACACTCCAGCGTCATCGTAAGATGTTGATTCAACACGGGAGGAGACAGATACCGTGTCACTCCCGAGTCGGACTGCACAGCCATTCTCGGCGGTGCAGATAGACTCTTCGGAAGCTACACCATCGTCTCTCGAGACGGACGGCTGCTGATGACGACGACGACGACGACGACGACGACGATCTTCTTGATGGATTGTTCCCTTAAGTATTATGAAATGTCCTTCTTCATTTCTTTTTATGGCCTTTGTGTGAAGTCTGTTTTGTCTGATATAACTATTGCTACCCCAGCTTTTTTTTCATGTCCATTTGCTTAGAATACTTTTTTCCATCCCTTCACTTTTAATCTGTGTAAATCTTTTGTTTTGAGGTGTGTCTCTTGTAGACAGCATATATGTGGGTCATGTTTTAATTTCCATTTTGCGACCCTGTGTCTTTTGATTGGAGCATTTAATCCATTTACATTTAAGGATATATTGACAAGTATTTATTCATTTCCTTTTGTACCTGTGTTCTTCTCTCTCTCTCTCTTCTTTTTATTAAAGCACCCCCTTTAGCATCTCTTGCAATGCTGCTTTGGTGCAGATGTATTCTTTTAGTCTTCCTTTGTCTGGGAAACTCCTTATTTCACCTTCCATTTGGAATGAGACCCTTGCTGGGTAGAGTAATCTTGGTTGTAGGCCTTTGTTTTTCATCACTTGAAATATTTTTTGCCATTTCCTTTGGCTTGTAGTGTTTCTGTTGAGAAATCAGTTGATAGTCTTATTTGAGCTCCCTTGTATGTTATTTGCTGTTGGGTTTTTTTTTTTTTTCTGCCTTTAGGATTCTCTCTTTGTCTTTGAATGTTGCCATTTTAATTATGATGTGCCTTGGAGTGGGCCTTTTTGGGTTCATCTTCTTTGGAACCCTCTGTGCTTCCTGGACTTGCAGGACTTTTTCTCTCATCTAGTTAGGAAAATTTTCTGTCATTATGTTTTCCCATGCTCCTCTTCTTCTCCTTTTTGTATCCCTATGATATGGATATTGTTTCATTTTATGTTGTTCTGCAGTTCTCTTAAACTCTCTTCATTCTTTTTTAATCTTTTTTCATTTTGTTATATTGTCTCGGATTTTTTTCTACATTGTCCTCTCAGTAATCTGATCCTCTGCTTTGTTTAGCCTGCTTTTGATTGCTTCTACTGTGTTTTTCAGTTCAGAAATTGTGTTATTCATTTATTCCTGGCTCTTATTGATAGTTTTTATGTACTTTTTATGCTGGTGTAGTTGTCCTTGTAAGCTCCTTGTAGTTTCCCTGGAGTTATTTGTATCTCCCCTGGAGTTTGTTGTAGTTTTCTCTGAGTTTGTCAAGTTTATTGAGCTTCCTTATAACCATTTTTTAAAAATTCCATGTCTGATCGTTTGCTTATGTCTGTTTCATCTAGCACTCTTTTGGGGGATTCTTCTTTTCCTTCATTGGGAGGTTGTTTCTGTGTCTCCCCATGTTGGATGTTTCTTCTTATTTGTTTTTGTTTCTTAGATTTGTCTGCTTTGATTTCCCACCCTTGCAGTATGAGATTCTATATAGGAGACCTGAGGGATTCAGTGGTGCAGTCTCTTTGATCTCCTGAGCTTGATGCTCTTGGAATGCCCTTTATACCATTTGTTTAAGCTGTCTGTTTGTATTTCAGTTACTTTTTGGTGGAACCTTCCCTCTGGCTAGTTGATTGAGAGTCACTTTTCCCACCACATCTTGAGTTCTTTGTGGAGATGCTGTTAAAACATAAATACACAACCCAGGCAAGAAACTCACACTCTCAAACATATCCCCACCCACAATCACACTATCAGCAGCAAATGAGCCAGTATTAATATAGATGTAAAGAGGTTAAGACTATTATACTATAGGAAAAACAGATAAGGTTTATTTTATCTGAAAGAAAGATGATTTTTGAGAGGGAAGATGGTAGAATAATAACAGTAGCAAGTAGGGTCAAGGCTTTGTGATACAGTAAGTAATATTTACATTGTATGCTGAAAAAGGGAGGGAAGAATGCAGAACGAAGTGAGAAAATGGAAGTTATAGCATTAGGTTTATATAACAGTTATATGTTATATATTTAGTGTAAGAGGGAGTATAAACAAAACAGACAAACAAAAAAAAATTAAAGAAGAATAGGAGGGAGAGAAGGTAGGAAATAGATTAAAGAAAGAGCTTTACCCCAGTACAAACTTTGGGCACTGTCTTCTTTTTCTGGATTGGCCCCTGGTCAAAATTCCATGGGTTTCAAATCTTTTCTGGCTGTCTGTCTAAGAGGATATCTAGCTGGATTCTGAGGCTGCTATTCTCTCACTCGTGGGCCTGCCGCAGCTCTCTGCTGTGAGCTGCACTGAGTTGAGTACCCCCCACTGGTCCTGTGACACCCTCTAGCACTCCTCAGGCTTGTCCAGCACCCTTACTCTGCTGGCAAGCCAGTGCACATGCCCAGCCTCAGGTCCTGTCTCCACTCCTCCTCCAAAAAAGTCTGTGTTGCTTCCAAGCTGCAGCACCAGCCTGCATCCCTGCCTGGCAGAACCTTGTTGCATGAGTGTGTGCAGAGTTGCCTGCCTGGGGTCCCTACTGAGTTGGGTTCCACTATAGCTTTCCCATATAGGCCCCTCTCCACAGTTCAGTTCTGCATTTTTGTTTGGTGGAGCTTTGGTGCGTGTGCATGTGCAGGCACAGTGTTGCCTGCCCGAGGTCCCCACCAAGTTTGGGGTTTTGCCGCCACTTTCCCATGTAGGGCCCTCTCTGCAGCTCAGTTCTGTGTTTTTGTTTGGTGGAGCCCTGATGTGACCACCCCTGGGTGCAGGGTTGCCAGCACAGGGGTTCCCCACCAAGACCCAGTTCACATACCCTCCCACAGTCCAGGCTGCTCTCTGTCCTTTCACGCCTCTGGCTGTTTCAACCAAACCTCACTGACTCCCTCCGGGACTTTGCTGGTCAGAGTGACTATGGCAGAGGGAAGTTTCCAAGCAGATCACAGCTAATGAGCTGGTCAGCAGTTGCCCCTTCCGGGCAGAGGTACCAGGCTTGGGAGTGTAGGCCAAGCTTTCTGCCCTCTTTCATGCTGCTCCCACACTCCCATCCCTGGTTCGCCCTCTCTGAAATTCGCACTCACTCACTCCACTCCATACTTGTACTCCAAGTCCTTCCACGATGGGAGCAAGCAGACAACACTGTTACCTACTCTGCCACCACCTTCCCACCCCCCCCAGTAGGTCTACTTTTAATTGATCAGCTCTCTTATCCTGAAAGGAAGATTATACTTCTCCCTTGGGTTTTATCATTGTGAATGAATAAATTGATGAGGCAAATGTTGTTTTAAATGAAATAAAATTGATCTTACACAGGATATTATTTGTAACCAGTATATACACAAGAAAGTTTTATTAATTTTCTTCAAGAGTTAGTTAAGATTTAGGCAAAGGGAGAGTCACAGATAGGTTTAAAGGCCATGAGGTGATGAAGGTAACAGACAGTGATCTTTGACAATAAAAATGCAAGAACCCCTCATGGATGTTGTAGAGAAAATGAAAATGATTAACATTACTTTTATAAGTGTGTTTTCTCTCTTTTAGTAGTAACTAACATTATTGTTATCAAGGATTATTTTTATTTTTAATATCCATGACTTTGGTTATTAAAAATATTATACTCTTCAAATTGCATTTAATAACTAGTTCAATTCTCTTTTTCATAGTTGAAAGAATATGTAATTGGACATCACATAAGCAAAAAAAAAAAAACCAAAAAAAACCTGTAGACTATAGGTTTGATATAAGTCAAAATGTAAGCTAATTTTTCTATTTTTTTCTTTATTAACTTACTTTTTGCTTTCATTCTCCTATTCATTCCCCAATTCATTAATTATTGAGTGCTTTTCATGTATTAGAAACTGAATCTTTATTGTGATTAAATACAAGTTTCCTAAAACTTTCTGACATATGAGAAATAGTTCAAGATCTCCCTACAAACTCTGTAGACTGGAATTTTTGGAAGGCCTAATTTTTTATAAGAAAAAGTTGACATCTATAGAGGTTAAATAATTTGCCCCAGTTTGTATAGACAATTCATGGTTGCAATACCTGTAGGTATAATAGTAATAATACTTAATATATTAATACTTAAAAAATAAAAATGACTTATTTTTTGTCTTCTCTCTTAGGATCTGTCATTACATTTGGCTAAATAATTGTTGCAGGATAATTTGTACCGTCGTCGGCGTCGTCGTCGGCAGCCGTCCGTCTCGAGAGACCATGGCGTAGCTTCTTGAGAGTCTATCTGCACCGCCGAGAATGGCTGTGCAGTCCGACTCGGGAGTGACAATCCCTGCCGCACTTGTTACAGGTGAAGGCAGATGGCTGTTGTTGCTGCTGTTGACGCTGCTTCCGCCTCGATCTTTTCTGGACCGCCTCCTCGTTGCGCGCAGCCTCTGCACGTGACGTACCTTGCCTGACCGCGAGCCTCCAGGCTAGGCGGTCGTCTGCTTGAATTTCCCATGTGTTGAGATTGATGGAGCATTGTGTCATGTCCTTTTTGCAGATGTCTTTGAACCGCAGTTTTGGGCGCCCTGTCATCCTCTTGCCTTCTGCTAGCTCGCCGTAGAGGAGGTCTTTGGGGATACGGCCTGCATCCATTCTTTTGACATGGCCGAGCCACCTGAGGCGTCTCTCGCTAAGAACTGCATGCAAACTGCTCATATTGGCTCGCTTCAGCACCTCGGTGTTGGGGACCTTATCCTGCCAGGCGACATGCAGGACGCGTCGCAGGCACCTCATGTGGAAGCTGTTGAGTTTCCTTTCGTGCCTTGCGTAGGTGGTCCACGTCTCGCTGCCATAGAGGAGAGTGCTGAGTACGCAGGCTTGGTAGATGCGCAGTCTGGTTTTCTCAGTGAGGCTGGAATTGTTCCACGCTCGCCGGTTCAGTCTGGCCATAACTGTGGCTGCCCTGGCGATTCTCCGGTTGACCTCCAAGTCGACTGACAGAGAGCTCGAGATGGTGGACCCGAGGTAAGTGAAGTCGTTGACAACCTCCAGGGTGTACCCGTCGATGGTGATGCATGGGGGAGTCCCCGTGCCTTGAGCCATAACATTCGTCTTCGTCAGGCTGATGGCTAGTCCGAACTCCTTGCATGCATGGGAAAGGCAAGTGACTAGCTGCTGGAGTCCCTCTTCGGAGTGTGATGTCAAAGCTGCGTCGTCGGCGAAGAGCATCTCACGGATGAGCACCTCTTTGACTTTGTTCTTGGCTCGTAGACGGGCCAGGTTGTAGAGCTTGCCATCGGATCTGGTGTGAATGAAGACACCCTCGCTGCAGTCCTTAAAGGCGTATTGGAGGAGCATGGAGAAGAAGATTCCGAACAGCGTAGGCGTGAGGACGCAGCCCTGCTTTACTCCGCTGCTGACTGGGAAGGCCTCAGAGGTTGCGCCGTTGTAGGACACCGTGCTGTGCATGTTGTCGTGAAAGGACATGACCACAGCAAGCAGATGTCGTGGACAGCCAATCTTCCATAGCAAGCTGAAGAGACCGCTTCGACTGACCAGATCAAACACCTTCGTAAGGTCGATAAAGGCGAGGTAGAGTGGTTTATGCTGCTCGTGACACTTCTCCTGCAGCTGGCGTAGGGAGAAGATCATGTCCACTGTTGATCGGCCAGCTCTGAAGCCACACTGGGACTCTGGGTAGACGCAGGAAGCAAGGGTCTGCAGGCGGGCAAGAGCGACCCGGGCGAATACTTTGCCGACGACGCTGAGGAGAGAGATGCCCCGGTAGTTGTTGCAGTCGCTGCGGTCTCCTTTGTTCTTGTACATGGTGATAATGTTGGAATTTCTCATATCCTGGGGGATGTAACCCTCCTTCCAGCAGCGACAGAGTAGATGGTGGAGCGGCTGTAGCAGGACTGGTTTCCCGCTCTTTAGGATTTCTGGAGGGATTCCGTCGCTTCCTGGTGCTTTCCCGCAAGCGAGGCGGTCGATGGCTTTGCCGAGCTCTGCCGCAGTAGGTGGGGTGTCTAGCTCCTCCATGACTGGTAGGTCTGGGATGGCGTTAAGAGCAGTGTCTGTTATGGTGTTCTTCGTTGCGTACAGCTCGAGGTAGTGCTCAGTCCACCGCCGCATTTGCTGTTCCTGGTCAGTGATGACCTCACCTGTCTTGGACTTAAGGGGGGCGATCTTGGAGGGGATTGGGCCTGTTGCCTTCTTGATACCCTCATACATTCCTCGTGCGTTGCCTATATCGGCGGCTTCCTGAATGCTTCTGCACAGGTTTAGCCAATAGGTGTTGGCACAGTGGCGGGCGGTCTTCTGGACTTTGTTCCTGGCAGCCCGTAGAGCTTGAAGTGTACTGGGAGTGGGCGTGACCTTGTAAGTCAGTAGGGCCTTCCTCTTAGCCTCGATCACGGGTTCCATTTCTTCCCAGTGAGCCTCGTACCAGTCAGCGTTCTTCCGCTCTTTCTTCCCGTAAGCAATAATGGCGGAGTTGTATATGGCGTCGCGGAGACGTGGCCAATTGGATTCGATAATGTCATCTGCCGCCACTCCCTTGCCGAGTGCATCTTCCATCTTGTTGATGAATTGCTGGGTCTTAACTGGGTTGCTGGCACAACTGGTGTTGATGCGTGGGCGACCCTTCATCTTGGAGTGGTGCAACCTCTTCGGCATTATGCGCACCTTGCTTACCACGAGGGCATGGTCCGTGTCGCAGTCTGCACTGTGGTAGCTGCGGGTGAGGAGGGTGCTGCCAATATCCGTTCTTCTGGTGGTGACGAGGTCAAGCTGGTGCCAATGGCGGGAGCGGGGGTGCCTCCATGACACCTGGTGGATCTCTTTGCACTTGAAGAATGTGTTTGTCACGCACAGGCCGTGGTGACATGAAAGCTCAAGCAGTCGCTGACCATTCTCATTGATCTTTCCTCTCCCAAAGTTTCCAAGGCAGGTAGGCCAGGCCATGTGGTCGGCTCCTACTCTTGCATTGAAGTCTCCAAGGAGATAGAGAGCGTTACTTCTGGGGATCTTGGATAACGCTTCGTCCAGTGCATGGTAGAACTGTTCTTTCTCTTTGATGGTGGCGCAGAGGGTTGGGGCATACACGCTAAGAATGCTGACTGGGCCGAAAGTTGTTGACAATCGGAGGGTAAGTAATCTCTCTGTGCCTCCTGTGGGTGGCTCTATGGAGTTAACAAGCGTGTTCTTCACAGCGAACCCAACACTGTGCTGTCTTGGTTGGTCCGGAGACTTCCCTTGCCAGTAGAAGGTGTAGTTGGTTTCTCTGATAGTTCCGTTGTCGGCCAACCGGGTCTCCTGTAGAGCCGCAATGTCGATGTTTAGTCGTGCCAGTTCCCTATCGATGACAGCGGTTTTCCTGGCACCCTTGATCCACGGAAGGTCTGCAGTAAGTCCGGGGCACATGGTCCTGATGTTCCAGCTAGCGAGGCGAAGAGCCGGAGGCTTCTTTCTTGTTGTTTGCTTGGAATTAACTGGTGCGGGTGTTTTGTGGCCCACTTTTCGAGAGGCGCCTCTCTGATCCCCACGCACCCAGTGGGGCAGGCGAGCCATGGTGAGACGGCATCTAATTGGCTGGGGCTGCCCAGCTTGAGGCGGGCTGTAGCTGTCCAGTGAGGTGCGATAACCTCTCCCACCGTCAGAGGAGACCCCTGGCGCTCGTTTCCTTCGCCAATCGGATGAGCTTATAACTGGTATCTGTCTCCTCCCGTGTTGAGTCGACATCTTGCGATGATGCTGGAGTGTCCTCTCCAGTGAAACTGAAGCTACAGAGCCTGGGCAGGGTGATATGGAGGGTCTGCTGTTGCCCATGCAGCAGACCCCCCCTCTCTTCGCAGCCGAAGGGTCCAAGGGAAAGACAAAGTCAATACAGCTTGGCTTCAGGTGCGCCGCAGGAGTTGCCGGTGTTGACTACAATGTCAAACTGCCTTAGGGACTCCGGCTCCGGATTTTCTGTCGGGGTTTACTCCCTTAGCCTTTCCCCTGAAGAGGTATGCCGCAAGGCAGCGGAGGTTTTTTGGAGTCAGAGTTTTCCTTCTCTGATTTTAGAGATGTCCTTCCTCTTTCCTCCTTTACAGGAGTAGAGATGGCCCACTTGGTGTCTGAGCCACCTGCCCCTTCCAGGACCTGATTCCCTGATTCTGATCAGAGCATAATTTGTACCATAACTTTTTTTTAATATGCTTTTTTTGATTATGCTGTTACAGTTGATCCAATTTCTTTTCCCTTTGTTCCTCTCCACCCAGTGACATCCCTCTCTCCAGTTGTCCCCTACCCTTAGTCCATGCCCATTGGTTGTACATATAGTTCTTTTCAACATCTTCCTGTCTACTCCACTCCCTCCTACTATGCTTCTTAATTCCTGTACCATCTCCTTTCCTTTCCCTCCTTCGTCCTCCCTGCTGACCTCCCCCCATAATATTCCCCATACTTATAATTCTTTTCCCACTCTTGTTGCCTACTTAGTTTGCCTTTGTTTCAGTTCCCTAGCTTCTGTTGTTGTGATACACTTTTCGTTTTAATGCTCATAGTTTTGATCGTCTTTCTCCTAAACAAGTCCTTTTAACATTTCATATAACAGTGGTTTGGATCTGATGAACTCCTTCAGTTTTACATTGTCCTGGAAGCACTTTCTCTGCCCTTCTATTCTGAATGACAACTTCGCTGAATAGAGTAGTCATGGTTGTAGGTTTTTGCTTTTCATTACTTTGAATATTTCTTGTGTGCAGAGTTTCTCTTGAGAAATCAGCTGATAGTCTTTTTGGGACCCCTTTTTATGTAATTCTCTTCTTCTCTCTTGCTGCCTTTAAGATTCTCTGTTTATCCTTAATTTTTGACATTTTGATTATAATGTGTCTTGGTGTGGTTCTCCCTGGGTCCAGTTGTTTTGGAACTCTCTGTGTTTCCTGGACCTGTAAGTCTATCTCCTTCCCCAAATTTGGGAAGTTCTGCTTAATTATTTTTTCACATAATGTTTCAATTTCTAGTTCTTCTTCATCTTTTGGCAACTCTATGATTCAGATGTTGGCTTGATTATAGCTGTCCGATAAGTTTCTGAGCCTCTCCTCATTTTCCTCACTTCTTGTTGCCTGTTTCTGTACTGGTTGACTGTTCCTTCCCTAAGTTCTGATTTATTGATTTGATCCCTGGTTTTCTTTCCCTCACCACTAGTTTCATATGTGTTTTTGTTCATTTCAGCAATACTAGCCTTCATTCCTTTCCTGTCTTGTTTAAGATCTGCTGTTAGGTCTGTAAGCACTTTTATAACCAAAGCTCTGAACTGTGCCTCAGAAAGATTTTCTATCTGCTGCTTCGTACGATTAGAAATTTGTTGACTGGTCAGCTGCGTCACTGGGATCTCTATCATGATCTGTGCCATCTTGAACAGTTTTGTGTTTACCTTTGCTTCCTGGGCAGGGCTGTCACACCTCTTACGCTATAGAGGGCAGAGCCCCATGCACTCATCACAACCGGGCGACCTGTCTCACTACACTGTGACATTTTCTGCAGGGGTGGGGGTCCAAGATGGATTCCTGCTATTCACTCTCCGCTGAGAGACCAGGAGCATCCTCCTCCATCCCCACCCTGTCTAGGCCTCACAGTCCAAGGCAATAGAGGTCTGCCTTCCCTGGCTTTGGAATCGCAAGTTGATGGATCTGGTCTGCAGCCGGGGGTGCTCCCCAGGCGCTTCTCACCTCCCCTTAAATACAGGTGTCTGTGCTTACTGTGTCCTGCTGCTGCTGGCGACAGCACAGCTTAACCTCTCCTCCCCGGCTTTGCTTCTCCTACCTGTCCGGATGAGCACCACTTCTTTATAACTTCATACATTGGCCTTCCATTTATTTTCTGGAACTTCTGGTTATTGCTAGTTTTGTGGTAGTTGTATTCCTTCTTAGTTGTGGAGGGAGACAGAGAGTGTAAGTCTAGGCCTCCATCTTGGCCAGAAGTCTCCTCTGTACCATAACTTTTAATTGTAGCAATCGACAAAAACTTTTTTCTTTAACCTCTAATCAGAGAAACATACATCTGGGTCTCAGTCAATTCTAGTTGCTTATAAATGGCCTTTGACTAATTACCACAGTTGGAAAGAATGGTCAGGTAAGTTTGTCATCAAGCATGTAGACAATAGCCCAAGAGAGTTTGACAAAATACTGAAGCAGCTGACCTGTGGCAATAGATCAAAACAATTGCTGCATAGTCAGTGCTGAACAAAGGAAAAAAAGCAGTGACAAAACAAAGTATTTTAAAAATCACTTGTTCAACAGCCAACCTTGATCAAACCTTAAAGTTTAAAGTCAGATGAAATCGTGACTATTCTACCTCCCTGTAGGTAAATAACTTCTCAAACATTCAGCCTCTACACTTTTAATAGAAGCTGACTACAACTTCATTATTTATTTATCCCAGGATGCACTTACAAATATGAACTATCATTATTTGGGTTTGTTATACCATTAGCTTTAAAATTTTATAAACTACTGAACAGGTGATAAGTGGGAATTTAAGGAGGCTTATTGCTATAAGTATTCAAGTAGGAAATTCCCTTGGTAAAACCAAAAAACTAAAGACAAAAATTTACTAAATCCTTTTAATAAAAATGTATTTTTCAGCTTTCAAAATATTAAAGTTGCCTTAATGACTAAAATGTGTTTTAAAAATCCTAAACTAGAAAATTTGTTTTATTTTTGTTTTTGCAGAATGGCCAACTTACTTTTATTTTGATATGTTCCCATTTGTCTCCACACTCCACGTGCCCCAAAAATGAATTTATAATCAGCCATTGTTTTCTAATTGAGTATTTACGGGAACTAGAAGTTGTTTTTCATAAGAAATATTATTTTAAAGAACACATTAGAGGTCTCAACAAGTAATCTTTTGGGAAAAGCCTTGACAACTTTGTTAGTCTACATTTAGTTTGACCACCAAGAAAACTGGCCAGTGATGTGACAGTAAAAAAAAAAAAAAAAAAAAAAAGAGAAAAACAATCTTAGGAAAAGTATAATAATTGGAATAATGCTAAAATTAACAAAAAGACCTTTACAGTTTTAATTTATTTAATATTTTTTAATATTGATTAAGCACCTCTTTGGTGACAAGCACTAAGAAAATATCTGCAGAAAAAAATTAAGTCCTTGCCTTCTATCTTCTTTTAGTTAAATGGGGAATGCAGAGATGATAACAAGCAATTACAACATAGTGTGCTAAATTCCACAGAAGGCCATCAGGAGGTATCATAGGACATAGGAGGGGTACCTAATTTAGGTTTGGAGGATCAGCGAAGGCTTCTCAAGTATATTATCTTTAAGACCTGATGGATGAATAAATGTTAGATAACGAAAAAGCTGAGGACAAGAAGAGTGTTCCCAATGGAGAGGACTTACGCGAAGGCTAGAAGTCATAATTATGAATATATAATAGATCTCCCCTCTGCTTAGAAAATATGGTGAAATGCTAGCAAATACAATCAGGAGGCAAAATCATTCCACTCCTATTTTGCATCTGTGTTTGCCACTATGAAAAAGTTATTATCAAAATAGAATGGATAAAAAACACCATTAAGAGTGAATTGAAGTCCCAGAATATATAAATAGAAGAGATTATAAAAAGCCACCAGACATTTTAAATGAGTTCTAGCTTGCAGCCATAGACAAGTTATACTTCAATGTGTGGAAAGGACTTACAGATGCAATCACAGAACGACTGACAGTAATCTGTAGAAATCATAGAGAAAGGGACTGGCACCAGGAGATGTGATCTGAGCAAATATCACCCCAATTCTCTCACATGGTAAAAAAAAAAAAAAAAAAAAAACACCAGGAACTATTAAATCAGCATTCTATTTAATAGCATTCTAGAATGGATTACTCTAACAAGGAATTGAGAATAATGGAACTACCTGTAGAACCAGTCTGAGATCAATAAAAACATAACTGCAAAATTAGCCTGATACTTTAAATACATATATAAGGTGGGTAGCTTGAGATATTTCAAGAGTTTGGGAGGTTGCAATATATGTATATAGGTAAGGATTTTGATGAAATCATTCAGACTGTTCTTGTGCACTAATGTAGAAATATACCTGAATGATAGTAAGGGTAAGAAGATGTGTAGTTGGTTGCACAACTGTATGTAACTAATAATTTTGTGTTAGCACTTTAGGGAAGTTTTTCATGGTCTGTCCCATGGCTTTGTTCTTGGCCTGTCTTGGTCATGTTTTAAAATCTAATCTGGTTTAAGAGATACCAGTCTGGAAGAAGTAAACTAGCATATTGATTAACAGAACTTAAAAATGTCTTAGCAGATAGAACAATGTATAAAAATTAGGAATTTTTAAAAGCTGATGTTTAAGCAATAAAAAGCAAAAAAGGAAAGGAAAAATCCAAAAACTTTAGGTCCATTTATTAACTGAAAACTGCAAAAGAGGCACCTGCTTTTTAAAAAAGTGTATTAATAGAACAACAGTTTCCAAAACGAGGGAAGGGCAGTAAAACTGAGTCCTAATATTTCACTGAACTTAGGCTCTAATCAGACTCAACCTGAGTTTCATATTAGTTATAGATGGATAGAAGACATGGTTATTTTCTCAATGTCCATTCCATCTGTCCTTTTGATACCAGCAATAAGGTTTGAATGGACTTGACCTCACCACAGTTTCAAGGGTAGGTGATGCCCAGCCAAGATCAATCAGGAAAAGTCCATCTCCCTTTGCACTGTCATTGGTTCAATTAATTGAAGCCTGAGCCTACCACTGTGTGACATGCCCCTGGTTTTAGGGATTGGTTCATGGCTGGCCAATTGATGTAAATCTCAGTGTTTTCTTTCTCTCGGCAGTTAATGGGAAGCAACCTGCTTCTCCTGCTGAATGAGGCTTCATGCAGCACTAATTGCTTCTGGCAGGCTTCCAACAATTAGGAGGGATGTAGGTCTGAGAGAAAGTTAGCACAGAGATAAAGGCAGAGAACAGCAAACCCAAGGAAAATGGACTTGGAGCTCTGACCTAGCTACACCGAAACTGACGTGAGATTGGAAGTTTTATTTATTCTTTAAGCCAAATTGAGTTTTTTGCTTTTTTTTTTTTTTTTTTTTTACACCTATAACTGAAAGCATTCTAACAGATCCAAGGGCATGTTCTAAAGCATTTATTGTCAAAACAGAGGGAGGCCACAACATAAGAACTTTGGAAG
Source organism: Furipterus horrens (assembly GCF_987537825.1). Taxonomy (NCBI): domain Eukaryota; kingdom Metazoa; phylum Chordata; class Mammalia; order Chiroptera; family Furipteridae; genus Furipterus; species Furipterus horrens. Next base: position 120,903,734 of record NW_028327172.1, on the reverse strand, counting down.
AACTCAGGAAGAGTTATATATGTTTAGAGACATCTGCCTCATAGAAGAGAGAATGGATTGTTGTTATCATCTGAGAATTCAGGGCTGGGACTGTTGCTACAGAGTCATGGGAAGAGAAATTTTGACTCAACATAAGACACTGAAAATTACTCTTTCAAAGAACATTTCTAATTTTTAGAGGCATTCCATTGTAGAAAGAGGTGCTTGCCAATTACTGGAAGTGCTAAAGCAAAGAATAATGAACCATCTGTAAGTTCTATTTAGCCCCAGGATCTGATGGCATTTTGCCATTCCTCACTGTTTAAATGGCAATAAGGTAGTTTCTAGATTGAGAGAGTTTTACTCCTGCCTAGTCCTCCCTGTATGACCTGATCTATATTTTCCCTGGTCTGTATCCTCATCTGAAGAGTGACTGGATTAGAATAAATGGTTTCTAAAACTGTTTCTATCTCTAAACATTTTTTCCACCCAAAGAAAATAGCTGGAATTGTGGCAGCAGAGCTTTGGGCCTGCTACCTCTCGAGATAACAGTACAATCTAAATATGGGAAATAAGAACATCAGCTTCCCATTGATCACATCACATCTCAAAGTTAGAATGGGAGATTGCCTTCGGAAATACCACCTAGATCTAATTCTTAAAGATATTATGAGCAAATTTCAGAAATGGAATCTTCTACTGAATAAATTATAAAAAATTCAATCAATTAACAAGAAGGTGTTGAGATCTACATCTCCAGGCCTGCGCTAAAAACTGTGACACAGAAAACCTTACCTGCATGGCTTTGTCTAAGATACAAAGTAAATCTTCCTCTCTCAGTCCAGTGCATTCTCTGTTATCCAGAGGCCACAATATTTTCCTTAGCTTTTGCTCTTAGTACTGAATCCAGGATATTGCTAAGATTCTCAATATATAAAGAAAAAAAGAAGATAAAAATGTATCATTATAGGTTTTATTAGATTATTCTAAGAGATCTTTTAAATAAAGGCTAAAAGTTATTTTATACTACGTACACACACATACAATATTATACTGAAATAATATTAAAAAACATAAATATTTTATATTAAATTATTTAAATGTATACATTTTAGAAAATAGAGGGTTCATAAATATCCTGGGTATACAGCTAATATATTCCTGCTATGTATTTATTATTGTGCTGGTGCAGTGGAATCTGTATAAAATGCAGTTCCTGACTCCTAGAAGGTGCTACTTGGAAGGACTAAAATTGATAAATAAGCTTTTCAGTAATTTTTGTGTAGATGTGCTAATCTGTGTGATATATGTCATGGGTGCCACAGGAGCATGGGGGTGGCAAAGAAATGCAGTCTGGGAGGCTAACATGGAGAAAGTGGGTATTAGTTGAGCCTTGAAGGGTAAAGACACTGAAATTTATGGGCAGGGGTGGTGAAGAATGCTGCTTAGGTGAGGAAAGAGACAGATGTGAAGGCTCAGACACAATAGATTTTCATATGGCTATGAGGATACTGACCTTACCAGACAGAAGTGGCAGGGGTGGGGGTGGGGGGGTCATGAAAAGTAAGGATGTCCTCAGTTCTTGCCCTGTCTTAAAAGCAAAGCAAAGTGATTAAGACTACACAAGATTTGAAGTAGGGAGATTAAGAATGTTTTGAGCAAGGAGTACCAAAAGCCATACTTACAGAGGTGTATATTAGCAATGATCTACAACATGAATTGGAGAATAAAGATGATTGCTAGGAAGTTACTGTAATAATCTCTGTGTGAGAGATGATGTCAAGATATGGGTAGTTAAAAGGTTAACAACAAGATGAAAACTTGTTTCAAGGAAAAGAACTTTGATAACTGATTGGACATAATTAATTCATGCCAGATCTCTCAGTTTGGAAAACAGTCATTTTTCACTTAGTATAAATTATATGAAGCCATCATTTGAGCTTTTATGTATATGTCCAGTCTCTCAGCTTCTTGTAAACCCTAGAGACAGCATGTCTGGCCTTGCTAGGGCTCCAGTCTATTGAGGAGATAGAGGGAAAATGGAAAACTTGATACCAAGGTTTCGAACCTAAGTAACCAAGGTGTTTCATCTACCTCTCTAATAATTTCACAAGGATAGGGTGAATCATTTTTAAAGCAAGTGTTGTGTTTGAATACTAAACTGTAAAGCTGATGTTAATATTACCTTACACATCCATAAACCCTTATTCTGGAAAAAGTTGACTCATTCTTTCTTTTGTAAGAATGGGATGGGAAATTGAAAGAAATTCTTTTCTCATACCAAACTATGCATAAGGTGAGTGCATAAACATTTGCTCAAGGTCCTTTTATGTTTTCACCTTTAAAAAAGTCTGGGGTGATATATGAAAAGAACTCAAGCTTTCCTCTCTGGTTTGTATTGTCACCAGACACATTGGACACCAGGGCGTAGTTTGCTTATATTCCATGTTGTATGTTATAGATGTGGTTTGGATGATGTACATGATTAATAATTGAAAAGCTCCATGTGCTGAGAAATGCAGAATTCATTATGGGAATCCAATAAGAATGTGAAGATGCTACATCTATTACTTATTTCTGCAATTAATTGTGTTGATAGGTGCACAATTACTTTGGGTAGAATAAAACTACTGAGATAGATCCCAAAATGGAAACAGTAGGTAAGCAAAAATAAATTTAAAAAACAAACAAACCCTGAAATATGGGATATAGGTTCATTTGATTTTATTTTGTTTAAATTTTCAGAATATATAGAGATTTCTAAATGGTACTGAGAGTTCATTATATTGTGAAATAGGGAAAAATGTGGTTAAAAGTGGGCTTAGTTTACCATCTTTTGCAAGGAGGAAGGCAGTATAAGTGTGCAGAGATACAGATGAGTTGGAGGATTGCAGGTGGTAGAATCAGTGTGGTTTTTTTATGGATTCTCATTGCTCAGGGAACAAGAGGTAAAATTATCACCAATGCAGGATTAAGTAAGTGATACTACAAGGAGGAGAGTGAGTGAAATAGTTATTTTGAACTGGAAGAGAGAACTGATTAGTAAAATATAGAATTATTAGGCAGTGCAGATGTTTGCCCTTATAAATTTAAAGTAAAACTGACTACATTTCAAAATTCAGCTGCACAGGCTTGTGAGTCTATGTGAAGAACTAGATTCAACCAGGATTAAAATTGTATCATGCAAGAAAGATTGCAGAAGAAATGGGCAAGGGAATAGAGGGTGTATGCAAAGGAGCAATTGTAATAATAATGCATGGAATTCAAGCAAGTAAAGAGAAAGTAAGAAAGTGGTGTGGTAGAAAAAAATTTAGGAGTGGAGTTCCTAGGTGTTTGAAATAGAAGACAACAGATGGAGATCACATTGTGTGATGTTCTAAACTGAGATTTGGAAGATGGAGCAATTATTGATAAGACAGATCTAGTGGGTACTTAAAGAGGTAGATGGTGGAGGGGTTGACATCAAGAAACTGTGTGGCCCTTGTTTTGAAGGAATCTTCTCCATATCTCTTGAAGTCGCCAAGACTGATCATAGGATTTATGAGAGGGAAGAACCAGTGATCTAAGAGCTAAAATCTTCACTGAATAGAGGCAGTGGCTGGGAAGACTGAAGACAAAGGCACCAAATGGTGGGAGGCAATAATGACACAGACATTAAGAGAAAGGACTCTGGAACCCAACTGCCAGGATCCCAATCCTGGCTCTAACATTTTCTAGTTGCTTGAGTGTAGACAGTAACTTAACATCCTAGTACCACAAATGCATGTGTAAAATCAAGATAGGCCAGAAAGTATCCAGCCAAGTAATATGAAAAATAGAGACATTTATTAAAGAAGATACAAGATACATGAAACATTGTACGTAACACAATGATGCCTCAGTCCCCTTCAAACTAGGCACCTTGGGACTTCATGCAGTTCTCTGATCTTTGTTGGCTTCAGCCTGTACATGTTCAACATTCTCAGGTGTTCTGCTTGTTGCAGGCCTTCCAGAATGTGGGTCACTTTCAACAGATTCTCAAACATTTTGGAAACATTTTTGTCACACTTTTATTTGCACTGCTCTCATTGCATCATCCCTGAAAGCCTTCTGAATCATCCAAATAGTTTCCATGGAGGACTGTTCAAGCTTAATGCAAATTTTGATGCAGATTTGTTGCTCTACTTGCTCAGTCATTTTGAATGTGACATCCACACAGTACACATGCTCACTCAACGGCATCTACCGCCCCCACTGACTAGTACAGTGAAGTTGTCATTGTTCGCACATTCGCATTCCAGCCTATCCCTCTTGGGTGCCAGGTTACATCAGGTTGCACAAACCATTCTCATTATAATAACAATGGATGGACTTTTTTGGGCTAGGCTTCAAAGTTCATAGTGTTGTGAGGATTAAGTGAGACCTATGCCTGACACAGCATAATAATTCTGTGAGCTTGTGGTGTAAACCAATAGGTAGGATTTTTATTGTGTGTATATGTGTATTGGTATACCTATCAGTAAGCATGTATTTTTTTCAGGGTGCATACAGAAATTAGTAATAAAGGAAACGACTGGGACAGACAGGAAGTATTTGTGAGAAAGGAGCTGACACTTGAAAAGACTTCATGGGAAGCTGTGACCTTAGGGAGGTTCAAGTTTCAGTGAGAGCACAAAGTAATGAGGATGCTGAGCAGAGGTTGAAGATACAGAGATTAGTTGATAACAAATGAGTTCCATAGGGCACAAGCAAGGTCTTAGGATGGTGTAGAGATGAAGATTAGGTCAGATTTTTGGGGGTGTGCAGAACCATGTAGAGTCTAGTGTTCTCATCATGATGGGTAACTTGGGAGCTCTGGGATGGTCCTGCTGCATCAGGTATACTGATAACTTGAGATATCTTGAGATGTGTTTCTTCTGGTGACTGCTCTCACATTTTTTTTCCAGAAGGTGGAGCGTGAATGTATTCCAAAGACTGGCAGAGCTCCTCTGTGGCCAGTGTGTAGGCCAGAGAAGGCATCACCTAGCAACAAAGCCAGAACATTTCCAACTAAGTGACGAGAAGTTAACTGATTAGTGCTGAAATGAAACACTGACAGCTAATGCAGGTCCCAAGACTAGATGAAAACATTAAATAGTTAGATAGATAGATAGATAGGTTTCTAAAGCATCCACACTTCTTTGAAACATGTATCATAATAAAAATTATATAATTGTTTGTTTCATGACTATGTCACCTCACAGACTGAGCAGGATGCATGTCTCTTCTATTCACTGATAGAACTTCAGAGCTTTGCACATAGTAGACACTATATCTATATCTAATCCATATCTGTGTATTTATATCTATCCCTCTTCAGAGGTTTGTACATCATGGGCACTATATATCTAAATGTATATTTGTATTTAGGGCATTTGGCTTTGTGAGGATTTGAGTTGCCAAAACTGACTTATTGGCAATGATTTTATCCAATTCCTAAGTTTTGTTCCCCAAACCAATTGCCTCCATGTTTATTTTTCCAAGGCAAATCAAGGTTGTTTTGGAAGAATAGCACCATGAGTGATGGGGTTCTGGCCTACAGCTGTCCTGAAAGCTTTATTAACAGCATCTTTCTAGACTTCCCTCAAGGGAAAACAATGGGGACTTGGCCTAAGGATTGAAACATTCTTTGAAATGTTTAAACTTGATTAGCAACATGTGATGAAGCTAGCCATAATGAGTTCACTTGAACCCTGATCCATGTGGCTCATTTGTTTGGGCATCGTCACCCAAAGCAAAATGTCATTGGTTCAATTCCTGCTCAGGACACATGCCTGGGTTGCAAGTTCAGTCCCCAGTTGAGGTGCGTATAAGAGAGGCAACTAATCAATGTTTCTTTCTCACATTGATGTTTCTCTCCCTCTCTTTCTCCTTCCCTTCCCTTCTCTCTAAAAATAAATAAATAAAATCTTAAAAAGAAAAATAAAGAGTTCACTTGAGGAATCATTCTCATAGCCTAAATTAATGGACAAAGAGATCTTATTTTTATATTGTCTGAAATTGTTCAGTGATTATTTCATATAAGCATATTTTTTTGTCCCCCAACTAGATTGTAACTCCCTAGTGACAAGAAGGAGTGTCACATAAGCTGGAGACAGCTGAGCTTCATTTGTCCAAAGCCAGTGAGTGGTTTCATATTAGACTATGTGAGCTATGTTTGGGAAAGCCGTAGTGGTGTCACATAATCCTACATGAAAAAGGCTATTTTGTAGTCAGGGCCTGTGGTTAATGGGTGAGAAAACAAGGTTGCATAGCACTGCCACCCTTTTAATGGGGCCGTTGGAATTAATGAGGCCATGTTCTCAGGGCATATGTGAGGAGAGCAGACACAAGATCATTTACTGCTGCTCTCCAACAGTAGAAAAATGGTGTCTATGGTGGCTATAGTGTACACCTTAACATGTATTTTTCTCAGGAACTCAAAATAGTATATTTTGTCACTCTCACATAACTGCAGTAGCATTATACTTTTGTACATGTAGGAGCACATTCAGTTGAAGCTGACAAGATTCTAGAATTGAAAAAGCTATCTGGAGACTTTACGAAAATGAGGCAGCTTGTAGTTCATCCCCCATGCTTTGTTCACTACCTCTAATTTAATTCACACCCAACTTAGTAGGTCTGTATTCAAATTGAAGAAAAGGTAAAAGAGAAGGCTTGGGTGGGGATTTCATGGGAAGTCAATGGTGCTTTGCAAATGGCCAAAGTCCAGTGAGGTTGCAGCAGTGAGCTAGGCTGGATCAAGCTAGGACCAGCAACAGCACAGATTCAGAAGGAATAGCAGGAAGGGGCATAAAAGAGATGGCGGGAGAACCGGGGTTGGAGGGTAGAAGAGCTAAGGACATCACGATTAGCTAGAGGTTGTACAGAGCCATGAAGAGACATGCGTTCTCATCACAAAACACAGCATGAGAGATCTGAAACAGGTAGCATATTTGACTTAGTGTAGTGTTGTTCTCTTCATCCTAGCTTTGTTTGGCTAAAATCTGTGTTCCAAAGCAGCCATCCTTAGGCGGTTGAAAGTGGGATCATTGTAACCCTGTACATAGAAGCTTGGTTTAAATTCATTCAGCTCACTTATCCCTACCCATCTAATACAGTCACTTCTACAAGTGACAAGTTATGTTGACAGAGGCTGAAAGGAAGCCTGACTTATTCTTGGCCTTTACTCCCACATGCACCATTTACCTGCACAAACAGTGCATAATCCTCATGGAAATTTTAATTTTTTAGTTTTTTTTATTTGTATTGGTTTCAGGTGTACAGCATAGTGGTTACAAAATCATATACTTTACAAAGTGTTCTCCCTGATATTTTCAGTACCCAACTGGCACCATATTTGGTTATTGCATTATTATTATTATTAAATATATTTATTGATCCGAGAGAGAGAGAGAGAGAGCAAGAGAGGAAGGGAAAGAGAAAGAAACATCAATGTGAGAGAACCATCTCTCGGTTGCCTCCTGCTTGCACCCAACCAGGAACCAAACTTGCAACCCAGGTGTGTGCATGACTGGGAATTGAACCCATGACCCTTTGGTGCAAAGACAATGTTCCAAACAACTGAGTCATACTGGCTGGGCTGCAATATTCTTGATGATATTGCCTATGCTGTACTTTATATCCCCGTGACTATTTTATAACTACCAAGTTGTACTTCTTCATCCCTTCACTTCTTTCTTCCAGATCCCCAAACCCCTCCACTCTGGCAACCATCAGTCCACCCTCTGTGTCTGTGAGTCTCACAGAAGGTTTTGAAATCTAGCATTCCAATGGTAACATTCAAAAGCATGCTATGTTGTCTTAGTTAGTTGGACTCTTGAATCAATTGTTGTGCTCTAGCTTCAATGTTGACATTCTTGACTCTCATTCCTCATGGAACATATTGTAGCTTTCAGTCTCCCTGCTGCCCCATTTCCTCTCTCCATATAGCAGCCAACGTGATCTTCAAAAAATGTAAATCACATCTTGAAACTTTTCTACCTAAAACCCTTTAACAACTTATTATTTATAGTAGAATAAAACCCAAATCCTTACCATGTTCTACAAGGTAGTGAATACTTTGCCTTCAAGTTAATTTCTTACTATTCCATGAAAAGCCATCTTCCACCACAGAAACTTTTCACCTACTTGTCCCTGCCTAAAATGGTCATCTTTCACTTATTATGATATGAATTAAATTTACCAGTATGTCTAATTACTTCAGTTATAGACCTGATTATCTCTTAAATATTTTTGTCTGTCTAGGAAAGTTTTCATTGCTCCTTTAAATATATTTTATTGATTATGCTATTGCAGTTGTCTCAACTTTTCCCCCTTTGCCCCCCTCCATGAAGTACCTCTAGTCCTTCTAACAATCCCACCCACCTTAGTTAATGTTTATGGGTCATGTGTATAAATTATTTGGCTTCTCCCTTTCCTATATTATTCTAAACATCTTCCTGTCTATGTTGTTCCTACCAATTATGCTTCTTAATCCCTGCACCTTTACCCCCATGGTTCCCCTTCCTCCTCCCAGCTGACAACCCTCCAAATGATCTCCACACCTATGATTCTGTTCCTGTTCTGGTGGTTTGCTTAGTTTGTTTTTTAGATTCAGTTGTTGATAGTTGGGAATTTGTTGTCATTTTAATGTTCATAGTTTTGATGTTCTTCTTTTTCTTAAATAAGTCCCTTTAACATTTCATATAATAATGGCTTGGTGATGATGAACTCCTTTAGCTTTACCTTGTCTGGGAAGCACTTTATATGCCCTTGCATTGTAAATGAGCTTTGCAAGATAGAGTAATCTAGGTTGTAGGTTCTTGCTTTTCGTCACTTTGAATACTTCTTGCCAGGTCCTTCTTGCCTACAATGTTTCTTTTGAGAAATCAGTTGACAGTCTTATGGGAATTCCTTTGTAGGTAACTCTCTGCTTTTCTCTTGCTGCTTTTAAGATTCTCTCTTTATCTTTAACCTTTGGAATTTTAATTATGATGTGTCTTGGTGTGGTCCTTGGTCCTCTTTGGGTCCAGCTTGTTTAGAACTCTATGCTCCCTGGACTTGTATGTCTATTCCCCTCACCAAATTAAGGAAGTTTTCCTTTATTATATTTTTAAATAAGTGTTCAAGTTTTTGCTCTTCCTCTTCTCCTACTGGCATCCCTATGATTCAGATGTTGGTACATTTGGAGGAGGCCTAAAAGCTCCTTATGTTATCCTTGTTTTTTTTTTTTAATTCTTTTTTCTTCTGGCTGTTCTGGTTGAATGCTTAATTCTTCCATATGTTCCAAATTGTTGATCTGAATCCCAGCTTCATCTCCTCCACTGTTGGTTCCCTGTAGATTTTGCTTAATTTCACTTAGTGTAACCTTTATTGCTTTCTGGATCTTTTTAATTTTGTTGCTGTACTCAGTGAGTTCTTTGAGCATCCTGATCACCAGTGTTTTGAATTCTGTATCTGATGGATTGGTTATCTCCCTTTCATTTAGTTGTTTTTCTTGAGTTTTATTCATCCTTTCATTTGATTCATATTTCTTTGTCTCCTCAATTTGGCAGTCTCACTGTGTTTGTTTCTCTGTGTTAGGTAGAGCTGCTTTGACTCGCTGTCTTTGTAGCATGTCCTATTGTAGAAAAGGCACCCATCTGGATGAATGTGGCTTCTTTAAATCCTTGGTCATTGGACTTCTGTACAGCCTGACTTTCTGATGGTTCTGGATGTTATTTGTTTTGAGGTCTAGTTGTAATTCTTTCTGTGGTTGTACAATGAAGTGAAGCATGTTTACCTATGCCTCTATCTTGACCGGCTATTTACAAATATTTAAAAATGTTTGTCTCTGCCATTAGAATTTAAACTGCATGAGGACAGGAACTTTGTCCTTTTCATTCATTGATATATCCCTAGCACCTAGTACAGCATTTGAAACATAATAAGAACCTGTAAAACATTCATGGAATGAATGGATTCTACTTTATTTCTCAAAGCATTTTCACTAGATGTGAAAGAACCTTCTTTGATTCCTCTATTAAATTTTTTTTCTTTAGCTTATGATTTCTTATGGAACACATGTGCCTTTCTGCCTCCATATTCATAATTAAATATGAGCTATGGGGTGTTGTCCTCTTCATAGCTGGGCATAATTCTATTTATAATATTGATCATAAATATTACATGTATTCAGTTGACTTCTCCACTGTAACACCTTTGACCTGGACCAGTGAGGCCCAGCTCTGATCCTTGCACTCACAGGGCATCACCTGGCTCTCTGCTGACCTTACCTCTTCTATAAGGTCGAAAGTCCATAAGGCCAAGCAGATGTGCTTACCCAGAGCCTGAGCACTGCGTTCTTAATCACATTTCACCACATGGGACCTTGAAATTCCATTTTGGCCAAGCTGGCTTCTTGTTCCCACAGGAACACTCCAAGACCTGATCTAGCATGCACCATACCTTTTGGCCTGAGGAGTGGTTATTACCAGAGGTGTGGACAAACAGGCTGAGGTGTCCACATGCTGGTGTATAAAGTGAGAAAGACCAAGTGCTGAGATTGGGATGAGAAGCCAGTTTGACCATCAATAATTCCAGAACTTGTTAGACAGACTTGGCTCCAGGAATAAGGAGGCCCTTACTTCAGGCATTTACTCCAAGGTTTTTGCAGGTTTGTTCTTTAAACTTATTGGAGTTAGAATGAGAAAAAAAACTAGTCATAAAAATTAACATAACAGAAAATAAAGAAGTGTACTGTTAATAAGATGCTCTTAAGAATTAAAATTAATCAGAGAAATGCAATTTAAAACCATGATGAGACATCACCTCACACATATCAGAATAGCTATCATTAATCAAAAAACAAGTGTTGGTGAGAATGTGGAGAAAAGGGAACCCTCTTGCACTATTGGTGGGTGCATACTCAAAGCAAAACAGTATGGTGGTTCTTCAAAAAATTAAAAATAGAACTATGTATAATATCACCCAGCAATTAAACTTCTGGGGATTACTCAAAAAAAATCCAAAGTGTTAATTCAAAAGCATGTATGTACCCCTGTATTCATTGCAACATTACTTACAATAGCCAAGATAGGGAAGCAACCTAAGTGTCCATTGATAGAAAAATGAATTAAGATGTAGCACATATATATATGAACTATTAGTCAGCTATAACATAGAATGAAATCTTACCATTTGTGACATGAACGGGCCTAGAGAGTATTATGTTAAGTGAAATAATTCAGAGGAAAAAAGTACCATATGATTTCACATATATATGGAATCTAAAAGCAATATAAATAAATCAAATAGAAACAGACTCATAAACAAAGAACAAACTGAAGATTGCCAGTTGGGAAGGCAGGTTGGGGAGCTAGGTGAAAAGGTGAAGTTACTTAGAATCTACAAAATAGTCATGGGTATGTAAAGTATAGCACAAGGGTGATAGTTAATAATGTTGTAGTAATACATGGTGCCAGGTGGGTATTAGAATTATCAGAGGTCGTCGTCGTCGTCGTCGGCAGCCGTCCGTCTCGAGAGACGATGGCGTAGCTTCCTGAGAGTCTATCTGCACCGCCGAGAATGGCTGTGCAGTCCGATTCGGGAGTGACAAGCTCTGTAGCTTCAGTTTCACTTGAGAGGACAGTTATCAGAGGGTCACTTCATAAATGATATGGTTGTCTAACCACTCTGCTGCACAAATAATATTGAATGTCAACTGTAATTTTAAAATAAGATAAATAATTTATATATATAAAGTAAAATAAAATCAGGGTAATGTCTTATCAAATAAATAGTTAAAAAGCCCTAACATGAGAATTACATTTTCAGAAGAGTAACTTATTTATTATGAAGACTTTTAGAATACTCCAAGTTTATGTTTTATCATTTCTCATGAGACAGTTCTTGAGAAAGGAGAGTTAAGTTACTTCCTGTTTTTTGTAAGTATTCTCACAGAATTTAATAAAAACTAGAAAGTGATTTTTTTAAATGCTTCATGCCAGTCTTCCTGAAGTTCTGCTAAGTTGCGCTGACTGCCTTTATAACTATAAAATGTCAACGTCTATGATTTGAAAGCAAAATATAGACAAGTTCCCGTCCTTCCTCCACCCACCTTAGTATTTCATATTCAGAAAAGAAGACAGCTATAGATTGGTACTCATTGAATAGCTCTTGCTCCTGTTGGAGAAAATATGAAAGTAGCTTTTTACTCTGGACTAAAAGAACAGTCATCTAGATTTATATCCACTCCCTCATTTAATCTAGTTTATGTCCATGTGTATAAGATTTGAAGAAGTATGAAATGTGTACCTTTCCAGAAAAATAAAGTTCATAGAACCATAGAAAATTTTTAATTCATGTATGTGCACTTTTCCAAGGGCCTTAAAGTGATGAATCTTCTGATCTGGTTATGTAGATTATTGCCATCATTGTACAAAACTTTAAATAGTCTGACTAGAGATACAAATGTTAATTGTATTTCCTTTTAACAATTGGTTTTGACACTATACAATTGCCAGTTACAAGCCCTTAGAAGACTTTGGAAATCTTTAGAGGCACTTTTAAGATAATTCTTAAAAACCTGAATAAAATAAATACAGAAAGGATCAGGGAGGTGGAAGCGAATAAGAAAAATAAGGGGAAAAGCAGAAATACAGTTAAGTATACTGATGAAAGGAATTAAAGTAAATAATGCAAATTATCATTGCTAGGTTGAAAGGATTGAAGTGTTAAAAGGCTTCCTTTTCATATTAAAAAAATAAAACAAACACCTTTCTTTCTCTGCCCACAAATTTGTACAAATTCCATAGTCTCTATATGACCTCAGTAGGTTATATGATGAGGCCAAAAACATATTTGACAGTGAAAATGTAGACTGGGCAAGAATAATATGGGCCACAGATGTTGGTAATAGAATATAAAAATATCAAAATTCTTAAAACACATTTCAAGGACATTCATCTTTGTCAAAGTTGTTGAAGTAAACTATACAAAATAGCATCTTTGATTTATAACTTCCCTTTTTTGTTTCTTCTAATTTGTGCCACTTTGCTAACTGCAAATTATTCATGTAATTTTCTTCTGAGATATGGTATTAACTGCTTTATCTTCAATTAGTAAACCCAGAGTTCATACATGTGTAGTGAATTCTGCTTAGAGTTAGGACACAAGTTTAAACATTAAAACCTTGAACTATTACATGGTAGGGTCTGGAGTGAAAACAAATGGTAATAAGAGACTATCTTTAGTAATTTCATTCAAAAAGCATTATATAGTCCAAAATTCTTCACAATGAGAAGCTACTTTTAGGTGCTATATTGCCAATCTGGAAAGGTCTCTCTGCCAAAAATTCAGGTGTTCATATGACACATATGACACCATAACACAGAGGAGAAAAATGCACAAGAGATACCATCCCAGGAAATAAGCAGATATGGTTGGCCTTCTGCAGAGCAAATTGAAATAAAGTACACCTTAAATTTCAGTGTTATGTGAATCAGGCATAGAACTATAGAAATACTAGCTAAAATGGGAAGTTTGAGTACTTTCTACAGAGAGGATAAAATTCATCACTATTAGTCAGGATTGACATGGCACACATAAAAACTCAGAATGGAAACATTCAGACAGCACTCATTTTGAGATACCAGTTTCTTAATGTGGATTGTCTGGAAGTTAACACCAACGTCATTCTGCATATTATTTGTAGTTTTTGAAAATCTAGCCTGTTTTTGAAATCTATCACTCCTAATAAATTATAAATAGATTTTGTAGTGTATATTTCATATCGTGAAATTATTCATTCTCATGTAATTATGGAGATTATTTTTTACAAATCCTGGGAAAGGTCTATAAGTGAGTATTTATAAAAAGAGTAATTTAAATTGGGTCAACTCACACTAAAAATTGTAGCTAAGATTTAGATGTTCAGATTTGAAAACAAGTAAAAATTACTCCAGCTGAATGGTATTTAAATAAAATAAGATTTATTATTTTCTTGGTGGATTTCACATAATCCTTGAATGCATATGATGAAATAGGCTGTATTCTATGGTTTTCATACCTAAAATCATTCCAACTTTTCCAGGGTGAAATTGATTTTTTATTCTTAATGAAAATGCATCAAATTCAGAGTCGCAGAACAAGATAATGACAGAAATAACTTGTCCCTAGGTCTGATCCTTGATCCTCTCTCTCAACCATATCATTTTTCTGGAGGGCAGAAATTTTATATGATATCACTTTGGCTGACTGAAACTAAGAGCTAATTGCTACACTTCCTAAAGTGCAATATAAATATTTCTTACTGAGCCTCTGGGATATCTCAGCTGATTAGGATTGTGGTTACAAGGCAAAATGCAAAAATCAGGCTTAAAAACATCCCACTTCCTGTTCACAATGGAATTTGGTTCATCTGATGAATCATGTATGTGCCATCAGTTCTCTTTTTTACTGATAATGGGCCAATAAGAGCATATGCAGTTTTAACTCTACAAATGGAAAATAATACTTTGGAAGTAAAATATTGAATTTGAAAAACTCAAAGCATCAGTCATTTAAAATGCAAGTAGGTGACCTTGTGAAAACACTTGCATTTCTCTAAATGCAACACTTTCTCTCATACCACATTACCTCCACACAGACTCCCTAGAATACCTCTCCCCTTGTTCTAATTTGGCTAATTTCTGCTCATCTGTTAAAACTCAGCTTAACCATGACCTTCTCCAGACATTCACCCTCATCATTCTTCTGCCCAAGTTAACTAGTATGGTTTGGATATTTTTCCTGGTACTTCCATAAATTCCTAAGTTTTTGTCTATCATAAGGTATTATCTTTCAATATTGCAATTATGTCTTAGTTTATCTGTCTTACCAGAGAACACCAACTATATCTTTTAACTCAATTTTCAGTGCTGAATATAGTTCCTGGTAGATAATAGTTACCCACTACAATTTTTAGTTGCCTAAAAAATGAAAGTTAGTAGAAGAAATATTACAACATATGCAGTGATGTCAAAATTCAGGGGATCAGACTATTGACAAAAACTCTGATATGGTAAAGGGTGAAATGTTAATTACTATCAGTGAAAATATCTTATTACTGATTACTTGAAACAGGTCATATTTTATCGATCGAATGAACATAAAACCTACAGAAAGGTCCTCTTTTAGATGATACTGAGAATTCTCTTTCACCAGTAAGATATTGTTGGCCTTAGGGACAACTTAAAATGGAGTCTTAAAATGGAAAACTATCAATACAAGTTTCTGAAACAGTCTAACACTACCACCACCATCATCTCAGTGAACATGTAGTAAGTGCCTATCTGCAGCAGGCACCAATAAACATTTTATGTAAATAATTTTTCTTCAATCACCACAGTGTTCTTCTGAAATACACATTGGTATTTTATACATGAGAAACTTGAGACTTAGGAAGAATAAATAACGTGCTCAAAGTCACAGTTAATGTATGAATGAGACAGAATTCAAATATTAGTCTGTCTCCAATTCCTATGATTTTCACTGTTGAGCTATTCTGCTTCCATTATATACACCCCAGATGTGTTCACAGGTTTATCATTTTCTTACCCATGGTCACTACCAGGTATTTTTTAATTCTTCCCCCTCATGACAGTGAGTTCCATAACTGAATGTAACTCCCTACACAAAAATTCTGCCTCTCAGCCTTTCCAATATTCACTTATCAGCAAGAATAATTGATGAGGGTTGGGTAGAATAAGAAAAAATTGGTCTTTCCACTTTAAGTTCCCACTTGCAATCCTCTATTCATTCTGCAGAGGGAACATAGTATTTGAAATAGGAGGCAATGGGTGATCAGCAGAAGTGAACTCCATTCCACTTTCTCTATCACTGACCCTAATACCATCTCTGACACTTTTACCAAAATACTCCACTATAATTGTGAGTCAAAGAGAAAAGAGGAAAGATGAGAAAAGGAAGTAAAGAGTGTATAAAACATGAGGTTAAATGGCAATCGCCTTTTTTCTTCCGCCTCTACCAGCCTAATTCTCCTAATTGCCATATTCATTCATTGTATAAATAAATGTTTCTTTTGAAATATGATATTCATAAAAAGTGTACAAATTATAAATGTGCACTTTGATGAATTTTCACAAAAAATAACACACATTTTTTGTCACCACCCACACAACAAACAGAACATTATCAACACATTGTGGCTTCAAATTGCATTTTCCTGATGGCTAATGAGGTAGAACACCCTTTCATGTATTTAACAGCCATTTCAGTTTCTCATTTAGTGAGGTGACTCTACAAGTCTTACTTATGTTTCATTGTGTTGACTGTGTTTTCCTTATTAATTTGTAAGATTAAAAAAATATTCTGAATGCAATTCTTTATTGGTTATACACATTGCAAATAATTTCTCTCCCTTATTTGCTTGCTTTTGAATTAAGTAGTGTCTTTGATGAACACTTTTTTATATTAATGTTTTATTTTATTTTTATTCATATTTGAAATAATTTGTGCAATTCATAAAATTTTAATGTAATTTAATTTACTAATATTCTTCCTAATGGTTAGTAATTTTGTATTCTGTTGAAGAAAACTAGCTGCTAATAAATTATGAAGATATTCTCTTATGCTTATCTTACACAAGCTATTTTTCTCTCATATAAATTTAGATCTACAATACACCTGAAAGTGATTTTTGTGTATGGTGTGAATTATGTGTCAAGAAGCATTTTTTTTCATCAGAACATGCAGTTAACCTAGAGTTACTTATTGAGAAGACCATCCTTTCTCCAAAGCACTGTGTTATATTTGCCTTAAGTCAAATGTTCATATGATGAGAATCTATTTCTGCATTTTCTCTTTTGCTCCTGTGGTTTAACTTCCTACTTAAGTTTCAGTACCTCACTCTTTTCATTTACACAGCAATTTAAATCTTCAAATTTTGTTCTTCTTCAAAACTGTTTTGGCTTTTTGTGGCTCCTTACATTCCCATTTATATTAACCCAATTGTCCACTTTTACAAAAACATTCCTGCTGGAATTTGTACAGAAGTTTCATTTAATAGATAAAATAATAATTTTCAGAAAATTGAAATCTATAAACACCAAATTCTCCAATACAAAAATTTGGCATAACCTCTTAGTTGTGTAGGTTGTTTTAGTACTTTTCACAATATTTTATTGATGTCTATGCTGAGAACTTTCACATATTATGTCATATTTTCTACATATTTTATTTTTGATGCTATTTTAAATATTGGTTTTTAGTTTTATTTTCCAATTGGTGGTACCTATAAACACCTTTGATTTTTTATATTGTTTTTTTGTGCAAAGACATTACTAAAATCCCTTATTGATTTTAATAACTCAGCTGTATATACTTTTGGATTTGTAAATACTTTTGAATGTGTAATGTATTATGGTATAAATTGTGAATGCATTTTATTTCTTCATTCTCACTCTTAAAAAGTTTCTTTCCTCCCTTCTTTTCTTTTTTCTTTTGTTTTGCTTTTATCCTTACTGTACTAGTAGGGTCTTTTAGTATGATGATGAATAATGGTGGTGAAAGAGTACATCTTATTTCATTCCTAGTTTCAGGGGGGAAAGCTTTTAACATATAGCGTTAATATGAGGTTTGCTGTTGATATTATTTTATAAATGCCCTGTATCATAAATGTGTTTTTAAAATTATACTTTGCTAAGATATTTTAGTCATGGTGCTTAATTATTTCACATGTATTTTTGCATCTATTGAAACAATCATATTATTATTCCTCTTTATTGAGGTAATATATTAAATTACTTTAATTTCAGAATATTAAAACAACCTTGCTTTTTTGAATAAATCCAACTTTGTTGTAATATAATATTCTTGTTATACATATTTGAATTGAATTTGCTCACATTTTTTCTGTTTTTTCATTATGTTTATAAAAGATATTAGCTTATATATTTCTATTCTTATAATGGTATCAAGATTTTATTGGCCTTAAAAAGTGATTGGGAAACTGCTACTTATGTTTTCTTTTAAATTGTTTCTCTGGACTACTTTGTATGTATGTATGGTTGTTATTTTTATTAAAATGCTTGGGAAGAATCACCATAAAGTTGTCTGTTTTGTACATTTCTTTGATATTGTTGGAAGATTTTAGTTCCAATTTTAATTTGTTGGACACATATAGGGCTATTCAGATTTTCTAATTCTTCTTTTGTCTGTTTTGATAAATAAGGTTTTTAAATTGTTTTCTGAATTAAAAATAATTTATATGAAGTTGTTCAAAGTATCATCCTCCATAACAAAATATGTAAAAGAAATCCATCTATAATGTGGATTTGTCTATTTCTCCTTTTCATTCTATTTGTTTTCACTCATGTATTTTGATGCTCTGTGGTTAGATGCATACACATTAAGGATTGTTATGTCTTATTGGAGATTGATTTTTTTTAAGTATGTACACCAGTCTTTATCCATGATATTTTTTCCTGTTCTGAGATTTTTCTTTGTCTGAAATTAGTACAGATACTCCAGATTTCTTTTGATTAGTATTAGCATGGTATATCATTTTTCATTCATTTACTTTTAACTTACATAAGTAGTTATATTTAAAGTGTGTTTCTTATAATGACACATAGATGAATCTTGGTTTTCTAATAAATATAGTCTGAAAGTTTTTATCTTTTAATTGGTGTCCTTAGACCATTTACATCTAAATTAATATTGATATATAGTTAGAGACATATTTGCAATGATTGTAACTATTTTCTATGTGTTTCATTCATTCTTTTTCTTCTCTACCTCTCTTGTTCTGCCTTTTAAAATTTTTATTTAAACATTTTATGATTTCATTTTCTCTCCTCTAATAGCATATCTATGCTACTTCTTTTAGAATATTAGATGGTTGCCATAAAGTTTACAACCAATTGCAACTGATTTTCAAACAATCAAATTTTACCTTCAAGTAACTTATAAAAGTATTTCTCACTGCTCCCTCCAACTTCTTGTGACATTGTTGTTATTCACTTCATTAATTGACATCAGTAATATTGTTAGTATTTTCACTTTAATAATATTTTCCACAGATCAATTAAGAATAAGAAAAATAAAAAAAATTATCTTTATTTATCCTCCTCTGGCATTTGTTTTCTCTTTATAAAGAGTTGAGATCCTTGCTTGTGTCCTTTTTCTTCTCCTGAAGAACATCTTGTAACATATCTTCCAGTACATGTGAATTCTCTCAGTTTCCCACACAGTGTGAAGTAAGAACTATTCTTGTGCTAGAGATGAATTTTCTCAGTTTTTGTTTGTCTGAGAAAGTAGTTATTTATCCTTCACTTTTGGACAATAAATTACTGGACATAAAATTTAAGATTGGCTATTTTTTTCTTTCAACACTTTAAATTTTAAAATCTTACTCCACTCTCTTCTTGCTTGTATGGTTTCTAAAGAGATTTATAATAATTCTTTTTTCAAAAAATCCTCACCCAAGAATATGATTATTGATTTGAGAGAGAGAGAGGAAGGGAGACAGAGAAAGAGACAGAAAAACTTTGATGTGAAAGAGAAACATTGCCCCCTGTACATGCCCTGACTGGGACCAGGTATCTATCGATTGAAACTGCAACTTTGCTATGTGTCCTGACCAGGAATTGAACCTGCAGTCTTTTGGTTTACAGGACGACACTCCAACCAACTAAGCCACCCAGCCAGGGCAATAATTCTTAAATTCTTTGTTCCTTTGTAAGAAAGATTTTCTCCCTTCTGGCTTCTTTTAATATTTTCTCATTTTAAAAAATGTGATGTTGACCAGAAATATTTATGTTTCTACAGTTCTGACTTAAATATCACAAATGTCCTGGATATTTTTGTGTCTATACCTTATAGCATATTCTATATGAGGTAAGCACTATTTTTATCCCCTTCTTACAGAAATTCAGAGTCATGGAGAGTTAGTAAGTGATTTGGTAGTCTTACTTCAGATCCAGTGCTCTAATTATTGTGCTGTTGGATCCCAGCAACAGCATCACATTTCTACTAACTTAGTCTAGTAACAGCAAACGCTGAAAGGCCAGTCTCATTATATCAAACTGGCTTCTTCCATTGTACTGACTTATTATATTCTGATATCCACCTTTGCAAAGGAATTCTGGATCCTCCTCCTTGAAGCAAATAAGAACCCAGTTATGAGCAGTGCATAGTTACCTCCAATATTATCTTACTCTTGTACAGGTTACATATCTAAAAACAAAAATAATATAATTTTCTTCTTATCCACTATAATAAAATTCTAACTGAAACTACTACTATGTTAACAGGTACAATGTTTCTCCAATACCTAAGACAGAACATTTTCCACTTAAATTATATCCAAGTATAATTTACTCAATGAAAAAGAAAAGCATGAAAGAACTTACACAATAGAAACCCTACTTGTTGTGCATGCCTATAATTAATTATCCCATATCCTTACTCTTTGATTAGAAAATGAAAAATATTGCATGAAAGCCAGCAAGTTTTTGAAAGAGATTCATCAGTAATGTATAATTATCATTTTAAAAAATGTCTCATGATTAATGGAAAATTCATAGTTATGACATTTGTTTTTACATATCTCTAGACTGGAAGGTTGTATGAAGTCATTCTCAAAGGTGGACTCTTTAGTTCCGATCTGGATAATTCAAGTTCTATACTCCCAGGGGTTCTCAGGCTTCAGAGAGCTTCTTTAAGATGTGTCTCTGTGGAAATGATGTCTTTCTCCCTCTTAGGTACAAAAATAGATTTGTTCCTCCTTAATAATTTTAGCTAATTATTATGGTAACATTTTTATGCATCTTATTTACTGGCTCATTTCTAATCAAGTTCATGCTTGAGTTACCCTGACTCTTTTTTCTAAATTTTTAAATTATAGTTGGCATACCATATATATTAGTTTCAGGTGTACAACCCCATCATTAGACATTTATATAACTTACAAAGTGATCGCCCCAATAAATCTAGTACCCATCTGACACCATATAGAGTTACTACAATATTATTGACTGTATTCCATGTGCTGTACTTTACATCTCTGAGCAACTACTGATCTGTACTTCTAAATCCCTTTACCTTCTCCGCCCTTTCCCTCATACCACTCTTCCACCTGGCAACTGCCAAACTGTTCTCTGTATCTGTGAGTTTGTTTCTGTTCTTCTTGTTTGTCTCTTTTGTTTTTTAGATTCCACATACAAGTGAAATCATCTGGTATTTATCTTTCTCTGACTTATTTAATTTACTATAATACCTTCTAGGTTCACCTATGTTGTTGCAGATGGCAAGATTTCATTCCTTTTCTATGGCTGAATTATCTTCCATAGTATATATGTACCACTTCTTTATTCACTCATCTATTAATAGGCAATTAGGTGGCTTCCATATCTTGGCTATTGTAAATAATGCTGCAATGAACATATGGATGTGTGTATTTTCAGTTGACTGTTTGGGTTATTTCAGATAAATACCCAGAAGTAGAATTATTGGGTCTTTCTTTGTCTCTTGTTATAGCCCTTGTTTTAAAGTCTATTTAGCCTGGTATAAGTATTGCTACCCCAGCTTTTTGTTTTGTTTTGTTTTATCCTGACTCTTAATCAGTGCTCCCTTGCCAACAAATAAAAAGAGGGGACATCCAGAACATACTACTTCTCCCCACCCCTTGTGCCTTCATATTGTATACAGTTATTTTACTTGGTTAAATTTGTTGTTTGGATATTTACTTTTTAAAATTGACTATAATAGAAATGCAATAAAGCATTATGCATCTATTTTTGAGAGTTCAGAATACATGAACTAAAAGAGAAAAATAATAACTGCAAGAACATTTTACCTCCAATACAGCACCATTTCAGCCTTTGGTGTATTTCAGGTCTGAGGACTTCTCTTTAATTACAAAGCAGAAGATAAAGAAGAAATTAGTGATCAGAATCATAAAATATTAAATATTTAGTTAAATGTGTAACAGATAACCTCAAGTGTTCAGTAGCATATAGTATATTCATCAAAGATAAAACCGAACACAATCAACTTATGCATTTAGGTTACAACAGAGAAAGAGATCACTGATTTTAAATATTCACGTACAGAAGAGAAATGTGCAGAAGTAAAAATGAAGAGAAGACTCATTTGTGAAAAAAAAAACACTAGAAGTTAACTACTATTAAGATTTAATAATAAACCTTGAAAGATCCCCCACCAATTCTTCCTCTCCATGAGCCACGTATCACATCAAGAGGAGCAATTATCTTCCCTCCCCTTGAATCTGGGCTGGCTTTTGATCAAGAGAGTGTAGCAGAAAGAAAGCATTAAGATATCATCAGCTTCTGCTCTTGAAGTGTTTACTCTTATACTCCCTCTCAGGATCAGACACATAGAGAGGTCTTAGGAGAACTGCTCGCCAGTGTAGACATTAACCATCCTGACTAACAATCATTTGACTTATGATTTTTATACTTTGCAATAGTGCAAAAGTGATATGTGTTCAGTGGAAACCTTACTTTAAATTTTGAATTTGGATCTTTACCCAGGCTAGTGATAATGCAGTATGATTCTCTCTTATGACACTGTGCAGTGGTAGTGAGCCTCAGTTCCCAGTGATCCATGGGATTGAGGCTAAACAAATGATACACTACAATGTATTGTGTTCCCAGCATTTTTTGGACATTGTGTTTTATGTTTTCATATTTCATCATATCTATAAAATGCCCATCTGTGTCTCCTGCTTTTGGTGAGGAGAAGAAGGCAGTTGCCCTTGGGATGAAATTCAAGATAATTGCCCAAATGTAGGCTAATTTAAGTGCTCTGAACACATGTAAGGTTGGCTAGGCTAAACCATGGTGTTGTATAGGTTAAGTGTAGTAAATGAATTTAAACTTATGGTATTTTCAACTTCTGATGGATTTATCAGGATATAACCCCATCATAAGAGGAGGAACTTCTGTAGTTCTCTGCCAACACCCAAAAACAGCTGCCAATCATCTAAGGGAGCCACCTTGGGTTTAGTAGCCCAAACAAGCCCCCAGATGACTACAGCCCTTACTTATATCATGTGGAACAGAAAAACCATGAGTTAAGTCCAATAAACTCACATAAAGGTAAGGGAATAGTAAGTCATTATGTTTGGGGGAAAGGTGCTAAGCAGCAATAGATAACTAAAATATATATGTGATGGAAATAGGTGTCTGATAAAGTTTAGTACAGAAGCAAACATATTAGCTTGAGGAGGGAATTTAAGGTAAGTACCTGGCTAACATATTTATGCTTATGTGAAACAGATTTTTTGAAAAATTTACAACTTGAAATTAAAGGCAACAACATTTTTGGAAGACAGTTCTTCATAATTCAGTTTTTTACTTAATGTAGAAAGAAAAAAATACTTGATAGTTCATAAAAGTCTGTTTCCTTGAAAATTTTGTTATGAAAACAAGTAGAAAAAGAACAAAAAGAAAAGTAAAAAACCCTTGAATACAACTTATTTTAAGAGAAAGAAAATTGTCAAAAGTTCACTGAAAAATATTGAGGCATGAAGGAGAAAAAGGAATATAATTCTGGGAGAAATAATAACTTTCAGTAACAAAAGTGAAACAAAGTTTTAAGGTGTTTCATGTCCTCTTTGTTTTCATAATCCTTTTTCATATATGTTGTGGAAGTTGCCACAGTAAAATTTGACCTATTTGTGTATATGTCTGTCTCATATCACTAAACTATAAAAATTTCCATGGTAAAGACTTGACTTATTTACATTTATATCACTAAGATAATATAGATATTACCAGACATTTTCTCAGTGAGTAAATGAATGACTAGCCGATTTACTATAGACTGATAAACATGTGAAATTATTTGTAAAATAATTGCAGAAGCATGCCTTTTGTCAGAAATACCTGTGTATTTTATGAGATGCTCTAATTCTCTTGGCCTGAGGAGTGGATGTGGAGAAAAGAACACCCTCGTGGACTGATGCAGCCACTGTGGAAAACAGCATGGATTTTCCTAAAAAAATAAAAAATGGAACTGCCTTTTGACCCAGCAATCCCATTTCTGGGAGTATACCCTAAGGACCCCAAAAGATCAATTTGATGTTCAATAGCAGCATATATGCAATAGCCAATATCTGGAAACAGTTCAAATGCCCATCAGTAGATGAATGGATAACAAACTGTGGTACATTTACACAATGGAATACTATGCAGCTGTGAAAAAGAAGGAACCCATTCTTACTTTTTGTGACAGCATGGATGGACCTGGAGATTATTTTGCTAAGTGAAATAAACTAGCCAGTGAAAGACAGATATCATATAGTCTTACTTACATGTGGAATCTAATGAATAAAACAAACTGACAAACAAAATAGAAACAAAGGCATCAATATATGGAAAAGACTGATGTCTGTCAGAGGGGATGGGGTATGGGGGATTGGATGAAAGAAGGTGAAGGGATTAGCCAAAGAACATACATGCATAACCCATAGACACAGACAACAGTGTCGTGATGGCCAGGGGAGGAGGGGCAAGGATAGGGAGAAGTGGTCAAAGGGGAGGGAAATAGGGACATCTATTAATGTAAACAATAAAATTAAAAATAATATGTAAGTTAAAAAAAGAAATATGGAAAAGCCCTCTTCTAGAGAGCTGAAGGGGCTGACTATAATATGTAAGAAAAAAACATATATTTAAAAAAATCAATAAATATATATTCTGAAACCTAGAGTTCTACAACAGTTCTCAGAGTCCTTGTAATTCTGAATATCTTCCAATTATTTCAGGTCATTGAGCAGCAACTATGTGCTAAGCAGTTTGGAGACATGAATGTGGAAGCTCTGGGACCTCTGCTCTAAAATGCTGTGAGATATTGGACAAGGTTAAAATGTAAAGAGAAGGAAGTAGCTATAAGTGCAAAGAACTATTCTAAAGTACTTTTGATTTTTTTTTTTTTTTCACTGTGTGGTTGCCTCTCACTCACGCCCCCAACTGGGGACCTGACGTGCAACCTAGTAATGTGCCCTGATTGGGAATCGAACCAGCGACACTTGGCTCGCAGGCCGATGCTCAATCCACTGAGCCACAGCAGCCAGGGCCCAGTACTTTTGATTTTTATCACCCTTTAAAATACTCACTCACTGAATAGTTTTAATCCTATTTGTAGGTAAAAGGAAAAAAAAGAGAGAGAGATTCAGTAACTTGTTCAAAATGGGATAGCCAATATTTAGAAATCTGTACTCTCTCCTCCCCTTCCGTCCAGCCCCTTCTCTTCCTCTTCCCTTCCCCCCAACTCTCTCCCTACCCCCACATTTCAGACCCCAATATAATGAATTGAAAGTATTGACATAGCCCATGCAAGGTACTATGAAAGCAGGGGCAAACCTCTCCTGGAAGGAGGACTCTGCCTTACGGATGCTGTGATAAGGCTCCTGAGTGTGTGCATCCCTCTTCTCTGCTGCTCTCTGCTGGTGTGGCTGTTGGAGTAGCACGGAGTGCCTGAGAGCTTTTGGATCAGGCAGATTTGAGTTGTAATTCTGCTAAATAATGTAAATGTGTGACTTTGGAGAAGTTACTTAGTCTATGAGAGTCTCTTCTTTGGTGCCCTTAAAATAAGTAACAACATGTACCTGATAGAGCTGTTATAAGGATTCTTCATGAGATGTGTATTAAGTGTTTATGTAGTGGCTGGTGTAAATACCCCCTTAGCAAGTGATGGGAGTTAGTCAAATGAATCCTTCATCATAACTACACTGATTTGTGGTTAGTTAATCTGGTTTCATGGGTCTGGATAGGATATTTTCCCAGGCACCCAAGAATTTGTCCGACCTTCTTTGTTATTCTTACTGATATAAAAGAAATTGTGGAGTAATTTTTTTGACCTGAGCAATAATTACAGCCTTTTAATTTTAAACCATATCCCTAGGAATGAGGTATTAGATGTCTTTAGAGACCAGCTCTGCACTATGTTCTGTTTCTTTGGCATTTCCAAGAGAGAAACTCATTCAGAAATGCAGGCTTTGCTCCACCTCATGGAGCCTTTCTCCTCAGCCTTCTCTGGTAGTGAGCTTTCCCTGTGGCTCCAATGAAGCAAGCAGCATTGGCTGTTTTTACAGATATGAAAATGAATCTCTAAACATGTATTCTTAATAACATTAAAAAACAAAGTATTTGATTGGGCGTCTTCAGGTTCATCTACTGTTTCATACTTTTACTCAGCCCCTGAATCTGAACAGAAATAGTTAATTTTCAGAAGGCTGTAAGTTAAAAAAAAAAAAAAATCAATGCTTATTTCCACCCCAATCCTGGCTTCATCCCAGCCAAAGCTGGATCTTCAAAATCTAAAATATTTGAGGTCTGAGGGTCTGCCTTCAATTCTCCTCAGGCAGCAGGACAAGAAGGGAGGTCAGAGCTCTGAATCCTTACTCCAGATAATAAGGGCGGCATGGGCCACATAGGAGAAAAGACATGAATTCATTAAAGAATAACAGCTGAAGCAGGCACTTACGAAGTGAATTGGGAAGGAAATTTCTGAGGAGGCTTTAAGAATGTGGAGGAAAAGGAGCAGTTAATCTGAAATACAAAATTGAAAGGCATGGCAGATGCATGATTCTAGTTTTCCAGATAAGATTCCTTCTGGAATTCAAAAGCACCTAAGAGAAGCAAGACAATTGGCTGCTGGGCTCAATATGTAAACATGGTCCTGGCTGACACAGTGAAGATGTTTATTAGAGAAGTTAATGCAATGTCAGGGGGGAAGATCAATGTTTAACTTGATTTCATTGCAATCTATTGGTCCACCTTGGAATACAGAATGGAAAATGAACAAGCCAAAAGAAGGAAATATAAAAAACTTTTTTATAAGAAAACTGTCAAATCATGGGCACTGATATTTGTGGTAATAAAAAGTCAAGTTACTTGCAGTTTTAATTAATGCATACCCCTTACATTGTAAATTCACATATTTGTATTCATTATTAAAAATTGAATAATTATATTAAAATTTTTATTTGCCTCAATATCCAGGTAAAGTCACAGAGGTTTTGAGACTCACTGTGTTCAGTCCTTTAATTTTCTGGATGAAACTGTAAGGAGCAGAGCTGTCATGTGACTTTCCTGTGACTACACAGTCAGGTAGAAGTATGGTCAGTGATGTGCACTGATTCCCAGGTTATAGGTAAAGAAAGAGGGGGCCATGAGACCAGGAGAAAGAATGCCGCCTGTGCCATGAATTCAGTCTGGCATTACCACCTTGTAAGCCTGCACTTGATGTATTGGTCATTCTCACTATAAAAATACCTTTAGAATTCTTTGATATAAAACATTCTGCAAGCATTATTTTACGAATTCCCATCATGTGAGTCCTGGAGGTGTGTGTGTGTGTGTTTAGATGGTAAAAATCATTCTCCATGGTAAGGAAATAAAAACATGCTTGATTGCTAAACTCAGAGATGAATTAAATCTGCTTTTTGATGCCCCCACTTGACCTTTAGCTTCTCTTTTAATTTGGTAATTTGGATATCTAGTGGAGTTATTGCAGTGTTTTTATATAGTGATTATTAAAGGTGATATTTATGTCTACATTTAAAAAATTCTTACTAGAATAGAAAACTAAGAAATGACTTTTTCCCAGTGTATGTACCTGGGACAGAAAATCCTCAAAAAATTCTGTGTTTCCTGGACATGGAGAAGCCTGTCAATGGCCCGGGGAGACAGTGAAGTGTGGGTTTCTGTGCCGCAGCAAAGGGCTGACCTCACAAAGCCTCTGCTGCAGCGGCGCTGGGCCTGTGGAGCTCACTCCTGTCAAAGGCACAATTAGTACAACCCCCAGCACAGCTGTCCATTGAGAAGGCCCAATTTAAAAACAAGGAGTCAGCCAATTAATTACAGTGTCAGCAATATATTTAACAATGGTCTGTGGTGCAATTCAGTCCCTTGATTCATCCAGGCAGCTTCTGTACGTCTGTCTTCCCTGTCCACACGGCACTTGTTGCTGCAGAGTTAGTTCAGCCCAGTGGCTCAGCAGTCAAGTAGCAGACAGCACTGTCTCTCCTCCTTTCAGAGGAGTTACCATTGAGTACAAATTGGGGATTCAGCCAGAGTCAGATCCTAATGATAACTAAATAGCCATTCATTCAATCTAATGTTTACTCATTTACTAACATTTTTTGAGAGATTTTTGTTTGCCAGAAACACACCAGAGAAGTGAAACATGAGAGCAACTGATACATCAATATAGTAGAAATTAATGTATATTAGCAGAACAACACTAGCAATTTTCTGTGTGTTGTATGGCTAATGCCCTGGGTACTTCTTCCTTACACAAATCCATTTTTATAATCCATGTGGACAATTAAAATTGCTGAATTCTTTCTTTTTTTCCCAATAATTTTGCTATTCCATCTTTTCTGAACTCTTTGAATCAGTTTTGAATGTGGTTATTTAAAAATAAATTAGAATAGAAAGTCAGCACAGAAGTCTTATCTAATGCTTGTCTACTTAAATTAAAAACAATGAGGTGAGACCTGTCACTTCATGTTATTGATTAGTGCCTGACCTACTATTCTTTTAGCCAAAGATGGTGAATTGGTTGTTTGATAACCATATCTTAATTCTGACTACATTTCATCAAAGTCCAGAGGGATAGCACTCCAGTTCTGTTCTTCAGTAATAGAGAATATTTTAGAATCATTTGAATCTTTCTTCTATTTATGCTCAGAGGATGCATTTAGAATTGAGGATTAAAATAGTTGAAGAGTTCTAAACAAATATTGCTCTGAGGTGTCTTCTTTTTCTACTTTGTTTTGTTTCTTTTCTTTTTTCTGTTGCTCTATTTTTACATTTTTTTCTGTTACTAACCAGGTCCAGGTTTCTTATTTCTAATTCCAATCCATAAATATTAAGCACAAGTGAGTTTACTTAAATAAATGATAAAGTCTTTTTTTCTTAATTTTACATAGCAAATGAGATAGACTACATTTGTCTCTTGTTAGAAACTCCCCCCTTTATAACAGATCAGAGTCTTTTTCTAAAATGAACAAGAAGAAGAATTAGGAGGAGATGAATGGAAATTTCAGTAAATCTACCTTATTCCATTTGTTCCGTTTTGCCTCAAATAGGTTTTATAATGAGTTGGCATTTAAAATAAATATCCTATTACTCTGATGAAGGGAAAAGCACACAGTGACATATAATTTGAAGCAAAATGTAGATTTGGATTAGAAATGAGTTTTGGTGATGTTATAGTAACTTTCTTATCCTTTGAAAATTCTCTTCTTGGAAGAAAATAAAAATAACATTTTCTTTCCTTCTTTCTTTTTTGCCTTCTCTCCTCTCTTTCTCTCTCTGTCTCTGTCTCTTCCCCCTTCTTTCCTCTACTTTCTTCTTTATTCCCTTTTTCTTTATCGTAAGTCTTTACTTAGCATGTGTCAAGACTGAGGTAGGTGCTGGTGATAAGTAAAAAAACACAGCTTATGTCTTCAAAGAATTTACAGTATAGTTGGGAAGATTGGCAAGTCAAAAAGCAATTTCAGTTCCTTGTTTAAGTTCCCTCAACTAGGATTTTTTAAAAAAATTCTTTCATAAGAGAGATGCCTAACCTAGAACTGATAGTGTCCTATAAATATAAAGCCAAAGCTGGATTAAGCATTAGTTAGGTAAACAGAGGTGTGAATTATTTTCAGGGCATTGGAAGCATCAGAAACAAGGTCACAGAGCAAAGAGAACACAGAGCCTTCAAGATCACTTTTTTTGGTTATCTTTCCCCCAACCTAGTTACGGAAAATTTTGTGAGTTCTACAGATGTGTTTGTGTGTGTGTGTGTTTGTGTATTTAGAAGATAATAAAGAGTATTATGCTTGTCTAGAGAATGTAGGGTTGTCTGAGAATTCTGCTTACAAATTTTTGGAGAGGAGAAAGGAACATTTAGTATATTGATAATATATGGCTGTGATCATATAATGGTTAGTACTCTGTGTTGTGGATAATGGTATATAATAAAAGCCACTATTTACTGGGTCCTTTAAGGTGTGACAATCAGGCCCTGGCTGCTGTGGCTCAGTGGATTGAGCGTTGGCCTGTGAGCCAAGTGTCTCTTGTTCAATTCCCAGTCAGGGCACATGACTGGGTTGCACGTCAGGTCCCCAGTTGGGGGCTCAAGTGAGAGCCAACCACACAGTCATGTTTCTCTCTCCCTCTTTCTCCTTTCCCATCTCTCTAAAAATAAATAAATAAACAAATAAATAAATTATTTAAAAAAAGAAAGATGTAACAATCATTGTACTAGTGATTTATTTTAATTTTAATTTAGGAGAGTATTATTATTATTATTATTATTTTGTTTATAAGTTAAAGCTTAGAGGTTTAAGCAACTTGCCCAAGGTATCATCAATAATAAGAGTGTTAGGCAGTTTCCAAATCCAGCTGTTTGATTTGATAATCCACTCATTTAATAATACCTTATATTGCTTCATCAAAATATTAAGAAGTAAAGATCTAAAAGAACAAAAACAAATAATCAGAAAAACATTTATGAACACTATTGACAATAGTCATTGAATACCTCCAGTACCACTACTGTAAGTCACTATGCAAGTCACATTTGCAAATATATAAAATATTCTTTATGTAATTTTTATATAGTTATTTTTATATAATATTTTATGATTATTTGTTATAGAAATATATAATTATTTTATTTTTATATAACAAAGGACTTATCTCTAATATTTTATAATTTAGATATGGAGAAAAGAAATAGGTACTTAAAATAATTTATAACACTGAGTAACAATGATCATAAATAGCACTAAAATTATGATTTGCAATTTCTAAAATTATTTTCATATATATATGATTTCCACAAATGTATGCAGGATGGGTAAAATCAGTCAGTTTTCGCTGAAACAAGGCTACATAACAACAACCAAATTTTAGTGGCTTATAGCTGCAAACATTTTTTTCTCTTGACCTTTGAGCTTTTCATTAGCTTTGGTTTCCTGGATTTGTCTGCATTTGCCTGGCTTTGAGGGGGTTCCTGCTTGACTCCAGGCTTTCAGTTATGTTTCATTCTGCTTCATATGTCTTCATTCTGAGACCCAGGATAAAGAAGTAGTGGCTTCCTAGGACATCTTATCCTCAGAGTATATCACAGGACCACAAAGGAAAGCAACATAAACTGCAAAAACCCATTTATAGCTTTGATTCATGTCATGTCTCTTAACCTTCCATCAGCCAAATCAAGTCACATGGCTAAGGCCAGAATCAAGAGGAAGATACTGCAAAATTACAAGACAAAGGATATACATGTATCACCTTACTATAGGGAGAAAAAGAAATGAGAACAATAATCCCATTTAAAAATGAGGACAGAATCCCAAGGAGTTTGGGTAACCTGCTCATGACCACACAGTTAATAAGTAGAGGAGCTGGGATTCAGGTATTTATTTTAGGATGCTGACTTTTGTGTGCTTTGCTATGAAACAGAAATACTCTAAAAAGAGAAAGTGATTACCTAAGGCCAGAGAATCCGAAAATTTTGGGGGACAGCTAAGATATAGATAAGTATGTACATACTAAGTAGTTTAATGTACATGCCAGTTTACCTGAGATAGTCTCTGAGTAATCAGTCCTTCTCCTACCTGCCCTCCACCTCCCAAACTAAGAATCCTTGTTTGGAAAATAAATAGTATGGTCATTTTAGGCTTTGATAAATAGA
Organism: Furipterus horrens; assembly: GCF_987537825.1. Classification (NCBI taxonomy): domain Eukaryota; kingdom Metazoa; phylum Chordata; class Mammalia; order Chiroptera; family Furipteridae; genus Furipterus; species Furipterus horrens. The sequence continues at coordinate 120,872,054 of NW_028327172.1, read as the reverse complement.
TAGAAGCATGACATGTGCTCCATTAACTAAGAACCTTATGTGTAATTTCTGAAAAGGGACAAAAATACACAGGGTGTATTCAAATGTAATGAAGAGACTAGTTTGTTTGGTGTGGAGGCCTTAAGTTGGGGATGTTCAGGGCAACTGATTGAAGACAGAGTTGATACCAATTTGTTTATTATCAGAGAAGACAAGGCCAATTTTGGTAGGTCTGTAAGGAGTCAGTGAAAATATTGGAGCAGGTTGGTACTGCATAACAGGTGGTGGTTTAGAAAGATAAATGTAGGACAAACTGAATAAAAGAGTAAAGGAACCAGTCATTAAACAAATTCAGTAGTGTTGCTTTGAGGTCATGTTAGTCTAGATGAAATTGAAGAGAATGAGCTATAAGGGACAGGTATTAGAACTATCACAAGTGGAGAGCTTTAAATATCCAGTTGGAAGTGTAGAGAAGGCAGCTGAATATTTGGAACAGGAGCTCAGGGAGAGGTCTATGTTAGAGGTATCAATTTGAGTCTCATCTTCACATTTACTATGTGACCTTAGACAAGTTACTTAATTACTTTGAACTCATTTTTTATATTATTTTTTAATGTTTTATATTTATATATTTCTATGATGCTCTCTGACACATACTAATTTTTAAGACTAGTTTTTTTCTAATAAGTTTGTTTTATAATAAAATTGAGAGGATGGTAGAGAGATTTCACATATACGCTCTGCCCCTATACATGTATAGCCTTCCCATTATCAATATCACTCAGCAGAGTAGTACATTTTTCACTAAGGATGAACCAACATTGACATATTATAATCATCCAAACTCCACAGTTTACTTTAGGATTCATGCTTGGTGTTGTACATTCTGTGTGTTTGGATAAATAATCATGGAGAGTATACTCACTGGCCTAAAAATCCTTTCTGCTCCTCCTATTCATAATCACTCTTCCCCACAGCCACTGATCTTTTTATTGTCTCCATAGTTTTGCCTTTCTTGGAATGTCATACAGTTAGAATCAGACAGTATGTAGCTTTTTCAGATTGCCTTCTTTCACTTAGTTATCTATATTTAAGGCTCCACCATGTCTTTTCATGTCTTTATAGCTCATTTCAACTCCTTTGGATAAATATCAAGGAGCTTGACTGCTGGATCATATAGTAAGAGAATGTCTAGTTTTAAGAACACAAAGTGGCCCTATCATTTTGCATTTCCACCAGCAATGTATAAGAGTTCTGATTGCTCCACATTCTCACCAGATTTTGGTAGTGTCAGTGTTTCAGATTTTGGCCATTGTAATAGGTGTGTAGTAGTATCTCATTGTTTTAATTTGCATTTGCCTAATGACATGTGATGTGAAACCCCTTTTTATATGGTTATTTGCCATCTGTATAATCATTGGAGAGGTGTCTGCTAAAGTCAAGAAACATGTATGAAGGACCTATGGACATTGACAAAGGGGTGGGGATTGACTATGGAAGTGGAGGGTGGGCTAGGCAGAGGGGTCAAAGGGATAAATAATTGAAACAACTGTAAAACAAACAAACAAACAAACAGAAGAATGATAAAATACATACCTGATAAGGGAATGTTATTCAAAACACAGAACCCTTAAGACTAAACAATAAGAAAATAATCCAATTTTAAAATAAACTTATTTTTTAATTTTAAAAATTTAGAACAAAGCCACACTTCCCTGCAACAGTGAATACTCTCTCCTAAGAATGAACAAACAAACAAATAAACAAACAAACAAAAAAAAAACTAGCTATAATTATTTTCTTGTATAGTGAGAAAAAATTTATGGAATTCCTGCTATGTTATTTGCACTGGAGTTTTTTTTTTTCTGACAAATACAGTATTCATTAAAAATAGATCTATTTTTAGGAGCTGGTTTAGTAGGAGATAGTTAATAAGCCAAAATGTACAAAATACAGAGGCACAGAAAAATGCTATTGAATTTTGGGATGAGAGTTATTTCCAATTGTGGAAAACATTTATAAAGAAGGAAATAAATTAGCCAGGCCCTGCCAAATTGCTTGTATTTGGATATACAAAGATGATAGGAAGAACATATTTAGCAGAAGAGTCAACATAACATCTAACTTCTAACTTTATATCCTAACAAATAATAACCCGGTTGTTAAGTTCAGCTTATCTTGTGATTATATAAGTTTGGGAAAAATAAGTTTGGGGTGAAGTTCATGGAGAGTGTTAAATGCCATATTGAGAGAATTAAGAGAAGAGGGAGACATGACTATCAGTGAAATGCATAGTTCAGAAATATTTTTACCATATTTTAATGAGTTAGTATAAAAGAAGACTTCAATTAGGAACATCTTGCAATAATCAGGAAAGAAATAACAAGGACCTGAACTAGAATATAAGCATAAGATGAGAGGAACAAAGATGGATGAGAGAAATATTAAAAATGTAGATTCAGAAGAAAGTGGTTGAATTGGACTGTTGGGTACTTGGAACCAGGAAAACAAAGCGATCATTGAGGGTGCTGAAGTTTTAAATCTAAGAAAAATGATCACAGCATTGACAGTATTGACAAAAACAGTGATTATTGGATTTACAGAAAACAAAAAGTTTTATTTTGGCTTAATTGGGTTTCAGGTGTAAGTGAAATAGTCTAGTAATATTTAGCAGGAAATTGGAAATATAGGGCAAAAAATTAGGAGACAGGCCAAATCTGAAGATGTTAACCTAAGTACCAACTACATAGAACTGAAGTAATTAGATTTTTGTAATGTCAAGAAAGAAAATGTACAGATAAAAAAAATAAAATTAAAGGCATAGATGAAAAATAATAATCTTGAGTAGGGAGGAAGAGGTCAAGAAGACAGAAAAGAAATAGGGAAATAGAATGAGAGCTTTGAAAAGGTAGTTCCATGCAAATGAAGGAAGGATATGGGCCTCTTCTTAGGAAATCATACAGGAAGCTGGTATGGGGGTGAGGGAAGAAGAAAGTTCACCATTGGGTATTTATAAGATAAATTGAATTGGACTTGATGATTAAATGTCACAGAGTGATGCAGAGCAGCATCATAAGGAGATTGGCACTGATAGGTAGACAGGTGAGTTAGGGTCAGATAAAACAGGGGAACAGGGTAATAAAGGGAGTTTAAATTCATTAGAACAGAACATTGAGGTTCAAGCTGAGGGACAAAAGGAGGATGTGAGCGAGTCTTTCTGTGGATGCTTTAGGGAAAAATAGGGTTAAATACAGTAGTATTTATATGAATATATATATTCACTGGGTTTATAAGGAACCTATAACAGAAATTTAACCTTAGAGATATCCTTGGACCTATAGATGGTTCTCTGCATCAATACTTATTTAAATACTCCTGCTTGCCTCCACTTTTTTCCCACTGATAATTACTCTCACACAATCTTTATTTTCTGTAAAGAGACCATTTTTTGAAGTCAGCATTTTAGTGTATTGATGACCATTCTTCATAATTTTCTATTTTATTTTATTCCCCCTAAACTAAGGTCATTTCTCTTAGAATGAACTAGCCTTGTTTTGCAAAGGTTCAGCTCTCTCTTAGAGATGAGGGTTCAGAACATGCACCAGCTCCACTGGACAGGTGGGTAATGTGAAGTGAAACTCCTACAGCAACAGGAGGGCATATGCCTCATCTTGGGAGCAATCTCCTCAATTAATTCTAATCAGTTGCTCATTGAAACTATTCACTATAATATGTATCACCGGGAATTTTATAGCTTAGGAAAACCCTATTCTTGGCTCACAAGTGTGGAGGAGAGACTGTTCCACGATGCGACTATTGTCTGTCCTGTAAGCTAGACTTGACACCCAAACGGAGATTGCTTACCACAACTCCATCACCCCACTTAGAGACTGCCTGAGCATAACTGATGATCATTCTGACATAAAAGAGCACTACTTCCTTGCCTCTCACTATATGCTGGTTCCTAGAACAGGTGGTTCATTCTGACCAGGCCAAGCATGTAATTTCCCATATCTGGTAGTATTCATGTACTAGTATCTACGGCTATCCCCAGCCTCAACCATATATAGTACTTTGGCATGTCAAATGATGCAGGGATCCATTTCATCTTGCAGCAGCCCAAGACACACCTTGTATGTAAACTTCCCTTAATAAACTCCATTAATTCACAGGGGAACAATGTTTAACATATTTCCTGTTAAGATAGATTTTTCAGCTGTTTTAGACTTAAATAGGCATGCTGATTTCAAAACTGCAGTTAGTTTTCTTCTATCACGACAAGTTTTTTCTGTACAGCTTATCTTAATGTGACCACTCTTGGCTGGATCGAGCCTGGCTCGAGGGAAGCACTAGTGCTCTCCTATTGGCTGAGAGCAAACCTCCCTCGAGTGAGGAGAGGTGGGGGATGACCTTGGAGACCAGCGACAGGTTCATACTTGTCTGGGCTATTCAGTTATACATGAGACAGTGTGGTGAGAGGTTGTGTACCGCTCTATATAGTGAATCGTATTCCAAAGTGTAGTCCAAGTTCTTGTCTGTATACAAGGAGTTAGCAGAATTTACTTTTTTATTTACATACATACTTATTTCCTTTCTTTTGGATCATGTCTGCCTCTGCTATTTCTCATCATAAGTGCCTAAATAACCCTGATTCATTTTGTTATGCCTGTGGCAGTTTCACCACTCCCAGTCAAAGGACAAACATCAGTGCATTTGTCAGGCAAGCCTATTTTGCATATTTTAAAGTAAAACTTGGTGATCAAGATAAGTCTTGGGCCCCTCATAAGGTGTGCAAGAAGTGTGTCAAGAGTTTAAGATGTGGACAAAGGGAACACGTGATAAATTGCCATTTGGTATACCTATGGTTTGGTGAGAGCCCAGAGATCATTCAAGTGACTCTTACTTTTGTATAGTGAAAACATCAGGATATAACAAGGAAAATAAATGTAAAATAGAGTATCCTAGTCTACCATCAGCTAACTATATGCCCAGTGCCTCATTCAGCTGAAATCCTGGTGCCAGTTTTCATTGAACTACCCTCTTTTGAAAAACAGGCGTATGGTGAAGAACTAAGTGACAGCAATAATGAAGATTTTGAGATTGAAGATGACTTGGTTTATAAGGGATTAGATCAGCATGAGTTGAATGATTTGGCATGAGATTTGGGACTATCCAAAAAGGCTTCAGAACTCCTAGCATCAAGATTGCATGAGAAAAAGTTGCTTGAAAAAGGAGTGAAGGTATCCTACTTTCAATCAAGAGAAAGTGCATTTCTGCAGTACTTTCGAAGTGATGGTGGTTTTGCATATTGCCATAACATACATGGTTTAATGGAGTAATTGGGAATTCCAATCTATAATGCAACTGAATGGTGACTGTTCATCAATAGCTCAAAGTGGAGCCTGAAGTGTGTCCTCCTCCACAATGGCAATTTATTTGCTTTTGTGAAGAATATGAAGACATAAAGACAGTCATTGATCTGTTGCAATATCACAAGCACAATTGGATTATCTGTGTTGACCTTAAAATGGTCTGCTTCCTTCTTGGTCAGCAACATTGATACACCAACTACCCCTGTTTTCTGTGTCTGTGGGACAGCAGAGCTTATGAGAAGCATTCGGTGGACTCTAACTGGCCTCCAAGATCTGACCTCAAACCTGGTGATCCAAACATCCTACATGAGCCACTTGTTGACAGAAAGAACATTATATTCCCACCTCTGCACATAAAACTGGGTCTCATGAAGCACTTTGTGAAAGCTTTGCCAACTGAAGGAGACTGTTGCAAGTATTTCATTTTGGCATTTCCTAGCCTGTCATTTGAAAAGATAAAATATTTTAATATGTATGTTTGGTAGCAGAACTTTACTACTTGTACACAATTTGACTTACAGTTACAATATGTAGCCTTTATATGAATAAAATAACTCTAAATAAACAGTATATTCAGGCAATTTTTTCTTTATTTTCCTTTGTGTGTACATTTTATATGATTTTTTTGGACAAAGGTAGGGTACCCTGCACCTTAAAAAGTTGATGTGCTAGAGAAAAACTGGGATCAGTTTTGGATTCAGATGCCAAAAGTTAGTCAAAAACAAGTGTCAGATCTAACTCAATGACAACTGTGTTCCCCAGTGTTACCACACTGGAGTGTCCAACCTCTTTCTTTCTTCTTCTTCTTCTTCTTCTTCTTCTTCTTCTTCTTCTCCTTCTCCTTCTCCTTCTCCTTCTTCTTTCTTCTTCTTCTTCTTCTTCTTCTTTCTTCTTTCTTCTTCTTCTTCTTCTTCTTCTTCTTCTTCTTCTTCTTTCTTCTTTCTTCTTCTTCTTCTTCTTCTTCTTCTTCTTCCTTCTTTCTTCTTCTTCTTCTTCTTCTTCTTCTTCTTCTTCTTCTTCTTCTTCTTCTTCTTCTTCTTCTTCTTCTTCTTCTTCTTCTTCTTCTTCTTCTTCTTCTTCTTCTTCTTCTTCTTCTTCTTCTTCTTCTTCTTCTTCTTCTTCTTCTTCTTCTTCTTCTTCTTCTTCTTCTTCTTCTTCTTCTTTTTAATGCCCTCCACTTAGGGAGGTAGTTTTTCAATCTCAGTTTTTCCCTATACCTGCATGTATGAAATTCAAGGGATCTTTGAAGTCATCTAAAACCTTCTGTAAGAATAGATAATACTCCATCATGCTATAGAAGAAGGCTCTGATTATTTATAAAATACTAAACCTCATAGAAGATATTGAATGTTCTCAAGAGAAGACAAGCATAAGGTTGTGCTTTTATAGCTTCTGGATTTTCCCAAAAGGTAATATTGCCAGGTGTGTCCACTTATTTTTTCTAGTTTTCTTCTTTGCCTGTGTCTGACTACAAGACATCACCTGCTGATTTTTCTAGAACTAGGCAAGATTTTAGCCCAGTGGTAGCTTCTTTCTGATTAGGTGTGTTCCTCAGGAGCTTCACTTTTAACCTCTACTCCATCTCTTCCTACCCCTAATAAAAACAGAGTTTACCTTTTCCAAAAACAGAGTTTACCTTGGACAGCAGCATTTTCTAGCTCTTGGTATAAAACTTCATCTAAATGGCCAACTTCCCAGTGAAAGATGGCATGATATTGTTGATATTCTGTGCATATGTAATTTTTCTGTTCATGTAAGTCTTCTACTTCTCTCTTAAGCAATGCTTATTCTTAATCTTCAACTCTGATTTTTCTATCAGTGTTGCATGTTGTGGAAAATTTCATGCAGGAAATATACAGTATGGTGGAAAGAGGTCAGAAGTAATAAATCAGACTGGGATTCTGGTTTCAGGGTTTTTATTTAGGGTAAATTTTCATCTTCTGAGTCTTATTTTTCCCATCTGTAAGATAAAAATGTTGAGTTAGATAATCTCTAAGGACCAAGGCCAGACCAAGACTTGGCATCTCTCATTGCCAAGTGAATTTGGCAGTCCTTCAAACTGATAATCTTCAAACAACATGTATTTGGTACAGCCAAGGTCGATAAGGTCAATGCTGCAAGGATTTATTTTCCCCACTTAAGGTCCCTGTCTATATTGACAGCAGTGAGATCAATTTATATTTTCCCAGTTATACAGGATTCTCTCCCTCTTGTTCATATTTCTTATGAACTTTTACCCTGTTTCAGCACACTTTACAGGTTAGTGCGCATGAGTGCCTGAATATAGCTCTGATAAGTTCACTTTGATTCTCTGTCATCTACACAGGCCTAATTCAACAAGTGGTGCCCTGTCTTCCCTCTATTCTCCTGGAATATCCTCACTCTTATTGGCCCCTCTCTATCCAAATGCTCCAATTTTGTTTTCTCCTATGTACAGCCTTCTTCCAACTTCTCAAGACAGAATGAGGTGTTTTCAACTCTGTGCTCCCATGTGCTTTTTCATAGCTCTACAAAATTTAGTGATGTTATTTGTTTGTACACATCTTTGTAAATGAACTATGAACTTGGGGAGGTTAAAATCCCTGTATTTGCTTTTGCGTTTCATGTCGCTAGCTTTTAGAGCCTTTATTAGCTAGCTAGTGCAAGAACTGGAAGCTGATCTCTAATTCCAAAAACTATTGTGTCTGAGATTTTGATGAAGGATCTTGGCATGCAACATGTGGCAAAATTCATTCCACGTCTTCTGCCTCAGAGCAGAATGAACATCATGCTGCAGTTGCTAATGACTTGATTCAAACTGCTAGCAATGAACCAGATTTCTTCAAGAAGGCCATTAACTGGAGATGAAGGGTGGTTTATGGCTATAACTGGAAACAAAGGCCCAGTCATCCCAATGGAAGTTGCCTGGTTCTCCACCCAAAGAAAACATGGCAAAGTTGCAGCAAGATCAAGACCATGTTAACTGTGTTTTTTGATTGGGAAGGTGTTGTCCAACATGAGTATACCCCTCCAGACCAAACAATTAATAAGGAGTACTTCCTCAATGTTCTTTGTCGGTTGAGAGATAAAATACGATGAAAATGGCCGCAGCTATGGGCTACTGGTGATCGGCAGCTTCATCACAACAATGTGCCTGCTCATGCATCATGTCTCCTGCAGTTTTTTTGCAAAACATCAAATCACCCAGGTGACTCAGTCCCACTACAGCCCAGATTTGGCACCCTGCAACTTCTAGCTTTTCCCCAAGCTAAATCACCTTTAAAGGGGAAGAGATTTCAGACCATCGATGAGATTCAGGAAAATATGACTGGGAAGCTGATGGCAATTCCAACAAAGAATTTTGCAGAGTGTTTTGAACAGTTGAAGGGACACTGGGAGAACTGTGTGAGGTCCCAAGATGCCTACTTTGAAGGGGACTGAGGTGTCATTGTGTTACAGAGCGAAAGGGGGTTCTTTCATATGGCACCTTGTTATAAAACCCAACAACTAGTGTTGAGGAAAATAGGTCTTTATTTACAATATTCCAACCTGGGGAGGGCAGTGAGCATTTCAACTCAGAGGCCTGTTCTCCCGCAGGACCCAGCACTTGCTCCCCAAAAGGCTAGAGGCCAAAAACATGCCCAGAAGTTACCCATCCCTTATCTATTGGCTGTGTCCTCAAGATCTGGGGTACAATGTCATCAGCCTCCATATAACAGTCTAGGAAAACATGAGCCATGTTGCACTGGATCACGCATGGTTCTCTCTTTGCCCTTTCAAAGTCACATGGTATCCTCCTCTTCCTTTTCAAAGCCACATTGTATCCTAGCTAAAATGTCTGCCGCCTATTTTTAAATCCCTGACTGAGTCCTGTGATGCAGTGGGTGCGGTAACTGGTTCTGACCATTCACAGAACCTTGCACAGGCTTTGTATGCTCTTTCTGCACCATTCCATGGTCAAAACCCCTTTCATCTTCTTGGGGCCTTGGAAGAGCCAAAGCCATTTACATAACTAAGACACTAGCTACCAGCCCTACTTATGCACAGGCATCTTAAAAGCTGTTCTCATCTCCCTATCCCCCAACCCACAGGCTCTGGGTATTTTTTTGGGGGGGGGGCTGCTCTGTAACAGTTGTCCTATGTGTATAATGGTTTTTGTATCTCCTTCAATAAATGTCTCCATTTTTCATAGTATGTGGCTGGATACTTTCTGGACAGACTCTCTCTCTCTCTCTCTCTCTCTGTGTGTGTGTGTGTGTGTGTGTGTGTGTATACACATGGTATATTTTCATATACCATATTCTGAGGCCTATTGGATAAAAAAACAATGGTTATTCTTTTCATGGCAATGACAGAGAACAAGTATTATTCAAGGCCCTACATAAATCATGAGCACTATATCACATTGTTCAAAATAAGGCACATGGCCAATTCTAAAGTCAAGGGGCATAAAAATATATTCACCATGAGGCCATGAAAAGGTTGATGATGCATAGTATACTACCATGGTGTGAAGAATGAGGACTACAAATTTAATCTACCATAGTACTTGACAATATGTTTGCTGTTGAATGTTGTCGAATAAATGCATATGAATGAATAAATTTCAAAATTACAGGTGATTCAACAAGGATATAATTTAATAATTTGGGAAAGATCAAGGCAAAGTGCTAATTTGTGTTATAAGTTGTGCTATTATCTGAGGCTGTCCATTGACTAATAAAAAAGAAGCCAAATGACGTGACCTAGCCATGCCCGATGGCACCATGAAGTACCAAAAAACTGAAGTGCTTATAGTTATTTCACTCCTTAATCTAGACCTAAACTCAGGTATAAAAGCTGCTTTTTGCATATTCTGAGAGCAACTGTTTATAAGGAAGAAAAGGAAAGAAGCAATTCCTCTTTTCTGTATAAATCCCTGACACTGAGCATAGGAAGTAATTCCTTTCTATTATCATTATATTCTTTTGTTTCCTGAGAGACTCCCTCCCCCCCACATGCCTCTCACCCCAAGAGAAATTCTCACTGGGATTAGTAAGCAAGAAGTAATTCTTCTTTTTACTAAGAAAAACCTGATACCTATCTTAAACAAACTCATAATTCCTTTCATTCTGAAATGGCTGGGAAGATCTCAGGTCAGTAAACAAATTGTGAACTTGGATGGAAGGATAACCTCAGATAAAGGAGAGCATATTAATAAGGCAAAATGGTCATGTAACACTATTTTACATGTGTATAGAAAGACCAGGAGAACTTTGGAAGCAAGGAGTAGTGTTGTAGACACGTGAGGGTTAAAGTCTTATGTGAGCTTTTCAGAAAGCCAGTGTTCCAGGAGAAAGAGAGCAGAAGGAGCAAAGAGATTTGAGAATTCAGGCAGAGTTAATCAGGAGGGAGCAGGCCAGGAAATCAGCTACCAGAGGAATCTGGATCAAAGGCAGAAGAGCAGAGCGAAGGCAGAATATAAAGCTCCGGACGTGTTCCCAGGCTTTCTGTGGAGCTGGAGTGGGGAAGCAGGTGACAGAGCAGCACCAGCATCAGAGAGAAGCCAAAGGAGGGTCACTTAGAAAAAAAAAAACAAAACTGTTTTTCCAGAGAATAAAAGGAGGTTAGAGGCCTTGACTTGGCCAGGGCAGAGAAGGCTTCTAAGTATCTGTAGTTTAGAGAAGAGACAGACCACAGGGAAGGCTAGGATGCAGTGTGCCACTTTAAAACCTGTGCCAGTCTGAGTGACCAGAGACAAATTGGTGATTTTTTTTCTTCTCTGTATGTCGTTTGTATGCCAATATACACTGATATTCTTAAAAGCCAAGACAAAGTGGAAAATGTAAAGCCAGAAAAGAAAAAATGAGGGAAGATAATAGGCACCCCAAATGTAAGTTTTCTACTCTTTCTTTCTAGCTTCCTTCTTCCTTTCTCATTTGGCAATTTTAAAAATAATAGCCATAGTACTACTTTGCTTTCCCTTAAGATTTTGTGGAAAGTAATTTATAAATTATTGCAAAGCACTTGCAAAGGGTAAAGCACTTAATAACATTCCAAACCAGGCCAAGCATGGCAAATTTGCTCAGTGTTATGGGGAATTTCTTCAGGTTTCAAATCCTAATGAGAATGTGAAAAGCCCAATACTTTCCCCTTTATGTGAACTTAAGTTAGCATGTGCATAAATAAGTCAAGTAAGGCTAGTTGACTTTTTCCGGACAGAGGGATAGGAATTTCACCTACATACAATTTTATACCCTTACTGCACATCTCTCTCAGCCTCTATTTTTAAGTATTTACTCTCAGTGGGAAAATAAAAACAAAAATGATAAAAAGTAGAAGGCAAAACTGCCTAAATAAACCTGTATGTTAAGTCTACTTATCTCTACTTGCATTCATTTGCTCAAACAGACAAAAAGACAGAAAGAGTGGGGAATGATCAGATACTTACTATCCACATTCCCAATGCTGTTCCAGGCACCATGCAGCTGAACCAAGAGTACAGCAAGACTCTTCTCTTCACAGAGCTTTCAACTCAGTGGGAAAGACAATAAACATGTACAACAAAGTGAAAAATACAAGAAAGTATTGTTTGCATTGACATGTGTGTGTAAGCAAATTTCTGACATAAGACAGACATGCATATACCGTATCTTTCGCACTATAAGACACACCTGACAATAAGACACACCTAGGTTTAGAGGACGAAAACAAGAAAAAAAAAAAAAACTGAACCAGATGATGTACTAAAATATTTAATAAAATACAGTAGTCCCTCTCTATATCGCGGTTCACTTATCGTGGCCTCACTGTATTGCGGGATTTTAAAAAATATTATATTTAATTGTTTATTGCAGATTTTTTGCTACATTGAGGGGTTTTGTGGTACTGTATACGTATGTTGTTAAAGTTATGTAAGTTTAAGAGTGTAGAATAAATGTAAGGTTCCTACTTCGCGGGGGGCGGGGGGGGGGGGTTGGAACGTAATACCCATAAGTGAAGGAATACTATATAATGAAATATTATTTCAACCATGTAAAGTGAACAGCAGTCAACAGCAGTATTAAGAACCATCATCACTGTCATTAACAAATGAGGAGAGACTTTAAGGTTCAAGTACTCTTCTGGTTTTCTGGGAACCCCAATAACTCATCATCACTAGTGTCAGAATTTATTAAGCTCAGTTGCTCACAATCACTGATATCACTTTCTTTGCTATCTTCATATATGATACTATCTTCAGTTCCATCTCGTCGTCGTCGGCAGCCGTCCATCTTGAGAGACGATGGTGTAGCTTCTTAAGAGTCTATCTGCACCGCCGAGAATGGCTGTGCAGTCCGACTCGGAAGTGACACGGTATCTGTCTCCTCCCGTGTTGAATCGACATCTTGCGATGACGCTGGAGTGTCCTCTCCAGTGAAGCTGAAGCTACAGAGCCTGGGCAGGGTGATATGGAGGGTCTGCTGTTGCCCATGCAGCAGACCCCCCCTCTCTTCGCAGCTGAAGGGTCCAAGGGAAAGACGGAGTCAATACAGCTTGGCTTCAGGTGCGCTGCAGGAGTTGCCGGTGTTGACTACAACGTCAAACCGCTTTAGGGACTCCGGCTCCGGATTTTCTGTTGGGGTTTACTCCCTTAGCCTTTCCCCTGAAGAGGTATGCCGCAAGGCAGCGGAGGTTTTTTGGAGTCAGAGTTTTCCTTCTCTGATGTGCCCTGACTGGAAGATCGAACCAGCGACACTTAGCTCACAGGCCGACGCTCAATCCACTGAGCCAAACCAGCCAGGGAATCAGTTCCATCTAAGGCACTGCTAATACTACATTTTTTGAATGACCATACAGCAGTTTTATCCTTCACTGAATGCCATGATGTTTTCACCGATTCACAAACTTGAGTGATAGTGGGCCTCTTCATTCATCCAGTAGGTGTCAGATCATGATTACCAGCAGCTATCCATTTGTTCCACTTTTATCACATAAAGACTTTAAATGGAAACGTCGAGAGGTTGTAACAGGCTGGTAATACCCCCAGGAATTACAACTAGATGAGTCTTCCCTTCTTTAAAGCTCTTTTTACTAGTTTCACTAGTATGTGCTCTAAACTAGTCAAGCACTAATAAGGCAGGTTTTTGCAGAAGCCCTCCAGAACTTTTGGACCACACTTTTTCAAACCACACTCTCATTCCATTTTCGTCCATTTACCCTTTCTCATGAACATGCACAATTCCTTGTGGAATCACTTCTTTTGGAAAGTTTTTCCTCTTGAAAATTAACATCGGTGGCAGTTTGGTGCTGTCTGCACAGCAGGACAACACAACCATGTAACGGGTTTTCTCATGTCCTGAGATTTTCATGGTTGTGATTCTGGCACCTTTCAGATCAACAGTCTTATTAGATAGCATATCAAAGGTTAGCGGGACTTCATCCATATTCCCAATCTGGCCAATTTCAAAGTAATTTTTCTTTCTATCATCAATTTCAAATTTATGAAAAGACAGAATCTTAGATTCATTTTTTTTTCTTTTTGGCATTTTGCACAATTCTAGTTTTGGTGCACATGGCAAGGCCACATCGCCTCATAAATCTGTCACACCACGATGGTGATCCAGTAAAATCCTGAATGCCTTTCTCTATATAATGCATTAGGCTTCATATATTATCATTTTTGTAGAGACTGAGAAGCCATTATTCCAGTGATGTGTGATCCATTCTTTTATGACCACGTTCTAAGTCTGGCCACTTCGTAGCATGCCCATGAAAAGTGTGCTTACTTTTATCTACTTTTTGCAGCTGATCCTCCTGTTTCCTCCACTCTCTTATCATTGAGGGAGTTAAGAAGTATGTATCACTAGCTATAATAGTCACTGAGAGCATCACTATCCTAGTTACAGGTTCTGGCGGACTACCCCCAGTGCCTGTTATGGCTAGTGATACCCCTTAATCCCCTCAGTGCCTGTGTTACTACTAGAATAGTGACCCCGCCAGAACTCCCTTTATATAGTACACACTTCAGCATTTATGGCTGCTCTCCCAGTTAATGCTGGCCTCTTCACACAGAAATCTGGTGTACCCTGGAAACAGTATGGAGGTAGATGAGATAGCTGTAGCATCTAACGGGGCCAGTAGCCAGCCCAGAACATGTTCCTTCAGCTCCACCCATCTGCCTCTCATGATTGGCAGAGCTTAAGACACAGTAATCAGTGATTGGAGTCAGTTCTACTGATACAGACCCCACCCAGTGTCAAAGACAATTGGCAATTGGCACTGTGCCTCATACCCGTTATTAGACTCAACTGATTCAACAGGTCAGTGGTTGTAGCTGGGAGTGTAAGGTGGCTCTTTGCATTCTCCCAGATCCTAGGTGATGGGCAGAGGTAGATGGTAACTGACCAGATGCCCTGAGATTCAGCAGTAAAGTGGGACATTAAAGCATCCCCAGGGGTTTCGTGTGAGCCCACTGCTTCCTCTTCTAACAGCTGTTGCCATCACTGACAGGTCAGGTAATACACATCATGGTCTGTGATGCAATATTTGCTCCACAAGATGCACAGACATTTCCCCCCACTTTTGGAGGGAAAAAAGTGTGTCTTATGGAGTGAAAAATACGGCAACTATTGGTTATTGTAGCATAGAATAAAAGGCAAAAGTTTCTCGTATCAGAAAGTTCTTTCCAAAGCCATTTCAACCACAGTATTTGAAACACGAATGACCTAGATAATTAGAGATGGGGTTATGTGTGTTAGGTAACAATTTAAGTAGAAAGTCCATGGGAAAACAAAAGTTGGTGAGATTTTGTAATTACTCACTTATCTTTAACAGTGACCAGGCTTCATGTTTATGTTTTCCCACATCAATACTCAAGAAGCTCTAAAGAAAATTTTTGTATTTGCCTTGCCAGACTTCTTAAAATGCCAAATGAGGAAATAATGGGTCGACTTAAAGAGATTTAAACTAGGTATTTTTCCTTACCTAAAATTTGTCAACTGCTCCAATATATGGAGACATACAGTGAATAAAAAAATGTTAGAAATGAGGCTTAAAAGAATTTTGAACCCAATCTTCTGCCTTTCCAGCCGGTATTGTAATTGCCTCAATTACTGGCCTTGCCCCACATTCTTTCTCTGGCTTACATTATCAGGGGGAAGGCCCTCGCTATATGTGGCCAAGGTTTAAGATGCAGTCAGGCCTACTTCCGGACCATGAGTTCTGGTAACTGATTCAGCAGGTGATGTCACCATTTGGCTAGAAGCCACCTTTGTGTAACAAGTGTATATAAACGCATTGCACTGTACAGTGGGTTAAAGAGTGTACCACCAGCACTCTTGGCCACGCCGCACCAATAAAGCATGCAAAAGATCTCGAAGGTTCTGCAGAAGTTTTTCTTTGCCACCAGACCAGAGCCTACCTTGCTTCTCAGGATTCTCGAACCTGACACACATAAATGTCCTCTCCTATTAACATCCCCTAAACTTGCACATCTTTATGTCTGTGTCATTATCTTTTTGCTTATGCAAGTTCTTAGACCTGGAATGTTCTCCTCTCCCAGCCACAACTGAATCCCCTCACAACGTGTTCTTTAAGGACCAGCCTGGCAACAACCTCTCTATGAATCTTTTTCTGGTGCCTTCTTACCACCTATTCTTCTGGGCAGAAACATGTGTTCTCTTCTGCCCCCTCCTTCTGCCCCCAGGAACTTTGGACATATCTCTATTGTTACTTTCCAGATAGTTGTAGGCCTATATAATTAGTGTGTGCATGGTTGTGCCTATTCCCTAGACCGGAGTTCTTTGAGGGCAGCACCTAGTATTTCCAGAATTATAGTTCCAAAGCATGGTATAGTGTCAGCGGGGATTTAATAAACAATAAAAGACTGAAAAATAAAGAATATATTTTAAAATGAAGGATTATAGTCCAGAGAGGAAAAAAGAGACAGGTCATCTCAAATTAGTATTCATACCAGTTTGGAAATTCACTTTCTATTTTAATCGTTCTTCTTTGAAACTCCAAGTAAAAAAAAAAAATCTTTCTAGGTCATAGCACTGGCAGAGTGGCTGTGATTGCTCTGATGTTTTCTGCAAGAGATTTTGTAGGAATATATCTGTAAAAATATGGAAGAAAAGGCATGGGAGAGTGATTTTCCCATTAAGTAAATATAAATATAAATCTGTATAAAATATAAAATATAAATCTGTATAATATATATCAATGCATATCTGCACATGGGAAATGAAAGCACAAAACCAATTTCTACCAAAATTTGCTTCATTATTTAAACTACAAATTAGTTGACATTTACTCAGGAGCCATTTAGGTTATTTATTCTTTAGGTTTTTTGGCTTCTTCCTTTATCACTCATGCTGCCCAGATTTTGATGATTTCACTGTTTCTTATATATCAGAATATGTGATGCTAGAAAAAAGTTTTGACATTTGAAATTCATTAATGATGGATTTCATTTTTTATTCAAAATTATTTGGTCTGTTATTTGGTCTGAATGGATATTTGGGAATTTAAATTTATTGGTTAAATGTGATACCCATGGTTTCATCAACTCATTGGCAATATTTAACTATAATTTAAATAATATTTAAGAGCCATTTACTTCTGGAATTTTAAAGTTGAGCATTTTATATTTCATATTGAATGTAGACCCAAGTATACTAAAAATAATGTGTCTCTTGTTTTTAAGTATTTAAAAGTATTTCAAATTTAATTCCTGTTGGTCTGGTGGGATAGTTTATCCCTAACAGCAATAACCTTGGAGGATTCACTGTGGTTCTGGCAAACTTTGGGATCATATACAGTGATTAGACACTGGGATTTTATAAGCAGTCTTCTAACCTTGTATCTGTTTATCATGCTGGTATCATTTTCACTGCAGACATGAGCCATTGAGTTCCAACTTCTACAGCTTGTGCCATGCTTGGGGAACATGAATCTTGATAAGAGACTAGAGACTCCTGACCACCCAAAGCCATTTCCCCAAGGCCTGG
This sequence comes from Furipterus horrens, assembly GCF_987537825.1. Lineage (NCBI taxonomy): Eukaryota > Metazoa > Chordata > Mammalia > Chiroptera > Furipteridae > Furipterus > Furipterus horrens. Next base: position 120,854,755 of record NW_028327172.1, on the reverse strand, counting down.
CTGCCTACCAGGATGCAGCCAGGAAGCCCCCCAGGCCCTCTCTGGTCCTGGCCAACAGATCTCTCTTGTCCACTTCTCCTCCCAACACAGAAATCCTTTTTTAGTTTGACAGAATTCTTCCTCTTTTAAGTTTTTCACAGACATGCCTCCCCCATAACTCCCTTTCCCTCCTGAGCCTTAGTTTTGGGGAACAAAAGCCAAGAACTGTTTTGCAGAAAGCTGCTTTGCCACTCTGCACTCCACCACATTCCTCACACTGCAATAAGCAGAGTGTCTCACCTCTTTGGATTAGAAAAAAAGAAAAGATGAAAAGAGAGGGAAACATTTCATCTCAAGTCACTAGCCAGCTACAATAAATAAATAAGCTGCTACATGGAAAAATAAGTTTATCTTGTTCTCAGAATGACTAATCATCAATTGCATACTCCACCATAACCCATATTTCCCTGAAAATGCAACAATTTGGCTTCTTTAAAAAACTAAGGAAACAAGAATCTGAAATTGTATCAATTTCAGTACTCAGATTTCTTTAAAACACAACCAATGATTTGTGAAATTACATAATTATTATATAAATATAATTTGTTAATTAATATTTCCATTAATAGATAATTGGAAAGTTCTTGCTTGGAAAAATTTTATATTACTTTTTACTCCCAAAGGCAACATATATCTTTCATACGAGCATGTTTTTGGCCAAAATTATGATGCTTGTCTTGGCAAATAAAGAGTTATGAACCTAATCATTAATTTTTCTTTACAATTGCTCCCCTCTGTCAGGAATATCAGGCTTTGAAGGAAGGGCTTTTTTATTTTTTAATTAGGGTGACATTGGTTAATAAGATTATATAAATTTCAAGTGTACAATTCTATAATACATCATCTATATATTGCATTGTGTGTTCACCACACAATGTCAAGTCTTCATCCATCACCTATATTTGATCATTCTTACCCTTTTCTACCTCTTCCTCTACCCCCATCCCCACCCCTCTTCTGGGAATCTACTTGAACAATTTGAAAACATTCATGCATAAAGATCTATGTACCCCCATGTTCAGTGCAGCATTATTTATAGTAGCCAAGACATGGAAACAATCAAAGTTTCCTCTGATAGATGATTGGATAAAGAAGATGTGGTACATACATACTATTCAGCCATAAGAAAAGATGAAATACTGCCATCTATGATAACATGGATAGATCTTGAGAGCATCATGCTAAGCAAAGTAAGACAGATAAAAAAAAAGAAACATACAACTTCGCTCGTGTGGGATATAAAATATGAAGTTAACTTTTTTTACAAGAAACAAAATACATCAGAATTTTGATACCTAAAAGAAAGATTATAACAAAAGTATTTGCCTTAACATGAATGCAGAGAAGTGGAAAATTTCTTATCATTTTATAGGTAAAGAAACTAAGCACGGAGAAGATTAAATAATGCATTTTTGAGTTATATAACTATTTGATGGGAGAAAAAGAGAAAAAAAACCTAATTTATTAATATTATTAACATTTTAAGTTTTATAAAGCACTTTCATATGCTGTGCATTTTCTAATTAAACTTTGTAATTCTCTAAATTGTTCCTTATTTTATCCTCATTCCATATGTAAAGAAACTGAAGGTCAGTGACTAAATAAAAAACTAAAACCCACATAGCTAGAAAGGAGCAACAAAGGTCTTAGATTTTATATTTTGTGTTTTATGCAGTGAACTATGAGGAATTTTCCAGATTATAGATTTTTACCAGATTATGTGATTGTCCATCCAAATACTACTATATAAAATAAGAATTACGGTTAGATACAATACTTATTTTGGTCACCTCATCTTCTACCACATCTGCCCACACACATATCCTTTATTAGGATACACAGGGTAGATGGTGTGCTCATGCATGAACTGGGATTATGTATAATTACCAATTGGTCCACTCTGGCCTTATGTTTTTCTTTTCCCATTAAGAAAATACCTGGAGTTAGCTAAACTTCAGGATTAAAGGTAAAGTTTTCTAGATTCCCAGTCTGCCCAAGCCTTCTGACACTGACTGCAAGGAGTTAGTGTCCAGCTGCCAAGTTAGAGGGAAGATTCCATGCAACCCTCAGTCCTGACATCAACTGCAAGTTCAGGGATTTCTCAAATCTACAGTCAAGTTTGATAATTCACCTGGAAGACTTACAGAACTCACTCACTGAAACCTATTATTTTCAGTTATAACTTATTGCAGGAAAAGATATAAAAGAGAAAGGTAGGATCTCAAATGTGAAGCTTCCAATGCTCTCAATGTGTGTTTGTTATCTTCCTGGCATCGATGCATGATAATACATAAGGAATATTGCCAGTCTAGGGAGTTCACCCAAGCTTCAGGGTTTTTACTTGTGTGATTGATTAATTACTGATGAAGTGAACTCCATCTACAACCACCCCCTGGCCCCCGGGGGTTGGGCTGATATCACTTGACCCAAGGGGCCTACTAAAGAGTCACAAGTCACTTTGTTAGCATAATCTGCTAGATCTGATCAGAGCGTCCACCATGAATAACAAAAACACACCTATCACTCAGAAGGTTTTAAGAATTTAGAGGTTATTCCCAGGAGTCAGGGACAAACAAGGCCAAAGTCCTGATTACACGAAAAGTATCAGAACGGAATGAGGCACTGACATTATCTGAAGGAGAGCTTTGAATTCTCTCTAATTTATTTCACTAAGTGAAGTAGTCACAAAACTGAGCATGTAAATATTATTAGTAACGAGTTACATCGCACCTCACAAATGACTGCCACCCAGCATACGTGTGTCTCACAGCTCAGTGGGAGCTGCCACCCCAGTCACTCAGGAATGCTGCACTCACTTTCCTCTACAACCATGGTCACCTTGTAACCTCTTCATTAAAAACGCTCTCCACATGACACTGTACATAAGAAAAAACTCTTATTCTCATGTTCTTTAAGACGAGGCTCAACCTTCTTTCTGAGGCCCTTCTCAGGAAGATTGTCTTCTATGAGCTGGGTGATGCAAATATTGGCAAAATATGGGCCTCCTCTAGGAGGCAATCAGTCCATTTTTCCCTTGCTGACTGTGAAAATGGGAGGGTCAGTGCCATTTCTTACTAATTTTTGTATCTTCAGGTTCTGGTCCAGTGACTATACTCAATTGACATTTGTTAAATGACCTGTAATAATAAACAGTCTTAATGTGGTTGGCCATTATAGATTCTTGAAGGGCAGAGTGACATGAAGAAAATGGGGTTTAGGGAAATTCGCCTGACATAGTATGCAAAATGCACTAGAGGAAAATGGTCCTCAAGGAAGGTGAACAAAGTAGGGGGCTTTTGCAGGATATGGGGTAGTAGTCTTGACCAGTCACGTTGCAAAGGAAGACTTCTAACTAACTTGTACATGTTAACAAAGCTAATTTAGTAAATCAGTAATGTGAGTCAATCATTGGCCAAAGTCTGCCATCCCCTGGGTGGGATACAGATTCAGAATGTGGTAGCTTCCTTTTGACCAAACACTATTCCTTGAATAAAGGGACATCTGTGAGTTGTTATTAGCCAACACTCACAGCTGCTATAAGAGTATATTATACCTGGGATTGAAGTAGTGACTGGTAAAATAAAAGGGTGGGTAACTAATAGCATTTACTATCATCCACCCCTTGAAACAGTCAGATACACTTTTTTTTTCTTTCATTTAAATTTATTCAGTTCAGTCACAGCTTCTTGAGATTTACTGGTTAGTGACAATTTCTGGGAAAACTTATAAGGAGAGTTAGTAAAAAAAAAACAAAAAACCTATAGTTCTCATTTTACCATTGGTACTGAGTAGAAGATTGATACTCATCATCATCCTTGTACCACTGATCTAGCCAGCTTTTCTGTTAGGTTGGTATAGACCCTTGACCCTGAGGTGGTCTGCATCTGGTCACTTCCTCAAATTATAACTGGATATGGGTATATCATCAGAAGCTTTCCAATGCATGACCTCAGTGTCAAATATATTCCATCTTGTCCCTATTATATAACATCAGTCCTACTTCCTCATGATGATCAGGATCTATTTTGCCTACCAGAAATTTCTCTTTTCTTTTATTGATTTACTGGCAAAAGGAGCCCAAAATGTTAAGATAGTAGGTACAGCATAAAGTTTAGTGGAACTGTTACTGAGATTTTTTGTGGGATCACTTCTCCCCTTGGAACGACAATTTCTAGACCTACCAAACCTCAAGTTGAAGAGATTGGAAGCAAAAATTCCCTAAATAGGTTAGTGAAATTAATGCTAAGCAGGACCACTTCTACTTCCACTCCTTGTTTCCTGTACCTAAATCAATTATACTTCTTTTATATTTCTTGAGTATATGGTATCACATAATGACCACTGGTTTAAAGTATATGCCACATCTTGAAGAATACCACTTCATCCTTGTGTTACTCCCAAGCTGTGCCACAGATGAACCTTCAGGAGACCATTTTAACACTTTGTCAGAATGGCAGCTTCTGAATGTTGTGTTATATGTTTAGGATCAGCACACTTCATGGTAATGTGCCTATCACAATATATTATTTGACATAAAATGAGTCCTTCAGTTTAAGACAGTGCTTTGAAAACTCCCATGTCAATGGCTCAGATACTCAGTGATCCTTGGAAGGTGCTGGCTTTGTTACTCCAGGCAGGAAGAAAAAGTAATACCCAAATACATGTCAATCAAGGTCATGATTAAACATTGCCTTTTTTAGGATTGAAAGAGCCTAATGTAGTCAACTTGCCACCAGATTTTTGGCTGGTACCATACAGGGAATTCAGCATTGAATTCTGTCACTGGCAGGTTGGACATTTATGGGAAGTAGTAGCTACATCAGCCTTTGTGACAAGAAGCCTTTTTTCTTTGGTCCATATTTAGTTTCCACCTCTCTCAACATGTGTACCCTATTCACATGCCAATTGAACAAGCACTGAGATGATCAAGGAGAGAGTCTGGTTGACATCCACTGGCCAAATCACCCTGTGGCTCAGTTGCGTCATGCATCTTCTCCCTGGATGTCTTTTATAAACATTAATGCGTGGCACAAACATTGTAACACTTTTTGCTTTTAAACAGTTTTGGCCAATGATTTGTTCCCTTGAGTTTCCTTTTCCTGACCAGCAGGCTAAATCATTCACCTTTCATGGCTCTGACTACAACAAAGTCATTCACCATTGCCCATGAAGCTGTCACCTTGGGAAGTTTTTCTGTTCATTCAAAATAGATAAACACATGGATAGCCAAAGATCTGCCTTTGGTGGAATAGTCCCTCACTGCTGTCATTTGGGGTTATTCTTCAGCAGTCTGTAGTGCAACAGTAATCTATTTTCTACTTGTACCCACGCATCATACCATTCATGAACCAAGCTCAGGTTTTTTTTGTGTATGGTTACTCGAGTAAATGACCATAGGTCCTTTTAAGAAAGAATGAAGAAAATACTTTTGAATACATTCTTTAGTGTTTTAGGATCCCTCCTCATGAAGATCTTGCTTCTCTTTTGGCCTTAGAACTGGTATAAATCTGGAAACTGGGTGAGGATCTATGACCTTCCACTAGGGCAGTTGATCTCAGGCTTGTTCTCATTCACTCTTGATCTCTTTTGAGTGTATATTAAGCAGTTCTCAATAAGAGGGTTCATCTTTCTTGCCTCTAGAAATATCATGTTCTATGAACCAACTCGATAGATTTCAAAGGTATGTAGCCCCACACCCCTACACCCCACTCCCATTCTGGGTACTGCCTTTTTGACCTTGCTTTCTTTCAACTTCTAAAGTAAATTCTGTTCACTTTGCTTCCTAAATTAAGTGCTGCCATCTAGTCTCTGATATTCCAGGGCCTATCAACCCACTGGGTACTAGGGAGGCCAGTTTTGTAACAGCATCTCCTACTCTTAGTCCTACTCTCCAAAAGACAGTCATTATTGAGTTTTCAATGTGTTAATGCCCCTCATCACTAGCACATTCTTTATATCCCCGGTAAAATTATTTTCTGGCATGAGCTGATGAATTTGGTGGCTGGTAAAAACTGGTTATTTAAGAAATTAGATTGCATTTATTCAGCATTTTTCCAGAAAGGGAGGGAAAGAGAGACCTTGTACATTCCACTTACTAGAAATGTTCTCTCTGTGGTTGGAAAGGCATACTTCGTAAGGCTTTTTCCATGATTTAAAGGAAAAAATTTATAATAATATGTAATTTTATTTTCTATTCTAAGTTTAGAGAGCATCGTTCTGATTATTCATTTAGCTTCCAGATACCTTGATAATGAAAGATAGTGACCAGAATATCAGGCATGTGGTTCTATTTTCTGAAGCTCCTTGGCAACCTGATGAATTCAGATTTCTAGGCCTGAAAAACTAAGCCAGCAACAACAGGAAGCTATTCATTCAATGTAAGATAGAACTGAGTCCTCCATTCCCAAGTAATTAGGCAGAAATGAGGAACCATTTGTTAAGGGTGTTGCAGAGTATATTTTTGCATTGGATACAAGAAGATGATGCCTTATCAGTAGGGTTTGCCTTACTACTGAAGCCTATAATGTTTGACAGGATTAATTTTAGAACTGCCATAATTGCAACTAGTCTTTGTAAAATTGTGTGCAACTGCTAAATATTGATAGTTTATCTTGTGTTGCTAAACATCCCGATTCCTCTGCAACCTCCCACCAAGGATTCCTGAGGTTAAAATTTGACACCTCAGCAGCCTCTTAAGCTGTTGCATCTGCACTGTCTGTGGATTAAGCTACACTTACGGGACTTCCAGCTATGAGGGTCTGGAGACCAGATGCTCTCCTGCCATTGAAGGGAGGCCTCTTGCACTGATTCCTATTGGGAAGGATCTGTGCAAAATGGTAAAGGATGCCTGTAAAACTGAATATTTATTTGCTATGTGGATGCAAGCAGATGGACAATATAAATACCTTGAGCACATACTGAAATTATACATCAAGGAATACAGCAGCTCTTGGTGGCAGACATACAATGGCAGAAAGTCTAGGACATAGTTATCGGATGCAAAAGTATCAGTGAGTGCAGAGGCAGTTGCTAAGAGCAGGGAAGCTAGAATCAGACAAGCCTTTGTTCCATCCCAGATCCACCAGTGGCTTTGCAAATTTAGACAACATGGGTAACAGCTTCGTCTGTGTCCTCATCTGTTAACAAGCAAAACAAACTTAATGTGTGGATGTGATGTTTAAATTAAATCATATATACCCAAGCCTCTACACAGTGCTTAAATACTTAGAATACTATATTGTTAACAGTGACATTATTATTATTAACAATAAAATTCAAAAGCTAAATAATTACAAAGCCTTGCAAATATCAGTCACATCTAAATGTCAGGGTCTGATTGCACTTTTTTTTGTGTAAATATCAGTAGATAATCTATTAGGTTTATTGTTGTTATTTACAATCTATGCTGTCTGCTTACAGACCTACCCCACTAGCACTTTTACTTTTAAATTATATATAAACATAATATTTATTTATTGCACTTATATAGTAGTATATATTGCTGTGGTATATCTATATGAAATATACACATATATGCTAAATGACATGTATTATGTATATATATCACATACACATCAAGTCATATAGGACATGCATGTATAGTTCACATAGATAAATCATTGTCGTCGGCAGCCGTCCGTCTCGAGAGACGATGGTGTAGCTTCTTAAGAGTCTATCTGCACCGCCGAGAATGGCTGTGCAGTCCGACTCGGGAGTGACACGGTATCTGTCTCCTCCCGTGTTGAATCGACATCTTGCGATGACGCTGGAGTGTCCTCTCCAGTGAAGCTGAAGCTACAGAGCCTGGGCAGGGTGATATGGAGGGTCTGCTGCTGCCCATGCAGCAGACCCCCCCTCTCTTCGCAGCTGAAGGGTCCAAGGGAAAGACGGAGTCAATACAGCTTGGCTTCAGGTGCGCCGCAGGAGTTGCCGGTGTTGACTACAACGTCAAACCGCCTTAGGGACTCCGGCTCTGGATTTTCTGTCCGGGTTTACTCCCTTAGCCTTTCCCCTGAAGAGGTATGCCGCAAGGCAGCGGAGGTTTTTTGGAGTCAGAGTTTTCCTTCTCTGATGTGCCCTGACTGGAAGATCGAACCAGCGACACTTAGCTCGCAGGCCGACGCTCAATCCACTGAGCCAAACCAGCCAGGGTGAACATAGATAAATAGAAATATTAATATTGTATATACCACAGAAATATATATTGTTAAACTTGTAAAAATAATGACCTTTATTGGTGAGATCTCTGGCTGCCCCTGGCCCACAGAGATATTTGCAAGCTGACTTTAACCTAGAATATGGCAGAACATACAAAACCATAATCTGAGGCTGAGTCCCCATCTCAAAAGAAGCATAGAAACCTAGATGTGTTGATGTAAACTGTGGATTGTTCTACAGCACTCTTTTCTGATGGTCATGTACCATTTATTTAAATTCCAGTAAAAACAAGGAGTTCCCAACTTCATAAAGTATTTTTTCTTTGATCATTTTATTTACTGGAAGGTTTTCTTATCATGTTTAAATCTGTAAACTCCACCTCCCTCCTGCCCCCTGCATTTCACATTATAGTCCTGCTTTCTGTTGTAGCAACTCAGAAAAACAGTTCCTTCTTCCACTTATATAACGAATATTTTGTTCAATAGTTGAACCCATCGATTATTTAGAGAACTCACCAATTTGTGAATCTTATGGAGTGGGGAGACAAAGGCAGAAATACTTATACTCAGTCTGCCTTAGCTCAACTTTAAATCTTGTGCTAGTGACCTCAGAAAAGACGAACCAGAGACATGTTTATCTGCACTACATTAGCAGCATATGCTTTGCCTAATCTCAGAGCCTTTCTTATAATACCTTTTAAAAATTAAAATGGGGTTTAAAGTAGTATAGAACCAATCAAAATTGTCTTTGTGTGTGGGAGGTTATCAATAAATTTTAAAATCAATATCAATTTTTGTTCACATTAATGAGCTTAGGCTCAACTCTGAACCTATTTTTAATAATATGGTTTTGAGTTTTTGAATTCTCAAAATGTCTTTAAATTGTATAGTAATTTTCAAAAACACAATTGACATTTGGAAATGTAAGATTATATATATATATAATTTCTAGATGCTAAAAGATGTGGAGAATTTATAAAATTGCTTTTGAAATAATTATAAAGAATCTTTTATTTAATTGCATTTAGGCTTAGAACAAAGCATTTCTTTTTGGTAATGTACAGATATCATCTAGTATCTGGGGTTATTGTTGTTGATAAAATCAGAGTAAAGTGTGTCCAGTAGCTATATAAAGTATAAATTAACTTTGGAGGAGATCTTGGAATGACCAATGCTTGTGCTGCTTGATGAAGACCCTATTTTAAGGAAACCAACATATGAATACTAAAGCATCGTGCTGGATTTTGCCATATTAGCAGAGTGATACCCTGGCTGGTTTGGCTCAGTGGATTGAGCGTCGGCCTGCGAGCTAAGTGTCGCTGGTTCGATCTTCCAGTCAGGGCACATCAGAGAAGGAAAACTCTGACTCCAAAAAACCTCCGCTGCCTTGCGGCATACCTCTTCAGGGGAAAGGCTAAGGGAGTAAACCCCGACAGAAAATCCGGAGCCGGAGTCCCTAAGGCGGTTTGACGTTGTAGTCAACACCGGCAACTCCTGCGGCGCACCTGAAGCCAAGCTGTATTGACTTCGTCTTTCCCTTGGACCCTTCAGCTGCGAAGAGAGGGGGGGTCTGCTGCATGGGCAACAGCAGACCCTCCATATCACCCTGCCCAGGCTCTGTAGCTTCAGCTTCACTGGAGAGGACACTCCAGCGTCATCGCAAGATGTCGATTCAACACGGGAGGAGACAAATACCGTGTCACTCCCGAGTCGGACTGCACAGCCATTCTCGGCGGTGCAGATAGACTCTTAAGAAGCTACACCATCGTCTCTCGAGACGGACGGCTGCCGATACGATACGATCCAGGGTTGCAAACAAGGGAATATATAAAAGAGATGTTGACAAGAAGTGAAAAATTCTCCCTCATAATGAAACCTTTCTTTCAGAAACCATGTCAATATCTCAGATAGTTTCAAGTAGTTTGGCTTTAGGCTTCCGTTCCTTTTAGGAGACTCTTTTTATATGTAAGTATTGTTTGCAGAGATACTTACAAGGTTCTGCCATTATACGTCACTGCTTTAAAGCAATGCTCATCATATGATACTTATCTCAAAGTTACTGGAGATGTTCATCTCTTTCATTTTAGCTATTGTTTGGGTGGATTGTTAGAGGATTCCATTTCTAATTTCTTGATTGCCCTAAATTTTTTATAAGGTAAGGCTTTTACAAACATTACTTCTGTTAGCATTAACAGTGGAGCTAAAGAGTGTTGCACCTTCTCCAAGCTGTGCGGGGAGAACCCTGAACAGTGCAATGGGGCAGTGGCCCTCTTCAAAGCCAGGGCTCTTGCTCCCCACAAGGGTCAGCCTTCACCTTTCCCTGTGCTTGTGGACTGGCTTGCTGATCCAATGGGTGTCAGGATTCCTGCTGATGGCCTTATGGGACAGAATGAGGAGAACCTCAAATAATTTGTACATTGATTCTTCACCAACCCGGTAAGAATTCAGAACTCTCAGAGCCCAAAATGTGGCATCCAGCTTGGGCCTCAGCAAAAGACTGAAGGCTTCAAGCAAACTTTAGCTGGTTAACACCATGATGGACAGGTTTGCCAGAGGTTGCACCCTTAGAAACAGAACGTTTGCGCATGACGTACACAAATCCAATATATGGCATAACCTTGTCTGGCCTTGTATCTCAGCCTGCATGCTTTATCAAGGCTGAGTGGGGCAGGGGGTCTTGTGGAACACAAGTATGACAGGTGAGAAGGGAAAAAGTTTTAACTTATTTGCCAAAGGTCGAAAAGCAAGTCAAAGGCAATTCTTGAGCCAGCACTCCAATTTTCTGAAATCAGCTCAGTGTTCTCAATCATATATATGTATTGATTAATTAATATTTTTATTCCTTTACTACCTCCTTGAGCATTAAAGTGACACATAGACTCTATTCTCATTTGCAGATGGTCAATTAATCATTTAGTACATATAATTTTCTAAAATTTGTTCTATTTGATACTACTCTGGCTTTGAAATCAGTCAAGGAAAAAGAGAAATAACACAGGTGGCATGCAGAAATATTTTCAGCAAAGAACCTACATTCTGAGTCAGGTAGATGAAATAAGTTGCTCTCATGTATTTTATTTATAAATATGAATACCCTATCATCCAGAACTAAAGTATAAATATTGGCCATTGCACTCAGGACCCTCTTCCAGTGTTATGGTCAAAGAGGTACTGGATATTCAATATTTTTAATGTCATATTTATACAGCTCTGATAAGATCCATAGAATCTCCTTTCCTGTCTGTACCTCCTTCTAGGCAAATTTATGTCATTTGCTCAATTTACTTTTTAAAAAATTCCTCTCATTGAGGAACAATAATTTATCTTCTATAATTAATGATGACTTAATAGAAATAACCCTGGTAAAGTGGGCACACCAAACACTATGGATAAATAGTTACTAGAAGTGTTTATCCAAAATGCAGGGTTTGATACATTGTAGTAGAGAAACTGGAGATATATTAAGCAAAAATATGGAAGATTGAAAAAAGGGAGAACTTGGAGGTACTAAACAACAGCAAGCTTCCTATTTCAGAGTCCTGCTTGCTGATGTTTACTAAGATTGAGGAATATAACACAGTGACTATGGATTCAGATGAATGTGGTGAGGAAAGAAAGTTAGAACCAATCAAAGTCAGCTTCCTGGCCATGATTCTATTCCGGTCTTGAATCTCAATATAACTTAAGAACTATTATAGAAGGGAGTGATTTTCAGTATTCTCCCCCTATCTGTGATTTCACTTCCTGCAGATTCAGTTACCTGAGTATTAAAGTTAGAAATTCCAGAAATAAATAATTTCTAACTTTTCAGTTGGGAGCTGTTTTGAACATTGTGATGAAATCTCACACCCTCCAGCCCTGTCCCTCTCAGAATGTGAATCATCCTTTTGTTCAGACACCCACCCATTAGTCACTTAACCTTCTCAGTTATCAGATTGACTGATGCAGTATCATAGAGCTGGTATTCAAGTGACCTTGATGGTAGCCTAATGCTACCTCACCATGCCTATATCATTCACCTCACTTCATCTCATTGAGTAACAAGTAGGGTGGCTACAGTACAATAAGATATTTTGAGAGAAACCATATTCACATGTTTTATTACAGTATATTATTATAGTTTGTTGTTATTAATGTTAGTTTTTTGCTGTGCCTAATTTATAAACTAAATTTGTCATAGGTGTGTATATATAGGAAAAAAACAGTATATATAGGGCCTGGTACTGTTACAGAAACAGGGGAGTCCAAAAACAAACCCCAGAGTTTGCGGCTGGGAGATAGGGAGCAGGAAGCAGCTTTCAGGATGCCCTTGCATGCCTGGAGCTAGTGGCTGGAAACATTGTTGCAAAGATCTGCTTTACTTCCAAGACTCAGGAAGATGGGAGGGATCTTGGACTGTGGGCTGGTAGGAAGAAGCAGACAGAGCCTATGTAGGGTTCTGTGAATGGTCAGAACTGTTTGCAACACCCACTGCATGAGAGGACGCAGGGGGAGAGAGGAGGCAGGGAGGAAGAGAGAAGCAGCTGCGGACATTTTGGGCTGGCTCTGGCTCTGGGAGGCTCTCTCTCTCAGGCTCTCTCTGGCCCTCACGCCCTCACTCTCTGGCTCTTGTGGGCTCCCTCCATCTGGCTTGGAGAAGGGATCTCCAGGCTGCTGTAAGAAGAGGCTCTTGCCAGGCTGCTTTGAGACGGAGAGGAGATCCATGCGGTTTGCAGGAAGAAGGCCGTTTACAAGGAGGCTGAGAATCCAGGTGGTTCTGCATTGAGAGCTGGAGGGCACCACAGCACAGAAAGGACCTCCCCAATCAGAACTGAGTGATTGGCAGCTACTGGTAAAGCTGAACTGTGCCTAGGAAGTAGGGAAATGGTGTTTCTGACTTTCCTAAGACTGGCCAGGTCTGTTTATTTATGTGTAAATAAACAATTCTTTTTCTTTTCACCAAACTCTGGTATTCAGAGTTATAATTCTGGCGGCGGGCAATTGGGCCCCTAACTAAACAGACCGTGGGTTCTGTTTCAATCGAAGCAGACAAAGGGTTCTGTTACAGTACTATCTGTGATTTCAAGTGTCCACTGCGCATCTTAGAACTTATCCCCCGTGATACGGGGCTACTATTTTATTTCTGCAAGAATGATTTCACTAGTTTCTAATGAAATGACTTGGTAGGAAAAATTAAAAGGTATTATTTTCATGGTGACCTTCATATGATGACCCCCATGGTATTACTCTGACCCATATCTTTTACTGTATTTTCCTTATATGATTATAGCTAACCCTGACTATGTGATTTTCCTCTTTTTTTTGCACAACATATTTGTGCTCTTTTTGGGTTCACAGAGTCTAATGTATTCAACCATGTCAATGTTGCTACCTCTCTTTACCATCCTTATTTTTTTAGTAAGAGAAATTTCACTTCTGAAGTATACCCCTCCAGGTCATTAATTAAAAGGTTAAGCAAAAGTGCATGTATTTTTGAAATTTATGAACACTTCTATTATATCCTTTTAAAACATCACCTAACTCTTCACTCACTATGTTCTGTTTCCTGATTTTGCCCTTTTAAAGAAAATATAGGAAATTAAATTGAATAATAAGCACAGTTTGGTAGAAAAAATATATAAAAATGTAAAATGAGAAAATAATCTGGTCACGTCACTTTGCAGTTCACTGTGCTGCCTCTCCTCCAAGCCTTGTAAATATAACTCCTTATGTTTACACTTTTTCTCACCTTGCCTTCACTTGGTTTACTTCTACTGTTTTGTTCTGTGCCCCAGCCTTACCCTGCTGCCCCACAGCTGTGTTACATACTTCCCGAAATGGTTCTGGACACTCTAGGCTATGTACTATTTTAGCCCCTTGCACACTATTGATGTTGCCACTACACTGAGGATTATTTGAGGACAGTAATAACAGGTTTGCATGTTTTTATTGATAAATTTTACAGTCTACTCTAGGAAACTTAATTAACATTTGCAGGCAAGAAGGAAGGGAAGCAGACAGAGAGGAAGAAGGGTAGAAGGAAAAGAAAGTGCAGTTTTTAAGTGATTAATGAACATTAGCTAATGTATGACATTTGTCCTTCAGATTTTAACTCCACAGTACTGTGACTATTTGTATTATTTTTACTGGTTTATAGAAACACAACTGGAAGCTGGTGGATGAAGCAGTTGTCTAGTCTAAACACATCCAACAGAAAGTGGAACATTTTTATTTGTGTTTTTAAAAATAATTTGGTGACATTCAGGCATATGTCATTTTATTGTGCTTTGCAGATACTGTGTTTTTATCAGCATCAAGGCAAACTTTCTACCAGCAAAAAGATTATGATTCACAGAAGGCTCAGAAGATGGTTAGCATTTTTTATCAATGAAGTATTTTTTAATTAACGTATGTATACTTTTTAGACATAATGCTATTGAACACTTAATAGACTCATATAGTACAGTGTAAACATAACTTTTTTATACCAGGAAACCAAAACCTTAATGTGGTTCCCTTATGGCAATACTCACTTTATTGCGATACTAGGTTTATTGCAGTGGTCTGCACCCACAATATCTCCAAGGTGTGCCTGTAGTTCTAAGACGATGATGAAAAGGCATGAGATGAATCAGTGGGAAATCAAAATCCTAAGACAGGGAGAGAACGACTCCCCCATCAAACAGCTCCCTTGCTACAGTGTTGTACACAGCATGTGTTTAATAATCGCAGCTTGGTGGTGATGGTGATGATGAGCAATGGGCAGTCATTTCCAAAATCATTCCTTTTTATTTCACACAGATTCCCTTGAGTATAGGGGCAGTTTGGTTTACCTCCCATTTATACCTCATTGAAAGCAGACAGATTATAGATGAAACCCTCCAGAAGTAAACTCAAGAAATTTAGAGGCAGTACGTGACTTCCTTTTTTTAACTGGTGTGGAATAGCACATAAATGTCCCATTTCTGTAAAAATGCCAATTATTTGTGATTTATACTGCTAATATTAACTCTTTACCAGATTATGTATTTCTATACATTTCAAAATGAGGGTGAGCGCTCTCTGTTTTGTTACTATGACTCAGATGATTGGTGGCTAGATTTCTAAAGATCCCAAGGATTTCTTGTAAATGCCTAGTTCTAGCACAGCTCCCAGCTCCATTCTTCAGTCCTCTGAGCAAGCTAGCAAGAAACGCTGCTGCTGTATTCTTGTTAGTCAATAAAAAGGAAGGAAAAAAGTGCTGCTGAAGGCATTTCCTTTTTCCTTTGCACGTCTTTCAGATTTCTGTGACATACTTAATCTGGGTCTTGTGCCCTGTAAACTTTTAATAGTTCTCATTGCCCAACGATCTGCTGCTGTGTGATCATAACATCCTTTTAACATTTTACTTTTTCCCTTAAGAAAATGTATCCTGGTTTCCGGGATGTGACCTTCAGCTTCTTTGGTAAGTACGCAGGCAGAGAATCCATTCAGGCTCTCAGCCACGGCAGCCTCATCTGTCACTGACTTCCCACTCGTCCCCCTAATGGCCCTATGGATGCCTTGCTCTGTGGTGTGCTTTTAATGTCATAAAAGAAGTTTGTCCTCTGATTTGGTCATTTCTTTGCCTCTTTTTCTCCCCTGGGTCCTTTTAGAGTTCCCTTCCAAGTGTAAAGGATTTGATTTTCCATTCCTTTAAAAACATGGGATCTTGAAAAGGGAGAGGGAGCTTTTCTTTGCCGCATCATTCTAGAAATTACTTTTCCACTTTGTATAAAATGTTAAACAAATTTACCCCTTATTAGTGGGACTGGCATTTTGGGTGATGCTGTATTTTTAAAAAGCTCTACCCTGCTCTTTACCCTGACCTTAAATCAGTGGTTTATCTCTTTCTGAATTGTATTTTGTTTTCTGTCTTCCTAAATATCTGTGTTGTCTCTAAACAACTCTAGCTTCTATTGGGGATTAAATCATATGCTCAATGAGAATTAATCACTGCGTTCCATATTCTCTCTTTCCTTTGAGTCCTAAATATTATTTAGTCCTAAACCTGGCATTCTTTCCTCTCTTCCAGGTTGATGCACTCATTAAATTAGAAAGCAGCGTTGCACCAGATCCAGCCCTACTTCCTCCACTTGATGTAATCTTGTCCTATGCATAGGTAATTAAAATCTCCCACTATTACTACCCTGCCCTTTTCTTGCTCTCTGTGTGTGATATTTCATCGTTCCTTTCTGCCAAGACCGCCTGTAACATTACTGTTACCACATTTTTAACCAATTTATATTACATAACTTCTGTCCTTCATTATTGCTGCTTTAGAAAATGGAATAATCAAATGTCCCCTGTAAACAAGAAAAAAAAGCATATCTTTTTATTTCTGTTGATTCTTACAAATATGGGTACCTGATACAGAGTGGTCATTGAAAGGTTTATAATTGACATGCTAACATTAACAGGGTTTTGTTAAACAACAATTGACCACTTTAGGTAAGCAATTACATGTGGTGGCTAAGAAATTATTAGGATATATGCACACGTTGCATGTGCGCTGATGACCTTATAAAATGGCCGCGTATTTTAAAAAGAAACAGAGCCCTGCGTATAAAGGACACGGTGGAAATCTAGGAGCAGTCTTTGGATTGTTTGCTGCCCCTGCTTCTAGGCAACAGGGAAGAGATGTTTACAATCTGGGCTCTCCCCTGCCCCCACCTCTAGAAGCTTTTCATCTGCTGCTGCCGCTGCAGTTGATAGAACTACAAGACCGGGTGCCTGTTGCCACCCCTCCTCCACCTGACTGCCATCTCGGGAGCCCAGCTGCTGAGGCCTATATCTCGCTAATCACCCTCTTTACCACCATGCTCCTCTGTGGAAGTCAGTGTCATGTTCAGAGAGAGCAGTGCTGTAGAGAGAGATTTGATTTCCTATTTTACCTGTGAGAAAATCAGCATCAGAATAAGGTGCCTCTTTTGTCCTTGATGCTTGACTCCAACGTCACTGCCCTTCGGCTGTCGTCAGGTAGCCCAGTGAAGTGGGATGGGATCCTCCAGCTGAGGGTACGACTCAGAACATGGACTTTCCCTTGAACCCAGCTTCACAAAAACAGTTTTTCTCAAAGGGTATGCCCATGTTTTCCACAATGATAAACAGAAAGGAATATGATTTTAATTTCCTTTTAAAAAACACGCAACCTACATCTCTTTAAGAAATGGAGGGTGGAAATTAAAAAAAAAATACACCAACAGTAATAGAATATCAAATTCTAAAGGAAACTCAACCCTGGCCTCAGGAAATAAGCTTTATTTTAATTCTTCTTTTATAACGTGGAAAGCAAGAAGATATTTGAAAAAGAAAGGAAAGACATGCATGGCAGAATTGAGAGAAAGAAAAATTGAGGGCTGGGACTGTTAAGCCAAAGTTACTGTTCTAGTTGCCAGGAAACCTCCTGCACCTGGTTTTGGTGCCGCCCAGAGCTGGCTGGGGCTGGCCAAATAGAAGTGCTGAATTTTGAACATGTCAGCTCGACAGAGGCTGGGTGATATTCTTTCAGGGATTTTTGTACTTAGCTTCCATTTCTTATCCTGAGGGGAGGGTAGACTAGATCACCTCTTAATGACCTTTCATTCCCACGTTCATGATTAACAATTCACCAGTAAATAGTACAAGGTCAAACAGAGCCATCTTAGTGTCTACTTGTTATGAATCCAGACACTGGGGCTGATGTCTGTGTCCCAGTCCTGATGGTGTTGCTTCTCAACTTAGTAAATGCTCTTCTCTGCTTCAGTTTCTTCATTGGTAAAGTGGGGACCATACCTCATAGGATTATAATAATAATTTAATGTGATAATAGGCATAAGTCATTTTCAACACTGCTTGCAACATAGTGAGCACTCCAGAAATGTTACCTATTATAATTGATATTCTTTTTGATAAATTAAATAAATGGTAATTAAAATGCATCTTCATGCTATTTGCTATCATAGTTAGCATCACCAGCAAAATGTGGTTAGCAGTCAATATTACTGGGCCTGAACTTTTCCAAATTCTGTCAAAATTAGAAAAGAATTCAACCTAAAAACCTACATTAAAAAAACTGAACTTAAATGCAGACATCTATGTTCCTTAATGAAGTCAAATTGGCAACTTTATCATTCATATGACTATGAATCCTTATTTCCCTCAAACTCTTCAAAGAATATTACTAAGTAAAACATATATTGTACAAAATGCTTCAGTGAATATGGTATGTGATCCTTAACTCAGCTCTTAGATTAGTATGATGATTATTTCCAGTTTACAAAATATGAATTAGGATTACAGGGGTTCAATGATTTTTCTGATTTTCACTGCCATCAAGTGACGAAGCTGAAGACTCATAAGTCTTGTGGTTTTAAATTCTATGCTTTTCTCACAATGCACTTGTGTTTTTGCCATGGATATGGGCCACTGGGGGGGGGGTGTAGTTTGAAAAGTTGGAGAGGGTGAATTAGGAGGCAAGAGAGGAAGAAGGAAATAAGTATGCAGAATAATGTTATTTATATTTGTATCTTGCAATGGAATGAGTATGTTGCTGAGAGGAAACTACCACAGACCCTGATGTCTACAAAGGGTTGAGCATCAGGGCCTTAGTCCCATCTGACCACACATGAGGAAAAAACATAACCCTGACTCCTGGCCTTTACCCCGCGGCCCAGGTACAAACAGAAATCTCTTGTCTTTCTGTCTGTCTGAATTTCTCTTGTATTTCAAAAATTTATTCCACAATTAAGGCAAAGCTTTGTAAGCAGAACAAAGCAAGGAAGTTTTGAACTATGATACTCTAAATAAAACCTAGTTGGTTAAGGCCATCGATCACATAGAGTTTGAAACACCTATACTTCAGAGACAATCCAGGATACCACTTCATTTCAATGCAAAGGTGTTGGTGTCAGTCTAGTGGCTTTACGTGGCTTGGACCCTTGTAACTTTAGAGATCAGCTGTCTTTCTTTATGCCCTCATAGCAAATAGGAGCTAGTAAGAAGCTTTTGGTCATAATTTTTAACTGCCAGTGTGTGTGTGTGTGTGTGTGTGTGAGAGAGAGAGAGAGAGAGAGAGAGAGAGAGAGAGAGAGAGAGAGAGAGAGAGATACAGAGAGAAAGACAGAGAGAGAAAGAGGGGGTGGGGAGAGAGAGATTTTCCTGTTTTCTTTGTTAATCAGGTCCCTTGAATACATTTATGAGTTGTGTATCTCTATGTACAATTTGAACACAGGGTCTTTCTTAAGGGAGCACTTCAACTACTCAGAAAGAACCAGAAGCCATGGTGTACGTAGACAGTTCAGTTATCTACCTCATATACTCTGGACTTCTAGCTGGATCAGAAACCTACCTTTAGGATGAGAATTCAGGAGAAGGATGGGTTAAAGTTTGGCCAAGCCCTCTGCTTGAAGACTTCCAAGGAACAGGGATTTTAGATGATCAGAAAACATACCTAACCTCACCAGGAAAGGAAGCTGCAGTGGATCTCGTTTAAATGTTGTCCTGTTTTGAAATTGAGTGGGATTTTTTTCACTCTGATTACTATGAGATTTTTCCTTTTTAAGCATGTTAATAAATATGATACTGACAGTGAGTGAAAAAAATTTCATCATTAAGATAGAAGTTATGAAACAGAAAGTTAAGAATGCTGGGAATTAAGAAAAAACAATATCTTGGAGGGACACCAATGGGTTTAGCAAGAAAGAACCAAGTGTGAATTTCTAAAATCAGTGAAGTTATATGAACTGAGTACACAGATGATGTAGGACCACAGGAATCATGAAAACAGAATTAGGAGCCATTATGAGGGATTTAGGATAATTTTTAAAGAATATATTTTTTGTGACTTGATGTTCATTGTGCTGTAGTTTTAGAATTTACTGATATTATTTTATATTAATTGAGCAACTTTATAACAAGTAGTCTATAAGAACTTGCAATTTGCATGCTGAGCTATTTCCCAAGTTGGCAGAATGAGTCAATTGTAATTTTGCTCAAAGACACCTTGCTCCTATATTGACAGGTTGTTTCTACTCATAAGGATCATAGTACATTTTACATCCCATCCCTAGAAGCCAAGTCATATGATATCCCCTAGGCTGGCTGAAAAACAGACATTTGGTCTCTCAGTAATCTGTATCAAAGAAACACACAGCTGAAGGTAGAGAGTCTTATGTTGAAAACAGTGTGATTAAGTAAGAATCTACATTCTGAATGGCGAGACTCATTCCATACTTGAATCTAAGAACTGTGGCAGCCAGACCATATCTCTCAGGAAGGAAAGTAAAGCATTCTTTCTGATACAGGATAATCTAGAAATATTGAGCATTTCAGATCCTCTGGTAAAATGATCCAGCCTGATTACTTTACATTGCAGAGATCCAGTAAATGATCCAGCTGATGGACGCAGAACATCCAAACAGCTTCTTAGTACCCCAACTGAAATAGAAGTAGAGAGTCAAGCACTCAAGAACTATGAAGAAAAAAAGTCCCATTACATGGAAGATAGGGCACAAATAAACTGATGACAGAAGAGCCTCAAAGAAATATTAAGTAATTTAGATAGCAGGAAAAAAATTTAAAATAATAATTAACATCTTCAGATAAATAATGAGGCCTCTACAACTTTAAAATAAGAAGAGACTGTTAAAAAAAAGAAGAGAATATAGAATGCTCTTGGAAATGACAGCAAGAACAAAACTTCTCTCTGATAGATTAAATTATGAAATTGAGCAAATCTTCCCCACAAGTGGAAAAGGTAGATGAAATAGGGAGAGGGATAATAAAAAAAGTTCACTGTAGATTAACATTCAAAATATAGGAGTTTTAAGAAAGAGGCAAAATAAATTAATTAATGATAGAAAACTATTTAATAAATTATCTTAAAGCATTTTCTATAATTTAAGGAGATAGTGTGCAGATTGAAAAGGACTATTAATAAGATCCTAGCACATAACGGGGCCCAAAAGGGTGATTTTAAAACTTTATGAAGAAAGAACAATACAGCTTTCATAAAAGGATTGGAAATCATAATTGCATCAGACTTCTCAAAACTAACTCTGGGAACTAGAAAGAAAAGGTAGCAATGCCTTCAAAATTCTGAGGGAAATCATTCTGAGAGAATATATAAAATTCTTATGCCCAGTGCAACTATCAGTTGAATATAAGTGCAATAAAGACAACATCAGACGTGCACGGTCTTAAGAAATTTGCCTGTCCTTTGTTCTCTCTCAGGGAGTTACTAGAATCTTTGTTTACCCAGAGAAAGATGTAAACAAAGTGGGAGATAGAGCTGTGATCCATGAAACCAGAAATCCTTAGAAGAGAAAGGTACATAGAAAAAAAAAAAAAAAAAAAGACAGGGAAAAGAAGTAGATGTAAAAGAAAGTAAACAGTATATCATATAATATTATACAAATGAACTATGATATTTACATAGTTTTAATCATGTTAAAATTCAATATTATTGTAACCAAAAATTACTATGTGGCTCTTGGGAAATTGCTACAAAGGGGTGTGTATGTGTGTGTGTGCGTGTGCCCATGCACATGCATGGTGCATGTGCATGCAGCACATGTGCTTGCATAAAGAAGAGCTGGAGATAATATAAAAAAGATAGATTTTTATCTTTTAGAATAAGTCAATAGGTAATATTTAAAAGTGCAAAATCAAGAATGTTCTCAATGTATATTTAGTCATATGGAAGAAAACACCAAAAGGAACAGTTAAACTAATTGAAAGCAGTTTCCTTTGAAGAGTTGCAAAATTGCTTTTTGGATTTTGATATTGTTGTTATAAACCTTTTGCAACTATTTGTGTTTTTGTATTTATAAATTTGGTGGGGGAAATTTGAAGTGGGGGATTGCCATGTTGCTACAATAAATAGTGAGAGGACTCACAGGGCAGGAGGCTGATTATAGATCTAGTTTGTCCTTAATATAGACCTATAAAGTTTCCAGAAAGCTATTAAAACAAAGAGGACAATGTTAATTACTATCTGTGGGATATGGCAGGCACTTAGTTTAATATTTGCTCATACCCTGGAAGGTGAAAAAATAATTAAAAGGGTGAAGAATAACATAAAATTCTCATGAATGCGTCTATGTCTCCACAAACTATTCAGAGTTATTTCACAAAACTTGACTACTACATTTTGCGTGAACAGAATTTAAAAATTATTAGTAGCTGATTACTAATCAAAGCATTTAAGATATTTACTGAGGAAAAAAAATAAGCTTCTAAATTGCCCCTGTAATGTTGAAATGTTCTTTCTATTAATCATTTCTAACTCAATATTGTGGTGGTCATGTCCTGATCCAGGAGTCCACATTTCCAGCCAATATAACAAAAAAAACTACATATAAATTTATTTAAAAATTACTTATAAAAAGCAGATATGTTACTTAGAAAGGAAGAGGTAGTATCAAATTACAGTATTGTTCTGATAGAATAAATAACAGTATGTAGAAGTCTAATAACTTTATTTGGTGTGTATCAGAAAGGGTTTTTAAATTCTCCCCCTGAAACCTAGGTAGTCAGGTCTTCCATTTCTTGACAGCTAGGCAGTACCTGGTATACGGTGTTCACTTAATATCTTCTAAACAAATGATTAAATAAGTAAATAAATAAAATCTTGGAAGGTATTGTGAGATGTCTAGAATCACAATGAAAGCAAATCAGAGAGAAAAGGACCTATTCTATTTTAAAAGACATAAATCATAGAGGTTCTTGGAAGGGTAATTCAAATGATAAAAATATAGTCCTCATTCTGGTCTCTTAAAAGTCTCACTGTTATAAAATGTCTATTTATATGTAAATTATACTTCTAGATTCAGAATTTAAGATTGTTTCCTCTTTTCTGCCCACTCATTTTTGGTTATGCGAAGTCTCCTAATGAAATGAATCATGGGCAGGCCTAAAAACTGGGCAAGCTAGGGGTGTGCTATGCTTGGAACAACTTAACTCAGATATGTGCTGACATTTTTATAACTTCTTGAAACTGGTGAAGAGTCAAGTACATATCCAGAGTTTCAATAATAGCTAGAAATAGCCAGAGGTTACAAAACCCTTGAGAATGACAGACCTAGTCTGTTTGAAGGACGGGACAGACTCCTCACCCAGAGTAGATTAGTATCCAAGTGGAAAGGTTGCTTCATGGAAACTTGCGGGGTCAAGGGGCTTGGCTCACCTCTCTGGGCATGCCCATGCTTCGTCTGGCTTGTATACCTGTCTCTGTGTAGTAAAGTGCATGTCTTTTACTTGCATTAAGTGAACTTCTCTCTTTTGCCTGGTGTCTTCCTGTTAATCACAGAATCATCATCTTTTTGACAACCATGAAATCCTGTGAGTAAAGATCTTTCACATATGTGAAGACCATTCTACCTTTCAACTAGTTCTTCTCTGGATATGTAATGCCTGTTTCTAACAAGACTTTTCAAGCCACCTAATCATCATTGCTTCCACACACCTGCCACTAAGGAGTTCAAGCTTATAAAAATTATTGTTTCTTTCCTTAACATTTTAAAACATCATGTTCCCTTCTTGCTCACTTTATTCCAATAGAAAATGCATGATCTTGGACATTAGAGACCCATGTTCGGATACAAGTTTTGCCATGTACAGTATTCCCTCACTTATCATGGGTATTACATTCTAGACCCTCCCCCCCACCCCACGATAGGTGAAAATCTGCGAAGTAGGAACCTTACATTTATTTTAATGTTTATATATATTTTAAGGCTTTATAAACCCCTCCCACACACTTATAAACTGTTCCCAGTCCCTTATTAACCTTTCCCACTCCCTTATTAACCTTTTCCAACTTTTATAAACACTACTTATGTTCTTAAACATATTCTACACTCTTAAACCTACATAACTTTAACAACATATGTATATAGTACTGCAAAATCCCGTGATATAGTGAAAAATCCATGCTAAATAATTAAATATAATATTTTTTAAAATCCCATGATACAGTGAGACCGTGATAAGTCAACCATGATATAGAGAGGGACTACTGTATTCTGGGTTTTTTTGAAGTTATTTCATCTCTGCGCCTAATTTTTAAATGAAAATCATGGTATATTAGAGGATAATCTACAATGAAGCTGTGGTAATTATTATAATAATGTAAAATATGTTGAGAGATATATCAGATATATAAAAATATTCAAATGAAAGTTAATTTATTTTATGCATGTATTTATCAATATAGGATAGTTCTTAATATCTCAAACTCAAATTATTTATTCTTATATATTTACACCAGGATTTAATCTTCAATGATAAAAAATAAGGCATGATAATTTACCATAGGTTTAAGAAATGGTCTTATTGAGAAATACTGAAAAGAACTATATGGCTCTCTGTCCATTTGTGATGGTTTCATATACGACCATTTAGCTAAGCTGAAGCATATTTACCAGAATTATCTGCCTTGAATGCTTACAAGTTAGCAATGGCTACAAGAAAATTTGTGCAGGATTTGAAAGATGGGGTGAAGCTGCAGCTATTATGTTTGGAATGTCAGTACAGGACCCCAAACATGGCTGTAGCTGACACACATTGCAGCTGATTGACAGATACACTTGGCTGATGTCCAGCAGCAGCTAGGTCTGCAGCTCCTTTGGCTCTCATTAGATATTCTCAGCTTCTTCAAGATCTGGGCTAGGCACATGTACAACTTTTTTTTTTTTTAGGTCAAATGTACCCACTTTATGTGCAGGTTACTAAGTGGTCAGGTTTAGATGCAATGAGTGAGAGCTGCGAGTAGTTTCCAATTTGTCTTGTGGGTTTCTGTTTATTCTTTAAGATTACAATTTATCTTTGCTTTCACCCATTTCATGCCTAGATTTTTATCTTAAGTGGATACCCTGCTTACATTTCATGACTTCAGCCTGCGCTAGACAAAGAGACAACAGTTCTTCATAGACATCATTACCAGCTCCCACAAGTCAATAAGTTCTACAATAAATCCCTTATTCCTTATTAGCCATAGTTGTCCTTCTTGCCTGCTTGAATCATAACTGATATACCATAAGGTTACTTTTTTTCCAAAATAGTAATTTCTTTTTATTCACATAAATTACCTTTTCCATACCTGAGGCCCAACCGAAGGATAAATCTTTAATCATTCCACAATCAATATAATGTGAGCTACTAAAACATTGTGTCCAATTATTACTCATGTCTATTATCCTTTTATCCCCTTTAGATAGTTCAGATTTATTGAATCTTTATTATGTGACAGAGGCTTTGCTATGTAGCTTACATCATCTCATTTAATCTTGACAAATATCCCATATGGTAGGTTACTATTACTATCCTCTATAGAAATAAGAAAATTTCAGAGATGGCCTGAGTTTCATATTGTTTTTGTTACTGAAACATACTCGGTAGCCCATTTGAAAGTTTACCAAAATATCAGTTTATGGAAAATAAGAAGTGTTATTTACAAAATAAGGGTGCATCCCAAATTGCAGAAAGAACAAATATCAGTAGTTAGGAAAGCTATCGGTGAGTTGTGAACCTTTATTTGATTGAAGGTCACACACAGAGAATGAATGGTAGAAGCAAGATTCTAGAATATAGTGCTATATTACCACACATTTAGCACTATACTATTTGTATCAAATTATAATTTTTACAAAAACCTGCTAGAATTTTGATTGGAACTATAGTGAATATACTAATTCATTTGGAGAGAACTGACACTTAAAAATACTCGCATGTTTCAGTCTATAAATCTGCCATCTTTGTCCGTTTGTTTCCCTCTTGTTTACTGCTTCTTGACAAATTTTTGTACTTTTAAGTATAGAGAATGACGTACCTTTCGGTAAGTTCATCCTAAATATTTTATTCTTATCATTTGAATTACCCTTCCAAGTCCAAAGAATTAAGTAATTTGAATAAAGTAACAAATAACAAAACACATGATAATAGAATTAAACTAGAAAAGTTACTTATTAATGGCAAAATTTTCAATAGGATAGCCCCCTTGTACTCTTCTTATAGTAATATAAACATACTGACCAAAATATAGATAAGTAGATCATTGTACCCTAAAGAAGCGCACTAAAATAGATTATTAGATGGTACTCCAAATTGAGAATGCCTTAAATTATTTCTTAGTGAGTCGCTGGGTTTCGGCACTAGATGACAGAGTAAAAATAATTAAATGCTAATGGGAAATGAGAAAATAGGTTCCACAGGTCATTCAGCTAAGATGGTCAAGAGAGCCACCCACATGAATGAACTAAATAGAATTCTTAGATCAAGGTTGGTAGAAATTGCAAGACCAATAGGGATATAAAGTGCTTTACCCTCTCAAAATTTGGTGACATTTATGAGGGATGACCTGGGGCTTAATAAAAGCTTCTATGTAAGTGCAGAGAAGGAAAGCATTTTGAGATTCTAGCAGCAGTTCTAATATTATGACAATGAGAAAAAAAGGAGAGGATAACTTTCATTATTAGCCTTAATATTCTATTCATTCAAATTAGTTTCCAGCATGAAATAGGTAGCTGATGGAAAGTATTTTTCACAGTGAATTGATAACATATACTTGTCCACCAGTGTCAAACTGGAAGCTATAGAATAATTATGCACTAGCTAATTATAATTCTAGTATTAAGGATTTGGCAATAAATAAGCAGGTGCTCTTTCTGTTAGACCTACTTATAAATTCTTGAAGCTTTCAGGAGGGTGGCAGTCAGGGCTCTTTGTGACTCTCAAAGCATGTTATATTAAATAATTGGCCACAATCTTTGCCTACATGCACTTTTTCCTTTGCCATGTTCTCATTGGGGATGGTATATACTTCTTTGCTACTGGACTCTGGCCTCTGCTATGGGACGTGCTTGGTCAATGGCATTTGGGAGTAACAGTGACAAAGTGCTAATTCCAAGTCTAGGCCCTAAAGGTCTCAGGTGTTTTCATGTTCTTTGAACTTCTGCCACCATCATAAGAAAAGCTTTCCTAGATAGCTATTTTCCCTTCAGCCAGATCCCTGGAATGATCACATGTAGAGTAGACCTGAACAATAAGCCAGGTTTAGCTGAACTTGCAGCTTCATGCAGAAGCCATCCAGTCAAGCTCAACCTGTATCATCCACCTCACAACTCTAAAATTAAATGATTATATTGTTCTATGCTTCTGAGTTTGGGGGCTGTTTGTTCAGCAGCAACACTGCAGCAGTAACTAATTGATACAAACTTGGTACTGGAAGTGGGGTGCAACTAAAAGAGATATAAGACATTAGATTTAGGACTGAACAGTGAGTGAAGATTAGGAAAACAGTAAGGATATTGAAAAATTTCTGGAAATTTATATCTGGAAAAATAATGACTCAGTTGTAAAGAGGCAAAACATTTAGTTAAACTTCCACCCGCTATAACCTGGAAGATAAAAGGTGTCCCTCACCAACTTGTAGACTTGGGTAAAATGGTTTCTAAGCAAATATGAAAAGGGTGAGCTGGTCTCTTTTAGCTGCATATAATATATTTCTACAAGAAAAAGCTGAGGTCACAAAAGAATTTATCAGTTTATAAGCAGAATGTTATAAATCCAAAAATTGCTGGCTTTGAAAATTAAACTATTCCTCATCTTCAGCTTCTCTAACCAATAAAAGATTCTCAGATTAAGATGTAGAATGGAAGCAAAGATTAAATCAATATGAGAATACAGCTGAGGGCACAGAACAAATCAGTGTGGGCCTCATAACATTTGTTAAGATCTCTGAAAGAGTTAAGGTGGTGCCTAGCAGATCTCTCCCAACTACAAAAAGGACATCTAAAAAAGGTTTTTCTGATAGAATAACCTGTTTTTTTTTTAGAATAACCTGTTTTTTAAACCATTTATGGCATGTAAAACACCCAACATTAATACAAGTTTTATACATATCTGGCAAGCATAATTTTTAACTTATTTACTTTGAATTATACAAAAGAATGAGGTTATGTGTCTTAGAAAATTAATATTTTATTTTTGGTATAGTACTTTGGTTTTCAATCCTTAGGAACAACTTTTTTAATCGCAAAAATAAAGTATTTCTTACATAGGAAGATACTTACATTAAGGAAGTTTACTAGCATAGTCCCACAGAAACCTAATGTGTCCAAGATTAAGAGTAGAAAGAAAAGTGCACATTAGAGAAAACTGTGGCTGTGGTTTGGGCCCATAAAATATACTGAAAACATATATACAAAAGAGCCACAATATTTTTGAGAGATTTGATTAATCAAAGTCCTGAAATCCAGGACTGAAAAGGACTGGGCCTGCTAGAGATTTAAGACCTCAGGGCTCCCAACCACCTACAAGCAGGGAACAATCTTAAAATGTGGCTCAGCTTCCATAAAGGGCATTTGAGACAAAGTTGTGTGTGTGTGTTTTTGTTTTTTTTTCCTAGAAATGGCTATAAGATAATTGGAGAAAAATATATACAAGAGGGCAGAACAACAAATCAGGAGAATGAAGGCCTAGGGAACCACTCCCTGGAAGCAGAATTTAGGTATTATCAAAGACCACTCCCTGTCTTTAGAATAAGGGTATCTGGCAACATTCTCTCAATGGAATTTTAAAATTATATAGACTAATGTTTACCATGTACCTGAATCTCATTCTTCTCTCTTTCTCTTTTCAAATGAGAGTGCTTATTAGAATTATTCTTTCTCTGTTACAGTGGTGTATTATGTTTGGGAGAAATAACCTGCCATTCTACTTCATAGGTTTCCAGATTTAATACAATCAATTTGTATTGATGTTGATTATAAGATCCTGGACATGGAACCTAATGTCATGTGTCATGAGACTTGTAAGGGTTCCAGGAAGAGGGTGAGTGTTTTGATTGTTTGTGTGTGTTTGTATGTTTGTGTGTTTGTATGTGTGTTTTGTAATATTGTTTTTGCATGAGGGTGGGTTTACAAATGAGTAATTGAGGCCAGAGTGTAGATTGTGGTAGAATGAAATTATTTGTCTCTAATTTTTTATTCCTTTTTATATCTATATTCTTGCCATGACTATATTGGAGTGTAATATTTTTTCCTATGCCTTGATTTTGACCTTGGAGAGTACACATTGTGCCCACTCTGAACCTAGACCTTAAGTGGCATTATTAATTTTCTACTTGCCCTCTTTATGCATCTTCTATTTCCTCGAGGGGAATATCCTTGCTGCCCCTTTATCCAGAATGAACGGAGTGAACCAAGCCCAATTAGACCTACAGCTTGAAGCAGAGCCACCTAGTTTGGTCCAGTCTAGATTAGTTGATCACCAGCCGACCCACAGATCTGTGAGAAGATTTTTGTTGTTTACAACCATTGAGTTCTGAAGTGGTTTATTAAATGGCATTACAGTGGCAATATGCAACTAATCCATAATATATCAGTACCCACAAAGGAGGAGGGGCAAAAAATAGTACCAACAGGAAAAATTATAGCTGCTAGTACAACCACCCACTTGCCAATGAAACTGCCCATGTTAGTTTCTGGTTTTTGTCCTGTTGATCTAACCCTGCTAAACCCCTTTTCCATTTTCATTCATTAGCAGTGTCATGTGCTTGGTCTAGAATTAAGGAGATAAACAAAGTCCATTAGGTAAGAAGATACTGCTTATCTTCTAGAAAGCATTCTGGATAAATGGTGATGACAGATTTTTTTTTTTTTTTTTTCTGTGCTATGGACTGAATGTTTGCATCTCTGCAAGATTCATATGTTGAAGCCTCAATCTGAAAAGTGATGGTATTTGGTGCTGGCACCTTTGAGAAGTAATTAGGTTTAAATGAGGTCATGAAGATGGGATTAGTGTCCTCGTACTGGAAGGGATCAGAGCTCTCAGTCTTCAACATGTAAGAATGCAGCAGAAAAGGCAGCCTTCTGCAAACCAGGAAGAAGGCCCTCACCATCACTGATCTGGGCCTGCCAGCCTCCAGCACTGTAAGATATACATGTTTGCTGTTTAAGCCACCCAGTCTATGATATTCTGTTATAGCAGCCCAAGACATCATATTATTTGAAACCTACTTTAAAATGAGACATTATGGGAGTAAAGTCAACTACAGGGTTGAGTAAGTCATCCTTCATCATAACTCCTCCCTCAATAACAATAATTTAGCATTTATCCATGGACAAGGTACCTTATGGAGCTGTGGGATCCTGCACCATACAAAAAAGGACTTAGAAAAAGTCTCACTCACCCATGCATACAGACCTCAAGCCATGGCTGTGGACACCAAAGTGGTCCATGAACTAGCTCCAGCTCCTCTTGGCCATAGTCCAGGAGCCCCTGAAGAACCCTGTTTAGCTAGTCAACACACAGATGAGGGTTTACATGGAGGCCCAGGTTTCCAAGAAAGAACTTCTAACATACCACTGGAGGGAAAAAATGAAGTTTGGATGTATTTGAGAAAGAAAACAAACAAACCAAGAACTGTGTGAGCCTATCCATATCACCTCTTCCCTGAAGTGCACAGCTCAATGCCAAGAGAAATCTTCTCAGCCCATTATCTCCCCTGGGGAAAGTGAAAGTGTGTGAGTGGGTGACAGGCTCCCCCATCTGTATGGGATGCTGCCAAACAGACTCACTCTTGCCCCATGCAGGATACTGAGTCATGGGTGGAAAGAGTCTGTGAAAGAAGCAGATAGTACTGTTGAAGAGCATTAAAGGAAAATAGATTCTACTAACTGTTTATGGGTTCCATCAGGAAAATCACTCATGAGCTGCTAAGATGGCTTACCCATGGATACCCCAACTAGCTAATGGGCACCCGCAGCATTCTGCACACCTCACTCATACAGCTACCCTATATCTGGTTCTTTGTGCTCTGTTCTGACAGCCAGGGGAGTGAGATTAGGCAGTTGACTAGTGAGCACATGCAGAAAACCAGCTCAAATTTGTGGGCCAGGGACAAACCACAAAACTGAAAATTATCTGTCCTTTGGGAAAAGCAAGAGAGAATTTCATCATGAGGCCTGGAGCATTGGAGGACCCAGAGAAGGCATATAACCTTAAGAATTCTGTCAAAAGAGGGAGCAAGAAGTGTGGAGCAGGCATATCCATAGAAGATCTGATAAAGCCTCAAAATCCCAAGCAGGGAGGGATCCAAGATGGCAGAGGAGTAAGTGGAAGCTACACTAACCTCCTCCCAGGACCAGTCCAGACTTACAACCTAATTGTGGAGAAATCACCTGGAATGACCAACTGAACACCAGCTGGAGAGAAGTCTTATAAACATGGAGAGACAGAAAAGGCCACCTCATCACAACGTGACTGGTAGGAAGTGCGGAGATGCAGAAGGGCTGGCTGGGCTCCCACAGGTGACAGCTGAAGGGACTGAGAAACAGCTCAGCAGCCAGGAGTTCCCCCTGAGAAGGGCAGGGTCTAAACCCCCAGCTGGGCTTCCCAGCCTACAGCAACAGAGTGGAAAGTAAAATAGTATCCAGTTGTGAAAAGTGAAAAGCCACAGGGTTTCTTGCTAGCCGGAGAGAAACAGCTGGAGAAAAAAAGCTCTTAAGTGGATCACGTACAAAAATATTTTGGCACCCACTTACCCTGGTCACAAGCAAAAGGAGGGCAGAAAGGACAAGAGATGCTTGGGGAGAATTTGGGGGGTTGGTCTTGAGGGGAAATCCAGGGGAGCAGCTGAACGGGTCCCAGTTCTGACTCATTTCCCATACTGCAGTCAGATCATTCCCTTCCAAGTGGCGACAGCCTGAGGGGAAGCAAAAGCCCTGCCTACAGGAATTAAGCCACCCCACCCTCGTTCCTTAAACCTGACGGCTGATCACAGATTGAATAGATTAACAACTAAAGAAGACGGACAAAGGCAATAAATCCCTGGAAGTCTACAACAGGCTGCCTAGGGCCAGACTGGTACACGATATGATGCCACCAGGGGAAGATCCAGGAAGTGCAGATCAATCCAAGAAGCAGCAACAAACAAGAAGAGTCACAAAAATGGGGAGACAGAGAAACAACCTTCCATCAAAAGGAAAGGAAGAATCCCCAGAAAGAGTGTTA
Organism: Furipterus horrens; assembly: GCF_987537825.1. Classification (NCBI taxonomy): domain Eukaryota; kingdom Metazoa; phylum Chordata; class Mammalia; order Chiroptera; family Furipteridae; genus Furipterus; species Furipterus horrens. Next base: position 120,822,569 of record NW_028327172.1, on the reverse strand, counting down.
AATAAAATAGATGGAAGCAAACTACCAGACGTGGAATTCAAAACATGGCAGAAGATTGGATCAGTGATCTTGAAGACAACGTAGAAAAAAATACCCAAACAGTGCAACACAATGAAAAAAGACTGAAAAAGAATGAAGAAGTTTTAAGAGAGCTGCAGAACAACATGAAACATAATAACATCCATATCATAGAAATTCCAGATGGAGAAGATGAGGAACAATGGATAGAAAACCTATTTGAAAAACTAATGACAGAAAACTGCCCTAAATTGATGAGAGGAACAGTCATGCAAGTCTAAGAAGCACAAAGGATCTCAATAAAGATGAACCCCAACAGACCCACTTCAAGACACATCATAACTAAAATGGCAACATTCAAAGACAAAGAGAGAATCCTAAAAGCAGCAAGAGAGAAACAACTAATAACATACAAGAGAGCCTCTATAAGGCTATCATCAGATTTCTCAGCAGAAACACTACCAGCCAGAAGCAAATGGCAAAAAATATTCCAAGCAATGAAAAACAAAGGCCTACAACCAAGAATACTCTATCCAGCAAAGCTCTCATTCAAAATGGAAGGTAAAATAAGGAGTTTCCAAGAAGATGAAGAAACAGAGAGAGATACAGGGAAGAACACAAGTAAAAAGGGGGAAAATGACAATGAATAAGTACCTATCGATAATAAACTTAATGTAAATGGATTAAATGCACCAGTCAAAAGACATATGGTAGCTGAATGGATTAGAAAGCATGACCCAAATATATGCTGTCTACAAGAGACCCACCTTAGAACAAACGATCTACACAGACTGAAAGTGAATGGATGGCAAAAATTATTTCAAGCAAATGGACATGAAAAAAAGCCAAGGTAGCAATACTTATATCAGACAAAACAGACTTCACAGCAAAGGCCATAAAAGAGACAAAGAAGGACATTTCCTAATACTTACGTGAAAAATATATTAAGAAGATATAACCCTTGTAAACACATATGCACCCAACCTAGGAGCATCCAAATATGTAAAGAGAATTTTGAAAGACTTCAGGAAGGATATAGAAAGCAACACACTCATAGTAGGGGACTTTAACACCCCATTGTCAACAATGCACAGATATTCAAAGCATAGAAACACCAAAGATATTGAGGCATTGAACAACACTCTAGATCAAATGGACTTAGTTAATATATATAGAACTTTTCACCCCAAAGAAGCAAAATATACATTTTTTTCAAGTGCACATGGAACAGTTTCAAAGATAGACCACATGGTAGGACACAAAACAAGCCTCAACAAATACAAGAAAATTAAAATTTTATCAATCATTTTATCAGATCACAATGGCTTGAAACTAGAAATCAACCTCAAGGAAAAAACTCAAAAACATTCAAACTCATGGAGAATGAATAACATGCTATTAAATAATGAATGGGTTAACAATGACATCAAGGAAGAAATCAAAAAGTTTCTGGGAACAAATGATAATTAACACACAACAGCTGAAAACCTATGGGATACAGTGAAAGCAGTCTTGAAAGGAAAGTTCATAGCCATACAAACCTACCTAAAGAGGACAGAAGAATCTCTAATAAAAAATCCAACCCTACAGCTACAAGAACTAGAGGAACAACAACAAACAAAGCCAAGAGCAAGTAGAAGGAAAGAAATCATCAAGATCCGAGCAGAATTAAATGACATAGAGAGTACACAAACAATTCCAAAGGTCAACAATTAGTAGGTGCTGGTTCTTTGAAAAGATAAACAAAATCAACAAGCCTTTAACCAGGCTCATCAAGAAAAAAGGAGAGGACCCAAATAAATAAAATCAGAAATGAAAGAGGATAAATCACAACCGATACCACAGAAATACAAAGTATTATAAGAAATTATTATGAACAGCTGTATCACAAGAAAATTGACAACCTAGATGAAATGGACTAATTTCTGGAAACATATAATCTCCAAAACTGAATCAAGAAGAAGCAGAAAGCCTGAACAGACCAATAACAACTAGTGAAATTGAAGCAGTAATAAAAAAAACTCACAGCACACAAGAGCCCTGGACTAAATGGCTTCACAGGTGAATTTTACAAAACATTTAGGAAAGAACTAACTCCTATCCTTCTCTGACTGTTCCAAAAAATCCAAGAAGAGGGAAGACTCCCAAACTAGTTCTATGAAGCCAGTATTACCCTAATTCCAAAACCAGGTCAAGACACAACAAAGAAAGAAAACTACAGGACAATATCACTGATGAACATAGATGCTAAAATTCTCAACAAAATATTGGCAAACCAGATTCAACAACACATTAGAAAGATCATAAACCATGATATAGTGGGATTCATCCCAGGGATGGCAAGGATGATTTGCAAATCAATAAAGGTAATACACCACATAAACAAAACGAAAGACAGAAACCACATGATCATATCAATAGATGCAAAAAAACTGATAAAGTACAACACCCATTTATGATAAAAACTCTCAGCAAAATGGGAATAGAGGGAGAATACCTCAACATGATAAGGGCAATATACGAGAAACCTGAAGCCAACATCATACTCAAAGGGCAAAAACTGAAAGCATTCCCCCTGAGGTCAGGAACAAGACAAGGATGTCCACACTCTCAACTCCTATTCAACATAGTCTTAGAAGTTCTAGCCACAGCAATCAGACAAGAAAGAGAAATAAAATGCATCCAAATCAGAAATGAGGAAGTAAACTGTCATTATTTGCAGACAGCATGATAGTGTACATAGAAAACCCTATAGACTCCACACAAAAAACTACTTGAACTAATAAGTGAATTCAGCAAAATAGCAGGGTACAAAGTCAATATTCAGAAATCGAAGGCATTTCTGTACAACAACAATAAAATCTCAGAAATAGAAACTGAGAGAAAAATCCCATTTACCACAGCAACAAGAAAAATAAAGTACCTAGAAATAAACTTAACCAAGGAGGTAAAAGACCTGTACTCAGAAAACTACATAACACAGAAGAAAGGAATTAAGGAAGATACAAATAAATGGAAACATATACCATGCTCATGGATGGGAAGAATCAACATCATCAAAATGTCCATACTACCCAAAGCAATTTATAGATTCAGTACAATCCCTATGAAAATACCAATGACACATTTCACAGACCTAGAACAAATACTTCAAAAATTTTATGGAACCAAAAAAGTCCCCAAATAGCCACAGCAATCTCGAGGAAGAAGAACATAGTAGGAGGAATCACAATACCTGTTACCAAACTATACTACAAGGCCACGGTAATTAAAACAGTCTGGTACTGGCATAGGAACAGATATATAGATCAATGGAACAGAATAGAGAGTCCAGAAGTAAACCCAGGTCTATATGGTCCACTAATATTTGACAAAGTGAGAAGGAACATCAAATGAAGTGAAAAGAGCCTCTTCAACAAATGGTGTTGGGAGAACTGGACAGGGACATCCAAAAAAATGAAGCTAGACTACCAACTTATAGCATACACCAGAATAAACTCAAGATAGATCAAAGACTTAAATGTAATCTGTGGCTCCATAAAAGTCCTAAAGGAAAACATAGGCAGTAAAATTTCAGATATATAATGCAGCAACATTTTCACTGATATATCTCCTAAGGCAACAGAAAGAAAGTAAAGAATAAACAAATGGGACTACATCAAACTAAAGAGATTCTGATCAGCAAAGAAAACATTAGCAAAATGAAAAGGGAACCAACCATATGGGAAAATATATTTGCCAATGATACCTCAGACAAGGGATTGATCTCCAAAATATATAAAGAACTTATACAACTCAACACCAAGAAGACAGACAATCCAATTAAAAAATGGGCAAAGGACCTGAACAAACACTTCTCCAAAGAAGACATACAAAAGGTCCATAGGCATATGAAAGAATGCTCAACATCAGTAGCCATCAGAGATGCAAGTAAAAACCACAATGAGATATCACCTCACACCAGTCAGAATGGCCGTCGTCAACAAATCAACAAACAACATGTGCTGGCAAGGATGTGGAGAAATGGGAACCCTGGTGCACTGCTGTTGGGAATGCAGACTGGTGCAGCCACTATGGAAAACAGTATGAAATTTCTTCAGAAAACTAAAAATAGAACTGCCTTTTGAACCAGCAATTCCATTGCTAGGATAATATCTGAAGAATCCTGAAACACCAATTCAAAAGAACCTATGCACCCCTATGTTGATGGCAGCACTATTTACAATAGCCAAGTGCTGGAAACAACCTGAGTGCCCATCTGTAGATGAGTGGATCAAAAAACTGGTACATTTACACAATGGAGTACTATGTAGCAGAAAGAAAGAAGGAACTTCTGCCATTTGCAATAACATGGATGGAATTAGAGAGAATTATGCTTAGCGAAATAAGACAAGCAATAAAAGAAAAATACCATATGATATCACCTAATATAGGAGACTAATGAACACCACAAGCAAATGAACAAACTTGAACAAATGAACAGAGTAACATTATCGGGGGGGGGAAGGGAGGGAGAGAATGGGGTAAGAAGAGGAAGGGTCTAGTTAAAGAACATGTATAAATGACCCATGGACATGAACAACTGGGTGGGGACTGACTGTGAGAGAAGGGGTGGGTAGGGTGTGGGGAAGCAACAGGGGGAAAATGTGGGACAACTGTAATATAAAAACAAACAAATAAAAGTTTTTCATGGGGGAAAAAACATGAAAGCAAAATAAATTAATAAATGAGCCAGGAACCACACCCCACCCCCCAAAAACACCAAAACAAACAAGAAAAACACCTCACATGTAGGACAGTAAGCAAAAGAAAATGTAAAGAAAGGAAATGCAATTTTAGTGAATATTAGAAGGACAAGAATTTTCCTTCACATTGTATATTTTCTCTCTACCTGATCCCTCCAGAATTTGGCATTCTGAAGAAGTAAGTAATGACATAAGTTTCTTTGCATAAAACTAATAAGTCCAGTTGTTAATAGAGGTTTTGTTGACCATGACTTTGACTGGAATGTCATGCCTAAAGGAGACATGCTTGGGCTCTGGTTGTTACCAAAAAACCCTGAGGTACTGGGACCAACTTTCAAAGGAAATAAAAGCCCATGAGAAAAAGGCCTGGTGCCTTGATTGGTTATGCGGTCCATGGCAATCGTTCCAGGGAAGGAACAAAGGTTGCTTTCCTGAGAGATGGCTAGAAGGGACCTTAAAGCACAATGGAAAACCTGAAGGACTTGGAAAAGACAGGTGTTTATAAGCAAGGCTGAATGGCAGGTATGTGACTCAGCTCCTGTGCCATGAAGGGCAGACTGAAAGTCACACCAAAGATTTCTTATGTAAGTTTCAGCAAAGCAGACATAAAGATCATATGTGATCATTTCCTGTTCTTGTGTTTATGCAAACGAACAGGTAAAATTAAAACTGGACTTAATCCCGTCCCTTTAATGACAAGGAGGGTAATCTTAAAAAAAAAATTATGATTCAAGGAAAACTACAATGCTCAGTGGTAAACTATAAAGTAGTGTGGCTGTCTTTAAGGTTTATTTTCATTTAAATTTTGTTTTCATTTGAAAGTTAAATTAGGTCTGTGACATCATCAAAGATGCTTAATTTACAGGCAAGAAGAATGTCAAATGCCTTGCAACTGGATGTCTTTTCAATAATAAAGTCTTGAAGATATCGAGAATGGTTTGTGGGTTATGTTGCATAAATTAACATGTGTGTTCTATTTTCATAGGGAATAAGTCTATGATCTCATTACCTGAGTGACTGTCCATACATATAGGCCTCACTTAATCCTGTCTGCATTGCTGCATCCTGAGACTCAATGGTTTGGCTGAACTAAGTGGCTGGGTTGGTGAAGAATGGGGTGGTCTGTGGGATTCACTTTAAAACTGGTTTCTCTTTCCTATCCTAAAGGCTTGGACAGAAAAGGCCCAGAGGTCTGAGAGGGCAGAAACCTAAAATATTCCCTTCAGGCAAACTAAGTCGTCGGCAGCCGTCCATCTCGAGAGACGATGGTGTAGCTTCTTAAGAGTCTATCTGCACCGCCGAGAATGGTTGTGCAGTCCGACTCGGGAGTGACACGGTATCTGTCTCCTCCCGTGTTGAATCGACATCTTACGATGATGCTGGAGTGTCCTCTCCAGTGAAGCTGAAGCTACAGAGCCTGGGCAGGGTGATATGGAGGGTCTGCTGTTGCCCATGCAGCAGACCCCCCCTCTCTTTGCAGCTGAAGGGTCCAAGGGAAAGACGGAGTCAATACAGCTTGGCTTCAGGTGCGCCGCAGGAGTTGCCGGTGTTGACTACAACGTCAAACCGCCTTAGGGACTCCGGCTCCGGATTTTCTGTCGGGGTTTACTCCCTTAGCCTTTCCCCTGAGGAGGTATGCCGCAAGGCAGCGGAGGTTTTTTGGAGTCAGAGTTTTCCTTCTCTGATGTACCCTGACTGGATGATCAAACCAGCGACACTTAGCACGCAGGCCGACGCTCAATCCACTGAGCCAAACCAGCCAGGGTATAGTGAGCAAAAGTGTTTTGGACAGGTATGTAGTGCCTTACACACCTTCCTCCAAGAGCCCCCCTTTTCCCCCCTAATATGGGACATTGAAAACTTAATCCTTGCCTTTTCTCATCTAGTGGTTATGGATTGAATGATGCCTTTTAACCCTATTGTCAAATCTGTTGCCCCCAGAATACAACAAGGATGCAAGCCTGTTAAGCCAACCACACCATTGTCCAGGGAGAGCCAGCTGACCTGGAGTCTGCAAGATCCTTCCCCATATGGGAAGACTACCCTCCCCTTCACACCCCCACTCTTATTAGGGATTTCTGGACTCTAGTGTAGGTAGGATGACAACCACGTCCATCTTGAAGCAGCTAGAAGAGCAGGAGACCTTTGGCCATTGTCCTTTATAAGATTATAAAGGGTCTTAAGTCTGAGAGGGGGGGATTGTTAATGTTATAAAAAGTTAATTAATTAGTTTTAAAAAGAAGAATATAGGAAAGCGTGAAGTCAAAGAACTTGTATGCATGACTCATGGGCAGGACTAGGGGGGTGGGATTGCTGGGGGGAGGGGGTATTGGGCAGAGGGGAGCAAAGTGGGAAAAATTGGAACTATTATAACAACATAATCAATAAAATATCCAAAAAAGGAAAAAGAATCAACCAATGAATGCATCAATAAATGGAACGACAAAACAAAATGAACAAACAAAAAATCCCTAGCAAGGCTGACGAAAAATAGTTCTCTCTCAAAGTCAGTTAATAAATCCTGGAGGAGTTGATTGCTACTTCACATGCAAAGACAGTGACACAAGATTTCAAAGAACACAAAAAATTAAGTTAACATGACACCAACAGAAAATCACAATAATCTTCCCCAAAGACATGAGATCTGCAATATAATTGATAAGAAATTCAAAATAGTTGTTTTTAAAAAGTTAAATGGGCTATAAGAAAACACAGAAAGAGAATTTAACAAAACCAGGAAAACAATACAAGAACAAAAGGAGAAGTTTAAGAAAAAGATAGAAATCATTAAAATAAACCAAAAAAATTCTGGAGCTAAAGAATACAGTGGCTTAAATAAAAATATAATAGAATCAACAGAAAGAATGAATCAGCAGAAGCAAGAATCTCTGAAGTAAAACACAGGACTTTGGAATTATTCAGTCAGACAAGCACAAAGAATAAAAATAAAAACAAAATGTGAAGAAAGCTTGTATGACCTATGGGATGCCATTAAAAGAAACAACCCATGAATTATTGGGGTTTCAGAAAGAGAAGAGAGGGAGAAGAGGGCAGAAACCTTATTTAAAGAAATAATAGCTGAGAACTTCCCAAATCTATGGAGAGATTTGTATATCCATGTCCCTGAAGCTCATAGGTCATAAAAAAAAACAAAAAAACAAACAAAAAAAAAAAAACCTCAGCTTAAAGAGGTCTTTTTCAGAACACATTCTAAGAAAACCATAAAAAATCAAAGAAAAAATCTTAAAATTAGTAAAAGAAAAGGGCTTGTAACTTTTGTAACTTACAAGGGCACCCCTATAAAGCTGTATATTGTTTTCTCAGCAGAAATTTTATAAACCAAGAGAGGGCAAAGGTGATATATTCAAAGTCCTGAAAAGTAAGTAAATGAATTCCAACCAAGAGTACTCCATCCAGTATTTGTTCTTCAGAAATGAAGGAGAAATAAAGACTTTCCCAAGCAAACAAAATCTAATGGAGTTCATTGCCACAGGAAATGCCTTACAAGAAACGCCGAAAGAATGTCTTTAAGAAAAAATGAAAGGATGCTGATAAGCAAATATAACATTAGAAAAATATAAAAATATGCAACACAGTAAAGGTGTATAGTATATAGTCAAAATCACAATACTATAGTATCTAATTCTGTAACAGAGTAATATAGCCACAATAATTTGTTAATAAATAGATAATTTCTCTAAATGTAAATAGATTAAATTCTCCATTCAAGAAGCATAGAGTGGTTGGATGAATTTTTAAAAAACACAACTTTATGCTGTTTACAAGAGGCTTACCTTAGCTTTAAGCATTCCCACCCTCCAGGTTCAAAGTCAAGAGATTGAAAAAGATATTATACATAAGAAGAACAAAAAGAAATCAGGAGCAACTGTAGTAATATTCAACAAAATATACTAATACTAAGCCAGAAACTGTACAAGGGACAAAGAAGGTCATTATATAATTGTAAAGGGGTCCATTTATCAACGGGATATAATAATCATAAATAGAAAAAAAAACAAAAGATCAACAAAATTAGAGCTTGTTGTTTTCGAAAAGATAATCAATAATTGACAAAATTTATCAAACCTAAGAAAAAAAAAGAAGTCTCAAACAAAATTAGAAATGAAAGAGGATCTGTTACAATATATACTACAGAAATACAAAGGATCATAAATAACTATGATGAGTAATTATATGCCAAAAAAATTAGATAACCTAAAAGAAATGAATAAATTCCTAGACATATACAACCTACCAAGACTGAATCATCGTTAAATAGAAAATCTGAGCAGACTTATTACTAGTAAGGAGATTAACTTAGTAATCAAAAATCTCTCAACAAAAAAAGTCGAGGGACAAATGGCTTTAGTGATAAATTCTCTCAAACATTTAAAGATCAATTAATGCCAATTCTTATCAAACTCTTACAATAAATTGAAGAGGAGAAAACATTTCAAAGTTAATTTTACAAGGCGAGAATTTTGATGACATCAAAGCCAGATAAGGACACTACAAGAAAACTCTAGACCAATTTACCTGGTGAATACAGCTGCAAAAGTTCTCAAAATATATTAGCAAAACTAATTCAACAGCACAGTAACAGGATTAAAATGATTATACACCATGATCAAATCAAATTTATGCCTGGAATACAAGGGTGGTTCAACATGTGCAAATCAATAAGACACCATATTAATATAATAAAAGATTAAAAGTACATGGTCATCTAAATAGATGCTGATAAATACTTGAAAAAATACAACATGCTTTCATGATTAAAAACTCAGCAAATTGGGTATAAAATGAATATATCTTATCATAATGAAGGCCATATATGACACACAGATAACATCAGTCAATAGTAAAAGGTTGAAAGCTTTTCCTCAACATCAGGAAAAAGAAATGATGCCTACTCTCACTGCTACTATTCAACATAGTAATAAACATCCTAAAAAAGTAATTAGGCAAAAAAATAATAAATAAATGAGAGGCATCTGAATCAGAAAGATGTAAAATTGTCTTTGTTTGCAGATGGCATGGTCTTATACATAGAAAATATGAAAGAATTTACAAAAAAACTCATAACTAATCAGTAAATCCAGTAAATTCACAGGATATATAATCAACATACAAAAAAATCAGTTGCAGTTTAGAACAACAAACCATCTGAGAAAAGAAATAAAGAAACAATCTTATTCACAATAGCATCAAAAACAATAAAATACTTAGAAATAAAGCTAACCAAGGAGGTTAAAGTCCTGACTCTGATAACTATAAACTCTGACTAAAGAAATCATAGAGAACTCAAATAAATGGAAATATATACATTGCTTATGGATTGGAAGAATTAATATGGATAAAATATCCATTCTACCTAAAGATTCAATATAATCTTTATCAAAATCCCAATCCATTTTCACTGAATGAAAAAATCATCCTAAAATTTGTATGAAACCACAAAAGTATGAATAACCAAAGCAATCATGAAAAAGAAGAACAAAGGTTGGGGCATCACGTTTCTTGATTTCAAACTATTACAGTGGAATAGAATTGAGAACTCAGAAATAAACCTTCATATATATAGTCAACTAGTATTTGATAAGGGAGTCAAGAACATTCATTAGAGAAAGGACAGTGTCTTATATATGGAATCTACAAAGCCAGACTCAGAAATGGAGGCTAGAATGGTGGTTGCCAAAGGCAGGGGGTGGGGGAAATAAGGAGATGTTGATCAAAGGGTACAATTTTTCAATTATAAGGTGAATAAGCCCTAGAGGTACCATTTACAGTAGTGACTATATAATTAACAATACTGTATTATATACTTGAAAGTTGCAGAAAGAGTAGATCTTAAATCGTCTCATCACAAAAAAGAAATGGTAATTATGTGAGGTGATGGCGGTTTTACCCAATGCTATTATAATAATCATTTTACAATATATAAGTATATCAAATCATTACATTATATACCTTAAACTCATACAATGTTATATGTCAATTATCTCAATAGATTTGAAAAAAATTAAAACGAGGCATTAAATTGGTAGAATTGACCATTAGGTTTTTACCACATTGTGCAATAAACTTCTACTTTCCCATGCAGATGTACTCTCTACCCTTCCCCCTTGCTTCCTGCCCTGGGAGGTGGCCTGTGTGAGCTAATTAGTGGGACCCCTGACCCCCTGGTGTTGGAATCTGGATGGAGGCACAAGCAATCAGATCCACACAGTATAAATATGGCTAGTCAATCTCACCTGAAATAATCAGAAAATGATAGTATATTAAAAAAACACATTTCTTGAAAATTGTAGCTACTCAGCATTTATATACAAACTGCCATGACAAACAATTAGATACATTTGATGTCAGAAGTTTTAATTTATGATATAGGAAAACTTTAATGTTGAAAACAGTTCTATAAAATTCAGGTACATTTAATTATCGCACATTTTAAATCATGCAAAAGGAAATCAAGTTATCTGTTTTGGAGAACTATTATCATTCTTTGTGATAGAATGATTTGAATTTTGACCTTCAAGGGCAATATTTTCTTTTGTTACAGAACTAAAGTATTTCTTATGTAGAACTTTAGTCATATTATCTGGAAATATATATATATATATATGTGTGTGTGTGTGTGTGTGTGTGTGTGTGTGTGTGTGTATGTTTAGAAATCACTGAATACATTGAAACCACAGCAGAATTCATCCATCTGTTTAGGGGTTGAACATTTAAGTTATTCATTACTAATAATTCAAGTCAGATTCTTTAGAAAGTCCCATTCTCAGCCAGTACTGGAAATGTGCCAATGTATGTTATCACCAGACACCTGTGCCTTAAATTGAAGCTATGACAATCTGTCCACGTTAGATCATGAAGCAGGACGTGCACAGCTGAAATGGATACACCTAACTTTTTAAGGGAAGAAGTTGAAATCCCCTTAGGGTGTTCTTAGAAAATGTAAATTTACAGATGTAGAGACCTCAACATAAAACCCCTTATTCTACTTGGTGGCGTTTTAACACTATCCTTCCCTAAAGAAAAGAATAAAGCAGGATGAAACTAGCTCAGTAACTGTAGAAAAGAGAAAATCTTTATAGACAGTATATTGTCATTTTAATATCAATTAATGAATGCTGGTCCAAGTATTTATGTTGAATAAACTACGGCGTCGCTCTCTCTCTCACCACCCCCTCCCCATGTGTATACAAGTATGATGGTTACAATGACATAAATAATTCTGTTCTTTCCGTGAACTTTGTTTAAGTTTGTTTGAGGTCTTGTCTGTAATCCTAGTTCTGTAGCTACACATGATATGATATGCTTGGGAGCAAATAAAACACCAATTTCAAAGATAAAAATGGAAGAGATTAGTAGAAGTGAAAAACTGAAAAGCATAAAATAGGAGATGAGATGAGCTAGTTTTATTTTTCTTCCCAGTTCCTTCATGGGAAGTCTTAATTCAAATAGGTCACCATTTTAACCAAACCTCTGGGAAAAAATAAGGCCTCATATCTCAGGATCATACGTATTAAGACCTCATCCTAAAGATGTGATTTGGATCCAGATAAAAGCAAGATGTATGCTACATCAAAAATGCTCAAATATCCAAAAGTATGCATAGAAAATGACAAAAGAATGTTTTAAAAGTCATATAGAGGGTTTACCTATTCAAAGGCAAACCCTCAGTTTAGCTTAGACATGAGGATAAAATTAGAGTAATTCAGTTTTCCTAAGGATGCAGGTTCTGAACCACATAGTCACCTCTGACCCTTTTCTTTGTTGCCACTCTATCAGTCATCAAGAACTAAGGGTTTGCCCTGGCCAGTGTGGCTCAGTTGGTGGGACGTTGTCCTGAAACCAAAAGATCATGGTTAGATTCCCGGTCAAGGCACATACCTAAACTGCAGATTCCGTCCCCAGTCCGCCAGGTATGTACAGGAGGCAACCAATTGATGTTTTTCTCTCTCTCTTTTCTATTCTCTCTAAAAACAATGGGGAAATTTTAATTTAAAAAAAGAACTGAGGATTTTAATAGCTGAACTACCTTATCTCACCATCTCTTCCTCTCCATTTTCATGGTCAGTTTTGGCTGAGTACCTGAGTATAAAATGATAAGTTCCTAAATTAATCCTCCAATCTTGGTAATTTCTCCCTCCAGTCCCTACATCATGACTAGATTAATAATTGCTAAGACTCAGCTTTTAAGCTGTCACTAAAGACATTAAAAAGTCAAATCCAGACTCTTTTACTAACTATTCAAATCCAGTATAACTTAAATTTTTTAAACCTAATGGAGCCATGAATAAAAATAATATTATCACAACCATTAAAATCTAGGTATACTTAAGAGTTGTGTTTATGCACATAGTCTCTTTATATCCTCTAAACAACCTTGTGAAAAAGTTATATTTACTATGTCGGCAGCCATCTGTCTCGAGAGACGATGGTGTAGCTTCTCAAGAGTCTATCTGCACCGCCGAGAATGGCTGTGCAGTCCGACTCGGGAGTGACACAGTATCTGTCTCCTCCCGTGTTGAATCGACATCTTGCGATGACGCTGGAGTGTCCTCTCCAGTGAAGCTGAAGCTACAGAGCCTGGGCAGGGTGATATGGAGGGTCTGCTGTTGCCCATGCAGCAGACCCCCCCCCCCTCTTCGCAGCTGAAGGGTCCAAGGGAAAGACGGAGTCAATACAGCTTGGCTTCAGGTGCGCCGCAGGAGTTGCCGGTGTTGACTACAACGTCAAACCGCCTTAGGGACTCCGGCTCCGGATTTTCTGTCGGGGTTTACTCCCTTAGCCTTTCCCCTGAAGAGGTATGCCGCAAGGCAGCGGAGGTTTTTTGGAGTCAGAGTTTTCCTTCTCTGATGTGCCCTGACTGGAAGATCGAACCAGCGACACTTAGCTCGCAGGCCGACGCTCAATCCACTGAGCCAAACCAGCCAGGGGTTTACTATGAATATCATTATTAACATGTTGAGATACCTCGGCATAAATGATTTCTCTCTTTTTGTACATTTTGCTTGGGTGAGGCGAGGAAGCACAAAAGGAGTGTGGCAAAGAAAAGAAGGACCAGAGACAGGCTGAGGGCAGAGCTGCTCTGTGAGCCCAGAGGCGCCGACTTCTTGGTGTCTCTGAACAACCAGAGCAGCAAGTGCTTGAATTTCTCAGGATAATTTTGCTTCATCAGAGGAAGAAGTGCCTTTGCTACTAGTGATAAGTAATTTTCTAGAAAGAAGTTAGCACTATAAAAATTTAATATTCATGGCTTGGTGCTGTTGGTACATTTTGAAGATGAAAATTACAAAAAAAAAAAAAAAATGGAATTTAGGGAGAGAAAGCATGGAACTGACTTACTAGCCTAAAACAATTGTGACTCTCTCAGACTTCTCACTAGCCCTGTCTTCTGTACTTCCTGAATCAGATCGGGCTTCATAGCTGTTCTCTCCTAATGCCTTGCTCCTTCACGTCCTTGCCTTTTCTTTACGTTACATAAATTATCATAGTTAGTCTGAGGTTATACTTATTTAGGGTACCTAGAGGAATTTAAGAATACTCATGAATAAAAAAAGGTAGCAAAAAACAGTTGGATAAAAAAATCTAGGAAAAAGCTTGTCTCTTTGATTTCTTATATTGTATATACCTCTCCTAATATGTCTGTTCCATTATTCTTGCTACCCACTGATAATTCTCCCTCCATAGTCCAAATCGAAAATAATTGGCTTAGTTAACTACCAGCATTAATCACTGGCAGAGCACTTCATTAAAAGTCCCTCCACATATTACTGACAAGATGGCAGATGGCCCACCTTTGTATCAGGTACACACCCTTGTGTCCAATAAGTGAGTTTAAACAAGAGACGTGGGTGAAATATAGCTAGAAGGAGAACATGAACATGGCAGCCAATATGGGAGACATGTCCAGTAAATGGCCCTATTGTCGTGCTTCTTCTATCCTTTCTACTCAGCCATATTTCATGAATCCTTCAAAGAACAGCTCTTTATTTCCTTCAGGAAGGTCTCTCAACTAGTTCAGGTCCCATCATGGTACAGTGGCAAGAATGAGGTTTGCCATCGCAACTAATCTCATAACCATTGCAAACTAATCTCATAACCATTGAAGAATTCACACCTCTTAGCTGGATGATTCTTAAACTTAAGTGTACACAAGAATCACCTAGCAAGTTGACTGAAACACAAATTAAATGAGAGATCTGATTCTGATTCAGCAGGTCTCAATTATGCCTGGAAATTAGCACTTTTGACAAACTGCCATGTGGTGCTGATGCTGCTTGTCCATAGAATACACTTCCAGTACAACTGCCTAACATCACTCATCTTCTGCTGCTACTAGTATTTCATCAAACTCTCAGGCAATTATATGTATCAAAATATGTTCCTTGTGTTGCATATACTGGCAATAAAAGTTAATTGGTCCATCTTCTCTTTCTGTTATTGGTATTTCTTTAAAATTGAGTTAACACATATAAATTTAGATAGTGGTATGTTGTGGCTCTCTTCCTTGTATTCTTGGCAATTAGATTCCAAGTCACTCATGTGAGGTGGTATTACCCTCAACGCTCTGCATAAAGTCTGCACCTCTGGCCTACAGGGAGGCATTGAGGTGACAAGGGTTGACAGCAGAGGCATGGCCCCAAAGCACCTCTGTTTGAATCATAACTCTCAACTCAGCATCTGTGTGACCTTAGGTAAGTTATCTAGTCTCTCTCTTTCTCTGTAAATTGAGCATAATAATATTAGCTTCCTCAGTGGCTTTTTGTATTAAATGAGGCAATACATACAAAATCCATGGAAAACTGCTTTACACATAATAAGAGCTCCATAGGTGTTCATTATTGTTATTATTGTTACTTAATTTTGCAATTCAAATTCATTTTGCAATTTCTCCCAGTGGAAGAACTAAACATTTTCAAAAGTGAATAAAAACTGAATGTTAATATAGTGTAAATGCATTACTAAAACATATCTATTTTTATTTTGAAGTCTTACAAAGTAGAGCTCAGGTTTCAAATTGATCTAGGTTCTTGGTTCACAGATAAAAGTTCACATATATGTAAGTTCACAATTTAAATGTTAACATTGCCACATACTTAAAGGTAGTCATAAAAGTTTAAATCTTCAAAAATGAGCTCATCATCTTTCCTTCACACATAGTACACAGCTACTTTGTTAAACACCTTTCCTGAACACGTATTTTCTACAAATTATAAAATGTGGCCTTAGAAGTATGATGAAGAAAGAAAACTTGTATGCAAGTTGTTAATTATTATATGAGCTATTATATACACACAGTGAATGCAACATTAAAATACACACAACACAATACCTTTTTCTTCATAGTGTTATAACTGTTTATTTGTTCCTCCTCCCTTCTAAATGTAACTTATGTGATCATATGCAGTTTACATTTTTTATAAGCCAGAAAGAGTGTGGATATAACCATATAAAAGAGTGCAGTTTTTAGGGTTAAATTGCTATGGCTTTGAGTCAGATCTTCAAACAATACATGTAAAAGTAGGAAAGTTCAAAGAGTGGAAATAAAACAAGACTTATAGATAGTATCACTTACCATGAAGTATCATAGTAAAGATGACATTTGATAATATAGGTAAAAACACTTGGCTCAAAGGAGGTATTCAATTAATACTAGTTACTTTTCTTCTTACATTTTTGGCATCTACCATGGTGAGTAATACAGTGTAGGCACTTGGAAATGTTTCTTGAAATAATCAATGTAGTATAAATCCAGCAGCTTGGTAGTTCTTCATCAATTCCAGAGCACAAATCAGCATGTTCAACAGCGCCAAGTCACTAAGTCACATTTTTCCTAGAAAATTATGACAATTGCAGGTCACTTCAATTCATTAAATAAATAACTTAATTACTCTGTGGGTTAGTTCAACTGAAAGACTCAGCCATATGAGACAAGAAATTTTAACTATACTCCTTTGCCTCTCCCAAGACATGTATCCTGTTCTGTTTTGCTTTTCTCCATGAAAGGGAATAAAAGTTACATTATTGAAAAAGGATAAACCCCCTCTAAAAGCAACAGTCTGGACTGTAATGAGCATAATTATTGCTTTTGAGTCTGTAGATAAGCACTTTAAAATATTTCTGGGCCTCAGATTTCACACTAGTCTAATAGGAATGATAATACTCACTAAACCGTGCTGTAATGAGATTTATGTCTGTTCATTCCTTTCCTGGGCTTTCTTTTTCTTCACTATAGCTCACTACTGAAGGCATCTTGAAAATCTTTAGTCCTTCTTTTTAGATAGCGAGACATCCTTGTATGAAAGAAAAGTTTGACTGGAACATTTTGTTAAAGGAAATTTGGATTCCAGTTAAGGATATACTGACAGATTTCTTTCAACATGTATATTGTTACAACACACACATACTGTATATAGGTATACTGAGAGATGTAGGAAGGTTTTGAGAGAACATACAATTTTGGAGAAAACATAGAGAAGATTCAGAGATGAAAAAGGTTCCATACTGGAGTTGTGATTAAGGTAAAATAATACAATAATTATAATAGTAGTAGTAGTTACCTTAGAAATTAAATGTGTGACATTTTTGCTTTTCCTCATCTTCTCATTAGTTATTTAAGTCTAATTCTCCAGCAAGTACTAGAGTAGCTGGTTTTTCATCAGTAGAATTCAATTAATATAAAGGCTTAATTTTAGTTCTTCTTGTATTTTATTTTCTTCTGTTTCACATTAATGACCACTCCATTTCTTATGAAATTCTTTTTCTTTCATTTCTTTGGACACTATCTGCTTTGGTTCTACAGTACTGCATTTTGAGCACACTTGTCAAAATTCCTTGAAGAGTCCTCTGTCATCATTCTGCTGGGAGGCAGTGAAGTGTAATTGTTCAAAGGATGGCTCTGGGGCCAGATCACCTGGACTTGAATCCTGAGTCAGCACTTACTAGCTCTCTGCCCTTGGGCTGGTTATAAGACCTTCCCTTAATAGGCCTTTGTGTTATAGAATATACAGTAAAATTGAATTCTTAAATTTTAACTTAGGTCTTACTACCAAATCTACACAAAAATTTTGCACATGCTTAATTGAAGCTTACAAAGCATATGCTTAATGTCTCATTGGGAAGCTTTGGCTCTGTGTAGCAGATATCTCCTTTGGATAGACTGAATTAGGAAGGCCATTTGTGTGTTTGTAAATGAGCAAGCCCAGAGTCAGCTATGCTGTGCTTCCGGCTGGGTCCTGAGTTGTTCCACCAGCTCAGTGGGCCCATAAGGACCAGGTTCTTTCTATTTGGCAGCTAGCACTCAGATTTCTTGAGTGGTTTCACATAGTAGCAAGTTTGCTGCCAGTGGTAATCTGGACTTTGTGCCTATCCGCAAGGCTTGGGGTGGGGCATATCAGGAGTAGAGAAGAGAGGTCAGGGAGTTAAAGAGAGAAGTACTGAATTCCTGAGAAGAGACTCCTTTCTCAAAAGTCCCAGAAAGAGCCTCTTACTCTGACATTTGTCCACAATGCCTTAGTCCTCCTCATCTCTGAAAAGGAATGAAATTAGCATAATTAATTAGCCTAATAAGCCAGGGGAGGAATAATGCGACACAAGAAAATAACTACTACAGTGCTAAACTTCTTTCTGGATAATAAAAACATTTGAGGAAACTAGACGATTTGGTGGTTAATAAAATATATTTTGTTATGGGACTTCATAATCATGTGATTCAAGTTATGTGTTAAGAACATCTTGGCAGTCATGTAGGAGACATTACCATTTAAATGATTATTTTTATGATGGCCATTCTGACCAGTGTGAGGTGATATCTGATTGAGGTTTTAATTTGCATTTCTCTGATGGCTAGTGATGTTGAGCATTCTTTCATAGGCCTATTGGCCCTTTGTATGTCCTCCTTGGAGAAATGTCTGTTCAGGTCCTTTGCCCATTTTTTAAATTGGATTGCCTGTCTTCTTGATGTTGAGTTGTGTAAGTTATTTATACATTTTGGAGATCAAACCCCTGTCCGAAGTATCATTGGAAAATATGTTTTCCCATATGGTCGGTTCCCTTTTCATCTTGCTGATGTTTTCTTTCATTGAGCAGAAACTTTTTAGTTTGATGTCCCAGATATCCCATTTGTTTATTTTTCCTTTATTTTCCTTGTCCTAGGAGGTATATCAGTGAAAATATTGCTGCATGGGATATCTAAGATTTTACTGCCCATGTTTTCCTCTATGACTTTCATGGTGTCACATCTTACATTTAAGTCTTTGATCCATCTTTAGTTTATTCTGGTGTGTGGTGTAAGTTGGTGGTCTAGTTTCATTTTTTTTGCATGTCCCTGTCCAGTTCTCCCAACACCATTTGTTGAAGAGGATTTTTTCACTCCATTTTATGTTCCTTCCCCCCTTTGTCAAATATTAATTGACCATAGAGACCTGGGTTTTTTATGGGCTCTTTATTCTGATCAGAATGGCCATCATTAACAAATCAACAAACAACAAGTGCTGGTGAGGATGTGGAGAAAAAGAAACCTTAGTGCACTGTTGGTGGGAATGCAGACTGGTGCAGCCATGGTGGAAAGCAGTATGGAAATTCCTCAAAAAACTAAAAATGGAACTGCCTTTTGATCCAGCGATTCCACTGCTGGGATTATATCTAAGAATCCTGAAACACCAATTCAGAAGAACCCATGTACTGGTATGTTCATAACAGCACTATCCACAATAGCCAAACACTAGAAACAGCCTAAGTGCCCATCTGTAGATGAGTGGATCAAAACACTGTGGTACATTTACACGATGGAATACTATGCAGCAGAAAGAAAGAAGGAGCTCCTACCTTTTGCGACAACATGGATGGAACTGGAGAGTATTATGCTTAGTGAAATAAGCCAGGTGGCAAAAGACAAATACCATATGATCTTCCCTAATACAGAAACTTAATGAACAAAACAAACAAATGAGCAAAATAGAACCAGAGGCGTGGAAACAAGGAACAGACTGACAGTAACCAGAGGAGATGGGGGAGGGGGAGAAGGGGAGAAAGAAGGGGAATTAGTCAAGGAATTTGTATAAATGACCCATGGACATGGACAACAGGGTGGGGATTGACTGTGGGAGAGGGGGAAGTTGGGTGGGGCAGAGGAGAGCAATGGGTGAAAATGGGACAACTGTAATAGAACAACAATTTAAAAAATGAAAAAAAAGATATTTTTTTTTACCTGAGGTTATATGATATTAACCTCTGGATTATAGGGGACATAGAAAAATCATTTTGTAATTATCATGCTATGTGCAATGAATTAAAATTGTGGCCAACTTGAAAGCAAGAACAATAAAACAAATGTTATATTAGTGTTTGCTGTCTGAATATCCATTTTGTTATGGGAAAAAATGTATTGAAACTAATATACACTTCCCTCTTTTTTTCTGCCTCAACTAGAAGAAATACTTCACACAATCATTCAGATTAGAAGACAATTAAAAATTAGAATACAGTGGAAGGCCAACTGAATTATATTGAGAATACATTCATGATCAGTCACATCACAAAAACAACAACACAAGTATGTCTTAGTAGACTAGGAATTAATATTAGTAGATGAAATATAAATGATGCTTCTCAGACAGACTTTAAGAACACCAGCAATATTATGAAAAATAAAAACTTTGTAGACCTATAAACCCCTCCAAAATGACTGCATTGTGTTTCTAAGAGAACTTGGATTAATACATTAATTTACAGGTCAAGGAGGTCATCCACAATTTTTATAGAATTATTAATGAATGTGAGAAATGCAGCAGGCACAACATATTTGATTTTAGTAATCTGAGATAGACTCTTGTAAGTTAAAAGTAAGTTGCAGTGAATCTTCTTGTGCCACCAGAAAAGAAAATTGATAGAATTACAAATAACGAGTTATGATGAATAATGCTTTTTTATTTCCAAGAGATATCCAATCAAGTTATGAATAAATTCATGTTATGTCTAGTCATGTTTAAAATCTACATGAACCACCTGGAAATAGGAGCAAACAATATGTTACCAAAATTTTAAGATGATACTAAATTGAAACGTTCTGCTAACATGCATAATGAAAGATGGATAAATAATTTTGAAAGGGTATATGTGAGCAAAATGACCTTTTACTTTAAAAAAATCAGGTGAATACAATGGGTATAAGTAGTTTTTTAAAAGTCATTCTATAGAAGGAAAATAAAGCATAAATAATGTATAGAATGAATTTAATACCTATTTACAGGAGAGTTAGAAATAAAGTAAGAATATAATGGAGTCAAAAACTAACATAGTATGTGAGGACTAGCTGTGTTAAAATTTCACTTTACAATGAAAGGGAAAAACTATTACTCTAAATAGTTCTGATCAGGCCAGCATTTAAATATTTAAAACAATTTGATGTTTATCAATGCATTCAAATATAGGAAAACAAGATCAAATACATCTGAAGTGAGATGGGCAAAAAGAAAAATGATTAAGTGGTTATCTGATTAACTTTTAGAAAAAAAAATTGCAGTATTTAGTCTTACAGTCTGCAAGCCCAACAAAAGGAAGCACAAGTTTCATTATGTGTTAACTTTCTTCACTAAGGAATAATAAAGTAAAGCTTCATTCATTCAACTTGTAAGGCATTCTTTGAATAATCCAGATTAAGGTTATCTAGTATTTCATTAAGACAATTTTGATATCCCTGATAGAATGATAAATAAGCAATAATATTGTCATAGAACTATTTACTATGTAATCATTTAGTCTACAGTATTCCCTCACTTATCACAGGTATTACGTTCTAGACACCCCTGTGATAGGTGAAAATCCATGAAGTAGGAACCTTACATTTATTTTCGTATTTATATATAGTTTAAGCCTTTATAAACCCTTCCCACACACTTATAAACTGTTCCGAGTCCCTTATTAACCTTTTCCACACTTTCATAAACACTACTTATGTTCTTAAACATATTCAACACTCTTAAACCTATGTAACTTTAACAACATACATATATAGTACTGTAAAATTTTATTTGGGTACTCAGCAGTGAAATATACTACAACTTGAATGATGAAGATGTTGAATTAGCTGTGCAGTACTGATGACAATGAAGGTGATGAAGATGAGATGAATGTATTGCACAGCAAAGAAGAGCATTACAGCTCTTTTAAAGGCACCACTTCATCAGGCGCTTCATCAGGTGGTGCAGTAGTATTTTCGGCCTCATCTCTAATTTCTACTTCTGCTAAAGGCATAGGCAAAACCAACGCCTTCGTTTGAGTGATGAACATCATTATAGGGAATTGCTGGCACTGCTTCTTCTTCTGATTGAGAATGTTTTTGTAAACTGACATGGCACTGTCGATTGAATTTGCAAACTGCAATGAACGAACCATATAGGGGTTCCATTCTTCAGCCACTCGTTGAAGTTCTTTGGCCATTCTGACCATGGTTGCAAGATGACCAAGTGTTAGGTCAACCTCCTCCTCTTCTTCAACCCATTGTTTGTCTTGTTCCTCATCCTCTTCTTCACTTGCTGACTTAGCTCCTCCAGGTCTTCGTCTATCAGTGGTTGAGAGTGCACATTGATCAGGGTATTTACATTTTCAGTAGTCATGTCACTGAAGCCCTCTCTTCCCAGTATTTTTGCCAGCTTCATGGTCTTATCCACCGCAGAGTGATGGATTTCATCAGGAGAGAATTCCTTGTAATCATGGACCACTTCTGGCCACAATTTTTTCCATCTGGCATTCAAAGTGTCACTCTTCATCTCCTTTATGGCCTTTTGAATATTTTGGAGACACGATGTAATTGTGTACTCATGCCAGTACACCTTTAGTGAGAAGTATTCATTCAAGTCCATAGCTTCAATGAGGTTTTGCTGGGCATTTCAAATGTAGAGCACCTTAAAAGCACGAATAATGCCTTGATCCATTGTCTGAATGAGCGATGTAGTGTTCAGCGGCAAGAAGTCTATCTGGATGCCATCATACTTCAGGTCGACAGCATGGCCTCCAGCATTGCCCATTATCAGAAGTACTTTGAAATCAGGGTCTTTCTCTGCCAGATAAACCTTAACTTCTGGGACAAAACATTGACAAAACCAATCAGTCGTGAGAAGTTTCGTGATCCAAGCCTTTGGGTTGTGCATCCAGTACACAGGAAACACATTCTTATTTTTGTTTTTTAGGGCCCTTAGGTTCTTACTTATAAATAAGCCCTGGCTTTATCATAAAGACTGCAGCATTCCCACACATGATTAAAGTTACCCTATCTTTTTGGGCCTTGGAACCAGGGCCTTTTGCTTATTCTTTCATAATGAAAGTGAGAGATGGCATCTGTTACCAGAATAAGCCCGTTTCATCCATGTTGAAAACTTGTTCAGGCTTATAACCTCCTTCCTCAATGATGTCTTTGAACATGTTGTTCACGTACTTCTCGGCTCTGGCTTTATCCGCAAAGGCAGCTTCTCCATGCAGAGAAATGCTCTTGAGTCCAAAGCGTTTCTGAAATTTGTCAAACCAGCCCTTGCTGGCACTGAATGAGGTTGGTCTGGCTGGAGAAGCACTCAAAGGTCTTGCTTCAGCATTGTCGTCATCATCCTCTTCTTCATTCTCATTACCATCATGATCATCCCTTTTTGCTGCTAAATGATCATACAGTTGCTTGGCCTTCATCCAGATGGTGTTTGTATCCAGCGAGATATTCTTTTTTCTGTAATCATTTATCCACACAGCTAATGCAGACTCCATCTTCACAATGATCTTACTGCAGGAAGTAACCACCCTCTTTGCTGTTTTGTTGAAAGTTACTGATGCTGTAAACCTGATATTCTTCTTATCCTTCTTTATATAGTGAACTGTAGACTCATTGATCCCGTAATGGCGGCCAACAGACACATAGCTTCTCCTTTCCTTCAACATGTCGAGATGTTCCACCTTCTCTTTTATGGTAAGCATCTTCCTCTGGCACTTGGGTTCACTGACAGAATCCTTAGAAGATGCAGAACATTTGGGTGGCACCATAGGGCTTGCAATAAATTCAGTCTTTAAGGAAAATTTCACAAAACACAACACTGCAGAGCAAAACTATGCACAGCGATCGGAGGTAGGAGTGACGTGCACAAGGCAAGATGCCGAATGTATGCGCACAGTGCGGGATAGCAGACAGACTGATGCTACGGTTACTGAGCCAATCAGTGCCCAGGATACACAAGACAATGCTCTGGTTGGTCACCTTCCATCAATCAGCCAATCATGTGTCGTGTACAATCTCATGTAGGCAAACGAGCTCGAGTGTACATCTCATTTTCAGCGTAATGTATGTGTTCATCTGCAAAAAAAAAAAAAATACATACTGTAAACTGTGCAGTACTTTACTTTGATTTAATATTCTTTTAATGTTAGAATCATTTATTATATATTTTTGAAAAATTTTAGGCAAAAATATTAAAATCGTAAATCGTCGTCGGCAGCCGTCTGTCTCGAGAGACGATGGTGTAGCTTCTTAAGAGTCTATCTGCACCGCCGAGAATGGTTGTGCAGTCCGACTCGGGAGTGACACGGTATCTGTCTCCTCCCGTGTTGAATCGACATCATGTGATGACGCTGAAGCTACAGAGCCTGGGCAGGGTAATATGGAGGGTCTGCTGTTGCCCATGCAGCAGACCCCCCTCTCTTCGCAGCTGAAGGGTCCAAGGGAAAGATGGAGTCGATACAGCTTGGCTTCAGGTGCGCCGCAGGAGTTGCCGGTGTTGACTACAACGTCAAACCGCCTTAGGGACTCCGGCTCCGGATTTTCTGTCGGGGTTTACTCCCTTAGCCTTTCCCCTGAAGAGGTATGCCGCAAGGCAGCGGAGGTTTTTTGGAGTCAGAGTTTTCCTTCTCTGATGTACCCTGACTGGAAGATCGAACCAGCGACACTTACCTCGCAGGCCGACGCTCAATCCACTGAGCTAAACCAGCCAGGGCCTAAAATCGTAAATACTACACATATAAATACATATACAGTACTGCAAAATCCTGCGATATAGCAAAAAATTCATGATAAGTAATTAAATATAATATTTTAAAAGATCCCGCGATACAGTGAGGCTGCAATAAGTGAACCACGATATAGAGAGGGACTACTGTATTCCAGGGGCCACCTGAGAAAAGGAAGGAGATGGAAGGAGTATCAGTTACAATAGCAGTGACTGCTGAGTAGTCATACAGTTGACCAATAGCAGTTTTGATAATACTGACTTGGCAACAAGAGCAGATGGAGATTTCCTCACTAATTTTTAGTCATAGCTACAAAACCATTGCAGTTGGGGTTATCCTCTGACTAAAGCTGTAAGGAAACAGCAGCATTTTTTTAATTTTTTTCTTTGAAAATCTTATATGCTTATTTTATTTAGCCATTATTCCAAAAAGTAAAAATATCTTACTAGTGAAGTATTTATTTTTTGGTATGCTTTGTTTTATCCCTGGGAAATAGAGATGTCAAATGATATCAAAGAAGTCTTTGTGATAGTTATACAAACAAGGGTCTTGTCCTCTACAGGGTGGGACAAAGGTAAGTTTACAGTTGTTTGTATGGAAAATAATCGTCGGCAGCCATCCGTCTCGAGAGACGATGGTGTAGCTTCTTAAGAGTCTATCTGCACCACCGAGAATGGCTGTGCAGTCCGACTCGGGAGTGACACGGTATCTGTCTCCTCCCGTGTTGAGTCGACATTTTGCGATGACGCTGGAGTGTCCTCTCCAGTGAAGCTGAAGCTACAGAGCCTGGGCAGGGTGATATGGAGGGTCTGCTGTTGCCCATGCAGCAGACCCCCCCTCTCTTCGCAGCTGAAGGGTCCAAGGGAAAGACGGAGTCAATACAGCTCGGCTTCAGGTGCGCCGCAGGAGTTGCCGGTGTTGACTACAACGTCAAACCGCCTTAGGGACTCCATCTCCAGATTTTCTGTCAGGGTTTAATCCCTTAGCCTTTCCCCTGAGGAGGTATGCCGCAAGGCAGCGGAGGTTTTTTGGAGTCAGAGTTTTCCTTCTCTGATGTGCCCTGACTGGAAGATCGAACCAGCGACACTTAGCTCACAGGCCGACGCTCAATCCACTGAGCCAAACCAGCCAGGGTATTATGGAAAATAATACAGTAATTAATAATAATACAAGAATAAATACTGTTAAGCATACTTACAACTATGACCATAACTTTGTACTTACACTCTTATCAGGAAGAATTAATTTTAACCATCAATAAATGGGTTCTTATCTAAATTTTGGGCAGTGAGGTTTTAACATTTTCTGTGTGGGTCAAAAGTAGGGTGATCAGTAAAGGCCAATCTTCTGCTACAGTAATCAAAAGGCACATTTCTACATTTCTTCTTCATCATCCACCTCTATACCCTGGTTGATTTTCTCATGAGCTATAGATAAATAGAGGGGAACACATGTTAACTCCAGGGTGAAATGGAATGAGTTTGGCCAGCTGTAGAATGCCAGATCCCTGTGTTATGAAGTAGGGTTAATATGATTTTAAATATTAGCAGGAATAAAAAACAATACTCTAAAAACTATTAGTTTAGAATGATTCCAGAAACTGCTAAGTTGGTTACTATGTAACCTTTAGTATTTTGTGCCTTCAGGTCTAAATTCAATGTCTTGCAAGGTCTTTCATGATCTATGTCTTCTAAATCTTCATAGTGTCTTATCCCACCACTTTCTCCCATCACACACACACACACACACACACACACCACACTCCATTGGTTATTCACACCAAAAAACATTTCCCAAACATATTACATACACATTGTTCCCTATAAGTAGAATGCTTTTCATCCCTCTATCTGTCTACACAATTACTTCTGATCCTTCAACATGTAGTCAAATGCCACCTCTGTTGGCAAGCCTCATAGTACCTTCCTTTAGCCACCTTCCCTGCTCACTCAGAAAACCAGTCCTTATTTCTTCTGTGTCACCACAACACTTACATATATCATCACCATGATAACAGAACACCAACAACCAGCACAATTGCAAGTATTAGTTTTCAGGAACCTAATATGTGCCAGACACTGTGGCAGGTATTTTGATGTCTTATTATCTTTATTTTTTATTGGCTGAGTTTTTATTTTTTAAATTACATTTTATCAATTATGCTATTAAGTTATCCCAATTTCCCACAGTTTGCCCCCTCCAACCAGCACCTCCCACTCCCTCAGGCAATCCTCACCCCCTTGTTCATGTCCATGGGTCATGTGTATAAATAAGTTCTTAGGCTACTCCATTTGCTATACTGTACTTTACATTCTCATGGGTATTCTGTAACTACCTATTTGTACTTTTTAATCCCCTCACCTCTTCACCTGTTCCCCCCCACACCCCTTTCTCCTGGCAACCATCAAAATGCTCTAGGTATCCATGATTCTGTCTCTAGTCTCATGTGGATGTGGGACCACCCCGTTCCATGTCTCCACCTCTCCATCTGTCTGGATGGATGTAGTTTCTTTAATTCTGTAGTTGTCTTTGGACCTTCATTCAACTTGATTTCTGATGGATCTGAGTGATGGTTGTTCTATAGTTTAGGAATTCCCTCACTTATCATTGGTATTACATTCTAGCCACCCCCCCCCCACATGAAGTAGGAACCTTACATTTATTCTACACTCTTAAACCTACGTAAGTTTAACAACATACATACACAGTATCACAAAATCCCATGATATAGCAAAAAATCCTCAATAAATAATTAAATATAACATTTTTTAAAATCCCACGATACAGTGAGGCCACGATAAGTGAACCACAATATAGAGAGGGACTACTGTAGCTGTAATTTTGATGTGGTTGTGCAAGGAGGCAAGCCATGTTTACCTATTCCTCCATCTTTACTGGAAGTCCCTCTTCTTTACATGAGTAATACATGAAAGTAGGTATTACTCTCTCCATGAATAACTTAAGACTCAGAAAAATCGAGAAAAGTCCAAAGTCATACGAAAGTTGACAGAACCTCAGTTACTTCCCTCCAAATCTGCACTTTTCACGTGGTCATCTTACCATCTTAACATCTATTTCCATATTTATAATTGTGTACAGCATTTTTTCTCTGTCTTTGAGAAGACAAAATGAGTGTCATTATCTTTAAAAGACAAACTCTGGAGCCATGTTGTTCAGTTTTAAAATCTTGGTTCTGACTCTTGTTAGTTGAGTGACCTTTAGTGATTTATTTAGCCTTACAGTGCCTCAGTTTTTTCATCTCTAAACTGAGTATAAGACAGGATTAAATGAGTTAATACTTATAATAAATATAATAGCAACTGCCTTGTTATAAATACTTCATTACAGTATACCCAATACTTGTTAGCTGTGATTATTGGTTTATGTACCTCTCTTTCATATGTACCTCTCTGAACTTCTCAGAGACAGAAATAATGGCTCATTCATCTTTTCATATCCTCCACCCACCACAGTGTCTTGCAAATACCAGCAACTTTCAAGGCAGATTTACAAAAGTAGAACTATGCAAATAATGAGTAAGTATGTGAAGAAGGGATAGAGGAGAGAGCCCTGAAAATGACACCAATATATAGTTGCTATGAATTACTTTTCTCCTGTTGTCAGCTGTGGTGAACTCCAGCAATCCATAATTACACTCTTACACCTGGGAAGCTACAATATATAATTCAGAACCAATTTTCCCTTGTAAAAGGTATTGAACAGACAGTGAAAATCCTCAAGAGCTAAGAAGGCCTGCTAGAGTGTCAGGAGCTGCTCACTAGCAGCTACTACTAATTCCTAGTTTCTTGGCTCAGAGCTACCAATTCTTCTTTTGCATGCTGTGCCTGGACCCTCAATCCAGAATTGGCATCTGCTATATACAATGGTAAAAAATTTCCATGAAGAGGGGGATATGCCTCAGTGTTTAATGTGGATGAACACTGTAATATTCTCTGCTCACCCACTTGCTCTTGTTCTGATCCTTTCTATTTTAACATGCTCTCTGATTTCTGCTTACCTATTCAGAGTTTCAAACTGCCCTGATCCTTAGTTGCTCCAGAATGCCCCATATTCTTAGTTCTTTGTGTTTTGTTGTCTGTATTCTTGCCTTGTGGATGACTCCTGGACACACGGACACAGGATATTTATTTATCCTTGTCTTGCTTCATGCTCGGTGAGATTTTCTAATTGTAATCCTGTGTCCAGCCCAGCAACACTGATGACCAGCCTAGCTATAAGGAAGCAAATTTATACATTTTCTCAAGCAATGGGTCTTTCCCACAAAAACATTTCTTACAGAAGAAGCTGTATAGAATAATAGATGATTGTTAAGGGCGTGGAAATCAGGACCAGACAGACCTGATCCAGAATCCCAGTTCTATTACGCTTTCCTCTGACTTTTGCAAATTACTTACTTGTCTAAACCTCAGTTTCCTCATCCAAATAATGAAGCATGTAATGAATCTTACCTTGTGGGATTGTTAAATTTGAATATTTAATTAAAGTATGAAGTTAAATTAATATTTTCATTATTAAAAATAGATTCTTAAGTGATTGGTTCAGTGATGAACCATAACTGAATATAAGGCTAAAAAGTTAAAAATCATGATTATTTAAAAAAATTTTTTTTTGTATAACTTTTTTTTTCTTTTATTTTTTGGTTTTTCAATTATAGTTATCCCACTTTTCCCCCATTGCTCCCCTCACCCAACCCATCCCTTCTCCCACAATCATATCCCTCCCCATTGTCCATGTCCATGAATTTTTAAGAAATTTATTTTATTTTTCCCATTACCATTTATCCCCTTACACCCACTCCCCTCACAATCACCACACTGTTGTCCACTTTAAAGTACTTTAATTTAGATATAGAAATGACCTTAAATATTCAATCATCTTCTATACTAGATGAGGAAATTGTGAACCAGAGAGTAAGATTAATGGTTCTGACACTCATTAAAGAAATAATTTCCACTCCCATATCCCAAATGAAGATATGTAGCCTAGATTTTATTACCATAATTTTGAATGCCTTCATCCAATTTACTTACATCTTCATCCATCCACCCATCCATTTATCCATCTATCCATTCTTTCAGGAAACATTACTGCAGAGTCACATTTATGTGTTAGTCTCCCTCCTGAGTCCTGGGAAGTAGTAATCACAGTTCTTACCTTCATGGTGCTTTCATTCTTTTCCCTTCTTTTGCTTCTCATATCACTCTTACTTCTGTTTCTACCATTCAAAAATGCATGAATGTCCTTTCTGCACATTAATAGTAACCCGTTTAGAAAGACATTCCTTATGTCTTTCTAAATGGGATACTTTTCAACAGTAAATTTTGAGGAAACAAACTTTTCATTGATAGAAGTGGATCTCACAGATAAACCATTTCATCAAAACATCATTTAGAAGCCTTTAGGTAAACATATTCTTCACGAAAACAAACTCTTTTTCTTCTGTTTCCTATATTGCCTTGCATATCCTCAGTGTCCTTAGTACAGTAGAATACACACTAGAACCTTGAACAAATGTAGAAACCTGAAAAATCTATGTTTGTTTTAATACATTATAATCCACTCAATAGCAGTGACTGTTTTTATACCATTTTTGTACCCTTAGCATTTGGTAGGTTCTCAATAAGTGTACTGATAGTAACAATAAAGTTTCAATGAATAGTTAGAAACTCTTCTGCAAAATGGATGATCAATGACATGTTAACAGCTGAAACATCTTTGCTTTTTGTCTAAACTAAGTGTAGTTTGAGGTTAGCAGGTGGGTTAAGTACTATTTGACTGGCAGCTGATAGTAATCAATGCAATTAAAGAGGAGTGGTCCCTTTCAGCATTTATACAGTACCACAAAGTTTCACATTTGTGACAACACTATGCTTGTCCAGAAAGGTATTTGGCATCTTGCAAGGTGAAAATATTCAAGGCTAAAAGGCTGGGAATCAGGTGGAAATATTAGCTATGTGGAAGCCTTTCACAAGTAAATTGTTGAGGTGTTGGAGAGACACAAGCTTCCTGAATCTCTCCCGAGCAGTTTTGTTTGATGCAGACAGATCTTGGCAATATTGCAGGTTCCATTCCAGACTTCAATGAAGTAAGTCATGATCCTTTTTCTGGTGGAGGGTCTTGTCTTTAATTTGTAAAAAATGCAACATCTGTGAAGCAAAACACAGTACAGGAGGTATGCCTGTGTTGCATGATAAAAAGGTTTCCCTTTTTCTTACAGGATAAAATTTATTTATCCATGCCTTTGTTTGTTAAACAAACATCCCACAGGTGTTCCTTGCCTGGCAAAAAGGAATCAATTCATGAATTAGGTGCTTCTCTTAAACCTCAGCAGGACATTCGGGCACCTACCTTTCTTCCTGTCTTCAGACTTTCTCAGCTTTATTTTTCCAGTAAATATTCTCAATTGTTCAATCCAGAAGAGTTGATATTATTCTTGATTTTTTTCTTATAGTCCATGTCCACTACCTCATCAGGTCCTTCTGTTCCTACCTTCAAATTATATGCAAGATCTCATCCCACCACTGCTTCTACCTTAGCCCGTTAATCTGTATGAATTCCCAAACCAGTTCCCTGCTCTGTTGATGTCTCCTTTACTCTCATCTCAACAGAGGGGTCATAGTGATTCTATTAAAAGGGAGGTAGTTCATTTCATTTATGAGCTAAAAATCCATTAGTTTTTTTCCTCTTTATTGGAGTAAATGTGCAATTACAATAGCCAATACGTCCCTATGTGAACTGGCCCGCCTTCCCCACTGGGACTTGAAATCTCTCTCTCTCTCTCTCATATATATATATAAAATTTATTTTTTATTGTTATTCTAGTACAGTTGTTCCAATTTTCCCCTTGTCCTCCTCCAGCCAGCCTACCTCACACCATTGTCCCCACACACTGTTGTCCATGTCCACGGGTCATTCATGCATGTGCTTTGACCAGTCCCTTCACCATCTTTCCACCATTATACTCCGTCCTCCCACCCCTCTGGCCACTGTCAGTCTGTTCCATGTTTCAATGTCTCTGGTTTTATTTTGCTTGTTGGTTTATTGTTCATTAGATTCATGTGAGGTCATATGGTATTTTTCTTTCACTGACTGGATTATTTCACTACTTTGCTATTTCTTCAACACATACCAGGCACACTGTTACCGTAGGAACTTTGCACCTGCCTGTAATCTCTTCCCTCAACACCTGTAAGACTCACTCTCTCATTTTCTTTGGTTTTTATACAAACTTGCAATCCACCATATATACTTTCCATCTCCCTTCCTGTGCTTTGTTATTCTTCTTTGCATATATTACTAATATACTATGTATTATGCTTGTTGCTAATTGTGTGACTCCCTGGTGAAAATGTAAAACTATGAGGATAGAATGTCTGACTGTTTTGTTCATTATTTTATACCCAGTGCCCAGAACTGTACCTGAAACATGAAAGATACTCCAAATATTTGTCCAAAAAATAAATGAATAACTTTATAGGGGGTGTGCTAGAATAACTACATTGATATCTTATTCAATTCATGGCTTCCTAGCATCACTATTGTGGCAAGTTGTATTTTCCAACAATATCTCCTCTATTATATGTTCTTCTGTAATGTAACCTTGCCACTCTCCTACAAAGAAATAGATGTGGGCTCATAACTATTTCAACTAATATAAGATCATGATAAAGCCAAGAATCTGATGATATAGCCCTTTGTTAAGACCTCAGAAATATTAACCAAAATATTTTATAGACCCTTTTAAAAAGATGAAAACCTTTCTAAAGATGTAAGGGCCACCCAGATGGTTTCTGTTAAAATTTAGAACATATAAGAATCTTACAGGCATTGTTCCATAGTAACCTGGCAGGGAACCTCTTTAGTCTGCACATCCTTAGAATTAGAGAGAACTAGAGGAACTGTACTTTGGAAGCTGTACTTGAGGAATTATACCAAAGAAGCCCCTTCCACAGTTGGGCCTGATTTAGATAATAAGTTACTAGATCACAACCCGATGCCAAAATAAAGGTTTTGAGGAAAAGGGTGAGTGTATTTTGCATGTAGGGAGAACATAAATTGATGTGGCTAAAATGTGAGTTACAGCAGGTTGTATTTTTCTAAGATGACTACAGCAATATCTCCTATCCCACATAGTCATCTACAATGTAGTCTTGGCACAATTCCTGTCAAGAGGTAAAGGCTAATTCCTCTCTCTTTGAATCTGGGCAGGTTTATGATCACCCCTGATAAAGTATGCTGTGTGACTTTCAAGGCTGTGTCATAAGAGGCAAAGCAGCTTCTGTCTTGGGAACCCGGTGTTGAAAGACTGAACCAGCATGTAAAAATCTGACTACCTTTCAGGTGCCATATTGTGAGGAGGCCAGGCCACACGGAGAGGCCACACATAAGACTCCCATTAGGCACTGCTAGTCTTTGCGTCACCTCAGCCCAGGCCCCAGACATATGAGTAAATAAGTCTTCAGATGACTCTACCCCCAGATGCCAAGTCACTCCCAGGCTTCAAGTCTTTCCAAGGGTAGTGGAATTGAGATGAGCAACTAGATTCTATCTAAATTCCTGACCCACAGGAATGTTTCATGAGAATCATGAAATGGTTGCTTTAGCCATTAAGTTTTGGGATATGCTGTTATGCCTCAGTAGTGCCTGAAACAAATCTCTTTGCAGTGTGGAGTCTGTCTTTTGTCTCTTGAATTGGGGCCAAGAATGAAGCAGAAGTGAAGATGTTCCTGTTCTGAGCAGAGGCCTCACAAGGTTGTGTACTTCTACTCTTGGAATCCTGCCTTTAGCTTAATTAAGTTTGCACTAACCTGATGGAAGATTAGTGACCAAGACTAGCTTATAGCTAACCATCATGTGAAAAAGCCCAGCCTAGGTCACCAGAGCTGCCACTTTGACCTTCAGCTGAGCAACGGTGCAAAGTGAGCCTAGCTAAGACTAGAAAAATGACCTGGCTGATTGTAGAATCCTGAGAAATAATATATACACTTTGTTTTAGGCCACTAACTTACATTTTTGTTTTTGATAGAGTAGGGTGGGCAGGGTATAGCTAAATGATACAAGAGGAGAAATACCTCCCAAGTAATTGAACTCATGCTTAGTTTTGAGTGAAAAAACTATGGTTAAAATATTGAAAATAAGAATCACAGTTTATTGTGATCTACAAGTTGGCCTGTCTTTTCATACCTATGCTTTCAAGTCATAGGCCAAGAGGACATGCAGGAAGGTCTATTTCCTCTACGTAATTTATAAATTGGATAAAATAATTTTCTTCTTCTAATTCTGCTATTCCACTCTTTGCATCAAATCTGATGAACATACCTTGGCTAACTTTATAACAGCCTACTTCCTCTGTAGGATCAGACTTAACACATATAATGACATAAAGTGCTATATACACAAACAGTGTTGCCATGCTTCCAAGCCTGGAAAGAGGGGGGAAAAAAAGAATAACTTTTAAAGTGCAGCTAAAGAATTCAAATTTTATCGAAGCCAAATTGGAATATGAAAAAAGAATTTTTGAAATTCTAAATTTAGGTGCAATGGTTTTTATGTGCTTAGAATCTGGCAAACCAGTTTCTTTTCTGCCCTACTTTAGAAAGGTTGCATATGAGGGAAAGAAAGTTTTTATTTAGTTATATATGAACCCATTATGGTATCCTCCCCCTAAAAATAATAACACATGTATTTATTTTTATGTCATCCAAATCTCAGGAAGAAGAATTAAATGTATCATTTTAAGAGCATCTATTTTTAAATTATGATACATTGCTTTCCTTGAAAGACTAAACATGCAAGATTTTACATAGAAATAATCAACTTCATAATGTAGGAAGGTGTCCTTTACAGAAAACAAACTTTGTATCCCTTGCAATAAAAATGATGCAATGAGGAAAGTTAAGTTTCTGTGTTTTATGATATAATAAAAGTAAAAGTAATGCAATATAAGAGAACTAATTTAATAAGAGCATGAGCACTTATAATTTGAAATGGATGATTTTATGTTTATTTGAAATGATATTTTAGTAATGACTTTATAAGAATACAAGTAAACTGAAATCAAATTGTCTTTCTTGTTGCCACACACAATATAGTTGGTTAAGTCTATATGTAGTCAACTAAATCTCAACTTATTGTTGGGCATAGAAAATGAGGTGAGGAAGGAATTTAAAACCTAGTATGTGTCACCGTTTGTTTTCTGGTTCTATTTTCTGAGCTCATGCCTTCTGGTGGAAAAGGTTAGGATAGAGATAGAAGGAAATGATTGGATTTGTTAAATTAATTTTATTAAATTCTATATAGTTTCCTCTAGTACATTCAGGAGGAGATACTTGTTCTGGGACTCAGTTAGATGACTGCTGCAGATATTTGTTTAAACCATAAAGTATGTGAGATTGCCCTAAAAGGCAGTTGATAGTGTGAAGACAACAGAACTATAAGGAGCTCCAATGTTTTACAAGGATAATAGGAGGATGACCCAAAAGAAGTGACTGAGAATGTAACAAGAATGAGTTTTTCAGAAAAGGTAAATATCAGAGAGACTGATGAGATCTGAGACAAGTCCATATGATCTGACAACGAGGACACCATTATAAGGACATTAGCAAGAACAGTTCTGGTGGGATGGTAGGGGTGGTAGTCAATTTTCAGAGGTCTCAATTGTGAATATTGTTGAGGAAACATAGTCATGATCATAAACAATAGTTCTTAGGAATGTTTGTATGGGGAGAAGAAGGAAGAGTAAGTAGAGGAAGATCAAAATCAGTAGTGAGAGAAAAGTGAGGAACCAGTTGAAGAACTAAAAAAAAGATAAATTGATTATTGGGACCTTGTCCACTTTATTCTTACTACAGCTGTGTCAACTTGTCATTCATAGCCTCATGCAAATCAATGGTAGAAACGTCTATCAGAACAAAGACAATAAAAAGGATTCCTGAAACATATCACTGAACTCCTCTTCCCAGAGGTTCCCCATCACTAGTTAAAACATCTTTATCTTGTTTCAACACCATTTTTTGCTCTGTGACATTTTATGGGTCCAATTGGGTGATCTATAACAAACATATGTATGTGTCCTTTGTCCCTTCTTTAAACCTCCCTACCCCATCCTCCTGAGCTTCTTCAGTTATAGAGCTTTTTGGTATTCTGTGCTACTTGCTCTTCTCAGCTCACACCCTCCCTCTCTTCTTTGTCCTTGAAACCAAGAATCATTTTCCTCCCACTCTCCACTTATGACCTTGTTTCAGAGAAGTTCAGTTCTCTTTGGAGGGCTCATTTACTTTCCTAATTTAAAATCTCAAGTTAACTAAGTTAATTCCATATATCAAATGTATATGAATTTCTGTCTATTTTCTGGTAAATTATGTCACCTTCACGACCAAGAGATCTTAATTCTGTTTTAGCCAACAAAGGTCAACATACAGAGAAAATATTTGAAGATGTTCCTCTCTCTTCTCAATCCTCAGATTAGAATTCTCTCCACCCCCCTTTTCTCTCAATTAAAAAAAAAATATGTCCTGAGGTTTTAGAGCTGTATTACTAATAGATTAATTAATTCTGACTATTTTGCTCAATTGCAAGAATTAGTTTTATTTCTGGCAAGCAATAGGATATGGAACAAGAGGAACAAAACGCAGGAACCTGAGAGGTCTACGGAGCAAGAAGTGGGAAAGAGCAAGTATTTAAAGTTTCTCTACTCTTTTGACCAATGTACATATACACTCTGAAACAATTTCCCTACAACTGGTTTATTGAGTGTAAGTCCTCAAAAACTAAGCCTTGCCTAATCAGTTCTGAGCCCCTCTATAATAAGACCCTTATTCTCATGAGTTTAAATACAACTTAAAATTACTCTGCTTACTTTATTCTCAAAGATGCCTTCTCCATACTTTTTAATAAAAATATTCTAATTTTACTAAAGGATTGCATTAGATTCTGTGACATTCTGGCTTATTTGTTTCTGTGTGTTTTTACCAGTAAAGTTCAAAGAATTTTAAATTGTTATTTTTTTCTTACATAATTAGAATGGCAAATACTTTTCTGAATTTTAAAAATGTTTTTATTTATCATACATTTGAAAATGTCTCTAACCCTTTACACACCTTGGAATCAGTCCCTTAACCCCATGAATCCCCAGATCCCCTTTGCTCTCACTCGTTTGAATATTGAAATTTTAAATCAGATTTATTTTGTTGAGCACTGGAGTGAATGAAAGCACTTTAACAGAAGCTTTTGAGACATATAATGGTGTCTGAATTAAACTGGGAAAGTTGTCTGTGTTGACTGAAAGAAGAAACTTGGAAAAGGCTAAAGTTTGGAAAGACTTCTGAATAATTAAGAAGAATGACTGCTAAGCTAAATACCATATTCTTACTTCTCTATTCTATAGAAATTGAGAGTGGGAAACAGATGGAAGTTGAGGTATAGACTCAATATCGCTAGGAATGTCAGATCAGAAATTATTTTTGGAACTGTAAAAGCAGCTTTGTGTCAGGAAGAGCTGAAGAGATGGGATTCAAAGCCTGGGTGGTAAGTAACAAAGAATGAAAAAACAAGATTCAGGTTGTAAGTAGGGCTTGTCTGCTTTGTGGAGGAGCTACTTGATATTTTTCTAAGTACTGATTATGCATATTTTCAAATCCAAAAGCTTTTTAATTTTTAAATTTAAGTGCAGACCCAGGTGATTTGCAGGGAGTTTTTATATAATTTCCTTCACTTATGCTTTTTCTCCCTTCCACGCTGGTGTTCTAGAGGTACCACATTTATCTAGACTTAATTCTCATTTTTAGCTTCTAGAGATCACAAGCAGATGGAACACCTACATGGGCAGAGAAAAATAATGAAAGGATTTGAGGAGTAGATGAAGAGCTTGAACTCAGAAAAACTGCTGTGTGTGCATGCTTGACAGGACTTGCAGTGTTCATTCAATCTAGGGGAGGAACAAAGGGCTGGCAGGTGAAAGAGAAGCAAACACTGTCAGGCCAGGTGTTCCACATTAAAACTCAGCTGTACCAAGGATCCCAGATGGCTTGAAAGAGAGGTGTGAATGAAATGACCCAGAGAAGTCGGGTGATGGGAGAGGAAGGCAATAAGCTACATGTAGGGTCCTCTCAATGAGACATTTCAATTGCTTGGCAGTTATTTGTGTGATAATGAATCTTTAAATCACTCTTGAATAGTGGGTAGATCTATTTATTTTTGAAAAAGTATTGTGTAGTCTCTTTTGTCCTCAGCTCTCCCCAAACCCCTCTCAATTGTTTTCTTTTTAAAGGAGCATGAATATATTTTAGGACTTTAAAAACCAGAATGAATAGCAGGAATTTTAATTAAACATGCTACATAATCACATGCATTATCGAAATGTAAGAAGCTAAGATGCTAAAAGTAAGTTGTCTCTATATATTATATACAATATTATACATAATATACTATGCATAGTATATATAAAAACTATACTGATGAGGTACCTTAGTTTTATAATGAAAAACTGGTGGGATATTTCTGTTTTGGAGATATCAATATTCTAAATAATCTCTATTTTGTGTGTGTGTATCAGTAGTAAACTTTTTGCATATAAATTTTTATTTTGCTTAACAAACAATAGTCTCCATGATTTTTATAAGTAGCATAAAATAATTTTGTGTACCTTTTTGTATAATGATAAATATGTGAGTTAACAAAAATTAATATACATTTCATAAGTATGGTATTTATTCCAAGTGCTATTTACTTATTGTATTTTTTTCCATTTTTATTAAGATATATGATTGAAAATTTTATTTGGAGATTTATTCTCTAAAAACACTGAACTAGTTTTTAGAATAGTCAGTGGCAAGATAAAAACACAGGCATTAATAAGCTCTAAAAATGACAATAGTTTAAAAAATCTAGCGTCTTCCAGCCAAGGTGGAGGCATAGGTAGACAGGCTTCACCACCCTCCACAACAATAAGAAATACAACTATGCACCTCAAAACTAAAAAAAAAAAAACAGGACTACCAGAAAATTGAACTGCATGGAAGTTCAACAAAGATATAAAGAAGCAATACTTCTCCAGAGAGGTAGGATGGGTAGAGAAGGGGTGGAGAGGATGTGGTGTGGTGGCAGCGGTGGAGATGGCAGCAGCAGCAAGGCAGTGTCTGTGGCCCACCAGCAGAAAGAGCAGGCACACATTATAAAACTCAGGAGGTACACCTGGGGATCAATCCCAGCCCCAGACCAGACCACACAACTCACAGTTTCAGACAAGGTAAAACTAAAGGAGTTCATCATTACCAAGCCATTATTACCTCAAATATTAAAGGGACTTATTTAATAAAAAGAAAAAGATCAAAACTATGAACATTAAAATGACAACAAACTCACAACTATCAACAACAGAATCTAAAAAATAAAAACAAAAACAAACTAAGCAAACAACCAGAATAGGAACAGAATTATAGGTATAGGGATCATTTGAAGGGTTATCAGCAGGGAGGGGGAAGGGAGAGAAGTGGATAAATGGTGCAGGGATCAAGACACATACTTGGTAGAATAGACAGGGGGATATTAAGAATAGTATAGAAAAGGGAGAAACCAAAGAACGTACATGCATGACCCATGGACATGAACTAATAGGGGTGGGATTGCTGGAGGGAAGGGGGGTACTGGGTGGAAGGGAGCACAGGGAAAAAAATGGGACAACTGTAACAGCATAATCAATAAAATAGACTTAAAAATGCTAATAACCGATAAAAGCTTCATATACCATATTTACTTTGTGTATTTGAGAAGTTGAAGAACAAGTTCACAATCTTGAAATATACAGATAGTTTCACTAAACATAAAATATTGAAGCTGTTAAAAAAGGGGAAGGTCATACATCCCAATAAGGTTAATATGAGTATGTGATTCAGTATTCATTTTATATGGTCAGAAACTACCACAAGATACTAAACATATTGCAAATAATTATTGGAAAAAATTCTCCATGAGTGTCTTGCCTTTATACACACTGTCTTTTATTTTTCTAGCTACATTTTAAGAATTTTTGTAAAGAAAATATCCTTGCGAGACAGAGGTAGTGTCCTTCTTCAGAGTAGAGGGCAGACATGTCTGTCTATTACAAAGAATTGAGGATCTCAAAGTTCAGAGTTCTTCTAACATAATGCAACTGACTAGGAGAGACATTGTCACCTCTCCCTTTTAGTATTACCATGTGGAAAATGCAGCTTGTGAGTAATAAAGTCCTTTATCTCTGATCAGGAATCTCTCAAATCTGTACAGCATTCATGAAACTATGGCAAGGTAGCTTGTTACCTACAGTAGGGTGGAATCTCAAAGTCTTTAAAGTCCCGACAGTAGTCCTTAGGAAAAGAATACAAGTAAAGTACCCTGAAAGTAAAGAACCCCTTTACTACTGACTACTTAATCATCATATGTACCTTAAAGTAATTAAATAGGTGTATCAACTTTCACATGGTATAAAACTTACATATTTGTTACAATATAATGTTCTGATTTTTAAATAATTTTAAAGTTCTAAAAAATGTGTACATTATATATATATTCTAATTCCTAACATTGCTACAAAAGATTTAATATAAAAATATCTGCTGAAGTGTATAATTTAGGGTTTTATATTATAATGCCTTCAGGTTTAAAATATATTGTATTTAAATTATGAAGGACCTACTTCATATTAGCTGACAATTCAAAACATGTGAATATAGATTATTTAGAATATGACACTTTCAAAAAGAAGTGATACCAAGGTATATAATGAAGTAGATAATGTACATCAGCCCATTCTCTTTCCTTTATTTTGTCTTTTTCCTTTTTACTGAATTTATTGGGGTGGCACTGGTTAACAAAATTATACAAGTTTCAGGGCACAATTTTATAACACATCATCTGTATACTATATTGTGATTTCACCACCCCAAGTCAAGTCTTCTTCCACACCATTTATTTCCTCTATACTCTCTTCCCTCAGAGAAGGAAAACTCTGACTCCAAAAAACCTCCGCTGCCTTGCGGCATACCTCTTCAGGGGAAAGGCTAAGGGAGTAAACCCCGACAGAAAATCCGGAGCCGGAGTCCCTAAGGCGGTTCGACGTTGTAGTCAACACCGGCAACTCCTGCGGCGCACCTGAAGCCAAGCTGTATTGACTCCGTCTTTCCCTTGGACCCTTCAGCTGCGAAGAGAGGGGGGGTCTGCTGCATGGGCAACAGCAGACCCTCCATATCACCCTGCTCAGGCTCTGTAGCTTCAGCTTCACTGGAGAGGACACTCCAGCATCATCACAAGATGTCGATTCAACACGGGAGGAGACAGATACCGTGTCACTCCCGAGTCGGACTGCACAGCCATTCTCGGCGGTGCAGATAGACTCTTAAGAAGCTACACCATCGTCTCTCGAGACGGACGGCTGCCGACGACGACGACTCTCTTCCCTAGCCTCAAAATACCCCTCCCTCAACTATCACCACATTGCTATCCATGTCCATGAGTTTTCTCTCTCTTTTTTTTCTTTTTTGCCTAATTCCTCCACCTACTCACACAGCACCACCCCTCTACCCCAAGAGCTGTCAGCCCACTCTCTATCTGTGAGTCTGTCTCTATTTTGCTTGTTAATTCATTTTGTTCATTAGGTTCCACATATAAGTGAAATCCTATTGTAGTTGTCTTGCTCTGACTGGTTTATTTCACTAAACATAATGCTCTCCAGGTCCACTCATGCTGTTTCAAAAGGTAAAATTTCATTCCTTTTTACAGCCAAGTAGTATTCCATTATGTAAATATACCATAACATTTTTATCCACTCATCTACTGATGTGGACTTATGCTGCTTCTAAATCTTGGCTATTGTAAATAATGCTGCAATAAATATAGGGGTGTATAAATTCTTTTGAGTTAGTGTCTCAGGTTTGTTTGGATAAATTCCCAGAAGTAGAATCTCTTGGTCATAATGCAGTTTAATTTTTAATTTTTTGAGATAACTCCATATTGCTTTCCACAGTAGCTACACCAATCTGCATTCCCACTAACAGTGCAAAAGAGTTCCCCTCTCTCCACAACCTTGCCAGCACCTGTTTGTTGATTTTGGTAATAGCTATCCTGACAAGTGTGGGGTGAAACCTTATTGTGGTTTTAATTTGCATTTCTCTGATGACTTGTGACATTGAGCATCTTTTCATATGTCTACTGGTCATCTGTATCCTTTTTGGGTAAGTGTCTATTTAACACAGTCCTGGAAGTCCTAGCCACATCAATCAGACAAGAAGAAATAAAAACATCCAAATTGTAAAGGAACAATTAAAACTGTCATTATTTGCAGATAACATAATATATTGTATATAAAGAACCCTAAAGTCTCCACCAAGAAATACTTGAACTTATAAGTGAATTCAGTAAAGTAGCAGGATATAAAATAAATATACAGAAATCAGTGGCATTTATATACACCAATAATGAATTATCAGAAAAAGAAACTTAAAAAAAAATCCCTTTCACAATTGCTTCAAAAACAATAAAATACCTAGAAATAAATTTAACCAAAGTGGTAAAAGACCTGTACTCAGAAAAGTATAAGACACTGAAGAAAGAAATTAAAGAAGATAAAAGTAAGTGGAAGCATATACTGTGTTCATGGATATGAAGAATTAAAATCATTAAAATGTCCATACTACCCAAAGCAATCTATAGATTCAACTCAATTCCTATCAAAATACCAGTGGTGTGTTTCACATAACTAGAACAAATATTCTAAAAATGCATATGGAACCACAAATAAAACCTGAATAGTAACAATCTTGGTACCAAACTATACTACAAGGCCATAGTAATCAAAACAGCATGATACTGGCATAAAAAGAGACATAGATCAATGGAACAGAATAGAGAGCCCAGAAATAAACCCACACTTTTATAGTCAATTAATATTTGACAAGGTAAGCAAAAGCATACAATGGGGTAAAGATAGTATATTCAATAAATGGTGTTGTAATATTGTACAGATATGTGCAAAAAAATGAAACCAGATCACTTTCTAACACCATAGACAAGAAAAAAAATCAACGTGGATTAAAGACTTAAATGTTAGACTTGAAACCATAAAAATTCTAGAAAAACATAGGCAGTAAAATCTCAGACATTTCTTGTAGCATTTTTTTTTTCTGATACATCTCTTTGGGCAAGGGAAACAAAAATAAATAAATAAATAAATAAATAAATAAATAGCACTACATCAAACTAAAAAGTTTTTGCACAGCAAAGGAAACCATCAACAAAATGAAAAGACATCCCATTGAATGGAACAACATATTTGTATTTATATCTAATAAGGCCTTAATATCCAAAATTTTTAAAGAACTTAGGAAACTCAACACCCAAAATCAAACA
Organism: Furipterus horrens; assembly: GCF_987537825.1. Classification (NCBI taxonomy): domain Eukaryota; kingdom Metazoa; phylum Chordata; class Mammalia; order Chiroptera; family Furipteridae; genus Furipterus; species Furipterus horrens. The sequence goes on along the minus strand of NW_028327172.1, from coordinate 120,779,412 downwards.
ACCCAATTAAAAATTGGGTGAAGGACCTGAAAAGTCTGTTATCTTTCAGTGAACACCACTTTCATTTTATCCTTGATCATTGTTCAGTTCTCACACTAATTGTTCTTTTCTTTTCTTTCATTCTTATTAATACATGCTCAAGTTTTTTCCTTAAGAAAAAATATGGCTTGAATTTTTTTCTGAAAATTTTATATTTTAAGTGAACATTCTGAAGAAATGAAAAAAACATTATTTAAAGGCCTGTTTAATCATTCCAGGATGGTGGAATTCCAGAAGGATAAAATGAAACTTTTCTACAAATATTGTGACTAATACCAGTCCTTAGTCTACAGAGGCTGTTCCTCTGCCAGGTTGGCTCATAATCATATAAATTATGTAAAACAATTAACATGATAGATATTAACAATAATATGTGTAATTAGAAGACCCAGCTACAAATCTTATTCCAAGATTTAGTAGTTGGACAAACTAAAGAAATTACTGAATTTCTCTGAGCTTCTTTTTCCCAATTTATAAAATAGGGAAATGATATCTAAACTTCCTTCTCATAATTATGATGAGTATTAAATTAGATGATGTGCCTGAAAGTTCTTACAAATCATTGTAATGTATATATATGTATTATAACTAGGAAACAAAAAATGAGCAAATAACTCTTGGGGCAGAATTGAATAATGTATGTATTTTAATACTTGCCAAAGTCTCTATAAGTTTATATCACTATATAAGTCTGAAGGTTTATCAGCATCACAATTTAATACTATTATTATTTGATATTTAGTCAGTTCTGCACTAAGAATATGTTGAAAATCCCTTTTTTAGTGACCTAAGAAAAAGATGCTAATATCAGATTTCCCTCCATTACTGGTCCTTGATGAAGTTACTCCACTAAAGTTAGTTTTGAAAAATCAGTCTTAGATATAGTCTAATAAAAGTTGTTAAGTTTGTGGATGAAGAAAAATTTATATAAACAACCAGAGAGAGTGAGAGAAAAAATACACCTGTAAAAAATAAAAACATGGTGGCTGGATATTTCTGCTTCACAATACTAAATTCCAAAACATAATCTGAAATATTAAATTTTCATAGGGCAAAAACATGACCTAAAGATTCAATGGCAAATTAAATATTTAAGTCTCTCTGAGGAATACAGAAATTACATATTTTTAATATGCAAGTGCTTGGAGAAACCATTTTCTTTACTGAAAAAAAGAGGAAATGCTATTACTTAAGACCATAAATTAAATAAATTCAACTCAGTTAAAAATCAAAAATTCTTATTTTTGAGTTAAAAAATACATTTATATGCAGAAGCAAGTTACATGTCAAATAATAGGGGAGGCAGAATGCTTAAATAAACCAGGACAAATCCATATAATTTAATGTTACCCAGCTATAAAATTACATTCTCAATAATATTTAATAATACTCTTTGGAAATTTTATAAAATAATACTTAATGTAAAAAGAAGGAAAGTGAACTAAATATAGGTATCCTGTCATATCTGTTATATATATTAGGTATAAAGAAGACAGGGAAAGTATCAGGATGATGACAATAGGAATCACTAGGTGCTAGGATTGTGCCTGATAGTAAATTTTATGTTACTTTCAAGGTAATATTTAATACCTAATATTCTAAAATGGCCATATTTTACTTTTATAATAAAAAACTAAAGAAGGAAACATAAGAAAGTTATTGACAAATCCCACAAAATAAGCACATGAAGAGCAGGTCTGTTAAAGAAATTGAGGGAAAAAAATCAGTGGGAAAAGGAATTGCTAAGAAAGGCGATGGTTTGAAGATGAGGGGAACAACTAACAATCTCAATCTCAAATACTGTGGTGAGATCAAATAAAATGGAAATGAAACAATCTATTGGGAAAATTGAATTCAAAGAGTCATAGGTGGACTTTTCAACAGGAGTCACGGGTCTTGGCCAGCACTGTTTGCCAGACTCTTGGCTGCTGTAGCTTGAAAAGTGAACGAGGGAAGAAATCGTATCCATTCTTCTGATGAATTTAGCTTGGGAAGGAGAAAATGTGGGTCTTGGATAAAGGGTTGTATAAAACTAAAAGTTTTTGTTGTTGTCCTTTGTTTATTTTAAGGCATGTAAAAGTTAGACAAATAATGGTAAATAATGTTACCATAGTGGTTGAAAGCAAAGGACAGGAATCAAATTAATCAGATTTGAATTTGGAGAACATACAGTAGACACTACCCAATGTCATTGGAAGAGATGTTTTTCAGAGGACTGACTTAGTCAGCTAACAATGGAGAAATGTTAAACATGGGCCCTTTCCCACTTCTTGCACATTTAAAAAAAATCAAACTCTACATATAGATTGAAGCTTTTATTTAGTTCTTCAGTGGCTTTTTGGAATAAATTACACTCATAATACATCATTTATAATTTCCAGTTGTAAATTCTTTAAAGTGCAGTTAAAATTTAAAGCCTTTAGATAACAAACATTTTCTCAGACTCTTACAGATTGTTTCTGTCCACATCTAATTCAACTACAATTTATAAGTTAATTTTATCAAGATGTTCTAAAGCATTCAATTTAATTTTCATACAAACAATTCCTTTAAATTTCCTTCATGCATTCTTAAATGGTTTATATAATATTGATTTCAATTGAAAATGACGAATGACACTGAAAAATAACTAAGTTTGTGGGCAAACTCAACAGACTCGGTAAATCTGCAACTCGGCTGGAGGGCAGGAGTGATTAAAGCTATAGGAGGGTAGTTGACCGGCTGAGAGCACTGGGTGTGTTTTATAGAAGAATGGAATATTGGTTACCAATGGTTTGGGTAAGTGGAGTTGGAATAAGAGAGTCTGCTTTGTGGAAACTAAAGTGAATAAACAGTGACCCTGAAAAAAAAAATGCATTGATGTGTATATGACCCAAAAGATATGCTTTTTATTGAGTCTAGTAGTAAAAGTATAACATTAAAATTAACTGTAAATCATATAACTTAATAATATATAATTTGAAACTTTGCAAAGGATAAAAATAGGAAAATAATAAAACCACATTAACCAGATATTAAACATTATTTGCAATAAATATCTACTTCACAGAAAATGAGATTTTGAATGCATTTTTGGCTGGAGGTTGAAGGGATATCACTTGGCAGCAATCTCTAAAGAGATAAATTGAGAATTGAGGTCTTGGTGATTTTTATTTTTGAGAAACTGGTGTAGAAATTTATGTATTTATTTTTGCTATTTTTAATTCTCACTGTAAATTTCCATGAAGCAAAATGGACAGTAGATCAGATTATATAAGTTTCTACTGTGATTGAAATCAACAGTATTTTGTTAAAATTGGCCCATTAGTGTGCTTCTTGCTATGTGTGTAGGCAAAGGAGAAATGTATATTCCATGATTTCTGTATGCACCCCACAGGACTGACTGCTGAGGCATATATTGAAGCAGGTCTCTGAGCCGAGACAAAGAGGTCCATACCAGAATAATTACCAAGACAAGTGGTAGGCCATGGGAGAAATTAAGCCATCAGTTGGGGAATGAAGAGAAGCAGTAAAGAGCTAGAGCAACTGAATAGCTGCTTGCCAAATAGGGAATCTAGAGCAGTCAGAAGTTTCCTGAGACAAAAAGCAAACAAACAAACAAAACCATGAGAAAGTTGGTATTGAGAAAGATGGAAGTATGGGAGCTCAAAGACCAGTTTCCAGTCTTAAGACCTTTGAATACCATTACTACATATCTGTTTTTTTTTGTGGTCTGTATATTCTTTTGCTGGGATCATCCCACTGGATCGAAGGTGGAGGTTGTGTTTCTTGCTGTTTCAGGCAAAACTTGTTTTCTTTTGATGAAATGTCACATTTCATCACAACACATCATTTTCTACCCATCATTTTTATTGTCATCTGAGATTCATCAGGACATTTCTTCTTCAACTTTCAACATTTTATCTCTCAGTTTATTTTTTTCTATCCAATAATATTGTCTTCTTATTTTGGACCATTTCAGTATTTTAGCAGGGGGGAGACAAAAGTGAGGCAAGTACAAAACTTAACAGGGCATTTGTTCTCAGGATCACCCCAGTTCCTTGTCAAAACCAATACTTTCACTTCAACCCATTGATAACCTCAATATCCTATCCTCCAACCCAACTCTTCTAATGTCTTTATTCCAATAATTTTTTCACCCCACCAATTGATTGTTCCTACTAACTTAATTGCTGCCTATTCCCTTGATCCCCTCACTCTCTTTGTTACCCTCTTTAATCCATGCATCATCAGCATCATCATTCCCTTTAATATGCAGCTTCTACTCACTTCCATTTTCTGACTTTCTTGTACTCACTTGGAAAAAACCCAAACCCAAATACATTCATCTCTCTGCTTACTTTATGCTTGCATCCATGCAGCTGAATGTGGTTGGATAAAAGCCTACAATTCTGCTCAATACTTTACATAAATGATTACTAAGCTCAAGCAGGCTCTCCAGAATGCTAGGAAATCATATTGTGCTACCTTAGTTTTTTTACTGCTACATGACAATTTCCTACCTTTTTCTCTCTTCTTGAATACTCAGCCCATCTTTTCCCATCTAATACTAGTTATTGATTTTGCTTCTTACCTCATTAAAAATGTTAAACATTGATAGGGTAAAACATATTATATATAAAAATGTATTTTTTCATGCCATAATAAATTTTAGCTTTACAGAGGTAAATATTTTTTAAATCAAAGTATTGAAACCTATAAAAATATAATGCATATGTTTTGACTGAGGGTCTGGATAATGACTTCCTAAACTAAAAAATTTTTAATTTAAAAGCAATGAGGGGTTGTCGGACTGGGTAAAAAAGGTGAAGGAATTGAGAAGTACAGATTCATGGGGATGTAAAATACTGCATAGGAAATATAGTCAATGATATTGTAATAACTATTACCAGGTGAGTCTTTAAAATATCAAGGGGAACATTTCTGTAAAGTTTTGGTTGGCCAACCAAAAAGTCCATGTGTTTGTTTTTTTTTTTAATGTAAAATAAAAGACACATTTTTCATTTCACCCATAACTTTATTGATTTGGATATTTTGAATATGTCTGCTATCTCCGGCTATTGGCTTCTGGTGGGCAAAGGCCAGAGGTGCCACTAATATCTTCCAATGCATGAGACAGACACACAGCAAAGAATTATTTGGTCAAAATGTCAGTAGTACCAAGAAACTTTGCAAACCACTTTTGACACATTCGATCAGTCCCAGAACCCTCTCCACACACTGCACAGATGTTTTTTGTTATGTTTCAGTTGCATTTTACCTTTCTTGAAATAATAAAGCATATGTACACTGGAAATGTTGCCTATTTTCTCCCTTCTTCAATATTAAAATGGTTGCACAAAAATTAACCAATTTTGTCCTCATGTAATCATAAAGTATTTGAACAGACAGTGCACAAAAAAATATAAAAAAGCTTATAAGCTTAGAGAAAATCTTAAATTTTATTAATTTAAGATGTATAGATTTACACATTAGAATCTTATTTCTTTTAAATTATCAAAGTAAACTAATAATAAACTTAAATTTTAAATACCTTTTACTGAAATTAATAATAAATATTAAATACACTTTTACTAGATTAAATTCAATTGAATTTAGAATAATAATTTTTAAACTGAGGCTGTAGTGAATTAGAAATTTTTTCTCCCAATGTGATTAGAAAATGTGAGATCTGCCTTGAAAAAGTCCAACCATTGTTAATATAATGAAAACTGTTTTCAGGACATCAGTGTAATCTGGCAGCGAAGGAGAGTGGACTAGAATGTGCATACATGAACAATGATGACTTTTGACTTCACTGTGCTAATCAGTGGGGGCAGTAGTTGCCTTTGAGTGAGCATGTGTACTGTGTGGCCATTGCATTCAAAATGACTCAGCAAGTAGAGCAACGAATCGGCATCAAATTTTCCATTAAGCTTGAATGTTCCTCCACAGAGACTACTGGAATGATTCAGAAGGTCACAGCTATGGGCAACGGGAGATTGGCAGCTTCATCATGACAACATGCCTGCTCATGCATCACGTCTCATACAGAGATTTTTGGTAAAAAATCAAATCATCCAGGTGACTCTTCCTCTCCACAGCCCACATTTGACACCTGCAACTTCTGGCTTTTTTCAAAACTAAAATCACCTTTGAAAGGGAAGAGATTTCAGACCATTGATGAGATTCAGGTAAATAAGACAGGGCAGGTGATGGTGATTGGAGGAAAGGGTGTGGTCCCAAGGTGCCTACTTTGAAGGGGACTGAGGTATCATTGTCTTATGTACAATGTTTCTTGTATCTTCTTCAACAAATGTCTCCATTTTTCATATTACATGGCTGCATATTTTCTTGACAGACCTAATTTTTAAAGAATCATTCCACTTAAAAAAAGAATTATTGTATTTTTTCCATTACCATTTAGACCCCTTATACCCTACCCCCACAATCACCACACTGTTTTCCATGTCTATGAGTCCTTTTTCCTTTTTGCTCAATCTCTCCACCCTCTAGCCTCCCTCCCCTACCACACACACATAGCTGTCATCCTGCTCTTTATTTATGTATCTGTTTCTATTTTGCTTGTTAGTTCAGTTTGTTCATTAGATTCCATATATGAGTGAAATCATATAGTATTTGTCTTTTACTTAGTGTAATGTTCTCCAGATCCTTCTTTACAACTGAGTAGTATTCCATTGTGTAAATGCGCCATAGTTGTTTTATCCACTCATCTACTGATGGGCACTTGGGATGCTTCTTTATCTTGGCAATTGTAAATAACACTGCATTAAACATAGGGATGCTTATGTTCTTTCAAATTAGTGTTTTGGGTTTCTTCTGATATATTCCCAGAAGTGGGATCATTGGGGTAGAAAGGCAGGTATATTTTTAATTTTTTGAGGTATCTCCATATTATTTTCCATGGTGGCTGCACCAGTCTGCATTCCCACCAACAGTGTAGAAGGGCTTCCCTTTCCCCACATCCTCACAGCACTTGTTGTTTGTTGATTTGTTGATGATGGTCATCCTGAAACCATAATTTTTTGATGATAGCCACTTGGAACAATAATTTAATATCTGGGAGTCATTTAGATTTCAAATGAAAGTAGCCATTTAAAATATATATGTGTGAGTGTGTATATAGATATGTATAATGCATTTATAATAATAATTTTCCTAAAACCTAACTTTACAAAAATAGAAGGCAAAAAAAGACAAAGTATAAGTATCCATCACATGGAGAATCATGCATCCATTAGAAATGTTATTTTTAAAAAGAGACTTTAAAAGCATGAAAAATTAGTTATGTAATAATTACCTTAAAAAGAATATAAACTTGTAATAGTATTTCTTCAATTCAGAACAAAATGTGTAGAAAAAGACAGGGAGGAAATATGGCAAAATGTATACAATTTATATCTGAGTAGTATCACAATGTTACAGGTAATTTTGATTTTCCAAAAGTATCTATTTTTCAAAGTTTCTTCAAAGAGCACATTTTACTTTCATAATCAGAAATACTTTATTTTTTAATATGGAAAATAATATAGGTATATTTAGCAGAACACTATAAACAAATCACCATACCTTGGGCATGTTCTATAAAGAGTTAAAGATTTGAATATAGATATGTGTGTGTGTGTGTGTGTGTGTGTGTGTGTGTATTCTCAGGTTATTCAATTGTTTACCTAGGTTTATTAAATATATTCCAGACTCTTCCTATTTTATTTCTCTTTCTTCCTAATTTACTTTACTTCTATTTCTAGACCCAGTCTCTTCTTCCTCCTTTCCTCACTACCTTTGTAATAAACAATATGGGCAATTGCTTGAAAAGGCTCCTGGCAGCCTTTCCTTACTGCCTACCTTGAATCTCCTTCCTTCATGAATAAAGCTGTTTTGCCCATGGCTTATCTGATTCTTGCATTGCACATCCAGATTTCTACTTCTCTCCATTTCCCATGCGATGGAAGTGTAAGAGCCCTTCTTGGAGAGAGACCATGGCAATTCAGGATAGACTTTTTCCACTTCTGTTTTGTCTCATATGAAACACTTACCACCACTCCAGGTCTATAATAATCTATTCCTAACCATTTAACATCTGAGCCATTTTCAGGGCTTTGCCAACTGAATGCCTAATTAGCTTCACTTAAATTCCTTAACATCTTCTTCAGTCCCCCTTGGTAGAAGTCCCCAAAATGGTCACTAGCTCCTGAATACTTTCTTTTCCCATCAGTCCACTTCCTCCTTTCAGCCTTTTTTCTTTTGGGGGGATCATTCTATCATTGTTGTTATTATCAGTTTACCTGCATGGTGGGGGCCTCCACCGGAACCTTATCAGACACGTCTTTTCATAAGGACACCTCATCCCTGGGAACTCTTCCTTCACAATAACATTTACACAGATCACAAAAACATTAGAATTTAATTACAGTTAAATTCTGCTTTTCCTTAAACCAGAGGATGACTTTTGAGGTTCTGAGGCGGTGAAGAGTTACCTCAGGGCACTTCTATATTAACATTGCATTTGTATGTTCACATGAAATATGTCATAAAGTATTTAAAGATCATTGGGAAAAAAGTGACAGCAGGATCTTTGTTACTATTACCATTGTTATTATATATGAATCTCAGACAAGCAATCATCTCTGTACATTTAACAAGTTGCAATACTTAATTGCATATTGCATGAATATGATTTATCACTGTTACGGGTGTCCTGTTTATATGAATATAAATACCAATTTCTGAATGTATGTCATGGCCAATGAAACCCCTGTTTCTTGCGTATGTAGAACTTAATTGTCATCAACATAAATTGCTTTATTTCCCTCAAGCTTTACATTTGTTTCATTCCTTTTCCAGGCCCAAATATACAAATATACAAATCTCTGAGATAGTTCTGTGCAATGAAACAGCAACTTCAATAAGTTCTACCATTTTATCAGGTTTAACCAACAGAAGCATATCTAATATATTAACAATATTCTGCCAGTATATCTTATACCTAATATTTCAACAATTCTAACTCTGTACATATACAATAATCACTGCATATTTTTATACCAGATATAAGTTAGGAAGCAACCATACAACCTTAATAAAATCATCAAAAACTTATCAGTGCTTTTCTTTTTTGTAAAATATAAGCAACTATAGTTTCTATCAACCTATTATTGATTTTAAAATCTAACTTGTATTTTACCTAATGTAGCCTGCTCTTATTTGTGATTTTGCTTTCTACAGTTTCTGTTATCCATAGTCAGCTGTGGTCTAGAAATACTAAATAGAAAATTTCAGAAGTAAACAATTTATACGTTTTAAAGTGCATAAGTAGAGGGATGAAATTGCACACTAGCCCACTCCATCCTGCCCAGGATGTGAACCATCATTTTCATCCATGGTATCCACGCTGTTATACTCCCCACCATTAGTCACATAGTAGCTGTCTGTCACAGATTTGCAGTGCTGGTGTTCAAGTGACCCTTACAGGAGCCTAATGCTACATCACAATACCTACATCATTCATTCACCTCACTTTATCTCAGCACATAGGTATTGTATCACCTCACAGCATCACAGAAAGAAGGGTGAGTACAATAAGTTATTCTGAGAGAGACTACATTTATGTAACTTTCATTACAGTGCATTATTATAATTATACTATTTTGAATATTTTATTTATTTATTTTTAGAGAGAAGGGAAGGGAGGGTGAAAGAAAGGAAGAGAAACATTGATGTGAGAGAGAAACACCAATCAGTTGCCTCTCATATGCATCCCCACTGGGGACCAAACCCACAGCCCAGGTATGTGCTCTAACCAGGAATTGAACTGGTGACCTTTCATTTTGTGGAATGATGTCCAACCAAATAAGCCACACCAGTCAGGGGTTCTATTTTATTATTAGTTACTGTGTTAATATCTTGCTGTGCCTAATGTATAAATTAAACTTTATTATCCATGTGTATATGTAGGAAACATATAAATTTAGAATGAGAATAAACAGTATATATAGTATTCAGTAATATCCACTGTTACAGGCACCCCCTTGAGGTCCTGGAATGTATCCCCTGCAGATAAGGGGGGGACTACTGCACTTTACTTGTGCTTGCTCACATTTACCTTTTCAAACAATCTATCCTAAATTGCCAAAGTCTCTCTCCAAAAGCAACTCTTAGATTGTCCATGCTATGGGAACATGGCAGAAGCATAAGTAGAGGAGACACAGGCAAAGAAGCTCAATTCATGACACAAGAAGGAGACTCAAGATTAGGCAGGAATAAAAGAAGCTTCCAGGAGCTTTTTAAAAGCAATTCCCCATACATCATGTAATACAAAAGGAAACCAGGATTAGTGGCTTTGGAAGAAGACAATTATCAGTAAATGGGGTTCTATATAACATTCTTCTCACCCTGACACATTTTTTATATTTCACAGCATTTTTTCTCCTCTGAATTTTTAAAGACATCATTCTGCTTCTGAGGCTATGGCTTTTCTCTCCTGGTCATCAGGAGGCAGTGCTGGAAGTAAATGTTGAATCAGAGATGATACCCAGACTGCAGTCAGTCCTAGGTCCGATTATTGGATAAGTACATCGTATGGTTCATTAAGGATTCTGCCCTAGCATTGACTTCCCTAAATCACAGTATTAAGGTGTGTGAAGCCTTGTCAAATTCTTTTTGAAACAAGATGGAAAACATTTTCCATTTAGGATACTCTATCCAAGGTAACTTTGAATGCCCATAGTTGTTGGGCAAAGGGCTCCTCATGAAGTACAGGATCCTGCCTGGTCCTACTTAGAGCACTGTGGGAAAAGTATTTCCAGATGGCAGTAGTTGTAAGTGAAAGCCACAGAATTAATATTATTTTCTGTCATCAGGTTTTCTAATATGGTTGAGTAAGCTAAAGGAGATACAAGACAATATCTTGTTAAGAAGAGCTTTCCAGAGTTCAATTGCTATCATTGGTGACTTTCAAATAGTCTTAGGTGTAATCTTGTAGTTGATCTGAACCATGTTCCTATAGCTAATTATTTATAATAAAATTGCGGGTGTGGGAAGGGTGAATTGCATGACCTGAAACTATAGAGACACAGAATGGGATAGATATTTTGAGGTGAGGTCTAGACGGTGTTAATAAAATAAAAACAAACTAGTTGTTAAAGTAGCCTAGCCATACTGTTATTATGAAATACATGCCATAGGAATTGCTCTTGCATGCTATTTATGCACTGAGGCTGCTCTTTACATTAGGGTGACTATTCAAACAGCAGAAGAACCTTGATATGAAGGCTATTAAAAAATAGAGATCACTAGAAGTTCAAGGTCCAGAATATTCAGTCTTGTTAGGTGATATGTGGCATACAGTGTTCCTTTAAATGGCCCTTCCTTGTTCTGCTGTATTCAGGCAATACTCCATCGCCTTGCTCAGCTCTGCCCTGTGCTGGTTCGTATCTTCTTAAAGGTCCAAGAAAGCCTCACCTCCACCTCTTCCTCTTTATCTTAGTCCTCCAACCATCAACTTTTTATTCCTGGTAAATCTCTAACTTGTCTTGCAAATTCATTGCTTTCCATTTCACAGGCTTTGTTCTATAGAATACACTTCTTTGCCCAAAATGCAGGACTAGAGTGCTTCACAGAGAGAGGAAACAGGCTCTGGTGAGTTCGGTTGTACTGCTGCCATAGGAGGCAAGAAACGAAGCTCTGATAACACTAGCAGTGTGGAAAGCAAGTGGTTCAAAATTTATATCTATCTATGGATCTATACACCTATATTAATTTTGAACCAGTTTACAGTTTCTTATTTTCACTTTTCTTCCTTGTTTATTTTCTATATCAATAAATAGCTATACATATAGATATAGACATAGATATCAATGGTTAGATAGAGAGATGACAGATAGACAGATGATAGATATAGAGATGATAGAGATAGACATAGTGTCTAGTGTACTGGGCTGAACATTTAAGGGTTAAAATTTGTTCAATATATAAAAACTCACCAGTTCACTTTATAATGTATAAATGATCAAAATGTTCCAAAATATAAGTTTTTCTACTGGAATTCTTCCACACAAAAATAAAATTTTTACATTTCAATAATCACTTTATACATTTGTTTTTAGACCATTTATTCAAGATTTTTCACCAATGGGCTGAGTTTTGGAGTATTCCAATTGAAGTCAGTTGGAGAAATATGAGAACTTTGGTGATATTAGTGACAGAGATAGATATTCTTCTCAGTATGTACTTGCTAGAAATGATTTATATATTTTTTTCAGCTCAGACTCAGATTAATCCAAGAAATATAACATTGGAAAAGTAATTTAATTGATTTGGACTCAGAATTTTTTCTTCTTGTCTATTATAGTTTTTGCTTATTTGTCTGTGATTTAATAAATCTAGAATAAACTTTAATTTAAGAGTAATAAAAAGAGAGTATCCAGGATGCTAAAACAATAAGATCTGGTGCTCAGGTTCTATGGTTTCAGTGCTTCCTAGAACACAAAAGATAAGTGTGCATATGCACAGCCCCCAGCAAAATAACAGGATAAAACATCACCTCCAAAACAGATTAGATAAAAATGAGGTCATTTCACACAAAGTCCAGAATGATTAAAACTCACTGTCAACACCGTATGACCCCACACTTATCATTGTAGTCCAGCCTGTAAAGACTGAGCATGCAGGCCATGCTGAGGGATGTCAAAGATTTGCTGGAAACATAACTTTCTGAGATATGGCTGAAGATGCAAGCACAGAATCCTGGCTCAACTAGAGAGCACTAATGACCAAACTCTTATTACTGAAGCTTTGGCAGAGACAGTGTCACTTTTTATAAATCTCCTTAATACACCTCAACCATTTCAACTAACTTATCTAAAGAAGCAGTTTTACTAATACGGTGATGAAGATAACATCTCTAAGCACCTTTAATAGAGAAGAACTTGGAGTTCTGTTTCATGACAGTATCTGACAAATACATACATACGCAGAAGTAGATTGCTAAGTCATTCATATACTGTATTCCCCTTTCTTTTTATTTTTGAATTTCAACATAATACTATAGGACTTCAAAGTTGCAAACAATGTCAATACCAAGAAGAAAAAGTGACAGATATGGCTGTGTGGAATGTGGTGTCATTTCACTGCTCAAAATGCTGAGGTGATATCATGCCAGTTATTGTATGCTTTCTCCTTTACTAAAAAACAACTGTGTGCTCCCTGTGGTTCACAGTCAATTCTAAAGAACACTTAGTTTTTAAATACAAAGGAAATCCAGAAAGCAATACCCAAATTATGTCATTATCATAAAACTATAAAACCATTGGGTAGAAGTTATGCTAGTGGGTATTGAATACATAATATTTCTGCAATACAAAACTAAAATAAAATAGTAATTTAAAATTTTTTAACTAAAATAAATTTTTAAACTTTTATTTGCATTTATTTTGTGATGAATTTATTCCAGGGCATAAATGTTTGCTTCTTTAGTTTCTTCAGGGTTATCTTCTTTTGTGCAGCCTTCTTTTCTGAGTTAGGAACAAGTTGTTTTTCTACAAGATCATCATAATGTGGCAGAGGAAGCTCAGATATGGGCTGAACTGATCATAAATTCTGTGAGTAGACAGCATATCTTGGGGGATTTGTTCAATGGGCATGCTCAACCTGCATCTAAACTGTTAAGTTCATCATTACTTTGCATTTTAAAACATATGTAGCAAAAATTCAGCATTTTGAGGGCCACCAAACCTGTGTCCAGCCCTGCTCTTTGGCCAGGACATGCTCATCAATTTTATCACTGGAACATTGGACTGGCACATGCTTGCTTCTGTAAAGTGACATGTTTCAGATATATGGTGGCTTTTTGGATATGTATACCATCGATGGCCTGGACAGTTTCCCAGGTGATCTTATAGTGAACACGAAGATTTGAGTCTCTTGAGGTGCATTATTTCCTGAGGTTTTCTGAGTCAAGTGAATAGAAAACCATTTCCAGAGATTATCTGGGGTTGTTTACAGGAAGAGTAAAATAAAATATTTTTGAAAAATATATTTTTATTTTTTCATGGGAAACTTTGAGTAAGTGTTCAGTTGAGAAAGCTTGTATAGACACTTGTTTAGTTGCCAGCTCCTTCTGAGTCAAAATCCACAAATAACAATTAGGAAGTAAAACTTCTTGTAGATCAAGTGAGTTTTTGATACAGAATTTCTCAGACTTGCTTATAAGTGTACTGACTCAGGATCTCTTTCTTGTGTGGTCTCTCTCCCTTTCCTCTGTGGCTCACACAGTTTTCATAGTTGTCTCCATACGTCCTCCTATTTCCCATTCTATTCAGATACATCAATCCATTCAATCCATTCATCTAGAAAACTGTAGTCATTCTCCTCATCTCACTGGCCAAGTCCTAGTGATTCTGTTGTTTTCAAACTTCCTCAATTCTTTCCTCTTTTAGCCTTTCTATGATGCTTTAGTTAGGCCTTCATTCCTTTCACTTGGACTTAGATATGACTAGTTTACCTCTCTGCCACCAATCTTTTCCTTTGCAATTCACCCTCCCAATTAGCCTAAGTGTCTTCTCTCTCACCCCCTGGCTGGTTTGGCTCAGTGGATTGAGCGTCGGCCTGCGAGCTAAGTGTCGCTGGTTCGATCTTCCAGTCAGGGCACATCAGAGAAGGAAAACTCTGACTCCAAAAAACCTCCGCTGCCTTGCGGCATACCTCTTCAGGGGAAAGGCTAAGGGAGTAAACCCCGACAGAAAATCCGGAGCCGGAGTCCCTAAGGCGGTTTGACGTTGTAGTCAACACCGGCAACTCCTGCGGCGCACCTGAAGCCAAGCTGTATTGACTCCGTCTTTCCGTTGGACCCTTCAGCTGCGAAGAGGGGGGGGTGGTCTGCTGCATGGGCAACAGCAGACCCTCCATATCACCCTGCCCAGGCTCTGTAGCTTCAGCTTCACTGGAGAGGACACTCCAGCGTCATCGCAAGATGTCGATTCAACACGGGAGGAGACAGATACCGTGTCACTCCCGAGTCGGACTGCACAGCCATTCTCGGCGGTGCAGATAGACTCTTAAGAAGCTACACCATCGTCTCTCGAAATGGACGGCTGCCGACGACTTCTCTCTCAATTGCCTAAGTGATATGTCATTCCCTACTTAAATACTCAAATACTTGTATGGCTCCTTGTTGCCTGTGAGAGTACTCTTTATATTTTCATATTACAGTATGGAAATGCTGCTGTTCCACCTATCTATTCATTCACTGGTTGACTCCTGTATGTGCTCTCACTGGGGATCAAACCTGCAACCTTGACATATCAGGACAATGCTCTAACCAACTGAGCTACCTGGCCAGGGTCAACATTTTTATTTTTTTAAAAGGGGGTCTTATAATTTTCTTTTGAATTTGTGTGAGTTTTTTCACATATGAAAATACGATGCTTTAGTATGCTTCTTATAAATATTCTTCCATTTGGGAGGTTGCTTTATACTCTTGTTCATAATTTTTGAGAATATTTTATTTTATTTATTTGGCATAGAGAATGTTTCATTGTATTTAGGTGGTTAAATCCAGCAGTCTCTTCCTTAGTTTTTTTTTTTCCCATATTCTCATTGAAACTTCTGAAGAAAGTTCAGAAAAATAAAATTTTTTTATGCATTATAGAATTTTAGAGTTTTGTTTGTTTGCATGTTTGTTTTCCAGTTTTAAAACTAAAGTCTGGCTTGATTTATAAAGTTCATAAACTTTTCTATCTATGTCTGCTTTTTTCATGTGGGCAATGAACTATACACTCTGATGACTTGGGAAATACAGTGAATCTAAAATTTTATAAAGGAATAAATGCATCTAAATATCACAATGGCTACAAGAGATAGTATTCTTTAGTTTCACTAAATAAAAATGAAGGTGGATTCTTTCAAGAGAAATAACTTAAAAAAATCTATAAATAATACACACAAACACACCTACATACATGCCTGTATTGAAAACCAAGAATATGAAAAAATAATTGTGATTAATAGACCATCTTCTCTATGCCATGCACTTTGCCAGACAATGGACCCATAGACCCTTTCGTTCTGTAAAGATTAGAGATCACTAAACTCCAGTAAGGTAGTTCATTTTACAAATGAGAAATTTGAGTAACTTGGATATTGGACATTCAATATTTGTATATAGCCAGGATTCCAACCTAGTCTGTGATTTCAAAATGTATAGGTTTTAATACTTTTGATTTCAGGGCATGTGGATTAAATTAAGAGAGAAGTAAAGGTGGCATTGTTACTTTTGTGGGAGTGATTTATCTCAGCTAATGAAAAGTATTGATAGTACTGTTTTCATACATTTCATAAAATTAAGAAAAAAAGAATTACAGAAATTATGAAGGATTTTAATTCTATAGATGTCAACTATAAATTCCTTAATTATTGACCGGTGTTGATACTGTAACTAAGCAAATAGATGAAGAGAAAAGTGGACTTCTGTGGACTTCATTAAAGAAATAAAGAATTGATTGGTGAAAAAAAGTAATAGGGACTTTGTAAGTAATCATGTAATTTTGAGTTTAAATTGGATTGTGACAAGGATATTTATTCCAGAACTTTTTGTAGGGTTAAAAATAAATTTTGGAAACTAATAGAGTGTTCCCTTGTATGGAAAGTTGAATAAATTGTTGTACATAAAAGTCCTGGAAAATTACATAGTCATTCAAAAGAAAGCATTAGATCTATGTCAATTTCTGGGACAGAGTCCACAATTATAGTGAGAAGAAAATGCAAGCCACAGAAATGAATCCATAGTATAAGCCATTACTCAGGTCAGATTCTCCAGGAAGCAGAACTGGAGATATAGTTTAGGCTTAGATTTATTAGAGAGTGTCTTTGAATCAACACTTGCGAAAGGAAGTGGAAAGAAGCAATATTGGGCAGAGGGTGAAACAAGCCCACTGAGAATCTTGGTCGACCCATTGGGGAGATCTAGAACCTGCACTGGGACAAAATGGCCAGTAAGTCATACTCTGATCTGTATCAGTGACTTGACCTGGGCTGCTCAGGAAATGGTATGATCTTGGATGAACTATTCCCTCAGCTGAGGCAGCCTCTGAAGAAACTGAGAGCTGAGGGAATCTGCTGACAGCACTCCTAACTTCAGGTTCTTCATTGATGGGAAATTTGGGTGGTACTTCTATTCATCACAACACCTGAAATAAATTATGCCCAAACTCAAAAGGTATAAGTATACAGTAGTCCCTCTCTATATCACAGTTCACTTATCGTGGTCTCACTGTATCGCGGGATTTAAAAAAATATTATATTTAATTACTTATCGCAATTTTTTTGCTATATCGCGGGATTTTGTGGTACTGTATACATATGTTGTTAAAGTTACATAGATTTAAGAATGTAGAATATGTTTAAGAGCATAAGTAGTGTTTACAGTATTCCCTCACTTATCATGGGTATTACATTCCAGACGCCCCCCCCACCCCCCGCGAAGTAGGAACCTTACATTTATTCTACACTCTTAAACCTACATAACTTTAACAACATACATATACAGTACCGCAAAATCCTGCGACATAGCGAAAAATATGCAATAAATAATTAAATATAATATTTTTAAAATTCCCGCGATACAGTGAGGCCGCGATCAGTGAACCATGATATAGGGAGGGACTACTGTATAAAAGTGT
Source organism: Furipterus horrens (assembly GCF_987537825.1). Taxonomy (NCBI): domain Eukaryota; kingdom Metazoa; phylum Chordata; class Mammalia; order Chiroptera; family Furipteridae; genus Furipterus; species Furipterus horrens. The sequence goes on along the minus strand of NW_028327172.1, from coordinate 120,761,698 downwards.
GGAAAAGGTTAATAAGGTAGTGGGAAAGGTTAACAAGGGACTGGGAATGGTTTATAAGTGTGTGGGAAGAGTTTATAAAGCCTTAAAATATATATAAATACTAAAATAAATGTACAGTTCCTACTTAGCGAATTTTCACCTATCACGGGGGGGGGGGTCTAGAATATAATATTCATGATAAGTGAGTGAATACTGTACTTGTAAATGATTATATATGCATGAATTGTAGAATATAAACGGTGGTGGAGAAAACAATTGATCTGTGGGTAGTGCAGGTAATAAAGACAAAATTAAAAGTAAAAATATAAATAACACAAAAGACATACTATTTAGGTAAAATTAAAAGTATGTTTATAAGGTGGTCAGAGAGATATATTAAAAGATATCTATCTAATAGTATTTATCTCAGGGTTGTAAGATTACCTTTACATTTTGCTTCTCTATGGTATTTGAATAAAAATAAATCATTATCTAGATAACTAGAGAAATTATAAAGCCATTTAAAAATTAATAGCAAATTATGTGATCACTAGATATACTTAAAATTGGGTCTTGAGTTTTCAGGATGTAGATTTCAAAAAGCTTAGGCCACATTGCAGGATGCTTTAAAAAATAAGATGGACTTAGAGACACTGGAGTTGCAAACCAGGCATAATCTCTAAAAGTAGGGTTAATAAATTAAACTTTCATATGCAATATGTACTTATTCAAATATTTCTTGAGTGCTTTCAGTGAGCCAGGATCTGTTTTCAAATGTTAGGTTACATGTAAAAAGATAGCAAATAAAAATTTCTGCCCTCATAGATCTCACATTCTATACAAAAGAAAGAAACTAAACACCAAAAACAGTAAGTGGGTAAATTCTATGGCAGGTTAAGAGTTGTTGAAGTTCATTCAATTCCTAGGAAAACAGACTGTCAGATTCTGCAATTTGCATTCAGGAGTGTTTTGAAGCTTGTTCTTGTGAAGAACAGCTTCAAGGGGCAGAGTGGGGAGTTGGTGGGGGTGGATATAGGAAAGGGGCACAAGTAGCCCAAAGTGACCTACTTGGCAGCCACAGCCTAAAGATGAGGGAACACTCATTGTGACTCCTGATGGGAGCACTATCCCTCTGGTAACATGTCCACTAGGCCAATACAATCTGTAACTGAGGTACCTTCAGACTATATCCTGATACAGGGTAGGAGAGTTAACACAGTGATGAATCAAGGCTGTGGAAATATACTGCTGTCCATCTGAAGTGAATACAAATAATTTCTTGCCCTCTTTTCTGAAGAAGAGAAAAGGAACCCTTTGGCCAGATCACTTACTATATACCACGTACCTGAGGTGTTGTTAACCAGCTCTGGCAAAGATACCACAACTAGCAAAACAACTGCACTTGGTATTTCTTCTAAGCTGAGTTTTTAGTAAAGAGACCACTGTAATTGCAGGATCCATCTGGGTTTTGCAGGAGCCTAACTAATGAATTAAATGGAGACATAATGTGAGTCACTAATATTGAATCTACCATGTCTTTAATAGTGGCTATAATCTCTGCTTATTTTCCCCTGGTTAAAAAAATAAATACATTCAAGACCACTGTGAGAAGAAAGTTGCAGAGACTTTTTTTTTTTTTTTTTCCGATTTAATGTGTTTTATTGATTAAAATATTACATTTGTGCCAATTTCCCTTCCCTCTGCTCCACTCCACCCGGTGGCCCCCCTCCCTCCAGTTGTCCCCCCCTTTTAGATTATGTCCATTAGTTGTGCATACAGTTCCTCCCAACCTCTCTCCGTCTATTCCATTCCCTCCTACCTTGATCCCCAATTCCTATATCATCTCCCTCCCTTTCCCCATTCCCCCTCCCTGTTGACCTCCCCCCAATATGCTTCCTGTACCCACAGTTCCTTTTCCACTCTCGTTGCCTATTTAGTTTGCCTTTGTTTCATCTCCCTAGCTTCTGTTTTTTTTTAAACCAGTCCCTTTAACATCTCATATAACAGTGGTTTGGATCTAATGAACTCTTTCAGTTTTATTTTGTCCTGGAAACACTTTCTCTGTCCTTCTATTTTGAATGACAATTTCGCTGGGTAGAGTATTCGTGGTTGTAGGTTTTGGATTTTCATTACTTTGAATATTTCTTGCCAGTCCCTTCTTGTCTGTAGGGTCTCTCTTGAGAAGTCAGCTGATAGTCTAATTGGGACCCCTTTGTACATAATTCTTTTCTTCTCTCTTGCTGCTTTTAAGATTCTCTCTTTATCTTTAATTTTTGACATTTTGATTATAATGTGTCTTGGAGTGGTTCTCCCTGGGTCCAGTCTCTTGGGAACTCTCCTTGCTTCCTGGACCTGCAAGTCTATTCCCTTCCCCAAGTCTGGGAAGTTCTCCTTTATTATATTTTCACTCAATTTTTCAAGTTCTAGTTCATCTTCCTCATTCTCTGGCAAACCAATGATTCTTATGTTGGGCCTTTTATAGCTGTCCCAGAGGTTTCTGATCCTTTCATTGTTGCTTCCCATTTCCTCTCGCTGCATTGGTTGACTGCTTGTTCCTTCTCCATATTCCAGTTTGTTGAAATGAACTCTGGATTTTATTTCCTTTCCTTCTGTCTCGTATGCGGTTTTGTTCCTTTCGTTATGAAAGTTTTTCGCTTCTTTCATATCTTTTTCCTGCTCTTTTGTGAATTCTGTAAGCCATCTGTTAACAATGGCCCAGAACTGAGCCTCTGACAGGTTTCTTATCTGTTCATCTGTCAGGTTCTCTATCTGCTGTCTGGTGAGTTGTGTCACCAGGATTTCTATAGTTGTCTGCCTCATTTTGACAGATGCGTTTTGTTTTCTTGGGCCGGCTGTAGGGGGGGCAGTGCCTGTGTACGCGTCACAAATTAGCGACCGGCGCCTGCTTGTCCGCGACCTATTTCGCAGCCCTGTGGTGCTTTCTGTGGGGGCGGGGGTCCAAGATGGATTCACACAGTTATTCCGCTAGGAGACCGGGATCCGTCCTCCCGCCCCCCTGGGCCTCACTGTTCAAGGCGATGCGGCGGCCGCTCTCCCCAGCGCCGGGGTCGCGCACCGCCAGGGGCTTGACCGCAGCCGGGATTCCTCACCGCCCCACCGCTCCAGGTGCGACCGCAAACAGCACTGCCCTCTTTAACTCTTACCTGCCCAAATGGCACCGCTGGTTTATAACTTCATATGTTGGACTTCCGTGTAGTTTTATTTTCTGGAATTTCTAGTTATCCTTTGTTTTGAAGTAGTTGTATTCCTCTCTCGTTGTAGAGGGAGACCTAGCGTGTCCGTCTAAGCCTCCATCTTGGCCGGAAGTCGAAAGTTGCAGAGACTTTGTCTTTGCCGTTTCCACAATGATGGTTCTTAACCTACAAGCCAAGCTGCCATTGTAGGGTGTTTTTAAAAACTAAGTGTTATGTACATTTCAATTGTGAATTCAGGAACTAGTGAGTCCTCAAACTCAATGGCCCCAGTGAAACCACTGTGAGCCACACCAGGGACTTGACTCTGTTGAGTAAGTCCCTCTGCTCTTGCCCTGAACTGGAGGAACATCATGATGCTTTTGGCCTCAGTCCTGTGTCAAGAGATCCTGAATTGTTAGTGCATTCTCCCTCACTCCAGTGCAAAGTTACTAAGGAAGAGGCTAGGTCTGTTTGCAAAGGAATGGGAGAATTTTTATGGTGTACCCTTGCCATGGTGTTGCAGGTTTCTACCTTTTGAGGTATAAGTCTCTCCTTCAATCAACTTCTAGGTCTGAAAACTGGCTCAGGCATGGAATCTGGAAAAGAGAAACTTTTTTATTAGTGTAACTGCCCTCAGCCTCCTAATCACCCACTCTATTTTGTTTATACAGATTGAGCGGTACCCTTATTGGCTGCTCATATATCCTACCCTTAGAAGCACCTCTGTAGCTCTCTTCAGGTCCTCTCATGGCCTCCACTCCAATGGTGCTGTTCATTTTAATAGCTGCTCCAACTGGTTCCTGACAGTTAAGCACCTCTACCTTACCTCTATTAACCAAAGATCCTATGAGTCCCATTGCTTTCAGTGAGCCCAGTTTTGAACAGGATCTTCTACTGCCACCCCTGACCTCTAGAGGACAGCCACCGCTGAACACGATAGGCATGTCCATGCTCCTCTCACAAGCATGTTCCTTATTCCTTTGGTAAGTAGAATTTTTTCCAGTGGATCATAGGGGTCTGGTAGGGCATCAGACCTACTTAATGTGTCTTCTCAGACATGTCCACTTTTGTGAGGTGTTTGATCTCTCTACAATTGTAAATGCAACAGTTCAGTACTTCTCCCTCACAGAATGTGGTCCATCGCTTTCTCTAAGCTTCTGGGAAACATCCCAGCACCTTGTTTGTAACCCCACCCTCCACCCCAAGGGACTTTGCATGGTTTTTAAATCCTGTAACCAGGGACAGTGCTATCACATCAATGAACTCTCATTTATCCAGCATTCTCAGAAGACAAGCCCACATATACTTTCTGGATCCAGCCAGTGTACGAGGTCTTTCCAGGAAACATCCAGCCATGTAATATGAAAAATAGAGACATTTATTGAAGAAGATACAAGATACAAGAAAAATTTGTACACAGGGCAATGATGCCTCAGTCCCCATCAAAGTAGACACATTGGGACCTCATACAGTTCTCCCCAGTCCCCATCAATGTAGACACATTGGGACCTCATACAGTTCTCCCAATCGCCATCAGCTACTCTGTCGTATTTTCCTGAATCTCATCAACATTCTGAAATCTCAACGGCGATTTTAGTTTTAGGAAAAGCCAGAAGTTACAGGGTGCCAAATATGGGTAGCAGGGGGGCTGAGCCACCTGGGTGATTTGATGTATTGCAAAACAAACAAACAAACTCTGCACAAGACATGATCCATGAACGGGCATGTTGTCATGATGAAGCTGCCAACACCATTTGCCCATAGATGTAGCCTTCTGAATTATCTGAATGGCTTCCATGAAAGAATGTTCAAGTTTAATGCAAAATTTGATGCATATTTGTTGCTCCACTTGCTCAGTCATTTTAAATGTGATGGCCACACAGTACTCATGCTCATTCAGTGGCGTTTACTGCCCTCACTGATTAGCTCAGTGAAGCAGTCATTGTTCATGCATATGCATTCCAGCCCACTCTCCTTGGCTACCAAGTTACATTGATGTTGCACAAACCATTCTCCTTATATTAACAATGGCTGGACTTTTTCCAGACAGATCCCTTATATTGGCGAGCTTTTCTTTAAAATTAGAATTCCTTTGCCATTTTAGCAGACTCAGCACTTCAGAGGGTTGCATTGTAATTTAACCCTAGTTACTGGCTTAGTGATGGGGTAGGGGAGGAGAAAAAGTGGGGAAATAGCACACATTTGGTCTTGCAGGAAGACACCTCAAACTGAGCTAGGTTAGCCCATTAATTAACAAGGAAGAGTGTATTATTTTGACAATCTCAAAGAGTTCAGCAGTGTCTAGAGATTTAACATTTGGAAATTCTGCAACACAGATAATCCACATCCCAGGTTTTAGAGTTCTATTCCTTCCCAATCTCAGACCTGACCTTGGCATAGCACACTTCCTTGAGTAGCGGATTTCACATTCTGAAGAACCCTACTGCTCTTTAATTAGTGTGTCTTCAACTTTTTCTCTCCACTGTCCACAGGAGACCCTATGAGTTTAGTGATTAATCACCCTCAAACTTTCCATGCCTCTAACATATCAATGTCCCTCAGAAATGGCCATTAAATTCATAAGTGCTTAAAAATGAATATTATTTCTGAAGTTCTCAAACTTTTTTTTTCATCCTCACCTGAGGGCATTTTTCATTGCTTTTAGAGAGAGAGGAAGGGAGAAAGGGGGAGAGAGAATGCATGCAAGAGAGAGGAGAAATGTGGATGTGAGAGAGAAACATTGATTCGTTGACTCTCATATGCACCCTAAGTGGGGATTGAAACCTCAACCTAGGCATGTGTCCTAACTGGGAATCAAATTTGCAACTTTTTGGTATATGGGACAACACTCCAACCAATTGAGCCACACCAGCAAGGGCTGAAACTCTCAAACTTTTGAGAAATTGTATCTTCCAGTTAATTTCTTTTAAAATCTATCTATTTCCAGTTCTGCATCATTGAACATTTTAATAATTTCACCACAGCCAGATGCCTGGACCTTACCATGTTCCATCTATTGTCACTGAAAACGTTTTTATTGCCATCTGGTTGGCAAGTGATCCAGCTCCAAACATCTCCTTCCTAAGATCAATTCCAGTGTAATTATCATGGGCCAAACTTTATGAAGCTCTGATATTTGTGTGCAGAGGAATATTGGGTAGAGGTCCTATGAGGGATGAATTGAGCAGAAGTTGAACTGTGATGCAGTTCTACAAGAGACTCAGTTGATCCACAGAGAGTTCAAAAGCCTGGCCTTTCAAGTTGTCTCAACTTGAGCTATGGGGGACAAACCATTAGGTCTTTTGAACTGTCTAGTTGCTGTATGTGGGGTACACTCTCAGAGGTGACATAACCCTGAGCAAAGTTGCCTTCTTAATTGAGGTCAATTGTTGGAGAGAAATCTAGCTTAGGATCATAGCCACCAGCAGCCTAAAGTAAAGAGTGACTCACTTGGGGGAATGAAGGTAAAATGAAGGTAGTGCAGCATATTTTAATGAAGTTGATAATTTTATATGGGAAAAATAGAGCAATTATGTGAAGATTAGAGTGACTAAATCAATAACAGAAAGATAGGTGGAAAACACCAAAATACATGTAGATTAGACAACACACTGGTAAGTAACAAATCAGTCAAAGAAGAAATCTCAAGAGAAAAATAAAAATCATTTTGAACTAAATGAAAATTAAAACATAACTTATCAAAATATGTGGGATGCAGTAAAAGCAGTGCTTAGAGGGAAATTTATAGCATTAAATGCATGTATAAGAAAAGAAGAAATATCTACAATTTATAACTTAAGTTCCCACCTTAGAAAACTGGGGGTAGGGGGCAAATTAACACAAAGTAAGTAGAAGAAAATAAATAAGAATTAGAGTAAACTTCAATGTAATTGAAAAAAAAATCAATATAGAATATCAATGAAACCGAAAGCTGGTTTCTTGGAAAGAGCAATAAAATTGATGAGCCTCTAGCCAGGCTAAATTTAAAAAAAAAAAAGGACACAAATTACTAATATTAGAAACGAAAGAGGTAGCATTCTTACCAATCCTATGGATGTTGTCAAGATAAGGAATATTACGAACAATTTTATCCTTATTTCAAAATGTTTTTCACAAAGCAAAAACAGGATCCTTTACAGGGTCTTTAATCCTATCATCTGCATTAATTTAGCCATACTCACCATACCAATCATTCACTCCACATCAATCCAAGTATACTATTCCTCTGTTCTGTTCCTGAGCAGCTAAAAATTCACTGCAAAGGTATAAATATGTTCCATTTATGCTCAACTATCAATATTGCTATCAACCAATTTAACCTTCTCTAGCTTACTTAATTGAATTCATGTCAACACATATTTATTAATTATTTAATGTATTCCAGATATTCTATTAAATCCTGGACTGCCATTCTTATTTCCCTGAGTAAATTTTTCAAATATTTACCACTGATTTATATACTACATCTACCCTCACTCTCTCACTTTAACCAGATGTTCCTCACCTCCTACATCAATGAAACAATTGAGGTAGTCAATTTTTAATTCCAACTTCACTGCTTCAGACTTTGCCATTGTATTCTCCCATTTTTCCTCTTTACTAATTCTTATTCTCTCTTTGCTCCTTTCTTTTCAGAAGAAGATTGTTTTTACTCACTTCCAAGGCTAATTGTATCATTTGGTCTTCTAGTTTAATTCTTAACTTTCTATGGTTAACTTTATAATTATTCTGTCTCATATGTTTTATATTACACTCATTTATTCACATATTTTTTATTGCATTACTACTATATGCTCTGCTTTATACACAGCTTTGAACAAAACTGTCTCCTGGTTCTCATATAGCTTACCTTCTGTAAAGAGAAACAACTCATTAAAATATGTTGTTTATATACTGTTAGGTGTGAGAAATACTATCAGGGAAGAATAAGAAGTGCATTAGTCATAATTCTCTAGAGAAACAGATCAATAGGACAGATATATATATATAAAAAATAAGGAATCGACTCACACTGTTATGGATATTGAGAGGTCCCACAATCTGCCATCTGCAGGCTAGAGTCCCAGGAGAGCTAGTGGTATACCTCCTGCCCAAGTTTAGAGCCCTGGAACCAGAAAAATCAATGGTGTAAGATCCAATCTGAGTCTGAAGGTTAATAATGTCCCAGTTTGAAAACAATCACAAAGACAGGGCCATATCTTCTTTCTTCTGTCTTTTTGTCTATTCAGTACCTCGGTGTATTGGACAAGGCTCACCCACACTGGGAAGTCAATCTGCTTTACTCAGTGTAAAGATTCAAATGCTAACCTCACTCAGAAACATGCTCACAGACACACCCAGCAATGATGTTTAACCACACATCTAGGGATCCTGTGACCCTGTCTAGCTAACACATAAAAATAAGCACCCCAAATCAGAAGGGAAAATAAAGAGTGTCAGTTTGTGGGGCAACATTTTAAAAACATGAACAGGTAAGTCCACACTGAGAAGAGGTCATCTGAGTAAAAACAGAAGGAAGGAAGTGAACAATCCATGTGGATGTGGGGGAGAAAGAACAAGCCAGGCAGAGGGAACAGCACTATCTGGTCTTGAGGCCCAACAAACCTTAGTTGTTCTGGGAATGGCAAAGAGATTTGAAGAGCTGAGCATGGAGGAAATGATGTAGAAAGGTAAAAGAGAGCCAGATTAGTTAGGCCTTTTTAGCCATTATAGATATTTTGGCTTTTTTACTCTGAGGGAAGTAGGGAACCACTGGGATCGTCACACAGCTGCATGGAAAACTGTCCTTTGTTTCAACAGGGTCCCTACAGCTGCTAGTCCCTCGGAGAGAAAGGGGCAGGAGGGGGCCCAGTCTTGAGGGTCTCTTGGTGGTATCAACCAGTGTTAGCAGCTTAGGTGGTAAGACGTAGTCTGATTCTTGATAAATTTTTATAGTAGGGCAAATGGGATTTGCTAATAAATTAATGTGGATTGTGAGAGATAAAAAAGGAGTAAAGAATGACAATATAATTCTAATCTGACTAACTGGAGAGTTATATTTGCCATTAACTGAGGGTCAATTTTGGTAGTGTTGGGAAGAGAGGTGATCAATTTTAGATAACTTAAATGAAATTTTCAAGTATTTTGACATAAGAGTCCAGATTGAAGATTTACATATTGAAGTCTTAAGGATATAGATGTAACTTAAAGCGATGAGATTGGATGAGGTCAGCAAGGGAGTGAGTAGAGACAGAAAAGAAAAAGGAGTAAAAACTTTGTTCACTCCAGTGTTAAGAATTTAGCAAGACAAGAGCTAATCAGGATGGTGGTTTCCTAAAAGCCACATGAAGACAATGTCAAATGCTGCTGATGTGTCTAATGAGAGGATGACTGAAATTGATCTTTGGTTATAACAAGGTACAAGTCAAGTTTTGAGAAGAACCTGTTTGGAGTCAGTTCAGTAGTTCAATAGATAAAGGGTAGAGGGAAATGTGACACTGAATACATACCATACTTTCAAGAAACTGCAATGTCAAAGGAGTGAATGAAATTTAGACAGAGTGGGGAATGGGCTTAAATGGCAAAATCAAGACAAGAGGTAGGGTGGAGTAAGCAAGGAGCTAAAGTTAAATTTGTCAAAGATTAAGGAGAACCCTGAAGTCCTTTAGATAGATGATTTCAACAAGGAGCAGAAGTAGATGATGCAGTGTTATGAGATAAATGTTAACGTAGGGAAGGGGAGTGCTCGGGAGTACAGAATGATCTCTAAGTAGCAGTGAAGAACAAGGATGAACTTGCCTCATCTTTGCCATTTGAAGGAGCTGCAATGCAGTCAGTGCCTCTGAAGAAACCACATTACAGCAAGAGCAAGAAGACAAAGGAAATTTTTAGAGAAACTATTGAGGACATGAATTTTGCTAATGATAAACAGTCTCAGGAATCAGGAAGACATACTGAAAGGCAAATGTACAGAGCTGTATGAAAATGAGAGTGTGGAAAATGAACTATCTCCTGGGAATTCAACGTTTCTGGTTTTGACCTACAAAAGTAGTAATAAAGTACAGAAAGGAATGAGTCTTGATGATCTTGATGACCCTGATGAGGAGGTTGAGTGTTACACTCTATGGACGTCTCTTCATCATCTTGATGGAGGTGTAAAGACCTGAAAAGTGATGAAGTTAACTGCATAGTTAACCTTGTAACCATAAAGCCTTTAACCTCTTCTCTGAATGGCAGAGAGTCCTTATTGCCAAGTGTGCTGGTTACCTAAGGGGCAAGCTCAAATATATGACAGGTACCTCTAGTTTCTGTTTTTGCACATACACAAAAAAAGAATAGTTCCTACCTTTTGCTACAGCATGGATGGAATAATTTGAGAGTACTATTCTAAGTGAACTAAGCCAGGAGGAGAAAGATAAATATCATATGATCTCACCTAACACAGGAGACTAATGAACAACACAAACAAATTAGCAAAATAGAACCACAGACATGTAAACAAGAAATAGATTGACAGTGACCAGGGTGAGGGAGAAGGGGGAGGAGAGGGGAAATAATGGGAAGAGTCTAGTCAAGGAACTAATACGAATGACCCATGGATATGGCCAATAGGGTAGGGATTGACTGTAGGAGGTGGGTGGAGCTGGGTAGAGCAAAGGGGGGAAAAATGGGACAACTGTAATAGAAAAACAAAAAAAATTAATTAAAAATAAAATAAATGATAAAAAATAACCATAATTTTGGCACACAAATGAGCAGAAACCAATTGTGGGGTAGTATGCAGAGCAGTAATAGTAATGGGAATCTTCCATCTCTTCCCAAAACAATTAGTGGTGAAAATAAAAGTGCTCTGAATACAATGTTAGGGTTGTTCTCAGAAGCTTCTTTCAAGCCTTTCTGGAACTTTCAGCATTATTATTTCCATGGACAACTCAACAATTTAGGAATACTCTTTCTGTTGGGATTTCTTGTCACTATCTTCTTCTTGGTGGCTCTTTCTGACTCACCTTCCTGGTCTTCTGAAGTTCTTCTGTCCCCTTAAAAACTGTAGGCATTTCAAAAAATTTCTGCTTGGTCTCCTTCCTGTTCCATGCTGTTCCTTTCTTTAGCAGGGATCTGAAATATAAAAATGCCCTTAAGGGACAGAATGACTCTCCTCCCTCCAAATCCTCTTCTTCAAAGTCAAAGGAGCTTTAAAAGATGAAACACCTGATAGTAAACATCCTGTGATCAAAACATTTAGTGTCCTCTTTTTACTACTAAGCAAGACTTTTTCCCGCAGCATAACTTTAAAGATTATATGCCATTTGACTCAATTCTTCTTCCTGAGTCTCATTTCCCTTCACTTTCTTTTTTTTTGGGGGGGGGGGCGGGGTGGACCCCTTTATGTGACCATATTCAACAACACACCATTTGTGGGCTCTGGTATACGCTTGTGTCCCCTCACCTTCGCTTACACTGTTTCTTTTACACCAAATAGTCTTTCTCCTTTTCCCCATTTGTTAGTCATTCCAGTTCAGAGAAGACATCTTTCCTGAGGTCTTTCTAAAGATTCCAAATCTCAAAAATATTAAGTCCTTCTTGTTTGCCGTCATTGCATTCTACTTACACTTCCTATGTAGAAGTTTTCAGAGTCTGTTTTTTGTTACAGTTTACATATTTTTTAAATTCTTGCTAAAAGAGAAGTGAGATAATTGCCTTTAGAGCTTTCTCTCTGCCTCTCTCTCTCTCTTTCTCTCCCCACTCTGTTCCGTATGTGTGTGTGTGTGTGTGTGTGTGTGTGTGTGTGTTTTCTTCTTGTCTGAGTACTCTCTATTAGATTATTAGTTTCTCCAGGGCAGTTTCTCACGCCCTCAGTACTTCATACTGTGCTTTGCATTAACTGGTGTTTAAGAAATTTTTATTCAGTTAAAATGTTACAGGGAATAATCCTTGCTGGAAAAGAAGAGTGAAGGCCATAGCTGGATAAGGAGATGACAGTACAATATGAATTCCACAAGGGTAGCAATTTAAACTGTTTTGTCTTTGCAAGTGCTGTAAAAATTCATTGGATGAAAAAGCTAATATGAGATTTTACACATATTTCCGCATTTAAACTTGAGCAATATACAGGTGTTATATGAAGAGTGGTATGTCACATCCAAATTCAAATACATTTTTGAGACACTGTGGTTATTTTTTTTCACAGTAACCCTTTTAAAAATCTGAACGGATATAATGGAGAAAATGTTTTCCAAAACATAATATTATAAAAAACAGTCATTCTTCCTTTCACTAAAATTTTAGATTTAAGGAAGGCGTATGCTCCTTGATTTTATTCAATTTTTTAAATCAATCACTCTTGTGCTGAATATTTTTAAATGAATATGACACTTTGCATGAATCCCATAAATAAACAAAACGTGCACAGCTTTGTTTATGTTGGGAACCTTCTGCTAAGTGTTGCTTCTATTTATTTACTTTTAAATTATGCCAGATTTTCACAAATTTGAGTCAGTTTGGGGATCAACTTAAAATTTTAAAAACTGGTTATTTACTTGGCTTCTGATACCTTGCAAATACGTTAAAGTAATAGTTTTAAGGGGCAGCAGAAGGTATGAGGAAATTATTCATGATAGACTTAATTGTCCAAATAGATGTGCATACTATAAAATTTTTTACCATACCTTGTAATTTAATTTTAACATCCTCATTCTCTCTGCATTCTTCTTATAGCTATAGTTTTTAGCCCATCCCTTGTATCTCAAGCTTAGATACAGTAGTCCCTCTCTATATCGTGGTTCACTTATTGCGGCCTCACTGTATTGCAGAATTTTAAAAAATATTATATTTAGTTACTATCATGGATTTTTCGCTATATCGCAGGATTTTGTGGCACTGTATACGTATGTTGTTAAAGTTATGTAGGTTTGAGAGTGTAGAATATGTTTAAGAACATTAGTAGTGTTTATAAAAGTGTGGAAAAGGTTAATAAGGGAGTGGGGAAGGTTAATAAGGAACTAGGAACAGTTTATAAGTGTGTGGGAAGGATTTATAAAGCCTTAAAATATACATAAATACTAAAATAAATGTAAGGTTCCTACTTCACAGATAAGTGAGGGAATACTGTATTTCTTGTTTGTGTAGCACAGCACAAAATTTCTTAGATTGTGAACACGAGAGGATTCAGTAAAGAAAGGTTGGCAAAACAAAACTTTGCTCAGAAAGGCATGCTACTAAGAACAAGCTCTACTTACAGAGATTCATAAGTGAAATTATAAATCACTAATTCATTCATGATAAAGAGCTGGCATCCATAAATTGACTTCATTTTATCATGCATAACCTAGTAATACCCACGACATTTAGGGCTGGTTAGCTTTTCTAAGCAGAAATGAAGTGATGGAGTTATATAAGGCATCAACAGACACTGATACTGATCTGACCAACACCCATCCAATCCCCCTACTTTCTTCTTTCTCTTTCTTAATTGAACCATGATTATGTTCAGATATTTCTTATCTTCCGCACTGTCATGTGTTTCAGGATGATCTCATCTCTAGCTTCAGAAGTAATAGATATTTATAAGACCAAGTCAATCTCATTCTCTTTGAGAGTGGTTGGTTTAGGAGTGGGCATGTGACTAATTTTGGCTAGTGAGATCTTAGTGGAAATCAGCCTCAGTGTGTCTGGATGGTTTTATAACTCTAAAGATACAGACACAAAAAAGACAGTCTTTATATTTCCTTGAATGCTTGTCATGCCTGGATATGATGACTGGAACAGTAATTGTGAGGGAAACCTGCCAGAAGCAAGAGCCAAAATGAGGGGATAACTGAGTGGAGAGATGGGTAGAACCTGCACCACACCTGACATACTGAAGCCACAGACTGTTCCTTGCCTTGGTCCTGCCCTGCCTGGGACTCATCATTTAAGCCAGTTTCAGAAATTTTCTCTTACACGTAGTCAGTAGAAACCTGACATTCTTCCTTCTCTCTATGGTTGAAGAATAAAGTTATGTTTTGTATACAGAAAGAATAAACATATCTGGATTTCCTTTGTAAACTGGTTAGTAGTCAGTAAAATACCTAGATGTTAGCTTTCATGGGACATCGTTCAAATTTTGGAGTCTTGAATTTAGTAAAGAAAGAGCTATAAATCAGTGTTGCCATTGGGTAACAGAATTGTTTCTTTTTCACTAATATAAGGTATCAAAAATTACAGGAATAGAATAGCTTTAAAAAAGAAACACCCAAAAGGCTATCAAATCATCATGCATTTTGAAAGAGCCATGTTACAAATAGGTAAAAGCAACTGCTCTTTCAAGCAGGGCTACCATTATAAAATGCTAGCAGGCAACAGAAAGACTAGTGTGTGAACAATGACTCCTTCTTTCCAATAGTAGATGTCTCCAAAGAAAGAAATATAATATTATCATGACTATCCAATATACATTGCTCTTCCAGTCATTTTGTTTTCAATTAAATATAGCCCATTTCAGCTGCACTGAATTAGCACAATTAAAATTTTCATATTATTTACATCTTATTTGAAAAGTAGTTCATATTGTAACATGTTTTAGTAAAAATGGGTCTATACAAAAGGGATAAAGATAAAATTGAATACGATTTTAAGCTTAATCTAGACATAGTTTTACAGGATATACTTTCAAAGATGGGATGCTAATTTTTTAATACTAATTAATATGGCTGTGACATTCACTGCACTAATTAATTGACTTATACCTGGAATACAAACCAGGCCATTTGTGGTCCCTAGAATGCTTTGTGCAAATTAGACCCACCAGAACATGTCTTGGCAAGCACAGCAATGGGCTGGATTCCAGCCCCTGCGTGTCCATTTGGCCAGGCATTGTTGTGCAGTGAAGAGCTAACGCGAATGTGCTCAGAGGCCCTGAGTTGCAAATTCCAATGCTTAGGTGGACAAATGTAAGCTAATAGGGAGTGCTGAGAATGCTGGCAAAAATAAAAGACACCATTGCTAATCCTCGCTCCAGCAACTGTATTTCCAGGAAGGACAGTAGTGATTTTAGATCTCCCAATTATTTTTTTTTTTAGAGTGTGGATGTCTAATTTAGTCTATCAGTGTTTAATACCATGGACCCAAACGAAAGGTGTTTGAGGCCCAAGTCCAAACTGTGGACTGGCAGTTTGTTGACTGACTTAAAGGACACATGTAACTACAGCTGCTTTCTTGGATACTAAGGTTAATCCTGATCTTGTTGGGTTCAGGAATGTTTGAGCCCCTGGGGTGGGGGGTTGCGACTGAAAGGAGTGGGGCCGAGGCCATATTTTTCGTCCACGGTAAGTTTCAAGTAGGAAAACCACAGATATAGATATGGAGGGAAGTGCAAAAAAGCAATAAAAGTGATATTAACTCTGAAGAAGAAAGAAAAGGAGTGTATAAAATTAAGCACTGTGTGGGGAGGTGGGAGCTGCAACTTTCAGGTAGTTTGCTTTTTATAGTACTATTCTACTAAAACAGCTCCAACACTTTGCTAATATTAATTAAACCTCACAAACCCTGTGAGATAGGTAATTACTATAATTAAACTGATATTCCAGATCAGTAAAATGAGATTTAGAATGCCCAAGGTCATAGTAAGATTGTGTGGCCCAGTTTGGCAGATTTTAGGTACCTAAAAAGGGCTTTCCCAGCTCTTTCAATCTCTCCCTCTCTCAAACACAGTGATAGAATAAATAAACTTGGTCATTGAGAAGTTAAACTGCTAAGTTGATTAGAGAAGCTTAAAGACAAAAGGAAAGATAACTAAATAAACAATCCATATTCCATAAACATATGTAATATGCAAATTCCTTTCAATTAATTGCATTTATTTAAAATATTTCCACTTAAATTGCTGGTTTAGCTAAATGCATCGGTAAATCAAGAAATCAATGCATGTAAAGCATTTTCCATACTACACAACAGTATAGAAAAGACTGTCATTAGTCTGGAAAGAGAACACAACAGACAGACAGAAGGAACTCTTCTTGTTGCTATAACTACGGCATAACAAAGGTCAGCAATGAAAAAAAAAAAAAACCTTTCTGGATTGAACGTTAACAATTCAGGGATGTTATCCTCAATTCTTCCTAGTCACAAAGAAAGATAATAATCCTTTATTTTTAAAAGGGGTAAAATAAGATAAACAATGTAAATATGCCTTTTAAAAAAGCATGCACAAAAATGGTTTTGATTTGAAATATAATATTGTGAGAATATCAGAAACTTGTGCTTTTTAAAATGCAATCATCCAGATGACATTGGGAGTCAAATCTCAAGTTCAGAAGAAAAATCACAAACATGTTATAGAAATTAATTTTATTATATTTAAAAATGACAACTTCAAAATGGTGATTTCAATTAACATTATTTAATAGAAAATAGTTTAAGTTTAATTTCAAAGTTATACACAGCTTACAATGAATGACTTTTATAAGCCTAGATTTATGTATTTAAAAAATGAATTTTAGAAATAATTTTATTATTAAAATTCTTGAAATTTGTTGTTTCTTTGTTTTGAATAATTGGCAAGTACTGTATCATAATTTGAACATCCAGAAGCCTGTTTACAAAATGTCCAGTTTCTTATAAATTAATTGTAACCAAATTAACTTCTCTCCTTTGAGATGAGAAAAACATTAGTTAACTGTTTATAAATTAATTATAACCAAAGTTCACCTCTTTCCACTGAGCTAAGAAGAACATTAGTTAACTGAGTTATTGGTTTTGAGGTTTTGATTGTGAATAAGGAGGATTGAAAGACAGGACTCTGTTACTTGCTTTTAAGTGTTCAGTAAATCCCGACAGATAAGACTTGCATGGGGAAGTGAATGGCAGAAAGCAGAAGGAATGATGCCCTCACATTCTTCCTGCTATTTGGGAAACAAGGACAGCTGCGACACTGAGTGCTTGTTGACAGAGCTGTACCAAGTACTTTCTGGTCCACTCATAATTGCCAGTATGTCACAAAATTTTCAAACTTCATATTACTTCATCATTACTTATCTCTCTTAAGAGATATACTTTCAGGAAAGCACACAGGTAGCCCCACACTTAAGGCATATTTTTTTCTGGCATAAATGCTAATGAATGGTGCCTTGAAACTGCCATGCAGAGGAAAAGAAAGACCCCCCAAAAGCAATGTGGGACTTAACTAGCAAATATGTGTTTAGATCTTTTAGTGTCTGAAAGCTACTAGCCATGACTTGATATTTTATATCAAAGTTGACCCATTATTTCCTCCATGAGTAAATACTTTGTAAAAAAGCCAGAATTGCTTGAGTTTTCTAATAGCCCACTGAACAAAGCATACCAAATATATATATATATATGGTAACATCCGTGGCTCATCAAAACCAAGGCAAGTTCAGGAGTCTATGGAAGAAATGATCTGGAGACTTCCATTTCTAGCCTATTGTTACTTCACTTGTATGGGTTTCTGTGTTTGGGGAGAACTCCTATTACTCTCCCATGGAATATCACAGATGTAATTTTATAGAAATGAGAATTTATATAACGAGAAGGAGTGTCATGAAAAAATAAGAATGAGCCTAGCTCAAATTGGTTTTTTTAATTAATTTTAAAATTAATGCCCAATGTAGTATTTGGTACATCTGGCTAGTGTCCAAACTGTATGTAAAAATAAAGGAATATATGTACTCGAATGTAGTTCATTTGAACACGGTGCTAATGAGGCCCAGGTAATGACTTTAACCCTGTGAACCAATTATTTTCATTATCCTCAATAGTCACAGAATTTTTCCTACCCAGTGGTCAGCCATTCCATAAACGCATCCTGTTAGTCATTAGAAAGACAAAGCAAGAGAGTGTAGTTAGCTTAAGACACATTTTATTGCTGGAGAAAGCTCAAAGCATACAACCTGATGTTGGCAGGTTAAGCACTTCAGCTTCGAATATGAAGGTCGGCACTGTAATAATGATATATCACTATTTCATTAGAAGTGGAAGAAAATAACAGGTGTGTAAAATATTGATTTGAAGAACTAATTTCATCAAATTTCTCTTAAGTCACCAAGAAAAGTGTCCTTAAAATGTTCAGTTAAGGAATTTGAAAATAGTATTTCATTATAACATAACCATTTATTATAAGCAAAAAGTCTCTTTTATGTAAATAACAGTACCTTCATCTTAGCTTATGATTATTATTAAAATAATTTTTTCATCTGGTTATGGAAAGATGAATGGCATTTTCTGGAAGCAGTGGACCTGCTAAAGTAGAGAATTCTTTCAAAGTATAATCAGAGATGAGGTTCAAAAAATGTGGCCGATTGGAGAAGGACTCCAAATGCCCTTTTACAAATTTTGCATTTTTATCTTACAAATAATGGGGAATTTACTTCCACATGTTATGTGTGCTACTTTCCTTCAATTACACAGCACAGTGTTGCACAGTGTTGGGAACTCGTCATGTGCCAAACAATGTATGAAACGGGACACAGTGGAACAAGACAACAAGACACAATCTCTGATGGCAAGGACCTCATGCTCTGGTAAAGAAAACATAAACACAAATCATAGCTAGCTACAGTCAAAGGAGTGTTATAGAAGTTATTCTGTTTATTTGTTAGTTTGTTTTTTTAGTGGCATATACCTTCAATAAAGGGTGTGGTTATTGCATTTTTACAGTGGGAATTACCGTGGAAAGAGGCAGTCCTTAGACTGTAAACATGAATTGGGAAGGTGGATTCTAGGATAGTCTGTGAGAGGGCTTCGAACACAGTTCCTAATCTGAATTTTTTATTTGTGTTTGTGTGACTAATAGGGAACACCTTATTGGTGGGGGGTTAAAGGTTACCTCTGGGTTTTAAAAATAGCAGCAGACAAGCTGCAAATGCCTGAGATTTATCTCTAAGTTTATTTTAGATCTATGGTATTTCCTATGCTTGTTTTACTTCTTCTTTCTTTATTCTTTAGTAAATTCTTGTTTGAATATTCTAACCATGGTTTGGCTCTCCTATAGGTATTTTAGAAAGCATAATTTGTTCATAGTTGCCAAATTTTCCCTAAAGTCACTAAGACTGCTTTTAGTGGAATCTCTAAGGGTGGCAAAAATGCTCCCAGGAGGAGAGGAATCTCAAGGTAGGTCCCCAGCTGTCTGGTCTACTTAACCTTTCCAGCAGGTTATTCTTCTTCCAGTGTTACTCTGTGGGGGATAGTGCCAGCTGTTCGCCAAAATTATTTCTCTACTCCACAGTCATAGTTTCATCTAGGAAGGAAGTGTCTGCCCAGCAATCTCTGCAGCTAGTTGTGGCATGTGACTTGTTTTTGACAATTGCATGTCAGCTGAAGCACTGTGAGTCACTTCAAGAGTGAGGTTTTTAAGAAGGGATCATGCCTTCTCCGTGCCCCCTTCTTTGATAAGCAATCCTTTGGGGATAATAAAGTTCCCAAGATGGAAGGAAACTGGGTCCATGAATCACTCATAGAAATTAGCCATCCTTTGATCTGAAATTCCCACTCTGGGTTGTTACATGAACAAAAACTATATACTCCTATAGTTTTTGCACCAATATACATTTTTAGTCTATTGTAACAATGGATAAGCTACCTTTTAAAAAATTCTAGGATAATGACAATCATAATGATTATGATCATTATGGAAAGCAGCTGTGTGTTAAAAATAGCACAACACAAAATTTCTGCAAAGCAAATGACACTTTTTCAGGTGATACTCCAGTTGGAATTTTTTATTCACACATGAAGATATCAATGAAGTCCCTGTATTCCTATACCAGATAACAAAACACATAAATGAGAGTAACGACACAAACCACTTTCAGGAATTGAAAGCTACAGCAGGCATTTTGCAGAGGGGACAAACCTTAAGTTTTAGCACTTTATAGAACTGTGGATTCTGAAGGAGAGGCAATAGAGAACTAAGAGTTCTCAGCAATTATTATAAAAACCTTGACACATCACCCTGAAGAAGACCTGATAGGGCATGGACTAATGAGAGGCATAGCAAATATGAGAGAGGTAAAATTAGTATATATATTTAAAAAATATATATGAGGTAGACCAGGAAAACCATGTTTCCCTTTATCACAGAGGCAAGGCAATGGATGTTACAGCAAACTATGAGGTATATTGTTTATATTATGTTCTGTATGTTCAATTAATGTTCGGTCTATGACCATAATTAAAAGTAAGGTTCTAATATGACAGAGGGTTTATTTATTAAGTAGTTGTTGGTACTGAGACTAGAGTAGAGGTTATAAGCATAAGGCTTTGGAGGTAGGTTGGGCTGAGTATAAATTTCAGCCCTGGTACATGTTAACTTTATGACCCAACCTAGGTTATCTAATTTTTATGGGTCTCAATTTTTCATAGAAATATCTAATTTCTATGGGCCTATTATTTCCAGGGAAAATAATAATAACTATCTTATAAGGTTATTGCAAAGATAAAATAAAATATCAGATTACTCAGTACAGTGTCTGACACAGATGGGTCACAAATAGCTCTAATTATTGTTAAGACTAATAATTCTTTCAAATTAACATCTTATATTCTCATTTGTTTAAGGTTTCATTTTTAAAGCAAGCTTGAAGCATTCTGAAAGTCAAGCAAATTTGGCATGAAAAAACACAATGACTTTATTTGATTTAAAAATTGTTTTATTTACAAACTTCAAACTTCTATCATTGGACTGATATTTTCAATATAAAAAAATTTAAGACTCTATCACCTTCCTGGTATGTTTTCACTCATAAAGAATTATCTACATTTTGCTGATAAATTTTCTATGATGCTGAGTTCAAAAAAATTCAAATGAAGAATTTCTTTCCTTGCTTTTACAAGACATTAACAAAAGTATAAAAATATATCAATGAACTTAAGTAATTATTAAGCACCAGTTACTTGCTCTATAAATGCCAAATAACTAGTTTGATTGATTTTATAACCAAATTTATTCTGTTTAAAAAATGAGAACATACACATATTATCAATGAGCCACAAAACAATTTGTTCCGTAGTATCATAGTTGCACACTCTTGAAAAAGCACCTTCATTGATGCACACCACAGTTCTGAACATCCTATCAAAAATCAGTCCTCTATAGTTGACAGAATATTTATATGCTTAAGGACAATCTTCGGATAATTCAAATGCAAAATGGTGTAAAATGTCTTTTCAGCATTTTGTTATCATAAAAGAAACAACTTACTATGATACTTTTCTTTCTTCTCTGAAACTATACTATTGCATTATTCTATAATATAGTTTTAATTTTAACACAAAACTGTACTCTGCTTTATAATGCCAATTTAAATAACCTGATTTTTTTTCCTATTTCTGTAGCTTATCATTAGCCATTATAACTTTTCTCAAAAATTATCAAGTTTATATTTTATATCTTATTTCATAAGGATTTCCACTAGAGAATACTTTATTTCAATAGAATAGCATATATCCAGGAATATCTCATTTTCTTTAAGTCAGCAGTGCATAAGTTAATTCATAGGTGCATTTATGAGTTTTATTTATATTTGACCTGTGGTAAAAAGATTTATCTTTCAATTACTGAACTATTTTTCTCAAGTATCAAAAGTTATACTAGTATAAAATAGATTAATGTAGCCCTAAAGGTAGTTTTTGTTTAAGTAAAATTTGGAATTAAAAATAGGACAGTAAGTTAAAAATCAGATGTAATCGTTGGAACTACCAGACGGAATAGTAAAAGAAGATGGTTGGGGTGGAGGAAAAGAGAAAGAGACAGACAGACAAACTGAGGCACCGGTGTGGGGTGTGGAAAGGGTGAGAAGAGCAAGATTATAATATTGATTTTGAGATAGGTCAAGCATCACATCACTTTTTTTTTTTTTTTCTTTCTGCATTCTGGAACAATAATATTCAAAAGATCTGGACAAGAATATTGCTGTTTTCTCTTATTTTAAAGACCTAAACTATATTATTTTTTAAAGTCTTGGGTACACCAGGAAAAGTATTTAAAAGCCACGGGGTAGGGTGCGAACTAAGAGCATTCTTCAAACAAACACAACCTTTCCAGTTTCTTGCATAGCTCTCTTCAACCCAGCCAGAAAACCCAGACAAGTTTATTTACACACACACCCGCACACGCACGCACACACACACACACTCCACACGCGGCGAGAGAGGGGCGGAAACGCCCTCTTTCCATCCCTTCCAAACAATTATCTCTGACAGCAAAAGAAAATAATCAACAGCCCTGTGTGCAGGCTGCTGAGCCCGGGAGCCGGCGCGAGGAAGGAGGGAGAGCAGCGGGCGAGCCGGGAAACGTGGCTCCGAGGCCGCGGAGAGGATTTGTGAAGGGAGCGCGGGCCGCGTGCGCCTCTTGTTCCCCATGTAATTTGCAGCCAATCATCAGTAGGTGTCCGCGTCTCTGCGTCCTCCTCACCTCCGCGCCGATCGCCCCCGCCCCTGCCCCCGCCTCCTCCCTCGAGCTCCCCTCCCCCAGCAACCACACACACGCACACACACACAAACAGAGAGAGAAGGGGGGGCAGGGTGAGAGAGAGAGGAGAGAGAGAGAGAAAGGAGAGAGACTCCCTGGCTCCCTCCCTCCCTCGCACACAGCGACTGGAGACGGACGGAGAGCAACGCGCTGGGAGAGGAGAGACCACCGAGAACAGCCCCGCGCTCTCACACATACACTCACACTCGGCTCTTTCCTCTCCCCCCACCTCCTCCTCCTTCCACCCCCACCACTAACACCATCTCCTCCTCCTCTCTGCAACAAGAAAAAAAAGCCATTTACAGGTATTTTTTTTTTTTGATCCGCATATTTATTTATACCCCTCCCCAACAGTTTGTTTACAAGTATTAAAGTTGTAATTGGGAGCTGCCAAGACACATCTGGGTTTGTGTTTCTTTGTGTTAGGGGTGATGTGCAACTAATTAAAGGCAGACTGGCAGCGTCTGCAAATTCTAAGGCTCCCCAAATAAAAAGAGACTGGTAAGTGATTGTTCTTTCTCTTTCTCTGGCTTTTTTCTCTTAAATGTTTGCTGTCCTTTGGGATTGTAAAAGTAGATTATTAATGCTGGACTCCAGCAATAAAAGGCGTCGCTGTATTAATTTATTAATTAATCTGCACCCGCCCCTCCTCCTGAATGTTAAATATGACCTTTGATCTCTATGTCTCTGGTAGACCAGACATACAGTATTAGACATGGACAGTCACATTGTTTAAAGGCAAAACAGGATCATGAAGTGTGGGTTTCTAATTTTGCTTTGGAATATGACTATACTTATTTGTGCGTTTTATTTTGCTTTAAAAAAGAAATCCAAACAATAGCTGTGGTTTACGTACCTTTTCCATGCTCCAGAGATGCATTGATTAAACAATAATGACCTGGATCCTGGGCACAGTCATTTTCTACAGTTTCTGGTGGCATTAAACCTTAAGGGAGGTAGGGGGAGGTGATAGCAATTAAAAAAAAAAAAAAAGGCAAGGGAAGCTTCTGTTTGGAAACACCACCCTAATACTCTGAAAAAGGGATATTGAATTATTTCTTTATTTGGAACAAGGTCAAAAGATAAAATGTTGGAATTTTTCCCTCCACTCAATGTGATGATGTCTAATGCATCGTTGGCTTAACTAGTTTTTACTAAGTAGCAGTTATTATGGTCTTGCAGTTATAATGTGATTGGCAGAAACTGAAGCTATATGCATATGCTTGTGTCTTCCCCCAGCTCCTTCCAAGCATCAAGAATATTTAGCTAGGAGCATTTTGGGGGCACCCTTTGTATTCCCATCAGAGCTCTGAAGGGAGCAGTTTTTCCTAATTCGAAACCACAGAGGTGGTTCCTGAGTGATTAGGGACTTGCTGTGATTGAAAGACGCCTGCTAGCTTCTAATCCAGCCTGGGGTGAGGTTCCTTATCTTGATTTACTTTGCCTAATAGGGATTTGTTTACATAAACCCCTCTTTTTAGGGCATCTCATCAGCAGGTCTTGAAGTTTTTGCACTTGGAATCTGAGCATAAATGGTTCATTAATCTAATTATAAGTATAATTACTATAATTGATATCCATTTTGAACTGAATATTTGAGACCGAGACCACTGGGCCCCATCTAGAATTACCTGAACTCCACATTCTAGACCAATATGTGGGCTTCAAAATATGCCACAAAAAGATATTCTGGCCTGTCAACAACAACAACAACAAAAATCTGGAAACAAAGAAACTGGTTTTTTAGGTTAATATACACTTTATGTCTTTGCTTTTCTTCTTAAAAGGTTGTGGTGTACCTTTCCCTCTGTAATAAACAACTAAAATACCTCTTCCTAAAGCATAATAATGATCTGTAAGCAAAGAGATGAATGCAAATATCCAGTTAACATTAAACTTTCCTCTTAAAAGGAGCAAAAGGAAAACATCATTTTAATGGTTATTTCTTCAGGTAAACAACAACTTAAGAGACACCCTCCCTCCACTCCATTTACTTAATGTAAAAACCAGTCACTGTGAGAGACCCTTAAAAAAAAAAAAACTGTCCCATGCTTTCTTCTTGTCTTGAGAAGAGACAGGAATCTTCATTAGGAATTATTGGGAATATTCTTACAGAGACTGCAAGCACTTGGTTCAAAATCTGTGAAATTAATTGTCATTTAAATTTTTTATCTAGTCCGCCTTTCTTTTCCTTTTTTCTTTCTTTTTTATTCTTGTTTATTTTAAACAAGTAGAACATCACCCTCTTACCCCCACCAAGCCCCACCACCAAATGGCTTGTACAATTGAGACCTGTCCTTGGTCCTTTGAATTAAGACCCTAACAGAGCCAGCTGTGCTGGGATTCAAACTAATGACCGCAGACACAGAAGGACACTGTGGCAGCTGGTAGTTTTTTTTTCCCCCCCTTGCCTCTTTAGTTCAAATTGTATGTGGGCAGTCTCTTAGCTCTCAGTTGTATTGTGTTTGCTTACAGTTTATACTCGGCTGTATTGTAGACTTTCTCCGTACTTCATTTGCTAATTTCCTGTTCATTTTCCTCATAGAGCCATTGCTGTTTTCTACTTTACAGCATTTGCATGCCCAGGCAGCACTTGTTCACACATTTCATAATGTTTAAATGCCCTCTGCTTATAGGTAGTATCGCCCTCCCACCCCTGATTTGCATGTCTTTAGCACTCCAATTGCCCTTTTCCCTCGGCATTTGTCACCCCCGTCTTTCCTCTTTCCTTGGGTATCCTGGCTATTAATACATTTTCTCAGGAGGGTTGTAAGAATAGGGGGGAGGAGCTGTGGCGTGCTGTAGGGAGGGAGGGAGCGGGATTGGGAAGGTGGAGGGGGGGGGTCATGCCTTGGTGATTGTTATGCAAACGACCTGACGAAGAATGTGGGAGCTTTCAGTGTCTGGCGAGGTAGTGAGAGAGGCTGTTTATTTATTTTTAATCTTTTCCCTCGTGCAGCTCGTTGGAATGACTTTCTTTATTTTAGTTGTAACAGTTGGAGGATAATGCAAAGGAAGACGCTGCCTGGGAATTCACCGTCTGTGGAAATGCGCCCCAGAGAGGAATAAAGCAGTCCTCACCTTGCTATCCCCACCCGGACCCACTTTCCCATCCCGCCTCGGCCCCCACCCCAGCACCACCATCACCCCCTTCCCTCCCCCCCACCTTTCCCCCTTTCCCACCCAGGTGTCGGACCAGGCGGTCCCCACTTCCACCCTGCACCCCTTCTTCCCCCCCTGCACCATGAACACCAATGTCTGCGTGGAGCCCGGGCCGAGCCCGGAGGCCCCGGGCTTGCCCAAGGAAAGCCACCTGCCCGAGGGGGCCCTGAACAGCCTTGTGGATTACAACTCGGAGATGGAGCGCTACCGCTCGTTTGCCACCTCCTTCTACAAGACCAACGGGGGCGCCTTCCCGCAGGCAGCCAAGATTGCGCGCATCACCACCCCCATCTTCCCCAGCAGCGCCGCCGCCGCCGCTGCCGCCGCGCGCATCGGCATGTCCCCCTGGAACTGCGACAACGCGGCCACCGCCGCCGCCACCGCCATGCTCTGGGGCAGCGGCGGGGGCGGGGGCGGCGGAGGGGGTGGCGGGGGAGGCGGCGGCGGGGGAGGCGGGGGCAGCAGGAAATCCTCCTCCGCCGCTGCCGCTGCTGCCTCTGCCTCCGCCTCCTCCTCGGCGATCCTCCCCGCTGGCGGTGGCGGCGGCGGCGGCGGCGGCGGCGGCGGTGGCGGCGGCGGCGGCGGAGGAGGAGGCGGAGGAGGAGGAGGCGGCGGCGGCGGCAGCGGCGGCAGCAGGACCAGCATGCACCACCGAAACGACTCCCAGAGGCTGGGGAAAGCTGGCTGCCCGCCAGAGCCGTCGTTGCAAATGGCAAATACTAATTTCCTCTCCACCTTATCCCCTGAACACTGCAGACCTTTGGCAGGGGAATGCATGAACAAGCTCAAATGCGGCGCTGCTGAAGCAGAGATAATGAATCTCCCCGAGCGCGTGGGGACTTTTTCCGCTATCCCGGCTTTAGGGGGCATCTCATTACCTCCAGGGGTCATCGTCATGACAGCCCTTCACTCCCCCGCAGCAGCCTCAGCAGCCGTCACAGACAGTGCGTTTCAAATTGCCAATCTGGCAGACTGCCCGCAGAATCATTCCTCCTCCTCCTCGTCCTCCTCAGGGGGAGCTGGCGGGGCCAACCCGGCCAAGAAGAAGAGGAAAAGGTGTGGGGTCTGCGTGCCCTGCAAAAGGCTCATCAACTGTGGCGTCTGCAGCAGTTGCAGGAACCGCAAAACGGGACACCAGATCTGCAAATTTAGAAAATGTGAAGAGCTAAAGAAAAAACCTGGCACTTCGCTAGAGGTCAGAGGAGATGATTTCTTGTTTCCCAATCTACCCCCTTCCCTCCTTACTCCCCTCCCCTCTCCCCTTCAGGGCTTCTTGTCTGGCTTCAAGATGCAGTACCCCTTTCCTGAAGCTTCATTCAGGTCGTAAGATACCGTCGTAGGTGGTGTGCGGGGGGGCATGGCCTGCCCTGCTGCACGTGGTGTGGACCCGCCCTCCGCATGGGGAGGGCGCACCTCCGTTTTATCTCTGGGGGAAAACTAATGTAATTGGTTTGAAAAATCAGAAGTTTCACATTCAGTGTGGTAAAAGAATTTCCCTTGGTGGTTTAAAAGGCCCCCTCCCCCTTGTGATTATTTAAAAAAACATATCTTCCCGAAAGATTGGACACCTCATATCTAAGGGAGGCTTATTAGTGGCCCAGTTGTTACAGTGAGGACACAGTTTGTGGCACACAAATCTATGTGCCCCTTAAAAAAAAAACACAGAGACACAGTAATTATTGAAGCTGAAATACATGGATTCTAAGGGGGATTTTCTACTTCTAAAATACTTTTTCCCCCTCATGACACAGTGTTTCTGTTTCCCATTTTATTTTCTGCCTACCTGGTATTTTTTAAAGAAAGCAGAAATATTATAGAAAGCTGAACACCCCCTGTAATTTTTAAGATGTTGAGTTAGAATTTAAGGGATACAATTAGTTCATGTAGTGCAGGTGATGGTAAGTTTATTTATGAATTGTTTTACATCGCTTCAGAAAGGAATAACTCCTAAAACTCAGTTACCAAAAAATAGTGCCTTGGGGGTTTGCATTGGATAAAGTAACCATTTTGTGGTCACAGATTGTTCTATACACTAAGCACTGTTTTGGTTGGCACCCTATATGATCAGTAAGTTTCCTTTTACTATAAGTCCTTAAGAGAGACAATGTACCGATTACCACTAAAGTAATTGTTAAAGTAGGGTTTTAATTCTGTTAAATACAAAGATTGGTGTGTCTGGTGGAAATTTCATATGGTAATCTGATCAAAACAAAAAGGGAGAAAATGGAAAAACACAGGTAAATGGCTTTGGTGGTATTTTTAGCAAAGAAATATGGACAAATAATCATAATTACCTTCTTGATGAAGTTCACAGAGTAGATGGCTAGATATTCATATGTACATGAGAACATAGGTGGTGGATTTAGCATTTGGGAGTATTCTATGGGCTGGATTGTAGGAAGACAGTTGGCTCCCACAAGTTATCATCAGAGGGGCACCTGCGCAGTCTTTAAAAAAAAAAAAGAATGTGAGCATTACTTAAAGGAGATTTCTCCATGAAGGACTGGTCTTAGAAAGAATAAAAGAGAAGAGTTGAAGATCTTTCTTGCAGGTTTGAAAACAAATAAGATACAGATTTTTTATTAATATAAAATAAAGCAAAAACACTTTGGGATTTCAAAAAATAAAAATCAGTATATGTTGATAATATTATTACTTGTGATTGGTTTCATCAAAATATTGCATTTATTCCTCTTTGTAAGAAAACTCATCTCTGATGAAAATTTGACTTTACTGTGGAGTGGTTTATTACATTTTCTTTGGCAACTCTGCTTAAGCAGAGATAATAGCAATTATAAAAGTGCAGGTCCGTATATTTTTTTAAGCGGTAAAAATTAGTATTTAGGTTTTGAATTTCCTTTTCTGGCTTAATTTATTTTAATTTCTCTAGGTCTCTAAGGCCCATGGGAAATGAAAATTTAGTTCATCCTGAAATTTTCTATTACTGCCCAGTTGATAAGTATTACAAGGCTTTTATTTTTCCTCTTGAACTATATATACTATCTGGATTTGGTGTTGCTAGTAGGCCTCATCTTTAGCTAGACCCATGGCACTGCCTGCATACCAATTTAGTGGTATGTAGTCAATAGGGCCACTGAATAATTCTGATTTATTTAGTAAATAACCACTCTGAAGGAGCTTACTGTGAGTGGCAATAGGTTTTCTAGTACAGGTCTCTAGGCTGATATATCTACCTAAACAAATTTCATAAATTTTCTTTTTCTCCCTTTTGATAGTTTTCCCACAAACTTGTGATGTTTATTTTCCTTCCACATTCCGCTTACCTATGATTCCATAGTATTGCTTTTTCATTTATTTTTTAAAATCCATATGCGTAAAAGCTCCATGACTCTTCAAAAGGTGGGGTGTGAATGGGAGGGCAAACAAAATTCTCTCTTTGTAGAACTCTCTGAAGATGTTTTCCTAACTTCATACTCTTCCCACCAGATATTGGGTCATACATAGTTCAAAGCTAAGATTATTAGTGGATTGCTATTTGCCAGAAAGAAAGCAAAAGAAGTTGTGAGGTTTGGGTTTGTTTGTTTAATTGACTAAGATTCTATCTAGATCATTAATAAAAGTCAGTTGTGGCATGATAGCCTTAATCACATATATAACCACACAGTTAGGGTTGGAGGAAACCAGCTGGCCACATGCCAGAGTGACAGAGTTGACGTGACTGAACCAAAGCTAGAGCAGTGGTTGTGGGTTGGTGAAAAGTCCTTCTGCTGACCTGTTTCCCTCTCTAATTTGGTTCCTGTAATTTCTCATCATCTGTGGAGATACTTTAAAGACTAGATAGAGGCCCAAGCTGAAGATAGTGATTTGGGAATTTATTATGGATATTACCTGTGGATTTCAAGGGTGAGTTCAGTAACTAGTATTCGTTGGATTTGACTTATAGACACCATTAATAACTGGGTCATAATCATTGCTTATATTCTTATTTATCGCTTCAAACCTCCTGTGCCCTTCTCATCTTTTACTTATTCTTATCCCAAAGATTGGAGGCATAATCAGATTTTCAGGGCAAGTAAAATGAAATTAGGATACACTCACATGGTTTTGTTGGGATTCTTGTGCATGTCTTTTAAAGCCTCTCATGTAGCGTTCCTTTTTAAAACTGCTTTACTTATTTACACATTTTTTACATAGTCTCATGTTAAGATAGCATCTTAATACCTCAGAAATATGTCTATAAAATCACACCCTTAATATATTCCATATGAGAACAACATACATAAAACTAACTTAGTTTTTGTGTGGTATTGTGCACTGTATATTTGCATTAAACACTTGAATTAGTCAATTACTATATTTAAATACCACTCATCGTTAATTATTCAAAACAGTTATTACAAATGCTGTATGTGACTTATGTGACAAAACTTATCTTAAAAACTTGTATCCTGAATGATCCATACTTCCAGCCAGATAGCTTAAGAAACATGTGATTGCATATTATGATATAAATTACATAATAGCACTTTGTCTCATACAAAGGTAATCTTTTCATATTCACAGCAGTTCTATTTCTTATACTAAGATCTAACTTTAAAAAAATTTCCCAACCTGCTATGTATAGCTCAAGGGATAAAATTGTCTTGTGGGCAACCCCAGCCTCTTAGGCTCTGAATATTGTTCAGGTGACATGATTGATCTCTGTGGGACAGCATTAGAGACCACACAGATCTGGTTTCTCTCCCATTAGCTGATTTATGGAATTACATTAGTAAGCAGCGCCTCAGGAGATTTCCCTGCCCCCACTCTTGGCTCTCTGCTGTGAGTTACACACTTTCCATGTGTTGGTGGAGGGACTTGAAAGGGACACATTATAATGAAGACAGTGAGAAACTGTAAAGTCAGGAAAAAGGACAATTCTATTCTCTTTCTTTTCTCTCTTTAAAATTTATCTGCTGAATATACAGGCCAATGATAAATTTCCACAAGTTGGGTTGAACTTCTAAGGGGTTTGGTGGAAGACATCTAGATATTGACCCAAGATAAGAGTGTTTTAGGGGAAGAGGGACACATTTTTTATATATGCTGTTAAGTTCTAAGAGCTCCAACCACATAAATGGCAATCAAAAAATTGTGGACAAAGCATTGTCTGGGTTTGTGTGGGAAGATGGCACCTGCTTCCTGAAGAAATTTATTTGTAGGTCATAGTAAAATAGGTGTGCCACTCACACTCAGAATCTGTGTAGATAAATAATAAAACCAGTCAATAATTGAAAATGTCATAAGTTTTTGAAGTTTGGTGACTTAAAAAATTTTTAAAGTAAAATACAAATGTTTTATATCATAAATTGAAACACCTACTAGTTTCTCATTTTACATCATACTTTAAAAATCAGTTTTCAGTTTCAAGAATTAAAAACATGCCAGTATAAACATTTAAATTTGTGCTGTGCTTTAATCTCAAAATGCAAATATATAACAATCAAAAGGAAAGCAGAAAGTTTTCAATACATTCAAACAATAGTATGTTAGCACTAGAATGCAATAAAGAAAGAATGTAGGAAAAATATACTGAATTTCATAAATGATAAGGAAAAAAACAGAAAATTTCATCTTCGACTAAAGTCACAAAATAGATTTATTTGTAGCTAAGGTATCAGACTGTAATACAAGTTAAATAAAATTATCTTCCCATCACCAGGTTTAATATGATAGTTGTTTTTAAAAAAACATACATTTTTGATAATTCCTAAATGAAAATAATATTTCTCCCCACCCAAATGTCATGTAAATTATAAACAGTCTTTTGAATGGCAATTAGGAATAGTAAAATAAAAGCAATTAAGATCCATTTGTACATTATCCAATAAGAATGGTTGTTTGACACTCAGCCTTCTTCAAACAAAGTACAAACAGTCAGAAAGTTGATCAGAACAAATAACACCAAAAAACTGTAGACTTTAATCAGATAAAGAAAACATTTGGATATTTTAAATAAAAATGGAAATTGTACCTCATAATGAGGGAAATCAAAGTTACTTGAGTTTTGAACTGTGTAAAAATGAATTACTGTATTGCCCACTGTTTACCTGGACGAATAGGTAAGCATTTTGTACAGTCAGACTTAGAGACTGATAAATGCAGAACAATTTAATTAAAAAGCCTGTAAGACTAGAAATTGAAAGATGTGTAAAAAGAAAGGGCATCATCCATATTCAGTCTGCTTGACCAGGTTGGAGACTAAAGCTCTATATTGGTGTGACCCTAGACACACTACTAGAATATTCTTTATGGATACAAAAGTAAAACATAAAACTGTTTGAGTATTCCCCCAAAATGATTTGCAGGTTTCATAAACTGTTCTGAAGTAGTTGATGCTTTAGAACTTACTCTTCAACTTCAGCAGGTCAAATTGTCTGAATACGTAGTTCACTTTTACCAGAAAACAATCCACTTTTCAAGCATAACAAAATGTCCTGCTATTCAATAAATTTCACAAGAATAGATAGACCTGCTTCCATTTCTGACATTTATTTTTACTCACATTATACAAAATACTAAAAACTCATATATTCATCATGCAAAAATATCTAATTAAATTAGGTTAAATGCATGATTTATTGAAAGTCTCATGTAAATATACAAGTTGGAGAAAGGACTACTCTTTTAGCTTTCCTCTTATTTTTAGATTGTTTTTTAAAAGGTAAAATGAACCCAAATTAATGGCAAAAACCGTTTATTTTTATAACTTTGACTTTTCAGTCACTTATTAGGAGGTGAGATGACCTGCCTGGGGAAGCCAAGCACTCCAGAAAATAGTATTTTTTTACAAAAACTTGTTTTCGGGGGAGTTTTATTTTTTTTAATAAGTGGGAATTTTGAAGGTTTTGCACATGTGCAGCTTTATTCTTTCGCTTGTACAGCAGTGGTTCTGCTCATTCCTAACGTGCTTTATCACCCAGCATTACACTATGATCCTTAGGCAGTTCAAAATCTTAGGGGAGGGGCATGCGGGTAGTTCTATCCTTCAGTCATATCTTGTTCCATCACATGCAAACACCTGTGCGGAAATTGAATTATTCTGCAGGGTAATCGAAAAGCCTCCCTGCATTCAGCATCATATGTTTTCTGTTGTTTATTGAGTTATGTTGCACCATACTTCAGATGCGACAGCCATTTAATAATGTTGAAGACTTAGCTCTGCAGGGGCTAAAAGGATCCCAACAGGCTTGTTAACTTCTACTCTAAAACATTATGAGGAATATTTTTTCCTCTGTGAAACTTTGAGGCTTTCTCTTAATTTATTTTAAGAGCATAAGATCCATAGTCAGGTATGAGAAGGAGCCTGTTAAATTTTTTGGTTTTTCTATTTCTTAATATTTAACCTACCTATTTCACATTATATTTTTTATTAAAAGATGTTGGCAAAGCAAAAAAAATTACTTTTTAAAAAACTAATACTAAAGCTGCATTTCTTTGATATATACCAAGTATAAATTATAATAAGAAAATATACTACTAGTTTCTTGAATATTTACTTACAATTAAAAATTATATTTGGTCCATGTGGCCACATTTAGATGTAAGGTTGTGGGAAGAGTCAGTAGTATCAAATAACTTACTACTCTGACTTACTCATCTGTAAAATGGGGATACTATCAGCCTACCTTGCAACATTTTAATATTGTGTATAGGTTATGTTTTTTGCATACTGAAAGAAACTATGCAAATTCTTGTTTCTATTTTAATCATCAATAAAAAGAATAGAAAACAATTATATTTAGAGATAATTCAGTGTGACAACACGTTACTTATAGTAGTTAGAAATTAAAGCCCAGGTAGGCTGTGTTGTGGCTTGCATTTTCTGAACATTTGTTTTAGTCATTCAGTTCACCAAAGATCTGGCTTAATTTCACTTAAAAAGAGGTAAACTCAATGAAGAAGTTTTTTCTGCATTTATATCTCTCAAATGCCCAGGAAAACTGTTCAAATTACCAAGGGCAGTCAATGTGGTGAGCCGATTTAGACATTTTAGTGCTCTTCCTCTTTCCCCACCAATGGACACTACCACCATTAATGATCTTTTAATAGAGTGTGTGTGAGTGTGTGTGTTTCACTTTACTAACTCAGTGCCTTCGTTTGGCTACTATTTTCTTTATTTGGACAGACACAGGGAATTGTTATATATATGAATCAGTGGGTTTAAAAAATAATTGTAAGGAATAAGTGGTTAAATGCTCATCATGAATTCTAGTTGGAGAACATATTCAACAAATACTGGAATAGTGTAGGGTTACTTTTGTTTTGGAAGATAGGCATGTGTGTGTTGGGTGGGGGATAAAACAGACATGTTGAGATAAAAAGTGAATGAAGTGACTATGCAGAGCTTTCGTTTTTCTTTTTTATATGAGAGTATTTATGATATGGAGAAAGTTAGTGAGCAATGATAGAAAAGGCTGGTGGTTTTCTGGGGAAAAATATGATAAATAAACCCTAAAAGATTTGGAATGCTGACCAACACAGCATTAAAAAAGGAGAAAGGAATTTTCAAGCCAGGAAGCAATGTAGTACATATTGTATTTAGAAGGAATGTTGTCAATGTAAGATACAGAAGTTTTCCAGAAAATCCAAACTATAAAAACAAGGAATATTTTCATGGCCTGACTCAGTACATTTGATTTGGGAATCAGAGATGATGCTCAGGTTCAGTGGGATGGTAGTTGAATTAGAGACAAGGAAAAACATTGCATTATAGCTGACATTATTTTTACCTATGCTTTTGAAACATTTAGTTGAATAATTCTAAAGTGTAACTAAAAGAGAATACATCCAATATGAGAGGGAAATGGGATCCCATTTGGATCTCATCTGCATCTAAATATCTAAATTCATATTTCCAAAGTGAAGAAAGTGTCGGACTATGGGGAAAACTGTGCTGAAAGTGCTGTTTCTTGCTCAAGGACTTAAAAAAAAAATACCCTGAATGATTGATAATATCAAAGAATAAAGATCAAATGGGATGAGAAGAGAAAGGGATATATATTTATAGATCAGGAAGAGTAATGGGCATTTCCGTGTATTTCAGCAAATCTAGCAAATTACAGGGAAGATATATTTTGCCCAAAGCTTTACATAGAGATAGAATAAGTTAAAAAATAATAATGGACTATATAAATTTAATTGTGTGGAAATGATGATTCTGTGTGATGGTGAATTAGTGACAGAAAAATAACTTTGGGGGAAAGGCTTATCTATGTGAAATGTTCCTGTTTATAGGTTAAATGAGGTCAGTGGTGGTTTTAATTGGGTCAAATATAAGGAAAAGGGATAAAATTCTCAGTTGTATGTAGATGGATGAGAAGTGAGAAGATGTGGAGTCTTCTATTAAACCTTGAGTGCTTTGCATGCTCTAATCTTCATTCACGAAAAACAAAATAGAGACCACTGGCTTTTCCCATCCCAAAGGCATATACGATGTATTGGATATTTAATGTAAGGCTGCTATATAGAGAGTTAAACTCGTTATGAGGTGAAGTGGTATTAGACTTTCCTCATGTTATTTATATGACATTGAGCTGTGTTTTTCAACCTTCAGGAGACAGCACATTAGGAGTCCATGAACCCAATGTGTTCGCTTACCACCAGGATTTTTACAAAGTAGAATAGATAGAGAAGAACAGAGAATGTGCATATATATTGTTAAACTTATGTTTCAGTTATGTATGTATCCATAAATGTATGTGTATGCATGTGATAGGATGCTTTGTCAAATGTACTTCTAACTGTTGGTTGCAGTAAAAACGTTTGAGAAACACTAGTTCAATAGCCACAATACTATCAAACAAGTCTGTAGTGAGGAAAGAAATTATAGTTGTGAATGGAAAAATGTTAAGATAAAGAGTAAAATTTAAGTGTGTCTATAAATAGTGTCTTGACTATTCCTAGGCAGATCTGTACCTTTTCTGTATATTCATGAATACATAGTATATTACTAAGCATGTGGTAAACAACTGATCAGTTCAACAAATATTTAGGTAGGACTGTTAATTTCTAAGACATTTAGTAAATGTTGTGGATACTAGCACACACAAACACATGTACACACATGCACACATATGCACACACATCCTAGCTTAAGGAATTCTCATTTTTCTTTATTCCTAACTGCCCCTTTTCAATATTCATGTAATTTCCTAACTCTGTATCTTATTTCATCCAAGGTACTTAAGTTTCCCACCTAAGATCTTAATTCTCAGTTCAAGAAATGAAAACACTTAAAATGATACAATTGAAATTTTAGAAAACTTGGAGCATCTCACACGTATTTAAAAATCTTGGGATTCCTTGATTCATCCCTGGCTTAGTTCTTCCCCAGATCTATATAAGAAATACAAACTGCTACCTATTATCTCTATTTGGCTACATCATGTGGATATATAGTGTAGTATTAAGTTTTCCAGTATTCCAGAATTTTTCAAGAAATAATCAAAAGTAGAATACTTGCCTTGAGCATTTGAACATACTGAGAATCTATAGTATGACTTGTTATTTCAAACATATTTTACAGAGTACTAGAAACCCTCGTTTGACCTGATCAAGGGAAAGGGCCATATAGAAAGAAAGAAGTAAAGGAAAGAGTTTAAAAAGTGAGGGAGGAAAGATGGGTGGGCAGGCAGACCGACCATAGTGTTACAGATTAAAGGGAAATCATAAAGGAGCCCATTGGCAGAAAGGATTATTAGGCTCAAGCTTATCTTCTTGAGTCTTATTTAAATATGAAATTAGTGTAGACGGTTAATGTCTCAAATTTGGGGGGAAGATGCCATGAGTGTGGGTCCTAGCATTGTTTCTTTTAATTTACATGATTTCCTTCTAATTTCTTTTTAAGACTAATTCTTTTAAGTCTACAATTAGAAATTTAGAAAGGCCAAGATGGGAAAACCAGTGTTCAAAACGAATGATGGCATTTAGGAAGACATAGCCTATCCAGCATCCATAAGCAACTAATTGTTCAAAAGTAGTGTAATTTTTTAAATGACTTAAGGAGACCTTGCTGAAAAATACAGAATTGCATGT
The DNA here is from genome assembly GCF_987537825.1 of Furipterus horrens. NCBI lineage: Eukaryota > Metazoa > Chordata > Mammalia > Chiroptera > Furipteridae > Furipterus > Furipterus horrens. The sequence goes on along the minus strand of NW_028327172.1, from coordinate 120,724,885 downwards.
ATAGAAAAGACTCCAGAAAAAAATTGACAAAGAATATTAACCACTGCATGTTATAAAGCCTATGCTAAAAAAAGTTAGGCTTATTAATTTACTTTACTAGTTAACTCTGTGAAAGTTAATATGTCTGCACAAGATGGAGGACATGATATTGACAAAAGTAGAATTAGTTCATGCAAATTCCCTGAGGAAAAATTTGAATCTAAATACTTGAGGTCTTGCTGATGTCATGGCAGTGGAGAATGCTTAAGAGTTCATATCCTCATAATGAGGCAGATTAATGAAAATATATTTCTAAAGAGCTAAGTAATGTATAATAACTTGATAAAATTAAATTCTAATAATTGTTGACTCTGTACCTTTTACTTTTATTATTTCGAAAGAACATTAAGGAGAGATACCAAAAAGTCAGAGTTATTGTGAATGTGAACATTCGTTCAGATGACAATTGCATTTATTTAAAAAAGTTAAAGGAAATACCCCAAAAGCTAAATATTATTCTCAGAAGAATAGTTATAACCATGTACATTACTTTGATGATAATGTCTAATTGACTTCAATGATTGAAATTTTCTCTAAATTCTTCTAAGTAATTCATGAACATAAAACATGCTTTGGTTTCTAGGTTGGTACTCAGTGGTTAGATTCTTGTTAGAGAAGATTCTGAACCAGATGAAGTTCAATGGCTACAGCCAAATGTTACAGAACTTAGCTTAAGAAGAACATTTATGTTAAACTTACGTTCACTTGTTACATAATATAGAAAAAATAAATATTTTTAAAAACTCTCTGATCTGTAATAATAAAAGAGAAGCACCATAATTTGAATTGCTCTTCTAAAGGCTAGGTGTAACTATTGTATTTTACTTGAATATAAGCTGGAGGCTGTCCAAATCATAGCTTTCATAATTTAAAAAAAAAATCACCTCCTAATGTTTTTTTAGTCCTCTCCTATTCCCTCAGAATTTACATGAATGTTTCTTCTTCTCTTCAGTAAAGAACAAGAAAGTTTACTATCTGCTTTGGAATTAACCAAAATTTTCAATATGGTCCAACAATGTGCTCATTAAAAGAATTATTTTGTTTTTCAATAGCTGATTAGCAGTGTTCTCACCTAAAGGAATTGTTAGATGCAACAGGAATTAATAGAGTCACTTTGAGGGGGAGATAAAATTATTTAACTTTGGTCTCTGCTGTGTGTGTGTGCATGTGTGTATTCAGATTTATTTATAATATAGCCATCTATATTTGTGTAAATATTCATAAAAATATATAAACACATAAATAAAATGAACATTAGGTATTTTAATGATTCTTGACAATAGATTATTAACCTAAATATTTCTCTTTAAATCTCAATTTTACTTTTAATTTCCCTTCCCACTCACTTTTATACAGAAGATTAAAAATAATTTGTAAAATAATTTTTAAAAAACATCTTCCAAATTTGTGGATCATGGAAAAATTTTCCTTTGTGCTGGTGTCATACTATTATAATTTACTTTTACTTTTTTAAGCCACAAACAGTTGAATCACTAAACTACCTATTTATAATATAGTAACTTTACTTCTTTGTTGGAATAATGTGGTTGAAGTGTTTTCACCAAAATTAATTGAAATATAATCATATATTGCATTAATCAAGGGATGGGCCTAAAAAAGTAGTTACATTTGATACCAGCGCCAAAAGTGGCTGCCTTTTCTGCTCACTTCTTAACCAGTGTGAGTCATGATTTTAGCTCTTACTTTCTCTCCTGCCATGTCACTCTTGCCTGATAAACAAATTCCCCTTTCGACAGTGGTTTTCCTAACAAGCTCCACCATCATATTGACTTGACTTAGGACCTTTAAAACATAATGTATTAACTCTTCTTTCCATTTACCAAAGTTAGCTGGACTTACCTTCTAAAGTTGTGCCATCACAGTCTAAAGTTTTGCAATCGCAGTGGTGAAGGTGGTACTGTTCGTGTGGAAGGAGCAGGAAGAGGAAGAGCCCTCCTATTCCCAAGGCAGAAGGAGTTGCAAGAGCAACAGGCCGCAGAGAATCAATATTAATGAAAAAGCCATGTCTAGTTTTCTGCCATTAATCAGAGAAATCCTGGCCACAGATGTCAATTTGGAAACCAAAAAAGTAAAATGCTCCTTATCATCACATTTAAGACCCCCCAAAATCGGGTCATGAAATTATCCCATTACTTATTTGGTGCCTTCCTCCTTTTCAAGAGGGGTCTAACATTCCAGTTGGTGATAATATTGATAGGTGTTTTTCAGTTTACATCTGGATAATGGCCCAAATAAGATATGAATATAGCAGAGTCTTTACAGTTTATATGATAAATGAATCTGAATAATGAGAAAAGTTAAACTTACATATAATACATATTATCTATACATATATATTACAGCAGAAAAGAAAGAATAAGGTATAATTTAAAAAGTGGGAACAGTGCATATATACATCAACCTACATATTTTTTAAATTAAGGTATTATTAAAATATAAAGTTCTAGTTTATAATAGTAAATTATCATTTATCATAAATTAATTGTCTCTCAGACTTAACCGACCTATACTATACCTGTGCTTGCTAATAATTCTACTATAGTTGCTGGACTATGAATTTTTTTTATTTTTTATTTTATTTTTATTATTTTTTAATTATTGTTTTTCAATTACAGTTGTCCCATTTTTCCCCCATTGCTCCCCCTTACCCAGTGGACTATGATTTTTAAAATATGCTATTTATAAATAGAATATAGAAAAATATTTCTGCTACAACTATTTTGGAGAGTCTCTAACATTATTAGCTAGGTATCATTTTAGACCAATTAAATATTCAAAGATTTGTGTTAATGTGCATGTGTGTGTGTACTCACATTCATAATATTATATATAATGTAGTTTTTCATTTACCCAAGTCGGTTTTGAAATTTTCTCAATAAAATAGTTAACCTATATAACTTGATATTTTATCATTCTTTGTGAATGAAATCATAAAAAAGTTTTTTTCACCATCAGGGATTCTCTTCCTTTTGTTCATCTAAAACTCCCTAAAGATTGAAACAAATATAATCAAATATCTAAAAGCAAACAATGGGACTTGCTATTATCTTTTATCATATTTACTCAGATACTTTTTATTGCAAACTGTAGTGGTTCATTAAGGTTTTCAAGTTTTGAGGTGAAGAGGCAAATCAATTGCAGTAGGTATTTCCAATTTCAAGACCTTGGATGCCCAGGAGTTTAAAAACTTACCATGGATTCCTCACAGTGAGAACAATATTTCAGAATAGTTTACAGGGCGGTGTATTGGCTAACTACAGTTTCAAATGCTTTGCTTTTGGGTGGGAAAACATCATTATATGTGGGAATCAGAAAATTATTGGATGACTTATGTTTCTTTAATAATAAATGAGATTGGAGGAAATTAGTTTTTGGTTAGTAAAAGAATAACAGTACCTCAAAATAATGACTTCATCTTGGAAATTGGTGCATTAGAGTCATCTTGTTTCACAGTGGAATTCTGAAGCCTAGACAAATCACTGAGATTTTTGATTGGAAATTAAATGAGTAAATATTAGGAAGATATATTTAACTTTACTTACAGAATTTGCTAACATCATCATTGTCTCAATTTATAATCTACGCATTTTGAAGTATTTTTTAGCATTGAGTCACTCTTTGAAAACTCATATCTAGCTCTATTAAAAATGATTCATTTTATTGTGTCTGCAATACTGCTACATTTTACATACTGTATCTAGATATGAATAGCCAATCCCACATGTCTCCATATGTACAGAGTAATAGATACTCCAAATTCAATTTTTAAGAGGTGAGTTTTTATTAGACTTAATATATATTTTAACAAGATGTAGAGGCCTGATCAGCCTGAAGATACCATAGTCCCCATGACTGCTTAGCAGACACCAAAAAAGAGAAATTTAGGCATAATCCTTAAAGTGTCAGCTTTTGGGAATATTACTTATTTTGTTTAATTATTTTTCATTGCTGATTTGATGAAAATCAAAGTGAAATACATTTCTTCCAGAGACATGGATATGTATTCATATTTTTTAGAAGTAAATGTAAAATATACTTGGGCATTCTTCTATTCAAAGAAACATACTGACTTTTTAAAGTTATTTAGGAGGGAAATATGCTGGCTCATATAGGGATGAATTCCCCAGAACACCATGCTTTACAACAGAGCAGGAAGGGGCAAAAGGGGCTGCAGGTTTCTCCCCAGGCCTCCTGGGAGCTAGGTTGCTGTTCCTCCGTGTTTGCACCTGCATGAGCAGCAAAGGCTGCCTTAAACAATGCTGATCAACTTCATTCTGTTCTTTACCTCCCTGCCTTCTCTTCCTGGGGAATCTGGCGTTCCTGTCACTCAGGATAACGATTTCCTGCAAGCATCACTGAGATCCAGAAAGTCACTGTAATCTTATCAAGAGTGTGATTCCCCAGCTGGGACTCAAATTTATATAACCCAGTGGGAGCTGGTCAGGTCGCATGATCCCCCAAGTTGGTCCCGGGAGCTCCTGCACCATTTGAAATGGAAGTCTTCTGACAAAGACGACCTCATTAGCTGACAAAATTAGAGAAGATATATCCCCCAATTAATACATTCAGAAACCTGTAATTTAACCCAATATGTTGCCTGTGAATTTAACCAAATATGTTTCAGCATTGCTTCACCCATCTTGAAAAGAATTTAGTCCAGGTCTAAAATGAATTTCCAGTGAGCCCAGTGGAATTCGGGCACGAGATTGGATATGCATCCTGCGTTTTGTGTGGCCTATGGGACACTAAGGAGCTCTGTTTGTTTTTAACCCTGAAATAAAACTGTTAGAGAACATTCACTTCAAATTTCTGGTTGAATGCCTTGAAAATTTGTTCTAATTGATGTGCCAGTGTTTTTTGTTTGTTTGTTTTCTCACGTATTTCAAGTAGTTACCCAACTAATTATTTTTATGCTTTATGACCTCAAAGATATTACTATAAGAAAGAAATCACTTTTAAGAGATACTTCCCTGCTTATCTTTTTCTTTCTCCTGGAGTAGTAGATTGTACATATCCTTATATATGGAGATACATAGAGGCCTCAGTGTATGCACAGTAATAGGTACACATCACAGAACTTTTTTGTGACAGCTCATGTTAGTACAGAAAACCAGCTCTCTGCTTTTCTTACTGCATTATCTAATTTTTGTGCTAACAAGCATTGAGAAGTACTTACCTTTTTTCTCACAACAATGACCTTTCATCTCAGGTGGCATTTTATAAAGCTTGCCTTTTCCCTAAATATTACAAATAACAGTAGTGGAAAGGGTCACATGCAGAGCAAAGAACTGGAAAAAGAAATTTAAAAATGTATCTAAGACATAAGGAGTGCATATAATTTTTAAAAAATGTACTTCACATATTTTTTGTTTATCTTTATAAACATATATGTTTATCAAGATACAAAGTTGTATAAGCATATACTTACACTCTTGTTTCCAGTTGGCATCTGAGAGTGAGTTGGCATCTCTATCATATACTATACGTGTGAATATGTATGAATATATGCACATGTTTATTTTTCATATGTGAATCTATTATTGCATGGATATGCTTGAATCTAACTGATCTTGTTAGAAAAGACTACATTTATATAAGTATGCATCTTTAAATAAAATATATTCTTAGTTGGCATTGGGCAGCAAGTTAGCATCTGGTAAAAACTTCTACGTTTTCGATTACTGCATGTGTGTGTGTGTGTGTGTGTGCGTGTGTGTGTAAAGCATGTAAGAGCATATATAATTATTACACTTATCACTAAAAGTTAATTTGAGAAAGCAGTAAAGGGTTTTTTCTCAAGAATCAAGCAAATAATGGGGATCCAGATATGAATAGTGAGCCGAAGAGAAGAAAATGGATGAAACCATGAGGAATGAGGAATAAACTATTAGTAAGATATGCACCATTTTTTATAGGAGCAAAGGGCCTTTTTTGTTTGTGCTTTTAGAAACTACTTCACTAGTTAAATATTTTTAGGGCAAGTTTGGATTAGATACCATTAATTTATTCTTAGCACATTCATTTTGAAATTTATTGTGTTGACTAAGAGGGAAATTTATGAAAATCATTTTAAGTATAGATAGTGGAAACAATTTTACTGTCCAAAATGGTTATTTTATATATTTAATTTTCAATTTACACTTTATTTTTAGATGACATTGCTACAGAAGGACTGTGTCAATCAAATAAGTCATGTGAGAAAATAAATAAAAGCTAACCCCAATTATCAAAAAGTATTTGTAGTAGAATTTTTAATGTTTTTTTTTGAAATATTAAATACAAGTGCTGTTAACACTATGTGTTAACACTCTACAGGGTGTATGTATGTGTGTGTGTGTATTCTTCTGTACCTACTAAGTATTTTGGTAACAGTCAACATACTTATTAATATACTTGTTTATCCTCAGCAGCCATTTTATAGTTTACACAGGCTTGTTGGACTAGTCTAACAAGGAATGAAATTAACTCTACTTCATTTGCCCTTACAAGAAAATTTACTCTTAGCTTGTTTCTTATGAACCTTCAATATATACTCATGTGATTGTTTTATAAGAGAGAGTTTGGCATGATGAATTGCTATAATGTTAATATATAGGGGAAAAGGCGAAAATTCAATAGCCTATCTACTACTTAACAACAATAAAAACATAGTAACTGTTAGGTTTTAGTTTAAATGATTGCTCAAACTTTTGGTGCTAGCTTATTATCTCTTTGGAATATGATAGTGTTTTTATTGTACAAGAGGATAGTTATTCTTCATTGAGTATCATTGGTTAGTATAAGTTTGTTTCATCTGTATGACATGAGTTTATTAAAAATGCAGAGTTCCTTTAAAATAGTGATATATTTTGTCAGTATTGTTCTGATTAGATTATATGTAAGAATGTTTAGCATTAGTAGTTAAGTGATAGAAGTAACATTTATATAATATTTATTGTAGTCCTGTCATAAAAGAAGTTCTCCAGAATAAAAAAAAAAAATCACTGAATTCTAAAACATCAGCCTTACAGAGGATGCATGTGTATGTAGCAGATACAGATTTTAAGCACACTTGCTGGGTGGTCTGCCTACTATGAACCGTACCATTTATTCTGATTGCTATCCATATTCTAGACTGTGTTTTCTCTACTGCTTAGACCAATGTGTTTTAGTCATTACATTTAGTAAATTCGCATTAAATTTAATATTCTGATTTTTGTAATGTTCTAAGATTGAACATTTATTTTTATTAAATGTTGAAATATACAAATCACTGTGTTGTATCTTGCTGACTAAAAATATTGCTGAAGTATAAAGGAGAAAATTCTAATTTTATATTGGCATAGAAAGAAAGCTTAACTTGTTTTCTTGCTCTTTTTTTTATAGAGAACACCTGTTCCCAGCGCTGAAGCATTCCGATGGTTCTTTTAAAGCAGTAGTGTATCTTATTTTCAAGGCATTTGGAAGTGAAGGGCAAACTAATGTCTTGATTTAAGAAACTGCTTAGTCCACCACTGAAGAAAATATCCAGATATTATTTTCATTTTAAGTATAGGGGTTTCTTCACACACAAAAAAAAGGAAAAGAAAAGAAAAGAAAAGACATATAAAAATAATCTAGGAGCTTGGGGAATCGGCCAGTCTATTTACTTTCACTACACTGATTCTTTGATGTAATTTAGCTATATTAGTGAAGTTGTTGTCTATTTTGAAAGTGGCTGTAAAAAATAAGTTTGGGTAAACCCCTGCTGTAAAATCATGTATCTTTGCAAAGTACATATCTATACTTCATTTTCAAATATATGTGTTTCAGTACTGTAAACTGTACAGATAGCGGCTTGTATTTTGTGTGTTTAGACACAAGGAGACAATCACGTCTGAGCATCTATGGAGATTAACAGTTTGTACACAACAGTATGGTTCTGCAAGTTAAATCTGGAGCAATAAATTTTAGCTTTAAATATTTTTTGCCAGTTGTTTCTAGAAGCAGCAAACAGTGGCAGTTTTGCCATGTATCTTTCCGTAGAGGCTTGATGCCAAGTTTTACAAGAAAAAAAAATGATGATGCATCCGGCAATTACCTGCAGTTGTATTGTTATAGGAGGGGAAGATGTGATGAGAGTTTCAATTAATCTTTTGAGCACTATATTAGAGTAGTGGTTATGCACTTGCATTGCTTACAAACGAGTTGTACAGAAGGGTATACCTCCCAAAACTTAGTGTAGTTGACTTGTCTTGGGTTGCACTGTAAGGCGGAGTACTCCGAGTAGTTGAAACATGCAGAGTCAGTTGTATAATTTTTTAAAACTGTTTTCTAGGATACAGAATAGGGGGGAAATTCCATGACTGAGGGTTTGTTTGTTTGTTTGTTTTAACAGCCTAGCAAGGGCTGTATGTGTTTTTTGTTTATTTTTTGCCTTATTTTTTTTGTAGGAAAAAAATAAACACTTAATAAAATGTATCCAAATGTTTTAATTCCATGTATAATATTAAGTGGGTAGTTTTGGTTTAAAATTTGAACACACCAAGGCTTCTTCACTGAGGCATGGCTAGGTATATTTTTAAGTTAAAAGAATTAAACATGTTAACAGAAGTGAGGCTTTCAGTCTTTTGTTACCTTCTTTTATCATAGCCTTCCAGTTGGACCAATGGACTTTCCCTAGGCCCTTGGTGGAATGTTCCATTGCTCCCATTCCCATTCTTGTCACCCAAAGATGCTGTCATTCCTGAGAAGTCAGGACCCTAATGTGTGGAATTCCATAAATGCAAACAGCCCCCAAACACAAAGGAGTAATGCTTCATAGGACCCAGACTTCCTTTTCATGTAGGGTTTGGTTTTCTTATGACAGTCAGGGATCCTAAGGCTGTCTCAGTTGGACAAATGTTATTTGTGATGACATGATACCTAAGAAGTTTCTTTCTTTTCATTTGGTCAGATGAGAGAGACTTTTCAGCTTCAGCAATAAAACAGAGTTTAGCAAAGACACATAGAGTATTGAAGTTGCCATGTTATTGTCATTATTATTCTTTGTTCTTTATCCACTAGCCAGTTATTTTAGCCTATAACATTCATTAGCCTTTTGAAACAAATTTAGCAAAATGGATGATGCGAAGGAAAGTAACTTGAGAAAGGGTGATGAGAAGGACTGCAAAACTCAGAAAGACGAACAGATAAATAATTTTAAAAAGCTAGTTGTAGTTTTGAATGGGAAATAATATGACAGAGGAGATTTTTAAGAATGTGGAAGGAACATTCTTCATAAGAATGCTGGAGGGAAGGGTGGATAAGGTACTAACAAGTGCCAATGTGGAAAACAAGTGTGCTTTAACTTGCCCAGAATATGAATGCAAGGTCTACAGTTATGGTCCAATTGCCTTTTGTAGGAAAATTCATTATCTATTACACCTATCCATGTCTAGAGAAGAGAGTTAAATAATCACAAACTAATACATACTGTAAATTAGTTTTGAGATAGCTTTCTATTTGCTGTGCATTCCTTTGAGGTTTTCTAGCTAGAATTTCTGTTTCAGCTGTGGGAACAAGAGCTATATAAATTCCTTCTAGTTCCCTTTTTGTTTTACCTATTTTTAACCAATTTGCTAATTAATTATAAGTAAGTGAAAACTTACTTTCACACTGAATGGTAAGCTTGCCTTGCTCTTTGGAAAATGACGATTGTTATTACGGGAGTAAAACAAACTTCTTTCTCTTCAGGTTACATAAGGCATATAACAACATGTAAAGATCTCATAGCAATGTACTGAGAGTCTAAAATACATGGTAGTGTTGCATGTCTTGATGTGTTTTTGTTTTTCTGTTTTCTTAAAGTATAATGAATCTGTATATTGTAAAATGTGTTTTACATGTCAATTCAATTTTTTATGAAAAAGTCTGTTGATTATTAAAATAGAAATGTGTAGCTTTTCTTTAATTCTTTTACGTTCTTATTCTTGACATTGTTCTTTTATACCACCCATTTTTTATGTTTTTGCTAAAACTCTATTTATATAATGTAGGATGAATATAAAAGTTCTCGTTGATGATGTTAAAGAGAGAGATTACTGTTCTGGTCTCACTCCATTTCTCTTTTTTCTAAGTCTATGTACCAAGAACTCATAAAGCTTATCATTATAATCCTAAGAAGGTGATTTAAAGGTTTACATTTTCATGATTTAAAAACACCAATGAAATGTAACTTTTAAAATTTCTCAGTGTATGTTTTTTAGTTAGCACCAAGAAATTCAGATTATGCAATTAAATTATAGATCTGGTGGACTATCAATACAACTTAAAAGTTACTTATCAAATAAGCCAAATAAAAAGCTTTGTAAGAGAGGTCTACCTACATAGGAGTCTTGATTTGTTTGGGTGTAGGTGAGGAGATGCCATATTCTGTCAGCATTTGAGGAGAGCATGGAAAATTCCTGGGTGTTGATGGATAGTACACCAATTTCCTTGTCAGCTGTCACTCAGCACCCTCACATCACAAGGACATCATAAAGCAAATCTCTTTTCAGGCCTTTATACTAAAGTGGCTTTCTGATAGATTCTACCTGTCTGTGTACAAGTGGAGGCATGTATCCAAGGTAGACATGTATCTGTGCTCGGGAGAAAAAAACTAAGTCTTCCTCCATTGTAAGAGTATATAAAAACGTCCCCCGGTTGCTTAACTCCAAATACCCAAATTCCTTCTTTTAAACACATTTATAGGGAGCAAGAGATGGTGAGCTTCCTATGAATTAATATTAAGCAACACTAAAAAAAGTAATATTCCCTTTATGCAGAACCCCTGGCATGTAAATTGTACAATTAATCCTAAAGCATATAAAGTCTTTAAGCTGATAGTATCTGTAATCAAATAAAGAAAAAAGGAAAGTGGTTAAATGAACACACCATTCAGGGTCAAATATGTTCAGCAAAAAGCTGTAGTGGGTCTTTGATCACAGTGATATCAAACAGTCCATTCTCATGTAACAGCTAAATGTTTCAGATTTTGTTTTCATTACATTTGGCAGTTTCACACTGAGATCTGTATTCCTAGTGAATAGAAGACAGCTACTATGTTAGGAGGGATTCCATTTTCACAACTGCAAGGAAGTCAGAGATGTTTCAGGAGCATGGGCCACAAAATGTACTCCTTTCACAGTGTTCTCCTATTCTGAACTGTGCAGTTATCTATTATATTTCCTAATAGATATTTGTGTAAGGTGTATGTATGCTTGTGCAATTATTAAAAAAAAAGCAGTTTTGGAAAACAGTGTATTTATTAAAGAAAATTACTTATGGGGCATGTACAAAACTGTAAAAAAAAAAAAAAAACTTTAAAAAACACATTTGATTTGCCCAGTAAAGTTGTTTTTGTGAAATTTATGTGTTGTTGAATAAAGGACTTTAGTACTCAAAATATCTCTACTTTTCATGAACAAAATTTAATTTGTGGTATCTTAAGTAATGAGCATATAATCCTGAAAATCTAATATTGTTTATGATAAAGTTTATAATTCTTCACTTACTCTTATGTTAGCAAAATGAATACTGTATGTAAACTTTCATAAACTATGCCAATTTTCTCATTTTGTTTTTTCTCATATGTTTTGTTTTTCTCATATATTTAAAGAAGGGGGGAAAAGAACATGATTCTTTTCACATTTCCAAAGAATATAGTTTTATAGAAGGCTTTAAAAGGCAACCTAGAGGAATAAATAAATATATCCAAACTTTTTTCCTTCTTCTCCATCATAAGTGTGTCAGGAGAAAGCAACCCATGAATTTCTTGAGTATGAGAAGTCCTGGTGGTAGCACTTGGAAGTAGAAATGTGCAACACTGGAATCCTGCCTTCAGCCACTCCCAGCAGTTCTCTGAGATTAAATATTTATTGTGCTACTTCTTTTTTATTATGGAATATTGTGGTCCACCCATGCTGCTTATTATTTTGTGGTGAATGTGCTTAACCCTTATTTCACTGCTTCTCAAACAAAGATTTAATTTTTTTGATGTCTTTTTAAAAGAAATGTAGGACTCGGTTTTATATGTTGGAGATCTTTAATATTGTTACGAACATGGAACTTCAAACAATTGAGAGAATTCACATCCACAGAAAATAATGCCACATTAGAAGTCTTTTGTAATTCTATGAATTGCAAGATACACTCTGTTAGTATAATGTCACAAATATAAAATACCTTGGCCATGACAGCAGAGTTAAATTACACAGGGTGATAAAAAAGAATTAGGTAACTTGAATTATGAAAGTCCCTGGATACTCAGCAATTGTTCAGGTGAGTCGCTATGCTTCTCTATTATATTTGGTGTAAACAACTGTACAGCAAAATATAAAACTGATTTTTCATACATAATATTTTCTTATCTGAAATTTTCAAGGATACACATACTTGGAGGCTCATATGTAGTGATAAGAGCACAGTTCTTCAGAATAGTTTAACCAAAGATGAAGGGGCAGGAGTTCTATAACTTATTTAGACATTGAACCAGCTAAGAATTTCATATGGTTTCTGCAAAATCATGTTGTTTCAAAAGTTTTTATTGGTAAAAGATTTTTTTTACATGTTTTATGCAGAAGCTATTCTCCATTTTTACTCGTCTTTTTATTCTTAATGGAGAGAAAATGTGATATGAGGTAAACACAATGCATGCCAATTTAAGATTTTAATTGCATACACTAATCGTAGTTATATGGGAAATTTTTGCTTTCTTGGAAATTTTATTTCTAACCTTTTATTCTAATATCTTGGCTTAAGATCTAGCTTTGTATCCTTTGAAACTCAGATTTTCTGGCCAATTTTTAAATCAATATTTTTTATTTTTCAATGTGTTTATATAAAATGAAATGTCAACCAAATTATTTTTTTAGTCTAAGTCTGTACTTTATATACAGAGTGTTAATTAAGACAAAAGTCATTTTGGTTAGCAGGTGGCATAATTTCATGAATTGGAAGCAGTATACAGACCTCTTTTCAAGAACAGTACTTTTAAAAGCTACTTTTATTATGTATAAATTATATGCAAAGCATTTTTTAATATAAGACAGAATTATATAACTTTAATAGGTGCTACAAGACTCTAGTTGCTTGGTTTGAATTATAATCTGCTTATTTTTCTGAAAAGTGATGTATTTAAAATTATATGGATGGCTTCAGGAAAACTGCGAGTTGGAAGGGATGTTGGAAAAGAATGTTTAAATGGTACCATTTAACCTTTGAACCATCATAAAATGTGTGTTGCTGAAAAGTCTTATTCATTGTACTATTCAAAAACTTTTCTCACCTTTCCAAAAATTACCTTATAATTTTATTTATAACTTCTATTTATTTATAAATATTTACATTTTGTTTATGAATATTGACTTAATATTTGTGGGTGGAGATACATCAGTCCATGTTTGTGTACATCTTTGTGATTTTTTTTAGTCAACAGAGTTGAAACCATGCCCCGTAATAGGAAAAAAACTCTTAAGTTATTTATTATACATCATTTGTAGAAAAGATTCACCATTGTGCAGTTGCAGTTGAATTTGATGACTCAGCATCTTATACCCCGTAGCTTATTCTCTGGGAATCAGAGAATTTGGAAAAGTTACATGCAATCTTTTGGTATTTTTAGCTCTTGAATGGGTTAACACTTCAGTTCACTGTGTCCAATTTTCAGTCATTTAAACAACTGTGTTAAAAGTTGTATGTACATTTTGCTCCCCAAATATTCATATAATTTGAACATCTTAGTTTTGTATACTACTGAGCTGTCTATTTATATGTGTGTATATTTGAACTTCAACTGCATATGCATCCACTAATAGATGACAATCCACAGCTTTCATACTTTGACCATTATGGTAGAGGGCTTTATCCCCTCCCAACCCTTAATTTCATGATGTCTACAGAAGCAGCAGTGAGAGAAACGCTGTGGCTATTTTTTGTGTGTTGGAAAACCAGAAATTGATTTAATTTCTCATTTACTTAACTAGTATTATTGTGTATCTTCAATATATCAGCCAGTGGGGATATCAAGATGAATAAAACATGGTTTCTGACACCTTTACCATTATGAAGACACTCAATTAAATGCTTGAAATAAATCATCGTCATCGGCAGCCGTCCGTCTCGAGAGACGATGGTGTAGCTTCTTAAGAGTCTATCTGCACCGCCGAGAATGGCTGTGCAGTCCGACTCGGGAGTGACGCGGTATCTGTCTCCTCCCGTGTTGAATCGACATCTTGCGATGATGCTGGAGTGTCCTCTCCAGTGAAGCTGAAGCTACAGAGCCTGGGCAGGGTGATATGGAGGGTCTGCTGTTGCCCATGCAGCAGACCCCCCCTCTCTTCGCAGCTGAAGGATCCAAGGGAAAGACAGAGTCAATACAGCTTGGCTTCAGGTGCGCCGCAGGAGTTGCCGGTGTTGACTACAACGTCAAACCGCCTTAGGGACTCCGGCTCCGGATTTTCTGTCGGGGGTTTACTGCCTTAGCCTTTCCCCTGAAGAGGTATGCCGCAAGGCAGCGGAGGTTTTTTGGAATCAGAGTTTTCCTTCTCTGATGTGCCCTGACTGGAAGATCGAACCAGCGACACTTAGCTCGCAGGCCGACGCTCAATCCACTGAGCCAAACCAGCCAGGGTTTGAAATAAATACACAAATAAATTTATAACAGTGAAGAAGTAGCGAGAAATGTAATTCCTTTCTCTCTGTGCTCTAGCCACTTAGACTTTCTTCCAGTCCTTACTCAGGAAATATGAGTTTTCCTTCCCACATAGGAAATTTTGTTTATGATGCCTTTAAATACCTAGAATTTTCTTCTTTCTCCTCCTGGATAACGGCTCCTCATTCTTCAGAACTTAGCTAAAGCTTCACTTTAAAAGGAAGTTCTCCCCAACTTTTGTGACTATATCAAATTCATATCATAGGCTCTCAAAGTAACTTATAATTCTTTATAGCAATTATTAATTCACTAATATTATGCATTTTTTCAGTGCTCATCTGGGCAACTAGAATGTATTTGTATGCAAGTTAGACAAAAATCCCTGCCCATCCTCCCTAGAGTTTGTGTTCTAGTGGAAGGAGGTCATAAACTAATGAAGAAGTAAATACAAATGTCACATGGTAATACGTACTATGAGTATAATTAAGGGGGGAAAGGATATTAGGAATACCAGTGGGATGAGAGAGTGATGAAGACAGGTGAAATTTTAAGTGGGTAGAGAAAGCCTAACTGAGAATGTGATATTTGAGGTAAGATCCAAAAGAGGCTAGAAAGTAAGCTAGTCATGTGGATATCTGGGAAACAACCTACACACCAAAGGGAATAATAAGTACAAAGACGTTTTGACAAGAATTTTTAAGGACTAGCATGAAGCCCATTATGTCTACAATTGCAATGGGCAAAAGAGAGAATAGTAGGAAATATGGTTAGAAAAGTAGGAGACATGAGATTGTGTAGTGTCATGTTAAGGACTGACTTCTCTTATCGAGGAAGGACATCTTTGTGGGGTTTGATTAGAGGGAGACATGACCCAATTTATATTACAAAAAAATACTTCTTTGGCTGTTTTGTTGAAAAGAGACTACAGAAGGTGAAGAAGGAAAGAAGGGAGACCAGTTTGGGGATGTCATTGCAGTGATCCACATGGAAGAAGATGGTGGAACCAGAGTGGTGGCAGTAGAGGCTGTAAAACGAGGTTGGATTCAGCATAGAGTCTGAAACAAAGGAAATAGGTTTGTAGGCAGATAGGAGTCTCCAGGGCTTTTAATGTGAATAACTGGAAAAGTAAAGTTACCATTTAATGAGATGGGGGAGACTGAATTTTGGTTTTGAGCATACAAATTTTAAGCTGTTTCTCAGATCTTCAAGTAAAGATGTCAAGCATACAATTGACTATATGGGCTTGGAGTTCAAGGTAGATTTATAAGCTGGGGATATTGATGATATTTTTAAAATAATGAGCTTAGATGAGATTATCAAAAGAGTGAGTATGGATAGATAAGGAAGAGAAAGGGCCAGGACTGAGCTCTGGGAGTCACCTGCAACAGTTATACTTTCACCTTCACTCTAACCATTATTTGACTAGCATCCATCTTCCACACACTGATCACAATAGAAAAGAAATAGAAACCCAGGAAACGTCCTGCAGATAAATACTTCTATTTCCCTTTCTGCCCAGCGATCTATATTATTTTGGCCTTCAATCCTTATCCTTCATCCAAAGGTGACTCATTATCCCTCTCAATTTATCCCATTTCCACTGCGTGCAAAAGCTTACATTATTATTTATGTGTATCCAAATATGTTGTAATACAATCTTTTCTCCTAACACAAATATAAATACATCAAGTTTGAAGTTGAATGCTGACTAGAATTATTACATTAAAATTTAAGCTTAATTCTACTGTATTTAGTATAGCATAATTTATCTTTCCATTCACATACATATATTTGGTGGCAATTCTATTAAAGAAGATGAAACAATTATCTCACTTAATATCACTGGAGACTAAAATGTTTGAGCAGGAAGTGGATAGATGTTAAAACTACAAATTTGGATTAAGTTTGGTTGACTCACTCACAAGAGAAGAATGATAAAATTTCAGATTTCCCCACACTTCCTCACAAGGGAAAACGCTGGCTCGTGACTACAAAGATAATAGAGTGCAAATGTCTTAATGCTTACTGTTTTTGATTCTTTGCCCTTTATTCTTTTCAGAGTTAGTCATGCACATTTTCATTAATAGCCTAAATGGATTACAAGTAGCATGGTTAGGAGAGAAGTGTTTCTTTATATTTTGTGTGGAAGAAAAAAAAATTGTACCACAATTTCCTCAAATCCAAGTTTCAGTTTCAAACTTCCCATTTGACAGAAATCTCTAAATACCATAAGTTCCCATTGAATCCTTGCCGCCAGAATCTGAAGACTAAACAAAAAGTAACTCCAAATCTGAAAGAACTGAATGTTAATTATTCCAGTCTGTTAAAATCCTGAGGACCCTCAATATATCCAGAACAAGAAACCAAACAAGCAATGATTACAACAAAGCTGAACTGCTTGATTTCAGAGTTTGGTAGAAAGTGCTGAAAATCTTAGGAAATGTCAAGGATAAAAAAAAAATTGTGTTGAAAATAATTTAGCAATAAAACTGCAATCTACATTTTCTTTGGGAGCTTGGGAAATGTTGTCACCATGGATGGCTGTAGAATTTCTAAGGTTTATGAACAGATTCCATCACTGACTAAGAAAAATATCACGTAAGTATCCATAGCACTTTACCTGTTGCATCATGTAAGAGTTCATTTACATGCTGCATTATTAAATGTATTCCCATAATAAAAAAACTGTGAACCTTCTGAGAAGATGTAGTATTTTCCAATTTACAAAGTCTGTCAGAGACTGAGTTCTACATGGCTAATTTAAAGGAAGCTAGTACATAATTTAGATGTAATTTGAGTCATGACTGATGATATACTTTTACTTGTTTAGCCTTTTATGCAGCCTGTTTGCATTACTTGAACAGATTTGCTGTTTCTATTCTAACTGCACTGTGTATGACATGAGGAATACTGATTAATTTTTGTCAGTAATTATCACACACGCTGCCAATGTTGTACATTTGGATCCTCCATTACATAATCTATGTATGCGTCCCTTATGTTATTAGTGAAACTCACATGTAATAGGTAAATAAACCTGCTCCTGGTTTAGATGAAAAACGACTGTTGATCCTTTTCTGTCTTTAAAAGATGGAAACTGTATTAAATGGAAGAATCCGGTGTATGTTTAATATGCTTCAAGTAGCTTTAATTAGAATTCTTTAATTTTCCCTACAGCTGCAACCAATTGTAAACTCTAAAATATCAATTGTAATTGGACGATGAATTTGCATTTTATCCCTGACATGAAGTTAATATATCTTACTTTGTGAACTTTAAGACAGTAGAGCTATTCAAGCCATTGGAGTGACCCTGAATAGCTCTTTTTGATCATTTTGATACTTGCAGGTAACTGTCTAATTTGCTTACTTGTAAAAAGAGAAGTAAACAAATTACTTCTACGTGAGCCTAATTCAGTAGACTATTTATTGGTTTATTCAAAGACTAGTGAGTAAATAGGTTTTTAAGGGATGAGTTATAATTTGAAAAAGGCATTACATTAGAAGTCCTAAAACATTTAAAAGGAAGTGTCACTCCTTACTTTAAGCTCATAGTCCAATTACAATTTATAGCAGAGTTGTATAGGGAAAGGTTGAAAATAAATAGCAGAAAATATAAGAAGTTAACATTACCAGGGAGCAAGTTGGGGTCCTGCTGCCTGCTGTCACCCTCCAGGCAAAATTCCAGAGGCAAAGGTATGGTGATAAAGGAAAGGAGTCCTTATTCAAAGCTTCATAATTTTCGAATTCTTGTTTACCACAAGAATGAATCACTTAGGCCTATCAATTAAGGCTAAACTCTTTAACTCTTTAGTTACAGCTTTAATCACTTAAGCCTACCAAGGTTAAACTCTAACACCTGGGTTCTCCTATCATTTCCCTTGTTAGTTTTTAGTTATCTTATTTCTATAGGGCTAGTTTACGAACTAAAACAACATAATACACAAAAGCTACACAATTTTTGAAGAATGGCAGGCTTCTCTCTGAGCCTGTTCCCTCTAGAACACCCAAAGAATAAACCTATCACCCTCTGCCAAGCCAGCCTGACCCTAGTCTGGGCCCAGAGTTCCTTCCCATACAAAGTAGCATCCGTTGGAAAATGCAGGCAGCTGCAGCACCAGGCATCCTTGAGGAAGAAGAGGAAGAAGAACCTGAAAGCCAGAGTGAGCCAACCCAGGATTGAGAGAGCCCATGCCAGCCACCTGAAAGCCCTCTTTTATTTCAAATCTTCTAACCCATACTTCCATGCACTCTGGAGGCATTCAGCTTCTCAGCCAATCCTCTCCTGGACTGTTTACCTTTGCCTCAGGCAATCTCCCCCTCTGGCCCTTCCCTCCTCCCCAGTGATCCACTCCCTGTATCTCAACTTCCTCAATCTTTTCTTGAATTGCTTAGTTTTAACCACCAAATCAGATGATTAGATTTAATATAATTAGCCTTCCTGGTTTCTAAAAGATTACATGAAGGGTTTCTATAAGCATGACACTCTTCAGAATCTTTCATTTCGTAGTTAGTCATTTGCTCCTTTAAAAAGGTAAAAAATGCAGCTACTCACTAAAAGAGAAGTTTGTCTCAGATAATTGAAAAGTTCTGAGGAAAAACTAAAGCAAGTATCACACTTTCAGTTTATTCTATCGCTATAGTACTTACTCTCAGTTGGCTTTATTCTGAGGCCTTATGTATTTATGTTGTGGCCTGTAGCACCTCTAAAGATCTATTTTCCATTGCTCAGAGTTATAGAGGGGAAAAGTTTCTTTCCTGATGAGTCCAGCAAAAATTCAATAATTAATTCTTGGTGAGTTCAGTTGGCCTAAATTAGATTATATGCCCAGCACTTACCCAGTCACTACAAAGAGGGAAGATTTGTTTAACCTTAAAATCTGAGTGAAGGTAAGCCTCTCCCAACCACATTTACTGAGAACGAAAGAAAAGTATTTCTCCAGGGAAAACTAGAGTATGACTATCAGAAACAAAAAGGGATATTGATTTTAAGGAGAAAAAAAATAAAGGGAAATCTCAGAAGCAAGAAAGGACTGAGGAAGAGGAAAGAGAAGAGAGAAAGTAAAAGAAAGGGGAAGAGCGAGGAAGAGGGAAGGAAGAAAGGTGGACTGGAAGAGGATATAATAACTATTAGAAGAATCAAGGCTTTTTTTGTATTTTTTTTTTATTGTATTTTTTCTTTACCATTTAGTCCCCTTACACACCCCTCTCCCCATAACCATCACACTGTTGTCCATGTCCATGAGCCCTTTTTTCTTTTCCCTCCACACCCCCTAACCTACCCCCACCCTTAGCTGTCAGCCTGCTCTCTATCTATGAGGCCATCTCTATTTTGCTTGTTAATTCAATTTGTTCATTAGATTCCACATATGAGTGAAATCATAAGGTGTCTGTCTTCCTCTGACTGGCTTATTTCACTTAGCATAATGTTCTCTAGGTCTACCCACACTGTCGCAAAAGAAAATTTTCTTTTTTTTTTTTTTTCTTTTCACAGTCAAGTACTATTCCATTGTGTAAATGTGCCCCATAGTTGTTTTATCTCATCTACTGATGGACACTTGGGCTGCTCCCATATCATGGTGATTGTATATAACACTACAATGAACATAGGGGTGCTTATGTTCTTTTGAATTAGTTTTTTTTGTTCTTTTGTTTCTTCAGATATATTCCCAGAAGTGGGATTGCTGGGTCATAAGGCAAATGCATTTTTAATTTTTTGAGGTATTTCCTTACTGCCTCCCACAGTGGCTGCACCAAGCATATAAAATGCACCACATCCTCACCAGTACTTGTTTGTTGACTTATTAATGATAGCCATTCTGACAGGTATGCATTTCTCTGATGGTTAGTGATGTTGAGCACCTTTTTACATGTCTGTTGGTCATCTGTATGTCCTTTTTGGAGAAGGTTCTATTCAAGTCCTTTGCTTATTTTTTAATTGAGTTGTTTGTTTTTGGGGGTGTTGAGTTTTGTAAGTTCTTTATAAATTTTAGATATTAACCCCTAATCAGATGTACATATTCAATAGTCATTTTTAATTTAAATCAAGAACTGGTTATTTACCTATTATATGCAACTTCCACTAATAACATAAGGGACATATACATAGATTATGTAATGTAGGATCTACATGTACATAATAGCATATTACATTTTATTGAAGGGTTAATGTGCAAGGAAGAGGAGCAGGGTCACCCATGACTTCTTATTGCTTCTGTAGGACACTGGCAGCGTGTGCTTACTGATGTACTTGAAGGTAATGCTCCCATTACCTACTGGCTGGTTTAGCTCAGTGGATTGAGCGTCGGCCTGCGAGCTAAGTGTCGCTGGTTCGATCTTCCAGTCAGGGTACATCAGAGAAGGAAAACTCTGACTCCAAAAAACCTCCGCTGCCTTGCGGCATACCTCTTCAGGGGAAAGGCTAAGGGAGTAAACCCCGACAGAAAATCCGGAGCCGGAGTCCCTAAGGCGGTTTGACGTTGTAGTCAACACCGGCAACTCCTGCGGCGCACCTGAACCCAAGCTGTATCGACTCCATCTTTCCCTTGGACCCTTCAGCTGCGAAGAGAGGGGGGGTCTGCTGCATGGGCAACAGCAGACCCTCCATATTACCCTGCCCAGGCTCTGTAGCTTCAGCGTCATCGCAAGATGTCGATTCAACACGGGAGGAGACAGATACCGTGTCACTCCCGAGTCGGACTGCACAGCCATTCTCAGCGGTGCAGATAGACTCTTAAGAAGCTACACCATCGTCTCTCGAGACGGACGGCTGCCGACGACGAATGTGCAAGGAAGCAGCAGGAGAGAGTAAGCAGAGAAACTGGGTTCTTCACTGGAATTCTAATAGGATAATTAATTTCTGTATAATTATGTGATAACTGTTTAACTCAAAAGATCCATTTTTATTAATTAGTCATGTGTATGCATAAACATGCACACATACAATGTGCAGGCACACACAATACCATAATATCTCTGACTGGGTCTCCATGAGCACAACTCTACTTCTGGGATGAAGAAGATATACAATGATTTTGACAGTCTTTCCAGCAAAATTCTGTCCCTTATTATTACCCCACTGCTTAACAGAAATATTTAGAGATGGTGGTGTGGAAGATTAGCTACAGGTTTATATACGAGAAGATCTGTTTCAGAGAACTAAGACAAGATCACAAAAATCTCAAAATACAAGCCAGTTTTTAAGCCACCAACTTTAACATGCATTTCACACAAATTTCTTAATTGTAATTGCTGCCTAATCATTGAACCTACACTTCATGGGATCCAGACCAATGAGTATGATTGAAGCCAAAGTTTTACCAACTTCAGCACACTTGATGTTTTTCATCTTAGGCTCAATTACTTTATGCTTGTGAGAAAACTCTTATTTGTTATTCCTAGGAACAACAGACTCACATGTCCCGTTTTATGTTATTTTATCAAATAGTAAAACTATAATAAAATATTTAAATTATTATAACAACATTTCTATGAAAACAAAGACAGCACAAATGAAAAAACTAAACCATTGACGATAGTCATAGCTTAACACGTTAGTTTTTTGTTGAAAAGGGAAGTACATACAGGACTTCTGGTTTCCACTTTGGAATACAAAGACCTAGAAAGTCTACCACTCTCAACTTTACAGAAAAAGAGGAGGATCAGTGTCAGAAGAAATGTGGATTCAAAATCACAATACGGGAGAACAGATGAGGGCAGGCAAATGCAGTAACTCTTCACTGTTTGGGGAAAATGAAACTCTCATCATTGCAGTTCCTTCTCTTGGCTAGAGAAGGA
This sequence comes from Furipterus horrens, assembly GCF_987537825.1. NCBI lineage: Eukaryota > Metazoa > Chordata > Mammalia > Chiroptera > Furipteridae > Furipterus > Furipterus horrens. Next base: position 120,702,400 of record NW_028327172.1, on the reverse strand, counting down.
ACAAGTACAAAGTAAATGGGACCTGTGATATTCTTAGAGAATCAAGGCAGTTTTCCCAAGTGTTTGACTCCATACTATTTTTTTCTTTTTCCCAACATGAGCAAGATACTCTTCTCAGTCCCTGTGGTTCAGATGAACTGATTTCACACGCCTAGCTTTGTGCACATAAGCCCATCTTGATTAATAAACGTATGGACTGGTGATTCAGGGCTAGGTAGAAGATCCACGCCAAACTAAATCAGAATTTTTCTCTGTGTTTTGGAAACCACTGGAGAAAGAGAGACATTCATTCTGCCAAAATGGAGTATGATATGACTGGAACTACTGATGACCATGTTGCTCATTCCCAGGAGTGGGAACATGCCTAAAAATGAACCTAAATAGACTCAAGCATAGATATGAGAGAGAAGGAAAGACATCTAATAAGGTATGCTAAATAGCCAGATTCAGTTATGCCTGTCTCTGGGCTTTCAATTATACAGGTCAATCAGTTGATATTATTCATTAACATGGAAACCCAAAACATTCAACATGGAAAACATTCTTTAAGTAATTAAATATATGTTTGCTTTATGAAGATTAAGCTTATATTTGGGTATTGTACATATACAAATGTTTTTTCTTGCTTTCCAATTTGGAATAAAAGAATAGAATTATTAAAATGTTGGCAATTTGACTTTTTATATTTATGTAAACATGAAGAGGGATTAAAACATGTATGTATTAAAAACCCCACCTAAAATAGGTAATGCTAAGAAAAATAAGTTGTTAATCCTGAATTAGGGATTTTTTTTTTTTTTTTTCATGCTTCTTCTGGTTAGGTTTCATTGCAGTTCTTGGGTCTGTGAACTTATTGCTTTTATCATCAAATTTTAAAACTTTTACACATTATTTGTTCACCATTTTTTCTCTGCATCCCGCTCCCATGTTGGGCACTCTAATTACATATATATGAGCCTGTCGGAAGTTTATCCAGAGATCAATAAAGCTGTAGAGTTTTTTCAGACATTTTTCCTCCTTAATTTTTTTCTATTTCTTCAAATTTACTAATACTATGCATTTTAATATACTTGTATTCCTATTCAGTGTATTTTTTATCTCAGATATTATAGTATTAATTTAAAAAATATCTTCCATGTCTTAACATGCTCATGTTCTTCTCTTCCTTCTTGAATATATGGATTATAGCAATAATAACAATTTTGGTGTTCTTATTTATTAATTCAACAATCTGTGACATTTCTGGATCTGTTTGCATTTATTGGCCTTTCTTAACTTTTGGGTCATTTTTCTACTTTTTTGAATACCTAGTATTTTTTATTAGATGCTAGAAGTGAATTTCACTTTGTTGAGTGGTGAGTATTTTTGTATTTCAGTAAATACTCTCAGTCTCCATTCTTTTTTTTTTTCTTGTGGGTGTAAAGTGGTATCTCATTATATATTTTTTAATTCTTTTTATTTATTTATTTATTTTTAAGTATATTTTATTTATTATATTGTTACAATAGTTCCAATTTTTTCCCCTTTGCTCCCCTCCACCCAGCACACCTCTCCCCCAACAACTCCCCCCCAAGTCCATGTCCATGGGTCGTACATTCCAGCTCTCCAACTTCACCCTTTCATATATTCTTCTTCTCTCTTTTTTTTTTTTTTTTAGATATTTGAATAGTAAGATACATGAAGTCTGTCAGAAGGTATCCAATCATGTAATATGAAAAACAGACATTTATTTAAAAAGATACACAATAAAAGGAATATTGTATATAGGACAATGACACCTCAGTCCACTTCAAAGTAGACACCTTGAAACCTCACACAGTTTTCCAGTCACCATTAGTTACCCCATCATATATTTCTGATTGATGGTCTGAAATCTCTTTTCTTTCAAAGGTGATTTTAGCTTGGGGAAAAGTTAAACATCTCAGGGTGCCAAACCTGGACTGTAGAGGGGCTGAGTCACCTGGGTGATTTGATGTTTTGCCAAAAAACTCTGCACAAAACATGGTACCTGAACCGGCACATTGTTGTGATGAAAGTACTAATCACTGGTTGCCCATAGCTCTGGCCTGCTGAGTCATCTGGAAAGTTTCTGCGGAGGAATGTTCAAGCTTAACACAAAAATTAATGCAGATTCATTGCTCTACTTGCTCAGTCATTTTGAACATGATGGCTATACAGTACACATGCTCACTCAATCGCATCTACTGCCCACATTGACTAGTACAGTGAATTCATCATTGTTCATGCATGCACATTCCAGTCCACTCTCCTTGGCTTCCAGGTTAAGTCCATTTTGCACAAACCATTCTTACTGTATTAACAATGGCTGGACTTTTTCTGGACAGACCTTATATTTCATGGATTAAGGTAGAACTTTATTACTGGTACATCAACAAAAGTGATATTCAGGGACACTGCTGTGACATCTAAGAAGTGTGACATTTAAATATGCTTACAGGAAATGTAATTATGCTTTATTTTATTTATGACAGATAATTAATACTTTCAATCTAATTGAAACATTTTAAATAAATGGTTAGACTTATAAGTCTATATCCATATTTTTGAATTTTCAAATTATTTATCATTCTTGAATTATTAGTAGAATACATACATACACAAACACAGATTAAAAAAAAAACTTGGTAGTCATCCTAAAGGCAAGACGTTTATATTTACAACATTGGTAACATTGATAATTTCACATATTTAAAAGCTTAACTTAGTTGACAGAGAGGTTTCCTACATCATTTGATATTTGAAAGTTCAAATATAGCTACTGCTACCTTTATTGCTTTGTAATATTTAGCATAAATTAATCTCCAACACTTGTTTGCATGTCTTTTATTTAGGATGAAGAAGTCAACTAAGAGAATCTAGTGCTCTATTGATTCCTCAGAAGGTGACTCCTTAGAGTTAATGTCACAAACAGTTCACAAACTTAGATAATGACATAAAACATCATATTCCTCAAAAGCTTCCACTGAAAAAAGTATAGAACTAAAGTAGAATCCAAACAAACCTACATTTTAATAAGCCTCATCTATATTAGATCTTGTTTGTATCAGCATAGCATTAATTTTAGTCCATTTTGCTTTCTTAAGGAAATTATTGCTATTATGAATTACTTTCCATTTTTTAAGCAAGAAAATATTTCAAGAAATCAGGAGTACTGGGACAAAAAGCCTAAACTAAACAAACTTTAAAGACTTTGAAAGAAGAGAACTCTGTTGCAGTCTCCCTCCTACCTGCCCCCAGCTCTGTAAACCCCCTTTCACCTAGTGACAAATATTGCCTAATGATTTTTAATCAGATATCATCAGTACGTGTGTTGATTCATTTGAAAATGAAATACATTTGTTTGTGAATGTATTCGTCTTTCATATATATAAAATCAAGTGACATTTTCTTAATTTAAGTAGACCCTTGTCTCATCTCTTATTTCATCAGAAAACTGCTGAAGGTGAGTAACAGAGCCCCCTTACAGGACCTTTGGGTTTCTGGAATTGCTCCAGAGCAAAATATAAAAGGGACTTACTGACCTCCTATCATTTGCCATTGACTTAGTCAAGCATTTTAATATAAATATCTCACTTATCAACATGAAAGATATATGCATTACCTCAAGTTTTTAAAAAATTAAATGATTTTCAAATGTTTGATTCCCAGTCTCTTATTTCCTTCCCTGACTCTAAAGTTTTTATATACACAGTAATCTTTGTTTATGCCACATACTTACTATAAATCTTTATTAGTTTTCTCACAATAACACCTCATCGAAAAGTGAAAACATGATTTCTTACCCTGACTTTTAAGGTGCATGATTAGATCCAGAACTTAGTTTTCAGCCTCAAAACCTTATTTTGCTCCTATAAGACCCACTGCTGTGTCTACTTTTTGTGTTTGTATAGGCCTACATAAAAGCAGACAACAAGACAGGATTAGACATAACAGAAATTTGTTATGTAAAGGGAGATGTCTGACATTTGTGTAGAGTGCAGGATTGCAGAACCTACAGGCTGGGTGGTGAACTGTAGCACAGTTTCAAAAGGCTCTGCTTAGGCCGATCCAGGCAAGCAGTTAATTTGCCCATTCCCTGAGAGCCTTTGTCAGGATGCACAGTCTGGAGAAAGCACCCCTTCCCTCCAAGTCATTGAATTATTTCTTATACAGTTTTACATTCTGGCACTCCTAATTAAGCACTTTCTAAATGCAATTCCAGGGTTACTTTTCTTGCTCTTGCTGGTACACATTAGCTAAATCTTATGAGTGAATTCCAATATAGTCTTTTCCTTCCCTTATTGACACCCAGGTAAGTATATCTGGCATTTAACTTTAATCATGGTTCTGGAAACCAGGGAAGGAGTGGGTATAGGTTTTTAGCAGGAATCTATTGCCTTGTAGAATAGTGGTCTCTGTAGCATATTTGAATGATAGGTGGGGGGGACTTATAAACTATCTTTGTAAGCTCTGAGGAGTCAGTGGAAAGCCAACATCTTTAGGGGCATCGATATATCCCCATCCCACATTTTAAGATCCCAGGTTTTCCCATCCAGGTCCCTGAGTTTAGTATTACAGATCTTCCTTTTCTGAGTTCTCTAAGGTCTCTGGAACTCTGTGACTCTATCAGATATTTGGTCTGCTACAAAAGCTTATTGTAGACTACAAGAATCCTTCTGGCTCTCATACTTATTAACCACTTGTTAATTCCCCTTTGCATCTCACCCTCTCTGAAGTGTCAATAGCAATACAATTTAGCAGTAAGGAGTGAACTCGACCTTCTTTCAAATGTCTGAACCATCATACCTGAAAGGCAACTCATCACACCCCCTTCATGTCTTTAGCATTTGGGTCTTGTGCCAGGGGATTTCTGTGACCCACCTTCCACTCAGAATGGGTAGTTAGTGAGCCCTAACCAAATCCCTATCTTACCACTTGATTTCTCAAACCACTGTCAGTACCACTTGCATGAGTTGAGGTTGTGAGAAAAGCAAGTGCCAAAAGAGGATTAGACACGCAAGAGATTTATTGAGTAAAGAAGCAGTGTAAGGTGAGGAAAAGCTTCAGACCATGATATAGATTTGACAGCTGTGGCAGAAGACAGGTGAGGAAGGGGAGTTGGGTAGGAAGAGTGTCTGAAAGTTCCAATAAAGGTTCACTTAGTCCAATGGGAGTCCTTGATCCAAATCCATTGGAGGAGTTCCACATGTTGCCTTGCCAAGATCAGTCATTGGATAGAAGCAACCAGTAGGAGGTGCAGCATTAGAAAGAATAAGAGATGGACGGAAAGGGACAATAGTTGGGACTATTAGTTAGTCATGTTCCCCATAGCAGGAAACGTAAGCAATGCATTTTCATGGACACCATAGTCACTGTTTCCTGAATGAATGGATGACTTAGTCATGGAGAAAATGCATTTGGGGGTCAGGTTGTCTGAGTTCAAATACTGCTGGGCCACCTACTAACTATGTTACCTTGGACAAGTTAACATACTAGATCTTCCATTTTTTCATATTTCAATTTATAATAATGGCTTATTCACAGAACCATTGGAAGGATTAAAAGGGATCATTCACATGAAACCTGTCATTATTATTATCATTATGTCCGCAGTTCAGTCATTTAAAAAATGCAGCTTTCTTTCTTTTTCTATAACTGAACTTGATTTCATGTTGATTCGTAACCTTAGCTGGTGTTAGAAACTGAATCTTAAGCAATTTTGTGTTTTCCTTAGATAGTACAATGATTATGAGCACTATTTAGAACTGGACTGTCAGGATTCAAATACAGCTCTGCCATTTCCAATTGAATAACCTTGGATAAATTATTTAACTTCTTTGTAACCAAGTTCTGTTATCTATAAAATGGTGGTACTATTGTGGTAAATACCTTATAATCCGGTTATGACTCAAAATTTGGTAAGAATAATGTCTGGTTCTATTAAGTGCTTGATTAAGCCTGACTCTTCTTGTTTTTATCCTTGGGTTTGAGTAGGTTCCATCCTGTTTTTGGTATCTTAATCCCAAGGGTTTAATTATAACTTCCAAATTTAAGGTAGGGCAGAGTACAAGGCCCTTTTTAGAAACCTAACAGCATCTAAGCCCTAGCTTCCTCCTGGGTTATCTCTCATTTTCCTCAGTTTGTGGAATCTTTATTTAGTCAGAGTGGGGAGGTCTGGTTCTTTATACCTTGTTTATGGCATAAACTTTATGCCTTGAATGGTTCAGGGCTTAGTTTCTTTCACTGTAAAAGCTGTGCCTTTTGAGATTTAAAAGCTTTAGGTTTTGAAAATCAAAAGGTTTTTCTTTGTGTTTTATAATATCCTATCTCTCGCCTAATGTGAGAGGAGGAATAAGGAATGGGGCAAAGGGTAAAAGGAAATACATTATCAGAGGCAAATCTTAGTTAATATCTCAAAATATTTTTCCTCTACAATGTTTCTGTTTAGGCTCCTCTTTGTTCCTGAAATTCCTTTTTGCTATCAATTATACTTCTCTATATTCAAACTGAAATTTGGATGCTTCCTCTTCTTGGAAGCACACTTTAAATACTCGTGTTCAAAGTGCTTTCTTCTCCTAACTTTCTTAATGTAGTCACTACCACATTCATTTTCAGAGGACTGGTACATCATTGTTGTTCCCACTAGACTCCATGCTCCTTGTGAGCTGAGGATAAACCTTATTCATTGTTGATGCCTCTATTCCCTTGGTAACTAACATAAGGTGTGACACATAAGAGTACTTGAAAATACTTGATCATACTAGTTAAATAAATTACAGGAAGTTGGTTATAGCAAAGAATAACAGTTCTATCTGAATCTCTACCTATGGTTTCTTGGTCTTCTGAACAGGCCTTATCTGTTGCTATGAATCATTGATATTGATGTAACTAGATACAATATATTAATCTTTGTTTCAGTTAAAAATATTAAGCCCACTATGTATGAGCTATTTTACCAGACTTGGGAGATGCAAAATTGAATGACGCTTACCATCAAAGATAGAGATTTTTATAACAAGCAATTTAAATGATACAGACATCCAGCAAAGTCCGACATATGGCAGCCATGAGAACTTTGTTGGAGAAGGAATGAATAAACAGATCTGATGGAGTTATGCGTGCCTTTCTTGAGAGCACACGGCTAATGCCTTTTGTTTATCCCAAGAAAGTCTTGAAGGAGGCTGTGGCCAAGCTGAGTCTCAAAGGATGAATAGCAGCCAGGCGAGGGAAAACACAGTAAAGCAACAGGTTTGGTAATATAAGCAAAGAACATGGTGGGATAAAACAACAAATATATGTTCTTTATGTAAAAAGAAAAATAAAGTTTGTTTATATTTTACACAAAATGCAATTTCTGTGCAATAGGATCATGATTTAGGGTGTGGATTCTGGAGCCAGATAGCCCAGGTATAAATTTTGGTTCTATCACTTTCTAACTTGCTCTATGATCTTGGTTAAGTATTTTATTTTTTCTGTGCCTAAGGCACTGCCCCTGTAAGATTGGAAATCATACCTCTTAATGTTGTTATGAACTTCAAAGGGAACAATACATTTAAAGTGTTTAAAAGAGTCTAACAGAGTAAGTGATCAGTAAGTTTTAGTTTTTGCAGGTTAAATGTTCTCTTTCTTTCTTTCTTTTTTGCAACTTTTCATAAGAAGTAGTTCCCATTTAATATCATTGAGCTTCTTTTTTGTAATCCAGAGATTCTCAGTAGTGAGAGAGTAGGAGAAGGGGTCTGTTCTCCTAGGAAACTTCGTAGAATCACTTGAATTATCTTGTAAAATCACATATTCATTTGGTTTGCCTTGTACTCTCCAATTTCAGAGGTACTGTCACTGCTTTAGTGAATCACTTTTAGTGGGGGGAGAGCATAGTGTGACATTTTATTCAGGGATATTAAGACAGAAGAACAGTTTTGAAATTAACATTATAGATGTTCTAGATACAGAACAGATACAATTCAGTTTTAGATTAAAATAGCTGAAATATCTGATCTCAGGTCTCATGTTTCACCAGTGTGTGCTGTGGCAAGGAGCAGGAAAATACCAGGGAGGAGCTCCTGTTCTGAGCATACTGTAGACTCAGTGACTATTAGTAATACTCCATAATCGATCTTTTCCTTTGTATTTTTCTGGAAAAAAAAAAGTGGTACTTTTTGAACATTTGTTTACTATGAATCAGGAGAAAATTTAGAACAGCAAAAACCCCAGAATTTTGACCCCAAAATCATAATTTTAAGTATGGCAAAGAAATTCCACAATGCTAAACATTACTTTATGAAACTATGGATTTCAGCTTGCCTGTAATTTTTACTCATTGAAGGAAATGGTTGGGAAATGTGGTGTGGGAATGTGGAATATGTTACAATGTTTTTCATGGCTCACACTCATTATTGCAATATTTAATATCTATTAATTTTACAGCTGATGCATCAGTTATATTTACAGACTTTCATTTAGTTAAAAGTGATTAATTGCCAAGATTTTATTTCCATGTTTTTGATTCCTGAATTATACTATATTTTTTATATAAACAAGTCTCACCTATTAGAAAATTTCCACATAAACACTCACTATGCATACAAGGAGTTGCTTTATTTGTAAAATAGAATAACTCTTAAAACTAAAATTTAGAAAACACAAATATGGTACTCTACACTCTATTTTATATGTTAAAACCACATAACTCTAGAAAAATAAGATTAAAAAAACTGGGACACTTGATGAAATTATAGTTTAGGACTAACATATAGTTAATTAAAAATAATATTATAAATTAATCTATCACTATAAACATAATACTACATGATGATTCAACAATCCAATATAAATGTGGCATTTTGATGTGTTACAAATTGCTATGTTCAAACTACTTTATGGATGAATTTCCCTATAACATAAATAATCATTTGTAATAATAAATTGTGTTATATTATGCAATCTTCAAACTTTAACAGTTTTTATACTTTCCTTTCAACCACATGCAAGACAAGTGAAATGTAGGCTCCATTATAATTAATACTAGTTTAGTATTTCAACGCATAGTATGTGCCAGGCATTGTGTTAACATGAATTAACTGTGTATAATTTAAAATGTCTTAACTCTTCTTATCCTCACAGGAAGCCTCTGAAGAAGGGACTGCATTATTCTCATTTTACAGAAGAAGAAACTAAGACGAAAGCAAGTTCACATAACTGCTCATTGGTAGAGCAAAAATTGACATAAAGCTATGTCTGATGTGAAGTCCATATTCTCAAGCACCATGCCACGCTGCCTCATATTATTTTTCCTTCCTAGCATTGATGAAGTTATGCATCTCTCTCATCGACAATGCCTGGTTGGGATATTATGACACCTCACAATTAGAACCTTAGAAGCTTAATCAATTATGTGACTTATTGAAAAGTAGCTCCATATTTACAGAACATAAAAATGATCATTAGTTCAGCAGATAATCAAGTTGTACATATGCAGTTAATAAAAGCTATCTGTAACCAATTATTAGGAATGCATTCGTTCATATATGGACAGCCCGAATCCAGATCTTCTCCTCCTTCCGTCTTATTTCCTTGTCTTCCTTAAAAGCCTACATTGTCCTTGCAGATCCTGCTGGCTTTGCAGCCTGTCATTTTTTGGACAATCTTCCAAGCTGGCAGACATGCTATTCCAAGGCTTTCACAGTTGCTATGAGTTTTGTGGGAGATTTACAGATTCCTTCTGCAGATATCTCATTTTCCTGCTGATACCACTGCCTGCTTTCTTTGCAGTAAATCCTTATTATCTCACCTTATTTCTCCATCTTCTCCTTCCTTTCTAGTCACGCTGCTGCTTTGCCCACCTATCACTAAAAATAAGCCACTTCTCTTTATCCTTGTGCTGTTGGCATTCTCGTTTAGACTTCATTCTTGTTATGTCTACGTTTCTTTTTGTGGTCATATGCAGGCCTTCCTAATTTTTTGCATCTATCTTCTGTAAACATCACCATTTTGTCAGAAAGGACCACCTTCTGGGTAAAGCCACCAGGAATGCATTTCTCCCCCAGGAAATATGACAAAACCTTTCTCTCCAATGCAGCCTGTTCTTTCCCTTTAAAGCATTTCTCTGCTGAAGCAGCTAAGTGGCTGCACACATAATCCTGTATAAAGCTGGCAGAAATGCTATTTCAGAGCATTTGTGTTTAACTCCTTATTGTCCATTTTGTACAAATTGCAAAGGCATATGAATAATCATTCAATAAATTCCCACTCAACATGCAATTTTAAGCAATTAGTATCTGTCAGCCCTTTGAGACTCTGCGTCCTTGCATTACATTTTCCTTTGCTGTTCCTAGGTGCTCTGCCCTCTCCCACTCCTACCCGCTCCATACACCAAAGGCTATCTATATGGGTAACATCAATGGGCTGCATTTTCCCCGCCTCTCGGTTGGATTTAGAATATGGGGAGACTTGCGCAGGGAGGCAAGAAACAGAAGCAAAAGTACGTATTTATAACCTTAGTTCTTTCCCTGTGGGGTTTGCTTCAGGTTGGTGGCATCCCTGTAGGAAAAGCCACAGCTCTTGTTGCCCCAGAAGACCTTTCTCATATAAGTACCTTCTCTGGGTTCCATAATTACTCCCTCCTCTATCCTTCAGCATGGCCATACTCTAAGCTGGCTTCCAAGTTCTGACTTATTCATTATTGGTCTCCCAAATTTCTGCCGCATCTCTTAAAATAAGTTTCATTATTAAACATTCTGCAGATCACAAACTTTGAGTGTAGCATCTCTCTTCTGAACTGACTGATATGGGCTTTGAGAACACCATGAAGAGGAATTAAGATACAGATGTTGTCTTTAAGGCACTTGAACTGTAGAAATGGAATCAACCATGTAAACACATACACGGATTGCAAAATAAGGACAAGTGATAGAAGCAGATACAAGATACAGAGAGGTCACACACAAAAAAAACAGTGATTGGTTCTATCTGGGTAGAGGGTATCAGAGAGGGCTTTTTGGAGTAATGTTTGAGTGATGCTTGGAAGCATGGACTTGTTGTCAGTAGGTCGATGAACAAACTGGGCTGAGGCTGAGGCAGAGAGGCCATTTTCAGATGAAAGAACAGAACTGGTGAAGCAAGAAAGCCTGGGATATTACCACTTGTGCAGACAACTGCAAATTCACATAAGTCAGAGCTTGCCATGGGAGAAGGAGCATGTAAATTTAGAAAAGTCTGAAGATTTTAGAGGGTCTAATATGTCAACTAAGGAATTTGGACCTTGTTCTGTATGTGATGGGAGAGAAGTTGGTATGCTAAATAGTGGAAAAATAAGTTTGTCTTTACACAGAGAACTTTGGTTCCATTTGAAGGAGAACAAGATTGGAGACATGAAGAAGGAAAAAACATGAAGAAGAAAGAGACCAGTTAAAGAAATAACAACCTAAAGAGATGGTAAAAGGCAAACCTGATGAAAATTGTCCATGTCTTGGAAATGGAGGTGGAGGAAAAAGAGAGCCCAGAGTGAAGCCTGGTGTCTGGCTTAATAGTTAGGAACTTTATTTCATGAGCCTCTCAGTGTGAGGGAAGAATAAGTTTGGGCATAAAATAATAAGAAAACACAGTACTGCTTTTCTTTAGAATATTCACATGTAGAAACTGGATTCAGAAGAATTCTATAGATCTGAACATCACCACAAAATAAATGTGGCTGCTGCTGTGGAAATGGTTGAGGCTGCTTCACTTGGTAAGGGAAGGCAAGGATGACACAAGTACAACTTATGTAATTATTTTAAAATATTCAGAGTATGCTAAGCATTTTGGTAGTTAATTTCTTATAAATCTTAGATCTGTACCATATAGCTAGGGTTATAGACCTCTTATTTTACTAATTTTACAAATAAAAGAAACCCTGGCTTAGAGAGAGACAACAGCATAAACTAGTATAAATGAAACTAGAATTCAAACCTTTTAACTCTTTTCTAGTACACATACGGCCATCGTACTGCTTCCTTTTAGCAATACTTAAGAACATAGGGCAAGGAATAAAGAATCAGAAAAATATGTAGACAAAGGACACTTGGGATCCATTAAAATGGTTCTTGAGATGTACGTATCTATCTATACTCTATAATGTACCATTAAAAAAGTTCATTTGAGAAATGCAACCTTATTTATTTTACATGTTTGGAAACTGCTTCAAATTTCAATTATTTAACTTTTTTAGTCTTTGATTTTTTTTTAACCTAAATTTGTTTTGTCCTTTCTCTACTCACTCTGACCTCCACTGTAGCATTTCCTCACTATCATTTGACAATTGCACATAGCGGCACATTGCAGCTGAGTTGAAAGAATCAGAGCTCTAAAGACTGACATATTCATCTTTCAGAACTGCCATAATGTTCACATATAGTTTAGTATTACACAGAGGTATACATCTTGAAACTAATTTGGAGACAGAAAAGGGCATTTGTACCAGGTTCCTGTTTCACAATTTCATAGTAGTTTCCTGAATCATAATCTAAGGCAAAATGCCTTGTGAAGGAAAATGCAAAACTAAGAGTTCTTAGATTAATGTTAATGCTATGCATTATGCAACATGACCCATAAACTGGAATATTATTACTAGATAGATGATACCATGATATAATAATTTATGGCTGACGTTCACAGGAACTGTTGGAGGCATTCATGATTTACTCAAGGGAAAGAGTTAATCAGAAAAGCCCTTCTACATTGCTAATGCCTATTTCTGAGTATTTTGCTGAAGCCTTCAAGTTAGCTTTCAGGAGAGAGATTGAGTAAAAGGAGACTCATCATGTGGACCTGCTTCACTCTGCAGATGAGAAGAAATGAATCTGACAGAATGCCACCTTCATCAAATTAGATGCACATTTGGTGGCAAGAGGAAAAGGAAGCTCTTTTCCAATTGCTTCTATTTGCTTAGTGAAATAAGAAACAAAATCATCACGTGAGAGTCACAGAGTGCTGTTGATTGGAAGAGAAAGGAGGGGAAAATGCAGATAAGTGGAAGTATAGGAAACAGGAAGGTAAATTGGGGAAATGTAAAAGACTGACTACTTGAAGCTTGTGGTCATTGATTAAAAAGTAAAGCCTGTCAACATGACTATGAGTTTTCCTTCATTCATGTTCACGAGAGGAGTGGCATCTAATGTAAATAGAGAGTTATATTTAGCGGGAAAGAACTGTAACGAGATAGAAAGGACAAGGAAGTTACTTTCATGTAATGTAGAGATTATAATGATGTAACATAGAATCTAAGTTAAGGAAAGAGAATCTGAGGGATCATGGGTAGTAAAGATCAGGATAGTCATTAACTTGGTGGTTAGTTCAAAGAAATATTAGAGCCGGGCTATCCTAGGAATGAGATGGATTCGAAAAATAATTACCTTACATTTAAAAATTTCCAGATGAAGAAATGTAAAAAATAAAAAAGTAAAAGAATAGCAAACACTCTAGATGCTGAAAGTTTGTCTAAGACTATTGCAACAAAAGGGGATGAAGACAGACATAAGGGACCTTTTCTGTTTTTGCTAGACATCTGGTAACCTAACTTAAAATACATATTTGAACAGTATTCTCTTGATTATCTGCTAAACAAAGTGGGCATGTTTCATGCATATAAATACGTGAACATCACACAGTTAGATTTTAATTGATTTTTGCACAGTAAACTTATCACATAAAGTGGGACCAAGGCATGCTAAATGTCTGTTTAAAATGTTTTCATTTTCAAAGGGCACTAGATAAGAAATTATTTTAGCTCTATAATCCCATATATCATAATTTCTTGGCAAGGTTGCCTTATATTTTATATTTTCTTCTTTTAAAGAAGAATTTTTGAGAATTCCAATGGTATGATGTTTCTAGAAATGTATTTACTAAGTGAAAATTTAAAAAAAGCAAAGGCTCCAATAAAATTTGTGAAAATGATTTCAAGATAGTGTGCACTGATTAAACTAATCATTAGTGTCTCTGTTTAATACATTGTCACCTCAATATTGGGTTTTCTTATTTCATTATTTACTAATTTTATGGTAAAATAATAACATAGATATTTTAATGGGCATTTGTCTGGTTACTAATCTGATTAAAATCTTTCCCTAAACTCAGTCTCTTATATTTAGTTTTTTCAGTATCAGTTCATATCACTTGTCTGTTTTTCTACTGAGCTATCAGTCTATTTCTTAATAGCTTATAAAACATTTAAAAATATAATATTCTTTAAATTTCTTGAAAAATCTTTTTCCAATTGTTTTTGTTTTTGACCTTATTATTTAGGGGTTTTGACATATGCATTTTAATTTATATGTAATCATTAAAACATCACAATGATCCTGTACAGTAAGCATTATTATTCCATTTTGCATATGAAAAAATAGAGATTCAGACAGTAATAATAATCTGCTCTAGGTCTCACAGAGTAAAGTTTTGATGCAGGTCTGTTTAGCCCCAGAACTCATTCATTTTCCAATAGTACACTGTAACCGGACACACAAAGCCTGATAATGAGAGGATTTTAACATAAAACACCTAAGAAGGAGATAAAGTGAAAGCATAGTGAAGAAGGACCATATCTGGGAAGTATAAGTACAATTACAGCAGGAGTTAAAGAAAATGGATCTTCAGAACAAAGGACAGTGATGAGTTGACAATTACTCCACGATTTTCTGTGTAGCTGGCTACTGATATAGTGGCATTACCCAGTGTCACAAAGAAACCAGGCACAGAGCTCTGTCACTGCAAGATGATAAGCTGAATTGTCTTCCCCACATTTTATTTCTGTTAGTGACAGTAGATATAGTTTGAAATGCCTAGTACAGAAAACTCTGTTGGGTGGAGAGGCCAAGTTCACAGCTAGACAAGTAGATTTGGACAGGTTTTCTGTACACAGATGGAATCAAATGACATGCCCAATGGTTGGTGTATGGCAGGAACAGGACACCTATTAATTTCCAGAGAGAAATCCATGGAAGCAGTTTAAGAAGAATGAAGAAGATTGGGCAAAGAAAAAGGGGAGTTTCTGCTATAACACAATATACAGGTTCTTGAAAAGTCTTGTGTTCCATAACATTTACAGAAAAACAGCAGAGCATATAAGAGGATAGCTTCAAGGTAGACCACTTTCATAGTTTTGTGAAACTAAGGAACTTTGAAAGTTTGTAATTAATGCACTTACAAAAAACAAGTAACAATCCTAATAAAAATACTAACACAGTCTAGAAGGTGTGTTAAGTTTTTTATACATGAAGAACTACTAGAACAAATATACAGGAAATTTACTTTTCAAAAAATAGGTGAAGGTAGATGTATGGAAGGATTTTAACGAAAGGTTGAGGTGGCTGACATAAGAGGAAAATGTACAATTATTGGAGACTGTGCAATGTATTTCCAAGGCACAGCATGAACCTAGACTGAGCTAAGAGCAAGAGTTTGGGGTGAATGAGCATAATTCCCAGGATAATACCCCAGTACACTCATGCTGTACTCAGCTGTGTGAAGGAAAAAAATAGTAACACACTACAGATAATATTGTGCATGAACCAATGAAACTTTCGTGCTATACTGGCATTGTTCTTTTATTTACAAATCATGATTGCCCACAGAATTAGAGGACACCATATTTCAGAATCTAAGGCCATGCAAATTAGTCCTCCCATCCCTGATATTCTTATACTTACTATGTAATTTTCCTTTTGGCCTTTATCACAGTTTATATCATTTTTCTTACTATACACTAATCTATATAAGGGCAGGGACTTTAATTGTTTTCTTTATTTTTATATCTACTTTGTCTAGCATAATGCCTGTCATATAAAGTATCAATAAATATTTGTGAATTGAATGAATGCAAGAATATATTCAGTAAATATACAACAACGAACAAATCACAAGCCCACTTTTTGAGAAGATAGCTAGCTATATCTAGTAGAATAGACAGATAGGTAAGCAATTATTATACAGTGTATGTTATAAGTGCTTAAATAAGGTAGGTACAAGGTGTTATGAAATTTCATGAGAGGAGTACAGATATGGCCTTGGGGAATGGTAACGTTTAGAAGAATTGAAGTTTAGTCTGAAATCTGACAGACCATCAGAAGTGAGAGAAATTTAAAAAACATGGAAGTCAGAGAACTAGAGATACTCAACAGCATGTGCCAGGCCTGGAGCAGAACAAACACCTGAAACATTCCAGGAAAAGTAGGTAACTAGGGTCAGTCTATACAATGGTGCATAAACTAAGAGGATGCTAAGTGCTATTAATGATAAATCACACATTCTTACCCACTGCCAATATTCCTGGTAGGGTAGTCTCCCAGGTAATAATTCATGGATCTATGTTTTTTGTCTTATATAGTTATCTTTTGCAAACCCTCAAAGTTCTTGTTATTTAGCAGGCAGGTGGAAAATATCACCACTCTGCCTCAGAAGGCACATTGTTTCTGTTCACATTCTATTCATTAGATTTTTATCATATTGGTACAGCTAACAGCAAAAGATGCCGGGAAATATAATCTAGCTCTGTAAACAGTTGAAAAATAAATGGGTTTCAATAAATATATGAGCCTCTGCCATGCATGGGAGTAGTAGAACTAAACATAAGGTTTGAGAGAGCTAGGACCAGTTTATGAAGAACATTTTATTCCATGTTTAGACTTTATCCTGAAGAAAATTCAGTGCTAGAGAAAAATTTTGAGTTCAAGTGTACCAATATTATATTTAGACTTCAAGTAGACAGCTTTGTATGAAACTGTTAAAATGGATTGGATAGAAACAGCTTAAAGTTGGCAACTAATTTAGATTTTAGTGTAGACAATGATGGCCTGGACATGGGTAGTGACTGCGAGTTTGATTCCAGAATTGATGAAGAGCCATTATAAATAGGACTTTTCAAGGTGTGGCAGGGACCATGAAGAAGAGAGAGGAGTTACCTTTTATAGCTTGAGCCTACTGGGTAGGTAATGATAATGGAATTTGTTGAGACAGGGAATATAGAGGTAGGTCGTAAAAGGGAGACAGATGATGAACTCAAGAGAAACTTTGATGACTGTAGCACATTTCATTCCTCAGTTTCTAGTCTCCATGTTGTACTTATTACAGAGCTCAGTCGATGCATATTTGTTATTAATCTAAATGGAATGATTCACTTACTCAAACCTGATTGGCTATATGAAATTAAAATTTCAGTGAAGTGGAAAATAAAAATATACTAGAGAGTATCTAGAAAAAGATTTGTCACAGTGAAGTTAACACACATGCTGCAGAAATTTGGTTAAAACCTACTATCTCCATTTTATAGTTGTGTTACATCCAGTATGCTAATAACATGGTTCATAACCTCAGAAAGTAAATTCATAAACATCTATTACATATTTTTTGGAGACCTGTTTAGGATTCTTTCTTACAATATGTTCATTGTTTTCCATCGTTATGTATATGAAACAATGAAAACATTGCCATGTATATTTATGTATATTTATATATGTGTATTACTTCCTGAAATGTGCCTTCAGGTTACGCAATGCGCTACCAGGCTGAGAAGCACAACTGGGCAAACTCAAGGCAAGATGCAGAATAAGAGGTGAATCCCCTGTGGGTCTGGCTCTGAGGTGTGGTTCATGTCCTGTTTGACCAATTTCAGACCTTTGAGTAGCTTCTAACATGCTTGTCTCACTAGCAAGAACAGTAATTTTGTTTTATTATTTTTTTTTAAGAATAGTAATTTAAAAAAATTTTAATGGCTACATAAGAGTGAAAGCACATTTTTGATACTCAGAACTCCATCTCTAAAAGGATCATCACATATTTAATCTTGTCTATTGAACCAAATAGTTCAATAAAACTTTTAAAAAATGTAGGATGGGGTGAACTGCTAACATTTTCTACTCTCCTCCTAACTTCTTGATAAGGGTAAAATTCATTCATTTGATATAGTAGAGTCTAGGACACTGACAATTGAGCCATGGAACAAGCAAAAGTTTGATTAGATTCTCTTGGTACCCAGATTTCCAACCATCTCCCCTTCCTAATCTGAGGAACCCTCTCTGCAAATTCCATACCCTGATCTGAAAAGAGGTCTCTGATTTCCTTGGTCATAAAGAAAATAGTTCAGACTGGTGTGATTTACTGAGATGGGGATTATAAACACTTGGAGGGGAAAAGGAGTGATTTCATTTGTAAAGCAAATAAAAACCAAGTGATTATTTTTATATTACTTACTCTCTGACCCTGGCTGGTTTGGCTCAGTGGATTGAGCGTCGGCCTGCGAGCTAAGTGTCGCTGGTTCGATCTTCCAGTCAGGGCACATCAGAGAAGGAAAACTCTGACTCCAAAAAACCTCCGCTGCCTTGCGGCATACCTCTTCAGGGGAAAGGCTAAGGGAGTAAACCCCGACAGAAAATCCGGAGCCGGAGTCCCTAAGGCGGTTTGACGTTGTAGTCAACACCGGCAACTCCTGCGGCGCACCTGAAGCCAAGCTGTATTGACTCCGTCTTTCCCTTGGACCCTTCAGCTGCGAAGAGAGGGGGGGTCTGCTGCATGGGCAACAGCAGACCCTCCATATTACCCTGCCCAGGCTCTGTAGCTTCAGCTTCACTGGAGAGAACACTCCAGCGTCATCGCAAGATGTCGATTCAACACGGGAGGAGACAGATACCGTGTCACTCCCAAGTCGGACTGCACAGCCATTCTCGGCGGTGCAGATAGACTCTTAAGAAGCTACACCATCGTCTCTCGAGACGGACGGCTGCCGACCGACCGACTTCCTGAAATTATATGTCTGAATATTTCTGAATGTTTCAGAAAGTTATTTCCCGGTATTTAGTTTAAGTAATGAAGAAGACTTTATCAGGTATAAATATTAACTAAAAAAGGTGTCTAAAAAGTTTAGGTTCACCAACAGAAGTCATCCTGAGGACCAAGCAGTTATCTGGTAAATTCATGTATGTGGTGAGTTGGGATAATGTCTACTTGCTGTTACTAATTTAACTTTATTTAGTACAAAGCTAGTCCAGAGTAGCTAGTTAATTAAAATTATTTTTGCTGGAATTTCCATGGAAAATAATTTATATAATCTAAAGATCATTCCTAGAGAGTTAATGCACTTTCTGTTTAATTTTGACTGTCTATAGGTACTTGAGGTCCTATGAACTCATTAACAGAGGAAAGAGAAAAAGAAACAATTGAAACTTCTGGTTTTATGAACTCAATTACCTGAGTGGCACATGTGCATTGCTTGACCCCTGGCAACCTGTTCCCAGGTTTGTATTGATTTACTTGCCTTCCCTCTAGCTTACACAGCCCTCTGTGAATTTAATGAGGTAGTATGTGTAAAGCTCTTTGAGCCAAAAGGGGAAAGGGATTATCTAGCTACCAGAAGATATGATAGAGAAGCCAAGCATGATGAATGAGAGTTTGCTGAAAGGATCCTGGCTGGACTCATCTTGAAACCTTAACTGCTATCAAACTCATTATTTTTATGAAGGAGAGAATATAGGAGAAACAGTCTGTTTCAAATTTTGTAAGTCAACCTCTTTCCTCCAGATATTTTTAGAGGCACACTGGGAAATGATTTGAAAGAAGGATTTTTTTCCAAGAGAGCTGTGCCATTTTCAAACACAAGAAGAGAGGTCTTCAGTCATAGTACAGCTGCTATCGTTTGTGGCTCCTAGTTACAAGGTCAAATGATAGTGTTTTGCTTAGTGACAATGTGATTATGTTGGAAATATTCACACCTGAGCCTCCAATCTGATTTTTGCTGGTAAAAGTACATATCGCTTTCCCATGTCTTGCTAATTACATTAGTATTTAGTTATAGCTTCATCCAATGAAGACTTACGTTCATAGGGCATTTAAAGAAGAGCTGATCACACTGTTAGTTTCAAGACTGGACAATGGGTACGTGACTTTCACACACAAAAAATGCTGTAACTGTTTTTCTCTACTATATTTTAAGAACATAGAAAGACATCTCAAATTGCAGAATAACAGGTAAAGGGAGAGGGGCAGCAGGAGAATATATATCCATTATAAATGGGCTTATATTTGACTGTGTTCCTCAAGAGATCTGTGTCAGGAATTTCAACTGAGCATGCTCTACAGAAACATAACATTCAGTAACAGGAACAAGTTTTACTGTAATTTTTAGCATCTTCTGAGCACACTTAATGACATGGTTACCTTGTAAAAATGAATCAGAATACCCTAGAACTATAGCTTTCTACTTCATAGATTTCATCATTTTAAGCAAATATTTATTTTTACCTAGTATGTATAGATCCCTGCATAGTCTGAGGAGATAGATTTTGTCCCTGTCTTCACAAGAATTATAGCCCAGTTGGTGAATAAAATGTTAAGCTAACATAAGTGTTAAATGAAAATACTAATTGCCATAGTCTAAAGACCTATTGAATATTAATATATGGTAAATAAATATCTCCTATCCCATTCTAATGAATAATGGCTGCTTTGAGCACTATGTTGAGCAGAATTATGGAAGTAATTCTGACTTCACTTAAGGGCCTTGATTCAGTTTTGATGTCTGTTTATGGTGAGGAGAAAGAGGTAGGGGCTTATCCATGAGTTACAAATTTTAAAATGTCTGAAATTTAAGAAATATTATTTTTTATTTTATTAAGTTAGCTACTGGGTACTAAGCTATGGAATAGGTGCTTATGAATAAAATAAACACCTTCATGGCTTTATGGGTGTGTCATCTTTCCTGTGTATTTAAGGTTGACTTGAACTTGAGTTTTGGTAAAATGTCTCAAATTCAATTTAATATTTTTCAAAACACATGCACACATACACACTCACACATTGTCACACTGAATGAGAAATTCCAGTGAAGACCACTGCAGTATATTTAGGTGTGGATATTTGGGGTGTTCTGAGGTATAATTAGTAGAAGAATTTGATTGAAGGTGAAAAGGCAGAAAAATGTGGGTAATATTCAGGGACCAATAAATTGGAGCACAGGACTAATGTAAATAAATCTCAAAAGATAGGACTGAAATATTAATTATATTTCAGACATTAAGAGTCTTTGAATTCTAGTCCAGCTGGGTATTTGTTGCTTTACCTTGTGGGTTTTAGAGAAATATTGAAGTTATTTGAGCAGAGGAGCAGTGTAGGCAAAGTCAGACCCTCTTCATCTATCAAGTCCTATATGTAGAGATAAGGTGTACTAAATGATGTAGATAAATATAATTTATTGACTTCCCATTATAGGACATTGTATTTCAAAGCTTTAACTGCAGATAGTCATTAAGATTTGATAAACTAAATATCACCTGGGTATATATACACCTCTTTTGTGATCAACTATATTAAAAATAAGATTCAGTGCAGTGAGATGCTGTTAGTGCTATGGACTTTTTGACAACTGTTATAATTTGGGAATATCTACCAGCTATACCATTTTGATTAGAACAGAAATTTTTAAATGCTCCTGGAAACTAGACTTCTGCATTGGTGCTTCAGGAAATCCCTTAAGATTCAACTGGAATTTTATGGATCCTGACTTCAAGCATCATTTAGAATTGCTAATATGAAAAGTTTTCATGATCAAAACAGCTTTTTTTTTTAATCCTTAACAACTTCTTAGTAGTCTGTAACTTGCATTATAATACATATGAACTTATAATTTACTTACCTCCTTTGGCCAATTAATGTATATTAGTTCTTTTTATTAAAATTTAATTTGAAAAGTGGTGGTTTTGCTGCCGAAAGCATTTGGAAATCACTGAAGTTAAACATGATTCTAGGCTGAATTACCAGTTTTTTAAGTTACATTTGTATATTTTTATATACCTCTATGGTTTGTTCAACAAATGTTACTTGAAAAACTACTGTGCTGGTTATTTGCCTATTGTCTCTCTGCTTCATTTTCACCCTTCATTGATCACCTTTGCATTTCAGTGGGCTGAGAGCCTGCAAACTACTTTTTTAGGCTCCTTGGTCAGCTGGCTTCTAGTTAGCTTCTGCCTATCAGAGGCATTAATAGGAGTTTGGAAGACAAAAGAAAAAGGGTAGGCTGCCCCTTCCCATTCCCAGCTGTAAGAGGTGCCTCACAGAGTGGCATGGCAGCCTCAGAGACAAGCTCCTGCTCAGGCAATGTCCATTCTAACAGCGGCCGTGGCAGTCCCTCCAGGGGGATTAGCACTAGTATGTGCTCCTGGGTCACTTTCTTCATATGTGGTGCATCTGCAATTGTGTCAGAGCAGTAGTGAGTACAGGTTCAGGGCTTTGGCCTGGAATAGCAGCAGCTCCCTGCTGTCTGGGTAATCCTCTTGGTATTGTTTCACCAGCCCCAACTTTCTCCTTTTAGCTTCTACAGCTCTTCTAACTCTCTTATAATAAAATCTTGACATGAAATTCTTGTCTCCTGGAAATACCTAGAGTGGCTTCTCTTTTTCTTATTGGACACTGACTGGTGACTAATTATGTGTCAGAGTAAGACTGCACTGGGGTTATTGATAAGTCAAAGAGACTGAAACCAGACTTCACAGAACTAGAGAATACATTGAACTTCCTATGTAACACTTTAAATATTGTTTTCAGGTCATTCTCCTCTATTAGAATATAAACTGTATGGGGGAACTGCACCTTATTAGTTCTTTGATTTCCATGCTACACAGACTTGAGACTTAAATATACCAAATAAAAGCTTTCTAGTTGGATCTATGGAGGCCTAAAGGAAGACAATGAGTGCTCAATGTTCTCAAGGAGTTTATAATTTCACAGGGAGAGACAACCCATTTAGCTTATATTTCTTGTTCTGCTCATTTCTTTTTCCTTGTATTTGTGATCTATTTAGTCAAACACATATTCTTATGGAGCAAAATATTGATATAAAGGGAAAAGAAGTGAACAGAAGAGAACTAGTGCAGGCAGGAATAAATAATATTTCACCTTAAATATATATGTAGGTAGGCTATTCCTCTCATTGGAAGAAAGCACAGAACTTGTGGAACAAAGCTTTTTCTTCTAAATTCTCACAAAATGTCAATATATGAAACTGCCCTTTTATGATACGAACACAGACTCTTCTCATATAATGGTTTGATGCTTTGTTTTGTGTTATCTCTAATCCCAGGTAAGAGCAGAAATGGCTGAATGTGTATTATCTTAACTTGTCTGGGTGGTGAAGTTTACATCAATAATGTTGACTGTAAAAGAAAGATTTGATTATTTTAACTACTATGTTGGAGACTATTAACCAAAAGTAAAAGCTCTGTTTCCTTGGCTAGATGTACAGATTCACGAGAAATTTCAAGTTATTTTTCATTGAGTTATTGCTATTACAGAATTAATTGATTTTTAATGAGGATAAGGATGTTATATAACGTAATTCTCAAATGTGTGTCACATGATAGATCCAGGGAGGGGTAAAAGTAAGTTTATAACTGTGAACACATGAAACACGGAGTTTATTCTTGCATTATTATTTATTAATGATTATATTATTTTTCACACAAACAACTGTAAAGCTATCTTTGCCATACTCTCTATAACTGTGTGACACTATCAAAAATAGCCAAAAATATAATGCAAGTTCATCAAGGTATTTATTTTCCAACTATGGGGACAAAAATGTTAAACAAAAATATTATCATTTTTTCATCTCGCCATTCACATTCTTATGACTATGCTCATTTTTACCACAAGTTTTGTTATCTCTGTTGTTTATTTTACTATGTATTTTGTTTATTTCAGGCTTAGAAGCCAATATATTGATATCACCTTCAGAAGTTATACCTTTTTACCCTGCTTTTACCTTTAGTGAATTTTTTTAAAAACTGTCACTCTTATTCAGCCAATTTAGAAGCAGACTTTCAATACTACTGCCTAGGTAGTTGTTTCTCTCCACCTTCCCACCTTAAAAAAAAAAAAAAATTGCTGAAAGTCTTCATTTATAAAACTCCATCCTAATTCCCCTTACTATTGCTGAAAGTTTATAACCACTGCTTCACAACATTACACCTCCCAGGGAGATGCAGAAAACACATAGATTGTTTTCACAAATCTAATTGAAGGGCTGTGAGAGGGAGGAAGTTGGAGGGGGAGGGACTCTCAGACAGATGAAGCTGTGGTGGGGATCTCATTCTAGATAGTGACCGCTTGTATGATATGCCCATTTGAAAATTAGGCTGGCTGGCTTGTTTTCTCCGTACTGGATGAGGGAAAAATTACTCCGGTGGTACAACACTTTATAAACGTTCCCTTTTATTTATGGCATCTCATGATATATTAAATAAAGTTAGGACATGAAATTTCATTTCTTCAACAAAGAAGTTAAGAGTAGTTTGGTTTCTTGTGCTTTTAGCTTTTCTTTTTCTTCTAATATTTCTGAAGTGTGGTTGCAGAACACATAAGAATTTATCTGTGGGTTATCATCTCTCAAACAAAATAAGCATGCAAGAGAAACTGCCTCAAAAAGGAGTTGTCCTGTATGTTGTCTAGAAAGTTTATGCAATGAGCAATATTCACTGATTAATAAGCTTAATTCTTACTTTAATTTTAAAATATTCAGTAACTAATGAGAGAAATGAGTATCTCTTTAAGAGTAAGCACTTTTTATTCCCTCCAAACAATTGCTTTGACATTACCATAAATAAAGCTAAAGCAGACTGGGATGTTTTGTAGAAGCAGCTTCTTAATGACCTGAGGGTTACTAGCCTGGTGCTTCCTTTTTAATGTTTTTCAACCAGCCCCGCATCCCTGATTGCATGTTATGGCCTCACACACAATCCAGGGAAGGCCAGACAGGCCATCAGGGCAGTTTCAGAGAGTTGTCAGGTGGATTGTGCTGTGCTAAGTGAAGTGTGCAGGAAAAGAAGGAAAGAAAAAAGCAGAGTTATATGCCAGTTCCTCAACATTTGGTAGGGTGACAACCTCACAAGGCAACAGAGCTGAAGGTGGCCAAAAGTGACTGCCTTGGGCGAGGCCTCTCTTCTTGCCATACCTCACGGGGATTTGAACCCAACCCTGTTGTGTGAAAAGCCAGATAAACATATATGTGGGTTACAGGCCACCTCTCTCTTCCCCATTCATGCTAATGATAATGAAGCACCATAATCAGTTATTTCTGTGAACTGCACCTCTAAGGCACCAAGCTGGGACAGCTTCTTCTGAGCACTAACCTGAAAACAAAGAGGGAAACAACGAGAACCAGGAGACTGGCCCTGTGTCCCCAGTACACAGCCTGGACCTGAGCCACTGGCCCTGCGCTGCGCTCAGGCTGCTGGGCTACATGAGGAGGGAGCATGTTCATCAATGAGGGCAGGGAACATGGAACTTTAATAAACCACTTTCATGCCCACTTTTATCTCCAAATGACTATACAGACAGATATAAGTACTCATAATGACATGACATAATTGCATGATGGTGATAAAAACTAATTTGTGCAGTTATCCAAAAATAATCACTTACGCAATTATTTTATTGTGAATCAATTATATGAAAAAGGCCCATAGACTAATGTGTTCTCATCTATTATGGGAAAAAAGACTTTGCTTTCCATGTGTTATGACTTGGTTCTCTTTTATCTACAGTAATCAAGAAAAAATAAACACCATTTTGTTTTAGAACTCAGAGCTTCCTATATTTCTTTCTAATCTGATATCTTTTTTTAAATAACATATCATTAGCCTTAAAAAATATAGTCTCCCTCCAGAGTCTAAATAGAAGTTAAAAATAACATTTCACTCCTTAAAGCTTTAAATTCCACCTTGTTTCTAATCAGCCTTCTGGAGTTTCTCTACAAGGTTACACAGACTGACTGATTTATGAATATAATTTTTGTTTTAATTGAAACAGCAACATTTAAGTTCCACCTTAACAGTGCACCTTAAAAGATTATCTCGGTTATTTCACAGGCACCGAGCCGGCACTAATAGTCCAAGGCAGATATTGAAAAGCAGCACAGGGCCAGGCAGATCTATTAGAAATTCCCATCCACGCACCTCATACATATTGATTTCTGACACCAAGCAGCAGTGAAAGCCCCCGTGGGAATAATATATTTAGCAGGGTTCGCTGCGAGGAGGTCACAGAGTGCATACAGATTAGCTTCAGAGGACCAAGGCACTAGTGTTGGAGCCAAATGCTAGATTTTATATCATTTTAATCTGAACTTTTATAATCCTTTTAGTTCTTCTTTCTCTGGATGGCAGAGAGAAGGCTCCTTCCCATGTATCATGCATCTTTTTCTTTATTCCTGTTATAAATGTGCAAATGCCGTTGTAATGGGAAGGAATGTTCCTTTAGCATAAGCAGCAGAGCCCCAACCAGATTTGCTTTATAAACGGTGGTCAATTCAGATGAAGACATCTTTATTTAAAGATTTCTCTCCGTGGGGGAGGGAAAATCACAAATGTGTATCTCCAGCTTTGAGATATAAGCATAAAACATGCTTTTCTTAAAAGAACCATTCCTCCCCACCTCTGTCTCTGACACTGGGGTTTAATTGAGCAGAAGTTGCATTTATACTGTTACGTCTATGAAAACAAAAATCTAAACATTTTAAAAATTACCTTTCTGATGGGTAGGGAATGCCTGCTCATTATACAAAGAAGTGTTGTGACTGTATCAGATAGAGGTGTCAGATGAGAGTCAAACAGGCATTT
Organism: Furipterus horrens; assembly: GCF_987537825.1. NCBI lineage: Eukaryota > Metazoa > Chordata > Mammalia > Chiroptera > Furipteridae > Furipterus > Furipterus horrens. Next base: position 120,675,773 of record NW_028327172.1, on the reverse strand, counting down.
TGGAGACTGGAGAGATGCCAGCAGTGCGAAAGGGAAGGTTAGAGTGGACACACTTTGACAGAAGGGTGAAATACATTCAGACAACAAAGGGAAATAGGAGGTTTCACTCAACAGACACAAAGGCTTATTGTCTTCCTCTAGACTGCATTTAAATTGTAGGTGTTCTATAAAAAGTTCCCATGATTACTAATAATCAGGAAAAAAAAACCCTACATCTGTGAAGTGCCTTTTGAATCTATTTTCTGTCATCCCAAACTAGCATAAAGGAATGAAAAAAAAAAAAAAGAAAAGAAAAAGAAAAGAAAAGAAAAAACAGTGGAGCGAAAAGCAATCAAGACTTATCCTTGGAAATATAATAGTAATTGTGACAAAGAAAAGGTGAATTTGAGTTTTATTTTTATTAGTAAAGATTTGTTTTGCCATGAGGAATAACTAAAATATCCAATTAAGACCTAGAATGTTGCCATCAGAATATCTAACTTAAAGTATGTCAAACATTCAGATTAGTTTTTCAAGACTGTCCCCAATTATATATGTTAACTTTTAATTTATTTTCTAACATGTTCATGCTAAGAGCCAATAAAAGAAAGCCATTATGTTTGGAAAAGAGGGAAAAAAACCCATAAAACCCCAAACACAACTTAAAAACTTGGGGAATTGTCTGAAGATCTGCTTTGAGCGAATACCCCCTGTCAAACATGCTTGGCTACATCACTGCCTGAAAACCAGATGTAAAGCATACACAGCTTTTCCCTTCTAGATTAGCTTCTTTGTGGAATAGCAAGTGTACTCCAAGTTAGACCAGACATGGTTCTTCTTAGGAACTAGAGAAAGTATAAGATTAAGAAGTATCTACATGCTAAGGAATCCAAGAGCCTTTCACTCAGATCACTCTGGTCTGAAGACATTATTTCAAAATGTTCAGATTTAAAAAAGCAGGTGCAGAAAGTCCAAAGGGAACTGGATTACCTAGAGATTTGACAAAACCAAAGGAATGGAACTCTGTAGAAGTTAGACGTTCTTTTCTTCAGAAAAAGAGCATATGTGTGTATGTGCATGTGTTCATTCTCACGAACTTGTTTAATTTTCTATTGCTGCATAACAAAACAGAACCTTTGGTATACTTAGTCATATTTACAGACACTCATTTTAGGGTATGTGATGACCAATTAAAGAAAAGCCCAAGGTAGACTTTGACCAGAGATTGAATCATGCCTTTAGTCAAGTCTCCCTCTACCCTGGCGGAGGTGGTTCCTCCTTTATTTGGGAACTCTGCATGCTGTACCAACTTTTATAATAAATACTATGAGTGTCTGTATCCTCCTTGACTAAGGGAGATGTCTTCCCTTAGTTTGGAAAAAGAAAGTGGGCGATCTCAAACCTGGGAGCCTGAAATAAGCAAGGATGCACTCAGGACTGGATGCAAATCTATCGAAAGAGCCAGAGAACTGTATGGGAGCAAGCACCTTTATCACAGCTCTGGGTAGAAACTTTGCACCACGGATGGCAAGGCGACCTTGAATATAATGTCACACACCTTTACTAGTTGTCAGCACATTTATTAATTTCTCTGTGCATAGATGTTAGTCAATAAATATTAGCTGACTTGAATAAATTCTGTTAGATAGAAGTTATACCTGGGAGACAGAGACCAGAAATTAATTAGCAAAGAGGAAAAAAAAAAAGGCAACTCATTCATCCAGCAGTTTTACCTTCAAGGTGCCCAACATTCTGCTTGACTGCTTCTTTCTGAACTGGCCCTGCATCTGTGTTAGGTTGATAGTCTGAGACTGATGAAGCTGTTCATTTTGTCTGAAGGGGGAGGGACATCTTCTCTCTCTCAGAAACAAATTAGTGTTAGTACATGGTGAGAAAGGTACAAGTATTGATGCTTATCTCCTAAATTTGACTGGAGTTCTATTGCCCAGGTACCAGTTGACAATTTGCATTCCGTTTTTCACCCTGAGCCCACACTACATATCTCTTTGTCATATAATCCCATCTGGCATCAATCCTGCTGGCTATCTGTCCTGATGAAAGTTTAAAAATTGAATATTACATTTCTTCCACGTTCAGCTCTGAGTTTCAGTACATGAATTGCATGTGGGAAATGCTATCTGTTAAATTTCTAGTAGCAACAACAAAAAATTACCTAAAACTGCAAACCTGTATGCACCCTCCTTCAACCAGGTAAGTATAACTCCCTCCTATTGTGAAGCCATCATGATGTTGTATTTATTTTTATTATAAATGTTGGTAAAACTGCCAGTAGGTAAGGGGCCAGTGGCACCAGTGTGAAGCTGGTTTGATGTCTTGTCATTTAACCCCTGGCCTGACCAGAGTTTTCACTCAGCTGACCTTCATTTATAGTTTCTGTAGGGTCACTCAGAACTGTCCTTGGGCTTAGCAACAGGAGACTGTGTGTGTTTGGAAAGTATTTCTCATGGGATGAAAATTCAGAGCTTTTATTCACTGAATATACCATATGATCTTGGAAATCCTGGAGGAACAGGCACCCTAATTTTAATTAGTTGCGTGGAAGCTACACCTAATCCAAAGGAGTTGGCACTGAGAAGTTTTTTTGGATGATTCTTTGAAAATGTAATACTTGATCCCTACATAGTTAAAAGAGCATAAAAATAAAATAAAAAATAAATGATGAAATTATTCCTAACATTAATTTGTGCTTCCAGCCTTTCTAGCTGGGCTAAATATTTCCTTTATCTTCATGAAGAGCTTAAAAATAATGGGCTGTGTGTGCAAGGAAATAAAATGTGGAGGTATTATAAACCAAGAGCATAAACTGCATGTGTGGTCTACAATTCCAAATTCTGACAATGTCCACAGTGTAAGAGTAAGATGCGGAGAGAATACACAGATGCCTTTGTGAGCAGGAAACAGGGAAAAAGTCCCTTTTAGTTGGGGGCAAAAACATGCATTTACTTTCAGCAGAAGTAGACACACTTAAATCCCTGCTGAGCGCAGGGGAGGGGTTGGATGAGCTGTCTAGAAAGCATTTTCTCTGTCTTTATAATGTTAGAAATCCTCGGACTGCATTGTGCATTGCAATGCAAGGATTCTGCAGTGTAAGAGCACATCAGGGCATTAAGAAAGGCTTAAAGTGTTCTCATTAGAGGAAGATGGGGGAGGGCGAGAGGAGGCGCCTTGGGGGATGGAGCCAAGCTAGACCACTCTGGGAAGCATTACAATTTTGTGCCTTCTCACTTCAACTCCCTCAGTCCCCTAGCTTTACATAGCTCTTTCTCAGACAGTTCAGTAAAATGCCTCCCAAGCCTCATGTAAAGAGAGCAGTGTTGTATATCGCGGCTTACAGTTTAACAGTTTGTTTGCTTGAGCCTTTTAAATATTTTTTCTTTCCTTCCTGGGCTACCTCAACAGACTTTCTTCAAATTCACATTTAAGCAGGTAAAAACAGAAAAGAAAAAGAGGGCAATCTGATCAATGAAAGAAAATCTAGATGCTTTTACAGTTATTAAATCTCCTCAGAGCCGCCAGTATGGCAAGTCCAGAAAGAGTAGCAAAGGAGGCTTTATTATCGCGAGTTTTCATAGCTGGTTGATAACTATTTTTCCAGACTAATTTACTTTACCTTTTGTACCCTCTTTGCTTCTTTTCTAGGAGAAATAAAAAAGTAGGTTTTTTTTTCTTCTTTTTTTGAACATTATATGTGATTTGGGGATTTTAACTTGGAAAGGAAGCCGCCAATGTGGGAAGACTGCCCCTTACGAACAGTTCCTCTTGTGATGAGCAAGGTCATGCATCCCAAAGCCAAGGAACAAACTGAAGAAAAGGTCCCTTAGGTATAACATGCTGAAAATAGCTGTTGACCCTTTGTGTTCATTCACTCTTGTGCCTCCTAGATGGACAATTTTATGCTGCAGAAACATAGCTAGCCTATTCATTCTTACACTGTGGGTTTTCAAAAGAGACTAATAACCTAAGGAAAGTGTTAAGTCCACTCTAAGCCATGCTCTAATACAGTTTTGAAATCTTAATTTACTTTAAAAATGTCCTGCCTGAAAATAACGATAGAAACACAGATGATATGTTTTCTAATAGAGAAAGCTACCAAACTAGTTATCATACCCTTCGTGATTCTAGTGAAATTAGTTAGGGTCTTTGCTATCTGACCTGGATATTTTGCTTTGGTGAGTTTCTTAAGTACTTTCTCATTAGAATTACCCTTATTATTATTGCCTATGCTGGGGGCGGGAATAATTTCCAGCACTTATTTATTATATTTTACTTATTTATTTTTAGACAGAGGATAAGGAAGAGAGAAAGAGAGGGAGACAAACATCTATGTGCAAGAGAAACATCAATTGGTTGCCCCAAAGGCCTCCAACGGGGGACCTGGCCCACACCCCAGACATATGCACTGACTGGGAATTCAATTGGTGACCTTTTGCTTTGCAGAATGACACCTGACCAACTGAGCCACACAGGTCAGGGCCAGCATTTATTTATTATACAAAATATCTGGCAAAAACTATTAGTCAATAGATACATATATCATATTCAATATGCTGGGATTTTTTTCTTAACTTGCAATCCCTCTAAGATTCTAGTTTGGGGAGAAATTAAGAACAAACGTTATTGGAGGGGGGTGATTTGCTGGAGGAAAGAAAGGTAACTGAACCCAATCTAAAAGAAAGAGTACTGAAAATTGTCACTCAAAATTCTATCCTTATTATAACTCGATTAGTAAAATTCAACAACTGACCAATGAAGTATTTCTGGGATTTGGAAAAAATACAAACATCTAATAGGATCTATTTTATAGAATGGATTTTATAGTTTTTGTCAAAATAAAGTGTTAGCTAATTTTTACATGTTTACTGTTAAGTGGATATAAAAACAACTAAATTCATTTTTTATTCTCATTCTAACATTGTCCAAAAAAACATAATCTAGCCCTGGCCTGTGTGGCTCAGATGGTTGAGCATTATCCTGCAAATTGAAAGGTTGCCATTTCTATTTCCGGTCAGAGTACATGCCTGCGTTGTGGGTTCCCCAGTCAGAGCACATGTAAAAGCCAACTGATCCATGTTTCTCTCTCACATTGATATTTCTCTCCCTCTATTTCTCCCTCCTGTTCCCTCTTCCTATAATAAAAGAAATATATATATGTATGAGATGAAGCCTGTCCAGTAAGTATCCATCTATGTACTATGGAAAATAGAGACATTTACTGAAGAAAATACAAGATACAAGAAACATTGTAAACAGGACAATGATTCCTCAGTCCCCTTCAAAGTAGGCACCTTTGAATCTCACACAGTTCTAATCGTCATCAGCTGCCCCATCATATTTTCCTGCATCTCATTAATGGTCTGAAATCTCTTCCCTTTCAAAGGTGATTTTAGTTTTGGAAAAAACAAGAAGTCACAGGGCACCAAATCTGGGCTGTAGGATGGCTGAGTCACCTGGGTGATTTGTTGTCTTACCAAAATACTCTGCATGAGATGATGCATGAGTGAGCACATTGTCATGATGAAGCTGCTAATCACCAGATGTCTATGGCTGTGGCCTTCTGAGTCATCCAAATAGTTTTCATGGAGGGATCTTCAAGCTTAACACAAAATTTGATGCAGTCATTGCTGTACTCTCTCAGTCATTTTGAATGCAAAGGCCACACAGTGCACGTGCTCATTCAAAGGTGTCTACTTTGCACACTGTCTAGTACAGTGAAGTTGTCATTGTTCACACATGTGCATGAAGTAGGGGTTGGAAAGTGTTGATTATCTTGTAAATCATGTTAGCAACTATGGATTTTATGTTAAGAGCAATGAGAAACCTCTGAGAGATTTCATGCATGGTAATGAATGTTTGTATTATTATTATTATTATTTTAAGAAGTGTTCTCTATTGATACAGTAGTCCCTCTCTATATCATGGTTCATTTATCGTGGCCTCACTCTATCACAGGATTTTAAAAAATATTATATTTAATTATTTATCACGTATTTTTCACTATAAGGTTAATAAGGGACTGGGAACGGTTTATAAGTGTGTGGGAAGGATTTATAAAGCCTTAAAACATATATAAATACTAAAAGGTTCCTACTTTGCAGATTTCCACCTATCATGAGGGGGTCTAGAACATAATACCTATGATAAGTGAGGGAATACTGTATGTGGAAGATAAATTGTTGGAAGCAAAACAATGGAAGCAACACCAGGGAACAAAATATACACGGATTTTGTACACCTAAACATATGTGTGTGAAGTTACATAATATTTATTATGTTATGATATGTTACAAACACAGAATGTTGCCAGTGGAGTTATCTTAGGCAGCATAGCACAGTTGTTAAAGTCACAGATTAAGCAGTGAAACAAATGGATGAATCTTGACTCCATTGCTTTATAGCTATGTGATCTTTGAACTTTAATTAACCTTTCTGAATCCCAGTTTCTTCATTTGTACAATTAGTATAATTATAGACTCTATTGACTCTATCTCCGTGAGTTGTTATGAAATGTGTTGACAAATATCCTGCAGAATGAGGAGAAAATTTTTTTAAGTGAACAATTTGCAAACCAAGGAAACACATTCTCTGCCAAAACAAAACTAATGGAAGACTGCTTTTTATAGGGAAAGTTACCACCCTGATTTCTAATTGGTCTGCTTTTATGCAATTAAGAAAAATTACACAGTTCTGATTGGCCAAATAGCATGGTTCTGATAAATCCAAATCTTGTGTTCTGATTGGTCATCATGAAGTCACAGCTATTGGTCAGTATAGGTGCAAATGAGGATATAGTTTCCTAGTTCCAATTGGACTGGACAGCTCTCAGGACATTATTTGAAAAATAATTCCAGGAGCTCCTTTTTGAAGGTCAGCTCAGCGGAAGGAGCACAGAGCTGGAGGCTTGGTAGCTCAGTCTATGACTCTTCCCTGAAACACAGTATATGGGAGAGGCCTCTGTCAGCAATGTTTGCTAGACTCTGATTATGAATTAGGGCCCAGTTAACTGCAAGGAGTCCTTGTTGGCAGAAATATTCCTTCTCAAGGTCCATAAGTATAAATAACTTTGTAAAAAACTTAGATCAGCTCTTGAGACCTTGTACATACTATAAAAGTTTTGTTAACTAATGTTAAATATAATATAAATACACATTCCTCACCACCACAGAATTAAAGAAACCCCTTAGAGAGACCTAAGAGGTGGATTTCTGGCTTTTCCCTTTTCTTGGGCTTTTCCCTTTTCTTGGGCTTTTCCCTTTTCTTGGGCATTCTGAATTATACCTGGCCTTCTCTGAGTGCACTCTACTGATATGTACAGAGATGCTCTGTTATTTCAGGCCTCTCATTCCTATCTCTTAGCAGATACATTTGTTCAAAGTTCCCGTTAAATACCCAGTTTTTATCTGAGGCACTATCATGGACTCTTTTATTTCTTCCAGTGTGTTCTGTATGATTCTGGCCAAGAGCTTCTCTCCTTACCTCAGAGATGGTCATGTGGTCTCACAGCCCTGTGATACTACCATGAGGACTGGGTCCTCAGCTAGTCTTAGTGTTTTTGCTGCTTCTGGAATTGAGTCCTTTGCTCATGGGTAAACACCTCTCTGAGCAGGCAGATCCAGTTAAAACAAATTCTCCTCTTGTGAGGAACTACTTAAAGCCTACTTTTACCTAAAAGAGATTCCTAACTTTTTCATGTCATGATGTTACAGGAAATGATCATATTTTTTGAGTACAGTGAAAAAACTGGGCACAGTAGCTTAAGGTCTGAGGTGACACAGGTTGGGGACCTGGCTAATTCCGGTCCCACTTATCACCAGGAAGCTGAAAGGATCATTGCTATAGCCCATTCAGAGATCACCTGTGTGTGTCCCAACACAGGGGGTAGAGAGCTCTGATGTAAAAGATAAAATCCAAGCCCTCTGAAATTAGACTTAACCTTCCAGGTTAATTTTGAACTATTCACACTTGAGGCATTTAAAACCCTAGCATTTCAGTTACCCGTGGGCTTTTGCTCCTTTAATGCTTCTACTAGAATGCCCCATATCCTTTCTTTTGAGTTGGCTTTGATCACCCCTTATGTCTCCTTTTGGATGCCATCCTTTCCAAAAAGTGTCATCGAAGTCTTCTTTTCACTCCTACATGATGAAGCTGGTTAGGTGCCTTGATTTCATATTCTCCAGTATTCTATCCCATCATCTGTCAAAGCTCTTAACACACTGTCTTAAAAGAAATAAATGCCCTAGTAAATGAATCTTATTAATGAGTAAGGAAATTTTACTCACTTTTAACCCCTTGAAAAATGAACACAATAATCAGCATGCAGTAAGTGTTTGAAGTATGTTCATTGACTGGAAACTTGAATGCCTTGACCCCCCATTTGTTGTTGTTGTTGTTGTTTTTTGTTTGTTTGTTTGTTTGTTTTACTAATTTCTACCTCAATAAAGCACAGAGATTTTTTACTAAACCACTACTTGTTGATATAGATTACACTTTATAGTTATTGTTACTTTACAGGAAAAAAGCAGAGATGTTAATGCTGTGCCCTAGGTCGTGGAAAATAGGCAGGAATTATGCTCTCAAATCCAGCAAAACTGAAAAATCCTCAAAACCTTAGTTATAATGAATCTATACATACACACAAGTTATACAAGTGTTTTTTCAAATCAGATTGAAGCACACTTTTACATTGGGCAATAAAAGGAAACAAATTGAGAAATAAGTATTTTAATATTTTTACCTCTGTTCACTTTTAACATACTAATTAATGTAACTTTAATAATTATTTTAAAATGGTGATCATCCTTTGAATACCTTATAATTGGATTTGAATAATATTTAAACATTAGCGAGTACTTTGGAATCGTATTAATAATACTTGTATACTTTCAAAATTCATAACCTTAATGATTTAAAAAATGTGTTCTTAACATTAAAACATGGAAATTGATTTATGAATGCAGAGAATCAATATTTTTAAAGAATACCTCAAAAAGCAGTGATTAGTAACACTGCTTTTTAAAGGTTGTTTCCTAATAAAGTGATGGTCTTAGTCATGACATGTTCTGTTTAAATTTATAACTGAAACATTGCTCAAGATTTTCCTCATCCTTTCTTTTCCTCAAACATATTTACCTAAATGAAAATGATGATTATGGACTTTTACGAAGATAAGAATTTCATATTTGAAGTCCAGGTTTGAAACATACATAGAATTAACTTTTTTCAGACTTAGAAAATGTTTAATTTTTACATTGCCTTTAGGATTTAGGAAGTCATAGTGACATCAGTGTAATTTATACTGGCTTGAAAATAAATTTGATTTAGATAAAAATATCAAATTAGATATATTTATTTTTGGTTTATTTCTTTGGCCAAAGAATAAAGATTTCTTCTTGTTTAGGAAATACCTGTATATAATTATATTTAAACTATTTTTTAATTTCTTCAGTAAATATTCTGCTTTAAGTAAAAAATATTAACAATTCTCTTTCTATGTCTGTTATGTAATTGAGGAGCAAAATCTAATGTTATTTACATTATAAGTTATTGCTCTTTGAGGTATGTGTTGATAAAAAAAAAAGCACAAAATATGAACGGAATTATTTCAATGTTACAATTGTATTTGTTGAATGAATAAATTTAATGAAAATTCTTTTGAAAAAAATGCTTTGTGGAGAATTTCCTATGAGTTGTTTCACTAATTCTTAAATAATAATTATTTTAAAAAACTGATTATTTGAAATGAAAGTTTATTTGTTGCCAGTCTTTCTATACATATGTTTGTTACAGATTGAATCAGATTACATCAGAAAGATGGAAATTTGATTAATGACACCTGAAATTTATTTTTCAGAGATGTTTAGCTCTGATTCCCTGATCTGCTGCTGGAATTTGCTTTTTCTTGGGTCTAGGGAAAAAGAAACTGGCACACTTGCCTCCCTGCTGCTGCCATGTGAAGCATGCTCACTTCACAGGCTCCTGCAGATGAAAGTGTAATTGTGTGGAAGGTGAATTGATTGCAATTAACCTCAGGACTTACCCTCAGGCTGGGGGATTCTACCTCCTTTTCTAGGAATGTGCCACCGGGGTCATAATACATAGCTGATGAATACATATATCATACAGGGAAACACATATATTATGAAACATAGTACATAAATCATGTAGAAAAACATGCATTATACTGAGATGATCAAATTATAAATGAAGCACATAAATCATAAGATTACACTGTTGAATTGTATCAGGAAACATAAATTATATAGTGAAATCCCAGGGTCACTGGAGAGTTCACTGAATAATGAAATGAGTTTCTATAACTTAAAGAAAAGTGGAGTAACTTAGTGAAAAACCCATTGTGCATTATGTTAAATATTACATTTAATCCAGTTTTATCAGCTACACCTCTTGTACCCAAGGAATCAAGGTTGTACAACATGGGGGGGGGGGTAAACAAACAACAAATACAAGATTGAATAATAATGTGTTATAAGTACATTCAAATATATAAAATTTCAAATATAGTGAGGACTTATAGTCAAGTTTTTAAGTAAAAAGGTAGAAAAGATTATAGTTCTTAAGTCAGCTACAAATACCAGAAGGTCAATGTCTAATTCTAAACTGAAGAATGTCTTTACTCTCAAGGAGATCTCCAAAATGGAGAAGAGACGAAATTAACATGGGCTTGCTGTGAATGTAGATAAGCAATTAAATTTGAATTGAGGCATTGCATTAAATAATGAAGAACAAATATATTTATATTATGCATATAAGAAGACTTTGCTTACCTTCCTTTAGGAATTATTTATTTTTGCATTTGATTTTTTCCCCTTTATTTTTCTGCACCTTTCTTCACACATGTATTAATATGATAAAACAGAAGCAAAACAAAGAAGAGACATCTTCAACTCAGTTTTGCTTTTTAAAGGAAAATCACAAGTAGAGGTTATTCTGCAAGATTTTAAGAAAAGCCCAGGCTAAGACAGACTTTTACACACAAAATCAGAACAATGATACAAATCAGATCAATATCATGAATTTTCTCAATGCAATGTTCATCCATGTGAATTATGTTTTCACTAAAGCAAGAACCTGGAATTCACATCCATTCCCACCACTGGTGAGTTAGGGTTATGGTCAAAGCTTGGTGTACTGAGGGATTCCTTAGTCATAAACAAAGTGTTTGACCCACCATTCTATTCCTCAGGGCAATAGAGAGCGAGGCTAACTGAATTTATACAGTGGAAATTGATAGTTTATTGCCGACCCCGGAGGGGCAGGGGCACTGATTCACATCCTGTTTCAGGCTTTTCTTGGCATTTGTTACTGCAGATAAAGGTAGATGTGTCAAGATGGGCTGCTGGTCCTAGAATACAATTGCGTCAAAATGCAAGTGCTAAATTTTATTTGAAGAGAAGCAATAAATTGGCACCCCCTAAGAATCCCTGCCTTTCCTTTAACACCATATTTCAATTTCCCTGTTTCTCATGTTTAGTGTTGGTTAACACACCAGTAAGGATGTTAAAAGACATATATCCTGTTAATTGTGCGTAATTAATTGTAGAAAAAACTGTAGAGCAAAAATCCCACAATGAACTCTTTTGTTTTAAATGGCAAGTAAAATGCAAAATGGTAATAATATGTAATGCACAAAAAGTTTATAGTTTGTTATTTGTAAATTCAATTTTGCCTGTGAACCAAAACTGGTTTGTCCCCAAAACATCTATAAATGGTTAAATCTGCTCAATATAAGTATAATCATTTTACTCTATGATCTATGTGTTTCATTAGTTGAGGTACACATTTTGCTATAATAAATGTGCTTCAGTAAATGATCTATGAATTTCTTTCTGAAATGTATGTGTTTCACTAGGAAAGGTATGTGTTCATCAACTATGAATAATGCTCCTAATGGCACCACATTATATTACTCGACTGGTATCAGCACAGCATTACACATCCATTCCCTCATGACCATGAGCACTGCACTGCAAGAAGACACACATCAGCCCTGTCACTCTCAGGTGTTGATGCACACGTGCAGAATGCTGCAGTCCTGGGAAACACAAATGGGAGTGAGGGGACAATTCAGTTATTTTATAGGTGAATGTGTTTGTTAAATGAACAGGAAATCCATGATTTTTTAGCCCTGCCCTTTTATAAGCCAGAAGAAGAAAAAACAATACAGTTAAGATGGATGAGGTTTTATTGTTTATCATAGGGGAGCTCCCTTCCATTTACTTCAATTAAACAATACTTGGAGAAAGGATGAAATTGTATAATTCCAAGTTTAACATTGGAAACATTTTTTAGTTATATGACTTATATATTAAAATTCCACCAATTTCCTGATTTCAGTGAATTGCCATCCAAAATGATGAAGTTAAATTACCTTTATAGAGTGAATTTAATAAATTACTTAAAAGTTAAATATATTATTCTTCTGGAAATAATCTTGTTGATCACTCATTGATGAGGCATACATGTTAGTGTGCAATTCAAAGGAAAAAGAGAGTTTTTCTTAGGTACACCAAAACACACAGTGATTTACTTCTCAACATATTATAATCCAAATAGAGCAATTACACAGTTGAGCCCCAAACCATTTTTTATGGCCTCCAAGCCATCTGAAACACTAACAAACAGATCTTTAGATTGTCTATAGAAATCATTTTCCCCCAAATGTATGAGTTTCTTATGTCCAACTCTCAATGTTTTGAAATGTGCCTGATTATTAAAGATGACCATTTCATAATTATAACTACCCAATGGCTTTCTTCATTGTGATATAGAGCCTGTAATTCAATGCACAAGACATTTGTTAATATTGTCATGAGCAGATGAAATGAATTATAATGTGCTCTTCATAGAAATATGTTAATTATGGACAGAACCACTTACTTTTCACAGATTAAAACTAATGCCTTGTATATAAACTTTTCCATTTAAAAATCATTTATCAATAAACACCAAACACTTTTTTACATATGGCATCAAATGATTCATTATACAGATTTCCATTTAGTGACCTATTTTCTCTCTACTTTACATTCATCATTGCAGATATTTCTTTCATTTGTACCTGTCTTCAACATTTCTTTTTTTCATTTACTGCAATGACTAACACCTGGGTGTGATTTTTTACCACTATAGCAATTAGGAATTTCTATAGATCTTATCAGCTGGCAAGTCATTCATCTTATATTTGAGATATTCTCTATATAGGAATAGTGTTTTTAGACAATTTTCATGATATTTCTACAGAATAATGTTTTGATGATACTCTTGTTTTCATTTTTTTGAAGAACATGAACATGAATTTGAAAAAAGAGAAGGTTCTGGACAAAAGCAATTTTTCTGATAAAATTAGTTCATCACTAAAAAGAGTTTAATTCAGTCTATGTATAAAACTGCCTTAGCCACTACTGTTTTAGGGACACTCAAAAACCATAAAAGGAAAGAAATGTTGGTTTATAAGGGAACAGACATAAGCCACCTATTCTTTAAAGCATGCTACATTAAGTATTGTTCAGTGATTTTGTGAATTAATTGTTAGTAATATTGTAATAACTTTGTCTGATATTTTGGATATCACTAATGGATAAATTTTGTATGGTAGCCTATAAGTGGTAGGTTAAAAACAGAAGCAAGAAATTGTGCTATATATGTTTTCAGAAATTCTCAGAAAGATTTTCAAGTCTATATTGAATTTTCCTCTTACCAAGTTGGATCAATATCCTCAATTACATGTTACATCTTACTTAGAAAGTCTGCATTGGGTTCAAATCAGTCATATGTGAATAGTACATAAGTAAGTTCCGTGAAATGGCATGACTGGTAAAAATTTAATCAATTTGATTCCACTACACATGTGACTATGTATTTAAGAAAAAAAATCTCTCTGGTAAATATTCCTAAAGACATGAAGTAAAATTATTCCATTTAGTGACTAATAAATCTAAAATATATTTATAAAATGTAAAGGTTATTTAAAGAACATGGTAATTTTTGTATGTTTAGTTTTAGTCCAGATTTATTGTGATTAGCTTATTTCACTGGTACTGTAAGGACCTGTGTAATGCTTACTGAATCACAAATCTGATCTGAATTGGTGCTCTCTGAACAAAATCCAGCTCTGGCATTGTCTATAATCTGAATATTTTCATCTCCAGTACCATGGCATCTTTCCAGTGGCTTTAATTATTTGAGGGTTATGTCATAATCTTTGCTATAAAAAAAATCTCCAAGCAATGAAGTGAAAAAAAATAAGTTGAATATTAAGTACAACTTGATCATTTTTTAAAGGAATTTGTACAGATGCTAATACACTTTTAAATAGGGTTAAAATCAGGTCATATTAGGCCAAACACACCTTAAATTGCTAGAGTTTCATAGTGACATTTTAGTCATCAACTGAAGCCATTATCTGGGGATAAATCAATTTGTAGCAACTGTGGACAGCTATTTGCACACAGAACAGAGCAGCCTTACTGTAGAAGCATGATAAAAGTTAAAAGGCCAGAGTCCTGCTGACTACACATAAGGAAATATTTTTTATGATCTAACCATAACACAACATTGCCTGGCTCTAAAGGCATCGAGCCACTTTTGTTAATTTATCCTACATAATAGCTGATTTGATATTCTTTCTCTTCTAGCTTTCTTGTTAAGGATGATGCATATTATAGAAACTTGTCTTGATTTTTTTTTGTCAAATAATTCTCTTTCGAGGTTCAGTTAGTGCTTATGGCAATGGCAGAACTAGCACTTTTATGGTCTTTTAAATCTGTGAAAGAGATTGTCCTTGGTTTCTTTAAAAGGTCAATATCAGGTAGAGTTTTCTTCAACTGTAAAAAGAATAGTGCTGTACTAGATAAAGAGTCTTGCAGTAAATTCAAAAAAGAAGGCACACTATTTGCCACAGTTATAGTTATATGTCAATTTATTTCTTACTTAGAAATTATAATATTTTGCTTTTATTTTTCTCACTTTACACAATCATTTGTTTTCCAAGTTTGAGACCTAAATTTATGAAGTAAAACAAAATGTTGATTTGAATTTTATTTTAAGTTTATATATTGGTATTTTAGAAAATGAATAGAGGAAAAGAAAGGTGTTTATAAAAAAATATGGCTTTCTGAATTAAGTCAGAAATTATATATATAAATTCAAGTGTGTATCAATTATGGTTTATTTAATGGATTTACTTCCTATAATGTAGTGCATCCAATATAACCTCAAATGCCTGAGACAATGTACAAATACATGCTATTCTGTACAGTGATGTAATCTAATACAAACCGTTATTGTTGCTAAAGTTGGAATAATGAATTCTGTCAGAGAGCAGAGAATATTCATGTTGCAATTTGAGGCAGTATTGGAATAATTTTATCACTCAAGTAAAATTGTGTTTAAAATATCTGGCAAACTTTTAGCTCCCCACCCAAATCTTAAAAGTGGTAATACAATTAATAGTAATTAAATATGGTTATAATTTTCTAGAAGAGAAAATATCTTGTTTCTATGAGCTAAATATGCTTGCTTAAAATTGATTTAATTGATCCCAATGTTAAAAAATATAAACATCATAATAACTTCAGCTTTCATACAGTTCGGTCATATGTAAATTTTCAAAAATATTGTTAAATTAGTCTAAATTCTTAGCATAAACATTACTTGGTGGTCTATATAAACATTTTTGTGAGGATATGTATGAATCTAAGAGAGATTGGTTCTAAATGTTTCCTTTAAATGATAGGCACAAATGAAGAGCAGGTAGATTCATTTTTAAAAATGAGAAAGTATTTTAGGTTCACAGACTTATATCTTTAGTTAATAAAACCAGCAGAAACAGTGATATCAATTCAAATTATTGGTAAATATGCACAATTCTTGGCTAAAGACTTTCTTTTTAAATCTTCAAAAATACCTCTGATGCACACAGTGGTAGAAACCTAAACTCAAAAGTCCAAACAACCTGCTTGGAAAATACTTGACCTTATATTATTAATGGAGAGTGGAGTAAAGTTTCCATTGAGGTTCCTGTTAGCTTCTTGTTCTTCAAATGAAGCATATACATTAATAATAATAAATATCCATCAGCACATATCCCATTGTCTGACACCCAGTCAGTGTTCAGTGAAACTCTGTGGTGCGCATTTAATCAACATAACTATTCTACAAATGAAGAAACTGAGTCAGAAAAATTACATGCCTTAGCTATGATCACATAACAAATAAGCAGTGTTTTGAAGACTGCTCGTTGTCCTCCACCCCACAATATCCATTCTCCCCTTCTCCTTTGAGTAGCAGAAACCCTAAGTTTGTTAGGCACATGACTTAAACTCTAGCTAGAGATAACATTTTTCATCCTCTTTTGCACTTAGTTATAGCCATAATACTACATTTTGATCAATGTTTTTCAGCTAGTGTGTTGTTTTTAACTTCTGAGTCTTATCTTTAAAGAGACTGACCTTACTTGGCCACATGTCTGAATGCTGTGTGCTTAGTATGGCAAAGCAGCATAATGAAAGGAGTCTGAGAGCCCAACGGTGTCACATCACAGTGCCAGACCAGGGCAGCTTACCCAGACTTTCCCATGAAAGAGAAATAAGCTGTCTAAACTGTTTATTCTCTCTCTGTCTCTCTGTCTCTGTCTCTCTGTCTCTCTCTCTCTCTCTCTGCCTCTGCAATACAACTAATGCAGTATGGGACCTGAGTTTCAAAAATAAATTTATAGGCAAACTCTCAAGCATTATAAGATATCTAATTAAAATTGTTACTTAGGACTTCCGGCCAAGATGGAGGCCTAGACTGACATGATCAGTCTCCCTCCACAACTAAGAAGGAATACAACTACCGCAAAACCAAAAATAACCAGAAGTTTCAGAAAATAAAGCTACATGAAAGTCCAACGTATGAACTTATAAACAAGTGATGCTTGTCCAGATGGGTAGGAGGGACGAAGCTGGAGAGAAGAGATCAAGTGTGCAGGCGGCAGCAGGACAGCAGTAAGCACAGACACCTATATTTAAGGGAAGGCGAGAAGCACCAGGAGAGCACCCCTGGTTACAGTCCAGACTCGTGAGCTCCTGATTCCAACGCTGGGGAAGGCAGACCCCCATGATCTCGGACTGTGAGGCCCAGAGGGCGTAGGGACAGAGGAGGAGGCTCCCGGTCTCTCAGCAGAGAGTCAACAGCAGGAATCCATCTTGGACCCCCGCACCCACACAAAGCACCACAGTGTGGTGAGAAGAGTCACCTGTTAGTGACGAGTGCATGGGGCTCTGCCCCCTATAGTGTAGGAGGTGTGACAGCCCCTCACAAGAAGGAAAGGTAAACAAACCTGTCAGGATGGCAGGGATAATGATAGAGATATCAATCACGCAGCTGACCAGAAAGCAAATACCTGAATTAATGGACGAACAGATAGATAATCTTTCTGAGGCTCAGTTCAGAGCTATAGTTATAAGACAGCTTACAGAAATAACAGCAGGACTTAATCAAGACGGAGAAGGAATGAAGGCTGGTCCTGCTGAAATGAATGAAAACACATACAAAACAAGTGGTGAGGGAAGGGAAAACAAGGATCAAATCAACTAATCGGAACATAGAGAAGGAACAAACAGTCAACCAGTGCAGAAAGAGGAAACAAAGTGAGGAAAATGGAGAGAAGCTCAGAAACCTCTGGGACAATCATAAGAGAGTGAACATCTGAATTATGGGGTTGCCAGAAGGTGAAGAAGAAGAACTAGAAATTAAAACATTATGTGAAAAAATAATAAAGCAGAACTTCCCTAACTTGGGGAAGGAAATAGACTTACAGGTCCAGGAAGCACAGAGAGTTCCAAAAAAACTGGACCCAGGGAGAACCACACCAAGACACATTATAATCAAAATGTCAAAAATTAAAGATAAAGAGAGAATCTTAAAAAGCAGCAAGAGAGAAGAAGAGAATTATGTACTAAGGGGTCCCAATTAGACTCTCAGCTGATCTCCCAAAGGAGACTCTGTAGGCAAGAAATATTCAAAGTAATGAAAATCAGAAACCTACAACCATGATTACTCTATCCAGTGAAGCTGTCATTCAGAATAGAAGGGCAGAGAAAGTGCTTCCAGGACAAAGTAAAACTGAAGGAGTTCATCAGATCCAAACCACTGTTACATGAAATGTTAAAGGGACTTGTTTAGAAGAAGGAGGATCAAAACTATGAACATTAAAATGAAAACTGTATTACAACAACCAACAACAGAAGCTAAGGAATCAAAACAAAAGCAAACTAAGTAGGCAACAAGAGTGGAAAAAGAACTATAGGTATGGGGAACATATTGGGGGAGGTCAGCAGGGAGGGAGAAGGGGCGGAAGGGAGGGAGAGGATGCAGGAATTAAGAAGCATAGTAGGAGGGAGTGGAGTAGACAGGAAGTGGTTGAGAAGAACTGTATGCACAACCAATGGACATGGACTAAGGGGGGGCAACTGGACGGAGGGGGGTCACTGGGTGGAGGGGAGCAGAGGGAAAAGAAATTGGGACAACTGTAACAGCATAATCAATAAAACATATTTTAAAAATTGTTACTTAGTAGGATTATCAAGCTTATTTTAAAGAATTTTTCCATTTAGTAATTGATGTCTCCTGAACTGTTGAATAAACTAATTTTGAGAAAATAAATAAATAAATAAAAGAGACATATTTTAAGGAAAACTGTAAACTACTATAGCTTTTTTTTTTTCTGAAATGATACTCAGTAAATACTCCAGTTGGTAGAAATATGCAAAACATTGTAAACATAAATGCTATGATTCATCCCCAGTGATTCATTCTTATAACTTACAGTTTTGGCTTACATTTATCTTCAAATCTCTCAGCACTGCCTCCTGATTGTGGCGCTCTACTTCTTCTTGTATACATATATATTTTTTCATGATTTTTGATATTTCAGTGTTCTTGTGTTGTTCCACTTGCTGTTGCATCAGTATTAGACATCTTTAAGCCTTCATATGACTCCAAAAATGTATAAATTACTCCTTTAAATGTGTTTAATTAAACCTAATTAATTGGTTAGCAAAATTTTAAATTAGAACAAATGCACATCAAAAGAGATATGGGAAGGGTTAAGAGAAAATAGTTGCAAATCAAATATTCAGGTTAATATCCAAAATATACAAGAAACTCATACAATTCAATAGCAATCAATCAATCAATCAATAAATCAATAACCCAATTTAAAAAATTGGGTTATTTGTAAAATAAACATTTTCACAAAGAAGACATACAAGGCCAACAAGTACATGAAAAGGTGCTCGACAACACTAATCATCAGGAAGACGCAAATTAAAACCACAGAGATATCTCCATACTCTTTTTAGAATAGGTATTATAGCCCTGGCTGGTGTGGCTCAGTGGATTGAGTGATGACCTGTAGGTTCCCTGTAAGGGCGCATGCCTGGGTTATTGGCCAGGTTCCCAGTTGGGTGTGTGAGAGATGCAACTGATAGCTGTTTCTCTCACATATCATGTTTCTTTCCCTCTTCCTCCCTCTTTTTCCCTCTCTCTAAAAATAAATAAATAAAATTAGAAAATAAAAATTATGGGTATCATAAAAAGACAAGAGTTAACAATGTTAGTAAGGATATGAAAAAAAAAGGGAACATTTGCATACTGTTGGTATGAATGTAAACTGCTTCAGCCACTAGGAAAAGCAGTATGAAGGTTTCTCAAAAATTTAAAATAGAACTACCATATTATTCAGCCACTCCACTTCTGGGTATATATCCAAAAAAACTAAATTATTATCTTGAGGAGATATCAGTACCCCCATATTTATAGATGCATTATCCAGAAAAGTGATTGTATGGAAACAACACAAATGTTCCTCAAGAGATTAATGGGTAAAGAAAATGTGATATAGGATGGGGACCCCACCAGAAACCAGAATTATCTTCTGTAGGGTGGGCCCCTTGTAGTACAGGCTTTCCCCGCTAGATGAGTGTTCTAAGAATCCAACTGTATCAGTGTACCACTGGCTTTGTTGTAAGTGGCTGTGTTCAGTATCAGTGAAGTTTTTTTGAAGACTTTCAATACATTTGCCCATTCCATGATGGGTGATTTACGAGTGCACCAGCACACACTGCGCTGAGTATTCAGCAGTTTTTGACCAAAAATGGTATGACCCCCATGTCCCACCCTTCCTATTCACCCAATATCACTCAGAACAATGTTTTCTTTTGTTTCCCCAGATGAAGAAAGTCCTCAAAGAAAAATGTTTTGCCTATGTGGAAGAGCTGAAACAAAAATTGGCAGAAGCACTAAAAGGCATAAAAATCAATAAGTTCAAAAATTGTTTTGAGCGGTGGAAAAACTGTCTCAATAGGTGTATTGTATTGAATGGAGAGTACTTCGAAGATAACTGAATTTTAAACATGTAAGAATGAATACACAATTTTTAAAATAAATACATTTTGTTTTTTGGTTCCCTTCTATTTATACACAATGAAATATTACATAGCCTAAACTTTTAAAAAATACTGCCATTTGCAACAACATAGATGAAATTAGAAGACATTGTGCAAAGTGAAACAAGCCAAGCAAAGATAAATATTACATGGTATCACTTATATGTGACATCAAATAAATAAATTAATAAATAAGTTGATCTCATAGAAATTGAGAGTAGAATGGTGGTTGCCAGGGGCTGGGGGTAGGGGAAATAAGGAATGGTTGATAAAAGAGTATAAAGGAGTATTTATAAAATTAATTTAATGCACAACATGGTGGCTATAGTTGATAACACTGTATCATATGTCAAAATTTTCTAAAAGAATAGAACTTAACTATTCTCACACAAAAAATGTTAAATATGTGAAGTGATGCTTGTGTTAACTCCATCAGGGGAATTTTTCACAATGTACATGTATATTAAATTACTTTATATATCTTATAATTTTATTTGCATTATACATCAATAAAGCTGAAAAAAGTAAATGATTTATGGAGGCTTCTGTTTTCTGGTGTGACATAGAAAGTTTAAAAGCAGTCACTCCATCCTAGCAACTAGAAAAAGATGAGCAAACTGAAAATCAACTACTCTTTTAGAACCATCAGAGAATTAAGGTTACAGAGCAAATTGCTTCTCACAAAACTGGAGAAAGAGACAAATACAGAGAATTAGTGGACTTGAATAGAAACTTCTGAGACTGAAAATCAAAAGCAAAAAGAAACAAAACAATTGGAACACAATATCCAAGAACTAAAGAATAGCTACCAAAGGTTTTAACATATGCATCATGGGAATGTCAGAAAAGAACAGAGATAGAAAAAAATATTTGAAGCAATAATGAATGAGAATTTCTCTAAATTAAGACACAACCAGACAAAAATCACACAAGGAGAAAGAGATTGACATATATTAAAGAAACTGGGTTAGTAATTAATAGTTTTCCAAAGCAGAAAGCAGCAGGCCAAGATGTGTTCAGTGGTGAATTCTACCATTTAGAGAAAAAATTATGTCAATATTCTACATCTTTCAGAGGATAGAAACAGTGAGAATGCTTCCTAACTCATTATATGAGGCCAGCATTGCCCTGATACTAAATCCAGACACAGGCATTATAAGAAGGAAAAACTACAGATCAATCTCTCATGTACAGATGTAAAAATCCTCAACAAAATATTGCAAATATAATTCAACAGTGTATGATAAGAATTATACATCCTACCAAGTAGGATTTATCCTAGGTATGTAAGTGTGGTTTCACATTTCAAAATCAATCAATGTAATTCATCACGTCAACGGGTTGAGAAAGAAAATCACATGATCTCATATCAATAGTTATAGAAATAAATATCAGAAAAAATTCAGCACCTATTCACGATAAAAATTCTCAGTAATCTAGAAATAGAGGGGAACTTACTCAATCTAATAAAGAATATCTACAAAACCCTATAGCTAACATCATACGTAATGGTGAGAAACTGAAAGCTTTTCTTCTAAGATTAGGTACAAGGCAGTGTGGTACCTGGAACTTTTAGCTATTTCAATAAAACATGGGAAGTAAATAAAAGATATACAGATTAGAAATAAATAAATAAAAGTTTCTCTTCACTGATGAAGTGATTGTCTATTAGAGTATCTGAAGGGATTGACAAAAAACTTCTGAAACTAATAAGTGGTTACAGTACGTTTGCACAACATAAGGTTAATATATAAAAACCAATTGCTTTCCTGTGTACCAGATATAAACAACTGGAATTTGAAATTGGAAATACAACTACATTTGTATAAGTATAAAAGAAATACTTCAGTGTAAATCTAAAAAATACATGTACAAGTTCTATCCAAGGAAAACTACAAAATTCTGATGAAGAAAATTAGAGAATCTTTACATAAATGGAGAGATAGCAGTTCTTCCAACTTGATCTATAGAGTCAATGCAATTCAATCAGAACCCCAATAAGTTACTTTGCCCACATTAAGAAAAACTGATTCTAAAGTTTATATGAAAAGTCAAAAAATTAGGAATTCAGAGTAGCCAACGCATTATCAAAGAGGACCAATAAGACTTCAAGACTGAACTTCAAGACTTAGCATAAAGATAATAAAGTATATGTAAAAGAACAAACAAATAGATCAGTGGAACAGAATAAAGAGCTCAGAAATAGACCAACACAGATATAGTAAACTAATATTTGAGAAAGGCCATTCCATAAAGAAAGTATAATCTTTTTGAAAAAAGATGCTGGGACAACTGTATACAAACATGCAAATAAATTTTCCTAAATGCTGATCCTGTATGTTTTACAAAAATTAACACAAAATAAATCATAGACTTAAGTTTAAAATGCAAAATTATAAAACTGTAGAAGATAAGAGAAAATCTAGGTGAACTTGCATTTGGCAATGAGTTTTTAGATACAATATCAAATCATGATCCATGAAAAAAATTAATAAATTATCTTCTATTAAAGTAAAAGTCTGTTCTGTGAAAGACACTGTTAAAGGAATATAAAGAAAAGCCATGGATTGGGAGAATATACTTGAAAAACACATGGTTTATAAGGTCTGGCATATAAAAAATATATGAAGAATTCTTAAAACTCAATGCCTAAATTAAAAGTGGGTAAGTTATGAACAGACACTTCACCAAAGAAGATATGCAGATGGCAAGTCAGTATATGAGAAGATGCTCCACATGATATGTTAGTAAGGAAATGTAAGTTAAAACATCAATAAGATACTCAAACTTACTTATTAGGATGGTTAAAATCCAAAACACTGACAACACCCAATGCTGGCTAAGATATGGAGCAAAAGAAACTCTTTCATTGATGGTAGAAATGCAAAGTGGTGTTGACACTTTGGAAGACTGGCAGTATATTACAAAGCTAAAGAGAGCCTATGAAATCCAGCAACTGTGCTCCTTGGTAT
Source organism: Furipterus horrens (assembly GCF_987537825.1). Taxonomy (NCBI): domain Eukaryota; kingdom Metazoa; phylum Chordata; class Mammalia; order Chiroptera; family Furipteridae; genus Furipterus; species Furipterus horrens. The sequence goes on along the minus strand of NW_028327172.1, from coordinate 120,652,354 downwards.
TCACCCAATGGAACTGAAAACAGAAAAACCTGAACATGAATGTTTATGTTAGCTTTATCCATAATTTTCAAAATGTGCTTTTGGCATATATGAAATAGAATATTATTCAGTGATACAAAATGAACTTCTAAGCCACAGAAATACATGGAGCAACTTTAAATGTATATTGTTAAATGGAAGAAGCCAGTCTGAAAAAGCTGCATAATCTATGATTTGACATACATTATATTCTGGAAAAATTAACTCTAGATACAGTAAAAAGATTAGTGGATACCAAGAGTTGGGTAAGAAGGTGAATTTGAGAGATTAAATAGGTGTAGCAGAGAAGAATTTAAGACAGTGAAACTATTTTGTATGATATTGCAATGGTAGGTACATGAGATTATACATTTGTCAAAATCCGGAGAACCGTATAATACAAAAAGTGAACCCTAATGTAAACTATAGACTAGGTAATGATAATGCATCAATATTGGTTCATCAATATGAAGAAATGTACCACAGCAATGCAACATGTTAATTATAGAAAAACTGAGTGTATGTAGAATCTATGTACTTTCTAGTTCATTTTTTATAAGCTTAAAACTTTCCTAAAATCAAAGCCTAATTAAAGAGAATATGTAAAGGTATATTTCTACTTTAAGAAGCTCCAAGAAATATAAAAATTGCAATATTTTAATTCAGAGCTCATTAAAATGAAAAATATTGCTGTACTATTGAACTCTGTGTTACCTGTTGTGGTTTGACTTGAAGGTATAATTTAAACTTTGGTAATAAAAAACAATACTGATTTGTGGAGTGTTAGAAATATGCATATTTTTAAGACCTCTACAATTATTTCATAAAAAATAGTATTATATCTTTTTCCTGTGTGTATTTAATGCATCTTCATCTTTCTTAAAGATTCTTATTACACTTTAACAAATATTCTGTCAATATTTGTGTTTACTGGTTACTGGGTGCAAGAATTTTTACTTGAGTTGCTGTTCACAGGAGAGTGGCAAACAATGCTTCTTGACTTATGCTGCAATAATATGAACAGTGGTAGAAGATATGAGGCATTTGATTTCTAGTCAGTTGGTATGAATATAATCTTGGAATCTCTGTGAAGTAGTTTCATGTATAAACTACTGATAAGTCAGTTTGGCCAAACAGTATTGATAAATAATTCTTAGTAAGTCATGGCACAACAATAATTTTTAATGCTCCAATGACTGAGCTCTGAACAAACCAGCTAATACTATTTCTCCTTTTATTACAACTCTGAGATGATCTAAGCATAAACATTTTAAAACCAAGCATTGACAATTTTTAGAACATATGGTAAATATATCCTTGCCTCCTCTCCCTCCTTCTTCCTCTCTCTCATTTTTATATTTATTTATCTCTCAATACTACATAATTTTATTCAATAAATGGTCAATAGTCTTCTATTGTGTCCTAATAAGGAGGAAGACAAGGAAATGCTAATCAAAATATTTATTATTTATAGATTTATTTCAATAGGATGCTGTAAACATTTTTTTTGCCAAACATGATTTATTTAAAAATCATGCGATGGTTTTTTTATATGTACATCAGAAAATCAAAACATTTCTACTTCAGCTCTAAGGTGTGATGATTATTACTATGTAAAATGATGTTTTACTGCTCTCTTTGTAATAGTCATAGTCTTGCTAACAGTTGGACAAGCATGATACTCTATCTGTATTATAGAACGGAATAAATCAACAATATTTTTATTGACCAGCACCCCAGTTACCAGGAACAGTTAATAGCTTTGTCCAAAGTGCCTGATTACTTTCAGGAAAACATTTAAAACTCCAGGAGGAAGTAGACTGGCTATCCATTACATTTCCATGGCAGGGGCTTTCTAATTACCAATGGCTCTGTCCAAGCATTTTTACAATTTGAAGTAAAATTTATATACAGTGTAATACACAGGTCTTAGGGGCATATTTCAATAAGGATTTACAAGCATATAAACCTCTCTGACTACCACTCTAATCAAGGTAAACATTTATATCACTCAATTTACCAGTGTCCTATCTCTTTAATTTGTACCCTTAGGTAGGAGGTAACTACTGTTTTGTTTTCTATTACCTAAGATAAGTTTTTCCTGTTTTTGAACTTATAAAAATTGTTATCAAACAGCATGCATTTTTAAGGCATCTTTTGTGTAACATAATAGTTTTTTGAAATACATAAGTGGTTTTGTATCTATCAATAGAACTTTTCAACTGCTAATTGGTATTCTGACATATAAATATATCACATTTTGATTTTTATTCCCCTATGAAAGATATTTGGATTTTTTTCTAGTTTTCTGATATTATGAATAAAGCTGTTCTAAACATTCTCTATAAGTCTTTTTGTGAATATATGTGTCATGCCTATGGGGTAATTATTTAGGAGTGGAATTTCTGGGTAATGTATTAGTTATAAATTTAACTGTATAAAATCCTCTAGTTTCTGCATTCCCAGCATCAGTGAATAAGAGTTTCAATTAAGTTGTATTCTCAGCAACATTAGTTTTGTCAGCTGATTTTCATATTAGCTTATCTAAAAGTGTGGAAGAGTAGTTCATTTTGCTTTTAACTAATAATTATGATGTTGATTGTACTGTGTACTGTGACCATATGTCTTCTTTTTAGAAGTATCTAATCAAGATCATTTTTCTAATCTTTTAATTGGTAGTTTGCATTTTTATTATTGATATGTAGAATTTCGTTGCATATTCTTGACACAAGTCTCTTGTCGGGTTTTTATTTTGAATATTATTTTCATTTTTGGTAATAATGACTTTTATGAGCATAAGTTTTAATGTTAGTACAATCTATCTTTTCAATTTTTTGGTACAATCTTATGGTAAGATTTTTATTCTATTTAAGAAATTTCTGCCTATACCAACGTCACAAAGATATTCTCCTACTAGTTTTAGCTTCTCCATATAGGTAGGTCTATGGCACCTTGAATTAAGCTTTTTATATAGGATAATGTAGGCATGGATATTCATTACTTTTACTATATTAATCTATTTTTATCACCATTTGTTGAAAAGACTTCCTTTTCCTCATTGAATTTCCTTTGGACTTATATTTTTGAACCCCATTCTATATATGTAAAGTTAATTCTGTTATTTATATTCTATTCTCTTGATCTAGTGAAATGTCTTCATAACAGTGTCATGTTGCTTGATAACTGTAGCTTTATAATAAGGCTTGAAAATGCTGAGTGTATGTACTCTAACGTTGATTTTATTTTCAAGATTTACCTGGCTATTCTAGAAACTTTTCATTTCCATGTGAATTTTAGAAATACACTGCCACTTTAAATACATGCATACAATTTTTTTGGAATTTTGATGGAGACTGATATCTAAACAAAGTTAAGTTTTGCAATCATAATAATGGTATATCTTTTTATTAATTTAGGTCTCATAGTATTTTCAGTATACAGATCCTGCAAATCTGTAGAAAGTTAATCAAAATTTACTTTTAATCTCCCAAATAAAATTAATTTTCAAATGCTGATCTTGTACTTTAAAGCCTACAAAATGTACTTATTAGTTCCAGCATCATTGTTGTATGTTTCTTAGCATTTCCTACAAAGATAATGTATGATGATTTCTGCAGTAGTCATGTTGTAAATGAAAAAGGAGAGTTTAACTTTTTTGCTTCAAATTTTATGACTCATTTTGTTTCTCTTGCCTTGTACTGCTAGGCTCTTCATGTTGAATTGGAAGTGGCAAAAACAAAAATCCTGGCTTTGTTCTTGAACTTGGGGAAAAGTGTTTTTCAAGTTACTTCCTTGTTGTATTTTATTTATTAGCATGTGGTTTGATTTCCAAGTATTTTAGGTTATCTAAATATATTTTTGTTACTTATTTATAATTTAGTTCCACTTTGGAAAGAGGACGTATTCTATAATTTTTCAAGGTTTTAAAAATCATTGATGTTTGTTTTTTGAGCCAGCACATAATCTATTACTTAGAATACTCCATGTGTCCTTAAAAATATGTGTATTCTGTAGTTACTGGTTGCAATGTTTCTTAATGTCAATTAGGTCACGCTGTTGATAGTATTGTTCAAATATTCAATGTTATCAACAATTATACTTCTTTGTTCTAGTAATGAAAATGATGGGGGTGTTAAATACTCCAAATATGTTTGCATGTTTGTGTGTTTTTCCATTTAGTTCTGTAATTATTATCCTTGATGCCTTTTAAAGCACTGATATTGAATTCATATACAGTTAGAAATATTAGTCTTTTTTTCAGCTATAATAAAATATAATAAAATATTTCCTGTTCACCTGTAGTAATAATTCTGGTCCTAAAGTATTTTATATTGTATTAATCTAGGAACCCTACTGTTCTTATGCTTATTAAATACATGGTACACATATTTACACCATTTTACTTTACTTCTAACTTACCTGTGTGTTTATATTTAAGGTTCCTTTTTTATTAAATAATACAGTTAGGTCTTTTAAAAAATCCGTTCTGTCCGTATTTGCATTTTAATTGTAGAATATAGTTCATTTATATTTATTATAATTATTCATTTGTTTGTATTTAAGCCTATCCTTTTACAATTTGTTTTCTAGTTGTCCATCTGATTTCTTTTTTAATTTTTCATTTTTGTCTTTATTTTTGGTTGATAAAATGGTTTTAAGACTGTTTTGATTATTGTGGTTGATCTTTATATTAACATTTTATAGTTATCTGGAAATTGGAACTCTAACTTATTATAGTATTTATAGTGGTAAAAACATTTTATTATATTTCACTATATACTAATTAATGTTATGTATTATAATTTCATTTATCCTTTGTCCTTTGACTATCACACATCTGTGTATTTTACTAATATCAAATGTAATGCTAATAGTTTACTTTAAATAATCAATTGTCTTTTAGAGGAATTAAATGTAAAATTATTATATTTTATAATTGCCACATATTTACCATTCCCATTGTTCTTTATTTCTTCCTGTAGGTTCCAGTTGCATATATTATGGTTTACCTTTAACACGAATATTTTCATTTATATTTCTCACAGTGTAGTACTACTGCTGTCAGCTTTTATTTATGTAAAAATGTAACCTTATTTTTTGAAGAATTGTTTGCTGAATATAAGGTGGTAGGCTCAACATTATAATTTTATTTCAATCTTTTAAAAAATTTTTTCATTGTCTTCTAGTTTCTATTGTCTCCACTAAAAAGCTTGCTATTATTTGTATTATTTTTGTCTTTTTTGGAAGATGTCTCTTTTTCCCATGAGTGGAATATGATTTTTTTTCTCTTTATTTTCAGCCATCAATTTTACTATCATTTACCTGGCTGTGGTTGGTTAGGTATTTATCTTGCTTAGGTTTCGCAGAGGTTCTTCGATCTGTAAACTGATGTTTTCTTTTCTTACCCCACATATCTTGGAAATTCACAACTCATTTCCTGCTCTATTGTCTTGCCTCCCTCTGGGGTTGAATTATACCTATGTTAGACTGCTTCATATTATGCTATGGGTCCTTGAAGTTTTCTTAATTTTCTTTTCTGTTTTCTGTCTTTTTCATGTTGCTTACATTTTATTCATCTGTCTTTAAGCTTAGAAATTCTGTTCTCCTTAGGCTTCTGTCTTCTGTTAAACCTACCTGGTGGATGTTACTTCAGATATTATACTTTTTGATATGAGGATTTTCAGTTGTCCATTTTTTATAGTTTTCCTTTACCTACTGAAATTCATTATGACAGTCTTCCTACAAGCTTCTGTACATATCTATAATAACTGCTTTAGAAGTTTTTAATGACTAATTCAGTTCTCTGGGTCTTCTCAGGGTCTTTCTCTCCTGACTGCTTCTTTATTGAGTTTCAGTCACATTCTTGCATATATGCATGTCTAGGAATTTTTTACTTCATCCTAGACATTATGGTAATATACTGTAGTGAGTCTATATCTGTGATTGGCAAATGTTTTCTTAGAGGACTAGAAACTAAGATTTTAGGCTGTGGGCTAGACAGTATTTGCCATAACTATCTAACTCTTCTCTTGTACTATGAAAGAAGCAACACAAGCTAATTAAACAAATGAGCATGGCTGTGTTCCAATAAACTTTATTTACAAGAACAGGTAGCATGCCTGTGGGGAATGGTTTGCTCACCCCTTATTGTAAATAGTGTTGTTTTATTATGGTGGGCAGTTACTCACAGAACTTTTTGTCCTGTCACTCTTCTATTATTATTGCCTTTCCATACTTATACTGAATAGTCAAATAACTCAGCAAGTTCTCTTAGGTTGGTTATAACTTTTGACATTACCATTCAGCAGTCAGCCTAACATCAAATGATTATCTCTGGGCATTGTAGAGACCTTTTCTGTGCATACTCAGTCCAGCCTTTAGCCAGAGCCCATGTTTTAAATCCCATGAAGACTTCTATTCTCTTAATTCTGTGCTGCTCCTTCTTATCTAGTACTCTGCTCTGAAATTCCAGCCGCTGTTGTTGACTTGAACTGTCATCTTTGATTCTGTAGCAAAATAACACTGTTGCTCAGTTTTGGTTCAACATCCCTATGTACAGAAGCTGTAACATAACCCCAGACAGAAGCCAGGGTGATTGCAATAGTTATCTAAAAGTTCATAGTTTTGAATCGCCTATTTTTTAATGCCTGCAAATTGCTGCTGTGTATATTTTTCCAGGTTTATAGAGGTTTTTTTTTTTTTTTTCTTTTGGCGAAAGGAAAATTCCAGTACCAGTTATTCTGTCAAGTTACTCTGTTTAGAAAACCTGTGTTTGTTCTTTATTCTCACACTGCTACCACAGTCACCACAATGCTGACAGCAGATGTGTATTCTTCCCACACCAAGCAGTTCTGTGACACCAGCTGGTTGTCCTACAATTTAACTCAATTCACTAATCAGGTTTCACAAGACTATTTCCAACCCCCAACATCAAATGCAAGTCCAGGTTGTTACCTGTGCTTCTGATTGACTAGCTGTAGATTGCAGGTTCTATTAACTACCTCCTTGGGGCCAATTAATTTGTTAGAGTGGTTCATAGAACTTATAACAAGAGTTTACTTACTATTTACAAGTTTATTATGAAAGAATATGATAAAAATATAGTTGAATATCCAGTTGGAAGAGATGTGTAGGGCAAAGTCTGTGGAGAGGACTCAAGAGCATTCATACCTTCTCCAGGCATATCGACCTTCCAGCATTTTAATGTGTTTACAAGCCAAGAAGCTCTATGAAACCTGTACTTTGGGGATTTTTATGGAGCTTCCTTAAATAGCCATGATCAGTCATTATCCCATTTCAAACCCTTCTCCCCTCTCTGAAGAATGGGGGTGGGGTTCAAAATTTCATGCTTCTAATAATGGTTTGGTCTTTCTGCTGATCAGCCCACACCCAGGATCTCACTAAGAGTCAACTCATTACAACAAAAGACACTGTTATCACCCTGGAAATTCGAAGGGATTTAGAAGCTCTGTGCCAGGAAGTGAGGTCAAAGACCAAACATTAGAACAAAAGATGCTCCTAGTACCCTGATCACTTAAAAAAATACAAGGGTTTTAGGAGCTCTGTGCCAGGAACCAGGGGCAGAAACCTATATAGATATATATTTTTCTGTTATCTTACACATTCTTAAATTTTTGAATAAGACTGCAGTCAGATATCCTGAGATTAGATTTTTAGAATATTTTACCATGTTTATTGGCTATTGGTCACTGAATGCTATTTCATCATGGCATTTAGAATGTATTCAAGGTACATTTATATCTGAAATATCATTGCTGATTGTAAAATAATAAAAAATTCAACAGTGCCAAAATTTAACAGGGCAAATTTAAAATTTAAGAGTTTAATATTTTAAGAAAACCATGTATTTAAATGAATACATTATGAACTATAGATACTTTTGACCTAATCTTTAACATAGTTCCACGTTTTACTATTATTCAGTATTCCATATAGACTAAAAGCAGTTGCTGCTATACTTACTACTCTTATTATCTGTGCCTCTCAATTGGTAAAAACCTGACATTAAAATCTACAATGAAAATAATGTGCTTAATATAATCATCATTATCATTTTTTTTCTCATTTTAAGCATAGACTTGAACATAAGAAATTAGAAACATGATTTAGTCATATTAATTTATATATAAGTAATCTATTTAAGAGTATAATTTCAGCCCTGGGTGGTGTGAATCAATTGATTGAGTGCCAGCCTGCAAACTAAAAAGTCGCAGGTTTGATTCCCAGTCAGAGCCCATGCCTAGGTTGTCGGCCAAGCTCCCAGTTGAGGGTGCGCAAGAGGCAACCACACATTGATGTTTCTCTCCCTCTCTTTCTCCCTCCCTTCCCATCTCTCTCAACATAAATAAATAAATAATCTTTTTTAAAAAAACATATAATTTCATAGACAAAAAACTTGACAGGGTATCAGAAGTGTCATCTCTTCCCAACTATCTTTCTCTGGTACTCACTCTAGTATTAATGACTTTCCAGCCTTAAGCAAAGTTAAAACTTCATGTGAAGAGTCTAAGTCTGCATGAAATCTACCTGGAATGCTTGTCCAATATGCAGATTTCTGTGCCTATCCAGATATTATGTATACTATAGATTGAAAATTGTTGGAAAAAGTTCTCTCTTAAAGTCCTTTGTCAACAAAATAATTTCCATAGCCCCTTATATTTATTAAAATAAAGCGTTCTCTTTGGAAAGTTAACAAATGCAGCAAATATGAAAATTTAACCCTCTATTAAAAGCACATAATTTTCAGAAACCAACTTTATATACTACTTTATTTCATGTAAGGAGCTTATGATCTACCATTAACTTTGAGAAAAGTTATTTAATGTCTTTAGCTTTAATACACACATAATAACTGTATCTTGAAAATAAATTGAATGTGGAATGTTATGTTTGGGAAATAATTTCAAATGTTCAGATTTTCTTTTTTTCTATATTTACAAAGTAAACAGTGTGAAGACTAAGTCATCCTCTCTTCACTTTTATTATTCCAGACAATTTGTTACATTATATTTAATAAAAAATTATATTTTTGTCAGGTTATATTTTACGAATATTTTCCCCTGATTGAAATAAAAGGCCGATATTTTATCAGTCTACTCTTCTATATTCATGTTTCTTAAGATAACTTCTGTTTCTGGGAGGAAAATAGTATTTGAGCAATCATTTTAATTATCTTTTTTCCTTTACCCGTTACAAGAGAAGGAAGAATTGAAACCCATCTCTTAATCTGTTCCATTTCTGGACCCTTCTGAAGTTCTGGCATACAATGTCAAAGGCTTCTTAACATGAATTGTACTGAGAATATAATAAATGAATACTTTCAGCTTTATTATTTATAAAGCATATAGATGACTATTAAAATTGTTTTTAAAATAAACCTTTTCAAAATACAGAAGTGTGGTGGAGAAACATACCTTTAAGAAAGAGTGAGGATGGCCTTGTGCTAAGCACATTTTTCTATAAGGAAAACCTCATGTAATTAACATGACTCTGGCCCTTTAACTTTTAATATGCTTCCTCAATTAACTTTTCAAGGCCTTGAACTACAATATCTGACCACAGCTGTTAGAAATTGATTTATCCCAGAAGATCATTGGAGCTTCTGACCTCTTAGAGAATTTTATTTAGCTTTTTGGATATTTGTCTCTTTTTGCCCTGTCAGGAAGGGTGAGAAAGGAATGATGTAAATATTTGCATATGTTCTAAGAGGAATCTTCACTATTTCAATCTCCTTTTTAGACACTAAGTAATTGTATTTAGTCATTCTATAAATGTAGGACTATAGCTACTTAGTGTTAATAAACATGTATAATGAAGAGAAAATTAAGAGTTAGCTTATCTTCTAAATATTTTAATAACATGTGGTGAATATTTTGCTTACCATGCTAAGAAATTTCACTTCAGTCCAAATCCTCACATAAAGTACTATTATTGCTATTATTATTATTGTTGTTGCTGCATTTCTAAAATGATCAATCATCAACTAATAATAGGTAGAAAATGACCATCAAATAAAATTCTGTTTTGAAAAGTGCTAAATTTTCAAAGATTGTCACCGTGGCACCAGGACCTGTATGGCCCTTTCCATTGTCATGTTATTTCTTTCTTTCTATAGAGTTTGCAAGGGTTCTATACGTCAGAGACATGTCTGCTTTTTTAAGGAGTTGAAGACTACTCTATGCTGTCTTGACACTGCTGAAGGACAACTCCCTGCACACAGCACCTCATGTTTATATGTGAGATTCACTTTTGTGAGATTCCTTCCTCATCTGTGCCTTGGAATGCAGAGACCCCATGGGACAATAAGCCCTCTCTAGGGCTGCTCTTGCCAGCACCAGCACCGCAGCATTTTTGCTTCTGTTATTTCCCTGCCTTGGTCCTAGAGGTTGTAACCAACTACAGGTGTTACGAATTCTAAATTGGAATTAGATGTTGGATTCAAAAATCTCATGATAATTACGCAGCTGTTTTAAATTGTGGTTAAATGGCCAAAAACTGCCAAGAACCCCACCCACATTCATTACTGTCTAAACGAAAAGGATATGTATACAGAGATTATGAGGTTTCGTATGAATCCCCCAAGCCATGAAGCAGAATTTCCTAATTGTCAGCTGGACTGTGCAGTGCTTGTTTAAAATAATTAGAGGGCAGCAGCAGCTTCAGCAACAACTCTCTTTTTTTTTTTTTTTTAAACCTCAGTGCAGGTTTTTATATCAGATACTATCAGCTTCCTGTTCATTTTGACACTATCATTCTGCCAGTCGGAAAATGAGGAAGAGGAAAGAAAAGAATTATCCTTAATAGACACAAAAAAATGCAGCCCCAAAGTCAGGAAGACCCAGCCCCATGTGTGAGATAGATGGAAACAATTCAGCAAACAAATCTAAACTGGGGGAAAAATTTGATTCTCTCTTGTTTTTTTCAAGAGGGATAGCTGAAATCTTTCTTAATTACCGCTTATTCCAATGACAGAATTGTAATTTATCATTTAGTTGTAATTTGACATATGTTCACACCTTTGCCATTTCCAATTTCCTCCTTCATTCTAATTGTCTGCTTCACTCGCCTGTCATGCGCTCCTCCTGGGATTAATTCGAGCTGTCTGTCTGCACCGGCTACCAGCACACTTGGGGCTGCCGAGAGCGTGACAGTGTCAATGTGCACACAGTTTATCTAAGGCATTACCCAGCCATCACACTCCTGACTCCTCTCTTCCCTCACTGTTTACTGTTTATTCCACTTTGCATTTGTGACTTTTCCGTGTTTTATTAGACTCTAATTATGCTCTTGGCTGTCAGCTGTAAAGAGAGAAAACCGTTACCTTAATTACTGTGGAGGGGGAGGTGCTCGGGATTGGTAATAAATGGACCAGTAGATGTCTCTCTCTGTCTCTAAGATCCATGCATGATTTAAATATTCTCCTTCCACTTTGGTTTAATCCTTGATAGATGCCTATACTTGAACACAAACACGCAAACATTCGACGCTAATGTAGCTCATACATGCCAAACCATTTTCCTCCCCCCATCTCATCTAAGATTAGGTAAATTGGTATTAGTAAGACAGAAAACTTAGTTTTCAAATAACCATGGATTTTCAAAGGTTAGTTGTTGAAATCATGGAAGGTGCCAAAACAAGTGTAAGGGGTAGTGGTGATGATGCCAAGCATAACCAGAGAGCAACCGACGCAGTTCAGCTTTTTAAAAGTAGATAGTTTTTAGTCCATTGTTAACTCCTAGTTTCTCCTTCCTAAGGCCATTTCAACCCATTAAAATCCAGCAATAATTACACATTTGACATTATGTTTTTTTGCTTTCTTCAGAAAAATAATTTATTTTTCTTGTTGCTTCTAACCTACCTAAACCATAATACAAATTTTCTGTTCTCTTCTTGAATAGATTTTCACTGTAGTTGAAACTTCCTGGTAATAAAAAGCAGAGGCAATACATCCTCCCTACACCCATTTAGTACATTAGGATGGACAGTAATGCCTTGAATTAGTTGCATCATTCCTCTGTTGGCCTGAAAGAATAAATGGGACTCCCTTGAGTATCTAATTATCTATGAAGATGGACTTCTGGTTTTTTTTGTTTTGTTTTTTTGTCTCTTCCTCAGTCATGCTTCAGGCGATTGTGGGGTTTAGGATACTCTGTAGCTTAGATTTCTTTTCTTTCTTTTACAGTCCCATCAATTAAAGTTCTGCTGATTATGTTTTTTACACTTGACTCATAGCTTTCATTCTGTATACTGTAAATATTGTATACTATATATAAATGTATGATCGCTATTTCACATATTCTTAGCTTATGAAATAGCTGTAATTCTGCAAATATATACATTAAGTCATATTGTCATTAGAGCTTTTATGAAAAGTTAATCAAACAGGTGAAGAAATAGTCTATAAAATGCATCTGAACAAAAAAAATGTGAAATATTGTTCAAGTATTTCATATACATGTTTTAGGTAACAGACCACAAATTTCTGGCTAAATTACCTTAACAATGGACATTATATGCTTAAACAAATATCTTAGAACATTAACATCTCTTGTCTTCCTTTAAAAACATTTTAATGTTTCATTTTTATACTTCCATTCTCCCTAAAGCTAGGATAAGTCAATTCTAAATTACTAAAGTCTAAGTTGATTATTTTTTTAATTTAAAAAAGGAATGCCAATTATAATAAAAATTTCAGCAACAAGGATGTTTTAGTAATTAATGTTTTAGCTAAATATTTTTAAGCATAGGGGGTATGAAGAAAGGGTAGGAGAGGAATGACTCAAAGGACAAGTGCAGTTTTAAGGCTAACAAATCATCAAATTAGATAACTTGCAGTATTAAACTGAACAATCAACTATTATTATAGTTGTACAAAATTTCAAATCTTCTTTGAAAAAATTTTATTACTATAATGCACTCTTTATTTGGTAGGTATGCTTTAGTTTTATTTTATGAAAATAGTGCAAGACCTTGATTGTTGCACACCTGTATTACTTCAGCACATTTTCAACCAGCTTCTCTTCAAGTGTGGAACCCTGCTAGTTCATGTTTGTGATCCCCTCATAAATTCAGCTCAAATATTCTTTTTTATTTATTGGCCCCTGTTTTAACTTCTTTGCTGGCTTTCAAGGTCATCCATAATTGGATCTGGTTCTAAATATGCACACCTATTTTCCACTATTCCATTATGAGAACATGCCAGCCACTCTCATTGATAGATTGACTGGTTCCATTTATTCACATATTTGTTCAGCAGGTGATAATATTGTGTAGGAAGCAGAGAAGAAGATAGAAACAGTTTCTGCTTTGAGGTGACTAGCTCGTTCTTTGCACTAATTACCTAACAATGATTATTTCTGCCTCTGTGCTGTTGTTCATAATCTAAAATTGTCCTCATTGCAGGTATTTCTACCAGCTCTGCATATCCAACCTATTCTTGGAGGTACTGATCGATTCTAATCTTCCTAACGAAACTGTTCTCACACTGTGCCAGAAAATTCAGTTTTTAATTACATGTTATTTTATAAAGTTTTAAGTGTGTTTTTTAACTTCGCTGAGTCAAGTCCCATTTCTTCTTTATCCTCCAGTGACTAAAGTAGTGTTTCTTATCTATCTGTGCATCCCAATCATTCGCAGAGCTCTTTAATAATCCTCATAAACAAATTATAGTACCTGAGGGGTTAGGACACTGAATGCATTTGTTTAAAAACATCACAAGAGAATATGATGACTCTCCTGCCTAAGAGTAACTACCCCAACCAACATTGGACACAGTACACATTGATTAACAGATGAACTGACTGATCTAGTATTAACTGTATTACACAGCCTGCCCATAAGCAAGTTGAATCACCTTGCTTATACCTCTGTTTACACATTTACTATGTAAGCATGGAAAATAATCTTGGGATATTTGTATGAAAGATGATAATATTTGTGCAATGTCCTATATCATTACCTTTTATTTAAAATTTTGGTAAAATTCATAGATAATATTAAAATTATATTAAGTGATGAGAAGAAAATTACACAGAAACTTATTTTTACTTTATACAAAAGAAAATTTTATAGCAGTTAACATGTGCAATTAAGGAGTAAAAGAAGAGAAATAACAAAGCTAGGAAATAAGTATCTTGGTTAGAAATGTCTTTATTAAATAAAAAATTTCAAGATACTTCATGGAAAATATGAGATGGAAATAGGTTTATTTCTTAATGTCTTATAGTTGAAAGACTTCTTAGCAGAATATGCAGGTTTATTCTGATTAATTGTAGTTGAAGTAATTGGGCCTGCTTTGCAAAGTGAAATTACAGGCATTTGATATTATGACTGGCCAAATAAGCAATTTAATAACCCATTAAGCAGGTATGTGGTAAGGTGCCTGCTCCTTTGAATGGGTGTGACTGTGGGAAGGGAATGTTGATGCTCTACATTCTAAAAGATTGTAGTAGAACATTAGGAGAGCTTACACAAAAACTACAAGACCTAAAAATAAATAGCATTTTAGTATCCTGCTATCAAACAAATGAACAAAAAATAACCTGTGCTATATGCTGTCTTTCATTTATTTCACTGTTTTTTGGATATGGGAGAGATGTTGCTGTGACTCTCCTTTCCCCCATCTGTATTTAGTGAGAAAGATATGATATGGACATAAAAAGAAGAAAATAAAAATATATTTTGGGTTATGTTACATTAGCTTGCTAAAGAACAATAATCTTAGCAACCCCTCCAAAAGTATAAAATTTTAGCAAAACTTTAAAAATAAAATGTGTTTGAACCCATCAAAGGTTAGCCAGAAATTGAAGAATAATTATTTTAAAGATAAGGGAAATTACCTGAGGTAGTTGTCATGATTTTAGATTTAAAAAAACTGAGCCAATGTATCAGTATCAAATACTACTGACCACCTGTCCCCATTCCCACCAATATACACAGAAAACAAAAAAAGTTATTGGGGCAAAATAAAGTTTTCCCATCTCAAATCATGGAATTTTATAAAGATTGTAGAGAAGAGATATAGAATGAAGTAATGTGATTCAATTTAAATCGTAGATCCATAAACATAATAATAATGCCTTTTGGATAAAAATAAGTAGAATGAATATAGGAGTGGGCAAAAGTAGGTTTATAGTTGTAATACAAATAAATAATACAATCGTCGTCGTCGGCAGCCGTCCGTCTCGAGAGACGATGGTGTAGCTTCTTAAGAGTCTATCTGCACCGCCGAGAATGGCTGTGCAGTCCAACTTGGGAGTGACACGGTATCTGTCTCCTCCCGTGTTGAATCGACATCTTGCGATGACGCTGGAGTGTCCTCTCCAGTGAAGCTGAAGCTACAGAGCCTGGGCAGGGTGATATGGAGGGTCTGCTGTTGCCCATGCAGCAGACCCCCCCTCTCTTCGCAGCTGAAGGGTCCAAGGGAAAGACGGAGTCAATACAGCTTGGCTTCAGGTGCGCCGCAGGAGTTGCCGGTGTTGACTACAACGTCAAACCGCCTTAGGGACTCCGGCTCCGGATTTTCTGTCGGGGTTTACTCCCTTAGCCTTTCCCCTGAAGAGGTATGCCGCAAGGCAGCGGAGGTTTTTTGGAGTCAGAGTTTTCCTTCTCTGATAAATAATACAATAATAAATAAATAATAATACAAGAATAAACTCTCACATACTCACAACTGTAAACCTATTTTTGCCTATCCCTGTATGTGACAATAAACAAAAGAAGAGGTAAGAGATAGATACAGAGAGTCCTAAGATTGTCTAGGAATTAACAAAGAACTAATTTATGTAAGAGCCTAAGAAGTCTCAAGAATGTATGCTTTAATTTCCAGCAAAACATTTAAAATATAGTAAAAAAAATGTATAATGTAAAAACTGAATGATTAAAAGTTCTTAATAATCAAATAACAAAAAAACGATAAAAAGAAATGAATAACAAATAGAGCAAAGACAAAACAAATAAAATGTTGAACTTAACCTCCAACATATCAGATGTATCAGGAAATATAAGTTTAATTAATACTTTTTAAAAGGGTTGGAAAATTAGACTCTGCAGGCTGAAACTGGCTTGCTGCATTTAAATATATACATATAAAGGTTCATTAGAACCTATCCACATTTGTTCATTTATATATTGTCTGTGGCTGCTTTTACACTACAATGGCAAAGTTGAGTAATTGTGACATACATTGGACATGGATCACAAAGTCTAAAATCTTATCTCTGACTTTTTTACAGAAAATGTTTTTCAACCCCTATTTTAAAAGAAGGACTAAGATTATCAAACTGGATTTCAGAAAAATAAAAATAAAACACTTAGTGCTATAAATAAGTAGATAAAATGTACATGTCAATATACATGTAAATATAGTGTATGTTATTAAAGAAATTTAAATGTACAGAAAGATTGAAAGTAAAACAATGAAAAGGACATCATGCAAATAAAAACCAGAAGAATATAGACAAAATAGACATAAGGCTCTACCCCTTACAATATAACAGGAGTGACAGCTCTACCTAAGACACAGAGGCAAACAAACATAGGAGCCTGTCAGGATGAGAAGACAGAGAAGTATGGCCCAAAAGAGGGAATGGATCAAGTTTCCAGTGGGAGAACTAAGCAATAAGGAGACAGCCAACCTAACAGATGCAGAATTCAAAACACTGGTGATAAATATGTTCACAGGTTTGGCAGATATGCTTGAGTACAGCAAACACATAAGAGAAGACGTGAAGGCTATGTTAAGTGAAATGAAGGAAAATCAACACAAAATCAATGGTTAAGGAAAAAAAAACTGGAATTCAAGTCAATGATTTGGAACATAAGGGAGAAAAAAACAGTTAACCAATACAGAATGAGGAAACAAAAATCAAAAAAAAAAAAAATGAGAGGCTTAGGAACCTCTGGAACAACTTTAAATGTACCAACTTCTGAATCATAAGGGTGCCAGAAGAAGAGGAAGAGCAAGAAATTGAAAACTTATGTGAAAAAATAATGAAGGAAAACTCACCAAATTTGGTGAAGGAAATAGACATATAAGTCCAGGAAGCACAGAGAGTCCCAAACAAGCTAGACCCAAAGAGGACCACACCAAGGCTTATCATAATTAAAATGTCAAAGTTTCAAGAAAAAGAAAGAATCTTAAAAGCAGCAAGAGAAAAGCAGAGAGTTACCCACAAAAGGGTGCCTGTAAGACTATCAGCTGGTTTCTCAAAAGAAACTTTGCAGGCAGGAAGGGACTGGCAAGAGGTATTCAAGGTGATGAAAAGCAAGGACCTACAACCAAGATTACTCTATCCAGCAAAGGCATCATTTAGAATGGAAGGGCAGATAAATTGCTTCCCAGACAAGGTAAAGCTAAAAGAGTTCATTATCACCAAGTCATTATTATAGGAAATGTTAAGGGGACTTATCTAAGATAAAGAAGATCAAAAGTGTGAACATTAAAAAGATAACAAACTCACAACTATCAACAATTGAATCCATAAAATAAAAACAAAATCCAACTAAGCAAACAAGAATAGGAACAGAATCATAGGTATGGGGATCATTTGGAGAGTTATCAGCTGGGAGGGGGAAGGGGAAGAAATGGGGAAATGGTGCAGGAATTAAGAAACATAATTGGTTGGTACAAAATAGACAGGGGGAAGTTAAGAATAATATAGGAAAGGGTGAAACCAAAGAACTTATATGCACAACCCATGGACATGAACTAAGGGGTGTAGGATTGCTGGAGGAAAGGCGGGTACTGGGCAGAGCGGAGCAAAAGGGAAAAATTGAAACTACTGTAACAACATAATCAATAAAATATACTTAAAAAAAATAAAAGACAAAATAGACCTTAAGGCAAAAAGCATTATTTGGGCTAAAAAGGAATATTTTGTAACAACAAAGAAGGAAAAACTCAGAGGAAATAGTTATAAAATTTTGTGCACCTAATCAAAATCTACAGGATGTGTTCTTTTCATAGTACAACAAAATTATTTTTTAAAAACTCACAAAGAAACAGAAAAAAGAATATCACCAAATATTTTTAAATTAAGGAACCAAATGGCACATAGCCATGGATCAGCAAAGAAATCAAAATGTAAATTATAGAATGCTTTGAGATGATTGATAATAAAAATATGACCAAGGAAGAGAAGATGGCGGAGGAGTGAGGGGACGCTGCGTTTTCAGGCTCCCGAGACCCGTCTGCAGTTTGGGCTAATTACAGACAGAACATCTCAGTGAGCAGCTGGACACTGGCAGGAGTCGAGCCATGGCACTGCTGGATTAGAGAAAATCCATCTGGGAACAACCTGTTTAGTGAGGATAGTGGAGGAAAAGGGGATGAAATGGGATTCCTGACTGGGGCGGCTGCCCGAGCTGCGGCTGGAAGTACACAAAGGCTTTTTGGTGACCACAGGCTACCCCAGAGAGGAGTCGGGAGGAGAGCGGACATCTGCCCCCTGGCAGAGATGGGAGTGGACCAAGTAGCATTGGCGCTGAAGGACAGGAGACAGCGTGCTCCCGGGCAAGTGAGAACATAACTCTCCTTTATATTTTTCTATAGTGGACAGTGGAGAGGGGAGGAAAGTTTGGGGGTGGTAGGCCATTCTTGAGGAGCGCAGGCACAGAGGTGCTCTCATCCACTCCCCAACCCTACCCTTGGGTCCCGGGGGTGTGCATAGGGAAGTGCTCTCATTCACTGGCCCAGGTGTGTGGGGCAGTGAGTCCAGACGTCCCTCGGACACTCCCCAACGGACATAACATCAGTGCCCCAACGGGTACAGGGAGGGGCCACTGAACACGCAGAGGACAGTGCGCAGATACCCCTAGCGAGCTCCCATGGGCTCTGAGCCCCAGGCCGGAAAGCAGACCACAAGCGCAGGCTCTGTTCGTGCCCGCCCAGATGGGTGAGGGAAGGCAGGCAGCTGCAGCACAGGAACAGCAGGCGGGCAGTGACTCACAGACACTCACTTCCACTGTGCACAAGTGTCCTGGGCCCTGCCCTAAGAGGCAAGAGACCAACTCCCGGAGCTCGGCTCAGTGGGACTAAGGGCACGGGAGTGCGAGCGCCAAAACACCTCAGCCCAGGGACAATAGGCGCCAATCGCTTGGCAAGCTATCAGGCCGCCTGCGCGTGCAGGGATGCGCACACGGGGACACCTCAGAGCGAACGCGAAAACACCCCAGCCCAGCAACAATAGGCGCCAACCGCGGGGCAAACTCTTGGGCCGCCCGGCCCGTGCAGGGGCACGCGCGCAAGGACACCTCAGCTGGCTCCAGCGGGCAGCAAGGGAATGCGCCGCGCCAGCAACCGCGGGCGCACACCATTGCGACAACCGTGGGCGCACACCAGTGCTGCAAGAAACAAGAACCTCTGAACCGCCACACTAGACCAGCTGTGGGCGCAGAAAAAGAAGGCTACGCACCAAGGCTAAAAAGGAATAAAAACATCCCTTTTTTTTTCACTTTTTTTTCTTTCTCTCTTTCTTCTTTCTTCTTTTTCCTTGGGATTTTCTTTTTAATATTATTCTTTTTTCTTTCTTCTTTCTTTTATCTCTTTCTTTCTTTTCTCTCTTTCTTCCTTTCTTCTTTTCTTTCTTCTTTTTATGTTGTTTTTTTCCCTTCCAAAAGAAAAACAAACTTTATCTCAAACGTGTTGCATATAATCTCTCCTTCTCATCCTTTCTCTTCAATCATTGTTTATTTGTTTGTGTGTCTAGTTTAGCCCCCCTATCACTCTAAATAATAGAATATAATTACTATATAAACACAATACAATACAATACCACTTTCTTACTATATTATGCATTATTCCATCCTTTTCTTCTATTTTTATTAACATACAATGTAAATATTACCTACTGGCTTGCATAGTCTCAACTATTATTAATCTATCACCCCCTCTATCAAAAATTATATTTTTCCTCCCTAAAAACAACTCTTATCTATTCTTCTTATAGTACAAAAGCTCTAATCTCTTTACATTTATATTAACATGGGCTCGTTGGCAACGATAGCGGAATAGAGGGTGGGGGATATTTTTTGAGGGTGTCAGTCTCCTGCCTGGGCTGTGTGTTTATGTTTTTAACAGCATCTCCACAAAAGAACTCAAGACAAAGTGGATAGAGTGACTCCCAACCAACTAGCCAGAAGGAAGATCCTACCAAAGAACATCTGAAATATAACCAGACAGCATAAACAAACGACATAAAGGGTAACTCAAGAACATCAGGCTCAGGATATCAAAGAGACTGCACCACTGAAACCCCCAGATCTCCCATAAAGAATCTCATACCACAAAGGAGGGAAGTCAAAGCAGACCGTCCCCCCCCAAAAAACAAATAAATAAATAAAAACAAACAAAAAGAATCCAACATGGTAAGACGCAAAAATAACCCCTCGATGAAAAGAAAAGAGGAATCCTCAGAAAGAGAGATAGATGAAATAGACATAGCCCAAATGTCAGACATGGAATTCAAAACAATGGTGGTAAAGAAGCTCAATATACTCGACATCCTTAAAAACAACTCTGACAACCTCCAAGGAAGTTACCAGCAGCTCCAAGAAAATTACAGGGAACTTGCAGAGAACTACACCAGCATAAAAAAAGACATAGAAACTGTTAACAAGAACCAGGAAGAATTGAAGAATTCAATCTCTGAACTGAAAAACACAGTAGAATCAGTCAAAAGCAGACTAAACGAAGCAGAGGATCGGATTAGTGATCGGATTAGAAGATAATGTAGAGAAAAACTCCCAGACAATACAGCAAAATGAAAAAAGATTTAAAAAATATGAACAAGATGTAAGGGAATTACAGGATAACATGATAAGAAATAATATCAGGATCATCGGAATTAGAGAGAGAGAAGAAAAGGAGCATGGAATTGAAAAACTGATAGGAGAAATAGTGACAGAAAATTTTCCGAACCTGATGAGAGAAAAAGTTATACAAGTTCAGGAAGCACAGAGAGTTCCAATGAAGAGGAACCCCCAAAAACCCACTCAAAGGCATATCATAATTAAAATGGCAACATTTCAAAACAAAGAGAGAATCCTAAAAGCAACAAGAGAAAAACAGCAAATAACATACAAGGGAGCTCCGATAAGGCTATCAACTGATTTCTCAACAGAAACATTACAGGCCAGAAGGGAATGGTCAAAAATATTTCAAGCAATGAAAAACAAAGGCCTACAACCAAGAATACTCTACCCAGCAAGGCTCTCATTCAAAAAGAAGGTGAAATAAGGAGTTTTTCAGACAAAAGAAGACTGAAAGAATACATCTCCACCAAACTAGCATTGCAAGAGATGCTAAAGGGTGTGTTCTAAGAAAAAAGAAGAAAAGAACAAGAGAGGAGAGGAACAGAGGTACAAAGGGAAATGAATAAATACACGTCAATAATAACCTTAAATGTAAATGGATTAAATGCTCCAATTAAAAGACATAGGGTAACGGAATGGATAAGAAAACAGGACCCACATATTTGCTGTCTACAAGAAACACACCTCAAAACAAAAGATTTACACAGACTGAAAGTAAAGGGATATAAAAAAATATTCCAAGCAAACGGACCAGAAAAAAAAGCCTGGGTAGCAGTCCTCATATCAGACAAAACGGATTTCAAAGCAAGGGCAATAAAAAGAGACAAAGAAGGACATTTCATAATACTTAAAGGAACAATCCATCAAGAAGATTTTCAGCAGCCGTCCGTCTCGAGAGACGATGGTGTAGCTTCTTAAGACTCTATCTGCACCGCCGAGAATGGTTGTGCAGTCCGACTCGGGAGTGACACGGTATCTGTCTCCTCCCATGTTGAATCGACATCTTGCGATGACGCTGGAGTGTCCTCTCCAGTGAAGCTGAAGCTACAGAGCCTGGGCAGGGTGATATGGAGGGTCTGCTGTTGCCCATGCAGCAGATCCCCCCTCTCTTCGCAGCTGAAGGATCCAAGGGAAAGACGGAGTCAATACAGCTTGGCTTCAGGTGCGCCGCAGGAGTTGCTGGTGTTGACTACAACGTCAAACCGCCTTAGAGACTCCGGCTCCGGATTTTCTGTCGGGGTTTACTCCCTTAGCCTTTCCCCTAAACAGGTATGCCGCAAGGCAGTGGAGGTTTTTTGGAGTCAGAGTTTTCCTTCTCTGATGTGCCCTGACTGGAAGATCGAACCAGCGACACTTAGCTCGCAGGCCGACGCTCAATCCACGGAGCCAAACCAGCCAAGGTTAAATCCATCAAGAAGATATGACATTGATAAACATATATGCACCCAACATAGGAGCACCCAAATACATAAAGCAAATACTAGAAGACCACAAAAAGGATATCAACAACAACACACTCATAGTAGGGGACTTCAACACTCCATTATCAACAATAGACAGATCATCAAAGCAAAGAAACACCAAGGATACACAGGCATTGAACAACACACTAAACCACATGGACCTAACTGATATATATAGAACTTTCCACCCCAAAGAAGCAAAATATACATTCTTTTCAAAGGCACATGGAACATTTTCAAAGATAGACCACATGATAGGACACAAAACAAGCCTCAACAAATTCAAGAACATTGAAATCATATCAAGTATCTTTTCATATCACAATGCCTTGAAACTAGAAATCAACCTCAGAGAAGAAAATCAAAGACACCCAAACTCATGGAGATTGAATAACATGCTATTAAATAATGAATGGGTTAACAATGACATCAAAAAAGAAATCAAGAAATTTCTAGAAACTAATGATAATGAACACACAACAGCCCAAAACCTGTGGGACACAGCAAAAGCAGTCCTGAGAGGGAAGTTCATAGCAATACAGGCATATCTGAAAAGGATAGAAGAATCTCAAATAAAAAACATAACCATAAAGCTACAAGAACTAGAACAACAACAACAAACAAAGCCTAGGGCAAGAAGAAGGAATGAAATCATCAAGATCAGAGAAGAACTAAATGACATAGAGACTAAACAAACAATCCAAAAGATCAACAAAACTAGGAGCTGGTTCTTCAAAAAAATAAACAAAATAGACAAGCCTCTATCCAGTCTAATCAAGAAAAAAAGAGAGAAGACACAAATAAACAAAATCAGAAATGAAAGAGGAGAAATCACGACTGATACCACAGAAATACAAATGATAGTTAGAAATTACTACAGACAACTGTATGGCAAGAAATTTGACAATCTAGAACAAATGGACAAATTTCTAGAAACATACAGTCTTCCAAACTGAATCAAGAAGAAGTGGAAAGTCTCAACAGACCAATAACAAAGAAGGAAATTGAAACAGTAATCAAAAATCTCCCTGCACACAAAAGCCCTCGACCGGATGGCTTCAAAGGCGAATTTTACAAAACATTCAGGGAAGAACTAACTCCTATCCTCATCAAACTGTTTCGAAAAATCCAAGAAGAGGGGAAAATCCCAAACTCTTTCTATGAAGCCAGTATTATTCTAATCCCCAAACCAGGTCAAGACACAACAAAGAAAGAAAACTACAGGCCAATATCACTGATGAACATAGATGCTAAAATCCTCAATAAAATATTGGCAAACAGGATCCAGCAATACATCAAAAAGATCATACATCACGCTCAAGTGGACTTCATTCCAGGGATGCAAGGATGGTTTAATATTTGCAAATCAATAAATATAATACATCACCTAAACAAAATGAAAGACAAAAATCACATGATCATATCAATAGATGCAGAAAAAGCATTTGATAAAGTACAACACCCATTTATGATGAAAACACTCAGCAAAATGGGAATAGAGGGAGCATACCTTAACATAATTAAAGCTATATATGAGAAGCCTGAGGCCAACATCATACTCAATGGACAAAAACTAAAAGCGTTCCCCCTGAAATCAGGAACTAGACAAGGCTGTCCACTCTCCCCACTTCTATTCAACATAGTGTTGGAAGTCCTAGCCACAGCAATCAGACAAGAAAAAGAAATAAAAGGCATCCAAATTGGGAAAGAGCAAGTAAAACTTTCATTATATGCAGATGACATGATTGTCCGTCGTCGGCAGCCGTCCGTCTCGAGAGACGATGGTGTAGCTTCTTAAGAGTCTATCTGCACCGCCGAGAATGGCTGTGCAGTCCGACTCGGGAGTGACACGGTATCTGTCTCCTCCCGTGTTGAATTGACATCTTGCGATGACGCTGGAGTGTCCTCTCCAGTGAAGCTGAAGCTACAGAGCCTGGGCAGGGTGATATGGAGGGTCTGCTGTTGCCCATGCAGCAGACCCCCCCTCTCTTCGCAGCTGAAGGGTCCAAGGGAAAGACGGAGTCGATACAGCTTGGCTTCAGGTGCGCCGCAGGAGTTGCCGGTGATGACTACAACGTCAAACCGCCTTAGGGACTCCTGCTCCGGATTTTCTGTTGGGGTTTACTCCCCTAGCCTTTCCCCTGAAGAGGTATGCCGCAAGGCAGCGGAGATTTTTTTTTTTTTTTTTTTTTTTTTTGGAGTCAGAGTTTTCCTTCTCTGATGTGCCCTGACTGGAAGATCGAACCAGCGACACTTAGCTCGCAGGCCGACGTTCAATCCACTGAGCCAAACCAGCCACAGGGTGACATGATAGTATACCTAGAAAATCCTATAAACTCCACTAAAAGACTAGTCGATATAATAAGTGAATTTGGCAAAATAGCAGGGTACAAAATAAATATACAGAAATCTAAGGCATTTCTGTACACCAACAATAAAATAGCAGAGACAGAGACAAAAAAGAAAATACCATTTACTATAGCAACAAGAAAAATAAAGTACCTAGGAGTAAACTTAACCAAAGAGATAAAAGATTTGTTCTCTGAAAATTACATAACATTGAAGAAAGAAATTAAGGAAGATACAAATAAATGGAAGCAAATACCATGTTCTTGGATAGGAAGAATCAACATCATCAAAATGGCCATACTACCCAAAGTAATTTACAGATTCAATGCAGTCCCTATTAAAATACCAATGACATATTTCACAGACCTAGAAATAATACTCCATAAACTCATATGGAACCAAAAAAGACCCCGAATAGCAAAAGCAATCTTGAGACGGAAGAACACAGCAGGAGGAATCACAACACCAGATATTAAACAATACTACAAAGCCACTGTAATCAAAACAGTCTGGTACTGGCATAAGAACAGACATATAGATCAGTGGAATAGAGTAGAGTCCAGAAATAAACCCAGGCCTCTATGGTCAACTAATATTTGATAAAGTAGGTAGGAACATAAAATGGAGTGAGAAGAGCCTCTTTAACAAATGGTGCTGGGAGAACTGGATAGGGACCTGCAAAAAAATGAAACTAGACCACCAACTTACACCACACACCAGAATAAACTCAAGATGGATCAAAGACTTAAATGTAAGCCGTGACACCATAAAAGTCCTAGAGGAAAACATAGGCAAGAAAATATCAGATATCTCACGTAACAATTTCTTCACGGGTACATCTCCTAAAGCAAGAGAAATAAAGGAAAAAATAAATAAATGGGGTTACAACAAACTAAAGAGTTTCTGCTCAGCAAAAGAAAACATCAAGAAGATGAAAAGGAAACCAACCATATGGGGAAACATATTTGCCAATGACATCACAGACAGGGGACTGATTTCCAAAATATATAAAGAGCTGATACGACTCAACATCAAGAAAACAAACAACCCAATTAAAAAATGGGCAAAGGACCTGAACAAGCACTTCTCTGAAGAGGACATACAGAAGGTCCATAGACACATGAAAAAATGCTCAACATCATTAGCCATCAGGGAGATGCAAATAAAAACCACAATGAGATACCATTTTACACCAGTCAGAATGGCCATCATCAACAAATCAACAAACAACTTGTGCTGGAGAGGATGTGGAGAAATGGGAACCCTACTGCACTGTTGGTGGGAATGCAGACTGGTGCAGCCACTGTGGAAAACTGTATGGAATTACCTCAAAAGATTAAAAATGGAACTGCTTTTTGAACCAGCGACTCCACTACTAGGATTATACCCAAAGAATCTTAAAACACCAATTCAAAAGAACTTATGCACCACTATGTTCATTGCAGCACTGTTTACAATAGCTAAGTGCTGGAAACAACCTAAGTGCCCATCTGTAGATGAGTGGATCAAAAAACTGTGGTACATTTACACAATGGAATACTATGTAGCAGAAAGAAAGAAGGAACTCCTGCCATTTGCGACAACATGGATGGAACTAGAGAGAATTATGCTTAGTGAAATAAGCCAGGCAAAGAAAGAAAAATACCATATGATGTCACCTAATACAGGAAACTAAAGAACAACACAAACAAAAAAACTAAATAGAACAAAGAGCAGAATAGCAGTCAATAGGGGGGAGGGGGGAGGGAGAGAAGGGGGATAAGTAAGGGAAGGGTTTAGTCAAAGAACATATATAAATGACTCATGGACATGGACAACGGGGAGGGATATGATTGCGGGAGAGGAGGTGGGTTGGGTGGGGGAGAGAAATTGGGAGAAAAGGGGACAACTGTAATTGAAAAACCAAAAAAAAAAAAAAAAAAACCTACAAGGAAAAAAAATATATACATGACCTAGCAAAACTAGTAGGAAGTAACTAAAAATATACTTAGTGGAAACATATTGCATATATTTTGCTATAACAATAGAATTGTTATACTATTTTAAAAAGATTAATCAATATTCTATCAGAGAAGGAAAACTCTGACTCCAAAAAACCTCCGCTGCCTTGCGGCATACCTCTTCAGGGGAAAGGCTAAGGGAGTAAACCCCGACAGAAAATCCGGAGCCGGAGTCCCTAAGGCGGTTTGACGTTGTAGTCAACACCGGCAACTCCTGCGGCGCACCTGAAGCCAAGCTGTATTGACTCCGTCTTTCCCTTGGACCCTTCAGCTGCGAAGAGAGGGGGGGTCTGCTGCATGGGCAACAGCAGACCCTCCATATCACCCTGCCCAGGCTCTGTAGCTTCAGCTTCACTGGAGAGGACACTCCAGCGTCATCGCAAGATGTCGATTCAACACGGGAGGAGACAGATACCGTGTCACTCCCGAGTCGGACTGCACAGCCATTCTCGGCGGTGCAGATAGACTCTTAAGAAGCTACACCATCGTCTCTCGAGACGAATGGCTGCCGACGACGACGATGGAATCAATATTCTAAAATCAATCATTTCAAGATGTTCGCAAATGGCAGCAGATCAAACACAAAGGCAGTAGAAAGGAAGAATAATGATAATAATAGTGAAAATTAATAAACTAGAAGAAAAACAATACAGAGAAGATGAAGAATGTTCAAATGGAGTCTATGAAAATACCAATAAAACTGATAAACTTGTTTAGCCTGATCAAGAATACGTGGGGAGAACAAATGAACCTGTCAGAAATTTTTAAAAAGATACCACTAAGACACTAAATACAGATGTTAAAATGATAATAACAACTTGAAAAACAACTTTATTCCAAAGAAATAGAAAATTTAGGTGAAATAGACAAAGACTCTGCCTTTAAAAAAATCTTACAATATACCAAAATTGACACAAGAAAAGTGAAAAAAATGAAATCCGTAGTCACATAGTTATTAAACTAGTTGACTCTCTAAATAAGAACCTTATTCCAAGAAAAGCTACAGACTATATTTAGTTCAGTAGTGAATTCTGCAAATTATTTAGAAATAGTAACATAATTATATATAAACTAACTATTTCATTAAAAAAGCAGAGATCAGTTTCCAGTTTGTCTTACAAGGTTAACTTTTATTTTTTTTTAACAAGAATGGAAAAGAGACACCAATTTCTCTTAATTCTTTTTTAAAAATCCAGTGATGTATAGGAAAAAAAAAACAAAACTAAGTTGCATTCATTCTATGAATGCAAAGTTGGGTAGATAATTGCTGACCAATATGATGCAACACAATAAGAGAAAAAAGGAGAAAAATCATGTGATCATCTCAAAAAAAGCAAAGAAAAACCCCAGCTAGCAAAAGCTATTAGTAAACTAGAAATAGAAAATACTTTTTATATAAAGAGTACCTATAAAAATTCTTATAGCAAAATTTCCACATGAAAACAAGAATAGAATAAATATTGTCACTATCACAAGTTCTATTCAAATACTCAAGATTATAACCGGCACAACATATCATGAAAGACAATGATATAAGAATTCAGAAATGAAGAAACAAATGTCTTTTCCAGATATATAGTATGCATGTACAGAGAAGGAAAACTCTGACTCCAAAAAACCTCCGCTGCCTTGCGGCATACCTCTTCAGGGGAAAGGCTAAGGGAGTAAACCCCGACAGAAAATCCGGAGCCGGAGTCCCTAAGGCGGTTTGACGTTGTAGTCAACACCGGCAACTCCTGCGGCGCACCTGAAGCCAAGCTGTATTGACTCCGTCTTTCCCTTGGACCCTTCAGCTGCGAAGAGAGGGGGGGTCTGCTGCATGGGCAACAGCAGACCCTCCATATCACCCTGCCCAGGCTCTGTAGCTTCAGCTTCACTGGAGAGGACACTCCAGCGTCATCGCAAGATGTCAATTCAACACGGGAGGAGACAGATACCGTGTCACTCCCGAGTCGGACTGCACAGCCATTCTCGGCGGTGCAGATAGAGTCTTAAGAAGCTACACCATCGTCTCTCGAGACGGACAGCTGCCGAGACGAGTATGCATGTAGAGAATCTCAAAGAATCACTGGAGAAACTCTTGGAATTAATGTCTAAATTTAAGATAGTCTTTGACTATAAATTCAGTAACAAAATCATTTGTATTTTTATATTCCAACCATAAAACTTATAAGATTGTTGTGATTCACAACAGCATCAAAAACCATTAATACATAATACTAAGTTTCACAAAATTTATACAGAAATTTACACAGAAAAATACAGAATATTTTTCAGAGATTAAAGAAAGCCTTAATATGAGGAGAGATTATATTAATAAATAAAAACATTAATTTTCTCCAAATTTTTTCATAGATTCAATGTAATAGCAATGAAAATTCCAGAAGTTTATTTTGTAGAATTCATAATATTCTAAAATTTATATGGAAGTCCAAATATCCAAAAGAGCCAAGAGAAGCTTGAAGTACAGCAAATTTTAAAACTTACACTACAAGATTGTAAGAATTATTATTAAGCTATAGTAATTAAGACAATATAAAGTATGGGTGGAAATATAGATAAATGAGCCACTGACACAGACCAGGGAGTCCAGAAATAGACCAAAACATATAAAAT
This sequence comes from Furipterus horrens, assembly GCF_987537825.1. NCBI lineage: Eukaryota > Metazoa > Chordata > Mammalia > Chiroptera > Furipteridae > Furipterus > Furipterus horrens. Next base: position 120,623,076 of record NW_028327172.1, on the reverse strand, counting down.
CTTTTGACTCATAACAAGACAGTGTTTTAGAGCAGTGTGAAAAGATTGTCTATTGGATAAATGATGTTTGTTCATTTGGAATTCTCTTTGGGAAAACAAGAGATTTTAACTTTTTCTAACATCATGAACAAAAAAAATTGTAGGTGGATTATATTATTATAATTATAAATTATTATTATGAAATTATATTTTATATAAAAGATAAAGTATAAATCTGTTTAGAAATTAATGTATAAAACATATTTATGACTTTGGTGTTGGTGAATATTTCTTAAACAGAAAACTAATTATTTCCAATAATAAAGGAAAAGGTCAATAATTTAGATAAATTAAAATTAAGGTGTTCTGTTAATTAAAAATTACTATTAAGAGAGTAACCACAAGCCACAAGGTAGAAGAATATATTTGCAACATATATAACTGTCAAGATATGTATGTACAGAATATATAAAGAATTGCTAAAAATCAATTTTTTAGATCCTGAGATAAGCAAATACAAAAAATACATTATAAAGTATTCAGGGAAATGCAAATTAAGTTCACAGTTAGATACAATTGCACACATACTAGAATGGCTAAAGTAAGTTAGACTAACAGCACCATATACTAACAAAGATGTACTACAGTTGGAAATCTTCTATACTGTTGGGGGGAGTTTACATTTGTAACATTGCTCTAAAAACTGTGCGGTGGTATCTATAAATCTGAATACACACATATAGTCTGACTCAGTAATTCCATTCCTAGGTGTGTACCTATTAGAAATGTGTGTATCTACATCCCAATGTGTATATACAAAAAGTCCATAAATTACACTATGTGTTAGAGTCAAGAGGTGGGAAAAAATGAATGAGCATGAAAAGTAAAATTGGGTAAATAAAGTGTGCTATTTTATGCAATGAACTACGTTACAGCTATGAAAATAAGTGAAATATTACTATGCTAGCAATCAAGAGGAATATCAGTTTGTTATTGTTAATGAAGAAAAGCCAGATACAAAATATGTATTATATAATTGCATTATGTAAATTTTTAAAATAGGCAAAACTAATTAAATGAACCATTCCCTAAATGAAAAGAATAACTCCCTGTGCTAAACTCTGCACAGACTATGTGATTTATGCTCGCGCTGCAGGAGTCTGGAATTTTGGTACATGTTAGGCAGAAAGTGCCTAGATGACTGGCCTCCAAATAAAACCTTGGGCTTCTGGGTCCAGGTGAGTTTCCCTGATAGACCACATTTTATACATAGCCCTTGGAGGAACTGAGCGCATCCCGGGAGACTCCACTGAGAGAAGATTCAGAAACTTGCACCTGGTTTCCTCTAGACTTTCTCTTACGCACCTTTTCCCTTTGCTGATTCTGTTTTGTTTCCTTCCCCTGCAGCACATGACAGCTGTGAAAAATGGTAAATGAAGCCAGTTCTTTAGGCCCTTGTTCTCCCTGCCTTCTAGTCTTGATCTCCTGACAGCTTTAATGTTAACCCTATAAGTTTTGAATTTACTGCTTGGGATTTGATTAATTTGCAATGAGAAAAAAAATAGCTGATGAATGTGGTTAGACACTAGAATAATGGCTGCTTTTAGATGAACAGTGTGGTTGTAATTGGAAGGGGCACATGGGCGCTGCTGAGATTTTTGTAATATTTCATTTCATGACCCGGAAGGATTTTCTAGTTTGTCTATTTTATAATTACTCACCAATCTGTGAGTTCACTATCTTTTGTCTTTTTTAGCCCAAGTTATAGACTGACTTCCCTCCCCCATCAATGCGTATGCTGAAGGCCTACCATCCAATGTGGTGGTATTTGAAGATGGGACCTTTGGACCATAATTAGATTAGATGAGGTCATGAGAGTGAGGCCCTAGTCTGAGGGAATGAGTCTTTAAAAAAGAACCACAGAACTTGCTCTCTCTTTCAGCTTGAGCACAGAAGAAAGATCACTTAAGGAGACAGCCAGAAGGTGGCCTTCTGAGGCCAGGAAGAAAATCCTCTTCAAGCTGCCACCTTGATTTAGACCTCCCAGCTTCCAGAAATGTGGTAAATAAATAAATGTTATTTAAGCTTCCTCCCCCCCACTTCCCAGTACTGTGTTATGACAGCCTGAACTAAGCCCAGAAGTTCCAGGAGGATAAACACTATACTTTTTAAACCTTGTATCTTTTATATGTAGCACTATGCTTGACTAAAAGTAGGCTTGCAAGACATATTTAAATACTTCCTTTCAACATGCCCCTTTAGTGAAAGTAAAAATTCTTTCTCCCACCATTTCTTTACTTTGTCTTATTAAAATAAATCATCAGTCTATCAACCATACATAAAAATTACAGTTAGTAACACTGAATACACTTTTTCTAATATACACCCCTGGTGTCACTCCCTGCCCCTCCACCTTTGCCTCTTGTTCCTCTGGTTTACAACCATTTATACAATGACACATCTTACCTTCCAAATCAGTATTGCAACCTGGGTCAATCTGTTAGGATTAGCATCGCAATTGAAGATTAATGTTCCTGGTGCTGTATAATGCGCATTCTTCTGTGGACCAAAAGGTGTTAACTAGAATCCAGTATATTATACAAGTAGTATATATAGGTATTAGAGTATATGATCATGGATAGTTGAAAAATTCAATCCTGCCCTGACGTGGCTCAGTGGTATCATCCCACAGACCAAAAGATCACCAGTTTGATTCCCAATAGGGCACATGCCTGGATTGCAGGCCAGGTCTCTAGTTGGGAGCTCTTGCAAGAAGCAACCTATCAGTGTTTCTCTCCCTCTCTTTATCCCTTCCTTCCCCTTTCTCTAAAAATAAATAAATAAAACCTTTTAAAGAATAAAAATTCAAGCCCACATTTTCTGAAGCATTCTATAATCTATAATATACAATAACCTATATTCTTTTGGCTTTAATTCAGTAATAGGTATAAGATTTAAATCTTTTAAATATAAATCTTTTATTCACTGACTTTTTTTCTTTTTTAGGTTTTTATTACCTTCTAAGACTTTCTTGATTACTTGCGTTTAGCCATTTTTCAACAGTGCTACTTAAAAATGTATACTCAAGTATGGGCTATATTTATAACTCTCATTTTAATTCTTTTAAATACCCCTCCCCCACCTCAAAAAAAAATGAAACAACTCATTACAAGACATTGGTTATGTGTGATGAGCATGCATCTTCAAATACAGGGACTTCAGATACAAATGTAATAATATAGTGGTTTGCACTTATGTTGTGTGTTGCTTTCCAAAGAGTTTCATATACTTTATCCCCTTCTATTTGCATACATATTTTATTAGTATATATTTTTATATATTTTGGAGATCAAACCCTTATTTGAGGTATCATTGGCATATATGTTTTCCCATACCGTTGGTTCCACTTTCATTTTGCTGATGTTTTCTTTTACTAAGCAGAAATCTTTTACTATGTTATTAGTATATTTTTTGATGAAGCATGTAACAAAACTTTTCTGTTACATATTCTTTAAAATATCCACGTTTCATTCTATTTTTATATTATCAGTCTTACATCTACATAGTGGTCAGTTATGTGCTAATCTTCCTAAAATTGCATTTCAAAACCACAGAATTAAGGAGTAATTATAAACAGAACATACTTTTTTTCTGAGTTATTTCATACTTTATTGTTGTCTTTTTTTAATGTATTTTATTGATTATATTGTTACAATAGTCCCAATTTTCTCCCCTTTACTCCCATCCACCCAGCATCTCCCTCTCCCAGCAACCCCACCCCAAGTCCATAACCGTGGTTCGTAAAAAATAACTATCCCTCCCTCTCAGATATTAAGACCCTTTGTAATCTTGTAGAGGACAATGGGCGAAGGTCTCAAGCTCCTCTAGCTGCTTCAAGCTGGACATGGTCGTCGTCCTACCTACCCTTGGGTCCATAAATCCCTAATAATAGTGGGGGTGTGGAGGGGAGGGTGGCCTTCCCACATGAGAAAGGATCGATCGTGCAGACTCCAGGTCAGTTGGCTGTCCCCAGACAACAGCGTGCTTGGTTTAACAGGCTGGCATCCTTGTTGTGTTCCAGAGGCAACAGATTTGGCAAAAAGGGTTAAAAGACATCATTCAATCCATAACTACTAGATGACAAAAGGCAGGGATTAATTTTTCAATGTTCCACATTAGGGGGAAAAAAAAAGAAAAAAAGGGCTTCTTTGGAGGAAGGTGTGCTAGGCACATCTCACCTGTCCAAAACCCCTTTGCCAATTATACTTAGTTTGGGCTGAGGGAAATAGTTTAGGTTTCCCCCCTCTCAGACCTCTGGGTCCTTTCTGTCAAAGCCATTAGGATAGAAAAGAGAAACCAGTTTTAAAGTGAAGCCCACAGACCACCCCATTCTTCACCAACCCAGCCATTTAGTTCAGCCAAACCATTGAGTCTCAGGAGGCAGTGCTGCAGACAGGATTAAGTGAGGCCTATACGTACAGACAATCACTCAGGTAATGCGGTCGTAGGCTTATTCCCTTTGAAAACAGAGAACACATGTTAATTTATGTAACATAACCCACAAACAAATCTCTAAATCTGTAAGACTGTCTTATTGGGAAGACATCCAGTTGCAAGGCACTTGACATTCTACTTGCCTGCAACTTGAATATCTTTGATGATATCACAGACATGGTTTAATTTTCAAGTGAAACCATATTTTAAATGAAAAGAAACTTTTAAGACGGTTAGCTGCACTACTTTATAGTCTACCACTGAGCATTGTGATTTTCCTTGAATAATGATTTTTCTCCCTAAGATTACCCTCCTTGTCTTTAAAGGGACTACATTAAGTCCATTTTTAATTTATCCTTTTCATTTGCATAAACACAACAAGAGCAGGAAATGATCACTTATGATCTTTAGTTCTGCTTTGCTGGGAGTTACCCAAGGAACATTTAGGGTGACCCTCAGTCTGCTCTTCAGGACACAGAAACTGGGCCACATACCTGGCATTCATCTTTGCCTGTACACACCTGTCCTTTCCAAGTCTTTCTGGTTTTTCATTGTGCCTTAAGGTCCCTTCTAGCCATCTTTCAGGAAAACAACCTTCGTTCCTTTCCTGGAAAGATTGCTGTGGACCGCACAACCAACCATGGTACCAGGCCTTTTACCTTGTGGGCTTTTATTTCCTTTGAGAGTTATTCCCAGTTCCTCGGGGCTTTTTGGTAACAACCTGAGGTCAAGCATGTCTCCTTTAAGCTTGACATTCCAGTCAAAGACTTGGTCAAAAAAAAAAGGAACCTCTATTAACAACTGGTCTTATTAGTTCTATGCAAAGAAACTTATGTCATTACTCACTTGTTTAGAATGCCAAACTCTGGAGGGATCAGATAGGGAGAAAAATATACAACGTGAAGGAAAATCTTTGTCCTAGTATTCACTGAACTGGCATTTCCATTCTTCATATTTTCATTTTTCCCCCACTAAAAAAAATTTTTTTGTTAGTTTTTCCGTTACTGTTGTCTCACTTTTTTCCCACTCTTGCTTCCCTGCACCCTGCCCCTCCCTTCCCCCACATTCAGTCCCCACTCAGTTGCCCATGTCCATGGGTCATTTATACATGTTCTTTGACTTGACCCTTCCCCTTCTTACCCCTTTCTCTCCCTCCCACCTCCCCCATTGTCACTGTTAGTCTACTTCTTGTTTACATAGCTCTGGTTCAATTTTGCTCATTTGTTTGTGTTGTTCATTAGTCACCTGTATTAGGTGACAGCATAAGGTATTTTTCTTTCGTTGCCTGGCTTATTTCACTAAGCATAATTCTCTCTAGTTCCATCTATGTTGTTGCAAATGGTAGAAGTTCCTTCTTTCTTTCTGCTACATAGTACTCCATTGTATAAATGTAGCACAGTTTTTTGATCCACTCATCTACAGATGGGCATTTAGGTTGTTTCCAGCACTTGGCTATTGTAAATAGTGCTGCTATAAACATAGGGGTGCATAGGTTATTTTGAATTGGTGTTTCAGGATTTTTCAGATATAATCCTAGCAATGGAATTGCTGGTTCAAAAGGCAGTTCCATTTTTAGTTTTTTGAGGAAATTTCAAACTGCTTTCCATAGTGGCTGCACCAGTCTGCATTCCCACCAGCAATGCACCAGGGTTCCCATTTCTCCACATCCTCTCCAGCACAAGTTGTTTGTTGATTTGTTGATGATGGCCATTCTGAGTGGTGTGAGGTGGTATCTCATTGTGGTTTTTATTTGCATCTCTCTGATGGCTAGTGATGTTGAGCATACTTCCATATGTCTATGGGCCCTCTGTATGTCCTCTTTGGAGAAGTGTTTGTTCATGTCTTTTGCCCAGTTTTTAATTGGGTTGTCTGTCTTCTTGGTGTTGAGTCATATGAGTTCTTTATATATTTTGGAGATCAATCCCTTGTCTGAGATGTCATTGGCGAATATATTTTCCCATGTGGTTGGTTTCGTTTTCATCTTGCTGATGTTTTCTTTAGCTGAGCAGAAACTTTTTAGTTTAATGTAGTCCCATTTGTTTATTCTTTCCTTTATTTCCCTTGCCTTATGAGATGTATCGGTGAAAATGTTGCTACGTGGGATATCTGAAATTTTCCTGCCTATTTTTTCCTCTTGGACTTTTATGGTGTCACGGCTTACATTTAAGTCTTTGATCCATTTTGAGTTTATTCTGGTGTATGGTGTAAGTTGGTGGTCTAGTTTCATTTTTTTGCATGTCCTTGTCTAGTTCTCCCAACACTATTTGTTGAAGAGGCTCTTTTCACTCTATTTGATGTTCTTTTCCCCTTTGTCAAATATTAGTTGACCGTATGAACCTGGGTTTATTTCTGGGCTCTCAGTTCTGTTCTATTGATCTATATGTCTGTTCTTACTCCAGTACCAGACTGTTTTGATTACCGTGGCCTTGTAGTATAGTTTGATATCAGGTATTGTGATTCCTCCTACTGTGTTCTTCCTCAAAATTGCTGTGGCTATTCAGGTTCTTTTTTGGTTCCATATAAATTTTTGAAGTATTTGTTCTAGGTCTGTGAAATATGTTGCTGGTATTTTAATAGGGATTGCAATGAATCTATAAACTACTTTGGGTAGTATGGACATTTTAATGATGTTGATCTTCCCATCCATGAGTATGGTATATGCTTCCATTTATTTGTATGTTCTTTAATTTCTTTCTTCAGTGTTATGTAGTGTTCTGAGTACAGGTCTTTTACCTCCTTGGTTAAGTTTATTCCTAGGTAGTTTATTTTTCTTGTTGCTACAGTAAATGGGATTTTTCTTTCAGTTTCTATCTCTGAGTTTTTATTGTTGGTGTATAAAAATGCCTTCTATTTCTTAATATTGACTTTGTATTCTGCTATTTTGCCAAATTCACTTATTAGGTCGAGTAGTTTTTTGTGTGGAGTCTATAGGGTTTTCTATGTACACTATCATGTCATCTGCAAATAATGACAGTTTTACTTCCTCTTTTCCAATTTGGATGCCTTTTATTTTTCTTTCTTGTCTGATTCCTGTGGCTAGAACTTCCAAGACTATGTTGAATAGGAGTGGAGAGAGTGGACATCCTTGTCTTGTTACTGATCTCAGGGGGAATGTTCTCAGTTTTTGCCCATTGGTTATGATGCTGGCTTCAGGTTTCTCGTATATGGTTTTATTATGTTGAGGTATGCTTCCTCTATTCCCATTTTGCTGAGTGTTTTCATCATAAATGGGTGTTGTACTTTATCAAGTGCTTTTTCTGCATCTATTGATATGATCATGTGGTTTTTGTCTTTCATTTTGTTTATGTGGTGTATTACCTTTATTGATTTGTGAATATTAAACCATTCTTGCATCCCTGGGATGAATCCCACTTGATTGTGGTGTATGATCTTTCTAATGTGTTGCTGGATCCAGTTTTCCAATATTTTGTTGAGGATTTTAGCATCTATGTTCATCAGCAATATTGGCCTGCAGTTTTCTTTCTTTGTTGTGTCTTGACCTGGTTTTGGAATTAGGGTTATACTGGCTTCATAGAACGAGTTTGGGAGTCTTCCCTCTTCTTGTATCTTTAGGAATAGTCTGAGTAGGATAGGAGTTAAGTCTTTCCTAAATGTTTTGTAGAATTCACTTGTGAAGTCATCTGGTCCAGGGCTTTTGTGTGCTGGGATTTTTTTGATTACTGCTTCAATTTCACTAGCTGTTATTGGTCTATTCAGACTTTGTGCTTCTTCTTGATTCAGTTTTGGAAGACTATAGTTTTCCAGGAATTTGTCCATTTTGCTAGGTTGTCAAATTTCTTGCCATACAGTTGTTCATAATAATTTCTTACAATCCTTTGTATTTCTGTTGTATCAGTTGTGGTTTCTCCTCTTTCATTTCTGATTTTATTTAATTGGGTCCGCTCTCTTTTTTTCTTGATGAGCCTGGTTAAAGACTTGTCAATTTTGTTTATCTTTTCAAAGAACCAGCTCATACTTTTGTTGATCTTTTGAATTATTAGTTTAGTCTCTATGTCATTTAATTGTGCTCTGATCTTGATGATTTCCTTCCTTCTTCTTGATCTTGCTTGCTGTTCTTCCTCTAGTTCTTGTAGCTGTAGGGTTAAGTTTTTTATTAGAGATTCTTCAAGCTTTTTTAGGTAGGCCTGTATTGCTATGAACTTTCCTCTCAGGACTGCTTTCGCTGTATCCCATAGGTTTTGGGTTGTTGTGTGTTCATTATAATTGGTTTCCAGGAACTTTTTGATTTCTTCCTTGATGTCATTATTAACCCATTTATTATTTAATAGCATCTTATTCATTCTCCATGAGTTTGAATGTTTTTGAGTTTTGTCTTTTAGGTTGATTTCCAATTTTAAGCCATTGTGATCTGAAAAGATGCTTTATATAATTTCAATTTTCTTGAATTTGTTGAGGCTTGTTTTGTGTACTACCATGTGGTCTATCTTTGGAAATGTCCCATGTGCATTTGAGAAGAATGTATATTTAGCTTCTTTGGAGTGAAAACTTCTATATATATCGACTAAGTCCATTTGATCTAGAGTGTTGTTCAGTGCCTCAATATCTTTGGTGTTTCTTTGCTTCAAAGATCTGTCCATTGTTGACAATGGGGTGTTAAAGTCCCCTATTATGAGTGTGTTGCTGTCTATATCTTTCTTGGAGTCTTTCAAAATTTTCCTTATATATTTGGGTGCTCCTAAGTTGGGTGCATATATATTTATAAGGGTTATATCTTCTTGATGGATTTTTCCCTTAAGTATTATGAAATGGCCTTTTTTGTCTCTTTTTATGGCCTTTGCTGTGAAATCTGTTTTGTCTGATATAAGTATTGCTACCCCAGCTTTTTTTTCATGTCCATTTGCTTGAAATACTTTTTTCCATCCCTTTACTTTCAGTCTGTGTAGATCTTTTGTTCTAAGGTGGGTCTCTTGTAGACAGCATATATGTGGGTCATTCTTTCTAATCCATTCAGCTACCCTATATCTTTTAAGTGGAGCATTTAATCCATTTACATTTAAGGTCATTACCGATAAGTACTTATTCATTGTCATTTTTCCCCTTTGTATTCGTGTTCTACTCTGTCTCTCTATGTTTCTTTATCTTCTTAAAGCAGACCCTTTAACATCTCTTGCATTGCTGGTTTGGTGGAGATGTATTCTTTTAGCCTTCTTTTGTCTTGGAAGCTCCTTATTTCACCTTCCATTTTGAATGAGAGCTTTGCTGGGTAGAGTATTCTAGGTTGTAGGCCTTTATTTTTCATTGCTTGGAATATTTTTTGCCATTCCCTCTGGCTTGTAGTGTTTCAGCTGAGAAATCTGATGATAGCCTTATTGGAGCTCCCTTGTATGTTATTAGTTGTTTCTCTCTTGCTGCTTTTAGAATTCTCTCTTTGTCTTTGAATGTTGCCATTTTAATTATGATGTTTCTTGAGGTGGGCCTGTTGGGGTTCATCTTCAATGGGACCCTCTGTGCTTCCTGGACTTGCGTGACTCTTTCTCTCCTCATGTTAGGGAAGTTTTCTGTCATTAGTTTTTCTAAGAGGTTTTCTATTCCTTGTTCTTCTTCTTCTTCTCCTTCTGGAATTCCTATGATACGGATATTATTACATTTCATGTTGTCCTGTAGCTGTCTTAGAACCTCTTTAGTCTTGTTCAGTCTTTTTTCATTTTGTTGCACTGTCTGGGAGTTTTTGTGTATGTTGTCCTCCAGCTCGCTGATCCGATCTTCTGCTTCCTCTAGCCTGCTTTTAATTCCTTCTACTGTGTTCTTCAATTCAGAGATCGTATTCTTCATTTCCTCCTGGCTCTTATTGATAGCTTCTATGTCCTTTTTCATGCTGGTGTAATTCTCAGTAAGTTCCTTGTAGTTTTTCTGGAGTTCCTTGTAGTTTCCCTGGAGTCCTTTGTAGTTTCCACTGAGCTCATTCAGCTTCTCCATAATTTATGTTTTGAATTCCGTATTTGATATTTTGCTCCCCTCTATTTCATTTAGCACTCTCTCTGGGGATTCTACCTTTCCTTTTGATGGGGGGTTGTTTCTCTGTCTCCCCATTTTTGTGATTCCTATTGTTTGTTGGTGCTTCTTAGAATGATCTGCACTTCCGGGACCTGCCTCTGGTAGCATCAGAGCATGTACCAGACTGGCCCTAGGCAGCCTATTGGAGACTTCCAGGGATCTACTGCCTTTGTCTGTCTTTTTTAGTTGTTAATCTACTCAATCTGTGATTAGCAGTCAGGCTTAAGGACCGTGGGTGTGGCATCTTAATTTCTGTAGGCAGGGCTTTTATTTCCCCTTAGTCTGACGCCACTTGGAGGGGAATGGTCTGTCTGCTGTTCTGGGGCTGAGTCAGCACTGGCTGGTCGTGGGAGGAGGTTAGTGTAGCTTCCATTTACTCCTCCGCCATCATGGATCTCCGTCTGTGTTGTCCTTGATGTTATTTCTTTAATCTGTCTGGTTGTATTTCAGCTACTCTTTGGTGGGTCTTTTTCTCTGATTAGTTGATTGAGAGTCACTCTGCCCACCTTGTTTTGAGATCTTTTGTGGAAGTGCTGCTAAAACATAATCACACAACCCAGACAAGAAACCCACACCCTCCAATATCTCCCCCAACTACAATCTCACTATAGGTTGCAAATGAGCCTGTATTAATATACTTATGGAGATATTGGGACTCTTATTTCATAGGAGAAACAGATAGGAGTTGTTTTAAATGAAGGAAGGGTAATTTTTGAGCTGGAAGTTGATAGAGTAATAATATTAGCAATTGGGATCAAGGTTATATAAGACAGCAATTAACATTTACAGTGTATGTTTGAAAAGGAGGAGAGGGTTACCGTGTGGAGTGAGAAAGTGGAAGTGTATAGTGTTAGGATTATATAATCGGTATATGCTTTATGTTTAGCGTAGAAGGAAAGATAGACACAACAGACATCCAGGCAGACAGACAGCCAGAAACTGAAGCAGAGGGCTGAGGAGGTTAGAAGGTAGGAAACAGATTGAGAAAGAATTTTTCAAGAATAAAAATACAAAGTAGAAAATAGCAAGACAGGAAGGGAGAGAGGAAAGAGAGAGAGAAAGTAGAGAAGAGAAGGGTAGGAGAGAGAACGAAAGAAGAAGGGGAGGGAGATGAGGGGGGACTGGATTAAATTTTTAAAAATATATATATTATTTTAAAAATTAGGAGATTAAAACATGATATAAAATTGCAAGATAGAGAAAAAGAGAGAATATAGAGAAAGAGGAATAAGAGATGGGAAAGCAAGAGGATGGGGGAGGGAAAGAACATGGAGGAGGGAAGGAAATCAAGAGGAAGAGGAGATATTAGGGAGAGAAAGATTGAAATTGAAGAGTTGACAAAAGATAGGATGAAGGAGAGAAATACAAAAGGGAGAGAAAGAAGTGAGGGGATGGGGTGGAAAGAGAGAAGGGGTAAGGGGAGGGTTAAGGGGGAGGGGAATAGATTAGAATTAAAATTTAAATATTAAAAGATTAGAATATAAAGTGGAATAGGGAGAGAGAAAGAAAGAGAGAGAGAATATTTATAGGGAGAGAAGGAAAATAATGGCAAGGGAGGAAAGAAAAACGAATGTAAACTGGAGGGGGACAAAATAAAGAAAGAAATTTAAAACAATTGGAAGTGCTTAGCACAGAGAAAGGAGAGAGAGAGAAAGGAAACGGAGGGAGGACGAGGATAAGGGTGAGGGAAGGGGATTAGAAGAAGGGAATAGGAAGGAAAGGGAGAGAACTTAAAATTAAAAAATTAACAAAGAATAGGATGCAGGGGAGACATGCTAAGGGGAGAGAAGGGAGGGAAGAGGAGGGGAGAAAAGAAGAGAGAATAAGAAAGGATGGGAGGGGCAGTTAGAGAGAGTGAGAAATAAAAGAATGAGAGGATTTTAACTCAATTCAACTTTTAGGCACAGTGTCTGGGTATTTTTGGTTTGTTTGTTTTTTGTTTTTCCTTCCTTCCTTCCTGGGTCTGCCCCTATTCAAAATTCCATGGGTTTTAAATCTTTTCTGGTTGGTTGGCTGGCTGTGGGAAGGGTCCTGCTTGATTCTGGGATTGCTAGTCTTTTATTCGTGGGCCTACCGCCGCTTTGCTGTGAGCTGCATTTAGTTTTCCCCTCCTGTGGCACCCTCAGCCCTCCTCAGGCTTGTCCAGCTACTCCTTCCCTCTGTTGGTCCAGCCTGTGCCTGCCAGCAATCCCCGCCCTGCCTCCAGTCCTGTCTCTATTCCCAGACTACAGCTTCTGCTCTCTTCCCTGTCTATATGCCTGCGCACCCTACCTCTCTCCCTGTCTCAAGACCGTTTCTTTGTTCTGCAGGACTCTGGCACAGTCGGTCAAAGCGCCGGGCCCGGTGGCACTTTCCTGCCCAGGACCTCTCCCCTAGTCTGGAGCTCTACAGTGGCTTTCCCGCGTGGGCTCTTCTCCTTGCCCCAAAACTGTCTCTATTCCGAGTTACAGCTTCCGCTGGCTTCCTTGTCTATAGGCCTGCATGCTCTATCTCTCTTTCCGCCCCAGCACTGTCCCTTTGTTCTGCAGGATTCTAGTGTGGTCGGTCAGCGCAGCACTCTCCTACCCAGGAGCTCTCCACCAGTTGGGAGCTCCGCAGCAGCCTTTCCCTGCAGGCCCTTCTCCCCACCCTAAAACCATCTCCACTCCAGAATCACCGCCTCCGCTCCCTTCCCTATTTACACGCCCTGCGCACCCTACTTCTCTCCTCGCCCCAAACCTGCCTTTTGTTCTGTGAGATTCTAGTGCGATTGCTCAAAGTGCTGGGGGCATGCACTATACTCTTGCTCAGGAGCTCCCCCCCTCTCCCGGTCCAGAGTTCTGCAGCAGCTTTTCTATGCCGCCGGTCTCCTTGCCCCCAAACTGTCCCTTTGTTCTGTAGGGCCCTAGCGCAAGTGCTGCGTGCGCCCGGAATGCCGAGCTTTTGGTTGGAGGTTGCAGCTGAGGAGGTTTCCCTCTAGACTCAGATTACACACTTTCTCCCAGTCCTGGTTGTTCACTGTTCTCTCACTCCTCTGGCTTTTTCAGCCGAATCCTCTCCCTAACTCCCCACAAGAATTCACTTATCGGTGCGCCCCTAGCAGGGGGAGCCTCCAAGCAGCTCTCGGCTAGTGAGCTCTCCGGCTTGGTACTGCAGACGCGCCAGATCCTGGAATGACTCAGCCTGCAGTGTGTGGTAAACCCCTCCACTCCCCTCCACGCTGCTCCCAAGCTCTCCTCCCTGTTCACGCTATCAGAGATCCACACTCACTCAGTCACTCCTTTCCTAATTCGTTCCTGGAGTCTCTCCTTAACAGGAGCGAGCTGAGAACACTGCCCCTACTCCACCGCCATCTTCCCCTCTCCTATTGTTATGTCTTGATTGAATATTTGTTCTTTTTGAAATTTTTAAATAATAATGTTAATTAAATTTTCAAAATAAGCATGGTGTCTATTCTAAAAAACTTTAGTTGATTGCTACCTTATTGCTTACAGCTAGTTCTTTATTCTCTATTGCTAATGAGTTTAAAATCCTTTCCTTATATTCAACCATCTTAAATTGTAGCTTTCCAATATCTTTTACACTTTGATACTCCACATCTTAGCCTTCAACAGTGACCTCATATGAGGTGATTTTGCATCCCTCCCTTTTTTTCCTTCCACATTTTGACCTTTGGCAAGATTTTACCCTGCAACATCATATCTTCTTTGTGCAGCATTGATAATCCTGGCTGCAAGATTGAATCTCCTCCATAATGATTTCAACTGCTGCCTTTCAATTGTTTGGGCTTACTGTTCCATAAAGCAATAAAAAAAAAAAAAAAAGAGAGAGAGAGAGAACTCTCCACAGATATCCTTCATCCAGTTGGTAGTAAGCAAACATAATTAGTGAATAGAAGACAAAGGATTCATGTTGCTTTACCATAAGGTGTGTTTCTAAGAAAATTCCCAAAATCTTTCTGCTAAACTACCATTGAAAACTATATATTGAGTATCCTAATAAGGGTGCTAATTGATAAGCATATTGCAGTTCTTTTTTACAAGTTTAACATATAAATTATTCTTTTAAAAATTTATATAATACTATATATTTTATACAATTATTTTATTCCCATTATACTTTATTTCTTATTCACTTAAACCAGTTATTTTTATTGATTGTGGATATTGATGTTTGCATTTATTTTGTAACCAAGAATTCTTTTCTCCCTACATTATCACAGTGATTCTGTTCTAGCAGTAGTTATGAATAATTAACTTGACATCAATATGTGTGTGTGTGTGTGTGTGTGTGTGTGTGTAGTGTAGTGTAGTGTATGTGTATAAATTAAGTTCTTTAATTTACTACACTGGTGTTGAGTCCTGTTAGAAAAGCTATTATTAATGTTCACAGTAGAGGGCTTCATGAAGTTTTTTTCACCATTTTCCACATCAGATCTTATGCTGCTGGGCAGAATAGCCTCAGAAGTCCAGGGCAAGAAGTCTGGTCAGACTAGAATGTTAGAAAGAACACAGAAACATGGAAAAGAGTGTACAGTTGATTTAAAATGGGCATGGAAGTACCACAGACCTAGGTAGAGACCCAAAATCTAGAGTCTCAATGATTATAGTGAAGTTTTTAGTTAGGTTAGTGATTAACCAGACATACTTTGATTGCAAGTAAAAACAATTCTGCTCAATCTAATTTAGTTTTAAAAAATGTTGACCTATATATACTCAGGATTTTGTAGAAACAGGATTCAAGGCATGTCTCCAATGACCTCATCCTTGTGTAACTGATTCGAGGGAAGGCACTGGCAATCCAAGAACTACCTTGGAAGAAAGAAACCTCAGACTAATGCATCCCAGTGAAAACTCGGTCCAGCCTGAGTCAGAAGCCTGTTTCTCAAATGAGTGCAATGCACGTGCTGTGAATAAAGCAGTGTCAGCCCTCTCCCAACCCGAGTGAAATGTTCTCCTCTATGAAGAATCAGCTGCTCTGTTAGCCGAAGACAGTAGGGGCACTGAGCAGGGGAAAAAAACAAATATGCAGTACCTCTGACACAATATGAGATGATTATTTACAAGCCAGCTAGAGGAAACAGAAACCAATCTTATTAAGATGTATAACTACTAGCAGGGGTCGGTTGGGTGGGGCAGAAAAAAACCACTGGCTATAAAAGGCCAGAATCTGGAATGAAGGACAGTCTAGTTAGTATTTCCAGAACCTCCAGAACCCAAAGTCAGTGGGATTTGTTTGCAGGGGTCAGAAGTCTGTGCAGTAGATATAAAACCAGTTTTGAAACTGAAATTGATAAAGCAAACCAATATTTCTAGAGGCATGGGCTCCTCATGCACTTCCTTCTCAATGCCTGAGCTGATATTCATGAGTTGAAACAGAGTGTGGGTGGAATTAAAGTCACAGGTCAAGCAAGTAGGTTGCATTCCTAAAATAGAGGAAAAGAATCACAAACTCCTTTGTAACATGTGTCCTCCTCTCAGATTATTCAGTCACTGCCAGGGAATTAGATGGGCCTGTCAGATAAGCAAACATTGTACTATTGCTTAAAATAAATGTTTGCTTCCTTTTCTTTTTTTCTCAAGCTTGTTTTTGATATAGAGGAGTATGTTCCATGTAAGTCCATATATCCCCATCTAATTAAGAAACCTATATTCTTGTATCAACTTTAAACATTATTTTATACCCTGATTATTCGTTGTTGTTTTTTTTTTGTTTCTGTTTTTCTAAGCAACACTAATTCAGCTCTACTGATAACTGGTTGAGTACCATTAGTCAAGTTATAAATTCTTTAAGTATCAGTACCCTCATTTGTAAAATGGAAATGAAGTCCATATTATTTTACAAAGTTGCTTAAGGATGTAAGAAGATGTTCTTGGTAAAGCACTGAACACAGAACTTGGCCCTTAGTAAACATAGATTAAATTTCTTTTCTACATAGAAAAGAATGACAGGATAACCCGCAATCTGTACTTTTTCACACCATGGCTAACACAGTGCCTGAATTATCATATATTGAATTGACATCACATGAAGATAAAGTCTCAGATGAACATAAAATTCTGATTAACTGGTGGGTTAGTGACTCCTGGGGTATCTATTTTGATGAGTTCATAAATGAGGAAAAGCTGTCCTTTTGGGAAGTGTCTCAGAGAAAAAAAAAGATGGGAGACAGAAAAATTAGGGATGGCAAGATGGTGACAACTGTCAGCTGGACTTTATATTCCAGGCCTAAGTCAACAGAAGGAGAAATAATTTAAGTGAGTTTTCTTCCTAAGGGACTTTATGAAACTCATGCACAGACAATGATACTTCTAAGGTCCAGATGACAAAAGTGCAACACAGACTTAGAGAAACAAGATTGTTCTGATTTTTTTATGCTATGTAAAATGCCTGAAAATTGAAGGGCAATATTCCCATGGAGATGAGGCAGGGTGGGCAGGATTAGGAGACCACATACAAAGGCAGTGCTATTCAAAGTGTGGCCTACATTTGGTCCCAATCCGCGCACTATGGGTATAGAGGCTGAGAGTAGCATTTGGAAACTTTGATAGAAATTTGACATTGCTGTGTCACTCAAGAATATGCTATTTTTCTAAAAATTTATTTTATTGTATTTGAAAAATATATGTCCTATTAGGGGAGAAAACTGTTTCTTTAACAGAGGTAGTTTGAGGAGTGCTTTCTAGGGAATGCTCTGTATATTATTGGAGATCACTGTCAGCTCTGGAAGGGGCAAGCCACTCTCTTAAGTGGACTTCTGGTAGTGAAGGTCAGTGGAAAACTTAACTGGGGGAATTTGAATGAATTTATCTCTGAACATACGTGTGTTGAACACAAGGCTTTTGATGACTTAATACGTGTAAAAAAAAAACATAAAATACATCTTTGTCTTCACTGCATGTACACTACCCACTAGACTTCCAAGAGAACTGGGAGAGATTTTGACCTGGGAACTGAAGTCATATATTAAGAGTTTGAAGGCCCTGAGTTATTAAAATTTGGGTTATTAATATTCTTGCTGGATCATTTGTTCCTGCCCAGGACTTTTTGGGTTGATATATTATTTTCTAAATATGTCAATGTATGGTAAAATAATATTGTAAGTAACAGTTGAAATAATTGTTATAGGAGAAATTTTAAAAATAACAACAGCAAAACAAAATAGCTGCTTGTACATCCCAATGTATAGAACAAGGCTTATTTAAGCACCTCAGCAGGTCATGAGAGTCTGAATTGGAGAAAATTATTGCAGTGGAAGAAGAACATCAGGAAAGAGCTCTGGTTATATTTATCTGAGGATATAAACCCAATCTGAGAAAAAAAAATTTGAGACCAGAATTATTTTATAGCTTTTTTTTTTTTGTCAGTTAACTCTGTGTAAGCACACCAGAAGTAGATGCTACTAGAGGGATATTGGAGACTTTCACAAGCAAGACAAGGAAAATTCTGAGTGAGAAGTAGACTGAACCAAGGAACTTCAATCCTGGATCCAAAATATGCAAATCTTAAATACTGAGATAAATCCTCTTCCCATATTAGGTGGTAATTTTATAAGAATATCAAGTATTTTTAAAGTAAAAAAGAGGAAAAATGAATTCTCACTTGATGGTGTGAGAGTTTCATAGCTTGATGATAAATGACTTGAGCCTTGAATTATTGAAAAACAGATATCCAATAGACTGGGCTGAGTTGGTGCAAAAGAGTATTTCACACTGTACTGGACTTATGAGTTACTTCAACACTTGTGCCACAGTTTCCTTATCTGTAGAAGATAACTAGTGATCGTAGTAATTACATAGGTTAAGTTACACAAAGAATGGAGTATATAATGAGAAAGTGAATATCAGTCTTGTTTGTAATGATATATCTCTTACAAAACATCAATGATATTCGCAATCAGATATGATGATATCAAGAGAACAAAATATTTTCAACAGGACACACACAAGGCTACACTCAGCTGTGTGACTTCTCAGTGACTTCTGATTTTCACTGATGACAGCCCAGGTCTGCTTTGTTCTATCTCTTAAAAAAATATTATGTAGACATCCACTTGCTATACTGGTCCTCATAATTTTAACTCTTCCTGAGTATCAATCAGCATGAACATATCCCTATAAAAATAATCCTTCTTCTTATCTGAGATGCGCCCACAGTTCCTGTGGAGTGCGTTTTCACCTTGCTGAAGCAAGGGAGATAAATTGAACTTTTTTTTTTTTTTTTAACTTCCAGGGTGTATCATGTGGCCTTTGTGGTGTATAGCAATAGAAATCATTTACAAGAGAGAATGAAATGGATATAAATATTGCATTCTGTTATGTAAGAGGCCAGGTATTCTCCTTCCACTTTCCAAATGAAAAAAAAAAAAAAAGTAAACTGGAGTTAGTAAAGTCACTTTCCTTAGGACATAGAACACCACAATAAATGGTAAACCTGAACATTAACCAAATATCCAAAACTACTTGGTATTATTATAAAGCATTTTTGTCAAGAAACTCAGTTTGAAGAGAATAATGAAAGAGAAGATAAAAGCCCAAAGTGGTCAAGTTGTTAGTCTACGTCTACTCTACCCATTACCATGTTCAAATTTACCCCCACTCTCAGCCAAAATTATCTCAGTTATATTCAGCTATGGATGTCTTCACTTCCAAAAGTCACTGTTCTGAAAAATGTTCTTACAGGGCCACAGAACTGGATCATCTGGTAGTTTATTCTCTTCTTCCATTTAAACAAGAAGAAAAAGACGTCTAATTAGTTATTGGGAAAGCCAAAAGTTCAGATCCCCTTACTATACAGTCCTCTTCCATGATAAAAAGTATTTACATTTATTTCTATCTGTGGATTTCACAATGACCTCTTCATTCACAAACCTGTGTTCTACAATGGCAATACATAGTTCTGCCAAGAGGGAACCAAACCGGTGATAATTTAATAAATTCTATGAGAAGACCCTGTATCTCAATCGCTTCATCATGCATTTTTAAAGTTTTCCATTTGAAAATACTATAGGTTTTATATCTTAAGGACAATACCACATCCTTCACCTAGATATTTTCTCTTCAATAAATAATTAAGTAATCAAGGAAAAATTATCTTATTTTTCACTTGGTTTATTTTTGTAGCTTATTATGTCTCTTTCACTTCAGGGTTTAAAATATTTTAGCATATTTATGAAGAACACTTTATTTTGACTATCTTTGCTCTTCTTCTTCAGTTTGGTTGACTTTCCAAATTACATACTTTTTAAAATCAATTACTTAACATTTGCTGCATTTTTCATAGTCCATAATAGTTCATCTGTGAAAGTTTCTGCTTTCTATTTATCTAGTTATATGTATGTGCAAATTGTATATGGGTTTTCACCCTCTTTAGTAATCCTAGTAATAAAATCTAGTAATCTGCTAGATGAAATACAGTACTTCTCACTCCCTGATTTTATGTGTTAGGTATTGACTTTAACTCACACAGTTTTAAATAAAATCTACTGAAGTCAAATAAATTCCTCCTAAGTATCCTTTCCCAGTTTAATTACAGTATTAATCTTTTTTGTATTTATCCTAAATTGTAGAGCTATAAAGCAGGGATGGCAAATACTTGTCAATAGGGCATGTCTTTCCCTTCCTGTGATCATAGTTTGACAAAGCTCTTAAGAAAATCTAGCAGCAACTTCCTTACCTCTCAACAAACCTACATCTTACTCCTCAGAAGTCACAGAATTCAGGTCTTTTAGGTTTTTCTTCTGATACTTACCTCTGTATTTTTAAATATGTGTTTAAAGGTATTAGTTTTTTAGTTGTGATAATTTGGCTCTCTTAAATACCTTCTCATGCATTCTCACATTCTTTCCCATCCACCATGCTGTAGTTATATCATCCTGTGTGTTTATAACAATACTGAGTGCTTAACTCTTAAGATTATATAATTTTAATTAATAGCCAACCCATACATTTTACTATAATTGCACATTTGTTGCACAAAATTTTGGGGTTTTCTTTGGTACAATATTGATCCTCCTTTTTGTTTGCTTAGTTTTTCATTAAAGCATCACTAATACATCCACAAACTTTGTGCCCACAGGAAAACAGAAATCCCTTATCAATAAGTGTAAATGCATTACTAATCTTTCAATTTTATTGTCTGATTCAGATATATCCATCCTTAAGCCTTCTGTTTTCCTATATATACTGGATTCTCTCTAAGCCTGACACACACATGTTATTTTGAGATTTCCCTTTCTTGTGAGCCTAGGGTTTCTCATCAATATTTTTCCCCTCGAATACTCTGTTTTATATTTCTTGATTAAATTGTTCAATATGTTAGACTTTCACCAATTTCTGCTTTGATTTTAGAGAGAGGAAAGAGAAGGAAAAAGAGAGGGAGAGAAACATCAATCGGTTTCCCCTCAGACGCACCCCAACCAGGGACTGCGTGCAACCCAGGCATGTGCTCTGACCAGGAATCAAACCAGCAACCCACTGCTTTATGGGATGACTCTCAGCCAACTGATCCACATAGGTCAGTTCTTTCACTAATTTCTTGAGAAATTACACAATTATGGTAAACTTCAATTTTGCATGTCTGAAGAACTCTTTAATCTACCTTCAGACTTGATAGCTAATGGGTTCTAGTTTGGAATCATATTTCCTTAGAATTTTAAAGGGATTATTGGCAAATACATGCACTGTTACATTTTCCTTGGATCTTCTTTGCAAGTAGAAGGGGCCATATGTCTGGGATTAAGTGACATTTTCAGTCCCGGCCTTTACAACCTTGTCATGAATTGCCATACCCTCCCTCTTCTCTTGAATTGCACCTGATGTAAGGGGTCCAGTGGAGTTTTCTGAGTCTCTAGATAATACCAGGGTATCTGGACTCCTGAACACTTCCATTCCAGATTGGGCTGAATCATGAGACAGAATTAAAATTTCTGTGTTGAGCTATTGGTATCTGTGAGTTTGTTACACAAATCAGTCTGTCTTAATTAACTAATGTGCATATTCCATTGTCTTCTACCTCCAAGATTTGTTGGTGAGAGATCTAATATTATTTTGATGCTTGATCTTCTGTATATGACTTTCATTTTATATATGCTCTTCATTTTGTCCTTTGTTGCATATTTTTTGTGAAATATGTCACTTCACTTTGAAAATTTGTTCTTCAGTTCTTGTGCTTTTTCTTTAAGTATTTTCTCTTACATTTTTTGGGTGTAATATTAATTAGATATTAACTTCCTTAGACTAATTTTTGTTTGTTTATTTATCATTTTTTTCAAATTTTATATCTCTTAAATTTTTACCTGACATTTTGGAAAGTATACTCAAATTTATCTTCCATATTTGAGTCCATTTGTATTTTCAGCCATATTTCTAATTTTCTATAATTTTGGTCTCTGAATTTCACTTTTTAAATAATTTTCTGTTCTTATCTCATCGATTCAATATTTTCTTTTATTTCTCAGTGTTAATTTTTTTAAAGCCTGTTTTACTTTTTATGAAAGCAAAATTTCTTATCCCTCTCTGAGCTCACCTCCCACTGCACTTCCCTCTGTTTACTGCACTTCACTGACTGTTCCTTGAACAATCCAGACATATTGCTACCTCAGGTTCACTGCACTCAACACTTTCTTTTTCCACAGAAATCCAGATGACTTGCTTACTCATCTTTATTGTGTCTTTATTCAAATCTCAATTTCTCAAAGAAGCATCTAAAAACAAATCTGTTTAAAATTTAACTCCCTCCACCCCATACTTTTACAATTTCCCCTTTTCTGCTTTATTTTTTTTTCTCCACATCACTTGCTATTTTTTCTATTATCTTATTCATTGTGTTATTGTTCACAGTAGAAAACAAGCTGTGTTAGGGTGATTTTTTCTTCTGTTGATTCTCAAGTTCATAGACCTTTCTTGGAGAATATTAGTGTTTATTAAATATTTTGAATGGATCTCAGAATCACATCTCTATTCTATGAATCACATCTCTATGCACTAAGAATGCTGTAAGTTAAAACATAAAAAGTGTTTTTACTGAAAAAAACTACAAACCTTAGGGAAAACGATCAGTCTGATATTAAGCATGCAACTGGATAATTGTTCTTTAACAGGTCCATTAAATGGTTCTATGATTTGACTATACACAGAGAAGTGTCATAAAATATCTTTATGTTGTCAATCATGATTTCTTCCACTGGCATAATTTGTTTCATATGGAATTCTACCAGTTTGATTTAAGTTTAGCTTCATAAAACAGAATCTAAGTAACAAAGGCTTAAACCAGATAAATGTTTGTTTCTCCCTCATGTGAAATAACTCTGTAGATTATTATAGCACTGGCATGATGGTTCTCTGGGCATCAGGAACCTGGATTCTCTCCAGCTCACTGCTTCTCCATCTTGGTCCAAGATGGCTATTGAAGCTTCAGCCCTTACATTTATATTTCAAACAATAGGAAACGAAACAAGGGTTGAAAAGGGGTATGCATTTTCCATCATTATAAGAAGACTTTTTGAGATTCCACATCACATATCCATTTATACCTCAGTGATCAGTCTCACCTGATCCAATAGTTGAAAGGGAAGTTGGTACTTTTCTTGCATTGCAATATGCCCAGCTAAAACCAAAAGTACTTTAATTTGTAATGACATTAAAAAGAGTATTTTACAGGCATGCAGGAGTCTCTGCCAGTACCTTTTTATATCACTGCCTTTACCCTTTCAAGTTTATGTCACTCAGTATCCCTCTCATAGTGGTCCTTTATGAAGATTCATATCCCATTTATTGTTTTACTAGGAAATACTAATTTTAGTAAAGACCATTCTCCTTGACTCATGTTTCCATATGGAGCGCCCTCTCCACATGGCCTGTCTTCACACCATTCCCACTCTTTGAGGAAGAAATAAATTGCTAATTGGTAGTTGGCAAGAGTCTGACATTCATTGTCCAAGTTTTTTATTTTTATTTTTTTGACAGAGCTAATATAAGATGAAAACCTTGGAGATGAGCCTTCTTTTCTCCCCTCTCTGCCTGAGACCAATATGAGGCAAGGGTCTTGTGTGAGTCTACTCTTAGACACTTGCATGGGCTATTCCATGGTCTACATCAGAGATATGGTTAATGTGGTGGAAACGTGCAAACACATTTGCACACACATTGAAAGCCACACCCTTTAAAGATTTTTTATTAAAACTCAAGCTGGTTTTAAGCTTTTGCTTCTGAATTCTTCCTCCTTCTCAGTGGATTATGAGTTCAGGAGCAGAATTAACACATATTGTATTAGGTCTCTACTTCTCCAACATCTCAGAGATTTTCTTTAGAGACTCCAGAAACCACAGCCAATGAGAGTCAGGTAAAGAACACAATGAATGAAGCTGCTTCAGAAAAGAAGCAAAAGTAAAGAGAGAGTCATATTTATACAATAAGGAAGTAGTTCCTCAACTCTATTAACGATTGCCAGATAGCAATTCTCATATACAGTTGTAATATTTAGTTTCTAAGGATATACTAAAAATGCAGATTTTCATATTAAATCATCTGTTTTTAAAATATTGGCTAAATTTAACAAACAAATAAGTACCATGTGAACCAAAGAAAACCTGTTTACAAATCCCTGAGCTGCAAGTTTATTCTAAAACCATATCATTGTTTAAAAATCCCAGTGTATTTATTCTAGCAGATCAGGTTATTATTCCCTAGGTTAAAGGGGTTCACATAATTGTGACAGGGCACCTTAGGTGAAAATAAAATATGACTTGAGGGAGAAAGTTTTTTAGCAACATGAAAATATCCATGGATAAAAGTAAGGGCTACTCCATGCAGTTTATATTTAATGACACACACTAGGTGGGAAAAAAAGATTTTTGTTTATTTGTTTAGAAGTAGTGACTGAATTTTATAAGATTAAAAATGAGAAAATGTTAATTGTTACAGAGTCAAAAGCTTGCTTATCATGGATATTCAGGAAGCATAGAAGAGGTAATAAGAATATTTTTACCAATGAAGCAGCCAGTCTGTTTCAGAGGGATAGTAGAACTTTAAAAATAGACTCTAGCTAAAATAGTGTCATAAGGAACATTGCTTAGACTCTGCTGTACATTGACAACTCATAGGAGCAGAAGAGGGATTTTTGGCTTTCTCACTCTCTCTTATTTCTTCTCTCTAATGGAGAGAATATATTTCCCAAGAGTCAATGCATATTTTAAAAACTTCACCACATATTCATGCATCAGTGTCTTCTTTTTTTTAGCTTCAGGACATAGGGCTAGGTTTATTTTTTCAAATTATGGTGGTCATGGATAAGTCACGAAGGTTGCAGTCTTGTTGTGGGAGGAATGCTCACATTTCATCACCAGATGATTGCAGTTAACAAAGTACCCAAACCAAGATTATAAGTAAAATTTGAAATATCATTTTTACTTTACTCCTCTTGTTTTATCATTATATTTTGTAATATATCACAACCTTGAAAGGTAAAAATGTTTTTTAAAAATATGTGAGAATTAATCTATGGTATGTGTAAATTGATAGAATTTTAATAAGCTTAGCTTGTATTGTATAGAAAACTAATATTATTCTAGAACCAAATATTTATCATTATTTATTAAAACAAGTTTATTATATCATTGCAGATACATTGAAAAAAACTTCCAACTGATCCAATTAATCCAATGATGAAAATATCAACAAATATATATTTTCTTTTGTTCTTATTTCACTAATGAGCATTTCACTTTCAATTATTCTTATTTCTAAATCTTATATAAGGCATAGGAACAATTAAGTCTCTTTTTATCTTTAAGATTGTTCTGTGGTTTTGTTCTGTGTGTTACCTAAACTAAACAATAAGATAACTCAATAACTGAAAAGTTTGTTCACATCAAGTAAAAAAGTAAAAAACTATTCTTTTCTTGTGTGGGACATTTTAGGCTCACACCCTCTGGGATATAGCCTGATGAGGAAATTCAGGCACCATGTAAGGTCAATTACACTGACCTGTGTAACCTTTCAACATAGCTTCTGGAATTTGTTGGACATTTTTTAAGCAGGGAGCCAGTCGTTCATATATCTGGTCTGCCCTTACTGCTAGTGGATGGGACTGCCACATTCAGTAGCTCCCAAGAGATTTACAGCAGATAACCTCTTTAATTCATCCTGGCTTAGCATGCCAGCAAGTCTGGAAAGGTCTTTAGGTTCTATATCCCGCTACCCTTCAGAACTTGCTTGCTACCTGACCCAGTAAGAACAACCTTCAAAATGAGAATTCACTGGACCTTTTTTACAACATCTCTTTCAGCCTGGAATGGTGACTTCCAATCTAGATTGTGTCCTGGCACCATATTTATGTCCCTTTTATCTCATATTTGACTAAATACAAGAAGTTCTATTTCCAGAATAAATATTCTCTTCTATTGAATTATATTTATATCTGTATACCAATAATACACTATCTTGATTATTGTAGCTGTATAGTAAGTTTGCCAATATTTTTTCAAAATTATCGTGGATCTTTTAGGTTGTTTGCATTTCCATAGGTATTTTAGGAGGAGCTGGTCAGTGTGTACAGTTAGACCCAATGAGATTGTGATTGGTATTGCATTCAATATATAGATCGAGTTAAGGAGAGATGATATCGTAAAAATATTCAGTTTTTAACCCACAAACACAATATATTTCTTTATTATTTGGGCCTTCTTTAATTTCTCCCAGCAATGTATATGTCTTTGACATCTTTTGTCACAATTTTTTCCTGTTTGATAATTCTGATACTATTGTACATAATGTGTCTTTGTCTCTGGCTTTCTGTTTGTGTGTTTGTGTGTTGTTGTATTTTTCTCAGAGTCCTTGTTCTGAAAGACTCAAGCTCTCCTTAAATAGAAAAGTCCAGCTAGCAAGGACTTGTTGTCTTGGGCCAACAGTCAGTGACAATATTTATGTAAGCTTAGAATAAGAAGATATTGCTGGTAAAAAATTGAGATGACAAAAATCCTAACTAACACCTTTGTGAGTGACCTAGAGACAGAGGCACCCAGCCAGAATCTACCATATTACATGGTCCAAAGAAACCATGAGATAATAAGCAGCTGTTGTCTTCTTTATTATTGTTATTTATTTTTCAGTTACAGTTTGGAGTCACCACTATTTTGTATTACTTTCTGATGTACATCATGATGGATAGACATTCACATGCTTTAGAGGGTGTTTTCTCCAATAATTCAAGTGTCCACCTGGCACCATCGAAAGTTTCCACATTGATGATATTGCTTATGCTTTACCTTACATCCCTGTGGCTGTTTTGTAACTATCAATTAGTACCTCTCAATCCCTTCACCTTTTTTCACCCTGCCCCTAACACCCATCCCCCCTTTCAGTCTGTTCTCTGTATCTGTAAGTCTTTTTCTATTTTTTTTTGTTCATTTATTTTGTTATTGAGATTCTACATGTAAGTGAAATGGTATTTTATGTCTCTCTCTGACATATTCAATTAGCATACTATGCTCTGGGTCCATCCATACTGTTGCAAATGGTGAGATTTCATAGTTTTTGTAGCCAAGTAATAGCCCATCATATACATGTACCACAATATTTTTTATCCATTTGTCTATTGGTGGGCAGTTGGGTGGCTTCTATATCATGGCTGTTGTAAATAATGCTGCAATGGACATGGGGGTGCAAATATTCTTTCACATTAGTGTTTTGGGTTCTTCAGATATATATCCAGAAGTGGAATTGCTGAGTCACAAAGAACAACTGTTTTTAATTTTTTGAAGAACCCCAACACTATTTTCCATAAGTGTACCAGGATTCCTCTTGTTTTCAAATTCTCTCCAACACTTGCTACTTGTTAACTTATTGATAATAGTCTTTCTGACAGGTATGAGATGGTCTCTCATGGTTTTAATTTGTGTTTCTCTGACAATTAGTGATGTTGAGCCTCTTTTCATATGTCTATTGACCATCTGTCTATGCTCTTAGAAAAGTATCTATCCAGGTTCTCTGCCCACTTTTTAATTGGGTTGTTTGCCTTTTTGGTATTGAGTTGTATGAATATACATTTTGAATATTAACCCTTTATCAAATGTATCATTTGATGAATACTTTCTCCCATTCAGTAGCTTGATTTTTTATGTTTTGTTGATGTTTTTTCTTCACTGTGAAAAAGTTTTAGTTCAATGAAGTTCCATTTGTTTTTGTTTGCTTCCTTCACACAAGGAGATATGGTAAAACAAATATTGCTAAGAGAATGTCTGAGATTTTACTGCCTAGGTTTTCTTCTAGGAGTTTTATGATTTCAGAACTTACACTTATGTCTTTAATCTCTTTTGTGTTTATTCTTATAAATGCTGTAAGAAGGTGGTCTATTTTTTTTTCGCATGAATCTGTCTTGTTTTCAAATACAATTTATTGAATAGACTATTTTTACCTCATTGTATTTTTTTGTTTTCTGTGCCATAGATTAATTGACCGCATAGGTGTGGGTGTATTTCTGTGCTCTTTACTTTGTTTATTGATGTGTCTGCTTTTATGCCTGTACCATGCTGTTTTGATTACCAAGACTTTGTAGTAATATTTGACATCAGGTAGTATAATATTTCCCACTTTGTTCTTATTTTATAAGATTGCTGTGGCTATTCAAGTTCTTTTGTGTTTCCATATAAACCTTTGTTTTAGTTCTGTGAAAAATATCATTGCTTTTTGATAGGAATTGTGTTGAATCTATAAATTGCATTGAGAAGAATGGACATTTTAATGATGTTAATTCTTCCTGTCCATAAGCACAATATGTTTTCATTTATTAGTATCTTTTCAATTTCTTTCTGCAATGTCTCATAATTTTCCAAGTACAAGTATTTTACATTCTTGGTTAAGTTTATTCCTAGATATTTTTATGAGACAATTGTGAATTGGATTTTTTTCTAGTTTCTCATTATTGGTATATAAAAATGCAACAAATTACTAAATATTTATTTTATATCCTGCTGCTTTACCGAATTCATTTATCAGTTCTAGCAATTTTTTTGGTAGAATCTATAGTGTTCTCTATATACAGTATCATGTTATTTGAAAATGATGATTGTTTTATCTTTTCCTTTCAGATTTGGTTCGTTTTTTAAAATCTCTCCATCTTTTCTGAATGCTGTGGTTAGGACTTCCAGTACTGTGTTGAACAAGAGTGATAAAAGTGGCTATCCCTGTCTTTTTCTTGATCTTACAGAAAAATGCATTTAGTTTTTCCCTTTTGAGTATAATGTTAGCTATTAGTTTATCATATATGGCCTTCAGTATGCTGAGGTATGTTCCCTCTACCCCCACTTTGCTGAGGGTTTTCATCATAAATGGGTACTGGATTTCGTCACATGTTTTTGCTGCATCTATTGATATGATCTTATAATTGTTATTCTTCATTTTGTTTATGTCGTGTATCATGTTAATTGAT
Source organism: Furipterus horrens (assembly GCF_987537825.1). Lineage (NCBI taxonomy): Eukaryota > Metazoa > Chordata > Mammalia > Chiroptera > Furipteridae > Furipterus > Furipterus horrens. The sequence goes on along the minus strand of NW_028327172.1, from coordinate 120,594,183 downwards.
TTGCAGATATTGAACCATCCTTGCATCTCAAGAATAACTCCCATTTGGTCATGGTATATAATCATTTTAATGTATTGCAAAGTTTGGTTTGATAATATTTTGTTGAGGATTTCTACATCTATGGCATCAGGGATATTGGCCTATAATTTCCTTTCTTTCTCTTTCTTCCTCTCTATCTTTTTCTTTCTTTCTTCTTTTTGTGGTAGCTGTATCTAGTTTTTGACCTAGGATAATCCTGGCTTCATCATTTTATAGTCTTTGTAATCTTCCCTCCTGTTGATTTTTTCAGAATAGTTTAAAAAGGATAGATGTTAGTTCTTTGAATGTTTGGTAACATTCACCTGTTAAGTACTGTGGTCCAAGACATTTTGTTTGCTGGGAATTTGTTGATTATTGCTTTGATGTCATTGGTTGTAGTTGTTCTGCTTAAATTATCTGTTTTTCTCTTGAGTCAGTCTTGGAAGATTGTGCATTTTTAGGAATTTATCCATTTCTTCCAGATTGTCAAATTTGTTGGCATACAATTGTTTGTAGTGTTTTCTTATAATCCTTTCTATTTCTGTGGTCTCAGTTGTTACTTCTCTTTCACTTCTGATTTTATCTTTTTGGATCCTCCCTTTTTCTTGATGAATCTGTTTCAAGGTTTATTAATCTTGTTTATTTTTTCAAAGAAGCAGCTCTTGGTTTCATTGATGTTTTGTTTTGCTTTAGATTCTATTTTGTTTATTTTCCTCTGATCTTTATATATTTTTCCCTCTTCTCACTCTGACTTTTGTTGTTCTTTTTTTATTTCCTTTAGGTGTGAGAGTAGATTGTCTGATATTTTTATTATTTCAGGAGGTTAGCTTATTTTGCTATGAATTCCCCTCTTAGGACTGCTTTTGCTGTGTCCCATAGATTTTAGGTTGTGTTTTTATTTTTATTTGTCTCAAGATATCTTTTGATTTCTTTCTTGATCTCATAGCTAACTCATTCCTTGTTTAGTAACATGTTATTTAGGCTTTTGTGTTTTTCAGAGTTTGTTATTGTTTTTGGTAATTGATATCAAGTCTCATACTATTATGGTTGGAGAAGATGTGTGAAATGATTTAAAACTTTTAATTATTGAGTCTTGATTTTTGGCCAATATATGGTCTGTCCTGGAAAATATTACATGTATATTTGAAAAAATTGGTATTGTTCACTTTTGGTGTAATACGCTCTGAAAATGTTAAATTTATTTGGTCCAGTGTGTCATAAAAGGCCACTGTTCCCTAGTTGATTTTCTGTCAGAAAGATGTATGTCCATTGATGTCAATGAGGACCTAAGTCCCCTACTATGACTATATTTGTTGTCAATCTCTCCCTTTGTGTCTAAAAATATTTGCATTATATATTTAGGTACTCTTATGTTGGGTGTATATGTTTACAAGGGTTATATCCTCTTGTTGGATTGATCCCTTTATCATTATGTAATGACCTTTTTGTCTCTTGTTACTGGATTTGTTTTAAACTCTATTGTGTGTGATATAAATATTACTACTCCAGCTTTTTGTTTATTTTCATTTGCAATTAATCATTCTCTATTCTTTTACTTTCAGTGTTTGTATGTCTTATATACTTTGGTCAACCTCTGGTAGACAGCATATATATTGGGTCTTGATTAATTATTCCAGTTGCTACCCTATGTTTTTTTAATGTTTATTAATTATGCTGTTACAGTGGTCCCAATTTCTTTTCCTTTTATTCCCCTCCACCCAGTGACACCCCTCCCTCCAGTTGTCCCCCGGCTTTAGTCCATGCCCATTGGTTGTGCATATAGTTCTTCTCAACATCTTCCTGTGTACTCCACTCCCTCCTATTATGCTTCTTAATTCCAGAACCATCTCCCTCCTTTTCTCTCCTTCCCCCTCCTTGCTGACTTCTCCCATAATGTTCCCACTCTCGTTGTCTACTTAGTTTGCCTTTGTTTTGATTCCCTAGCTTCCATTGTTGGTTGTTGTAATACAGTATTCATTTTAACGTTCATAGTTTTGATCCTCTCTCTCCTAAACAAGTCCCTTTAACATTTCATATAACAGTGGTTTGGATCTGATGAACTCCTTCAGTTTTACTTTGTCCTGGAAGCACTTTCTCTGCCCTTCTATTCTGAATGACAGCTTCGCTGGATAGAGTAATCGTGGTTGTAGGATTTTGGTTTTCATTACTTTGTATATTTCTTGCCAGTTCCTTCTTGCCTGCAGAGTTTCTTTTGAGAAATCAGCTGATAGTCTTATTTGGACCCCACTGTATGTAATTCTCTGCTTCTCTCTTGTTGCTTTTAAGATTCTCTCTTTATCCTTAGTTTTTGACATTTTGATTATAGTGTATCTGTGTGTGGTTCTCCCTGGATCTAGTATTTTTGGAACTTTCTGTGCTTCCTGGACCTGTAAGTCTATTTCCTTCCCCAAGTTAGGGAAGTTCTGCTTCATTATTTTTTTACATAATTTTTCATTGTTTAGTTCTTCTTCACCTTCTGGCAACCCTATGATTCAGATGTTGGCCCACTTATAGCTGTCCGATAACTTTCTGAACTTCTCATTTTCCTCACTTTTTGTTTCCTCTTTCTGCACTGGTTGACTGTTTGTTCCTTCCCTATATTCCGATTTGTTGATTTGATCCCTTGTTTTCTTTCCCTCACCACTAGTTTCATATGTGTTGTTGTTCATTTCAGCAGGACTAGCCTTCATGCCTTTCCCATCTTGTTTAAAATCTGCTATTAGGTCTGTAAGCATTTTTATAACCAAAGATCTGAACTGAGCCTCAGAAAGATTATGTATCTGCTGGTCCATTAGATTAGATATTTGCTGTCTGGTCAGCTGCGTCACTGGGATCTCAATCATGATCTGTGCCACCAAGACCGTTTTGAGTTTACCTTTGCTTCCTGGGCAGGGCTGTCACACCTCCTGTACTATAGGAGGTAGAGCCCTGTGCAATCGGCACAACTGGGTGACACTTCTCATCACGCTGTGGCATTTTCTGCAGGGGTGGGGGTCCAAGATGGATACCTGCCATTCATTCTCCACTGAGAGACCGGCAGCATCCTCCTTTTTCCCCATCCCTCTGGGCCTCACAGTCCAAGGCAATGGAAGTCTGTCTTCCCCGGCTTTGGAATTACAAGCTGACAGGTCCTGTCTGCAGCCAGGGGTGCTCCCAAGGTGCTTCTTGCCTCCCCTTAAATATGGGTGTCTGTGCTTACCACTGTTCTGCCGCTGTCGCCACTGCTGCTGCCAACAGTACAGCTTGACCTCTCCACCCTGGCTTCACCCCTTCTACCCATCCGGATGAGCACCATTTCTTTATAACTTCATATGTTGGATTTCCATTTATTTTCTGGAGCTTCTGGTTATTTCTGGTTTTGCGGTAATTATATCTTCTTAGTTGTGGAGGGAGACTGATCATGTCAGTCTAGGCCTCCATCTTGGCTAAAAGTCTCCTGTGTATGTTGGCCTCTGTGTCTTAGGTAGAGCTGTTGCTCCTGTTACATTGTAAGGAGCAGAGCCTTAGGGATTCATCAGTACAGAGCGACCTGTTTCACCACGTTGTGGTGCTGTGTTGGGGGGAGGGGTCTGAGAGGGAACAATGCTGCTTGCCCAGCATATGCCTCTTTTCCAGGTACTTCTCCCACTTCTGTATGGGACTGGTGCCTCTCTAGCTGTTGCCCTGGCTGTTGTTCCCAGAGTGGATGGGTCTGTGGACATTCTAGGACTGTGGTGGCCCTTTAAATAAGCACACTCTGCTGAGAGATTGTCAGTTTCTGCCTCCGCCCCAACCCCAACTGGTTTGGACAGTCAGAAGCAATGAGTCTTGATTTTCCCCAGTGCTGGCACCATGAGCTGTGCGGTCTGGTAAGAAGTTGGGAACGCTCTCCAGGTGTCCTTCCTGACTTTTTAAAAATGTGTAACTGTGGTTTGCACCAGTCTGTTGCTGCCACCGCTGCTGCTACCACACTGTCATCTCTACCCCGGCTCCACCCCTCCTACCTGTCTGGATGAGTATTTCTTCTTTATATCTTTGTTTGTTGGACTTCCATGCAGTTTGATTTTTCTGGAACTTCTAGTTGTTTCTAGTTTTGAGGTAGTTGTATTCCTTCTTATTTGTAGAGGGAGACACAGCATGTCTGTCTATGCCTCCATCTTAGCCAGAAGTCACTACCTTATGTTTTTTTATTGAAGCATTTAATCCATTTACATTTTAAGTGATTATTAAATATGTAGCTATTGTTTTATTCCACTACATTTTGGACTAACTTAACACAGAAATAGATAGAGAAAATTATGATTTGCATTTATGTATCACTATAACATATTGTGTATATATTAAAAAAAATTTTATTACTATTTTAATAGCTGGATCAATCTATAAATAAAAGTTTGAACTAAATTAAGCAGTTGATAATGTGTGATCTGATTATGTTTAATGCTAGTAACCATCTGGTTATGTGTGATACTAGATATGACACATTCATTTAATACACACTATAATACAACAGTGATATTTTACATGATTCAATGTTTAAGGTAAAATGTATCCCAACCAAAACAATAAAATTATACTTAATGGGCAAGCATTTTACACTGCTACCATTTTTTATTTAAATTAAAATTAATATTTTAGTTGATTAGTATCACAGTCTACATTTCAAGTGGTCACTCACTACATGTGGCTAGTGGTGACCAACAATATCATTTATTTTAAGATCACAAAGCAAAGAAAATGTAGATTCAGAGACTGAAGTAACATGTCTCTTTTTCCTGTTCTATAATAATATACATTAATTCAGCCAGCTACTACTCTATTGTATATATTTGCATGATGGTAGACTACAACCTCTGCCACATTCAAAGAAAAATTTACATTTTTTCTCTAATTCAAAAAAGCAAACTGGTCAAGGCTAAGGAGGTTTAAGAAATAATGGATAGATAAAATTTCAAAAAAAATTGTTTGGGAGGAACATAAGCGGTGTTATAGGTCTCACAAAGGCCAATATTCCATGGCAAAAAGACAAATTGTCTCATTCCTTATATTCTCTACTGCCTTTTCTGAGCAAGGATTTCTTGTACAGGTTATATGTCTCTCTTTGTTCAGGTCAGATATTTTAGTACTTATGGCATTAATTTAATAGTAAGGGAACATGCTGAAATCTTTTAATGCTATTCACCTCTAGAAAAAATGACTATATATCACGGTTTAATACTTTTATGGTGCCGTCTTATTTGATCATATAATCATTGCTTAAAGAACACATTGACACTTTATGTAAAAACTGTCAATGTACTCTATTTGTGTCACATCCACATGAGAAATATAAAGTTAAAAGTTGTGTAATTATTTAAAATTTTTAGAACATAGATTTTTCTTTTCTTTTTAAAGTATATTTTATTGATTATATTGTTAAAATAGTTCCAATTTTCCCCCTTTGCTCCCCTCTGCACAGAACCCTGCCTCCCCCAGCAATCCCACTCCCCTTAGTTCACGTCCATGGGTCATGCATGTAAGTTCCCCATCTTCACCCTTTCCTATATTAGTCTTTTTAAAAATTAATTAATTAATTTTTATAACATTAAAAAATAACAATTCCCCCCTCTCAGATTTAAGACCCTTTATAATCTTATAAAGAACAATGGGTGAAGGTCTCATGCTCTTCTAGCTGCTTCAAGCTGGACATGGTTATCATCCTACGTACGCTTAGGTCCAGAAATCCCTAAGATTGGGGATGTGGGGGGGGTGGCCTCTCACATGGGGAAAGATCTTGCAGACTCCAGGTCAGCTGGCTGTCCCTGGACAATGGCGTGCTTGATTTAACAGGCTGGCATCCTTGCATTCTGGGGGTAACAGATTTGGCAACTGGATGAAAAGACATGATTCAATCCATAACCACTAGATGACAAAAGGTAGGTATTAATTTTTCAACATCCCAAATCAGGGGAAAAAAGGGCTTCTTTGGAGAAAGGTGTGGAAGGCACATCACACTTGTCCAAAAACCTTTTGCCCACTATACTTAGTTTGAACTGAGGGGAATATTTTAGGTTTCCCCCCTCTCAGAACTCTGGGCCCTTTTGTCTAAGCCATTAGGATAGAAAAAAGAAACCAGTTTTAAAATGAAGCCCACAGACCATGCCATATTTCACCAACCCAGCTACTTAGTTCAGCCAAACCATTGAGTCTCAGGAAGCAGCAATGCAGATAGCATTAAGTGAGGCCTATAGGTCCAGACAATCACTCAGGTAATGAGATCATAGGCTTATTCCCTATAAAACCAGAACACACATGTTAATTTATGCAACATAACCCACAAACCAGTCCCCAAATCTGCAAGACTGTCTTATTGGAAAGACATCTAGTTGCAAGGCATTTGACATTCTTCTTGCCTGTAAATTAGGCATCTTTGATGATGTCACAGACCTACTTTAACTTTCAAATGAAAAAAAACTTTAAATGAGGATAAACTTTAAAGACAGCTGCACTACTTTCTAGTCTACTACTAAGCATTGTGGTTTTCCTTGAATTGCAATTTTTCTCCTTAAGTTTACCCTCCTTGTCATTAAAGGGACTGCATTAAGTCCATTTTAAATTTATCCCGTTCATTTGAATAAACACAACAAGAGCAGCAAATGATCACATATGATCTTTACATCTGCTTTGCTGGAACTTACATAAGGAACCTTTAGGGTGACTTTCAGTTTGACTTTCAGGGCACAGGAGCTGAGCCACATACCTGCCATTCAGCCTGCCTGTAAATGCCTGCCTTTTCCACATCCTTCGGGTTTTCCATTGTGCCTTAAGGTCCCTTTTAGCCATCTTTCAGGAAAACAACCTTCATTCCATTCCCGGAAAGATTTCCATGGACTGCACAACCGACCAAGGTACCAGGCCTTTTTTGTCATGGGCTTTTATTACCTTTGAAAGCCAAACCCAGTTTCTCAGGGCTTTTTGGTAACAACCAGAGCCCAGGCATGCCTCCTTTAGGCATAACATTCCAGTCAAAGTCGTGGTAAAAAAAAAACCTCTATTAACAACTGGTCTTATTAGATTTATGCAAAGAACCTTATGTCGTTACTTACATCTTCAGAATGCCAAATTCTGAAAGGATCAGGTAGGGAGAAAAATATACAATTATGAAGGAAAATCCTTGTTTTTCTAATATTCACTAAAATTGCATTTCCACGTTTTATATTTTCTTTTGTTCACTTCCTTACATGTGTGGTATTTGGGGTGGGGGTATTTGCTTGCTCAGTTATTAATTTAATTTGCTTTCATTTTTTTCCTCCACTAAAAATTTTTGTTTGTTTGTTTTTTTATTACAGTTGTCCCACTTTTTTCCCTATTGCTTCCCCACATCCTGCCCACCCCTTCTCCCACAGTCAGTCCCCACCCAGTTTTCCATGTTAATGGGTCATTTACACCTGTTCTTTGACTAGACCTTTCCCCTTCTTACCCCCTTCTCTGCCATCCCCTCCCCCCTAGCCATTGTTAGTCTACTCCTTCTTTACATAACTCTTGTTCAATTTTGCTCATTTGTTTGTGTTGTTCATTAGTCACCTGTATTAGGTGATCTCATATGGTATTTTTCTTTCGTTGCCTGATTTATTTCGCTAAGCATAATTCTCTCTAGTTCCATCCATGTTGTTGCAAAGTAGAAGTTCCTTCTTTCTGCTACATAGTACTCCATTGTGTAAATGTACTACATTTTTTTGATCCACTCATCTACAGATGTGCACTTAGGTTGTTTCCAGAACTTGGCTATTATAAATAGTGCTGCTATAAACATCAGGATGCATAGGTTCTTTTAAATTGCTCTTTTGGGATTCTTTGGATACAATCCTAGCAATGGAATTGCTGGTTCAAAAGGCAGTTCCATTTTTAGTTTTCTGAGGAAATTCCATACTGTTTTCCATAGTGGCTGCACCAGTCTGCATTCCCAACAGTAGTGCACAAGGGTTCCTTTTTTTTCTGATCCTCGACAGCACTTGTTGTTTGTTGATTTGTTGGTGATGGCCATTCTGAGTGGTGTAAGGTAATATCTCATTGTGGTTTTTATTTGCATCTCTCTGATGGCTAGTGATGTCGAGCATTCTTTCATATGCTTATAGAACCTCTGTATGTCCACTTTGGAGAAGTGTTTGTTCAGTTCCTTTGCCCATTTTTTAATTGGGTTGTGTGTCTTCTTGGTGTTGAGTCATATAAGTTCTTTATATATTTTGGAGATCAATCCCTTGTCTGAGGTATCATTGGCAAATATATTTTCCCATATGGTTGGTTCCCTTTTCATCTTGCTGATGTTCTCTTTTGTTGAGCAGAAACTCTACTTTGATGTAGTCCCAATTGTTTATTCTTTCTTTCCTTTGCCTTAGGAGATATATCAGTGAAAATATTGCTACATGGTATATCTGATAATTTCCTGCCTATGTTTTCCTCTAGTACTTCTATGGTGTCAAAGATTACATTTAAGTCTTTGATCTGTCTTGAGTTTATTCTGGTGTATGATGTAAGTTGGTGGACTAGTTTCATTTTTTTGCATGTCCCTGTCCAGTTCCCCCAACACCATTTATTGAAGAGGCTCTTTTCACTTCATTTGATGTTCCTTCCACCTTTGTAAAATATTAGTTGACCATGTAGACCTGGGTTTATTTCTGAGCTCTCAATTCTGTTTCATTGATCTATATATCTATTCCTATGCCAGTACAAGACTGTTTTGATTACCGTGGCCTTGTAGTATAGTTTGGTAACAGGTATTGTGATTCCTCCTACTGTGTTCTTCCTCCTCAAGATTGCTGTGGTTATTCGGGGTCCTTTTTGGGTCCATAAAATTTTTGAAGTATTTGTTCTAGGTCTGTGAAATGTGTCGTTGTTTTTTTCATAGGGATTGTATTGAATCTATAATTTGCTTTGGGTAGTATGGATATTTTAATAATGTTGATTCTTCCCATCCATGAAAATGGTATTTGCTTCCATTTATTTGTATCTTCCTTAATTTCTTTCTTCATTGCTATATAGTGTTCTGACTACAGGTTTTTACCTCCTTGGTTAAGTTTATTCCTAGGTAGTTTATTTTTCTTGTTGCTGTGGTAAATGGGATTTTTCTCTCAGTTTCTATCTTTGATATTTTATTGTTGGTGTACAGAGATGCCTTCAATTTATGAATGTTGATATTGTACCCTGCTATTTGCCAAATTCACTTATTAGATCAAGTAGTTTTTTTGTGGAGTCTATAGGGTTTTCTTTATACACTATCATGTCGTCTGCAAATAATGACAGTTTACTTCCTCTTTTCCTGTTTGGATGCCTTTTATTTCTGTTTCTTGTCTGACTTTTGTGGCTAGAACTTCCAAAACTATATTGAATAGGAATGGAGAGAGTAGACATCCTTCTCTTGTTCTTGACCTCAGGGGTAATGCTTCCAGTTTTTGCCCATTGAGTATGATGTTGGATTCAGGTTTTTCGTATATGGACTTCATAGGTTGAGGTATGCTCCCTCTATTCCCAGTTTGCTGAGTGTTTTCATCATTAATGGGTGTTGTACTTTATCAAATGCTTTTTCTGCATCTATTGATATGATCATGTGGTTTTTGTCTTTCATCTTGTTTATGTGGTGTATTATGTTTATTGCTTTGCAAATATTAAATCATCCTTGCATCCCTGGGATGAATCCCACTTGAACGTGGTGTATGATCTTTCTAATGTGTTGCTGGATCCCGTTTGCCAATATTTTGTTGAGGATTTTAGCATCGATATTCATCAGTGATATAGGCCTGTAGTTTTCTTTCTTTGTTGTGTCTTGACCTGGTTAAGGGTAATAGGGTAATACTGGCTTCATAGAAAGAGTTTGGGAGTCTTACTTCTTCTTGATATTTTTGCAATATTTTGGGAAGGATAGAAATTAGTGTTTTCCTAAATGTGTTATAAAATTTACCTGTGAAGCCATCCAGTCCAAGACTTATGTGTTGGGAGTTTTCTTTTATTACTGCTTCAATTTTACTAGTTGTTATTGGTTTGATCAGGCTTTCTGCTTCTTCTTGACTCAGGTTTAAAAGATTACATGTTTCCACAAATTTGTCTATTTCATCTAGATTGTCAAATTTCTTGTGATACAGTTGTTTGTAATAATTTCTTACAATACTTTGTATTCCTGTGGTATTGGTTGTGATTTCTCCTCTTCATTTCTGACTTTATTTATTTGGGTCCTCTCTTTTTTTATTGATGAGCCTGATTAAAGGTTTGTCAATTTGTTTATTTTTTCAAAGAACCAGCTCCTGGTTTTATCGATCTCTTGAATTGTTAGTTTAGTCTCTATGTCATTTAATTCTGCTCTGATCTTGATGATTTCCTTTCTTCTACTCGTTCTGGGCTTTGTTTGTTGTTGTTCCTCTAGTTTTTGTAGCTGTATGGTTAAATTTTTTATTAGAGACTCTTCCATCCTTTTCAAGTAGGCCTGTTTTGCTATGAACTTTCCTTTCACGACTGCTTTTGCTGTATCCCATAGGTTTGGGGTTGCTGTGTGTTCATTGTGATTTGTTTCCAGAAACTATTTTATTTCTTCCTTGATGTCATTGTTAACCCATTTATTATTTAAAGGCATGTTATTCATTCTCCATGAGTTTGAATGCCTTTGAGTATTTTCCTTGAGGTTGATTTCTAGTTTCAAGCCAATGTAATCCTAGAAGATGCTTGATATAATTTCAATTTTCTTGCATTTGTTGAGACTTGTTTTATATCCTACCATGTGGTCTATCTTTGAAAATGTTCCATGTGCATTTGAGAAGAGTGTATATATTGCTTCTTTGGGGTGAAATATCTATATATGCCAACTAAGTGCATTTGTTCTGGAGTGTTGTTCAATGCCCCAGTATCCTTGGTGTTTATTTACTTCGAAGCTCTGTCCATTGTTGATAATGAAGTGTTAAAGTCCCCAACTATGAGTGTGTTGCTGTCTATATACTTCCTGAAGTCTATCAAAAGTTTTCTTACATATTTGGGTGCTCCTATGTTGGGTGCATATATGTTTACAAGGGTAATATCTTCTTGGTGGTTTTTTTCCCTTAAGTATTATGAAAAGTCCTTCTTTGTCTCTTTTTATGGCCTTTGCTGTGAAATCTGTTTTGGCTGATATAAGTATTGCTACCCAAGCTTTTTTTCAGATCCATTTGCTTTAAATATTTTTTTCTATCCCTTCACTTTCAATCTGTGTAGATCTTTTGTTCTAAGGTGGGTCTCTTGTAGACAGCATAGAAGTGGGTCATGCATTCTAATTCATTCAGCTACCCTATGTCTTTTGATTGGTACATTTAATCCATTTACATTTAAGGTTATTGCCGATAAGTACTTATTCATTGTCATTTGTCCCCTTTGTACTTTGTAACTCTCTGTTTCTCTCTTTTCTTCACCTTCTTAAAGCAGACTCTTTAGCATCTCTTGCAATGCTGGTTTGGTGGAGGTGTATTCTTTTAGCCTTCTTTTGTCTTGTAAACTCCTTATTTCACCTTCCATTTTGAATGAGAGCCTTGCTGGATAGAGTAGTCTTGGTTGGAGGCCTTTGTTTTTTATTGCTTGAAATATTTTTTGCCATTCCCTTCTGGCTTGTAGTGTTTCTGTTGAGAAATGCGATGATAGCCTTATGGAGCACCCTTGTACATTATTAGCTGTTTCTAGCTTGCTACTTTTAGGATTCTCTCTTTGTCTTTCAATGTTGCCATTTTAATTATAATGTGTCTTGAAGTGGACCTGTTAGGGTTCATCTTCATCGGGACCCTCTGTGCTTCCTGGACTTGCATGACTCATTCTCTCATCAAGTTAGGGAAGTTTTCTGACATTAGTTTTTCAAACAGGTTTTCTATTCTTTGCTCCTCTTCTTCTCCTTCTTGAATTCCTATGATATGGATATTATTATGTTTCATGTTGTCCTGCAGCTGTCTTAGAACCTCTTCATTCGTTTTCAGTCTTTTTTCATTTTGTTGCACTGTCTGGGTATTATTTTCTACATTGTCCTCCAGCTCACTGATCTGATCTGGTTCCTCTAGCCCTTCTACTGCGTTCTTCAATTCAGAGATTGTATTCTTTATTTCCTCCTGGCTCTTATTGATAGCTTCTATGTTCTTTTCCATGCTGGTATAATTCTCAGTAAGTTCCTTGTAGTTTCCTTGGAGTTCTTTGTAGTTTTCTTTGATCTCACTGATCTCATTGAGCTTCCTTATAATCCATGTTTTGAATTCCATGTCTGATAGTTTGCTTCCCACTGTTTCATTTAACACTTGTGTTACAGAAACAGGGATGTCCAAAAACAAACCCCAGAGTTTGCGGCTGGGGGATGGGGAAAAGGAAGCAGCTTTCAAGACGCTTTTGCATGCCTGGGGCTAGTTGCTACTATGTTTGTTATGCAAAATGGCTTTGATACTTCCAAAGCCCAAGAAGATGGGAGGAGTCTTGAACTGTGGGATAGTATGGAAGGAGCCTACAGAGCCTGCATAGGGTTCTGTGATTGGTCAGAACTGGTTGCAACACCCACTGTGTCAGAGGACGCAGTCAGGGATATATAAGCAGCTGCGGACATTTTAGCACAGTCTCATGCTCTCTCTGGCTCTCTCGGTCTCGCGCTCTCCCTTTCTCTCTCTCACTCTCAGTCACTCTCTCTCTCTCATGCCCCCTCCATGTGGCTTGGTGAAGGGGCCTTCTCCATGCGGATTAAAGAAGCTGAGTTCTCCATGCGGTTTTGAGAGGGCTCTCCAGGCCGCCTTAAGAGGCTCTCGCCACTCAGTTTTGAGAAGGAGAGGAGATCCACACAGTTTGCAGGAAGAAGGCAATTTACAAGGAGGCTGAGTATTCAGGTGGTTCTGCATTGAGAGCTGGAGGGCACCATAGCACAGAAAGGACCTCCCCACTCAGATTTAGTGATTGGCAGCTACTGGTAAATCTTAACTGTGCCTAGGAAGTAGGGAAATTGTGTTTCCAACTTTTCTAAGACTGGCTAGGTCTGGGAGGGGGAGGCAGAACTATGTGCAAATAAATAATTTTTTCTTTTCACCGAACTCTGGTATTGAGAATTATAATTCTGGCGGTGGGCAATCGGGCCCCTAACTAAACAGCCTGTGGGTTCTTTTTCAGTTGGAGCAGCCCAGAGGTTCTGTTACACTTGTTCCAGGGATTCTTCTTTTCTTTTCAATGGGGGGGTTGTTTCTCTGTCTCCCCATTTTAATGACTCTTCTTGTTTGTTGCTGTTTCTTAGATTGATCTGCACTTCTTGGATCTGCCCCTGGTGGCATCAGATCGTGGACCCGTCTGGGCCTAGGCAGTCTGTTGGAGACTGCTAGAGATCTACTGCCTTTGTTTGTCTCCTTTAGTTGTTAATCTATTCAATCTCTGATAAATCGTCAGGTTTAAGCACAGAGGGCAGGGCAAATTAATTCCTGCAGGCCGGACTTTTTCTTCCCCTCAGGCTGATGCCACTTGAGAGGAATGGTTTGCCTGCAGCATGGGGAATGAGTCAGCACTGGGATCCAGTCAGCTACTCTCTCAGTTATCTCCTCAAACCACCACCCCAAATTCTCCCCAAGCATCTCTAGTTCTCTCTGTCCTCCCTCTGTTTGAGTCCAGGATAAGTGGGTGCCAAAATATTTTTGTACGTGATCTGCTTAAGAGCTCTTTTTCTCCAGCTGTTTATTTCAGGCCTGCAAAAAATCCTGTGGCTTTTTGCTTTTCACAGTTGGATGCTATTTTACTTTCCACTCTGTTGCTGTAGGCTGTGAAGCCCAGCTGGGAGTTTAGACCCTGCCCTTCTCAGGGCAAACCCCTGGCTGCTGAGCTGTTTCTCAGTCCCTTCAGCTGCCACCCGTGGGAGCCCAGCCAGCCCTTTTCCATCTCCACACTTCCTACCAGTCACGTTGTGATAAAGTGACCTTTTCTATCTCTCCGTGTTTATAAGACTTTTCTCCAGCTAGTGTTCAGTTGGTTATTCCAAAATATTTCTCCACAATTAAGTTGTAAGTCCAGATTGGTCCTGGGAGGAGGTTAGTGTAGCTTCCACTTACTCCTCCCCCATCTTGGATCCTAGATTTTTTTCTTTTCTTTAGCTATCAAGACTTCTATCAAAATTGCATTAACATTTCTATCTTATTTTTAGGTACACAGATAGAGATAGAGTTAAAATAATCTATGTATGGAAATAAATCAATAAAAGTTGAACAAAAAATATGAAATAGAGGTACAAAATGTAAATTTATTTTACTTAATGGAACTGAATTTGCTCATTAAATCTTTCATTGTTGTTTAATATTTAGAAACTCAATATGTAAACTTATTCATTGATTAAAATCTCTTTTAAGTTATTTGAGACAGTTAAGGGTTTCCCCTCTTCTACTCTTTTTCTTCACTTCTCCCAGGCTGTCATCTAAGCATGTGATGATAGACATATTTCATTAAATATTTGGGGTGAGATATTTCTGCCCCCCCTCCACATCCCCACAGCTAAATCTCTCCTATCTACACGAAATGTAAATGGTCTTTTTCTAGCTCAAAAGTGTTTGGTGGAATTTGTTATCAATGTCCTCAGTCCCTTCCAGGGTTTCCACCTGCAAGAAGAACACCATGCCTTCCTTGTCTTGAAACGACAACCCATCTTGTCTCTTTTACCAGTTCTCTTAGCACTTTTGAATATTTCACAGGATATTTTAAAAATTCTAGATCTTTGCTATTGTCAAGCATGTTTCAGATATTTTTTTATCTGATATATTGTGTTACTATTTTTATTCTACTCTGTCTACTTAATTTTGGCAAATGACAACCTGTGAAGCATTTTCCTTAGTGTTCCAAACCAGAAAAATATGATAAGCCTCCTCTGCTTTTGTTTATTCCCTTCAACTAATTTGAGATTTCTATCTTCTTATTCTTCTCCTGGACCTTAGGTTTATATGGAAGAAAGTACTAGAATCTTTCTCAGTCACTTCAGCAGTGTTTTAATTCTACCCTTATCTACTACATAATTATCCAGTTATTCCTTAATTAAAAGTTTTTCCCTTTTCCAGATTTTGGACTGCTTTCTAGAAATTACCTTTGTTCTAAGCTACCTATATCTTCTATCTGACAAAATAAATATAATTGACCTAATGGGTAGAGGGCCCAAGGATAAGTAGGCAAAGAGATAATATAAAAGAATAAAAGGGCAAAGCAGTCCAGACAAAACAAGACTTTTGTACTGGATCTCCAAGTAATTGCTTGCTTAGAAGTTGAAGGACAACCATGAAAATGGATATTGATGGCAAAAATATGATGGTATACAAAGGTGGGATGATGCAGGTGTTACTAATACACTGCAGAAGTACATAGTTGACATAGTTGGGTGGGTGTCAAGAGGTCTTTACAGTGACCTGACTCAGGACAACATGGAAACTTATCTGAAGCCTCTGGGAAGAAAAACTATGATTTTTCTATAAAGAGACAAAAATTCCATTACACCAACCAAGAGAAAAGCTGAGATTAATCAGGACAAGAAAGATATGTCAAATAGAGACCAGTGAATATATCCCTTTTCCTATGCCACAAGAACATGTAAACCATCCAAGAACTTCATGCTTGATGATCACAGAGGTAGGTGTGGGAATAAAGGAATAGTGATTGTGAATTAAGTATTATAAAAAGTCTTAGTTTTCATTGTTTGTTTTCTCTTTATGATACCTAATTTTAAAACAAAGAAAAAATCTAAAGTAACTTCTTTAATAATAGATTGTTTTACCATTCAGCACCCGCAAATAAAATGGAGGTTGTAGAATCTACTGAGGTGAGTTATACAGTATAATCTAATAATTACATAATATAAAGTTATAAAAATATATTTATTTTACAAATATTAAAAACACTCAAGGTTTGGCATATTTCCATAAACTCTAAGGATTCTAGAAAAGCAAGCTCCACTTCATGTCACAGAAACACAGAGCTGGAAGGGCCCTGGACATCAGCCTTACTGTGACTCACAGCCTTTCCTTTCAACTTTTCCCCTGATTGATCCTATAATTTAAGATAAATATTCTAAATGAGTAATAGAAGTCATAGACTTATCCCAAGAACATTTACATGAAAAATAGCTAATTAGGATTGTGGTGTCTTTGGAGAGATTCACAATTTTTGGTTTAGCATCATTTATCTGAATGCCTGCTTCCACTGAGTTCTCTAATTTAATTGCTCTTTCATTGCTATTTCCATCTCTAGTCAACAGTGAAACATATATGGTTCTTGGCCTCTTTTTCTAGATTTTTCTCTCAAAAAATCACTCACATAAGGCATTGTTGTACATAGTAGAGCTTTTTGAAAGTTTGCAGAGGACTTTTAATCATAAAAAGTCAAACTACTTAGTATTATAAATAGCAGAAATCATTGTTCTTAAAAATTCTTTGGACATGGATCACTGGTAATTGCTTACCAACAATTTTTCTCTGCAGACTCTAGCTACATATTTTGTTATTTTGTTCTGTTCCCTTCTCTCCCTTTTTCTCAATTTTTTTTCCCACTGGTGTTTTGTTTTTATTGTGAACTCATGATCTAATTTTACAGGCTCTATGAGAACTGGGTTTTAAATGTGCCCTTCCCAGAATGACATTCTTATAGTTGGTGCTGAGTGGCCATCAACCCATGGACATTTAAAATTAAATTTCAAATGGGCTTTTCCAAGTTATGTGGGGTGTGATAATTTGAAAACCACACTCCTAATTCTCAGAAGATATATTACTTTTTATGTACCCAAATGAAAGTCTGAGTTAGTTGATACCCTTTGAATCTACCTTTGTAGGCAGATCATTTTCTGGTACAACTTTTCATTTTAAATATTTTGGTCTTTTACAGGCATTTTTAATATAAGTCCTCATTGTACATAGGTCCAAGGCCATGTGTCCTTTTCCATGTGTGCCTTTAAAACCCAAAACTCTGACTAATAAGAATTGATAAAGTTGGTTAAGGTATTCACCAGTTTTAGCATCTGCCTTTACGTATGGATTTGGGTTTTCATTTCATTTTTGTCTTCAGTGGAACTTTTTTTTGCCAGCTCAGAAATAAATTTAAGGAAACCCAAAATGAATGACTTCCAGATAAGATGGAGGCCTAGACAAACATGCTATATCTCCCTCCACAACTAAGAAGGAATACAGCTATCTCAAAAGTAGAAACAACCAGAAGCTCTAGAAAATCGAGCTGCATGGAAGTTCAACAAACAAAGATATAAAGAAGAAATACTCATCCAGACAGGTGGGAGGGGTTGAGCCAGGGAGGAAAAAACTCTGCTGACAGCAGCAGCGGCAGCGGTGGAACTGGCAGGCTAACAGAAAGTTGAGAGGGACACCAGAGGAGCACTCCCAGCACCAACAAGACCCCACAGCTCATGGTTCCAGCATCCAGAACCAGGGAAAATCAAGACTCATTGCTTCTGACTGTGAAAACCAGTGGAGGTTGGGGAAGAGGAATAAACTGCTGGTCTTTCAGTAGAGCCTGCTTGTTTAAAGGGCCCTATGGGCTTAGAATGTCTGCAGATCCAACCACTCTGGGAACAACAGCCAGGGCAACAGCTAGAGAGGCGCCAGTCCTATATGGAAGTAGACGTGCCTGGAAAAAGGGCGAGTGCTGAGAAAGTGGCATTGTTCCCTCTCAGACCCATACCCCCCCACAGCGCCACAACATGGTGAAACGGGTCACCCTATACTGACAAATACCTAAGGCTCCACCCCTTACAATGTAACAGGTGTGACAGCTCTGCCTAAGACACAGAGGCAAACAAACACAGGAGCCTGTCAAGATTAGGAGACAGAGAAGTATGGCCGAAAAGAGGAAACGGATCAAGGTTCCAGTGGGAGAACTAAGCAACGAGGAGATAGCCAACCTAACAGACACAGAGTTCAAAACACTGGTGATAAAGATGCCCACAGACTTGACAGATATTCTTACATATGGCAAATGCATAAGGAAAGAAGTGAAGGCTATGCTAAGTTAAATAAAGGAAAATTGACACAAAACCAGTGGTGCAGAGAAGGAAACCAGAGTTCAAATCAATGATTTGGAACATAAGGAAGAAAAAAGCAGTCACCCAGTACAAAATGAGGAAACAACAATTGAAAGAAATAAGGAGAGGCTTAGGAACCTTGGGACAACTTTAAACGTGCCAACATCTGAATCATATGGTGTACCAGAAGGAGAAGAACAAGAAATTGAAAAAACAATGAAAGAAAATTTCCCAAATTTGGTGAAGGAAATAGACATACAAGCCCAGGAAGCACACAGAGTCCCAAAGAAGCCAGACCCAGAGGACCACAACAATACTCATCATAATTAAAATACCAAAGGTTCAAAATAAAGAGAGACTTTTAAAAGCAACAAGGAAAAGCAGAGAATTACCTACAAAGGGGTGCCTATAAGACTATCAGCTGATTTCTCAAAAGACACTTTGCAGGCAGGAAGGGACTGGCAAGAAGTATTTAAAGTGATGAGAAGCCAGGACCAACAACCAAGACTACTCTATCCATCAAAGTTATGATTTAGAATAGAAGGGCAGATAAAGTGCTTCTCAGACAATATAAAACTAAAGGAGTTCATTATCACCAAGCCATTATTATAGAAAATGTTAAAGGGGCTTATTTAAGAAAAAGAAGATCAACACTATGAACATTAAAATGACAATAAACACAACTATCAACAACTGAATCTAAAAAATAAAAACAAAAACTAAGCAAACAACCAGAACAAACAGAATCATAGGTGTGGGGATCATTTGAAGGATTATCGACTGAGAGGGGGAAGAGGGAGAAATGAGGAAATGGTGCAGGGATTAAGAAGCATAATTGGTTGGTACAAAATAGACAGGGGGAAGTTAAGAATAATATAGGAAATGGTGAAGGCAAAGAACTTATATGCACAACCCATGGGAATGAACTAAGGCACATGGGATTGCTGGTAGGAAGGGGGTCCTTGGAAGAGGGGAGCAAAGGGAAAAGAAATTGGGACTAATGTAACAACATAATCAATAAAATATACTTAAAAGATAAAAATAAAATTAAAAAGCAGTGGTACCTAAAAAAAAGAAAAATAACATTTTAGTCAATTTTAATTTATATGTAATATTTTATAGAGTTTTCAGATTCCTGGTATGTACCAGTCCCTCCTTTCTTCTCTCACTTACCACTAATTTTCATTCATTTCATAGGCAGATCCACTCAGTCTTCATTTTTGCAGGGATCATTTTGTAAATATTTCTTCAGAGTCTTACCTTCTTTACACAAAAAGCCTAAGGGTTTATTACGTTAAGCAAAGACAATTTTGGCTCTAAAATAAATGTCTGTTACATCTAATACTAGTTCTGCATATCACTACATTGTGTTTTCTAAAATTTTAGCCATGAATTATTAACATTGGCAAGTAGCAGTAATTTTGTAGTTTGGCCTTTTATTTGAAATATTTTTAAAAGTATTTATTAATGGACCATACCTTAGTTGGGCCTTATTTTATTTTATCTCTTCAGTATCAAGAGTCACTAGACCTGTTGGGGATTATGCCCAGCTGACTAAGTCGCTACTGACCAAAGTGCAGTTTATGGACTGATACTGGTCCATAAACTGCTTTTTATTGTTCTTTGTTAAGTAAAATACAGAAATAGAGTGTTTAGAAACTTCTACAATTTGACATTACAGAGCTACCAAAAATGTGGTAAATGGTCTAATTGTATGGAGCAGGTAATAGAATGGTCATGCTGATGGCAAACCCAAGTGACGATTTGTGTTTGGTGAAAACTGTGTGACAGGTGTGCAGAGAAGGAATCCATTTCAGTCCATGCAATATGGAGATGATGAGATAAAAACTGGTCCTTTGTAAACGATAGTTTGAGAAGGATTAGTCTAGATTATAATATGCATTTTTATACCTTGAATTCAATTCAAATAGTTATTGCTAGGGTTATATTCAGTTATATAGAATATATTTCTGATAAGGCCAAATATAGATTTTGTTTTTTGAGTGTGCAGCATCTTTGATCTGAAATTGTATACCTAAAACCCATATTGCATACTACATGTCACATAAAAAATGAACCAATATTCAAGTCATGAACATAAATGTCTTGCTTTGTTGAGAATAAAACTCTAAGTACATGTACCATTATCAGTTAGCAATAGGCAAAGATAGCATAAAGTCTATCACTGTTCAAAGGCAGTATGATTTGGAAGTTGAGAATCCAAGCTAAGAATGGTTTCTTCAATTCCAAGACCCACCACTTAGTATCTGTGTGACACTGGGTACATTGTTTAAATTTTCTGAGCCCCACTTTCCTTATCTGTAAAATGAGGATCATGGTAGTGATCCCAGGCCATTAAATTGTTTGGAAAATACCCAGTATAGGATATCATCGTATTTATTACTACTTCATGCACTTAGAGCAGAGAAGAATGCTATGGTAAGCCACATGTCTAACCAGCACACAAATATTTGTTTGAGCTTTAATAGTAGATGAGAAAATGCAAGTGTGAAAGTTTTAACTGTATATTTTTACTCTCCTTTTAGTTTTTCTGACTGAAAAAATGTGTTTTTCCTGGCTCCTAAATCTCCTCCAAGAAGATATCTTTACCTTCATTGATCCCAATTTTCAAATATTCTTCCTTGTCCTCAGTCTTTACACACAAACATTTTTTAAGTACCTTCTAAGTGCCAAGCAGTGTTATTGGCTCTTGGCATAGAGAGAAAAGTCATATGCTGTTTCTCTTTTAAAGGAATTCACAATTTAGTTTGGGCTATCACATATATAATCAATATTGGTATTGTAAATGTTATAGTAAATACATGAATGTGGTATAATAGGAGATTTTAAAAGAGAAGTCTCAAATTGTATATGGGGAGGTTATAAAGTATTCTGTAAATTAAGTATCACTTCAGCTGATCAAAGAAATAAATGTGTTCTCCAAGAGGACTGGGCAAGAGAAAATGTGGTGAAAGATTTGTTAGGTAGAGCAAATGTAAACAAGAATAATTCCATACAGGCACATAGAATAGACTTTTCTTTTTAGAAGAGAATGTTAGTGGAAATACAAAAACAAAAAAACCTCACAATTAGATCCAAAGCCCTGCCAATATAGCCTCCCTAATTTCCCTAATTTTTGCAAGTCAAGACAGAGAACAACATGGCCCTCAGTATTTTCACCAGAACTTTCTTTTTCAGAAAATCTTTGATTCACTTTATTCTATTCCTTTAACTTTGCTGTGGCCAAAGAAGCTATCAAGAGAAAAATCATAATCAATTATTAAACATCACTCAGTAAAAAGAAGGTGGTTGCTTGCTCAGAGTAGAGAAGCAAAGTGCAGAAACATGACTAGCCAGGCATCAGGGAGAAGGCCAGTAACTGCTGAGCAAGAATGCCAGCACTGTTCTGCAGTAAGCCAGGGAGCTGCAGAACAAAGGAAGGGCTAGGGCATGCACCTTACTGAAGGCAGCCTTTGGATGTGGCCCAGGAGAGAATTTCTGCCTCATTTAAGTGACAGGAAACTGCCAAACTTTAGAAAAAACCCTCAGTGAAAATAATATTCCTGCAGCAAATTATAAACTGAACATATTTAAATCTACTGTTTTCTACAACTTAGGCCCGATTTCCCCAAATTTCTTTTTAAGAAAGATAGGAATAGTATAAGCCAGGATTTTAATCATTCACTTTGCTCTTCTTTACCTAAATTTTAGTCTCCTACAGAACTATTCCAAGAGTCCTGGTTTACAATGGTTCAACTAACAACTTTTTGACTGTGCAATGGTGCAAAGACAATAGACATTCAGTAGAAACTGCATTTCTAAATTTGAATTTTGGTCTTTTCCAAGATAAGCAATGGTACTATAAAGTGTATTTATTGTATTAAGTGATTTTCCCAATTGTAGGCTAATGTAAGTGTACTGAACACATTTAAGATTGGCTAGACTAAGCTATGATATTCAGCTTTATAATATTTTTAACTTTTGATGAGTTTATCATAATTGAACTCAATGGTAAATTGAGGAGTATCTTATACAATAATGCTTTTGTTTCTAATTGATATTGCTAAGGTTAAGTTAATAAAAAACAAAGCTTGTTTACACAAATGAACTAGTTGTTTCCATTTTTATGTGCTCATGTACTACATTAACTCATTTTTATACTTAACTTACACATACAAACACATACAGATATTTACAAACATGTACTTCACCACTTAGAATAAGGATATTTTAGATACCCTCAACTGATATACTAAAATTAAGTACTTAATTTATATCTTTGCCAGGAATTTGGAAAGAGAGGAAGGGAAACGTTCAAATTTCAGCTTTAATTTGTGAAAACTTCTCTCCCTGTTGCAAGTCACATTGGAGAATAGAAAATGGAACATTCGAATTTCAGCTTTAATTTGTGAAAAATTTTTCTGCCTCTTGTAAGTCACGGCGGAGAATAGAAAAGAATGCCTCTATGAAAACTGGGTTTTGTGTGACTGACACACACTGCATTTTTAATAACACAGACTGAAATGCACTATTCAGAATTCATTGTTGTCCAGCAATTCGTCTCTGCTATAGATCTTCCTACTTCTAGTAAGTCTGTTGTCCATAAAAATTCAAGTTCATTTTGTGATCAGTACCAGTGACCAAGATAGTATTTGTCTACCAAGTAGGATGCACTAAACTAGCACAAGGGTGTTATATATATAGCTATGTATATGGCTATATAACTATATATGTATCTCCTCACCGGAGGATATTTTCATTTGCTTTTTTAGAGAGAGAAAGGAAGGGAGAGAGAAACATCGACAAGAGAGAAGCATCAATTGTTTGCCTTCCTATGCAACCAATATGTGCTGCGACCAGGGATCTCTTGTGTCTGGGCTGAGGTTGCATGCCCATACCTGGACTGGGAATGAACCCACAACCTAGATATATGCCCCACCATAGATTGAACCCACAACCTTTCAGTTTTAGAGTGATGCTCCAACCTCTGAGCCACACTGGCTAGGGCGGCATAACATATTTTAATGGTCACATAATTATGAATCAGTATGTAGTGAGAGTTCTCCCAATGATTATGTAAACATATCTAACCATTTTTATTTTAGTTTTCTTTTAACTGGTGAGAATAAACTTGCATTTACACAAGGCAAGCATTCTATTTTGGGTAAAAATGCATAGTCTTTAATATTACTTCTCTTTTCTTTTTATATTTTATTTAATTTTTGAGAGGGGAATGGAGGGAGAAAAAGAGAGAGAGGAACATCAATGTGTGGTTGGTTGCCTTTTGCACTTCCCCATCTGGGGACCTGGCCCACAACCCAGGCATGTGCCATGACTGGAAATCAAACCAGTGACCCTTTGGTTCACAAGCTGGTATTCAATCTACTGAGCCACACAGCCAAGGTTAAATTTAATCTTTTTGTATTTTTTCCCATTACTATTTAGTTCCCTTATATTCCCCTCCCCCTAGCAATCACCACATGGTTGTCCATGTCCATGAGTCCTTTTCCCTTTTTGCTCAATCCCTTCACTCCTTAACCTCCCCACACCACTAGCTTTCATCTGCTCTCCATCTATGAGTCTGTCTCTGTTTTGCCTGTTGAGTTTGTTCATTAGATTCCACATATGAGTAAAATCATATGGTATTTGTCTTTCTCTTACTGGCTTATTTCACTTAGCGTAATGTTCTCCAGGTCCATCCACACTGTCGCAAAGGATAAAATTTTCTTCCTTTTTATTGCCGAGTAGTATTCCTTTGTGTAAATGTCCCATAGTTGTTTTATTCATTCATCTACTGATGGACACTTGGGCCACTTTCATATCTTGGTGATTGTAAATAATGCTGCAATGAAGATAGGAGTGCTTATGTTCATTTAAATATATTTTATTTTCCAATTACAATTGGTATACACTATTATATTAGTTTCAGGTGTATAACCCAGTGATTAGCCATTACATAACTTACTAAGCAATCACCCCAATAAATCTAGTACCCATCTGACACCATAAATAGTTATTACAATATTATTGACCATATTCCCTGTTCTGTACTTTACATCCTGTGATTATTCTGTAACTACCAATTATGACTTCTTAATCTCTTCACCTTTTTCATTCATCCCCCATACCACTCTCCCATCTAACAACCATCAGAATATTCTCTGTATCTATTCTCTGTTATGCTGGTTTGTTTATTTCATTTTTTAAATCTATTTTGTCTGATGTAAGTATTGCTACTCCAGATTTTTAAAAAAATTTCATTTGAAGGAAATATCTTTTTCTATCCCTTTATTTTCAGTCTCTTTGTGTTTTTTAATCTGAAGTGAATCTCTTGTAAACAGCATATGTAAGTAAGGGTTTTGATATTTATTTGGCCTCTACATGTCTTTTGATTGGAGCATTTAACCCATTTGCATTTAAAGTAATTGTTGATATGTACTTATTGCTACTTTATTATTCATATTTTTTAGCTTTTAAAATTCTTTTTATTAAAGACCCCTTAACATTTTTTTGTAATAGTGATTTGGTGCTGATGAACTCTTTTAGCTTGTTCTTGTCTGGGAAGCTCTTCATCTGTCCTTCAATTCTAAATGAGAGCTTTGTTGGTTAGAGTAATCTTGGTGTAGGTCTTTGCCTTTTCATCACTTTGAATATTTTGGCCAATCCCTTCTGGCCTGCAAGGTTTCTATTGATAAATTAGCTGACAGTCAATGGGAGCTCCCTTATTGATAACAAAATGTTTTTCTCTTATATTTAACCTTTGGCATTTTAATTATCATGTGTCTTGTGTGGGCCTCTTTGGGTTCATCTTATTTGGGACTCCGTGTTTCCTGGACTTGTATGTCTATTTCCTTCACTGGACTAAGGAAGTTTTCTGTCATTTTTCACATGTTCTTAATTCCATGCTCTCTCCTTTCTCTTTTTGGCACCCTCCATGATGTGAATGTTTGTATGCTTGACATTGTCCCAGAGGCCCCTTATACTATCCTCATTTCCTTTGGAACTTTTTTTTTTTTTTTTTTTTGACTGTTCTGATTGGTTGTTTTCTGCTTCCTTATATTGGATTAAATCTTTTGCTTCATCTAATTCACTAGTGATTCCTTGTAATTTGTTCTTCATTTCAGTTAATATATTCTTCATTTTGGATTTGTTCTTTTTATGTTGTCTAGTTCAATTTTTAGTTTTCTATCTATTTATTAAAGTTATCAATATTTCTCTATTCTTCCCCTAAGTTCATTGAACATCCTTAAAACCAGTGTTTTGAACTCTCCACATTCTTTAATTCTTTTTATGGAGTTTTGTTTTGTTCTCTCATTTGGACATGTTATTTGTCTCCTCATTTTGGCTGCCTCCCTGTGTTTGTTTCTATGTATTAGGTAGAGTTGTTATATCTCCTGCCTGGTAGAATGACCTTATGCTGTTGGTGTCCTGTAGGGTCCAGTGACACAGCCTCCCCAATCACCTGAGCTGGGCACTCCAGATGCACTTGCTATGTGGGCTGTGTACACCCTCCTATCATAGTTGAGCCTTGATTGCTATTGATACCTCAATGGGAAAGATTTTCCCTAGACTGATTGGCTGCAATGATTGGCTGATAGCACCATGGAGAATAAGCTGTGCAAGGACAACCCCACAGGGAAGTACTTACCTCAGTGAGGCTCTGATGTCTACTGAGTCCACTACTAGAGTGTGTTCCTTGTGAAGGAAGTTGGCTGATGCTTTGATGTGGTCTGAAGCTGTCCACGGGGTGTGACAGCTTTGGGATCTCCCAGGAGGTACAGGCCAAGGTCAACAACCATCTTTGTCCTGACCAAAGATACCTGGCATGAGCTACAAAGTAATCTGCAAATGACTGCTAATTGTTCTGGGCTTGGAGGTGCCCAGGAGAGGCCAAGTCATAAAGCAAGGCTGGTTTTCAATTGTGCCAGGTCTAGGGCCACTTAATAAGAAACATGCTGCATGCCAAGACCAGATCACTTCTTGTTTGAGGAATTTTAGGAAAGTCTGAAGCATGAGCCAGTACAGGCACTTTGTATAAAAAAGGTACTGGTAAATTCTTGGGGTGAGAATGCAAGTTGGGTCTCAGGAAGTCTTCAGGGTGGGGCAAACTGTATTAGTCAGGTTGATGGAGACTCAGATATGATATTGGCTTGCCAGCTCTGCAGCGGAAAGGCCGAGAAAAAAAATAATGGTCTCTGCCAACACTACTGTCTAAGAAAAAGCTACTCCTCTAGTTCTTCCTTGATGCCAGAAAAATCTTCCTTCAGGTAAGTCCCTGGTCCTCTAGTGCTGGAGCTCAGAGTGATTGAGTCCAAATAAGTCCTTGCATAGGCCCTTTGAAAGGAATGACTGGGACTCCAAAAGACCTGTGTCCCACTCAGCCACAATCTAAGCTGGTTTTTACAGCCAGAAGTCATGGGGACTTCTCTTCTTGGTACTGAAATCCTGGGCTGGGGGGCCAGGTGTGACATTGGGACACTTTGCTCCTCAGGGGGGACCTCAGAAGCCAAAATATCCTTCCCAATTTTGTCACATGTGGATATGAAACCAGCCCATTCTGTGTCTCTGCCCCTCCTACCAGTCCCGATGTAATGTGGTTTCATTTTTATATCTTTAGTTGTAGGACTTTTGTTCAGCTAATTTCAGGCAGTTCCGAATGATGGTTTTTCCGTATTTCAGTTATCATTTTGATGTGGTTGTGGGAGGATCAAGTACACCATTTACCTACACCACCATCTTGACTAGAACTCAAGATTACTTCTTAACAGCAACAACAGAGCTGTTATTAAATTTTGGAAATTCTTGAGGCTAAGGGGTGATATATTTAGAGATGATGTTATTCATTGTCATTCAGCTAATAAGGAATATAATCTCAACTTTTCAAGATCAAACATACAGTAGTTTCTCTCTATATCACGGTTCCCTTACTGTGGCCTCACTGTATTGCGGTCTTTTTAAAAATATTATATTTATTTATCATGGATTTTTTGCTATATCACGGGATTTTGTGGTACTGTATACATATGTTGTTAAAGTGACATAGGTTTAAGAGTGTAGAATATGTTTATGAACATAAGTAGTGTTTATAAAAGTGTGGAAAAGCTTAATAATGGAGTAGGAAAGGTTAATAAGGGACTGGGAATGGTTTATAAGTGTGTGGGAAGGGTTTATAAAACCTTAAAATATATATAAATACTGAAATAAATGTAAGGTTCCTACTTTGTGGATTTTCACCTACCGCGAGGGGATCTAGAACATAATACTTGTGATAAGTGAGGGAATACTGTATACATTTTATAGACATGAACTACCAGAGCATACTATTAAGTTGGCTAAAAAGTCTGTTTAGTTTTTTCCTATAAAATAAAAACATATTTTTCATTTTGACCAAGAACTTTATTTATTTGGATATTTTGAGTATGTCAGCTATCTCCTGCTATTGGCTTCTAGTGGTTAGAAGCCAGGGCTGTGACTGAACATCATCCAATGCATAAGACAGCCACACTGCAAAGAATTATTTGACTAAAATGTCAGTAGTACTAAGAAACTTCACAAACCATTTTTGATATGTTCAATCAGTCACAGCACGTTCTCCGTATACTGCACAGATCTTTCATTTTGTTTTCAGTTCCATTTTTACCTTTGTTGAAATACTAAAGCATAATATGCTAAAAATATTGCATGTTTTCTCCCATTTTCAATATTAAAATGGCTGCACAAAAATTCATCAATTTTGGTTTTTATTTACATGCAGGCTGATATGACAGCTTCACAATACAATCTAAGAAAATTATTTCAAATGAAGTTAAAGACAACTAAGCACTATTAGAGCCATCATACAGAAAAAATTAAATGAACTTTTTGGCCAACACAGAACAAGCCTAATAGTCTCTGCTCTTCAAAAATTAAACACATATAAAAAGTCATATAAAACTTACAGTCAGATATTTTACTCAAGATCCAAGTCGGCTACTTGCTACTTGCTGAGTCCTTTATCTGATATGAGCATCATTTTCCTCAACTGTGAAAGAGAGGTTATAATAATCCTTACTTTAAAGATCCCTGGATTCAAATAAGATAATGTAATTGATTAATATGCTTTGTGATATTATAAAACTTTGTACAGGTAAGTTTTGTAATTACCGTTAATGCTTATGTTTTCATTTCTACCTCAAAATAGGTCTTCTATCACTTTGAAGCATGCTTTCAATATCAAAGTTTGCAGTGACTAATTGTAACTTAGATTTCCACCTGCCTTACATTTAATGTTTTTCAATCTAAACTCATATAAGAATGATGTATTTTTAAAAATTAATAAAGTAATCATCATAAATTCAGAAATTACCCTGTATAGACACAGCTCTTCCACCAGGATAGTATGATCTGTACAGGTCAGGAGTGACCCTCATAAATTCATAATCTAGAATAATTTGTAATTAGGATAAAGAATAAATAAAACAACATATGTAAAATGCTTAGTGCAAACTGAAATCTGATAATGTGTCTCTAGTATATGGGAACATAATCTCATGAAGTAAATGGTGATAAGCTAGTAACAAGAAACTGGTCACCATGTTCTAGAGAAAAAATAAAAGACAGAAAGACTTAAAAAGTTCATAAGTTATGCACTTAGATTGATTGAAAGAGACATAAAATTTTTATTCTTTGTATGGAACACCTTACAGTAAAGAATATCTTTTTTAAAAATATAATTACCTTTAATCTTTCCTAAAACCTTCCTGTGTGGGAGGAGTGGAGAGATGTATCCATTCTATTGTTGTATTGGTTCTAGAATGAATATATATACCATATATATGTAAAACTTATCGATTTAGCTTCTAATTTGTTGTTTGCATTTAAAGATGAAGAAGTAAGGAGTAATAAGTATCTCCAAATTAAAATTATTAAATCCTTTTTCCTAAATTCAACTTGCTTCTCCTCCAGTCCCAAACACACACGCTCTCTCTCTCTCTCTTTCTCTCTCTCTCTCTCTCTCCATACATATATCAATAAAATAATCACATAGAATGATATATCATTCTCAGCATTTGAGGACTCAATAATATATATATTTTATACATGTTTGTGTATAAAGAGGTTTACTCTAAGTAACTGTGTCATATGATTATGGAAGCTGAGAAACCCCAAGATCTGAACTTGGTATGCTGGAGCCCCAGGAGAATCAATATGTACCAATGATTCCAGTCTGAGTCCTAAGGCCTGAGAAATAGAAGGGCCAATGATGCAAATGCCAGTATAAAAGTCAGCAGGCTTGCGACCAAAGAAGAACCAATGTTTCAATCCAAGTCCAGAGGCCAGAAAAGGCCAGTTTTCCAGTTCAAACTGGCAGGAGGTCTAACTAACCGTTAGTCCTATGTTCTATTCAGGAAAGTCTTCAATTGACTAGACAAGGGTCACATTAGGGGAGGCAATCTGCTTTACTCAATCTATGGATTTATTGTTAATCTCATTTTAAAATACCCTCATAGATACACCAAGAATAATGTCTGACCAAATATCTCAACACCCTGTAGATCAGTATAGTTGATACATAAAATTAACTGTCATAATTACCAAAGATTGAAAGTCATGAGACTGAATGATGATATTTCCAAAGAAATAATACAAGAGTTAAACACTGGGAACTCTAATATTTAAGGGCTCTAAAGGTTAGAGATATTAGCAAAGGAGTTTTAGATTGAGGGTTGAGTAAAGCAGGAGAAAACCAAAGAGTGGTGTCCAAAATACATTTGTTATAATGAAGACAGAGACTTAGCACTCAGGACACTGAGATTCAGTTCAAGAGAAGATAGAAGCTCCTCTACTTCTGGACATAATAGAATAATAAGGCAGAACTTTCCAGACTTAACCTCTACCATAAACAACTAGAAACCTGGATAAAGTGTGTAAAACAATTGCACTTAAACATTGAGCAATAAGTATCACAAAGCTGTAATTCCCGAGGAAAGGAAAATAGACTATGTGAACCCTATAATTCCATTGGTTTTCTGCCTGAGACACTTTCCAGACAGAAGTACAAAGGTGAAAAATTCACAAAGAGCTGAGAGCAACTAGAGTTCAGGAAATGCACATTAACAAAAATTATACACAAACCTTGAAAGGACAAGCTAATATTCAACTTACTTAGTTGCCTTCCAAAATTTGTAGTCATGGAGAGATATACTATACTAAGCATTTGAGGACTCAATACTTTTATCTTTAAGTAAGACAAAACCTTTCCAGTACACTGACTGATCTGTTCAGCAGTCAGTCCATTTAACCTTCATCATTGTTGGAGCAGGTCATGGAGCTCAGGAGTAGGATGATATCAGCTGGGATTAACACAATTTATTGGAATATATGCTATATGGATGGAAATTGGAAAGGATGGGCCACTGGACAGATAGAGACTATAAACCTAAGAATCCGATTGTTACCTGTGGTTGGCCTGGGTATAACAAATGCAACATGAAAAACACCATACATATGCCCACATGCCCTTCTCTAGGGTATTGTGATGTGCACAACTATCCTTAGTTTATCATAGGGTGATACACCAGAATTCAATCAGAAAAATAGTTCTGTTACAAGTATTAAAAGAATAAGGAACCTAGTATAAGAATATGAGTTCACATGAATATGAGAGAAACTGGGGGAATAAAGATCAGGAAGGGGAGTTTACTATTATATACAGTTACTAACTATATCAAAGGTGTCGGTGAAAAAGGCAGAGTTTTGGCATCTGGGCATGAAGTGGGGTCCTTGGATGTGAGGTTATGAAGAGGTCTGTTGAAACTGCTTCTTGTGGGGAAGCTGTTGGCTCTGAAGAAGGTGCCATCTCTGTGGTCTGGAGTCTAGCATGGGTAGTGGGCCTGGTGCTGCTGTTGGTTGTCAAGACCAGCAATCAGGAAGATAAGATGGTTGAGAAATAGGAGGAAAACAAAAGAAAATTGGGTTCTGCTGGGCACATCGGGCCTATTGGTTACATGTATGACCACCAAAACTGTTGATGTAATGACTTCTGGTCCCTTTCCACCTTCCGAATGTCTTGTGAGTTGCTCTCTTGGACAACTGTAATCTAAAACTTAACCTTATACAGGAGCAGTGTGACAACACAGGATGCAGCATAGATGACCAGAATAACTGTTTGCATGATGTGAAATATTCTGAGGGAGCACTTGACAGGAGAGGGTATCATGATGCTGAGTGTATATGGAAATACCACAGCATAAAACTATGGAAGAGTATTACCTATGTAGCAATCTAATGGTAGTCATGTAAGACCTCTGACAAGGAATACTTGAGCTTTTGTCTGTTTTAAAAGACAGAATGGACACACACAAAATAGAATAAAAAGTGAAGGTAATAATGATCACGTCATGCCAGATACTACTTCACATACATTATGTATATTGACATTTAAGTCTAACAACAAACTATTATTATTTCCATTACACTCAGGAAACTATAGCATAGAGATATTAAGTAAATTGTCCAAAGTCACACAATTAGTAAATGGCTAAAATAGGATTTGAATCCAAGTAGTACCGTGTCAGAGTTTGTACTCATAAAAATATTGGTAATCTGTTGCAAAGAAAAAGGCAAAGGATATTGCAAAAGAAGAAAATGCATGAGGTATAACTTGGGTGTAATCAGATAGATCGACTAACAGGATAATGAATGAACTGATTTTGATTCATACAAAGGAGTTCATAGATAATTTGAAGATATATACTTCTTATAAAAATTAAAAAAGGTATTAAATAAATTTGTGGATTTGAGCTTAAGATGAGTTTTCATAATAAACTTATTTGGAATTGTATAGCAAAAAAAAAAATAGAAAAACTTGGAAAGTAACATAATAGTCCAATTACATGTAAAATTCAGCAGTGAGAACATTTAGATGTGTTATATAGGGAGAAATAAACTTGCTTGGTTACTGACTTGAGCCTTTTTAACAATTTGCACCTTTGAAAATGTATATGCCTTCTAATCCTGCTTACCTGAAACCCATCCCCCACCTCTGGACTCAAAATCAACCTCAAATAGTAGCTCCCTCATGAAGTTTTTCCTTCCTCCATTCAATAAATCCAGACAATCTTCCCTCTGGGTTTTCAGTGTAAGTACTTTGTTCACACTTTTATCTTAGTCGGTATCATTATATTGACATCTGTAAATGTGTGCAGTGGATTTTGTAGTGAACTATTTGGATATCCCTTCAGGACTGAGACACTCGTTGGGGGATGGTTTGCCTCTTGACAACTTACAACTGTGTCCCTCTCTGAGGATAGTTCTCAGCTGAATAAAATTGCCTCTTCCCCAGGGAACCCCACACTCAATAACTGTTTGATGCTGGAGTACAAAGGCCTGGCCCATTTGCTCCAACCAGGAATAACTCTTAAGAGGCATCCAAGTTTCAGAACCCCTTGGGGGATTGACTGAGTTTGCTGTTGCTACTACACTATAGTTTAATTTCACCTTCTGCCCAATGCTGCTTTTGTAGTTGTAACCAGAGTACTCTCTAATAAATCTGATACCTGCAAATCTCTGGTTTCCTGAAGAAACAGACCATAATTATGTATCTCTCTTTACAATTATTTACAATATTTACAATATTTTTTGAGAGAAAGACAATTTCCTTTTTTCTCCATGAAATAACTCATATGTAGTTAATGTTTTGGGTTCTTGCTATGGCTTAGGCCCCATGATCTATAATTCTTTATTACAGCTCTTGAGATACAATACTATATTTCAGTGATTCCAAGACCCATTGTTTATACAATGCTTCATTAATTTTTAATAGCTATTAAGAATAAAACATGATTATATCACAGCATATAATATCCTTGTAAAATACATGCAAATATATACTCTTATTTACTTTAAAAATTTTTTGAACCCTCTTTATTGTCTATGTAAACAATCTCTTGAATGCATTCAACCTTTAGGAATTATCAGTGATACACTGATAGTCATAATCAGTCATGTGACTGATTTAGCACCTTTCAGATTAACAACAAATTCAAAAGCATATCTAAAACATAGGAGTTTTACTGCATTTTAAAAATTGTTAGACTCATTCCTTAATGGAAACTGTGCCTTCTTGAAATTTAAACACTGCATTGGAAAAGTCAGATTACTTATATTGGATTAAGAAATGAATGAATGAACTTATTGACATAAGCTTGAAGAACTTAAGACAAAATACCATCTAAACATATTTCAGAACAATTCATTGTGATGTTTAAATTCTGCTCTGTATAGTGTTAAAAGAAAAATAAAGTTATAGATTGCTAGAGAATTGACATTAGTCTAGTGACTTAAAGAAGAGAATATAGAATAGTAAGTTAAATCATGTACTTGAGACATTGAGAATGTGGGCTGAATCAAGAACAATTTGGCAAGCCAAAAGGATTTGTGTGGACTAAGGAATATTGAGATCTGTGTACATGTCTATGATTATTAAATTCAAAAATATGAAAATTAGCATATTCACTTGGAAACTTTTTAGTTGATGGATATTTTTTTATGAGTATTTTAAAAATCCAGTGGTCATATCATACCTGAAAGAAAAAAAATCATCAGAGACTCATGACTTCATCTCTGGGGATTTGAAAGTTAGCTATTTCAGCAAGAAACACATGGACAAGGGTCCTTAAGCAATGGCTTGTTTCAAACTGTGGCAGATTATATTGCAGGCATTAATCAAACATGTGTATTATAAAGCCTGTACAACTGCTTAAGGCCATGAGACTTTATTTAGAAAATATAAACGTACATTTAGTTGGCATATTTATTTTACATAGTCTCCTAGTAGAATGGTTTTACTATTTTAACATGTATTTTAGTAACGATTTTTTAAATAAAAGATGAAGTTGTGATTCCTGAGTTCAAAGAAAATAGCTTGGCATTCTTGTCCATACCTATTCATAAACTTTGGATTTAAAATAAATACAGACATATCCTAGGTGAGACTTACTTGGTAATATTTATCAGGAATCTTCGCATGGTCAGGAATATTACACAGGAAGCATTTGTGATCCTGGTGTGAGAAATAATGTTAAATGTATTACCATACTGTTAAAAAAGGTTGATCTGGAGATGACTGTTATCATTATTCATACCCCTAATTTAAATAAATTAACATGTAAACTCATGGAAAATATAACTGTTTTTATATAATCACATATGAATTAATACAGAAAATGTAGAGTAGTCTAGACAATAAAACAAAATAATTTCCTTCTTCAAATTTTAGCAGGATATGCACACTTGCTGAAGTATGAGAGTTACATTGACTCTGTATTCCTGAATTTATCTAATATCTGCTAGATTTTAGAAGATTGTTTACTGAGCAGACATGGCAAGCTGGTGGATAAGTGAAGCAAAACAACATTCAATTCCAGCTAGACTTGGATAAAGATTAAGAACTATATGATATAATATTTTAAATAATGATTCAAAGTTTATTTTAATTTTTGTTAAAACTTTCATAGAGTGTAAAATTAATATTTGAAAACAGACCCTAAACAAGCACAAATTTGAATCAACTTTCTTCTTAGAAATAGTGGAAGTGGGGCTAAAAGGTTACATAGAGATCCTGCCATCTACATATCCCTTTATACGAAGAAGAAAAAGGTTGATTCTTATATGTTTAATCATTATGCCATACGACTAGAGAAAACAACACCATGATATCAACAACAACAAAGCAATAAAATTAATCTATAAGAGACAATTTCCAAAAGCCTATGTCTCTACTACCAAAGTCAAAAAAGTCTTTTTTTATTTTCCTTTTTATTGAATTTACCTCTCAAGGCTAAAGGAAACATCTTGAGTTTTTCAACTTTATTCTCCCTTTTTTCTGAAATAAATATGAGGAGAACTTTCTCCAATATTACCTATTGTCCATAAATAACCTCATTGCCAAGAAGAATTTCAAGGTTATTATAGGACTCAAATGCAATATAAATAAGTGAGAAAGCACCATCATTATGATAATTGGAATATCTCAAAGTGACTGGATATTAAGCAATATACCTCTATATAATGTATTGTCAAAAATAAAAATAAAACAGAAATTAGATATCTTAAACTCTTTATTTTGAAATAATAGTAGATTCACAGGCAGGTGCAAAAAAATAGTACAGAAGGACATATTACTCAGTTTCTCCCTGTGGTAACATCTTCCAAGTTAAAGTAAAATATCACAACCAGAACATTGACATTGATACACTCTAGATACAGACAATTTCTTTCCCTGCAAGGATCCCTGGGGTTGACCCTTTATAACCTACCACATTCCCATCCTGTCCCTAACCCCTCCTTAAATCTTGGCAACCAATAATTTATTTTTCATTTCTATAATTTTATCCTTTAAAAAATATGACATAAATTGAATCATACATTCAGTAATGGTTTGAAATTTTTTTTCCAACATACTTATGTGAATACTCATCTAGGTTGTTGCGTATGTCCATAATGTATTTCTTTTTATTTGGTATCCATGGTATATCTACACCAGAGTTGGTTTAACCAGCCACCCACTGAAAGACATGTGACTTTTTTCTCCATTTTTTGCTATTATAAATAAAATTCTTATTAAAGATTTGTGTACTGGTACCTGTGTGAACATAAGTGTTAATTTCTTGGAATAAATTCCCAAGAGTTCAATTGCCATGTTGTACCATAGCTGCTTGATTAGGGCTTTTACAAAGTGACTACCACTTTACATTTCCACCAGAAATGTATGAGTAATCAAACTTCTCCACATCTTCACCAGCATTTGGTGTTGTCTACTTTTCATTTATAAAAATCTAAATGTACTTGTATTTTATATATAAAAATTAAAGTACTTTATATTTATATAAATATATATTTAAAAAACTTTTTATTTTTTCCAGTTATATGAATGTAGTAACAGTTTGCTTTGTAGTTTATACATATAATTTATATTTGCATTTCTTTTTTCTTTAATTTTTTATTTATTGATCTTTAGAGAAAGAGGAAGGGGGAGAGAAAGGGAAACATTGATACAAGAATCAACTGATGAATTCATAAATAAGTGGAATAACAAATTGATGTCTCTCTCTCTCTCTCTCTGCATATATATATATACACACACACACATATATATGCATTTCTTTAATGGTTAATGAATATTTATTTGAATATCCATTTGAATATTTTATTTGTTGAAATATTTTCATGTTTCTTGCCTATATCTAATTAAATTATAATATCTTACTATTGAGATTTAAGAATTATTTATA
The DNA here is from genome assembly GCF_987537825.1 of Furipterus horrens. Lineage (NCBI taxonomy): Eukaryota > Metazoa > Chordata > Mammalia > Chiroptera > Furipteridae > Furipterus > Furipterus horrens. Next base: position 120,557,922 of record NW_028327172.1, on the reverse strand, counting down.
TATTCTAGATATTTATCCTTTGTTGAATTGTATCCTTTGCAAGAATTGTATCTCATTTTATAGCTTATCTTTTTATTCTCGTAACATAGTCTTTCTCAGAGCAATTTTTTTTTATTTTGATGAGATTCAGTTGATCAGTTTTTCCTTTATGAATTATGTTGTGGTGTCAAAGAGTAACTTAATAGTGGAGAAATCTGATAAACACTATCTCAGTCAGTTTATCAAGGTCAACGTCAACAGTGGTAAGACAGGTTGATAATATGTACCCTTGATAATGATATAATGAAAATTATACTTTATCTCTGTGGTTCCTTTCCTCAAAAAAAACACTCAGATCTTATCGAGAAAAACATCGAACAAATCAAATTTGACAGACATTCTACAAAAACCTGTCAAGGTCATCCAAAAGAGGGAAAGTATGAGAAACTGTCACAGCCGAGAGGAGCATGAGGAGACATGACTACTGAGTGTAATATGGTTTCCTAGATAGGATTATGGAACAGAAAACATATATTAAGTAAAAGTAAAGAAAAATTAGTAAAGCACAGAATTTCATTAATTATAATTTATCAGTGTTGGTCTATTAGATCTGACAAATATACCATAGTAACGTAAGATGTTCATAATAAGGAATCCTAGATATGGGTTATCAGAACTCTGTACTGTATTCACAATGTATTGTAAACCTAAAATCATTCTAATATAAAAATTTTATTTTAAAAATATATTTTTTCCCAGCTCTATTCACTGAAAATACCTAGAAACAGCTCAGTAAAGAGAATCACTTAGTGTCCTGTGAAGTAAGCATTATAGAGTTAAAAAATGTTGCCTGTGTTTTTATAATTGTTATAATTGTGTGATAAATATTTAAAGTATCTTTATTATTCTCTCTACTTTTATGTATGTTTAAAATTTTCAAATTTAACACTAAAGAACATACATAGATCTTAAAATAGCAATATTGCTTAATGAATATTGCCAGTTATGATCTGAGGTTAGTTATAACTGGGCATAATTGGACCAGTATCATCTGCATATTAAATAGGTATAGTCACCCATTCCCAAGCATGTAGGGGAAACAACCCTTTCTCTCTTGGAAAAACTTGTGAATCAAATTTATTTTTATCTAATGAAATATCATAATAATTTTCAAGAAAGATATTATACCCAGGGAGCTACTGAAACCTACTTCTTCAATTGGATAGTTTGTTGGTTAACAGTTTATAGAAGCATAATAATACGCAAAGCTATTCTCTTCCTTTCTATTCTATAGTCAAAAATTTGCTTTTTTTTTTTTTTGTAGACAAAATGTGTAAGTACTATGAGCTATTTTATGAATGTAAATGCAATTACTGCAGGCACAAGGTAGCAAATTTTGTTCTGATTTCTATTGTTGCAGGCATGTATAGATGTATGCCTCAAGGCCAGGGATGCTTGCTGAATATCAGAGTCAATGGTTGCTCAGCATCCTGTGCAAGTGCCAATAAGAACATCACAATTTCTTATTGACTCTTCCTCTTGGCACCAGCCTCTTTCTGATTCAGTTACCTCATATTTGACTCATATTTTAATCTTATTCACATTCTTTGGTGTTTTATTTTGGAATTTCCAAACATTGGTAAAAGCAGAGAGATGTATCGATCATTCAGTTTTGTACATTACCAATGCCAGCTAATTGTTTTTATTTATAACCTAAGCCAGAGTGAGCCCTAAGGGTACTTGGTAATTTCTCTAAGCCTTTTCAATGATTAGAGCTAGAAAATGTTTTTCTTTCGTTATAGAGTCAGATGATTTCTATCCATAAACTTGGGGAAAATATTATGTGTGACATGAAAAACTGGTTTGGATGTCATGAAAATTTCATAAAAAAGAAGCGACTATTTTACATTATTAAATACTATTCTTTTAAGGAAGTGCCACTCAAAAAGAATTCAGTTTGTCCTTCACATTTAATGTCACATTGTTTCAGCTAGATTTTCTACATAATGTTTTTCACTTTTTTGTGTTTATGCTGAAAATGCAATTTTCAAAAAAATAGCAAACAAGAATACAAATGAACTTTTAAAATAACGAACAACAATACAAACAAATTTCTCTATTTCAACCAGTATGTACTTTCAATTTTTGCATGTGGTTCTTCATTATGTAAAGAAGACCTATGAGGTCAGATAGTACAGATTTTCTATTTTTCACATCACTGAACTAACAAAACTACAGAATATCATTTTATTAACATGTTAGAAGGAAAAACCTTTTCTTTCCCATTTATTCTGTTTTCATAAGGATTGCCTTTTCTTCTACACTTCACTGAAATATGAAAACTACGTTCCTGTACCGAGTCACTACTGTAGCATGCATGCTCACACACTCTACTAGAGTGTGAAGGAAACACTTTATAGTCCCAACATTGTATTGCAAACATATAAGTGGAGATTACCTAGACATAAATTAGTTGGCAAACTTGTAAAATATTAGTTTGACATATTCAATAGTTGTATATATTTCTTCATATTTTTTAAATAAACAAGCATGATCATTTCTTCCCCAAATGTTTTGCCTTAGGTGTTTTATACTTACAAAATCATTAAGTATTTATTTTTTCAAATCCTGTTTTTGGTAAGGAAGTCCTCAGGGACATGTAATACAATGGTTTTATTTCCTAAAACTTTAATAATATACACGTTTTTTAAAACTTTACAAACTGGTTTAATTGAATTGGAAGTTGACATTGAAAATTGGCCTGTGGGAATTCAACAGAGCCCTAAACCATCAAACAGAGAAAGGGATGCTATACAGGTTGGGGAAAGTTTTTACAATTACCAAGGACAAATTTGATTGCTACTACCTGATAGAGATATGGAGGAATCTGTGCACAATCCAGAGTTTTTTTCTAGGGGAACTCAGATTTTCATATTACAATAAAAACATCAAATGGTCAGCCTTCTAAGGATAAAGGTTTTGGATTCACTAACAGGTGAAAATGCCAACAAGCTTAGGCCTTGGCTGAAGGCAAAGGAAACATGGAATTGATGGTAAAAACAGGGATACTTGAAGGCTAATTCTGGTCTCATAACCAGTTCCAAAAAATACAACTATAGCAATAATACTATCTACTTTTAAAAAATGTTTTATTTATTTACTTTTAGAGAAAGGGGAAGGGAGGAAGAAGGAGAGGGAGAGAAACATCAATGTGAAAGAGAAACATAGATTGGTTGCTTTTCTCATGCCCCCAAACAGGGACCTGGTCCTCAACACAGGCATGTGCCCTGACCGGCAATCGAATCTGTGACCTTTCAGTTTGCAGAATGATGCCAACAAACTGAGCCATACCAGTAAGGTCAATAGTATTTATTTTTTGTGTAACTGTACGCACATATGTATACTAACCTTTCACAGGGGCACTTACATTTTGTGTTTGGTTATTCCAATTGCATGGACCAGAGTACATATGGCTTAGATGCACACACAGAGTAGCAGGCGGCAATGATAAACCACTGCTGCATTTTCTTTTCTTGGTTTATTTGTTTCACTTTCGTCTTCCCTTGAAAACCCTATGATGAGATAGTCCAAAAGAAACATGGGATAATACTGAAAATGAGACTACCAGATTGGAAAGCACTCAAACAGTTACTGATGAAGAGCAGAGAACAAGTACAAATAGCATAACTGCTAATGATACAACTAGACCAAACTGGAAGTATGTCTACTTGGTGATGCCCACAAAGATGAAAGGAATTATGATGCTATGTAGGCAACCATTCCTTGTGGTTTAGGGAATTGTAGCCCCGGCCTGAGCATGACTGCTGCTGGCATTCCGGCTGTGCTTGTCTTTAAGTATCAACATACGACTGCGTGTGGAACATGACTGAAAACCACTCAGAGTGTTGCCATGAGAATTGGATTTGAAAAATGCTTATTATGCTTTTATGCTTTAGAACTTGCTCTGCTTTCTTTATCTGTAGTATAACATAAATAGTCTCTAGATAGGACTGTATGAAACCTTGCACCTAATGCCAGTGTGGCATCAAGATGTTTGATAGACCCTGATGCAGACTGGTCACTGTACCCCCTATACTAGTACATGTAATCTGTTATTGTTAGCTGTAACCCTAACTGTAATCCTAATGCCTCCAAACTATTGATGATTTATGAATCTTGACCTTGTATCTCTCATGTGTATCCTCCTCAATAAGAGGCATGAGGGAAGAAGGACTAATCACTGTTCTCCACTAGAGAGGCAGCCACCTTCCTTCCCCCGGACATAATGAAATGTCCTGGGTAAAAGTTTGTTCATCGGACATAAAAAAGTGTAAGAGTTTGTTCCGCCGTGGTCATGAAGACAATGCTGGACACAGCAGCTTCCAACCGAGCTTAGGGTAGTGAGGCATATCCACCTCAATGCTATGTAACACATACAGTGGAAACATGAAATGTAAGAAGCATGAACCAAAGAAAATTGAAAAGAATAAAGAAATTTAACATCTATATATTGAAGTGCTTGGTATTGGCAAACTAAAATGTACTGAAATGGGATATTTCCAGTCAGAAAACTACAAAGTTTTTTTTATTCTAGAAATGACAAAGTCAGAAGAAACAGAGTGACTTTGATGTTGAGAAAAGATGTAGCACCAGCAGTTAGGAGCTATAATACAAGGTCTGACCGAATAATCAGATGACTAGGAAAACCTATTAATATGACCATGATTCAAACCTATGCTCCATCTACAGTGGCTGAAGAAGATGAAATTGAAAGATTTCACACAGGTATCCAAGAAGAAATTGATTATACACCAATATAAAACATTCTGATAATTATAGATAAATAGAATACAAAAGTAGAGAAAAAGCAGAACCAAATGTCATCAAAAAGTTCTGAATGCAGACTATCATTAGAGATAAAGAAAACTACTACAATAATCAGTTAAGGAGATAGAAGATAACAACAACAAAAAGAAAAAGAAGAGATCTCTACCAGAAGATTTAAGAAATAAAAGAAAAATTCAGACTTAGACTAAAAATGCCGAACAACCAATATGGAAGCACATTATCTGACCAGGAGAAAATAAAAGAAAGCTAGAAATTGTACGCTGAAAACCTATACAAAAGAGATGGAAGGATGACAAATACCTTTGAAGAAAACTACTATGAGAAAAAAATCTGTAATTCTAGAAAGTGAAGTGAAAGTTTCCCTGAAAGTATTGAAAAGATATAGATCACTAGGGATCTGTAAAAATTCCAATAAGAGTACAAGGTCTGTCTGGAAAAAGTCCAGACACTATTAATATAATGAGAATGGTATGTGTGACATTGATGTAACCTGGAAGCCAGGGAGAGTGGACTGGAATGATCATGTGTGAACAATGATGGCGTCACTGTATTAGTCAGTTGAGTGAGCATGTGCACTGCATGGCCCTGCATTTGAACTGACTGAGTGAGAAGAGCAACAAATCTGCATCAAACTTTGCGTTAAACTTGAACATTCCTCCACAGAAACTATTTGGATGATCCAGAAGGCTGCAGCTATGGGGCAAATAGCGATTGGCAGCTTCAGCACAATAATGTGCCTGCTCATGCATCACCTCTTGTTCACTTTTTGGTGAAACATCAAATCACCCAGGTGATTCCACCCCCCTATAGCCCAGATTTGGTGCCCTGTGACTTCTGGCTTTCCCCAAAACTAAAATCACCTTTGAAAGGGAAGAGATTTCAGACCATGATGAGATTCAGGGAAATACAGGGCAGCTGATGGTGACTGGGAGAACTGTGTGAGGTCCCAAGGTGCCTACTTTGAAAGGGACTGAGGTGCCATTGTCCTATGTACAATGTTTCTTGTATCTTATATCTTCTTCAATAAAAGCCTCTATTTTTCATAATAGATGGTTGGATACTTCTGGACAGACATATGTATGGAGATATGAAAATACCTCAAAATAATAAACAGGTATAACCCAAAGCATGTGAAACTGAGATAAGAAAGTACAATGAGTTATTTCAAGCCAGGAAGAAAATTATATCTTAATAAATTTAAAAGAAAAAGAAGGGAAGGAAGGAAGGAGAAGAAAGAAAGAAAGAAAGAAAGAAAGAAAGAAAGAAAGAAAGAAAGAAAGAAAGACAAAACCATATTAATCCCAATTTAAAAGTTATAAAGGTAGACACTTCAAACTGCAACTTAATTGGATTAAGCTGCTTTTCTCTTGTGCAACATCATGCTGTAGCATAAAGAAATGTATTAGTCGATACATAATGCTATATCCAACTCTAATCCATTACCAACTAGCTTAGTCTAGCTCTTTGCTTATCTGTAACCTTCATCTTCAACAGTAAGAAATCTGTCTCCCAACATATGCCATGTTTACTAAATTGTTCAATACCCGTACACATGTATTATGTTTTCTCAATTGTTAACCTCCACTCTCAGGCTATTAGGAGAAACAACTATTAACTAAGTCAGTACAGCTCATTTTTACTTTAACTTTTCAGATTATATGCATTTCCAAAATTATTTAGATCATAAACTGATTTCCTTATACTCTTTAGTGAACATGTTTCATATCTTTGTAATACATTTAGACATTTTTTCTTCCTCTGTATCATATCCTGGGTTTCTCCAAACTTCTATTTTTTTTTATTTGTATACTTTAAGGTATACCCTTTGTGCTGTAAATATCTATGGGTTTGACAAATGTTTAATGTCATATTAACCATTACAATATCATGCAGAATAATGTCACTACTCCAGAAAAAGTCCTGTACTTTATTCAACCTTTTTCTTTCCTCCATACTCTGGAAACCAGCAATCTTTAACATCTCTATAGTTTTGTCTTTTTCAAAATGTCATATTATTTGACTCATATAATATGTATCTTCTGTAAACTGGTTTCTTTCATTTAACAATAAAAATTTAGGAATCATCCATGTCTTTGTATTACTTATTACTTCATTTATTTTAATCATTAAAGAATATTTCACTGTATGAGCTTACCATAGTCCACTTATTTATTCAACTATTGAAGGAAATCTTGATCGTTTGCCTTTCCACATTAATATCAGAATTGTTATTTAATATATAAAAAATAACTCACTTGCCTTTTGAATGGATTTACGATAAATATATAGTCTCGATTTTTATACTTTTTTCTTGTCTTATTGCATTAACTAATATAAAGTGAAGTAAGAGTGATGAAAGATAGTAGACATTCTTGCCTTGTTCTCACTAACATCAGTGATACGTTATGTAAGCCTCATGGTAAGCACAAAACAAAACCTATAGTAGATACAATAAGATGAAGAGAGAAGAATACAAATATATCACTACAGAAAATCATTGGATCACAAAGGAAGACAGAAAGAGATAAAGAAAGAAAACAGGAACTATAAAATAGCCAGAACAGAACTAACAGGATGGCAATAGTAAGTTCTAATAGCCATAGCTCTTAAGTTAGCCTGTAACATTCCCTGACCTCTCCTCTCTAAATTTCTCTGACCTGATGTCTTATTACTTCATCTTTGTTCATTATAGTCAGGTTTACTGGCACTTTGGTGCTTCTCAAATATTGTGGTCATTTTATTCCCCTCAAATGTTTTGTGCTTCCTTCTGTTATCCATGTGGATTCCTATGTCCTTGTTCAAATGTCACCTTCTTTCTCTTTGAGGATTTCCTTCTTTTTTTTAAAAGTAATTTATTTATTTGTTTGTTTATTTTTAGAGAGAGAGAAAAGGAGAAAGAGAGGGAGAGAAACATTGCTGTATGGTTGCCTCTCACTCGCGCCCCCAACTGGGGACTTGACGTGCAACCTAGTTATGTGCCCTGACTGGGAATTGAACCAGCAACACTTGGTTCACAGGCCGACGCTCAATCCACTGAGTCACACCAGCCAGGGTGTAGGATTTCCTTCTTTATACTATTTAAAATTGTCAAGGCTTTCCTGTCCATAGAACTCTATCCTTCTTGTTTAATGTTTCTTCATAATAATTTAACCATATAATATTTTAAGCATCAAAAACAGTGCATTTGTAGAGGTAATAATATTTTTGATAAAAGAACAAATGAAGAATTGAAAATAAACATACAAAGATACAATGAGTTTAAATACATGCACAGAGCTAGAAAACTATTTATTGCAATAGTTCAGTTGGTTAGAGTGATGTCCTGATACTCCAAGGTTATGGGTTCAATCCCTTATCAGGGCACATACGAGATTCAATTAATGAAAGCATAAGTGAGTGAAACAGCAAATCCATGTTTTTTTTTCTCTCTCTCTCTTTCTCTCTCCCTCAAATCAATAAACATAAAGAAATTAAAAGAAGTAAGCAATAGTTATTAATGTAACCAAGATATTTAATGAAGTAAAAGCCCTGAAAAGTGATTATGATTTAGAATTAAAAGTCATGAATCACCTTATCCATTTAGAGCAGAGAAGGTAAAACCCAAATGGTGATGAGTTTGATAGAGCATGAAAGGTAAGAAAGTAAATATGAGAAGGGTGTAGTAACTTAAAAAACAAAACAAAACAAAACTGGAACGGTATTGGGCATGCCATATCACAGAATAAATTTTTAGTATTTATCATGCTTATTTATGAGTTTCTGTAAAATAATAAAGCAATGTGCATGTCTAAATGGTTATAAAGAGTCAATGCATAAGAATAAATTGAAGATTCAGGAAAAATTTGGGAGAAATGATGGACAAAGTTCTCAAAATAGGTGGGGAAAAAAGCTAGAGTAAAGTTGGCTTAAGAGAGCAGGAGAGACACATCTTCATCTAAAACTGTAGCAAGAAAGTATTAATAAAAATAAAAAGGAATATGTTATAGGCAAATAAGCTGAAAAGTTAAAATAAAGTTTTAATTTTTTCACATTAAAAAATGAAACATTTAAGTCCAATAGCTGAGAAGAATACAGAAAGGAAGAATTGAAAGCTTAAATAAATACAAATTTCAAATAGCTTTAGAGGGAAATGGGAGGTGTTGATCATTAAGTATATGTAACAGAATTGCAGAATAGTATAGTGGACACAGCTGAGTAAATCATAAATCTCTAATGGCACAAACTGCACTGTTAAGAGATTTCTTTTCGCCATATTCAGCAGCAAGATATATGTACTGAGAAATTAGATGTTGAAAATTATCCATGATTGGGTATTTGAAACATACATAAAATCAAAGAGCAATAATGTAAAGGAAGTAGGGTGTTGCCAATAAATAATAATTGAAATTATGTCCTGTAAATTGCCAGTGTTATAGTGATGGCATAAAAGATACAGGGAACTGGCAAAAAATGGAAATTAGTGACTGCAGATCACAATGAACTTAGAGATAAGTCTTATGGAAATGAATGAGAATACCAGAAGAATAAGAATATGAAACTATGTTTAGAAACAAGATATTGAAATTTATACTTCAAAAGCAGAAAAGTTCTGGACAATGATGAGGACCAGACTGTAGCTACAGTTGTTGATGGCTGATGTGGAGTGCAAATAAAGATAAACAGAACTCATGACACCAGGAAAATGAGAAGCAAGTGTGTTATCATTGCCATCTACTGTAGCTGACACTGCAGTGCCTTGTCCCACTCCTTCACCCATTCCAATTACCAGCCTTAATTTTAACTGCCAACCTTTGCACTTTTGTTTTGTCTGAGGGTTTCCCTAGCTTTTGTAGCCTGCTTTGTTGTTTATGTGTTAAGACAGAAGTGCTGGGAAATTAATGCCCTCCCTTATCCTGAAAGATCTTAACCAATGAGGGACCAGTGCTGAGTGTGTGTTTTGTCCAGGTTCATAGAATTCCTCCAGTAGACTTGTTCTATTACTCAGTTCTAGCTAGTTTGAAAACACACCCTTCACTGGTACGATTTTCTTCCTGGCTAACTTGTTATTTAAACTCAAATTCTTAAGTTTCCACTTTTTCTACTTAGTTGTGACATTTATATAGATTCTGAAGTTCTTTTTTTAAGATTTTATTTATTTATTTTTAGAGAGAGAGAGAGGAGGAAAGAGAGAAAAAGAGAGAGAGAAATATCAATGAGAGAAACATCTCACCACAACTACAGGCCCCCAACTGGGGACCTGGCCTGAAATACAGGTGTGTGCACTGACTGCAATCCAACCAGTGATCTTTTGTTTCCTTGGCAGATGTTCAAGATACTGAACCACATCAGTGAGGACCCAAAGTTCTTTACAATGATGCCAGGAGTGGGAGGGGAGAAGCATCAGATGAATCAAAAGTCAAATGTGACTTCAATTGGGACAGGATAGCTAGATTGCTATAAGGTGCTATGCCTCTCACTCACTCTGTAGGGAAAAAGCCTTATAAGAGGCTTGCAAACAAAACCACAGAGACAAACAAGGACGAATTCTATTCAGCAGAGCCAGGTATCCTGACCAAAAGATGCCCTGTAGCCACTTATGCCATTGTAATACAATTAGCATTGCAGATAGCTTAACTTCCAGCCTGTATCTGACACCATGACAGTCCCAACCCATGAAACCCTTTGGTGCGACTCACTCCTCAAGTCTGGAGTCTGCCCACATTCTCTGAGTGTGTAGTTTCACTTTAATCAAACCCCTGTGTTTTACTGAATCTTTTTGTCTCCATCTTGAATTCTTTCTTTCAAGGTGACAAGAACTTGGGTACTGGCATTAGGTTGAGGCCTCCCTTGACTTCCCCATGATTCTCCTGACATCAAACGAGGACAGTTAAATGATATATATCTTTATTTGTGTCTATGTCTATATCTATATTGTGTAGAAATAGAACAACTTAAAAAGAAAATGAGGAATTAGAAATAGTGGTTGACACAAATCCCTTGTCCCAGTGACACAATGCATGATAAACCTCTACAGAGAAGACCCAAGGACACATTGTTCAGAAAACAAGTTCACATTCATTCAACACACACACATTTGTTAAATATCTGCTATGGGCTAGGAACAGACTAAGTGCCAAATACACAAAAATAAATGTTTCCATTCATGACCTTAATGTGTCTGCATACTATTATGGGAGTAAACCCATAATCAGAAAATCCTAATGTAATGTAAAAATAACGACTAAAATATATATAGTGTATTGTTGTCATAAATGTGAAAGATAGATACCTTAAGGTCTAGAAGAGTCAGAGAAGACTTCTGAACTTTGTTTTACATTTTAGTAGATGTTATCAGGCAAAGGAATAATGGTTAAAGAGACTGGGTATTGTAGAAAGACAAGATGAGCAATGTTACAGAAGGTAAAAAGAGCATGATATATATAGGAATTTACAAGCTTAGTGATTTTGGAATTTAGACAAAAGGAAAAGAAAAATTGTGTTGAAGAGCAAGGCAAGAGCAGATCATCCCTTGTATTCTGGCTCTTAGAAATCTATTGTTAAGCAATGGAGTGTAATTGTGGAATTTTGAATAAGCAAAGGAATTTGCCAACACCTGTACTAGAGCATAAATAGATGTGTGTGTGTGTGTGTGTGTGTGTGTGTGTGTGTGTGTGTGTGTGTGATTGAAAAAGGTTAACACAAAAATAAATGAATAAATCAGAGAAATATTGGAGAAGTTGATAATAGATGAATGATATTTTAGGTGTGTTGGCTTAGTAAACCATCTCTTAAAAATTGAGAATTTAAAGATATTTACATGTTGAGGAGTCAGCTATGTGAAGATGATTAGGGTATACACCCAGAGAAAATAGCTAGGCTAGAGGGCCAATGTTGGATTTTTTTTTTTTTTTGCCATGCCTGAAGAATAGAAGGAAAGACAATGTGACTGGGATAGTGGTACAAAGGACATAATAAAAACTTAATTTGGAGAGTGTAGGAAAAGCCTAAATAAGTTAAGATTTTAGAAGTCAGAGTAAAAAGTTTATATTTTTATCCTTAAGTGATGCTGTGTGAGGCAGAATAATGGACTCCCAAAGAGTTCCACATTCTAATCCCTGGAAACATAAATATGTTATAGTATCTGGCAAAAGGAATTAAGATTGCAGGTGGAATTAAGGATATTAACCAGTTGGTCCTAAAATAGGGAAGTCATCCTGCATTATCTGCTGGATCCAGTATAATGATAAACATCCTTGAGAGCAGAAGAGAATAGCTGAAAGACAGAATCAGAGAAAGAAATGGCTTTAAAAGTAGAGGCACAACAAGATACAGTATCAATGGCTTTGAAGGTTAAGGAAGAGGTCATGAGCAAGGGAATGAAGCTTTTCCAGAGCCTCCAGAAGAAGAAAAAGAAAGGTAGCCCTGCCAATGTATTGATTTTAATCCAGGGAGACTCATGTCAAACTTCACACCCAGAAATGTAGGTGTTGTTTTAATCTACTAAATTTGTGATCATTTCTTTTAGCAGCAATAGAAAACTAATACATGAGACATTGTGGGCTGGCAAGCAAGGTGATTGTAGTAAGTGTGATGTTTTTAAAACTCTATTTGTGGATACCATATGGAGAGTGGGTTATGGTTTAAGAACAACAAAAACAAAGAAGTCAGTTTTGAGTGGGCTAAGGTAATTTAAGTGAAAGATGATGATAGGCTGGACAAGAGTAGTCATAGTAGAAATAAAGGGAAGTAAGTGGGTTTGGTATGTTTTGGAAGTATAGAGATGCTCTTTAAAGCTGTGGGCTTAAATTCAGCCATCAAGAGAGTATATATTTTAAGCAAAATATAATTTTGTAATTTTCCTTAGATTACATTTCTTCATGTATTAATAATATTAATTTCTCAAAACCATTGTCATGAACTACTAATGACTTTATTCAAAATTGCTCTTGGTATTTAAATCATTTCTTTTTTAATGGACTACAGGTATGTCATTTTTTAATGCACACTTTTTATTTTCATGTTTCTGTGCTCTGTCATTTCTTTAAGAACATTTTTTTGCATCAGCTTCATTCATAGAAATAGAAACATAAACATTTAAGATGTTACTCAATATTTTCTTTCTTCTAAAAGTCTTTTGAAAAAATGATCAGCTAGCCAGAAGGGATCTTTCCTCTTTGAATTATCATGTTATGTACTGTGTACAGCCATGCATTGCAGAATGCCATTTTGGTCAATTAAGGACCATGTGTAAGATGGTGGTCCCACAAGATTACAATGGAGCTGAAAATTTCCTTTGCTTAGTGACAACATAGCCACCCTAACATTATAGCACAATTCATTACTCACCTGCTTGTAGTGATGCTGGTGTAAGTATATCTGTGCTGCCAGTCCTGTAAAAGTATAGCAAGTACAATTATGTACAGTACACAATACTTGATCATGATGGTAAATGACTGTTACTGGTTTATGTATTTACTATGCTATACTTCATGTCATTATTTCAGTGTCCTCCTTCTACTTAAGACTAAGTTTGCTACAAAACAGTATTCCGTGTTATGCCAGAAGCAGCCTATTACATCTCAAGTTTACCATGCCTCTTGATTATATCATGTATTCTCATGCTTGATTGAATCTCATGTTGTTTTATATTTGGTGTAACACAAGTGTACAGTGGTTACAAAGTCTACAGCTGTGTCGAGGAATGGCCTAAACCTTCACATTCACTTACCACTCACTCACTGACTCATCCAGAGCAACTTCCAGTCCTGCAAGCTCCATTTACAGTAAATGGCCCTGTAGAGGTGAAACATTTTTATTTCTTACACTGTATTTTTACTGTACCCTTTTATGTTTAGATATGTTTAGATACACAAATAGTTACCATGTGTTAAAAACTGCCTACATTTAGTGTGGAAAAATGTTGTACAGGGTTGCAGCCTAAAAGCAATAGATTGTGCAGTAGGCTATACCACCTAGACTGTGTAAGTGCATTCTATGATGTTCACACAGAGATAAAATTGCTTGATGACACATTTCTGCATATGGATTTATCATATTGCTTTATCTTGCCTGGGAAAAAAGAGCTCATGCCTTACTTCCATTGTGTTCTTAAAAATCTTTCCAGAGTGCTTAAACTTAGTACTTTTAGTAATTATATGTTGACTAAATATTCTGTAGTGTTTCCTGAAATAGGAAAAAAAAAACAACACAAAAAGCTGAGCTCTCAACATTCTAAAATGATTGATTCAGCCCATACTCTAGCTGTTGTATTTACTAGTAGCTACATATAAACAACTCTCTCCCAATCTAACTTAATGAAACACAATCCTACAAATTCTCAAAGCCATTTAATATTGATGTGTTATTCTGTGAGTGCTTCCTGCTTCTCTTCAATATTCATTTGATAGATGCAATAGTGAGTTCATTTAATAATGAATTCAGATTATCCCATTCAAAACTTCTTTTAACCTCATTACAGTCAAATGATATTACAAATACTGAATGCTGAACTTAAATTTTGAGAATTTACGTTAAATGGACAAATGCTTTCTCAGCAAAGTCTATTATCAGAAATTAACTATTTTAGGCATTTAAATATCAAATGTACTATTGAAAGCTAGGGGGAAAAAACCCACAGAATCCCCCTCCAAAAAAATGATTGAAATTGAAATAATTCTTATTCATTCTGGAGAAAGTTCTACAAGGTAAGACTTTTCCCATAGGAGTTATAGCACTTGCAGGTTTGGCTTTAAGTTATAAGTATCTCAGAAACTGCCTTTTCATGGTGTTTCAAATTATTCCCAGTTGCGTCTCTTACTGAAACAAAATGTATAAGTGTACCTGTATATAGCAAGGGGAAAAAACTCTCCACTCTTTGAAAAGGTCACATCTAGTTCAGATTTGGATCTGGCTTGTTCATGAGCTAAACTAGTTTTTCAACAATCACAAAAAGAAAAGGATTCAAGGCTACCCTTGTCTGGTATGTACATTTTATTTTATCTGGAACTGATCTCATAGGTCCTGGGCTTTTGTTTTGAGATGGGTATCCTTCCAAATATACAAAAGTGTCATTAAGACAAATGGCAAATATCCCTCCCTTTTAGTCTCTACCAAAGATTCCAAATCTTATTTGTGAATCTTTAAAAATTATAGTGTATATTAAATTATAGTGCTTATTGTATTCTAAAGGAACAAAAGCAGGAAGTCAAAAAAGATGACAAAATTTTAAGAATAAAAATCACAGAAAATAAGAAGAGAAATGAACTTGAAATCCATATAGAATTGCAGATACGTTTTGAAAGAAGAATCAATTTATTACAGTGAAGCAGCTTTCCGTAGAAGTTAGGCAACATGTTTTTAGCCTGAATCCACAGCCACGGTCTCTGAACTTTTGGGGTAAATAGAATTAAATCAGCAAAGGAAAATTCATCTGATTCATAAGTAGGTAAATAGTGTTCTCAAGATATCAGAAAAAAATACAACTTTAACTATATTTTAAGCATTAGAAAATTAAAAATTTTAATATTCAAATTCCTTAGGAAGTCTCAATCTACTATATGTATAATTGATCATTATTTAATTTCCTTTACTCACAAAAGAGAAGATATTTCTTTCCCCTTTGAGACTCCTAAAATTATAATAAATAAACTCAAATGTAAATGATCAAAACTGTATATCAAGGAATAAAATTTGATTTTTTTTTTCTTTTAAAATCTAGCCTGAATGATATCAGGAGGAGGTATTAGCTGCTTTCCAAACTGTGGATGAATATATAGGAATTAGCAGCTGTCCCATCCCTAATTTACACAAGAACAACTTAAGAACCTAAAATATGGAAGATATTTGATAAATAGAATGATTTTCCAAACATGGAACAAGATATGTAGCCTAAAAAGAAATTTTATTTTCCTAATTCACAGACTGACTAACTCTAGCTTCTGGTACTGCCCTCCAGTAGTTAATCAAACATCTACAACATAGGTGAATCTTGAAAACATAACTATTGATGTTAGCTAAACTATTTCATGGTTTTGCTGCCTTGACATCCATTGTGTTTGGCCAAGTGGACTGCAGGGACCTTAAACTGACACTAGCACCCTCATGCAAGTGTATGTCCTAAATATAACTCACAGAGTCACAAGTAAATGTTAAGTTTCTAATATGATTCCCCAACATTTCTGGTGATCAGCAGTTTCCCATGCCTCTCAGTGCCTTCCCTTGTGTGCCTCTCAGATAAAACTCTGTGGACCCTATCAAACTTCTCTATTTCACCTTCTTTTGTGGTCTGTTGTTGAAGCATAGCTCACCATCCAGCACTTAACACTTAAAAAGTATTAATTTGACACAAAGGAGGACATATTGTATGATTCCATTTATATAAAATATCCATAATAGACAAACCCATAGAAACAATAGATTAATAGTTGTGTGGGGAAGGGAAGATGGGAAATGGCTGCTAATGAATATGGGATTTCTTTTTGAGGTATGAAAACTCTAAAACAAGATAGTGGTGAAAGTTGTCAACTCTATGATTATACTGAAAATAAGACAACTAAATTGTGTATTATAAAAACATGAATTTTATGATGTGCAAATTATATAAAAAACTTCAATAATCAGTGTGACCAATTTTGAGTATGCAAGGAATAATTTTAATATTGTCTTTAGCCAATGAAACTATCCATATTTAATACTATATGTTTATTTTTAAAATTCCTATTTTATACAATGTTTTGGAGAATATATAGTACTTTTGATATATTATCTTTCTTAAACCCACAATAACCATATTACTTAAATAATTATTTTTATGTTGAGGAAGAAGATTTAAGACTTAAAGAAACTAAATGGTTTGTACATCATCAACAGATATAGTAACATACATATTTAGGACTTTTTTCAGGTCAACTGTCATGATTGTTCCTGACTTTACAGGTGACTCCTTGAAGATATACTGAGAGAAAGGTACAAATAAGTAGGAATAAAATAGGAAGAGCTATGATTCCAGAAAGGACTGAAAAGTCCTTTCCAGAGAGTAGTCATACCTACTCTCTCTAGAGAATATGTGGATAGTGCAGAACAGGAAGTAGCAATTTCTTGTTTGATTTCTATGTTCCCAGCACTAATGTAAAAAGAAACCACTGAGTATGGAGTTATGATTAGACAGGGGATGCTCTTTCATAGGAACATTAAAAATAGAAATGATTCAGTCAAATTTAAAACTTTTAAGAATATGGAAATAAGTAGGAAGAAACAGAGCTGAGCTCTTCTAGAACATTTATTATTATTAGACATATAAAAAAATTGTCATCATCAAATATCCTTACCTCTTTTTGTAAAGGTGATTTGACTAGTTATGGCAAAGGAAATGGAAGCAGAAGTGAAGAATGTAATTTCTACCCAGAGCAAGTGAAAAATCTATGTGCCTTTATCTCACTCTCTTTCTCTGCTGTGGTGAACATGGAGCTATCATACTCCACATTGTACAGCCCTGAATGGACTACTTCCAACTCACATTAGACCATGAGGCAAGAGAGAGAAAAAGTATTGTTTCAAATTTTAAGGCTATTTGTTATTGCTGTTTAACCTATCTTATCCTTACTAATTTGAAGTTAAGTTCTGTACTACTTTAAAAAATTGTATTATTGATGTAGTAATTGGCAAAAGCAGAGGATAAACCAATTAGAAGATTAAAATAATGACAATCTATATTACACCCAGGCAAAGCAATAAAACTTGCCTGATGTAATGTGGCAGGCAGACTGTGTTGCATATTGACTGCTATTTAATGTGCTTGGCAAAGTATTAAATATAAAGAAACATCATTTAAAATAATCACATTGTAATCAGAAATAGAAGGAAACCCAAGAGTTTCAAACTTGGAGGCTTGAGCAATTGGAAAATATGTTTAGAAATGGGATTTAAAAATTTTTAAGCAATAAAGGCTCATGTGCTTTCTCAGTTGATGCAGAACAATGATAGAATTAAGGGTGTGTGTGTGTGTGTGTGTGTGTGTTTTCTTTCAAGACTGATAAACTCAAGGTAGCCATCACTAAGGGGGTGGGGGATACAAAGGTGAGAAAGTAAAAGAAAGCAAGGAAATAAAGCAGATCTGAAACATGTTTTCAAAAATTGTGGGTATGGATACTAACACAGCAAATTGACTAGAAATCTAGAAAACTTGCACTTGGGGAGCTTGAAATTATGACTACGACAGGGTGAGATTATTTAAATGTAGGTCTAGGATGATGAGAAAAATGTTAATAAAATGGGAGAATTGGTTAAAGAAAAGAACATTACTTTGTATATTGAAATTACTGAGAATTACCAAAGAAATATTAGAGAGAGGAAAGGAAAAGAATGGGTGAAAGAAGGAGGAGAGTGGGAAAAGAGGAGATGGAGAAAATTGTGCTAAGATATTCAAAAGATATTTGGGGTAACACACAAGGTATAACTGGCTGCTATAAGGAGTAATCTATGGCAGTGTATGATGACTGTTCAGTGCCCAACCCCCTCCTCATTCTTTGATAATGACTGCATAGAATACATTACATAGATATATAACAATGTATCTATTCAGTACCTGAATGAAAAGAGCAGAACAATTGATAATTCAAAATATGTGTTTCTCTGAATTTTGACAATTTTTTCAAATTTATCTCCTGAGTTTTTATTTTACTATTTATTTCCTGTTTCACCATAACCTCTAAAATTTTATAAAACATACTGAGATAGAATTACATAGACTTTAATTTGCTTATTTAAATGTATAATTTAATTAAATTTAATATATTTAAAGACTTTTGCAATCACCACACCAAATTTTAGCACGAGAATCTCATTCTCACTTGCAGTTATTCTCCATTTCTCCCCAAACCTCACAGCCTAGGAAAAGGTTAATTACCTTTTGTCTTTATATATTTATCTATTCTGGACTTTTTATATAAATTGAGTAATACAATATGTGATTTTGTGTAACTGGCTTATTTTATTTTATTTTTTAATAATTTATTTGTTTGTTTATTTATTTTATTTTTAGAGCGAGAGGAAAGGAGAAGGAGAGGGAGAGAAACTTCACTGTGTGGTTGCCTCTCACTTGCGCCCCCAACTGGGGACCTGACGTGCAACCTAGTCAGGTGCCCTGACTGTGAATCGAACCAGCAACACTTGGCTAGGAGGCCGATGCTCAATCCACTGAGCCACAACAGCCAGGTATTTTATTTAGTGTAATGCTTTCAAGGTTCATTCATGTTGTACCATGTATTGATACCATTTTTTGATTTATTTTTAGAATATTATTCCACTGTATAAATATACTAATTTTTTAATCTTTTCATGAGTCAATGAACATTTAGTTTTTTCCACTTTTCATTTCTTGTCTGTAATGCTACTAAGAACATTTGTATATGAATATTTTTGTGTTGACCTAAGTTTCAATGCTCTTGAGAAGATGTCTACTAGTAGAATGACTGGATCCTATGTCAATTTTGTGTTTAGTGTGTTGGGAAACCGCCAAACCATTTTCCAAAACAACTGCACCATTTTACAATCATATCAGTAATTTTTCCCCTGCATAAGCATTCTGTAAGTGTAAAGAATATTTTATTGTAGTTTTAGTTGACAGTTATTAATGGCTAATAATACTGACCATTCTTTTAATTTTTCACTCATCATTTATATCTTTAGAGAAATATCTATTCAAAATTGTTACTCATTTCCTGAGCAGGTTGTCTTTTTACTAATGAGTTGTAAGAGTTTATTACATAGTTCATATGTAATTTGGAAATATTTCTTCCATATCATAAATTGTCTTTTTACATTCTTGATAGTCTTTTAATGCACAAAGTTGTAATTTTTATGAAATCTAATTTATTTACTTTTTTTCATTGCTTGTGCTTTTGGTGTTATATACAAGAAGGCTTGCATAACCCATAGTCAAAAGGATTTACTCTTATGTTTTTTTAAAGAGTTTAATAGCTTTAGTTCTTACCTTTAGGCCTATGATCCATTTTGAGAGTTTTGTATGTTGTGTGTGTATGTGTAGGATATTAAAAAAGGTTCAAATTAATTTTTTTACATGTGGCTATTTTGTTGTCCCTGTACTATTTGTTAAAAAGACTATTATTTTCCCATTGAATTATCTAAGCACTCTTACTAAAAATCATTTGCCAATACAGAGTGGTCCAAGCAACATAGGAAGACCCTGAATTCACCTCCTCCCACAGATGCACTAAATCTACATGTACATTCATAGCAATCCCCCAGAATAAGGCCAGATGACTAATAAAACAGCTTCTGCACACAAGCAACAGAGACCACACAAAAATAGGTAAGAAAATTAAGAAACAGTATCACGGAAACTCCACCCCCATGCAGTGACTGTCAGTAGGGAGGGCTATCACTGAGGGATGTACATACAGAATCACCTGCCCTAGGACTCAATAACAACAACAATAATAAACAGTGGTTTAAAGTGAACCCAGACTATACTGATTAGAAATGAATTTATGAACTTGAGAGCATATTCCAAACCAAAGGGGAACTGCTAGAACTTCTACTGGGGTCAGAGGCACTGGAGAGTACTATATTCTGCATTCCTCTTTCACTTGGGTCACAAGGAGGACAACATGGTCCAAGTGCTCTAGCTGGCCTGTCAAGTCTATCTCAGTGCACCAAAGACTCCATTCTCATAGTAGCTCTAGGGATACCCAATGTGTTCATGCCTATTCAAGCTAAAGCTTCCAGATGGTCCATGGAGATAGCCCTGATGTGTCTTGGTCCCAGGATACCCCATGACCAACTTTCACTCCAGCTACAGCTTTAGTCCACCTGCCAAAAATTCCCAGTACATGCAGTCTACAATACGGAAGCTCCTAAACAAGGCCACACCTTTAAGATCAGAGAAGTAGCTGTTTTGCCTTATTCATAGAAACAAACATAGAAAGTCAAAGAAAATATGTTCAAAACTAAAACAAGATAATACCCCAGAGGGGGGAAAAATCTAATGAAGTAGAGATGAGTAATTTACTTGATAAAGATTTCAAAGTAATGATCATAAACATATTCACTAATCTCAGGAAAAGGCTAGAATAATGCAAAGAAAACTTCAACAAAGAGTTAGAAAATATAAGAAATAACCAAACAGAAATAAGGAGTGCATAAAAGAATATTTAAAAAAATACACTAGAGTGAATCAACAACAGATTAGATGATAAAGAAGAATAAATTGGCAACCTTGAAGACAAAATAGTGGAAATCAGTCAGAACAGCAAAAAGAAAAATAAATTAAAACAATCTAAGGGCCATATGAGACATCAAGCATAATAACATTTGCATTCTAGGAATCAGAAGAAGAAGAAGAAGAGGAGGGAGGAGGAAGAGAAGGAGAAGAAGGAGACGAAGAGGGAGAGAAGAAAGAAGAAGAAGAAGAAGAAGAAGAAGAAGAAGAAGAAGAAGAAGAAGAAGAAGAAGAAGAAGAAGAAGAAGAAAAGAAGGAAGAAGAAATAAAACAAGGCAGAAAGCTTATATGAAGAAATAGTGGCTGAAAAACTTTCTATCCTGGGGAAGGAAATGGACATATAGGTCCAGGAAGTACAGACAATCTCATAAAAAATGAACCCAAAGAGACATGCACCAAGACATAGTATAATTAAAATGGCAGAAGTTAAAAATAGAAGAAAAGTCTTAAACTCAGAAAAAAAAAAAAAAAAACTAGTCACATACAAGAGAACAACCGTAGACTATAGCAGATTATTCAGCAGAAACTATACACCAGAAGTGAGTGGACTGGTATATTTAAAGTGCTAAAATAAAAAACTTACAACCAGATGTATACTAACCAACAAGTTTAACATTCAGAACTGAATGCTGGAAAGAGATTCCCAAACAGAAACTTAAAGAAATTTATTAACCTAAAGAGGCCATATAAAGATATTGAAGGGTCTTATTTAAATGGAAGATAAAGGCCATGACTAGAAATGACAATATATATATTTTTAAAATGTCACTGATAATGGCAAATATATAGTAAAGATAGTGTATCAGTCAAGTAAAAAAAAACCTGGATGAAGGCTAAAAGAAAAAAAGTAGTAAAGTCAATTATAACTGAAAGAATAATTAAGAGAAATACAAAGTAAATGTAAAATATGACTTTAAAAATATACAATGCAGTGAGGGAAGTAAAAATATAATAGTGCTTTTACAATACTTCTGAACTTAAATGGCTATCAGATTTAAATAGATAGCTATATAAGTAGAACTATATGTATGTACCTGAGGGTAACCACAGTCCAGAACCTACAGTGGATACTCAAAAAATAAAGAAAAGGAACCCAAACATAAGGGAAAATAACCAGCAAGCCACAAGGGGAGAAAAAGAAGGAGGAAGGAACAGATAACTACAACAACAACAAAAAATTTTAAATGGCAATAACTATATACCTCTCAATAATTATTTTATTTTATTTTTTTAATTTTATTTTTTGGTTATTCAATTACAGTTGTCCCATTTTTCCCCCATTGCTCCCCCCTCCCAGCCCATCCCTTTTCCCACAATTGTATCCCTCCCCGTTGTCCATGTCCATGAGTCATTCATATACGTTCCTTGACTAGACCCTTTCCTTACTTATCCCTCTTCTCTCCCTCCCCTCTCCCCCCTACTGACTACTATTCTAGTCTTTGCCTATTTAGTTTGTTTGTTTGTGTTGCTCTTTAGTTTCCTGTATTGGGTGATATCATATGGTATTTTGCTTTCTTTGCCTGGCTTATTTCACTAAGCATAATAATTGGTTTAAATGTAAGCAAATCAATAAAAGACACATGGCTGAACAGATTTTTTAAAATACCCATACATATGCAGTATAAAAGAGATTCATTTCTGATTGAAAAATACACAGAGACTAAAAGTGAAGGGTTTAAAAGGATATTTCATAAAAATAGTAATAAAAACAAAGCTGAGATAGAATCATTAATATCAGACAAGATAAATGTTAAAATAAAGACTGTAAAGGGGGACAAATAAGGCATTATATAATTATCAAGGATCAAGCTTACAAGGGGATATAAAACTTGTCAACACTGATACACCCAACATGGGAGCACTTAAATACATAAAGCAAATATATACAGACATGAAAGAAGAAATTGACAGTATTAGGTAACTTTAACACCCCAGATACATCAGTGGACAGATAATCCAGACTGAAAATCAACAAGAAAGCTTTGCTTTAAATAACACAATAGGTTGAGTTGAATTGATAAATATATACAGAATATTTCACACCAAAACAGCAGAATACACATTATTTTCAAATAACATGTGGGCCACTAATCAAGTTTCAATAAATTTAAGTATATATAACTCATATGAATCATCTTTTCTGACAATAATAATTCTATAAATCTAGAAATAAGTTTCAGAATAAAATGGGAAACACACATGCATATAGAAGCTAAACAACATACTACCAAAGAACCAATGAGCAAATGAAGAAATTAAAAATAAAATATGAAAATGGAATCAACATCATTAACGTGTCTATACCATCCAAAGCAATCTATAGATTCAATACAATTCCTATTAAAATACCAGTGGCACTAGATAGACATGCTGGGTCTCCCTCCATGACTAAGAAGGAATACAACTACCTCAAAATGAGAGACAACCAGAAGTTCCAGAAAGTCGAGCTGCATGGAAGTCCAACAAACAAAGATATAAAGAAGAAATACTCATCCAGACGGGTAGGAAGGGTGGAGCCGGGGCAGAGAGGACATGGTGTGGTGGTGACAGCAGTGGCAGCAGCAGCAGGCCAGTGGAAAGTGTAGTCAAACATTTTAAAAAGTCAAGAGGGACACCTGGGGAGCACTCCCAGTACCACACCGGACCACACAGCTCACAGTTCCAGCATGGGAAAAGTAAAGCCTCATTGTTTATGACTGTGCAAACCAGTGGGGGTTGGGGCCAAGGCAGAAACTACCGGTCTCTCAGCAGAGTCTGCTTGTTTAAAGGGCATCCATGGTCCTAGAACATCTGCCAACCCACTTACTCTGGGAACAACAGCCAGGGCAACAGCTAGAGAGGCAGCAGTCCCATATAGAAGTGATAGAAGTGCCTAGAAAAGGGGCGAGTGCTGAGCAGGCAGCATTGTTCCCTCTCAGACCCCTCCCCCACACAAAGTGTCACAAGGTGGTGAAACAAATCACCCTGTACTGATGAATCACTAAGGCTCCACCTCTTCTAATGTAACAGGTGTAACAACTACGTAAGACACAGAGGCAAACAAACACAGGAACCTGTTGAGATGAGGAGATAGAGAAGTATGGCCCAAAAGGGGGAATGTACAAGGTTCCAGTGGGAGAACTAAGCAACAAGGATACAGCCAATCTAACAGATGTAGAGTTCAAAACACTGGTGATAAAGATGCTCACAGACCAGACAGATATGCTTACAGACAGCAAACACAGAAAGGCAGAAGTGAAGGCTATGCCAAGTAAAATGAAGGAAAACCCACAGAAAACCAATGGTGAAGGGAAGGAAACTAGGGTTCAAATCAATTATTTGGAACATAAGGGAGAAAAAACAGTCAACCAGTACAGAATAAGGAAACAGGAATTGAAAAAAAATGAGGAGAGATTTAGCAACCTCTGGGGCAACTTTAAATGTTGTCCAATTCATAGGGGTGTCAGAAGGAGAAGAAGAAGAGTAAAAAATTGAACACTTATGTGAAAAAATAATGAAGGAAAATTTCCCAAATTTGGCAAAGGAAATAGATATATAAGTCAAGGAAGAACAGAGAGTCCCAAACAAGCTAGACCCAAGGAAGACCACACTAAGAAACATCATAATTAAAATGCCAAATGTTCAAGATAAAGAGAGAATCTTAAAAGCAGCAAGAGAAAAGCAAAGTTACCTACAAAGGGGTACCTATAAGACTCAGCCGATTTCTCAAAAGAAACTTTGCAGGCAAGAAGGGACTGGCAAGAAGTATTCAATGTGATGAAAAGCAAGGACCTACAATCAAGACTACTCTATTCAGCAAAGCTATCATTTAGAATGTAAAGGCAGATAAAGTGCTTCCCAGACAAGGAGTTCATCATCACCATGCCATTACTATATGAAATGTTAAAACGGTTTATTTAAGAAAAAGAAGATCAACACTATGAACATTAAAATGACAACAAACTTACAACTATCAACAACTGAATCTTAAAAATAAAAACAAAAACAAACTAAGCAAACATCCAGAACAGGAACAGAATCATAGGTATTGGAATTACTTGGAGGGTTATCAGCTGGGAGGGGAAAGGGGGAGAAATAGGGAAGTGGTGCAGGGACTAAGAAACATAATTGGTTGGTATGAAATAGACAGGGGAAAGTTAAGAATAATATAGGAAAGGGTGAAACCAAATAACTTATATGCATGACCCATGGACATGAACTAAGAGGGGTAGAATTTCTGGAGGGAAGGGGGGTACTGGAAAGAAGGGATCAAAGGTAAAAGTAATTGGGACAACTGTAACAACATAATCAATAAAATATACTTAAAAATAAATTAAAATATCAGTGACATATTTCACAGACTTAGAACAAATACTTCAGAAATTTATATGGAACCAAAAAAGACCTCGAATAGCCACAACAATCTTGAGGAAGAAGAACACAGTAGGAGGAATCACAATACCTGATATCAAACTATACTTTAAGGCCACTGTAATCAAAACAGTCTGATACTGGCATATGGATAAATGGAACAAAACAGAGAGCCCAGAGATAAACCCAAGTCTATATGACCAACGAATATTTGACAAAGGCAGAAGGAACATAAAATGGAGTAAAAAGAGCCTCTTCAACAAATGGTGCTGGGAGAACTGCACAGGGACGTGCATAAAAATAAAACTAGATCACCAACTTACACCATACACCAGAATAATTTCAAGATCAATAAAAGACTTAAATGTAAGCCATGACACCATAAAAGTCCTAGAGGAAAACATAAGCAGGAAAATTTCAGATATCCCACGTAGCAATATTTTCACTGATATATCTCCTAAGGCAAGGAAATAAAGAAAAGAAAAAAAAAAAATTGGACTCCAGAAACTAAAAAGTTTCTGCCCAGCAAAAGAAAACATCAGTAAGATGAAAAGGAAACCAAATGTAGGAGAAAACGTATTGCCAATGATTCCTCAGACAGAGGATTGATCTTCAAAATATATAAAGAACTTATATGACAACACCAAGAAGACAGACAACCCAATTTAAAAATGGGCAAAGGACGTGAACAAACACTTTTCCAAGGAGGACATACAGAGGGTCCATGGGCATATGAAAGAATGCTCAACATCACTAGCCATCAGAGAGATGCAAATTAAAACCACAATGAGATACTACTTCACACTGGTCAGAATGACCAATTATCAACAAATCAACAAACAACAAGTGTTGACAAGGATGTGGAGAAATGGGAATCCTAGTGCACTGTTGGTGGGAATGCAGACTGGTGCAGCCATTGTGGAAAATAATATGGAATTTCCTCAGAAAAACTAAAAATAGAACTGCCTTTTGATCCAGCAATTCCATTGCTAACTTTATACTTGAAGAATCCTGAAACACAATTCAAAAGAAGCTATGCACCGCTATGTTCATAGCAGCACTATTTACAATAGCCAAGTGCTGGAAACAACCTAAGTGCCCATCTGTAGATGAGTGGATGAGAAAACTGTGGTACATTTGCACAATGGAAAACTCTGCAGCAGAAAAAGGAAGGAGCTCCTACCATTTGCAACAACATGGATGGATCTAGAAGTAATTATGCTTAGCAAAATAAACCAGGCAATGAAAGATAAATACCATATGATATCACCTAATACAAGAAACTAATAACACAAAAAAAAATGAGTAAAATTGAACCAGAGACATGAAAACAAGGAGCAGACTAACAGTGACAAGGGAGGCAGGAGAGGGAGAGATGGGGGATAAGAAGAGGAAGGGTCTAGTCAAGAAACATGTATAAATGACCCATGGACTTGGACAATTGGGTGGGGATTGACTGCGGGAGAAGGAGTCAGTGGGGTAAGGGGAAGCAATGGATAGAAAAGTAGGGCAACAGTAATAGAAAAACAATTTTAAAAAGATTAAAAAAATGGGCAAAATAAAAAAGAAAGAAAGAAAATGGAAACACAACAATCCAAAACCTATAGAATTGGGGAAAGCTCTTCTAAGAGTAAAGTTTTCAGCAACACAGCCCTACCTCAAAACACAAAAAAACAAACAAAAAAACTCAAATAAACATCTAAACTTATACCTAAAGAAACTAGGAAAGAAAGAAGTGAATTCTAGCAAACATTTTAATAAGAATTAATACATATCTTTCTCAAATGATTCTAAAAATATACAAGCAAGGGATACTTTTAAACTTGTTTCATGAAGCCAGTTTTACTGGTACCAGACAAAAAAAAAAACTAAAAAAAAACCACAATTACTAATATCCCAATGAACATAGAGCAAAAGTACTCACCAAAATATTAGCAATACAAATTCAACAATAAATTAAAAGAATCGTATACCATGAGCAAGTGGGATTTATTCTGGGGATAAAAAATTGTTTAATATCTTCAAAGCAATCAGCATAATGCACAGCTTTACAAAACAAAGAATAAATTATATGATTGTCTCAATAAATACAAAAAAGCATTTCACAAAATTCAACATCCCTTTATGATAAAACCTTAATAAAATGGACATGAGAGAACATACCTCAATATAACAAAGCCACGTATGATAAACCTCTGTTAACATTATACTCAATAGTGAAAAGCTGAAAGCTTTTTCATTAAGGTCAGGAACAAGATAAGGATACTTCCTCTCACTTCTTTTATAAACATAGTATTGGAAGTCTTAGCCACAACAATTAGACAAGAAAAATAAGTAAAAGGCAACTAAATTGGAAAGAAAGAAGTAAAACCTTTACTATTTCAACAAAATATATGGTACTAGATATTAAAAACCCTAAATGCTCCACCAAAAACCATTATAACTGATAAATAAATGCAGTAGAGTTGCAGGATACTAAATTAATATTCAGAGATCTTTTGCATTTCTATACAATAGAAAAACTATCAGAAAAATAAATTATTTAGAAAATCCTATTAGCAATTGAATAAAAAAAAGAATAAACTGCATAGTTAGAAACATCCAAGTCAGTGAAAGAATTTTACTATGTTTACTGTGAAAACTATAAGATATTAAAGAAAGCAATGTAAGAGGACACAAATAAATGAAAGAATATAGAATGAATGTTGTGGACCTCCGAGCAGCAATGTCCACAGCATTGTGAATGAAATGAATAAATGCACATGAACTGCAAGAATCCTGTGGAGAACAGGGGACAAAACTGGCCACTTTCTAGAGGAGAGAGCACAGTTTGTCCCTGCCTTAACAGGCTTTTATTGATTCTTTAGGTAGATTACATTCAAGAAAGTTGTGAATCATTGTGTCAATCATTGCCTTATATTATTATTACTTTTATATAACAGAGAAAAGAATGTTACACATGGATGGATGATAAGGATAACTCATCTAGCCACATCCTGTTCTTAAAACTTGGCTCAGAATAGTCTATAAGAAACTGCTTCAAGGTTATATACTGAACATCTGTTGTTCTCAGCCTAGGATGAGGAGGTCCTTTAGCAGAAAGCAAGCTTTTTAGCTATTATAGAAATGCAGGCCTGGCTCCCTATGGGAAAACTGGTGTGTGGCATGGGTCCTGTGTGCCACCATGCTCCCAGTGGTTTTCAAATCTGGGGCTGAGCTACATTTGCCACCACCAAGCACCCCAGCTTCCCATAAATGATCATGAAATGGATAAATTAATACTCTTAAAATGTCTATATTATTCAAAGTAATGTACACATTCAATGCAAATATCAAAATATGAATGGAATTTTTCACAGAACTAGAAAAAATGATCCTAAAATTTATATATAACCACAGCAAACACAAATAGTCAAAGCAATCTTGAAAAATAAGAACAAATTTGGAGGTATCCCACACTCTGATTTCAAAGTATATTGCAAAGCTACAGTAATCAAAACAATATGGTCTGGCACAAAAACAAACACATAGATCAGTGGACCAGAATTGTGAGCCCAGAAATACATTCATGCTCATAAGCTTTATTAATCTATGACAGAGGAGACAAAAATATAGAATGGAAAAATACAGTTGCTTCAATAAATTACGCTGGGAAAACTGAACAGATATATGCAAAAGAGAGAGAGAGACAGAGACAGAGACAGAGAGACAGAGAGAGACAGAGAAGAAAAGAAAGAAAGAAACTGGGCAAGCTTTTTACACCATATCCAAAAAGAAACTCATATGAATTAAAGACTTAAAAGTAAGACCTGAAACTCTTTGACATTGGTCTTAGAAATTTTTTTTAGATATGTCTCTTTGGGCAAAGGAAACTAAGCAAAATAAACATACGGGACTACATAAAACTAAAAAGCCCTTGAATAGCAAAGAAAACCATCAACAAAAACAAAAAGAAAACCTACTGATTGCAATAAAATATTTGCAAATGATATATTCTATAAGAGGTTAATATCTAAAGTATATAAATAAGTCATACAACTTAAGGTAAAAACAAAAAATACAATTAAAAAATAGGTAACAGATCTGAATAGACATTTTCCCAAAGAAGATATATAGATGGCAAACAACACATGAATAAAATGCTCAACATCACTAGTCATCAGAGAAATGCAAATCAAAACTACAATGAGATATCACCTCACACTATCAGAATGGCTATTATCAAAAAGTCATGAACTAAGTGTTGGTAAAGATGTGTAGAAAAAGAAACCTTCATGTACTGTTGGTTAAATTGTTAACTGGTGCAGCTACTTTGGAAAGCAGTATGGATGTTCCTCAAAATATTAAAAATAGAACTACCATACTACCCAGCAGTTCCATTACAGGGTATTTTTCTGAAGAAAACAAAAACAATATTTTGGAAATTTATATTCATTGCACCATTATTTAATACAGTCAATGTTTGGAAGCAACATCACTTTTCATCAATGGATGAATGGATGAAGAAGTGGCGCTATATAGATTATATTCAACAAAGTTTTACCACAAAAATAAATAGTCTTGTCATTGACAACACTATCAGTGGACCTAGAGGGTAATATGCTAGGTAAAATAAGTCAGGCAGAGAAAGATAAATACTGTATAATTTCAGAATCTAAAACACAGTAACAGCTGAACAAACAACAACAAAACACTGGCTCATAGAACAAAGTGATGGCTGCCAGAGTGGAGGTGGGTGCAAGATGTGTGGAAAAGTTGACAAGGGCTAAGAGGTACATACTTCCAGGGTATAAAATAAGCCAAAGAGATGTAATATACAGCATAGGGAATATAATCAATAATATAGTATCTTATACAGTAGCAGATGGTTACTAGACTTATCATGGTGATCCCTTTATGAGGTTATAAATTCTGAATTATTATGTTGTGTACTTAAACTTAAAACTAATAAAATATTATGTTAATTATAATTTAAACAATAAATAAAAAGCAATGGAGAATCTCAGATACTTAAAAAATAATTTGACCATAATGTAAGGGTTTATTTCTGAACTCTCAATTTTCTTCCATGTTTATCCTTTGGCCCGTAATATACAGTCTTGATTATTTTAGATCTGGTTTATATTTTGAAACTGAAAAGTATGTGTGTACTTAAACTTTTTCAAAATTGTTTGGGCTATTTGTTACTTTTAGAATTATCCCTAGAGTTTTACAATCAGCTTGTCAATTTCTGAAAATAGTGATCTGGGAATTTGAAAATGATTATTTTTAATCTGTAGATAAATTTGTGAAATAAAACCACCTTAAAAGCCTTCAACTAATAAACATGAGATATCTTTCATTTTATTTGTCTTTCATAATTCTTTTCAATAATATTTTGTAGTTTTAGAGCATGTTTGCATTTCTTTTGTTAAACTTATTTCTAAATTTTATTCTATTTATGCTACTGTTGTTTTCTGAATTTCATTTTGAGGCTGTTAATTGCTGGCATATGGGACTACTATTAGTTCTTGTATATTAATCTTATAACTTGAAATATTACTGAAATCGCTTATTACTTTTAGGAGTTATTTTGTATGTGTGTGAGTTCCTTAAGATTTTCTATATATAAGATTATCTCAAAAATAAAGTTTTACTGTTTTTCTTCCAATGTTTTTGTCTTTCTATTCCTTTCCTTCCTTCTTTCTCCTTCCTCCTTCCCTCCCTTCCTCCCTTCCTTCCTTCCTTCTTTCTTTCTTTTCCCTTCTTTCCCTCCTTATTGCTTTCTCTCCATCCTTATTTCTTTCCTTCTTTCCTTCCTTCCACCACACCCAATTGTCCTGCTACACAGAAGCTCCAATATTGAACAGAAATGACAAGAGTGGGTGACCTTGCCTTACTCCTGATTTTAGAAGAGAATATATTCAGTCTTTCATCATTAAGTACAATGACTGCTGTTTTTGTTTTTTGTTATTTGTAGATGCCATTTATCAGATTGAGAATGTTCCCTTCTAGTTGTAGTTTTCTGAGTATTTTTTTTACCATGACAAGATGCTGTAATTTTTTGAATTGTTTCGTATCTATTGAAATGATCACATTTTATGTTATCTTTTATTCTATTAATATTATATTAATTGGTTTTCAGATGTTAAACCAACCTGGCATGCCTGGGATAAATCTGAGTTGGTCAAAGTATATAATTTTTTATATGATATAGATTTAGTTTGCTAGTATCTATCTGTTTGAGGTCTAAATTACTTTTGTCTGTTATTTATATATTTTAACTTGTTGACACTATTACAGATGTCTTCCATATTCTATATACATTTTTAAATGTCTCTTTGCTTTGTGTATTGTTTTTGAATCTCCTGCTTATATGCTACATTTATTCTAAATTGAAAATTTTCTTACATTTTAAGATATATCTGTATATTATTACCATTAAAATTTTGTTAACCATTTTCTGTTCTAAATTATTTTCCTCTACTAAACTAGTATATAATGTATATGGCATTTGTTATAAATTTTTTTATATATACATGTATATACAATTTATTGATCTTTATTGGTTCTTGCTGAAAGATGTTTTTCTCAGAGATTATATTTTTAATTCAAGTAATATTTTTTTTACATTTAAAATTCTTAATTTTTGCATTAGAAATTTTGACCAGTTCAAATTTTGGAATGGTGAAAACTGGAGTAATATCTAGCTTTATTTGTTTTTCCTAATTGCCTACCACGTTTGGCAAATTAAATTAATTTTGTTTCTTACTCTATTTACAGAATCTAAATCAATGCATGCCATCCAGCAGTCTCTCAATAGATATTTGTTGAATTAGTCAAAGAAAACAGGTTATTGTGTTTTGAATAAACTAAACTTTGCATACAAACTTGAAAAAGTATTAACAAAAAACAGTAATAAAACTTAGTAAATGATTTGATGTTTATTAAAAGTTTCAGAATAACTTAGCTACATAATATCTGTATATATTTTGTGTGTGTGTGTGTGTGTCAGAAGGCAGGGGGAAGAAATTTGTATGGTTTTTGAACATTTTTATTATTAATTTTGGGTAGTTTTTACTACAAAGTACTGCTTGACAATAAGTGGTGACATTTTTCAGGCATAAGTTATAGAACATAAGTGATCAATACAGGAAAAAACAAAAATTAAGTAAACTGTAAAGAAACATTGAGTGTACATTAGTAACAAAAATTCACAATAAAATGGGGCAAGGGGTTATTTATAGAAAGTTTTTAATGAAATAGTAGATGTTTTAACATACTTTGAATAGAAAATCAAAAGAGGCTTCTGACAAGGAAGGAATATGGCTTCAACTTGAAAAAATTAAGAGGAGTGTTCGGGAATATAAATAGGAATATCTTAAAGATTATTAAAGGATTGGATATCAAGATCTAAGAACAAAATTTATGTAATTGTAGGTCATAAAATGAGAGGGAAAGCATTCTTAGCCTTCTTCATCAAAAGACCTTTAATTTTATCCCTACCTGAGTGGTTTGAACTTTTTATAGAATGCTTCCTTTATTCATATTCAATTTCCTTTGTTTTCTTAGCTTCCAATCACCTCTAGGATTAGAAAAACTTAAGATATTTTTCAAAAACATATATTAAAATTTTTTTTAAAATTTTCACCCAACGACATTTTTCTCATTGCTTTTAGAGAGAGAGAGAATAGAAGAGAGAGGAACGTTGATTGACAGCTGTTTCCCATAGGTGCTGGAATCAAGGATCTGTGCCGAACTGGGGATCCTAAGCAGCTGGATGGAATGGGGGTGGTGGGTGTGTAGGGGGTTGCTTTACATGCCCATGCTCACACCAGGGGTAGAACCCACAACCTTTTGGTTATGGGGTGACAGGCCAACCAACAGAGTCACACTAGCCAGGGCTTTTTTCTTTTTTTTCTTTGGAAATTGAAGATGAAGGAGGGGTAATAATTCTAGACCCAAGTTAGATATTACCTGGTTTTAATTAAATTTATTTCCTTGATACATCAAAGGTCAATGAAATCAGAAACATGAAATGGATATAAACTCTTCTTATTACCTTTCCTGAAATAGAGCTGAGGACCCAATGGCCATTTATAGTCTAAATGTTACAGCTTTAGTTTTGAAGAATTCAGTACTAATCTAGCTCATGTGTTTGCAATTGTTTGTGTAAATTTTAGATCATTTAGACCTAATCATTATCAAGTATTTGCTATATTATTTTTTCAGAAGTTATTAGCTATGACATCCATTTTTTTCTTTTTCTTTATCTGTTTATAACTGTTTACAGTTCAGATAAAATTGAAAGAGGAATGTAAAAAAAAAAAAAAATGTAGGTTCTTCTTCATTGTTCTCTCTGGCCAGCCTACTGTACTGCTTTAGAACTTAAAAGATGGGTTTTCCCCTAGCTGGTGATTTGTCAGGTAAATTAAAGAATATGTGCCTTTTTTTAATTACACTAGCTACGGCATAAGATTATTATCAGGATAAAACATGTAAATATTTTAATGGACTTAAAATGGTATGTCTTTTGCTCTGACCTGACCAGTGTGCCTCAGTTGGTTGAGTGTCATCATGCAAAGAGAAGGTCACTGGTTTGATTCCCAGTCAGGGCACGTGCTTGGGTTGCAGGTTCAGTACCTATGAAAGGCAACTGATAGATGTTTCCCTATTGCATAGATGTTTTCTTACCTCTCTTCATCCCTTCCCTTCTCTTTAAAAATAATTAAATAAAGCATATGAAAGGATGCTCAACATCACTAGCCATCAGAGAGATGCAAATTAAAACCTCAATGAGACACCACCTCACACCTGTCAGAATGGCCGTCATTAATAAATCAATGAGCAACAAGTGCTGGTGAAGATGTGGAGAAAAGGGAACCCTAGCACATTGTTGGTAGGAATGCAGATTGGTACAGCCACTGGAGAAAACAATATAGAAATTGCTATTTTACTATTGGAATTATACCTGAAGAACCCTAAAACATCAATTCAAATGAACCTATGCACTCCTATATTTATAGCAGCATTATTTACAATAGCCAAATGTTGGAAACAACCTAAGTGCCCATCAGTGGATGAGTGGATCAAAACATTTGCATGATGAAACTCTATGCGTCAGAAAGAAAGAAGGAACTCCTACCCTTCACAACAGCATGGATGGAACTGGAGAGTATTATGCTAAGTGAAATAAGCCAGGAGGAGAAAGACAAATACCATGTGATCTCACCTATAAGACGAACCTAATGAATAAAACAAACAAATGAGCAAAATAGAACCAGAGGCATGGAACCAAGGAATAGACTGACAGTGACTGGGGGGGAGAGGGGGCGAAGGGAGGAAAGAAGGTGAAGGGGCTAGTCAAAGAACTAGTATGAATGACCCATGGACATGGATAACAGGGTAGAGATTGACTTTAGGAGCGGGGATGGGGTAGGGCAGTGGAGAGCAATGGGGAAAAAATGGGACAACTGTAATAGAACAACAATAAAAAATAATTTAAATAAAAAAATGAAAATTTAAAATAAGTAAATAAAATCTTTAAATAAGTAAATAAGTGGTATTTATTAACTATAGGAAAGAAATAATAAATAATCCCTCAATGTCTATGGAACACTACCATAATAACATGTAGGCTACTTGCTAGTCATGGAAGAACACCTCCTTAAGATTAATGGTAAAAACCTTGGTGCTTTTGATGAACAATCAAACACTGTATTTTTAAAAAATAAAACAAAATAATATGAGAAAATTTCCATATACTTTTCAAGCCAAAGCATTAATATATTCACATATAGAAATATTAATACTCCAGACACATTTCCCATACCAAGTTGGTACATATTAACCTTACAAAGTTTTAATAAATTATATATTATTTTGAGACTTCTGGCCAAGATGGAGGCTTAGATGGACACGCTTGGTCTCCCTCTACAACTAGAGAGGAATACAACTACTTCAAAACAAAAGATAACAAGAAATTCCAGAAAATAAAACTACATGGAAGCCCAACGTACAAAGTTATAGACCAGCGGCGCCCTTTGGGCAGGTAGGAAGAGCAAAAGTGGGTGGTGCTGTTTGCGGTAGCATCTGGGACAGCGGCAGGGAGAGCAATCACAGCTGTAGTCAAACTCCGGCAGTTCGTGACCCCAACACTCGGAAAAGCAGCCACTACATCACCTCCAACAGTGAGACCCAGAGGGCCGGAGGACGGATCCTGGTCTCCTAGCAGAATAACTGCAGGAATCCATCTTGGACCCCTGCCCCCACACAAAGCGCCATAGTGCTGCGAAATAGGTTGCGGATCTCCGCTGGTCACTGGGCAGTGACCACAAAGGGCCACAGTGCAGCGAAAAAGGTTGCAGATCGCCACCGGTCGCTTGGTTGTGACAAGTACACAGGCACTGCCCCTTATAGCTGGCCCAAGAAAACAAAGCGCATCTGTCAAAATGAGGCAGATAACTATAGAAATCCCGGTGGCGCAGCTCACCAGGCAACAGATGAAGAATCTGACAGATGAACAAATAAGAAACCTGTCAGAGGCTCAGGTCAGGGCCATTGTTATCAGGTGGCTTACAGAATTAACAAAAGATCTGGAAAAAGATGAGAAAGAATTGAAAAACACTCATACTGAAAGGAACAAAACCACGTACGAGACAGATGGTGAAGAAATGAAATCCAGAGTTCAAATCAACAAACCAGAACATAGAGAAGGAGCAAACTGTCAACCAGTGCAGAGAGAGGAAACAGAAAGCAAAGAAAATGAAGAGAGGATCAGAAACCTCTGGGACAGCTCTAAGAGACCCAATATAAGAATCATTGGTTTACCAGAGGGCGAAGAAGATGAACTAGAAATTGAAAAATTAAGTGAAAATATAATAAAGCAGAACTTCCCAAACTTGGGGAAGGAAATAGACTTACAGGTCCAGGAAGCACAGAGAGTTCCAAAAAAACTGGACCCAGGGAGAACCACTCCAAGACACATTATAATCAAAATGTCAAAAGTTAAAGATAAAGAGAGAATCTTAAAAGCAGCAAGAGAAAAGAAAAGAATCATGTACAAAGGGGTCCCAATTAGACTATCAGCTGACTTCTCAAGGGAGACCCTGCAGGCAAGAAGGGACTGGCAAGAAATATTCAAAGTAATGAAAATCAAAAACCTACAACCACGAATACTCTATCCAGCGAAGCTGTCATTCAGAATAGAAGGGCAGAGAAAGTGCTTCCAGGACAAAACAAAACTGAAAGAGTTCATTAGATCCAAACCACTGTTATATGAGATGTTAAAGGGACTGGTTTAGAAAAAGGAGGATCAAAACTATGAACACTAAAATGAAAACTGCATCACAAGAAACAACAGAAGCCAGGGAATTGAATCAAAGGCAAACTAAATAGGCAACAAGAGTGGAAAAAGAACTATAGGTATGGGGAGCATATTGGGGGGAGGTCAGCAGGGAGGGGGAAGGGGGCAAGGGAGGGAGATGGTACAGGAATTAAGAAGCACAGTAAGAGGGAATGGAATAGACAGAGAGAGGTTGAGAAGAACTATATGCACAACCAATGGACATGGACTAAAAGGGGGAGACAACTGGAGGGAGGGGGGCCACCGGGTGGAGAGGAGCAGAGGGAAGGGAAATTGGGACAAATGTAACACTATAATCAATAAAATACATTAAAAATTATATATTATTTTAAGACAATTTATATATTAATACTCCAGATACTTTGGTACTCCTGGTTAAGATTTGTATCTTTTTTTATCTTCTTATTCTTCTTTTCAAAATGGAGGTTATCTGATTATTGAATAAAGGTAGTTTCAAAGCTCTTCTGTCTTTTTCCTATTATTTTTAAAATACTGTTTTAATATTTAAGCATTCTATGTGCTCCTTTACAGTCACTTCCTCTCTATCTTGCCTCCTGATTTCCCCCCATTTCTTCAGAGATTTCTTCTTGCAAAAATTTAAACAATTCTGAAGCCCTTTTAAATGTCATTTTAACGTTTCCAGGAACAAAGACATAGTGCTCTGTTCTAGTCACCACCATGAAAGGAAAGATTTGTACGTTTCACTTTATTTTTCTGACAGGAAGTTTAACAATTTAAAGCTAAATGGCTTAGTTTCCCTCATCTGTATTCACTCAAAAGCTGAGGCTGTATTTCCTACTTCCAACACTATGCACCCCTTCACAAACACTTCTGGTCTGAGATTTGAATACCCTGTGCCAAGGAGACCCCAGTGGATTAAAGGACCTTTTGAGATGTAACAGAAGACATTACCATAACCTCAGGATGGAAGCCTAGGAGGACAAACCTACTTGTCCTCCAGTGGACACTGTGGTCTCCTGAGATAGCAAGGCAATTCCAAGTGTCCTCTGGACAGCATGATGCTCATCACTGCTCTAAGGGTTTTTTTATTGAAGGAAAAAACTAGTATTTATAACATAGAATATGTGTAAACTCTAATTTTTAGAACAGAAGTATCCATGGTTATGTTGAATTCCACAGCCACAACCTAGTCTACTGATTACAAGTTATGGTTCAGAAGGTTCTGAAAAGAGAGTCCAAAGACACTTCTTTGGTAAAGGTGTGCATGTGCGTGTGTGTGTTTGTGTGTGTCTGAATGGTGACAGAATGACACACATATGGTCCACATCATATTATTTGGGACAGGCTGATTAAATTGACTGCAATTTTGTTCAGTTCCTTGTTTGTATAATGCTGTCTTTGAAATAACACTACTCTCAACTTTTTTTCCTAAGAACTTGTAAAACCAGTCTGTAAGTGAAGAACATAAAAGGGACTGCAGAAAGGACTTGTGAAGACCTGAAAGAAATAGCAGATGCAAGGAACAAAAGTGGGGCTTAAAAGAAGTAGCATGCAAACCAAAGTATTTTTCTCCATAAATCTCATCTTTTATAAATGTGTTATTGTCTTGATGGGCTCAAAGCATTAAGAATATTCCTGAAAAGAAGTTGTTTGTTTGAAATAAAGTGCCTGGTACAATAATAACATTTAAAAAGAAACAAGAATACTGCAGTTGAAAGGACCACCACAAAATGTTACAGTGAAATTGTCAGCAATTTGGAACAAAAGTAAATTATTTTAAATTCTTAAAATTCAAATCAGTTACTAATATAATGGCTGGAAAATAATGACACACTTGCTTGTATTAAATTTGCAAAACAAATCCAGTATTTAGCAACAAAGTAATTCTGTAATGCTTTAATTTGGAGAACAGGAAGCTACAAACCTTGCCTTCAGGTCTAGCATTCAATATGGTAATTACTAAAAATTAATAACTTGTAGTAATTATTTTTTCTTCAGATTGGCAACCAGTTTCAATGTCACAGATGCCATCTGTTGTGTATCACATAAACATAGCCAGAATGTATATAATTAATAACTGAAGTTATAGCATAGCTTAGTTACTCTTTGCTACCTATTCATTATAGAGTAATGTTAAAAAGATAAGTTTTAAACTTAAAAATTGTATCAAAATTATTGAGTAAAAGTTCCAAAGATTTTATTTGCATATTTAATCCACAAAGGGTATTGTACTAGTACTATAACAACTTCATAAATAATAATCATCAAACCTGTTTTATTAAGCAACTTTAGTGTATTTCTGGGAACCATTAATTATGTAAAATTAAAGTTACTATAAATTGAATCTCACCTACTGAGCACATAGACCAGTATGGTCTCCCTGTTGCTTCAATATCTAAATAGTTCACCTATGATTATGTTGCTAATGTTTATTAGTTGTTCATGGGTCAGGTATAATATATATTAATATTTAGTTCAAAACAGCTTCTGACCATTTTATTGAATTTGTGGACTGAAAAAGGCCTGGGAACTATTGTGTCACATGCACACACAAAACACATACTCACACCATCCTGGACATATGGCATTCTCCAAGCCTAAATCATACAGTGATTCCAGTTATATTGAGGCCAAAAAAACCCTAAAAGTTCTACATCTTTAATTAAAAATTTGGGAGGACAATTTTTCACTATTGGGTTACCAGAAATGTCATATTTAATGAATAATATTATCATTAAACATATTTTAAATTAACAATTTTATTTAATTTTTCACTCTATTCTAATTTTCCTCATTTAAAAAAAGTTTATTTTGACCAGAGGTAAGATGGCGGAGGAGTGAGGAGAGGTTGCGGTTTTAGGCTCCGGAGACCCGTCTGCAGTTTGGTCTAATTGCGGACAGAACATCTCAGTGAGCAGCTGGACATTGGCGGGAGTTGAGCCAAGGCACTGCTGGATTAGAGAAAATCCATCTGGGAACAACCTGTTTAGTGAGGATAGCGGAGAAAAAGGGGACAAAACGGGATTCCTGACTGGGG
Source organism: Furipterus horrens (assembly GCF_987537825.1). Taxonomy (NCBI): domain Eukaryota; kingdom Metazoa; phylum Chordata; class Mammalia; order Chiroptera; family Furipteridae; genus Furipterus; species Furipterus horrens. The sequence continues at coordinate 120,518,187 of NW_028327172.1, read as the reverse complement.
CGGCTGCCTGAGCTGTGGCGGGAAGCACACAAAGGATTTTTGGCGACCACAGGCTACCCCAGAGAGGAGTCAGGCGGAGAGCGGATCTCTGCCCGCTGGCAGAGAGGGGACTCGACCAAGTGGCATTGGCGCTGAAGGACAGGAGACAGTGTGCTGCCGGGCAAGTGAGAACATAATTCTCCTTTATATTTTTCTCTAGTGGACAGTGGAGACGGGAGGAAAGTTTGGGTGTGGTAGGCCGTTCTGGAGGAGCCCAGGCGCAGGGGCGCGCTAATCCACTCCTCAACCCTACCATTGGGTCGCGGGGGCGCACATAGGGAAGTGCTCTCACTCACTGGCCCAGGTGCGCGGGGCCGTGAGTCCAGGCGTCCCTCGGACACTCCCCAACGGACATAAGATCAGTGCTCCAACGGGCACAGGGAGGGCCCACTGAACACGCAGAGGACTGTGCACAGACACCCCTAGACAGCTCCCGTGGGCGCAGGGCCCCAGGCTGGAAAGCAGACCACTAGCGCACGCTCTGTTTGTGCCCACCCAGACGGGTGAGGGAACGGGGCGGCTGCAGCACGGGAACAGCGGGAGGCGGCGACCCACGGACGCTCAATTCCACTGAGCACAAGTGTCCCTGGCCCTGCCCTAAGAGGCAAGAGACCAACTCCCGGAGCTCGGCTCAGCGGGACTGAGGGCACGGGGCAGCCCGCGAGTGCGAAAGCACCTCAGCCCGGGGTCAGTGGGAACTCTCGGGCCACCTGCGCGGGCAGGGTCACCTCTGCGCCAACGGGGAACCACTGTGGCCCAGCGAAAGCAGGAGCCAATCCCGGGGAAAGCGCTCGGGCCGCCCGCGCGGGCAGGGGCACCTCGGCGCGAACGGGGAACCACCGCGGCCCAGCGAAAGCAGGAGCCAATCCCGGGGAAAGCGCTCGGGCCGCCCGCGCGGGCAGGGTCACCTCGGCGCGAACGGGGAACCACCGCGGCCCGGAAGCAGTGGGCTCCAACCGCGGGGCAAACTCTCGGGCCGCCCGAGCGCGCAGGGGCTTGCGCGCAAGGGCACCTCAACTGCCTACAGCGGGCAGCAAGGTAGCGCGCCGTGCTGGCAACCGCGGGCGCGCACCATAGCGGCAACCGGGTGCGCACACCAGTCCGGCAAAAGAACAAGAACCTCTGACCTGCCACACTAGACCAGCTGCGGACCCAGAAAAAGAAGGCAACACACCAAGGCTAAAACGGAGTAAAAACATCGTTTTTTTTTTTCCAAATTTTTTCTCCCAAATTTTTTCTCCCTTGTTCTTTCTTTCTTCTTAATAATTTATTTTCTTTCCTTCTTTCTTTATTCTTTTCCTGGGGTTTTTGTGGGGGGGTTTTGGGGGATATATATATATATATATATATTTTTTTTTTGGTTCAATTTTTTTTATCTCTTTTTTCTTTCTTCTGTATTCTTTCTTTTCTATCTTTCTTTGTTCCTTTCTTGCTTACCTTTTGGGGTTTTTTGGGGGGGTTGTGGTAAATTTTTTATTTTCTTCTCTTTCTCTCTTTCTTCTTTTCTTTCTTCTATTTTCTTGGGGATTTTTTGGGGGGGTGTTTTTCCTCCACCTCTTCCAATAATAACAAACTTTATCTCTAACGTGTTGCATATAACCTCTCCTTCTCATCCTTTCTCTTTAATAGTGGTTTATTCGTTTGTGTGTCTAGCTTAGCCCCCCCTATCACTTTAAATAATACAATATAATTACTATATAAACCCAAATACAATACAATCCCACTTTCTTACTATACTATGTATTTTTCTATCCTTTTCTTCTATTTTTCTTAACATACAATGTAAATATTACTAACTGGCTTGCACAGTCTCAACTATTATTAATCTATCAACCCCTCTATCAAAAATTATATTTTTCCTCCCCAAAAACAACTCGTATCTATTCTTCTTATAGTATAAAAGCTCAAATCTCTTTACATTTATATTAATACGGGCTAGTTGGCTAACGATAGCAGGATAGAGTGGGGGATACTTTCTGAGGGTGTGGGTCTCCTGCCTGGGCTGTGTGTTTATGTCTTTAACAGCATATCCACAAAAGAACTCAAGACAAAGCAGATAGAGTGACTCTCAACCAAGTAGCCAGAAGGAAGATCCTATCAAAGAACATCTGAAATATAACCGAACAGCATAAACAAACGACATAAAGGGTAACTCAAGACCATCAGGCTCAGGATATCAAAGAGACTGCACCACTGAAACTCCCAGACCTTCGATAAAGAATATTACACCACAAAGGAGGGAAGTCAAAGCAGACTACCCCCCCCAAAAAGTAAATAAATAAATAAATAAATAAATAAATAAATAAATAAATAAATAAAAACAAAAAGAATCCAACATGGTAAGACGCAAAAATAACCCCTCAATGAAAAGAAAAGAGGAATCCTCAGAAAGAGAGATAGACGAAATAGACATAGCCCAAATGTCAGACATGGAATTCAAAACAATGGTGGTAAAGAAGCTCAATATACTCGACATCCTTAAAATCAACTATGACAACCTTCAAGGAAGTTACCAGCAGCTCCAAGAAAATTACAGGGAACTTGCAGAGAACTACACCAGCATAAAAAAAGACATAGAAATTGTTAACAAGAACCGGGAAGAACTTAAGAATACAATCTCTGAACTGAAAAACACAGTAGAACCAGTCAAAAGCAGACTAAACAAAGCAGAGGATCGGATTAGTGAGTTAGAAGATAATGTAGAGAAAAACTCCCAGACAATACAGCAAAATGAAAAACGATTGAAAAAATATGAACAAGATGTAAGGGAATTACAGGATAGCATTAGGAAAAATAATTTAAGGATCATCGGAATACGAGAGGAAGAAGAAAAGGAACATGGAATTGAAAATCTGATAGGAGAAATAGTGACAGAAAATTTTCCGAACCTGATGAGAGGAAAAGCTATGCAAGTCCAAGAAGCACTGAGAGTTCCAATCAAGAGGAACCCCCAAAAACCCACTCCAAGGCACATCATAGTTAAAATGGCAACATTCCAAGACAAAGAGAGAATCCTAAAAGCAGCAAGAGAAAAGCAGCAAGTAACATACAAGGGAGCTCCGATAAGGCTATCAACTGATTTCTCAACAGAAACATTACAAGCCAGAAGGGAATGGTCAAAAATATTTCAAGCAATGAAAAACAAAGGCCTACAACCAAGAATACTCTACCCAGCAAGGCTCTCATTCAAAATAGAAGGTCAAATAAGGAGTTTCTCAGACAAAGGAAGACTGAAAGAATACATCTCCACCAAACCAGCATTGCAAGAGATGCTAAAGGGACTGTTCTAAGAAAAAAGAAGGAAAAAACAAGAGAGGAGAGGAACAGAGGTACAAAGGGAAATGAATAAATACACGTCAATAATAACCTTAAATGTAAATGGATTAAATGCTCCAATTAAAAGACATAGGGTAACGGAATGGATAAGAAAACAGGACCCACATATTTGCTGTCTACAAGAAACACACCTCAAAACAAAAGATTTACACAGACTGAAAGTAAAGGGATATAAAAAAATATTCCAAGCAAACGGACCGGAAAAAAAAGCCGGGGTAGCAGTTCTCATATCAGACAAAATGGATTTCAAAGCAAGGACAATAAAAAGAGACAAAGAAGGACATTTCATAATACTTAAAGGAACAATCCATCAAGAAGGTATGACTTTGATAAACATATATGCACCCAACATAGGAGCACCCAAATACATAAAGCAAATACTAGAAGACCACAAAAAGGATATCAACAACAACACATTCATAGTAGGGGACTTCAACACTCCATTATCAACAATAGACAGATCATCAAAGCAAAGAAACACCAAGGATATACAGGCATTGAACAACACACTAAACCACATGGATCTAACTGATATATATAGAACTTTTCACCCCAAAGAAGCAAAATATACATTCTTTTCAAGTGCACATGGGACATTTTCAAAGATAGACCACATGATAGGTCACAAAACAAGCCTCAACAAATTCAAGAAAGTTGAAATCATATCAAGCATCTTTTCAGATCACAATGCCTTGAAACTAGAAATCAACCTCAGAGGAAAAAATCAAAGACACCCAAACTCATGGAGATTGAATAACATGCTATTAAATAATGAATGGGTTAACAATGACATCAAAGAAGCAATCAAGAAATTTCTAGAAACTAATGATAATGAGCACACAACAACCCAAAACCTGTGGGACACAGCAAAAGCAGTCCTGAGAGGGAAGTTTATAGCAATACAGGCATATCTGAAAAGGCTAGAAGAATCTCAAATAAAAAACCTAACCACAATGCTACAAGAACTAGAACAACAACAACAAACAAAGCCTAGGGCAAGAAGAAGGAATGAAATCATCAAGATCAGAGCAGAACTAAATGACATAGAGACTAAACAAACAATCCAAAAGATCAACAAAACTAGGAGCTGGTTCTTCGAAAAAATCAACAAAATCAACAAGCCTCTAGCCAGTCTAATCAAGAAAAAAAGAGAGAAGACACAAATAAACAAAATCAGAAATGAAAGAGGAGAAATCACGACTGATACCTCAGAAATACAAATGATAGTTAGAAATTACTTCAGACAACTGTATGACAAGAAATTTGACAATCTAGAAGAAATGGACAAATTTCTAGAAACATACAACCTTCCAAAACTAAATCAAGAAGAAGTGGAAAGTCTCAACAAACCAATAACAAAAAAGGAAATTGAAACTGTAATCCAAAATCTCCCAGCACACAAAAGCCCTGGACCGGATGGCTTTACAGACGAACTCTACAAAACATTCAGGGAAGAACTAACTCCTATCCTCCTCAAACTGTTCCAAAAAATCCAAGAAGAGGGGAAAATCCCAAACTCTTTCTATGAAGCCAGTATTATCCTAATCCCCAAACCAGGTCAAGACACAACAAAGAAAGAAAACTACAGGCCAATATCACTGATGAACATCGATGCTAAAATCGTCAATAAAATATTGGCAAACAGGATCCAGCAATACATCAAAAAGATCATACATCATGATCAAGTGGGCTTCATTCCAGGGATGCAAGGATGGTTTAATATTCGCAAATCAATAAATATAATACATCACCTAAACAGAATGAAAGACAAAAATCACATGATCATATCAATAGATGCAGAAAAAGCATTTGATAAAGTTCAACACCCATTTATGATGAAAACACTCAGCAAAATGGGAATAAAGGGAGCATATCTTAACATAATTAAGGCTATATATGAGAAGCCTGAGGCCAACATCATACTCAATGGACAAAAACTGAAAGCATTCCCCCTGAACTCAGGAACTAGACAAGGTTGTCCACTCTCTCCACTCCTTTTCAACATAGTGTTGGAAGTCCTAGCCACAGCAATCACACAAGAAAAAGAAATAAAAGGCATCCAAATTGGGAAAGAGGAAGTGAAACTTTCATTATATGCAGATGATATGATAGTATACCTAGAAAATCCTATAAACTCCACTAAAAGACTACTCAATATAATAAGTGAATTTGGCAAAATCGCAGGGTACAAAATAAATATACAGAAATCTAAGGCATTCCTGTACACCAACAATAAAATAGCAGAGACAGAGACAAAAAAGAAAATACCATTTACTATAGCAACAAGAAAAATAAAGTACCTAGGAGTAAACTTAACCAAAGAGATAAAAGACCTGTACTCTGAAAATTACATAACATTGAAGAAAGAAATTAAGGAAGAAACAAATAAATGGAAGCAAATACCATGTTCTTGGATGGGAAGAATCAACATCATTAAAATGGCCATACTACCCAAAGCAATTTACAAATTCAATGCAATCCCTATTAAAATACCAATGACATATTTCACAGACCTAGAAATAATACTCCATAAATTCATATGGAACCAAAAAAGACCCCGAATAGCAAAAGCAATCTTGAGACGGAAGAACACAGCAGGAGGAATCACAACACCAGATATCAAACAATACTACAAAGCCACTGTAATCAAAACAGTATGGTACTGGCATAAGAACAGACATATAGATCAGTGGAACAGAATAGAGAGTCCAGAAATAAACCCAGGCCTCTATGGTCAACTAATCTTTGATAAAGGAGGAAGGAACATAAAATGGAGTGAGAAGAGCCTCTTTAACAAATGGTGCTGGGAGAACTGGATAGGGACCTGCAAAAAAATGAAACTAGACCACCAACTTACACCACACACCAGAATAAACTCAAGATGGATCAAAGACTTAAATGTAAGCCGTGACACCATAAAAGTCCTAGAGGAAAACATAGGCAAGAAAATATCAGATATCTCACGTAACAATCTCTTCACGGATACATCTCCTAAAGCAAGAGAAATAAAGGAAAAAATAAATAAATGGGATTACATCAAACTGAAGAGTTTCTGCTCAGCAAAAGAAAACATCAGCAAAATGAAAAGGAAACCAACCATATGGGAAAACATATTTGCCAATGACATCACAGACAGGGGACTGATTTCCAAAATATATAAAGAGCTGATACGACTCAACATCAAGAAAACAAACAACCCAATTAAAAAATGGGCAAGGGACCTGAACAAACACTTCTCCGAAGAGGACATACAGAAGGTCCATAGACACATGAAAAAATGCTCAACATCATTAGCCATCAGGGAGATGCAAATAAAAACCACAATGAGATACCACCTTACACCAGTCAGAATGGCCATCATCAACAAATCAACAAGCAACAAGTGCTGGCGAGGATGTGGAGAAACGGGAACCCTACTGCACTGTTGGTGGGAATGCAGACTGGTGCAGCCACTATGGAGAACAGTATGGAATTACCTCAAAAGATTAAAAATGGAACTGCCTTTTGAACCAGCGACTCCACTACTAGGATTATACCCGAAGAATCTTGAAACACCAATTCAAAAGAACTTATGCACTCCTATGTTCATAGCAGCCCTGTTTACAATAGCTAAGTGCTGGAAACAACCTAAGTGCCCATCTGTAGATGAGTGGATCAAAAAACGGTGGTACATTTACACAATGGAATACTATGTAGCAGAAAGAAAGAAGGAACTCCTACCATTTGCAACAACATGGATGGAACTAGAGAGAATTATGCTTAGTGAAATAAGCCAGGCAAAGAAAGAAAAATACCATATGATATCACCTAATACAGGAAACTAAAGAACAACACAAACAAAGGAACTAAATAGAACAAAGAGCAGAATAGCAGTCAATAGGGGGGAGGGGAGAGAGAGAGAAGGGGGATAAGTAAGGGAAGGGTTTAATTAAAGAGCCTGTATAAAAGACTCATGGACATGGACAACGGGGAGGGATATGATTGCGGGAGAGGGGGTGGGTTGGGTGGGGGAGAGAAATTGGGCGAAAAGGGGACAACTGTAATTGAAAAACCAAAAAAAAAAAAAAAAAAATCTGTATGTATCAATTAAGTAATAAAAAAATAAATAAATAAATAAATAAAAATAAAAAAGTTTATTTTGCTTAGTAGCATCTTTATACTTGAGAGAAAAAAATGAATGATAAGTATCTTATTCTGTCTTTTAAATATTTAACTTAAGATAGGTTTTAAAAATATTAACTAAAATTATAGTTTTAATTTATTTTTCTGTAATTTTTAATAATAAAGATTACATAAATACTATTATCAAATATATATTTCTGGAGACTTTAGATGCCTTCCATATGGCTATGTTGAATTAATGCAATTAATAGACTGTGCACGGAGCTTTTAGTGAGAATATAACATTTTTCTTTTAGGAAATCTGTAGTAGAAACTCTGAAAATCACTCCCATTGAAAGAAAAAAAGATTCTGTATAAAACATGCTTTCAAATGCATTTTTGGGAGGTCAAAACAAAATAAGAAAAATCTCCCAGATTAACAAATAAGTAAAAAAAAAATCATGTAATAAAAATATCTGTGTGGAAGGATTGCACTTTAGAAAAAGTTTTAAAATAGAGGCAGAAGATTGTGTTTGCAAAGACTTGTTCCTTTGAAACAGTGTGGAATTAAATCTCTAACATTAACTCTGGAAGTCTGGAGGGAACTAAAGTGATTCCTGATTGATAGAATCCTTTAGCTCTTAGGAGAAGAAAAATATAAAATTTTTTTTTAAGAATGAATATAATATAGCTCACGATTATCAGATATAAGACCATATACACTTATAATAAAATATCACAATTCTCTATAGAAACAAACAAGAGATCAGAAACAAAGGATTCTAGACATTGCAATTATTAGATAATATATAATATAAAATAAAAATGTGTAAAATGTGAGCTTCCAAGATGGCTGCAGAGTAGTAGCTGGAAGCTCTGTCCACTTGCTGTCAGCCCTGGACCGGTCTTGCAGCTAAACTACAGAGCAATCAACTCCAAAATCCAGCTGAATGTGCATGAGAGCTGTGTGAGTGAGCGGGTTTGTGTGTGAGTGTGCAAGTGCCTGCTCACCTGCGAGGGCACTCAGAGTGGACGGCCTGGGCTCTCCTGGTGGAGTTACTCTTGCCACTGCCACCTAAACCTGCGTTCTGGCTGAGCAGATTTGAAACGGGAGCCATTTTGTGGAATTTACAATATCCTGGGAAGAAGCCGACGAAAGGCAGCACCTCAGGGACAGGACTTGCCTTGAGTCCTCTGCTCCAGGCTGAGCTGCCCACCATACCACTGTGGGGAGCCAGGATCTGAGTACTGCGGTACTTATCGGGGAGGGGATTGTCACCTCCTCAGCCCTGGGCGCTGTTGGAACCTCATGCTAGACAGGATCTGACTGAAGAGGCTACAGATTGGTCAAGGAGCCGGGAGCTCCAGGGGTGGAGAGAGGTGGCTGGGGTGGCACGGGCTGCAGACAGTGGTGGGAGCACAGCCGTAGGACCCCGAGGCTGACACTCATTGTAGGGAGCAGCGCGAGTGCCCCACCACCATCCCGTGTTTTAGTTTTGCAGCTGGACTCTTCCCTTCAGTCCCCCCCCTTCCCCCCCAATCAGGATGACATGAGACTTGAAAGAAGATGATGCACACAGGATATAATCTATTGATTTGGGAGAGAGAGAGGCGTCATTGTGAGAGAAAAGCATCAATAGGTGGCACTGAATGGGGATCAAAACCACACCCAGAAGCCATCTTAAGGCAGAGGCAGATGTATTTGGGGTTGAGCCCCTTAATCAGCCAGATAAGGGAAAGTTCCCACCAATGAATGAGCCAATAAAAAACAGAACCCAAATACAACAGGAGAGTCCACATAATCCACACAAGGGACATTCCTAGAGCATCCAGGCCAGGAGATTAAGGAGTCTGTACCACGGGGGCTCTCCGTGCTGGGGAGAGATGAAAACCATTGGAGAAAAACCCACCATCATTTCTTTTTTCTTAAAGGGGTAAAGCACAGGTTTCATCTTTACAGCTACCCAGCTTGGGCCCCAGCAAAGGGAGGTTGGTGCAGACTGGAGACATGTAAGGAGAATCTAGAGAGGGAGGCACTGGGGAGAGCATTGGGGAAGCAGCTGTAGGATTTTGGGGGCCTGGATATACCTGGGCTCCACAGCAGCCATCTCTCTTGAAAAGAGCGAGCCCCTCTTACCCTATGGGATAGGACACTCTCCACGCTCTGTATAGGACACTCTCCACCTTCTGTAATTCCCATTGCTTTAACCTCGGAAATCATGTTTGCTCCACTTAGCAACTTTTTTCTTTCTTTTTTCAAGTTTTTATTTTTTTTCTCTTAGTGTTCTATTCTGCTTTTCTTTTTCTTTTTTTTCTTTCTTTTCTCCTATCTGCATCTTAACCCTTTCTGAGGAGACAGCAACCTAAACAGACTCAGGGGTCATCAGAGACTGGTGGTAGGGTGCAACCAATACATTTACTATCCTGGGAAACAGACTTCCACCTCATGGGAGAGCCACAGAAACACCCTCGTGGCATCAAGCAGACCCAAAATCTGTGCTCTTGAAGCCTACTAGGGGCCTCGCCCTGCTGAGTACAGGGAAATAATCCTGGACAGGCTCAGACTAGTGGCTCAGGGCAGGGGGAACACACCCAACATCTTCCCTGAAGTCTGAAAGGCACTTGCTATGGGAGATCGCAGAACAGTCCCCTGTTTCTGCCAATGTTCTCTCAGAAATCAGTCTGCGAGTAATCTAAGACTGACAGCAGGCCAGCAGGCAGAGACAGGCAGATGCAGATCCTGTGGTGACTCCGGACATTTACTGACAAACCCCTGGACCCAGTGCTGATAAAAACCAGCTTTGTAGAGCAGCTTGGCCCACACAACAAACAAGTGCTAACAAGGATGTGGAGAAAAAGGGAATCCTAGTGTACTTTTGTGGGAATGCAGACAGGTACAGCAACTATAGAAAACAGCATGGAATTTCATCAAAAAATTAAAAATGAAACTGCTTTTGGACCCACTGATTCTATTGCTGGGAATATACCCTAAGAATCCTGAAACACCAATTCAAACAAACGTATGCACCCCTATGTTCATACCAGCGCTATATATATATATATATATTCCAAGTGTTGGAAACAGCCTAAGTGCCCTTCAGTAGATGAATTGAGAAAAAAACTGTGGTACATTTATACAATGAAACACTACACAGCAGAAAGAAAGAAGAAAGAATCCCTTCCCTTTGCGATAGTGTGGATGGAACTAGAGACTATTCGTCGTCGGCAGCCGTCCGTCTCGAGAGACGATGGTGTAGCTTCTTAAGTGTCTATCTGCACCGCCGAGAATGGCTGTGCAGTCCGACTCGGGAGTGACACGGCATCTGTCTCCTCCTGTGTTGAATCGACATCTTGCGATGATGCTGGAGTGTCCTCTCCAGTGGAGCTGAAGCTACAGAGCCTGGGCAGGGTGATATGGAGGGTCTGCTGTTGCCCATGCAGCAGACCCCCCCTCTCTTCGCAGCTGAAGGGTCCAAGGGAAAGACGGAGTCGATACAGCTTGGCTTCAGGTGCGCCGCAGGAGTTGCCGGTGTTGACTACAACGTCAAACCGCCTTAGGGACTCCGGCTCCGGATTTTCTGTCGGGGTTTACTCCCTTAGCCTTTCCCCAGAAGAGGTATGCCGCAAGGCAGCGGAGGTTTTTTGGAGTCAGAGTTTTCCTTCTCTGATGTACCCTGACTGGAAGATCGAACCAGCGACACTTAGCTCGCAGGCCGACACTCAATCCACTGAGCCAAACCAGCCAGGGCCACTAGAGACTATTATGCTAAGTGAAATAAGCTAGTCAGTGAAAGACAAATACCATATGGTCTCACTTCTAAGAGGAATAGAATGAATACAATAAAATAACATGTAAAACAGAACCAGGAACATGAAACATGGAAACAGAGAACAGACTAACAATTGCCAGAGGAAAGAGGGGGTTGGTAGAAAGAAGGGGAAGGGAGTAGTCAAAGAACATATATGAATGTCCATGGACATGGTCAATGGTATGAAGATTGACTGTAGGAGCAGGTGGTGGGTTGGGTGGAGGAGGGCAAAGAGGGAAAAATTGGGACAACTGTAAAAGAAGAAACAAGAATAATCAAAAAAAATAGAGAGAAGAAAAAAAATGATCATAATATGAAAAAGAAAAGTATAATTATACAAAGCAATTTTATGAAGTCAGATTGGGAAAAAATACTCCAGAAATTTAGAATTAAGACATAATCATTAAACTGTAAATTCATTAACTGTCTTTTGTAAAGATTAGAGAAAATTGAAGAATTTGTGGATTAAAGATACATAGAGAAATATTCAGAATGTAACAGAAAGACAAGATGGGAACATAGAAAATACTAATCTATATTTAGGATAGAATAGATATGTATATCCATATAAAACAAATTAAATAGTATAAGATCATCAAGCTAAACAAAGAAAATAATTTTAACTTAGGCATAATCAGAAAAATGATATTTTAATAAATATGAAAACTGAAAACATATCAAAACAAAAAGTTTGAGCATTTCTCATCACAGTGTTTGTGAAAAAAATGTATAAAGAATGCATTATGCAAAAGATTTTTCCAGATGGAATCCTTAAAAGGAAAAAAAAAAAAGGAGAGCAAATACATTTATAAACACACTATTAGACAAAAATGACATAAGTAACACATGAAATAAACATAATAGTTTTTTAAGAGCTGGTATTAAAGTCAATACACTAATTATATGAGTTCAGAAATAGATAAATAGATTTAAGTCAAGTAAATGCTAAAAATCCTTGAATTATTCAGGGGAGGTGAGTTCAAATAATAATTAAAATAATTTTAAGACTAAAACCCAAAATATTGTCATAGCTAAACCTTAAAAAAGTTTTAAAATTATACAATAAAACTAAAAATATTTTCTAATCTTTAAAATAATAGAGAAAATGTAATAATATGAAATACAAACAAAGCAAAGAAGTTAATCAAACAAGGGAGGAAAAGCATAACAGAAGTGGAACAAATTGACAGCAAAAATTCTATGGTGGAAATAAATACAATATAAAAAGATCAATATAAACATAAATGTATTTAATATAGTTGCAAAAATGACATATTTGACTGAAAAATTATTGATGGCATGGATTATTAAAAGTAAAAATCTGGGAAAAAATATTGGACAAATTTTAATAAAAGGAAAACAGGAATAGCTCTATTTTCAGACTAAATAAAATTAAAGAGATAGCATTGTCATAGATAATATAGTTCAAGTCATCATGAATACATATAAAATGTAGGTATAATATATGTATACATTTATATATGTACCCATATATATTCTAGTCTGTGTAGACTATAAAATTGGCTTCTTATGTATCAAGCAAAAATTAATAGAATTGTAGGAAAAAATATATAAATCCATCATTATAATGGAAAATGTATTTACACTAAACTTTTCCCATTAATGTGAGGTCAAGATAGAATGGGTCTCAAAAATTAGATCAACCAATTAAATAAACACATTATATAGAACCCTGCAACCTACATATAAAGCATTTGCAAATGTAGATTATGTAATATGCTAAAAGAAAGCCTCAACATATCTTAAACAATTGTTATTCTCTAGGCTTTGTTCCTAGCACAATGAAATAAAGTTAGAAGTCAATGACAAAAAGCTAAAGTAAAATTCTCTAACTGGTAGATTTTTAAAAAATGGTTTCTCAAATAATTTTAAGATAAAAATAAATCATATTTGACTTTTGGTGAATATGGTAGAGTAGGTAAATACTATACTCACCTATGCTTACAAACACATAAAAATTATAATTACAGAACAATTATCTTTGAGAAACACTTGAAGACTAGCTCAACAGAAGTCCTAAGAATTTGTATATAGAAAAAGCCACATTGAGACTGGTAGGATGGGGGGAGACACAGAATGGATAGGCCCCAACCCATGGTGTAGAAATTAGGAAACAGGAGGAAATTTCAGCTGCGGAGGTCTCCCCCTGAGGACCAAAGAATCCAAACCCCAAAGGGGATCCAGAGCCTAAGGATCCAGTGCAGGGAAGAGAAGTTCCCACAACTTCTGACTGTGAAAACCATAAAAGGTTTTGGGGAAGAGAAATGGAGTACCTATAGAGTCCAGGTCTGTGCAAGGATGTACTCACAGATGGACTCACTCTGAGCTCCAGTGATGGGGCAGCAGCTCAAAAAGCACCATGGATACAGGGGCTTTAGAGCAAGGGCTAGAGGGACAGCTTTCTCCCAGACAAAAGTCCTGACAGATACCATTGTTTTATTATTGAGTTTTTCCATCACCCAGCCTGTAGGTGCAGGCAGGGCCAAGTCTGAGTCTCTGTCAACATGGCTAGCAGCATTCACCCTACTCTGGTGACTCCTTGAGATACTATCCCACCCAATTTTCAGGCCCACCACAGCCATTTGCAGCAACATTTTCACACAAATGGCCTGTCTCAGCTTGTACTGCATGAAAATCTCTCAAAGGCTCACAAACAAGTAGCATCTAGCTTCAGTGTACCCTGAAACTCTTGCTAAGTGGTCCCAAACTGACTCTCATGAGGTCCAGCCTCAGTTCATAACGTAGCCTCTCCCAGGTGCCTCCAACCCCAGCAAAAGCAACAGTCATCTGCAGATTACATTTGTAGTTTACACTAGGTGGCCCTGGGTTGTGCACAGACAGAAGCTGACCTTGCCCTGCACCTCCCAAGAGGTCCCAGAACCAACACACCTCATTGCCAGCTTCCGACCACAGCAAGCAGAGTACCACTCAGCCACCTCCACAAAAACACAGTCAAAGGGCAGATTCGGTAGGCACAAGAGTCTCAGTAACATGAATCCTACTCCATGGGGTCAGCCCCCAAACACACTTACTCATGGCCATTCCTCACATCCAATCAACCTGAGAGTCAGTCTCTTCCAATGACATGTAAACAGCAATCTAGACTCAACTATGATAGGAGCACACACACACAGGTGACCACGGAACGGACACCAATGGGTCCCAGAGGATACCTACTACATAATGTCACTCTACCAAGACTGAGAGATGTGGCAGACCTGTATAATACATAGAAACAAACAGAGAGAGTCAGCCAAAATGTAGAGAAAAACATGTCTAAAATAAAAAATAGAACAAAATTCCAGGAAAAAACTAAATAAAACAGAGACAAGCAATTTACCAGATACAGAGTTTAAAACACTGGTTATAAGGATATTCAACGCATGTAGAAGAAGAGTACATGAATTCAGCGAGAACTTTAACAAAGAGAAAACATAAAAAATAATGAATCATTCAGAAATGAAGAATGTATTAACTGAAATTAAGAATACATTAGAGGTAATCAACAGTAGATTAGATGAAGTAGGGAATCTAATCAGTGATTTAAAAGACAAGGTACAAGAAAATACCCAATTAGACCAGCAAAAAGAGAAAAAAAAGAATTTAAAAAATGAGAATAGTTTAAAGGACTTCTGGGACAACATCAATATACCACATTTGTATAATAGGGATACCAGGAGAAGAGAGAGAGCAAGGAATTAAAAACTTATATGAAGAAGTACTAATGATAGAAAACCTGGTGAAGGAAATAGACATGTGAATTCCGAAGCATAGAGAGTGCAAACAAGATGAATCTCAAAATGATCACACCTAGACACCTCATAATTAAAATGACAAAAGTTAAAAAGAGAAACTTAAAAGCAGCAAGAAAAGCACCTAGTTACCTACAAGGGAGCTCCTGTAAGACTTTCAGCTGATTTCTAAGCAGAACTACTTCTTGCCAGAAGAAACTGGCACAAAATATTCAAAGAGGTGAAAGCAAGGAGCTACAACTAAGGTCCCTTTATTCAGCAAGGCTATCATTTAGAACTGAAGGACAGACAGAGTTTCCCAGACAAGAAAATGCTAAAGGAGTTCATCATCCCCAAATAAATATTACATAAAGTGTTAAAGGATCTTCTTTAAGAAGAAGGGAAAAAAGAAAAAAATATATGAATAATAAGATATCAATAACTATATACCTATCAATAATTACTAAAATCTAAATGTATTAAGTGCTCTAACCAAAAGACATGGCATAGTTGAGTGAATAAGAGAACAAGACCCAAACATATGCTGCTTACAAAAGACCCACTTCAGATTGAAAGCTACATACGACTAAAAGTAAAGGAATAGGAAAGAATATGTCATGCAAAGGAGAATTTTAGAAAGCATGGGATAGCAATATTTATATCAAACAAAGTAGACTTTGAAATAAGAGACAAAAAGGACCCAGCAATTCCACTTCTGTATATTTATCCAAAGAAATGAAAAACTAATGTGAAAAGACATATGTATTCTATATTTATTGCAGCATTATTTACAATAGCCAAGATAAAGATGAATGAATAAAGAAGATATAGTACATATTTTCTATGGAATATTACTCAGTCATTTGTGACAACGTGAGTGGATGCAGAGGGTATTATGCTATGTTAAATATATCAAAGATAGAAAAATACCATATAATTTCACTTGTATTTGTAATCAAAAACAAACACAAACAAAACAGAAACAAACACATAGATACAGAGAAGAAACTAATGGTTTCCAGATTGAAAAAAGTTGGAAAATCAGAAAGTGTGAAAAATCAGAAGTGATTAAGATGTGAAAGTTGCCAGTTAGAGAAACAGATTTGTGCATGAAAAGTACAGCATAGGAATATATAATAGTATAGTAACTATGCATGGTTTCAGAAGAGTACTAGATTTACCAGGCTGATCACTTTATATAATATAAATGTTGAATCACTATGTTGCATATCTAAAATTAGTATATTGTATGAAACTGTAATTGAAAATAAAAATATACATAAAAATAAAAAATAATAAGTCATACTCAAGACTAAAAATAATGATAACTAAAATATAATAAAAGTGCTATATAATCAACTATGAAAACTAACAAAAATAACAAATTTAAAGAAATTTAAATCACTATATGTTTTAATTGGGATATAAGAAAGGCTACAGATTAATGAAAATAAAAACTAAACATATTAGAAAAAAGCAGGAATTAATCCAAAGAAATTAGAAGAATGATAATAAAGAGTTGAAATAGTAAACATAATTACTAAAATTACAAGAATAATATTACATAAATCAATAAACAGAGAAAAAGATGTGGAAGAAAAAAGAAATGAACATAATGATTACTATATGGCAAAAAATGAAAGAGAATAAAATAGAAAATTTTTGCTAAAAATAAATGTGTAAACCTATACAAATTGGACAAATTCCCAATAAAATATAACATTAAATTTTGAGAGAGGAAAAAACAGAAAGCCTGAGTAGTTCAAGAACCTCAAAGGAATGTATATCTGGAATAAATTGTTTTTCCTTAAAGAAAAAAAAAGTAATTTATAGGAAAATATTATGACTCTTTCAAATAATATGAGATAGAATATAATTTTATCTATGGTATACACATAAACAGACTGTTATATGTTTCTTCTGAATTTTCAGTAAAAATAACTGCCTTTCTGTATGGTTTTGTGAAAGAGATTTCATCCATAAATACCAATAATAAAATTTTAAATTTTTATTGAGGTAATAACACAACTTATTACTAACTTGAATATTTTCTTCTGAGATGTACATTCTGGTAATTAGTACTATCAAATTAATAAGAAAGTTTAACCTGAAAGAGTGAAAGAGAAGAATCTTTGTAATACTGTTGAAACAGAATATGACTTTTCAAGAGGGCCATTACTAATCGTATTTTAGAAGAGCAGAGTGAGTGAGGACTTTCAAAATTATATGTTGTGGACTCTGGAATATTGTAATTATTTCTTGTGAAAATGACTGAAAGCAATTTAATTTTAATTTAACTGTAAAAAAAGAAAATAGTAAATATTGCTTTATTCCAAAGACATTAACATATTTTCATGAAAGGAAAACTGTGAACAATACTTAGATTTAACCATTGTAAGATCAGGCACCATACACTCCTAAGTATTTTTTCACTCCCTTATTTTTCATTTATAGACTCCCACAGTTCTTAAGAATAAATTCTTTTCAAAGTCTTACAATTCATTTGTTCTACAAGTGGTTAGCTCAATTTCTACCGATATTATTATTTAAATTATGTAAGTTTGCTGCTAAAAAGAATATCTTGGGCTTTTTGCTGAATATGGCCATTTTCATCTTCATGATGTCATTCTGAATCACTATCCCTGATTTATAATTTAGCGATTCTTCTCCATCATTTACTAAGAAGCATGATTATTCTGATCTCAGGGATGAGTACATTTTCTAAACATAAAAAAACCTAAGAAAAATGCAATAATAGATAAGACAATAGATTTTACTGCATAAAAATTTAAAGAGGAGGAGAGAAAAAGATAATCAACAGTTTCTGACTTTAGCACTTATAAAGCTCTGTAACAATTTACTGAATGAAAACCTGATGAAAATAGATGAAGATATGTTTTAGGGGGAAGTAATTACTTCAGTTGAGTGTGAAATATTTCTGAGTCAAACCAAAAGATGACTTGGCACCTGGTACTCAAAACTGAACTAACTCTAAGCTGGAGTTGATCATTATGACAAACTTCACTGTTTTCTTGTTTTAAGAAATGGTCACGGCTACCCCAACTTCAGCAACAACCACCCTGATGCATCAGTGGCCATCAACATTGAAGCAAGACCCTCCACCAGCAAAAAAAATACAAATTGCTGAGGGCTCAGATGATGATTAGTATTTTTTAGCATTCAAATATTTTAAATTAAGGTATGTACATTTTTTAGACATAATACTATTCCACATCTAATAGGCTACAGCATAGTGTAAAAACAACTTTTATATGCACAGAGAAATGAAAAACTTGTGTGACTCATTTTATTGCAATATTCATGTTATTTTGATGGCCTGGAACCCAACCTGCCATATTGCTAAGGGTTGCCTGTATTGTGAGAATCATGTGCCTGATTCATGAAGAGGAATTTTATAGTAAAACACACAATTATTTATTCAGATAAATTATAGTAGAATAGCATGTCTAGATTATTAGGTTATCCATTCTTCTAATTTTGGTGGATCTAAACCACTCCTGAACAATCTAGCAGAAAGAATCTACTCTAAAAGACAATGCCCAAATGTCATTTTTAAAGAATATACCATTCTACTCTGATTAAGTTATCTTGAAATTTAAGATTTTGAGTGTATTCACTTTACAAAGACAAATATTTCAATTAATAAAGATCATGGTATTAGCAAGAGTTTAATCTTTCCATATTAAAAATTTGAGTTTCCTTATTAAAATTATATATTCATGATTGTCATTCCTGTGGTGTTAATATCAATAGTATGAAAGACATAGAATGATTAGCTATAACAGACATGAAGTTCATAGTCAAGTAATAAGAAGTCATGCTGAAAATAACATATAAATAGAGACTAGATGAAATATAGCTAGATTTTTCTTTTTGCTAATAAAAGTTTCTAAAATCCGGTGTATTTTAGGAAGCCTTTGATTGAAACATTCAAAATTACAAAGGACACCTTGTGTTGTTTCTTTTTTAACCTTATTCCATAATATTATGAAGACAAGGAGACACTTAATAAAAACAAGGAGCAGTAAATTTAGAACAAATTGAGGTAAATAATGTCTTATGCATGTGTATAGTCACCCTGTAAAATTCATTGACCGGTCATTGAGTCAAACACAATGGTTGAGTTTAAAAAACAGTTGGGTAATTTTATGATCACTAATAGCTTTGGGAGCTCTGCTCAGCAAACAGAGAAAATGATAAGAGTAATGAGATCCTTTATTTCAGGATGTAAGTTACCAATGAAGATGTTGTCCAATTCCATGCCTTACTTTTGTCCTCTGGGCATTTCTAATAAACATCCACCTTTAGTGAGGTGCAGCGGCAGTAAACATGAGTGTTGTTATTCAGTATGTATATGCTGAAGTTTCAGATGCCTGTGTGTTCTTTCACTTTCATCTGAAGTATCTGCCCCTTTAATGTAGGAACAGGGAAAATTGGTTTGGGAAATAGTATAATAGAATATATATTTTTAAGTTCCTTTTTTAATGTTCATAACTTTCCTCTTTCTTTTTTCTTCCTCTTTTTCTTTCAAATCTATTTATCTTTCCACTTTTCCCCATCTTTTTCTAACCTTTTTTTTTGTATTTATTAATCAAATAAGTGTACTAACATTAAAAGCAATCTCCACCAGGTGAAATCTGATTTTTAATATCCTAATATTTAATAATTATTGAAATCTGTAACTAAAAGATGAGTTCTATTCCAAATTCTTTTATAAGCTGAAGAAATAGTATTTTAGTAGCTTAGGCCTTTCTTAATTTATTGGAGGACCTTAGAGCAGATTATAATGTCACTTCCATAATATTGTGACTTTTTTCTCAAAATAATGATGTATTTTCTTCAAGAAATGAATGATCAAACATTTAGACAAATAAATATGTAGTCTAGTAATTTATGCCAGATTTTATGGCACCTTATGAATTTTATACTGATTTCCTGTAGTTAGAGGAACCACATCATAAAAACACATGCTGGGAACTTAGCTATGTATTTATGCAAAGGTAAAGGTTTTCCCATATGATTCATGAGAGGTCTAACCTTTAGCATCACCATCATTGTGCAGGTCTAGGAAACTTGAGCAAACTGTGGGTATGCCAAAGATTGCATTCCTTACACTGTTTTTCAGGGAACCCTCTTACTTTTGAGAGTTATTCATTTGGGAGCTTTTACCTTGGTTTACATTGGTTGTGTAAAGCCAGTTTCTGTTCCAAAGGCACCATTTCTCTGGCCAAGGTTGAATTGTCTAGCTTTGTAAGAGAATGGGAGGAAATAATGAAACATCCTTTTCCTCTCTGCAACATGCTCACATGCAAATTCTAAATATGAGAAAAAATTATTGTGGCTTGGTAAACATTAATTGCTCCATACATGTGTGTATCAAGAACAGGTTTAATATACCTATTATCTACTTTAAAGGTGAAGTGTCTAGGCAAAAAAATAAAGTAAAATAAAATGTGTCATATCTAGTGTCATAGTCTATATATTCTCAAACATACATTATTATTCATACCTGTCTCATTAAATAACATTGCATTATTCATAGTGAAAGCCACTTTATCAGGTCCATCTTAAATTTTCTTGGATTTCCAGAACAATTATAATTAAACTTACTTTCTTCTGTAGAGAGTTTTCAGAGAGATACCATGCGCTCCTATGGTAGAGCTCTGAATCAGTATGGTTGAACCTATATCTAATGAATGCTTACTCCAAAGATCCAATTTCTAGTTTGTTTGTTTTTTTCTTGTAATCTAAAAAAATTTATTTGAGATTCTTTACTATATTTTGTGAGTTTTATGACATATATTATATCATGTCTTAAATTGTTTCTCATAAAGCAAAAGTTAATTTTCACTAGACTTACACATTAATGTTGAGTGTAGATTTTGAAGGAAAAAATAATCCTTTTGGTGCTATTAGAATTTTTTCAGTTTTATTCAGTTTTTCTAAATAAATTTTTTAAGAAGTATAGCTAATAAATAAGGTAAAATATGATTTAAAAAATGAGCCCTGACTGGTGTGGCACAGTGGGTTGAATGTCTGCCTGCAAACTGAAAGGTTGCCGGTTCAACGTCAGGGCACATGCCTGAGTTGCAGGCCATGTCCCCAGATGGGGGTTTGCAAGAGGCAGTTGATCAATCTTTCTCTCACACACCAATATTTCTCCCCTTCTTATTCTCCCTCCCTTCCCCCCTCTCTGAATAAATAAACAAATAAATAAAAGATTAAAAAATAAAATTCAAAAGGAGTAAGCAGGATCTACTAAGCAGGTAATGAAAAGGAAATGAAAATTGACTAGCATATGGTAGTCTATATTTAAATCTTCTTCATATTTTTTTGTCCTTAATACTCCTTAAATCACCTCTAGTTCTGACAAAAAACTGTGGTTGATAAGGAACATTGGAGGAAAACTATTGAGGTCAACTTCATTCCACAACCATTAGTGTGGAAATAACTCTTGGAAAAATACGTTCATTTGTATGTAAATACCAACTATGTGGTTTTCATTGTCTTTTTAATCTCACTTTGTTGCCTGAACTGAATGATTTGTTGCTAATGGAGCTATAAGTCAAATATGGCTGATTTTTTTAATAGATCTCTATTTGAAAAATGTTTTCATAATTTTATCATTTTAATAAGAAGAAAACCACCATTACTACTACTACAAATACCAACATCTACTGCCAAAGATAATAATAACACATGCTCTGAACATTAGCTCTTTATATAGTACATTTAGTGATTTAGTCACTGAATATGACTAAGGTAAATATTCTTTCCTATGTGTCCAAGTTTAGGAAACTTAAACTGAAAATGGTTAGTCTAAAAATGTCCAAGCAGAAAATATTATAATTGGGTCAAGATTTGGCACAACCCTATCAGTTACCTGTCCTCCAACCACCTACCTACCTACCTCAGAAGAAATCAGAGCAGTTAGATTCAGACAATTAAAGCCACATAGCACCATTGTTTCAGTCCAGCATCTGATGTCCACAGATCAAATGAACATTTATCTGACAAAACCAGAAATTATGAAAACTTTTATATAGATGACGAATTTATAAACATTAAACAAATGGCACACATGTTTTGAAAGGTTAGATAATCCTTATGTAATCTTCTTAGGAAAATCAAGCTAAAACTTACCAATTAGTAAGAACTTTACAAAATAAATGTCCCTAATAAGAAAGAAAAGTTATGTTTTTGCTGTGTTTCCTGATTCAAATTTATATTAAATTATCTACAAAATGTTGTGCCATTTAAGTGATGATTCATTCTCCCATTTTGATTCTTGCCTTTTCATCTGATTTATCTTGTTCATTTAACATAGTAAACAAAAGTCTCTGCAAGATTTGTAGTTGTCTTTTCAGAAAGAAGATATTGTTTTATGAGTTTCTCACAGGAGGAATAAATGTCTCACTATGTGATTTTTCACTGGACAATGACTAATTTAGTGATACACTTTCTCAGTTCACTTATGGAAATTTTATTGAGAGCTTTTTATATATAGGCCTTGGAGACACAGGTGAGTAAGGCAAATATATTCTCTTCACCCATCGAGTTCAGGTTCTATCCAGGGAACTATATCTTAGTCCTAAGTATGTATGTAAATTATGTTTATTACAAGTGTAGGAGGTATCATAAAGAACAACCACATTTTTTAGCATTGAAGATTGATCTAGACTGATCAGTGGAGTGGCGTGTGACAAGTAAAGCAAGGCTTTTGTAAGAAGAAAGTTTTATTGTAAAACTACAGCGGGTAAGTACCTAAATTCAGAAAGGTCAAGGAGAAGTCATGGTCTATGTGCAAAGGCTAGGAAGGGTGGCAGGAGCCAAAGAGGTGAATGAAGAGCAGAAATGAAGGGAGAAATTGCTAGTGGACAGGCATCATCATACATGGAGTTACCAGCAATCCAAAAGTTAAAAAAAATTGATCTTTGATTTAAAGACCCCTGCTGACAACAGTGATCTTAAAAGCATAAGCACTATACTGTTGGTTAACTGATCGCAAAAAACAAACAAACATTTTTCTCCTAGCCGCACTTCCATTTTACTATTAATCAAACATGTTGAACTAGGAAAAAAAGAGGAAATTTAGATGCTAACTGTATTGTACTTTTGTAGGAGTTAATCTATATACAATACTTTAAGAAACTTTAAAAATGATGCACTGTTCATATGCAGACTTGCAGACATATTTATTATAGCAAAATAGATTAAAATTAAAGGGCTATAACCTGAGATGAGGACAAGCTTACTAGCATACCAGTTGCTTGTGTTTAGAAATAGTACCACTAAGTGCAGAGCAGCTTGAAGAAACATAGTTACTTAAATTAGGATGCACCAGTAGACTTTAAGATTTTATTTTTTTCATTAAAGAATGTTTACATGATAAAGGTAGAAAATAATCTTACCACAAAACTAGCTTGACCTTTACTTTCATCCTGAAAGGATAACAGTGAGTTGCCCTAATGTGCTCTGCCAACCAAAATGTGCTTGAGTTCTTACTCAGTCATAGATATTGTTCCAAGTCAATCCAAAACATCTTGAATCTTGGCACTGGATAAGACAAGAAACACATAAAAACTAATTTATTTTTAAAAAATATACTGAATACTTATCACATATTGATCACTTCTAGGTGATACGGGAAATAGATAAGTTTCAGTCCCCAAGAAACACTGGATAGGACTTACATTTCCTACATGTGAGACATAAGAGATAGCAGAATATAACAGATACCATTTAAAATTGCTATACAGATCAGAAAAGGGAAAACTCAGTTGAAATGGAAAATGAGATAAAGAAGCCTCACCAGAAAAGAGGCATCTGAAACACTTTTAAAGAATGAACTGAAATGTTAACAATAATGTCCAAACAATATGAAGTCTGTCTATGTAGACTGTCATATGTTAAGTGCTTTACATACATTTTCTCATTTATTCCACCCAAGAATTCTTTGAAATAGCATTGTTATCCCCAGTTTTACTGATGAAGAAACTGAGAATCAGAGAGATAAAGCATGCCCTAGCTTATAACCAGTACATTTGAATTCAGGCATGTCTTACCATGAAGCCTGTCCCATTGTTTATTTTGCCTCTCAGGTGGAGAATCCAGAAAGAAGCAAGAAGTCAAAGCATATCCTGAAATCCCAGGCATCATATTGCCAAGGTAGGATATGGATAAGAAAGCAAATCCTGAAAGACCAGGATTCCTTTTAGGCACCTTAACAGCTAGGAAAACAAGCTAAGTCTAAATTTTATAGGGTCTTGCATGACAAACAAAGGATGTGAACTGTATTTGATGCAGCATGGAGAAAACTTAAAAACCCCTGATTAGAAGAGTGATGGGATGAATGTAGGATTTACTAAAAGTAATCTAGTTATTGTAGGAAAGGTGTCTCGGAGAGGAAAGAATAGACATTGAGAACATGTCAGTAGTCCATGAAAATGGTACTCAGAGTCTGAGTTTGGAGTAACAGCACAGGGAACAGAAAGAGAAAATATATGGGTCAGAGAAAAAAATAAAAGGAGGAAATAGCAGTGAGAAGCTTTGAAAGGTTTTTAATTCCAGAGTCCATTATTTTTTAATGTTTTGGGAGACATAAAAGGTCTCTAAACAAAACAAACAAACAAACAAACAAAAAAGAAAAAAGGAGAGAGAAATTCCATGATTTTCTTTCCATCTAAAGATTTTTAGTTTAAAGAGTCATCCACTTCTATTTGGTGGGCGGGGGGGAGGGGGGCATTGGGGGGAAGTCGACTGCTGTGCATCCCGGGCTTCTGCTGGGTTACCTCATTATTGCTCCAGCCTCTGTGCCTCACACCTTCAGATGGATGGCTTTTTCCATCATACATCATCACCATGAGAGCGCAGGGATGAGCTACTACCACAAGTGCTGTAGCCCTGATGATGTGGATGGTAGTAATAACACAGCCTACTCAGGGGAGCAAAAGGCAGTGTTTTTTCTTAAAGGTAAACTGGGAAGGTGGAGAATGAAAACATGAACTAAAAAATTAAATACTGCCCTTTCAACGATTCAAAATAATAACTGCAGTGTGATAAAGCAGGGAGTATGGATAAATAGAAGACTATGGATAATATTGAAGTTTATCCTGGGAACCACAGACGTAGAAATCAATTTTAAGATTAAAAAATTGAATTGGTAATTTTTGACCCACACTGTGATTGAATTATGTGGATCATGGATCTTAATTAGAGTTGCATGCCCAACAAGCAAAAACCTTGCCTGTGTAGGAAGCCAAAACATCATTTAAATGCTTTTTACAAATAAAATACACTAAATCTGACATGGAAAAATTTATTTTTCTGAGAATTTTATTACTTGCAGTGTTTATTTTTCAAACCATCAGAAAATTCCAAGTTCTGATTGATAATTTAATATAAGGCTGCTGCATACAACTTTCATACTACTCAGAAAAATTAATAATGCTATGCATCTCAATTTTTGTATTTGAAACATTGGCAAAAATGAGATTAATATTTTAAAATAAAGGCTGTCCTTTAAATCAGTCAGTCTCCTTACATATATCCTAAGCTGATTCAGTCTCTGCCTTAGCTAAATGTGGTGGATTACTAAATTTTCAGACTTACAGCTGTGACTTATAAAGAGTTTTTGTTTCCCTCCCTTATATACAGATCGATTCCCCCTGGGTTCTGGTATCTTAATCATATAGTCATTTGGGTTGGAAGGACCTACTCTAGGGCACTAATCTATCCCCATGAATCACAGCAGGACTGATTTTATTATTACTGAGTCATTCCTGATCAGTGGGTGTGGGGTTTCAGCCTTGAATCTCTCCAATGATGGTGATTCCACAGCCTCCCCTGGCAGCTGGTGCCATTTCCCAACTATTCATATTGTTATAAAGTTAGTTCTTATATTTAACCTAAATTTTCCCTTGTGGGTTGGAAGCCTATTACTTCTTGTTCTGTTCTCATTGACTAATGAGAATTGGTCCCTCTCCTCTTTATAACATCCTTTAATGAATCTGCAGACAGTTATGTTTCCCCCCAGTCTTCTCTTCTCCAGACGGAACCTTTCCACATAGGTCTTATTTTCTAAACTCTTTATCATCTTTGTGGCTCTCCTCTGAACTCTATTCTATGTCTCTTCTGAAATGTAATAACTACAACCTTAATGCAGCATTTCACTGGAGACCAAAACAACAGAAGGAATTGCAGAATAGTAGGTTTTTGATGTCTATGACAATTTATATTAACTATTTTACTGCCATTTAGTAGAACTAGTAGGAATTGACTGTATGTACTCTTGCCTAGACCTTGCTAAATGCATAAGCTATGATAGTTGTAAATCTACTGATATTTGCTTGTATGGTTCCTTGAAGAGGTCATTGATGGAAGAAGAATTGTTCCACAGTAGGAGCATCTATGACAGTCTCTGAACTTGGATTCTTTATAATGCTCAACTGTCTTGCACTTCCCAGATAAGTAACAAACAACAAAATAAAATGCTTAAAAATTAAAGCCTTAATCATTCACTGTTAGCATATTTATTAGTTCTATCTTTGTCTACACATGATCAAAAAAACAAAGAGAAACTATATGAGGGAATGGGGAAAATCTACATATTTTTTTAAAGGCACACCCGTAATTTTTTTTTCAGTTGGCTATTTATCTATCACTTACATGTAGATTTTTAAAAATTCACAACTTTTTTATACAATGATACTTTTTCCCAAATGTCACTGCACAAAACAATGGCAGAATTCACAGAATCCTAAAATACTAGATCTGGAAGCAGTCTTAAAAACTTTTTAAAAATTGATTTTAGAGAGAGGGAAAGGAAGATGAAAGAGAGGAAGAGAGAGAGAGACTGATTTGTTGTTCCACTTACTTATGCATTAACTGGTTGATTCTTGTATGCGCCTTCACCTGGGATCAAACCCGCACCCTCGATGTATCGGGATGACACTGCAATCAACTGAGCAACCCATCCACGGCCTAGAAACAGTCTTAAAAATACCCCTCTTTAGTTAACATTTAAAAAAAAACAGAGATTAAATAAATTACCTATTTAATCTTAAGATTCATTATATAATTTTTAAAATAAGAATGTAACTGTTTACCTACTAAGTGCCAATAAAGAATCTTAGCATTTGAAATACAAAATCAAATATGAGATGTGTCTTATGCTAAACAGTTAGCTAATTGAAGTTTCAGGACCAGAATTCATGTCTCCTAATTTTCACAATGTTTTCTTTTACAAAAGCCTGCCTCTCACTGTTCCAATGCCATTCCATACTTTTCTAAATATTACAGAATTAAATTGCCAAAGCATAACTTCAAAATAAAGATTACCTCAGTTGCATGTGAAGAGAATAAGTTGAGAAAGCTAGTAGGACTTTGAGAGCTGCCAATGATTATGTACTTTCACTAAAACCAAAAGACAAAATCATTTGGATGAATGGAGTCAGGGGTTTCTGTAAGTTTAGGGCTGTGTTTAAGAACAAGATTAACTCATGTCCCCACAATCAAGTATCTGCTCTGTAGTTTAAGTAGTTTATGTGGTTTATGCTCAGTAGTAGTCTCTTATATTTTATTTCAGTAGTCATTTACTCATTTCCAATAAAAATTTCAGCTATATTTTTTAATGAGTGGGTGATAAGAAAGAAAATCTTTATTAACAAATTTAATGTGAATACACAACTCCCAGGGATCTTCCTAAAATTCCTAGTTATGATTGAGTAGGTATGGAGTGAGAACTAAATTCTGCATTTCTAAAAAGTTTTCACGTCATAACAATGTTGTTTGTCTCAGACCACACTTAAGATATAAAAGATTCTCAAGAGAATTACATTAAAATCTATGTTAGCTGGGTTGACTTCTAACCAGTGGAAATATCAATGTCCTGAGAGAAAGTATCAAACACATAAAACCTTCACAAGTCATTTAAATGTAGTCACATGATATCTTCTCTTGCTTAATGCACTGTTTCAATGTGTGTGTGACAGGGAGCAAGAGTAAAATGTGGCCTTTCCACACCTGTCTTAAGAAAAAATTAAAAGAGTTCAATATTCCTTTCTTATCCAAGTATAATATGCAAGGAATGACAGAGATTGACTGATTTAATGTTTGGCTTCTTAAGATATAATTTTTATATATCCTGTATAAAGGTTATTCATTGTATTCATTGATTGGTATTAATTTAAATGTGTTAATTTCTAAGTCAAATGAGTCTTATAATTCTTTCCCTTGACACTGTTAATTTTATTAATTTTGTCCATGTGAAAATCACTTCATGATTTTATGTCATCTGTTATTTTGAATGTTTTTATTAAAAAACAACAACCAATAAGTTCATTTGGACAATTTGATCAACAAACCACTCAAATGGTTCAGAAAAAAAGGGTTGGGGAGCAATGCAGGGTGAGGCAAAAAAAGTAAGTTTAAAATTGTATGTGAAACACAAAGTTTATTCTTGTATTATGACTTATTAATTATTGTATTATTTTCTATATAAACAACTGTAAACCTACTTTTGCTCACCCTCCATAATGTGTTGTTTGGCTTAGTTTCCAACACATTTTTTTTTAATTTACAAGTTGATTAGTTAAATCAGTTTATTACCCACTCTGTAGACTTTGACACACAGAATGAACTGTTCTCTAGAGCAAGATATTTGTGTAAGAATTAGATAGAGTTCACCTGAAAAGATTTCCTAAAATGTCTGCTTTCCTTATTCATCCACTTATTATCATAAATAATGGTAAAATATGTATTGAGTCAAGGATTTATTTTAGGGTTAGTAACAGAAACTGCTATTTAAAAATTGTTTAGTAGAGACCTGAAGTTACCTTGGAGAATATCTTTTTATTATGGGAGAATCACTGGAATTAATGAGACAGTGCTTGGCTTTACAATGACTAGGGTTTTTGTAGACTAAGTGGATGGAACCCTGAAAAATTTCTTACATAACCAATCATTGGTGTATAGAGACATTTTAAAAGAGCTAAGGAGCTAAATGAGAGGAAAAGCACTTTAATGCCTTTGCCTATTTAATGGGTTCTGTTAAATATATTTTTAGATTAATAATTACAGAAATGATTTTCAAAACATAATCAAATTCTTGTGAAATAAGCATAATTTAGTAATTCTGAAATTTCTTCTTAACCACCTAAATATTATCTTAAGTCTGGATTAAATTGCATATGTTTGAGACTAATCTTTTTCAAAGACCATACATTCCTGAGGAGAGGTCTCCATGTCTTCCCTTGCTTTTCACGGTATCTAGGTGCTAGTACATGCAGACATTAAAAAATGAGTGGTTGTTGAATGGATTAATAATTACATTATAATCTCTTATGTCAAGTTTATGGTCAACAGAAATATTCAGGCTGAAGGCACAAAAGTAAAGTGGATCTAGAATTTCTAGGACAATATTCCAAAAGTCAAAAAGAACCAAATGCAGTTTGAAGGCTGGGAAACTGGATAAATGGATTTTTTTTTCTTTACTACTAAGTACTACAAGAAAACTTGATTCACATTATTGGATTTATTACTGATATTAATAAGTACCTTTTCTTTTGTTGTATATACCAGATTGTTACAAGAATTATCAATAAAAAATTGGCAGGTGTGGTATCCTGATGCTTTTCAGTCTAAACCATGTGTTTCCTTCCACCACAATTCTGAAAACACTTGATATTTTCACCTACCAGCCTAACTTGTCCCATTCTTAACTTTGGCAGAAAATATTTTAGTAGCAGAAATTAACACTGCTCTCAGCATGAAGGCATTCTTTCTCTTTGTACCTAATGGCCGTGACTATCAGTGCTAATTGTTGCACCTTTGTTTTGCTTTGAAACATAAAAAAATTTTTTATATATCTCAGGCCATTTGTTTGAAAGTGTAGAATTTTGGATGGTGGATAAGTTTGTGAAGAGTTTTATCTCCAGTCTTCACTGGAAAGCTACCTTTGGGGAAGTGCTACACTTTAAAAGTCATTGTGAATCCACCTAAGTAGATGCTAGGAAAAACCATACCTGGGGAGATGCTGCCAGCAATGGAACTCACTGAGCAACCACTCTCTGGGTGTCAAAAGAAGCTGCTCACAGGGAGGGTGGGAGTCTGCCAAGAACATCACACACCAAAATATCTACTCATGATGAAGCTTAATATCATGCCAGTTGATGGGGGAGAAATGTTCCAATATCACAAGTAAGATAATGAAGGGTAGATTTGGAGTTGAGAGAAAATATATTGGTAGCTGGAGCACCATTCAAATGCCATTGTCTGCCAATCTGTCCCTTCCTGATGGCTGTTTCTTAACACGTGAAAAAATAACAGAATAATGAAAGATAAAACTTTTAGAAAATACTATCTAAGCAATATCAAATATTGCTATGAATCGAATGCAATGTTATCAAGTATTTTGTGGAGGTTTTATTGACATGAATTGTTTTATATTTGTCTTCCTTCTAGCTTTAGTTTAGGTACCTCCTCTTCTATTTGCATGTTTTGATTTGCTATAACTTTTTAAGTATTTTCTTAAATATAAATAGGTTGAAATAAGTACATATCAGAAATTATTCCAAATTAAATCTAAGTGGGTGTAAGTTTCTTTCAAATTAATCTTAAATATAATTTTTCAAAAATCTCATAACATTTAATTTAAAAATTAGAAACCAATTTTTTATATGCAATGTTGGAAATACAGTTGTCATTTATGTTCTCTTCAATTCAGAGTATTATGTTTGTTCAAAAATTTATAATGCATATGAAAAAGAACATACTTTTAAAAGTATGTAAGCCTTTAATTTAGAATATAAAACTAGAAGGAATTTTAGGAAATGGTGATAGTACAAGATGAGATTTTTAATCTCTTTATATAGTCTCATAAAACCACATAAAGCAACTATATAGAGGGAAACTAAAAACCCATGGACCCAATTCTGTTCCCAGTTTGAATATTAAATTGCATGAAACTGTTGTTTTTATCCTAACAATGAGAACAAGCTGAGTAAGACAAAAATCATTTAGTTTTTGTTTGTTTTACCATAACTGAGCAGAGTAGGCTAAGATTCTAACTATTTTCTAAAAGAGGCAGAAACTATGTATTTTCTATGGCAGACGATAACCATGACTACTTTTAGGCAAGAAGAGGAAAAAATCTCTACAAATAGGGTAAGGACAACGCAAACATACTTTTAGCAGAACTTAATGGCAATATGTACCGTGCATAAAGGATTAGCCTCTAGAAAAGCCCTAGTGACCTAATAAGTCTACATCCATAATTTCCCTCAGGCCTTCTCTGGATGCATAAAGCTTAGTGAATTTAAGCCTGGGAAAAGGCAAGAGAATTGAAGTAAATTCTGTCACTTCAGTGTATTTCCCCAGGCCCAAACATGGGATAGGTGAAGAGACAAAGGAAATCTCTCAGGGACACATGGCACTGAATGAAATGCAGCATACCTCTGCAGTCCAGAGACTCATCTGGAGCGCTGAGAGAAATGTCTATGGGACCATTGATCCTTCACTGTGGACATAAAAATGGCCCTTCAAAGACTAGGGACAAGACAGCAAGGTAAAGAGAGGTCTCCTTAAAAAAAAAAAAAAAGAAGAAGAAGTTCAAAGAGGGTCTAGGGAGCAAAGATAAATCCCCAGTAGAGCAAGAAAGCTAGGTCTAGGCAGTAGTGCAAAGAAAGGTCTCCTACAAGTTTAAAAGTTTTCTGCTGAGCTGCAAAGTGTAAAAAGATATGCAAAGTCTTGCAAGTTCTGAGACTCAAAGCTCTTTTGAAAACAATATCCTAATCCTGCCCTTAAAATATTTGAAGCATGAGGTAAAGTGAATCTATCTAAAGATGTAATAAAGCTCAGACTCAGCTTAACAGCAGTTTAGGTTGACTCAGCCCTTGGCACTAGCAGCCTGACAGGAGAAGGGTCATGCCCTTTTCCGGAGTATATATTATTTTCTTCAATGTCTAATTATCATACACATTGTCTAGTATAATATCAATTATGATACATACAAAGAAGCACAAATATATGATACCTAATTAAAAGAGAAGAATTAATAGAAAGATATATGAGACCTAATTAAAAGAAAGGGATTAATAGAAAGAGATCCAGAGACCTGCAGATATTGGAATAAATAGACAAGAACTTGACTATAAATAAGACATATATGTCAAAGGATCTGGTGGAAAATTCAGCATTGTGTTTAAGTAGATGAGGGATTCCAACAGATAAACAGAAACCTTGGTAACATGTGAAAGAAAATAATTCTATTACTGTCTTAGGGCAATGATTTTCTTAATAACTGATGCTTCCATGGATAACAATTATAACTTCTAGTAAAATACAAAAATCAATTGCTAGAGGGCTCTAGGAGGTTTTCAATGCATGTAGATTTTGGACAAGAGTGAAAAGTACATAGTGAGTTATTTGTTTTGTGGCCCTTTGCATAGAGTAGCTACAGTTGTGGTAATGGTAGAGGGAACTTAAAACTCCAATAGAAAGTTAATCATATTTCTGTGTGGAAGATATACAGAAAAATTACCAAGTAGTGAGGAAACATTGGAAAGGTGAAAGCCAAATAGGGAAGCTCAAACTCTGGATATAAAAATTGCTCATGTCTCTCTCTGACTCCTGGACTATGTAAGAATGAGACAGATGAAAAGATGCTTAACTGAGATGAGAACTACCACCAAAAGCAGGATTATAGAACTTGAAGTTTAAGCTCAGGAAAATTAACTCCCTACTAAATTATTTTTAAAAATCAAATTCACTGAAAGAATACTACAAAAGTAAGATTGTGTAAAATTTAATAGATACAATGTAAATCCAAAAATATTTCACATGCAAAAAGTCAAGAAAATGTGAATCATCCTAAAGGAAAAAACAATTAACTTATGTCAACCCCAGGATAATGCAGATGTTCTAATTATCATTTAAAAACTTTAAAAGAGTTAAAAATAACATACTCATAATTAATGAAAAGATAGAACATGTCAGTAAAGTAGAAAATATTTTAAATGGAAATTTTGGATTTGAAAAACACGTGATCAGAATGGCTATCATCAACAAAATCAACGAACAACAAGTATTGATGAGGATGTGGAGAAAAGATAGCCCCTTTGCACTGTTGCTGGGAATGCAGACTGGTGCAGCCACTATGGAAAACAGTATTGAGATACCTCAAAAAATTAAAAATGGACCTGCCTTTTGATGCAGTGATCCCACTTCTGGGAACCCAAAACACTAATTTGAAAGAACATAAGCACCCCTATGTTCATTGCAGTGTTACTTACAATCACCAAGGTATGGAAGCAGCCCAAGTCACCATCAGTAGGTGAGTGGATAAAACGATGGGGTATTTACCCAATGGAATACTACTCAGCTATAAAAAATAAAATTTTACTCTTTGCAGCAGTATGGATGGACCTGGAGAACATTATGTTAAATGAAATAAGCAAGTCAGAGAAAGACAAACACCATATGATTTCACTCATGTGTGCAATCTAATGAATAAACTGAACTAACAAGCAAAATAGAGACAGCCTCATAGATAGAGAGCAGGATGACAGCTATGGAGGAGGGGAAGGTAAGGAGATGGCGGGATTGAGTGAAAATGAAAAAGGACTCACGGACGTGGTCAACAGTGTGGTGATTGTGGAATGGAAGTGAGGTGGAAGGGGGTTAAATGGTAATGCAAAAAAATACACTAAAATTTTAAAAATAAATAAATTTGGCAACAAAAAAATAAAAGGATTAAAAATGAAAACTATTTTATTTAGAAAGTTTTAAAATATAAAAAATACAACATCTGAAATTTAAAAATCCCTTGGGTGTACCTAACAGAAGAATTTAAATTACAAATAAGTCAGTAAAGCTAATAATAGTTCCAAAGACATTATTATTCAATATAAAAATGAGAGAACGAGTTTAAAATAATAACAGGACCTCAAGGATTGAAAAATAACCTTAACAAAAGTTACATATGAGTACTTTGAACCACAGGAAAAAAAGAGAGAATTATTCTTTGAAGAACTTACATTGAAAAATCAAAACAAAGCCCAAAAAATTTTGTTACAGACTAAAATTTATAAATTTAAGAAACTCAGTGAATCCCCAACAGTATGAACTTAAATTAAATATTGTCTAAGCATACATATCAAACTACTGATCACCAAAAATAAAGCATTTGAAAGTATTCAGAAAAACATAATGGCACATTACATATAAGAGGACAATAATTTGAATGACTGAAAAGTTCTCATTAGATATGTAAAAGGTCAGATATCAATAGAACAGTATCTACAAAGTGTTGAAGAACTTTAAATTTAAGGCATCACCAGTACAAAAGTGTAAAAACAAAAATCCACTATAATTATCAGAAGTGCTTGTCATAGTATCTTATCCACCTTGCCTGCTAAGCTTCTGGATATAATAAATGTATTAATAGAAACTTCCATAAAAACTGGAATTATTTTTCCAACTTTTATCTCTTATGTCTGCATCTTTTTTTCTCTGATCCCATGAGACTTACTATCTATTATTTATTTCTTTGTTCACTTTTATTAGCTGTATTCCTGGATTTCTTATAAAATATTGGCTCACCACACCCTCACAGTTATTCCTTTTCAGAATTTTTCCCCATAAATATTAACTCTGAATACCCTCTTACATGTATATGGGTACTTCATTTATGACAGAGGGCTTATTTCAAGATCAGTGAGATAAATTGGACTTTTCAGTGAATTATGTTAACAAAATTGGATATCTGTATGGAAAATAATGAGATTTAAATCTTGCATTATACCATACATAAAAAGCAAATCCAGGTAAATTGTCATCCTAATATGAAAGACAAAACTACTCAATTTTTAGAAAATTCTATGAAATAATATCTTAACGACCATTACCTTTGTATGTTAATTAAAAATAAACATGCAAAGAGTCCAAAATTAAGATTTTTATCAATATATACCATAAGATGAACAAAGAACTACAAGTAGAAGATTGTTGAAACACATATAAGTGATGCTTCATTCCCAGCCCTCAGGTCTCCAAATCTCCCACACCAACTACCAGTCTTTTCCAATGTCTCGCTGTTAGTACTGACAAGGAACCCCTAGCCCTTTTGACATTAAAGAAGAATTCATTCACATCTGCTTACCAGATAAATCCTGCCCTCATCATTTTGGTTTTTTATTGTCTTGCAATTCTCCACACACTGACCCAGTTGAGGGCAGATTGTTCAATGTGATTCTCTTATAATAGAGAACTCAAGAAGGCATAGCCCTACTAAAATTGCTTAGAGATTGCGATTATACAGATCGAATTGTCTCAGTTATGTTTTAGAAGTGTGGCACTAATAGACACATCCAACTTAATTGGTAATCTCTTTACAGTTTTACCTGTTATGCTTTTAGGCTAAATGAGGTTCTTTTGGGAATTTAGAGGGGCTGCCTGGTATTATCATGCCTTAAGTTCTTCAGTCCAAAATAACCAAAAATGTCTGGTTATTCCCTTTGCCACCAGAGTCATAAATGAGCTATTGTCCCCAGGAGGTGGAACAAGCTCTGGGGAGCTGTGAGTCTCTCAGGTTACCACTCTGGGATCTTTTAAAAGGTTATGCATTTGGGTTTCATGGACATGTAGGCAAGTTGCTTTATTTCTGTGATGGTGAGCAGTAGCTGAGAGCCAGTATTAAATACTCTGAAGAGCAAGTTGGCCCCTTATTCTCCCTCCTGCCACACAGTCTTTTAATGCATTTTGAATCTCAGGACAAGTACAAGTTTTGAGTTTCAGTTCCTAATTCTCTATTATTTCCCAATGACTTGACCCCTATGAAATGTCACTGGAAAGATCTGCAGTGGACATCACTAGAGGCTAGACTCCTAGGAGACTGCTTCCCCCTCTGGGGTGTTCCAACCAATCTCACCATAATTGGGGGAAGCTTACACAATGGTAGCAGGATCATTAAGGCTGACCCCTGGACCCTGGGAGTATAGAACCAATGTCTTGGCACGATGGTACACCCAGGTGCTGAGCAGCTCCTAGGATGTTCCTACAAGTACCTTACACTTAGTGTGGAGCTTCCTAACTTCCACACAAAATGGATGCTGAAGCAGCAGTATCATGGAGTAATTTACTAAGCCAATATTTAACATTATCAAGTACCAATGAGGATACAGCAATAGAAATACTTTAACCTTGATGAAAGAAGCATAAATTATGAAAATCTTGGAGAAATATGTAATAAATTAAAAATCTGCATACTTTATGCCTAGAAAATTGTCTCATAGAGAGGACACAAAATCTGTAGCCCTTTTTTTCCTTATACATTTACATTATTCACATTAACATGTTTATAGTAAAAACTAAAAATAAAGAGATTAAATCATAACTGAATGACACAAAAATGGACAAATCTAACCAATAAGTTGACTGAAAACTGAAATTTACAAAAGAAAAGATCAATGATTGCATTTATACAAAGTTAAAATTTATGTTAAAAAAAATTACCAATAAATTTAAAGAAATAATTGTTACAAAAATAAAGATGTCAGTTAACTTTTATGGGGCTGGGATGGGACAAAAGAGATACTTTTTGATATAGTGGTTTTCTTTTTCTTGATGTGAATATAGATTAAATAAATATTAACTTAAATTTTACATATATGTTATATGTATTTTTGTATGTACATTTCATACTAGCTATATATTTGAAAAGCTAAAGTACTTTTCCTTTGAACAAAAAAATTTATGTCTAGTAATTTAGCCTGCAGGCATATTCACAAGAGTGAAATATGTATGTACAACTATTGCAGCACCTTTTGCTAATGACAAACAATTGGAAACAATCTAAAACTATCGACAGAGAATGGGTCATATTGAACGCTTCATGGTACATCAGTATTTATGCTGATATTAAAAGAGCAAGTTTATCTGTGCTGATGTAGAAAGATTTCTGGATACTCCCCAAATTATTATGTAAAAATAAATAAGTGTGAAGGTGTATATGGGATTTTTCACTGAGATTTTTCTGGAAGCATATATTTCTTCTTTCCTTCTTTATCCTTCTTATTGCTCTTGGAGGATGGCCATGGTCAGAATAGTTTAAAATCTCTATTTAGTTTTCCTGAACTTTGGCTTCTTATTGAGTTTGATCAAATGGGACCTTGGTTGAAGATTCAAGAGAAAAAAATGAGGTTAAGAGGCATGTTCCCTATCCCCTTCTTCATCTTAGGCAAAGTCATGTCTCTCCTTTTCAAATTTCTCTACTATTTTTTCTAGTTTCCCAATAGCTAAACTAGTCTATATTAACTTCTTGTCAAGTTATCATGATTTGTGTCATTTTTGCACTATAACCATAATATATATTTAGTATAAGAATACTAAGAATCATGGCACAATTCAAGAGCATTAATTCTACAAAGGAACACTTTCTAAGGTTTATTGTTAAGTGGGGGGAAAAACGGCAAGTGAAGAGTGGTTTAAATCCAGTCATATTAAAATATTGTATATTCATATCTAACTATGTAAATAGAATAATGCTTTATATACTAACTGATAGGTTTTGTCATTTCTTTCTTTTCTTTGGTGTTATACTGTGATACTTTCCCAAGGTTGACTATGGACTTCAATGTTTGTTCATTAATTTATTCATTTATTCAAAACATTTGACATAGCAAAGTTTTTCTGAATACAAGAATCAATCATGGTGCTGCAATTTGAAAAGCCTGTGTCCTTACAGGATTGATGACCAAAATAACTTAGGCTTTCACCATCTTCCTTCTATGAAACTTTCTAGGAACTGGGAAAGGATTGGAAATAAGGAGAATTAGGATGATGAAAGTTTTGTGAACTAGGACTCGGTAGTTGAATATTTTTCAAAATGCTACAATGATCACAAATGTGATAATTATAAAATAAAGATCACAAATGGAAGTGATCTTTAGCCATTTCCAGGAACACTCCCAGATGAAACAAGGTCGTAATTAACTTCTTCTGTTCAACCTAGTGTAACAGTAAAGAAGATACTACTTAGTGTAAAAAACAAGTCTGAGAAATATTTGAAGCATTTTTATGGCCTCAGCATAGGGCAGGAGCAGTAGTGTTTCCTTTCATTCATTTATTCATTTAAAGTATACTTATTTAAGGTCTTCTATATGTCAGACACATTAATAGAGACATGGACAATGCTAATATCAACCCCTGAAAGAAGAGACATACCAATAAAGGATCCTGGTGGGTAACTAGCTCAAATTTATAAAGAGCATAGCAGCTATTTCTAAATAGGGATCTCTCATGCAGACCGCACTTCATGGAGAAGTTTGTACTCAGCTGCCTAACTCACCCACTGAACTGTCTTTCTGCTATCTGAAGCAACCCTTGTAAAAGATTTCCTGGAATACTATTTCAACCAGTAGAATTGAGACTTTCCCAGTCCAATGGGAGTTATGCAGCTATATCCTCATTAACATATTCACCAACCAATCAGAGCAACTTCATTTTAACCAATCAAGACAGTGCATTTTGGGTCAATAAAACTGTGAGGATTTGGAGTTCCCATTTGCATGAGGATGGACCAATTAAGGAGCAAGAGGAGATGTCTCCTCTTGCTCAGGGATCTTGCTTTCCCTGTCCACGAATGACTGCATTTCCCTCCCTGGAGCTGAACATGGAGGATGTCTCGCTGCAGTGAAGCAAGGCAAAGTGGAGTGTACCAGAGCACAGCTGTCTAGTCAGAGAGGGGCTCATCCTAGGGCCACCTCATTTCAGAGCCACCTCCAATCAGAGACAGCCCTCACAGCTGCATTGTTCCACAGCTGTGCTGCTTCATAATTGAGCTGTTTGCACTGAATAGTTTTCTTCTTCATTGCACCTCAAATTGGGAATTCCTGTTGGCATTGAATTGGCACCAACCATCCATTAACAGTAATGATTAAAATTATTTGCCTTCCTGGAGTTTACACTGTAGAGTTGAAAACACAGTAAGCATGGTAACAAATAAAATTCATGTTATATTGTGTGAAATTTCTAAGAGATTGATGAAGTATAGAACAACAAAATTTTAGATGGAGCAACTATGGTGCACCTCAGTGAAAAAGTGACTTTAAAATGAACACTTTAATAATAACTGTGTGAAGGACATTGTAAGCAGAAGGAATAAAGAGATAGTAAAAATACCTTATGGGGGAAAGCATGCTTGGTGGGTTTACAGAATTAAGAGACTATGTGTCTGGAGCAGAATGTGCAAGAGGAGAGTGAGAGAAGATGAGACATACAGGTAAAGAGACCAGATCACAAGGGCCTTGTATATCATTCTGAGAATTTCAGCTGTACTCTGGGTGAAGTAGAAATATGTTGGAGAGGTTTAGGCAGAGGATTCACATAAGTTTTCTCATGCTTTAACAATCACTTTGGTGCATATATCACACTGTAGGGAAAGAAAAGGTAGCAGGAAAATGACTAAAGATTATGGCATTTATTTAGGTGGGATATGCACTCCAAACCAGGAGAGCTATGACATAGAAAACAAGTAGAAATGGAGAGACTTTGGGATTAAAAGTGAGAAAAGGCATGGGAAAAAATCTCAGTGAAATAAAAGTCAGACTGAATGAGAATTAGGGTTTTTTGGATATAGGTATGCTCAGTGACAGCAGGCAAGTCAACTCCAGACACCTCACTTCTACAGAACTCTACAACACCTAGGACACTACCCCAGACAAAGAGATAAGATATCCAGAACCATTGGAGATTATGTTTCTAATTTGGGCAATTTATACAATTTTAGTTGAATTATACAAAATGAAAATTACTTTTCATTTACACCTGGATGTTTGAGTGGAAACTTATATCTAATATCTATGTATATTTATGGTGTGTATCTAAGACTTCAAAAGAAATGTATAAGTATACTCACTGAACTGTCAATAACAGTTTCCTAAGGATTAGACAGTGCAATTATTTAGGGGGTAAAAAGATTTGAAGAAAGTTAGGTAATAAAGAAAAGTTGTTATTTTATACTATATTTTCAGAAGCTCATGTAAAAGTTTTGTAATTAAAGGAGAAGGAAAGGTTAAGAAAATTAACTATAGTTTTATAGAATGTGTTATAATGGCTCTCTTCCTACATTTACCTTTTTAAAAATTAGTATTCTATAGCAGGTATCATATACTCTCCAGATTTGAATATGTTCCAAGTTACTTAGATATTTTAAACTAAATATGATTCAAAATTTCCCAGTTACATGTTTTTCTCATTAACTCTTATTGCCCTCTGTATCCTGTTTCTATTATAATTGTTGTGAATGACTGAGGTAAAGTAGCTATTAAGAAATTCAACCTTCACCTTGACTCATTCTGCTTATTCTCCTGTCCCTGAAAAGTAGCAAGCCCACCCTTTCCATTGCATGCTTTGACTATGTAATCACTTCTAATCTGCAACATGTTTCCCTTTATATCTTTTGCTAATGGTAACCTGTTATAGTTTTGCTGTTTTATGTCTCCTGGATACCCTTACTAATTATTTTTCTCTGAGCATGATTTTTTAAAACTCCCACTTATTCTCTTTAGATGATCAGCTTTTTTCTTTTATTCTATTGCTTTTTAAAATCTGTTCCTTAAGAAGAGAGGAAATCTTACAAAGAACAAAAATAAGACATTTTCCAAGGACAAATTTCTTTCTCTTCTGTTTTTCAGGTAATAAAATGTAAGTCTATTTAGTTTTCTTGAAAGGGTAGTCTAGCTTTAGTATGCATTCTTTCAAGTCAGTAACATGAGTTTCTCTCATATTGTACCTCACACCATACTTGTTACCTAAAAAAATTAATGGGGATGGGGGGACGGCTAAGATGGAGGCTGAGTAGGTGGAAGCTGACCACACTTGCTTGTGCCCCCAGCACATATTTTCATCTATTCTTCTGATAAATAACTTGAACAATCAATTGAATCTTAGCTGATATGAATTTTTGAAGCCAAGGAGTACAAAGGATCCTTTGCTCTGTCCAGTAGGAGAATTTGTAAGTTGAAGGGAAAATATCCTGTGTAAGGCATCGGCAGCAGAGGAGACAAAAGACAGAAAATGTAGCTTAGTAGCTCCCGCACCCCCTGGAGCAAGGGTCCCTGGTACTGGACAGGGAACCCCCAACCCTAATTGGGAGAGACTTGGGAGGACACACAGAGTCTGGGAGACTCATGCTGCCCACACAGAGTGAGCAGCATGTGCATAGCTGCAGCCCCAACCAGGAGAGTTCAAGAGAGAAGTTCTACTTCCTAAATATTTTAGAGGCACTGGCAAGCTGTGACTAGCCCTAACCAAGAGAATTTTTGGCCTTTTAGGGACATAGAGTGTGCAGACTCGGGCAGTGACTCAGTGCTGTAGTGTGGGTGCTACATAGGGACATTTTTAGAGAGGGGAGCTGAGGTGTGCACACAGCTGCCCTGCCACCAAAGAGGTCAGACTGAAAGCTGGCCAGGAAAAGTAGAAGGATGCATGGTGAAGGGATTGCAGGGCTCCACTCAGCACAATTGCAAATAGAGGTCTGTATGCAGAATGGAGGGTTTGGGTCTGAGCTTCTTATGAGAGTAGTGGACTAGAGGCTGGATGGGCAAGAGCTGAGTTCCTGAGATTCTTTGCAGCCAGGCAGGGTCACTCACACCATGGAGTACAAAACTCTGGGAAGAGGAAGGTGTGCCCAACCACTACCTGCAGAAATGTAAACTGCAGAACAGTAAGGCCAGGCTCAAGAACCTCTTGCCAGGTGCATATCTGCAGGGGAAAGAAAGAGAATCTCAAAAGGAAACTTTTATGAACTTTTATCAGACACTATGCTTGCTTGTCTTCAGGTCCTATTCCACTAAAAACATCATAGCAAAAAGATTAGGAATTGGCACAGCAAAAGGAATTCAGGGCCCTGCCCAGACTCAGCTCTTACACAGAGTGGCCACCAGTGCCAAGCAGGAAGGAGCTGTCTCTTTTACAGAGATTGACCCCTCACATGAAGCAGAGCTAATTCATCAGAAACTACACATTACTGGAAATAATCTGGGACAGACCAAGATGTGTGGCACAGGGACAGGGGAAAACACCTACCATCTTCCCTGAAGCCTGAACAGTGTCTCAGGAGAGTGATCCGGGGATCCCACCCTCCCAATTGGAACATAAGCCCCCTCTAGAGGCAGGTGAAAGTGGTTCATGTGGTGTTGTCAGACATTAGATGAAGCACACTTGGGCCTTGTGTTGATAAAAGCTATCAGGGCAGAACAGCAAGGACCAGCCACACCTGAAGGAGACAGCCACAGACTGTGGATCGGTTGTAGCCTTTAACGGGCTGCCTAAAGCTAGACTGGGGTACCAGGGTCATATTCAGAAGGAGAAAACAGTAGACAAACAAACACTAAACTCTGCCAAGATGAATTCCACCTTGTTTCTTTTCATTATTTGTGTTATTTTTTTCTCCTGCATAGCCTTTTAACATTGTTTCTATGTCTTTAATTTGTTCCTATTATTTCAGTATTTTGTATTTTTATTTTATTTTTATTTTTGTTATTTTTATTTTTAGTTTAGTTTTATTTCAAATCTCATATTTTTCTCTTCCTTTCTCTTACTCCAGTTTGCCTTCCTTTCTCTTTACTATTCTTGTTGTAAATTTTATTTTTCCCCTTCCTCTTACTGTTTCTCCTCCCTCCAACCTCTCAAAACCATCTTTCTTTCCATTAATCTTCTCACATTCTTTTTCCCTTTCTTATGATATCCTTATTCTTCGTCCACATTTATTCATATTTGCTCAATTATATTGATAGTGTGGTTGGTGCATTTCTTCAGTTTTATTCCTAGTTGTTTACTAGTTTTTTTTATTTTAAATCTCATGTTTTATTGTTGCCTATTCTATTCCACTTCACCTTCCTCCTACTCTGTCTTATATTTGTTTTAATTTTTATTTTCTTCCTTTCTTAGCTTGGCTTCTAACCCTTATGCCTATTATTTCTCCTCCCTCTGCCTTCTCAAAATCATTTTCTTTCCTTTAGACATTTCACAATCATTTTTCTTTTTGACTTTTATAATATTCTCATTCTCTTTCCACCTTTATCACTTTTTGTTCATTGGTCATGGATATTGCTGTGGTGGTTGTTTGTCTTCAATTTAGTTTCTATTTTGTCACTCTGTTTTTCATATTGTATGCTTCCTTTTACTTACCCCATTTTGTCTTATTCATGCCCTATCTTACTCATATTGAAAATTTTATTCTCTCCTTTCCTTGTTTTTGTTTCTACTCCCTACTTTTATTATTTCTCCTCCTTCTATTCTCTCAAAATAATTTTTCCCATTAGTCACCTCATATTTTTTCCTTTTGTATAATATTCTTATTCTCTTTCCACCTATATGAATCTTAGTTCATTTGTTGTTGATATCATGGTAGTGATTCAGAGGTATTTTTTGTTGGTGTGGGTTTTGTTTGCTGGTTTGTTTTCTTTTGATCTGGAAGTTCTTGTACAACAGCATATAAGATGTGGTGGGAGTTGTGACTCAGCCAGCCAGCCAAAGGGGAGAACCCACCAACAAATGAGCCAACAACCAAAACCCAATTATGTAAACTGCATAAAGGGCATCTCTAAAGCATCTAGCTTTGTAGCTCAAGGATACTGCACCACAGGTCTCTTACCACAGAAGACCACCCCACAAAGATAGGAACACAAAGCAGATCAACCTAATATGCAGAAACAAACAAAAAGAGTAACCTAAACTGGGGACAGAGCAACAATTCCCAATCAAAAGGAAAGGAGGACTCCCCAGAAAGAATGCTAAATGAGACTGAGAAAAGCAATTTTTCAGACATAGAATTCAAAGTAATAGTTGAAGGATGATAAAGGAACTCAGTGAGAACTATAAGGAACTTAGTGGGAACTACATCACCATAAAAAAGAACATAGAAACTGTGAATAAGAACCAGGAGTAAGTGGAGAATACAATATATATAATGGAGAATATAATAGAAGAAATTAAAAGCAGGCTAGATAAAGCAGAAGACTGGATCAGCAAGTAGGATAACAAGATACAAAAAAAGTTCAGTTAGAGCAACAAAATGAAAAAGACTCAAAAAGAATGCAGATAGGTTAATGGAGCTTCAGGACAGCATGAAACATAACAATATTCACATTATAGGGATACCAGAAGGAGAAGAAAAGAACAAAGTATAACAAACCTGTTTTAAAAAATAATGACAGAAAACTTTTTTAAATTGATGAGGGAAAAAGTC
Organism: Furipterus horrens; assembly: GCF_987537825.1. NCBI lineage: Eukaryota > Metazoa > Chordata > Mammalia > Chiroptera > Furipteridae > Furipterus > Furipterus horrens. Next base: position 120,473,881 of record NW_028327172.1, on the reverse strand, counting down.
ATGCAATTTCAGGAAGCACAGAGAGTCCCAATCAAGATGAATGCAAAGAGACCCACTCCAAGACATATCATAATTAAAAAGGAAAAATTTAAAGGCAAAGAAAGAATCTTAAAAGCAGTAAGGGAGAAAGAGATATTAACATATAAGGAAGCTCCAATAAGGAGATCAGCTGATTTCTCAAGAGAAACATTACAAGCCACAAAGAAATGGCATTAGATATTCCAAGTAATGAAAAGCAAAGGCCTTCAACCAAGACTACTCTACCCAGAAAGGCTCTCATTTAAAATGGAAGGTGAAATAAGGAGCTTCCCAGACCAAAAAAAAAAAAGGCTAAAGAATAGCTGAAGGGATAAGAAAACAAAACCTGCCCATATGCTGTTTACAAGGGACCCACCTCAGAACAAAAAATCTTTACAGACTGGAAGGGAAGGGATGAAAGAAGATTTTCCAAGCAAATGGACATGAAAAAAAAAAAAAGCTGGGGTATATGAGACAAAATGTACTTCAAAGCAAAGGCCATAACAAGAGAAAAAGAAGGTCACTACATAATACTTCAGGGAATTTTACAACAAGGGGATATAACTCTTATAAACATATATGCAACCCAACATAAGAGCACCAAAACATATAAGGAAAATTTTGGAGGACTATAGAAAGGAGATAAAAAGCAATACAGTCATTATAGGGAATTTTAACACCACACTGTCAACAATGGATAGATAATCCAAAAAAACTAACAAAAATCAACAAGCATATTTTGGATTTGAATGACACCTTAGAAAAATGGACTAATTGATATTTACAGAGCATTTCACCCCAACGAAGCCAAGTATACATTCTTTTTCAGTGCACATGGATTGTTTCCAAAGAGATCACATTATAGGACACAAAACAAGGAAATTGAAATAATATCAAACATCATCTTGGATCACAATGGCTTAAAAATAAAAAACAACTTCAAGGAAAAAAATATAAAACATTTAAATACATGGAGCCTGAATGTTATTAAATAATGAATGGGTTAACAGTAAAATCAAGGAAGAAATAAAAAAGCACCTGGAAAAAAATGAAACTGAACAGACAATAACTCAAAACCTATGAGACACAGTGAAGGCAGTCCTGAGACTGAAGTTTATAGTAATACAGACCTACCTAAAGAAGATAGAAAAATCTCAAATAAACAACCTAACCTTATATCTAAAAGAACTAGAAGAACAACAACAAACAAATCCCAGAGCAAGGAGAAGGAAGGAAATAATCAAGATCAAAGCAGAATTAAATGATATAGAGACTAAAAAGAAAACACAATTCAAAGGATCAATGACTCCAGGAGCTGGTTCTTTGAAAAAATAAACAAACTTGAAAAACCTTTGACTAGATTCATCAAGAAAAAAATAGAGGACCCAAATAAATATACAAAGGATTGTAAGAAGTTCCTATGAACAATTAACTATGTGCCAAGAACTCAAAAACATGCACAAAAAGGACACGTTTCTAGAAACATACAATGTTCCAAAACCGAATCAAAAAGAAATGGAAAGCCTGGATAGATTGATAATAACAAATGAAATTGAAGCAGTAATCAAAAAACTCCCAGCAAACAAAAGCCATGGACTGGATGGTGTCACAGGCGAATTTTACCAAACATTCAAAGAAGAACTAACTCCTATCCTTCTCAAACTATTCCAAAAAATTGAAGAAGAGGGAAGACTCCCAAACTATTTTTACGAGGTCAGTATTATCCTAATTCTAAAACCAGGTAAAGATGCAACAAAAGAAATAGAACTACACAGCCAATATACCTCTGATGAACATAGATGCTAAAATCCTCAACAAAGTTATTGACAAACTGGGTCCAACAATACATTAAAAAGATCATATCCATGACCAAGTAGGATTCATCCCAGGGGTGGAAGAATGATACAATATTTGTAAATAAATAAACAATATAGCACATAAATAAAATGAAAGACAAAAATCACATGATCATATCAATAGATGATGAAAAGCATTTGATAAAGTCCAGCACCTATTTATGATAAAAATGCTCAGCAAAGTGAGAATAGAGGGAGCATATCACATAATATTGGCCATATGTGAGAAACCTACAGCCAGCTTTATACACAATGGGTAAAAACTAAAAGCTTTTCCTCTAAGATCAGGAACAAGACAAGGGTGTTTACTTTTACCACTCTCACTCAACACAGTACTAGAAATTCTAGCCACAGTGATCAGACAAGAAAAAGAAATAAAAGGCATACAGATTGGAAAGGAGGCAGAAAAATTGTCATTATTTGCAGATTACATGAAGTTTACATAGAAAACCCTACAGTATCCACTAAAAACCCACTCAACCTAATAAGTGCATTTGGCAAAGTAGTGGCCTACAAAGTCAACATTCAAAAATTGATGACATTTTTGTACACCAACAATGAACTATCAGAAAGAGAAACTAGGGAAAAAAATCTCATTTAATATAGCAACAAGAAAAATAATGTACCTAGAAATAAATTTAATCAAGGAGGTAAAGGACCTGTTACACAGAAAAATATAGAACACTGAAGAAACAAATTGAGAAAGATACAAATTAATGTGCGTATTTACCATGTTCATAGATTGGAAGAAATAACATCATTAAAATGTGCATACTACCCAAAGAAATCTATAGATTCAATGCAATTCCTATTAAATTATCAATGGCATATTTCACTGATCTAAAACAAATATTCCAAAAATTTATAAGAAACCACAAAAGACTCCAAATAGCCTAAGAAATCTTGAGAAAGAAGAATAAAGTCAAAGGTATCACAATACTTGATGTAAAAATATACTACAAGGCCACTGTAATGAAATTAGCCACGTACTGGCATAAGAACAGACACAGATCAATGGAACAGAATAGAGAGCCCAGAAATAAACCCATACCTCAATGGCCACTTAAAATTTGACAAAGGGTCATGAGCATACAATGGAGTGAAAATAGTGTCTTTAACAAATGGTTTTGAGAGAACTGGACTAGAACATGCAAAAAAAAATGAACCTAGATCACCAACTTAAAACACTTAAATATAAGTTGTGATACCATAAAAGTCTTAGCAGAAAACATAGGCAGTAAAATTTCAGATATCCCACACAGCAATGTTTTTGCCAATATATCTCCTAGGGCAAGGGAAATTAAGGAAAAATTAAACAAATGGTACTACATCAAATTAAAAAGCTTCTGTACAGCTAAATAAACCTTCATCAAAATGAAAAGTGAACTGACTATATGGAAGAACATATTTGCCAATAATACAATGGACAAGTGTTTGATCTCCAATATATATAAAGAACTCATACACCTTAACACCAGGAAGACATACAATACAATAAAAAAATGGACAAAGGATCTAAATAGACATTTCTGCAAGGAGGACATACAGATGATCCATAAACATATGAAAAGATGCTCAACATCACTAGCCATCAGAGAGATGCAGATTAAAACCACAATGAGATATCACCTCACACCTGTCAGAATGGCCATCATCAATAAATCAACAAACAACAAGTGCTGACAAGGGTGTGGAGAAAAGGGAATCCTAGTGCACTGTTGGTGGGAATGCAGACTACTGCAGCCACTGTGGAAAACTATGTAATTTCCTCAAAAATTTAAAAATAGAACTGCCTTTTGAACCACTAATTCCACTGCTAGGAATATACCTGAAGAATCCTGAAACACCAATTCAGAAGAACCTATGCACCCCTATGTTCATAGCAGCACTGTTTATAATAGCCAAGTTCTGGAAACAGCCTAAATGTCCATCAATAAATGAGTGGATCAGAAAACTGTGGTACATTTACACAATGGAGTACTATGCAGTGGAAGGAAAGAAGGAATCTCTACCTTTTGTGTCAGCATGGATGGAACTGGAGAATACTATGCTAAGTGAAATAAGCCAGTTGGTGAAATACAAATACCATATGATCTCATTTATAAGAGGAATTGAATGAATAAAATAAACTAATGAACAATATAGAACCAGAGGCATGGAAACAGAACAGACTGATAACTGCCAGAGGGGAGGAGGAGTGGGATAATAGTGGAACAAAGGGGAAGAGACTAGTCAAAGAACATGCATGAATGACACGTTGACAAAGACAACTGTGTGGTGACTGACTGTGGAAGTGGGGGTTGGGCTGGGTGAAGAAGGGCAAAGGGGGGAAAATTGGGAAAACCATAACAAAATGACAGTAAAAAATTTCAGCTCTCTACAGTAAAAAAAAAAAAAAAGTCAATAGGAAATACTTATACAGTGGTCAGGGAACTCTGATTTTGTAATGACTAAAAATAATAGAGTTATACAAAATGTTTTTTTGAACTGTCTGTAAGTAGAGTTCAAGTTTGGATTCCAACTCAAAATGTCTTCTAGGCCCTTTCAGTTTTTTACAATAGAGGAAAAGAAAGGAAGAAAAGTGAACCTGGATAGCCTGGTAGATAAAGGGCATTATATTATTTATCCTCAATGTACAAAATGAGAAGAATTCAAGAATGTAGAATAAAAATGAGGGTGTTTAAAATGTTTCTTATGTGACTGGCAGTGTATGTAATCTTATCTGCATAAAAATTTCTGCTTGTAATTTTTTAATCCTCTTTATGCTTATTCATTTTCATTTGGAGGCTTCTGAAGAAGTTATGTTTTAACTTTAATAAATAATATTCAATAGCAACATTGAAAATACTTTAGAAGGCCAAATAGGAAGGTAATGTATTTTTTAAAAAAGACTTTAAATTTTAGGGTATTATTAGGTTCATAGCAAATTTGAAGGGAGGTATAAAGGATTCCCATATAAATCCTTTCCCCATGCACAGCCTTCCCCGCTATCAACGCCATAAACCAGAGCAGTATACTTGTTACAGTCAATAAACCTTCACTGTCACATCCTTACCATTTGAAGCCCATAGTTTACATTATTGTTCATTCTGGGTGATGCACATCCTATGGGTTTGGACAAATGTATAATGACATGTATCTACCATTATCATGTCATACAAAACAATTTTGCTGCTCTAAAATGTCTCCGTGTTCTACCTATTCATCCCACCCTCCTAAATACTTCCAAATATTAATCTTTTTACTGTACCCATAGTTTTGTCTTTTTTCCAGAATGTCACATAGTTGAAATCATATGGTGTGTAGCTTTTTCAGACTGACTTCCTTTATGTATTTAAGATTCCTCCATGTCTTTTTGAGGCTTCATAATTCATCTTTTTAACATTGAATTCCATTGTCTGTCTGTATTACAGTTTATTTATTCATTCACCTACTGAAGTACATCTTGATTGCTTCCAGGTTTTGGCAATTACAAATAAAGCTGTTATAAATATCCATATGCAGGTTTTGGGGTGAACATAATTTATCAGTTCATTGTGGTAAATACCACAATGTGTGATTGCTGGATCATGTAGTCAGAGTATGTTTAGTTTTGCAAGAAACTGCCAAACTGTCACCCAAAGTGATTGTTTCATTTTACATTTCCATGAGCAGTGAATTAGAGTTCTTGTTGCACTACATCTTTGTCAACATTTGGTGTTGTCAGGACGTTTTATTAGAGCTTCTTAAACTATATCAGTTTTCTTTCCTCAGTGTTAATGCTGTTACCTCCTAGCAAACAGACATAATGCAGTGTGCAGGAGGGGGAGGAAAGAGTGCAGTGTGACCAACGTTCATGTTGGTGAAGAAGCTGTGGCTTTGGTTAACATTGTCAAATAATAAAATACACCAGAATATCTAAATTTGACCTTAAAAAACCCCATGCTGACTAGTCTCATTTTAAATTCATCACCACAAACTTCAAGTGGGACCACGGTGCATCTGAATTCATTCCAGCATAATGTTCTGGCAAAAGGATAGTCTCTTTCTCCTAGGTTAATATGTTTACCTTACCTCTCTCCTCAAACTCCCAACACCATTCTTATTTCTCTCTTTTAGTTGAGAACATTGCATCTTAGTTTTCTGATTGCTTAGAAACAATCAGGAAATAAATTTTATATGCATCAATTACTAAATACACTACCAATCTTCATTTGAATATATATACCTAAATTCTTGTCACTTTTTCTAGGTGAAATTTATATGATTGTATATAAGGCCACATTCTCTTTCTGGACACTAAAGTCCCTTTCACATAATTAAAAATTTTACCTACATATGTGTCACTGTTCTGACTCTTCTGGATCATCATTTTTTTTCTATTCTAACAAGTCTCTACAAGTTATATATATATATATATATATATATATATATTACATATATATTAGTATATATGTATGTATATGTCTTTATAAGTATTATATTTTTTTCATCTTAAAACAAAACAAAGTTCTTTAACCCTCAAATACCATTTCAACTACTGCTCCACTTTATAGAAAATTTTTAAAGTAATTGTTAATACTAGTGGTCAATCTTTAATTTTTCTTCTTTTATTCTCTCTTGCATTTACTCCAATCCATATTGTTAAGGACAAATGAAGGTCACTTTCTGAGATCAAGGATAACTTGTATTTGGCATAAGTTATGTTATTAGAACTTCAATACTTGAACAGTTAATTATTATAATTGAAGGGACACTAAAGAGGTCAGTAGCCGAAGATGTGCAGCCAGCCAGATGCTAGTATAGAAAATGACTAGAACAAATTGAACTCAAATTCTGACCCATGTCAACATGGATATTAAATGTTTGATTCTGTAGTAATGTCTCCAGGAGACACAGCCCTTAAAGGACAATATAGTCACATATATATTCATTACCTAGAATGTCAACAGGATGACCGAGAAGATGAAGGCAGAATCTTTTTTTTTTTTTTTTTCTGTGTGGTTGCCTCTCACTCACGCCCCTAACTGAGGACCTGATATGCAGCCTAGTAATGTGCCCTGACTGGGAATCGAACCAGCGACACTTGGCTTGCAGGCCGATGCTCAATCCACTGAGCCACAGCATCCACGGCTCTGAAGGCAGAATCTTAAGGGAAATAACTCCAGAGCTACAGATCAGTTTATCACAGAGTGTCTTGGAATAGCTGAAGCACGCTGGGAACTTTCTCTCTCCTTATTAACCCCAATATTTGTTTATTCATTCATTCCATTCAACAAATATTTATTGTTCATCTGTAATGTGCCTATAATTCTTTCTGGCACCAGGGATAGAGAAAATAAACACAAAAACTATCTGATTTTATGAAATTTACTTTCTACTAGTAAGAAATAGACAAAAATAATCCTTTATGTAATATTCTAGATGATTTTAAATGTTAATAAATAAAACAAATCAGAAGTAGAAAATGAAAGTGTGTGAGGAAAGGCCTCCTAACAGCTAACATTTGAGCAGAGACATGAAGGAAGGGAGCTATGTGAATAGATAAGCCAATAGGATCATTACATGTAGCACTCTGGCAGCTTAGACTCATTTCTCATTGACTTGTACTTTTTCTATTTCTAATCACACAGTAACATCTATATTGAAATATTCCTTTAATAAAATGTGCTGAGAAAAAAGTAAAAGTTTTACTTTATTGTTCTTGAAAACAAAAATTTTTATTGTTATATGTGGAAAATATTGGTTTCTGGAGACTTTAAATGCAGAGAACCATGATGTAAGGTAATATGTGTACGGATCATTTTCTCTGTTAAATTTCCATAAAATGAACTTCTAATCACTGTCAAGCTGAAATAAGACTTTATTCCATATATACATGAATTTATATATATTATTCTTCTGGTTATAAAATAAAAGTGAACATTTACGGATCACATTATATATATATATATAATCTCCAAAAGTTTAAATTATATCATCAAGTCTGTTCACTAGGATTTTCTTGGCTTTTTTTTCTTATGCGGTAGCTTTATTTTTAAGCAGACTCTTTCAATATGGCAAAATAGATGTCATCAGCTTGATCTAGCCTTATATTATACTTCTCAGAGTTTTCAGAAGAATAAAAGAACATTTCCCCCCATTAGCTCCAACAAGTCTAAGAATTAAGTCTCAGGCTTTGATTTCTCTGGCTTAGATTTTGTACCAATCTCTGAAACAATCACTATGGTAAGGAGATGCAATGCTTCAATTGGCTGGAAATATATGCACTTAAAATAAGGTACATCAAAATTCATGGACTTAGAGTGAATGATTTTGGTCTCAAGAGAGACCAGGTGCTTTTACCAGAAGGGGTAATGTATGCAAGTAAACAGACGCTCGTACAATTACCCTTAGTACATTATACACAGAACACTATTTCCCAGAATGTAATGGACCCAAAAGAAAACTCTCTCTCTCTGTCTCTCAACACACACACACACACATCCCACCTCCACCACCACCATACAAGTATCTTTTCTCTTGTTTCTGGGAGTGGAAGCATGTCAAAAAAAAAAATCTAATACAAGGGTGAGATGGAGAAAGGAGAGAATTATTGCTTTGAGTTTAATATTTCAGCCTTCAGGTAGAACAGGAACCATGACCATAATTTTTGCTAGTTATAATTGTCTGAATTAAGAGCATATAGTCAGGGACTAAATGTTTTTATAATTACTTTTATGCCAAAAACTTAGATAATTGAAATTTTACTCTGAATCATAGATTGATATAAACCCCCAATTTATTTTAACAGTTGTTCTGTATGCTCAGCTAACAAACTGATGCTGAAAGCCTTAAATCAGTATATTGCTTCCTTCCTATGCCTTTTCTGCTTCCTACTCCTTTTCCTGTCACTCTGTAAACAATTTAGTCCTAAAGCCATTAAGTGGGGTAGAGAAAATATAGGTGGCCCCCTGGCTGGTTTGGCTCAGTGGATTGAGCGTCGGCCTGCGAGCTAAGTGTCGCTGGTTCGATCTTCCAGTCAGGGCACATCAGAGAAGGAAAACTCTGACTCCAAAAAACCTCCGCTGCCTTGCGGCATACCTCTTCAGGGGAAAGGCTAAGGCAGTAAACCCCCGACAGAAAATCCGGAGCCGGAGTCCCTAAGGCGGTTTGACGTTGTAGTCAACACCGGCAACTCCTGCGGCGCACCTGAAGCCAAGCTGTATTGACTCCGTCTTTCCCTTGGATCCTTCAACTGCGAAGAGAGGGGGGGTCTGCTGCATGGGCAACAGCAGACCCTCCATATCACCCTGCCCAGGCTCTGTAGCTTCAGCTCCACTGGAGAGGACACTCCAGCGTCATCGCAAGATGTCGATTCAACACGGGAGGAGACAGATACCGTGTCACTCCCGAGTCGGACTGCACAGCCATTCTCGGCTGTGCAGATAGACTCTTAAGAAGCTACACCATCGTCTCTCGAGACGGACGGCTGCCGACGACATCTTATGGGCCAGGGAGGAATGAGGAGGTACAGTAAACAAGAGTAACAGATCTCAAGCAGTGTAGGAAGGGTATCCACAAGAGGAAGAAGGCAGAGGGCAACCTGGGAGATTGATTACATATAGTAAGATAGACAAAATAAATAAATATAAATGGGAACAGATTTCTTTTACTATCAAAAAAAGTGAATGGAATGGTCTGCCCACAGTGAGGGGAATGAATGAGCACTGGGACCTGGTCGTCTGCTCCCTCAGTTCTCTCTTCAAAGCCACCACCCCAAACTCTCCCCAAGCACCACTAGTCCTCTCTGCCCTCCCTCTGCATGAGCCCAGAATAAGTGGATGCCAAGATATTTTTGTACATGATCTGTTTAAGAGCTCTTTGTCTCCAGCTGTTTCTTTCAGACCAGCAAAAAACCCTGTAGCTTTTTGCTTTTCACTTTTCACAGCTGGGTGCTATTTTACTTTCCACTCTGTTGCTGTAGGCTGGGAAGTCCAGCTGGGGGTTTAAACCCTGCCCTACTCAGGGGGAACCCCCAGCTGCTGAGCCCTTTCTCAGTCCCTTCAGCTGTCACTCATGGGAGTCCAGTCAGCCCTTTAGTGTCTCCGCACTTCCTACCAGTCATGTTGGGATGAAGTGGCCTTTTCTATCTCTCCGTGGTTATAAGACTTCTCTCCAGCTAGTGTTAGGTTGGTTATTCCAGATGATTTCTCCACAATTAAGTTGTAATTCCAGACTGGTTCTGGGAGGAAGTTAGTGTAGCTTCCACTTACTCCTCCACCACCTTGGATCTCTGACTTATTTCTTTATTAATTTACTTAACGACATAGTTATCTAAAATCCTTTTCATCAAAATTTATTTTATCTATGCTTGGTTAGTTTAACGCCTCCTGAAATTTTTTGTCTTTTAAGTTTTCTTTTTATATTTTGATAGTCTAAGTATTCTCCAAATGTCTTTAGTCAATTTGAGGACAAAGCCATTTCATTTTCTTAGTTCTAAGAAGCATTTAAAAGTTTACAGCTCTGGCTGGTGTGGTTCAGTGAATTGAGCGCTGGCCTGCAGGCCAAAAGGTCACTGGATCGATTCCCTGTCAGGGCATGTGCCCGGGTTGTGGGCCTGTCCTTGATAGAGTGGGTGTGATAGGCAACTGTTTCTCTCACACATTGATGTATCTCCCTCTCTTTTTCTCTCCCTTCCCCTCTCTCTGAAAAAAAAATATATCAATAAAAACTTTTTTAAAAGATTATATACATATGTATATATATAATGTTTTAGCTCCAGATCTTTTTTAAATTTTTTGATTTGTTTTTCTATTACAGCTGTGCAACTTTTTCCCCCATTTATCCCCCCCCCACCCAGCCCACCCCTTCTCCCACAGTCAATCTCCACCTCATTGGGGATAGTTCCTTAACTAAACCCTTCCCCAACTTATCCCCCTTTTCTCCCTCCCCCACTTCCCTGGTAACTATTAGTCTGTTCCTTGTTACATGCCTCTGGTTCAATTTTGCTCATTTGTTTGTGTTCATTAGTTTCCTGTATGAGGTGATATCATTATGGTATTTTTCTTTCATTGCCTGGCTTATTTCACTAAGCATAATTCTCTCTAGTTTCATTGCTGTTATCGCAAATGGTAGGATTCCTTTTCTCTTTCTTCTGTATAGTATTCCATTATCTAAATGTACCACAGTTTTTTTAAGTATATTTTATTGATTATGTTGTTACAGTAGTTCTAATTTTTCCCCTTTGCTCCCCTCTGCCCAGTACCCCCCCTTCCCTCCAGCAATCCCATACCCCTTAGTTCACGTCCATGGGTCATGCCTAAAAGTTCTTTGGCTTCACCCTTTCCTATATTATTATTCTTAACATCCTCCTATTTTGTACCAACTGATTATGCTTCTTAGTCCCTGCACCATTTCGCCACTTCTCCCTCTCCTCCCTCCCAGCTGATAACCCTGCAAATGATCCCCATACCTATGATTCTGTTTCTATTCTGGTTTTCTTAGTTGGATTTTGTTTTTATTTTTTAGATTCAGCTGTTGATAGTTGTGAGTTTGTTGTCATTTTAGTGTTCATAGTTTTGATCTTCTTTTTCTTAAGTCCTTCTGACATTTTAGTGTTCATAGTTTTGATCTTCTTTTTCTTAAGTAAGTCCTTCTGACATTTCATATAATAATGGCTTGGTGATGATGAACTCCCTTAGCTTCACCTTGCCTGGAAAGCACTTCATCTGCCCTTCCATTTCAAATGGTAGCTTTGCTGGATAGAGTAATCTTGGTTGCAGGTTGCTTTTCATTGCATTGAATACTACTTGCCAGTCCCTTCCTGCCTGCAAAGTGTCCTCTGAGAAATCAGCTGATAGTTCTATAGGCACCCCCCTGTAGGCAACTTTCTGCCTCTCTCTTGCTGCCCCCAGGACTCTGTCTTTATCTTTCACCTTTGGCATCTCAATCATGATGCGTCCTGGTGTGGACCTCTCTGGATCCAGCTTACCTGGGACCCTCTGTGCTTCCTGGACCTGTATGTCCATCTTTTTCACAAAATTTGGAAAGTTTCCCTCATTTTTTTTCAATTCTTGCTTCCTCATTCTGTTCTGGTTGACTTTTTTTCTTCCTTGTGTTCCAAATCATTGATTTGAACCCAAGTTTCCTTCCCTTCACCATTGGTTTTGTGTGAATATGCCTTCATTTCACTTAGCATAGCCTTCACTTCTTCTCTTATGCATTTGCCATACTCATGCATATCTGTCAAGCCTCTGAGCATCTTTATCACCCGTATTTTGAATTCTGCATCTGTTAGGTTGGCTATCTCCTCATTGCTGAGTTCTTCCACTGGAATACTTCTCTGTCTTCTCATTCTGACAGGCTCCTGTGTTTGTTTGCCTCTGCATCCCAGGTAGAGCTGTCACTCCTATTACATTGTAAGGGGTGGAGCCTTAGGGATTCGTCAGTACAGGGTGACCTGTTTCATCACGTTGTGGAGCTGTATGTGAGGGAGGGGTCCAAGAGGGAACAATGCCACCTGCCCAGCACTCACTCCTTTTCCAGGCACCTGTCTCACTTCTACACCAGACGGGTGCCCCTCTTGCTGCTGCTCTGGCTGTTGTTCCCAGAGTGGGTGGGTCTGTGGATGTTCTAGGACCATGGGGGCCCTTTAGACAAGCGGATTCTGCTGACCCCAGGAGTTTCTGCCTCCACCCAAACCCCCATCTGGTCTTCACAGCCAGAGCAATGGGCTTGATTTTCCCCAGGTGCTGGGACTGTGAGCTGCGAGGTCCAGTGAGGAGCTGGGAATGCTCCCCAGGTATACCTCCTGAAACTTTAAAACATGTGACTGTGCTTTCTGCTGACCTTCCACTGCCACCGCCACTGCTGCTGCCACCGCTGCTGCCACCACACCATGTCCTCTCTGCCCTGGCTCCGCCCCTCCTACCTGTCTGGATGAATATTTCTTCTTAATATCTTTGTTTGCTGTACTTTCATGCAGTTTGATTTCCTGGAACTTCTGGTTGTTTCTTGTTTTGAGGTAGTTGTATTCCTTCTTAGTTGTGGAGGGAGATGCAGTGTGTCTGTCTATGCCTTCATCTTGGCCAGAAGTCCCATACCACAGTTTTTTTTTATCCACTCATCTACAGATGAGCACTTAGGTTGTTTATAGGACTTTACTATTGTAAATAGTGCTGCTATGAACATAGTTAGCTCTAGAGCTTTCAGGAAATCTTTATGACCTAACTATCTGAGAACTGATAAAATAGAAGGACTGTTTCAGTGACTGCATATACAAGAAATTTGTGCTTTGCAAAAATATTTGTTTGACACTGTCACTACTCAAATGGGTGACAGCAGCTCTTAACGAACAACAACAGGTACTCAGTTAGTGGAGAGAATCTGTTTTCCAGAGTTGCCACACTCTAATATTCAAAATGTTCAGCTTTCAACAACAACAACAACAAAAATAGCAAGGCATACAGATAACATGGAAGTATGGCCCAAAAGCTGAAAATTTCAACAGATGAAATAAAAAATTCACTAGAATTGTTCAACAGCATATTTGAGCATGCAAAATAAAGAATCAGTGAACTTGAAGGTAGGACAGTAGAAATAATCCAATCTGAAACAAAGAAAGAAAGAATGAAGAAAAATGGACAGTCTAAAGGACTTGTGGTATACCCTGAAGCACACACACATATGCATCATAGAAGTTCCAGAAGGAGATATATGAGGGAAAGGTAAAGAAAGACTATTTAAAGTAATAATGACCAAAAATTTTCCAAAGTTGATGAAAATGTGAATGTGCACATCCAAAAACCTCAGTGATGTCTGAGGAGGATAAACTTGAAGAAATAATACTGAGACACATTATAATCAAACTGTCAAAAACCAATGACAAATGTTGAAAGCAGTAAGAGAGAAAAGCAATTCATCATGAGCAAGTGATACGCAAAGAAATATTATAAGTGATGTGAATGAGAAACCATAGATGCCAGAGGCAATTGAATGTCATACTTAAACTGCTGATATATAAATAGAAAAAAACTGCCAACCAAAAATGCGATATCCAACAAACTATCATTCAAAAATAAAGGAGAAATTATGATATTCCTAGGTAAACAAAAGCTGATGGAGTTCAATGTTTGTATCCTAGCCCTACAAATAGTACTAAAGGGAGTCCTTCAGTCTGAAATAAAAGGACATTATACAGTAATTCAAAGCCAGGTGAAGAAACAAAACAGTTTATTAAATGTAATTAACTACATAGGTAAATATAAAACCACAGATTACTGCATTTTGGCTTTAAAACTTCTGCTTTGTTTCCTACATGACTGATAAGAATTCCATAAAGCAGTAATTATAAATATATGTTACAGGTCACACAAAGTACAAAAGAGTCAATTTGGGGAATAACAACATAAAATGAGTGGGATGTGTAGCTGTATGGAAACAAACTCTGGTATGCCTGTGAAGTTAAGTTTGTGTCAATTCAAAAGAGATTGTTTAAAATTTAGGAAGGTTAAATATAATACCCATGGTGACCACTAAGTAAGTAACACACACATATACACACACAAATGACAAGTGAATAAAAAATGTAGATTAGGAAAAAATTGACAAACTACAAAACAAGTCACTTTAGTAGGAAGAAAAAGATAGTGAACAAACATCTAGGGGAAGAAAACAAAATGGACACTGTGTTAGATTGTAAATGGAAATACTGGAATATCAGTTTCCATGGTTCTACAGGTAGAAACATAACTAGAATGAAAGTATGTGTGTAATCTTATGTTTGTGTGTGTACATGTGCACATGGGTGAACTTATATTTATTTCTCTAGTTCTGCATACTGAGATGGCTTAAGAGTATGCATATTGCCTAGATATTGGCTTCAGATACCATTCCTCATTAAAAAGGACTCAAAGATACTTGAAGATGGCTGATTTCAGGTCTTGGGAAGAAAAGTGGAGGATAAGCATAGAACATTTTATCGTGCCAGAAATCTAGGAAATTTTTCTTATTTTGTTGAATATACTTTGGTTGTGTAGGAGAAATGATTATGAGAAAAATTCTTAAGAAATTTGTAGTAATGAGGTGTCATATCAACAACTTATTCTCAAATTTTATGAAAAAACTTATTTGTACTGTACTTTCAAGTTTTTTTTAAGTCTGTCATTTTTTTAAAGTATTGAAAACAAAGAAGGTCTATTTGTATAGGAGCTAAAAGTGATTTTGGAAATAACCCAAGCTGTTTCCACTCTTAGAAATAAGTGAGACACTGGCGGTATAACCAAAGAGAACTCTCCTAGCAGATATTCTTACAAAATGCCCATAAATGGAATTTTCTTAAAGGAAGATAGAGCAGGGGAGGAGAGATAGAGGGAGGAGGTATTCCAAGTGTAGCATTTCTCTTATTTGAATTTCCCTAGCCTCCTGGATCGATTGTCTTCAAAGTGAGGACTGCAAATGAAAATGAAAAAACAATAATTTATCTGAAACGCTGAAAAAATGGCTGATGCCACTAGCTCTGTTTTTTGATCCCTCTACTAGATCTCAGCCAAAATGTGGGAATTACCCTCGATTCTCCTCTCTTCTACCATATATTCAGTGACTACGTTCTGTCAAATCTATCTCATAAACTTTTTTCTGAACTTTTCTATTTATTTCTCTTCCTATATTCTTTTATCCTACTGAAAGCTACTTTTACACCTCTTTTGGCTTCCGGGACCCAATTCCAATGTGTTTTGGGGTGTGTTGAGGGAATCTTCCCACACAACACCAAATAATTCTTGAATAATAGCTGTGTGTCCTACAATTCAATTAAATTTTAACTGTCTACCTGGAGATAGCATCAGTTTCACTGGTTAAGGGTTCAGCTCTATAAGAATGCCTTCCCCCCTACTTCAGACACCAGGCATAAGTCTAGGTTGTCACCAACCTACTTGCTGTAGATCCGTTTCCCAGAGTCTCCTCATTGGCTTTCATTAATTTTATGGAGAAGCTCCCAGAACTCAGAGAATCATACTACCTGCTAGATTGTCAGTTTATTATAGAAAGTTAGAACTCAGGAACAGCCACATGAAAAAGATGCATAGGGCAAGGTATAAAAACAGAGTATGTAGCTTTAATGCCTTCTCCAGGCTTTCTCATAACACCTCCACATGTTTACCAACCTGGGAACTCTTTGAACTCTCTGCTTTGGGGCTTAATGACAGTTTCATTACATAGGTACAAATTTATTAAATTATTGATCATTGTAAATAGATATGGAAAGACATCATGCCAAGGTGCATGAATCATAGATGTGTGATATTTTGAGTGTTCAGTTCATAATTTGGAAGTCATTTGAAAGAACTGCAGTATCTCTGAATACATAGAGGCAAGAACTAACCCTGTTTGAGTTATTATTCACAATATGACTTCATGTGAGAGCAGCAAAATTTGACGTATTCAATACATTTCTATTTGGTTTTGGCATTATAAACTGAGAGAACCAATTTTTGTCCTAATCCAATTTCTTAAATATTTTATTTATTTATTTTTTGAGAGAGGGGTAGAAAGGGAGAAAGAAAGAGAGAAACACCAATGTGTGGTTTCCTCCCATGCACCCCCAACTGGGGACCCAGCCCACAACCCAGGCACATGCGCTGACCAGGAATCGAACCAGCAACCTTTTGGTTCACAGGCCATCACGCAATCCACTGACCCACACCAGCCAGGGCTGTCTTATTCCATTTGCCTTGTACTTACTGGAAATAACATTTCTTCCAGATTTTGGAAATAGGTTAACTGTCACTTATAGTTGTTAGTTCAAGGTGGTGTTTTTTTGTTTTTGTTTTTTTTAACTTTTCTGCCCTATCATTGCCATTTTTGGTGAAAGTTAAGTGCAACTGTATTTGGCAGACTTAATGTTTATTATTTTTATTGTCCTTGTTATATAAAAAATATAAGCTTGCTGTAAAAACTTGGGGAATGAATAAATGAAAGGTGAATAAGTCACATCTAATCCCATCACCAATGATTACAACTCTTAATGTTTTAATACACCTCTTCTTTTCATAAACATGGAGTAAGACTGATAGAAAGTATTTGCAAGTCGTATCTGAGTCTGTTATACAAAATATGCAAAGAACACTTAAAACCCAAAAATAAGAAAACAACCCAATTTAAAAATGGGCTAAAGTTCTGAATAGCCACCTCTCCAAAGAAGATATGCAGATAGCAAAAAACATGACAAAATACTCAACATCACATATCATTAGGAAATTGTGAATTAAAACAACAATGAGATACCACTACATACCTATTGAAATGACCAAAATCTGAAACACTGACAAAAATGAATACTAACAACAATGTGGAGTAATAAGAACTTTCATTTCTTGCTAATATGAAAGGATTTCAACTTGAAACAGAAAACAAAAGGAATAGAATATATGAAATGGAGAACCTCACACATGTGCCCTTAGAAGAATGGAATTTAAGAAGTGAAAGACCAATTTATATTGAATGACTGACTTATGGAAGACTGAGATTTATCCCCTGATCAATGAACACCATCCCAAAATCTCTCCCTATCCTCAAGCCAATGAACTTAATGCTTACACTCTGGCTGTACTTCCTCCTCTTTGTACTTGTTGCTTGTAGGTACAGCCTGGCCCATGCCCTCAATGCATTTGCTTGTAGGTTGCTACAGCATGTATTTATCCAATTGCAGTTCATTTGCTATTCCCAAATTGCCTCAGTTTACCTCTTTATTCAGATTGATATTGGTAGAAATACAATATGGTACAGTCAGTTTGGAAAACAGTTTGTCAGTACCTTACAAAACTAAATATATGCTTACCATATTATCCAGCTATCACATTCCTTGGTATTTACCTAAATAAATTGAAAACATATCCACACAACAACCTGCACATGTATATTAACAGTTGTATTTATAATTGGCAAAACTTGGAAGCAATCAAGATGTCCTTCAATAGACAACTGCATACATAAACTGTGGTACATGTGGACAGTGAAATATCATTCACTATTAAAAGAAATAAATTATCATGGCATAAAAATAGATAGAGAAACAGTGCAAGGAGTCAACCTCAAAAGACTACAAATTGTATATTTCTAACTACATAATAGTATGGAAAAGGCAAAACTATGGAGGAAATAAAAAGATCAATGGTTGTCAGAAGTTAGGGATGGAAAGATGAGTAGTCAGAGCACAGAGGATTTTTAGGGAAGTGAAACTATTCTGTATGATACTATAATGGATAATACATGTTATTACACATTTATCCAAACCTATAGAACATATACTACTAGGAGTGAACCATAATGTAAACTATGGGCTTTGGGTGATAATGGTGTGTTAATGTAGATTTATAAATGTAACAAATCTACCACTGTGGTGTGGGATATTGATAGTGCAAGAGGCTGTGCATGAGTAGGCACAAGGGATATATGGGAATTTTTTTACCTTCCACTCAATTTTGCCGTGAGCCTAAAACAATTCTAAAAAGTAAGGTTTATTAAAAAATAAAGTTCTGATGTGTGCAAAACATGGATAAACTCTGAAAACTTTATACTAAGTAAGTAAAAACAGACACAAAAGGACATGTATTATATGATTCCACTTACATGAAATATTTGTTATTAGCAAATTCATGGTGACAGAAAGTAGATCAGAGGTTACCAGGGAAAAGGGAATTGGAGCTTATTGTTTAATGGGTGCTGTTTAAGTTTAGAGCAATGGAAAAGTTTTGGAAATTGACAGTGATGATGGTTGCAGAACATTAATGTAATTAACACCATTATATTATATACTTATAGATGGTTAAAATGGAAAATTTTATGTCATATATATTTTACCACAATAAAATTTAAAAAGAAACTTAGAAGAGAGGGTCATTTCAACCTCTGACACGCAATATAGAATTAGTTGGCAAGATAACAGCATAAAGAAAAATAATGTCTTCCTTAGAGAGAATTTTTATTTCTATTTTATTCTATGGATTTTTATTGTGGTGTAACATTTTAAGTGTACAGTTTGATCAACTTTGACAAACATACACTCTGTAACTCTCAATCAAACTGTATGATATTTATGTTAAACCTTTCTATTAAAAATTCCTTTCTGAAACTTTCCAATCAAACATTGCCACCACCAGAAGCAAATACTGTTCTGATTTTTATCAGAAGATCCCTGCTTTACATTTCCTTTTAACATTCTCATTAGCATATCAGCAAAAAGCTGGACTTTAAAACCATTAAGACAATATTGAGTCAGAAGTTTAAAAAAAAAAAAAAGCTAAAGAGAAGTTGAAGAAAAGTCCACCTACCTCTGGGTAGTCCTGGAGCAATATCAACCTCGGTTGTGGCACATTAACATAAATTTGGTGCAAGAGTGAGGCCAAGGGGAGAAAAGCACCAAGTTAGCTTTCCTAATCTATTATAATATATGACTACAAGTCATATGAAGGACCCTGAAATAGCTCAAAGTCTGGCTGGCTTGTCAAATGTAGGATAATGAAATAAAAATATGTCTGTATAAAAGGACTGGTAAAGCCAAAGCAAAAATGTAAGTGCTGCTTGACCTGAGGGGCTCCATATTGTTATCTGGAGTCAATATGAAGCCCAATAAGGAGGACAAGAGGACACGCCACTGAAGCCAAGAAAAACCTAAACATAGAGCCACACACTTCAACAGTAAAGGCAGTAGAGGAGACTATTCCAGGGAGCAGGGGCCATTGTTCTTGAAGAGAGCAGTTGTCAGCCAACATATACTGAAGGAAAAGCAGGAAGAGTTAGGGAAGGGGATGCTTCCACTTTGTGCTACAAATGCACATAAGTTTTTCCATTATTCCAATCACCTAAATATCTTTTAGGATAAGAAGTTGCCAGAGGACATCTATCTAAGACACAGTCTAAAGGATCGTTTAAATCATTGGCTGCAGACTAGACATTTGGTTTAATTATCTCTCCTGATAACCAGTGATATGGTAGTTTAGAAGGAAGGGCAGATTAGTTATTGACAAAAAATAAAATAGTTATATTTTCTGTGAACATTTGAGTAGCTGTGTGAGTTAAATTTGTAGCTTGCTGCCATTGCATTGAAGGGCCAAGTTAAATAAAAATTATGAACTATAATTTTAAAAATTGGCATTATCGGACTTCTGGTCAAGATGCTGGCATAGGCAGACATGGCTTGCCTCTTCGCACAACCACATCAAAATTAAAACTAAAATATAGAACAATAACTCAGAATCACCAGAAATTGAGTGGAATGGAAGTCTGACAACTACGGAATTAAAGAAATCACATCCATTCAGACTGGTAGGAGGGGCACAGACACAGAACAGGCTGGTCCCACACCCACATGTGGTGGATAAAAGTTTAGGAGGGATACCTCAGGAGCGAGCAGTCCCAGACCCATGCCAGGCCCCGCAGCCCAGGGTTCTAGGGCCAGGAAAATAAGTTCCCACAACTTCTGACTGTAAAAAACAGCTGGGATTAAGTCGGTGAAAGAAACTGCTGGAGCCCCAAGCAATTCCTCTTAAAAACACACACACCGACTCACCTACTTAGGATCACTTCCTCTGAGTTCCAGCACCAGGGTAGCAGCTTGAAAGGCACCAGTGGTACACAGGGAGAAATGGAAGTGTCTGGCACCAAGGTGAGCAGAGGCCATTGTCCCTTTTCTAAACCCTCCCCCAATAGAGCTGGCAAGCTGGTGCCATATCTAAGATACAACAACCTGGCTAACACAGTTTGACCCACCCTGGAGATCTCCATAGATTCCACCCCACCCAATTTACTGGCCCACCCGAGGTGCTTTTCCATATGAATAGCTGGTCTTGGCTCATGCTTCACAACTTCCTAAATCCTTTCAAACTAGAAACAGCTGGCCTCAGTGAGCCCCAGGCCGAGCACTAGAGCAACCAGCTTAGATTCATAGCTTGTCTTCACCTGGGAACCCCTAAGCCCAGCACATGTAGCAGCCACCACAGGTTGCCTTATAGATCAGGCATGGTGTTTTGGGCAAAACACAGGCCTAGGTTGACCTTGGCCTGCAACACCCAGGAAACTGCAGGACCAGCGCACCCAGTGGACAGCTACAGACCATGTTGGAGCACCACCATTCTTCCCCTGCACAACTGATTCTTCACAGACAGCCAGTCCTTGCAGCTTACTGGCCTGGGTAAATCCCTCTCATTGATCTGCCAACAGCAACCAGAGCTCAACTATAAGAGGAGGGTATACTCAGCCCACACAAAGGGTGCACCTTGAGTACCCACTGTGGTGATGGGGAGGCTGTGCCACCAGACCCTATAGGACACCTACTACATTAGGCCATGCTACCTTGACACAGGGTCAAAGCAGCTCTATCTGATGAATAGAAACAAACATGGAGAGGCTGCCAAAATGAGGAGACAAAGAAACATGACCCAAATGAAAGAACAGATCAAATGTTTCTGAACTATTTTTTAAATATCTGTACAGTATTCAAACGGATTTACTAAAATGGGTTTACATATTCTCCTCTATTTAGACATAAAGTTAAGTTTTGCAATTATAGAAATAATATAAATGTATAGCCGGTTTGTACTATATTTATAAATACTAATTTAGTGTATTTTCCTAAAATTGGAATTTGTGAGTCCAAATAGATGAAGATTTTAAAAGTTAGCATACACTGCCAAATTATTTCTCAAACACTCTGTGAAAATTTACACAGCTACTAGTAGGACTGTAAGTGCCAATCATAAAGAGTACTGTTGCTAGGACTGTAGAATATCATTGTGAATCTATTCTAATTTGACAGGTCAAACATTGTATCATCTTTAACCAGAATTTTTAATATCACTGAGAAGTAAGATGATATATAGTTACTGTAAGGCACCAGTAAAGATCTTTCTGAACTTGAAAACCCTGCGGATGCCATTCAAAACTGGATTACAAGTCTAGATTTTGATCTAATATTGTTCTAGGGCTTTCTTAATTTAGAAGACTATGCCATGGTCAAATTTTTCTTTCCGAAGTCTACCTTTATTTCTCCAGGTTCTAGTTCATTTAATGATACATGTTCTAAAAATAAGGCCTGATTTATTTATTTTATTCTGCTTTTTTTGTTGTTTATGCTATTAGTTGTTCTCACTTTAACAATATCTTTTGAAATAATTTAAATATTACTATTCTTTCATTCAGGGAACTTTTTTTGTTAAATATCACCTATGTGTCAGGCACTATGTTATATGCTGAAATGTTAGAAAAGGCTTCTGTTTCAAGAAATTCACAGTCTCAGGGGGAGGAAGAAGCAGAAGACCTATGAGTATATAATTAACTATTAAAGAATTCTTTTAATATTTATTAGACATAAAAAGAGTTATGCATAAGAAGTTATAATAAAACAATGAACTTTGAAACTTATGAGGGCAGTTTACCTCTATATCCCCAGTACCCAGGAAATTTCCTGGTACACAGATGACATACATAGCAAAAAGTTATTTTTTCAGCTTTTGCTGTTAATAGAGACAACTATCAAGCATTTGTTAGCATGTTTCAAATAATAACACTGGAGAAGATAATTTTTGTTGAGTTAGATCTGACACTTATTTTTGACTAACTTTTGGCATCTGAATCCAAAAATGATGCCAGTTTTTCTCTATCACGTCAACTTTTTAAGGTACAGGATACCCTCTCTTTGACCCAAAAATCATATAAAATGTACACACGAAGGAAAATAAAGAAAAAATTACCTAAATATACTGTTTATTTAGAGTTATTTTATTCATATAAAGGCTATATATTGTTACTGTAAGTCAAATTGTGAACAAGTAGTAAAGTTCTGCTACCAAACATACATATTAAGGTATTTTATCTTTTTAAACGACAGGCTAAGAAATGCCAAAATGAGATACTTGAAGCAGTCTCCTTTAACAAATTGCTTTATGAGACCCAATTTTATGCGGAGAGGTGGGAATATAATTTCCTTTCTGTCAACAAGTGGCTCATGTAGAACGTTTGGATCACCAGGTTTGAAGTCAGATATTGGAGACCAATTCGACTCCACCCAATGCTTCTCACGAGCTCTGTTGTCCCACATACACAGAAAACAGGGATACTTGGTGTATCCATGTTGCTGATCAAGAAGGAAGCAGATCATTTTAAGGTCAACACAGATGATCCAACTGTGCTTGTGATATGTCTTCATATTCTTCATGAAATCAAACTGAATAGCCAATTGGGACTGCACCAAATAAATAGGCATTGTGGAGGAGGACACACTTCAAGCTCTGCTTTGAGCTATTGATGAACAGTTGCCATTCAGTTGTGTTATAGATTGGAATTTCCAATTCCTCCATTAAACCATGTGTGTTATGGCAATACACAAAGCCACCGTCACTTCAAAAGTACTGCAGAAATGCACTTTCTCTTGATCAAAAGTAGGATACCTTCGCTCCTTTTTCAAGCAAGTTTTTCTCATGCAGTCTTGATGCTAGGAGTTCTGAAGCCTTTTTGGATAGTCCCAAATCTCATGCCAAATCATTCAACTCATGCTGATCAAATCCCTTACGAACTGGGTCATCTTCAATTTCAAAATTTTCATCGTTGTTGTCACTTAGTTCTTCACCAGACTCCTGTTTTTTGAAAGAGGATAGCTCAATGAAAATTGGCACTGGAATTTTAGCTGAATGAGGCACTAGGCATGTAACTGATGGTATATTAGGATACTCTATTTTACATTTACTTTTCTTGTTATATCCTGATGTTTTCCCTATACAAAAGTAACAGTCACTTGAATGATCTCTGGGCTCTCGCCAAACCATAGGTATACCAAATGGCAATTTATCACGTGTTCCCTTTGCCCACATCGTAAACTCTCAACACACCAGTTGCACACCTTGTGAGTGGCCCAAAACTTATCTTGATCACCAAGTTTTACTTTAAAATATGCAAAATAGGCTTGCCTGACAAATGTACTGATGTTTGTCCTTTGACTAGGAATGGTGAAACTGCCACAGACATAACAAAATGAATCAGGGTTTTTGGGCACTTATGACGAGAAATAGCAGAGGCAGACATGATCCAAAAGAAAGGAAATAAGTATGTATGTAAATAAAAAAATAAATTCTGCTAACTCCTTGTGTACAGACAAAAATTCAGACTACACTTTGGATGATTCACTCTATAGAGTGGCACACAACCTCTCACCACACTGTCTCATGTGTAACTGAATAGCCTAGACAAGTATAAACCAGTCACTGGTCTCCAAGGTCCTCCCCCACCTCTCCCCACTTGAGGGAGATTTGCTCTCAGCCAATAGGAGAGCACTAGTGCTTCCCTCAATCCAGGCTTGATCCAGCCAAGAGTGGTCGCATTAAGATAAGCTGTACAGAAAAAACTTGACATGATAGAAGAAAACCAACCGCAGTTTTGAAATCAGCATGCCTATTTAAACAGCTGAAAAATCAAACTGAACAGGAATTACATTAAAAATTGTTCCTCTGTGTAATATTTGTATATTGTTGACATGTTACACAATAGTAATTACTCTAAGTAGACACAAATATCAATTAATTATTAACATGCATACAAATAATCATGTTTGTTATCATATAGGCACATTTATCAGTGAACTTCCCTCTCCCCATAATTGACCATCGGGAAAGCAAACATAATTATTTGAGGGACAACTTGGAGTTTATTGAATACTTAAGATTATTTACATGGAGAATGATTTAAAGACTCAAAATGTACAAAAATCATATCTTTATTTACAAGTATTGCTTTTTTCCTTTTATATTTTATGCAACTAGTTTATTCACCCCTTCACAAATATATTTGATATTGGCATCTTTTTGTTTCTTTTTTCTTTTAAATAACTAAAGTCATGTTTGGTGGTGTATTATACAGAGCACTTTGCCTTCAGTTTAACTTCACTTGATTTGAGTGATTTTGCTTCGACTTTGCTTGGATTTGAAACTCAAACTTATTGCTGGAAATTTTACTCCAGGTCACGGGAATCCATTATCATTGTTTTATGGATTTGTCCTATAGCAGCTTGACCATTTATTACATCACTTGCTTCAACTTTTTTTTTAGGGTATTCTTCTGATTTAGATAATACCTCGAGTAAAATAAATAATAACTAAATATATATAACACTTTTTTTTCTCCCTTACTCTTTTTGAGCCAATTCCATCAGGGAGACTCTATAAGCAGCTAACACTGTCATTGACTAAACAATTTTCAAGCTAAGTTATTATCAATAGTTAAGACTATTTTTTAAATAAACTAAAAAAGAGAGTACCCTATAATACTAAAGGCTTATTAAGGATTTTAGTATCAAATGACTTCCTCTTTACAACATAATAATTTGAAGGAAATTTTGCCTACATTAAGATTTAAAAGATTGTTTTACTTGGGGAAGGTGAAAATTGAAACTGGTCTTTAACATGTAGTTTAGGCGGGAATATTTCAGGTAGGTCATAGGCAGCTCAGGAACAGAGGTTTGTAAATTCTTGTTCTGTTGATGTACTGAAACTATGCAAACAGGGATCAGGCATGGGGTATCATCTCAAACTTAAAGCATTGTTAAAGACAATGTGAAGGATTTAGAAGTTTGTAATAATCAACTAGCTTTTCTCAAAAAATTTCAAGTATAAACAATGGAAATAATGTACGATGTTGTTTTACAAATTTCAGACTTGTAAACTTGAAAGGACATTCTCTTATGAATCTGTGTTATGAATTAACTAGATATTTTTGTGTCCTTAGTTTTCTGGTTTCTCTGACAAAGTTCTGAATATTACAGACCTATATTTCCCCCAAACTTTAAGCCCCCTACACTCACATCAATGGGAAGTGGAAGTGCCGCCCAGTATCTTTTATCCAGTTTAAAGCCTGTAAGCCCAAAACCTGTGTGCTCAATCATGGATGTTAATTGCATAAGAAAAGGAAAATGGCGTTTTCCTGAGCTGATATTTTAGTAGATCTTAGTGAAAATGAATAGAAAGGGTGGAGAATGACCTAATATGTAGATTAGACTTGTCTGAAAAGGTCGTCGTCGGCAGCCGTCCGTCTCGAGAGACGATGGTGTAGCTTCTTAAGTGTCTATCTGCACCGCCGAGAATGGCTGTGCAGTCCGACTCGGGAGTGACACGGCATCTGTCTCCTCCTGTGTTGAATTGACATCTTGCGATGACGCTGGAGTGTCCTCTCCAGTGGAGCTGAAGCTACAGAGCCTGGGCAGGGTGATATGGAGGGTCTGCTGTTGCCCATGCAGCAGACCCCCCATCTCTTCGCAGCTGAAGTGTCCAAGGGAAAGACGGAGTCGATACAGCTTGGCTTCAGGTGCGCCGCAGGAGTTGCCGGTGTTGACTACAACGTCAAACCGCCTTAGGGACTCCGGCTCCGGATTTTCTGTCGGGGTTTACTCCCTTAGCCTTTCCCCTGAAGAGGTATGCCGCAAGGCAGCGGAGGTTTTTTGGAGTCAGAGTTTTCCTTCTCTGATGTGCCCTGACTGGAAGATCGAACCAGCGACACTTAGCTCGCAGGCCGACGCTCAATCCACTGAGCTAAACCAGCCAGGGCTCTGAAAAGGTAATGAAGTTAAAATTAGATTTCTAATAAAATTGGAAGTGAGCCAATTTTCAGCTCTCATTACCAAAAATTTTGTATGGTTTGAATCTTAGCTAATTATATGCTGCAAGATGTTTATTCTATATATCTCGGTGTGCTCTGATTTTTAAAAAATGAAGCTCTCTACATTTTATATATTCTGTCATAAGAAATACAGAAAAGAGTATCTTCATTATATCTTATTTATGTCTAATTTTTATTTTTATTTTTTATTTTTAAGTGTATTTTATTGATTTTGTTGTTACAGTAGTCCCAATGTTTTCCCCTTTGCCCTCTCTGTCCAGTACCCCCCTTCCCTCCAGCAATCCCACCCCTCTTAGTTCATTTCCATGGGTCGGGCATATAAGTTCTGTGGCTTCATTCTTTCCTGTGTTATTCTTAACTTCCTCCTGTCTATTTGATACCAAACAATTATGCTTCTTAATCCCTTCAACTTTTCCCCATTTATCCACTTTCCCACTCGCAGAATCATCCCCACACCTATGATTCTGTTTTTATTCTGGTTTGCTCAGTTGGATTTGGTTTTTATTTTTAAGATTTAGTTGTTGATAGTTGTAAGTTTGTTGCCATTTTAATGTTCATAATTTTGATCTTCTTTTTCTTAAGTAAGTCCCTTTGGCATTTCATATAATAATGGCTTGGTGATGATGACTCCTTTAGCTTTACCTTGTCTGGGAAGCACTTCATCTGCCCTTCCATTCTAAATGATAGCTTTGTTGGATAGAGTAATCTTGGTTGTAGGTCCTTGCTTTTCATCACATTGAATACTTTTTGCCAGTCTCTTCCTGCCTACAAAGTTTCTTTTGAGAAATCAGCTGATAGTCTTATAGGCACCCTTTTGTAGGTAAATTTCTTCTTTTCTCTTGCTGCTTTTAAGATTCTCTCTTTATCTTGAACCGTTGGCATTTTAATTATGATGTGTCTTGGTGTGGTCCTCTTTGCTTTGGGTCTAGCTTGTTTGGGACTCTCTGTGCTTCCTGGACTTGTATGTGTATTTCCTTCACCAAATTTGTGGAGTTTTTCTTCATTATTTTCCCATATAAGTTTTCAATTTCTTGCTCTTCCTCTTCTCCTTCTGGCGCCCCTATGCTCCAGATATTGACATGTTTAGAGTTATCCCAGAGGTTCCTAAGCCTCTCCTCATTTTTTTCAATTCCTGTTTCCTCATTCTGTACTGGTTGACTGTTTTTTTCTTTCTTATGTGCCAAGTCATTGGTTTGCACCCCTGTTGCATTCCCTTCACCATTGGTTTTGTGTGGATTTTCCTTCGTTTTATTTAGTATAGTCTTCACTTTTTCCCTTAAGCATTTGCTGTACTTAAGCATATCTGTCAAGCCTGTGAGCATCTTTATCACCAGTTTTTTGAACTCTGCATTTGTTAGGTTGGCTATCTCCTTGTTTGTTAGGTTGGCTATCTTCTAGTTGCTTAGTTCTCCCACTGGAACCTTGATCCATTCCCCCTTGTGGGCCATATTTCTCTGTCTCCTCGTCTTGACAGGTTCCTGTATTTGTTTGTCTCTGTGTCTCAGGTAAAGCTCTTGCTCCTGTTACATTGTAAGGGGCAGAGCCTTTGATATGCATCAGTAGCGGGTGGCCTGTTTCACCACATTGTAGTGCTGTATGTGGGGAAAGGGTCTGAAAGGGAACAATGCTGCCTGCTCAGCACTCACCTTTTTACAGGCACTTCTGCCACTTCCTATGGTACTGGCACCTCTCTAGCTGTTGCCCTGGCCATCGTTCCCTGAGTGGGTGGGTCTGAAGATGTTCTAGACCAGGGGGACCTTTAAACAAGCAGACTCTGCTGAGAGACCAGCAGTTTCTTCCTCCACCCCAACCCCTCACTGGTATTCACAGTCAAAAACAATGTGGCTTTATTTTCCCCGGTGCTGGGACTGTGAGCTGCATGGTCTGGTCTGGTGCTGGGAGCACTTCCCAGGTGTCCTTTTCATCTTATTAAAATGTGTGATTGCACTTTCTGCTGGCTTGCTGCTACCACTGCTTCTGCCAACACCACACTTTGTCCTTTCTGCCCTGGCTCCACCTCTCCTACCTGTCTGGATAAGTATTTCTTCTTTATATCTTTGTTTGTTGGACTTCAATGCAGCTTAGTTTTCTGAACTTCTGGTTGTCTCTATTTTTGAAGTAGTTTTATTCCTTCTTAGTTGTAGAAGGAGGTGCAGTGTGTCTGTCTAGGCCTCCATCTTGGCCAGAAGTCCTCAATTTGTATTTTTATTAACAAAACATAATCCTATCACTGATACAGTGGTTGGTGAATGGATATATTTTTGAAAAAAATTTAAAAACTGTCTATAATTTTAATATGCATATAGGATTCTATTCAAGTTATTTAGTTTTTAAATATTTAAGGACACTAATAAGAATAAAATCTAGTTAGAAATTGAGATTACCAATGTCACCCCAATAAATTTAATTAAAAATGCTTCAGATTAATGTTGGTAAATAAAAAACAATACCATTTCAAATGGACTTTAATAGCCCTTTATATATTAATATTTTTGAAGAATACATGAAAAATGCTACAATACATGATAATAAAAATGATTCAATAGAGCTATAGTTAACAGCCTTTATATTATTTAAGCAATTGTATATCACTCATGAAAGAAGAATTACTAATAAAATTATATAATTTGGATAGTCTTATAAAGTTTATTGTTCATGAGAATTAAAATAAAGTTTTGCAAATAAGACAAAGATGTTAAGATCAAGATATATTTTATAATGATTTATTTAGTAATTTGGATGATTTTTTCTCAAGGCTCTTGAAGGAATGTGGGATATTAATAAAGACTTGGTTATAGGGGTACTTTGAATGCAAATTGTTGTCTATTCCTGCAAAGTTTCTTTTGAGAAATCAACTGACAGTCTTATGGGAACTCCCTGTATGTAACCACAATTCTCCTGTTGTTGTCTCTTATATTAGGTAAAGTTGCTATGACTCCCT
This sequence comes from Furipterus horrens, assembly GCF_987537825.1. Lineage (NCBI taxonomy): Eukaryota > Metazoa > Chordata > Mammalia > Chiroptera > Furipteridae > Furipterus > Furipterus horrens. Next base: position 120,444,451 of record NW_028327172.1, on the reverse strand, counting down.
GTCTTGGTAGCATGGCCTAATGTAATAAGTGTCCTGTAGGGTCCATGGTACAGCCTCCCCTACCACCTAGCTGGGTACTTAATGTGCACCCTTCATGTGGGCTAAGTACCTCCTTTTCTTGTAGTTGAGCCTTGGTTGCTGCTGGCAGATCAATGAGAGGGATTTAGCCAGGCCAGTCAGCTGCAAGGACTGGCTGTGACCACTGACCACCAACCTCCACCCTCCATGGAGGATCAGCTGTGCAGGGGCAGGGTGGTGGTGCTCCCATGTGATTGTAGCTATCCATTGGGTGCACAGGCTCTGGGGTTTCCTGGGTGGTGCAGGCCAAGGTCAACCCACATGCGTGTTCTGCCCGGGGCCACCCTGATTAAACTATAAAGCAATCTGAAATGGTGACAAATGAAAACACTCCCAAAAAGCAAATCTCTTGAGAGTTATCTTTATTCTGTGCAATGGCTTGTTTCTTTTCTTTTTTCTTTTTTTCTTTTTTATTGAGGGTAGGGAGGGAAAGGGGCTGGAGGTAAGAGGGAAGCTCCTGGTCCACCTCAAGCGGCCCTTTGGAGCAAGGGGAAGGGAGAAATGGAGAGGGGTGGAGACTCCCAGTGACCCAGAAGGGCCTGTGGGAATTGCCTCGTGTTTTTTTGTTGTTTCTATTCTTTATTCAGGCTTCTGCTCAAATTTATAACTCAGAAAAGTGGGCCTATAATTGAATTAAACTATGGGTTAAGGAAAATGCCTCTTTTTCCTAAAATAGGAACACAGGTGAAACATAGATCTGATATAAATCTAATGGTCAGTCCAAATGCAAGTACCCAGGAGAAAATAATGTTGTCATCATTAAGGCCCCATAACCACCTGTGGAATTCAATCTACTTGTAATTTGAATAAACTTGTTCAAAGGATATAATTAGCTTTTATAATTAGATAGTTTTTCCTGGGAAAAAAAGGCACTGTGACTAGAAGTACCAATTTGGGAATCAGACCTGTGAAAGTACAAATCCCCTTAGCAAGAAACTTTAGTTGGAAAAATTCTGACATAAAGAAAACAAGTTAGCATAGATTTTAAAATATACCCTTATAATCACATTTCATTAAAGTTTATATAGGACAATTTGGATGAAAATCAGTAATTATAATATTGATTAAAAGCAGCAATGTTGCCATTAGATGTTACCAATAATTTTCTATTGGATTTCTAAAATATAAATCAGTGAACTCATTTCAGTCACACATGATTTGTGGTGTGTCAGCTTGTCTTAGCTAAACTACACTCCCCAGAATTCCCTTTTAGGTTAGACTACAAAGGAAGTAGCATATACATATCTTCCCTAATTATTCAATCAAAAATTAATCTGGGTGCTGCTGTGAAGGCATTAGATAGATTTTCTAGTATTGTGAGCTTTATGAAAGTTCCCTCTGTTGGACTCTAAGTAAAAATTACATTAGTTCATATATTCATTTATTTAATTAACAAATATATATTGTAACTGCTTGGTACTAAGCACTCGCATGAGTCCTGCGGTTACCACGGTAAACAAAAAAGATTGTTATTTATCCTTTCATAGATGTTTGAAGTATTGAGGTAGATAGACATTAAATAAATATTCAATTTGAAAGAGAGATGATATAGAAAACTAAATTTAATCCTGTTTCTTTGCAAACAATATACTCAAATCCCTTGTGAAGCATTTTATGGTTTCCCTAAAATCGATTTCTTTTCTTACTTCAGCCCTACCAATGGCAGCACTTATTTACTATTGCAATTTTCACATATTTGTATCTCAGACATATCCCCATATGCTTCCTAGATTTTAAGTCAAATGTAATGTAAACTCAGTAAGTGAAGAGATTTTGGTTTTGTCACAACTAAATCCCCAACATGCTGAACAGTACCTATCATAAGCATGTGCTCTACAACTATTAGTTGGATGAATAAATGACTGTCACATGTTCATGTCCTCCTTTGAGGTGGAATTGAAATTGCACATCATAGCATATACCACTGCTTCCTTATGCTGCTTGGATTTATTTCGTCCTATTTGTTCTGGGAGCAATTTTTTTAGAATTTTTTTTTTTTTTTACAATTCTGAGAAAAATTTGAAACAGTGAGGTTAATGAAATAAACTGTGTACACCACTATTGCAGCTCTAAGGCACTCAAGGACTCTCACCATGCTCTTCTTTCACTATCCAATTCCTAAATGTCCTAAACTTCCACCCCTCTGTTAGTCTCGGTGTCTTTCCAGACTTTCATTCCTTAGGAATCTGGGCCCCTGGTCACTGCATTTTCCAAGTCAGGTTTGCTGTATTTTTTCTCTTTATAATTAAGCAAATGAGTAAAAAGTACTTAAGTGGATCATCTAGGTGCCAAACATCTTCCTTCTTGCCTCAATAATGCAGCAGCAGGCCTAACTTATTCTGATGATCAGGGTCAACTGCCTCTACAAAAATGGAGACTTTTCTTTGCCTGCTGTAGTGCTCAATGACCCCAAAGTTCCCAGATGGCAATTTTAACTTCTAATTCAATAGCTTCTTTGTCTGTTACCCTTTGGGAACCAGAATTTTCAAACATGCAAAGCCCAGATAGAAAGCACACATAGAGTGAGGAAATCTGAGAGTGATGGTATGCAGAACTACTTTTGGTTCAACTACTAGATTCCCAGACCCATGTTGTCTTCCTATTCGGGTCACAAGGTATTTGATTAAAAGTGTATATTGTGTCCTGAAGGATGGTTTTCTCATTCTTGTACAGTATGTCTCTGAGCTGGTACTTCGGTTGCACCACTAAAAAGGTATTCTAACACTCTATCAGGTTAACCTTCTGTTTACTTCAGCATTCATGCAACAAGTATATCCCACAATCATGGTCTCGATTCTGTAACTGCTTTGCTGAATAATGGGAATACTGATTATATACAATTCCATGCTAATAGATTAATGATATTGTAAGCTCTGATATAATAGACTTAGCTTACAGGTAAAAATGAAATGCAAGTTCATTCCTGGAATAGAAGCTCATTCCTGTAATAGGATCTATTACTATCTGAATAAATTGTTGGTTCATCCAAGAAGGAAGAGGCACAATGTGGTAAATGCATGACAAAATTATCCTTTCTTATCCTCTGGGCATGTTCTATGGATCTATGGAACAAGTTCAAACTTTTCCTTTTTTTCTTAGTTGGTCCTGAATCATTTCCAACATTGTCAAAAATCTTAGTTAAAGTTCAGGCACTGATGCACTTATAGTAGATGACATGGCAGTTGTGGCTACCTGTCCATGAAGCTTAAATGTAACCTTCAGACCCATTTGTGCTCACCTCCAAATACACCTCTTTCATCATAAACTATACTGTTGTTTAGCCCTCTGACCATCTAACTTGGTGAGTTTGATAGAACCTAGCTTATAATGATAACTTGCTGCCTCTGTAGTGGGTCATTCCATCTAAGCCAGCATCCAAGTCAGGAGTTGTCTTTAAAAAGGATTCTAATTATGAACAACAGATGGCCCACATTCCTAGGTGTTGTGATTCCTCCAGAGTCCATAAACTATACAGGTTATCTTTTCTCATCACTGATATTTGCTGAGTAACATTACTTACACCACAGACAGAATATACTGCAGATGCACAGCCCTCTCTTGCTCCAACCCCAATTCAAGCTGGAAACATTTTGTGTTACTCAGTATATGGTTTGGAAAAGTATCCTTAGATGGTAATACATTTCTTTAAGAACCTGAAGACCTGTAAATTGTTGTGCTTCCTATTTTGTGTTAGAAGGTGAAAAATGTAGTAATCTACCCTTTATTTTAGATGCAATATTCCATCATGCTCTTGATCACTAAACTTTAAAAAAAGTTTATTAATATTGAAGGCTCTTAAAACTTTGCATACATAATTTCCAACCCTCTGATGCACCTATGTTTTACTAAGTTTTCTAATGGGCAAGACATTTCTTGTTCATCTATTTTAATTAGCTTGATGATATCAATATCGTGGACCCAAGTGATGTTCTCCAGTGATCAGAATGTTTCAGAGCACTATACTATATTACAATACAAAGTAGAAGTGTTAACAAACTATCTTTAAAAGTGTCTGTACCATTTTGCATTCCCACCGGCTATGAATGATACTTTCTGCTGCTTCACATTGTTGCTAGTGTTTGGTGTTGTCAGAATTCTGAGTCTGCGTCATTCTTATAGGTGTATATAAGTATCTCCTTGTTTTAATCTGAAATCCCATAATGATATGATGCAGAGCATATTTGCATATGCTTATTTGCCACTTTGATATCTTCTTGATAAATTGGTTATATTTTTTAATCAAATTGTTTACTTTCTTACTGTTTGGTTTTAAGAATTTTTTGTATATTTTGGATAATAGTCCTTTATAAGCTGTTTTTTGCAAATATTTTCTCCCAGTGTATGGTTTTTCTTCTTAATTTTTTGACATTGTCTTTTACAGAGAAGTTTTCAAATTTTAATGAAGTCCACCTAATTAATTATTTCTTTCATGGATCATCTCTTGTGTATTGATTGTATTGAGAAAGTCATTGTCATATTCAAGGTTATCTAGATTTTCTCTTATGTTATCTTCTCTCAGTTTTAAAGTTTGAATTTAAAAACTAGGTCTATAATCTATTTTGAGTTAATATTTACGAAGGATGTAGTTTTGTGTCTAGATTCTTTTTTTCTGCTTGTGAATATTCAGTAGTTTTAGCACTATTTTTAAAAAGACATTGCTCATTTATATTGCCTTTCCTCCATTGTCAAAGATCAATCTACTAAATATTTTGGGGGCATTTCTAGACTCTCTATTCTGTTATACTGATCTGTTGAAGGTGGGTAATATAAGTTCGCCAACTTTGTTATTGTGCTTCAATGCTGTGTAGGTTCTTCTGGGTTTTTGCCTTTCCATATAAATTTTAGAATCAGTTAATATCCACAAAATGACTTGCTGGAATTTTGACAGGGATTGTAGAGAAAGTGGTCTATAGATCATTTTGAGAGACCTGACATCTTGATTATGTTAATTCTTCCTATCCGTGAACATAAAATATTTTTCCATTTGTTTAGTTTTTCTTTGATTTTGTTCATCATTATTTTACAGTTTTCCTCATATAGTTCTTGAACATATTTTGTTATATTTATATCTAAGTATTAATTTTGGGGGTTGGTTATGAATGTAAAATTTTTATTTTAAATTTCACTTCTTCATTGCTGGTATATAGGAAAGCTATTGACTTTTATGTATAAACTTTATATACTCCATCCTTGCCATAATCATTTATTAAATCTAATAAAAATTTTGTCCATTTTCCCAATTTTCTACATAGATGATCATCAGCAAAGAGAGTTTTACATCTTCCTAATCTTTATGTATTTTGCTTTCTATTCTTTTCATATTGTGTAAGCTATAACTTCTAGTGTGTGTTTGAAAAAAAGTGGTACTCTAACTTATAGCTGATCTCAATGGGAAAGCTTTGAGTTTTTCACCATTTAGTATGATGTTAGTGAGAGGTATTTTTACATATGTTCTTTAATGAGTTGAAATTCCCTTCTATTCTCATTTACTGTATTTACAATGATTGGGTATTGAATTTTAACAGTGTTTTAAATGCTACTTTCAGTTTGTACTTCAAAGGTATGTTTTAAAAGCATCAGCTTCAAATATTGAGTGTGCAACTCCACCCTGCTAAATTTGCTTAATAGTTCAAGGAGTTTTTTTGTAGATTCCATTGAATTTTCCAAATAGACAAACATGTAAAACATAAATAGATTATTTTATTTCTTCTTTTTTAATCAGTATTTATTTATTTTCTTTACTTCTGCGTCTTGATCCTTCAGGTCAATGTCAAATAGAAGAGGTGTACTTTTCCTCCTATATGGGATAAAGGATGCAGTTTTTCACCATTAATACCCTATTAGCTCTAAGCTTTTCTTAGATATTCTTTTTTGGAGGTGTTTATAAATTTTCTTTCTATTCTAAGTTTTCATAAATAATTTTGTTAGAAACGAAGTCAAATGTTGTCAAGTCCTTTTTTATATGCATTGGGATGATCATTTTTTCTTTTCTTCTTTTTACTTGGTAAATACAGTGAATACAGTTTGGGGGCTTTCATATGTTAAACTAACCTTCCATTCCAGGCTAATGGCTAAACTCCAAGTGGTCATGATTATACAATTATAAACAAATATATATATATATATATATATATATATATATATACACAATGTTAATAATGTATATTGTATGTTATATATAGAATTTTTCTAAGAGTAAAAATTTTTGCATGTATATATGATCAATATTGGTCTATAGTTTTTTCTATTTTAGTGTCTTTGTCTTTTTTCCACAGCTTATTGACATAAATCATTGTCTAAGTTTAAGGCATACAGTAATGATTGATATGTGTATATTATAAAATAATCACCACAGTAAAATTAATTAACACATCCATAACCTCACATAGATACAATTTTTTTATTTTTGTGGTAAGAACTTTTAAGTTTTACTCACACCAACTTTGAAACATAAAATACAATATAGTTAACTATACTCACCATGTTGTACATTACATACCCAGAAATTGTTCATCTTATAACTGGAATTTGTACCCTTTGACCACTTCAATAATTTTCTTCACACAAATACTCCCATCCCTCTGACCCTTGGCAACAACCCACATCTTCTCTATAAATTTTTTTTTTAGGTTTTATGTATTGGGGAGAACATACAGTTTTTGTCTTTCTATGTCTGACTCATTTCAGTTAGTATAGGCCCTCAAGTTTCATTCCTGTTGTTGAAAATGTCAGAACTTATATATAAGTTTCTTTATCAATTCATTTATTAATGGGGGCACTTAGATTGTTTTCTTGCCTTGGCTATAATAATATAAGAGTACAGATATTGTTTTAAAGACCTGATTTTTGTTTTATTTAGATTTATACCCAGAAGTGGAATTTATGGACCATCTGCTAGCTCTATTTTTAATTTTCTGAGGATGTCTTATACTGTTTCCTATAGTGGCTGAACTATTTGCATTCTCACCAACAGTGCACAAGGGTTTTATTTCTTCACATCCTTGCCAGCATTTCCTATGTCTTGTCTTTTGATAAGAGCCATTTTTAAACATTTGAGGTAGTATTTTATCATGGCTTTGATGTGCATTTCTCTGATGATTAGTGAACATTTTTTTTTATGTGTCTGCTGGCTATCTATATGTCCTCCTTGGAAAAATGTCTATTCATATTCTCGTTCCAGTATGGGTGTCCCTACACTAGGAAGCCCAGTGTGTGGAGCTTGAACCCTTCACTCCTCAGAGGCAATTCTACAGCTGAGATATCCCTCCCATTTCTTAATCACCACATCATGTGGGGGGGGTGGGGGGTTTGCCTGGCCTTCATTCCTACCAGTCTTTACATGGCATCTTCTTTATATCCTTGGTTACAGGAATTATGCTCAGCTAGTCTTCAGGTAGTTCTCAGTGATGGTTGTTCTATAATTTAGTTATACTTTTGATGTCATCATGAGAGGAGGGAGTACAGAGTTTACCTAATCTGCTCTCTTGACCAGAAGTCTTCTTGCCATCTCTCTTTTTAATAAAATAATTACTTTTCCTTTGTCACTCTGCTTAAAAATAGTGTATCTTTTATTTGTGACAATTAATGCACAATATATGCTTGAGTCCAAATATTTTTAAAAATCAACAAAAATAGAGCTGAAACACACACACACAAAATAAATAAATAAAGGAAAGGAACTCACCAAGAAGTAATTGAAATAAAAACTTAACTTTGGCATGAGGAATTGTTGCCAGTTCAAGGGAGAGAATAACCTGCTCAAAAATGAAGAAGCCTTTATTCATTTTTTAAAAAGTAATGAGATTGAGATAGATAAAGAGAGAAAGAAAGCAAAAGCAGGATGAATGCTACTTTTAGCCTTAACAAACTCATTGCAGGGTGTGGGTCAGAATTTTATTTATTTAAACTGCACAGTAAATTGCTCTAAGGAAGATCTATGATGCACAATGTTTAGGAAAGTAGGAAGTCTGTCTGAGAAGAGTTCAGCTATAATTAACATAATGAGAATAGGTTGTGACATCGATGTAACATGGCAGCCAAAGAGAGAGGACAGCAATGCACATGCATCAACAATGGTGACTTCACTGTACTGGTCAGTGGGGGCAGTAAACACCAGTTAATAAGCATATGTACTGTGTAGCCATCACATTCAAAATGACTGAGTGAGTAGAGCAATGGATCTGCATTAAATTTTCATTAAGCTTGAACATTCCTCCACGGAAACTACTCAAATGATTTAGAAGGCTGCAGCTATGGGAAAATAGTGATTGGCAGCTTCAGCATGACAATGCACCCACTAATGCATCACATCTCATGCAGGGTTTTTTGGCAAAACATCAAATCACCAAGGTGACTCAGCCCCCACAGAGCCCAGATTTGGTGCCCTGTGATTTTTGGCTTTTCCAAAAACTAAAATCACCTTTGAAAGGGAAGAGATTTTAGAGTGTTGATCAGGAAAATACAACAGAGCAGCTGATGAAGATTGGGAGAACTACGTGAGGTCCCCAGGTGCCTACTTTGAAGGGGACTGAGTGGCCATTGTCCTATATGCAATGTTTTTTGTATCTTGTATCTTCTTCAATAAATGTCTCTATTTTTCATATTACATGGTTGGATACCTTCTGGACAGACCTTATATTACCTAGTAAAAACTGCTTGATAGATAGTTTGGCACCCCATTGCTTAAATGCAGATAGATGACAAACAGGAGTATTACTATTATTTAACATTTTTTAAGCATTTACAATGTACCCGGTATTGTATAAAATGTGAATGAACCCATTCCTTTTTACTCTCAAACTTTGGTTTCAAGCAAAATTATGTGCACATGTATATAAAAATATTTTTGATCATCTATTTTATGAGCTTAAACCCCTTGTGTATAAATACATTTTATGCCTTTTATATTTGTATGTATATACAAAGTATACAATTTAAAAATATCAAATCATGCTATATGTTCACTCAGTCACTCATACTTATGCCTTACTAAGGATTAAGGCAAAAATAAGTAGTAGTATCTGTAATTAAAACTGAGGACAACCAAGAGACCAAAGTAGCAGAAATTGGGTAGAGAGGAAGGCGCACATAAAGGCTATTTCTTTCCAAACAGCTATTATCAATTGATATTGATTCCTCTAGTTTTCATGGGGTTTTTATTTCAGATTGTTTATATATATAGGCATATATAATATTTCATTTTGTGTTGGAAAAAGTGGAGTACTGTAGGACAAAAAAATAATTTGAAGCGGCAAGATTGAAGGGTGATTTTTATTTATTTAGTAGTTGAAGTAACATGGATGGGATTAAGTGACTGGAGTGATAAAGATTATAAAGGGAGGTATTGAAATGATAAAGCTTATTTTATGAGAAAACTTTACAACATTAGTGAAAACTCTGCTATCACATTTTTGGTCTGTGTATTCTGTTCCTGTTATCCATGTTTCTCTGTTTTTTATTACCATCACAATTGCTCTAACTGTGCCTGCAGGACTACATGGCATTTTGTTGGTCACCACACACTGTCAAAAAACATGCATGTTAATACAAAAACAGACACTCATACCCAGGCAGGTACACAATTGTCACTTCAATTTTCAGCACGTTCAGTTTATTTCCCTTGAAGGAACTTTTCCACCTACACTAATTTCAATGAAGTCAGTCAAATATTTGCTGAGCACCTCCAATGTACCATGTCTTAATTAGGGGTTTTGGATATAAAGAAGAATATTTAAAATAAACACACACACACACAAAGACGCTGCTGGCTCAGAATTAATGGACTAAAGAGAACACAGAAATATGAGTATTTGAGGAGTATAGTAAAAAGAGTACACACAAAGTACCTTGGGGGACCCACATGAGCACTTGATTTTATTCAACTTCTGCAGTGACTCTCCTTTGCTTGTGTAAATCAAATCTATCCTCAATAAACAGTGTAAGGAGCAACAGATGAAGCCCTATTTGATAATATTGGTGTATAGCAACTAGTCATGGCTTCCCTTATGGCATTTCTTGTATTATTATTTTGCATAGTTTTCTACTTTTGCCTGTATTTATGTCTTATTTCCCCAATTCTATAACAAGCTCCTTTATGCCCTGCACACAAACATTTCTCTACTGACTTGATTTCAGTTGTAAAACAAAGTATTGGTATAAAACTAGAGTCTTCATTCCTCCCATTTTCAATTAGACATACCTTTATCTGAGATTTCACATATAATACATTTAAGAACAACTTATTTTTTAAAAATTGAGGTTGTATATCTGACTCTCCTATATTGGATTCCTTGAGGTCAGTGACTGGGTCTTATGCCTGGCACATAAGATAGGGTTGCCAAAATTGGGAAATCAAATACTGGCTGGTAAAATTTGAGGTACAGATTTTTGACATAAGTATGTACCTAATACATATTGCATGGATATACTTATATAGTTATACAAATATTTATATTAATATTTATTCATACACACATTTTAAAATATGTATTGCTTATCTGAAATTTAAATTTAACTGAGTGTCCTATACTTTTACTTGGCACCAAAATATAAAGTGACCCAAAAAGTATCATCACAGTAAATGAAAATATTTTTTTCTTTTCTTCTGGTTTGTTCAAAGTGCTCTTCCCATGTCTACTGAAGTAGAGTGTGAGGCCAATCATGACATTTTTGTCACTCTGCTAATTAAAGCGATCTTGAAGCAATACATATGCAAATTACACCGATGAGACCAATGCAAAGCCTGGGGTTTTATTCACAGCAGGCCATAAAGCCACTGCTCTGACTGCATGCTTCTTGCAGTGCTATGGGCTCGGTTTGACTACCTGCTCAGAGCCATGTGGCATGATTAGGAGGCCATGGGAAGCAGAGGACTGCTAATAATCTTCAGTTTTGGAGAGAGAGCACTAGAGAATTTTCAGACTAATGAAACAATTTGATATCCATTTCCTTTTTTAGGAGAGAGGCTTTTATAACTGACTTCCACTCTTTAGAAACCACCCGAAGTTCATCTTTAATCGGGTATGAAATCTGACCATTTAGGAGACAGTGACTCTGTACAACAAACACAGTACTGGTATCAGAGAGAACAGGAGTGATTCCCAGCACTGCTGTGACTAGCTGTGTGGTCAGCCTCGAGAGGGCACAGGATGACTTTAGCTTGACTCCAGATAATTGCATTTTCCCTTCCCTCAGTCTTCAATATTATCTAGAGAATTATATAAAATGCAATTTCAAGCTCAGTCTTCCAACTATCTTGGTTCTTTTAATACTTTCCCATACAGAAATCAGAAATCACCACAGCAATTGTGAGTTCTTGTCCAGTCACCTTCTTTGCAATTCATTTTCCACATCTATCCACTGAAAACACATATACACTGTAGCATTATTGTACCATTTAAATATAATATATATAATGCATCTGCTACTTATCAGGCATTTGAAAAACATTAATTCTTACAAATACTAATTATATTTTTCCAAATACAGCTTATATGCATTACTTTGTCTCCCCTCCATGTAAGTAAACTTTTTATTGTAGGTTCCTTCATCATTGCAGCCCAGTGTGTCACAAAGCCTCTTCTCTTTGAGGATTCAGTTTAAGTAATAATCAGAATGACCAGTGTACATCTCCCTTTCTCCCTTATGTAAGCAGGGATCCTCTCATTTCAGACAGAATAAAGAGATTAATATTGGGGAATCTAACTCCTTGATTTTTTAATATTTGGAGAAGTAAGATAACTGTGACTTTGGCCACACACTGACACACACAAAAAATTCTATTGGTATATGGTAGCTATGCTTACATCTCTTGAATGGGAATCGTCTAGATTATGGTTTTACAAATATGCCTTTAATATGTAATTGCTATTATTTGTCATGTAGAGTATTATAAGTCAAAGTGTCAACATCAGAGATACAAATTAGACAATTACACAAAGGAGAAAATAACCCATTACTTTATATATATAAATGCCAGTGTAATAATCACCTCTGTGGGTGAGGTGCTTCTCGGTTTCTCATCATATTTCATAAATCATGATGCTGCTCCAGCTGTGGAGCTGTTTCTGAAATCAGTGAGCATTTCATACCTAGCTGATTTGCAAGAGACAGAAACCCTGGGTTTAAATACCATCTCACCTGTGAACTAACTTTAAGGAGTAAATAATTTTACATTTTCATTATTATGCAATAACCATACTAGAATGTGATATGGAACAGCTGTTTAACCTTTTTAATGAGGCAGATTTATTTCCTATGAAAAAATAAGGAGATGGATATTGTTGACTTCACAGCAGTGATAACTTTTGCTAGCTCCACACACAGAAATTTTTAGAAAAATATAGCAATGAAGAGAGATATTCTCTAACCAATGTCCACATATTTTTTAGCCTCTTTTGAAAAATTTATTGATTCCCACATTGTTAATTAGAAAGTAACATTTGAACAAACCAGATGAATAATTTATTATAATTATTTAATTAATATTCAATATTACCAAATGTAATTGATTTTATGAAAAAAAACTTCATCTTGAAAAAAATTTTTGCATTTTTGATTACTTATTTTTAATACCATTAAATGAATACATAATTATTATTTGACTAAATATAGGTATATATACAAGGTCTGTCCAGAAAAAGTCCAGCCATTGTTAATATAACAAGAATTGTTTTCACGACATTGATGTAATCTGGCAGCCAAGGACAGTGGACTGGAATGTACATGTGTGAACAATGACGACTTCACTGTGCTAGCCAGTAGGGGCAGTAGATGACACTTAGTGAGCATGTGTACTGTGTAGACATTGCATTCAAAATGACTGAGTAAGAAAAGCAATAGATCTGCATCAAATTTTACTTTAAGTTTGAACATTCCTCCATGGAAACTATTCAAATGATTCAGAAGGCTGCAGCTATGGGCAACTGGTGACTGGCAGTTTTATCACAACAACATGCCTGCTCATGCATCACATCTTGTACAGACTTTTTGGTGAAACTTCTAAATCAACCAGGTGACTCAACCTCCCTACAGTCCAGATTTGGAGCCTTGTGACTTGTGGCTTTTCCCAACACTAAAATTCCTTTGTAAGGGAAGAGATTTTAGACCTGATGAGATTCAGGAACATATGACAGGGCAGATGATAGTTATTGGAAGAACTGTGTGAGGTCCCAAGGTGCCTACTTTGAAGGGGTCTGAGGTGTCATTGTCCTATGTACAATGTTTTTTGTATCTTGTATTTCCTTCAATAAATGTCTCTATTTTTCATATTTCATGGGTGGATAACTTCTGGACAGACCTCATAGCTCAATCTTCTCATCATATATTTTCTTCCTTCCTGAAGAATTTCACATCTATTTCTTCTCTTAAAGGGAAGAAGAATCATTCTGTACATCATTTTTCTCATCTGTAAGTTGAGTATAATAATATGATCTACCATATTAAATAAAAGTAAGTGAAAATTAAATGATTTAACACCTATAAGTGACATGAAATAGTGCATGGCACATACTAAAACACAATTTTAGCCATTATTGTTATTGTCACACTGTGAAATCCCATTTAGTTCTTGTCATCTAGCTCAATTGCTAGCCTTTTCTTTAAAATGGTATTGATTGTTCCAGTTCCACAGGGTTCTTTCCATTAGCCACATGACACTCATAATAATTTTCTATGTTGCAATTTGTGTACACATTCTGTCATATGTTTCCTGCCAGAACCTGATCTCTGTGATTGTGGGTCTGTATTTAATCATTTCAATACTCTTTAAAGGCACTGTTGAGCAAAATATCTTGTACAATTATGTACATTGAATAAATTAACAAAATCCAAGGTAGGGCATGTTTGCCAGAAGTCCAGTCTGAAAAACCTTCAATCCAACAATTACCATGTGTTGAAAGCAAGTTTATATCTATTTGGTGGCTATGTCATATCTTAGGAAGAAATTTAAGTAAAATCTATTTAAATTTTCTAAATTGACCTAAAGACTATTTCAAATAAACAAAGAATAAAGTTATATAAATACATTCCATAATTAGTATAAGTAAGTCTCTATACATTTTAAAACCAAGTCTGACAATTCATATAATAGAGCAAGTAAAAACATGCAAAACTCTTAAATTATATTTTCACTTTTATCTCATTTCTATTGACCAAAGAAAGTCTCATGGGTGAGCCCATGCTTAGGAGCAGGAATACATATGTGTATATGTTTCAGTACTTTAATAGAGGAACTGAAAAATCATACAGTCAAAGGCATAGATTCAGAGAGAGTGAAGACTTTGGGCAAACAATACAATCATCCACATGCCATATTGAACAAAATTGAGATTTAATGTAAAAAATACAAATATTTAAATAATTAAAACATAAAATAAAATTGAAAAAACAAGCAATTAAATGCTTACTGTGTGCCAGATACTTTCATGTACATTCTCTATTTAATCACTCTGATAACATTGTAATGAAGATACTATTTTTTAGATAAACACAGGCTACTGTAGATACAGTGACTTGCTTAAGGTTAAATAACTGTTACAAGGAAAAATGGTCCTTTTAAGTCTCTGATTCCAGAGTCAATTCTTATCCTACTTAGACGTCTACCTTGGAAGTAAACAAAAATATGTGGAGTTCATTTGGGGAAAAAAAAACTCTAACAAAGTATTAAATAATAATGGGTAAAAAGTCTTCTTATGGCTTGTTAAAAGGTGGGAAACAGTTTCTCCAGTGGGCAAAACAGGTATAATAACAGAGTATTCATATCAAAAGAAGAAAGTGAAAACCTTTGCTGTGTAGATTTAGCACATTAAAGATATAAATATTTCAAAAAAGATTTATCTATTTGTTTATTTATCTTTGCAAAAATGCCATTTGTTGGTCTATGTAACAAACCTAAACCTCATTGGAAAATTTGTGAGTTACCAAATTCACTAACAAGGCCACACCTTTGAAGATAAATTCCCAGAATTACTGAGTATATGCTACCTATGTGACCACTGTTTCCAAAATAGGTAGACTTTTCCTTGATATTTTATAAAGACCTACTGTTTTGTAAGTTTATTATTAAAGAGTTTTGATGCCTATGCATTTTAATAACAATTTATTCCCTTATGGCTTACATAGACAGTAATATAAATAACTATTTTGTAATTGTTTATGTACTTTACCTATCTAATATATAGCACTTCACATTATATTTGGCCTGCTAAAATAAATAAAAATTAACAGAGAAGAAATATGAGGGGGAAATGGCTTTATGTTAAGTAACTATATCAGATATGGGGTTGAAACTGTACTTGATTGTTTAAGTATTTGAAAACATGCAAGACCATTAAAGTCATAAGATCTAAAATTGATTAAGCAATAAGTAACTTTACCCTTATTAAAATTTCAAAACACACATGGATAAAAAATTCTTTAATCACCAGGTTAAAATGAATATATTTTTCATTTTAAAAATGTGTTCATAAATGATTCTGTGACTAGATAATATAAGCTCTGGATTCTATAAATATCCTGAGGGAACAGTGAATTATTGTTTTGTATACTAAGAACTATGGCAAAAGTTCAATTCTGAGAATAATCAAAATATATTTTATCAAGGAAGGAAGAGACAGGATATCTAAACTTCCCAAAGAAGCCATGTCCATTCAGTATGTAATGTCACTGTCCTAGGCATAAACTATTACACTGTCATAAAACTAAAGAATGTCAAAATATTACTGAGGCAATATTATAATAATACTATAGTAACAAGAATGGTTTTATGCATTGAACTTTAATAAGCTGTACATTTTAAATATTTAATATACCTTATTTCACAAAGGACCCATGGATGGTGGGGGTGGGGATTGACTAGGAGAAGGGGAAGAGTAGGTGGGGCAAGGAAGAGTCATGGGGGAAAAATTAGGACAACTCTAATTGAACAACAATAAATTAAAATAATATATATTAAAAATAAAATAAAATGACCAAACTATATCTTATTTCATTAATTTTGTGATAGATATTTTTCATATTTTAATACATATTGAGATAGATTCTTCTTAAAAGAGATGATCTCTTATAGTGTTATATGAAAGACAATTGTCTACTTGACATTGCTCACAAATGTACAGACTTGGTCACTGCTGTTCAAATTGTTATTATTTCAACCCACTTTGTACTACCACACATGTTAAACTTAACTGCTGTTTTTAATGAGTTAAAAATATTACACTAGGTCAAGGTATTAAAAAGAATTATTATGTATGCAAAAAGGAAGAGATACAAAAATACTATATACCAATAAACATAAAAATGAACTCTAAATCTAATATTCGTGAATGAAAGAGTCATCAGAGGCATGAACACAATTTCATTTTTTCTTGAAAAGACAAAACCAAATCATTTCAGGTTCTAAGAAAAGAAAGTACCCATAACTGCAATAATCCCTATTATATATTGTTTGTGAACTGTGTAAGAAGGCATTACTTATCATACGCAAAGCCCTACAACTAAAAGGCAGGAATGTGGTTGGACCTCTCAAAGCATGTGAGGGAAACTGCAAAGAAACCAAAGGAAGATCTAATTGGTTTTTCCATGAAGCAAGACCATGATTAAGATATTAAAAATAAATGTGTCTGCAAAGTTTCTTTTGAGAAATCAGCTGATAGTCTTATGGGGACTTTTTTGTACGTAGCTCTCTTCTTTTCTCTTGATACTTTTCTATCCAGCAAAGCTATCAATTAGAATGGAAGGGCAGATAAAATGCTTCCCAGACAAGGTTAAGCTAAAGGAGGTTCATCATCACCAATCCCTTATTATATGAAACGTTAAAGGGACTTATTTAAGAAAAAGAAGATCAAAACTATAAAAGTAAAATGACAACTCACAACTATCAACAAATTAATTAAAAAACAAAGACAAACTAAGCAAACAACTAGAACAGAAACAGAACCATAGATATGGAGATCATATGGAGGTTTATCAGCTGGGAGGGGGAAGGGGGAGAATGGGGAAATGGTGCAGGGATCAAGAAGCATAACCGGTAGGTACAAATTAAGCAGGGGGATGTTAAGAATTGTTAAGTAAATGGAGAAGCCAAAGTACCTATATGTGTGACGAACAGACATGAACTGAAGGAGGGGGGATTGCTGGAGGGAAGGGAGGTACCGGGCAGACAGGAGGAAAGAGGGGAAAATTGGAAAAACTGTTATAGAATAATCAATAAAATATACTTAAAAAATCAATTTGTCAAAAGCTTTCTATCAACTTTAAACCAAAGTTGCTCAGATTTCCAGCAATCTGTGATTGAAATGAGAGGAAAAAAAACATTATGTTTAGATAAATAATAAAGTGTCAGCATCAACAGTTCCAGAATGAGTGTTAATGTGAGAGAAAATCCTTGAGATAGTGGATTATTCTTTTAAGAAATTCTTCAGCACCAATGCTTTTGCTGCACAGAGAATGACGGTATTATTTTAAAAAGAGAGAGAGAACAGCAATTTGGACATTGACCAATTTGAATTTCAAGTGACTTAAAAGTTTTGAGAATATCTAAATCAATGAGTTTTTTAATACTTTAATCTTAATATTTAAATAAATCTTTAAAATCTCTTTAGATATGTATAAAATAAAAAAATTCTAAGAAGAATTATAGGTTTTTTCCTTACTGATACAAAAAATTAAGGAGACAATTAGAATAAATAATGTATTATATTTAGTAAAATGTTATTCAAATTACTTCTCAAGGTTTTAGTTATACAGACTAATAATTTCAGTTTATATGTTACCATGTCAAAGGTTACCCAAATCATTCTGTGCCTGAAAGCAGACTTAAGGACTCTTCACAGGTGCCATCAATGTTTCTGAGGAAAACTTAAGCGAGTGTCTAATGTCCACAGCAACAAAAGAAAATGCCTTTATATTCATTCTTTATGGAACTTCCTTCAAATACTCAGCTGTGTCTCCAGAATCATCTTGATCCAATTTAATATGTTCCATTTACTCTATACTGCCACATAAGGTGATAATAAACCCTAGACAATGTAATTTACTGTGGAAAAAAACTTACTTTTATTTATCTTAAAATCAAAATTTTGTTGTAGAATCCAAGGCTTTAGTGAATTCTTTCACTCATATTATTTATAATAAATTTTAAATTTTAAATACAGACACTCTCAGCATCTATGTTTTGACATTGAATAATAATTCCTAATCCTTTCAGTTTTAGATATTCTTACTTAACTTTCTCTATAACCTCTATAGCTGCATTTTAGTGTTCATAGCTACAATGAACAAAGGGAGTTTTCTAGGTTTGGTGAATCTGGGTTTGTTTTATGGATAATACATACATTTTTGCTGCTCTTAATAACATCTTTCATGCTTTTGAGCTAATATCTTTAAGAACCAAGTTGCAATGAACCAAACTGCTTTTTCTCAATAAGAAGTGAGAATTAATAATAAATCATTTCCATAGAATTATTTTTTATTTCATTGTGTTATTTGACACTTCCAGATCCAATACGCCTCTGCCATATTTTGATCAGTCTTCCTGTGTCTTCCTGTTACTTATCTCCATCACCTGGGAGTAAGGCTGGAAGTCATTGAAGCCATTTTGTTGCTTCTCTATACAAAATAGAGGAAAACATTTCAGAGAAGTAGTTTGTCTTAAAGTTCTTCCAACACAACCTCATCTGAGAGATGTTAAGTGAATCTGAGAAACAAAATTTGGCCAAGGTGTCCCAACTGCTTTGTAGCAGGTTGGTACAAGAGCCGTGACTCCAGAATCTTGGTTTACACTGATTATTCCAATTCTGTTTATTCCATCTTTCTAATTACACTTTAGTTTTCTAACCTCTAACAAAGAATTTCTTTCAATACCATTATAACTCAATTATCCTAGTTTCTTTTCAACTGGACTTTTTAAGAAACCTGGCAACTCAAGAGACTACATTGAAGAAGTTCAAAACATAGTCTTTTGAAATATAAATATATTGAATATAGTCTGGGCTCTGCTAGTTACTAGCTCTATGATATGAGCCATGTCTAAGTCTCTATTTTTTTTTAATTTATATATTTTGAAAATAATACCTACTTATAGGATAGTTTAAAATTTTGTGTGAGATATATGAGACTATATACCTTAATTGTGGGCCATTGTGAGTCTTTAATAAGTGTTAATAACTTAATTACGAAAGAGAAAATGAATGAAATAGACCAAAAATGTAAACAGTAAAGATTTAAAGGTGAAGTATCATCAATATTTACTTTTTTATGTAACTTTTCCAAACATTGGGTATAGTAACTATAATAGTGAATAATGAATAAGTAAATGCAATTAAATTGTAGGAAGAATAGAAAAAACATAAATAATTCTTTCAGTTTCCATGTGGAAGGGCCTGGGAAATTAACAGTTTTACTTCCTGTCAATATCCCAAGGTCCATCTTCTTGACAAATTAGCATAGAAGATTAAAACAACAGGTTAGAACCACAATGAATGCCATTACTGTGCTAAAATTAAAAATTACTTATACCAAGTTTTGGTGAGGATATGGAGCATTACAATTTTTTTTAAAATTTTCTGGGAATGTAAAATGTTACAACGACTATGGAAAACAGTGTTTTGTTTTGTTTTATAAATCAAAGATAAATCTATTCCACTTTTAGGTGTTTACCCAAGAAAAAGGAAAACAAACGTCCATCTAAAGACTTGTACACAAATGCTCATAGCATCTTTATTTGTGATAGCTTAAAATTAGAATCAACACTAATGTCCATCTACCAATGAATGGATAAACAAATCATTGTATATCTACACAATGGAATACTACTCGGAAAGAAACAGACTGTTGATGCAACAACATGAATAAGTCATTGAAATAATTATGCCAGATGAAAGAAGAAGAAAATGTGTGCAAAAATACAGTGCTATAAAGCTAGGGTCAGTTGTTGTTTGGGAGGTGGGGTTGGGGTGTGAAGTGGAAATGTCACACAAATTTGGGAGAAAATGGGTATGTTCGCCATCTTGATTATAATGGTGGTTTCACAGGTCTATACACAATCTAACAAAATGTACACTTTAAATATGTGCTATGTAGTGTACATTGACTATAACTTAATAATGTTGCTTTTCCTCTAAATAGTTGTGTTACACAGAATGTAGTGTTTTGCTTCAAACAAGTGTTTTGGTCCCTGTCTTTACAAGTGATATAAGTTGAAGCATATAAGCACAATTAGAAAAATTATGTTTACTGGATTATCTCACATCTATTATCTAAAAGTTATAAGTATTATTTCACTTTGATTATCTTTATAATATACATAAAGGTCACATTTACTTTCTTTATATTTTACAATAAGATACTGACTCGGTAAATAAATAAAAGTATTCTCGGGGTTCTTACTCTAATTTCTGTATTGGACTGAATCTAACATGGCAACTTGATCCATATGAAGTATAGTAAGGAACTTATTTTGGAAAAATGTAGCCAATCTGCAGGATTTCCAGTAGCAAAAACCATTCTATGAAAGAAAAACAATTCCTGAAGTTAATTAGGAAAAACGTTTCCACCTCAAAGTTCACTCAAACGATAAAAATGATATAAGGGCTTTACATTTCACTAAAAATAAGACTGTAAATAATGTAGGTAATGTGATCACAGTCTTTGAGCTTCTTGTCTGCCCCATTTTTCTATACAAAGAAAAGAATCAGTTATAGCTGTTTTTGACAATCTTTTAAACACTTGGATTTCTGTTAAAAGCCTACCCAAATATACTTTAAAAACAACAAAATGTATCCCTCTCTATGAAATTAAGAAACCTGTGCAATTAAGGTACAAGCAAAATTTCTTTAAAATGAAAACAATAGGAATGAACAAGCTGTCATACTGGAATTTCATTATAAATAAGTAAATTGCTGTAAATCAAATTTTCATCTTACAGAGCAAATACCCAGCTTCCCATCTTTCCTTATTAAAACTGTCAAGTGTATGTCAGGGTATTAGTATGGGAAGAGAAATATTTTATATAGGGCAGGTGTTCTGTGAATGTCTTTGACTGACAAGAATCCTGCTAAAACCTGGACTGAAGAAATTAAACCCTACTGTTTGTTGTCATTTAAATTGGAGGGATGATGGGAAGCTTCTCACTCTCAGAATCTCTTTTCCTTGGCCTGTCAAAATGCCTATAATTTTACCGTTAGAAATTTGCTCCTTTCAACTGGCTGAGGCTATGAATGAGCAGAGGCACAGAAGAGACAAACATATGAACTCATGCTCAGGCCCATGAACCACTGATGTGCCCGAATGCTGGGCCAAGGAAAACATTATTTCCACAACTGGAAGACTTTCAGCTCTCAACATTGTTAAGTTAGCCCATTTAGTGTAAAGCATTTATCTGATAGGTCAAATACTATATCCATTATTATGACTTTATCAAAGGTGCCGAAGTGATGGAAGTTTAATCACTTAATATCAGTATTATTTCTACCTATTTTATTAGAGTGTAAAAAGGGATTTTTTTTAAGAATACAGAATCAGTAATAATTTAAAAACATACAGTTTAACTGAGGTTATTAAAAATGAGTGAGTCAATATGTTAGAATATTTGTGTGTATGTGTACCTATGTGAAAGGTGGAAGTAATTTTATTGTTCAGTTTTAAGGGGAACTCTGAAGGGACTGTTATTAGTATATCATAGATTATGCCCATAGAGAGCCATGGTTTTAATTATTCATAAATTAAGTCTCTTGAGTCACATAACAGCAGCAAACATATATGGCAATTAATAAGCAGCCAAAAGCCAATGCCTCAGTCCCTGGAGCTCTGACTCTCAGGAACGAAGCAGAGGGAACTAAGAAGCTTACCCAGTAAAGGAGCTTGAGAAACCTAGCCTAAATCTCAGGTGTGTGTGCGAGGCCAGGCCTTACCATAAACCGTCCTTCTACCATGTAATTGCAGTCAAATTCTATGAATGCAGCATGTGTTAAATTATTGTTGCTTCTTGCTTATACTCTCCTGACATTTGCTATTGGCTGGGCATTCTCATTTGCCTGTTCCTGATGCTCATTGCCTCTGATGGGGCTGCAACATACAGCCCATTGACCAGGCACTTGCAATATAAAATGCTCATCTCATCATATTCTATGTATTTTGCTACTGAGTAGAGGGCAGGGTGTCCAATCTGCAATGAAGCCACTCTGACTTATATTCTTGGGACCTGTGTTACACCTGTGCAATGTCATCTGCTTTGAAAATGCATCTTCCACCTTCCTTCTCTACATCCTTTTAAAACTATTGCCTTCAATTACTTTTCATTTAGAATTCACATTTGATAAAATTGGAATAAACTCAAAAGCTTTAAAAAGAGAGGGGGAGAGACTCATCACAGATGCATTTTGTCAACCCTCCTAGTTTTTCCCTTCCGTTCAGAGGGTCGCCTCTTCAAATGCACACATTGCTTTTGACAGCTCTGCAGTCATTGGGTGCAGCAGGAAATAGTGCCTAACATATAAAATTCACTGACTCAACCATGCAATATTTATTCCATAGCCAACATAAATAAAAATAGAATATCTCCTTGAACATTTTGTTCACACCCTGCCTGGTTGCCCTGCCAACAATTTCTTAGATTATTTCCTTAGAAAACTTTTGCTTTCCACTCTACCATAAATCATCTGTGATCTGACTCTGATTGGACTATCTTTTGTCAAATAATAAAACATATGTATTGCTTGGTGTGTATTTTGAATATACTGAAGATAATACAGTAAAGAAGGAATGAGCACATTTTGATGTGAAAACTATTGGATTCACATAAGATAAAGCCTTTCAAGGGAAAAAAAAAAGTCTTGCCCTAATTATCAATTTCCTGGACCTTGGTGTTGCAGCCTTAACCAGCTATTATTACTTTTAGGTGATTGGTGTAACCACACCCTTGCTGAATTCAAACCTTAATTATTAGAGTGGGACCAAGATAACTCAGGAAACTGTAAAAAAAAAATCAGAGAAATCATCACTTGTAGCAGATTTTATAGCCTTAAGTGAGTCAAGAGCAAGGCTGACTATCACCGCCACATGAAATCTAATTGAGATACTCATAGGGAGAAAGCTGGGAAATCTCTGTTGCTTGGAAACATTTGTAAGTATGGTAAAAGTTTTCCTGAAGAGGCAGGGAATCACTAGACATAAATGAAATGAGGCTATACTACAAGAAAAGGCCACAGAGGAGGGGTAGAAATTAAGCAAGACAGGGGTACCCTGATGAGCCATTTCTAGTGTACTTAATTAATATAGCTCTCATAATCTGACAACACTGAAGAACTATATTTAATCTACTCACTTAATGTGGATTTCGGTTATTCAAAAGAAGCTTTCAAAATTTTTACACTGAAATTCTTAGAAATATATTTTAGCAATTAAATAACCCTTTACAAGTTTTTAAGTTGATATCTAAAAGTTTTTCATAATTGCAGCATATAATATAATTTATGTGTATTATAAATACTGACATTTTAAATTCACACTGCTATACTACCTTTTAAATGCATACAATTGAGTATAAAATCCATAGCATTTGATATTTACATCAGTACATTAAAATTACATTATAGAACTTCCGGCCAAGATGGAGGCTTAGACTGACACACTCCGTCTCCCTCTACAACTAAGTAGGAATACAACTACCTCAAAACCAAAGATAACCAGAAATTCCAGAAAATAAAACTACATGGAAGCCCAACATATGAAGTTATAAACCAGCAGTGCTTGTCTGGATGGGTAGGAAGGGTGAAATCGGAATCAAGACAGAAAGATCAGGCTGTGCTGTCCTTGGTAGCAGCAAGGATAGCAGCGGGACCGCGAAAAATGCCAGGGGAGCAATCCCGGCTGCAGTCAAGACCCAGCAGCTCGTGATTCCAACACTGGGGAAGGCAGACCCCTCCCCATTGCCTTGGATGGTGAGGCTGTGGGGAAGGAGCCTTCTGGCCTCTCAGCTGAGAGTAACAGAAGGAATCCATCTTGGAACCCCAGCCCCAAACAAAGCGCTACAGAGCAGTGAAAAAAGTCACCAGTCGCAGGGTAGTGATGAGTGCACAGGGTGCCACCCCCTACAGCCTGCCCAGGAAACAAAAGTAAACAGAAAACTGACAGGATGAAATAGACCATGATTGAAATCCCGGTGATGCAGCTCACCAGGCAGCAGCAGATGAAGGACCTAACCGATGAGCAAATAAGAAATCTTCCTTAGGCTCAGTTCAGAGCTATAGTCATAAAGTGGCTTACAGAATTAACAAAAGATTTGGAACCAGACAGGGAAGGAATGAAAGCTAGACACACTGAAATGAACAAAAACACATACGAAACAAGTGGTGAGGTAATGAAAACCAGAGATCAAATCAACAAATCAAAACATAAAGAAGGAACAAATAGTCAACCAGTGCAGACAGAGGAAACAAAAAGGGAGGAACATGAGGAGAGGCTCAGAAACCTCTGGGACAGCTACAAGTGAATGAACATTCAAATAATAGGATTGCCAGAGGGCAAAGAAGAACTAGAAATAGAAAAATTATGTGAAAAAATAATGAAGCAGAACTTCCCAAACCTGGGGAAGGAAATAGACTAACAGGTCCAGGAAGCACGGAGAGTTCCAGAAAAACTGGACCCAGAAAGAACCACTCCAAGGCACATTATAATCAAATTGTCAAAAATTAAAGATAAAGAGAGAATCTTAAAAGCAGCAAGAGAGAAGAAAAGAATCATGTACAAAGGGGTCCCAATTAGACTATCAGCTAACTTCTCAAAAGAAACTCTGCAGGCAAGAAGGGACTGGCAAGAAGTATTCAAATTAATGAAAATAAAAAACCTGCAGCCATGATTACTGTATCCAGCAAAGCTGTCATTCAGAATAGAAGGACAGAGAAAGTGCTTCCAGGACAAAGTAAAGCTGAAGGGGTTCATTACATCCAACCACTGTTATATGAGATGTTAGAGACTTGTTTAGAAGAAGGAAGGCCAAAACTATGAACATTAAAATGAAAACTGTATCACAACAACTAACAACAGAAGCTAGGGAATCAAAACAAAGGCAAACTAAGTGGGCAACGAGAGTGGAAAAAGAATTATAGGTATGGGGAACATATTGGGGGGAGGTCAGCGGGGAGGGGGAAGGGGAAAAGGGAGGGAGATGGTACAGGAATTAAGAAGCATAGTAGGAGGGAATGGAGTAGACAGGAAGATGTTGAGAAGAACTATATGCACAATCAATGGATATAGACTAAAAGTGGGGGACAACTGGAGAGAGCAGGGTCACTGGGTGGAGGGGAGCAAAGGGGAAAAGAAATTGGGACAACTGTAACAGTATAATCAATAAAAGATATTTTTAAAATTACATTATAAAAATATATTACCATTAATATTTATATTTTACATATGTGTATTTCTATTCCACGTTTTCTACATCATTTTATCTTAATGTAATATATTTATAAGTTTCAAAGACTTAATCACAGATCATATACCTCTGCAGTTTGTGTGTGTATGTGCATAAGTCTCTAAGTGTTGAAACTGTCTACAAGATTTAAATCATTATGGTTATTTTCTTATACAATTGATCAAGAAATAAAACATATTAGAAATGTGTCTCAATGTAATAAATTGGACTTTTAAAAATTTATTTATACAAAAATAAAATTTTATTGCTAGAATGAAGCAGTGGTGAGTACAAGTTCTATATTATTTGTTTTATGGATGTCAGATTTATAAATCCTTTTTCTTATAAGATGTAGAGGAGAAAGGAAGAGTTTAGTTATATTATTTTTACTCTTTCTTAGTTATATAGCTAAAATCTTATAATCGCCTATGTTAAAAGTATTTTTATTGATTTAAAATTGTTCAGATTTACTGAAAGCAAAGAGGCGAAAATGGAGAGAGTAATATAATAAACTCTTCACATCTATTTCCAGCTTCAACAATTAATAGCACATAGTCAAACTTGTTTCATTACTAACTCACTCATTAACCCCATCCCTGAGTTATTTTGAAGCAAATCTCAGATTTCATATAATTTTATCTGCAAATATTTTATTATATATATAAAAAATGAAAATATTTTACAAATAACTATAATGCTATTATCACTTTTTAAATAAATAATTTCCTAGTGTGATCAACTGTCCATTCTATGGTCATATTTTCCTGACTGTTCATTTAAAAAAAGTTTGTTTAAAACAGAATTCAGAAGTCAACAGATTGTGATTTGTTGGTACTTCTCTTAAGACTTTCTTGTAATCTGCATCCTTTTTCTTTGCTTCCTTTCCTCTCCATTGTTTTTTTCTTATTTTTATTGTTGTTGTTGAATAAAACATATAATCCTATAGACTTTGCCACACTCCAGAGTTTGCCGATTATATTTCCATGGAGTAACATGAAAGTATTAAATGTTTACATTTTCACTTGTGTTTTCTTCCAATTATGATGAAATGAACTTAGACACACGTTCTGTAACAACATATCAACGAACTAAATTCCTAATTTACTGAATTCATGGTATATGAAAAGAATTACCTGGTTGTATGTGTAAGGAGCTTGGAAGTCACCAGTACTTCCTAAAACAAAAAGCTGAACAGGCTGAAAACCCAACTCTTCTAGGATCCAACAGAGAACAGAGTAGATTGTCATCAAAACAGATCCTGAAGAGAGGTGAGTACAGGGAGTCACAGCTTACCAGACAGAGACTTAAAAGGGAAAACTGCCAAGGGAGCCATAGCCAGAGAAACCTAAACTGTAATAGATAAATTACTGAAAGCAAATGTGGAAAACTCTGAAAGTCAAAACTCGGGAGTAGGTTTCTAAAATATATGTGCGATTTACATCCGAAAGCTGTACCTGCAAATGTTGGAGAAAAATCCTCTTGGACTTCCAGCAAAGGGAAAGTGAGGGTGTGAGAAGAGCGTGTTCTTCCCATCCTGGCCTGCACCCAGGAGAAACTAGGTAACCAGAGTTTATCCCACTGGGGTATTATCGGAACCTAACTGACCTAAAGGAAGGAAAATACCCTACCTCAGTCCATTCTGGCTGTCCTGTTTTATCTAACTGGGAAGGAAAAGATGAGAAATGCTTGTCAAGTTTGTTGTTTAAACACATAGGCTCACTAAAAAACTAGGCGTAAGGATGGTGCTACAGAATGTTTTCTATGCCCCCACAACTCACACCACATTGCTAAAGATCTCTGTGCAGCAGTTCCTTTACCCAGTACATGATGCCTGGCTATCAATAAAGATGTAGAAGCATACTAAAATGCAAAAAATATATATTTAAAATACAGAACAATGATCAGAATCAGACATGGCAGGGTTGTTGAATTATCACATTAGGAATGTAAAACAACTATCATTAATATGCTAAGAGCTCTAATGGCTAAAGAAGACACTATGCAAGAACAGATGAGCAATGTGAGAGGTAGAACCCCTAAGAAAGAACCAAAAAGTAATGTTAGAAATGAAAAAGTAAAAATTATAACTGAAATTAAGAATGTCTTTCTTAAGCCTTTAGTAGACTACACATGGCTGAGGGAAAAATCTATAAGCTATAGTACAGAGCAATAGAATTTTCAAAAACAAAATGCAAAGGGAACAGACATGGAAAAGCACAGAACAGAAAATCAAAGGACTAGGGGACAATTAAAAATAATGTAACAGAAATAGTGGAAAAAGAAAGGGAAAAAAAGGAAGGAACAGAGGAAATATTTAGCATAATAACCGAGAATTTCTTCAAGTTTAATGTCAGACACCAAACTACAGATCCAGGAAGTTCAGGGAGGCCTATCAGTCAGTACAGAAGCCAAAATAAAAAGGGGGGGGGGGGAGTCCCCTTGGCATATTATTTTCAAACCACAGAAAATGAAATCAAAGAAAAAATTCTGAAAGAACCAGAGAAGGTTGTAAAACACCTTAATAATAGAGGAAAGGAGGTAAAAATTATATCCAGCTTCTCAGAAATCATTCAACCAAAGAGTGTAGAATAAAAATTTTTAGGTATTCAGAGGGGAAAAAACACACCAAATTCTACCAATCTCTGTATCCTATGAAATTATAATTCAAATATTTAGGAGAAATAAAGACTTTCTCAGCAAGGACTGTTTTTAGTTTAATTCAACAAATATTTTTCCAGTAGACCATTTTTTGCAAGAATGATAGAAGGTTTTTAGAGACTGAAATAATACACATCAAAAACTTGTAAAAGTAAAATAAAAATCTTTTTCTTATTTGTGATGATCTAACAGACAATAGTTTGTTCAAAATAATAATAGAAACAATATTCAACTATGTATATACATATATAAAATATATTTATATATAGACCCTGGCTGGTTTGGCTCAGTGGATTGAGCGTCGGCCTGCGAGCTAAGTGTCGCTGGTTCGATCTTCCAGTCAGGGTACATCAGAGAAGGAAAACTGATTCCAAAAAACCTCCGCTGCCTTGCGGCATACCTCTTCAGGGGAAAGGCTAAGGGAGTAAACCCCGACAGAAAATCCGGAGCCGGAGTCCCTAAGGCGGTTTGACGTTGTAGTCAACACCGGCAACTCCTGCGGCGCACCTGAAGCCAAGCTGTATTGACTCCGTCTTTCCCTTGGACCCTTCAGCTGCGAAGAGAGGGGGGGTCTGCTGCATGGGCAACAGCAGACCCTCCATATCACCCCGCCCAGGCTCTGTAGCTTCAGCTTCACTGGAGAGGACACTCCAGCGTCATCGCAAGATGTCGATTCAACACGGGAGGAGACAGATACCGTGTCACTCCCGAGTCGGACTGCACAGCCATTCTCGGTGGTGCAGATAGACTCTTAGGAAGCTACACCATCGTCTCTCGAGACGGACGGCTGCCGACGCAATATTTAGGTAAAATTAATGACAGCAATGATACAAGCGATAGGAGGAAGGAGATTAATCCAACTATATCAATAACCACTTTGTATGTCAATGGTCTAAATGCAGCAGTTAATAAAAGACAGATTGTCAGAGTGAAAAACAATAAAACCCATCTGCAGGCACGCCTCAAAGATATGGCAGGTTTAGTTGCAGACAACCACAATAAAATGAATGTAGCATTAAAGCAAGTCACACAGAGTCTTTGGTTTTCTACTGCATATAAAAGCTATGTGTACACTACACTATAGTCCATTAAGTTTTCAATAGCATTATGTTTAAAAACAATGTACATAAAATTTTTAAAATACCATTGTTATAAAATTCTAACCATAATCTGATCCTCCCACAAGTCATAATCTTATTGCTGGTGATGAGTCTTGACTTTAATTTGTTGAAAGCACAGTATGTGCGAAGTGAAATAAAGAAAACTAATAAAATGTGGTACACCTGTACATGTTGCTTAAAAGAAATCCACTTTATATAAAGACAAAAACAAATAAAATGTAAATGGATGGAAGAAAATATATTATACTAATACTGATCAAAATTAAGCAGGAGTAGTTAAATTAATTTCATACAAAGGAGACTTCAGAACAAGGAAAGTTATCAGGGATAAAGAAAAGCATTACAAAATATCAATGGGTCAATTATCTAAGAAGACATAACAATACTTAATGTGTATATACCTAACAATAGAAAATCAGACTATGTGAGGTAAAGTCACATAGAATTAATAAAAAAAAATAGGTGAACCCATTATTATGGCTAAAGACTTCAAAAACCCTCTATCAGAAATTAATATATTCAGCAGTCAGAAAATCAGTAATGACATAGTTAAACTCAAAGACACAATCAATCAATTAGATATAATGGATATCTATAAACTCTATCTAGCCATGGCAGAACACATTTTCCTCAAGCTCACATAGAACATCACCAAAATAGACCACATTCTGGGACATTCACAAAGAAGACCTTACCAATTTTTTAAAAATTAAAAACTATACAATCTGTTCTCAGGTCACAATAACATTAAACTAAAAATAAGAGAAAAGAAACTGGAAAATTTTCAAATATATGGAGATTGCACAACACACTTCTAAATAATAGGTCAAAGAAGTAATCTCAAGATAAATTTAAAAATACTTTGAACTAAATGAAAAAAATTTTTTAAAGTATCTAAATTTGTGAACTGTAGTTAATGCAGGGAAATTTATAGCATTGAATAAATGCATATGTTAGAAAAGGAGATCTAAAGTTAATGATCTACGTGTCTATCAAAAAATAAAAAATAAAAATAAAGAAGTACAAATTAAATCTGAAGTAAACAGGAGAAAAGAAATAACAAGTAATTGAAAGCAGGAAATTAATAGAGAAAATTAATAAAATTAAAAGCCTCTTCCTTGAAAAGATCAATAAAACTTATAAGCTTCTAGCCTAGTAAACTAAGTAAAAAAAGAGAAAGGATAGAAATTACTAATATCAGAAATGAAAGAATAGCTATCACTACAAATCCCATGGACATTATTAAAGGATAATAAAGGCACATTGTGAACAACTCTATACCCAAAAATCTGATAACCTAGCTGAAATGGACAAATTCTTTGAAGGATGCAATCTACCAAACTCATGAAAGAATAAATAAATACTCTGAATAGGTCAATATCTATTAAAGAAATTGATTCAATAAATAATAACTTCCAAAACAGAAAGCATCAGGCCCATAAAGGTTCACTGGCAAATTCTACCAAACATATAAGGAAGAAATTATATCAATTTTCTACAATCTCTTTTAGAGAATAGAAGCAGAGGGAATACATTCTAACTTATCCTATAATGCCAGCATTACCCCAATACCAAAACCAGATAAACAAATTACAAGAAAATAAACCCTAGACCAGTATCTCCCATGAGCATACATTTAAAAATTCTCAGTAAACTACTAGCAAACTTAATGCAACAGTGTATAAAAGGAATTATACATCATGACCAAATGGGATGTAGCCCACATATGCAAGGCTGGTTTAATATTCAAAAATCAGTGAACATAATCCACCACATAAACAGGTTAAAAATAAATAAATTACCTGACCTTATCAATGAATGCTGAAATTCAACAAATTTTCATGATAAAACATGGAATAGAAGGGAACTTCCTCAGCTTGTTAAAGTATCTACAAAGAAAAAAGTCTATGGCTAGCATCATATTTCTATAACTACTAGCTATTGCAGTAAAGCAAAAAAAAAGAAAGAAAAAAAGAAAAAGAAAAAGACACAGATGGAAAAGGAAGACATAAAACTGTTTCTGTTCACAGATGACATGATCATCTATATAGAAAACCTGAAAAAAAAAAAGACAAAAAAAACCTCCTAGAACTAATATATGATTATAGAAAGGCTAAAAGTATGTTAATATACAAAATCAATTGCTTTCTTATATATTAGCAATAAACAAGTGGAATTTGAAATTGAAAAAAATAATGATGTGTGACTAGTGAGATTTTTTTCTAGTTATCTAATGTTCAAAAATCAACATAATTCATAATATTAACAAGCTAAAGATGAAAAATGGTGTTTGTAACCATTGATGTCCAGTGTTTCTAAGAAATGCAACTTATATTTGTAATGAAAATGCTCAATCAGTTATGAATAGAGAGAAATGACCTCAATTTAATTATAAAAGACTGACTGTTTTCCTAAGACTGAGAACAAGGCAAGGCTATCCACACTCACCACTCTAATGCAGTATACTGCTGGAAGTTCTAATCAGGGCAATAAGGCAGTAAAAAGAGACAAAAGTACATGGATTAAAAAGCAAGAAATAACACTGTCGATATTTGCAGGTGAGAAATAATTATTCTCTACGCAGAAAATTTCAAGGAACCTATATAAAAAACCCAAAACTTCTAAAACTGATGAGGGTTTCAGCAAGGTCAAAGAATATACAATCTAATATACTAGTAAAGCCAGTTGTATATCTAAATATTAATAATCAACATCTGGAAATAAAAATGAAAAACATTATACCATTTGCAATAGCTCCAGAGAAAATGAAATGATTACTTATACAACTGAACAAAACATACACAGGAATTCTGTGCTGGAGATTACTAAATGCTGATTAAAGAAATCAACAAAACCTAAATAAATGGAGAGACATACTATGTTCTCAGGCTGGAAGACATATGTGGTAAAGACATTGTCCCCAAATTGATCTATATTGTCAAGCAATTCTTATCTAAATAAAAGTAAGGGTTTTTTTTTTTTTTTTAAATAGGCATATACCAGTTTATGCTATAGTGTAAAGGCACATGCCCTAGAATAGCCAAAGCAATCTTGCCAATGAATAAAGTTAGAGGAACTGCTTTATCCAATATTAAAGAATACTGTTTAGCTACAGAAATAAAGATGTTTTGGTATTGGATGAAGAAGAGACACACAGATCAACAGAACAGAACAAAGAATCCAGAAATCAAGCCAGGAAGATGTGTTAACTGATTTTTGACAAAAGTAATTCAATGGAGGTAAGATAGCCTTTCAACAAATGATATTGGAGCAATTTTATACCCATAGGTAAAATAATAAAACTTAAACTAAATCTCACACCTTATCCAAAATTAATTTAAAATAAGTCATGGACTTAAAATACAAAATGTGAAACTATAGGACTTTCAGAAAAACATACAGGAGCAAACATTCAGTATCTTAGACTAGACAAAGAGTTATCAGACATAATACCAAAAGCATTACCAGTGAAATGAAAAAAATTGATACATGAGACTTCATCAAATATAAAATGTTTGCTTTTAAAAGTTCATGTAAAAGAATAAAAAGGCAAGCTTTGAAGTTGGAGAAAATATTTACAAACTACCTCTGGTATGCTGAATAATCTCATCTATGAAGGTGTCTGAGTCCTAATCCCAGGAACCTGTGAATATTATCTTATGTGGCAAAAGTGACTTTGTAAATGAGATGGGAAAATTATCTTGCATTATTGGAGGCCATGTATCAATGGTTCTTATAAAAGGGATATAGGAGGGCCAAAAGGGGGAGGAAAATGTGATGATGATAATAGAGATTAGAGTATTGCTGTCACAATGCAAGAAATGTAGGTGTCCTCTAGAAGATGGAAGAGGCAAGGACTAGGTTTTCCCCCATAGACTTCAGAAGGAACCATTCCTACTGATACTTTGCAGTTAGCTTTGTATGTCTCATTTTGGACTTTTGACCTTCCAAAATGTAAGATGATGAGTTTGCACTGTTTTAAATCACTAAATCTAAGATAGTTTGGTACAGCAGCAACATGAAAAGGTACTCACGTCATTAACCATGAGAGAAATGTGAATTAATAACATAATGAAAAAAAGAAGGAAGATAAAATGAGCTGTCACTATACATTTATTGGAATGTGGTTTTTTGTTTTTGTTTTTTAAAGTTACAACACCAAATGCTGGCAAGCATGCAACAAAAATGGATCACTCATACATTGTTAAAGGGAATGTAAAATTTCTACTCTGGAAAAAATTTTTCACTTTCTTATATAAATAGACATGCAGTTACCAAATGACACAGCAATTGTTTTAATTTAAAATGCAATAGTAAAAGTGATGATGAATTCAAGTAAACATCTTTGACTTATTTCTCCCTTGGGATTTAACATCTATAATGAGAGTTCTTCTTAAATGCCATCAAGTGTGCTCTGACTCCTTGCTACCCTGTGAATGAGTGGTCAGTCTCATGGTAGGGTTTTAAGATAAGAAAGATAAGGAAACATAAAGACTGACAAAAAATGCAGCACTGATTTATGATTGCCTTCTGCTGCATAGTGTGCGCTCAACTCACCTGTGTTCAGGTTTTCATGTCACAAATGTAACAAAACACCTATGAAATATAAGCACCCCTGTGAGGATCATGAGAGCAAAGGATTCTAATTCTAGGGTTTGGGGAAATATAATTTCTTCTGTGTTTGTAATGCTCATTTTTAACTTTTTATGTTTATATATTTTAACTTATTATGAAGAAAATTTGTTTGCCAAGACTTTGTTCATAATTATCAGTAACTTGTTTCTGTAGGATAGAAAACAAACATGCTGGTAGAGAACAAATTAGAGTTCATTTTTTTAGGTGTCAATGCTTCAACTGAAAATCAATGCCATTTTTGTTTAAAACATTTATTTTTTCCAATGTTGATTGGCTATCTTGAGGACAAACCATACTTAAGATCATTTTTATATTCCAGAGGGCTTGGCATAATGCCATCCTTGAACATAGTAAGTTGTTAAATATATATTTACTGACTCTGTTCCTAATTAACCTATCATATAAACTGTTTAGCCATAAAAATATGCTTTGGAAATGAAAACACATATAAGCATTATTTATAGAACATTTTATAAATAGCTGTCTCAAGTTATTAGTCATAAATACAATCTTCATTTAGCATATACATGTTATAATAAGACAGAACAAAGTAAAGACATTTGGAAGAAGTAACATAGACTATGGAAAAATGTTAATAACCCATACCTCCAATATACAATTTGAAACTTAAAAGTGAAATAAAATAAGCAATTATATCCATCTTGCAATGGAATAAGATGTTGTTTTTAAAGAGCTCCATTTTTTCTTTTTCAATATAGACTACCATATTTACATTCATTTCTAAGATTCTCATTACTATTTCTGAATGCAGCTTCAAAATACATTGCACAGTAAACATGACCCACAAAAATGCCTCTCATGATCTATTAACCTATGTATTCAGTAACTAAAATAAAAATAACCCAAATAATACAGTGTATAACATGGTTGTTTTCTGACTTGACTTATTGAATAAATAAAATAATGAAAATTAATCTATACAAATATATACACCAACTTCTACATTAAAATAAAATTATGTATGTTGACTCACAAATTGTCCTCAGGCAAGGAGGAACTTAAGAAATAGGCAAACCACTCCAAATTGGAAGGTGGCAGGTTTAATAAGTAAGGGAACTTACACAGGATGCTTGTCTTGGGTGATCACAAGACAAGTTGATCTCCATATCCACCCGCCAGAATCTTACAAGTTTATGGAGTGGTCTTCTTTTAAATTTATTTTATTTTATTTTTGTTCACTTACAGCTGTCCCAAGTTTTCCCCATTGCTCTCCACTGCCCTGCCCACCCCACCGTGCTCCCACAGTCAATCCCTGCCCTGTCGTCCATGTCCACAGGTCCTTTATACTTGTTCCTTGACTAGACCTTTCCTCTTCTTTCCCCCATTCTCCCCCTCCCCCGTTCCCTCTGGTCACTGTCAGTTTGTTCCTTATTTCCATGCCTGTGGTTCTATTTTGCTCGTTTGTTTGTTTTGTTCATTAGGTTGCATTTATAGGTGAGATCATATGGTATTTGTCTTTCACCACCTGGCTTATTTCACTTAGTATAATACTCTCCAGTTCCATCCATGCCGTCGTGAAGGGTAGGAATTTCTTCTTTCTTTCTGCCACATAGTATTCCACTGTATGAATGTACTACAGGTTTTTGATCTACTCATTTACTGATGGACACTTAGGCTGTTTCCAACACTTGGTTATTGTAAATAGTGCTGCTTTGAACATTGGGGTGCATAGGTTCTTTTGAATTGCTGTTTCAGGATTCTTAGTTTTTTTTAGGAAATCCCATACTGTTTTCCACAGTGACTGCACCAGTCTGCATTCCCACCAACAATGAACTGGGGTTCCCTTTTCTCCTCATCCTCGCCAGCACTTGTTTGTTGACCTGTTAAATGAAGGCTATTCTGTGTGGTGTGAGGTGGTATCTCATTATGGTTTTCATTTGCATCTCTCTGGTGGCTAGTGATGTTGAGCATCCTTTCATAACAGACAGTGGAAAAAATCAAGTTTATATAGTGGCCTTAATGAGATTCATCCACTGATACCATCCAGATGGTCTCAACAATACATTGGTCTCTCTTTCCCTGACTGGTTTGGCTCAGTTGGTTGGATTTTGTTGGCAAAGTGAATTGTCGCTGATTTGATTCTGGGTAAAGACATTCCTGGGGTTCAGTTCCCAGTCTGGGTGCTTACAGGAGGCAACAGATCAATGCTTCTCTCATTCTCTTTCTCCCTTCATTTCCCTCTCTCTAAATATAAATAAATAGAATCTTTAAAAAAAAATACATTGGTCTTCAAGACTGTGTCCTTGAAAATGGCTCTCACTGTGGGAATGGTGGACAAACTGTACATTCCAGCAACAGGCTAGTAGGTAAACAGCCTCCATTAGCCTTCGTGCAACTCACAGATAAACTGGTGGTCACAGTCCTCTCAATGACCTCCTTGGGCAGTGTATTTGGAGTCCTAGAAATAACAGATGAGTAACACATGTTGGGCAGTCATTATAATTTATTTTTTAAATTTTATCTCAGTGATGGTTTACCTTGTTCCAAAATTCATGATTGTGAACACACTCTTTCCTTTTCTATTACACACACACACATATACAAACAGATGTTTGTTTTTATACTTGGACATTATATTGTTTATGATGTGAAAACAAGACATCTGGCAAAGAAGATACAGAAAGATAAAAGTAAATATGACTAAATGAAAAAAGAACCTCTGATGCAAATATGGAGGACATACACCTTTGCAAGCAGACATAGAGATCTCTAGCATTTTCTCCATATCAAGATAGGCTTAATCACTAAGCAAAATTCATCCTCTTTTATACTTTATATATATATATATTAAAAAGACTGTAGGATTACTTAGAAAATTTATTTTCAAATACATGGAGTGATTATTAGTGAAACTACAATTTCACAAGATAAATTAGAATCATGTAAATTAATTTTATGATTGAAGTTAAATTTATTAATTTTTTGAGTTTTGAAGACTATTTTATATTGACCATGAAAACATGTATTCTATGTAATAAAACATGCCAAAAGAATATCATTATAATTACTTGGTTTTGTAACTGAAAGCTAAAGAAATTACAGTTTCAATGAATTCTCCTGGAAATAGCAAATAACTTAATAATTTTAGTGGCAATATTATAAAGAAAAATAAAAATGTTTAAGTAATATCATGAGGAAAGTCAGAGTGAATTTTTAACTGTTGCAAAAATACATCTAACACTTACTGAACAATAATCTACTATAGCACATTAATTGAGAGTGTGGCTTCATATTTCAACTCACCACTTATTAACTGTGTGACCCTGTACACATGCATGAGCATTCTGTGTTTCAGTTTATTTCTTATAATATAGGTATAATGTATTAACCTCTTTTAATTGATCAGCTTGTTATAAATATTATGTAAATTAATCTGCTTTTAAAAATTTAGAATAGTTTCTGACACACAGTAGACTCAATAAGTGATAGTTGTTATGACAGACCATTGTTTGACCAAGAGTAAAGCAACATAAAGACTATAAAGGTAAAATTTTAAGAGAGAATGCATAAAACATCAGCAGGTCAGGAATAAAAAGAGCTTTGTGAAAAATAATGTGCTGGGAAATGAATTGGAAGAAGTTAATTACTATGGGATTTATTAAGGGAGATTTTAGAGAAGGACATAGTTTGGGCTGTAACTTGAAACTTAAATAGGATTTGGTTTATGTAAGTAGGACAAGGGAGAAAGAATAAAACTTTTCAAAAAAAAAAAAACCGCCCTTAGGACATAGGGACATGTCATTGAACAGTGCTCTTGGGGAAAAGATAAGTAATGTGGTAAATGAAGTTCAGGGATTGTAAACAGATATGTTGAAAATGGAAACTGAAATGTGAGAAGGTTTTGCTTTGTATACAGTCGTCCCTCTCTATATCACGGTTCACTTATCATGGCCTCACTGTATCATGAGATTTTTTAAAATATTATATTTAATTATTTATTGTGGATTTTTCACTATATCGCGGGATTTTGTGGTACTGTATACATATTTATATGAGTATTATTTGATTTTAATGATTTTTGATTAAAAATTTCCAAAAAATATATTTAAAAGTATAATAAATGATTCTAACATTAAAAGAATATTAAATCAAAATAAAATACTGCACATTGTTTACAGTATGTATTATATTTAAGAACATAAGTAGTGTTTATAAAAGTGTGGAAAAGGTTAATAAGGGAGTGGGAAAGGTTAATAAGGGACTGGAAATGGTTTAGAAGTGTGTGGGAAGGGTTTATAAAGCCTTAAAATATATATAAATACTAAAATAAATGTAAGGTTCCTACTTCACGGATTTTCACCTATCACAGGGGGGGTCTGGAATGTAATACCCATGATAAGTGAGGGAATACTGTGCTGTGTAATTTTGTTAGTTGTGATAAAAATGTATACCCAGTGTTCACCAGGGGTTTGTGGTCCCATTCTGTGTGAGAAGCTTGATTATGGGAGGCAGTTGCCAAGGCAGGAACTCTATATTTTTGCCTGATTTGCATCTAAGTGTGGTCATATGACTAATTCTTAACAATGGAATTTGAGTGGAAGTGATATGTCACTTAACAGCGAGATTTTTTAAAAATGTACTTTCTCCACCATGTCTTTACCAATTCTTAGCCTGGAAGGGAAGAACTCTGAAGTCCTAGAAGATAAGCATGCCAAAAGGTGACAATGGAAGGAGCCTGTTCCTGTAGGCCACTGGAATCTGTGTGTGTGTGTGTGTGTGTGTATGTGTGTGTGTGTGTGTGTATGTTTAATAACACTTAGTGTTACCTTACCTAATAACAAAAGTAATTTCAACTTCATTCTTATCGTCCACTGAATAGTTTATGAGCAAAACCCAAAAGTGTTGTATAAAGTTGGTGCAAAAATAATGTCCGATTTTGAGGTATATTTTAAAAATGGAAAAGCCCATGATTATGAAAATATTTATTCATTAACATAACTTCCTTTGCTTTCTAGAACCTCATTCCATTTGTCAACTAGCTTATAAGTGCCACGCTTGTAAAATTCTTTAATTTTGAAACAAAATATGAACCCAATTTATTTTCAACCTCTTCTCTTGATGTCAACCTAAGACCATCAAAATGGTTCTGTAGTCCCTGAAACAAGTGATAATCAGAAGGAGCAAGGTCAGGAGCATATGGAGGATGAAGCAATATTTCCCATTTAAGCTCTTTCAAGAAATTTTTGGTTGTGAGGATAAGCATTATTGTGATGGAAGTTGACACCCTTTCTGTTGACTAAGAAGGGTCACTTTTGGTTCAAAGCCGCTTTCAAATGAAGAAGTTGTTCACAGTAAAGATTAGCAGCAATTGTTTGATTGTTGTCTAACAGTTCATAATGGACAATTCCTTCCATATCCCACCATACACTCAACATGATCTTTTTTGGATGAAGTCCTCCTCTTAGTTGTTGAACTCTTCTTCCTCCTCGACTGATCCACGATCAGTGGCATTCAACGTTATGGTAAAGGCTTCACTTCTCAGCACCTGTGACAAGCCTACCTAAAATTGGTGCCTAAAGGTGTCTTGAAAGCAATGATTCACAACAAGCAACACGCTGTTGCAGATTCATTGTTCTCTGTGACCCATTTTGCAACTACTGAAACCTTTCCGATCCTTTTCAGTTGGTGTAGCACGGTTGTATGGCCTACATTAAATTGTTCTGCTAATCCCCTAGAGGTAATGGTGGGGTTTTCTGTAACAACAGCTTCCAACACTTCGGAATCCAGTTTTTTTGGACAACCCCCTTTTGGTGCATTTTTCAAACTAAAGTCCCCACTTCAGAAATGGGAAAACCACCTCCTGCAACTGCTTTCAGTCACTGCATCATCCCCATAAGCGCTCTGCATAGACTTTGCTGCAGTACTTGCATTGGCACCTTTATGAAACTCATGGAGTAAAACATTTCTAATGTGGTCTTTAGATGGGATGAACATGGGTGCAAATATTGCAGATGATGAATAATACTTCGATAATCTGAAAAAAATAAGGTATAAAGTAGTCACTGTGACATCAAAAAATTATGAGGCACAAATTTAATAATACTATCTAAAACTTTCTTTTAAAAAAGTCAGACATTACTTTTGCACCAAACTGATAGAAGAAAGTTGGTCCTGATTTTAGGAAAAAATTGTAGCATTAATAAGCTAATAGTTGGGAGGCCACTCAGGAAGCTATTCCACTAGGTCTGACAGAGTTGGAAAGTGTACCATCAAGGAGGTGGCATAAGATACAAAGGGAATACATACAAAGACAATCATTGGGGGAAGGACTAATATGA
This sequence comes from Furipterus horrens, assembly GCF_987537825.1. Classification (NCBI taxonomy): domain Eukaryota; kingdom Metazoa; phylum Chordata; class Mammalia; order Chiroptera; family Furipteridae; genus Furipterus; species Furipterus horrens. The sequence goes on along the minus strand of NW_028327172.1, from coordinate 120,404,252 downwards.
CTGGGTGACTGGATCTAGGGAATAAGTGAGAAGAGAGGGAGAAACTCTGATGTTGTGCATAGTAAATACAAGTCACAAGATGGCAAATTTTAGCTTAATTTATGATGTTGGTTAATTATGAGTGCTATAAACAAAGTGATAGGGAGCCTCAAGTGGAAGTGACATCTCCACCACTCAAATATACATGAAAATGACAAATGGCCATTCACTAAGGATGTTATCAAGAGGCTCCTTGAGAAATGCATTCTTATAAAAATATAACTTCTTAAATTTCTTACAATTCAAATGTTTTATAATTAAGCAATGATGATGAATGGTTTTCAAAATATCTCAATAATTTGTAGAATTTAAGGTAAACTTCAAAGAATAGAAATTTATAGACTATAGATACATTTAATGTATTATTTTTGAAACCAGTATTTTTAGTTCAGTAATGGGCAGGAATTACAAGGATATTTGAAATAGCATTTTATAGTCTTGAAATAATCTAATTAATAGAATTTTCTTATAATGAAGAACAATTATAAACTTTACATGTGTCTATGCATATTTTCTGCTGTTTTCTAAATTAATTCCCAAAATTAGGTTTTGTGATCTATTCAGTGTACAGGTAGTATTTTGGAATATAATCCATTACTTATCATTTCCCTTTACAAGCCTGTCTTCAATCTTCACAAGGTCTTTGATTTATTCACCTGTGATATTTTATCTAAGGCAGAGCAGCATTGTCTCCACATTAAATAGCATCAAGAACTATACTGGTCTGTATGTTATTGTTTCTGTGAGTGCATATTCTGTGTCCACTGCTGATTTGCATAGCATCTGCTGTCACTTTGTGCTTTCTCTGTAGTTTTTCCACATTCTTGACAGCTGCTTCAATAGCACTTTGCCATTGGATTGGCTGTGATGAGGAGAAGATGTGACATGATCAGATTCTGATGACACAGCAAACTGCAAATTACCCATTGGCCAAATGAAGTATATTGCTGGCAAATAGTCTCTGGAATTCTGTAATAGGCAATCTGGGCATTGCTGTGCTCCAGCACAACAGATGCTGTTGTGTATAACAGTTCCATTTTCTAGTAGTCAGAGTGGTAATCAGCCATAGCAAGGTATTCATGACTGCCCACTGTAAACAAACACATCCTTCCCTTCCTCCAAGAGACTAGGGTGATTTCATGAGTATAACAGTGTGATTTGGGTTATTGAATTGAGGTATTATCATTATCTTTATAAATTCTAAATTTATAATTCTCTAGAATTTATTAATTGGTTATCATGGAGTTTCTCTAGCTTGGGCTTTACATTCAATGAGACAAACCATTTTTTGAGCTAATGAAATTATCAATATTAATGAAGTAACCTGTATTTTAAACTATATAATTTCATTGTTGAGATGTAGTACAACTTCAAGTTACTTCAAAGATTAAAGATCCTTAGCAATCAAGACGGGATGTGAGAAATCAGTCCTTCTTAAACCCTAGTGTGAAAATTTTAAAGGACTGACTAAAATAAATTTAAAGATGTTTTAAAACCAAACAATATATTTTTTATGCCCTTTTAAGTATCAATGGTAAAGTTCTTGAAGGACATTGTCAATCATACCATATTAGATAACTATATAATATAAAACAAATAAAATATTGATTTTATATAAAAGATTAATTATACAAAAATGCTCTCTCCTATACAATGACATATCCTGACTCTAGGCAATATTCCCCTACTAAGTCAGATAAAAAGCTTTTAATTATATATACTGAATCCCAATTACAGTTTTCATCTATGCTAAAGACTTGTTTAAAATTAATATAGTAGGAATAAAATCAATAAAATCTGAAAGGGTGTGATTTGAAACATGAACAGAATTTTTGTGTTTAGCTAACACAAGTGTTTAAAATTTAAAGAACTAGGTTGATTCATTGGTTTTAATGATGCCCTTTGCAGGGACTAGGTGAAATGCCTTGCTGTCAATATACCAAGGGTGAAATTTTTTCACAATAAGTAGCTAATTTAACAGATTTTATTATTGTTAAATTGACTGTTTATACTGACTTATAAGTCAAAACTCTTTTTAGAAGTACTGGCACCCCACATGCCAATTATTTTAGCAATCTAAATTTGGATGACAGTGGTGTAAATATTAATTAAAATCCACAAAATAAAATTGGAAAAGCAATGTCTTTTGTTGTTGTTTACACTGTGTGCAAACAAAATTGTGCATATGTATTGTGGAGTGCTTATCAGCGGACTGGCTGGACAGGAATAAGTATATCAATGAGTTAAAAAAATGAGTTTAAAAACATAAACATGAACTTTCAGCCAAGATGGAGGCCTAGACTGACACACTCCACCCCCCCCACAACTAAGAAGGACTACAACTATCGCAAAACCAGCAACAACCAGAAGTTCCAGAAAATAAAGCCACATGGAAGTTCAATGTATGAAGTTATAAACAAGTGGTGCTTGTCTGGATGGGTAGTAGGGGCAGAGAGATCAAACTGTGCTGTCGGCAGCAGTTGCAGCGGGACTGCGGTAAGCACAGACACCTGTATTTAAGGGGAGGCAAGAAGCACCTAGGGAGTACCCCTGGCTGCAGACCAAACCTGTCAGCTCATGATTCCAATGCTGGGGAAGGCAAACCCCCATTACCTTGGACTGTGAGGCCCAGAGGGCGTGGGAATGGAGGAGGAGGCTTCTAGTCTCTCAGCGGAAAGTGAATGGCAGGAATCCATCTTGGAACCCTGCCCCCACACAAAGCACCACAGTGTGGTGAGAAGGGTGGCTTGGTAGAGACGAGTGCACAGGGCTCTGTCCCCAATAGTGTAGGAGGTGTGACAGCCCCGCCCAAGAAGGAAAGGTAAACAAACCTGTCAGGATGGCAGGGATAATGATAGAGATACCAATCACGCAGCTGACCAGAAAGCAAATACATGAATTAATGGACGAACAGATAGATAATCTTTCTGAGGCTCAGTTCAGAGCTATAGTAATAAGGCAGCTTACAGAAATAACAGAGGGTCTTAATCAAGACAGAGAAGGAATGAAGACTAGTGCTGCTGAAATGAATGAAAACACATATGAAACAAGTGGTGAGGGAAGAAAAACCAGGGATCAAATCAACAAATCAGAACTCAGGGAAGGAACAGCCAACTAGAGCAGAAAGAGGAAACAAAAAGTGAGGAAAATGAGAAGTTCATAAACCTCTGGGACAGCTATAAGAGAGCAAACATCTGAATTATAGGGTTGCCAGAAGGTTAAGAACTAGAAATTGAAAAATTATGTGAAAAAATAATGAAGCAGAACTTTCCAAACTTGGAGAAGGAAATAGACTTACAGGTCCAGGAAGCACAGAGAATTCCAAATAAACTGGACCCAGGAAGAACCACAACAAGACACATTATAATCAAATTGTCAAAAATTAAAGATAAAGAGAGAATCTTAAAAGCAGCAAGAGAGAAGAAAAGAATCATGTACAAAGGGGTCCCAATTAAACTATTAACTGATTTCTCAAAGGAGACTCTGCAGGCAAGAAGGGACTGGCAAGAAGTATTCAAATTAATGAAAATAAAAAACCTGCAGCCATGATTACTGTATCCAGCAAAGCTGTCATTCAGAATAGAAGGACAGAGAAAGTGTTTCCAGAACAAAGTAAACTGAAGGAGTTCATTACATCCAACCACTGTTATATGAGATGTTAGAGACTTGTTTAGAAGAAGGAAGGCCAAAACTATGAACATTAAAATGAAAACTGTATCACAACAACTAACAACAGCAGCTAGGGAATCAAAACAAAGGCAAACTAAGTGGGCAACGAGAGTGGAAAAAGAATTGTAGGTATGGGGAACATACTGGGGGGAGGTCAGCGGGGAGGGGGAAAAGGGGAAAGGAAGGGAGAGGATGCAGGAAATAGGAAGCATAGTAGGAGGGAGTGAAGTAGACAGGAAGATGTTGAGAAGAACTATATGCACAACCAATAGGCATGGACTGAGGGAGGAGGACAACTGGAAGGAGGGGGTCACTGGGTGGAGGGGAGCAGAGGGAAAAGAAATTGGGACAACTGTAACAGCATAATCAATAAAACATATTAAAAAATAAAAATAAAAATAACATAAAGATAACCCTTAGAATTAAGTTTCAGAAATTTAATATAAGCTTCAAATAAAGTTAATAGAAAAAATAAGTTGCATTTTTCTTTTGCAAAACACATAAACCTTAGTGTAAAGATTCCAAAGATACTAGGAAAATTATATGCCTTCTTTGTACTTTATTTTTATATTTTTCCTCACCGATTAGGTGTTTGCCTATGTTTGGGGCAGAGAATTTAGTGATAAATGACTCAATCAAAGTAATATATTAGTCAATGCTAATACTTCAGAAATACCAAGTGAGTCTTTGTTGATTAAGCCATATTAGATAAAACCTATTCCAACTAACTCTCTGGATGTCTTAGAAGCACTCAGGACTAAATCTTAGAGCTGTAGAACAGAGGAAGAAAAGAGAGAAAAAAAAAAAAGATGGTCCCTGGTGTTTGTAGTCAATGTGCATACTTACAAGATTATAATGGGTTCAGGAAAGTTGTACATTAGGAAAAACTTGGAAATAATGGAATGTTATACAACTTAGCTTCAAAGTCTATTAATAGGTGAAAAGTTTAATTACTGAATTGACTTTAGTCAAATATCGATGTTCTTTATTCTATTTTGGTGAAAAAAATAAAATCTAAATATAGAGAAATGAATAAATAAGACAAATCAATTATAGGGCTCTTCAAACTAGTTAAAACCATTATTCTTATACCTAAAATAATTTTATCATAAAAACATGTTAGAAGTATTCTCATCTATACTATCTTCTAGGTTCAATAAGAGCACAAGTAGTTAACTGCTTTAGATGAAATAAAAATAAAATGCAAGTGAACAACAACAATTGAGTCTTTTAGTCTGCTTTAAAAACACAAACCAGTTGTCACTTTTGGCATTCACAAATGGAAGTATTATATCACTCCCTACCTCTACACATCTGCCTTAAAAAAAAAAAAAAAAGGTCCTTTAAAAGCAAAGGAAATGCGTTGAACCTATAGATTGCTATGTGTAGTATGGGCATTTTAATGATGTTAATTCTTCTTATCCATGAATAAGATATGTACTTACACTTATTAGTATCTTATTTAATTTCTTTCTTCAGTGTCTTATAATTTTCCAAGTACAGGTCTTTTACATCCTTGGTGAGGTTTATTCCTAGGTATTTTATTCTTTTAAAGCAATTGTGAGTGGTATTATTCCTTAATTTCCTTTTCTGCTAGTTCATTATTGGCATATAAAAATGGAACTGATTTCTGGACATTAGTTTTATATCCTCCTACTTTACTGAATTCACTTACCAGTTCTAGTGGTTTCTTGGTCACATATTTAGGGTTCTCTTGTACAATATCATGTCACCTGCAAGCAGTGATGGTTTTACTTCTTCCTTTCCAATTTGGATGCCTTTTATTTCTGCTTCTTTTCTGATTGCTATGGCTAAGACTTCCAGTACTATGTTGAATAAGAGAGTTAAAAGCAGACATCCCTGTCTTGTTCCCAATTTAAAGGGAAAGGCTTGTAGTTTTTGCCCATTGATAATGATTTTGGCAGTGGATTTGTCATATATGGCCTTTGTTATGTTTAGATATGTCCCCTCTATTCAATGCAATTCCTATCAATATACCAATGATGTATTTCACAGAACTAGACCAAATATTTCAAAAATTTATATGAAACAACAAAAAGCCCCAAAAGCAACAGCAATCTTGAGAAAGAAGAACGAACTTGAAGAAATTGTGCTACCGAACATCAAACTATACTGTAGAGCCATAGTAATCAAAACAGCATGGTAATAGCATAAAAAAAGATACATACATCAATAGAACTAAATAAGTAAGCAAATTGAAGCAAGATTGAGAAAACATGTGGCTATACCTATTGACAGCACTTTAAGAAAGATAAATTCAATCTGAACTAGAAACATACATTCAGAAAACATTTATTGGACTTACGACACTTCAGACATTGTGTTAGAACTTAAGTGCGAAGTATATACCCTTGAGAAGCTCAGAGTCTAATTGGGGGTTGATAAGCACAAACATTAAATAAATTCTTACCAGATGCTCCTGACACCTACTCACAAATAGGTAAAAACTAAATTTCCATAGGCCCCCAGGCACATATATACTTATATATTTTGTATAGATTAATATATGTATCAGAGAAGGAAAACTCTGACTCCAAAAAACCTCCGCTGCCTTGCGGCATACCTCTTCAGGGGAAAGGCTAAGGGAGTAAACCCCGACAGAAAATCCGGAGCCGGAGTCCCTAAGGCGGTTTGACGTTGTAGTCAACACCGGCAACTCCTGCGGCGCACCTGAAGCCAAGCTGTATTGACTCTGTCTTTCCCCTTGGATCCTTCAGCTGCGAAGAGAGGGGGGGTCTGCTGCATGGGCAACAGCTGGCCCTCCATATCACCCTGCCCAGGCTTTGTAGCTTCACTGGAGAGGACACTCCAGCGTCATCGCAAGATGTCGACTCAACATGGGAGGAGACAGATACCGGTTATAAGCTCATCCGATTGGCGAAGGAAACGTGCGCCAGGGGTCTCCTCTGACGGTGGGAGAGGTCATCGCACCTCACTGGACAGCTACCGCCCGCCTCAAGCTGGGCAGCCCCCAGCCAATTAGGTGCCGTCTCGCCATGGCTCGCCTGCCCCACTGGGTGCGTGGGGATCAGAGAGGCGTCTCTCAAAAAGTGGGCCACAAAACACTCGCATCAGGCAATTCCAAGCAAACAACAAGAAAGAAGCCTCCAGCTCTTCGCCTCGCTAGCTGGAACATCAGGACCATGTGTCCCGGACTTACTGCAGACCTTCCGTGGATCAATCGTGCCAGGAAAACCGCCGTCATCGACAGGGAACTGGCACGACTAAACATCGACATTGCGGCTCTACAGGAGACCCGGTTGGCCGACAACGGAACTATCAGAGAAACCAACTACACCTTCTACTGGCAAGGGAAGTCTCCGGACCAACCAAGACAGCACGGTGTTGGGTTCGCTGTGAAGAACACGCTTGTTAACTCCATAGAGCCACCCACAGGAGGCACAGAGAGATTACTTACCCTCCGATTGTCAACAACTTTCGGCCCAGTCAGCATTCTTAGCGCATACGCCCCAACCCTCTGCGCCACCACCGAAGAGAAAGAACAGTTCTACCATGCACTGGACGAAGCGTTATCCAAGATCCCCAGAAGTAACACTCTTTATCTCCTTGGAGACTTCAACGCAAGAGTAGGAGCCGACCACATGGCCTGGCCCACCTGCCTCGGAAACTTTGGAAGAGGGAAGATCAATGAGAATGGTCAGCGACTGCTTGAGCTTTCGTGTCACCACGGCCTGTGCGTGACAAACACATTCTTCAAGTGCAAAGAGATCCACCAGGTGTCATGGAGGCACCCCCGCTCCCGCCACTGGCACCAGCTTGACCTCGTCATCACCAGAAGAACGGATATTGGCAGCACCCTCCTCACCCGCAGCTACCACAGTGCAGACTGCGACACGGACCATGCCCTCGTGGTAAGCAAGGTGCGCATAATGCCGAAGAGGTTGCACCACTCCAAGATGAAGGGTCATCCACGCATCAACACCAGTTGTGCCAGCAACCCAGTTAAGACCCAGCAATTCATCAACAGGATGGAAGATGCACTCGGCGAGGGAATGGCGGCAGATGACATTATCGAATCCAATTGGCCACGTCTCCGCGACGCCATATACAACTCCGCCATTATTGCTTACGGGAAGAAAGAACGGAAGAACGCTGACTGGTACGAGGCTCACTGGGAAGAAATGGAACCCGTGATCGAGGCTAAGAGGAAGGCCCTACTGGCTTACAAGGCCACGCCCACTCCCAGTATACTTCAAGCTCTACGGGCTGCCAGGAACAAAGTCCAGAAGACCGCCCACCACTGTGCCAACACCTATTGGCTAAACCTGTGCAGAAGCATCCAGGAAGCCGCCGATATAGGCAACGCACGAGGGATGTATGAGGGTATCAAGAAGGCAACAGGCCCAATCCCCTCCAAGATCGCCCCCCTTAAGTCCAAGACAGGTGAGGTCATCACTGACCAGGAACAGCAAATGCAGCAGTGGAACGAGCACTACCTCGAGCTGTACGCAATGAGGAACACCGTAACAGACACTGCTCTTAACGCCATCCCAGACCTACCAGTCATGGAGGAGCTAGACACCCCACCTACTGCGGCAGAGCTTGGCAAAGCCATCGACCGCCTCACTTGCGGGAAAGCACCAGGAAGCGATGGAATCCCTCCAGAAATCCTAAAGAGTGGGAAACCAGTCCTGCTACAGCCGCTCCACCATCTACTCTGTCTCTGCTGGAAGGAGGGTTACATCCCCCAGGATATGAGAGACGCCAACATTATCACCATGTACAAGAACAAAGGAGACCGCAGCGACTGCAACAACTACCGGGGCATCTCTCTCCTCAGCGTCGTCGGCAAAGTATTTGCCCGGGTCGCTCTTGCCCGCCTGCAGACCCTTGCCTCCCGCGTCTACCCAGAGTCCCAGTGTGGCTTCAGAGCTGGCCGATCAACAGTGGACATGATCTTCTCCCTACGCCAGCTGCAGGAGAAGTGTCACGAGCAGCATAAACCACTCTACCTCGCCTTTATCGACCTCACGAAGGCGTTTGATCTGGTCAGTCGAAGCGGACTCTTCAGCTTGCTACGGAAGATTGGCTGTCCACCACATCTGCTTGCTGTGGTCATGTCCTTTCATGACAACATGCACAGCACGGTGTCCTACAACGGCGCAACCTCTGAGGCCTTCCCAGTCAGCAGCGGAGTAAAGCAGGGCTGCGTCCTTGCGCCTACGCTGTTCGGAATCTTCTTCTCCATGCTCCTCCAATACGCCTTTAAGGACTGCAGCGAGGGTGTCTTCATTCACACCAGATCCGATGGCAAGCTCTACAACCTGGCCCGTCTACGAGCCAAGACCAAAGTCAAAGAGGTGCTCACCCGTGAGATGCTCTTCGCCGATGACGCAGCCTTGACATCACACTCCGAAGAGGGACTCCAGCAATTAGTCACTTGCCTTTCCCACGCATGCAAGGAGTTCGGACTAGCCATCAGCCTGACGAAGACGAACGTTATGGCTCAAGGCACGGGGACTCCCCCATGCATCACCATCGATGGATACACCCTGGAGGTTGTCAACGACTTCACTTACCTCGGGTCCACCATCTCGAGCTCTCTGTCAGTCGACTTGGAGGTCAATCGGAGAATCGCCAGGGCAGCCACAGTTATGGCCAAATTGAACCGGCGAGCGTGGAACAATTCCAGCCTCACTGAGAAAACCAGACTGCGCATCTACCAAGCCTGCATACTCAGCACTCTCCTCTATGGCAGCAAGACGTGGACCACCTATGCAAGGCACGAAAGGAAACTCAACAGCTTCCACATGAGGTGCCTGCGACGCGTCCTGCATGTCGCCTGGCAGGATAAGGTCCCCAACACCGAGGTGCTGAAGCGAGCCAACATGAGCAGTTTGCATGCAGTTCTTAGTGAGAGATGCCTCAGGTGGCTCGGCCATGTCAAAAGAATGGGTGCAGGCCGTATTCCCAAAGACCTCCTCTACGGCGAGCTAGCAGAAGGCCAGAGGATGACAGGGCGCCCAAAACTGCGGTTCAAAGACATCTGCAGAAAGGACATGACACAATGCTCCATCAATCTCAACACACGGGAAGTTCAAGCAGACAACCGCCTAGCCTGGAGGCTCGCGGTCAGGCAAGGTATATCACGCGCAGAGGCTGCGCGCAACGAGGAGGCGGTCCAGAAAAGATCGAGGCGGAAGCAGCGTCAACAGCAGCAACAAGAGCCATCTGCCTTCACCTGTAACAAGTGCGGCAGGGATTGTCACTCCCGAGTCGGACTGCACAGCCTTTCTCGGCGGTGCAGATAGACTCTCAAGAAGCTACACCATCGTCTCTCGAGACGGACGGCTGCCGACGACGACGACATCAATAGAACAGAATAGAGAGCCCAGAAATAAACCCACAGCTTTATAATCAATTAATATTTGACAGAATAAGCAAGCACATACAATGGGCTAAAAATAGTTTATTCAATAAACAGTGTTGGGAAAATTGAATGGATGCATGAAGAAAAATGAAATTAGACCTCCTTCTTATACCACACACAAGAATAATTCAAAGTGGATTAAAGACTTAGATGTTAGACCCAAAACCCTAAAAATCCTAGAAGAAATCATAGGCAGTGATATCTTGGACATTATTTATAGCAATATTTTATCTACTATATCTCTTCAGGCAAAGGAAACTAAAGAAAAAATAAACAAACAGGACTACCAATCAACAAAGGAAGCGACCAACAAAATAAAAAGACAACCCACTGAATGGGAGAACATATTCATGGGTAAATCTGCTATAGGGTTGATATCCAAAATGTATAAAGAATTTATAAAACTCAATACCAAAAAACATACATTCCAATTAAAAAATGGGCTAAGAACCTGAATAGAGACTTATCCAAAGAAGACATAAAGATGGCATAGAGACAATGAAATGATGCTCAACATTGCTAATCATCAACGAAATGCAAATTAAAACCACAAAAAGATACCACCTCACAACAGTCAGAATGACCATCATCAATAAATCAACAAACAACAAGTGCTGGTGAGGGTGTGGAGAAAGGGTACTGTTTTAAACTGTTGATGGGAATGCAAATTGGTGTAGCCACAGTGGAAAGCAGGATGGAAATACCTCAAAAAATTAAAAACAGATCTGCCTTATGACCCAGTAATCCCACTTCTGGGAATTTATCTGAAGAAACCCCAACCACTAAGTCAAAAAACATGAGCATGCCAATGTTCGTTGCAGCATTATGTACAATCTCCAAGACGTGCAAGCAGCCCCAATGTCTATCAGTAGATAAGTTGATAAAACAAACATGGCACATTTGCACAATAAAATACTACTCAGCCATAAAAAAGAAGAAAATTTTACCCTTTGCAACAGTATGGATGGACCTAGAGAACATTATGCTAAGTGAAATAAGTCCTTCAGAGGAAGACAAATACCATATCATTTCAATTATATGTGAAATCTAATGAACAAACTGAACTAAGCAGAAAAATAAGAACAGACTCATAGAAAACAGGCTGACAGCTCTGTGAGGTGGTGTTAGGGGTAGAGGGATCCAGCAAAAATGGGGAAAGGATCCATGGACATGGACAACAGTGTGGTGACTGTGAAGGGAAAGGGAGTATAAAGGGAATAAATGGTTATGGAAAAAGTACAATTTAAAAAAGGAAGGAAATATTTCTAAAAGTGCTAAAATATTCTAGAAAAATGTGTAATGAGGTAAGTTATAATCATGCTTCTTCAAATTAAAGTACCCCAAATTCCAGCTGAGAGAAATTGAAGGCAATTATAATAGAAATTTCCTTTGAATTGCAGAGCAGTACACTAAGCTATATAGTTGTGTATTTTAATTGTTAATTAGATTGTTTGTAAAATCATGAAGTGTTTAAATCTATGAAGTAAGAAAACAAAGACATGCAGAGTTCTTTCTACAACATATTACCTCTTGATTTTCAATGAGTAAATTAGACTTTTAAAGCATAAATTTCTTAATGCTGATGTAGGAATAATCATAGAACTTAAATTGTAGAGTTATTAGATAAATTAACTCATACAATGCATAGAAAACTTCCAGCTCAGTACTGATACATAAATGTATTTAAAAAAACATAACCTATTATTCTTAATAGCCTCAACATAAATTAATCTATGTCTAGATTAGAGTAAAATATGCAGGTGTATTACATTGTTTTTTATGCTGTTTCCAGACAAATAAAAATAGGTCTTTTTTATATTTTATTTATATAACTGGTGTTTATAACTAAATGTCTTCTTAGCATCAATTTTAAAATTCAACTATATTTCTCAAAGTATAACCACTATTGCAATCTCTTCAAATCATTATTATACTGAGTCTATTATCTGATAGATTAACCATTCCAACCTAATGAGCAAATCTTTCATGCCTTAACTGATAGAAACATTCAACAAGACAGGGCTCACAAAGAAAACTCTTGCAATTCATTGCTGAAGGACTCTCCTTAGATTGGCATGAGTCCATTAATCTCTCTTTTTTTGCAAAGATTTTTAAAAACTTGTTATGAATTTAGGTAACCTCACTATAATTCACTATTTCTATACCTTTGACTAAGTATAGATCATTAGCTATTTTGCCTTATAAATTCTTGGAATCATTCTTTACATTCCACTTATCATGTAACCCTGTGAAACAGGAAGTATGTTGCTTCTGCATGGCTTGTTCTCAGTGAATCTTAATGTTGATGCTTATATATATTCATTTGTTTAACATATATTTGTTGAACGACTGCTATGTTATGCATTTTACTAAGTGCTAAGTGATGTGATGGGAAAACATTTGTGAACAAGGAAAACAGCCCTAGAGTTGTGAGTCTAGTAGGAATTATGGGCAAAAAGACAATTATAAAGTAATTAATTCAATTATGGATCAAATCATAATGGTATATAACCCAGACTGTATGTGAGCAGAGTAATGAGTTAGTGAATATTTCCTAGAAAAATTAAATATTTAAGCCAAAACCTGAAGGATAGGTAGAATTTAGCCTCATTGAAGAAGAAGAGTGTTGAGCACACAGAAAACAATATTTACAAAAACAGAATCAAATAAAATATGGACTCTACCAGGATGAGTAGGTTCACATGGCTGGAGTGAAGAAAATATATAGGTGGGGGAAAAAAACAAGGCTAAAATAGCAAACCAGCTAGAACATAAAATATTCTGCAGGACATTGTAGCTCTTCCATCTGTAATGGCTGTAATCAACTTTCTTCTACCCACCTTTTCTTTTGAGTGCTAGAAAAAGATTTAGACATTTCCATGTCATAAACATATTTCCAATTTCCAATTATTTTTCAATTTTATTTATGTTTGACTTGTGATAACCATCATAAGTTTAGTACATTATAATGTGAACCATTACCTTATGATTTCACTTGTTTATTCATATGTCATATAATAATATATATTATATATATGACTGAATTATGCCTCCCCAATTCATACTTGAAGATCTAATCCCCAGTACCTCAAATGTAATTGTATATGGAGATAGAGCCCTTAAAGAGGTAATTAATTTAAAATAAGTCACTTAGGGTAGAATCTAATACAACCTGAGGACATTATGGCACACAGAAAGACAGGGGGGTATAGCACATAAAGAAAAGACCATCTGAAACATAATGAGAAGGTGGCCATCTGCAAGCCAAAGTGAAAGGCTTCAAAAGAAAACAAACCTGCAAACACTTTGATCTTGAACTTCTAAGTTCCAGATCTGGGAGAAGATCAAATCCTGTTGCTTAATCCACACAAGTGTATGGTATTTTGTTTTGTCACTCCTGGCAAACTAATATAATGCATATGTGAGCATGTGCATGTGTGTGTGTGTGTTTCTTCTGTGCTATGTACTGTTCTGTTGGTTAAGGATATAAAGAAAAAAAAAAACATCATTTTCTAAATCCTGAGAATTTAAGAATTGATGGAGAGATTATATTAGTGAAACAAAAATTACAAAAAGGATACTATAAGGGAACTGTCAGAAAATTACCTCAACACAATATGCAGAGTCTTGGAAATGGTGTATGCTTAGGCAAAATCTTGAAGGAAAAACTAGAGCTAGCAAAATGAAAGAGATGGTTTTGATTTAAAAAAAAAAAAAAAAAGACAGCATTGGCTTTCTGGCTGATCAAGCAGTTGTGAGCGAGCATGGCAGATTTTATGATTTGTAGCAGCGTGCCGCTGCTCGCACCGGTTTGTGTGGATAGAGTGGCAGGCAGGCAGCCCTTCAATGATCTTCAGGAGTGAACTCTAATTACGTTTTCTCCTATCTACAGCTTCATTTCCATGATGCTGCATTTTATAATTTTAGGTATGCTGGTTGTTTTCCTTTGCAAAAGAAGGAAACAAATTAATAAATCTTGCCCATCTCTGTTACCAGGTTATTTTATATGACCTTTCTCACACAGTGGTTCTAACACTCTTTGGTCCACATTTTTAATTCCAAAAACATATTTTAATATATGGCAATTTTAAAATATGGCAAATGTTCAGTCTTCGGCCTTCTTCCTGCCCGTCGGTTCATGCCGAGATTCTTCCTCTCAGCTTTTATTTTAATTTGTTTTAGTTAATGATTAATGCCTATGCCAGCTGTTATATGTTCTCAGTACACACAGTAGCACAGAAACACTTACCAACACTTAGTCACAACACTGTTGGCTATTTACTCACCTTTCTTCTCTCCCCCACACTATTTGTCTTTTGAATCAGTTCCTTTAGGCTAAGGTTTAGCTTCTTTCCTCTTGGGTCAAGTGTTTTTTAGCTTTAGCCTTTATCAAAATCACCTGAAGTTATTGTAAAAAATGCAGATGATCCTCAGATGTTCTAATTAAAAATATTTGAAGGAATAGCATATAAAATGAGAAATATTGCCCTAGTTATTAACTGATCAGCAGGGCATTTATTAATAGTACTCAGCAGTCGGTACACTTAGAACATTTAATCCTTTAATATGCACACGATGGCACAGCGTTTTATTTCTTGTGTTCTCAAGTCTGCCCCTTGTGATCACAGAGTAGCATTCAAGCGCTCTATGTGTGTGTGTGTGTGTGTGTGTGTGTGTGTGTCTGTCTGTCTGTCGGTCTGTCTGTTGAATGGGCTCACATAATCACAGAGGCTGGCAAGTCCAAATTTGCAGAGCCAATGTCTCAGTTAGTCTAAAGGGTGGCAGGTTGTCATATAACCAGGAAGAGCTAATGTCCCAGTTCCAAGGTTGCCAGGCAGAAGTCCCTCTATCTGGAAGAGAGTCATCCTTTGGTTGTACTCAGCATTTTGACTGATTGGATGATGTCCACCCACTTGAGGAGGGGGGTAATCTTCTTTATGCATTCTACCAACTTAAATGTTAATCCCAAAACAATGTCACAGGAGCACCCAGAATAATGGTTGACCAAACATCTGGACATTAATGGCCCAGTGGTCAAGTAAACACACAAAATTAGTCATCACAGTTCCCATGGATATAATATCAAATCCATGAAAAATTGACCTCAGATTGATTTTTGTGTGTGGTACAAAGTATGATCTCATTTACCTGTTTTCCTGTAAAGATAATTTGGGCATCCATCTCCCCTTTTTTCATATGGATAACTTATTTTCTTAACACTTACTTTCTGATGATACTTCATAAATAAATTCTAGTATGTTTACAATATTACACACATCTGAATGTCCAACTGTAACAAAGGTCATAAAGTAAGATTCTGAGTAGGTCATAAACTTATTTTTTTCAATTTATAGAGGAGTTCCCCAAAGCCTATTGAAACTGATGTTGTCAATTTTCCTGCTTAGTGAATCAATTTTTTGGCAGTCAGGCTGAGTATGGATTCCTGGTTGATGTGTAGTCTTTCTTTCTTTTTTTTTTTTTAAGATTGTATTTATTTATTTTTAGAGAGAGGGGAAGGGAGGGAGGAAGAGAAGGAAAAAAACATCAATGTGAGAGAGAAATATCAATTGGTTGCCTCTCACACATGCCCTGACCAAGGACTGAAACTGTAACCTTGGTATGTGCCCTGACTGGGAATCAAAAGAGTGACTTTTCGCTTTGTAAGATGATGCCCAACCTACTGAGCCACACTGGTCAAAGCTGTAGTCTTGATTTAAGTCAATATGCCAGTGGATATGGTTAAAGAAAACAGATGATCCTGGACAAGACTTTATAATAATTCAAAATTAAATGTATCTTTCTGCTAGTGTAAACCTAAACAGAGAAGCTAGAGGCTCTATTTAATATATTATAGACTGTTCTCAAATATCCACTCATTTTTGCCTGAATTACAGTTTCTTCTAAATTCTTCTGGAGATTCCAGTGAGTTTGTTCATTTGGCATCTTATACATCATATTACTGACCCATAAATATGGTCACTGATTAAACAATACTTACCCAAATGGCTCTAAGAGGTTTCTTTGATTTTATAAAACACAAATATTGTTAAGAGATATGCTTCTAAAATTTCAAGTAAATGAATCTTTTCCATAGTGTTAGAAACCAATGAAAATCTGAGACATTCTTAATGTAAAAAAACAATCACTATGTTTTTCCCACAATTTTGATATTTATCTTCTACTATGTGGTCCACTTGTCCTATTTCATTGGCTCACACAGAGTATTTCCATTGTTTCTAGCCCCTGTCACATAATGCATTGTAGGCCTTGTATTTCCATACACATTGAAATAGGGGGTTCCATTAATCCATGGGTCACCTATTCCAGTTCTAGAAACTTCCACCTTCAGTGGTTGTTCAGACAATAACAGAGGAAAAATACACATTATGATTATTTTCAATGATCTAAATGATCTCACTTTCCTTACAAAGAGCATAGGGTTACAGCTTTGATTTTTCAAAAGAATTGTTTTCATTTTGCCTTCTGATAATTTTTCCCAATGTAACATTGTTTACACATTGAAGAGTAAGCTACCTTGATTGCTTTCCTTTCACCTACATTGGCTACCTCCTTTTATCTTTCCTTTTTATTTGGGTGAGGGAGAGGTTTCTTCTGTAGTCTTTCTTCTATTGCTTTCTCCCATTTCTATCATCTCTGTCTTTATGATTTTCTTTTCTCTTCTTGTCTATTTTCTTTCTTTCTTCCTTCTGTCCTACATATCTTCTTTCTGCTTCTCTTCATTAAGTTTATTTAAAAAGAGAAAAAAGATTATCTCTGGGCAAGTTAATTACAAATACCTATCTTAAGAAGAAATATTAATCACCTAAATACATAAGTTGACATTTCAGTTAGTAGTCATACAAATTTATACTATTACCTCCATGTTTCTCACAGATTATAAACCATATTGCCCACCCCAGTTGGATGTGATTTGACTGCAAAATCTAAAATGTTCCAGCCAGGGTTGTGGTTGAAGGTGGGAATAGCTTCTTGCCAAAGTGCCATCCCCTTTTGAATTCCAGGATAAAGCTGTTGCATGAAGAATCTTCCATTCCTTGAGTGATCTGCTAGGTCAAATTCCCTCATCAAATATGTCGCTGTGAGTAGGTCTTTACTACTTTTAGCAGCTTAGATTCCAGCCCTGTCATCACCATTTAACATTTCTCTGGCATGATTTAAATGGATTTTCACAGTATTCCAATATCAGAGAGCATATTCTGCCAGTATAAAACATGTTCAGTAGCTACAATCACAAAACAACTAAATTTATCCAATTCCATTTCTGGATGCTTTTTCCCTTCACCCCACATGCCAAATCAAGTCATTTTTCCTGTGTACAAAGAGGCCCCAAAGTATCCAATATGAAAACAAGATAAATTTAATGCTTTCAACATTTTATTTCATTACTCTGGTAACTCTGCATTTTTAAATGTTCAAGATGATATTTCACTACAGTGTATATGTTTGTTATGATAAAAAAATATTTTTAATCTTAGGGCTCATGCATACTAACCACATTTTAATCATCTAGTTTTACAGATGAAGAGGTAGCATACAGAAAAGATAAGAGATTTGCCCCAAATCAAACTTCTAGAGAGTGGCCAAACTAGTTTTAGGCTCTTAGTCAACAATAGTATACATTTAGAGGAAGTCTAGATATTGTTCTAATGGATATTGGCCATGTATTAGATAATATTCATGCTTGTAAAGTACTTTCTAGCTCAAAAACAAAACATCATTTTTGTAAATACATATGTTTGGTACTATAAATCTTTGAATGCAATACATTATAGGAAATCATGGTATATTTTGCAATCAATTGTTAGATACATATCATTTGGAGGGTGTCTTAATATTAAGTTAAACCTTATGAAATCACTGAACTCTTTATTGATCTAAAATTTATAAGTTAATATTGTTTAATACTTCTGTGATATGTAAATAGACTGGGACTGAAATAATATCAAAACCTCTGTCTTTTTATTTCTAAGTGTAAAGTGGAGATGCGGGGGAGTGGGTGAAAAGAAATACAAATTTTGATCAATTAGGAAAAGAAAAAATAACCCAAAGGGAAACACTTCCTTTGTAAACGTTTCAGTAAGACATTGCAACTGATGTGAGAATTAAAACTTAAACATGGCAAGTACTTAACAGTGTCTCCTTCACAGTTTAAGATTGGTTCGTTTTAGCTTGCATGTCCTGGCTTATTTACTCCTTCCTCAAATATCTGTAGCTTGCCTGACTCCCAGTTCTTGTTGACGCAGCACATGGGAACTGGCTCCATTATCTTTAGTCTCTAGGACTATAAAATATCTAATAAACTCAGCAACCAGTGTGCCAAGTACATGCAATGCAGCAAGCTGGTGAAATCTTGTTGTGTACTAAAGTGAAACTTCGTGTTCATTTGTAAAGGAGGCTTTGGAACCCATTCTTTCATATGTAATGTCTCAGAGTTTTAGGGGCATTAATCTAAAACTTCTCATCCTAACCATGACTTTTCTGTCTGCTGCCACAAAGAGGGAACACAAGCCAATATAGAAGCAACCCTTAGGCTGTGAACTATAGAAAAAACACATTTGTCCTCAGATATGACTGTTTCAAGTTTACAGATTTTGAGAAATTACCTATGCATTTGAAACATGTATTAGAGGATGTGAAGAGTGTTTGGGATTCAAAACGAATTGCACAGCATGTTCACGCATCCATCACAGTATCGGCAATGCTCAATTTTTGGTAAGAGTGCATAAGTATTCAAAGTTATCATTTGTGAATGTATAATTTACATCACTGCCAAGTTCCTCATTGTTTTCTTTATTTAAATTGGCATCCTGATTTATTCCAAACATTTTCTGAGATGGAGCTAATTAACTCAGTTCTTGGGGTAGGAAACTGAAATAGGAATAAAATAATTTCTTAATAGGGCTGTGACAATCTGAATTCATAAATTGAGACATACAAGAAAATATTTTAAAAGCTGTAACCATGAATTAAATATAGTATATTCAGAATCTGCCTACATTTGTGAGCGAGAAAGTGAAGAATAGATTCATAGACAATATAGTCCGACCTCTTTCAATTCTTAGAAATAATAATGAATATGAAACTTTTTGAAAAAATTCTAAAGTTAGTTTGCAATAGTCAAGGTTGAAATGTATGCTCCCTGATTCCCAGTCCAGTGTTTTCTACAACGCAAGAGAGATGTAAAATGATCAAGACAAAATTTCCTCTGATTCACTGAAAGCTCAGGAGAAACAGGCACTATTCTTCTCTGTAGAAAAAGGTTAAGGCTGGGGAGAACTGGTTTTTGCAAATGGCAAATTAGAATTTTTTTCTTTTTTTTTTTTTTGGTGTCCTGGTATTTTCTCCTTTGAAGGTGTCCAAGAGAGAATGCAACTACAAAAATTGCAGTCAGTAAGTGACAGTGTGTAAATGATAAGCCTGATGTTAGGAACATATGGTCTGAAGAATTGAGGGCAATATACTTTTCTGTACTATAGTTGACAGTTTAAAGAGAGAAATAGCAGAGAAAATGTGATTGTCTGTTGCAGCAGCTGGAAGTTGCATGGGCATACAAACACTGTCTTGCTCATTGGTATTAAAATAGATATGATTTTTAAAGGAAGTGAATATTTAGGTGTCATGACTGTGGGCAGTTGACCCAACTTTTTCTCAGCCATCACAGGCACTATTTCACTGGGTAAGATGACCATCTAAAATTGATTTGTTTTAAAAAAATTTTTAAAGTAAAAAACAGATTACTATAGAGCTAGAAACCATGTTTACATTTAGTTTGAAAAGAGAGATTTATGGTAAAAAATAACTCAGGTACCAACACTCAAGAAGGAAAAAAATGATGAGGTAAAACATGATTATTTTGAAAAAGAAGGAAGAAATAATACTGAAAGTTAGGAAACTGGACATATATACTGTGGAGAAGCGACACTGAGAAATGAGTTGAATTGAAGCCAACCAAATTAGAGCACCTAAGGAAAAGATCTGCTGAAAAATGACTTTCAGAAGATTTCACTTTTTTAGTTTTAGAGATAGGGGAAGAGAGAGAGAAAGAGAAGAAGAGAAACACTGATGTGAGACCTCTTGTACATGCCATGACCAGGACACACCCACAACCCAGGCATGTGCCCTAAACAAAAATCGAACCAGGTGAACTTTCACTTCGTGGAACAATGCGCAACCAACTGAGCTACACCTGTTAGGGTTGAAAATGATTTTTAAAATGTATTATTTAACATTATTTATGTATGTACACATGATAACTATAGACATTTGAAATTTGACACAGAGTATGGATATGATTTCCAAAAAATATTTAAGTATTTTTAAGGTCCGTTGAGTATATAATCTAGTAAGAACAAAACCCTGATTCAGGTTGACCAGAATGCTAAAAGACCAGCCAGAATGCTTGTCTGTATAATTATGCCACAGAGAACTGAAGGCTTCTGGCAACTTCATTGAATAGAAGTACATCCTGCAGCAGTGGCTGTTTCTTTCCAAAGGATCTAAAAGTATTTGGGGGTTGATTCTTTTCTGAGAGTTAAACTAGTGGCTTTTTCTTCTGTGCTTTTTAAAATATGGAACAAAATTGATAGAACAAAAATGGTAAAATTATCTTCTAGGAAATTCACCTTTTCACATGTGTTAATTTTGGTTTGCTTGTTTATTCAAACTTTAGGAAATAATTTTTAAATTTTTTATATTAAGGAACATTTTTAAAAATTTTTAGCATTTACTATTAGATATTTGCCAATAGGAACTTCATTTTTCACCCTCAGGAAGACTCTTGGGAATAATTCTTTTTTGCTTTTTAAGGTTATATTTAAATCAATGGAAATAAATGAGAAAGACATACACTATTTAGAGATTCCAAGAAATGATCTCTCCAAGTCTTTATAGATCTTACTTTTACATCTTATAAAACAGAACCCACGGGTCCTAAAGTATACATGGGCATTAGATGCACAGTAGTCCTGCTATCCATCCATGATCTTCAGATAAAGTACACCATCCAAGAGATAGAGTCATTTTCTCACAAGAAATTACAAACTGTAATTTGCATGTTTGCACTTGGGTATCTGTGCACCACTGAATCTTCACATATCCAACTCTACTTCCACCCTTGTCAGATGTGATTTGCACTTCTTTTTATTACCAGCATTTTCCAAGAAATGTATTGTATTAGGCTCTTTCTCCAGTATCTCTAACTCTGAAATCACAATCCTGAGACTAACTGCACAATTCCCCTGACTGTGTAACAATTTTACAGCAGGGCCAGAATGCTCACTGAAATTCTTACTGTCACATATAATGTACAGGGAAAGCAACAAGATTTTGACCATTAAGGAGAGAATAAAGTCTGTGGTGTTTATAGTAAGACAGGAAGGTATCTATGTTATTAACAAAATAAATAATAGAATCTGTTTTATTTGATATGGCTCTTCAGATTGCTGCCTTTGTGTAATTTTTTCCTAGCTTTATTAGGGTAATTCTGAATTTGTAAGTATCATGGTTTGGAGAATTTTCCAACAAAAACCTTGTAATCATGAGGTAGATATCTTTTTGCAATTATCCTTGTTTCTTTCTCTCTCCTTACTGTTGCTATGCACCACAATCTCTGCCTTGCTTTTTACCCATTTTTTGTCAATACAGTGACAGAATTGCTGTGAAATTTTGTTGAACTTTATAATTCTAAACAAATATTCTGGAAATGGAAGCTCTTCACTGTATGTTTTAAACATTTCTAACAATTTTACTTATATTTTTATTTAAATAATTATTGGACCATTCTTGAGAGAAAGTCATCCTTTTAACATATGTCTCATTATCGGGATTTTAGAATGAGTATCTTCAGGGTAATTTTGATCTAGTAGTGTATGGATAATTTTTCTGTCCAAAGCAACTTACAAATTCCAAATTAATTCCTTGATCTTGGCCACACTGTGTTTGACAGTTATGTTCAGACTTGCTATTCTAGATATTATTATCTGGATTTTATCTCTAGGTAACTAAATCACAAGGCTTGCACTGCTAGGTATTTTCTTAAATATAGATGGAATGGATTATAGAAGAGCTCTCATAGCTAAAATTGCTTTTACTCTTGGATTAGCATTAACCGAAATGTGCTCCACTGATTGCTTAGCCTGGATAATAATTACTTAAGGGGAAAAAAGAGCTGGGAGGGGTCAGCGGAGGAGACTTTCAGTGGGTTAAGAAGGTTGACACAATGCAAAAGTGATGACTTCTCAGTCTGGAAAACGCTAAAATTCATTTTGATAGTCTCGAAGGGTTTATGATATGACATGTGTTCCCAAATGAAATCACAGTATCACCCCTTTAATTTAAAGAAAGTCATTATTCTAATAATCACAGGAATATATTTTGAAAAACAGTTTTAGTCAATTTCCTTACTTAGGATAGAAATGATCTCTTACCCAGAGGTTTTCTCAAAGTATCTTTATTTTCCTAACATATAAGGATACAACTCTTTCTAATCCAAATAAAGTTGTCTGTAGGCAAAACTATGAATACACAACTTATTTTGGCTTTTTTTCTTTTAATTTCTGCTCTTTTTTACATGTGAGACTTCAGCTCTCTTTATAAAATAAGCTAACATTTGTGACATTACCTTGTACTCTTACTCTTATCACAATCTCTTGCCTCTGTCTAAATCAGCATTCTTTGCTTAAAGTATAACTCCATGCTAATAACTCTAATGGATATAGAAGCTTGTGGAGACTCACAGAACTCTCTCTGTTCTTCTGTCATTAATGGATCATCAGACTAGGTCATTCGCTTTCTTTTATTCACTCAAGGCAGTATTTCTAGTTAGAATTGCAAGGTAGAATTTTAAGTTAGATGCTATGCCAGGATGACTGCTAAAATAGGAAGTTTGAGGCACGAGTTCCAGTTTTAGTCCAGCCAGTAAATATGTACATTTGGCTATGTGCAAATCAATGCATCTCTTTATTTTTATGAATCTATCTTTATTCAACAATATATATTGGATATCTAATTTTAGCTATAAGAACTCTTCTTTAATCCACTTTCTATATAATAAAAATATGTAACAGAGCAAGCCTTGTGGATTAGTTATTTAGAGATAGGTGTTGTGGATGAAATTATTATGACATTCACTATAGCATCTTAAATTAGTAAATTACTAAGGAACTGGGATGTACCTTGATATACCAATGAGAGAAAAAATTGGGAGAAAGTATGATATTAAGACATTAATTTCAAAAATGATTTTTGGAGAGAAGGCATTTTGCTAGGTATTCTTGAGAATTGCTTTCCATATAAGATTATAGTTTACCTAATGGACAAACTAAACACAACTTTATAAAATTAGTAAAGAAATTACACCAAAAAATGTATTTGAATATCTTTAATGTTTTCAGAGAAGCATTATAATAGTTCTTATGAGAAAAATCAGAATTTTATTGAATTTTCACGTACAACTGACCCTTGAACAACATGAGTTTGAGCGGTGCAGGTCCACTTAAATGTGGGTTTTTAAAAAAGTAAATATACAGTCCAACCCTTAATATGCCTAGGTTTTGCACACGTGGATTCAACCAAATGTAAGTTTAAAACATTCTTTATTATCTACAGTTAAGAATCTGAAGATGTGTTATACCCAGATTATCAACTATGCGGGGGTTGGTGTTTCTCAACCCCACATTGTTCAATGATAAATTGCATTTATTTTATTGTTCATTATTGTTTTATTCCAAATTACATGAGTATATTAGTTTTACTGGCCTAATAAAACAAACTAGGTGGTTTAAAACTACAGAAATTTAGCCCTGGCCAAGTAGCTCAGTTGGTTAGAGTGTTGTCTTGAAAGTCAAGGTTGCAGGTTTGATTCTGGGTCACAGCACATACAGGAGTCAAGCAATGAATGCATGGATAAGTAGAACAACAAATTGATGTTTCTCTCTCTTAAATCAAAAATTTTTTTTAAATGTGTAGACAAGTATCTTCTTATGGTTAGATAAAAACAACTGCTGTACCTTCAGATAAATGTTTGGTTTTTAGATAGAATTCAAATATACATTACCTATAAAAAGTTAATTCTATGTTGAGATTTCTGATAATTATTTTAATTTATCTTAATTTATTATCATGCAAGGTAGGGAAGGAAACCTTGTCTCTTCTTTCTGTCAAATTCTGGAGCGTTCTTGATGAGGGAGAAGCTATATACCATGTTTTTACATGGTGCTCAGTAAATATTTATTGACTTAGTTCATGAATTGGAATTAAACTAAAGAGCAAACCCTTAAGGACTTTTCTAAAATATGCTCTCTGTAATGAAGCCCAGAAAATGTGTAAGAACTAGCCACACTCTTCCATCTAACATGTCATATAAAGTTCTCTCCCTCCCTACCTTCCTCAATTATCTAATCTATCATCTTAGTTCAGATGTATTTCTGACTTTGTGTTTCCCTGTGCCAGGAGAGCAAGATGTTTCTCAGTGTTTTTCTGTTGTTGTGGAGGCTGTATCACTTCCTGGGACTCAGAAGTATATGGGGCTATTCATTGCATGTCACGACTTGAGATGGAAGGACATTGCTAAGATTTAGAGCCTTTTACCTCAGGAATGCACATAATGTATTAGAGAAGTGTACACTTAAACCTATGTAATTTTATTAACTAATGTAACCCCAATATAAATTTTAAAAAACATTTGATCCAGACTGGGCAGGTCAGAGGTGAAGGAGAGATTTCTTTAAGAGGATGAATATAAGCTTTGGCCAGATAGCTCAACTGGTTGGAATGTCATCCAGTTGTGCCAAGGTTGTGGTTCAATCACCATCACAGTGACAAGAATCAACCAATGAATGTATAAAAGACTAGAACTACAAGTTGACGTCTCCCTCTTTCTCTCTTTCTCTTCCTGCCATTCTCCCTCTTGCTCTAAAATCAATTTTTTAAAAAACTGCAGAAATGTGGTCTCTCACAGGTTTGTGGGCTAGAAATCTGAAATCACAGTGTTGGCAGAGCCATGTTCCCTCAGAGGTTATAGGGAAGAATCTGTTCCATGTCTTTCTCCTAGCTTCTGGTGACTTCTAATAATACCTGGTGTCCCTTGTCTTAGCTTCATCACTTCAATTTCTCCCTTCATCTTCATGGCCTTCTCTTTTTGCATATGTGTGTGTCCAAATTCCTCTATTTCTAAAAAGAATTTTGGGTCCACTCTACTTTAGTATGACCTCATTTCTACTTGATTATATCTTTAAAGACTATTTTCAAATAAGGTTTTAGGTGGACATGAATCTGGGGTCCTGGCTGGGTGGTTCTTCAGTGGTTTGGAGCATCATTCTGTACATAAAAAATCTGCAGGTTCAGTCCCCAGTTGGAGCATATATCTAGTTTGCAGGCTTGAGACACATATAGAAGGTAACTGATACATGTTTCTGTCTCACATTTATGCTTCTTTCTCTCTCTCTCCCATTCCTCTCTCTCTAAAATCACTAAACATAACCTTGGATGAGGATTTTTTTTTAAGTTTTTGGGGATAGGGACACTATTAAACCTAGTACAGTGAGTGCAGCATGTTCAACCAAAGATCAAAAGGGTTAGTAAAATAAAGAATTAATAGAAGTGTAGCAGGAATACTTTGGGTCAATATAATGATGTTTCATATAATAATTATATCCATAGTTCTGGTTTTCATCCCAATATGAAGTGTTTGTTTTTATAAAATCATTTACATAACATTTATATTTAACTTTCTGCTTGCCTCTAGCATTAAAGCTCCATAACCATAGGATTCTTTTTCTTTTTCAAAAATAAACACAACCCAGACAGTATTTTACTCCTTATAGTGATTGAATAAATATTACTTGAATTAGTTAATTATTAAAAATACCAAATTTATATTTGCTGATACATTTGATAAGGGATTATTATCGAAAATTTATAGAGAATTTCTAAAACTCAACACCAAAATAAAATCCGATTAAAGATTGGCAAAGGACCTGAATAGACACTTCTGCAAAGAGGACATACAGCTGGCCCATAGACATATGAAAAGATGCTCAATGTCACTAATCATCAGAGAAATGCAAATTAAAACCACAATGAGATACCACCTCATACCTGTCAGAATGACCATCATCAATAAATCAACAAACAAGTGCTGGCAAAAATGTGGAGAAACGAGAACCCTTTTGCACTGTTGGTGGGAATGCAGACTGGTGCAGCCACTGTGGAAAGCAATATGGAGATACCTCAAAAAATTAAAAATGGAACTACCCTATGACCCAGGGGTTTCACTTCTGGGAATTTATCCAAAGAAACCCAAAACACTAATTTGAAAGAACATAAGGACCCCTATGTTCATTGTAGTGTTATTTACGATCGCCAAGATATAGAAACAGCTGAAGCAGTTATAAGTAGATAAGTGGATAAAACAACTATGGGACATTTACACAATGAAATACTACTCATTTATAAAAAAGAGTGAAAGATAATTTTATACAAAATTGACACTTTTATATGTGAAGTCTAAGAAAATTCTTCTTTTTGTACATTTGTAGTCGCTCGCTTTGGATATTTGGGTGTTTTTCTTTCAATCGTGCTAAAATTATGACTGGAAGATGTGTAATTTGATATCCTTTCATATTTTTTCTCTTTTTTAGGAATGTAATAGACTTTATTTTAAAGATTTTATTATTTAGCTTTTAGAGAGAAGGTAAGGGAGGGATAAGAAGAGGGAGAGAAACATCAATGTATGCAAAAAACACCAATTGGTTGCCTCTCACAGGTCCCCAACCAGGGGCCTGGCCCACAACCCAGGCATGTGTCCTGACCAGGAATCTAACAAGGAATGTTTTTGGTTTGCTGGACAAAACCCAACTCACCAAGCCACACCAGTCAGGGTAGAAATGTAACAGTCTTCTAAAAAACTCATACTCAGGGAACATTTTACTCTGACTTTTAAGAAATTTCTTTAATATAATAATTCTTACGTACTTTCTTATAATTTTATTCTTTATTCTCTTTATTTCTATGACATCAATTTAGTATGTGCTATTTAGTTTTTGTTTAGTTTTTTTTTTTTTTCTTTACATCAAAAACAATTTCCCTTCTTTAGAACTCAATTTTAATGTCACTTCTAGAGGAGGTCTTTTCTGATTGTCTTCACCAATATAAAAAAAAACAAACAAGCAAACAAACAAACAAAAAAAAAACCAATAGCATCACTATAACAGGGAAACAGTATTTTTCCTTAGTACTTTTATTTGAAAACCAAGTCTTTTCATCACAGTAGCCAGTGAGTCTCCATCCACATTGATAGGATCTCTGCCTAGTGACACTTCATCTCATTTATTCCATCTCTCCTTTTGTTGTAAAGATTATTTTCTAAGGTCATTCTTCCTACCATGTTAAATTTCTGAAGCAGATTTTTTTTTCCCTTTTCAGTTAATCAATTTTTCAAGCGTATATTTCTTGTGGATCTTTTTAGTAAAAGTAGCTTCTCTTAAATAGTATTTAGCATTTACAAAGTACCCATATATTTGTGTACATGTGTGTGTATGTGTTTCTGAGTATTTATACTAGAATGAGAGGAGACTGATCTAGATCCTGACAGGATATGTGAAATATCATTAGTGAACAGAAAGAAATGTCCTTAGAACAGAAAGAAAGGAAGGACGGGAAGAAGGAAGGTTGAGATTGAATTCATTAAATTGGTTTCTAGAGTCATGTCATTCTCATTATAACATGCCGTCTGTTAGAGTGTCTTTAAGACTGAATACTACTTGCACTGGAAGAAACTTTAGATTTGACAGGACTCAGTATGAATATTTTCACAATATATATTCTAATACCTCTTGCTGTTATCATGACCTTCTTCTTTGTCTTATAAGTTAAAATCAGAGAAAGTAATACAGAGATCTGATCAGATCACTGGGGAGGAGAAGGGAGGGGCTGTAGGAGGAGTTTGCCAAGGCAACAGTAAACAGTCTAGGATGGGGTTGGCTGAGAAGCTGAATGAATGCCTCCAGAGTGCATGAAATTATGGGCAATAAGATTTGAAATAAAAGGGCTCTTGGGCAGCTGGATGGGCTGGCTGTCCCTGGGCTTGGGCACTTCTTCTTAGAGGATGCCTGGTTGATGGAGCTCAGCTTCCTGCATTTCCCCATGGAGGGTATTTTGTATGGGAAGGGACTCAGCACAGTCTAGGATCAGGCTGGGCTGGGAGAGGGTTGGCAGGGTTAACCTTTGCGTGTTCTAGAAGGAAGAGGCTTGGCTGTGAGGCAGAAGCCTGCCATTCGTTCAAAGTTGTGTAGCTTTTGTGTATTATGTTGTTTAGTTTGTAAACTAACCTTATAGAAATAAGATAATTAAAGCAAATGGGGAAATGATTGCAAAACTGAGATGTTAAAAGAGTTTAGCCTAAATTGATATGCTTAAGCAACTAATGCATGTGGAAAGCTGTTACTCTAAAATTGTGAAACTTTTGACTCAAGACTCCTGTCCTTTATCACCAAACCTTTGCCTCTGAAATTTTGCCTAGAGGGTGGCAGGGGCATGGGACCCCAATTGTGATGAAGTAATGTTATCTTCTTCCTTATCTTGCTACCTATAACCTCGAAAATCGGCATTCAGAGAAACTCCATAATCTGCCTCCCGCTCTCTCTACTGTTAGCAGCTTGAAATTTCAAAGTCACAACTCCCCCAGGGTTCAGTACTTACTGTTCATCTGCCTGTTTTAGGTTGAGTGACTGTATTAGAGCAGCAGCAAAGAAATACACAGTCTGTCCAACACTCACTACACAGCGTTATCCAGGCCAAGCATAATTTAAGAAGGAAAAAAAAATCTTCAAATGGAGGATGGAATCTTAAAGAAATATTATCTCACTATTTAATAGGCTTCAAGTAACTATTATGTTTACCTTTTGTGATTCTATGTCAATATATTCTTAGCTAGTAGAGGAAAAAAAATAACAGGGCATTTATCCTAATAAAATCATCAACAAAGACATTTCTTTCAAATTAATAAATATCAAAGTTTAAAATAGAAGTTATGTTTAAGATATCCAAACTCTTTTACAATAACATACTAACATTAGAAAGGGTTTATATGAAAAACTGCCATGTTTTCAGGGAACTCTCACAAAGAATTTAAATTTAGATGTTTAAAATAAAAATTTCTGAAAAATATTTGATTAGAAATGTACTTTTTCTTAACATCATGCTTTTTAAAATTTCCATCTTTAGGAAGGATTTTCTTTATCACTGAAGGAAATATATTCTGACAAAAATACCGAATTAAACTAATAAGCTCAGGATATAGTGCATACTTTTATTCACAATGTTCAGAGCTGAAACTGTTGAGCAATAAGAGAAAAGCTGCGTATTTCTCTCTTCCCACTGTTGGAATTCTGCTTCACTGTCAGCAAATTACCCCAAAAGCAAAGACAAGGGGATTAATTTATTAAATACTGAATACCATGTACTATTTTAGAAAATGTTCGTGTGTATATTTATGTTGGAAACCAAAAATAACATTGTGAAATTTGCAGTGTTGTTATTTCTATTTTACAAATACTGATATGAGACAAAGTTGAACTGAAAAACTTGACCAAATCTTATTTAGCAATGAAGTTATAGAACTGAGATGCAGACTCTACTCTTTCTAAATCCAAGTCAGTTACCTAAAACAATTAAACAAAATTCAAAAGCAACTTAAAAAAAAAAAAGAAATCACTTCTCTTTTTCTTTTCTAGTTATGCTCCTCATATACATAGGCCCTAAAACAGTTTTATATGTTCTTAAGCTACATCTGTAATAATTATATTTTCCCTTATTTTTGCCAGTAATCACAGCAAAAAAAAAAAAACCCACATTAATTTAATTCCAATTTAAATAAATAAATAATAACGATAATAGAAAAATGGGAGAAAAAGATAAAATAAGAAAGTCTTCAAAGAGAATAGTTACACTGATGAGTCATGAATATATGACAATATGTGAGAAAAAAAAGGTAAGAGATCAAGAATTGTTTTGTTATATAAGAGCTCTTCCCGAATTTTTCTTTTTTACATAAGATGAAAAGCAAATGTACTAAATTAAAGCATATAAGAATTAAATTAGGTAATAAAAACTGCAGCCGAGTAAGGGCATGTTAGTTGGGCACTGTATATCTAAGGTCTTAAAATTTATTTTTTAGATTTTTTATGATTTTGGTTTGTGTTTAATTTGACTATAATTTGTTAAGCCCAATGATGGAAGCTTTTTATATTTATTAAAACAAATTTCCTGCCCATGAAAATAAAAAGTGTTTTAAAATAAATAGATACATAATCACACTACTATAACTAACAATTGAGGAAATAATTTGAAAATAAAAAATATATACTTGAACAACATATAAACTATTATATTTTTCTAAATAAGAAAATGCTTTTTTCAGTTAGTATATGCTTTAATATAAAGGTAATTATAAAACAAAATCAAAACCAATATAATTGTTTTATTTTTCTGATATATTGACCTATATGAAATCTCTTTTTGTCTCTAGTCAAATTTATTGTCCCAATGTCTATTTTATCTGATATTTATATAGACACTCCAGTTTTGTATGGCTTTTGTTTGTATATCTTCTTTTTTTTTCCTGAAAACACATTATTGAATTTTTACTTTTAAATTCAATCTACAGTCTCAAGCTATTTAAATTTGATGCAATATTTTTATGATTTCATTTTCATTTATCAATTTACTACTTGTTTTCTGTATGTCTCCAGTCTTTTTTTTTTCTGTTTCTAATTTCTTTAGTGCTAAAAAACATATTTATTGTGTATTATTTAAATTATTTTATCAAAAATTTTTTAGTTTTTTTTTCTCAGATGTTATCAGGAGATTACAAAATGTATTTTAATTTATTTCAATATAATTAAGGTAATACTACCTTGATTCTGATAACATAAAATAACTTTGCTTCATTATAGTTTATTTTCTCTTTTCCACCATTATTGTCATATATTAGGTCTATATATGTTAGAACAATATGGTGTTGTTATAATTGCTTTATACATTCTGATGTTTTTAATTATAAAAAGAAATTATAAAATGCATATGTGAAATCTTTTTTAAGCCCATACTTACCATTCATGGCATTCTTTATTTCTTCCAAAGGATTTTAATGCTCCTCAGGTGTCACTTCCTTCTGGCTTGAAGGACTTCCTCTAGTGTTTACTGTAAGGTAAGCCTCTGAGCAACAAATATCCCTATTCCATACTTTCCTGGAATATCTGTATTTTACCTTATATTGGAAGGATAGATTTGCTGAATATAGTATTCTTTGTTAACAGTTTGCTTTTGTTTTTTATATTGTTTTCTTTCTTTTAACTTTTAATGTCATTCCACTGCCTTCTGGAGTCCTATTTGATTCTGATGGTAAAGCAGCTATTGATTACATTGAAACCCTCCTGTATAAAAGAAGCCATTATTTTTTGATGCTCTTGATTTTCTTTCTGTATTTGAATTCAAACAGAATATAATGTGGTTTGGTAAAACTACTATTTTGTATTTGTCCTATTGAGATTCATTGATTAGTCATTTTCATTAAATTTTGTTTGTCTTTTTCCATTATTTTCACTGATCCTTTTTTCTGTCATCTGGAACATGCTGTTGAGTCCCTTTTCATTGTCTTTTTCATTTCAGTTTTTGTACTCTTCAACTCTAGAATTGTTATTTATTTTTCATAACTTTTATATCCTTGTTGAATTTTTTTTTTGTTATTGACACATTATTGTCATACTGTCACAGTTTCCCTTTTAACTTTTACCGTGGTTTCCTTTATTTCTTTGAACATATTTAAAACAGCACATTTGAAGTATGTTTCTGCTAACGTCAACATTTGTGGATACTCAGGGACAGTTTCTATTAACTTCCTTTTTTAATTCCCTGCAAATATCTTACAGTTTTATGTTTTTTTCTCATTTCTCATAAACTTTAATACCAGATTTTTTTACAAATAACATCTATAGAAAATAATATCCATTTCTATATATATCTATTATATTACTGTATATATTGTAGCATCTCTGGATTTTGAAGTTTTACCCCTTTGGTAGCTGTCAGTGTTTTGTTGTGTATTTCTTTATTTTTGTTTTAAAAACTTGCCTGGACATAATCTGTGACATATGTCTCCATTGTAGTATATGGTCACTCATGTCTCTGCTCAGATATTTTTTATTATCTTTTGTTTTGTTTTGTTTTGTTTTAATTTGGCTTCCTAGGAGATACCCCTGTATCTGAGTAACTTAGTGGTCATTGAATGATTGCAAGGAAGTTGTTCTTAACCATATGAACAAGTAGGGTTTCTGTCCTTGGCAGAGTAAGAGAACACATTCAATGGTCAGGCCATTTTCCTTCTAGCCCCTTCTAAGTCTTCTGTGTATGTGCATGTGGTCACAGGATTGACTGGGAATGTTTAAATATCTTAGACTCTTCTAGTTTCAGCTGGACGCATGCACAGATTCAGCCAGAAAACATGCTTGGCTCACTCACATCTCAGGCTAGTAGACGAAGGAATTGGCTCTCACCTGTTTACTTGCCTTCACGAAGTCATTTCCACCAACAATAGCGGTGGGTGTGGTTATCACCCAACATTCCAAATAGGAAGGTTATGG
The DNA here is from genome assembly GCF_987537825.1 of Furipterus horrens. Classification (NCBI taxonomy): domain Eukaryota; kingdom Metazoa; phylum Chordata; class Mammalia; order Chiroptera; family Furipteridae; genus Furipterus; species Furipterus horrens. The sequence goes on along the minus strand of NW_028327172.1, from coordinate 120,371,474 downwards.
ATCCTCACAGCTCTACAGTCCTGACATAAACACCACACTGAGCTGAGCTAATGGCACAGACTCCCACTGTTTTCTAAAGCTTGTTAAGCCATTTCTATGCCTTTGACCAATTTCCAAAGCAATGAAATAATAGCTTTTGTCAATTTGTAACAATTTGTTTCTTTCTGAAGAGAAGACTTGCCAATCTTAGTCATTTTTAAATTTGTCTATATTTTGCAATAAAATGAAGAAAAATAAAAACTAATCCAAACATCTCTTCATGGACGAAGATGAATACTTGTAAAGACACATAGAATTACTTTTATAGTATGTATAATGCATTTTGGTTGTTGTCCCAACATGTCAAGCATGAAGATCAGTGCTAAAGATTAAAAGATTGAATTTAGGTAACTTACATGCAAGTGAATGTTGAAGATTGTACTCATAAAAATAGAAATTTATGCTTTAGAGCACAAGTATTATCACTAAAAGATTATAAAAATAGGAACTAAAGGGCAAAGAAAGATGAAATGTGAAATTATACTCAAGAAGCCACTAGTAATAGTGATTAAATGTGTTTTGAAAAGCAATGACACCATCTTCCCAAGAAAACAATAGTATTAAAAGCATATCCAGCCATATTTGATTCTGAATGTGCCATAATGAGACTTTTAGAGAGAGTCAACAATGGTTGGCAAAGGATATAAAGAAAGCATTTAGGAATCACTGTTAAATCCAATGCTATCTAAAAAGAATCAGTGGCATTTCCCCCAAAGACTCTAAGAATCAGCAGTATTGACAGAAATAAATATATAAAGTGTTCAAAAGAGAAATTGAATTAATGACCGAAGACAGGATAGTTTTGTATTTACTGTATTTTTTAAGAATACAGCTAAGACTAATGTATGACTCAGTTTCTCAATAAAAATAAGTGTATCGTCGGCAGCCGTCCGTCTCAAGAGATGATGGTGTAGCTTCTTAAGAGTCTATCTGCACCGCCGAGAATGGCTGTGCAGTCCGACTCGGGAGTGACACGGTATCTGTCTCCTCCCGTGTTGAATCGACATCTTGCGATGACGCTGGAGTGTCCTCTCCAGTGAAGCTGAAGCTACAGAGCCTGGGCAGGGTGATATGGAGGGTCGGCTGTTGCCCATGCAGCAGACCCCCCCTCTCTTCGCAGCTGAAGGGTCCAAGGGAAAGACGGAGTCAATACAGCTCGGCTTCAGGTGCGCCGCAGGAGTTGCTGGTGTTGACTACAACGTCAAACCGCCTTAGGGACTCCGGCTCCGGATTTTCTGTCGGGGTTTACTCCCTTAGCCTTTCCCCTAAAGAGGTATGCCGCAAGGCAGCGGAGGTTTTTTGGAGTCAGAGTTTTCCTTCTCTGATGTGCCCTGACTGGAAGATCGAACCAGCGACACTTAGCTCGCAGGCCGACGCTCAATCCACTGAGCCAAACCAGCCAGGGCAAAAAAATAAATGTATATATGCATAATAATTTAAAGAAAAATTATAAAAAATATTTGAAATCTTACCTAGAGGGGAAATGACACATACTAAAGTGAAGAGAAAGTTTTGGTTTAGTTTTAGCTGAATAATCATGCAGGGAAATAAAACAATATGGCTTTGGGTGTTTCTTCTACAATAATGTCCTATAATATACATAGAGATGATTAGGAAACTAAACTGTTATATTACCATTTGAATCAACATAACAAATATTAGTATAGTATACTTTATATTTTTTGAAACATGCTCTCTATTCACTAAAGACAGCCTTACAAAAGATTATTGATGAATTTAAAAACAAAAATACTTAGGTCTTTAATTACAACAGGACTGTTTTATAATATAAATCAACTAAATATAAATCAAGTAAAGGTAATATCACTAAAGAATATTTTTCTAATGTAACATGGATATTACATAAATACCTTTAAAACTCTTCTATTTACTAAACAAATAACAAAAATGGACAGTGAATTTTCCTAATCCTTGATATAGTCATTAGTACTATTTCCTCTAGAAAATGGCCACAGCCTATTATGACATTCTCTCTTTCCACTCCAAACTAAAAGATTATTCACAGGATATGGAATTCCAAAAGAGCTGCTAAGTGATAATGGAGCCCAATTTCCGTCACCAAAGCTCCAAAGCTTTCTTAGCTCAAATGGAGTGAAATACATTCATTTTGCACTACACAAGCTAGCCGCTAATGGCCTCCTCGCGCACTTTGTACAGTTGTTCACGTAAGCACTTTTTGCTTGAAAGTGAGGAAGCTGTACAGCAGCTGCCTAATGCTCAGTTGTCCTTCTGCTGTCGAGGGTGTTCACTTATCATTAGATGAACTTCCTACTCTGTTACTTCTGGTCAAAGACGAGCACTGCCTTTTTTGATCTCAGAGAATCAGAAAAACCAAGGCTGTTTTGAGCAAGGTGATTTAGAAAAAAAAACAACTTAGCCATGAGAACACATTTTCAAGCTGCCTCTTTAAGATGTGTTGTTTTTGATGCCTAAGGAAAAAAAATATGGTGATAAAAAGTGAAAAATAAATAAATGAATAACTAAATAAAGAGATGCGAAAAATAAGTAAACAAAGGAGAGGGCATATTTTCATAATAATGAATGTCTGTTGCCTTATCTGGTAATTACAGATATCAGTAAACTGAGTGGGTATTTTAGAATTGCTCAGCATGAGTTGGTGGCTAGGACTCCAAATGAGGATAATGGAATTCACCTAGAGGAGGTAGTCTATGATACACGAAGCTATATAAAAAAATCTTGAAAGTTTAATTTTCTTCCATTTTTATTTTTTTTTATTTAAGTATACTTGGAATACAATATTATATTAGTTATATTATTTTCAGGTGTACAATATAGTGGTTTGCCATTTTTGTATGTTCCAATGTGATCACTCCACTAATTCTAATTGGTTTTTAAATCTAGAAAATGTTATAGTTATTTTTATCAAGGTCACCTATTACTTATATAAAGCTTAATCCTATGTAAAATCTTTGAGGAATTTTAAATTTCTAAAATAAAGGCACCTATGTCTATCAATTAATACATATATCTATATTTTTGATCTGTGAACACTGTGTGGCTGAGATTGCCAATTGCCTTGACCAATATTTATTCTTTTTTTCCCACCTATAAAAATAGGCATTGTGATCAAGTATGTGGCCACCCAGCTAACCATGACATTTCCAAACCCATTTTTTTCCAGGAAGAGTCATGTGACCAATTATAGCCGGTAACATAAGAGCAGACTTGAGGTATGCAACCTTGAATCATCCTCTTAAAGGTAAAGGAGCATACAAATTCTTTTTCTTTCCACCTTCTTTTGGGCTACAAGATGGACACTGTGACTAATTTCAACCAACTCAATGAAGTCGTAGCCTAGGCATGTCAGAAACAAAGAAATAGAAGAGTTTCTGTACCTCATCCCTCTCAGAACCTTGGCAATCCTAAATCACCCGCCTGGAGAGTTTCCTCATAGGGAAATGAATGCTTATCTTGCTTAAGCATTGTACCTTAGGATACCTTGTCACTAGGGCCTAACCTGTGTCTTAACATAACTTTCTATGAAGGTCCTCTGGGAGACATATAAGAACTTCTCAGTGTTAATACTATAAAGAATGTGATTGCTTGCAAAGTAGCTAGGACATTTGAGCATGGTTATTCTCATTATTTCCCATAGTAGGCAATTAAAGGTCAAAAACATTTTAGAATTAGGAATACCAACACTTTGTTCCAAGCTACATATTTGTTAACTAGATATATGTTATGTGCAATTATTATTTAATTCAATAGAATAGAAAATATACAGTGGCAGTAGTGTTTTTATGCTTGTTCAGGAATGTTTGCCACCCTTTGATTCCATTAGACAGCTGTTTGAAAAAATATTAATTTGAAGACTGTCTCAGACATTCCTTTACCATATTTTCTTCTAGATTTCTCTCAACAACTCTCTAGGAGTGTTTACCATGTATTTATACATTTAAAAAACAAGAACTTTGACAGTACAGGTGTTGTAGATTTGACTAAAAATTTATTCTAAAGGCCTTCCCAGTATGCAAAAGCTAAATGAAAAAAACAGGCTTTATCCACTGCTACTCTACATCAGATGTAAAAACATCATTGGACAAAACATTATAAAGTGTTTTATCATCATAAAGTAACTATAGTATAAGCATGAGATGTATTATTAATGCATTTGATATATAACAATTTGCTTTTTCTTTGACTTTATGATTTCCTATATTGGTGCGGTCTGCAATTCTTCTCACTACTCTCCTTCACTTTCAGATTTCAGTAAATTTGTTAAGTAATAGCCACTCTTGAATGAGAGTTGGTGACACTGAAAAGTTAATGCTCTCTTGAGGATAACCTTCATTTTAAAAGTCTCTTTCTGCAGGTTTTTTATATTTGGATTGTAACTTTCTTTTTGTTATTTGAAGCTTCATTAGCAAGATAATGTCACTTTCTTTCAAGAAATAGTAACAATAATGACAAAAATATAATCCAGCAAAAGAGCTTCTTTACTTTTATTTAGTAGCTTAGCATTATATAGCTTTTAAGAACATTCTTCCAGTTTTTTGATACTAAAATTCTTCTAAAAGCCACATTTACTTTCCTTTTAGAATTTTCACAGGTACACGTGATGCTATATAAAACAAGAATTTGAGGGAGGATTTCTGATGAGTTAGAATGAAATGTGACAAGGACAGGTGTAGTCTCTGGGAACACTTCCAACCCGGTGTGGGCTCTGAGGCAAACACTGTGAGCATCTCACACAGGAGCTGCCCCCTGGTGGATTCCAGCAGAGAATTTCCGGTTATATCTATCACTTCAAAAATAGAACTCCTCCTCCACTGGCTTATGTCAGTCAAATTTGAATCCCTGTGTGTTTCTGAAGCTGATTATACTAATTGTAACCTACAACATGGGGTCTGGTCCACACAACTAGAAATGAATGCAGGATTTCCTGCCCCTAAAAGAGAGAGTATTTGGCTAGAAAAAAACATGTATTTTTTCCAGTCAGGCAGAAAGAAAACTAACACCATCTAGCCAAAGCTATCCCTGCCTAGACATAGATGTGTCTCAGACAAACAAGCATGTGGTCTCCTAAGAGATTCCCAGGTTTCCGAATGGAAGTGCTGTGAATCGCCTCATACATAAGTGAACCAGCGAATTCCCCATGGCTCGAGACATCCTCTCATTGATTTATGATGATTCTGCGGCATAGCCCACTAAATAGCTGAGGCTGTGCAGGGAACTCGGAGAGCTTAGAGAAACCTGCCTCATGGACAAACCATATATCTTTTTAATAAAAATATTTTTTATGCTCATGATTCTACCATTTTCTTCCTACCTGATATTAAAATATGTGCCTGTGAGTTTCAGATGTCTTTTGAATCATTCATTATGCACTTTCATTTCCAAAAGCATCAATATTTAAGAGAAATTACTTATCTCCAGGATGATTTCTATGGAAAGAGTTATTTTTCCCTTCATTCTTGACTTTTCCTCTTCTATTTATAACCTAACATTTCTTTTTTCTCACTCCAGGTTTTTTGTTTTTTTTTGTTTTCCCTTTTAGAGAACTAGCCATATTGCCCTCTAATTTTAATCTAAAGCTACTTGATCTTGCCTGGCCTGGTTTTCTGCTCATGAAAGTGAATAGACCCATTATACCAAGTGTGACTGAATATAATTCTCATGCACCATGCCAGAACCCCAAATCTATAACACATGTGCTATTTGAAACAAATATACCAAATTAGTTTGACTATTGTCATAGGTTTTCTGGACATTTAGGTCATGGGAAACTGTGTTTAACTTAAAGACATGGTATAAACCCCCAAAGCTATATCTAAATTTATAAATTGGATAGAGCATTTCAAAAATATGATTAAATGAAACGAAAGCATACACTGAAAAAGAGTTTGATAATAAAATAACAATGTTTCTTTAAGTTCACTAAATTGTAATGAATGATCTTGTATAAAAATATTAACATTCTAGCAGTTTTTATCTGTCTCAGCTATTGTTTAAAGGATAAAAATTATATCAATGTTTTTTATTCATTGATATGGTATATTTTATTAGTTTAAATAACTAATAACTAGGTAATGAAAATGCAGATTTCACATTATATAACATATTTTAGCCTAGAATCTAAAAGTCATAGCTGCTTAATTTTCTCTTTCCACTTAGCTTTGAGCTTTAAATGATATATATGTGGATTTGAAAGCATTATTTTTTTGTCTTTACAAAACCCTGGAATCTTCCTTTGCAATCACAGGATGGATGCACTCTCTAAATAATTCTCTGTTTTCTAAAGGCGATACTGCTTCAGGCAGTATGATCTTCACATTGAACAAGGCACAAAGAGAAACGGACCCTATGTCTAGGCCGTTCTATTCAATCATTCATTTTCAAGAAGGACAGAGAAGTCAGACAGAGGGGGACTGAAACATAAACAAGGGGAATACATTTGCTTTATTTTCTACTTAGAGGTGTACATACAGGATTACTTTCTTAATGCACACCTTTGTCTACATTATAATGTTTAACAACCATGGTAATAAAAGATATTAGACAAATTGCAAAGCTTTTGTTTTGTCAACATATCACAATTAACGTAACCTCCAGAAATATAATACACAAGGTAATAGGTAAAAAAAAAATATATTTTTTTAATTTTCGGTATCATTTGTGTACATAAGACTTAAGTTGTGCAATTTCAAGTACCAATTATACACTAAATGAAGATATCAAAAACTTTTCTTAATATTTTTTTTAAAAGAGTGCTCCAAAGACTTTCAGACTATTATCTTCAATGAGTAGAACATACTAAACTCAGTGGTGGAAGGAATTTGAAACATTACTGCGAAGTTCTATAAAGTCAAACAATGTTTATTTTAATTATTCACTCATTGATATATATCAAAGCTATGCTATTAATATAATAAACATCAAATATACTAAGTAAATAACAGATATAGTATTAGTATCAATATCTATCAATTATATTATTAACTATCTATGTTCTAGATTCAAATTCAATTAAGCATGCCTTTAGTATCTTATGAGTGAGGAAACTAAAAATCCCTCAGAATAAATAAAATGTTTTTCCCAGATTTCAGATATTGACCTACCAAACTAACACCTCTCTGTCTTTACATGATTTATATGTAAAGTGTTATTGTAAATTATAATTATGTGATTGAGCTAGATGTATTCTCATTCAACATAACTCCACTGAAGTAAAAAATAAGGTTCAGTCTCTAACATTAATTATAATTAAAATAATAACTCTTATTAAAAGATTTCTAGATTATACCAAATAGTGAGGTAAGCATACCATTTATCTAGAGGTATCTAACCTTAATTTGAAAATGACTAATAAGAAATATAGTAGACATACTTAACTGAGGTCAGGGCTATATGGAGACCAGAAATATGAGAGCACAAAATATTATACTTTCTCAAAGTGATAACTCAGATATAATCATATGCAAAATCAAGTATGAAAAGTATATTTTTCAGATCACATATATTAATATATTAAAAATACAATCCAATTTTTAAAAGATGATTTCCACATCATTGTTCAGGACTGTGTCCCTGAAATTTGTTTCCCTAGTATGTTAAGATGTTGTGACATATCTCCTAATAAGGATCATATTCACAAATGGGCTTCCAGAGATACAGAAGGGATATTGAAATTCATTTGAGCACATTAGCAACAGGAAGGTGATGATATGAAGTCATTAAATAGAGACTAAAATAATATCAGAAGCCCTATCCATTTAGAGTGCTGTTTTCACTAAAAGGAAGAGGGATAATATAAGAATATCATGACTGCCAGGCTTACCTATGCTCAGATAAGAAAGGGAAAGAAAGATACCTCTTAGAAGAATAGTTCTAGGACACAGTGGGATTCCCAGTGTCCTGGAGAAGCCTCGCTGTTCAGCAGTAGTAACAAGGCAGCCCTCTCCTTCATCCTCTTCCTCCTGGGAAAAGAGAAGAGTGACCTTGGACTCCTGCTTTCTGTACTTGCTCCACCCTCAATTACACAAATAGTTACATCATACTCCTGGCTGCTGTGGCTCAGTGGATTGAGCGTCGGCCTGCAAGCCAAGTGTCACGGGTTCGATTCCCAGTCAGGGCACATGACTAGGTTACATGTCAGGTCCACAGTTGGGGGCGCGAGTGAGAGGCAACCACACAGTGATGTTCCTCTCCCTCTCTTTCTCCTTTCCCCTCTCTCTAATAATAACTAAATAAATAAATAAACAAACAAACAGATAAATAAATAAGTTATTTTTTTTAAAATAGTTACATCATACTTGGTGATTCGATTTAAATATGTCTTAATTTTAGGACTCTGCTGAAAATCTTTCTCTTCTATGATCCATCCTAAAATTTTTCAGGGAAATGGTACTTTAAAATGAAAACACCTAGGTTGATGTTTTCCTCAGACCAGGGTCAAATGAAAGGATTGAATTTGCCTTGCCATCTGTAGCATACAAAATTTATACAAAATGCACAAAAAATAGTTTGTAAGACACTGGACCTCATAAATGAAGGATAATGTTTCCTAAGAAATTGGAACCAAATGAAGTGAGACCTACAAGTGTCCCAGCAGGCCTTTGTACAAGGAGGGGGAGCTGAGATGGAGCCCATAGTGCACTGTGAGCTGAGGAGATGAACCTGAGATCTAGTTAGATCAGACACCTAGAGTTTGCAGGACAGAGTATTGGAGAGGAGAGAACTTCATGGAGAGAGGAATGCAAAGATCTTCAGAGGGGCTTCCCAAGTACTTAGCAGTATACTAATCAGTTTGTACTTTTGAGGAAACTACTTGAGGCCAGGAAAAGATTAGAGGTTAGAGTGCTCAACTCATACCCAGGGAGGAAAATAGTGCTTGTTGCCATCTGCCAGGCTGGACAACCTCGAGACATATGGGGCATGGGGTAAAGTACAGAAAAAAGTCCTGATTCAGAAGTAGGGAGTAATTAGGTTGAGTCTGAGCCCTGCTCCACTCTCATCTAACAAATCTTAAAAGCAAGACCCCAAAAGGAGTCAAGCCATTTGTAAGTGATCTGACTGCATCCCAGAACAAATACCAAGAATATTTATAAAAATATATCCAAAACTCTATAAGGTGAAAGGCGAAATGTCTGCTATCCAATCAAAGGTCACCAAGTATACAAAAGAAGCAGAAAAAAATGACCCGTGCTAGAAAAAAATCGATCACTTGAAACTGACCCAGAACGGACACAGATAAGAAAATTATTAGAAAAGGACACAAAAAAGTTAACATAATGCTATCCCATATGTTCAAAAATTAAAGTAGAGACATTGAAGATATATTTTAAAAAACAAATTGAAGTTTTAAAAGTGAGACTACAATGTCTGAGTTTGAAACTACACTGGATGTAATGCAAGATTTTGAAGACTTAAATTATCTGCTCTAATATTCATAAACTATAATAATTTTTTTAGTTTACTACTCTATAAAGCAAGACCTTCAAAACCTAATTAAAAGTATGTTGCAAAGGTTAAAATTAGATGATGATAAAATGAGATGATAATGGAAACCACTTAGAATGGTGTCTGGCACACTGCAAGCATGCAGTCATTTTGAATTTGCTATGTTTCTCTCTGTTCAGATTAATTGCTGGTGTCCTAATGCCTGAGGAATAAAGTCCAAAATTTCTATTTTAATATTGGAGATGTATACAGTCTGGCTTCAGTTTTGTGGCCAGCCTGATTTCTATGTTACTTTATGTAACTATATATATTTTTAGTCAAACTAAAATTTACCATTCTCCTTGTATATCCCACAATTCTTTTCCTCCCTGCCTGTTATAGGATGAATTATGTCTCCCCCAAAATTCATATGCTAAAGTCCTAACCATTATCTAAATATGTGATAGTATTTAGAGATAGGGTCTTTACAGAGATAATTAAATTAAAATGAGGTCATTAGAGTGGGCCCTACTCTAATATGACTGATGATCTTATTAGAAGAGGAAACTTAGTCATGTACAGATGGTAGACAATGTGAAGCCTCGGGGAGAAGGCAGCTATCCACAAGCCAAGGAGGGAGCCCTGGAATTGATTGTCCTCTCCTGGCCCTCAGAAGGACCAACCTGTTGACACTTTGGTCTCAGAATTCTAGTCTAAGCAACAGTGAGACAATGAATTTCTATGGATTAAGTCCTCCAGTCTGTAGCATTTCGTTGCAGTAGCCCTAGCTCCTGCCCTGTCTTATCCACATCTCCTTTTTATCTACATGCCCTGTGCACATTTCTAAACTATGGACTTGCATTCAGGATTTAGACAGGTCTGCCGATTCTGCATCGGAATGTAGTCACTTCTCCCACTAAAATGTAATCTCTTTCTCCCCAGGAATCTATATATAATCTATATTCTTATGACACTTTTTCTACATCTCAAATTATGGTTAGTTATATGTCCAATTGCTCCAATTGGACTGACATTTCCTACAGAGTTGAGCCTACTTCTGATTCATTCTTATATCCCCCATGGAATCTAACAGTTCCAGTAAGCAGCAGAATATTTATTAAGATGTTCTTGATGAGTTAAAGCATAAGTGATATTTAAAAACAACTCATGTAAATATATATCTGTATGCATGTTTATTTGTATTTTAAATTGTGTCTTCTTCACTAGGACAGTAAACTCTATGAACACAGGAAATTTATATCTAATGAAAGTAGTCATTCAACTGTCAAAAAAGGTCATATTCTTTAAAAGTAATGGGTTGGTTTTATATATGCATTATGGGTAAATAATACATTTTTCTAAAAATGTCCAAAGAAAAAATAATTAGCAATTTTTTGGCCTTAATTGTACTTCTGTTGCCAGGATTAATAACATTGGGCATAACTTATCCACTTTCATACAGTAATTCTGCTATCTCTTTGAAGGGGAATATTCCGAGGCCTTCTCTAATGTACATTTTACTTCTTTTCTCAAAGTCTCTATATTTTGGTTCATTACTTCAAACACCACCCCCACCTTGATATTTACACAGTATTATAACTTACCTTTGTTTTCTTTACTTCTAGAGCTATCTTATTTACATTTCTTTTCCCACAAATCAACAGAGAAAGGTCACAGTAACAATCCTTAATTACTTTACATAATCAAAAGGTGAGAGGGCAGTGAGAAAGAGGTTTTCCAAGGTTCTCATGAATTGCCTATTCTATGAAAACTCTCCTTACCAGGACAAAGGTAGAATTCTTGTCTTTAAGCTTCTCATCTTGCCCTCTGTGGGGGGGATAAAAAAATTAATGTAACATTTTGTAGCAGGTACTTTTCTACATATTTTGACTCCCAGTACTAAACTCTAAACCAAATAATCACAAGAAAAATGTCTCGTGAATTTTTTTTGTATGTGTATCTCCAGTATTTAGCACATGCTTCACACATAGTAGACTCATCCTATGTGGAAGTACACTAGCAACTCATAGGCTCAAAGGTTCCAATAGAGAAGGCAGGATGCTGTGGGATCTACTGTTATTTATTTTGTATTATTAATATTATTAATATTTACTGTTGTTGTTGCCCTTGTGTTTTTCTGTTTGTTTGTTTGTTTTTTGTTTTGGTGAAGTATTCCAAGAGAAGATTCATAACTGGTGGCAGCGGTAGTTTTTCCTCCTGTTTCTCCTTCATCTTCTTCTTCTCCTATTATTATTATTATTACATATTTTGTTACTGTTGTCATTGTTATTATTTTCTATCAGGATATCTAAATGCAGGTTTACATATAGATTTTTAAATATAAATAATACCACTGTCCTCAGTGTAAGATATTGAAAAGTAAAAAATGTAATTTTAAAAACCTTAGCTCTCAATGACTTAGAGTAATGCTCATCAGAGTTCTCTGCCTTTTCACCATGATTATTTGACCTCCAGGTAAAGGCATTTCCTTGTGGTCCACCCAAACCTGAGCTGTCCCCAGAGGTGGTTTCTCACTTTCTAATTTGCAGACTGTGGTTTATTGACATTTATGGGAACTGCAATGGACAAGTGAAGAGTCTTCAAGAGGTTTAAAATTCTAGGATCAACCTTCTCTGTATAATTAAATGCTCTCTATTTTAGAATATTTTATGGCTTTTTGCAATTATAAATTAGTGTCCCCTCCAAAAGGAGGCCACTGTGATTGGGCTTCTGAAAAGAAAGATACTGTCATCTTTAGGAGCTACTGGCTGCAGAACCTGAGAGGCTTGGGCCCAGAGTTAAAGCAGATGCGAAGGACTCAGTAATTTCTCTGAACCTGAACAGAAGTTGTAATTATGCACAGAAATATGAATTCTTAACAGAGAAAGTAGTCCAAAGAAGGTGTAAGCCTAAGTAGGTAAGTTCTAGGCAGAATCCAAAGAGGAAGGAGAAACATTCAGTGAAGATCCAAACAGCAAGACACAAGTGGACTTTCACAGAGAAAACATGTTTGGAAGCCCAACAATTAGAATGTGGTATAATTCTGGATGCCAGTTACCTGATGATAATAGTGATAAGGCATAAGCCCAGGGACTGGCAACTATGGCATCAAGTTAAAGTAAGACCAACCATAAAATTTTCTTGTTGATAACAAAATGACAATATTTCCTTAATTTCCCCTTGTTTCCTTTATTTTACTCACCTTTGCTCAAAATAAAGACCTGATATAAAGGTTGATTTTAGGCTGATACAAGGCTCAGGAAATGTGGATGAAAATTTGTTGAGTAAAGTGCATGGGATACAACAGAAAAATCAAGATTCCACTCTGGCTTACCAACTCCTTTTTGAGAGAGAATGCTAGAGCTTTGCCTAGGTTCCCTTTTCTGGGCCCATGTGCCCAACACCTACAGGCTGTGAGTGTTGGTTTCTGCTGGATGCAACTGCACACTCCTGCAGTTGTCCTTGGCTGGTAAAACCTATTCCACTACAAGATGTCTAGGAACTTAGGCGAAAAAAAAAAAAAAAGCCACCAACTCTGGCTGATACGGGGATGCAAAATTGCATCCTTAACCTATTCATGCTAAGGCAGGACCACTCTTGGGTGCCATTTACACTGCAGAGCTCCCTATGAGATGCGGCTCAGTCTAGACTTCAGTAAAAGCCATATTTTTGCTTAGCTTCTTGCCCTGACTCATCCTGCTTCTGTTTATTCTGAGAGCACTCCAGGAGTGCTTGTACTAAAATATTTGTCTTAGGCTCTGCCTCTCAGGCAGCTGACTTGAAACATCTGTTTACTGATGTTTATTTATAAAATTTGAAAAGCTTAGATATAAGGTGGGGTCTTGACTTAGAGATAGAGTAAGCCCTTATTCCGTTAGTTATTGTTGTGTGAACTTTTGAGCCTCAGTTTTCTTATCACTAACATGGGAATAACAGCATTAACCTTACAAGGTTTTGGGGAGGAAGGTTAATCATCTTTATCATTCTAATAGTCTGCATTTGTGCATCAAAAATCACATTGATCATATTTCATTTACCTATTTATTCATGACTCTTTACTAAGTTCCTTCTATATGTAAGACACTGTCTTATGTTCTGCAGTAGGGAGATGAATAGACAGAAGTAACTTCCTTATGAAATATAGAGGACGGTAAATACTCAAGATAACAAAATAATACAGTAATTTATAAAAATGCTATGGAACAACAACGAAGGAAATGATTGCAGTAATGTGGTTTTAATCCTCACAACAAACTTACGTGTTTTATGGATGACAAGACTGTGATTTAGAATAGTTAACTACATTATTCAATATCATACAATCAGGAAAAAAAGAGAGGGCAACTCCAGACATACCTGTCTTAGTGACTAAGTTATAATACCTCATAGCATATGATAATTACCATCTATAATAATTACAATATTGAAAAACTAAACAACAAACCACCCCACCAAATAAATCCCCAGGACATCTAATAATAAAAAAGGAAATTCAGTTTATCCTTAGGATTCCCATTCAAAATTGTATGAAAGATTTCCACTATTGTGTTAACCTTCCCACTTCCTGAAAGAGGAAATAAAAAAGAATGATCTGAAAATTAGTGAATATACCTTCAATCTAGAATTAAACGAATAAAAAGCAGGTAGCAATAAGAAAAAAATATGACCAGCATTCATAGGGAGAAATGGCAACTTTGCTGGTTCAGGTTAGGATACCTAAACAATCATCTCAATTCTGTTTTCTTAAGAAAATACTAAAACAAGAAAGTAAACCTGACTGTGAATGAACGTGGACACTCTGGGGGGACAACTGCCTCCACTACAGGAGGTGAAATTGGAAGAAGGGAGGCAAAATATATTATCAGGCTGTTTATCTCTAAATCTTGAGCTCAGTTAGTCCAAACAAAACATATACTATGTTCATACTGATTTGGGCTACATAAAGCCAAATAAAGTTTATTACCCAATAGTAAGGTTGTTTATTATAAAATAATAAATGTAGAAAAATTCTAGATTATTATCTTCTGAAAGGTTAGAAATTTTCAGCACATTTAATCATACTGATACTTAGGTTTTGACATAGGTAGAGGCCTGGCATTCTATCTGCCAGCTCCCACTGGGTTGTTGTTATTTTCCTATTATCCTTACAAAATATTAAAATCAGAAATTATTAACCCTGGGTTAAAGATAGACAAAATAACTCTCAGAAAGATTAAATGTCTTTTTAGCTGGTAGAATCACTGTTTGATGTATAAGTTTTTAAAGCTTTGCTATTAATTTGCTTGACTTGCTTTTTTAACAATTATATATATATGTATATATATTATTTTATTTCAGTGGATCCTTTATTAAATTGTAGAACTATATAATTTTTAAAAGATGTATGTGTATATTTCTTTTTGTATATATATATATATACAAATATGTAGCAAAATGTCTTGCACATAGTATGCATGCAATAAGTGTTTTTATCTTCCATTTTAAAAATGTATTTGTTTTGGTAAGAATACTTAACATGAGATCTATCCTCTTAACAGATTTTTAAATACCATATTTTTCATTCTATAAGTGCACTTTTTTCCAGTTTTATTATTTTGGGTGTGAACATCTAGTTTTCCCAACATCATTTGTTGAAAAGACTATTGTTCCTCCCTTGTTGACATCAGTTGACCACATATATGTGGCTTTATTTCTGGGCTATTGATTCTGTTCCATTTGTCTATGCCTGTCTTTATGCCAGTACCATACATTTCTGTGGTTTTAATTTTTTAATTTATTTTATTTTATTTTGCTTTAAACTTTATTGTATTTTTTCCATTACCATTTAGTCCCTTAATACCTCCCTCATCCCAGTAATCACCACACTGTTGTCCATTTCCATGAGTCCTTTTTCCCTTTTGCTCAATCCCTCCACCCACTAAACTCCCCACCAGCTGTCATCTGCTCTCCATCTCTGAGCCTGTCTCCATTTTCCTTGTTAGTTCAGGTTCTTCATTAGATTCCACATATGTGTGAAATCATATGGTATTTGTCTTTCTCTGACTGACATATTTCACTTAGCATAATGTTCTCCAGGCCCATCCACACTGTCGCAAAGGGCAAGTTTTTTCTTTTTTACAGCCGAGTTGTATTCCTTTGGGCAAATGTCCTATAATTGTTTTATCCACTCATCTACTGATGGACACTTAGGCTGCAATAACACAGGTGTGCTTATGTTCTTCTGAATTAATGTTTTACGTTCCTTCAGACACTTTCCTAGAAGTGAGAGAGCTGAGATGAAAGGGAGAGCTATTTTTAATCTTTTGAGATATCTCCATACTGCTTTCCACAGTGGCTGCACCACTCTGCATTTCCACCAACAGTGCAAATTCCCTTTTCTCCACATCTACAAGAGCACTGTTGTTTGTTGATTTATTAACGATAGCCATTCTGACAGGTGTGAGATGATATCTCATTGTGGTTTTAATTTGCATTTCTCTGATGATTGTTGATGTTGAGCAATTTTTCATATGTCTATAGGCCATCTGTATGTTCTCTTTGGATAAATGCCTATTCAGATCCTTTGCCCATTTTTTAATTGGGTTGTTTGTTTTCTTGGTGTTGAGTTTTGTAAGTTCTTTATAAAATTTAGCTATTAACCCCCTATCAGCAGTATCAGCAAATATGTTTTCCCATTCTGTGGGCTGTCTTTTTATTTTGTTGATGATTTCCTTTGCTGTGCAAAAATATTTTAGTCTGACATAGTCCCCTCTTTTATTTTTATTTTGTTTCCCTTTGGGGAGATATAGCAGATAAAATATTTCTATGAGCAACGTCTGAGATTTTGCTCCCTATGTTTTCTTCTATGATTCTTATGGTTTTGGATCTAACATTTAAGTCTTTAATCCATTTTGAATTTATTCTTGTGTATGGTGTAAGAAGATGGTCTAGTTTCATTTTTCTGCATGCCATCTGTCCAATTTTCCCAGCATCATTTATTGAATAGACTATTGTTAGTCCATTGTATGTGCTTGCTTGCTCTGTCAAATATTAATTGACTATAAAGGTGTGGGTTTATTTCTGAGTTCTCTATCTGTTCCAATTATCTATGTGTCTGTTTTTATGCCAATACCATACTGTTTTGATTACTATGGCCTTATCGTATAGTTTGATATTAAGTAGTGTGATTCCTCTAACTTTGTTCTTCTTTCTCAGGACCACTGTTGCTATGCAGGGCATTCTGTGGTTCTATTAAGTTTCTAAAATGTTTGTTCTAGTTCTGTGAAATAATGACATTGGAATCTTGATAGAAATTTCACTGAATCTATAGATTGCTTTGGGTAGTATGGATATTTTAATAATATTAATTCTCCCTATCCATGAACATGGATGTCCTTCCTCTTATTTGTATCTTCTTCAGTTACTTTCTTTGGTGTGTTATTATTTTCTGAGTACAGCTCTTTTACATCCTTGGTTAGGTTTCTTCTTAGGTATTTTATTATTTTTATAGCACTTGTGAATGGGATTGTTTTTTTTAAATTTCCCTTTCTGTTAGTTTGTTATCAGCATATAAAAATGCAACTGACTTCTGGATATTAATTTTGTATCCTGCTACTTTGCTGAATTCTTTTATCAGTACTAGGAGTGTCTTGGTTGTATCTTTAGGGTTCTCTATGTACAGTATCATGTCATCCACAAATAGTGACAGTTTTACTTCTTCCTTTCCAATTTGGATGATTTTTATTTCTTCTTCTTGTCTGATTGCTGTGGCTAGGACTTCCAGTACAGTGTTGAATAGGAGAGTTGAAAGTGCACATCCTTGTCTTGTTCTTGATCTTAAGGAGAACATTTGTAATTTTTTCCTGTTGACTATGATGCTGGCAGTAGGTTTGTCATATTATAGCCTTTATTATATTTAGTTATGTTCCCTCTAATCCCACTTTGCTGAGAGTTTTTTAGCATAAATGGCTGCTGGATTTTATCAAATGCTTTTTCTGCATCTATTGACATAACCATGTGGTTTTTATACTTCATTTTGTTTATGTAGTGAATCACATTTATTGATTTTAGAATGTTTTACCAACCTTGTATCCTTGGGAAAAACCCTACTTGATTATGGTGTATGATCTTTTTGATGCATTGCTGTATTCAGTTTACTAATATTCTATTGTGGATTTTAGCATCTATATTCATCAGGAATATTGGCCTATAATTTTTTTTTTTTGCAGTGTCTTTATATGGCTTTGAAATCAGTTTAATCCTGATATTTTAAAATGACTTTGGGAACCTCTCCTCCTTTTGAATTTTATGAAATAGTTTGAGGAGAGGTATTAGTTCTTCCTAAAATGTTTGGTATAATTTACCTGGGAAGCCATCCATCCAGGGCTTTTGTTGCTAGAAGTTTTTTGACTTTGCTTCAAAATCAGTAGATGTAATCTGTCTATTCAGATTCTCTGATTCTTCCTGATTTAGTTTTGAAATATTGTGTGTTTCTACGAATTTATCCATTTCATCCAGGCTGTCCAGTTTGTTGGCATACAGTTGGTCATATTTTCTTTAAAATCCTTTGTATTTCTTTGGTGTCTATTGTTACTTCTCCTCTTTCGTTTCTGATTTTATTTATTTGGGTTCTCTCTCTTTTTTTCTTGATGAGTCTGGGTAAAGGTTTATCAGTCTCATTTATCTTTTCAAAGAACCGGCTCTTGGATTCATTGATCTTTTGCATAATTTTTTAGACTGTATTTCATTTATTTATGTTCTGATCTTTATTATTTCCTTCCTCTATTCACATTGGTCTTTGTTTTTGTTTTTTTTTCAACTTCCTCTAAGTGTAAAATTAGGTTGTTTATTTGAGCTTTTTTTGTTTGTTTTTTGAAATAGGCCTGTAATGCTATGAATTTCCCTCTTAGGATTGTTTTCCCAGTGTCCCACAGATTTTGAATTGTTGTGTCCTCATTTTCAATTATGTCAAGGTATCTTTTGATTTCTTCCTTGACCTCATTGTTGGCCCATTCAATGTTTAATAACATATTAGTTAGCTTCCATATCTTTGCATGTTTTTCAGTGTTCTTCATGTGATTGATTTCTAGTTTCATAGCATTGTGGTTAGAGAAGATGCTTGATATGGTTAATATCTTCTTAAATGTATTGAGACTTGTTTTGTACCCTAACATCTAGTCTATCCTAGAAAACATTCCATGTGCACTTGAAAAGTATTTATAATCTGCTGCTCTGGAGTGAAATGCTTTGAAGATGTCAATTAAATTCAATTGATTTAGTGTGTCATTTAAGGCCGCTGTCGCCTTGTTGATTTTTTGCCTGGATTATCTATCTATTGAAGTCAATGTGGTGTTAAAACTCCCAGCTATGACTGTATTTCTGTCAATATCTCCCTTTATGTCCATCAAGATTTGCTTCACATATTTAGGTGCTCCTATGCTGGCTGCATAACTATTTACTGGGATTATATCCTTCTGTTGCATTGTTCCCTTTATCATTATGTAGTGTCTTACTTTGTCTCTTACTGTAGCCTTGCTTTTAAAGTCTATTTTGTTCGATATAAGTACTGCTACTCTAGCTTTTTTTTCTTTCCATTCACATAAAATATGGAAAAAATATTTTTTACTTTCAGTCTGTGTGTATCTTTTAATCTGAGATGTGTCTCTTGGAAGCAGCATCTATATCTTTGTATAGATATAGATATAGATATGGGTCTTGTTTTCTTATCCATTCAGCTACCCTATGTCTTTCCTCTGGAGAATTTAAGGTGATTAATGATAGACACATATTTAGTGCTATTTTATTTAGACCATTTTCCTCTTTTTTTTTTTTTTGTTTGTTTTGTTTTCTTTCTCTTTTTCTTCTTATTCTTAAAGCAAGTCCTTAATATTTGTTGCAGTACTGATTTGGTGTTAACAAACTCTTTAGATTTTTCTTGTCTGAGAAGCTTCCTATTTCTCCTTTGATTTTAAATGTTAGCCTTGCTGAGTAAAGTGGCCTTGGTTGTACATCCTTTCTTTTCGTCATTTGAATATTTCATTCCACTCGATTCTGGCCTGAAATGTTTCTGTTGAGAAAACATATGACAGTATAATTGGTGTTTCCTTTATGTAACTACATGCTTGTCTTTGCAGTTTTCAGAATTTCTTCTTGTCTTTCAGCATTGTCATTTGAATTATGAAGTGTCTCAGTGTTGGTTTCTTTGGGTCCAACTTGTATGGGAATCTCTGAGCTTCCTAGACTCATGTGTAGTTTTCCTTTCCCAGATTAATGAAGTTTTCAGTCATTATTTCTTCAAATAGGTTCTTGATCTTTTGCTCATTCTTCTGGTATTCCCATGATGTGGAAGTTGTTATGCTTCATGTTGTTCAAAATGTTTCTTAAGTTCTCTTCACTTTTTTTAAATTCATTTTTCTTTTTGCTGCTCTGCCTGAGTGTTTTTTTCTACCTTGTCTTCCAAATCACTGATTTGATCTTCTCCTTCCTCTAAAATACTTTTTATTCCTTCCAATGTAGTATTTATTCCAGATATTGCACTCTTTATTTCTGACTGGTCTTTCTTTATGGTTTTCTTTTTCCATGCTGTTGAGTATCTTTTTAATCATTATTTTAAACTCTCTATCTGATAAATTGCTTGTCTCCATTTCATCTAGCTCTTTTTCTTGAGAATTCTCTTGTTTTTTCATTTGGGGTCTGTTTCTTTGTCTTCCAATTTTGGCTGCTTCTTTGTATTTGTTTCTATGTATTAGGTAGATATGCAAAGACTGGTGTAGATCTTTGACAGACACTTTTTGTGACTGACCCTGGTCAACCTCTTTGGAGTTATCAGTGGTTCACAGCATGTGGCTCCCTCTGCTGAGCCTATTTGTGTGCAAAACAAACAAACAAACAAAAAACTGGCTGCACACCAAGGCATCAGGCTCTGGACAGGGTCAACTGAAGTCTCATATAGCTCTCAGAGTTCTGCCTTAGTGTTTAAACAAATCTGAAATATAACCTCAATCTCTTATCAGCAGTTTGACTTAAAATCCACAGGGTGGGGCAGAGTAATTTCTACAGATGGGGCTATTGCCTCCCTTCAGGCTAATGCCATTTGGAGGTAAGTGCTCTGCCTCAGAAAGATGGGTCCTACAGTATGGGGAATGACTCAGCAAAGGGATCCTGGCAGCTGTTTCTTCAGTTCTCTCCCCAGAGCAACCAACCCTAGACTCTCCTCAAATGTCTCTAATTCACTCTGCCCTCCCTCCATCAGAGCCTAGGGTATGTGGCTACAAATGAAATTCTGTGTGTTTGCCCTTTAAAAGGCTCTCTGAGTCTCCAGCCACCTCTCTTTGGCAGGTAAAAACCCTGCTTATTTTCACAGCTGGATATTATCTGGGTTCCTTTCTGGCTCTGGTGCTGTAGGCTGAGGAGCCCCGCTTAGGGTTTATACCCCACACTTCTCAGGGGGAAACTCCCAGCTGCTGAAATAGCCCTCCAGTTCTTCAACTTCCACCAATGGGAACCCAGCCAGTCCTCTCATGCCTCCACCATGCTCCCTACCAGTCTCTTTGTGGTGAAGTATTTTTTTTTTCTGTTTGTGGTTATAAGGCTTCTCTCCACCTATTGTTTAGGTTGTTATTCTGGATGATTTCTTTACAAGTTAGTTGTAATTCCAGATTGATCCTGGGAGTAGGTTAGTGTAGCTTCCACTTACTTTTCCACCATCCTGGATCTCTACCATACTGTTTTGAATACTATAGCTTTTAACATGTTTTGGAATCAAGAAGTGTTGTGCCTCAACCTTGTTCTTCTATCAGAATTAATTTGACTATTAGTCATATTTTGTGGTTCCATACTAATTATAGAGGTTTTTTTAAATTTATTGCTATAAAAAAACTCCCATTGGGATTTTGATAAGGATAGCATTGAATATTATGGATTGTTTTGGGTCGTCGGCAGCCGTCCATCTCGAGAGACGATGGTGTAGCTTCTTAAGAGTCTATCTGCACCGCCGAGAATGGCTGTGCAGTCCAACTCGGGAGTGACACGGTATCTGTCTCCTCCCGTGTTGAATCGACATCTTGCGATGTCGCTGGAGTGTCCTCTCCAGTGAAGCTGAAGCTACAGAGCCTGGGCAGGGTGATATGGAGGGTCTGCTGTTGCCCATGCAGCAGACCCCCCCTCTCTTCGCAGCTGAAGGGTCCAAGGGAAAGACGGAGTCAATACAGCTTGGCTTCAGGTGCGCCGCAGGAGTTGCCGGTGTTGACTACAACGTCAAACCGCCTTAGGGACTCCGGCTCCGGATTTTCTGTCGGGGTTTACTCCCTTAGCCTTTCCCCTGAAGAGGTATGCCGCAAGGCAGCGGAGGTTTTTTGGAATCAGAGTTTTCCTTCTCTGGATTGTTTTGGGTAGTACATAGTTTAACATTAGCAAGCCTTCCAATACATAAACATAGGATGCTTTTCAATTCATTTCTTCTCATATTTTTTAATCAATGTTTTGTAAGATTTAGTATACAAGTATCTCACCTCCTTAATCAAGTTTAATCCTATTTTCTCCTTTTGATACTACTATAAATGGGATTGTTTTTCTAATTTCCTTTTCAGAAAATTTGTTGTTAGTAAAACACAGTTGAATTTTTATGTTGATTTTTGTAACCTGCAATTACTAAATTAATCTATAAGTTCTAATAATTTTTAATGAAACCTTTAGAATTTTCTATATATAAGATCATCTCATCTGCAAAGAAGGATGATCTTAATACTTTACTTCTGAATGGTCACCTTTTAATTATTTTTCTTACCTAACTCTTCTGGCTAAGACTTCTAATATTATGTTGATATAGATATTCTAACATCTTCACTTGAAATTTTTCTATCTCATTTCTTACTGTTTTCTTACTTTAATGGAAAAATACATTCATCATAAACTCCCAGTGATAATAAACAAAACAGAGGGATGAGTTTTAACTCTTTTTAAAAAACAAATATATGTTAATTGACAATTGAATTTGATGCTATTCCTCTGCTGGGTTAGCTATTGTAAAGAAATTGGGACCCAGAATTTAGAAACAAGACTTCTAGAAATAATGAGAGTGGACATCCTTGCCTCCTTGTTCCTCATGTTAGAGAAAAAGTTTTCACTTTTTCAACATTGAGAATGATGTTAGTTATGAGCTTTTTATATATGGCCTTATTATATTAAGGTACTTTCTTTCTATTCCTAGTGAGTTCAGAAATTTTATCATAAGAAATGAGAAATTTTATAAAACACTTTTCTGCATCTGTTGAGATGATCGTGTGATTTTTTTTCCTTTATTCTGTTAATGTTGTGTATAGTTATAATTGGTTTTCAAATGTTGAAATCTCCTTGAATTCCAGGGACAATTCCTACTTGATATTGACGTCTGATTTTTTTACATATGTTGTTGAATTAGGTTTGCTAGTATCTATGTTGAAAATTTTTGAATGTATACTTATATATATTCTATTTTTAAGTTGGGTTTTTTATTTTTATCTTAAAAGAATTTTTATTATAGTGTCCCCATTTTTTCTTCCTTTGCTCACCTTTATCCGGCCTTCACCCTTTTTTCCCTCAGGCCATCAACATAGTGTTGTTTTATTTTCCTGTGGTGTTTCTGCTTGCCTTTCTATAATGGTAATGCTTGCCTCACAAATGAGTTTGGACATGTTCTCACCTATCCAATTTATTGGAAAAGTTTGAGAAATATTGGTGTTAATTCTTCTTTAAATGTTTATTATACTTGACCAGTGAAACTCTGTCTCAAGCTCTTTTTTATTAAGAGCTTTTTTGGTTATTGTAATTGGTCTGTTCAGATTTCCCATTTTTTCATGTTTTAGTCTTGATAGGTTACAAGTTTCTAGGAATTTATCCATTTCTTCTAGATTATTTAATTTGTTGGTGTATAACTGTTTACAGTAATCTTTTATAATTTTTTAAAATTCTGTGGCATCGATTATAATGTCTCTCTTTACATTGCTGATTTTATTCATTTAGGTGTTCTCTCTTTTCATTAATCTAGCTAAATATTTGTCAATTAAAAATAATATGGAGAAACAAATAGACATTATATAGTTGGATGCCAAATTTTGAGGTAGTGATTCTCCCCTTTCCTTCCTGGTACCCTGTGGTCAGAGGATTATGCCATGAGTTAGTTTGCCTACTGATAAAATAGTTTATCTTCTGAGAAATTACTTGGCCACTGTAATGAACAATTATTCTCTTCTATTGGAAATACATTACATCTACATAGTTGAAAAGAAGTTATGAAATTATTCTTATGTCCTATCAGTCTAACAAAGCCTTCAGGTCACCAAGATATTTAGCTAAGATAAATATAACAACACAAATAAAGAATAAAGAATAGCATAAATAATGAAAAATTAAGAAGGAGAATTATATTTATTGAGGCTAATTCTATTCAAAGATATTCTAATATCTTTCCTTGAGACTGTTCTATCATATTCCTTGTTATTTTACTAATTTAATGGAAAATGTATTCATCATAAACTCTTAAATCTTATAAAGAAAACAGATATATGGGTTTTAAGTGGAAAACTAAGTGGAGAATCCAAAAAATATTAATTAGTTAACAACTTACCTGTTTAACAAATTACCTCAGAATTTGAAACAACATTTATTATTTCTCTGGGTTGGGTGGTCATGGTCAGTGGCTTTCAGAAGTATGCAATCAAGGTATTACCTGGAGCTGTATTCATCTCAACTGGAAGTAAATCTACTTCAAAATTCATGCAGATGGCTATTTACAAGTAAGTCTAAGGTTCTTGCTAGCTGAAGACTGGACATATTATCTCCATGCTGTGTGTCCTTCTCCATAAGACTTCTCCCATCATGGCAACTGGTTTCCCCCAAAGTACAGATTTTAAGGTAAAGAGCTCAAGATGGAAGATACAATCTTTTTAAACCTTGACCTTTGAATTAATATCCTATCTCTTCTGCTATATCCAATTCACTAGAAGTGGATCTTCAAATCCAGTTATATTCAAGTCAAAGTATTATACAAAGGTGTAAATATGACATATCAGAGATCATAGGGGCCATCTTACAGTCTACCCAGCACAGGTAGTATCTATTTATGACCTTCAGTGGTTATAGATATATTTCCCTTTTCTCTTAAATACCTAAAAACAGCTGATTATCTTTTCTAGTACTTGGACATCACCAGTGAGTAATTAAAAACAAACAAACAACAATAGAGCCAAAGAGTAAGAGATGAGTGACTCTAATACTGTGGTTGTGTTCTCAACTTCAAGACAGACTGAATGGGGCATATCTATGTCCTCTTAGAGTATCATTAATTTCTAAATATATAATAGCAGGATTCGTGTCTTTATTTAATTTTTTCAGGTATCTAAAGACTTTGTTTTCTCTCTTTTTTTTTTCTTTTGTTTTCCTCAATTACATCTTAATCTTGATTTCTTTATTCTTTGACCTTCATTGGAGGTCATTTACCATACATCATCACTATCCAAACAAATTGGGCAGATGGAAAGTCTTACAAAAGACAAAAGGTCTTGGTCTCTGCTAGACATGGCTTCTAATGAGAGGAATTAAGGAGATAATGTTATTCCATTGTCTGGTTTTTTAACCTAGCTAAATGTAGCCATTTTTGATTGTTAAAACCTTCTGTAGATTAAATTTCTCTAGGCACACTCTGGGTGCACATACTTTAGAAATAAATTTAGCCACAGCAGAACCTAATGTTATTAAAAGATTAAAATATGTATTTTGCATTTTATTCAAGAGGCCCAGCTGTTCCCCTCAGCTAACAGTAGGTTAATACTGGGGACTGGTTCTTGCCTTTTCTTCTGGATTTAAATCCCAGTTCTAATGACTAAAGAGTATAAAGATATAAACATAAGCCTTTAATGGCTTGAATAAGGTAGAAAACAAAAACTTCTGTAGTTAAGTTCTGTAGTTAAATACAATTATTTTGCAGGGCTCAGTCTACTTAATGTATTTTATTTGTCACATGCAGCTCATAATTATGCTGAGGAAAAAAGGAAATAGCAGTACAGACTCTTAATAGCATATTTTGTTTTCTTAATTTTCCTATTTTTTACTTCAAAACATCAAGCCTATTTTGTTGCCATATTTTCTTATTTTAATGACCTGCATTAAATTCTACAACTCTCACCCCCACTTGTGAAAATACAATGATAAAATAAACCAGTAGCAAAGTTGAATGGAATCCAGTTCTAAAATCCCTTGCCTCATTCAGCTGCTTCTTAGATATCTAAAATGTGCTGCTTAATTTACAAAGAAAAATTGCAGTGAGGCTGCAATCCTGCATTTCAGAGACAAGGGAGCAGGAAATAATTTACAGGTAATTGATTGAAAGGTGGTGTTTGTACTTAGGATTTCCTGAGCTTTCCAATTTTAACCTTGGAGCTTACCTATCTTTGATTTTAAGAATTAGATCCAACCCATATTCTGGATATCTTCCCTCTTTTGAGGTGCATCTTCACTGCAGATGAAAAAATTAAAGGCTACATGCTCAGTCCTAAAAGAAGAAAGAGCAAAACAAAATGTAAAGGAAATAAATCGCGACTACAGTTTAGCTATCCTCTGAATCAAGGACAAGGGGCTGACTAATTTAACCATTGGGAAGTAAAGAGCTCTGGAGAGAAGATCCTATTGATTTTCAAGCAGAAAAATACAATTATAGAATACCTACATGAGAAAACATATTTAAATTTTTTATTGCAAATACTTTGAATAAATACGGTAGAGTTAAACATAAAATATGTGTACATATATTTATAATATTTGAATGAGTACATGTATATAAAGTGTGAAGCAAGGTATAAATCTCATTCTTTTCCTAAAGTGTAGGATAATAAGTTTGTTTTGGACGTTAACTTATGCTTTTTTATCTAGAAATAAACTTTATCACTATTTTGTGTGAAGTAACAGTCCGGGGAAATCAACTCTTGTTCAAGAGACTACTATTAACAAGAAAAACAAATAACAAAAATTCCTCGTAGACACAGGTAACAGTATGGCGGTTACCGGAGGGAAGAGGGGTGGAGAGGTAATAAAGAGTAGAGAGGGTCAAATATGTGGTGACAAAAGATGATTTCACTTTTGGTGGTAGACACACAATACAATATGAATATTATGTATCATAGAAATATACACTTGAAACCTTTATAATCTTATTAACCCTAATTAATTTAATTTAAAAAATCTTATTCAGGGCATTCTGCATCTAAATTCTGAATTAACTAGAAAAAGGCAGTTAGCAAGCTCTCAATATATATTGGTCAAATAACTAAACAAACCAATTAAAAAGTAAAAGAGAGAAAGAGAAAGAGTGATAAGTGACACATGAAATATTTTTCCAGTGGACATCACATCTTGAAAAGTTTTTTCATTTGTCTTCCAGAAGCACTCACTCCTCTTTTTCCTCCACCTTAACTAGTGGTGCCCTTTCAATCTCCTATGATAGTTTTCTCTCTATCTAATTTTTGAATATCAATGTGCATTAGGGTTTTGTCCTTAATGTTACAGATTTTTCTCTAGGTATAGCCAGTTCCTATATAATCTTCAAATTTTATGACTTTATTATATCAATAATCCAACCCTCCTATGCAATAGATATCTAAACTGAAGTGCTTTCCTTAACTCTGGATTCATATACTTGACTTTTTACCTGATCTTCCACATAGATATCAAATAGCTATCTCAATGGCAAATTTTACCAAAAGAAACTCTAAATTCATCTACCCTCCCTTCTAATTTCTTCCTACTTCAATGTTCTCCATATCTACCATTGATATTGTCTTTACCCAGTTTTTCAAACTAAAGCTTACTTTTATATTTCTTCTTTTATTATACTAGTCATTAAATTCTTTCACATGCCTTGTTAGTTTTATATTCAAAAGAGATCTCAAAATCCTGTTTTCAACTTGTTCATGGTTGTTATAGTAATTTGTTCAACTTATTCTTCTCTTGCCTAGACTACTGGAATAGTCTTCTGGCAGTATTACTGCTTCTATTTTTGCTCACTCTAGAGAATTCCCCATCTATAGGCTGAGGTTTGAAAAAAAGGAGGCATAACCAGAGCCCAGCAGTATCCTCATTGCTGATGCCAGTGGAAACAGAACCACTATTATTCACTGTGCTTATCATCAGTGATGAGACACAGAAACAAGATTTTTAAAATGACCTAGTTTCTCTCTTCCCTTTATCTGCCAGTGTCTCACCCAGCAGTTTCTTCTGTATGAGCTGTCTCATAAATAAGCCTAGAAATTACAATATCAAATACCCATCCCCTTTCTCAAATGATACAGAAAAGAACTTGAGAAAAAGAGAATGGAAACAAAAGTAATTGGGTCAAGGAGCAATGAGCTTCCCTCCCCTCCACCCCATCCCACTTACAACTTATTTTTCCCACAAAGCAAGAGTGAACCCTATGAGCTAGAATACATATCAGGCCAAGTGTCTAGTCTCAAACTTCCAATGGCTTTACATCACACTCTAAATAAAATACAAAGTTCTTACAATAACACATAAAGCCTCATGTGACCTAGCCACTATCCACTACTCTAATGTCTCCCTAACACTCTTCTTTTCCTCACTTCATTTCAGCACATAGCAGAGCTTCTTCCCTAAGAGTTTTCCCATCTCTTTGGTAAATGATACTCCTAGCTCCAGTCAGACCTGTGCTCAAATATTACCTTCCCAGAGAGAACTTCTCTGACCACTCATGTAAAACATTGACTCCCCATCCATTGTATCTTTTTCCCTTGTTTTATTTTTCTAAGCACTTTCATAACCTCATACTACATAGAATTTATATTTGTTTATTGTTTTCCTTCTTTCTAGATAAACTTCCTGAGGGTCATTCCTTCACTTCTTTACTAACATATCCACAGTGTCTATCAAATAATAGGAAATCAATAGATACTTGTTGTATATAGGAATAAAAATACAGTTCCTTTTCAAGTGAATTCTTTGGTACAGAGAACACATTTTTATAAATGGGTCTGTTGATTGCAAGGTGATAGCTAGCTTTTCAGATTATTCCACTCAGGGTATGGGCACAATATCATTAA
This sequence comes from Furipterus horrens, assembly GCF_987537825.1. NCBI lineage: Eukaryota > Metazoa > Chordata > Mammalia > Chiroptera > Furipteridae > Furipterus > Furipterus horrens. Next base: position 120,342,954 of record NW_028327172.1, on the reverse strand, counting down.
TTCAAATAAAAATGGATAGAAAACCAAACAACTATACTATTACCTTTTGAACAATATAAATTTTTGAATACTAATAATTATTAAAAGTATATTTAATTAAAGAAAATTGATATAAAATCTCACCACAAACAATTTCGGAGTTAAAAGTAATCATATATGTCACCTAGTCAAAACTCAAAGTCAAAGAGGAAATTATCTTTGGAAAAAAACCTGTAAAAAGCCATCCATTCTGTATGTAAGTACCATCCCTACCAGATAAACTTGAGCTAGTTCTACAATTTATACTAATTTCTATTACAGTATCCCTTATCATCTAACATCTGTCAATGTTTATCATTTTACATTCTGAATTTATATGGGGTAATAACCTCTTTTTATTTAATATCTGATCAATTATTTTGTGGGACCCACTTATGTAAAAATCCTAAAATTCTCCCTCTTTATGTTAAATATCCTATTCCTTTCCATCCACTCTCATACAGCTTGATTTTAAGACTTCTTGAAAAGTCAATTACCCTCCTCTATATACATCCAGCTTCATAGTGTCCAGTGCTAAATTTATCTATCAGCTAAATATTAGAATATAACAAAAGATCTCAATACTCAGTGGCCTATACGTCAACACAATTTTTATCATTCATGAATCTATGTATTATGTGGTTCTTCTTCTCAGCTGGGCTTATTCTTACATTCCTGGACAGGTATATGTCAGGTAGGCAGCTCTAGTGATGTTAGTTGGGCTCCTTCACATGTTTTGATGTCTACTAGTGGTAGACAGGTTTAGAAAGCCACAGCCAGGGCAGCTGGCCTCTCTTCCATGTGATCTTAATCTCCTACCAAACGAGCTGAGGCTTTCCCAACCACTGAGAGACACAAGTGGCGCAAGGACAACTGAGTCGCAAGTTCAGTACTGGCACCATGCCATGCTACTGCACTCTGTTCTTCATCACTTGTTAGCATTCTAGCCCAGATCACAGGGATGGGATAAAGACTGCCTCACTATGGATGGAGCTGAATATCACAGTTTTTGGTAGTTATACAGATAAGAAAAACTAGAACTATTTTTGAAATCAGCCTACTACAATTGTCAGTAGGTAGACTAACCATGTACTCAGTGGAGTTTGGCATTTGATTTATTTTTCATTATTAAAATAATTATCTTAGAAATGATTAGAATATGGTTGGGTTTATTGTGCTTATTTCACAGATTATTATATTTATTTTGAGTGACGTAGGAGAAAGAGGGCCACCAGAAGCCTCTCTGTGTTTCTGGTTTAAAAATTTCTTAAGCCAAGCTTTTAGTCAATGTCCTTTGCTACCTACCAAATTTCACAATAACCTGGCCCCAAAACAAGCCTGAGAAGATCTTTGGTAGTTTAAGGACTCTACAGGCTCTACTTCAAGACATCACTAATTACATGCAAAAGCGGCACCATTGCTTGGTGCCAAACTCCAACCTCCAGAGTGGAATGACCTTTCGAATCTCACAGGAATTTCTCTTGCAACCAACCTGTGCTAACTTTGTTAAATTAACATTTGTAAGTAGAGCCTTAGGTGTCTATGGTGAGCCAGGATTCAACAGAAGGCACGGGGAAATAGCGATAGAGAAGCTTATTACTCACAGGTCCGGGAGGAGGCTCACAGCAAGCATTGAGAGATCACACAGACACAGCTAAACAGGGTGCAGACAGAGAGGCTGCAGCAAGGTGGAGTGCTTTCGGGTTCATAGCATAAGGCTGCTTTCTGAGAATTTTTATCTAATGGGCACACAGGAGGAAAACTCTGGGTGGCAGGGGAGAGTGCTTATCACAATGGCAGTTAGGGGGGTCATTTAAGGACAGCAGTATTTCAAGAGTCATATCATATTTACCAGTGACTCGGCTGCCTCTTGTCTGGGCATTTGGTGAGGAGGGGTTGAGTGAGGGGTGGTAATTGTCAGCTCAAAGTGTCTGTAGGTCACTTGGCCACACAAAATAGATGCCAATACAGCAATATTATACAATAATTTAGCTAAACAATGAACACAAACCTAAACTAAAAGCACACAGGAAAAGAAATTCAAGGAAATGTTGCTTAGTTGAAATGAATTGACAAAATAGGAAAGCAACCCAATTCACCTTTGGCAACTTGAGATACATGTACACAACTCTTAACCATACTTATCTGCCAGAGAAAGGTGAAGCAGAGTTGTGCTGCCACTTAAGATATTGTAACTGAACTTCATACACCAAAATCTCTCTTAAAAAAGAATAAAAGCTCCTAAAGTCACTTTATCACTGTTTTTGGTTAGTGTTCTTTTGTTGTTTTTTTCCCTAGTGGAGACACATTTTAAATGCTGAATAATGTTAAGTAGTATTAACACACATTATGTTAAATTAAAGGAGCTATGAAATTTTTAAAAAGGAATTGATGAGTTCAGAGATACTTATAAATACTAGAGCGCAGCTGATATTTATAATTTGACAGTTCCTTATTGCCTTTGCATTCCGCAAGGTCCCCCGAAGGTCATGGTTCCTGTCCTAGGAGGATGATGCAGCCTGCATTTCTGAAGGGCCTGGGCTATGGCAGTCCTGTCTGTGCTGGATACTGGTAGTGTTGCATTAACTTTTTCACAGAAAATGGGGCACTAAGACATATCTCCTTCATTCCAGGCATATGTCTCCTTACCACACAGAAGAAAATTGATTGCCCCTAAAGAGTTAATTAAGATGAATTATCCCAGAAAGTACAGTAATTTCCTTCTTTGCCAGAAAATTCACTGTCATGAGAATTCTAAAGTGACAAAGTGGAGGATCCAAGATGGCGGAGTAGTAAGTGGAAGCTACAACAACCTCCTCCCAGGACCAGTCTGGATTTACAACTTAATTTTGGAGAAATCATCTGGAATAACCAACCAAACACTAGCGGGAAAGAAGTCTTATAACCACAGAGAGACAGAAAAGGCCGCTACATCACAACGTGACTAGTAGGGAGCGCGGAGACGCAGAAGGGCTGTCTGGGCTCCCACAGGTAGCAGCTGAAGGGACTGAGAAACAGCTCAGCAGCCGGGGGTTCCCCCTGAGAAGGGCAGGGTCTAAACCCTCAGCAGGGCTTCCCAGACTACAGCAACAAAGTGGAAAGTAAAATAGTATCCAGCTATGAAAAGCAAAACACCACAGGGTTTCTTGCTAGCTGGAGAGAAACAGCTGGAGAAAAAGAGCTCTTAAGCGGATCACAAACAAAAATATTTTGGCCCCCACTTACCCAGGGCTAAAGCAGAGGGAAGGCAGAGAGGACTGGAGACACTTGGGGAGAGTTTGGCGCAGTGGCTTTGAGGGGAGAACTGGGGAAGCAGCCGACCGGGTCCCAGTGCTAACTCATCCCCAGTGCTGCAGGCAGACCATTCCCCTCCAAGTGCCATCAGCCTGAGGGGAAGCAAAAGCCCTGCCTACAGAAATTAAGCTGCCACACCCACAGTCCTTAAGCCTGATGGGCTAAATGGGCTAATCACAGATTGAATAGATTAACAACTAAAGAAGACAGACAAAGGCAGTAAATCCCTGAAGTCTCCAACAGGCTGCCTAGGCCCAGAATGGTAGATGATATGATGGCACCAGAGGCAGATCCAGAAGTGCAGATCATTCTAAGAAGCACCAACAAACAATAGGAGTCACAAAAATGGGGAGACAGAGAAACAACACCCCATCGAAAGGAAAAATAGAATCCCCAGAAAGAGTGCTAAATTAAATAGAGAAAAGCAAACTATCAGATATGGAATTCAAAACATGGATTATGGAGAAGCTGAATGAACTCCACAGAAACTACAAAGAACTCCAGGGAAACTACAAGGAACTCCAGAAAAACTACAAGGAACTTTCTGAGAATTACACCAGCATGAAAAAGGACATAGAAGCTATCAATAAGAACCAGGAGGAAATGAAGAATACAATCTCTGAGTTGAAGAACACAGTAGTAGGAATTAAAAGCAGGCTAGAGGAAGCAGAAGATCGGATCAGCGAGCTGGAGGACAACGTAGACAAAAACTCCCAGACAGTGCAATAAAATGAAAAAAAACTGAACAAGACTGAAGAGGTTCTAAGACAGCTGCATGACAACATGAAACGTAATAATATCCGTATCATAGAAATTCCAGGAGAAGAAGAGCAAGGAATAGAAAACCTCTTTGAAAAACTAATGACAGAAAACTGCCCTAACATGAGAAGAGTAAGAGTCACACAAGTCCAGGAAGCACAGAAGGTCCCAATGAAGATGAACCCCAACAGGCCCACTTCAAGACACATCATAATTAAAATGGCAACATACAAAGACAAAGAGAGAATCCTAAAAGCAGCAAGAGAGAAAAAACTAATAACATACAAGGGAGCTTCAATAAGGCTATCATCAGATTTCTCAGCAGAAACACTACAAGCCAGAAGGGAATGGCAAAAAATATTCCAAGCAATGAAAAACAAAGGCCTACAGCCAAGAATACTCTACCCAGCAAGGCTCTCATTCAAAATGGAAGGTGAAATAAGGAGTTTCCAAGACAAAAGAAGGCTAAAAGAATACATCTCCACCAAACCAGCATTGCAAGAGATGCTAAAGGGTCTCCTTTAAGGAGATGAAGAAACAGAGAGAGACAGAGAGAAACACGAGTACAAAGGGGGAAAATGACAATGAATAAGTACTTATTGGTAATAACCTTAAATGTAAATGGATTAAATGCACCAATCAAAAGACATAGGGTAACTGAATGGATAAGAAAGGATGACCCACATATATGCTGTCTACAAGAGACCCACCTTAGAACAAACGATCTACACAGACTGAAAGTGAAGGGATGGAAAGAAGTATTTCAAGCAAATGGACATGAAAAGAAAAGCTGGGTTAGCAATACTTATATCAGACAAAACAGATTTCACAGCAAAGGCCATAAAAAGAGACAAAGAAGGACATTTTATAATACTTAAAGGAAAAATCCATCAGGAAGATATAACTCTTATAAATATATATGCACCCAAGTTATGAGCACCCAAATATGTAAGGAAAATTTTGAAAGACTTCAAGAAAGATATAGACAGCAACACACTCATAGTAGGGGACTTTAACACCCCATTGTCAACAATGGACAGATCTTCGAAGCAAAAAAAATCAAAGATATTGAGGCACTGAACAACACTCTAGATCAAATGAACTTAGTTGATATATATAGGACTTTTCACCCCAAAGAAGCAAAATATACATTCTCCTCAAGTGCACATGAAACATTTTCAAAGATAGACCACATGGTAGGACACAAAACAAGCCTCAACAAATTCAAGAAAACTGAAATTCTATCAAGCATCTTCTCAGATCATAATGCCTTAAAATTGGAAATCAACCTCAAGGAAGAAACTCAAAAACATTCAAACTCATGGAGAATGAATAACAAGCTATTAAATAATGAATGGGTTAACAATGACATCAAGAAAGAAATCAAAAAGTATCTGGAAACTAATGATAATGAACACACAACAACCCAAAACCTATGGGATACAGCGAAAGCAGTCCTGAGAAAAAAGTTTATAGCAATACAGGCCTACCTTAAAAAGCTAGAAGAATCTCTAATAAAAAATTTAACCATACAGCTACAAGAACCAGAGGAAGAACAACTAGCAAAGGCCAGATCAAGAAGAAGGAAGGAAATCATCAAGATCAGAGCACAATTAAATGACATAGAGACTAAACAAACAATTCAAAAGATCAACATAAGTAGGAGCTGGTTCTTTGAAAAGATAAACAAAATTGACAAGCCTTTAAACAGGTTCATCAAGAAAAAAAAAGAGAGGACCCAAATAAATAAAATTAGAAACAAAAGGGGAGAAATCACAACCAATACCACAGAAATACAAAGAATTGTAAGAAATTATTACAAACAACTGTATGGCAAGAAATTTGACAACCTAGAGGAAATGGACAAATTCCTGGAAAACTATAGTCTTCCAAAACTGAATCAAGAAGAAGCAGAAAGCCTGAATATACCAATAACAACTAGTGAAATTAAAGCAGTAATAAAAAAACGCCCGGCACACAAAGGCCCTGGAGCAGATGGCTTCACAGGTGAATTCTACAAAACATTTAGGAAAGAACTAACTCCTATCCTCCTCAGACTATTCCAAAAGATCCAAGAAGAGGGAAGACTCCCAAATTCGTTCTATGAAGCCAGTATTGCCCTTATTCCAAAACCAGGTCAAGACACAACAAAGAAAGAAAACTACGGTCCAATATCGCTCATGAACATAGATACTAAAATCCTCAACAAAATATTGGCAAACCAGGTCCAGCAACATATTAGAAAGATCATACACCATGATCAAGTGGGATTCATCCCAGAGATGGCAAGAATGGTTTAATATTCACAAATCAATAAACGTAATATACCACATAAACAAAATAAAAGACAAAAACCACATGATCATAACAATAGATGCAGAAAAAGCACTTGATAAAATACAACACCCATTTATGATGAAAACTCTCAGCAAAATGGGAATAGAGGGAGCATACCTCAACATAATAAAAGCCATATACGAGAAACCTGAAGCCAACATCATACTCAATGGGCAAAAACTGAGAGCATTCCCCCTGAGGTCAGGAACAAGACAAGGATGTCCACTTGCTCCACTCCTATTCAACATAGTCTTGGAAGTTCTAGCCACAGGAATCAGACAAGAAAAAGAAATAAAAGGCATCCAAATTAGAAAAGAGGAAGTAAAACTGTCATTATTTGCAGATGACATGATAGTGTACATAGAAAACCCTATTGACTCCACAAAAAAACTACTCAACCTAACAAGTGAATTTGGCAAAATAGCAGGGTACAAAGTCAATATTCAGAAATCGAAGGCATTTCTGTACAACAACAATAAAATCTCAGAGATAGAAACTGAGAGAAAAATCCCATTTACCATAGCAACAAGAAAAATAAAGTACCTAGGAATAAACTTAACCAAGGAGGTAAAAGACCTATACTCAGTAAACTACATAACACTGAAGAAAGAAATTAAGGAAGGTACAAATAAATGGAAGCATATACCATGCTCATGGATGGGAAGAATCAACATCATTAAAATGTCCATACCACCCAAAGTAATTTATAGATTCAATGCAAACCCTATTAAAATACCAATGACATTTTTCAGAGACCTAGAACAAATACTTCAAAAATTTATATGGAACCTAAAAAGAGACCGAATAGCCACAGAAATTTTGATGAAGAAGAACACAGTAGGAGGAATCACAATACCTGATATCAAACTATACTACAAGGCCACAGTAATCAAAACAGTCTGGTACTGGCATAAGAACAGACATATAGATCAATGGAACAGAATAGAGAGCCCAGAAATAAACCGAGGTCTATACGGTCAACTAATATTTGACAAAGGGGGAAGGAACATCAAACGAAGTGAAAAGAGCCTCTTCGACAAATAGTGTTGGGAGAACTGGACAGGGGCTTTCCAAAAAATGAAACTAGACCACCAACTTACACCATACACCAGAATAAACTCAAGATGGATCAAAGACTTAAATGTAAGTTGTGGCACCATAAAAGTCCTACAGGAAAAAATAGGCAGGAAAATTTCAGATATCCCACGTAGCAACATTTTCACTGATATATCTCCTAAGGCAAGGGAAATAAAGGAAAGAGTAAACAAATGGGACTACATTAAACTAAAAAGTTTCTGCTCAGCTAGAGAAAACATCAGCAAGATGAAAAGGAAACCAACCATATGGGAAACTATATTTGCCAATGATAGCTCAGACAAGGGATTGATCAACAAAATATATAAAGAACTCATACGGCTCAACACAAAGAAGACAGACAACCCAATTAGAAAATGGTCAAAGAACCTGAACAAACACTTCTCCAAAGAGGACATACAGAGGGTCCATAGACATATGAAAGAATGTTCAACATCACTAGCCATCAGAGAGATGCAAATAAAAACCACAATGAGATACCACCTCACACCAGTCAGAATGGCCATCATCAACAAATCAACAAACAACTTGTGCTGGAGAGGATCTGGAGAAATGGGAACCCTGGTGCATTGCTGGTGGGAATACAGACTGGTGCAGCCACTCTGGAAAACATGTTGAAATTTTCTCAAAAAACTAAAAATGGAACTGCCTTTTGAACCAGCAATTCCATTGCCAGGATTATATCTGAAAAATCCTAAAACACCAATTCAAAAGAACCTATGCACCCCTATGTTCATAGCAGCACTATTTACAATAGCCAAGTGCTGGAAACAACCTGAGTGCCCATCTGTAGATGAGTGGATCAAAAAACTGTGGTCCATTTACACAATGGAGTACTATGTAGCGGAAAAAAAGAAGGAACTTCTACCATTTGCAGCAGCATGGATGGAACAAGAGAGAATTATGCTTAGCAAAATAAGGCAGGCAATGAAAGAAAAATACCTTATGCTGTCACCTATTACAGGAAACTAATGAACAACACAAACAAATAAGCAAAATTGAACCAGAGGTATGTAAAGAAGGAGTAGACTAACTGTAACAAGGGGGGAGATGGGAGGGAAAGAAGGGGGTAAGAAGGGGAAGGGCCTATTCAAAGAACATATATAAATGACCCATGGACATGGACAACTGAGTGGGGACTAAATGTATGAGAAGGAAGGGACAGGGTATAGGTAAGCAAAAGGGGGGAAAAAAAGTGGGACAACTGTAATGAAAAAAAACAACAAAAATTTTTAGTGAGGGAAAAATGAAAATATGAAGAATGGAAATGCCAGTTCAGTGAATATCAGAAGGACAAGGATTTTCCTTCACACTGTATATTTTTTTCCGTATCTGATCGCTCCAGAGTTTGACATTCTAAAGAAGTAAGTAATGACATAAGTTTCTTTGCATAAAACTAATAAGACCAGTTTTTAATAGAGGTTTTTTTGACCAAGATGTTGACTGGAATGTCATGCCTAAAGGAGACATGCTTGGGCTCTGGTTGTTACCAAAAAGCACTGAGGGACTGGGATTGACTTTCAAAGGTAATAAAAGCCCACGAGATAAAAGGCCTGGTACCGTGGTTGGTTGTGCGGTCCACAGCAACCTTTCCAGGGAAGGAATGAAGGTCATTTTCCTGAAAGATGGGTAGAAGGGACCTTAAGGCACAATGGAAAACCAGGAGGACCTGGAAAAGACAGGTGTGTACAGGCAAGGCTGAATGCCAGGTACGTGGCTCAACTTCTGTGTCCTGAGGGCAGACTGAAGGTCACCCTAAATGTTCCTTGCGTAATTTCCAGCAAAGCAGAACCAAAGATCATAAGTGATCATTTGCTGCTCTTGTTGTGTTTATGCAAATGAACAGGATAAATTAAAAATGGACTTAATGCAGTCCCTTTAATGACAAGAAGGGTAATCTTAGGGAGAAAAATCATTATTCAAGGAAAATCACAATGATCAGTGGTAGACTATAAAGTAGTGCAGCTAATCATCTTCAAAGTTTCTTTTCATTTAAAATATGTTTTCACTTGAAAGTTAAAATATGTCTGTGGTATCATCAAAAATATGTAATTTACAGGCAAGAAGAATGTCAAATGCTTTGCAACTGGATGTCTTTCCAATAAGACAGTCTTACAGATTTAGAGACTTGTTTGTGGGTTATGTTACATAAATTAACATGTGTTTTCTGTTTTCAAAGGGCATAAGCCTATGATCTCATTACCTGAATGATTGTCTGTATGTATAGGCCTACTTAATCCTGTCTGCAGCGCTGCCTCCTGAGACTCAAAGGTTTGGCTGAACTAAGTGGCTGGGTTGGTGAAGAATGGGGTGGTCTGTGGGCTTCACTTTAAAACTGGTTTCTATTTTCTATCCTAATGGCTTGAACCGAAATGGCCCAGAGGTTTGAGAGCGGGGAAACCTAAAATAGTTCCCTCAGTCCAAACTAAATATAATGGGCAAAAGGGTTTTGGACAGGTGAGATGTGCCTGGCACACCTTCCTCCAAAAAAGCCTTTTTTTTTTCCCCTAATGCGGGACATTGAATAATTAATCCCTGCCTTTTGTCATCTAGTAGTTATGGATTGAATGATGTCTTTTACCCCTTTTTATCAAATCTGTTACCCTCAGAACACAACAAGGATGTCAGCCTGTTAAACCAAGCACGCCATTGTCCAGGAACAGCCAACTGACCTGGAGTCTGCACGATCTTTCCCCATGTGGGAAGACCACTCTCCCCTCCATAACCCCATTCTTATTAGGGATTTCTGGACCCAAGAGTAGGTAGGACGACGACCGTGTCCAGCTTGAGGCAGCTAGAGGAGCTTGAGACCTTCGCCCGTTGTCTTTTATAAGATTATAAAGGATCTTAATATCAGAGAGGGAGGGATTGTTATTTTTTATTGTTAAAATAATTAATCATTTATTTATTTAAAAAAGAAGAATATATGAAAGGGTGAAGCGGGAGAGCTTGTATGTACAAACCATGGGCATGGACTTGGAGGGGTGCTGGGTGGAGGGAAGCAAAGGGGAAAAATTGGAACTATTGTATCAATATAATCAATAAAATATACTTAAAAAATAATAAAATAAACTGACAAAGTGGCTGTCTTAACTTCTAACTTAATTTTTTTTTTAAATATGTCTTCTGGCAGGAGTATTCATTCCTTGGGCACTAAGACATATCAAGCAGCAGAGCCCAAAGACACAAGGACAAGAAGAAAAACTTTCATTAATGGTCCATTCACTAGGAATAAAAGTGAAAAGTGAAAATTAGTTCAAATTTTACCCCTTGTTTCCTGTGTTATGAATGTTTGCTATGAGAGTAACAGCTTAAAATATTGGTCAGTGATTTTCAACATACACCACATTCTGTGAAACACTATTTCAACCCCAGAGGCTGATGTGCCCATCTAAGACTGTGTCTGAATCTCCTATAGGCTTTTTCACTGTTCTATCATGCTGCCTGCTTCAGGGTGATGCTAATCATACAATCAATAAATTTCATAGCACAAGTCAATTTCCAGACATAACAACTTTTCCTTTACCCTAAAAGGTCTATCTTGACATGTTCCAGATATTGCAATTTAAAATTTTACTGAAGTGGCAAACTACTGAATTTCTGTGGTGTTTATTTCCATTCATCTAGCATCCTTGAAAACCTGTGTGTTGGTTATTTTCTGAAGGTCAGTATTGGCAGTGGGAACTACTACTATTGATTTGGCATAATTGATTGAATAGATATAATACAACCTTGGGTGGCAGGCCCAGGTTGTAGTATTTAATTTCCAGAGGCAATTAAGGCATGGTTACTGTAAATATTATCATAATGATTACTAAACAGAACCAAAGCAATTTCAGAATGTCTTGAAGTTCAAAAATCAACAGTCATGTCTCATGATTAGATTTGAAGTTTGGCCTGTGCCTAGAAGAGCTAAGAGTCTTTAGTTAGGGTGACATCCTTAAACTCTGCCTCCTTACTTATAATTTAATGTGGAAAAATAAATCCCTGAGTTCTTCATTTTATTTCTTCATGTTCTCCATTGTGCTCTCCAGTAACCAATGAACTCCATTATAGTCTTTATCTTCACACACTAAACATGTTCTAAACCATCACTGCTTGGCCTAACAGCTCGCCTTCTATTGTCATTTGATTTTAGGCATCCTCATAATCATTAATTAACTAGTTTGCCATTGAATGTCATGGATGATTAGTGTCCCCTTTACCACTTGGAAGTGGGTTTTTAATGCAATTTTGTTTAATTAGATCAAAGGATTAATGCCAGATATCCCAGAAAATATTTAGTTAATTCACCCTTAAGATTTTATTTTCTTAGAACAACTTCAGTATCAACTTCATTTTCAGTTAGGGTTTAAGCAGGTAGCAAAATCACAATTTATCAATAGGGACTAAAAGACTATTTATGAAGCTTAGACTTTCCACCTTTGTAATTCTTGGTAAAAATGTTCATGAAGAGTTGTTGCCTCTGTATCTGGTGGTGGATGAGAAGTCACCATGGGTTAGCAGAGATAGCAGTCAGGGAAAAAAAGCTTCATATGAAGCAGGGAGGGATGGGGCATACTGGATTTGATGAAGACAAACTGGAATGTCTCTCAATGCTGCCAACCATGATCACATGAAAGCTCTGGATAAGTTGATGTCTTTTACCACCAAATGTACATGCATGGCCCAGAGTTAAACTAAGCTGAAGGAGGAAGCCCAGTAGGTGAGCTATAGTGCTGACTGTTGCCCAAGGCCAGCACTGTTGAACATTCAGTTCATTCCCACAGCACCACCACCAGGAGTGCCTGGTGCTCTGTACCAACCTTCCAAACATAGCAGATGCGTCTTAGCTTATGCCTTCCCAATCTCATACATATTTTTTTTGGTTGCCAACAACCATATAGGGAAGAAAATTCTGGAAACTCTAGTTTTGGAATTGCTGACCAACACAGTGAGCATAGTCATAAGATGTGAGAACTATTTTTCTACCTTTTATTTAATAAACTTAAATTCAAAGCTAAAGTTGAATGTTCTGGAGCTTGTGGTCAATATACTTTCAATTATGATTAGAAATCATTTTCTTGATTTTGAGGAAGAATCCTTATGTCCACAATCATCAGGCAACACTGGTGAATACTACTAATGGTTTACATATTTTCCCACATATTATTTCTTCCATTCATGCAACAAAGGAATCTTTGAAAAGTATGGCAACACTGATGTCAAAGCTCCAACCTCTGACCTGCAGCCATGTCGTTATGACATCCCTGATGTTTTTGTATGTGTATTTCACATATCTTTGTCTCCACATGCATCATTCTGGATATTTTCTTCTGCCCTTTTTTAGTTTCTTTCTTCATTTATATTTATCTTCTACTTTCAATTTTTCATTTGAATTTTTAAAATTATAACTGTATACATAATGTTAAATTTTTATTGATTATTTTTATGCTTGCATTTTTCTGCAAAATTTCTCAATGTTATCTTATATTTTATTTAATATATATGGTACATTTATTTTAGTCTTTGACTATCTGTATTTAATATCTGAATACACTATAGATCTGTTCCTACTGTATGTTTTATTTATTTGTGTTAAATTTTGATCATATTATCTTGAGTCTTGTATGCTTGATATATTTTGGTTAGTATCTTCCATTGAATAGTTTAAAATGTAAAAAATAATTTGAGTCTTAAGCAGTTTTTTCCTTCATAGGACTTTTGAGTTTTCTTCTGGTAAGTGGCTAAGAGTACTAGCAATTATAGATCAGTTAATCTATCACCAGAACTTACATTACTCACAGTAGGACCTCAGTCCCTATATGGACTCTTCCAATTCCATTCATTCTTATTCCAGAGTGTAAACATTTATGGTCTCACCTCAAACTGTGGGATGTTTGACAAGGTTCCTTTTCCTCCTTGAACCCTTGTATAATAAAGAATTTAGCTTTACCTAAAAAGAACCCAAACTTTTTCATCAGCTTCTAGGCAATATCTATGTCATACTTCATACGGGTCCCCCCTGGCTGGTTTGGCTCAGTGGATTGAGCGTCGGCCTGCGAGCTAAGTGTCGCTGGTTCGATCTTCCAGTCAGGGCACATCAGAGAAGGAAAACTCTGACTCCAAAAAACCTCCGCTGCCTTGCGGCATACCTCTTCAGGGGAAAGGCTAAGGGAGTAAACCCCAACAGAAAATCCGGAGCCGGAGTCCCTAAGGCGGTTTGACGTTGTAGTCAACACCGGCAACTCCTGCGGCGCACCTGAAGCCAAGCTGTATTGACTCCGTCTTTCCCTTGGATCCTTCAGCTGCGAAGAGAGGGGGGGTCTGCTGCATGGGCAACAGCAGACCCTCCATATCACCCTGCCCAGGCTCTGTAGCTTCAGCTTCACTGGAGAGGACACTCCAGCGTCATCGCAAGATGTCGATTCAACACGGGAGGAGACAGATACCGTGTCACTCCCGAGTCGGACTGCACAGCCATTCTCGGTGGTGCAGATAGACTCTTAAGAAGCTACACCATCGTCTCTCGAGGCTCTGTAGCTTCAGCTTCACTGGAGAGGACACTCCAGCGTCATCGTAAGATGTCGATTCAACACGGGAGGAGACAGATACTGTGTCACTCCTGAGTCGGACTGCACAACCATTCTCGGTGGTGCAGATAGACTCTTAAGAAGCTACACCATCGTCTCTCGAGACGGACGGCTGCCGCCGCCGCCGCCGCCGACGACGACTTCATACGGGTGTCTTTGTTTAGAGCAGTGGCTGGCTACACAGGATTTCAGGGTAATGTTGGCTATATCCAAGAGTTTTAGGGTGGAGCAGGCCAGCCCAGAAAGACCAACTATGTGATTTAAGGTAGTGACTTTCAGGTCATGCAGTATTAATTAACACAGAGACTGAGTTCAGTTATGTCAGCAATTAATCAATTAACCATGCCTATATAATAGAGCCCCAATAAGATCTCTAAACACTGAAACTAAGGTGAGCTTCCCTGGTTAGGAACACTCCACGTGTATATTGTCACACATCATTGCCAGCAGTGTAACATATCCTAACTCTACATGAGAGGACAATGTGAGCTTCACATCTGGAACCCTTCTAGACTCTGCCCTGTACATCTCTTATTTTGGCTGATTTTAAACTGTATTATTAGCAAAAAAGGCTTTTAGGGAGTTCTGTGAGTCATTCTGGAGAATTTCAAAACAGAGCAGATTTGGACCCTCTGAACCTACAGTTTTTGTCTGAACTAAGGGTGGTCTTATAGGAGGGGACAACTTCTGGTCAAGATGGAGGCCTAGGCTAACATGCTCTATCTCCCTCCACAACTAAGAAGACTACAACTACTGCAAAACCAGAAATAACCAGAAGTTCCAGAAAATAAAGCTACATGGAAATCCAACATATGAAGTTATAAAGAAGTGGTGCTCATCCAGACAAGTAGGAGGGGCAAAGCCAGGACGGAGAGGTCAAGCTGTGCTGGCAGCAGCAGCTGTGGCGATGGTGGTGGGACAGTGGTAAGCACAGACACCCATATTTAAGGGGAGGTGAGAAGCACCTGGGGAGCACTTTCAGCTGCAGACCAGACCTATAAGCTCACAATTCCAATGCAGGGGAAGGCAGACCCCCATTGCCTCAGACTGTAAGGACCAGAGGGCATGGGGATGGAGAAGGAGGCTCCCAATCTCTCAGCAGAGAGTGAATGGCAGGGGTCCATCTTAAACTGCTGCCCCCATGCAAAACACCACAGTGTGGTGAGAAGGGTCACCCGGTTGTGACAAGTACACAAGGCTCCACCCCCTATAGCATAGCAGGTGTATCAGCCCCGCCCAGGAAGCAAAGGTAAACACAAAACTGTCAGGATGGCATAGATCATGATAAAGATTCCAATCACACAGCTAACCAGACAGCAAACATCTAATCTAATGAAGCAGAAGATAAAAAATCTTTCTGAGGCACAGTTCAGAGCTTTGGCTATATGAATGCTTACAGACCCAACAGCAGATCTTAAACAAGACAGGGAAAGAATGAAGGCAAGCCCTGCCAAAATGAATGAAAATACATATAAAACTAGTGGTGAGGGAAAGAAAACCAGGGATCAAATTAACAAATTGAAACTTAGGAAAGGAACAAACAGTCAACCAGTGCAGAGAGAGGAAATGAAAAGTGAGGAAAATGAGGAGAGGCTCAGAAACCTATGAGACAGCTGTAAGTGGGACAACATCCAAATCATAAGGTCGCCAGAAGATGAAGAAGAACTAAATTATGTGAAAAACTAATGAAGCAGAACTTCCCTAACTTAGGGAAGGAAAAAGACTTACAGGTCCAGGAATCACAGTGTTCCAAAAAAGTTGGACCCAGGGAGCACCACACCAAGACACATTATAATCAAAATGTCAAAAATTAAAGAGAGAATCTTAAAAGCAGCAAGAGAGAAGACAAGAATTACATTCAAAGGGTCCCAATAAGACTCAGCTGATTTCTCAAAAGAAACTCTGCAGGCAAGAAGGAACTGGCAAAAAATATTCAAAGTAATGAAAAGCAAAAACCTACAACCATGATTACTCTATCCAGTGAAGCTGTCATTCAGAATAGAAGGGCAGAGAAAGTGCTTCCAGGACAAAGTAAAACTGAAGGAGTTCATCAGATCCAAACCACTGTTATAGGAAATGTTAAAGGGACTTGTTTAGGAGAAAGAGGATCAAAACTATGAACATTAAAATGAAAACTGTATCACAACAACAAACAACAGAAGCTAGAACATTGAAACAAAGGCAAAATAAGTAGGCAATGAGAGTGAGAAAGGAATTATAGGTATAGAGACTATTTTGGGGGGAGGTCAGTGGGGAGGGGCAAGAGGGGAAAGGGAGGGAGATGGTACAGGAATTAAGAAGCATAGTAGGAGGGAGTGGAGTAGATAGGAAGATGTTGAGAAAAACTATATGCACAACCAATGGGCATGGACTAAGTGGGGGGGCAACTGAAGGGGGGTTTACTGGGTGGAGGGAAACAAAGGGAAAAGAAATTGGGACAACTATAGCAGCATAATCAATAAAGCATATTAAAAAGAAAAAGAAAAAAAAAGCGGTCTTGTAGAGGACTGTGCCCTTAGCCTTCACAGTTTGTCTAACTCCAGGCAACCCTGGATTCCAGTGTGGTTGTTGTTTACTCTACAGTATGTAAAGTTTATCTTTTAGCCACTTAGCTATCCTTCAGGAATTGGCAGAAGTGTCTTGCAGAGAAACTGTTCTCAATGCCAAGATCACCCTGCTAGGTTAACTTCTTTGTTAACTGAATCCTGAACTTCTAATTCTTCACTATCTCTGTGATGGTTGAGAGCAGATGTTTCATATACTTTTTAAAATTTTAGTAAGTGGTCTTAGGTAGATATTTTGGTTCACATTGTAATCTACCATTATCAGAATAAAAAGAAAACTTTTGATATTAATAACTTTATATAAAATTAATATTTACATGTTATGAATACCATAAATAAATCAGATGAAAAATTATGAATGGTAAAAATAATAAAAAAGCACTAGTTACAGATAGGCGGTATCACATAGGCCTAATACATAAGGATGGTATTAACAATCCGCAAGAAAGGAAAAGGAAAAAGAAATATCTACTTAATACAAAAATACATCCAGTTAATCTTGAGATATGTGGAGGGGAGACTCAAAATAAGAAATATTCAAATTCATCGGCATCGTCATCGGCAGCCATCCGTCTCGAGAGACGATGGCGTAGCTTCTTGAGAGTCTATCTGCACCACCGAGAATGGCTGTGTAGTCCGACTCGGGAGTGACAATCCCTGCCGCACTTGTTACAGGTGAAGGCAGATGGCTGTTGTTGCTGCTGTTGACGCTGCTTCCGCCTCGATCTTTTCTGGACCGCCTCCTCGTTGCACGCAGCCTCTGCGTGTGTCGTACCTTGCCTGACCGCGAGCCTCCAGGCTAGGCGGTCGTCTGCTTGAACTTCCCATGTGTTGAGATTGATGGAGCATTGTGTCATGTCCTTTTTGCAGATGTCTTTGAACCACAGTTTTGGGCACCCTGTCATCCTCTGGCCTTCTGCTAGCTCGCCGTAGAGGAGGTCTTTGGGAATACGGCCTGCATCCATTCTTTTGACATGGCCGAGCCACCTGAGGCGTCTCTCACTAAGAACTGCATGCAAACTGCTCATGTTGGGTTGCTTCAGCACCTCGGTGTTGGGGACCTTATCCTGCCAGGCGACATGCAGGACGCGTCGCAGGCACCTCATGTGGAAGCTGTTGACTTTCCTTTCGTGCCTTGCGTAGGTGGTCCACGTCTCGCTGCCATAGAGGAGAGGGCTGAGTACGCAGGCTTGGTAGATGCGCAGTGAGGCTGGAATTGTTCCACACTCGCCGGTTCAGTTTGGCCATAACTGTGGCTGCCCTGGCGATTCTCCGGTTGACCTCCAAGTCGACTGACAGAGAGCTCGAGATGGTGGACCCGAGGTAAGTGAAGTCGTTGACAACCTCCAGGGTGTATCCGTCGATGGTGATGCATGGGGGAGTCCCCGTGCCTTGAGCCATAACATTCGTCTTCGTCAGGCTGATGGCTAGTCCGAACTCCTTGCATGCGTGGGAAAGGCGAGTGACTAGCTGCTGGAGTCCCTCTTCAGAGTGTGATGTCAAGGCTGCATCGTCGGCGAAGAGCATCTCACGGATGAGCACCTCTTTGACTTTGGTCTTGGCTCGTAGACGGGCCAGGTTGTAGAGCTTGCCATCGGATCTGGTGTGAATGAAGACACCCTCACTGCAGTCCTTAAAGGCGTATTGGAGGAGCATGGAGAAGAAGATTCCGAACAGCGTAGGCGCAAGGACGCAGCCCTGCTTTACTCCGCTGCTGACTGGGAAGGCCTCAGAGGTTGCGCCGTTGTAGGACACCGTGCTGTGCATGTTGTCGTGAAAGGACATGACCACAGCAAGCAGATGTGGTGGACAGCCAATCTTCCGTAGCAAGCTGAAGAGTCCGCTTCGACTGACCAGATCAAACGCCTTCGTGAGGTCGATAAAGGCGAGGTAGAGTGGTTTGTGCTGCTCGTGACACTTCTCCTGCAGCTGGCGTAGGGAGAAGATCATGTCCACTGTTGATCGGCCAGCTCTGAAGCCACACTGGGACTCTGGGTAGACGCGGGAAGCAAGGGTCTGCAGGCGGGCAAGAGCGACCCGGGCGAATACTTTGCCGACGACGCTGAGGAGAGAGATGCCCCGGTAGTTGTTGCAGTCGCTGCGGTCTCCTTTGTTCTTGTACATGGTGATAATGTTGGCGTCTCTCATATCCTGAGGGATGTAACCCTCCTTCCAGCAGAGACAGAGTAAATGGTGGAGCAGCTGTAGCAGGACTGGTTTCCCGCTCTTTAGGATTTCTGGAGGGATTCCATCGCTTCCTGGTGCTTTCCCGCAAGCGAGGTGGTCGATGGCTTTGCTGAGCTCTGCCGCAGTAGGTAGGTGGGGTGTCTAGCTCCTCCATGACTGGTAGGTCTGGGATGGCATTAAGAGCAGTGTCTGTTACGGTGTTCCTTGTCGCGTACAGCTTGAGGTAGTGCTCGGTCCACCGCCGCATTTGCTGTTCCTGGTCAGTGATGACCTCACCTGTCTTGGACTTAAGGGGGGCGATCTTGGAGGGGATTGGGCCTGTTGCCTTCTTGATACCCTCATACATTCCTCGTGCGTTGCCTATATCGGCGGCTTCCTGGATGCTTCCGCACAGGTTTAGCCAATAGGTGTTGGCACAGTGGCGGGCGGTCTTCTGGACTTTGCTCCTGGCAGCCCGTAGAGCTTGAAGTGTACTGGGAGTGGGCGTGGCCTTGTAAGCCAGTAGGGCCTTCCTCTTAGCCTCGATCATGGGTTCCATTTCTTCCCAGTGAGCCTCGTACCAGTCAGCGTTCTTCCACTCTTTCTTCCCGTAAGCAATAATGGCGGAGTTGTATATGGCGTCGCGGAGACGTGGCCAATTGGATTCGATAATGTCATCTGCCGCCATTCCCTCGCCGAGTGCATCTTCTTCCATCCTGTTGATGAATTGCTGGGTCTTAACTGGGTTGCTGGCACAACTGGTGTTGATGCGTGGATGACCCTTCATCTTGGAGTGGTGCAACCTCTTCGGCATTATGCGCACCTTGCTTACCACGAGGGCATGGTCCGTGTCGCAGTCTGCACTGTGGTAGCTGCGGGTGAGGAGGGTGCTGCCAATATCCGTTCTTCTGGTGATGACGAGGTCAAGCTGGTGCCAGTGGCGGGAGCGGGGGTGCCTCCATGACACCTGGTGGATCTCTTTGCACTTGAAGAATGTGTTTGTCACGCACAGGCCGTGGTGACACGAAAGCTCAAGCAGTCGCTGACCATTCTCATTGATCTTCCCTCTTCCAAAGTTTCCGAGGCAGGTGGGCCAGGCCATGTGGTCGGCTCCTACTCTTGCGT
Source organism: Furipterus horrens (assembly GCF_987537825.1). NCBI lineage: Eukaryota > Metazoa > Chordata > Mammalia > Chiroptera > Furipteridae > Furipterus > Furipterus horrens. Next base: position 120,323,024 of record NW_028327172.1, on the reverse strand, counting down.
TGAAGTCTCCAAGGAGATAAAGAGTGTTACTTCTGGGGATCTTGGATAACGCTTCGTCCAGTGCATGGTAGAACTGTTCTTTCTCTTCGGTGGTGGCGCAGAGGGTTGGGGCGTATGCGCTAAGAATGCTGACTGGGCCGAAAGTTGTTGACAATCGGAGGGTAAGTAATCTCTCTGTGCCTCCTGTGGGTGGCTCTATGGAGTTAACAAGCGTGTTCTTCACAGCGAACCCAACACCGTGCTGTCTTGGTTGGTCCGGAGACTTCCCTTGCCAGTAGAAGGTGTAGTTGGTTTCTCTGATAGTTCCGTTGTCGGCCAACCGGGTCTCCTGTAGAGCCGCAATGTCGATGTTTAGTCGTGCCAGTTCCCTGTCGATGACGGCGGTTTTCCTGGCACGATTGATCCACGGAAGGTCTGCAGTAAGTCCGGGACACATGGTCCTGATGTTCCAGCTAGCGAGGCGAAGAGCTGGAGGCTTCTTTCTTGTTGTTTGCTTGGAATTGCCTGGTGAGAGTGTTTTGTGGCCCACTTTTCAAGAGATGCCTCTCTGATCCCCACGCACCCAGTGGGGCAGGCGAGCCATGGCGAGACGGCACCTAATTGGCTGGGGGCTGCCCAGCTTGAGGCGGGCGGTAGCTGTCCAGTGAGGTGCGATGACCTCTCCCACCGTCAGAGGAGACCCCTGGCGCTCGTTTCCTTCGCCAATCGGATGAGCTTATAACCGGTATCTGTCTCCTCCCGTGTTGAGTCGACATCTTGCGATGACACTGGAGTGTCCTCTCCAAGTGAAGCTACAAAGCCTGGGCAGGGTGATATGGAGGGCCAGCTGTTGCCCATGCAGCAGACCCCCCCTCTCTTCGCAGCTGAAGGATCCAAGGGGAAAGACAGAGTCAATACAGCTTGGCTTCAGGTGCGCCGCAGGAGTTGCCGGTGTTGACTACAACGTCAAACCGCCTTAGGGACTCCGGCTCCAGATTTTCTGTCGGGGTTTACTCCCTTAGCCTTTCCCCTGAGGAGGTATGCCGCAAGGCAGCGGAGGTTTGGAGTCAGAGTTTCCCTTCTCCTTAGCCTTTCCCCTGAAGAGGTATGCTGCAAGGCAGCAGAGGTTTTTTGGAGTCAGAGTTTTCCTTCTCTGGTGTGCCCTGACTGGAAGATCGAACCAGCGACACTTAGCTCGCAGGCCGACGCTCAATCCACTGAGCCAAACCAGCCAGGGACAAATATTCAAATTAAACATACTTAAATACCATATCTCACCTAGTATATTTAATAAAATGAAATATTGTTCATTCATAAATATTTTGTCCTGAATAAATGTATATTTTCAACTTCACACATTCTAAAACCCAAGTAGTGATATGCAGCCTTTGTGCTTATAATTTTATCTCTAATAGCTATTTCTCAATATAATAACAGGGAAGTTGGGTAACTCCTTGGTTTCAGGTTTCGGCAGTAAATGTACAAGAGGAACCTAGAATATTTTGTTATTCTAGAAGTAAGAGGATTCTCAAGGATTAATGTGGTCATGCTGAAGTGCCAACCTGAATCAGCTTTCACTGTCATCAGATAGAACAATTTAAGCATCATTTTTAAAAAGCACCTACAAGTGACTCTACCATATCTAATATGAAAAAGTCATCTAAACAAAAATCCTCTCACTGATCAGCATTGAAGCTTTCCAGGTCACCAAAACATCATTCTAACATTGATAAGGTAACAAATATATATTTATCATTATTTTCTATATAAACAGTATTAAAAGCTTCCAATAGTGGACAAAATATTTTTAAAATATAATAACAGGTAAGTCATAGGAGGAAGACATTAAAATTGAAATCATAACTTGTAAAATCTAATTAAGTAACTTTTTAAAATCTATGAGGCTAAAATTATTAGAGTGAAATGCTGATGTGGAAAGTTACAATGGAAGAAAAAGATAAAACTTAATTTTTAAGTTTGTTAAGTAAGGGTATGCATCTCATGAACTCACGTTATTGAAAGTCTACATACCACCTTCAGAAATGTACTGCTCTCCCAAGTTAATCCAAAATCTAATAAAATTTCTATATCTATCAGTTTCAGGAAACTGCAAGCTAATTTAGCAATCAGATAAATAAAATAAGAAATATCATATAAAACAAAAAATTAGTACAAAATAAAAACAAGGTAAGAAAATACTGAAAGTGAAAATTTTAAAAACATGACAGCAGAAAATGTATGGTAATTTTATTTAGTAATGTGTACAGACCTGACAAATATTTTTTTATGTAGGAGTTATAGGAATGAGTAACATATTTGTAGAATTTAGTTAGTGATACATTTTAATAAAGTAGAATAACTATTATGACTATAAAATATTATAAGTCAAATTTGCATCTCACATTGATTTATTTTTGCAGTTTTATGAATATAATCTGATTGATTTTAAATTTCAGTTACTCCTAAATTTTTAGTTTCAAATTTCTTTTACCTTTCTTTATCAATCTTAGTAACTTTATATAAATATAAATTATTTGTAAGCAGTGTTAATGTACAGCAACTGCTGATGTTAAAAGATTTAATGAGTTATATTTTTGATCAAAAATTCCATATACTTTAATATAAATAAGTCTTATATTTCTTTTTGCTGGTTTATGTTAAAATGTAAACTACAAAGCAAGGCACACTGAAGATTTTAAAGTTCTTTTTATCCTCAATGGAAATATATTGATGTTATATGTTTTAAAAGCAAAAAAGTTCAAAAGAGAGAATTTTATATTGATATATAGAGAATAAAGAGCCCCCTACCACTACCCCGAATCTCTTACAGCATCTCTGAAATCACCAGAGATTTCCTTGAAATTTCACTTCACTGAGATGAAATTCAGAGAAGTGTTTAGGTGGTGCTGTGTGAGGTTTACACATGCATTCACTTTATTTCTGCCAATAACCCTTTAAATACTTCTAGTTATTTCTGTTGATAACTATCATTACAAGGAACAGGTATTTTAAGATGCCCATTCCAAGGCAAGAGAATACACTATTCATGACAGGATATACTAGTTTTTGTGGCCTGAAGCGTAAAAGAAATTAGAGTATTCTAAATTTAGAAAATCAGATGAAACTGAAATAAATACTACACATCACTTGTCTACTTATATTCACCTTAAAATAAAACTCTTCTTGGTAGAATATCTGTGAAGTAACTATGTTAGCTGGGTAGAGGGTTTTTATTTAGGTATTCATATAATTGTTTGCCTAAAGATAAGAGAATGGGAGAATAAGGGTGGATGAAAAACAGGTTCCTTCAAAATTGTACTAATTTTAAAGTAACATCTCACTATTTCTTTCTTTCTTCCTTTTTTAAAAATAAATCCTTACCAGAGGATATATTCACTAATTTTAGAGAGGAAGGGAGAGAGAGGGAGAGAGAAACATCAATATGAGACATCACTCCATTTCCCAGCCCCCACCAACAGGTCCCAAATGGGGACTGAAATCACAACTGGGGCATGTGTCCTGACTGGGAATTGAACCCCAACCTAGGTATGTGCCCCTTACCAAGAACTAAACCTGCAACCTTTCGGTGTACAGAATGATGCACCAACCATTGAGCACAGTGGCCAGCACCATTTCTTTTTTAAAAGCAATCTAAGGAGGGGAAAACAATAGTCTTTATTCTCTAAGAAAAAATAATAATAATAACAGCACCATGGATTATTAACAGAAAATTGGAGTGGAGTCAATTTTTACAGAGCCTATACATGGCAACCTTCTTCATTCATATGGTCTGTGAGCATGTAAGGTGTACGGAACAAGGAGTGCATTCCTATCATCATTGGTTAGAGCACACACATTTGAATGTGACCGTCTCACCTTCAAGTGACTGTGAGCCTCAGACAACAGAACTGCCATTTTCAGGTTCTCTGCCATGTGAGCCACCACCCAAAGGCATCTCCAAAGATTGTTCTCTGTTGATCAGAACATTTTAATTTATGTCTTAATTTGGAGTGTGTTTATGGCCATAGGCACTGCCCCATGGTTGAAAAATTTATATAAGAAAAATGACTTGACATACCAAGGTTTGGGACTACTAGAGGGTGCTGAGGAAAAAATAAAATACTGTTATTTTCACTCATGAGGTTCCAGGGAAATGACACATGGTCTTTCTGGAAAATGAATGTGTTCCTTTTTCAAAATAGACTTAGTGAGTATTTATGAAATTAATACTTATAATAATTGACAACTGTATATTGCTTCAAAGCTTATAAAGTGTGTTGACATTTCTTTATCTTTCAGTTCTGCAATGCAGATATGGGATAAATTATTATTATCTTCACTTTTTCAAATGAGAAATTTCCGAGTAAGGAAAGTTATTGACTTCCAAACAACTGAACTTGTTTTAGTTGTAGCCCTCATCACAAAATAGTTTATGACCTAGAGCAGTCAGGTGGGGAATAGTGAGACTATAGGACCTCCTGCTTATTAACTTATAAATTTATTATTAACTTCTAAACTATTATCTTTGTTTTTATCAGTTTTAGGCCATTTATCAGATACTTCCTCAAAAGAAATATAATAAGAAAAACAGTAACATAATTAACAATTGAATTTATTGTGTTTATTATGTACTAGGCATTATGTCAATTACTCTGTGTGTCTCACATTACTCAACAATTGCAACAACCCCAGGAGAAAGGAGTTATTTTAAAGATGAGAAAAGTAAGTTCCAACTCCAAAATTTGTGTTGCAAAACAGACAGTGATCACTCAGTAAAAAAGTGATTTTAAAAAGTCAGTCTCTTAATAGGAAGAAATTAGAAACACCTTAACCCAATTATTGTGTTTACGTTCTCCTTCTATGTATTTCCAAGACTGTCACTTGTGTAAAAATGTTTCATTAATTGTAAAACAACTTTTTCAAAAAATATAAAAAGTTACTAAATACTGTTACAGATTAATGAGTGTCTTATAATTTGTATTTTATATTAGAAAAAGTGAGGTACATATAATCTACTAAACTCTTTGTATTTAATATCAGTAAAAATAACAATTAATTCAGAAGAAAAATATACTGTTATCTCTTACTTCATTACTTATTATATCTAAGTATAATTGGGAGCTTGGCCAGTTAAATTCTATAAATTCTAACATTCTAATCCCCAATAAACTTTAGTCAATAAATAAATGAGTAAATAGAAGGGAGAATAAATGCATGTTTAACAATGGTAATCACCTGCTGTTGCTTCCAACGAGAATGTGAAACACTTGATGTACAGGATAAATCTAGTTAGGGTTGGAGCACCGGAATTAGTGGAGAGTGCACATATTTCAACTTGGACATGAAGTTCCAAAGAGTCACTGGAGTCATCATTCTATTCCAATATTCTTTCTTTGTAGCTTTTAAATACTCATATTTTTATTTGTAAAATTTTATTTAATTTATATGTCTATGGTTTCTGATGCTCCTGTCATTTACAAATCTATCTGCAAACAAAACATTTTTATCTCTACATTCTCAAGTCCTAGCTTAATGCTGAGTATATAGTAATGACTAAATAAATATTAATGGAATTGAACTGAATACCCCTTCTATTTTTCTTATATATATGCTTACAGGTCACAGTTCAAAATTTAGATTTGCTGCTTCTAAACCACAAGTATAGTCTGAAGTCTCAGACAATAAGACTAATGAGGTTTAAAGTCTTGATGCTCCCGAACTAGCTGGAGAGAACTTGGGCAGGATGCCCTTTCTTAACCTCAATTTAATCTCATATCTAATTAAAAGATAGTGATAATACACATCCCATGAGAATTCTTAAAAGATTCATTTAAATAGCACATTTAAGACATTTAGCACAATTTACAATATGTGGTAAGCACTCTATAACTCCTATTCATTCGTATTAATATTATTTTTATCATCAGAAATCAAGGTCCCAATAGAAAATGAATAAACAAATTTAAATCATGTGGCCCAAATGAAGAGACATCCATGGACAATTTACAGAGCTTTGGGCAAGACTGAGAAAGCCAATGAGAGCTAGTGAAACAGGCAGAAATTATTCAACAATAGAGAAATGCTATCTCTGGTCCTCAAAGGTCAAGGGGACAAAGTGTGTTCCCGGAATGCAGTAAGGCTGGAATCTGGGAAAGGGGGAGGGCTGGCAGGATCTGTAGTTATGAAAGCATGCCAGACTGAGGCTCCAAAATCAGAAATGAGATAGCAAGAAATCGCCAAACCTCCTTCTCCTTTCACCCTCCAATCTCCTGTCAGTGTTTCCCATTAGTTGAAATCAAGTGGACAAACACAACTCAGAGAGTCACCCTCTGGAAAATTAAGTGGGGCAGACGTGGTGTGGCTCAGACAAGCAGTGGTAGCAGCAGCAGTGTCAGAACAGATTGTCTCACATTCACATGTGGTGGATAAAAATCAGAAGGGGTACCCTGGGAGTAAGCAATCTCAGCCCCAGGCCAGACCACACAGCCCAGGGTTCCAACACTGGGAAGGTAAACTCCCATTAGCTCTGGCTGTAAAAACCAGTAGGGTTGGAGTGACAGAAGAAACTGCCAGATTTTCACCATTTAAAAGGCCTGCAGGGTCTTAGAACATATGCAAACCCCAGAGCAGCAACTGGAAGGGTACCAATCACATATGGAATATGGGTGAAGTGACTAGAATTGGGGCGAGTGCCAAGCAAATCACCAGAAGCCAGGCAGCAGCACTGTCCCCTCTCTGATTCCACCACCACAAAGAGAGCCACAAAGCAGTGAACCAGGTGGCCCTACCCTGGCAATTATCTAAGGCTCTGCCTCACACAATTTACAGATGCCTTTGCTACATAAGCCAAACTACTAAGAAGTCAAAGCAGCTCTACCTGATACACAGCAACAGACACAGGGAAGCTGCCAAATTAAGGGGGCAAGAAATATGGCCCAAATGAAAGAGCAGAACAAAACCCCAGAAAAATAACTAAATGAAATGGAGATAGCCAACCTATCAGATGCAAAAATAAAAACACTGGTGATAAGGATGCTCAGAGAACTCATAGAGTATGGCAAAAAAATAAAGGAAAAATTAAGGTTACACAGAGTGAAATAAATAAAAATATATAGGGAACCAACAGTAAAGGGAACAAAGCTGGGATTCAAATAAATGGTTTAGAACAAAAGGGAAAAATAAACATTCAACCAAAACAGAAAGAAGAAACAAGAATTGAAGCAAATGAGGAGAGAATTAGGAACTTCTGGGACAACTTTAATTGTATCAACATCCAAATCATGGGGGTGCCAGAAGGAGAAGAGGAAGAGCAAGAAATTGAGAAACTTATATGAAAGAAAACTTCCCTAATTTGATTAAGGAAACAGACATATAAGTCAAGGAAGCACAGACAGTCCCAAACAAGCTGGACCCAAAGAAGACCACACCAAGACACATCATCATTAAAATGCCAAAGGTTCAAGATAAAGAGAGAATCTTAAAGCAGGGAGAGAAAAGCAGAGAGTTACCTAAAAAGGGGTACCTTTAAGACTGTCAATTTATTTCTCAAAAGAAAACTTGCAAGCAAGAAGGGACTGGCAAGAAGTATTCCAAGTGATGAAAAGCAAGAACTTACAACCTAGATTACTCTATCCAGCAAGGTTATCATTTATAATAAAGTGCTTCCCAGACAAGGTAAAGCTAAAGGAGTTCATCATCACCAAGCCCTTATAATATGAAATGTTAAGGGGAATTATTTAAGAAGAAGAAGATCGAAACTATGAACATTAAAATGACAACAAACTCACAACTATCAACAACTGAGTCTAAAAAAACAAAAACTAAGCAAACAACCAGAACACAAACAGAATCATAGGTATGGACAACAATTTGGAGTGTTATCAGGTAGAAAAGTTAAAGAGGAGAATAGGGGAAATGGTGCAGGGATTAAGAAACATAATTGGTATGAACAAAATGGAAAGGGGGATATTAAGAATAGTATAGGAAAGGGTGAATCCAAAGAACTTACATATACAATCCATGGACATGAAATAAGGGAGGATTGCTTGAGGGAAGTGGGGTACCAGGTGAAGGAGGGTAAAGGGGGAAATTGGGACAACTGTAACAGAAATCAGTAAAATATACTTAAAAAAAGATTAATTTGAAAGGGCAGGGGTGGCAAATTAGTACACTCTTCACGCCCACAATTAGCTGTAATAAATTCTTTAATATGCAAAATTTCATCTCCTGGGGCCTCCAGCTCCCATATAAATTTGCATGGTTTCCATGAAAATAAGTTAATAATTTTCTCTCTACTACAAAGAAGAAGCAATTTGATTTAATCTGAAATACTTGAATATTTTATGAGGATGCATTTTGAAAATGGAATTGGAAAATAACACTATCAACAACCAGTATCTGATATAGTCTCCCTCATGTTCCAAAAGCAAAGGTCTTGATGGTGTTCTAAAAATAAATAAATAAATAAATAAATTTATTGAAGTTAGGCCCAGAGTAAAAAATAGTTCAGTTTATGCTCAGAAATCATATAACATTTCAAACTAGGTGTAGCAGCCCATGCTAAACTGATAATGAAATGTATTTAAGAAACTCTAACCTTGGTTAATTCCAGATATAAGAGAAAAGACATTAAGAAAAGGATTTAGGGAAGTCTAAAAAAAAATTCTTCTCTTTCTGCTTCTCTTTGTAGTTTTTTAGGTTGTATATTTCTCTTTTCTTTCTTTCCTCACTTCATTCTCTCTCTCTCTCTCCCTCTCCCTCTCAACTCTCCTCAACTCTCTCCATCCTATAAACTAGAGTTCTGAGAAAACTGTCTTCATGAGGTGGGAAACATTATCTAGAGATTGGTATCTATACTTTTTTTTTCCAGAGAAATCAGGTTTACCAGTGCACAAGTTTAGTGAGAAGATAGAAATGTTATAACTTAAAAAAGCTTTATTGTAAATATTTTTTCAAAGGAAAATGAACCATAAGCCAAATAGATTACCAGAGTTTGGATATGGAGAAAACTACACAAATATTCTGATCACTTTTCCTCTGGAAACTTCATGTTATGAAGCCATAAGAGGTTCTTCACATAACAGGATAGCCCCAGCAAAGTATGATTGGCAATTTTAGTTGGGAAGAAGCTGTGATTTAAAATTCAGACAGAGTAGCCTCATTCAGGGCCTGAAACTCGGCAGGTATCTAGATATATCAGTAAGATATTAAAATTCTCAGAACTCTAAAAAAAATGAAAACATGTAATCAGAATGTATAGATAAGTTGATGTTGAAATTATTACATGTATCGTCAAAAATGTATGTTATTTTGGATTTTGCCTCGAAGAGAGTGATAAAATAAAGTTTCCCTATTTTTCTCTTCACCCATGTATTTTTGCATACCAATGTATTTATTCTAATAGTTGTCAATCTGAACCCCTTCTAGGCCATAATACACTTCTGGCTTTGAATTCTATTTATGAGAACAAAACATATTTTAAAAACTCACAGCATTATATGAGATGAAGAATATGGTTATCGATTATTTGGACATATCCATGTCAACTTTAATAAGCAAATTAGCATTTAATTGTATACTATTTTATTTCCTTTTGTACCCTTTAAAAATTTTTTATGAAATTTATTGGGGTGAGATTGGTTAATAAAAGTATATAGGTTTCAAGTGTATAACTCAATGATACGTCATTTGTACATTGTATTGTGTGTTCACCATAAAAAGTCAAGTCACTATTGGTCAACATTTATCTCTCGTTTACTGGCTTCTAACTCTCCCCACTCTTCTTTCCATCTTGTAATCATGATACTGTTGTATGGGTCTATGAGATTTTTGGTTTTGTTGCTTCATCCCTTCACCTTTGTCACCCAGCACCAACACCCTTATCCTCTGAAAGCTGTCAGTCTGTTTTCTGCATCTAAGAATGAGTCTGTTTCTATTTCGTTTGTTTATTTTATTAATTCAATTCCACACTTGAATGGACTGGCTTTCTCTGACTGCCTAATTTCACTTATCATAATACTCTCCAGGTTCATTCATGTTGTTGCAAAAGGTAAGATTTCCTTCTATATTACAGCTAAATAGTATTCCATTGTGTAAATGCACCACACTTTGATCTACTATCTACTGATGGGTATTTGGGCTGCTTCTAAATCTAAGCTATTGAGAATAATGCTGCAATAAGCATGGGGGTTCATATATTCTTTCAAATCAGTGTTTAGGGATTCTTTGGATATATTCCCAAAAGTGTAATTGCTATGTCAAAAGTGACTTCCATTTTTAATTTTTGGAGAAAACTCCATACCGTTTTCCACAGTGGCTGCACTACTCTGCATTCCCACCAACAGTGCACTAGAGTTCCCTTTTCTACACATCCTCACCGGCGCTTGTTGTTTGTTGGTTTATTGATGATAGCCATTCTGACAGGTGTGAGATGATATCTCATTGTGGTTTTAATTTGCATTTCTCTAATAACTGGTGACATTGAGCATCTTTACATATGTGTATTACCCATCTCTATTCAGGACCTTTGCCAATTTTTTAAATTGAATTGTTTGTATTTTTGGTTTTGACTTATATAAGTTCTTTATACATTTTGGATATTAACTCCTTATGAGACATATCATTTGTGAATGTGTTCTCCCTTTCAGTAGATTGTCTTTACAGTTTGTTGATGGTTTAGTTTGCTTTGCAAAAACTATTTAGTTTGATGTAGCCCCATTTGTTTATCTTTTTGTTTGTTTGTTTCCCTTGTCCAGGAATATATCAAAAAAAATATTGCTACAAGAAATCCCTGAGATTTTACTACCTATGTTTTCTTCAAGGGTTTTTGTGGTTTTGAATATAACATTTAAGTCCATAATCCATTTTGAGTTTATTTTTGTACAACGTGTAAGGAAGTGGCCTAGTTTTATTTATTAATTTTTTTGCATGTATCTGTCCAATTTATCCAACACCTTTTATTGAATAGACTGTCTTTAACCCATTTTATTTTCTTGCCTCCTCTGTCAAAAACTAGTTGTCCATAAAAGCATGGGTCTATTTCTGGACTCTCTATTCTGTTCCACTGGATTATATGCCTGTTTTTATGCCAGCACTATGCTGTTTTGTTTACTATGTCCTTGTAATATCATTTGATATTCAGTAGCGTGAGTTCTCCATATTTGTTCTTCCTTCTCAAGATTGCTGTGGTTACTCAGAATCTTTTGTGGGGTTCCACATAAATTTTTGGAATATTTGTTCTAGTTCTGTGAAATATGCCTTTGGTATCTTAAAAGGAATTTCGCTGAATCTATGGATTGCTTTGGTTACTATCAATATTTTAATGATGTTAATTCTTCTTATCCATGAACACGGTATGTTCTTCCACTAATTTGTGTATTTTTCAATTTTTTTCTTCAGTATCTTACATTTTCCTTGTTAAATTTATGTCTATGTATTCTATTATTTTTGAAGCAATTGTAAATGGAATTTTCTTTCTCTTTCTGCTGGTTCATTATTGATGTAACAAATAAAACTACTTTTTGGATATTCATTTTGTATCTTGTTACTTTACTGAATTTATTTATCAGGTCTAGTAGGTTCTTAGTCAAATCTATAGGGTTCTCGATATAGAGTATTATTTCATCTGCAAATAATGACAGTTTTATTTTTTTGTTTCCAATTTGAGTGCCTTTTATTTCTTTTTCTTGTCTGATTGTTGTGACTAGGACTTCAGTGTTATTTTGAATAAGAGAGGTGAAAGAAGACATCCCTGTCTTGTTCCTGATCTTCCAGGGACATGCTTTTAGTTTTTGCCCATTGAGTATGATGTTGGCTATAGGTTTTCATATATGACTTTTATTGTGTTGAGTTATGTTCCTTCTATTCCCACTTTGCTGAGAGTTTTTGAAATAAATGGATGCTAAATTTTATCAAATGTTTTTTCTGTATTTATTGATATGACCTTGTGATTTTTATTCTTCGTTTTGTTTATTACACGTATTGATTTGCAGATACTGTACCAACCTTACACCCCCAGAATAAATCCCACTTGACCATGGTTTATGTTATTTTTAATGTATTGCTGGATCTGACTTAATAATACTTTGTTGATAATTTTATCATCAATGTTCATCATGAATATTAAACTAATTTTTTTTCTTTGTGGTGTCTTTATCTGGTTTTGGAATTTGAATAATGCTGGCCTCATAAAGTGAGTTTGGGAGTTTTTCCTCTTCAATTTTTAGAATATTTTGAGAAGGATAGGTGGTGTTGTTTTTTGTTTTTTGTTTTTTAATGTTTAATAAATTTCTCCTGTGGAGCCATCTTGTCCAGGATTTTGTTTGTTGGGAGTTGTTTTTGTTTTTGCTTTTGTTTTTATTATTGCTTTAATTTCATAAGTTGCAATCAGTGTAATCAGATTTTCTTATTCTTCCTCTTTCAGTTTTGGAAGATTGTATGTATCTTGGAATGTATCCATTTCATTCAGATTGTCCAATTGGTTAGCATATAGTTGTTTATAATATATTATTACAATCCTTTGTATTTTTGTGCTGTCAGTTGTTACTTCTCTTTTACAGAATTTCTAATTTTATCTATTTGGGTCCTCAATCATTTTTTTGATGACTCTGGTTAAATGTCTGTCAATCTTGTTTATCTTTATAAAGAACCAGCCCTTGGTTTCATCAATCTTTCTATTGTTTTTTAGACTTTATTTTGATTATTCCTGCTGTGATTGTTATTATTTCCTTCCTTCTACCCACGTTGGGCTTTGTTGTTTTGTTTGTATGAAATAATACCAACCTCTTAAGAAATTAAAAATTAATAACAGATGAATGGATAAACAAAATGAAGTGTGGTATATACATATAATGCAATATTATTCAACCTTAAGAAACAAGAAAATCCTGCTATTAGTGATTACATGAATGAACCTGGAGCACATTATGCTAAGTGAAATAAATCAGTCACAGAAGGGGAAATAATGCATGATTCTATTTCTACAAGTATGTAAAATGGTTAAATTTATAGAAGCAGAAAATATAATGATGGTTGCAGCATCTGGGAGAAGGAGGAAAAATGCAGAGTTGTAGTTCAATGGATATGGAGTTTCAGTTATTCAAACTGAATAAGTTCTGGAAACTTGTAAAACAAAATGCTAGTAGTTAACAGTGTTGTATTGTGCACTTAAAAACTTATTAAGAGCATAGTTCTCATGTTGTGTTCTTACCACAAAAGCAAAGCAAAAAAAAATAAAAAAAGGAAAAGAAATACAAGAAAACTATCGAAGATGAACCTATTACCTTGATTATGGTAATGATTTTACGATGTCTGCTTATTTCCAAACTCACCATATTGTATAATTTAAAATGTGTGAATTTTATGTATCAACTATATTTTAATAATATTGCTTTAAAAAGCTGTATTTTTAAAAGAATTAATCAAAATGCTCATGGTAAAATAATTGCCAAGATAATTTCTTTTTTTCATAACTTTGTGTATCATATAGTGCATCATATTGTGATCACCCAAGATTGTGTTCAAACATGAATTTAACTAATTTAGTTATGAGCTATTGTTCTGGCATTCTGAGTAATACATTTTACATGCAATATATTCTTAAGCAGAGAAAGTAATTCTTGATTAACATTCCTTACAATAAGAGATTTATTGAGTGTCTCAAGTCCACACTAACCTAAAAGTGTAATTTCTTTCCAGATTCCCATATGAAGCAGAGGAGAATTCTTGAGGCTATCCACCATCAATAATATTAATATTAATGAATAATATCAAATAAGCTTTCTACATTAACAACTGTATTTTAACCTCAACAGTTTTATCCTTTACAACCCCCAAGTATAAACCTATAAGTAAAAAAGGACGTCAAATCTATTGTATGCATGCTTATTGTAGCTACAAATCTCATGTATGTATTTTTATCTAATTAAACTGACTTATCCCCCCCCACAACTATATTGGGAGATATGTGGGATTTGATTTCTTACTACTCCATGAAGTGTCCTCAATCAATAAGAAAATAATAAATATGTCATTTAATGTTTCCAAGGCTGCAAGTAAAGAACAGTTGATGGATATAAGATTATATTTCAGCAAATATCACTTGAGTTCATGTATTGCTGTATACATTAATAACACTTCAAACAGATGCATAAAAATCTACGCATCCCTATCTAATGTGAACTATGAATATGTTCTGTTTACCTGTTGATTGGTTCGCTATAAAATGTACCTTTCTGTCTTTATACAGGTAGTTAAAAGGTTGATGACACTCCATGACAATCATGTTAAACAATAAAAAATCAGAGAACCAGAAAAACAACTGTGCATATACAGGCTAACATACAGAATATGGATGGCAATGCTACAATTTGTTACTGGGCATCTAATTAGTACTATGCCTCTCTATTATCATTCCATTCATCTGGGTATGTTATACTTGAACTAACCTGCTATTTTCATGGGCCTTTGCTGAGAAATTAACTGGGTAAAATCTCAAACCTTGAAACAGCATTTGCTGAACAAGTTTCTCAAAACAGAGGAGTATAACCATTCTTTTTCTTTGTTTAAGAAACAACCACTGAAGAAATATACATTGAGATTTAACTTTATGTGTGATGCTATAGTCCTAAAAGTCCTCATTTGGTTTACTTAAATATTTATTGTGATCCTTAAAATACTAATAAAATATTTATTAAACTTAGTTATTTAAAAGAGGACAGACTATGTATTTTAGTGAGGGGTGAGGGAGTCCATTTGTTGTTGTAAGAGTTACTTTTGGAAAATGACCACAATGAGTAAATAGCAACTGCTTTCCTGAGTGTATTAGTTTTAATTTGGAAGTCTTTGAATTCAAGTGTCTCTTTTGACTGCACTCCTGCTCGCTACGGCTGAAACCACACAGGAGTCTTTCGTTTAATTAATTAGGGTATAATTAAACAGCAGATACCCAAGCAGAAGCTGGAGAGTCAGTTCCATCTGTTCTGCAGGGTCTCATGGTGATGACAAGAGAATCCCCCACGAATTATACCTTAAGTGGTATACATATTTTAACTTCCAGCTATCTCTTCTATAATTGCTCTTATGATTTCACTTGATAATTTAACCCTTCAAAATTGAAGTCCCTTCAGCATTTACCCTGAAAACATACAAAAAGAAAAGATTATGAAGGGAAGAAAGAAAGTGTTCCATATAATTTAGATTGGCAAACACAGTCAAAAGAATATATAATTCACTTATTAATGTAAAACAGTGAGCAGACATCATTTTATTAAAGCCATCAGTTTTCATTTGAAGATACAGGAGATTTCAAAACACAGATAAGATTGACAGTATTCCAGAATGTAGAGGGTAGAATGACCTTTAGGGAAGGCATATGAGCATTGTATTTTTAGTCTGGGAGAACTTCTGAAAACCAGGAATGTTATTTTTGCTAAAAGAAGATTTCTGGCAACACAAATTGAAAAACAGTAACATTTTGTTCTTAGATACCAGGACACCTATATCACTTGCTACTGTATATTGCATTATTTAAAATCACTCTCATTTCTTCTGCAAAATTGTAATTTTCAAGAGGACAAGATACCCATTTGATTCATTTCCTTATGCCCACAGAAGATGCTGGAGTGCCCTATTGCTAGTTGTTGAATAGCAATAATTCATTCAGCTATTTATTTCATGCCATTGTATAAAATCTACCTTGCCTCTTGATCACAGTATGTTTAGATCTGGAGGATGATAGGGCTTTGAATGATTGTCGGGACCACAGCTTGGTCCTCTTTGAAAATAAAATTGATGTATTCAAGTCATGTTTTCAGGATGCTTACCTCATAAGTAGAAAAAGTAATAAATATGTAATTTGATAATAAAAGGTTTGAAAAATAAAGGTAATTAATAAGATATGAGTATGTAATCGATGCTTATTTTGTCTGGGTATTAGAAAAGCAATTAAATTTATGTACCTGTAATAGTCAGTTAAAACAACACTGCACTTTAACTTTTGCATTAGAAGATTAAGAACCAAGATGCATATTAACAATTAGAATTTAATTATTAAATTAAACTATCATTTATTATTTCAATGAGTATGTTTTCACTTTATATGATGAGTAAACACAAACTAATCTCTGCACACATGGAGCCTAAAGACATTTGCTAAAATGAACAAGATATTTTGGGGGCAAGTATATTGCAGAAGAGGTCAGTAGCCAAAGGTCCCATAGTAGAGGCATTTCACCAAGTTAAGAAGACTAGAAAATGACCCTTGAGTTGAGATGAGAATAGTGAATCAGACTTGACTGGATAGAAAGGGAGTGTCTGAGCACCAGGAACAGCATATACAGAAACTATAAATATTCATAAAACAATTACAAAGCTATTGCAGTTATCCAATGAGGGGCAATGAAAGATTTGGTGGTGATGGTGGTGGTAGTAGTGATGGAATGATGGAAGCAAATGCCAGACACAGATGCAAACATTTCTAGAAGGCACTGAGATGGTTTACTCACCACTATGAGTTTCACCAGCTTTAAATATAAACATAAAACATGACTTGTGAAGGACAAATAAAGATTAATATAAATAATATTTATGTGTTGCACATGAAAGAACAGTTTCTGTCATGTAAGATTTTATTGTCATTAGAAGTCAAAATGCTATAGATTTAATGCAAAGGAAAGATTAGACATCTCTAGGCTGTCAGCAGGTGAGCAAGATAAGCTTTATAATAATTAAGAAGCCAAAGAAGTTATTGAGGTCAATATAGTTCATGTGTGAGCATGAGTGTTAATAATATAACAATATGATTAAATGGACACATTTAATATTGGAGACTTTAACAAACCTTATAGAAACAACATTTACATGCACCTAAAATTTCAAATGAAATATCATTTGTCCAAATTAAAGTGTAACATAAATGTCTGACTTTGAAGATTTGATTTAGTCAAAAGATTAACAACTACAGGACATGACATTCTGCATTAAAGGTCATTCATACTATTCACTTGAGATAAAACAGAAATATTCATCAAGAATTTTAAAAGCAATATAATGTAAAATTCAGATTAGGAAAATAATTTCAATTATTCTTAAATATATCTTACTCATTACATAGGATAAAATGACATTCTAACTACAGGTGATGATCCACAACCTAGAATTGAACTGTGTGGGCCCATTTATATGTGGATTTTTTAAGAATTAATACCTGTACTGTTTTTTATCTGCCTGGGTGTCTGCAGATGTAGAGGGCCTACCGTATGCATTGAACTATGACATTTTATACAGGGAACTCAAGAATCCACAGATTTTGGTATCAGTAGGGGTTCCTGGAACCAATTACTCATGCTTACCAAAGCACATCTAAGTTTTGGGGGAGTCAAAGCTCTATGTGGATTTTCACCTGTACCAGAGTTGGCACCCCTAACCCCCACATTGTTCAAGGGTCAGCTGCATTTCCAAAAATGAAGGATCTTATCATTGCAGATAATGCATGACAGCAAATGACACAATAAATCGTGTGTGTGTGTGTGTGTGTTATTATTAAACTGTAATTCTTTATGGTACTGAATGATGCAGTTATACTACCAAAATTTTACAGAAAAGATTAGGCCTTAAATTATTTTCTAACTCTTCAGTAATTAGCAAGTTATTATTCAGACCATGAAATACACAGAATTGCAGAATTATTAAAACTCATCTGCTAGCATACATATTGAAACAAAAGCATGATAAAAGACAAACACTTTGGGCAATTTGCCAGTTGTCAGACAGTGTATAATTTAAATAAAACACTGGAGGTTATTGATAGGTTTAGTACCACCCATCTCTACCCTTGTTTTTGCTTTCCAAAGGCCAACAGTTTGGCCCTGACTGGAGTGGTTCAGTTGGTTGAAGTGTTGTCCTGTACCCCAAAATGTGGCAGGTTCAATTTCTGGTCAGGGCACATGCCTGGGTTGTGAGTCAGTCCCTGATCGGGCACCTACGAGAGGCAACCAACTTATTGATATTTCTCTCTCACATCAATGTTTCTCTCACCTCTTTCCTCTCTTACTAAAATCAATAAGCAAGTACTCAAGAGAGGATTTTTTTTAAAGGCCAACATTTTCAACTCTTAGTTTTTCACTCCGGTATTTTTATTATTTTTTAGACTAGTATATTTTTACTAATCTTTATTGCTTCACCATGATTGAATAGGATCAAATGACTTCCTGTTAATATAGAAGATTCAACTCTTTTGCAATACTGTTTCCCCTCACTTTCCCTCTATACCCTCACCTAATTATAATATTTAATTCACTCATAGAAAATATATTGTAAGATTATGCAAATGTTGTACACCATTAAAGCAAGTGGTGTTTTTGTGTTATGTTTGGTTTGTGAACATTTATCATGAACCTTATATCCAGGAGCTATGACTGGCCTACGTTTTATCTAACTATTTTTACATGTTTTGATAGCTATTTTCTCTGCATCCAGTCCAACATATTTTTCAAATATCTGTTTTCAAATATGAAATATTTCTAAAGGTCTCAATTGCTTTATCGGTTCTTTATTAGGCTTCATCACTTATCTATCAGAAACAACTTTTTTCAAGTCAGATTTTTAATGAGAGCTTTACTTTTTTGTGTGAATTAGTTCCATTTCCTTCACTAAATACCTCTTTTCTGGAACAGTTCTTTCTCCTGTTTTGATCTGAATTCTATGCTGTTTCAAGCCATCAGCCTTGGAAGTTCTTTCAACACTTTCAAGGTTTGGGAATCTGTTTCCTAGGTTCCTAATTTTGAGTCTGTGCCATTGCCCTAATGAAGTACATTTTGAAGTTTTTATATATTTTTAGTTTTTTTTTTTTTTTTGTTCTACTTCACAATTAATAATGAGTTTTTCTGGGTGTAGAATTCTAGACTTTAATACTTTTTTTTTACTGAATATGTAAACATTGCTCTATTCTAGTGAAATTAAGAATTCGTACTAGTTTTTGATTCTTGAGCCTGAGATAAATAGTGCTTTTATTTGGGGACCTTTTATTTTACCCCTAAAGTTAAATAATTCCACAATAATGTGAT
Source organism: Furipterus horrens (assembly GCF_987537825.1). Taxonomy (NCBI): domain Eukaryota; kingdom Metazoa; phylum Chordata; class Mammalia; order Chiroptera; family Furipteridae; genus Furipterus; species Furipterus horrens. The sequence continues at coordinate 120,303,984 of NW_028327172.1, read as the reverse complement.
TTAACATTGGTGGTTTACTTTTTATAGTATAGGACACTTCCTGTACAAAGACTCATGGTTTTAGTTCTATATATGTTGTGGTATTATTTCTTTGATATTTCCTGTCTTTCAGTTTCTTCAAAAATATATGAGACTTCCCACCCAAGACTGACATTCTAATATCACTATTTATTTTGGCATTTTTTTCATATTTTTTGTTTTCTGTCAATGTTATTGAGATATAATTGAAATAAAGCACAGTATAAATTTACGTGTACAGCATAAGAATTTGGTTTACATGTATTGCAAAGTCATATTTTGTTTTGTTTTACTTTCATAGTTGTATGTTCAGTTAAAGCTTGCAACTTTTCTATTGATCTTTTAAAATTTGTGATATTATCTTTTTAATTTCCAAAATGTGTATTAAAATTTATATTTTTCTCAGCATCCTGAATTTTTATTTGCTAAATCTAGTAACCTTAGTAATAAGTATATTTTGCATCATATCCTAGCACACACAAACACCTAAAACTATAACTGAAAACTAAACATTCACAAAACAATGACTGAAATAATTGCCCTGTGTTACAACATTTTATGTTCTTTTTATGTTTTTTAAATCTAAATGTAAACAAATGGTTCTATTACTCATTATTGAATTGACCACAATTTTGTATGTATGGGGGAGAGGGGTGCACTACTTTAACATAAAACAGTCAGCGGGACTTTTTTATTAAGGCAGCTTAATAAATGTGGATCATGTCGTACATCATTTGTCATATAGTTTAATAGAATCACTAAAAATAATTGTATTTGGCCAAGAAGCATATGGTTTTTGTGCCCCCACATCTTATTTGACTTATTATAAATTACTATCTCCTGCACAATTGATATTTAAAAACATGGAGGAATTATGAAAATGTGGATTCAAATAGGTTGGTCAGGTACTACAGAGAATTCTCCAAATCTTTTACTAACAAATATACATCTGTGTATCAACTTTATCATGCTGGATGACAGCCAAGTTTCTTCTGTGTGTTGTATTTCACATAAGCCCTTCATTTCCTCTAACTTATCCTAAAGTCTCTTTTGTGCCTCATGACCCTAAACCAGTCACATTTCTGCAAATTTTTCACACTTATGAATTTATTCAAATTTTTATATATTTCAGTCAAAGGTAGAAGTTGTTGTTAATGTATTTACAGACAAGAAACTCAGTTACTCTGCCTCCCTTCTGACGTGATACTTTATCTCTAGAATTTCTTTTTTTTTTCCTTAGAATTTCTTTTCCTTAGAATTTCTTTTCCTCTGCTTATATTCCTCCTCTGTTACTGTATGATATTTACTTTATCTATTATAGCCCTTAGCATATTAATCAGATTTTTATAAGTATTTCCAGAGTGATAATTCCAGCAATTTTGCCATCACTGTTAGTGACTCTTGGTCTGTGCCTTCAAATTGTGTTTCTTGCCTTTTGGTGTAGTTTGTAATTTTTTCTTGATAGCTAGACATTATGTAGCAGGTACTAGTTCCCATAGAATTCCTGTAAGCCATGATCCCTGTATTTACCTGTCTCCTCTCCAGTCTTAGGGACCGTGGTTTGCCTTGTGTCCTCCACTCTCATTAATCTAATGATTTTCAGGCTGTTCAGCCTTTTAATTGATGTTAGAACAGAATGATGACTTCTAAGATCTTTACATAAGAAAAAGGAAATCATGATATACTTTTTAAAACCACGTAGCAGAGTAAAAGCTTCTGAGTAACTGAATTGTATCTTCCTCATGCTTATACTCATTCCCAATCATCACCTAGTAAAATGTCCTGTACATAACACAATTTCAGTAAGTATTACTTGAATTAATGACTTTTAAATATCTTTGATATCTTTTAGAGCACTGAGGGCACTATAATAATGTGTAAAAGTCATTTTTAAGCTTTAAATCATTAAAACTCTTAATTAGTGCAAGATGCACAACTCTCCAACATTTGAATGCAAAATGTTAAGTAAACCTACATCAAATACTTGATTTAAGTTCCTAGATGAACATTCATGTGGAGTCCTCTATGTGTCAGGTCCTGTACACACAGAAATGGAAGAGTTTCAGTCCCTATACTTGTCAACAATGTTGACATGTTTGAATATTCTTTAAAAAAAATGTTTTTGTTATTTGCCAACCAATGAGCCATGAATTAAAGAAAATACCTTACTTTTTATTTTATAAATTTCCATAATATTAAAAATGATTTTAACTAAAAATTCTGTCTTTAATTTTTCTCTAGGGAATTCAATGAGTTGTCATACATTAATCCATGGAATATAATAGCACAATTAAGTTTTATATTCATTGCCAATTTAAAGGTGAATAAATTAAGGTACAATAGTAGTACGTGAATTATCTAATTGGTAGGGCCAGTTTTCAAATGGATTCTGTAGCTATATTTTAACCTCTATACAAATAATCAAAAAGCAGGTACATTATTGTTGAAATTAAACACCTTAATATATTATGCTTGATTCTGTTATTTATGACCGAGATTTTCAGCAGAGCAACTTCCTCAGGTGCATAGAAGAAAAGTACTTAGCGTGATTAAGAATTTGACTTTAAGCTTTCAACAAGTCTTAGGTTCCAAGACTATTCTTTCATTTTCTAGTTTTGTGATCTTCATCATTTTATTTGCATTCATTAAGGTTCAGGTTCACCATTTGTAAAAAAAGTTTTAATATCAATTTTAATACAATTATTACAAGAATCAAATGAACAATGTGCAAGTATGTAATAAAAATCAGATACTGTAGTTAATACCTTTTGCTTTTCAAAAATAATCTGAGTGCCACACATAGTACATTAGAGTTAGTAGATCAACAGGTGAACAACTCTATTAAAAAATAATCCTGCTATTTGGAGGCTTGTATCATGGGATACACTTGGAGGTCAGGTATCACAAGAAGTAAAAGATTATTTTCTAGATTTTTACCTACTATCACATTTATTAATAATTTCCTGGTCTCCTTTATTTGTACACTCTTAACTGATCAAATTTTATTATGTTTTTTATAAAATATGTATGATTGCTTTTTAAAAAATATCCTGCCATTCCTCAACCATACTTCCCTCTATATCTAAGTAGTAGTAGCTTGCACTGGGCCACTTATATTCTTACAAGAAGTCATTTTTCTTATTTATTAGGGTAAAATTATTCATCAGTCCATTGTTTTCTCAAAAGTTATTTGTATTCTGAAAGGAAAATATATAATAACATTATGCATATAATGTATACCTAATGCAAGAAAATGTTTTTTGAAGGATAACTTTTGCAACTCCAAGATATACAAATATAAAAGAAATTTTAAAGACAACTGATAGAAGTTAAGCAGGTAATAGACTTCTGATTCAGCTAGGTATGGTAATAAGTTACCAAAATAATGGTGCAGAATTTAAAAATTAATCCATCTAGTACATCATTTGTCATATAGTTTAATAGAATCACTAAAAATAATTATATTTGGCCAAGAAGCATATGGTTTTTGTGCCCCCACATCTTATTTGACTTATTATAAATTACTATCTCCTGCACAATTGATATTTTAAAAACATGGAGGAATTATGAAAATGTGGATTCAAGAATTTTGTTTTTCTTGCATTTTTTAATTTTTATTTTTACTTATTTTTAAAAGTATATTTTATTGATTATGCTGTTACAGTTGTCACAATTTCTTTTCCCTTTGCTCTTCTTTGCCCAGTATCCCCTTCCCTGCAGCAAACGCACCCACTTTGTTCATGTCCATGGGTTGTGCATAAAAGTTCTTTGGCTTCACCCTTTCCTATATTATTCTTAACTTCCCCCTGTCTATATTGTACCAACCAATTATGCTTCTTAATTCCTGCATCATTTCCCCATTTCTCCCCCTTCCCCATCCCAGCAGATAACCCTCCAAATGATCCTCATACCTATGATTCTGTTTCTGTTATGGTTGTTTGCTTCGTTTGTTTTTATTTTTTAGATTCAGTTTTTGATACTTATGATTTTGTTGTCATTTTAATGTTCATAGTTTTGGTTCTCTTTTTCTTAAACCCCTTTAACATTTCATATAATAATGGCTTGATGATGATGAAGTCCTTTAATTTTACTTTGGGAAGCACTTTATCTGCCTTTCCATTCTAAATGATAGCTTTGCTGGATAGAGTAATCTTGGTTGTAGGTCCTTGCTTTTCATCACTTTGATCAATTCTTGCCAGTTCTCCTTACCTGCAAAGTTTCTGTTGAGAAATCAGCTGATAGTCTTACAGGCCCCCCTTTGTAGGTAAATCTCTCTTTTTTTCTTGCTGCTTTTAAGATTCTTTATCTTTAACCTTTGGTATTTTAATTATGATGTGTCTTGGTGTGGTCCTTTTCAGGTCTAGCTTGTTTGGGACTCTCTGTACTTCCTGAACTTGTATGTCTATTTCCTTCCCAAAATTAGAAAAGTTTTCCTTCATTATTTTTTTCACATAAGTTTTCAATTTCTTGTTCTTCCTCTTCTCCTCTTGGCACCCCCATGATTCGGATGTTGGCATGTCTAAAGTTGTCCCAGAGGTTCCCAAGCCTCTCCTCATTTTTTTAATTCTTGTTTCTCATTATGTATTGTTTGACTGTTTATTTCTTCCTTATGTTACAAATCATTGATTTGAGTCCCAGTTTCATTCCCTTCACCATCAGTTTCATGTGGATTTTCTTTCATTTCACTTAGCATAGCCTTGACTTGTTTCCTTCTGTATTTGCTATACTCAAGCATATATCTCAAGTTGGTGAGCATCTTTATCACCAGTGTTTTGAACTCTGTATCTGTTAGCTTGGCTATCTCCTTGTCTGTTAGGTTGGCTATCTCTTCGTTGCTTAGTTCTCCTACCGGAACTTTGACCTGTTCCCTCTTTTGAGCCATACTTCTCTGTCTCCTCAACTTGACAGGTTCCTGTGTTTGCTTCTGTGTCTTAGGTAGAGTCATTGCACCTGTTACATTTTAAGAGGCAGAGCCTTAGGTATTCATCAGTACAGGGCAACCCATTTCACCATGTTGTGGTGCTATATGTGAGAGGAGGGATCTGAGAGGGAACAAGGCCCCTTTTCCAGGTACTTCTCTCACTTCCCATATAGGACTGGCACCCCACTAGCTGTGGCCCTGGTTGTGGTTCCCAGAGTTGTTTGGTCTGCAGATTTTCTAGGACTGTAGGGCCCTCCAAACAATGGGCCCTGCTGAGAGACCAGCAGTTTCTTCTGCCTGCTAAACTCCCACTGGTTTTCATAGTCAGAAACAATGAAGCTTTATTTTCCCCTGGAACTAGAACTGTGAACTGTGCTGTCTCATCTGGTGCTGGAAGCACTCCCCAAGTGTCCCTCCCTACTTTTTTTAATGTGTGACTGTGCTTTCTACTGGCTTGCCACAGCCACTATTGCTGCTGCCACCTCTACACCATGTCCTCTCTGACCCAGCTCCAATCCTCCTAGCTGTCTGGATGAGTATTTCTTCTTTATATATTTGTTTTTTGGACTTCTATGTAGCTCAATTTTCTGGACCTTCTGGCTGTCTCCAGTTTTAAAGTAGTTGTATTCTTTCTTAGCTGTGGAGGGAGATGCAGTGTGTCTACCTACACCTCCATCTTGGCCAGAAGTCTCTCTTGCCATTTTTATAATATTGGTTATGGTTTAGAATATGGGTATTTCTTAGGTAACAATATTTGTAAATACATTTTTGTCTCTTGTTAGTAAAATAAGGAATCTTGAACCAATGTTCATAGTTCAAACAGACAGTGATAATTATCACACCTTCTTCTTGTTTGGCACTGAACTTTTTACAGTAAAATATGAAAGAACCTGAGAATTAAATCTTCTGTCATCTTAAAGGTGTTATCACAGTTTCAGAAAGGTAAAACTAGACCAAAGTTTGAAAGAGGGCCTCATGTTAGGAGATTCAAGTTAGACTAAGTATTCCATCACAAGTCTTTCATATAAAAGATTCATGTGGCACCACGGAACTACCTTTCTGGCCAGTTGACCTTTTTATAAATTTTCTGCCCACTATACAGTTTAACCCCATATATATTGAATATATATATATATATATATATATATATACACACACACACACACACACACACACACACACACACACATATACATACACACACACACACACATATATACACACATTATATGTACATATAGGTTGATAAATGAAATCATTGTCATTATTGGTGATGATTAAGTGAAAACATGTTATGACACTATTCACTATGGACTAGTATTTACTAGAAAAAGTCACTAATTTTTATGCTTTTCATAAAGAATCTCTTTAAGAAAAAGTTAAAGGAATTTCATCTCAAGATAATTAATTTAAAATACCTTCTCTCCTGTCTAACTTTCAGAATGACTTTAAAGTTCCAATGTAGAGCTGACTCTAGGAAAATGTTCTATATTGCCCTTGACACTCTTCAATCATACTTTTTTATTTAAAACATTACATTCTTTCCTGTGCATGCTGTCCTCTTGCTGCTCAAGTGTGTTTTCCCCTGAATCAATGTTCAAGTCAAGACTAGTGCCCCTAGTTTGTCCAATATGCACGTATGAGTAACAAAACATTCTCCTTCAAAGAGCATTTTTATTTTAATACTGAAAAGCAGAAACTATAGATGCCACCACATCTATGCTTTCCTTACCTTTCAAACGATCAGAGCACTGATTTCCTGCTGGGAAATTGTCACTCAGCTACAAAACTATGCATATTTCCTATCCTCTCTCTCAACTGCACAAGGCCCATGTGATGAAGCTATAGACAAAGAGATGTAAGTAGAAGTGCTGTGTGGCTTTTCAGGAAACCTCCTTCGAAGCAATGAGGCATGTATACCCTTTCTGCTCCCATTTTTCATCTTATTGCTTGAAGCATGGATGGATGTGATGACTGGAGCAGGAAAACACCTAAAGCCATAAGGACTAGGGTTAAATCATAGTTACAGAAAATTGTTCCCATTGCCTTCTTAGGGATAATCTTATAGATTTTTAAACAGTAAAACATAAGGTTGCATACACTCTAATAAATGAACACAGAGCTCAAAGAAGAACTCAGCACTGTACAGAGATTAAGAAGGAAATGTATATGCATAACCCATAAACACAGACAACAGTGTGGTGATGGCCAGTGGCAGGGGGTTGCTCAGGGAAGATCTCTGTAATGCTGTCAACAATAAAAATAAAGTTACAATCAAATATAAAAAGAAGAAAACAGATTGTTCAGAATTGTTAAAAACAACTATTGTGAAACCTTTCTTTCTATACTAGTTCATAAAGTATATTGACAAATAACAAATGATCATTTTAATCACTATACAGTGATTATGGAAAATAATGTGATTATAATATATATTTGTGATACAATATTAATTATATATCGTCGTCGTCGTCGGCAGCCGTCCGTCTCGAGAGACGATGGTGTAGCTTCTTCAGAGTCTATCTGCACCGCCAAGAATGGCTGTGCAGTCCGACTCGGGAGTGACATGGTATCTGTCTCCTCCCGTGTTGAATCGACATCTTGCGATGACGCTGAAGCTACAGAGCCTGGGCAGGGTAATATGGAGGGTCTGCTGTTGCCCATGCAGCAGACCCCCCCTCTCTTCGCAGCTGAAGGGTCCAAGGGAAAGACGGAGTCGATACAGCTTGGGTTCAGGTGCGCCGCAGGAGTTGCCGGTGTTGACTACAATGTCAAACCGCCTTAGGGACTCCGGCTCCGGATTTTCTGTCGGGGTTTACTCCCTTAGCCTTTCCCCTGAAGAGGTATGCCGCAAGGCAGCGGAGGTTTTTTGGAGTCAGAGTTTTCCTTCTCTGTAATTATATATAAAACAGACATATATATACACATTTCATGTTACATTATGTCATTAAGTGAACTTATTTTTACAATACTTTTTGATTTAATAGTAAACTCATTTGGTAATAATTTTATATTAGTTAAAGATTACAAAATTAATCATGATTAAATACTGGTAACATTTGTGATTCTGTAACTGCTTACATTCCTTGTATACTTAGGTGGACAAAGGCAAACTCTACATAACCATTCTAGATTAGGGCCTTGAAAATGAGCCTCTATGTTTACTTCTCCACTTCAAAATTGCTTTACATCTCATCTTCTCCTCTTTTGCACTTTTTAATTTAAATTTTTCATATATGCCTTTATCTAATCCTGAACTTTGTTCCATTCATTATCTCATCTTCTTTCATATACACTTTTTCTCTTACCCCTGAGACTTCTTTCCATGGCTAGGAACATACTTGTCCCAGTTATTTTCTTGCTTTCTCATTGTCTATTATATACCGATTTTGTCTTCATTTATGCTCCAAAAAACAGTCTCCCAAGGACTACATCACCAGGGCTAAGTGATGACCAGCTTTATAGTTTGTTATGCCAATGAAGGCAAGGAAGGGAGATATGAGACTGTAAGGAGAGAAGTGTAGTTTTTCTGCTGTTTCTCCTCTCTGCTGTGGGCCATGTTTCTTGGAGTGGCTGTTCTCTACATAACTCCACTACTCACTGGGGTCTTCTATTTTCTTCTCTTTTCTCTTCAGATCTAGGACTGGCATGAAGGTAAACATCCTCTTTTGGTTTCTTTAGCCCTACATGAACCTTTATAAACAGACACTTTATTTTATATTACACTCATATGTTGCTTAATGAGTGATATATTCTGAGAAAGACATGCTTTTTTAGGCAATTTCCACATTGTGCAAATATCATAGAGTGCCCTTACACAGCCTGTATGGTACAGGCTATATGGTACAGCCTATTGCTCCTAGGCTACAAACCTGTACAGATATTACTGTACTGAATACTGTAGGCAATTGTAATGCAATGGTATTTGTATATCTAACAGAAAAGGTACAATAAAAAGGATAAAAAATGGTTCACCTGTAGAGGTCACTCATCATGAATGGGGCTTGCAGGACTGGATGCTGCTCTGGGTGAGTCAGTGAGTGAGTGAGTGCTGAGTAAGTGTGGAGGCCCTGGGGCCACTGCACACCACCACGGACTTTACACACAGCACCCCATGGTCCTCCCCTATGCCCTTTGACAGGGTGAGAAATAGAACAAACACTGTCAGTGCTGCTGCATGAACAGGGATGTGGGCTGGACAGATTGGAAATATCCAGGGGAAGCTGCATAAGGCGTAGATCACCATGGTAGTAACTGTCAGAAGGGGGTAAAAGATGGCCTGTGGATCAGTAGGAATAAAAAATCAAAATGGAGAAACACAGGAACATAGGACATTGACATGGCAATATGGTTTTGGCTATTGCATGGTAAAGCAGTGTTCAGATTGAGAAACTCTGTGATAGTCATTTTTTTTTAAAGAGGGCATTTAACATAGAAATGAGAATGTAATACTTTTATTTTGACTTTAGAAGTCAAGTACTTTTATTTTGACTTTAGAAGGTTGTTTTTTGTTCCATTGACCCTATCTGGCACAAAGGGTTCTTTCTCTGGCATTATATTCATGGAAGAAATAAAACTTATCTATATTTTACATCATTACAACCTGAAAATATTTCTAAAGTACTAGGGCAGCTGGCTCTACTCTGTGACAGAAAGCTTTTACTAAAGTGGCAGTGGCTTAATACTTGTTAAGGTAGCTTTTGTAGACCCAGTGTCCTTGTACAAGGTCCTAGGTCCTCAACAAAGAATTTACAGCAGTGTACTGAAGGCCATCAACCAGTCAGGAAGGGCTGTAGCACCCTCTGTGCTGAAATAGATCCATGGCTGCCCGATTGAAATGTAATCTGTGCCCTCAAAATTGAAGTTATGTAAGAAGAAATCTATTGCCAAGCCTCATGGATATTGCTTCCATTAGAGGGGAAAAAAGTCTATCTTTCCTTTTCTTACAGGAAATTCAGCTCCATTGTACAACGAAACCATTGTTGCATATGCAGTCCATCACTGACCAGCATGTTGTTATGTGGCACATGGCTGTATTTGATAGAATGCTCATGTTCATCTTGCCTTCACTGACTATCAATTCCACCAAAAAAAGCTTCTTGAAATCATTTCCTTAAGTCATCATTACTTCTGAGTGTGTCTCTCTGCATATCTATCTGGCTAGCTATGAAATTTTTCTTTTATCTCAATCTGTTTCACTAGTACAAGTCCTACTACTTTTAGAAATAAAGTGAATATAATGTGACTTTCAACTCACATACTCAACTACAATTATTCCCTTGAAGTTTCCAAATGACATGAATTCTCATTCCAATGACATTATTTAAGGTTTCTGTCTCCTTGATATCTCTTAGGCAATTAACCTTGATGACCACTTACTTATGAATACTTTCCATTTCAGTGTGCTCAACTGATATTTTTATGTTTTCCCTTCATTTTTCTCTTTCCTTGGCTCTTCTCTGTCTTTTCTTTGTTTCTTATGTAGTGACACTTTTCAAATTTCTACTTATTCTTTCAGGCACCTTCCATAGTCTGATGATTATATGTATACATCTCCAAACCAGTGCCATTTGCAGAATTCTATATCTAATTTAATTGTATAAAATTCTCAGTCATTCCTTCTTAAAATCCTAGGATCACTTTGGTTTTCCTCCTTTTCCTTTTACCTAAAACTAAATGAGTTATTTCACTTCTATGTTAGCTTCATCCCTTGACTCCATATTCCTTTTCTTTTCCTCTCCATTTGCCCTAGTGCAGACAATATTCCTTTTATGTTGTATCATTGTAGAAATTTCCTTCCAAATTTTTCTAACTACACTTTCTTCTGTGTATTATGTGCTACCATACTGTTATGACTTCATTGTTTAAAAATTCTTATTGATTTTCTGATATAAATATAGATTTTTAAATATAATGCTAAAGAATAAATTTGATTTAGCTCCATTCTATTATGACTCCCCAATCATCATAGTCTTCTCCAATTCTCTAAATCATTTCACTATTGTTAGTTAACCTGTCTGTCTTCCTAGTACAACCTTCAACTCTGATTTCACTACTCAAAAGCAAGTCCACATTTGAGAATTTGCACAAATGATATGTCTCTCATGACCTATTTTCTATGATCTTCACACAGAAGTAATTTTTTCCCTCCCAGTATGCCTATAACAAAATTATCACTTAAAAATTACTGGCTGTCTTTCGGCCAAGATGGAGGCATAGACAGACATGCTGCATCTGCCTTCACAACTAAGAAGGAATACAACTACCTCAGAACTAGAAACAACCAGGAGTTCCAGAAAATTAAGCTGCATGGCAGTCCAACAAACAAAGATATAAAGAAGAAATACTCATCCAGACAGGTAGGAGGGGCAGAGCCAGGGCAGAGAGCACGCGGTGTGGTGGTGGCAGCAGCAGCAGCAGTGGCACACTGGCAGAAAGCACAGTTACACATTTTAAAAGTCAGGAGGGACACCTGAGGAGTGTTCCCAGCTCCTCACCAGACTGAGCAGCTCACGGTCTCAGCACCGAGGAAAATCAAGCCTCATTGCTTCTGACTGTGCAAACCAGTGGCGGTTGGGGTGGAGGCAGAAACTGCTCATCTCTCAACAGAATCCTCTTGTTTAAAGGGCCCCCACAGTCCTAGAACGTCTACAGACCCACCCATTCTGGGAACGATGGCCAGGGCAACAGCTAGAGAGGCACCAGTCCCATATTGAAGTGAAAGAAGTGCCTGGAAAAGGGGCGAGTGCTGGGCAAGTGCTGAGAGGGATCCCTCTCAGACCACTCCCCCACACACAGTGCTGCAATGTGGTGAAAACAGGTTGCCCTGTACTGACGAATCCCTAAGGCTCCTCCCCTTACAATGTAACAGGAGCGACAGCTCTACCTAAGACACAGAGGCAAACAAACACAGGAGCCGATCAAGATGAGGAGAAAGAGAGCTATGGCCCAAAAGGGGGAAAGGATCAAGGTTGCAGTGGGAGAACTAAGCAACAAAGAGATAGCCAACTTAAAAGATGCAAAATTCAAAACACTGGTGATAAAGATGCTCACAGGCTTGACAGATATGCTTGAGTATGGCAAACACATAAGAAAAGTGAAGGCTATGCTAAGTGAAACAAAGGAAAATCCACATAAAACCAATGGTGAAGGGGAGAAAACCAGTGTTCAAATCAATGATTTGGAACATAAGGAAGAAAAAAAACAGTCAGCCAGTACAGAATGAGGAAACAAGAATTGAAAAAAAATGAGAAGAGGCTTGGGAACCTCTGGGACAACTTTAAACACACCAACATCTGAATCATGGGGGTGCCAGAGGAGAAGAGGAAGAGCAAGAAATTGAAAACTTATGTGAAAAAATAATGGAGGAAAACTTCCCAAATTTTTCAAAGGAAATAGACATACAAGTTCAGGAAGCACAGAGTGTCCCAGGCAAGCTGGGCCCAGAGGGGACCACACCAAGACACATCATGATTAAAATGTCAAAGGTGAAAGATAAAGAGAGAATCCTAAAAGCAGCAAGAGAGAAGCAAAGAGTTGCATACAAAGGGGTGAGTATAAGACTCTCAGCTGACTTCTCCAAAGATACTTTGCAGGCAAGAAGGGACTGGCAAGCAGTAATCAATGTGATTGAAAAGAAAGGACCTAAAACCAAGATTACTCTATTCAGCAAAGCTATCAATTTAGAATGGAAGGGCAGATAAAGTGCTCCCCAGACAAGGTAAAGCTAAAAGAGTTAACTATCACCAAGCCATTATTATAGGAAATGTCAAAGGGACTTACTTAAGAAAAGATCAAAACTATGAACACTAAAATGACAACAAACTCACAACTATCAACAACTGAATCTAAAAAAGAAAAGCAAAATCCAACTAAGCAAACCAAAATAGGAACAGAATCATAGGTATGGGGGTCATTTGGAGGGCTATCAGCTGGGAGGGGGGAAGGGGAGAAATGGGGACATGGTGCAGGGATTAAGAAACATAATTGGTTGGTACAATATAGACAGGGGGAAGTTAAGAATAATATAGGAAAGGGTGAGTCCAAAGAACTTATATGCATGACCCATGGACATGAACTAAAGGGGGGTGGGATTGCTGGAGCGAAGGGGATACTGGTCAGAGGGGAGCAAAGGGGAAAAAATTGGAACTACTGTAACTACTGCCTTTTCTTAGAGATATGTGTAATGCAAATATTTATATATGTTTTATTTGTATGCAACAGAGGGTAAGGATTATGTTATCTTTGTATCCCTTTAAATGCCTAGCAAAGCCCCTGTAAGGAGACCTTCAGTTTAATTCATTTACATTTTTATGGGTTCAACTCACTATGACTTATTCAGATGCTCCCATAAATAACTCCAGGTTCCCCAAATTCTCAGCATTAAATCAATTAACCAATCTTTTGGTAATATTGTCTTCTGTTTTAACCAAAATAGGATTGGTAGTTGCTCAATGTAATTGAGTGCGTCAAAAGTTCAGTTGTTCTGACTCTCCATGGATGTCATAGACAGATGGTCAACTGGCAGGAGCCCAGAAATGTGCATTCTACCTACACCTACTAAGGAACATCAAAACAACTAAATCTTACAGATGCTGACACAACCAGTGCATTTTTATAGTGCTGATTTGCTGATAATTGCAATTATATACAAATAACTATTTCTTAAGTAAATATATTTGGATAAATAAAAATACTTAGATCTTGAATATTGAGAATCATGATGTTAAAATTCCTTCTTAAATTGTTTTCTAGCTTTATTATTTTTACTTTAAAATTGTTATGTACCTCATTATATAGGAGGAGGCACTATGCTTTGAACTGTATTAATTTAATCTTGATTTTAAAAACACTAAATTAGAAACTGTCCCAATAAAGGAAACTTACATCATACCAAATTTAAAATAATACATTCAGTCAGCAAATAGGTGTGCAATCACAGAGGCAAGTAATATAAGAATCCAAAATAAATTCTATTCTCAGAGGTGATTCTCCAGCATGCTTGGAGCAGGCCCTGAGGTTACGTCAACTTGGGTGGAATCTCCTGTTTTGCTGCATGAAATTTCCATGATAAAAAATGGAAGATGGAAAAAAGAAAGAAAAAAAGTTTGAAAAATTGCATGGTTTCAAATTCTAGGTATAAAGTTTTAAATAGAAATAAGTAAAACTACATTAACTTTAGATATTTATTACAACTTGGGCTTCATTTTCACTATGGAGAGAATATTTACATGTGCAAAAAAACACTGAAGCAACAATCTGAATCACAAAGACTAAAATGACCATTAATTTCTAAAGCACCAGATGCTTGAGATCAAGAAGATTTTCAAACAAATATATACATTTAAAATATAACTAGTCAAACTGTACCAACTCAATTTATGCAGAAATAATAATATTGGTGTTTCTGAGACCACCATAAGCAGTTATAATACTTATATTAAGAATTATATATTCGATTCCCAGTCAGGACACATGGCTAGGTTGCACGTCAGGTCCCCAGTTGGGGGTGTGTGAGAGGCAACCACACAGTGATGTTTCTCTCTCTCTTTCTCCTTTCCTCTAAATAAATAAATAAATAAATAAATAAATTGTTAAAAAAAAAAAGAATTATATAGATTTTTGAATCAGGCCTTCTGTCCTTCACTTGACTTGTGAAGACAAGGCCCAATAATGTCATTATGGCTGAAAATTTCTTTATACATACTTAGAATAGGATTGCTTCTATTTCTTTACATCAGCAACATAGCAATAAATGCACAGATTGACAATTTATAGGAAAATATAAGAAATGTCTTTATAGGTATTGAATTTCTACTAGCCAATATCTACTGTATTATTTTCAAGTTTATTTGAAAACATTTTAAAATAATATAATGATATTGAGTAACTACACAATGACAATTGTGTGTTTAAAAATATTAGAATTAAAGAAAGAAAGAATAATATCATAGGAAATTACATTCTCCAATGTATACACCATTTTTCAGAAATAATAAAGAATAAGATAAAGAAAACAATACCCCCCCACACACACACACAGAAGTCAGTTTTTCCCATAGCAGATTGTAAACCACAGGATAAAAAATTCATGGCTGTAAAACTGTTAAAGTTTTTAATCTAGAAGGTATAAATCATGATTATTATTAGATCAAGAGCATTAAATTAAATTTTAAAAAGACCATTAGAGGGTAGTAACTGGAAATCTTTTGTCTGTAACCTAAAAACAAATTACCTTTTCGACCCTCAGATGTATCCCAAGAGTTAGAAAAACGCAATGATTTTCTTGCTTTCATTTTTCTTTCTGAATAAATAATGAATAGTCAAATCATCATCCACCTTCATGAACGATATTGTCTAGCAAATACTTTTGAGTTCTTAACATGCATTTTAGATACCAACGTTTCCTCAAACTTTACCTGATTGGTCCTGAAGGTTATCTTTCTCTCATCATAATACCCTCACATTTATTTTTTTTTAATAGTGTGGCACTGTATGTGTTTTGTGTCATTACAAATGCCTTTTAGAAAAATACACACCTAGGATGGGAGAAATTTCAAAAAAAGGAGCTAGTAGTGGGGTTTGAGAAGAGCAATGGGAAGAGCTGAAAGACATTACTGCACTTGGACAAACTAATATTATCAGGAGAAAATCTCCTTGTATCGCTGAAAAGATAAAATTAAAGCATGGAGAAACCACTTCAGCTTGTTCCAGTCTAAGTCAACCATCCAGTGACCTGTATTGATCACCAAGAGCGCTGAGCTAAATGGTTCCGCTGAGCCATGAGGATCTGTTTGCTTGGACATAGAGAGTCACAGCTAGATATGCACAGAAATATTAATTATGGAGACAAGCAAGAAGCAAGAGAATACATGTAAAAACCCCTGCAGAAAGAAGCAGTCTCATTTCACGCAGAGTTGTACAGCACACACAGACGCTCCCTTGCTCACTGAGCACAGGCGGAATTGTTGTCCTGCTGCTTTATGTTAATTAGAGAATAAGTAAGTGGCCAACTGTAGTCTGTGGGCATATGTTGGTCAACTGTCTCTGTCTAATTAGGTTGTAAGCCCACTGGGCAGGGACCTCATTTAAACCTATGTTCTGGAAAGCAGTTAGTGCCTATGTTGAAGCCTTGTGAATGTGAGAGACTAAAGCAAATGGCTGCAGTTTAATAAGCAAGAAAAAATTTCAAGAACTTGTTTGTTTGTGTGTTTGGTATCTTGCAGAATGCTAGCTAACTCCTTTGAGCAAATCATGAAAGTTTACTTTTGATAGAATAGCACCCCATATGTTGCTCTATGTAGTATAATAAGCATATATGGAATGTGTGTAAACATTTTACATAATTTAATATATCTATTGGGTTGGCCAAAAAGTCCAACATTATTCATTTTCACCAATAACTTTATTGATTTGAATATTTTTATTACGAGGGCTATCTCCTACTGGTATAACATTGATTGTTCTCAATTAATTTTTTCAATTTGATCACGATCAACTTCAACTAGTCTACCCGACGGTGGAACATTTTCCAGCGAGAAATCTCCAGCACAAAACTTCACAAACCACTTTTGACATGTTCCATCAGTCACAGCACCTTCTTCATACACTGTACAAATCTTTTTTTTATATTTCAATTGCACTTTTATCTTTTTTAAAATAATAAAGTATAGTATGCTGAAAATGTTGCACATTTTCTTACATCTTCAATATTAAAATGTCTACACAAAAATTCACCAATTCTGATAATGCATGCTGATATGACAACTGTCACAATACAATCTAACAAAATTATTTTGAATTAAGTTAAAGACAACTAAGCACTAGTAGAATCTCTTATGGAAAAAACAGAATGAAATTTTTGGACAAAACAATAGTTTGAGTTGTAGAATATATTGTATGTGGGAGTGTGTGCTGTGTATATACATGTGAAAGTGTGCAATTGTATTTATATAATGCAATAATGTAATGTATGGATGCATTTAATTACACACATAGGTGACTATTCAGACATTCATTAAACTGTCTAAGCAGTGGGTATTCTCTATTTTATATTTTTGTCTGTTTAGTTCAGGAAAGCCTCTGTCCTCTGGTACCTTTCACTGCATCACATCTGTTACTCTGAGTTTCAGGTCAATGGAGTTAACTGCCAGCATCAAAGAGCGAGAAAGTAGAAATTAAAATACATTCATAGATGTTTGTATATGATTTTTGTGTTTAAATACCATTTTTATCTATGTAAACTCAATCATTCATTTCTTTGAAGTCCTACAGCATTGAATTATATACTGTCTCCCAGTTACATGTGTGTACATGTGCATGCATCTATCTGTGGTATACATCTTTTCCTTCAACAGGTTTAAGATATGCAACAATTAGATAAAATCTTATTTGATTTTATGTTTCTAGTGTTTTCTCTCAGTGGTAGTCAAAGTAATTTCCAACAAATACTTGGTGGTTGGTTGAAACTATGTTTATTTACTGTGTATTTTATAATTTCTATATGAAGGCAAATTTGGCATTTGCATGAATACTTAAACTGCTTATATTTTATTATAAGTATTAATTAATATATACATAATAGAGAAGGAATAGATCATGGTTCTGTTAAGAAGTAGCTGATTTAATGTATTTGCTCATGGTCATTTATCATTGAGTATAGAAGGACATTTTTTTAAAATCTGAGACCATGTTTTGGTGACTTTATAAATATAGTCATCACTTTCTACAACAAAAGGCTTATACTGCCCCTGCTGATCTGCTCTCAGAGGTTGTGGAATAGTAACTGCCCCCAACTCGGTGACTGTAGTAGAGTGCCTACCATTGCTGCAATCCAGTGGATTGACAAGCTTAGCCTTCTCTGGAAGCCCTAATATTCTTTTATATTCACATGTAAAGACAGATATATATTTATTCCTTAGTCTCAAGCTTTGTTGGTCCTCTATTTTACTTTCTTCCCAATTAGTAAATCTCTGTTACCAATTTTTGTTTTAATGTCTCCTTGGATGACACACTTGTCTAGTGGATGTGCCTTGTTTTTAGTCAACAAAAATATCAAGAGCTGGTCTATTGCTTAGTCCTGCATGTTGCCTACCTGTCCTTCCTATGATGTCCATGCCTTAGAAATCCCTTGTTCACACCATTTTTATGTATTTAATTGCTTTTTACATATGATTTTTGTCAATGTTCTCAAAAAAACTTTCTAGAATCCAGTTTAAAACCCACAACATCTATGAATCCTATAAGTTAAATCAGACTTTATCTGTACTCCTTGAAAACTCTAGCTATCAATGAGGTTTTGGAAAACTTATATGCTATGTCCTCAATTAAATATTATTTTCTAGATATTGATAACTTTAATCTAAATGTGATTTTATACCAAGCCCTTATAAGTCTTCATAGTCATTATCTCATTTGAGTTTTAAGATATCTAATTGTAGTAAGCATTAGGCCCATTTTAAAGCAGAAAATGAGCAGTAGAGAGGATAAGTTCCTTGACCAATGTCACTAGGCTATCAACAATAGAGCCAGGCCATTTTATTTTATTTCTTTATTTTCTTGCTTACCTTTTGGTAACATATATTTGCTATCATTTGTCTCCCCCTCCACTGGAATATATAGCTTTAATGTCAGTGGTTTTCATCTTTTTTGTTCACTGTTGTGTCTAGGACAATATTTGACCTCTGGTAGTTCAGCCTCTCTGTCTTGCGGTCTCTATCTATCTATCTATCTATCTATCTATCATATATCTATATATCGATCATCAATCTATCTAAAACAACTCATCATAAAATAAGTAAGTAAATTAAGTAGACTCCTACTAAGTGTGAGATACAAATATTATTTATCCTTCAAGGCCTGCCTCAGATGTCACAGCTGTGAATCTTCCTTTGCTTGACCTTCCACCCACTTCTCCAAACTGGAAATGATTTTCCCTCTCATATACTCTAGTCCTTTCATGGCACTGCCCAGTCTTACAGTTCATTATTTACTGTTGGCTGAAGTACAAATGAACAAAACGCACTTTCAACATTAAAAAAACTTCAACTTTAAATATTTTTGCTTTAAATATATATTTTGGTTTTCTCAAAGATCAAAATGAGGAAAAAGGTGCTGACCAGGCAGCTTTGTATGTACCTAAAGTTTTAAAGGTAACTTTTGAAAGAAGAAAAGGGCACCAGGAGACAACTAGGACATAGCTTTGTTTTCTATGACTTCACTGCCACCTCACTCATAGGTATGACAAAGCCGGTGCCAGAGGCATTTTTCCTCTTCAGGAAGATGTAGGTAATGTGCTCAGTAAAAGGAGGGAAACCATTGTTCAGTGGATCAAAGCAGCACAGGGCTGACTGTCAGGGTTGGAGACTCCAACACCAGACAGGTGTCGTCGTCGGCAGCCGTCCGTCTAGACGGTGGTGTAGCTTCTTAAGAGTCTATCTGCACTGCCGAGAATGGTTGTGCAGTCCGACTCGGGAGTGACACGGTATCTGTCTCCTCCCGTGTTGAATCGACATCTTGCGATGACGCTGGAGTGTCCTCTCCAGTGAAGCTGAAGCTACAGAGCCTGGGCAGGGTGTTATGGAGGGTCTGCTGTTGCCCATGCAGCAGACCCCCCCTCTCTTCGCAGCTGAAGGATCCAAGGGAAAGACGGAGTCAATACAGCTTGGCTTCAGGTGCGCCGCAGGAGTTGCCAGTGTTGACTACAACGTCAAACCGCCTTAGGGACTCCGGCTCCGGATTTTCTGTCGGGGTTTACTCCCTTAGCCTTTCCCCTGAAGAGGTATGCCGCAAGGCAGCGGAGGTTTTTTGGAGTCAGAGTTTTCCTTCTCTGACCAGCCAGGTGTAATGGGACACAAATACATATTCATATATATGTAATGTGTTATATATTATATAATCATTTAATAAATAAATAAGGAAAGGGGTATAATGTGGGATTTATACTCTAAATATATCTTTATATAAAAAGAAAGTATTATTTTGAATTGTTTCAAAAATTAGAAAATTTAGATAAAATAATAAAATTTATTGTAAATTATCTCAATCAATTTTTCTTTGTTGATAGTAATTGAATAGAGCAGAGATCTGCTAGATCTTTAAACCATAAGTGAAATTTTAAAAGCAACAAGAATTTAAATACAATGGATATAAAGGTGCAAACATTTTTTAAATTTGTTTATGTGTACTAACATCTAAACCCTCTAGGGTGCACTTTAAGAAACTTAAAACATTTTTTAATTAGACAAAACTGGGCAAACACCTTCTTCATTACATGTTCAAAGGAATGATTAAGGCAGACACAACTCTGAAATTCAATCATAAATTTTATGTTGTTAAAGAAGAAATCAGCCTGACAACAACTTTCTAGAATCTTCTAGGAATTTTGAATTTTCATTGAGAGGTCTAGGTGTTTAAAATTAGTTTTAAACATTATAATTATTAATTAAAATATACATTTATATAAATGATTACAGTTTTGGTATACATGATATTTAGTGATGATATACTCTTACCCTGGGAGAGTTTTTATTTTTAAAATGCTGATTAAAAGTGACACAATCATAAATCTTAAAAACCACATTCATGTTTAACAAGAAATAATTTTCCAATGACTTGGCTAGCAAAAAATAAAACAATACAATAAACTGTCAAAAAAGAAAGCAGTAACAGTTCTATTGGGAAATAAAATGAATATCTTTTCTAATTACTAAGGCAATAGCCATATAATATCAAATACATTTTGAAGGCTAATTAGACAGATGTCATGATGAAGATAGAAGGACCTGTTTCCCCTCTTTCAAAATCCTTGTGAAGCTACAGTTGGAAGGAAATGAGTTCACAAGGAAAAGAATGATTAAATTACCTCATTATTTCCTTTTCATTTTCTTTTCAGATGTTTATTATGTAATAATTAGTATGTCTATAATGACTTAAGATATAAAGTATATAAGAAAGCAAACACCATGACTCCCAGTCCTGATTACAAGTGCTCTGGAACAGCACTGTTAATGTTATTTGTGAAATTCCTATTTATTTTTTTAGTGATGACATCTTAGAATTAGGGACAGATCATTGTTTTTATGCAAGAAGAATCTTTTTTCCCCTTGGGTAACTTCAGGGAAAGTTAGCTTCATGCTGTGATGTACAAGCAGGTATAATGGAGCTAGTGGCTGAAAAATAATTTGCCAGATTATTTGACATTTCTAAGTGACCCAAGTTTAAGACTCTCCTTCACTCTGCCAAATTTTATTGTTCTTTTCTATTTATTTATTCCGTAAAATATTCTGAGAATCAAATTTATTCAGTCCTTAAATATCAAATGAATTAGTTTCTTATGTCAGGCACTGTTGCCCGTAATCATTATATGAACAGTAATAAGCAAGAGAAACAAAGCCCCTATCTTCACAGTGCTTACACTCAAGTATTAAAATCTGATTTAAAATATGTTTTATGTTGGTAGAGTTTATAAAGTAAAATGTAAAACAGGATGACATACAGTTAATTAAGAATTATCCCTTCTATCTTTTGCTTTCTCACTTTTTCTTCATACAGAGTATTTTTTATATTTACTCATAAAGAACAAAATTCAATATGCTTTATAGGTAAAACAGCACTTTTCCCTTATAAGCAAATTATATAGTCTGTAAATAACCTCAGAACTCTGAAAAAATTTGTTACAGGTAAATTGAGTCTGAATTTCAACAGTTTTTTACACTGAATTTTGGGAAAGTTCGTGAAGTTATATAAATGAAATAATATTTTAAATAACTTGTAAGGACTGTCCAGAGGAAAATAAACAGCCTCATTTGCCATGGATGCTGATGAATCAATTTATCCCTGTGGCAATGATATTAGTATGTCACCTCTGTAGATCTTCCTATGTAGTTTGGCATATATAAAAACAGTATACACTTTCTTTATTCATTAGACTAGGCTATATAAAAATCAGCATCTCTAATCAATTGTTTAATCCACCCAAAAAATAATGGGAAATATACTTAAACATTATTTCTGTTTAAAAAAATCCAGGAGTTAGTCCTTATCAACGTCTTCTCTTTATATAGAATATTTTCAATGCCTGGTGAACAATGGAATAATTAGGCCATCTGCTGGCAAGTGGCAAATAAACAACCTTTATTCATCCAAATTCAAATGAAGCCTCCCAATGACATTTTAGGAACTTAAGGAGTTTATTAGCAAATAGAGGTATTTTTTTCTCTTGCCCACAATAATTGATAATCATTCACTTGAAATATTTTCAGTCACAATAATTTAACTTCATCACGTTAAACCCTTCTGATTGAGCTAGGTATCTAAACCAATAGGTAATTGTAACTACTGTTTGCTTCATTTATGCATTCAACTAATAATTATTGACAGTCAGTTATGTACATGCAGCATTTTAAACATTAGGGATTCAGCCATATGTACAACTCTCTTACTTTCACTGAACAAATATGCTAGATGGGCCCGTTTTGAATTAACTAGTAATATTTTGAGAAATAATTTTCCCTAAAGAATGAATACACCAAGCTACAACACTTTATAGTTTATGGCAGATGTTATAGTGTTTTGACTTGGATTTTAAGAGAGAAACATGAGGATTCTTTGGAAAATACTAACTTATTTTGTCAGCCGATGTCAACTAAATTGAATGAGTGGTGCTAAAATGCAATTCTGAGGATTCTTGGCCCTTGTAAATTTGACTCTAATTCCATTGATCTTCCTAAATTGTAGTAATCCATAGAAATGATAAATCCCTGTAACTAGGCATTTTTCAAAGCAGACTTTCTTTGAAGCAATAGAGACACTCTCCCTTTAATGTGAAGGACAGAACAGGACATTCCAGCCTTGAGATACCTGCCTTAGGTCATCCTGAATATAATTCATTGATGTTACTGCTACAGCTTCTGTTAACACACTGATTTTTTTTCCAGGTAACCTAAGGACTTCAATTTTCTAGAACTTCAATTTGGCACAATTCCCAGTATTACACACACGTGCACCCACACACAGCCACTCTTATAGGTTCATTTCTAGTTCATAAGATTTTACAGCAGAAACAAATTATCTAATTAATACTCACATTGCCTAATTAATACTCTAATCATCCAGTACACATCAATTCTAAAACAGTTTCATTTAGTTGCTGTCAACATCTTTCCTCACAGAATCCTTTACACTCTAGTCCTTATTCCCATCTTTCTTTATAGGTTTCATTCTTAAACTATTCATGTTTCAGCTATATAAGTTAATAAATCTCTTTTATTCACTCATTTAAACAGCATTAAACTCACTGAAAATTTTATTGTTTGCTCGCAATGGGCTTGAGTCTTCTGGCGCTTCTGGAGCCACCACAACATGCGCGCTGAGAGGAGAGGGAGAAGGAAATAGGATCCCACAGGAAAATCCCTCCCTCGTCAAATGTACATATTTAAAGAAGTATTTTCAAAAAGCGGTACCTTTAAATATGGCCAGGATTGCGCCTGAAATCAAGAAATCAAACTTATGGTGCTTTTATTTTTAGTGAGCAGCAAGGTGCTGAGGCAGAAGAGATAATAGCCACAAAAGTTATCTCCTTAAAACTGAGATGTAGCACTTTCAGTGTCCTCTGCTGCCGTCTGCGTGCATCCCACCTATCCTCCTCGCTGGCCCCAGGCATGGACATGAGGGGAAAATGCCTTCAGTGGAAACACCTTACACTAAAAAAAAAAAAAAAAAAAAAATGTCTTAAAAATAATCGTATGCCAAGGCAAGAGCACCCGGCCTGGTGATTATGGCTGCAGTGGTGGGAAGTGGGGGGTGGTGGAAGAATTGCCTCATGGGGAGAGCATACCACATTTCCAAACAGCCAGAGATCACAATGCCAGAATCCATCCAGTTAAGCACAAAATAGCAGAGAGGACCAGGAGCGCTTATATTCCAGGAACTAGGGACAGTGATGCTGCTCTGGGTTGCCAGGCGAAGAATCGACATGGTTAGAGTGTGACTTTTATTGGCTTTGAGGTTGCTGGTCAATCTAAACTGTGGGATGAGGAGTTCCAATGTTTGAGAACAATGGTCTATGTCTTACATATTTCCCAGTGCTCTTGACATATGTGCATTCTGCTGTTAAATCGTTGTATGACTGGAAAAACGTTTCTCCTCTCTAAGCCTCACTTTTTCTTTGGATAGAGAGGATGGCAGTACCTATCCTGGAGTGGTTTTGAGAATAAGGTGAAGCAATGCATATGGATAATTTTGTGTCCTTTGAAGAATTATAACACCTAAAATATCAATCATTGGAAAGCTGTTTTGTACTGTTATTTCACAAATGTGTCTGTATATTAACATTTTAGTGACATAAATGGAACACTAGTTATCTGATATTCTTATATTCAACAAAATAAGTAACATAACTTGTAAAAAGTATATGTGTTCTTATATATATGCACATACATACACACACCACCTGCATAAGACTCAAAGTTATTTTCTGTTTGAATTGGGAAAAAACCTGGCCCGTAAATATTCTGATGTTTTCTGACCTTGCTCACTTGCATAAAAATTTCTACCACTCATCTATAAGAAAAAGCCAGAGCCATTAGAAAGTCTTACAAAATAATAATTACAAGCTAACCTGCTTCTCCAGGTTTTGTTTGTTTGGTTGGTTTTTTGCTAAATTGCCCTCCCCATTTCCTACTCCATCACAATCCAGTCTAGTCCCCTGGTTTTTATCCAATCTATGTTCTGTTTTTCTGTGCCTTTGAACATGTCAATTCCTACTTCAACTTTTCTATCCCCATTCTCTTATCTGTTTGATTCAAATATTTTTGTCCTTTAAGACCCAATTCATGTCACTTTCTCTGTGAAGCTTTCCCCAAATTCTGTCAGTGGTGGAACATCTGCTTACTCTTATTGAACATTAATCATTATTTTAGAAATATTGAATATAAATGTTATCATTTAAATTGAACTCTTAACGGGCAAGAATATTTTCTGTATATATTTTTATCCCTGTGCCTAGCCTAGTGCCAGCACTATTAGTTTTACTATCACTATTACATTGAGAGTAAATATTTATTAAATATATAATTTAAAGAAATTTTTCTAGTAACTCATCAGAAGTTTAAATATTAGCCTTGGTTTACTTTTTCTCTCTTTGGACAGTTTTGGAGGAAAGGAGACAAGAAAAACTGTGAATAAAGAGTTACAACTGCCAAATATATAACCTTCCTAAAGGTACTTTTTTTTTAAGTTAGGAATGCAGAGCCCTCCAGCCAGCTTTGCCTTCATGTGCTTCACATCACTGCTTCTGCATTCCGGTTGAACATTTCCTAAAGGTCTGCTTGTAAAGACAGAATGAATAGCCCTCCCCAGTATACAGAAAGAGATTACTAAGACCTAAGGAGCAGAAAACTTGTAGAGTCATCACGGTTCATTAGGGAGGTTGATATTGGCCTGAAGGCTATTGGTCAGACTAAATGGGGAACCAACTAAGACTAGAGAGGATGAATGAAGTTACTGACCTAGTGGCTATGTTTCTGAGGTGGAGTTCATGAAGAAACAAGGATATTTTGAGCAGGTGGCCAGCTAATATATAGTTTTGAGAAGCAAATACTGTGCACAGCCCTCGATGGGTGCACCAAGGGCTGACAAAAGTGAGCTCTGCACCTAGGAGCAAATTCTTGTAGTGCAGTGGGAGCAGAACATACAGATACCAGATTGTACAGGCAGGGGGAGGGGAGCAACAGAGCAACGTTCAAAATGGCAAAAGCCAACAGACTTAACAGAACAAAAAAGAAAAATCAGGATATTTAGAACATGTATCTGGACTTTAAAAAAATATTTTTTGTATATAGACTTCCCCTAGCGACATTAGTGTGACAGACAGAACATGATGACTACCTGAGCTAACACTACACTTAAAAATATTCATGGCTAGAATATTTTACCAAATCTGGGTAAAAAGACATTCGCAATTAAATACTTCCTAATTTTCTATGCATACAAGTTATAGTAAATTCTAGGTAAGAGTTTGGCAAAAGTATGTGTCATTTACTCATAAAGTTATAGGTTTTTTAAAAAAACAGATTTCAAATTAAAGAATCTAATTTGTATTTCATTAGAAGAGAAATGCTTGATCCAGGAAAGGTTGAAAAATTACACCCTTAGTTACGATTTTGATAACTACTGACGCTACTACTTTTGATTCTAAGAGACCTTTACACAGCAGGTAGTACATACCTGATACCAAGCCTGATAGAATTTGCCTGATTTCAGTCCACCTCAGCTACAAAAACATAGTGACTGCAACACTGGCTTTAGCTCTTTGAACTTTAATAGGATGCTCAACTTAAAAACATGTAATGTAATATATTATCCCAATAGGTCTTAGAGGCAGAGCCTAATACAGCACTAAGGTGCAGGTAATGTATTAAAGATGCACTCAGGAGGAAAAGTGCCTAAAGGATTATGCAGAATAGGAGAAGTAAGGGTCTGAGGAAGGACATGCCCTTTCATAAAGTCTAGATTTGGCCTGATCTATTAGGGAGAGTGAGAGTCCTGGAGTAGATATTGCAGTTTGCCCAACAGAGTTGCCCCATCTTGAGAAAATGGGGCTGGAATTTTCTACCCCTTATGCCCCACCATACATCCATCATTGTTCCTGTGAGAGGAAGAATATTGTGGCTTCCCAGGCACATTCAGGCTGAGGGCATTTCCCTGGAGACAGAAGAATAGGTTGGCATACCTGCAGCACCAGTGGTGTTAGTGCAGTTGCCCAGTTAAAAGACTCTGGGTCAAGCTCCCCAAAGCCTCTACACCCAAAAAACAATGCATGCATATTAGATTAAAAAAAAACACTTCTAATAAATGTACTAACATTTAATCCTTATCTAGGGACACTATCACAGTTTGCTTTCAATTTATTTACTCAATAAATACAAGGGAGGGCAAAAGTAGGCTTACAATTGTGAGTCCACAAAACACTGAATTTATTCTTGTGTTATTATTTATTAATTACTGTCTTTTTTCCAGATGAACAACTGTAAACCTACTTTTGCCCACCCCATATATATGTCAGAGGTACATACATACATAGAAATAAACACCTACTGTGGATATAAGTGGTAATATTTCACTGCTTCAAGTATGTTGTTATAATGTTATGACCTGGTTTTCAGCTTAACAAAATTATTAATATAGGATTGTTGTCTCTGTTGGCTAGATTATACATTATTTCGTTCTTTAACATGAGGATAACTGTGCCTAAAAGTAAACAAACAAGATAGGATATAAACCTTAAAATATGGTTCATTTTAAAGTGTTAAAAATAAATATCAAAGAAACACCAACAAGTTTTGTAATTTTTGTAGTCTTCTGTCCACTGCTACTGCACTGAATTATGCAATTATAAGGCAAGGAAATGTCTTCTGTGTCACTCCAGCCCTTCTTACTGAAAGGTCTTGTGATAAATGTCTTAAGAATTTAGAGCCAAAAACATTCATAAATTAATTAATAACTCCGTCCTTTCTTTTAGCAGATGAACTTTACAAAGTATCAAATTTCTATTTTTGTTGGTCCAAGAAGTTTAAACTTAAATTATTGGAAAAACTCTTTCCACAAGTTAAATAATTTGTGACTTTTTAGCTGTATTCAGTTCTATTAGACATGTTTTTATTTTAAGAGACATCAAAATTCATATTCTGAAAGTAGGTAGGGTATAAATTATAAATAAGTTATCATAAGATAGAATGAGGCCAGCTGAAGCCTCATACCTTTCATTCTTTAGTATCTGTTAAACTCTGAAAAATACTAGCTACCCACATTGAAAATTAAATATTCTAAACATCTTCCACTCTTTCCTAAGCCAATGCTTATTTTTTCAGACTTCACAATCATGTTTATTTAGAATAACCCACACAGCTTTGCAAATGCAAAATGAACTGTTTAAAATGATGAAAGAGTTAGATATGTTTACTTCATATTAGTGTCTGATTTCAATTTAAGGAACAGTCTGGGAAAATAGCCACCTCTCACTGGAGTCACACTATTCACATACTCATTTCACAAAAGAAAGAAAGAAAGAAAGAAAGAAAGAAAGAAAGAAAGAAAGAAAGAGAGAGAGAGAGAGAGAGAGAGAGAGAGAGAGGAGAGGAGAGAGAGAGAGAGAGAGAGAGAGAGAGAGAGAAAGAAAGAAAGAAAGAAAGAAAAGAAAGAAAAGAAAGAAAGAAAGAAAGAAAGAAAGAAAGAAAGAAAGGAAGGAAGGAAGGAAGGAAGGAAGGAAGGAAGGAAGGAAGGAAGAAAGGAAGAAAGAAGAAAGAAAGAAAGAAAGAAAGAAAGAAAGAAGAAGAAAGAAAGAAAGAAAGAAAGAAGAGAAGAAAGAAAGAAAGAAAGAAAGAAGAAAGAAAGAAAGAAAGAAAGAAAAGAGAAGAAAAGAAAGAAAGAAAAGAAAGAAAGAAAGAAAGAAAGGAAGGAAGAAAGAAAGAAACTCTGTGTTCTTGCTATATTCACATCTTCATGAGATATACACAAGTTAAAAAAAAAAAAAAGGAATGCATTAACTACCCTGAAAAGAACTCACCATACGTAAGAATTATATGCTCAACTAGCCATAACTATACATTGTGAAAGCTACAATAAAAGAATATTTTTAAATGACACAAATGCAAAAGGTTTTGGAATAATGCCTTATTCTGGAGAAAACCAAAGTTAAGTTTTTATAGAGGTCCTCTTTTGCACTAAGACTGAAAGTATGACGTAATAAAGAAAAGACATAATAAGTAGATTGAATCAAAAGGTTGCAGACATCAGAACCTATTTTTGAAAAATTTTATATATTACTGATATGGGTGATCCAAAGAAGTTGAAGCATCAAGTTTCCTGAAAGTACTGGGACAAAAGCATTTTCTGAGCTATAAATACCAGGACCTAGTGAACAGTTTCTTTTTCTTCAGATGCTGTCATAACAATGAATTAGATGACTATTTTCTGACCTTGAATTATCTTTTACCCAGTTTAAAATTCTAGAAGTTATGCATGACTGACCTAAATTGGGTCAGATGCCCACCCTTTTACATGGAGAAAGATATATATCCTTAATAAAAAAAATTTTTTTAAAGTCCTTTTGATACTATATCCAATGGAGAATGAAAAGGCTTATAATGAAAATTGAATGTACTCTATCTAGAAGAGGATGTAATCAATAATTAGGATAAAAGAGATAAATATCCAGTCACTTGTAAAGAGAAGTCAGGTCAATGCAAATGTTCTCTTGTTCTATATGTGTTCCTTGTCACACGTCTTAGGAATGTGAAAAGTGCTGAGATAAGTAAGTTGAGTATTTCTTTTTATTGTCTATAATTCCCCACTTTGACACATACTGATAGAAAGTTTGTTAACTTCTACAATGGGAGATTTAGAGTGGTTCTTCTCTCCCTTTGGTTTCTTGTTGTATTGTTAGTGAGAAGGAAAGAAAAGCCATGATTCAAGTTATGATAAACTATATAGATGCATGCCAAATATTGCTAACACTAATTTTCTAGTTGGAATTCATTTTCCATCAACACTCCATGGAAATCAGCATTTATGCCAAGTTGTTTGTTGGTTTGTTAATTTGTTTGTTTCATCCTTCCTTATTATTGATTTGATAGAAGTTTCTTCCTCCAGATAGTTTACCATCTCCTTATGCCTGGTGAAAATTTTTAAGTAAATTAAGTTATAGGCACAGTAGATATTATTAGAATTGGCTTCAGGAGTCTTCGTTCATCAAACACAATGTCAAATGACAATGAAACTATCAACAAACAATCCTAGATTGCATAGAATAGAAGAGGGCAGAACTAATGTGTATAATAAACTTAAGTGTTCCAATTGCCTCTTTAAAAAAACTGAAATAATCCGCTTATTAATAACAGGATAAATTGTAGGAGAACCTCACAACATTAGCTTGTAACAATCAGAATGCCTTATTTTTTTTAAGGCAAAGTGATTCACAATATCTATTGAAAAAAGAAGAGAAAACAGAGGAGTAGGTGAGGGGCCTATTATTAATTAATTCACAGTTGTAAATAAAAGTAAATGTCATCCTCTGTAATTATGAATCCAGTTTTTTTTAGATATTTGTACCCATATTTTGTCAACTTGCTAAAATATGAATTATAGTATTCACATGATTGCTTTAGGATATCCAAAAAAGTGATGGCATGGCCATACATATTCCCACCATTTATTTTTAAAATCTTTCTAAAAAGAGGAGCTGATCCAAATAGTATCTAACACTGATTGTTAACAAGGAAATTGACTGATTTGGATTTCATATTGTCTTTCATTGTTCCTTATTTTTATATTAACAAAGAATTACTTTAAAATTCATTAGTTTCACAGTTATTGGATAGTATTGAATTCCAGTGATGCTGGACATTGGAGGGGTTATGGTATTGGAAATGGTATAGTTACTTCCTTCAAGATGTTCATAATATAAAGCTAAATTCACAATCAACTTGAATATAAGGCAATGGACACTACAAAGAGACCAAAATATGGAAATTAATAGGCTGCATGGTTCTAAAACCATTAGTGTTAGAATGCAGATCACTTAAAAGTTTGATATCAGGTCCACCATACAGTCAACAGTAACAAACCATTTAGTGGACATTTGTGGGTTTTGACTGCTTAACATCTATTCCTGCTATTTATGATAATAGTACTGTGGTTTTCCATTTGACATCTACCTTATCCCACTTTTAGTCCAGATGCTTCTTATGGGGCTGGATCATGTATTATGCAATGATTGGTCCAAGAAGAGACATGTAACAAACCAGAGCCAATGAGATCCAATTCCACATATTTTGTGTGGAAATTCAGAGAAGGGAAAATCATTCTTCTAGTAGTACAAGCAGCATAATGACATAATTTGAGACTTCTGGGAGTCACCACTCAGAGCCTTGGAATGTTTACCACCAAAAAATAAGTAGAGTTGAGTGAGAGAAGCAGGTCATAACTATATCATTTGAGCCACTGGTTGCAGTCAATCTTGTCTCTTCCAGGTAGATCATCCATTATATTCCCTTTTGCTTAAGACATTTTGAGTTGAGCACCTGCCATTTGCAAACAAAAGGTTGCTGACAAATGTGTCTTGAACGTGTTTAAGGCACAGATTAAGCCAGAGAGAAAGAGGTGTATTATAAGGCAGAGAAAAAGAAAGAGAGAAAAAATGAAGTGAAATTATTTACTCCATCCACAGCCCCTTAACAGTACAGAATTTTAATTCTGGATGCCATATTTGGGCTAAAATATTTGGTGAGATTCATAATAATATTTCCCAGCCTGCTGGTTCAGAGCACTGCCCAATTAACAGCATTCAATGTCTGTGAGCACATAATAGTTAGACTACCTCTTGAATTTTTACCCCTTGACTTGTCCAAATCCATAATATTGAATTCAGTGGAACCAATCAAAGGCACAATAGTGCTTGAAGGTCATGTTTTCTGCCTGTCCTTTAACAATTCTTTCATAAATATTAATTTTCAAAAATATTTTTTCTTTCACTTAGTTCAAGCATTCACTGAGTAAAATTCATGTTACATTTATAAGAAAAAATATAGAGATTAAAAATAATGATTAAATTATCTTTGTGTGATTACTAAGAAAAATGAGTCTTGTTATAAATTTCAGTTAAGTATAGGGCCTGTTGTGAAGTCATATGTGAACTTCCTGTTGCAGTCATTTACTAATCCACATATACTAAAATTATCAGAATTATTACATGTTCTACTACTTTCTAAATGTTTTTCTTTTCATTAAATTTCAGAATTTGCTAAAACACTTGAAAGATTTTTAGAAACTCTTACATAAATATTTGAAAAGGAATGTTTTAAATGTATATTACATAGAACAACATTTCTTGAAGCTTGAAACAGAAATCATTTTGTCAAATATTTCTGAAATAAAGGTATTTTGAATCTTTGTCTTATGAGTAATGTAATTTATTTTGATAGTCACTTATTGAATGCTCACTAGATGCCATCACTGATTTGGTGTTGTAAACAAATTCATCAGAGTCTCTATCCTCTTGTAAAAGGGACAAAATAAACCAACAATCAAATAAATACACAAGATAATTTCAGTACTGTGAAAAAATTTAAACTTGATTAAATACAAAATCAAGTAAAAGTGTCTTTCTGAGAAGGTATCATTTTATCTGAGACTTAAATCTGTGTTATGCCATTATATGGGCTGCTGAATTGTATACACCAAAATTCATATGTTGAAGTCATAATGCCATTACCTTAGAATGTGACTTATTTGGGGATAGCATCTCTAAAGAGGTGATTAAGTTAAAAATGAGGTCATTGGGGTGGGCCCTAATCCAATATAAGTGGTGTGCTAATAAGAGGAGGACATTAGGACACAGGCATACACAGAGTAAAGACTATGTGAAGATACATGGAGGAGAAATGGCCATCTATAAGCCAAGGAGGGAGCCTCAGAACAATTAACCCTACTGACACCTTGATCTTGGATTTCTAACCTCCAAAACTGTGATAAAATAAATTTCCATTGTTTAACCCACTCAGTCTGTGGTATTTTGTTACAGCAGTGTTAGCAAACTCACACATACCACTATAAAGGCATTAAATATATTGGGAATAGAGATCTGCCATTACAATCCACCATACTAAATTTCTGCCTACATTCAACTTCAAATTTGAATCAGGTACATAAATAATAGAAATCTATAGTTTTTCACAAACATTCTTTAAATCCAGCATCCTTAAGATCCAAATCTTTCACCAGAGCTTGTAGTAAGTCACCAATCAACTAAAATAGAGTTGTATCTCTTTTCAATGGCATATCCACCCTTTGGTGGGAATATTAAGGAATGAAGAGGTAAGTAAAAATCAGAGAGCATAGAGTAAAAGAAAATACAAAAGTCAAGGTATATTTTCTAAATTTTTGAAGAATTTACAAACATATCAAACTACAATGCAATATCAATTACTGATACTAAACATCTTTATGTCAGGTTTTAAGTACTAGAATCAACAAAGGTTTTTAAGTATGTGTTGTTGTGTGGATAATTAAAAAGAAAACACCTTCAATGAGAAAAATAAGAAAGAAACCCTCCTTTTTTGCATTCCTACACATGTATATAGCTGAGCTTGAGGATATGAGAGGCACTTTCTGTTTTTCTTGTAATACAATCATGTATGTATTTGTTTTAGTCGGAACTTTAGGGTTGCAAGTAACAGAATCCTAAATTGATTTAATTTTAGCAAATCAATTGATGATATTTCAACTGAAATAATGATGAAGAACAAAGAAAGAAACAAGCTTCCCAAAATGAGAGCCAGGGACTCAAATGCCATCATACAGCTTCTGTCCAGCCATCCCTCCACCTTGAATGTGGGCTTTTGGTGAGGACCAACTTTTTCATATAGTAGGGAACTTGACCACGGAAAAATGTGGGCTTTTTCCATATGCCACTATAACCATAGATACAAAGGTTCTTCACCACCAGTTCTCATTATAAATAATGTAGAGAATCACTCATATTAGAGTGCCTTGGTCATGTTCTCATTCTTGAACCAGTCATCGATGAATGAGATACCATTGGCATGGTCTTAAACATTAGTTTATCCTCACAGTCAAGAGAGAAGCTTGTTACAAGGGGGAGAATTGGGGGCTGAAAATGAGCAGATGAAACTGTATTAATTCTTGCCAACCAACAGATCTAAAAAACCTGGAGACGTAGATCATTCACTCCAGTCTTCACCATATTTACACAGTGACAAAGACACAAAAGGGTGAGAATATTACACATAATGGTCAACAATAAGTTTGTGAGTATATTTTGAAAATCTAGTTAATTAATTAGTTAAAGGTTAGAGTTGGATATAACAATATCAATACAGAGTGATGATGATTGAAGTTTAGAAACTCAAATTTTTTTCCAATTTAACTATTTAATGAAAATTATTTTGAAGAGTTTTATTATAGCACAGACTTTTGTTGATTTTTGCTTATTTGTTGGTTTTTAATCACAAAGTAGTATCTAACATTTTAGACCCATAAGTTTAGAAATTTTGTTAGAAATTCAAAAATTAAAATAAAATCTGACTTGAATCTGAAAATTGCCCTTTTTTTTTTGTATATGACTTTGCAGATTATTGTTTGAAGATACTTTTCCTTTTAAATCATAACACAGAAAAAAGGAGCATGACTGGTATAAAAAATTGTTTCCAAAATACTTCTGAATCCCACCCCCAACACACATCATTATGTATTAAACTTATATCTCTGATAAGCCTTTAACCTCTAATATCTATAAGAGGAGTGATATACAGATTGCTAGAATACTAAGCACAAAATAAATCTAATGGTCTTATCCTATTATTCTTTAAGATTTTTCAAAGAATGTCATATGTTAAAATAACTAATTATTGATAATTCAAACAATTATCTGTAATGGCTCATGACGCCAAGAATTATTTTAAAGGTGCAGAAGACACAATACCTAACCTCAATGTGCTGATAATCTAGATGTCGAAGAATAGTAAACCTGACGTGAAATATTTTTACTGAAAGATAATCTGATTATGATGTTTTAATCAAAAGTCTGTTATTTTACAAATGAAGAAACTATAAAATTTTGTAAACAAAAACACATGACATATAAGAAGCAAAATGTAGGGCTTTTTTCTTAGTCATGTAATAAACTAAGTGTAGTGAAAGATTATAAATTAAGATTTCAAACACCCAAATAACTGCTACTACCATTTAACCATAGCAAGCTGACATTGATATTCGTATATTTTGAGCTTTGTTTTGCTGCAAGGTAAAAAAATAAAGCCTTTCTTATGAAAATTTTAATGTTACTGAATTACATAAGCATTTGTAAGGACAAAGAGCAAACTTCATGCATGTAATTTAAGTGGTGAGGACAGTCAATGTAAGTCAAATGTCATTATAGAAACAAATTAGTTGCAGAAGAGTCACATTTATTACAAATCTCCAAAGACCAAATCTGTACCTCACTAGATAAGAAAAAGGAGGACAAGGCAAAAGGGAGAGAAATCATTAGGGTCAGGGACACTGTAATCATCTTTAATAATCAACTTTCACTTGAGTTATTCCTCTTAACACTGTTTTCTCTTTTCCACAAATAGTTTGTACTAAAATTGTTTCCATTTAGCCCATGTATTTCTATTTGAAAAAAATAGTTTTAAAGGATAAAGATATTGAAAAACAGGAATGGTAAAAATAACTTATAAATATAACCTTCCCTTGCTTTTATTCATTATCTTGCAGTTGGCTGTGAAAGAATCAATTTTTACTTTAAAATATCCTAATGATGAGGTCCTGAGTTCCTGCAGATCCCTTGAATCCCTACCCTAGATGTAATTTTTTTTACTAAGTTTCAGCTAAATATAGTAGTGTACTTACTGACTGTCCACAGCTATCAGTCAGACAAGTCCCACACACCTAGCTGGCCTTTGACAAGGTATGAATCTGTGAAGACACTTCGCGCTTGCCCTCTTTACAGCCTGATGACCCACAGGCACTGAGAAAGTATTTTGCTAGTTTATATATATTCTTTCACTAAAATCATTTCAATCTTATACTTCCCAATCTTCCCTGAATTTTAGATAGCCTTCACATAAAAATGGTGGATCCCACAGTAAATAAAAAATACATATATTTTAATAATTAAAGCTGAATATATTTTATACTGTCAATACGACAGGCCTTATTCTAAATGTTTAAAATGTTTGACTCATTCAATAGGCAGCATAGTATGATAATCAAGAGCCGGGCTTCTCAAGCCAGAATGACTAGTTCAAGTGTGTGTCAGCATGCGCCTTGGAAGTTACCTCAGTTCTTACATGGGATTGATAATAGTATTTACCCTATAGGGTTTTCATGAAAATTAGAGTTAATGCTTCTAAAGTACTTTGAATACCACTTGGGCCACAATAAGTTTTAAATGAGTATATTAAATACAATTTTAATTTTAAATAAGTTTAAGTAAGTTTGTTATTGTACTCATTTTATATATGAGGAAACAAGTAAATATAGTCAAATAATTTGATCAAGGCTATACAGCTGTTAAATGGTCAAGTCACACTTCTCAAAATGTGTATCTACTTTGTGTGTGTGCAAACTCATGAGTGGATGAAGTAATAATATTTTTAAATGGCTGAGAGTTTTCCAAATATTTTGAGAAACTGGACATCTAGTTAGCGGAATATTAACTAGACAAAGTGTTAAACAAGCTGAAACAAATCAGTTAAATTACTGAAATATCAAAACTAGAGAAAACAACATTAAATGAACATGAAGAAAAACGACATACACATAAGAAAACAATGGTAAGAATAAACACTAACTTGTAATTAGAGACAATTCAAGTGATATGAAAATTTTAAAATGTAGTTCTATTAAAAGAAAAATGTCAATAAAAAATTTTATATTCAGTGAAAATATCCTTCACGTAGGAAAGCAAAATATATACATTTTCAGATAAAGAAAAAATAATGCTTGCCAGAAAAAATTAAAAAGTGATACAATATAAAAACTAGAAGGAATAAAAGGATTTACCAAAAGAATGAGAAGCACCAAAAATGGAAATTTGTAGATAAATATAATATTTTTCCTTAAAATCAAGAAAAAGCACCTATTTTTCCCAATATTTTAGTGACAAAACAACCTTGTCTTACCTAAAGCACACCAGTGTTCTGCAGAACAATTAAAAAATTAAAATTAAAACTTAAAGTGCCAAAAGATTATCTGCACATTAAATGACAGTTTACAGCAAGCGTGTATTATCTTTTCTAAAGGCCATTTTAGTTTATAAGATAAAATATAATTTATATATAATATGACTTTACTATTACTATTAAAATTGAAAAAATAAAATAACACATTATAAATTCTCTCCTGAAATTAGTTGTATTATTTTTTTCATAGTCCTATCACACTAGCTAAAACTGTATTATTGCTTTAAAAAGATTAAAAATAAATAAAATGGAAATGTCTAGGAATACTTATAAAAATTTTGAAAAGAACAGCAAAAGAAGATGTACACTCTCTGATTCTACGACTCACTTTAAACCTTTAATAATTGGGAACTTGTGGAATTGGTACACAAAAAAAAGATATTTGGAAGACTTTAACAGAATAGAGAGATAAAAATAAATCACTTATAAGGAGAAAGGAAGGTCTTTCCTTAAGTGAAGCAGGAAGCTGAATACCCATATAAAAAAATTTTTTTTAAGTAAACATTCACACAATGGAATATTACTTAGTAATGAAAAAGAACAAGTTATTGCTATGTGCGACAACTTGGATGTATCTTAAATATAATGTCCTAAATGGAAGAAATCATTCAATAGTAAAATTTTTTAAGTCTTAAAGGCTGAGCATAGGAGAAAATATTATCAGCAAAACTGTATGATGGAATTATTTGAGTAACGGAAATATTCTCTATTCACGTTGTGATTAATTGTTAAATAAGAGTATCATTTGTGAAAAATATAAAACAATATACAAAATAAGGTTAATTTTACTTTACATACCATATTTTTCATTCCATAAGATGCACTTTTTTTTTTTCCCAAAAAAAGTGGGGGGAAATGTCTGTGCGTCTTATGGAGCAAATATTGCACCACAGACCGGGATGCGTATTACCTGACCTGTCAGCGGTGGTGACAGCTGTTAGAAGAGGAAGCATTGGGCCCACACAAAACCCCTGGGGACGCTTTAATGTCCCACTTTACTGCTTAATCTCAGGACATCTGGTCAGTTGCTGTCCACCTCTGCCCATCACCCAGGACCTAGGAGAGTGTAGAGAGCCACCTGACACTCCCAGCTACAACCATTGACCTGTCAAATTAGCTGAGGCTAATAACGGGTATGAGGCACAGTGCCAATTGCCAATTGTCTTTGACACTGGATGAGGGTGTGTATCATTAGAACCACCTCCAATTACCAATCACTGTGTCTTAAGCTCTGCCAATCACGAGAGGCAGATAGGTGGAGATGAAGTAACATGTTCTGGGCTGGCTACTGGCTCCATTAGATGCTACAGCTGTCTCATCTACCTCCATACTGTTTGCAGTGCACACCAGATTTGTGTGTGAGGAGACCAGCAGTAACTGGGGGAGCAGCCATAAATGCTGAAGTTTGTAGTATATAAAGGGAGTTATGGTGGGGTCACTATTCTAGTAGTAACACAGGCACTGAGAGGATTAAGGGCTATCACTAGCCATAACAAGCACTGGGGGTAGTCCGCCAGAACCTGTAACTATGTTAGTGATTCTCTCGGTGACTGTTACAACTAGTGATACCTCTTAACTCCCTCAATGCTTGTTATTAAAGGCCCCCATAAATTTCAACACTGGTGATGATGAGTTCTTGGAGTTCCCAGAAAAACAGAAGAGTACTTGAACCTTAAAGTCTCTCCTCATTCATTCATGACAGTGATAATCGTTCTTAATGTTGATGTTGACTGCTGTTCATTTTACATGGTTGAAATGTTATTCTGTTATATTTTACTAAATATTTTAGTACACCATTTAGTTCAGATTTTTTTTTCTTGTTTTCTTCCTCTAAACCTATGTGTGTCTTAAGGTCAGGTGCTCCTTATAGTGCAAAAAATATGGTAAATTGTACTTCAACTTACTTGACCGAAAAATATTAATTTGGCACACATTTTTATTATGACAGAATAGAGCTGATTTTTATTGTATGGACTATAATAGCAGCCAGAGTGTGGAAGTCACCTTTACCTGGTCTCCTAAGAAACTAGAATTTACATTATATAAAAACAATCCTTTGTCTGATTAACTATGTTTGAAATAAGTTTGCTTATTTCTTCCCATAGTTGCTGGTTACCAAATATTAACCAAACTACTGTCCTTTCAATCTGATTTACTCATTGAGATAGGCATGGTCAGTTATTCCTATCTTCTTAATAGTAAAATTATGTGGTACGTTTACACAATGGAGTACTATGTAGCAGAAATAAAGAAGGAACTTCTACCTTTTGCAACAACATGGATGGAATTAGAGAGAATTATGCTTAACAAAATAAGCCAGGCAAAGAAAGAAAATACCATATGTTACCACCTATTACAGGAGACTAATGAACAACACAAACAAATGAGCAAAATTGAACCAGAGGCATATAAACAAGGAGCAGACTAACAGTAACAAGGGGGGAAGGGGGAGGGAAAAAAGGGGGGTAAGAAGGGGAAAAGTCTAGAAAAAAAAAGTAAAGTCACATTAACTGTTCAGTGACACAACTGATTGAAGATTGGTTGTCATTCCAATAAGAAGAAGTAATAGATGTAAGCTGATTTGACCATATACATTTCCAAACTCAGCTTTGTGTAGCAGAATACCAGGGTTTAATTATTGTCAACTGAAACACTAATCTATAGACATAACAAGAGTCATGGTGGATAAATCCTATGTTTTTTTCAATGGGAAGAAACATAAATAAGCTGGCCATAAAATGTTCATTTATACTCAATGTAAGTAATGGCTGAATAATGTTAAACAATGAATTTATTTATTTATTTATTTATTTATTTGCAGAACAAGTAAACAATGTGTGATGTGGTGACAGTTTGGGAAGACATGAAATTAAATAATAACAGTTTGTCACTTCTCCCAAACATCAAGCTATGCTTCCTTATTTATTAGACTTGGTTTATCTATTAGGAAACTGGTTATGGGAAGTCTGCAGAGGAAGAAAGGAAGGATACTAAGTTAAAAATACTTCTCTTAGTACAACAGGAACATTTGGGAAGGGAAAAACAAAAATATTAACAGCAACAATACCAAACATTATGAATGGAACTTCTGAATGTCTATTGATAAAATGGCAAAAAGGGAGATTGAAGGATTCATCCATAACCTACACAATATTGGGCATTAAATTATTAAATTGTAAGAATTCAAAATGCTGGTGGTTTTGAGAAGCGGGGAGAGTTTACTTCTGTTAGATGCAAAGGGATGATCTATTTCAATTTCTCTGCAAGATAGGGAAGATTTTTTTTTTTACCAAAGTAAGTTTAAAAAACACTGTAATTTTCAGAAGGTTCACCACTACCACCATTGCTGTCCTCGTAAAAGAATATTGTCATATGTAATGTATACTTAGATAGGCAGGGATAAAGCTTGGTAAAGCTATTTTATGAGTTAAAAATAGTGATCACGGGTCTCTGAAGCTAGACAGCCATGTAGACATTTGAGTGGGACAAGAATGACATAAAACATGCCAAAGAGGAGACAGAATGATTCAGTGACTATAACTGCAGTTAAGGCTATCATTATTCTATTAGAAAGCAAGGACTGAAAGTTGATATTAGAAATAAATTTCAAGAATTATAATGGATTTGAAATGTTATTTTATGTGTAAGCAAACAAGTTATCCTACTACATTTTCATGGATAATTACTGGCTGAAGACATTAGACTACTGAGTCAAAGACAAAGGACTTTATTACTTATGGAACAGCAAGTGGCAATAATTTCATGTTTGTACCATGGTCTATCATCCACCAGTTTGTATAGGAGCGATGCAGAGCAGCCCAGGAGCATCTTGTGCCTTCAGTAGATTTGTATCACAGCTGAGAAATCCTAAATTTATGAAGCCTCAATCTTTAATAATGGGCTGCAAGGAAATCAGCCCAATCTTTGTCCAAAGGGAGATATTTTTATTATTATATTGAGGAGACAAAACATCCTGCCCTCTGTTCCAAACAGGAAGACAAATTCTTCCCTCTGCTCTATTGTCTAAGTCGATTGACTATAGAAATATCCTTGAAAATACAGGGTGGGAAAAAGTGGGCTTTCAATTATCCATATGGAAAATAATATAATAATAAATAATAATACAAGAATAAACTCTGTGTTTTGTATACTCACAACTGTAAGCCTACTTTTGCCTCACTTTCTATAGCCATGGAAAGAATGTCTTCCAGTAATAAGTATAAGTATAGAAACAGATATAATGACACTGATAATGCTCTCTTGTATACTTCATTGTATGTATATATGTATAATAATTTAGAGTGACATTTTTGTTATGAAATATAGACAAGGTCATTTTCAAAATACTAGTTTGGTCATCATCACAAAATACTAGTCTAAATTTTTGTAACAAGAGATCTATTGGGACATCAATTAATCTTTCCTGGGTTATCTGACTATTCTGAGAATAGCTAAGGAAACAGGTCACTTTTAAAAGCAGTACTCTATAGGGACACATTAAGAATAAAGAACAGGGGGTAAGTAGGGGAAGGGTTTAGTAAAAGAACTAGTATAAATAACCCATGGACATGTACAATAAGGTGGGGATTGACTGTGGGAGAAGGGGTGGGCTGTGTGGCAGGGAGCAATTGGGGAAAAGGAGGAAAAAGTGGGACAACTATAATAGAAAAACA
This sequence comes from Furipterus horrens, assembly GCF_987537825.1. NCBI lineage: Eukaryota > Metazoa > Chordata > Mammalia > Chiroptera > Furipteridae > Furipterus > Furipterus horrens. The sequence goes on along the minus strand of NW_028327172.1, from coordinate 120,262,612 downwards.
ATAAATAAATGAAAAAAAAATTTTAAAGAATAAAAACAACATTGCTGCAGGTCCCCATGTAGATTGGTTTCCAGTATTAGGCATGATAAACTCAAATTGATAATATGAAGAGCCAAGCAAACTGCATTGACAAATTTAGCCAATTGTTTCCAAGTGTTAGAATTAAAAAATGAAGCTGTTAAAAAAATGAATGTTTGTTGAATCACTCAAATTCATTAACCCAACAAACACTTATCAACATATGACAGACACAAATATAGGTGCTAGATAAAGAATTGAGGTAGGCAGCCCAATATATAAATAAGCTAGTAACTTAATTTCCCATCGTGTTAATCCCTGAAGATAATTGAGGATAATAGAATAATGATTTTGGTGCTGATCATGTGTCAGCACCAGTGACCTAGAAGGCACACAGAGCAGACACAGGAGAAATGCCCACCATGGCGCATTTCTATTCACATGCTCTGTGGGGAGCAGGGGGAGCCTGCTAGCTGAACCCTTTCCTCCAGGGCTCTTGTTCTTGGAATCAGGAAACACTTATTCCTTCTAGGATCCGCTGGAGGTGGGTGTCTTTCTCTGCTAGGCCTGGCAAATGATGTAGAGAATAAAGGCCCAATTCTTACTGTTAAAGTTTGTTGCAGAATCACAGCTGTATATATATATATTAATCAGTGCTTGCTTCATTTTAAATGAAGTGCACACTATTTTATAATCTGGTCCACATAAAATGTATTTTTTTAAAAACCTAGTAACTATGTGGCATTCTTTATTGTAGTGATCATAGACTAAAAGACTTGAAGTTTGAGAAGGTCTGAGAAAGATAAGGTAAAAGTAACAGCACTGTAAATGCCTTCACCTGAAATAACCTGATAGTAGTCAAGGAACAAGAAGGCGGCTAGAAAGACATGAAAGAGAAGGATGGTAAGTAATAGTGTCATAGCATGAGAAGTGGTAGGCTATGTTAAGAATGCCAGTTTGATAGACATGAATTATTTTCTATCTGTCCAGAAAATATTTTTTCTTTTCAAATAAAGAACCCGTCTTTCCTATGGAGTTGATTTGCTTCCTCAAAATTACAAGGATATGCATATAACCTAGACCTGCACAAACAATATGTAATCCCCCAGCTATAATAGTTGATTTAGGACAAACACATTACCTAAACCAGGGCAATCAGAGGCATTTTTGGTACTTCTCTGATAGAGTTATTATGAAAAGGGTATTTTTTTATTCTACCTGAAGAATAAAAAATCAGAGACACATAAATCTATGACATGAAAAAAGAGTGTGGACCTTGCTAACATTCAACACTTGGAGTCCAACCATGTTTTATGTTGAGCCCTGGGCATTCCATGCAACAGGAAGTACCATGTATTGATTAAGTTGATTTGATTTGAGTTTAGTAATTTGCAACTGAAAAAGTCTTAGCTAATATGCCCATGAATAGTTACCCAGGCCCAAAGTTGTCATTTACTCTTGTCTTGTTTTTTAGCAGAATAATCTGGAAAGTCTTCAGAAGTCCCCATTTTCCACACTTGTTAAAGTATCCAAAATAGAGTTCTAACATTGGAACAGCAGCTTTTAATGCTTTTGAAGCTAAGTTGATGATTCTGCAGTCTCCATAAAAAGAAGAGAAGATCCTTCCTCTTCACACTTGGCTGGGCTTCTAAAGTTACAGTTCTTGAGAGACATATCTGTTTCAATTCACTTACATAGGACATTTTTAACATAAATCTGCTACAGAAATGGCTCCATAAAAGCATGGTAGAGTGTCATCAGCCTCAAATTTGACATTCAGTTGACCTATCATTCCATTGTTCTCACTTCATACAACTCTTGTAGTAAATTATACATCAAAATACTACTTTCTTTTCTTACCTTTATTATGGCCTTGATCATAATATTACAGTCAATGTCCTCATAAATGATGATGGCTTAAATTATCACCAGTATGATACTGTCTTGTAAATTTATATTTCTAGTCTAGTCTTCTATGTTAATGTACAAGATCAAATATCTGGTAATTCACTCAAGTTTTGTACCTAAAAGTCTTAAACTTTGCTCAACACCCAGCATATACCACAATCATAATGTGCATCATGTCATGATCTCCTTTACTTCCCATATGTCTCATTTGTTTTAGCTTTTAAAAAATTTACTGTTTTAATTCTTTAACCATCAACCTAAACCTAGTTCGATTACAAATACTTTTCACCTGAATTTCTGTGGTGTCCTCCTAACTGTCCTTCAAGAAATTATCTTCTAGTTGCCACTCCATATTTCAATAAAAAATAATTTAAAACTTATTCTAATCATTCCAACCTCATGCTTAAAATCTAATGATTGGCAGAGTCTCCTCAGTTTTCATGTAAATATAAAATCCTAAGCATACTTTATCAGGGTTTGTATTATACATATATATATGGTTAGAGATACAATTTGTTAGAAACTTTAGAAGGAAAAATATGTGGCAAAATCTTCAAGAACAAAATAAGAATTCAAAAGTGCTTATAAACTATATATGAGAGAAGGAAAGAAAAAAGGAGAGAAAAAATTAAAAGATAATGGATAGGAGGAAAGAAAGAAAGAGGAGAGAGGTAAAGAAAAGGAGGGGAGATGATGAAGGGGAAAAGAAAAAAGAGGAAGATACTTTCAATTCATATTTTTACTTCTGTGATAACAATCCATGATATTTCCTAGTAAGAGAAACTCTTTAACATCACATGTGTGACCAAATTTTACAGAGATCATTCTGCTCTTGGTCACTGACAAAGGAGGAGAAAAATAAAATAAAATAATAAAAAACAAATGAATCCTATCAATGAGAAAAAATAAAGCTGAAATATCCTACACTATTTCTCCGAGTCATTAAACGTTTTTAAATATAGTATCTGATTCCAGATTCAGTAACAATTTATCTTTAACTGAATTTTTCAAAGTTATTACCATTGAGACTACAGTATTGGAAAATGCAATGCTTCTTTAGATATATTTTTACAGAATACTGAGTTGAATTTTTTTAAAGACCTTTCTTAGTAGCTAGCTAGCTGGAAGGAGAAACGATATCCACTGATTTGCTACAAACATCCACATATTATTCCCCACTCCTGGACGTGAAATAGTTTTTATAGCCTTGAAAAAAATGTCAGAGACATCTTCTTTTGGGTTTAAAGTCAGCCTTCATGGTCATGTGAAAGAGGATTAGGAGAGCTGTGGGAAAAAGCAGGGCTGGAATGTGCTTTAGAGCTGCGACTGTTACAGATGAGTCATGGCGTGGGGTTAGTCCAGCTGGGGCAAGGAGAGTTCTGTGCAGGCAAGGCTCAGCCTTGAAGGGTTTCACAATAAAAAATAAATTAAATCTTGTGCTGTAAAATAGACTCTATTTCAGGTTTGAAGAAAAAAAAAGAATGTTTTAATGTCTTTGTGTTGGCTTTGTTGGGAAAAAAATAGAAAAATGTGTATTCCTTAAGTGATTTGAGGTTATTTGTCTTTGGGGGAAAAAATGTAATAATTATTTAATGACAGATGCATTCATTGAGCTTTCTCTAACAGCAAGACCTCAGTTCCCGGTAACAGCAAATGAAATAGTAGAAACCCCTGGTGAAAGTCAGGGTGAGACTTTCTTTATTTTCTTATTCAGATGGTTGCGACAGTTAATGTGTCTTGAGCAGATTATTTGCGGGTAATTGGCCACTGCTTTCCCCACCGATATATTCCAGGATTCCTTCCAGAAAATGTAAGTGAGGGAATGAGTGTCTCACCACTACAGCTGTGATCCTCCCCATTCCCCTCTCCAGCTTCCTGACAGTCTTCCTGTCAAAAGCATTACGGGGATCAGGAATCAGAGGAGAAAAGGAAAAAGGAAAATCATGAATTTGCCTCGCAGATTTATGATCTTGTAGTGCCATCTATTGCTGCTCTTACTTCTGACTTACACAGCCAATTTTTTGTAAAGCCTAAGCAGTTCAGGACCCTTCATCTTGATTAATGAAAACATTAAAGATCACAGAGGCAGTTGAATTCTTGTTTCATGTATAGTCACTTTCACCAATGCTTTTCTGTTCAATAAGATGAAGAAAATAATACCCATTCATGATTTTGGTTTATAGTGGAACTAAAAGGTAGTCCCAGTCTCTTCTGTTTTATTGTATTTCTGAAAACTATTCCTTTACATCTAAGTTATCAGGATAATTATCTCAATTATTAAACCTGAGAGAATAAATCAATATTTAGTAATTTTATCAAGATTGGCTCTAAGAACATTGATGAGAAAAATATGTGAATTCTAGTTTCTTATCCATTAATTTTAATTGAATTTGTATCCAATGTTGCCTAAAATTGTGTTGCAAATAAATTTCTCTCTTCCTTCTTGATTATACAGTTTCTGTGAGCACTAATGTTTTCTTCATATGACAAAGAGAAAATAGAAATGAGAAAACAACTGATGACTTTGATTGCTATACTTGATTATTCTGTTGGGCAAGATAGCTACCCCACCTTCGTGTGATAATATTTTCTATTTTGAATTATAAAATAATTTTACCCACACAGACACAGAAACCACTGATTTAAGAATTTAAATTTTAAATATTAGAATTAAACATGGAAATTTTATTTACTTTCTGGCTTGACCTGCTAATTAAATATTAAAATAAAGTGAACTTCCCATGGGGAATGTATGTGTTCAAAAGATATCTCACTAAAATTACAATTCTCACTTGCTATGTGGCAAGGTTTTGACAGCATATTCTGATCATGTCAAAACTGGTTGTGATTCTGACTGTTGATCATCTGCAAAAGACTAAGAAGGAATTCATGGCTATTCTAAAAATAACAAGGGAAGTAAAGCACTTCCTTATTTTTTTAAATATTATTCTCTCGTCATCTATATGTTTGGTTTGTGTGTGTGTGTGTGTGTTTTCCTTCTTGAAGTGCCAACTGAGGAGGTGCCCTCAGGATTACCATGGCAAAGCATATACTCAGCAAAATCAGTGAACAAAACACGGGTCAAAAGTAATTAAGAATGTCTAGGCATCAGATAAGGGTGTCAGGGGTGAGAGAGCAAAATGAGGAAGCATGTTCTTAGTAGCCTTCTATTATAGCCCTCCAAGCAACTTAAGTTGATAAGTTTAGCAACCTTCCCTACTTTGCCATCTTTTCTTCTTTTTTTCCTTTTAAACTAATTGAAAATGAATATTATATTCTTGCTCAGAATCTGTTACCTGAAATATGTTTCCCTAACACAAGGAATAAAAACATTTGAGACAATCTTTTACACTGTGCCCTTGGAGAAAGACTAACAAGATTAAGAACAAGAAAGGGAAATTGTTTAGAGGTTAGGGTTATTTATTATGCTGCTGTGGCAAAGTATAAAACAGAGCAAAATGTGCATGATTTTATTAAATACCTCTGACCACAAAGGAAAGCTAATTATAATATAAAGGGAAAATGAATCAGGTAGAGGAAGCATTACTTGATCAACAGTTTTATTACAGAACCAGAAGAGGGCTCTCATCTCCTACAAATGACAGCAAACTTTAAACAGAAATTGCAATTGATCAGTTGTTTCTTCAAATAAAAAGTAAAAAAAAAAAAAAAAAAAAAAAACAAGGGAGTCATTTCTAATGTATCATAATAATAAATTATTCAGCATATTTTTAAAATAAATGAACTGATAATTTTATATCAAATAAAACCAAAAAATATATTACATTTGCATTATTTCAATAGTAGCTTAAGACATTAAGCTAATTATTATTTTTTTTAATTACCAGACTTTTCCATGGCTTCCTATTGAAATAAAAAAAACAGAGATGAGACTTCCAGCCAAGATGGAGGCATGGACAGACACAATGCATCTCCCTCCACAACTAAGAAGGAATATAACTACCTCAAAACTAGAAACAACCAGAAGTTCCAGAAGATCAAACTGCATGAAAGTACAGCAAACAAAGATATAAAGAAGAAATACTCATCCACACAGGTAGGAGGGGTGGATCCAGGGCAGACAGGATGTGGTATGGTGGCAGCAGCGGGCCGGCAGAAAGAGCAGTCACGCATTTTAAAAAGTGAGGAGGGACACTGGGGAGTGTTCCCAGCTCCTCACCGTCTCACAGCTCATGGTCCCAGCACCAGGGAAAATCAAGCCTCATTGCTTCTGACTGTGCAGACAAGTGGGGATTGGGGTGGAGGCAGTACTGCCAGTCTCAGCAGAGTCCACTTGTTTAAAGGGCCCCCATGGTCCTAGAATGTCCACAGACCCACCCACTTTGGGAACAATGGCCAGGGCAGCAGCTAGAGGGGCACCAGTTCAGTGTGGAAGTGGGAGAGGTGCCTGGAAAAGGGGTGAGTGCTGGGCAGGCAGCATTGTTCCCTCTCGGACCCCTCCCCTACATACAGCTCCACAACGTGGTGAAACATGTTGCCCTGTACTGACGAATCCCTAAGACACCGCCCCTTACAACATAACAGGAGCAACAGCTCTACCTGGGACATGGAGGCAAACAAACACAGGAGCCTGTCAGAATGAGGAGACAGAGAAGTATGGCCCAAAAAGGGGAAAGGATCAAGGTTCCAGTGGGAGAACTAAGCGACGAGGAGACAGCCAACCTAACAGATGAGGAGATAGACAACCTCACAGATGCAGAATTAAAAATACTGGTGATTAAGATGCTCACAGGCTTGACAGATATGCTTAAGTATGGCAAATGCATAAGAGAAGAAGTGAAGGCTATGCTAAGTGAAACAAAGAAAAATCCACACAAAACCAATGGTGAAGATAAAGAAACTGGGTTTCAAATCAATGATTTGGAACATAAGGAAGAAAAAAAACAGTCAATCAGTGCAGAATGAGGAAGCAAGAATTGAAAAAAATGAGGAAAACTTCACAAGTTTTGTGAAGGAGATGGACATACAGGTCAAGGAAGCATGGAGGGAGGTCCCAGGAGAGCTGGACCCAGAGGGGCCACACCTGGATGCATCATGATTGAGATGCCTAAGGTGAAAGATAAAGACAGAGTCCTGGGGGCAAAAAGAGAGAGGCAGAGAGTTGTCTACAGGGGGATGCCTACAGGACTATCAGCTGATTTCTCAGAGGACACTTTGTAAGCAGTATTCAATATAATGAAAGGAAACTTGCAACCTGAACTACTTTATCCAGCAAGGCTATCATTTGGAATGGAAGGGCAGATGAAGTGCTTCCCAGACAAGGTAAAGCTAAAGGAGTTCATCACCAAGCCGTCGGCAGCCGTCCGTCTCGAGAGACGATGGTGTAGCTTCTCAAGAGTCTATCTGCACCGCCGAGAATGGCTGTGCAGTCCGACTCGGGAGTGACATGGTATCTGTCTCCTCCCGTGTTGAATCGACATCATGCGATGACGCTGAAGCTACAGAGCCTGGGCAGGGTAATATGGAGGGTCTGCTGTTGCCCATGCAGCAGACCCCCCCTCTCTTCGCAGCTGAAGGGTCCAAGGGAAAGACGGAGTCGATACAGCTTGGCTTCAGGTGCGCCGCAGGAGTTGCCGGTGTTGACTACAACGTCAAACCGCCTTAGGGACTCCGGCTCCAGATTTTCTGTCGGGGTTTACTCCCTTAGCCTTTCCCCTGAAGAGGTATGCCGCAAGGCAGCGGAGGTTTTTTGGAGTCAGAGTTTTCCTTCTCTGATGTACCCTGACTGGAAGATCGAACCAGCGACACTTAGCTCGCAGGCCGACGCTCAATCCACTGAGCTAAACCAGCCAGGGCCAATCACCAAGCCATTATTATACAAAATGTCAAAGGGACTTACTTAAGAAAAAGAGGATCAAAACTATTAACACTAAAATGACAACAAACTTACAACTATCAACAACTGAATCTAAAAAATAAAAACAAAATCCAATTAAGAAAACCAGAATAGGAACAGAATCATAGACATGGGGATCATTTGGAGGGTTATCAGCTGGGAAAGGGGAGGGGGAAAAATGGGGAAATGCTGCAGGGATTAAGAAGCATAATCAGTTGGTATAAAATAGACAGGGGGAAGTTAAGAATACTATAGGAAAGAGTGAAGTCAAAGAACTTATATGCATGACCCATGGACATGAACTAAGGGGGGTGGGTTGCTGGAGGGAAGGGGGGTATTGGGCGGAGGGGAGCAAAGGGGAAGAAAAAAATTGGAACTACTGTAACAACATAATCAATAAAATATACTTAAAAAAGAATTAGAGGTGATATCATTTTCTTGTACTTATTTGTTTTTCTCATTTGGTAAACAATTTAACTAAAGAGTTTAGGATGTGAAAAAATAAATGATATAAGTGAAGCCATTTCAAGATGGAGTCATAGCTGCCATCCCAGAAGAACTGCCTTGTGTGTCTTATTCTTCATACCTTTGGAAAGTTTGAACTGGGAAAAACTTCCTTTGTACTAGGCCAAACCCACATTGTATCCCAAACAACTGTTGTGAAGCTAATAGGAAAGCAGCAAACATCCTGACTGTGAAGATCAAGTATTAAATAAATTCTCTAGAATTAACACCATCATGTATAGCTAAAGAATAACTTTTTTGCACCTATAGAAACAGCTTTCTTGGTTTATTAGCAACAATATAAATTTCTTTCATCTATGTAATTATTTCCCTTTCCTTTCTCATAAATACTCCTTGCCTTCACCTCATAATTAGAACATTGGATTTATTTCTAAATCAGTGAGTCCTAGAATTGCAATTTTTTTATCTCAAATAAATGCTCATTGCCTCTCATTTTGGCTTTTTAATTTTTTTTAATTTTTAAATGAACTCATTGAGGTGACACTCGTTAATAAAGTTAAGTAGGTTTCAGGTGTACAATTCTATAATACATCATCTGTACATTGTGTCATGTGCCCGCCCCCCAAAGTCAAGTCTCCTTCCATCACCACATATGTGACTCTCTTTACCCTTTACTAACTCCCCCCATTTCCCTTTCTTCTGGTAATCTCCATACTGTTGTCTGAGTCTATGAGTCTTTATTGGTTAATTTGTTGCTTTCAGTTTTATATGCCGCATATGAATTCAATCATATGGTTCTTGGCTTTTTGTGTCTGACTTATTTTGCTTAGCATGATATTCTCAAGGTCTATACATGTTGTTGCAAATGGCAGTATTTCACCTGTTTATATGGCTGAGTAGTATTCCTTTCTATATAAGTACCATAAGACCATTCTCCAAGGATATCTCTCTCTCTATCTTTTTCTCTCTCTCTCATTAGTTGGATAGTTAGATACATGCATACATGCATGTATAAATACATGTATGTATAAATATGTTATATATACGTGTGTGTAAGCATGTGTATCTCTTTATAAATTATAATTTGTTACTCAGAAATAATGTTTCAGATTTGTTCCCCAAAATAACATTGTTTTAATTTTTTACCAAAAAACATAATTTTGCCTACATTGTCTTTTGTGGTGCTCGCAGTAATTCTTGAAGCTAGGATTTTAATCACTCCTAATTTACATGTCAAGAACCTGAATATTAAATTAATAATCTTGATTTATAATAGAATTTACTTTGAGGGGTCATGATAGTTGCAGGAAAAGCAATAGGAAATAGAATAAATATACTGTCTCATTTATCTCCTGATCTTCTTAAACTTCCCATATTAGTCTAATTCAAGCACTGATTTTTTTAAGTAATTTTATTGATTATATTGTTACAATAGTTCTAATTTTTTCCCCTTTGCTCCTCTCTGCCCAGCACCACCCCTCCCCCAGCAATTCCAACCCGCTTAGTTCATGTCCACGGGCTGTGCATGTAAGTTCCCCAGTTCCCCAGCTTCACCCTTTCCTATATTAGTCTTGTTTTAAAATAATTAATTAATTAATTAATTTTTATAACATTAAAAAATAATAGTTCCCCCCTCTCAGACTTAAGACCCTTTATAATCTTATAAAGGACAGTGAGCAAAGGTCTCATGCTCCTCTAGCTTCTTCAAGCTGGACATGGTAGTCGTTGTACCTATCCTTGGGTCCAGAAATCCCTAATAAGAATCAGGGTGTGGAGGGGAGGATGGCCTTCCCACATAAGGAAGGATCTTACAGACTCCAGGTCGGTTGGCTGTCCCAGGACAACAGCATCAAGCACTGATTTTTTAAAGAGACATCAGGCTCCAGACTTGAGCAGAAGATTGGAGAATTGATTTGAGAAACAAACAAAAGATTTCTAGCCCGTTGTTATTTATCAAGTGCCTACAGTGTGCCAGAAATATTGTTAGACACTTTTATTTAGTGTTATTTTAATCTTTAAAACAATCCTGCAAAGCTAATAATATTACTGACTTCTTTTTGCAGAAGTGGAACCTGTGACTGGAATACATTATTTTGTTCAGAATCATATGTCTACTGAGTAGATCCCTTTTACTAAAACCCCTTTTTAAAGTTGTTATTATGGGTCAAGACTTGGAATTAAAATTCTTAGGATAAATTATATCTCAATTATTGAATAACTGTAGAATCATTACTCTGTACCTTATAGAATTTTTTTGCCATATTTAATTTGAACATATTATGGACAGCTTAAAGCTTATGCAAGTTAGTGACCAATAAGGATGATTTATAGTTAAATTGAAATGTAAAGCATTATTGCTATCAGAGAAACCTGGTTTTTTTCACTGATACAGTAAAGAATTACAGATCAGTGAGCCAATTAGCAAAATTTATTAGTGAATGGGAGAGCAAAGGCAAGAGTGGCCAAAGGCATGGTGGCAAGCTCTCCCTGGGGTGGCCAGAGGCCCTGCTGCCAGAAGGCCAAGAGCACCAAAAGTGCCATGAGAGCCCAGAGCCTGAGTCCATTGTTCTGAGGACTTACATAGTTGGCGGCATGGGGGTGAGGGAGTTACATTTTGACTGACAGGTAAAGGTAGTACCAGTTTTTTAGGACTGGGGCATTGGTACCTAAAGGTGTTAATGAGCTTCTTCCTTTAGGCACTATGGGCCCTTTTCCACTTTGGGGGCCTTGGGATGTAAATATTTCAAAGGCTTTCCTTCCCTGATAGTGAGAAGGACACAGAATTCCAAGGACTTTCCTGATATTGAAACACCTGACAATATTATGAGACCATGCCCAAGATTGCTGAGTTAGCAGGTGAGATATGTCTCCCTCTGCTACTCATTCAACTGTAACATGATTTTATCTCATTTCAACTCAAAGACAGAAATAATTTGAGTTAATGTTATTATGGGAATGAAGTCAGTGAGAAATCCATCCTTGGGACAACTGATAACTTAGTGGACTGACAAAAGAAAAATGATAGAGGTTAATGAGATTAAGTTATTGAAGATTGTTCAGATCTGCTTTGCTCCATGGGATGTTGGCATATATTTTGATAATCTTTAAGCGTGTCTTAAAGGAAACATTGATTTATAATTTTTATTTGTTTTATTACTTAATGATATCCAAAAGCTAATGAGAACACAATGGACTATTGCTATTATTATTTAAGAAGAATACATCATTCGCATGTTAATATTTTATTATGAGGAAAAGGCAATATTAAAAGAACCTAGATAATCATTAAGTAGAGAGAAGTGAGAAAGATGTATTTAAAATTTATAGACTTCTGTTTCCAATCAAGAAAGAGTAAAGAGATTGACTTAACCTCTCTCAAAAAAAATTAGTATATTTGACAAATGTGTTTATAGACATTTCAGAGCTGAAAGCTTTTCTAAAACAGGGGGTTTACTGAGCCATATGCTAGCCAGAGAAAGAGCCAGGTTCTGAGGTGTGCAGTCTGAACCCCCAATCAACAGGGCTAAATGGAGAAAACAAACATGGCTGCTGCCCAGGAGTTGACAGGCTCTTTTATACATTAAGTGGAAAGATGTAAGCTGTTTTGAAAGAATTTACATTGGCTGCATATAAGGGGGCAAGGAAAGAAGAGGTGGGCAGCAGTCCTGAAAGTTCTTGTTTTAAGCAGGATGCTGTGGCATCTGGAAATTGGGTACTTTTTTTTTGATAGCCACCTGGAAGTTGATTCAAAGCTCCAACATATTTGCAGGAATGTGAGCCATTTATTGTTAGTTGGCTCATTGCTATTAACTGGTTAATTATTCTCTCTCTCTCTCTCTCTCTCTCTCTCTCTCTCTCTCTCTCTCTCTCTCTCTCTCTCTCTCTCCAGCCATTGTAATCTAATTTAGGATATCTCTAAGCTTTACTCTTGTCAACAACAACCAGCATAAGTTTGTGATCCCTGATTAAAGTGAAACAAACAATATGAGCTATACTTAGAGTAGCCATGGTTATTCATCTGGAAGCAACTCTTGAGTGCATGAACGGGGAGAGAGAATCTAAATAGGCCTTATTTGGACCTAAATGTAGCTGGTACACTTATAAAACTTCTAGGAGAAGATATAAATAAAATTATCACCTTTGAAGAAGCAAAAATTTCTTAGCAGTATACATAAGTAAATAATTTACATATTGTATTTCATGAAAATCGATATATTTTGTTCTTTAATAAAAATATTAAAATTTAAATGCAAAATGAAAGTCTGTAAGAAAATATTCAGGATCCCTATATCTTACATAGGCTTAAAGAAAAGTTTATAACTATCTAATAAGAAACCAAACAACCTAATAAAAATAAGTATATATTTATACAAGACTTTACAAAAAATATGCACAAAAATGTGCTCAACAATCTCAGCGATCAAAGAAATAATAATTAAAACCCAAATGAGATACTTTGGAAAATATATCCACACAAAAATTTGTATACAAACTTCATAGAAGCTTTATTACTAATAGCCATAATGGAACCCCAGAGGGGTAAAGGATGAACATACCCAAATGTCTTTCAACAAAGGAATGGGTAAACCAATTGATGTATATTTATATAACTTATAGTGCACAGCTGGCAGATCTACTTACTTGGGCCACCTGCTTAACTTGTATCCTATCTTGCTTCTGTGATCAGCAAGCTTGCCTAGTCATGCTTTCTAATGGCAAAAGCAGACATTCAAGAGAGAACTAAAAATGTGCAAATCTTCTTGAAGCCTAAGTAGGTGTAGAATCAGCATATCGCCCTTTCTTAATCTTTTTAAGATTTTATTTATTTATTCTTAGAGAAAGGGGAAGGGAGGGAGAAAGAGAAGGAGAGAAACATCAATTGGTTGCCTCTCACACTCGCACACAATAGAACTAGGCTGCAACCCAGGCATGTGTCCTGACAGGGAACCGGAAGGCAACATTTTGCTTTGTGGGATGATGCCCAACCAACTGAGCTACAGCATACTGTCACTTTTGCCTCACCCTATTAACCAAAGCAAGTCTCATGACCAAGCTGAGATTCAGATGGGTGTGAAAATCAACACTCTCTCTTTAATGAGAGAAACCACAAAGTCACCTGGCAAAAAATGAGAATCAGGGAGGTGAATAGCTTTGGGATCAATAATATATCAGTAGAGCTAATATTTTTTGTGTTACCTTTGTTTATAAACCAATTTTTTTTTTCATTTGCATGTGTAGGTACATTATAGTGTTAACTTACTGTACTTAAAATCACCTTTTTATTACAGACACCAGATTGCTTTTACTGGAGATCTAGAATGCTCCTGATTTTGTATGTCAATAAACAATTGTATTGATTTCAAGTTTCTATTTTCCTCTTATATTCTAGTATAGATAATATTTTGTGTTAATGAAAAGAATTTTATTTTTTCCAATTTCTATATGTGAATCACCTATTCTTGTATTATTGCTTTGGTTATAATTTTAATTACAATGATAGATAAAGCAATATTTTCAAGAAATGCCCTCTTCTCTCATTTTAAATATTTAAAAAGAATTCAAAGAATGTTAATATTATTTTATTTAATATTTAATCTCAATTACCAAAATATTTTATCATATGTCATGTACATTGTATTCTTGTATCCAATTAGAGTTCTCTATATTTACTTTTTTTCTTCTTTAATAGTTTTTCATGAAGGTCTCTGTCTTATAAATATATTAGTCTTTATGTATTTGAAAATATTTATTTTACTTTCACTCTTAAAAATACTGAAGCTAGGAACAAAATTATTCTTTGACAGTTTTACTCCCATCTGGCTTTTAAATTTTAAGATATTGTACCATTGTTTGCTGGCTTCTATTATTGTTAATGAGAAGCCTCTTTCCATCAGTCATATATATATTTTATATTAGAAATCAATCTTATTCTTTTATAGACTGTAATAGTTTTTTTAACCTTTGATGATATAACATTTTACTATATTGAGCTAACATTTATTTGTATTTTGTTAATTAAACCAATTTTATATTCAGGGCATATTTTCAATCTAAAAAGTAATGACTCTCTTCAAATCTGGAAAGTTATTTCGAGTGCTGTTTGTACATTTTCTTCTTTTAGCAATGTTTTGAATGAGTTTTGGAATCTCTCAATCTATCTATATCTCTTAATTATTCTTAATTATTCTGTGTAAATTTCTTCATTGAATATTCTAGCTTCATTAATCTGTCCTCTGACTGCAGTGATTTTTTATTTTATTTTTCTATAACAGTTTATATTAATATTATTGTTTCAGTTTCAAATGTAAGACTGCAGTCATTATAGAGTGTATTTACTTACCAAACTTCTCATTTAAATGACTATTTTTTATATCTAAGATTTCTAATTGGTAGCTTTGATAGAAACCTAACCTTTCCCCATTTTTTGCCTGGTTTTTTTTCATAATCCTTTTTAAAAGAAATTTTACCTTTATTTATTCTTCTAAACATTCTCCAAACAATATCTTCAAGATATTTTACATAAAATAAATTATATATGGAATAAATAACTATTCAGAATGTTGATTTTATTGGTTGTCTTAAGAAGCAGGATTTGTTTTTGTTTCTGTTTTCATGGAAATTTGTATTACAGGCTCATTTTGAGCAAAAGATTTATTTTTGCTCACTCCCTCCTTTAATGATCCACTTTAATTGTCCAAATGTTTTGTGATTACTTCTTTCCAGGCCTCTAGTTTCCTGAGTCAGAACGAGCTCTAGTAATTATTCCTGGGTGATATTGTCCCATGGGGACATGGCGGATCCAATTATAGAATCAGTAGGTGATTGACTCATTTCCTGATGCCCTGCTGTCTGACCAATGCCTCTCCAGAGTCAAAGCCTTTGATAGAGATAGAACCCTTACTGGTGGTCAAATCTATTCTTTCATATTCTTTACACGTATGGAGAGAGCTGCACCCCTAGGCTTTGAATTAAAACATTAAATATGGCCCTAGTTCCCAAATTCACACAGAGCAAATTGTTTAATTTTAACCCACAACAACTAAACCATGGCAATTCATTATTTGCTTCTGGACACAGATATCAGCAGGCCTGTAGCTTTAGGATCCACATGAAATTCTGTTTCTATTTAGTTTCTGGTTCACAGAGATATTCTTATATTATTATTGAATCTGGCTGTAATGTTTGTTTTATTATTTTTATAGTGTATCCATTATTTAAATAAGCTTGTACAAGAAATCACTATCAAAGCTTCAAATCAGTGCACCATTTTAATCCGTATAAACGATATTTTTTTTTCCTTTGTATGTTGTGTGTTATAACTTGTCACACTTCTGGAGCCAACTGCAGGATGTTTGGAACAACGTTCTACAAATAGCAGAGAAAAGGGAGAAAAGACACTTAACTTTGAAAACACTATAGTTTATGAGGGATTTTAAGTAAACTTTTTGAAGAATAATGTACATGTAATAAAAGTGCATAGCAAATAAAAATACAACTCAATGAGTTTTCAGAAAACATAACTAGCACATAGATCAAGAAACAGAATAATACTATCATAGGTAGTTTTCCTCCTATCTCAGTCTATTTACTACATCACCCCAATAATTGTTAATTTGACTTATACTACCATGAATTAGTTTTGTATGTTTTTGAATTAGTAAAAATAAAATTAAATAGTATGCATTCTTTTTGATGTGGCTTCTTTCATTCAGTATTATATTGCAAGGTGCAGCCACTTATTTGCATATAGTTGTGGTTTGTTCATGCTCATTACAAAATTAAATTTTATTATATGCATATAACTATAATTAATCCATTTTATCTTTATGAAAATTTATATTTTCCCAGTGTGGGCTACCATGAATAGTGCCAGTAAAAAATTATTACACATATTTTTGTATTAAGATGGATGCTTTTAAGTTGTGTTATACATAGAAACATAATTTTGATCATAAGGTATGGAAATATCCAGGTTCAATGAATACTGTGAGGAAGTTATCCAAAGTGTTTATTCCAAACCACACCCCAAATATCAGTGAGCTCCAGCTATCACACATTGTTATTAGCATTTAATACCATCTGTGTTTTATTTATTTTTAGCCATTCAGGATAATGTACTGGTACCACAATGTGTGTGTGTGTGTGTGTGTGTGTGTATGTGTGTGTTGAATCAATGTAAAATTCACATAGATTCACATGTAAAGTTCTTATGTGTATAATTCTCCTAGTTATATATATATATATATATATATGCCTGTGCAATCATCATTCTAATCAAGATATAGAACCTCTCTATTACCTCAGAAAGTTCTCTGCCTCTTTCCAAACAATCTACACACTCTGAACATCAGTTTTATAATATTCTTTTACCATAGGTTAATTTTACATATTCCAAATGTCATTAAATAAAAATATAAAGCATATTCTCTTTTATATCTGGATATCTTTTGCTCAGTATGATGACTGAAGAGTCACCCATGATGTTGTATACATCAGTCATTCCTTTCTTTTATCACTCAGTAGTGTTCTATTCATAAATACATCTTATATGTTCTCATATCATTTGTTTGTAGTCACTTGGGTTCTTCTTGGCTTGGGGATTATGAATAAGCTGCTGTAAATATTCTTGTGCAAGTCATTTTGTAGACAAATGCTTTCTTTTTTTGTATAAATACCTAGGAGTAGAACTATTGTATCATAAATATATGTCTTATTTTGTAAGAAAATGCAAAACAGTTTTCTAAATAGGTATTGTCACTTCACATTCCCATCATCAACATATGAGCTCTTTAAGAGCTCTGGGTGCTCAGAATGCTTGCCCCTAATTTGGTTTTGTCAGCCTTTCATTTAGTCATTATTTATTTTTAAGTATATTTTATTGATTATGTTGTTACAGTAGTTCCAATTCTTTTTCTTACCCTTTGCTCCCCTCCGCCCACTGCCCCCCTTCCCTCCGGCAATACTGCCCCCCTTAGTTCATGTGCATGCGTCATGCATACAAGTTCTTTGGCTTCACCCTTTTCTATATTATTCTTAACTTCCCCTTGTCTATTTCGTACCAACCAATTATGCTTCTTAATCCCTGCACCATATCCCCATTTCTCCCCCTCCCAGCTGATAACCCTCCAAATGATCCTCATGCCTATGATTCTGTTCCTATTCTGGTTTGCTTAGTTGGATTTTGTTTTTATTTTTAAATTCAGTTGTTGATAGTTGTGAGTTTGTTGTCATTTTAGTGTTAATAGTTTTGATCCTCTTTTTCTTAAGTAAGTCCCTTTGACTTTTCACATAATAATGGCTTGGTGATGATGAACTCCTTTAGCTTTACCTTGTCTGGGAAGCACTTCATCTGCCCTTCCATTCCAAATGATAGCCTTGCTGGATAGAGTAATCCTGGTAGCAGGTTGCCTTTCATCACATTGATACTGCTTGCCAGTCCCTTCCTGCCTGCAAAGTGTCCTCTGAGAAATCAGCTGATAGTCCTATAGGCACCCCTCTGTAGGCAACTCTCCGCCTCTCTCTTGCTGCCCCCAGGACTCTATCTTTATCTTTCACCTTTGGCATCTCAATCATGATGTGTCCTGGTGTGGTCCCCTCTGGATCCAGCTCACAAGGGACCCTCCATGCTTCCTTGACCTGTATGTCCACCTCCTTCACAAAACTTGGGAAGTTTTCCTCATTTTTTTCAATTCTTGCTTCCTCATTCTGCACTGGTTGACTGTTTTTCTCTTCCTTATGTTCCAAATCATTCATTTGAACCCTGGTTTCCTTCCCTTCACCATTGGTTTTGTGTGGATTTTCCTTCATTTTACTTAGCATAGCCTTCAATTCTTCTTTTATGCATTCGCTGTACTCAAGCATATCTGTCAAGCCTGTGAGAATCTTAATCACCAGTGTTTTCAATTCTGCATTTGTTAGGGTGTCTCTCCTCATCTGTTGGGTTGGCTATCTCCTTGTTGCTTAGTTCTCCCACTGGAACTTGATCCTTTCCCCTTTTTGGGCCATACTTCTGTCTCCTCATTCTGATAGGCTCCCGTGTTTGTTTGCCTTCGCGTCCCAGGTAGAGCTGTCGCTCCTGTTATGTTGTAAGGTGTGAAGACTTAGGGATTCATCAGTACAGGGCAACCTGTTTCACCACATTGTGGAGCTGTATGTGGGGGAGAGGCCTGAGAGGGAACAATGCCACCTGCCCAGCACTCGCCCCTTTTCCAGGCACCTCTCCCACTTCCACACCAAACTGGTGCCCCTCTAGCTGCTGCCCCGGTCGTTGTTCTCAAAGTGGGTGGGTCTGCAGACATTCTAGGACCGTGGGGGCCCTTTAAACAAGTGGACTCTGCTGAGACTGGCAGTACTGCCTCCACCGCAATCCCCACTTGTCTGCACAGTCAGAAGCAATGAGGCTTGATTTTCACTGGTGCTGGGACTGTGAGCTGTTAGGTCCAGTGAGGAGCTGGGAACACTCCCCAGGTGTCCCTCCTGACTTTAAAATGTGTGACTGTGCTTTCTGCTGGCCTGCCGCCACTGCTGCCGCCACACTGCATCCTGTCTGCCCTGGATCCACCCCTCCTACCTGTGTGGATGAGTATTTCTTCTTTATATCTTTGTTTGCTGTACTTTCATGCAGTTTGATCTTCTGGAACTTCTGGTTGTCTCTAGTTTTGAGGTAGTTATATTCCTTCTTAGTTGTGGAGGGAGGTGCAGCGTGTCTGTCTATGCCTCCGTCTTGGCCGGAAGTCCATTTAGTCATTCTTGTAGGTGTGAAAACACATGCCCTTGTGGTATTAATTTGCATTTCCCTGATGCAAATTAAAGTCTTCTCAAGACTTTTTTAATTTTTTAATGGAATTGTTTATGTTTACAATATTTATCTTTAGAGGTTCTATATGAGGTCTTTCTAGAAAAAGTTCGGCCATTGTTAATAAAACGAGAACCATTTGCACTCACTCATGTAACCTCATAGCCAAGCAGAGAGGACTGAAATGTGCATGTGTGAACAATGACTACTTTACTATACTAGTCAGTGGGGGCAGTAGATGCCATTGAGCATGTTTATTGTGTGGCCTTCACATTCAAAATGGCTGAGAAAGTACAGCAACAAATCTGCAACATATTTTTCATTAAGCTTGAACATTCCTCCACAGAAATTATTCAGATTATTCAGAAGAATGCAGCTATTTATAACTGGTGATTGGCATCTCATCACGGTAATGTGCCCCGCTAATGCAGCATGTGCTGTGCAGAACTTTTTGGTGAAACATCAAATCATTAAGGTGACTCAGCCACCCTGTAGCCCATATTTGGTGCCCTGCAACTGCTGGCTTTTCCCAAAACTAAAATCACCTTTGAAAGGGAAGAGATTTCAGATCGTTGCTGAGATTCAAGAAAATATGATGGTGCTGGTGATGGCAATTGAGAGAACTGTATGACATCCCAAGATGCCTACTTTGAAGGGGACTGAGGTGTCATTGTACTCTGTACAATGTTTCTTGTATCTTGTATGTTCTTCAATTTAAAAAGTCTCTAGTTTTCATATTACATGACTAAATACCTTCTGGACAGCCTAGTACATATTCTGGGTGTAAGGTCTTTGTCAGATGAAGTTATTATAAATATTTTCTCCCTTTTAAATGTGTTAACAGTGTCTTTGATGAGTAGAAATTTTTAGTTTTAGTTTTGAATTGAGTTCTAAATTCCAGTTTATTTTTTTATGTTTTATGCCTTTTACATATTAATTGCAACATCTTTGTCCACTCATGGTCAACAAGACACTATTCTTTTTTTTTTTTTTTTAGAAGTATTATAATTCTAACTCTTACATGTAAGTTTAGGACACATTTTTTTAAATTTTTTATAAAGTATGAAACAGATTATGAGGTTAATATTTTTCTTTTTATGCACTTACTTGAGCATCATTTGTTGAAAAGACTTTCACAATCCCATTGAAATTTCTAAGATATAATATGAGTCCCTTTCTTCCCTCTTTCCTTTATTCCTTTGAACTATATGTCTATCCTTAGGCCAATAATATATTGGCTTAATTAATATTTTTTTAACATTTATACTATTTTATTTCACCTAAACATTTATGTCAGGCATTCTTTACTTTATTATAAGTAATTATTTAAATAACTGGCATAAGTGTTTCTAAATTTTGGATTACTTTTTTTTAAGTATATTTTATTGATTATGTTGTTACAGTATTCCCAATTCTTTTTCCCTTTGTTCCCCTTTTCCCAGTACCCCACTTCCCTCAGCAATCCCACCCTTCTTAGTTCATGTCCATGGGTCATGCATATAAGTTCTTCAGCTTCACCCTTTTTTATATTATTCTTAACTTCCCCCTATCTATTTTGTACCAACCAATTATGCTCCTTTTTTTATATACATTTTTTAAATTTATTTTTTTGGGAAGACCCCCACTCTGTTACAATCCACCCCTCTTAGACATTGTCCTCTATAAGATTATAAAGGGTCTGGCTTGATTATTATAGCATTGTGGTAACTATCAAATAATGATAGTGAGAATCTTCCAAACTTGTTCTTCTATTTCAAGATCATTTTTGCTCCTTTAGGCTAATTACCACTGACTGGTAATCATTAGTTCTGACAGAACAAACAATCCTATTTATCCCATGGGTACAATAAAATTATCACACATCCAGGCTCCTACCAGTTGAGTCACGTTCTAAATATAATTCTGATCTATAAATTAGATGAAAGGAATGCTGGTAGTTCTGGCCTGAACATTTGATTATCAGGATAAGTTTTTCAAGAGATATCTCATTTCCTACTGCTATAGTTAGCAAGTACATTTCAGTTGATAAGCAGCAATCTTAGTCTATGTTCTTAGATGGCTATGGTGACTAGAGAACTCTTGACTTGAGATGCACATGTTACAGAAAAAACAAATACACTCTTATTTGGTTAAGTGAGTCACATTTGGGGGTTGTTTGTTAGCACAGTGTTATGTGTTCAATCCAGACTTAGACAACTTGTTTGCCTACCAAAGTCACTGCTACCGCCCTCAAAAAAGATCTACATATCAATGATTTTCAAAAGTCAGAAAAATTATTTTCATCAGCATATGTTCAGAGTTTCAAGAAAAACTTTGTAATTAAAATCAGTTTAAACTACACTTTCCTAATCATGTTCTGCATAACATTGGTCCTAGAATATAGTTGTAGATATTCCTCTTAGAGGCATCCAATGTTTTAATAAAACCTATATATTCTAGACTTTTCTTAGTGAGCAAAAATAATAAAAACCACAGGAGACCATGCAGTTAAAAAGCTGGTTTAACTTTATTTAAGCAAAATGTATTTAAATAATGATGAAGAAATTTTCCTATACTAAAAACAGAACCAATTTTCATAATTTAAGAAAATTAAAGGCCCAGCACAGTAATAGCTCTGTAGTGTTTAACTCAACAAACATTGTGATCTTTTTCAGATATTATATATGCTATCAGTATCCTTTGCAAATAGCCTTCTGATGTTGGCCAACTTGTGTCTACCAAGAGTGCCTTTCCTTCCTGTGCTAAGTGTCATGGAGTCCTCTCTCATCTACCTGAGTGGCATGAGCCTTTCTTTCATTGCTGATACCAAGGCAATCTCAAAGAGATTCCTTGGTTGTGTCTCTGTAAAAAGTAAACCTAAAAATTTTAAGTATTAAAGAGTTACATATGAGGACTCCAAGATTCAGACTATTGACCAGTTCCCTCTCTTCTGAGAATTTTAGTGAACAATGGTCTTATTTACAACTTAGATCCTGCAGTCTTATATTCCAC